>NC_053037.3:409381792-411881792 GCF_002575655.3 Aegilops tauschii subsp. strangulata | reverse complement strand
TCCCCAACAATGAGTATAATGCTGCAGTGGAAGCTACCTGTCTCGCTGAGGAGGCAGCAAAACGTGCCTCCATGAGCTACCATTATGATTATTATCCTGATCAGTGATGGTGATTACCAAGCTAGACTAAGAGCCTAAGCTTTGGGGAGTACATTTTCTCACTGACACTACATTCATGTCCACACATTCATTCCAGTTATCGGTGTTCATCCTTTTTCATTGTATATCCATGCTAGTTTTTTTTGCTTTCTTCTTGTGTGTTTGAAATTTTTTGAAAACCTGAAAATATTTCTCGCTTCTTTTCGTTTTTCTTTCCTATTTATTTAGTTTGTAGTACTGAATGAAGACCCAAAAAGATTTCTCATTTCTTCTTTTGCTTGTTGGGAGATTTCCCGTGTAAATAGTTTTTCTCGTTTTTGTTTTTCCTTCGTTAGTTGCTTTCCTCAGAAAAACTAAAAACTCCAAAAATATTTCAGTGTGTTTCTCTGAAATTCTTTTCTTTTCATTGAGTCGTCGTAGGGGGAAGGCCATGATGAAATTGTTGGTGGGTCTCATATGCATTATTATTGATCTAACGAATAACCAATATCACCTTGCCTTCTCCCTTGAATAAAATGTTTGTAGATTCCAGCTTAGTCCACGACACTCTTGCGCTATTATTATTTACATATCATTCGGTCGTGCAAGTGAAAGGCAATAATGACGACGACTTGATGAATTGACTGTGGCAAAGAAAAGCCGGCATGAACTCTCCTTGTTTTTGTTTTTGTAAATATGTTTAACTCAATATCCATGATTCAACATATTATGAGTAAATATGTTTGTGATAACAATTCGAGATTATAGTTGCTCATGCCATGCTTAAGTAGCTAGGACTGGATAATGATTTATCTTGAATGTCAACATGCATTAAAATGGTTATGATGTAGTATGTTAATATGGTATCCTCCTCTAAATGTTTCAAGTAGCTTGATTTGGCACATGTTCACACATGTAGTTGATTCAAAACCAACATAGCCTCCACGATATTTATGTTCAGGGTGGTTTATGTCCTACTCATGCTAGTATTCAACGTTAATTATGCTCAATGCATGATTATGACCGTTGTCGCTGTCTACTTGGTCGCTTCTCAATCTATTTGCTAGCCTTCACCTGTACTAAGCGGGAATGTTGTTTGTGCATCCAAATCCTTAAACCAAAGTTGTTCCAGATGAGTCCACCATATCTACCTATATGCGTTATTAATTGAAGGAAATATGCCCTAGAGGCAATAATAAAGTTGCTATTTATATTTCCTTATGCCATGATAAATGTTTATTATTCATGCTAGAATCGTATTAACCAGAAACTTAGTACATGTGTGAATACATAGACAAACAGAGTGTCACTAGTATGCCTCTACTTGACTAGCTCGTTAATCAAAGATGGTTAAGTTTCCTAGCCATGGACAAAGAGTTGTCATTTGATGAACGGGATCACATCATTAGAGAATGATGTGATTGACTTGACCCATCCGTTAGCTTAGCACTATGATCGTTTAGTTTATTGCTATTGCTTTATTCATAACTTATACATGTTCCTATGACTATGAGATTATGCAACTCCCGAATACCGGAAGAACACTTAGTGTGCTATCAAATGTGACAACGTAACTGGGCGATTATAAAGATGCTCTACAGGTGTCTCTGATGGTGTTTGTTGAGTTGGCATAGATCAAGATTAGGATTTGTCACTCCGATTGTCGCAGAGGTATCTCTGGGCCCTCTCGGTAATGCACATCACTATAAGCCTTGCAAGCAATGTGACTAATGAGTTAGTTACAGGATGATGCATTACGGAACGAGTAAAGAGACTTTCCGGTAACGAGATTGAACTAGGTATTGAGATACCGACGATCGAATCTCGGGCAAGTAACATACCGATGACAAAGGGAACAACATATGTTGTTATGCGGTTTGACCGATAAAGATCTTCGTAGAATATGTAGGAACCAATATGAGCATCCAGGTTCCGTTATTGGTTATTGACCGGAGATGAGTCTCGGTCATGTCTACATAGTTCTCGAACCCGTAGGGTCCGCACGCTTAACGTTCGATGACGATTGGTATTATGAGTTTTTGTGTTTTGATGTACCGAAGGTTGTTCGGAGTCCCAGATGTGATCACGGACATGACGAGGAGTCTCGAAATGGCCGAGACATAAAGATCAATATATTGGAAGGTTATGTTTGGACATCGGATTGGTTCCAGGTGAGTTCGGGCATTTACCGGGGTACCGGGGGGTTACCGGAAACCCCCGGGGAGTCTATGGGCCTTATTGGGCCTTAGTGGGAGAGAGGAGGAGGCGGCCAGGTGGAGGCCGCGCCCCCCAAGCCCAATCCGAATTGGGTGGGGGGGCCGGCCCCCCTTTCCTTCTCCCTCTCTCCTCCTTCCTTCCTCTCCTACTCCAACTAGGGAAAGGGGAATCCTACTCCCACCGGGAGTAGGACTCCCCCTTGGGAGCGCCATGAGAGGGCCGGCCCTCCCCCTCCTCAACTCCTTTATATACGGGGGAGGGGGGCACCCCATAGACACACAAGTTGATTGTTTAGCCGTGTGCGGTGCCCCCCTCCACAGGTTTCCACCTCGGTCATATCGTTGCAGTGCTTAGGCGAAGCCCTGCATCGGTAGCTTCATCATCACCGTCACCACGCCGTCATGCTGACGCAACTCTCCCCCGACCTCAGCTGGATCTAGAGTTCATGGGACGTCACTGAGCTGAACGTGTGCAGATGGCGGATGTGTCGTATCTTCGGTGCTAGGATCGGTCGGATCGTGAAGACGTACGACTACATCAACCGCGTTGTCATAACGCTTCCGCTTACGGTCTATGAGGGTACGTGGACAACACTCTCCCCTCTCGTTGCTATGCATCACCTAGATGGATCTTGCGTGTGCGTAGGATTTTTTTTGAAATTACTGCGTTCCCCAACAGTGGCATCCGAGCCAGGTCTATGCGTAGATGTTATATGCACGAGTAGAACACAAAGAGTTGTGGGCGATAATAGTCATACTGCTTACCAGCATGTCATATTTTGATTCGGCGGCATTGTTGGATGAAGCGGCCCGGACCGACATTACGCGTACGCTTACGCGAGGCTGGTTCTACCGACGTGCTTCGCAGACAGGTGGCTGGCGGGTGTCAGTTTCTCCAACTTTAGTTGAATCGAGTGTGGCTACGCCCGGTCCTTGTTGAAGGTTAAAACATCACACTTGACGAAAAATCATTGTGGTTTTGATGCGTAGGTAAGAACGGTTCGTGCTCAGCCCGTAGCAGCCACGTAAAAGTTGCAACAATAAAGTAGAGGACGTCTAACTTGTTTTTGCAGGGCATGTTGTGATGTGATATGGTCAAGACATGATGCTAAATTTTATTGTATGAGATGATCATGTTTTGTAACAGAGTTATCGGCAACTGGCAGGAGCCATATGGCTGTCACTTTATTGTATGCAATGCAATCGCCCTGTAATTGTTTTTACTTTATCACTAAGCGGTAGCGATAGTCGTAGAAGCAATAGTTGGCGAGACAAAAATGATGCTACGATGGAGATCAAGGTGTCGCGCCGGTGACGATGGTGATCATGACGGTGCTTTGGAGATGGAGATCAAAGGCACAAGATGATGATGGCCATATCATATCACTTATATTGATTGCATGTGATGTTTATCCTTTGTGCACCTTATTTTGCTTAGTTCGGCGGTAGCATTATAAGATGATCTCTCACTAAATTTCAAGGTACAAGTGTTCTCCCTGAGTATGCACCGTTGCGAAAGTTCGTCGTGCCGAGACACCACGTAATGATCAGGTGTGGTAAGCTCTACGTTCACATACAATGGGTGCAAGCCAGTTTTGCACATGCAGAATACTCGGGTTAAACTTGATGAGCCTAGCATATGCAGATATGTCCTTGGAACACTAATACTGAAAGGTCGAGCGTGAATCATATAGTAGATATGATCAACATAGTGATGTTCACCATTGAAAACTACTCCATCTCACGTGATGATCAGACATGGTTTAGTTGATATGGATCACATGATCACTTAGATGATTAGAGGGATGTCTATCTAAGTGGGAGTTCTTAAGTAATATGATTAAGTGAACTTTAATTTATCATGAACTTAGTACCTGATAGTATTTTGCATGTCTATGTTGTTGTAGATAGATGGCCCGTGCTGTTGTTCCGTTGAATTTTAATGCGTTCCTAGAGAAAGCTAAGTTGAAAGATGATGGTAGCAATTACACAGACTGGGTCTGTAACTTGAGGATTATCCTCATTGCTGCATAGAAGAATTACGTCCTGGAAGCACCGCTAGGTGACAAACCCGTTGCAGGAGCAACGCGAGATGCTATGAACATCTGGCAGAGCAAAGCTGATGACTACTCGATAGTTCAGTGTGCCATGCTTTACGGCTTAGAACCGGGACTTCAACGATGTTTTGAACATCATGGAGCATATGAGATGTTCCAGGAGTTGAAGTTAATATTTCAAGCAAATGCCCGGATTGAGAGATATGAAGTCTCCAATAAGTTCTACAGCTGCAAGATGGAGGAGAATAGTTTTGTCAGTGAACATATACTCAGAATGTCTGGGTACCACAACCACTTGACTCAACTGGGAGTTAATCTTCCTAATGATAGTGTCATTGACAGAGTTCTTCAATCACAGCCACCAAGCTACAAGAGCTTCGTGATGAACTATAATATGCAAGGGATGGATAAGACAATTCCCGAGCTCTTCGCGATGCTAAAGGCTGCGGAGGTAGAAATCAAGAAAGAGCATCAAGTGTTGATGGTCAACAAGACCACCAGTTTCAAGAAAAAGGGTAAAGGGAAGAAGGGGAACTTCAAGAAAGAACAACAAGGAAGTTGCTGCTCAAGTGAAGAAGCCCAAGTCTGGACCTAAGCCTGAGACTGAGTGCTTCTACTGCAAAGGGACTGGTCTAGAAGCGGAACTGCCCCAAGTATTTGGCGGAGAAGAAGGATGGCAAAGTGAAAGGTATATTTGATATACATGTTATTGATGTGTACCTTACTAATGCTCGCAGTAGCGCCTGGGTATTTGATACTGGTTCTGTTGCTAATATTTGCAACTCGAAACAGGGGCTATGGATTAAGCGAAGATTGGCTATTGACGAGGTGACGATGCGTGTGGGAAATGGTTCCAAAGTCGATGTGATCGCCGTCGGCACGCTACCTCGACATCTACCTTTGGGATTAGTTTTAGACCTAAATAATTGTTATTTGGTGCCAGCGTTGAGCATGAACATTATATCTGGATCTTGTTTGATGCGAGACGGTTATTCATTTAAATCAGAGAATAATGGTTGTTCTATTTATATGAGTAATGTCTTTTATGGTCATGCACCCTTGATGAGTGGTCTATTTTTACCAAATCTTGATAGTAGTGATACACATGTTCATAGTATTGAAGCCAAAAGATATAAGTTTAATAATGATAGTGCAACTTATTTGTGGCACTGCCGTTTAGGTCATATTGGTGTAAAGCGCATGAAGAAACTCCATGCTGATGGGCTTTTGGAATCACTTGATGCTTGCGAACCAGCCTCATGGGCAAGATGACTAAGACTCCGTTCTCCGGAACAATGGAGTGAGCAACAGACTTGTTGGAAATGATACATACTGATGTATCCGGTCCGATGAGTGTTGATGCTCGCGGCGGGTATTGTTATTTTCTTACCTTCACAGATGATTTGAGCAGATATGGGTATATCTACTTGATGAAACATAAGTCTGAAACATTTGAAAATTTCAAAGAATTTCAGAGTGAAGTAGAAAATCATCATAACAAGAAAATAAAGTTTCTACAATCTGATCGTGGAGGAGAATATTTGAGTTACGAGTTTGGTCTTCATTTGAAACAATGCGGAATAGTTTCGCAACTCACGCCACCCTGAACACCACAACGTAATGGTGTGTCTAGACATCGTAATCGTACTTTATTAGATATGGTGCGATCTATGATGTCTCTTACTGATTTACCGCTATCGTTTTGGGGTTATGCTTTAGAGACGGCTACATTCACGTTAAATAGGGCACCATCTAAATCCGTTGAGATGACACCTTATGAACGGTGGTTTGGCAAGAAACCCAAGTTGTCGTTTCTTAAAGTTTTGGGCTGCGATGCTTATGTGAAAAAGCTTCAACCTGATAAGCTCGAACCCAAATCGGAGAAATGTGTCTTCATAGGATACCCAAAGGAGACTGTTGGGTACACCTTCTATCACAGATCTGAAGGCAAGATAGTCGTTGCTAAGAATGGATCCTTTCTAGAGAAGGAGTTTCTCTCTAAAGAAGTGAGTGGGAGGAAAGTAGAACTTGATGAGGTAACAGTACCTGCTCCCTTATTGGAAAGTAGTTCATCACAGAAATCAGTTCCGGTGATTCCTACACCAGTAAGTGAGGAAGCTAATGATGATGATCATGAAACTTCTGATCAAGTTACTACCGAACCTCGTAGGTCAACCAGAGTAAGATCCGCACCAGAGTGGTACGGAAATCCTGTTCTGGAGGTCATGTTACTTGACAATGATGAACCTACGAACTATGAGGAAGCGATGATGAGCCCAGATTCCGCGAAATGGCTTGTGGCCATGAAATCTGAGATGGGATTTATGTATGAGAACAAAGTGTGGACTTTGGTTGACTTGCCCGTTGATCGGCAAGCCATAGAGAATAAATGGATCTTCAAGAACAAGACTAACGCTGACGGTAATGTTACTGTCTACAAAGCTCGACTTGTTGCAAAAGGTTTTCGACAAGTTCAAGGAGTTGACTACGATGAGACCTTCTCACCCGTAGCGATGCTTAAGTCCGTCCGAATCATGTTAGCAATTTGCCGCATTTTATGATTATGAAAATTTGGCAAATGGATGTCAAAACTGCATTCCTTAATGGATATCTTAAAGAAGAGTTGTATATGATGCAACTAGAAGGTTTTGTCGATCCAAAAGATGCTAACAAAGTATGTAAGCTCCAGCGATCCATTTATGGACTGGTGCAAGCATCTTGGAGTTGGAATATACGCTTTGATAGTGTGATCAAAGCATATGGTTTTATATAGACTTTTGGAGAAGCCTGTATTTACAAGAAAGTGAGTGGGGGATCTGTAGCATTTCTGATATTATATGTGGATGACATATTGTTGGTCGGAAATGATACTGAATTTCTGAATAGCATAAAAGGATAATTGAATAAGAATTTTTCAATGAAAGACCTCGGTGAAGCTGCTTATATATTGGGCATCAAGATCTATTGAGATAGATCAAGACGCTTAATTGGACTTTCACAAAGTGCATACCTTGATAAAGTTTTGAAGAAGTTCAAAATGGCTCAAGCAAAGAAAGGGTTCTTTCCTGTGTTACAAGGTGTGAAGTTGAGTCAGACTCAATGCCCGACCACTGCAGAAGATAGAGAGAAAATGAAAGTCATTCCCTATGCTTCAGCCATAGGTTCTATCATGTATGCAATGCTGTGTACCAGACTTGATGTGTGCCTTGCTATTAGTTTAGCAGGGAGGTGCCAAAGTAATCCAGGAGTGGATCACTGGATAGCGGTCAAGAACATGCTGAAATACCTGAAAAGGACTAAGGATATGTTTCTCGTTTATGGAGGTGACAAAGAGCTCGTCATAAACGGTTACTCCGATGCAAGCTTTACCACTGATCCGGATGACTCTAAGTCACAAACCGGATACGTATTTTTCTTGAATAGTGGAGCAGTCAGTTGGTGCAGTTCCAAGCAGAGCATCGTGGCGGGATCCACGTGTGAAGCGGAGTACATAGCTGCTTCAGAAGCAACAAATGAAGGAGTGTGGATGAAGGAGTCCATATCCGATCTAGGTGTCATACCTAGTGCATCGGGTCCAATGAAAATCTTTTGTCACAATACTGGTGCTATTGCCTTGGCAAAGGAATCCAGATTTCACAAGAGAACCAAGCACATCAAGAGATGCTTCAATTCCATCCGCGATCTAGTCAAGGAGGGAGACATAGAGATTTGCAAGATACATACGGATCTGAATGTTGCAGACCCGTTGACTAAGCCTCTCTCACGAGCAAAACATGATCAGCACCAAGACTCCATGGGTGTTAAAATCATTACAATGTAATCTAGATTATTGACTCTAGTGCAAGTGGGAGACTGAAGGAAATATGCCCTAGAGGCAATAACAAAGTTGTTATTTATATTTCCTTATGCCATGATAAATGTTTATTATTCATGCTAGAATTGTATTAACTGGAAACTTAGTACATGTGTGAATACATAGACAAACAGAGTGTCACTAGTATGCCTCTACTTGACTAGCTCGTTAATCAAAGATGGTTAAGTTTCCTAGCCATGGACAAAGAGTTGTGATTTGATGAACGGGATCACGTCATTAGAGAATGATGTGATTGACTTGACCCATCCGTTAGCTTAGCACTATGATCGTTTAGTTTATTGCTATTGCTTTCTTCACAACTTATACATGTTCCTATGACTATGAGATTATGCAACTCCCGAATACCGGAGGAACACTTAGTGTGCTATCAAACTGTTGGAGATATGCCCTAGAGGAAATCATGTGATGATGATATTTCCATATGTATTCATGAGTCCTTTGTATTGTCCTTGAACATCATCAATGATATGTATCAATAAGTATGTGACTTGTTTGTGGAACTATGTATTGTATGATGATTGTTTTAGTGGTCCCTAGTTGATAAGGTTATGCGGACACATATCCTTGACTAGTATACGACTCGGTTGATGACTATGTTTCACAAGTCATGTGCATGGAGATGCTAATCCGATAGTATGGGCTCGGGGATGGAGATCACCGAGCCGGACAGACCCACTTTGAGACGCAGCGAGATATAGTCATCTGTTAGTCTCAAGTGCAATGTCTATGCCATGTCCTAGACCTGAGGTCCTCGCATGTTCTCGGGATGAGGATCGACTCACTTAGGGTCTATCAAACGCTACTCCGTAACTGGGTAGTTATAAAGGTAGCTTTCAGGTGAGTCGTGAGACATGCCGCGAGACATGGTTGACCAAGATGGAATTTGCCCCTCCTATTTGGAGAGATATTCTCTGGGCCCTCTCGAGTGATCAGATTCGGAAAGCATGGCCATGCGACTTGGGTTAAGTGTTAACCCAGTTCGGGAATCTGTATCATGGTTTCGAGAAGAGAGGTCGAGCTAACTCAAGGGTGACAAGTAGTCGCCTTGAGCTCGACAACAAATATCGTGAGGCAAAAGGAATGTTGCATATGCCACATTGTTGAGGTTCGTCAAACAACTTTACGCCCACATGGGAGTGGGCACGTTCTGCTAGGAGCCGCTACCAACTATCGACTCTGGTCGTGTCCATGTGTACGTGAACCTATAGGGTCGCACACTTAAGGGGCTGCAGCCCATTCGGATTGGATCTGAGTGGAAAATGGATGTGGACTCCTAGTGGGCTCAAGTGTTGAGCCCACCTCGGAGGTCTATATAAAGGGGAGTGGGCACACCACTTAGGGAGGATTGGATTGAACCCTGGTTAGCCACCGCCACTCCCCATGCCCATGCCGCGCGACCGGACCTAGCAGTCCGCCGCTCGACGCTGCTCCCCGTACGTGTGGATACCTTGGAGGCATCGCATCTGCGGTGCTTGGACGAACCGTTCGAGGGAACTGCGAGGTGCCGTTCGCGGGAGATCACCGTTCACGGGTCTTCGCTGTTCGCGGGAGATCGGCAACGCGAGGAGGAGAAGGCCCGGGAGATCGGCTACATGCATCACCAACTCTACTTCCGCTGTGGTGACTGCGCGTCTAGTGGTAAACCCGACCCCGTGATCTATTTCCAGCAGCATGATCTTGGGTGCGCGATAGAAAATTTTATTTGGCGCTAGCGTAGCGTACCGCGTGTTCCAACAGTGGTATCAGAGCCTCCGCTGTGTGGTAATAGATTCGATGATATGCATATGAGATATGTAGATCGGTTCAGGTGCGGGGCGATGAGATCGGTCGCGCATGTCAGTGTTGAAGGTTGGTTTCGTGATCTTGTTTCCATGATCGTGATGCAGAGGTCGTGACACGACTTACCCCTACCGGTCGGTTGTCCGCCATCAGGGTAGACAGTGGAACGTAAATCCGGATGCAGCACGCGAAGATCAATGAGATTGATCGAATCGGAACATAGATCAACACCTTGGAAATGTGATTTCCGCGGTGCTGAAATCTGTTGGAGCGGTCTCGGTAAAACGGCTGTAACTTTTGCATACGAACTCCGATTTTGCTCCACGACCTGTCAAACTGAAGCTAATGAAAAGTTGGATTAGCGGGGAAATACTAGAACAGGATTTCGGCGCTTATGGCTAGGCCAAAATCCGCTTGGAAGATAGAGTTTCAGGAGGTTTTATCTTCGGCGGTAGAACGTCTGACTCGTTTTTGCAGGGAATGACTGTGATTTGGTATAGCCCATGTATGTTGCTTGTATATTATTATTTCATGACCTGCGTGTCATGAGTGCGGCAACCGGCAGGAGCCATATGGTTGTCCCATATTGTATTAATGACCTGCGTGTCAACATGAGATGCCATGTATGTAATTTACTTTCAGTAGCTATTAGTTTTTAATAGCATAGTATCTTATGTAACACTTGGAGGTTGACACCATGGCGTGGAGATGGAGATCACCACGAGGACAACCATGCATGGGCATACTGCGCACGTGGAGATGGAGATCACCACGCGCTGTGAAAAGGGGCTATACCATATCACACATACATAAACTGCCTGTGAAAGTTTATCCCTTTTATGCACCCTTCCTTTTGCATGGTAGATGTTTTAAGTAGGGTGATCCCTCAAAGAATGTCAAGTACAAATGCCTCCCCAATTGCTGCACCTTCACATGTCAAGTATATTTAGTGGCGGGCCTATGAAATTAGGGTGCCACTAGATCTCCTTGAAGTGATGGGTTTGTGTCGGACACTTACACGCGGAGCATTGGTTGACTTGTCGTGGCTATCAAAAAAGTTTTGGGCTACGAGGCATAGGAGTTGGCGAGGCATGAGATGTCCCCAACAACAAGAGTCGTATGGAGATACGATTAGCAAGAGTTGCTTACCGAGTGATCTTATGCTCTAGCGGTGATGCAAAAGCTCACTAGTCGACATGTTGATCTTGGATCTTGAATCACTAAGTATCAACCGAGGGATGTTTATTTTAGTGGGAGTAATGATCTTATTAAAATGTTTAATATGAATTACTCTTCATGAATACATGTCTTAGTGTTTTGCATATTTCTGTTGTAGATCAATGGCACCACCTGCTCAAGTTACCCCTTTTGCATTGAAATCAATCTTGGAAAAAGATAAATTGAATGGAACGAACTTTACCACCTGGTATAGAAACCCGAGAATTGTTCTTAGGCATGAGAAAAAGGAACAAGTTCTAGAGAATCCGCTTCCAGAGGAACCTGCCGATAATGCTAATGCCACAGCCAGAAATGCCTACCAGAAACTCGTTGATGAATCAAACGAGATCAGCTGTCTCATGCTGTCTTCTATGGAGCCCGATCTGCAACAGCAGTTCGAAAATATTGAGGCTTTCGATATGATCGAGAACCTTAAGAGTATGTTTCAAATGCAGGCTAGGACCGAAAGGTTCAATGTCTGGCGATCCTTGATGGATTGTAAGCTGAAAGAGGGTGATCCACTGAGCCCGCATGTGATCAAGATGATCGGGTACATGCAAGCTCTGGATAGGCTGGGCTTCCCACTTGGGGATGAGTTGTCCACAGATACAATTCTGGGTTCTCTTCCGGACAGCTATGAGCCGTTCATCTCGAACTACCATACGCATGGGATGGATAAGAAGCTCACCGAATTGCATGGGATGCTCAAAGTGGCAGAGCAGGATATCAAGAAAGGTACACATCGTCAAGTGTTGATGGTGCAGAACTCGGCTAAGTTGAAGAAGAGCTGGTCCAAGAAAAAGGCTAAGGCAAAGGGCAAAGAGAAGGAGGTAACTCCAACTACAGCCGCTGCGCCTAAGTCAGGGACGACTTCGGGGAGTATTTGCTTTCATTGCAAGGAACCCGGACACTGGAAAAGGAACTGTAGCAAGTGGCTTGCCGAGAAGGGCAAGAAGACTGGAAGTATGACTTCTTCTTCAGGTACACTTGTTGTATATGTTATAGACATTTATCTTGCTGATGTTTCTAGTAGCTCTTGGGTATATGGTACCGGATCAGTTGTTCACATATGCAACTCGATGCAGGGGCTAAGTAGAACTAGGAATGTCGCAAGAGGAGAAGTTGACATTCGCGTCGGGAATAAAGCAAGAGTTGCTGCATTGGCCGTCGGCACTATGCAACTTAATTTACCTTCAGGGTTTGTAATCGAACTTGATAATTGTTATTATGTTCCTGCTTTGAGTCGAAACATTATTTTTGCCTCATGTTTGATGAGACAAGGTTATGAATTCAGTATTAAGGACAATGGTTGTTCTATTTACTTGAATAATATGTTTCATGGCTTTGCACCCGTTGTAAATGGGTTATTTATCCTCGATCTTGAAGGTGAATCAGTCTATAACATAAATGTCAAGAGGCATAAGCCTAATGAGATAAATCCGACTTACATCTGGCATTGTCGACTAGGACACATTAGTCAAAAGTGCATGAAGAAGCTCCATGATGATGGAATTCTAACTTCGTTTGAGTTTGAATCATTCGAGACATGCGAGTCTTTCCTACTCGGTAAGATGACTAAGACTCCTTTTGCAAAGAGTTGCGAGAGGGCGTCCGAGTTGTTGGAACTTATACATAGTGATGTATGTGGACCAATGAGCATGGCAGCCAGAGGTGGTTTCCAATACTTCGTGACTTTCACCGACGACTTGAGTAGATATGGATATGTCTACTTGATGAGGCACAAGTCAGAAACTTTTGAAAAGTTCAAGGAGTTTCAGAACGAAGTGGAAAATCAACTCGGCAAGAAAATCAAACTTCTACGATCTGATCGTGGCGGTGAGTATATGAGCCAGGAGTTTGATGATCATCTGAAGAATCATGGAATAGTTCCACAACTGACTCCTCCGGGTACGCCACAAAGAAATGGTGTGTCAGAACGGAGGAATCGGACCCTGTTGGACATGGTCCGATCGATGATGAGTCAGTCGGATTTACCCTTGTTATTTTGGGGATACGCTCTAGAAACTGCAGCTTTCACACTAAATAGGGTACCATCTAAGTCCGTAGATAAGACACCATATGAGATATTGACTACGAAGAGTCACAGTTTGTCTTTTCTGAAAATTTGGGGATGTGAAGCATATGTCAAGCGACTCCAGTCGGATAAGCTCACACCCAAATCGGACAAGTGCATATTCGTGGGATATCCAAGGGAAACCTTGGGATATTACTTCTACAACCGTGAAGAGGGCAAAGTGTTTGTCGCTCGACATGGAGTTTTCCTTGAGAAAGAGTTTCTCAATCGGAAGGCTAGTGGGAGGACGGTCCGACTAGAAGAAATTCGAGAACCACACGGGGACGTTCCGGTAGGTGATACTGTCACACCGGAGTTAGTCAGGGAACCCGTAGTGGAGTCGACACCGGTTCCACGGAGGTCAGAAAGGTTACGCAATTTGCATGACTGCAATGTGTTGTTCTTGGAGAACAACGAGCCGATTACGTATGCGGAAGCGATGGAGAGCCCTGATTCTGAGTTATGGCTTGAGGCCATGAGATCGGAATTGAAGTCCATGGATGACAATCAAGTTTGGAACTTGGTTGATCTGCCAGATGGCGTTCGAGCCATTGAGTGCACGTGGATCTTTAAGAAGAAAACTGATATGGACAGAAATGTCACAGTCCATAAGGCTCGACTTGTTGCTAAAGGTTATTGACAAGTTCAAGGAGTTGACTACGATGAGACTTACTCACCGGTAGCGATGCCTAAATCAATTCGGATCATTCTTGCTATAGCGGCATATTTCAACTATGAAATATGGCAGATGGATGTCAAAACGGCTTTCTTTAATGGAAATTTAACCAAGGATGTGTATATGACACAACCCGAGGGTTTTGTCGATCCAAAGAAGTCTAGCATGGTATGCAAGCTTCAGAGATCCATTTATGGATTAAGGCAAGCATCTCGGAATTGGAACATTCGTTTTAATGAAGCTGTCAAAGAGTTTGGCTTCATCAAGAATGACTGTGATCATTGTGTATTCAAGAAGGTCAGTGGGAGCTCGGTTGCATTTCTGATCTTATATGTGGATGACATATTATTGATTGGAAATGATGTTCAAATGCTTGAATCTGTCAAGGACTCATTGAAAAATAGTTTTTCTATGAAGGACTTGGGAGAAGCAGCTTACATTTTGGGAATCAAGATCTATAGAGATAGATCGAGAAGGCTTATTGGATTAAGCCAGAGTGCGTATATTGACAAGGTGTTGAAGTGGTTCAACATGCAAGATGCCAAGAAAGGTTTCTTGCCCATGTCACATGGAATTAGTCTTAGCAAGACTCAGAGTCCTACGACTCCTGATGAGCGAAGATGCATGGATGGGATTCCGTATGCTTCGACTGTTGGGTCCATCATGTATGCTATGGTATGTACTCGTCCCGATGTTAGTTTTGCTCTTAGCGTGGTGGGCAGATACCAGGCTGATCCAGGGGAGATTCAATGGACAACGGTTAAGAATATCCTTAAGTACTTGAGAAGGACTAAGGATATGTTCCTGGTTTATGGAGGTGAGGATGAGCTCGTTGTAAATAGTTACACCGATGCTAGTTTCCAAACAGATAGGGATGATAGTCGATCGCAATCTGGGTTTGTGTTCATTCTGAACGGAGGAGCAGTGAGCTGGAGGAGCTCCAAGCAAGATACGGTAGCTGATTCTACAATAGAGGCCGAGTACATTGCGGCTTCTGAAGATGCAAAAGAAGGTGTTTGGGTGAAGAATTTTATTTCTGATCTTGGTGTGGTTGAGGGCGCGTCTAATCCATTGGACCTCTATTGTGATAATAGTGGTGCCATTGCGCAAGTCAAGGAACCACGGAACCATCATAAAACCCAACACATACTCAGGCGTTTTAACCTTATTCGCGACATTGTCGAAAGAGGTGATGTAAACATATGCAAGGTACACACGGATGCAAATGTTGTTGATCCATTGACGAAGCCTCTCCCACGTTCGAAGCATAAGGCGCACATGAGCTCCATGGGCATACGATGCCTAAATGATTGACTCTAGTGCAAGTGGGAGACTGTTGGAGATATGCCCTAGAGGCAATCATGTGATGATGATATTTCCGTATGTATTCATGAGTCCTTTGTATTGTCCTTGAACATCATCAATGATATGTATCAATAAGTATGTGACTTGTTTGTGGAACTATGTATTGTATGATGATTGTTTTAATGGTCCCTAGTTGATAAGGTTATGCGGACACATATCCTTGACTAGTATATGACTCGGTTGATGACTATGTTTCACAAGTCATGTGCATGGAGATGCTAAACCGATAGTATGGGCTCGGGGATGGAGATCACCGAGCCGGACAGACCCACTTTGAGATGCGGCGAGATATAGTCATCTGTTAGTCTCAAGTGCAATGTCTATGCCATGTCCTAGACCTGAGGTCCTGTCACGACCGGATTTTCGGGATATTAATTTCCCAGAAAATGGCCTTTGTGCTCACCAGCCCCAGGACTACTGTTAGCTGATGAGGCACCAACTTGATACAAGAATTCCAAGCAAAGTACAAAATATGTAGTACAAGACCATTGTGGCCTAGGAGTACAACACTTGGTTTCTAGTGGTTGATGGCGGAAGCGGTTTGTGGTACATCTGCGTCTATGGGACCCCATTTCCCATAAGAACAGCTGACCAGGATAACTCCTATCTTCGTGAGGCTGCTATCACCGTTACAAGGGTTCCGGGGCTGTTGTCGCAAAGCTCTCTCCAAGCGCGAAATCTGGCCAAGACAATAGCCAGGGACAAGCCAGTGAGTACGTTTGAATGTACTCGCAAACATTAAGAACACGGGTATAATATAATAAGAGATAATCATGCTCCGAAATATTTTCATGATGATAACGTCTGTCACAAAATAAACGAAAACCGTGATGCACGCATGCGGAAAAGAATATGAGCATGCAATACGGGAGTAGAAATAGAATGCACTGATCGAGTGTCTGAAATGACTCCTCGAAAAGGGTGCAAATAACATAACACTGCCGCAGTTGGGCGTCTGAGCGACACCACATAAAGGGCTTATAAAGGATGAATAATAACAAACATGCCGCAGTCGGGCGTCTGAGCGACGCCACATAAAGGGCTTATATAAGAATAAATAAATAATAAACATGCCGCAGTCGGGCGTCTGAGCGACGCCACATAAAGGGCTTATATAAGAATAATCACAGTGAATATCCAGGAGGTAGAACCGTCCCACGGATACTCAATAATTCAAATAATGTAAATGGTTAGTCCATAATAATAATAAACATAATCCTCAAATGACATAGGTAAAAAATCAAAATTCTAGTATATCCGTTTCTCCATCCGTAAACCGTCACTAGATTTTAGTGTAGCCGTTTTCCATCCGAATACCGTTACTATGATCCAGTTAACCGTATCTCCATCCGAAAACCGTCACTAGACTCTAGTGTAGCCGTTTTCCATCCGAATACCGTTACTATGATCCAGTTAACCGTATCTCCATTCGAAAACCGTCACTAGACCCATCTCAGTCTGTAGTCCTTACCCATGTACATGGCTATCCAAAAAGATATGACCTCTGCAGAGGGTGTACTCTTTACCCACGAGTAGCGGATTTATTTAGTCCATTGGGACTAATTCCGCCTACGGTCTTTTAATTGAAAACACGCCTGACCTGCACACACCAGCTTAACTTACCGGTGTCTGGAATCACCCACAACACCTGTCGAGCCAGACTCTAAGTGGGGAGGCTACAACCTCGACGTAGCATGGGATCAAATTTATATACGCGCGCTCTAAGGGGTTCCCCCCTCTCGGTCCCAACCGGAAACACCCATGCCCCCGGACCAGGTGGCATGCCTACCGGAGGCCTCCGGT
The DNA here is from genome assembly GCF_002575655.3 of Aegilops tauschii subsp. strangulata. NCBI lineage: Eukaryota > Viridiplantae > Streptophyta > Magnoliopsida > Poales > Poaceae > Aegilops > Aegilops tauschii. Next base: position 411,864,652 of record NC_053037.3, on the reverse strand, counting down.
ATCTTCCACCATGGCCTCTCTGTACGGTGTGTGCCTTGGTAAGGGGTTGACAACTTACTGAACCGTACCCCACCCGCGGCAGGGACCAGTGGTAGTACAAAACAAGTAGGGAAAGTCACTGAACAAGACTCGACCTACGACCGACTCAGGTGGTCCAAGTATTCTCCGAAAGATTAGCATAACCAAAATGTTTCCAAACACAGACAGAATCACTGCTCACCAAGCCTCATCATGCCATACCGGACACACTCGTCCCGACGAGGAACTAGGGACAAGCTCGTGTCTACCCAAGACCACGACTCTCCCGGCTTCCTGCCGGTATGCATAAAAAAAAAGCTCGCGAGAATGATCACTATCACCAGCATAACCATTTCTAACAGTAAAGCATCTCCAAAAATGCACTCATGCGTGTGACTTTACCGTTACATAAAAGTAACATAAGCTCCAAGTCAAAGTGGTGTTGTAACCGTATCGAAACACCACACAAAAATATTATGCCAGAGTTCAGAATGCTTGCCTTCAAGAGTATGCAAAGGGTGCACTTTTTGAAAGCTTTCTCTTCACTCTCCATTTCCTATTTTGAAAAAAAATATTCAAATAATAAATATTTCAAACACAGTACAAAAAGTTGGCCCAAATGTTTTTGAAATAAATCTTAAAATAAACTAGATGAAGTTTGAGAGAGGTAGGAAAAGGAATCAACTCATTTGGAGTTTTATTTTAAAAGTTATAGCCAGTCAAAGATTAATCAAAGTTCTGTTTTAATAAAATCAGAAAAAGAAAACGCTTCGGGGGAGAATACGCTTTCGCAGCAGAGGAGACGTACTCGGGATTTTGCGCCATCACTTAACCAGAGTGGACGGGCGAGCGGGTCACTGACAGTGGGTCCAGGGGGGCCCACTGGTCAGGTTTGACTGGTCTCCCTCTCCCTCCTTTCTCTCTGCCCGAACGGGGCGGGGCTCCGGCGATCGCCGTCGACGAACGACGGCTCCTCGAGGGCACCTGAGGGCAGGGATGGACCCGCCAGACCGGGGCGGTCCTCTCGGTGGTCGCTGGGTCGACGGTGGTGGGAGAAGTCGCCGGCGGCGAGCTCCGCGGCGGAGGGGGCTACAGGAGTGAAGTGGTTTTTGGGCTCCGGTGGTTTTCGATCGAGGCTGAGACGCTGGGCAGCTCCGCAAGGACAAGGGGAAGCGAGTGGTGGCGCTGGATGGGCGAGGGAGTGCCTGGTTGCGACGAATGGCACCGGAAGGCAGCGGCGGCCGAACCGGCCGGAGTTGGGGGAGATGGACTCTTCTGGCCAATCCGCTGCTTGGGGAGCTCTAGGGGGAAGGCTTGAGGTCGCCTGAGCGCTCGGAGGGGCTCGGGGCCTCCTTTTATAGGCGCTCGAGGCTGGTCCTGTGGCGGCCGAGGATAAGAACGCCGGCGACCGCGGTGCTGTAGCTGCAGGGCGACGTGGCGGCGACGAGCGCGTGCCGACGAGCTTCAGGATAAGCTTGAGCTGTTCACAGGGGCAGCTGGCACGCGCGGGTGGCTTGGGCGGCGCCGACCATGGCAGAGGCTCACTCCCGACGCTGGCGTGCCGCCAAAAGCTCTGCCAGCGGTGCTGTAGGGCGCCAGGGGTGGCGTGGAGAGTGGGCGACGATAGTGCGTGGTTCAGCAGGCAAGCGGGGGCCAGGGACGGGACGCGACGAGGGCGGCAGTGCGACGCGGCGGCTCAGTGCGCGCGCGTGCAAAACGTGCGCTCTGGGCGCGCCCAGAGCACACACGGGACGTGCTCGACGAAATGCCAGGGCAGCCTAGAGCGCGAGGGGGAGGCTGGCAATTAACAGTACTGGGTTATGGATAGCTAGGATCTTAGTGGACAAGGTTGCTGGGTCAGTGGAACAAGATCATAGTACAAACTAGGAAACATGCCCAAAACTGACTGTGCACACCAAGTGTTCGACAGAAAGCCAAGTGCATTTAGGTAACTCCTGGAGTGGACAAAATCTCCAGATCAGGGTCTCTCTAGTAGTAGGTGATGATGGTAAGATCATTTGGGCAAAACCAGAAACTTGCTAGTGCAAGTTTTGCAAAACTACAGTTTTGGACAGGAAGAAAAAGGTCTCAATGGAAGCACTTAAAATCCTCCAATGGGTCCATTCTCCTGGACTTAAGGGTTTTGTAGGGAGGGCTACTAGCAGGAAAAAGCTCAGGGGCACTAGAGAAAAATAAAATAGGGTTGCAGTACAAATCATCAAACTGGACCAGAATGAAAAGGAGGTTGATTCACTCAAATATTTCAAAGAACAACACTGGGTTTTTGCATGAAGTTGAATTATATGCATCTACTGACATCTCCAAACACTTGGAAGAATTTTTAAAGAGATATTTAAATAGGTTGCAGTGCAAAAATGCCTACTGGACCAGATTTGAAAAGTTGATGTAGAGCTCAAAATCTCCAATGACCAAAAGATATTTTTGCATAAAAGTGATGTGGAAACATCACATGACATCCCCAAATTTTGGTGGGAATTTTAAATGCATTTGTCAAATGGTTGCAGTGCAACAGGCTCCAATTTTGGAAAAATCCCTCTAAAAGAATAAAGTTCAGGGAAAGGCAAATATTGCAATTAAATCCACTGATAAAGAATTGTTTTTATAAAGAGGGCATACAAGTCCAATAATATTTTTGGAAAGTTTTCCACTTGAGGTAAAAACCCATAATATCAAAAGGGTAAAATCTAGACAAATGGAAAAGTTTAATTTCCTGGCAAAATTTTAATCAATAAAACAAGGTCAAAATTCTAGGGGTGTCACAGGTCCTCGCTTGTTCTCGAGATGAGGATCGACTCACTTAGGGTCTATCAAACGCTACTTCGTAACTGGGTAGTTATAAAGGTAGCTTTCAGGTGAGTCATGAGACATGCCGTGAGACATGGTTGACCAAGATGGAATTTGCCCCTCCTATTTGGAGAGATATTCTCTCGGCCCTCTCGAGTGATCAGATTCAGAAAGCATGGCCATGCGACTTGGGTTAAGTGTTAACCCAGTTCGGGAATCTGTATCATGGTTTCGAGAAGAGAGGTCGAGCTAACTCAAGGGTGACAAGTACTCGCCTTGAGCTCGACAACAAATATCGTGAGGCAAAAGGAATGTTGCATATGCCACATTGTTGAGGTTCGTCAAACGACTTTACGCCCACATGGGAGTTGGCACGTTCTGCCAGGAGCCGCTACCAACTATCGACTCTGGTCGTGTCCATGTGTACGTGAACCTATAGGGTCGCACACTTAAGGGGCTGCAGCCCATTCGGATTGGATCTGAGTGGAAAATGGATGTGGACTCCTAGTGGGCTCAAGTGTTGAGCCCACCTCGGAGGTCTATATAAAGGGGAGTGGGCACACCACTTAGGGAGGATTGGATTGAACCCTGGTTAGCCACCGCCACTCCCCATGCCCATGCCGCGCGACCAGACCTAGCAGTCCGCCGCTCCCCGTACGTGTGGATACCTTGGAGGCATCGCATCTGCGGTGCTTGGACGAACCGTTCGAGGGAACCGCGAGGTGCCGTTCGCGGGAGATCACCGTTCACGGGTCTTCGCTGTTCGCGGGAGATCGGCAACGCAAGGAGGAGACGGCCCGGGAGATCGGCTACACGCATCACCAACTCTACTTCCGTTGTGGTGGCTGCGCATCTAGTGGTAAGCCCGACCCCGTGATCTATTTCCAGCAGCATGATCTTGGGTGCGTAGTAGAAAATTTTATTTGGCGCTAGCGTAGCGTACCGCGTGTTCCAACAATCTCAACCCTATAAATTCCTTTCCCCCAAGAAAAAGGGATAAGAGAAGAAGTTTCATCACGTTTTACGATACAGAGCCACTGCCGCCTCTTGTTCTTCATCGGGAGGGCTGATTTGGAGTTCGTTCGGGGCTCCGGAGAGGGGGATTCGTCGCCATCATCTTTACCAACCCTTCTTCATCGCCAATTGCATGATGCTCACCACCGGGAGCGAGTAATTCCTTCGTAGGCTTGCTGGACAGTGATGTGGTTTGATGCTTAATGCTTGTCTCTAGGGCCCGAGTGCCGTGATTTTAGATCTGAATCCTTTATGTTTTCATGAATATATTTGAGTTCTTGATCCTATCTGCTAGTTATATGTGCACGTTTTATTGTTCTGATCTGTAGACCCCAAAGTGACAATAGTTCGGATACTCTCCGGGGATGACTGTAATTCGAGGAGTTCATGTATTCACCATATGTTAATGCTTTGTTCTGGTTCTCTATTAAAAGGTGGCCTGGATATCCAGTAGTTTCCTCATGGACCCCGCTGCCACGAGAGGGTAGGACAAAAGATGCCATGCAAGTTCTTATTATAAGCACATATGACTATATACGGAATACATGACTACATTACATCAATGAATTAGAGCTATTGTGTGTCGCTCTAGGTTGTGACTGTTACATGATGAATTTTATCAAACAAAATTATTCCTCATTGATCCAATTCCTACGCTTTTCACATATTGATCATTTCTAAGTTACTTTTATTGTTACTGCTGTTACAATCACTATAAAACCGCTACTGTTCCTGTTACAGTTATTATTTCTACCGTTACCACTTCTATCAAAACTATCATACTATTGTGCTACTAAACACTTTGCTGCAGATATTTAGTTCTCGAGGTGTGGTCGAATTGATGATACGTCTCCAACGTATCTATAATTTTTGATTGTTCCATGCTATATTATATTTTGTTTTAGACATTATTGGGCTTTATTATGCACTTTTATTATTTTTTGGGACTAACCTATTAACCGGAGGCCCAGCCCAGAATTGCTGTTTTTTGCCTATTTCAGACTTTCGCAGAAAAACAATATCAAACGGAGTCCAAACGGAATGAAACCTTCGGGAACGTGATTTTCGGAACGAACGTGATCCAGAGGACTTGGACCCTACGTCAAGACATCAACCAGGAGGGCACGAGGTAGGGCGCGCCTACCCACTGGGCGCGCCCTCCACCCTCGTGCCCCCCCTGTTGCTCCACGGACGTACTTCTTCCTCCTATATATACCTACGTACCCCCAAACTACCAGAGACGGAGCCAAAAACCTAATTCCACTGCTGCAACCTTGTGTACCCGTGAGATCCCATCTTGGGGCCTGTTCCGGAGCTCCGTCGGAGGGGGCATCGATCACGGAGGGCTTCTACATTAACACCATAGCCTCTCCGATGATGTGTGAGTAGTTTACCTCAGACCTTCGGGTCCATAGTTACTAGCTAGATGGCTTCTTCTCTCTTTTTGGATCTCAATACAATGTTCTCCCCCTCTCTCGTGGAGATCTATTCGATGTAATCTTCTTTTGCGGTGTGTTTGTTGAGAGCAATGAATTGTGGGTTTATGATCAATTTTATCTATGAACAATATTTTAATCTTCTGAATTCTTTTATGTATGATTGGTTATCTTTGCAAGTCTCTTCGAATTATCAGTTTGGTTTGGCCTACTAGATTGATCTTTCTTGCAATGGGAGAAGTGCTTAGCTTTGGGTTCAATCTTGCGGTGTCCTTTCCCAGTGACAGTAGGGGCAGCAAGGCACGTATTGTATTGTTGCCATCGAGGATAACAAGATGGGGTTTATATCATATTGCATGAGTTTATCCCTCTACATCATGTCATCTTGCCTAAAGCGTTACTCTGTTCTTATGAACTTAATACTCTAGATGCATACTGGATAGCGGTCGATGTGTGGAGTAATAGTAGTAGATGCAGGCAGGAGTCGGTCTACTTGTTTCGGACGTGATGCCTATATACATGATCATACCTAGATATTCTCATAACTATGCTCAATTCTGTCAATTGCTCAACAGTAATTTGTTCACCCACTGTAAATACTTATGCTCTTGAGAGAAGCCACTAGTGAAACCTATGGCCCCCGGGTCTATTTTCCATCATATTAATCTTCCATCAACAAGCTATTTCCGTTGCCTTTTATTTTGCTTCTATTTTACTTTGCATCTTTATCATAAAAACACCAAAAATATTATCTTATCATATCTATCAGATCTCACTCTCGTAAGTGAACATGTAGGGATTGACAACCCCTTATCACGTTGGTTGCGAGGATTTATTTGTTTGTGTACGTGCGAGGGACTCGTGCGTGGCCTCCTACTGGATTGATACCTTGGTTCTCAAAAACTGAGGGAAATACTTATGCTACTTTGCTGCATCACCCTTTCCTCTTCAAGGGAAAACCAACGCAGTGCTCAAGAGGTAGCAATTGACACCTCAACTGCTAATACTTAAAAATATTCTTGGGCTCCCCTTGTGTCGAATCAATAAATTTGTGTGAAATACTACCCTCGAAGACTGTCACGATCCCCTATACTTGTGGGTTATCAAGGGGCGACAAAATCATGCATGCCCGTGCATGGATAACGATTCCAAACGAACACCAAGTCGACATCCAAGATTAGCTCTGTATCAAAGGTGGTGGAGAAAGGGACTCCGTGGGTGAGCTTGCAGCGGCCATCATCAACCCGTCGTACAAGAACATGAAGAAATCATTCCCAAGGGACAAGCACCAGTACCTGGAGTGGAAGCCACTTTCCCCACTACACCTCGAGTACACAACAAAAGATGGGTACGTTAGCTACGAGTTGTACCGTAGGATGCTAATCATTAAAGGCGGGCTACGTCACCTTCTCCAACCACCAATGAAGGAACGACTCCGCGCCCGTAAGAACAAAGACGAGGGATCCTCGAGCGGCTAGAAGCACCGGAAGAGAAACAACGGGTGGTGAATTGAAAAAACATGGGTGTGTACATTCAACTAGTAGTATGTTCATTTAGATTGAGCAAACATATGTTCTAACTATGATTGTAGTAGGTCAAAGATGTTGTGTGTTATTTCAAGAACTGGGGTGTCTACATTCAACTAGTAGTATGTTAATTTAGGTATGAGCGATCATATGTTCTGACTATGATTGTACTAGGTCAAAGATGTTGTGTGTTATTGTATTATACTTATTTACGTAGAGTAAGTGGTGTGATGATGTACAAATTCATGGTGCTTATGTAAAAGATATGTGATTGTATCTTTCTTAACTTTCTACAAATGTCTTTTTGTGAATAGTGTGAGCACTTTCAGAAATACTAGCAAGGGCTTTAAAAATGCCTGACCACCTTTCGGAAACAATAGGTGTCGTAGTAATTAGCCACGGGTAGCCTCATCGGCCCCCCATGGCGCTTCAAGACATCGGGGCCGGCTGCGCCCCTCAAGAACCAGGGACCAAAGCGCCGCCTTCTCGCAGCCGACTGGTCCCAGCGACCAGCTGCCGGAGGACGGCAAGGCTCAGCAGGCGGCCGTAAGGTGGGCCGACTCCTGGCAGGCGGCCTCTAGAGAGGCCGGCTTCCAGCAGGCGGCCCCCAGCGTCCTCAGAGTCTGCACCCACATAAATAGAATGGGACGGGGTGTGGCTACAGCGCGCCCCGCCACCCCCAAATCCGGGCCAAGTGTGGCCACAGTGCACCGCTCCAGACGAGGATCTCCTGTCCGGCGCGGCACTGTTGCCACTCCCCCATGACATCACCCATGGCAGAGAAGGCCATGCCTCCACTACGAGCTGTCGGTACGGCCCACATGCGGTGGGCCTTACCTAGCAGTGAGAAGCCAGAGGGTGGCGAGCCCGGACCAGTCGGCATGGGGGGAGGCCGACTCCGACCAAGCGGCCCTCCCCCTCCCTCAAAGTCCGTGCGCCATTAATCAGAGGAGATGGGGAATGGCTACAGTGATTGCCCGCCAGGCGGCGGTACTGTAGCCACACCTCCCCCGACACAGCATGAATCATTAACATCATCGCTACAGTGCTGAGCAACCGGCCAGACCCGCAAGCGGCGGGCGCGGCCTGTCGGCCAAGTACGAGACAGCCGGCGGGACCCACCAGGTGGCGGGCCCCATCAGCCAGCGGAGAAGCCGGCGACCGGAGACACTGACAGCCGGGTCCTACACTTGGCCATATTACCTTTGTACCCCTGGGGGGTGGGCCTATATAAACCCCCCAGGGCAACCATGCAAAGGGTTGAGACCTCAGTTCCTTCATACACACGTATAGAAAGAGGAGGTTAGGGCTAGCCTTGTTCTTCCTCCCCCTCTAGAGAAACTGCTCAAGGAGCAATCTTGTAGTCACCCTTGTTGCTTGAGTGATCATGCGGAGACCCCGCAGAGCAGGACTAGGGGTGTTATCTCCTAGGAGAGACCCGAACCTGGGTAAGATTCGCCGGCATGCATGTCTTCGCCTCATCCTGTTTCGTGGCACCGGCGACGTGTTATTAGCCCCCTCCATGATAAGCCATCCTTTGGCATATGTCGCAGGACACCCCCGACATTTGGCGCCCACCATGGGGCTAGGTGCACCGTCGTCCGGAGATCTGTTCTGGACGGGAACCCTCTTCCTCCCCAGTGAGTGTAGCCAGCCTGGCACGCCCGACGCGCTGCAAGGCGCTGAGCTCGCATGCGCGGCGAGCTGCCTCGCTGACCTCATCAGCGAGGTCTGCCTCTCCGACGACCCCGCGCCCGATGCGGGAGCAGCCAGCTCAGAGAGCTGCCTCCTCGACCTCCTTGGCAAGATCGACATCGTCAACGAGCCCGCCTCCGACCTGGAGTCAATCGGCTCCATCGACCCGATGCTTGTCGACTCCGACACGGCATCGCTCGACGGCTTCCCCACCAACGTGGTGGTCATCAACGACCCTCTTCCTCGCTCCGACAGCGGTAGCAGCACCGTCACGAAGGTGCTCGTCATCAGCCATGGTGGAGCCTCTGGTGGGGATGCCCAAGACCCCCTCCAGGCGGCTCTGAGAGATCTCTCAGCACCCATCCCAGAGGACGCCGACGCCGAGACGCTGGAGGCCCACCGCGTCTCGCTCGTCGAAAGCGCCAAGAAGTTGGCCACCATGAGACGCCTCTTAGAGGCCTACCAGTGCGAGGTCGACCGCGCCGTTGGCGACACGCCGGCTGCCGGCGGACCCAGCCGCATTGGCACGGTCCAACAGCGCGGCGCTGCCATCGCCAGTATGTTCGGGGCAGACCGCCCTGTCTACGCCACACGCAAGGAAAACATACGAGCTGCCCAGGCGGCAGCAGATGAGCTGGACCACCTCGAGGGCGACGAGCGTCGCTACATGACCGAGCGCGTCCAGCAGCTCATTGACGCGGCTGCCGAGCAGCAAGAAGCCGGCTACCGCGCTGAAGAACCCGAACAGCGGGTTGAGAACCCGCCCCCTCGCCGAGAGCACGGCGCGACCTCCCGGACGCCGACTGGTGGCGTCCGCGACGGGCAAGACAAGGAGCCGGCTGCAAGCCGCAGCCAGACATGCGTCACCATCGAGCGCGACCAAGACGGTCGCCCTCGCGCCGTGAAACGACGGGATGACTGTCCGCCTCCTCCCCCATCTCGGAGGGAGAGGCGTGCTTCCCCGCCACCTATTGACCATCCAACTCTCGGCGACCGACTGGGCCGCCGAGAGGGAATCGGAGAGAATGATGCCCACCACATGATCGACCGTCTCAATCGATCCCTAGCGCTAGAAGAAGAAGACGTGCTGGGGTCGCCTTGTTTCGGCCCCGCATCCGCGACGAGCCCTTTCCCAAAGGGTTCACGCTTCCACGAGATACGCCCAAGTACAACGGCTCTGTGAAGCCGGAGGACTGGCTGGTCGATTACTCCACAGCCGTCAGCATAGCTAACGGCAACAAGCGCGTTGCCGTGAAGTACGTTCCGCTCATGCTCCAGGGCACGGCCCGGACATGGCTGAACAGCCTGAAGCCCCGCAGCATCAACAGCTGGGTAGATTTCACTGAGGTCTTCGTCCACAACTTCACCAGCACCTACAAGCGGCCTCCCAAGCCACGCCAGCTCTCGCTGTGCGTTCAAGGCCCCAACGAGTCCACCCACGACTACCTGACGCGGTGGGCCGAGCTGCGCAACTCCTGCGAAGGGGTGCATGAGGTCCAAGCTATCGAGTACTTCACTGCCGGGTGCCGAGAGGGCACCTTACTCAAGCACCGACTCCTCTGCGACGAGCCGGCTACACTTGATGAACTGCTGATCATAGCAGACAAGTACGCCACTTCCGACTCCTCCATGGGGTCAGAGCTCCGAGTGGACGCTTCTGGAAAGGTGCTCCCTCCAGCTCCTCGAACGCCGGTTGGAGACAACAGTCGGCGCCAGCAGCCGAATGATAACAAGCGCAAACCCCCCAACCAGGTTCCACCAGCCGACAGGTGGCGACAGTTGAAGATCAACAACCTGAAGAGCAACCACTCCCCAAGCGTCAGAAAGGCGGCAAGCCAGCTTGGCTGCCTGCTTTCTCCTTTGAGCAGACCCTCAATGCCCCAGCAAGTTCCACAGCGGCGCGAAGCCGTCCAACCACATGACCCGGAAGTGGCACTGGCTTGTCCGTATCGCCAAGGGAGAAGGACTGCCTCCTCCGCCTGCTGGCCCGTCGGCCCCGCCTCCTCACCAGCCGGCCGCCCGTCCAGCAGTCAGTCAAGTCCTAGATGATTACCCCGAAGGGCATGGTGCTTACGTTGTCTTCACCAGCATGGCCAGCGATAGGCACAGCCGGCGTCAGCAGCACCGTGAAGTGAATGCAGTTGCCTCATCTGCCCCAGAGTTCATGCATTGGTCTGAGAGGCCCATCAGCTGGAGCCGTGCTGACCACCTGGAAGTGATGCCCTCTCCAGGTTCTTATGCCCTGGTGCAGGATGCGACCCTTGCTACGGAGAGGCGAGCTGCTCGTTTCTCCCGGATTCTGATAGATGGCGGTAGGAGCATCAACATCCTTTACCGCGACACCATGGAGAAGCTGAAGATCAAAGAGAAGCAGCTGCTGCCCAGTCGGACTGTGTTTCATGGCATTGTGCCCGACTTGTCCTGCTCACCAATCGGCAAGATCAAGATAGACGTCCTCTTCGGAGACAAGGATCATTTCCGTCGTGAAGCCATTTGGTTTGAGGTGGTTGACCTAGAGAGCCCGTACCATGTGCTCCTAGGCCGGCCTGCTCTAGCCAAATTCATGGCGGTACCTCATTATGCCTACCTCAAGATGAAGATGCCAGGAACCAAGGGCATTATCACGATCAGTGGAGACTATGAGAAGTCGTCCACCTGTGCTGCAGCCAGCAGCCGGCTGGCCGAGTCCCTTGTGATTGCTGCGGAGAAGAAGCTCCTGGAGCGGCTGGTGGCCATGGCCGGCAAGCAGCTGGACATGTCCCCAGAAACCAAAGAGTCTGAGACCCAGGGCTCCTTCAAGCCAGCCAAAGAAACAAAGAAGATTCCCTTCGACCCTGAGCACCTGGAGAGGCATGCTGTCATAGGTGCCAACATTGATAGCAAATAGGAAAGCGAGCTCGTCGATTTCCTCAGTGAGAATAGGGACATCTTTGCATGGTCTCTCAAAGATATGCTAGGTGTTCCGACAGAATTCGCCGAGCACAAGCTTCACGTCAGAGCAGACGCCAAGCCAGTCAGACAGCCCCTCCGCTGACTGTCGGAGGAAAAGAGAAGAATCGTTGGAGAAGAGATTGCCTGCCTGTTGGCGGCCGGCTTCATCATGGAAGTTTTCTTCCCAGAATGGCTTGCCAACCCAGTCCTTGTACTGAAGAAGAATAACAAGTGGCGCATGTGCATTGATTACACTAGTCTCAATAAAGCCTGCCCCAAGGATCCGTTTGCAGTACCCCAGATTGACCAAGTGATGGACTCCACAGCCGGATGCGAGCTGTTGAGTTTCTTGGATGCCTATTCAGGTTAGCAGCAGATCAAGTTGAACCCGGTGGACCGCCTGAAGACCGCCTTCATCACACCATTCGAAGCCTTCTGCTATCTGACCATGACATTTGGGCTGAGAAATGATGGTGCCATGTTTTAGTGTTGCATGCAGAAGTGCCTCCTCAAGAAGCTCGACAGAAATGCCCATGTCTATGTAGATGATATTGTGGTGAAGACGGAGAAGCGCGGTACCCTCTTGGAAGACCTCAAGGAAACCTTTGAAAACCTGCGCCGGTTTCAGATCAAGCTCAACCCAGAGAAAAGCATCTTTGGAGTACCAGCCGGCCAGCTCCTTGGCTTCCTGGTCTCAGAGCGCAGCATAGAGTGCAACCCTGTAAAGATCAAGGCCATCGAGAGGATGGAGAAACCCGCCCGACTGAGAGACGTCCAGAAGTTCACCGGCTGTTTGGCATCCATCAGCCGTTTCATCAGTCGGCTGGGTGAGAAGGCTCTTCCCCTGTACCAGCTCATGAAGAAGACCACTCATTTTGAGTCGAATGACAAGGCGGACGAAGCTTTTCTCCAGTTGAAGAAGATGTTGACCACGCCGCCTGTCCTGGCGGCTCCGACTACTAAAGAGCCCATGTGCCTCTACATCGCCGCCACCAGCTGGGTGGTCAGCACTGTCATAGTAGTGGAGCGCCTAGAGGACGGCAAGGCACAGCCGGTCCAAAGGCCTGTGTACTATTTGAGTGATGTGTTGTCAACCTCAAAGCACAACTACCTCCACTACCAGAAGATGTGCTACAGCGTGCACTTTGCCGCCAAGAAGTTGAAGCCGTACTTTCAAGAGCACCCAATCACGGTTGTCTGCACTGCCCCACTTGCCGAGATCGTTGGCAACAGAGATGCATCTGGCCGAGTGGCCAAATGGGCCATCGAGTTGGTCCCCTACACCATCTTCTACCAGCCACACACCGCCATCAAGTCCCAAGCACTGGCCGACTTCCTCGTCGACTGGGCCGAGACCCAGTACCTGCCGCCAGCTCCAGACTCCACTCATTGGCGGATGCTCTTTGATGGCTCAAAGATGCGCACCGGCTTGGGAGCCGGCGTTGTTCTCACCTCTCCCAAAGGCGACAAGCTCAGATACACATTGCAAATCCATTTTGCCACCTCCAACAATGTAGCCAAGTATGAAGCACTAATACACGGCCTCCGGTTGGCCAAAGAGATCGACATCCGCCGGATCCTGTGCTACGGCGACCCTGACTTGGTGGTCCAACAGTCGTCTGGCGACTGGGACGCCAAAGATGCAAACATGGCAAGCCTTCGTCGTCCAGCAACTCGTCGGATACTTTGAAGGGTGTGAGTTCCTTCACGTGCCACGAAACGACAATCAGCAGGCAGACGCCTTGGGACGGATCGGCTCCACCCATCAAGCAATACCAGCCGGCGTTCCCTTTCAGTGCCTCCGCAGGCCGTCAATCAAGCCTTCCCCAGAATCTGAGTCCATCTTTGTGCCGGCTCCTCCTGAAGCAGTCGGATCCGACTCGAGGGCTGAAGCAGCCGGCCCGGGGACATCAGGAGGCGGCGCGGGGACTGCGGCAGTCGCACCCGGCCCGGGGACTTCACAACCCGGCCCGGGGGCTGCGGCAGTCAGCCCGGGGACTTCTGCAATGCAGCAAGCGACAATTAACTCCAACCCGCCGCCTCCCAGCCCAACCGCCGTCATACAAGTGGCCGTAGTGGCAGTAGAAGAAATTCAAGCACCGTCATGGGCAGAGCTCATCCTCAAGTTTTTAGTGAACAGAGAGCTTCCGGGCAACGAGATCTCGACCCGGCAAGTGCAGCGCCGAGCAGGAGCCTACACGATTGTAAACCGAGAGCTTGTCAGACACAGTGTGACTGGAGTATTCCAGTGTTGCGTAGAACCAGAGAAGGGCCAAGCAATCCTCAAAGATATCCACCAAGGCGAGTGCGGCCACCACGCGTCTTCCAGATCTCTTGTCGCCAAAGCTTTCCGCCATGGTTTCTTCTGGCCGACTACTTTGGAGGACGCCAAGGAGTTGGTCAAGCATTGCAAAGGGTGTCAAAAGTTTAGCTCCCAACAGCATCTACCGGCCTTTGCACTCAAGACCATCCCCATGGCTTGGCCATTTTCCGTCTGGGGGTTGGACATGGTGGGACCATTCAAGACAGCACGCGGCGGCATGACCCATCTGCTCGTTGCCGTGGACAAGTTCACCAAGTGGATTGAAGGAAAACCAATCAAGAAGTTGAATGGTCTGACTGCTGTGACCTTCATTGCAGACATCACCACCCGGTACGTAGTACCACACAGCATCTTCACCGACAATGGCACAAATTTTGCCAAAGGAGTCTTGGCCCGTTTCTGCGCCACGCAGGGCATCCGACTGAACTTAGCGTCCGTCGCCCACCCGCAGTCAAACGGCCAAGTCGAGCGAGCAAACGGCCTCATCCTCTCCGGCATCAAGCCCCGACTGGTCGAGCCACTGAAGCGGTCGGCTGGCTGCTGGATCGACGAGCTGTCGGCCGTCCTTTGGAGCCTCCGCACCACCCTGAACAAATCAACCGGCTTAACTCCATTCTTCCTCGTGTACAGTGCCGAGGTCGTCATCCCAACTGACATTGAGTTTGACTCACCTCGCATCACCATGTACACGGAGGCGGAGGCGAAAGAGGCGCGAGAAGACGACGTCGATCTGCTGGAAGAGGGCCGGCTGTTAGCACTCAGCCGGTCCGCCATCTACCAGCAGAGTCTGCACCGCTACCATAGCCGGAAGGTCAAGCCAAGATCCTTCCAAGAGGGAGACCTTGTGCTTCGGCTAATCCACCGTACAGCCGGCCAGCACAAGCTCTCAGCCCCTTGGGAAGGCCCTGTTGGAGAACGTAGTAATTTAAAAAAAAATCCTACGCACACGCAAGATCATGGTGATGCATAGCAACGAGAGGGGAGAGTGTTGTCCACGTACCCTCGTAGACCGACAACGGAAGCGTTATCACAACGCGGTTGATGTAGTCGTACGTCTTCACGATCCGACCGATCAAGTACCGAACGCATGGCACCTCCGAGTTCTACACACGTTCAGCTCGATGACGTCCCTCGAACTCCGATCCAGCCGAGTGTTGAGGGAGAGTTTCGTCAGCACGACGGCGTGGTGACGATGATGATGTTCCACCGACGCAGGGCTTCGCCTAAGCTCCGCAACGGTATTATCGAGGTGTAATCTGGTGGAGGGGGGCACCGCACACGGCTAAAATATCGTATATCAAGTGTGTTTAGAGGTGCCCCCCTGCCCCCGTATATAAAGGAGCAAGGGGGAGGCCGGCTGCCCTAGGCGCGCCAAGGAGAGAGGGGGGAGTCCTCCTCCTAGTAGGAGTAGGACTCCCCTTTCCTAGTCCTACTAGGAAAAGAGGGGGGAAGGAAAGAGAGGGAGAGGGAGAGGGAAAGGGGGCTGCGCCCCCCTCTCCTAGTCCAACTAGGATTCCTCCTGGGAGGGGGCGCACCACCTCCTCGCTGCTGCCCTCTCTCTCCCCTCAAGGCCCACTAAGGCCCAATACTTCCCCGGGGGGTTCCGGTAACCCTCCGGCACTCCGGTTTAATCCGAAACTTCTCCGGAACACTTCCGGTGTCCGAATATAGTCGTCCAATATATCAATCTTTATGTCTCGACCATTTCGAGACTCCTCGTCATGTCCATGATCACATCCGGGACTCTGAACAACCTTCGGTACATCAAAACATATAAACTCATAATATAACTGTCATTGTAACGTTAAGCATGCGGACCCTTCGGGTTCGACAACTATGTAGACATGACCGAGACACCTCTCCGGTCAATAACCAATAGCGGAACCTGGATGCTCATATTGGTTCCCACATATTCTACGAAGATCTTTATCGGTCAAACCGCATAACAGCATACGTTGTTCCCTTTGTCATCGGTATGTTACTTGCCCGAGATTCGATCGTCGGTATCTCGATACCTAGTTCAATCTCGTTACTGGCAAGTCTCTTTACTCGTTCCGTAATACATCATCCCGCAACTAACTCATTAGTCACAATGCTTGCAAGGCTTATAGTGATGTGCATTACCGAGTGGGCCCAAAGATACCTCTCCGACAATCGGAGTGACAAATCCTAATCTCGAAATACGCCAACCCAACAAGTACCTTTGGAGACACCTGTAGAGCACCTTTATAATCACCCATTTACGTTGTGACGTTTGGTAGCACACAAAGTGTTCCTCCGGTAAACGGGAGTTGCATAATCTCATAGTCATAGGAACATGTATAAGTCATGAAGAAAGCAATAGCAACATATTAAACGATCGGGTGCTAAGCTAACGGAATGGGTCATGTCAATCACGTCATTCTCCTAATGAGGTGATCCCGTTAATCAAATGACAACTCATGTCTATGGCTAGGAAACATAACCATCTTTGATTAACGAGCTAGTCAAGTAGAGGCATACTAGTGACACTCTGTTTGTCTATGTATTCACACATGTATTATGTTTCCGGTTAATACAATTCTAGCATGAATAATAAACATTTATCATGATATAAGGAAATATATAATACTTTATTATTGCCTCTAGGGCATATTTCCTTCAGTCTCCCACTTGCACTAGAGTCAATAATCTAGTTCACATCGCCATGTGATTTAACATTAATAATTCACATCACCATGTGATTAACACCCATAGTTCACATCTCTATGTGACCAACACTCAAAGGGTTTACTAGAGTCAATAATCTAGTTCACGTCGCTATGTGATTAACACCCAAAGAGTACTAAGGTGTGATCATGTTTTGATTGTGAGATAATTTTAGTCAACGGGTCTGTCACATTCAGATCCGTAAGTATTTAGCAAATTTCTATGTCTACAATGCTCCGCACGGAGCTACTCTAGTTAATTGCTCCCACTTTCAATATGTATCTAGACCGAGACTTAGAGTCATCTAGATTTAGTGTCAAAACTTGCATCGACGTAACCCTTTACGACGAACCTTTTGTCACTTCCATAATCGAGAAACATATCCTTATTCCACTAAGGATAACTTTGACCGCTGTCCAGTGATCTACTCCTAGATCACTATTGTACTCCCTTGCCAAAATCAGTGTAGGGTATACAATAGATCTGGTACACAGCATGGCATACTTTATAGAACCTATGGCCGAGGCATAGGGAATGACTTTCATTCTCTTTCTATCTTCTGTCGTGGTCGGGCTTTGAGTCTTACTCAATTTCATACCTTGTAACACAGGCAAGAACTCTTTCTTTGACTGTTCCATTTTGAACTACTTCAAAATCTTGTTAAGGTATGTACACATTGAAAAAACTTATCAAGCGTCTTGATCTATCTCTATAGATCTTGATGCTCAATATGTAAGCAGCTTCACCGAGGTCTTTCTTTGAAAAACACCTTTCAAACACTCCTTTATGCTTTGCAGAATAATTCTACATTATTTCCGATCAACAATATGTCATTCACATATACTTATCAGAAATGTTGTAGTGCTCCCACTCACTTTCTTGTAAATACAGGCTTCACCGCAAGTCTGTATAAAACTATATCCTTTGATCAACTTATCAAAGCGTATATTCCAACTCCGAGATGCTTGCACCAGTCCATAGATGGATCCCTGGAGCTTGCATATTTTGTTAGCACTTTTAGGATTGACAAAACTTCCTAGTTGCATCATATACAACTCTTCTTTAATAAATCCATTAAGGAATGCAGTATTGTTTATCCATTTGCCATATTTCATGAAATGCGGCAATTGCTAATATGATTCGGACAGACTTAAGCATAGATACGAGTGAGAAACTCTCATCGTAGTCAACACTTTGAACTTGTCGAAAACCTTTTTGCGACAATTCTAGCTTTGTAGATAGTAACACTACTATCAGCGTCCGTCTTCCTCTTGAAGATCCATTTATTCTCAATTGCTTGCCGATCATCGGGCAACTCAACCAAAGTCCACACTTTGTTCTTATACATGGATCTCATCTCAGATTTCATGGCCTCAAGCCATTTTGCAGAATCTGGGCTCACCATCGCTTCTTCATAGTTCGTAGGTTCGTCATGGTCTAGTAACATAACCTCCAGAACAGGATTACCGTACCACTCTGGTGCGGATCTTACTCTGGTTTACCTACGAGGTTTGGCAGTAACTTGATCTGAAGTTACATGATCATCATCATTAACTTCCTCACTAATTGGTGTAGGAGTCACAGGAACAGATTTCTGTGATGAACTACTTTCCAATAAGGGAGCAGGTACAGTTACCTCATCAAGTTCTACTTTCCTACCACTCACTTCTTTCGAGAGAAACTCCTTCTCTAGAAAGGATCCATTCTTAGCAACGAATGTCTTGCCTTCGGATCTGTGATAGAAGGTGTACCCAACTGTCTCCTTTGGGTATCCTATGAAGACACATTTCTCCGATGTGGGTTTGAGCTTATCAGGATGAAACCTTTTCACATAAGCATCGCAACCCCAAACTTTTAAGAAACGACAACTTTGGTTTCTTGCTAAACCACAGTTCATAAGGTGTCGTCTTAACGGATTTTGATGGTGCCCTATTTAACGTGAATGCAGCTGTCTCTAATGCATAACCCCAAAACGATAGTGGTAGATCGGTAAGAGACATCATATATCGCACCATATCTAATAAAGTACGATTACGATGTTCGGACACACCATTACACCGTGGTGTTCCAGGTGGCGTGAGTAGTGAAACTATTTCACATTGTTTTAACTGAGGGCCAAACTCGTAACTCAAATACTCTTCTCCACGATCAGATCGTAGAAACTTTATTTTCTTGTTACGATGATTTTCCGCGTCACTCTGAAATTATATGAACTTTTCAAATGTTTCAGACTTCTGTTTCATTAAGAAGATATACCCATATATGCTCAAATCATCTGTGAAGGTCAAAAAATAATGATACCTGCTACGAGCCTCAATATTCATCGGACCACATACATCTGTATGTATGATTTCCAACAAATCTGTTGCTCTCTCCATAGTTCTGGAGAACGACGTTTTAGTCATCTTGCCCATGAGGCACGGTTCGCAAGTACCAAGTGATTCAAAATCAAGTGATTCCAAAATTCCATCAGTATGGAGTTTCTTCATGCGCTTTACACCAATATGACCTAAACGGCAGTGCCACAAATAAGTTGCACTATCATTATTAGCTTTGCATCTTTTGGCTTCAATATTATGATTATGTGTATCACTATGATCGAGATCCAACAAACCATTTTCGTTGGTGTGTATGACCATAGAAGGTTTTTATTCATGTAAACAGAACAACAATTGTTCTCTAACTTAAATGAATAACCGTATTGCAATAAACATGATCAAATCATATTCATGCTCAACGCAAACACCAAATAACACTTATTTAGTTTCAACACTAATCCCGAAAGTATAGGGAGTGTGCGATGATGATCATATCAATCTTGGAACTACTTCCAACACACATCGTCATCTCGCCTTTTACTAGTCTCTATTTATTCTGCAACTCCCTGATTTGAGTTACTACTCTTTAGCAACTGAACCAGTATCAAATACTGAGGGGTTGCTATAAACACTAGTAAGTACACATCAATAACATGTATATCCAATATACCTTTGTTCACTTTGCCATCTTTCTTATCCACCAAATACTTGGGGTAGTTCCGCTTCCAGTGACCAGTCCCTTTGCAGTAGAAGCACTTAGTCTCAGGCTTAGGACCAGACTTAGGCTTCTTCACTTGAGCAGCAACTTGCTTGCCGTTCTTCTTGAAGTTCCCTTCTTCCCTTTGCCCTTTTCTTGAAACTAGTGGTCTCGTCAACCATCAACACTTGATGTTTTTCTTGATTTCTACCTTCGTCGATTTCAGCATCACGAAGAGCTCGGGAATTACTTTCGTCATCCGTTGCATACTATAGTTCATCACGAAGTTCTACTAACTTGGTGATGGTGACTAGAGAATTCTATCAATCACTATTTTATCTGGAAGATTATGTCCCACTTGATTCAAGCGATTGTAGTACTCAGACAATCTGAGCACATGCTCACTAGTTGAGCGATTCTCCTCCATCTTTTAGCTATAGAACTTGTTGGAGACTTCATATCTCTCAACTCGGGTATTTGCTTGAAATATTAACTTCAACTCCTGGAACATCTCATATGGTCCATGACGTTCAAAAACGTCTTTGAAGTCCCGATTCTAAACCGTTAAGCATGGTGCACTAAACTACCAAGTAGTCATCATATTGAGCTAGCCAAACGTTCATAACGTCTGTATCTGCTCCTGTAATAGGTCTGTCACTTAGCGGTGCATCAAGGACATAATTTTTCTGTGCATCAATGAGGATAATCCTCAGATCACGGATCCAATCCGCATCTTTGCTACTAACATCTTTCAACATAATTTTTCTCTAGGAACATATCAAAAATAAACACAGGGAAGCAACAACGCGAGCTATTGATCTATAACATAATTTGCAAAATACTACCAGGACTAAGTTCATGATAAATTTAAGTTCAATTAATCATATTACTTAAGAACTCCCACTTAGATAGATATCCCTCTAATCATCTAAGTGATTACGTGATCCAAATCAACTAAACCATGTCCGATCATCACGTGAGATGGAGTAGTTTCAATGGTGAACATCACCATGTTGATCATATCTACTATATGATTCATGCTCGACCTTTCGGTCTCTGTGTTCCGAGGCCATATCTGTATATGCTAGGCTCGTCAAGTTTAACCTGAGTATTCCGCGTGTGCAACTGTTTTGCACCCGTTGTATTTGAACGTAGAGCCTATCACACCCGATCATCACGTGGTGTCTCAGCACGAAGAACTTTTGCAATGGTGCATACTCAGGGAGAACACTTTTATCTTAAAATTTTAGTGAGAGATCATCTTATAATGCTACCGTCAATCAAAGCAAGATACGATGCATAAAGGATTAACATCACATGCAATCAATATAAGTGATATGATATGGCCATCATCATCTTGTGCTTGTGATCTCCATCTCCGAAGCACCGTGCTTGTGATCTCCATCTCTGAAGCACCGTCATGATCACCATCGTCACCGGCGCGACACCTTGATCTCCATTGTAGTATCGTTGTCGTCTCGCCAACTAATTGCTTTTACGACTATCGCTACCGCTTAGTGATAAAGTAAAACTATTACATGGCGATTGCATTTCATACAATAAAGCGACAACCATATGGCTCCTGCCAGTTGCCGATAACTCGGTTACAAAACATGATCATCTCATACAACAAATTATATCACATCATGTCTTGACCATTTCACATCACAACATGCCCTGCAAAAACAAGTTAGACGTCCTCTACTTTGTTGTTGCATGTTTTACGTGGCTGCTACGGGCTTAGCAAGAACCGTTCTTACCTACGCATCAAAACCACAACGATAGTTTGTCAAGTTGGTGCTATTTTAACCTTCGCAAGGACCGGGCGTAGCCACACTCGGTTCAACTAAAGTGAGAGAGACAGACACCCGCCAGTCACCTTTAAGCAACGAGTGCTCTGAACCGTGAAACCAGTCTCGCGTAAGTGTACGCGTAATGTCGGTCCGGGCCGCTTCATCTCACAATACCGCTGAACCAAAGTATGACATGCTGGTAAGCAGTATGACTTATATCGCCCACAACTCACTTGTGTTCTACTCGTGCATAGCATCAACGCATAAAACCAGGCTCTGATACCACTGTTGGAGAACGTAGTAATTTCAAAAAAAATTCTACGCACACGCAAGATCATGGTGATGCATAGCAACGAGAGGGGAGAGTGTTGTCCACGTACCCTCGTAGACCGACAGCGGAAGCGTTATCACAACGCGGTTGATGTAGTCGTACGTCTTCACGATCCGACCGATCAAGTACCGAACGCATGGCACCTCCGAGTTCTACACACGTTCAGCTCGATGACGTCCCTCGAACTCCGATCCAGCCGAGTGTTGAGGGAAAGTTTTGTCAACACGACGGCGTGGTGACGATGATGATGCTCCACCGACGCAGGGCTTCGCCTAAGCTCCGCAACGGTATTATCGAGGTGTAATCTGGTGGAGGGGGGCACCGCACACGGCTAAAATATCGTATATCAAGTGTGTTTAGAGGTGCCCCCCTGCCCCCGTATATAACGGAGCAAGGGGGAGGCCGGCTGCCCTAGGCGCGCCAAGGAGAGAGGGGGGAGTCCTCCTCCTAGTAGGAGTAGGACTCCCCTTTCCTAGTCCTACTAGGAAAAGAGGGGGGGGGGGGAAGGAAAGAGAGGGAGAGGGAGAGGGAAAGGGAAAGGGAAAGGGGGCTGCGCCCCCCTCTCCTAGTCCAACTAGGATTCCTCCTGGGAGGGGGCGCACCACCTCCTCGCTGCTGCCCTCTCTCTCCCCTCAAGGCCCACTAAGGCCCAATACTTCCCCGGGGGGTTCCGGTAACCCTCCCGCACTCCGATTTAATCCGAAACTTCTCCGGAACACTTCCGGTGTCCGAATATAGTCGTCCAATATATCAATCTTTATGTCTCGACCATTTCGAGACTCCTCGTCATGTCCGTGATCACATCCGGGACTCCGAACAACCTTCGGTACATCAAAACATATAAACTCATAATATAACTGTCATCGTAACGTTAAGCGTGCGGACCCTTCGGGTTCGAGAACTATGTAGACATGACCGAGACACCTCTCCGGTCAATAACCAATAGCGGAACCTGGATGCTCATATTGGTTCCTACATATTCTACAAAGATCTTTATCGGTCAAACCGCATAACAACATACGTTGTTCCCTTTGTCATCGGTATGTTACTTGCCCGAGATTCGATCGTCGGTATCTCGATACCTAGTTCAATCTCGTTACCGGCAAGTCTCTTTACTCGTTCCGTAATACATCATCCCGCAACTAAGTCATTAGTCACAATGCTTGCAAGGCTTATAGTGATGTGCATTACCGAGTGGGCCCAGAGATACCTCTCCGACAATCGGAGTGACAAATCCTAATCTCGAAATACGCCAACCCAACAAGTACCTTTGGAGACACCTGTAGAGCACCTTTATAATCACCCATTTACGTTGTGACGTTTGGTAGCACACAAAGTGTTCCTCCGGTAAACGGGAGTTTCATAATCTCATAGTCATAGGAACATGTATAAGTCATGAAGAAAGCAATAGCAACATATTAAACGATCGGGTGCTAAGCTAACGGAATGGGTCATGTCAATCACGTCATTCTCCTAATGAGGTGATCCCGTTAATCAAATGACAACTCATGTCTATGGCTAGGAAACATAACCATCTTTGATTAACGAGCTAGTCAAGTAGAGGCATACTAGTGACACTCTGTTTGTCTATGTATTCACACATGTATTATGTTTCCGGTTAATACAATTCTAGCATGAATAATAAACATTTATCAGGATATAAGGAAATATATAATACTTTATTATTGCCTCTAGGGCATATTTCCTTCAGGCCCCTTCATCATCAGCAAAGCATTGGGCAACGACTCCTACTACCTCATCGACGCGCAGAAGCCAAGAGCATGCAAGAGAGATGATTCAGGCAAGGAAACAGAGCGCCTGTGGAACGCGAATCTCCTTCGAAGATTTTACAGTTGATGCAGTATGTACCACGCTACCTTTTGTATTAAGTACAAGACATCAGGGCCCTCGAGGAGCGCTCGGGGGCTACCCCTTTTTATCTATGTGATAAGTTCTATGCCTATGAATATGTCGTTTCACTATTCTGCCTGGCACCGGGTTTGACCAGTCAGCCTGGGGGCTTGCCACCTTGTACTACGTGAATACTACCTACAGTCGGACAAGTAGTGTGCCGGCACCTAAGCCCTCTCGTGCCACAAGCCGCAGCTCACAGAGCGACTGTTCGGCCGGCAAGAGATGAAGGCAGGAAACGGTGCCCACACGAAAAATGGCTAATGACTAAAGCATTTTTGCATAGGCCAAGTCGACTCCTCACCTCGCCGACCGGCTATTGAAGCAGCCGGCCGACCGGTTTCTAACTTAGTTTGCTACACTCTATCAAATAGCTAAAGTACTTGCCTTCCCAAAACGGCCAAGTACTTGTCCAGCCACAAACCGCAGAGCGGCTGTCCGGCTGGCAAGGCGTCAGCCAAGGGAAGGCGGCAAAGGAAAAAGCCAAAGGAGTAGAAAAGCAAGACAAGTTGGAAATCGGCAAAAACAATTTTTTTACAGCAAAGGCCCTTGGCCAACATTCAACAGAGTTTGAATGCACCCCCAGCGGGTGGAACTGCGCGGACTTAACAATCTTTGTTCAAGCGGTTACAAAACTGGGAAAGGAAAGATAACTTGGCCGCCTAAGCCAGAGGAGCAGAAGCCGGATCGGAGGGGCCGGCGGAGGAAGAGGCTCCGGGTGGTGGAGCGGCCGCCTGGTGGATCTCGGCCTGGTAAGCGTCGGTAGCTGTTGGCTCGCCGATGTTTCGCCCGTTGGTTGAGATTTGGTCAGGTTGAGGTGGGCCATCGTCTTCACCATCCGGCGCATCATCCTCGCCACCCTCATCCTCATCCTCCTCCTCCTCACCTTCGTCGCTAGAGGCGATATCCTCCACCGAGTCCTCGCCGCCTTCTGGGTTCAGCCCGAACCTGTTGGGCGGCACCTCGGCGCCTGCTTCATCTAGCTCGGGGAGGAAGACGCTGGTGTCCGTGTACTCAGCAATCGCCGCGGCGCGGTGATAAAGCTGGGGCGCCACCACTTCCAACTCCTCGCCGGCTTCAGCACGGAGCATGGCCAGCTGGTCCAAGTTCAGCCCAGGGTACCACCCCTTGACGAACTCCAGAGCTCGCCGCACACTTGCCCGGGCGGAGGATCCCTTCCACGCCTCGAAGCGGCCAACGGCCACCTCCAACCAGTTGGAGATCCGGCTGGCGGTGCGCAGAATGGGAGTGCCTGGCCAGAGGGCGGAGACCACCTCGGCCCCAGCATGCTGAAGACGGCGGAGAGCCGGATGCGCCGGCTGGAGACGAGCTTGGATGGCAAGCATCTGCTCTGCAAGGGTCCGAGGGGCGTTGGGCGCGATTGTCGCGCCAGCCAGCCTTCGCTCGTCGCGATGAGCCTCGATGGCCTGACTGACGGCAACGGAGTAGCCAGGGAAATACTCAGTTCAAAGAAGAAGAAGAAAAAGTAAGAAGTCGGAGGACGATTTGAAGGACCAACCGGCAGGAAGAAGAAGGAAAAAAGCAACTTACCGTCGAGCATGTCCTCGACCTCGCCGAAGCTGGCCGACCGAGCTTTCTCCTTCTCGACACAGTTCGAGCGCTGAGTCTCGAACTCGACCTGAAGGGCCTCCTCCGCGTCCTTGCACTTCTACAGCTCCGCCTGATGCTCGTCCGCCTGGTCAGCTAGCTGCTTGACCGGACGGTCGCGCTCTTGCTCCATCTTGAGGCGCTCCTCCTCCTTGGCGTGCAGCACGGTCTGAGCTTCACCCATTTGCTGCCGCAAGGTGGCATTGGCTCCTGTAGAAGACAAGGGTGAAAAGAGATCAGCAAATCAACAAGAAAAGAAGTAGTTGCCAGAAGATCCGACCCGACTGCTCGGCAGTCGGCCCGAATCTCGGGGGCTACACCCCGCAGGTGCGCTGACGCGCCCTCGCGAAGGATTGAATGATTCAACAAAGAAAAAGAGAAAGAGGTCGCCGGAAGATCCGACCCGACTGCTCAGCAGTTGGCCTGAATCTCGGGGGCTGCACCCCGCGGGTGCGCTGGCGCGCCCCCGTGAGAATGAAGAATGGAGTGCTTACTCCGGCTGTCCGTCAGCTCGGCAGTCCGCTTGGCCAGCTCCTTGACATGGGAGTTGTAGGCGGCAGCGCGAATGTTGTGGCAGTCCTGCCACAGAATCAATGGTCAGCACTTGGAACTTGCCTTTAAGTTCCAAGCCGCCTGCTCAGCAGCCGGCCCGGAACTCGGGGGCTACACCCAGTGGGTGCGCTGGCACGCCCCCAGAGATTATTGCAAAGATTGAAAGTGAAGCATAAGGAGCATACCAGGACGACAGCTCATGACGCCAAGAACTTCTGCGTGTAGTCCTTGAGGGCGTCGCCTTGGGCCTGAAGCAGGGAGTGGACTGCCTTGTTCAGGACGCCCGTCCCGCCCCCAGTCATCCACTCCCGTGGGACGACACTAGTGGCCACCGCTTCCAGGGCCGATGTGCTCGAGGCTCCGACTTCTTGAGGCCGCGGCACAGAAGTCGCCCTCGCCACACGCTGGTGCGTCGGAGTGCGGACGATAGGAGTCGTCCCCATCGCCAGCTCACCGCCGACTCGAGGTGCCGTCGGCACGTCAGGCCGACTGCCCTGAGCCTCAGCAGCCGGCGTCTGCTGGGGCACCTCCGTCCTAGGGACGACGGCCTCGCCGCCCTCCCTCTCCATGACCGGCTGGTCGTTGCCGGCCCCTCCAGCCGGCGCCGGGATCCCTGTCGCCGGCGGCATGGAGCGCAGCGGAATGACCAGCCGTGGAGCCTGGCCACCCGCGGCTGCTCCCACTTGTGCTTTGGCGGCCGCGTCCGCCTGTGCCTTGGTCGCCTCCTCCTCTTGGGCCTTGGCCGCGACATCGGCCTAGGCCTTGGCCGCCGCATCCGCCTCCTCCTACGCTGCCTTGGCGGCATCCGCCTTCGCCTTCTCCGCCCGCTCCTTCTCCTCGCGCGCCTCCTGCACATTCTTCTCTGTCGCCTCCCAGAGGTCGTCGAGCGGGTCTATGCGCCGGGTGTTGGCGGAACCCTCTGATAATGGAGGCGGAGGTCGACCGCTCAAGAGAGAGCGGGGCCCTGATTCAAGCAACACAAGACAAATTCAGAATTTTTTTGCAAAAAGACGAAGGTAAACATGAGAAGAACAAGTACTCACGAGGACACCGTCGGCGGCTGCTTTGGGGCCCTTTGGAACCGGGCCGCCTTCGCAGCAGCCTCCTCCCGCCTGGTCGCTGCGGCCGAGCCCTTGGGCTTCTTCGGCTGTCCGCCTTGCAGCTGCGTGCCGGCCCCGCGCTTCGGTGCGGGAGGCGCTGCTGAGGAGCTCGCCCTCCCCCAGTTGGCAGCCGGCTGGCGGCGCGGCTCGGCCTCCTCTTCGTCATCGTCTCGCCACGTCTCGACGCCGTCTCCTCCACCGGAGCCGCCTGCTCCGTCGCCACCATCCGTCGTGTCGTCTTCCCAGGCGGCCGCCCCCATGCCGGGATCGTCCGCGTCGCTCACCGCTCGGTCCATCAGGTACTCCTGGCCGTGCGCCGGGGCGTCGGCTGCCTGCTCGGTCGCAAGGAGCTGCAACACGTCCGACTAGTCAGTGGGCAAAGCAGAACTCGGCAGGGAAAGAAAGAACAAGAAAGAAAGAAGAGTCGGGAGCTTACGGCAGGAGGCGGATGCGCGCGGGAGTACGACCGCTTGCCGAACCGCCAGTCCGACTCTGAGAGCTTGAGGTTCGCGATCTCGTTCAGTGTGCGGGCCACCTCCGTGACCGGCATCTCACGGGTGGACAACCGGCACGGGTCCTGGTGCCCACTCATCTGGCCGGTCATGTGAGGCCGACCCTGGAGAGGGAGAACCCGGCGCACCATGAAGGCCGTCAACAAGTCGGACACCTGGAGGCCCTCCAAGTCCGTCATCTCCTTGAGTGTGGCAACGGCAGCGATGGAGGCGGGCGACAGGTGCTTTGGCTTGAAGGCCCAGTTGGTGCGCGGCTTGGCCGGTGGGCCGGCTTCGTAGTCCGGCAGGTTGACGAAGTCTAGCGCCGGGTGACGTTCTTCACGTAGAAGTACGACTTCTGCCACAACTTGACGGACTGGGTCAAGGTGATGGATGGGAAGCAGTTGCCGGCTCCTGGGCGCCGCACCGCGATGAAGGCGCCGCACTGAGCCGCCTCGTCCTTGGTGGAGACGCCGAGCTTGGTGTAGAAGAAGCCCCCCATAGCTCGAGTGTGGGGAGAACGCCGAGGTAGCCCTCGCACAGCGTGACGAAGGCCGACAGCAGCACCACCATATTCGGTGTGAGGTGGTGCGACTGGAGACGGTAGAACTGCAGAAAGGCGCGGAGGAAACCACTCGCCCGCAGACCGTAGCCCCGGAGGAAATGTGAGCGGAAGATGACGTGCTCACCTTCCTCCGGTGCTGGCAAGATCTCCTTCGCCGGCGGGACACGTGCCTTGACGTAGCCCTCGCCGGGCAGCCGCCGCGTGTTGCGGAGGTAGACGATGTGATCTTCAACGACATTCGAGCCGTCCCAATCACCAGCTCACGCACGCGCCATGGAAGCTCGAGGTCGATGGAGCGGTGGTGCGGCAGAAAGGCCGAGCTTGGTGACGAAGGGCCGCGGCAACGCTTCGGCGGGTCACGGGAGTGCAGCGGCGGCTGAAAGAGAGAGAAGAGGAAGAACAGAGTGAAGGGAGAGGAGGGCGCGCGAGCCAGAGCCGCCCCCTCCTCCCCCTACTTATAGCCCTAGGCTACGAAGCTGAGGGGACGGGCTCGGGGATCGTGGGATTAACTGTGCCCATGACCCCATGACTCCTCATTTACCGTGCAATAATGACGTGGAGTAATCGCGCCACGGAATCCCAACCGTTTGCCTCGGCCACAACGGATCCGCGCGCGGGCTGAGGCCCGGTGGTGGTGGGCCCCGGCCTGCAGCAATGTCCCATCGCGCGCGTGGGCTGGCAGACAGCCTGGCCGGCTGGTGACACATGGCGTGCAACCGACGGGCTGCAAGACTGGCGCCAGGCTGGCGCGTCACCCAGCTCCCGCCAAGGCATTTCAAAAACCACCAGACGGCTTGCCTAGTCATATCCCACTCCTAGCAGTCGGTGCTTCAGAAGACGGACGGAGCAAGATCAGATAAAGCACTTGGAGTAGGAAGCTGCCGAGGCTCCTTCCCTTCGCCAGCCATGGAGCCTCATCAGCTTCGGGGACTACTGTCGGAGTAATTGGCCACGGGTAGCGTCATCGCCCCCCATGGCACTTCAAGACATTGGGGCCGGCTGCGCCCTTAAGAACCAGGGACCAAACCGCCGCCTCCTCGCAGCCGACTGGTCCTAGCGACCGGCTGCCGGAGGACGGCAAGGCTCAGCAGGCGGCCGTAAGGTGGGCCGACTCCTGGCAGGCGGCCTGTAGAGAGGCCGGCTTCCAGCAGGCGGCCCCAAGCGTCCTCAGAGTCTGCACCCACATAAATACAATGGGACGGGGCGTGGCTACAGCGCGCCCCTCCATCCCCAAATCCAGGGCCAAGTGTGGCCATAGTGCACCGTTCCAGACGAGGATCTCCCGTCCGGCACGGCACTGTTGCCACTCCCCCATGACATCACCCATGGCAGAGAAGGCCATGCCTCCACTACAAGCTGTCGGTATGGCCCACATGCGGTGGGCCTTACCTGCCAGTGAGAAGCCAGAGAGCGGCGAGCCCGGACCAGTCGGCATGGGGGGAGGCCGACTCCTACCAAGGGGCCCTCCCCTCCCTCAAAGTTCGTGTGCCATTAAGGAGATGGGGAATGGCTACAGTGATTGCCCGCCAGGCGGCGGTATTGTAGCCACACCTCCCCCGACACAGCATGCATCATTACCATCATCACTACAGTGTTAAGCACCCGGCCAGACTCGCAAGCGGCGGGCGCGGCCTGTCAGCCAAGTACAAGACAGCCGGCGGGACCACGAGCCGGCGGGCCCCATCAGCCAGCGGAGAAGTCGGCGACCGGAGACACTGACAGCCGGGTCCTACACTCGGCCAGATTTCCTTTGTACCCCTGGGGGTGGGCCTATATAAACCCCCCCAGGGCACCCATGCAAAGGGTTGAGATCTCAGTTCCTTCATACACACGTATAGAGAGAGGAGGTTAGGGCTAGCCTTGTTCTTCCTCCCCCTCTAGAGAAATAGCTCAAGGAGCAATCTTGTAGTCACCCTTGTTGCTTGAGTGATCATGCGGAGACCCCGCAGAGCAGGACTAGGGGTTTATCTCCTAGGAGAGCCCCGAACCTGGGTAAGATTCGCCGGCGTGCATGTCTTTGCCTCATCCCGTTTCCTGGAACCGGCGATGTCTTATTAGCCCCCTCCATGATAAGCCATCATTTGGCATATGTCGCACGACACCCCCGACAATATGAGCGCTTCCACAATACACCGAGAGCACTTTCATAGTCCTTGCGCATTGAAATAAAGGCAATGTACTATCACATCTTCGTGTGTAAAAAAAAGCAAAAGGCGTTCAAGTCTTCCCGTGCCTCCTCGTCTACCTCGTATGAACGATGCGCCGTTAGATTGTGGCTACATGGCGCACGCTTGGTTTGGCCGTTGTTCAAACTCCTTCGGCAGCCTCCTCATCTCCCATCACGATTTAAGTGGTTGCCAACTCCCCATTCCATCACCTTCCCCATTCCACTCTCAATATCTCATCGCATCTTTCTATCACTGGCACCATGTCTCGTGCAGGATCTTTCGGCGCCCTCGGCGGCGATAGGTCGGTGATGTCGGGCTTACTAGCACCATTCACTCGGGAACGCCGTGTCGACCTCCACCGCGGCTGCACCATCCGCACCATCTACACCAACGAGATCAGCAACGTTGACACATGGATACAAGAGAGCAAGGCGTATATGCAAGCATATGAACTGGTCTTTGTCGGCATAGACCTTGAGTACACACTCTCGCAGGACAAGAAGCAATCCTCCATCTTTGTGATGGCTCTAGTTGTCTCGTTTACCTGGTATTTCAGTCACCAAGGGTGAGCACATCCCTATGGAAGTTCCTCCTCAAGGAGCAGTATACACTTGTAGTTTTTTACATTGGGCGTGACAAAGAACCGTTGGAGCTCTTGGGCTTAAGGGTCACAAACTACAAGGACATCCACGCCAAATGGGTTGTTCCGGATGATGCAAACAAGCCTTTGAATTTGCTTGGGGAAGTAGTCGGATTGATCATTGATGAATTCTACAAGGAGATGAAGAATCTGTTCGATAAGGAGTATCACCAACGCTGGGCTGTGGAGCTCTGTGATGCACAAATTGCGTACGCGTGCATGGACGCGTACGCATGCTTAGCCGTATGGATACGGATCTACCTCATCGAGCAGGGTTGGCTAGAAGCAAAAGAAAAGCAAGCGATGCTGGCCATCCATGAAAATATCAAGAAGATGGAGAGGATGCAACACAAAATGGAGATGGCACAGCATGGGAGATATTAGTTTTGAATAGCTTAGTTTCATTATGATTTATGTAATTTAAATTCTGCTGAACTTGGCCGATTTATCCTGAAGTTGTTTGCTCCAATGTTATGAACATTTGTGTTATCGTACTATTAAGTCAATTAATGTACCTGTCGGCCCTTGAAAGTGGTACCTTCGAAAACTACCTTGTCAAATCTTTATCGTTCCCATTCACCATCATGCCCCGAGCAAAACCCTAGCCCCCAAGGGGTAAAAGATGTCCATGCTTGGAGGCAAGAAGGAGGTTCGCCGGGTTGTAGGATCGACAGGGGAGATAAGCAATCCTCGTCCCGCGTCGGTAGAGACGATAACATCACGGGCGGCATCGGCGGCGAAAGCATCACGAGCGGCGGCGGCGACGACTATGACTTGCCTGGCGACTGGAGGATCATGGGCGGCGGAGTTGCTGTTCGGAACGAAAAAGCCAACACAGGTAAGTAAACCCGGCACCCATGTCCCTCATGAAACGCGGTGCGTTATTTGTTCACTGGACGATCTAGTATCTATGAATAGGACGGTGAAATCCTCCCTGTGGTAAACCATAGTATTCCGATGTCCGAGCAATGTCCTCAGTTCAGCGGAATACATAAGAAGAGACATGCGGGCACCTGTGTACCCCAATCCGTAGAGTCTACACGGACGGATTTGATTTCGGGCATAGGTTTCTGGTCTGCCAAAAAGTGGTTTGAGATAAAACAAATTGTTTTCTATTGTCAGGACCCCGATTCCAAGTCGCATCGATCTAGCCGGTAACACCTCATATCACTTTGCGGCCTCACGCACGGTATTCCCACGGGTGTCGCCTTACCATGGCCCGGGACCGTTTGCGCCTTTTGGCTCACGTATATGATAATGTCGCTAGCATCCATATGACAGAGAACCCGGGCCGACATGACTAGTCGTGAACCCAAAGTGGCACTATCTTACGGGGACATGCATACATTAATCAACATCGAGCATGTCGGTCAGCAGCGTGCGAATCCGGGCTGTAGCACTGGGCTAACAGGACTCAGGCGAACCGGGCTGTAGTAGGCTAGGCAGGACTCCGGATGTCACCGCGTGACATTTCCCCGAAGGGACAGACACAGGAACGAGCTGAATCACATGCCGGCCAGTCAAGTGTTCCGGAGTAGTAGTGCTGGGCTAGCAGGACTCCGGTGAACCGGGCTGTAGCAGACTATCATGGCTCAGTGGAAGCACTAGACTACATTTCCCCATAAGAGAGGCTACCAAGGATAGACAACTAGGTTGTCGGATCCCACACATACCAAGCATTTCAATCACACACACAATATGCTCGATATGTGTAAATACAACATGGCATCACAACAAAACTCTACGACTCAAAGTATTTATTCAATAGGCTCCGAGGAGCGAGATATTACAAACATGGGTCTCATGACCCAACATTCAGAGCATACAAGTCAAAGCACATGCGGAAGCTTAACATGTCTGAGTACATACATCTACAAATGAAAAAGGCTAAGAAGCCTGACTATCTATCAGATCCTGCCGAGGGCACAAGATCGTAGCTGAGGTATCAAGCCAAACATCGAAGTCCACACGGAACTACTAGCGAGACTGAAGTCTCTCTGCAAAAACATAAATTAAGCAAACGTGAGTACAAATGTACCCAGCAAGACTTACATCAGAACTAGCTACATATGCATCGGTACCAATAAAGTTCGACTGCAGCGAGCCAACTTTCACTCAGTGGCTAACCTGAACTACTACTACAAGTAACTCTTTTGAAGTGGCGCACACGACTCCACATATTCACCATTTCAATACACCACTATGGATCCGCTCCCGTCTCCCTACGAGAACGCCATCCATAGCACTCACGCTTATCTTGCGCATTTTAGAGTATCCACTTTCACTTGTCTATGAACTGTATAGGCAAGCCAGAAGTCCTTTACCGCGGACACGACTATTCGAATTGATCATTTATAACCCTGCAAGGGTGTACTTCTTCACACACGCTCTCGCCACTTACCACCATGTACACGTCGTGTATCTCGGCAACCTTCAAGCGGAAGCCTGGCGAGGGAGTCGGCCACGACCTGACTAACCACACAAGTCTCTAGTCGAGGTTTATCGCCTATTCGTGTTCCATCCGCGAGGAGATCCGACCGAGGTTTCGCTCACAGCCCCAAACGATGTGTGCAGGGTTCCCGAGACACCAAACGGGCGCCCGGTACACCGTGCCATGGTGTATCTACCGCATCATAGCCCACCCCTAGGGTCAGCGCTACGCACGGCCTCCAACACATATCCTACAAACACCAGAAACTAGTTGCAACTCCTGGACAGAGATCAAGGCGATTAATAAGTCGAGAGGGTCCATTGGTTTCGGGCCCAACACGTGGTAGTAGCTGTTCATGGATCACAAACACAGAACTCAGTTCCTGAGGACGGTTTCAATGAGACAACCCACCATGTACTCCTACATGGCCTCTCACCGCTACCTTTACCAAATCGTGTTCACACACTTAGCTCTCAACAGTAGAACATGTTCACACACCTCCAATTCATCCCCGATGAATCAGACCTGATTCAACTCTAAGCAGTAGCAGGCATGACAACAAGCATGAATGAGTAGGCACATCAGGTCTCAAACAACTCCTACTCATGCTAGTGGGTTTCATCTATTTACTGTGGCAATGACAGGTCATGCAGAGGAAAAGGGGTTCAACTACCGCATCATGTAACAGTTGAATCGTTGTTGTCCTAATGCAGTGAAAGAGAGCAGGAGCGAGAGAGTGGGATTGTATCAGAATGAACAAGGGGGTTTTGCTTGCCTGGCACTTCTGAAGATAGTATAGTTCTTCATCGGTGTCATCGAACTCATCGTCGGAACATCATCTACTGAGAGGGGACAATTACCGGCAAACAAGGAAGAACACAATCAATGCAATGCAACAATATGATGCATGATCATGACATGGCAATATGTTGTGGTTTGAGCTAATGCAACTAGAAACCAAATTAAATGAAGTTGGTTTGAACCAAGGGTTCAAATTCAAACTCCATATGTGCTTATTTAAATGCCAATTATGCAAATTGCCATATACAGCAACCTTAGGTTGTTCAAACATGCATGCAAACAGTACAGATGGATAGATTGGATTTTTCTGATCATTTTTCATATATAATTTGTTTGATTTGGAGTTACTGATTAAATTCTATGAATTTTTGAAGTTAGCATTATTTTCTGAAATTTCCTGAATAAGAATACATCCATAAAATAATTAACCGCGTCAGCACTGCGTCACTATGACGTCAGCGGTCAACAGGTCAGCCCAGGTCAAACTGACCAGTGGGTCCCGCGTGTCAGTGACTAACTAAACTAACCTAACTAGTTAACACTAACCTAGGTTAGTTAGCAGGGGAGGTCAAACCCCTGGTCAACCGGGGCCAACACACCGGCGTTAAGCCGCCGGCGGTAGCAGACGCGGCGAAGGGCTTGGGCTCACTGCTCCAGCGACCGTTTGGACGGCGGAGAGCGGCTACGGGGAGCTGGGGCTCACCCGCGCCCGTTGCAGCTAGCAGCAGACGCTAGGGCGGCCGGAGCTCGCCGGAAACGAGCTCGAGGCGGCGGCCAGCATTCGCGTGTGTGCGGCGATACGGTTGCAGTGGCCGTAGCGGCGCAAGCGTGGCACCTACGGGCTCTATGCAGCACGGCGAGCAGGTTGGGCACGGGGGTTGGTCCATTAGTTGGCCGGGAGCACGTCGGCGACGAGAGCAGGCGGCGGCGCGTGCGGGTGAGCGCGGTTTGGTCGCTACGGTGCGCGGCAGAGCGAATGGAGAGGGGGAGGATGTGCAGAAGCTCACGGTGATCGTCGTGGGGTGGACGGCAAGCGCTGGGAAGCACCGGAGGGAGCGGAGCGGCGAGGGGGATCTCCGGCGGCCGGTGATGAAGACGTTGAAGATGGCGACGCTGTGGGGCGTCCGGCGGTGCGTGTGTCCTCGAGGAGGCGTATACGACGGAGGAGGAGCTCCTGGAGGTGTTGGGGAGGCTAGGCGGTGGCTGTGGCCGCGGCGAACGGCGTCGGT
This sequence comes from Aegilops tauschii subsp. strangulata, assembly GCF_002575655.3. Lineage (NCBI taxonomy): Eukaryota > Viridiplantae > Streptophyta > Magnoliopsida > Poales > Poaceae > Aegilops > Aegilops tauschii. The sequence continues at coordinate 411,829,581 of NC_053037.3, read as the reverse complement.
GGCGATGGTGGCGCTCGGGCACGAGGTGTAGAGCGAGAGAGAGGAGGGGATGAGGACGAGGGAGTGGGCGAGAGGGTCCGGGGTGATGCGTGGCGTCGTCCAGACGACCAGGAGGTGGCGGGGCGCGTGCTCGCGTGCGGCGGCCACGCGCGCTCTGTCCTCTTGGCGGGAGGTAGGTGATGACTGGCACTGTGGGCCAGTGGGCCGCACAGTGTTGGGCCAGTTGGGGCGCCAGATGGGCTGCAGGCAAGTTAGGTAGGTTTTCTGTCCTTTTCTTTTTATTTCTGTTTTCTAATTCTTCTGTAACTTTAGGGCTTTAATTAAAATACTAAAACTAACTCAAAATCATGAAACTGCCCAAAGCCACCGTTTGGAATATATCCAACAGTAAACATTTCATCTTATGATTATTTGGACATTTAGAATATTTTATAGTATTTAAATGCCCAAATGCAAATACTATATGATTTAGTCCAGTGACCCTTTGTTGTCCTAGAAAAGTGTGCACCATTTTTGTCAGAGGTTCTAGACCAAGGCAAAGATGATGAACATTTTAGAAGGGCATTTTGGGTTCAGTGAAAATGATTTTATTTGGACCCTAGTTGAATTTCATTAGCTGCTAGGGTTTATCAGCCCCCATTTCAAAGTTTCATAAAATTTAGACATGATGCATGGAGGCTAAGGCAAAAGCAGGCAAGGCCTGAACTGGGGCTGTGACAACTCACCCCCACTAAAGAAGAATCTCGTCCCGAGATTCAAGCGTAGGGTAAGATGAAGGGGAAACGCAAACTAACATAATCTTCACGATCCAGGTTGCACTTCATAAGGCGTTGATTCAATCACCATCTTTGTCTCGATGTCTTGCTCTGAGAACTCCAACTAACATGACAACGAGAAGAAAGGGAGAATTTTAGAAGAATCGATCTCCTTGAGGTTCGAGCAACTTAGGATCATATTAATGATCACAAGATCAACTCACGGAATGAGACGTAGAAGCATCTCTGGAGCTGATAGGCAAAACATGTATCAGGAGGGACGGAAGAAACAATTTGACAAGGGTTTCAAAGTAGCGAGGAAACAGTTACCATGATCCCATAACGAGTCACCTTAGAGAAGGATGACTCGTAGAATTATCCCTTAAGTGGCAAAAGAATTACTTTTGATTCAGAGATCAATAAAATTCTCTATACCAGCCTAGGGCAAGTCTTGAGCAATCGTTTGAAGGAGTTCGAAAGGATGACATACCCTGACTAGAATGGATGATGTGGACTACCTTGTTGAAGACAACGTAATGGATGATCTCTACTTATCATCGGAAATGGATGGGACCCATGGCAGGACCACTTCTGAAGATGCCCTACAAAAAAAATACACTTCCGTGATGATACGTGTTTGTCACAGTAGGTCGCGTTTTTTGTCATGCATGTACATCCATGACAAATTTATGACAGAATCAAGATAGTCATACCTATGCTGTCGTAGAAGTGTTCCATGACATTACCAAAATTATCATCACGGAAGTGTCCACTTCCATGACGATAAATCGCGCGTCACAGAAGTGCTTTCGTCAAGGGTGACCGACACGTGGCATCCACCGTAACGGAACACCGTTAAGCTATCGGGTCAGGTTTTGGATCCGATAACCCGTTAACAGCCTCGACCGATGGGGATTTTCCACGTGTAAAATCATCATTGGCTGGAGGAAACACGTGTCGGCTCATCGTTGGGACAGATGTCATCCACTTATTGGACAGAAGGTGCCTATGATACGTCGACACGTGGCACGGCCCAACAGAGGCCCATTCCTATGAAAAGGCCGGCCCGTTTGACTTGGTCAAAAGGTGGCGGGCCGGCCCATGGAAAGCCTGTTAACGACCTGTTCGCATATAGCCCATTTACAGCCCGCTAACCCAAGGCCCGTTACGCCCTATCCGAATTAGGCCCAGTAGCGTCATCTGGGCCATCCAATATGATTCCAGCCCGTTTTCACTTCTGGCCCATGTATGGCCCATGACGTCTTTCGGCCCATATGAGGCCCTATGTAACTCTTGGCCTATTAACGACCCGTGGTGAAACTGGCCCGTAATGAACAGTGTATCACTTTACACCCATTAACGGCCCGTGGTGAAACTGGCCCGTAATGAACAGTGTATCACTTTATACCATTAACGGCCCGTTATTCCGTTGGGCCGTTTCCAGCTCATGTTATCTTTCGGCCTTCTCAGAGCCCATTTATTCTTGGGCTCATTTCCAGCATTCGTTTACTTACGGCCCGTTACTGTCATTTTCTGCTTGTGGGCCAAATTCAGCCCGTGGTTACAGTCGGCCCGTTTGTGGTCCGTTAGTACGTTGGGCCATTTTCATAGTGTCATCAAATATGGCCTATTAACGATGGCCCGTTATGGTCGGCCCATGAACGGACGATTCCAACTCTAGCCCGTTTGCGACCATAATGCGGCCTGTTATTGGCCCATGTTTGGCCAATCGATCATACGACCCGTATAAGGCCCATTGATGATACGGCCCGTAGAAGGCCCATTGTTTCTACGGCCCGTAGAAGGCCTACTGTTTCTACGGCCGTAGATGGCCCACTGTTTCTACGGCCCGTAGGAGGCCCAGCGTCACTACAGTAAATATTAGCCCATGGTTATTGTGGCCTAGTTTTAAAAAATAGGTTATTGCAGCCACTAGCAAACCGCGGAAAAAGAACTGCACTGACTACAAGCAAACAAATAAACAAGACAACAAGGAAATAAATAAGCAAGCAACTTATGCTAGGATATCATGGCTATTACACATATTACATCCACTGGGCATCAAAGTTCGCCACCAGTGCAAATATAGGGAACAAAGCAGCATATAAACGCCGCAGCAAAACAAGTCCAGAACTGAAACCACTTCAGAAGAGTTCAAGAAACAATATCCTGGGTACCCATAATGCTGGCAAGATGCTTAGCAAGCTTATTAACATTCTCTTGTTTGGCGCTTAAATCCTCTAGCGCTTGCTGTTTCACAAGAAAGTACGCATCTGAATTCTGCAGGGACTTCCTCAGTCCTTCGTCTTCTTGCCGCAGCACAGCTGACTGATGCCTTTCAGCTTGTAGCTGAGACTGAAGAAGCAGAAGTGATTCAGGCACCGAGTTCGAAGAAGCTTGTGCCAGCGGTACTGGCCAGTAACTCGAACACTACATCAACGCAGGACTGTGGGGTTTTCTCACTGTCTACAAGACCGTTTTTATCACCTTTCTTGGAGACCAACAGGGTTGTCTCACTATCTTGAACCTTATCTGCATTACTTTCTCTACCATTGCATAGTGGGGTGCTCTTCTCCAATATTATGTTTGCATACTACAAGAGAAACAAGCAGACACATCACAGGTTTAGCTTGTAGTATACGAAACTCATTTTGGTAAACCGGTTCAGTAGTAAGGTGGACAGGATAACAGCATGAAACAAACATATATCTATGTACTATGGTCACTGTATTGTCCATATCATTCTAGTTTATGTTCCCTAATCAAGATAGAGACACAGTTCAACTCATATATTTTTAAGACACAACAGCATAGACAGAATATAAGTGTGAGAAACTACACAGCATTGGCAGCACTTGTAATGTGCATCACATGAGAACATAACTGTTTATACAACTTAAACTAAAATCAACATAGAGCAACAAGTTAGAACAACAATCTAGTTAAAGAAATAGGTTTAAAACATACCTGTTGCGCCATTGGAGTTTCAATTGGATCCTTCAAATTCGAAAGTAGTTGGTATGAGTAAATACAGTGATGCAACAGCAAAGGAGTATGGACCATAGCTACGGAATCTGACCTGAGAACATTTGCTCTTCTGCTTTAAACGTGGAGTTTGGGTTAGCTGTGGTGGTCTTCGTGCTTTGGGCACTGCAGTAGCTTTACAAACTGCTCGTGTGGGGGTACTCTGTGGTGGACATGGTGCTTTGTCAACTATAAGTGGGTTACTATCCGCTGGGGTTGCGGTTAGATGGGTTGTAGCTGGTTCTCTGCCCAATGGTGTAAGTGTGCAATCTGGAAGAGTCTCGATTATGTGTGGTGGGGCTAGTTTGTGGGCCTGTACAACCATGGTTCTATCTGCATCGACGGGTAGCACTGTCTTTTGTGAAGAATGGGTTTTTGCTCCCTTAGATACTGCCATCACCCCCTCCAATTCAAACGGCTGATAAACAAGAAAAGAAATTGAACGTACAGACATTGTATGATAGACAGATGTGGTAATTCACATATATGTTGTCTAACCAAACAGGACAGCATGACACAATTTCACATATATGATGCCTAACTAAACAGGATAGCATGACACAGTTTCAGATATATGATGGATAACTTAACAGGATATAATGGCATAATTCAACATATGATGAGTACCTAAACAGGATGACATGACAAAACTATATGATGTCTTTCTAAAATAGGTTGGGATGAAATAATTCACATACATGTTGTCTAAGTATACAGGATGGCATGATATAATTGACATAATTGATTCATATACTAAGCAGCTGGCACTCGCATGTATGATCTCTAAACTAAGCAGATAGAATTCATTATTGTGCATATGATGTCTAAACTAAGCAATGCAAGACACCATATGCATCATATGAGAAATATAAACATTGCAACTTAGAGCATACACCTCAGGTGGGATATAGGACTGGTCATCTGTCTCTGAATCCTCCTCTGAGGAGCTCCCTGTAACCATCGAGATATATGCTTCAACAGGTACCATTGCCTGCTCTGAAGACCTTGTTTTCACTCTAGATTTTCCATAACCGGCTCAAATGGCTAATACACATGAAGAGTAGTTCAATATACACAGATTGTCGACAAATGGAATACGTAATGAAAAAAGATGGCATGAGATAATTCACATATATGATGCGTGGCTCCATGGCGGTGCATAATTCACATATATGATAATTGGCTGAAAAACATGGCATTGCATAATTCACATATCTGATATAGAAAGCAAACAGGAGGCATTCACACAAAGCATGTCTAATCTAAGCAGATGGCATGGCAATGCAAGACACCATATGCATGATATGAGCAATATAACCGAGCCAAGTTAGAGCATGCACCTCGGGGGGGGGGGGGTAACGCCCCGGATCCGATGCGCCAGGTGTCACCCAGTTATTCGCTGTCGTTGTCATGTCATTTGCTTGCGTGTTGCATTTTTCCATGTCATCATCTGCATTTCATATCATGTCATCATGTGCATCGCATTTGCATACGTGTTCGTCTCATGCACCCGAGCATTTTCCCCGTTGTCCGTTTTGCAATCCGGCACTCCTATCTCTTCCGGCGCACCCCTCTTGTTTATTTTCGTGAGCGGGTGTTGAACGTTCTCGAAATGGGCCGAGGCTTGTCAAGTGGCCTTGGTATACCACCGGTCAAGTTTCGTTCCATTTGGAGGTCGTTTGGTACTCCAACGGTTAACCGGGCATCCGCAAAGTCCGTTTGTTTGTGCAGCAAAACCCCCCTCTAAACAGCCCCAAAACACCTCTAAGTCTCCGCCATGCTCTCGGTCGTTCGATCACGATCGCGTGGGCGAAAACCGCACCTCGTTTGGACTCTCCTAGCTCCCTCTGCCTACATATTTGCACCTCCCCCCGAAATTTCGCGGATGAACCCTAGTCTTCTTCCACCTCCCGCCGCCAGACAAAAAATCCCGTGCCGGACATGTCCGCGCCGCCGCGCCCGGCGAATCCCGTTGCGCCACATCACCCTCTCACTCTTCCCCGCCGCCGCGGCACGCGGAGCCCATCCAGGGCCCGCGCGGGCCCGAGCCGCCGCCGCCGCCCCGAGGCGCTCGCTTCCACCCGCGCCCGCCGGACCTCACCGCCGCCTCCAGCGCCACCGCGCCCTTCGCCGGCCCCCGCGCGCCCGCTCCTCCCTCCACCGCCGCGCGCCTCGCCGCCGCCGCCACGGCGCCGCCTCCCGACAACTTCCGCCGCCCGGCCGCGCCTCGCCTCCGCCGTCGCCGGTCGCCGGCGCCGCCTCTTCCCCGCGCCGCCGCCTCCCTCCGACCTCCTCCTCTCCAGCTCCGGCGACGAGCCGGCCCGAGCTCGGCCCGATCTGGATCCAAAATCCCGCAGGGTTAACTTCTCCTCCCCTCTATTTTTCTCTAAGTCCCAATATTATTACATTACCTTGCCATATTGAATTGCATGTAACTTTGTCCATGAGTGTCCGTTTTGTGCGTGTAATATATCAAATCGTTCGCCTCGGGATACTCTATATTTTGTTCCATTGCACCATGTTCATTTGAGTCCATCTTGATGCCCAAATCATCGTTGCAAGAGTGCTAGTTGCTGTTATCTGCTGGTTCTTAACAGAACTTGGTGATTTGTTATTTTTGTAGCTTTTAATCTATGCATCTTATGGACATGAGCTCTACACGTGTTTTGTTGTATGCCATGCCATCTTTCCAGTGGTTTATGCCGTGTATTTTTGTGAGCTCTGTGGTGACTATCACAAGCATGCAAACTAGACTCCATAATGTTTCTGATTTCAGGGACTTAGTAATTTCTCCAAGTCCTTGTCTGCTGTTATTTTGTTGCCATGTAAACTTGATGCTACAGAGAGATCCATGCATATTTTGGAGATGTTCAGTAAGGATGTTTTGTAGCTATAGTTGTAGTTGATCCATTCCTGCCCTTTTTTGCAATTATGGAGTTCCATAGCATGACTCAATCTTGCTCTACTTTTGCTATAAAATGTTCCTGGCAGATTGTTTACGTGTTATTCAATTTTGCCAAGCTTGTTGTAGTTGATCCATCCATGCTATGCACTTGTTCTTGCCATGGTTAGCTTCATACACATGCCATCTTGCTGTAGGTATACTTGTTTTGTCATGCATTGCCTTGTGGTGAGTGCATCAAGCTCTCAAAGATGCCTTCATATTATTGTTTCTGCCATGCTCTGTTTTCTGCTAAGTCTGAAACCTGTTAACGAAACTTGCTATGTTTACATGGTTGCCATCATATCTTCTGGTCCTTTTAGCTTATGGTCAGTAAGGGAATTTTGTCATACGCATTTAGTATAATACTTTCATGCCTAGTTTTGCTATGTTAAGTTCCTGTAGCATGTTGATTTCGTGCTCTGAACATTGCTACCTGATGCTGTTTCTGTCATGTCCAGTAATTCTACTAAGTCTGTGAACCTGTTATTATTGGCAATCTTGCCATGTCCTTTTGAGCATGTTCTAGTGATTTCTGGAGATAGCTCAGTGTTCTTGTTTTGTTGTGCTTTACCTGTAGATCATGTTCATGCCTTTTGTTTTCATGTTGAGTTGTTGTAGCATATTGTGTTGATGCTTGCCATATGCCTAGTTGCTGTTTTGGACAGATTGTTGCTATATATTGTTTGGAGTGTATGTGTTGCACCGTTGCTCCGTTTTGAGCATGCTCTATATGAAACTTGCTTAGTTTTGCATGTAGTCTCATATTATCTTGTTGCATCCTTGTTTTGAGGTGTTCGCTTGATGTTTGCATGCATTTTGCATCAATGCCATGTTTAACTTGTTTTGCTCATATCTTCTAGACCGTAGCTCCGAATCTAATGAACTTTATATGTAACTTGACTAGAATTTCGTGTAGATCATCATGGTGCTCTTTAGCTTGCTGTTTAACAACTTCAACTTAATGCTTTTTCAGTTCTGGACCAATTTCGAAATTTGCATATGAGGACTTACCGGAATTGTTATATGTTGTTTCCGGCCTCATTTAAACTTGCCTTGATGTGTTGTTCTTGTATGCATCATCTCTTGTCGTGAGTAGCTTCATGTAGCCTTATCATGCATCATTCTTGGTTGAGCATCATTCCTTGTTCATGTGTGGTGTGTTTACTATGTTGTGTGCTTCTTCTCGATAGTTCCCGTGTCGTTGCGATCGTGAGGATTCGTTCGTCTTCGTGGCTTCAGCTTCTTCAGGGGCTCGTTCTTCTTCCTAGCGGGATTTCAGGCAAGATGACCATCACCTTGGATCTCATTACTATCATTTCTATGCTAGTTGCTTCGTTCTATTGCTTAGCTGCGCTACCTATCACTTGCTCCTCCAGCCTCCCAAATTGCCATGAACCTCTAACCTTTGTCACCCTTCCTAGCAAACCATTGTTTGGCTATGTTACCGCTTTGCTCAGCCCCTCTTATAGCGTTGCTAGCTGCAGGTGAAGATGAAGATTGCTCCATGTTGGATTATGTTTATGTTGGGATATTACAATATCTCTTATATTATTAATGCATCTATATACTTGGTAAAGGGTGGAAGGCTCGGCCTTATGCCTGGTGTTTTGTTCCACTCTTGCCGCCCTAGTTTTCGTCATACCGGTGTTATGTTCCCGGATTTTGCGTTCCTTACACGGTTGGGTGATTTATGGGACCCCCTTGACAGTTCACTTTGAATAAAACTCTTCCAGCAAGGCCCAACCTTGGTTTTACCATTTGCCTCACCACCACCTACTTTTCCCTTGGGAGTCGCTCTCTCGAGGGTCATCTTTATTTAGCCCCCCCGGGCCAATGCTTGTCTAAGTGTTGGTCCGAACTAGAGCCCCTTGCAGCGCCACCTTGGGGAAACTTGAGGTCTGGTTTTAGTTGTACGAATTGCTCATCCGGTGTTGCCCTGAGAACGAGATATGTGCAGCTCCTATCGGGATGTCGGCGCATCGGGCGGCTTTGCTGGTCTTGTTTCACCATTGTCGAAATGTCTTGTAACCGGGATTCTGAGACTGATCGGGTCTTCCCGGGAGAAGGAATATCCTTCGTTGACCGTGAGAGCTTATAATGGGCTAAGTTGGGACACCCCTGCAGGGTATTATCTTTCGAAAGCCGTGCCCGCGGTTATGTGGCAGATGGGAATTTGTTAATATCCGGTTGTAGAGAACCTGACACTTGACCTTAATTAAAACGCATCAACCGCGTGTGTAGCCGTGATGGTCTCTTCTCGGCGGAGTCCGTGAAGTGAACACGGTTTCTGGGTTATGTTTGACGTAAGTAGGAGTTCAGGATCACTTCTTGATCATTACTAGTTGACGACCGTTCCTTTGCTTCTCTTCTCGCTCTTATTTGCGTAAGTTAGCCACCATACTTGCTTAGTCGCTGCTGCAACCTCACCACCTTATCCATTCCTTTCCCATTAAGCTTTGCTAGTCTTGATACCCATGGTAATGGGATTGCCGAGTCCTCGTGGCTCACAGATTACTACAACACCAGTTGCAGGTACAGGTTTTGCGATGATCAGGATGCGAGAGCGATGATTACCTGTTTTGGAGTTCTTCTTCTGCTTCTATCAGGGGATAGGTTCCAGGTCGGCAGCCTGGGCTAGCAGGGTGGATGTCGTTTGAGTTTCTGTTTATGTTTCATCCGTAGTCGGATGTTGATCTCATGTATGATATATTGATGTATTCTTGCGGCATTTGTATGCCTTGTATGTATCCCCAAATATTATGTAATGTTGATGTAATGATATCCACCTTGCAAAAGCGTCTTCAAGATGCGCTTCTATCCTTGGTGGGACCTTCGTGTTCCTTTGGGATAGGGTCGCATCTTGGGCGTGACAGGGGGATACGACTGGTCATCTCTCTCTAAATCCTCCTCTGAGGAGCTATCTGTAACCAGCAAGAAATCTGCATCGACAGGTAGCACTGACTGCTCAGAAGACCTTGTTTTCACTCCAGATTTTCCCATGACCGACTCAAAATGGCTGATGCACAGGAAGAGTAGATGAATGTATAAACATTGTTGACAAACGGAATACATTATGGAAAAAATATGGCACAATACAATTCACATATACGATGACTGGCTAAACATGATGGCATTGCATGATTCACGTATATGATGCCTGGCTAAAGAAGATGGCATTGCATAATTCCCATATACTCCCTCCGTTCCTAAATATTTGTCTTTTTAGAGATTTCAAATGGACTACCACATATGGATGTATATAGACATATTTTAGAGTGTAGATTCACTCATTTTGTTCCGTATGTAGTCACTTGTTGAAATCTCTAAAAAGACAAATATTTAGGAATGGTGGGAGTATGATATAGAAACCAAACAGGTGGCATTCACACAAAGCAAATCTAAACTAAGCTGATGACATATAAGATGTATAATGTAAGCAATGCAAGGCGCCATATGCATGATATGACCAACATCAGCATGCCAGGTTAGAGCAAACACCTCAGGTGGTAAACAGGCATGGTCGGCTCCTTCTGAATCTCCATCTGAACAGTTACCTTCCTCTGGAATACAATCTGGAAATGCAGGAGGGGGGGCACTTCGCCCACCATGGAGCGGCGTCTGCATGACATTAGATTCGCACGCAATGGTCTTCTCTTTTTCTCTACATGTTCAGTACGATTGTGTACAATATCTGACATGCATAATAAAAAAATAGTTAGATTTTGTAAGGCCTAAGGGGTGCATGCAAAAATCAAGACTGATGGTAGCAAACGAGTAGATGGATCCAAAACTAACGATAGCAGGTAGATTATAGCTTCAGTTTAAAAAGATAGACAATAGATCATCTATTGTTTGTTGCCCACCCAACATGAACCACATAGAAGACCCCAGATGAACCAGATAGTAGACAGATACTATTCGTTGCTGGCTCGATATGAGACCCATGGGCAATTGAAAACTCAAGATTGAACGATAAAGTAGCAGGTAATAATAACCGATGTATAACGTAAGCAAACACGAAAGACTGCGACCTCTCTTCCAGAACTGTGTAGTCCTCAGGTTCATCTGCTCAGTTGATGATGGTAATGCAGTTGGCGTGGCTGCCGGCAATGGGGAAGATGATCTGAGGCGGCGAAAGGAAGTCTGCAGGGGGGATCTCTGCTGCAGTGAACACTTCTGTCGATGGTGCACCTCAGGTGGGGTGGAGGACGGCACGGCAGGAGTAGGACATAACACACAGAGTTTTCTTTGACGCCTATCTGAAAATGAAGTAAATATGTAAGGGCTCCTTAGAATTGGAGGATTCTATAAACGCAGGGACAGGAAAAACACATGAATAGGATAGGAATGCACGTGCAAAACAGAGCATTTGGAAACATAGGATTTCAATCAACCTGGGTGTTTGGCTCACATGAATTGGAAGAACAGAGGAATGGAGAAACAAAGTGATGTGACGAGTGTACGACCTCTTTGGCATAGCCTTGTGGACCTCAGCATCATTGGGTTGGACGTGGAGGATGGTGATGATGCTGGTGTGACTGTCAGAGGCGGGGAAGAAGATCCGAGGCCTCTGGAAACGGCGCCGAGGGTACTGCTCTGCTGTGATGGATGGTTCCGTCGTTGGAGCAGCTCCGCTAAGGTGTACGGCGACGAGGCTGAAGCATGACAAGACAGACAACGTTAATCTGAAGTGGGACCCTAATATCATCTGCAATAGATGATGTAAAATACATCACCAAAAAGTGCTAGATGTAAAACGCATCAGCCGCGCCACGGCCGCTCTGACAAATGCTGTAAGTACTGTTCACTCTGAACTTAACTGAAGAAAATGGACTTCACAGTCGAAACTGAATTTTACTGTTGAAACTGATTGAACTAGTAACAGAGCATTGCAATAGATGTTTAGGGCGTTCGAGCACTAGTAGCAGAGAAGCAGTGATCTAAATCAGCAGACGCTCGAGCAGGGAACGCACTAGCAGAGAGCAAGTTGTGCAGTAGCACCGTGAGCGAGTGCTAAAGCAGCAACTCCTGTAGCTGCCGGAGGTCGTGCAGCAGCAGCAGCGCAAGCGAGAGCAAGAGCAGAGCAGCAGCACGAACGAAAGCAGGAGCAGCGCAGCAGCGCGACCGATAGCAAGAACAGAGCCGCAGCGCGAGCGAGAGCCGAAGCAGCTGCAGCTAGTGCCATTGTGGAAGTCGCCGCCGAGGAAGCAACGACATGGGGGAGAGACGCCGTGGATAATGTGGCCGGCGACGGCGCCGTCGATGGAGACACGCCATGTCTGCTCGGTATCGAGCACCGGCAGCCCCGTGAGATCGAATAAAAGATAAAATGCAGCGGTGAGTGCAGAACCTCCTTGGTGGTGCCGAGTTGGCCTCGGCTTCATCGGGGGAATTGGTGAGGGTGCTGCGGTTCCGGTGGGGCAGGTCAAGACGGTGCTGTGGGGATTGAGGTGGCGCGATAGACGAGGCGAACGTCGGGGCATCTCCTTGGAGGTGGAGGACGGGGCGGCTGATTCGGCGGGACGACGAGATCGACAACGGATCCTCATCCGGTGCGGTGGATGAGGGACGGCGAGCTGTTGCGGCGGACGACGTAGTCGGGGAAGAGTCTCCGGCTGGGCGGCGGTCGGGAGGCCGACGGAGGAGCGTGGGGTTTCGCGGGTTTTGGCGGCCTCGGTGTACGAATGGGGGGCGAAGGGGGAGGGGGAGCCAAGCTTAGGGACGCGCTTGTCCAAAATGTAGGGTAAGTTACCAGCGTACCCCCACCGGTTTTGACACCGCGACGTGGAGCTTCATTTCTGGCTGAGGGGTAGAAGGGGCGTGTCTGGGCTGCGGGAGCGATTTTGGATGAGGAGGGAGTTCTTGCGCGCGTCCAAATTTCGGGATAACAAGGCGCGGCGCGGGTTGAAGAAGCGGGAGTTTCAAAGCAGGTGAGACAAAAGATACTCGAGCTTGAAAATTTCGGGATAACAAGGTGCGGATTCCTTGTTCGGCAGAACAAACTTAACGTGTAAAAAAACAATTCATACAAGACACAAGAGAGTCATGTCCCCTTTTACTATATTGCTATAGATGCCATTGAAAAAACTACAAGAAAAATGTAAAAAAATCAGGAGAACAAGATTACCCTGCACAGTACCAAATCGATTCGCACTTCCCTCAACAACAACAAAAAACAAATCAATTCCCACCAAAGATAGAGTAATGTCCCTTTTTATATGATTGCAGATGCCATGATCTCGAATTTCAATTTTTGAATCCCCGTTATGTTGAATTCAAATATATCGTTAGGTGACCTTGCGGTTTATGATTGATGTAGTCGTACATTTTGATCTTCCATCATATATGAACATTTTACTCCACCATGTGAACATATATATTGTCGTCTACCATATGGACTAAATTTGAATCAATTTTCCTTATTTGAATACGATTATTGTCAAGTTATACAATAATTTAAATATTATCTTGATAACAAAAAACATACATATAGTAGTAATCATATTTCACTATGAACTACATGTACCATACACTCTCCAATTCAAATATTTGTATCCATTTTATGTTGAATTCAAATCATAGTACATTATTGGTCTAGGTAGCGAGATGTTTGGGATAATCTAAACCCTGTTTTCATACGTATAATTTTTGGTTGAATTGGGACAAGTTTTGGTATAAGCCTCTTGCAAAACCGGAGATTCTCTCAACAAGCCTCGTGGTTCCGAGAGGGAACGTGTCACCTTTGTGTGCGAAACGATATACACTGCCTCCCCCCTGATTTTATTTACAGAGGCAACATAGAACTATATGAGTGCCCTGTTAAATTTAGGAATTATTTCGGGTTCATTTGGCCTTTTTATACATTAATTGAGTTTCTAGACTTTTAATGTGCATAATCTAAATATGAATTGCATGCACATGCTCCGGTGCACCAAAGTGGGTTGAAAAATCACATGTGTGTCCTTGGTTGAATTTCTAGGTCCCATGGAAGAAATGAGAATGAAATTCAAACATCTGGGCGTCATGACTCGGCCGAGAACATCGAGAAACTTTGATTTTAAATTCATGTAAATCCAAAACTCGCCTGGAAATCATGAAACTTGGCATGGTGTCATGTCATGGCACTAACATGTTGTGGTAAAAAATTGGGCCGATTTGGAAGCTCGTGGTTCTAAGAGGGAACGTGCCACCTTTGAGTGTGAAACGATATACGCTGCCCCCTTGAGTTTCTTAACAAAGGCAACATAGAACTAAATTAGTGCCCTGTTAAATTTTGGAATTATTCCGGGTTCAGTTGCCATTTTTTATACATTAATTGAGTTTCTGGTCATTTAATGTGCATAAGTCAAATTTGAACTACAAGCACATGCTCTCGCGCACCAAAGTTGGTTGAAAAATCACATTTGTGTCCTCGGGTGAATTTCTAGGTCCCATGCAAGAAATGAGAATGAAATTAAAACATCTGGGCATCGTGGCCCGGCCGAGAACATTGAGAAACTTGGTTTTAAAATTCTTGTAAATCCAAAACACGTCTGAAAATCATGAAACTTGGCATGGATGTCATGTCATGGTATTACCATGTTGTGGTAAAAAAATTGGCCGAATTGGAACAGATTTTGGTATAAGCTTCTTGCAAACCGAAGCTTCACTCAAGAAGGCTCGTGGTTCTGAGAGGGAACGTGCCACCTTTGAGTGCGAAACGATATACGTTGTCCCCCTTGAGTTTATTTACAAAGGCAACATAGAACTACATGAGTGCCCTGTTAAATTTTGGAATTATTCCAGCTTCGTTTGGCCTTATTTACACATTAATTGAGTTTTTGGTCATTTAATGTGCATAATTCAAATTTGAACTACAAGCACATGCTCCCGTGCACCAAAGTTGGTTGAAAAATCACATTTGTGTCCTCGGGTGAATTTCTACTCCCTCCTTCCATCTATATAGGTCCTAATGCGTTTTTCGAGGCTAACTTTGACCAAACGTTAGAGCAATAATATATGACATGCAACTTACACAAAGCATACCTTCAAATTTGTATGTCAAAGGAGCTTCCAATAATATAATTTTCATAGTATACATCTCATGTGCTATTAATCTTGCCAATAGTCAAAGGCTGTCTTGAAAAACACATTAGGCCCTATATAGATGGAAGGAGGGAGTAGGTCCCATGCAAAAAATGAGAATAAAATTCAAACATCTGGGCATCGTGGCTCGGTCGAGAACATTGAGAAAGTTGGTTTTAAAATCATGAAACTTGGCATGGTGTCATGTCATGGTAGTACCATGCCGTGGTAAAAAAAATTGGCCGAATAGGAACAAATTTTGGTATAAGCTTCTTCCAAATCGGAGCTTCTCTCAAGAAGGCTCGTGGTTCTGGGAGGGAACATGTCACCTTTGTGTGCATAATTCAAATTTGAAATACAAGCACATGTTCCAGTGCACCAAAGTTGGTTGAAAAATCACATGTGTGTCCTCGGGTAAATTTCTAGGTTCCATGCAAGAAATGGAAATGAAATTCAAAATTCTGGGCGTCGTGGCTGGGTTGGAAACATTGAGAAACTTAGGTTTTTAATTCCTGTAAATCCAAAACACGCATGAAAATAATGAAACTTGGCTTGGTGCCATGACATGGCACCAACATGCTGTGGTAAATTTGCAGTACGATTTGCGAAGGCGCACACATTAACAATCAACAAAGTCATTTTGAAACAAGTGCTGTCACGTTAGAATCGGAAACACAAGTATTATTGAAACCGTGGGCGTTCTACTTACTAGTACCATTTACATGCCGCCATGCGTCCCATTTTTTATTAGCTAGGAGGCGCCGTGCAGGGTAGCTATTTGAGTACGAGAGGCGTGCGATTAGACCCCTGCGCGTGCTTATCGGGAGGAGAGCCCTTAGACCTCCATCTGCCATCCACCTCTCTCCCAAGGTCTCCATTAATGGCGCCCGAGCCTCTGTTTAATGGCGTGGCTATGTCTCACTCGACTGAGATTTAAGAGAGAAAAAAGAAAATCTGAAAGCACGGATCTTGATGTAAGATCCGACGGACCTATATAGCATCTACTGCGACTTATAGCAAGACTGATGAATATATAAGGACGATTAATTTTTTTATCAAAGAAGGGCTTGCCCCTTCCGATTTTCATTACTTAAAACCACCACAATTCACAAGAAGTTCAGCACAACTCGTTGAGAAACCACAATTCAAGGGGCGGAGGCACAAGGGGCAGTGGAGCACGGTGAGGTCCATCGAGACCTTAGAGAGCTCCATCGTCGGGTCCTGTTCGGTCTGCATGATCTCACCCTCCTCGTGCACAACCATCTCTCGACTTGGGCCGGGGTATTACAAAGCTTTACCGTCACATATTTTATACTACTTCAAGGTGCATTAAATCAACACATGCAAGTATCAAAAGGAGAGTCACGGCATGCATGCATGCATTGTAATTAATGCATCGATAAACGCAAGTTATTGAAATATATCGAGTGCAGTGCTTTGATGTGTCGCGTCAACTCGTACATCAACGAGAAGTGTGATTATCCTCTCCCTCACGGACTTAACTGCACCTGCCTTTGGCTGTATGATAGGTTGGCCACACACATGTCGGGCCCACCTGTCATATATGCAAAGGCAGGAGCGTCCCTCCCTCGCCCATGAGCGTGGTGGCTGGCAAGACTAGGAGAAGCTTTCGCTACACGCTCTCCCTCCCGCACGCGGTGGACATGCAGCAGTTCAATCGGTGTCAGATGGCCAGAAGCGTACTGTAGTACTCCTCCAGTGCAATAGTACTCCATCATTGTTCGACTTCCCGAAGAGGCGAAGAGCCAAGCGCAGCCCGGACGCTCGTGTGGCAGTTTCATGTGTAGAGTAGTCTAGGATAGCGTGTACCGTGCCTGTAAGCTTAAAATCGTTGGGGTCGGCTCCGTGCTATGTGGCCGTCTCGAAGTTAAAAAAAATTAAAATAGTCTTCTGGCCCTACCTGACACCCTGGTGATTGTAGTTTGCACGCTCATCTGGTCAAGACACGAATATATATTTTAATTTGTTTTTTCGAAAAGGGGGACTCCCCGGCCTCTGCATCAGAACGATCCATACGGCCACATATATTTTAATTTGTGGTGGGTAAACGTTAGAGGTTGCAGCAAATATATTGTACACTGCGGGTCTTTCAGCCAAGTTTAGAGGCAAGCATGAGGGGCCAGTGCTATGATGTGTCACGTCAACTCGTACAATGAGGAGAAGCTTGATTTTACTACACGCCTTCTCCCTCACCCATGCGTGCGGTTGCTCGCAAACGAGGACATGCTTTTGCTTAGTAGTACTTCTACAACAAGCTATCCGTCCCGCTCGCGGTGGACGGACATGCAGCAGTGGATTCGACACTGTAGAAGCAGTAGTAGTAACATCATTGTTCGTCTTCTCGAAGAGGCGAAGAGCCAAGCGCAAACCGAACGTTGCAGTTGCGAACATTGGAGCACGCATATAGCCAGGCTCTTGCATGAGACAAAATTGCTATGTGAGCCCACTATTGTACTAGTACGTACAACTACTTGCTAGTATAGCCATGTAAACTAGAAAGGAGTATTTGCCCTTCTAGAGATTTCAACAAGTGACTAGACTACACCGAGACGGAGTACATATGGAGCAAAATGAGTGAATCTGCACCATAAATAAATACGTACTAGTTCTATCGTTTTCCTCTCCGAGGTGCACAATATTGAGTATACTGACTAGTCTCTTTTTGACACGCATTTACGTTTTTTTACACAGTACACACGCAAGCGCTCATATACACACGCATGCACTCACCCCTATGAACGCACACACGCACGGCACTATCATCTTGAAATTTACGAAGTCACCATAGGCACCTCGTCGTCGACAATGTAGGAAAATTATGAGGGGGGTCTCTCCAACAGTGTTCCTTGGCTCGCACCTAGCATCACGGTGGTCGAACTTGGAGTTATTCATCTGGTACACGTGGCATCTCAGATCTGGACACAAGGTGACGCGACCTCTCACTTCCTCCGCCATTTGAAGCGGTGCGCTGGTGGAGGGCTAGCATACTCCAATATTAGGTTGGCTCTATGTGATGTGGCAACTTCATATACTAACCGGATGCTGGTTGTACTCCCTCTGTAAATAAATACATGGTGTATTGTTTTATTCCTATCGGCAAGGTAACTTAATGTCTTTTTGCTACTTAATAGGATTACATGCAATGAACTAACCACCGCATGTGATGTTTGGTAGTCTCAAGTCATTGAAAGCATGCACGACCACGGAGGGGGACGCAGCTTCATTGACTTACTGCACCTGCCTTTGGGTGTATGACACGTGGGTCCAACGGGTGGCTGGCCAACCTGTCATACAGCCAAAGGCAGGTGCAGTAGAGGGGCAAGGAGTAGATGGCCAACACGCACGTGAATTCAACGCAGTCTGCACTTCTCATATAAAGGCTCCCACCAGTCCAATCTACGAAATCCTACGCACCTGCGCACCTAAGGGCAAGAGTGATCACTCCAATCGCAAGATCAGTTGACTAGAAGCTAGACCCATGGAGGCGATGAGCGCGAGCATCAGCCGGCTGTGCCAGATGGTCCACGACGCCGGCCTGCATCCTGGCACCGAGGAATGTCTCCAGGTAGTGCTTGAGGCCGCCAGGGCGAGGAGCCGCTTGGACGACAGCTTCGTCTCCTTGTTCAACGAGGTCCTCGTCGGCTTCCTCGACAAGTTCACCGTCGTCAAGAAGCTCGCGGACAACCTTGACGTACGCCTCCAGCCCACGCGCCCAGGCTCTGCGATGCCTGACACCCTCAACATCCTCTATGGTGACAACCTCTTCGACGCACTGGTGGCCCTGCGACTGCCCGCCGTCGCGCCGGAGAATGTCCACCTCGAGGTCGCGCTCGCTGCGCAGCGCCTGGCGCAACAAGACACCATCAACATAATCACCCACGTCTACGTGCAAATCGTCCACAAGGACTACTACATGCAAGAGGAGGACGATAGGACGCTAGCCTTCTTGGACCGCAGGGCAACCTTGGATGGCATTGTTTAGAAGCACGTTGAGCTTGCCGCCAACGCCGCTGCTCCTCACACGTCGGTTGGTGACCCGGTGCACTAGGGCATGAGGATGTCGTTGATGGATCCGTATGTATCTTTATCTTTCCGTCAAATCCATGTAGTAGTATATGGTACTACTAGTAATTATCTTACCTTTCGCATCAACTTCATAATTTTCCTACGTACTCCATGCATGAACCGTGCCAGAACCAAACTTCTCATTACTCTAGGGAAAATCGTTATTTCTATCTATCGGTCGCCCGATGGAGCAGAACCAAATTTTACAAGTTACAAGTTCAAAAGGAAAAGCCTGTCGTGTTCGCGTCGCACCCCCACACGGTTTGTCCGGCACGCCGCTCAAGGGGGAATGCGTGCTGTGTTGCATTTTCACTTACAAGTGGGACCGCAGTTGAGCAAACCGACTATCAGCAAACCCCCACCCCGCCCACCGCGCGATGGCTGAGAAAACAGGAGGGAGAAGAGATGGCTGTAGCTAGCACGGACTCCAAGAAAATTGGTGTCAGATGGAACTCGTGTGGGTGGCGTGTGCCGTACTGCTAGACATGAATGCTAGTTATGGCCCATGCCACCCCACTATATCGAGGTGCTGGTTACTCCACTATATCGAGTACGTAGAACAAATTTCCTGGAGTCGGTGCTCGGCCCTCCTCTATCTCTCTTCTCAGTCAGCCAGCAGACGCGCGGAGCCCATCGTCTGTTTGCTCATATGCGGTCCCACATGTCAGTGAAAACGCAATAGGACCCACTGAACCTGCACATATTTCACCTCGACGTGCTGGTGATGAAAAACAAATCCAATAAAGATCTTCGGTGGCTGCTTTTGGAGTTACTCAAGAGTAGTAAGATTCTATTTACAGTTTAACCCAAGATGCACATCACGTGGCTTCACCTACCACTCTATTTTCTTGCATGACACGACCTGGATGCTGGATGTCCCACGTGTCGGCAAAAGGAGGAAGAACTCGACCAAATCTTTGGTTGTGCTCTCGGATTAGACTAGTTGTGCTAACTTAAAATTTTATTGTGTAGAATGGATGCAAGTTTTGGTATTGGGAAGAAGAGTACAATGATATATTGATAGAGCACAATTTAGTAGATGTTCTAGCACTTTTAGCTAGCATAGAGGCTAGAGATGAGACTAGTGCACTTGTTGATAGAATAGAGGCTAGACACGTCTACTTCTTTACACTCGAAGAAGAAAGAAGCACGCAAGATCGAGCCTCCGCAGATCAACAATGAATGCATCGAGAAGGCACTAATCCAACTTACAGGAGCAGTTATGGAAGTTGGATATCTTCTAAAATATATTCTTGTGGTTCTTGTTTTCTTTGGTCTTGCTTTTCTAGTCAAAATTTTGGTGATGTATTTCCATGTACCAAAAAATCAATGATGAAAAAAAAGATGTGTGTTTGCAAAGAAAATTGTACGCGGTCGGGATGCGGTCGCGCGTTCGGCGCACGACCACCGCATCCGAGAAATGGCCCGGACACGACCCCATTGCCCTACCCAAACGGACAGAACCTGGGCAAAACATAGGTCCGTTTGGGGTCGTGCGTTGGAGTTCGCCTTACAAGTGGGACCGCAGTTGAGGAAACCGACTTCGGCAAACCCCCAGCTCGCCCGCCGCGCGATGGCTGAGTTAGAGAAACGACTAGGTTGAAGAGATTGCTGTAGCACAGACTCTAAGAAATATGGTGTCAGATGGAAGTCGTTCTGGTGGTGTGTGCCGTACTCCTGGACGTGAATGCTTGTTCTGGCCCATGCCACCCTACTACTCCTAGTACTACTTATAGTAGTAGTATCGAGGATTCGAGGTGCTGGTTACGTACAGCAAACACATTAACATATGGCCCACCTCACACTGTGGTCAAATTTCCTGGAGTATGTGCTAGGTTAAAAAGTGTTCTTTGTGAGGATGGGTGGCTGGTCTCAAGTTAAAAAATTGTTGTACTACGTACGTAGACGTAGAGATAATGCAGCATATGAAGCTAGTACAAATAGTGTACTATTGTTGATTGGCCTCATCCGATAACCTGTTGCAATGCACGTACAATTATGTATTCGGAAAATATTTTTTTGCCTCGTCGCAGCACCCACTCAGAGAAGCGACTCGATAGCCATTCATAAATTTAGTAAGTTTATCATAGGCATATCATTTTATTACATAGAACAGGTCATCAACCCACAACAACAACGAGGATAGATTATAAATACTAAAGTTTTCATCACACAACAAATAACAAGCAATGAAATGAACTTCAACTCAACCAATCCTCGGCGTGGGAAACGCTTGCTTTGAACCACAAGTGATTCTCTGGGAAGGGCCAGCTATTGTAAATCTCGAGGCCAACGCAGGACTGATCATCTAGGCTAAAGCGGCCTACTATATCACGACCAGGGTAGCTAACCACCGAAATGTCCGACGTATAGATACAGTTGCTTCTCATAAATGGTAGTAACGTTGTGTCAACAGCAGCTGGATCGGCTTTCACCATCATTCGATAGTTTTGTCCAAGGAAGAGCGAGTTTACTCCAAGAGCGAGTTTACTCCAAGAGTACTAATAAATAACTTTGATGTGTCCTGTCAACTCGCAGAACGACGAGAAGCTTGCTTACTACGCCTTCTCCCTCGCCAACGCGTGCGCGGTGGCTCGCAGCACGAGGAGAAACTTTTGCTTACAAGCGATGGACGTGCAGCAGTTCATTTGGTGTCAGATTGCCAGAAGTACTACTGTAGTACCATCATTATTGTTCGACTTCCGGAAGAGGAGAAGAGCCAAGCGCAAGGTTACCTACTAACCTAGTACAGTACTACTATAGCCAAAGCTGGTCCACCTTTTTAGAGCATGGTTAATAAATATAGGCGGCTCTTGCAGCGACACATCATTTAGAGCAAGTACTCTCTTCGTAGGAACAAAGGAAGTGAAACAAAAGTTGGAGTGGATGCTAGATTGCCAATTAAAGGATGATTACATAGGAAAAAATCCTATAGCATTCTATCCTATGAATCAAACGACCAATGTAGGAAAATAATGAGGGGGGTCTCTCCAACAGTGTTCCTGGGCTCGCACCTAACATCACGGTGGTCGCACTTGGAGTCATTCATCTGGTACACGTGGCATCTCAGATCTGGACACAAGGTGACGCGACCTCTCACTTCCTCCGCCATTTGAAGCGGCGCGCTGGTGGAGGGCTAGCATACTCCAATATTAGGTTGGCTCTATGTGATGTGGCAACTTCATATACTAACCGGATGCTGGCTATACTACTACGGTACTCACACTCCAAGAAGTGACTCGAAAACCATTCATAAATTGAGTCTATGACATGCATTCGCAACTGAAATGTACCATTCATTAAATACAACAAGTCATCAACACACAACGACAACAAGGATACATGTTGGATTATAGATTATTTCCAACAAAACATTCTAGCACATACTAAAGTTTTCATCACACAACAAATAACAAGCAATGAAATGAACTTCAACTCAACCAATCCTCGGCGTTGGAAACGCTTGCTTTGAACCATAGGTGCTCTGGGAAGGGCCATCTATTGTCAATATCGAGAGCAACGCAGGACTGATCATCCAGGCTGAAGCGGCAGATATCAGGACCAGGGTAGGGAACCACTGAAATGTCCGAGGTATAGATATAATTGCTTCTCATAAATGGTAGTAACGTTGTGTCAACAGCAGCTGGATCGCATTTCACCATCATTGGATAGTTTGGTCCAAGGAAGAGCGAGTTTGTTCCAAGACTATCAATACTGAACCAGGGAGAAGGTGTTTGCGCTAGCATACTAGTATCCGTCCTGAATACCATGCAATGGGTGTTGGAATAGGTCAGGAGAGGGCGACCATGGGAGACAACACCTGCTTCCTCAGTAGTAACAGTCTGAGTGCACTGTATACACACAAGAAGAGGTGATCCATCGGAATTAGTTGCCAGGCGCCACTGAGTATATAAGTTCTGCTCCTCCTCATGCTCGTGATCATCACCATCGTCATCTCCCCCTTGCTTATAAATTTTTTCAAGTATAGGTGGTGGAATGTTCACATGACCTTGGAAACACAAGAAGAAGGTTAATTAGTAAAGGGAAACTTGCTAACCCGCATGCATGTGGATGAAACAATTATAATTACGGTGGATGAAAAACGTACCGAAACTACGAGGATCCCATGCAAAAACAGTGCCACGAGTGGTGGCAGCAAACACAAGATCCTCGTATTCAATTGCATCACAGTACACATCCGTGTATAGAAACTGATTTTTGAGCAATATCCATCCAGTCGAACAACGAAGGACGGCAACAAGCTTGTCGAAGATAGCAACAACTTGATAGTTCTTGTAATTCCAAGAGCGGTTGGGAACTTGACAAATTGCTATCTTCAGTAGACGACAGTCACCATGATCGTATTTGAACGTACATAGATCATCTGTTTGCTCAACCTCAGGGCACTCAGAGATTTTTGGAAGTGGAATCCGCTGACGAGTGTACACATTCACAAGTTCCCACTCGATATTGTACCCAATATAAACAACCCAATCTCCATTTGTGCCAGCCCAGGACTTACCCTTAAGCGATGGCATCTTGACATCACACATATCATTAGCAAGCAGCATCACCTTGCACAAGGCGAGGCCTCCGTCGTCCGCGCCCATGCAAACATGCTTATAGTGAAGAAGATAAGGGAGATCAAACCGCTCCTGGACCCTTGGGTTCCTTGTAATGATGTTATTAGTTGAGTCGAGAATGGGCTTGAACGAACCTGCCATGCTAGCCGAGGTGATGACGTCGCACCGATCAATGAGTTCCCCCACCACGTCATCTTTCAGATCGGGGCAAGGATAACAGGGTCGTTTCTGGCTTGTTCCCTCCATGGAGAAGACGATCGAACAATGGCAAAAGGAAGGGTGAAGGCAAATGGAGGAGGGAGGAAGAGCGTGCGACAACAGTTCCAAATCGAGAGGGAAAGGCGAAGAGTCGGTGGACGGTTGCCATTTTGCCACGGTACACGAAGAGGCGCCCCGGCCTACACGCCCTTTCGGAAATTGTACAACAGGACTCGCCGTCGTCTCACTGACATGTTGGAACGGGACCACATGTCAACGAACATCGTGTGTAATTTCTCGTGCAAAATGCGATCTGGCCACGTTGGCCCGAGGTGCCGCATTATTTCTCGACTTTATTTTTTAATGGAGTGCCGTTCAGTTTTGAAGCACGACTAACTGGTACTGTTTGCAGAGAAAATATAAACTACTCTACCACTACTCCACCTCTAGTACTAGTAGCATAAAAAAGATATATAGGCTGGAGCATCAGAGCTTTCTTGCTAAGGGCTGCCCACTTGCTTCTCACACTATCACCCTCTCTCCAGATCTAAAAAAGATGGCCTCTCTCTCCCTCCTCACCGGTGGTCACAGATCCGCCGGGGAAGAAAAGGACGTGCAGTGTTGACGCACTCGTCGTCGGCGAGCGAGGTCACGCACTGACCACAAGGCCGTCCTCTCAGACCTAGCGCCCACGCGGGATGGCCTCCGTCCCCAAGCTCGCTGTCGTAGTGCATGTGGAGGACGATGACCACGAGCGAAGCCACTTCCCGCCGACCCTCAGGTATGCTACCTCTTTTCAAACCATACCCTTGTTCTATTGCCCCATCTGCCATGTCGCTGCATGTGGATCTTTTTCCACTCCACCATCTTCCCAATTTGCTATCCTCTGCTCTGCTGGTCACGCAGACGAAAACCTTAATTTGCACTATTAAATGAAACCCTACTTCATGCAGACTAATCCATGTCTGGGTTGAATAAGGAAAGGAAGGGAGACTGTACTGTCCAAGAGAGTAGGCATCGAACCCGCATCTAGGTTGAGAAGGGGAAAATCAGTAGCTAAGGAACGAGTCTCGTGTCTCTTGGTTGAAGAAGGGTAGAAAGGCATGACAACGCAATAGAGAATGACCAGGTCGATCTGTTTGTTGTCCTCACATAGGAAAAAGGTGGTTAAACATAACAAAAATGGGACGTAATCCACATATGCTGCCTGGATATTTGTTGCTCTGGGAAACCATACGTCCCTCACCACTCTATGCGTCCGTGGAGGTACATCGTACTGGTGCGCCCACTGTCCGAATGGGCCCATGCGAACAGGCTTATAGCAAAGAAGATAAGGGAGATCAAACTGCTCCTAGACCCTTGGGTTCCTTGTAATGATGTTATTAGTTGAGTTGAGAATGGTCTTGAACGAACCTGCCATGCTAGCCTAGGTGATGACGTCGCACCGATCAATGAGTTCCCCCACCACGTCATCTTTCAGATCGGGGCAAGAATAACGGGGTCGGTTCCGGCTTGTTCCCTCCATGGAGAAGACGATCGAACAATGGCAGAAGGAAGGGTGAAGGCAAATGGAGGTGGGAGGAAGAGGGTGCGATAGCAGTTCCAAATCGAGAGGGAAAGGCGAAGAGTCGGTGGACGGTTGCCAAATTGCCACGTACACGAAGAGGCGCCCCGGCCTACACGTCCTTTCAAAAATTGTACAAAAGGACTCGCCGTCGTCTCACTGACATGTTGGAACGGGACCACATGTCAACAAAACATGGTGTGTAATTTCTTGTGCAAAATGCGATCTGGCCGCGTTGGCCCGAGGTGCCGCATTAGTTATCGACATTTACTTTTTAATGGCGTGCCGTTCAGCTTTGAAGCACGACTAACTGGCACTGTTTGCAGAGAAAATATAAACTACTCTACCACTACTCCACCTCTAGTACTACTAGTAGTATAAAAAAGATATATAGGCTGCAGCTTTAGAGCTTTCTTGCTAAGGGCTGCCCACTTGCTTCTCACACTATCACCCTCTCTCCAGATCTAAAAAAGACGGCCTCTCTCTCCCTCCTCACCGGTGGTCACAGATCCACCGGGGAAGAAAAGGACGTGCAGCGTTGACACACTCGTCGTCAGCGAGCGAGGTCACGCACTGACGACAAGGCCGTCCTCTCAGACCTAGCGCCCGCGCGGGATGGCCTCCGTCCCCAAGCTCGTTGCCGTAGTGCGTGCGGAGGACAACGACCATGAGCGAAGCCACTTCCCGCCGACCCTCAGGTATGCTACCTCTTTTCGAACCATACCCTTGTTCTATTGCCCCATCTGCCACGTCGCTGCATGTGGATCTTTTTCCACTCGACCATCTTCCCAATTTGCTATCCTCTGCTCTGCTGGCCATGCAGACGAAAACCTTAATTTGCACTATTAAAGGAAACCCTACTTCATGCAGACTAATCCATGTCTGGGTTGAATAAGGAAAGGAAGGGAGACTGTACTGTCCAAGAGAGTAGGCATCGAACCCGCATCTAGGTTCAAAAGGGGAAAATCAGTAGCTAAGGAATGAGTCTCGTGTCTCTTGGTTGAAGAATGGTAGAAAGGCAGGACAACGCAATAGAGAATGACCAGGTCGATCGGTTTGTTGTCCTCACATAGGAAAAAGGTGGCTAAACAGAACAAAAATGGGACATAATCCACATATGCTGCCTGGATATTTGTTGCTTTGGGCAACCATACCTCCCTCACCACTCTATGCGTCCGTGGAGGTACATCGTACTGGTGCGCCCACTGTCTGTATGGGCCTCCCAAGCTCTTATTGTCACTTTTTTGCTGTTAGTATAACGCCAGCAGTCAAGTCAAGCAATGCTACTGCTAAAGTGATGCCACATTTAACTAATGTCGCACTCAGTCTAATGCCACCTATAAATTTAAGCAATGCCATTTAATGTCACTGGATTATTTTAGGGTTAGCTGTTGATTGTGGATGTATTAAAGATTTTTCAACTAAGGCATTCTAATGATGTTGCACAGCCAGTATACCAACGATGAAACTTGTAACTACCTTCAGATTTTTGCACTGTTAATGCTTATAGATTACATACCTCACTTTCATGAGATAAGTTAATTTTTTGTACAGTGTCACCAAAATGCCAAGGCGCTAATGTCATTTTATTTTGGTTAAACTGCACAAAAAATTATGAAGACAAGAGGAAAGGTTAAGAGTGGGCACCTCCTCCTCCGGCTGTTCTCTTGATTCGTTCGATCAAGTTTTTATGTTTGATCGATTATCAAGATTGGGATAGCAATTTTTAAGGTCCCCCCGAGTTCGAAATGATATTTACCTTGGAGGTACATGGTTTGCAATTTTTTTATACTGTCATTAGTTAATAATGCTAGTTACCTTCAGACTTTGTATTTGGTTTAGTGCTCATGCACAGCTAGTATACCAATGCTGAAACGTGTTACCTTTACATTTTGTATTGTTAATTCTTATAGAAATCTTCCAGTGCCAGAGTTTATTGAAATCTGTTTAGTAAAACCATTGTAATGTACCCTGTAATAAAATAACTACTCTACTATTGCACTAGCCACTGGATTAGTGTATATTTGTAGTATTCGAAATTTCGAATGGTGTTGCATTAGCGTATGGACATAAATAAAGGGTGGCAAGCTTTCCCAGATATGTGCCCAAGAAAACTACTACCTGTTTTTCTAAATACTAGTAGACGTTTGGGTACTTTAAACTGAACCGCAAAAACCTCTTATATTAAGGAACAGAGGGTGTAGAGTTCACTCAAATTATCCCGGTAAAGCTAGTCACACCTTTGTTAAAATTAATGTTCATTATGTTATCGGAGGAGGTCTGTAAGTTTCTCTCTAATGCCTGTCGACTACATACCTGACATCATGATGTAATGTTAAGTCATTTCCTTTGTTACAGTGTCACTAAATTGTCAAGGCGGTGATGTCATTTTATTTTAGTTGAACTGCACAAAATATGCTTAAAAGAAGAGGAAAGGTCAGGAATCGATCATTCTTTCAGATAGAACTATATATGCCTTTCTGACACCAGCCTCTGTTGCCTTATTTATTCCTTCAAAAAGGTGGTTAGAAACAGTCTTGCTGCCTTTTCCCATTAAGAAATTGGAATGCTTATATTTGTGAGTCTATGCTTCAACTAGTGCCACTTTTATAGTAATCACACTTTCAATATCTATGCAAATAGGGATGCTCGAGTTTAGTGGAACTGCACAAAAAGTCCAACTGGTTCAACATTAGGAGCATGTTTTCTCCCAAACCTTTATATCCAATTGGTGGCACTATGAGTTGTTCATTAAGAAGGTACATGGTTTGCTACTATCTTGCTAGTCTTTTTGTACTGTCATTAGATAGTAATACTAGTGGTTTGCACGTGAATTTATTGGCAGGGTGGACCTACATTGGAGGTGCAGGACATGATTCAATGACTGGATGCTCAATTTCGGTTGTATCGATTTCACCTCTTCCATCACTGCGAACATGGATATCCTTGGTCTGATGAAGAATAGGCGCTATATTTCTGCTCTGAACAAGCAAATCAATTCAGTATGAAATTGTCCAGGGCAAAACATGACTGTATCAAATTGTCCAGTGCAAAACATGACAGATCTAAGCGGAAGAGACATGTTTAAACCGAAAATACAAGGTGGGGTATATGTTTACTAGCTTCTTGATATTTGTGCGGACAGAGATGTCTGCCCGTTGCTATTTAGCAAACACAGAAAGTGACCGCAATTTTGGTTGAACTACACAAGAGAATAGTATAGTCACTGCATGCAGTGCCATTTGAAAATAGACACAGAAAGATTGGATAGTCACTTCATGAACTGCAGAAAAGTAGTACTGTACTATTTATTGGCCAACACTAGGTGCTTCATTGCTTTGGTCTGATTATACAATGGGCATCATTTTGCCTAAATTAAAGTTTGTATTCCGAAAATAGTCTCGCCGTGTGATCAAGAGAAGACCAAATCATATTGCAGTGGATGTTCCTCCATCATGTGTGGTTCATTCCCATGGTTCCAGCTGTTGGTGAAACCACTTACATTTCCAAGAGGAATTGTAGATTCACAAACAAATTTTTCATTCAGTCTGTACTGAATGTTGGCCAAGAGAAGCATCCATGTTAGTAGGAAGAACATATGTTTTTTCTAGATCTTTGCTTTTGGAGCTACATATTTGTATATGATTTGTGAATCATTGAGATGCATTAACATGTTGATCTTATGTATAGGAATCGTACTAGTTGGTTTTAGTTGTGGTTGATCTTTGCTTTTGGAGCGACATATTTGTATATGATTTGTGAATCATTGAGATGCATTAACAGTTCCTTATATCTGTTCGCTCAGTGTTTACAAGTTACCGATCGATCACTAGCTAGCCTACTAATGCGCTCCTGGCTGTTTTAGTTGCGACGCAAGATCCGAAGTGGCAGTTTTTTGAATAGAAATGCCTACCTCTGAAGAAACTGACAAGCTACTCTGAATAAAATGCCATGCGAATCTGAAGAAACTGCTAGCAAAAATGTTCGCAAATGCCTTATCTCCCAGCTAAAGTTCATCAATTAATGCCATCGGCTGCTACTCGTTGCATGCTGCTCCGTGTACTGGCTGCGAGCGATTTTGAGTGCCCGCATGCAGCCGGCCGTAATTAAGGCAGCTAACTGATGCGAAAAAAGATGCGCTTTAATTGTTGCGGGCCTTTTAAATCTGTGGAATAATTATTGACAAGGAGGGAGATGATTCGAGTGCACTCGTTTGACCATAAGGCCGGCGTGCGACCCAGCACGGACGGGACGGGACGGCATAGTCAGAATTTCAGTTTCTCTAGTTTTCCATGGCAAGCTGGCGCGCTAAGCCATGCCTGCTTCATTATGCATTGAATTCCGATGACCGTCGCGCTACCTTCCGCTTATAAGTACTGTTTCTCGGCCTTCTATGGTGGCACCGTGACCCAACTCACCCTATCCTCATAAGCCCCCACCGGCCCGATGTTGCTCGCCACTTATCCTCGCTCTCGCCACGTCCGCCATGCCCTCGCCCGTCCGCGATAGGCGTGGCCGGAGGCGGTCACCGCCGGAACTAGTGTTCAGTTTTTCACCGGAAGGCAGACGGAGGGAGGAGGCATTCTATCGGTCTTTAGATGGCAATGCAGAGATCGAGGACTTGTTGGAGCGCGACCGCCTGGCGGAGGAGCAGGAGTTGTTGGAGCGCGACCGCTTGGCGGATGAGCAGCGTATCGCCGATTTGCGCCGCCAGCGGGACATGGAGCAGCAGCGCACCGACGCTCTGAGTTGCGAGCAGAGCGCCCGCATGTGGGCCGACTACGTGGAGGCCGGCGCCCGGCAAATAGCCCTGGAGGCTGTCGGGCACGCACGCGTTCGCGACGCCGATTTTTACTACCAGCTCGTCAAGTGGGTTTCCCGCTTAGAAGCCGAAGTTTCGGTGGACCACGCAGGCATGGAAAGGGCCAACGCGCGCGAGCAACGTGCCCTATCGCACCTCTGGCAAGTCCGAGGCGAGGCGGAGGACGCCGGTGCCGGCATTTAGCGTGTACCGTAGATGGCGGCCGGCATCGTCTAGTTAGCTAAGAGTAAGTTAGTACTTGTACGCTACTAGAGTATTAGTGGAAGTAGATAGTTAACTTGGCTATGATGGTTGTCAAGGTGGAAGTTCAGTACTCTATATGTGGATCAGACCTGTTACTTTGCTCTGAATGTTGAACTTTCCGTTTGAACATATGGAATGGGCTGTTATTTTTTTAAATGGGTTGTATTTGTCCTCCACGGGTTTAGAGGCTGACTTGTGGGCCTACCAAGTTGACGCGTACACAACCAGGAGATGATTGTACGTGGAGAGGATGACAGCAGGGACCCACCAAGGTCATGGCAGTACGCAAGCAAAGTGCCTCCTTATTTCAATCCAATAAAAAAATGGCTCCTCGTAATGGATTTCTGACATCTGGGTCCCATGCCATTGTCAACGTAGTCAATAAACGAGAGAGTTGCACAACGAGCAGCTGACATCAGGGACCCAGCAGCTCACCCAGTTATTTTTGTTTTGGGTTAATTTGATAAATGCCACTCCAAATCTGGTGTTTCTAAGAAATGCCATTGCAATTTCCAAACTTTGAAAAATGCCATTTCATGCCATCCCCAGTGGCATTTTTCGAAGTCTAGAGTGGCATTTTTCAAAGTTTGCAAATTGCAGTGGCGTTTTCCAAAGTTTGCAAAAATTGCAGTGGCATTTTTCAAAATTTGGAAATTGCAGTGGCATTTTTATGAATTGCCATATTTGTTGTGGCATTTATCTAATTTGTTTTTGAGACGGAAGCAGGGTGTCAACTGGGCTGTGCGGGGCACTCTGGCATGTCTAGACAACCTTCTTTTTTATGTTTACCACAGACCAGCCCAGTAGTTTTTTTTTTCTTTCTAAAAATGGCTAGCCCAGTTTTTTTGTGATTTGCCAAGTAAGTTGCTTTGTCAGGCCTATTGGGCTGCAAATCTTTCAAGACGAGGAGAGCTTCATTCGGCTGGACGAGAAAATGGCCTATCAGTAATGAGAAATGGGCTGTACATTTTTAAAACACATCAAACCGGCAATTACTTTCAAATTTCTATTTTTCATTTCAAGATTTTAAATTGCATTAATTTTTATGCGTGGACAATTTGTTGGATTTTATATTGATATACATTTATTTTTAAAATCAGTTTGAATGTGACTCGAAATTTTGGGATTAAAAACAGTTCGGACCGCACCGAAATATGCAACATTTCGTATAATTTTTTAACCGTGGCCACAATATGGGCTGTAATGCTAACAAAAAAGAATATTGGCTCCAAAAAAAACCCTTCAGAATTAGCAAATGAGCTGTAAATTATTAGAAATAATGGCAGATGGGTTGTATGCTGTTTTCCACAGATTTGAGGCTTTCCTAAAAAAAAGGTTGACGCAAAAGCAGTGACTGTTGGATGTCCATCCAATGGCCGTCGTGCTTCTTCAATCTCTGGTCTTCCTGCTCCAGCCGCTCAAACAAGCGCCGGCGGGACTGCCTGCTCCCTCCTCCCCGCGGCTGGCTGTGCTGCCGCGCAGGCTTCACCGCCCCACCGTACTCCCATCGCTTGCCTAGCCATCCCTCTACTCACCCACACCTGTTATTATTCTCTGGCAACGGCAGACGAACCAGTAAACCCTCGTATAGTCGTACTCCCATCCGCGTGGGAAACAACTGCCGAGTCTTCCCTACCTCCGTGTCGTTCCCTTCCTAGGCCTCGCCATCGTCCACCGCCCTGGTCAACGTGGTCAACGACCGACATGCATCTGAAGTGGACTGTACGTGGAGAGGCTGACAGCTGGGTCCACGGCCGCACACAAGGAAATGCCTCCTTATTACGCGCAAAATAATGATTCCTCCACCTGACATCTGGGACCCACCGAAAGGGCCTCTGTATTTCGCGAAAAAAAACGTTACCGCCGCTGACAGCTTGGACCCACCAGCTATATCTTCGCACGCAAGGAAGTGCGTCCTTATTACGCACAAAAAAATGAATACTCCTCCTGCTAGCTGGGACCCAGTATAGTGGCAGGCTGACTTGTGGGCCTACTAAGTTGGCGGGGATGGAGGGCTTTGTCAACTTAGTCAATATGCACGATTCTAGCTCCAGTGACCGTATGATGTCCATCCAACGGCCGTAGTGCTTCTTCAACCTCTGGTCATGTTACTCCAGCCGCCCAAAGCAGCGTCGGTCGTGCCGCATGCTCCTGCCTCCCGTGGCCGGCTGTGCTGCCGCGGAGAACTCACCGCCCCTACTATTCCCACCGCTGGCCAGGCCCTGCGGCGACGGCAACCTCACACCGCAGCCGAACCAGTGAACCCTCGTACTCCTCTCCGCGCGGGCTTCCACTGTCGCGTCTTCCCCGGCTCCGCGTCATCCCCTTCCTAGGCCTTGCCGTCATCCATTGCCTTGGTGCTCTCGGCGCGGCGTGGTCAACGTGGTCAAGGAACGGCTTCCATCGGACGTGGACTATACATGGAGAGGCTGCCAGCTGGGTCCACAGCCGCAGCAAGGAAGTGCCTCCTTATTACGCGGAAAACAATTATTCCTCCACCTGACAGCGGGGACCCACCGGACGGGCCACCGTATTTCGTGAAAAAAACGTTCCCCCTGACTGCGGGGACCCAGTAGCTACATCTTCGCACGCAAGGAAGTGCGTCCGGGCAAAAAAAAACGATTCGCCCCCCTGACTGCTGGGACCCACCAGCTACATCTTCGCAGGCAAGGAAGTGCCTGACAGTCAGGACCCACCTGGTCGAAGCGTACGTAGCATTGTCATTTTGGTCGCGAACGTGTACGTACATACTGGTCGATGTAGAGGCGCGCACGTAGCACGTACACGTACGTACAACGGCCAGTGTGCAAGAAAGAAAATACGGCCACGTACGTACATACGGGCAGGGTCTCGAACGCCTACTCGCGCATACGTACGGCCAGGGCTCGTGTACATGGCTGGGTCGGAACGGAGAAACAGCGTCGTCGTCGTGTTCATGGGGAGCCAACCGGCTGGGTCGGAACGGAATGCGTCGTCGTGTTCATCGGGAGGGCTTGGACGGAACAGCCGATGTAAACGAGGCCTGGCGTACCGCAGAACGGAGGAAACGGCCTTGTGTTCGACCGGCCACGTTTGAAACGGGATCCTGTTCATCGGGAGGGGTCTGGCGTACCGCAAAATGGAGGAAACGGACCTCCTACGGTCGAAACGGGGGTCCTATTGATCGGGAGGGGTGTGGCGTACCGCAAAACGGAGGAAACGGACTTGTGTTGGAGCGCTACGGTCGAAACGACGGTCCTGTTCATCGGGAGGGGTGTGGCGTACCGCAAAACGGGACTCCACGGGACACTGTTCATCTCCACCGTCGACCCCCTCCAGCCTCCACGAGCTACTGTTCATCCACCGTCGACCTCCTCCAGCCTCCACCTGCGACTGTTCATCCACGGGCTCCTGTTCATCCAGCCTCCACCACGCGCTACTCCACCAGCTACTATTCAACCAGCCCTCTCCACGGGCTCCTGTTCAACCACCCCTCCACGGGCTACTGTTCATCCAGCCCTCCACCGTCTACTGTTCATTCTGCCCTCCAAGGGGTGGTCCTGTTCATCCTGCCCTCCACGGGGTCCTGTTCATCCAGCCCCAACCGGCTCGATCGATCGGGGTCCTGTTCATCCAGAGGCAACACCACGGGGTCCTGTTCATCCACCCCCACCGGGAACTGTTCATCCAAACCCCCCCAGCAACGCTCACTGTTCATCTAGAGGCAGCATCGATCGGCTTCAGTTAGCAGTAGTAGCAAAGGAATCGCTCGATCGGGTTCAGTTAACAGCCATCGATCAATCGCTCGGGTTCAGTAACGCGTAGCCTGCAGTGCAATCGCTCGGTTTCAGTTAGAGCCCAACGCCTCGCTCGGGTTCAGTTAGAGCCAACGCCTCGCACACACGCGCGTACGTGTACGAGAGAAACGCGCATCGCTCGGCCCCCGACCTCCCACCGTAACCGGGAACTCCCCGAAATTTTCCTCGCCCTCGCTTCTACCATGGTTTTTTCTGTCATGGACGGCCCAAAGAATGTCATGAAGCTGTGTCTCCGGCCCGCCCAGGACGAAAAGCCCATTTTCTGTCATGATTTTTTGTCGTAGAAGTAGGAGCCCACCACATCTATGATGATACCGGGTTTTGTCACAATTATCGTCATAGAAGTGTCATATGTATGAGAGAAAAAATTTCGTTTGGCCCAAAATGTCATGGATGTGTCTTTTTTTGTAGTGATGATCCTGAACAACAATTTCTGAGAAGGGCAGTCCAAGGGAGATTGGCACAAGGCGGTGCAAGCTGGGAACAAAATGCAAATGTCGGGAATGTTCCAACCATCATATCTGCCTGAGATTAAGATCTGGTTGGTGTTAGGATATTCCAGACTCATCAAGTCTAGAAAGAAAAATGAAAGTTTGCAACACAAATCGACGAGATGACGTTGCGAGATTCTCACGAAGTGAACTACGATATAAGCTCCAAAACATGAGCTGGTTCTTCTACATACATGTGAACACGTTGTCCAAGACAAGCATGATCACGTAGATGTCTTATAATAAAACACTATCGAGTTCAGGTTAGGATCCATCATCAAGGATTTCGAAGTCCTTGCATAAGTCATATGATTAGCTCTTATGAAGAAACTTCTTCTCCCTGAACAAATCAGCCAGTGGCTTGGTGTGCTAGGGAATACATATGGAATGGAGGTAATTAATCTACCAAACCACAGAATACTTCGCACATGCATGACTGACTTGGGACGATTCCAGGGGAAGCGAAATAACTTTCTCAAATTCACGGCGGCAACTTGCACCTAATGCACGTGAACGAGAGGGAGTCACTCCTTTCACCCAAACATATACCTCATGAGCGGAACACGATGGCAATGCTTACAAAAGTTTCCAGCACTAGCTCAATGTTCAACACGAATCATGGAGGAGATAAAATGCTGCTGATGGGCTCAATAGCAATTCATCGGAATTTCCATATCACTGGACTTCCACCATTATGTGAACAATCTGATGGTATTGGTCAGACCAAAAGATGTAATGGTGTATGCTCGAGGAGTCAGCCACGAGTAAGACAACATTACGAATATCATTGGTTCTAACTTGATTTGGCGATGGCCCACACTCAAATCAAGGTTTGGGCAAGGCGATAGGTTCAACAACTGATCACGAGGACCAATCAATGAAGAAATCATCTTTCTACATCAAGCACACAACACAAGATATCCCTTAACATGAACTAAGTCAGACAAGCTTTTATCTTCCAACTCTCCAAGTTGTTGTTTGGCTTAACCAACTAGCTCAGGGGTATCCAACACAGATTCTTGGAGAAAAGAGTGGTTTATTGGAAAACCAACTTGACCACAAACTCAACATAGCGGTCAGGTGACGACCTGGTGATACTTCCGAGAAGATATTCGAAAAATCACGAACCACCGATATGTTACTAAGCTCGAGAGCAATCTTGCCTTTCAGGGCAAGACGATATGATCAAATAAGCAAGGTTTGACACTATCCTAACTCATTGATCAAAAAGTGCACCGGAAATAAGGACTAGGTAGCATGATCAACCTTAGGGTGATGATTCAATAATCAACACGTTGGGGATGATGTTATCGTCCATTAACTACCAAGCAACAGAGTTGCTAGGAGTATTGATTTCACACATCATGATTCACTTGTCGGTATTCCGGTTGCAATAACACGGCACCGAGGAATCACTACAGGAATCAGCTACTTTGCCGTTTGCCATGGCAGACGGCAAAGGCAAGGGTGGTAGACGGCAAAGGCCTTTGTCGTCTGCCGCGGACGACAAAAGGCTCCGGCAAAGTAGGCTACGGTAAAGAGCTTATTTGCTGTCTGCTTTCTGAAGCGGACAGCAAAGGGGCCTTTGCCATCAGCGGCGGACGACAAAGAAAGCCGACGGCAATAAATGTGCTTTTAGTCCGTTAGGCGGCTAACGGCAGCCTTTGCCGTCCGCCGCTGACGGCAAAGAGCATCCGGCCTTTTCCGTCCGCCGAATGACATCAGCTGGACATCACTGCGGGACAAGTCTTTGCCGTCTGCCACTGTAGGCAAAGCCTTTGCCGTCCGCCGCTGTAGGCAAACTAACCAAATGGGTCAGCTCCCAGGGAGCACAGGTGGCCACCGCGTGGCTTCTTTGCCGTCCGCGGCGGACGGCAAAGGCGCCTTTGCCATCAGCGGCTGATGGCAAAGGTGCCTCTTTTTTCTATTTTTTTAAATCTAGCAATTTTCACAGCAAATATATGACATATATATATATATATATATATATATATATATTTCACAGGGCTATTTAACAGCAAACATATGGCTTATCCAGCACGTAAGTTTCATCGTGCATACATATATAGTTCCATCCATTCATACATAGCAAGTTGCACATACACATTGTTCCATCCATACATATTACAATGCGAAGTTTCATCAAGATAGCAAGTTCCATCATAGCAAGCTAGAAGAATACTAGAGGAGAATGAAAGAAAAAACAAGCACTCCATCATAGCAAGCTAGCTTCCGTGAAGTGAATGAAATGTGCAAAAAGGCAAATAAGAAAGTTAGAAAAAGGTGACTAGAAGAAGAAGTATATGCCATTTATGAGCTAATTTAGGTGAAATGGATCATTGATGAGCTAACTTAGTTGAAATGGATCGTTTATGAGCTAACCTAGGTGAAATAGATCGTTTATGAGCTAACTTAGGTATAATGCATCATTTTAGAGCTAACCTAGGTAAGATGGGTCATTTTGGAGCTAACCTAGGTGAGATGGATCGTTTTTGAGCTAAGTTAGGTGAAATGGATCGTTTATGAGCTAACCTAGGTGAAATAGATTGTTTATGAGCTAACTTTGGTAAAATGCATCATTTTAGAGCTAACCTAGGTGTGATGGGTCATTTTGGAGCTAAACTAGGTAAAATGGATCGTTTGTGAGCTAACCTAGGTGAAATGGATCGTTTATGAGCTAATCTAGGTAAAATGGGTCATTGTAGAGCTAACTTGGGTAAAATGCATCATTTTGGAGCTAACCTAGGTAAGATGGGTCATTTTGGAGCTAACCTAGGTAAAATGGGTCATTTTAGAGCTAACATAGGTAAAATGGATCATTTTGGAGTTAGTCTAGGTAAAATGGGTCATTTTAGAGCCAACTTGGGTAAAATGGATCATTTATGAGCTAACTAAGGTATAATGGGTCATTTTAGAGCTAACTTAGGTAAAATGGATTGTTTATGAGCTAACTAAGCTAATTATGCCATTTTGACATAAGCTAAGTACATGTCATTATTGAGCAAACCTAGGTAACTAAGCATACTAGGGCTAACTTAGGTCATTTTGGAGGAAACAAAGCTAAGTATAGATCGTTTTAGAGCTAACTTAGGTAAAATGGATGGTTTTGGAGGTCAGTAAGCTTATTAAGTCATTTTGGAGGAAAAGAAGCTAACTCTAGGTCATTGTGGTAAGCATATTGGAGGAAATAAGGCTAAGTCTAGGTCTTTATGCATTTGTTAAGCAAAACACTAGAAGAAACTTACCAGCGCCCACCATCTTTCAACACCTGCCATGACAAAGAGTAAACGAAATTAGTACAACATAAAAAAAATACCGACATGAATAATAATATGTATATCACTTAAGTGTATCATCATCAAGTACAACATAAAAAATTATATACCTGACACTACTAATAATCTCGATCACTATCATCAATAAATGCATTATCATCATCATCACTATAATCAATTACGGGCTCATAGGGTTCAGTGGCATCAACATGCGGAAGGCCACCTTGACGTAATCGGTCAAGCATTGACAGGTCATCCGCAGCAGTAACCTCTTCTTGTTCCGGCTCTTCTTGTTCCTCCTCTGGGTCGATGTCGGATTCACTGTTGCTGTCTACTTCATTATTTTGGGGTGAAGTATAGCGGTTCTTGAAACGCTTTTTGGAAAGACGTGTCTCTTGGAAGAATTCTCCTTCATATGTGTCTGGGTTAATGTGAGGTTCATAATCCTCTTCCTTTGGGGGAGATAGTCTAGCATGTGGCGGCACTTCATAAACGACATCCCAACCTTTCAGATTTGGATTAGTTTGGCAGGCCCACGGTAGATAGAATACTTGGGTCGCCTGTTGAGCCGTAATATAGACATCAGGAACATCTAAATGGGTGCTTTGTTTGATTTCAACTAGCCCTATATGTTCATGAGTCCTTCTAGTCTCCTTCGGCTGAAACCAATAACATTTAAAGAGTACGACATTCGGTGGGTTGTCACCATAGAATATAAGTTCATAAATTGCTTCAACTCTCCCATAATACTCAGTACCTCCTTCGCCGATAGCAGATACACAACAATTTGTAGACTTTCGGTCGGCCATAGATAGCTCTTTGCCATAGGTACGAAAGCGATACCCGTTGATGTCGTATTTGTCAAATGAACGGACCTTATAGTCAAAACCATTACCGACTTGTCTCAATTCGGCGTCCATAGACTCTGAATTAGCCTACAAGTTTAATACGAAAGGATTGTTGCATTAGGCAGAAATTAGCGAATGTAATGAAATGGTCTAATAGAAATTACCGTTTGTTTGAACCAAGAGATGAAACCGGGATAGCCGCCTCCTTGCTTTGCGAGAAGCTCATACTCTTCGATGGAATCCTTTTGGATTACCGCTCCATACGAGAATATGGCGACGTATCGACTGTATGAAATATCCAAGAATAAGAGCAGTTCAAAGGAAATAGAAGTTGCGAAACAATGTACCGAGAACTTACTCGATGTACGGCCGCACTTCCGTCAGGTTGTTGAAGATATACAACATAATGGTTCGGCATTCTTCGTTATCCAAAGATACTGGTTTCAAACCACTGGCTGGTGCGAGATTCCCTTTGAGTAGGCTGAGGTTGGATCCACCCTTTTGAGGTTCGTCAGCATTGTACCGACGAGGCTTCAGATTATGCAAATGAAGATTTTTGGCTTCGTAGTGTGCTGTCACAAAGTTTGCCGCCTCCTCAGTGATGAATGCCTCAGCCATCGATGCTTCAATTCTACGTTTATTTTTACATTTTTGTCGAAGCATCTTCTGCATCCTCTCAGTTGGGTAGCACCAACGATTTTGCACGGGCCCCCCAATCTTGCCTCGGTCGGGAGATGCAAAATCAGATGCTGCATTGGATTAAAGACGCCCGGTGGAAAGATCTTCTCTAACTTGCAGATCAACTCCGGCGCCAACTCTTCCATTTCTTCTAGCATGCCAGGCGATAGTTCTTTCGCACAAAGAACACGGAAGAAATAGCTGAGTTCTGCCAGTACTAGCCATTCATCCTCAGGGATGAAGCCACGCAACATCACCGGCATTACCCGCTCAATCCATATGTGCCAATCATGACTCTTGAGACCAAATATCTTCAATTTATCAAGACTCGCTCCCCTCTTTAGATTCGCTGCATACCCATCGGGGAACATCAACTGCATTTTCACCCACAAGATAATTTCCCTCATAGCTGGCCTTCCAAGATTGAACCATGCCTTTGGCTTCGTCCAGTTCTGCTTTCCTTTCGGTTCTTTCATGTTTTGTAACGGCCTATCACATAGCGCCTCCAGCTCGACTCTAGCCTTAGTATTATCCTTTGACTTCCCATCTATGCCGAACAATGTACCAAAAAGTGCCTTGGCGATATTCTTCTCAGTGTGCATCACATCGATGTTGTGTGGGCAAAGGAGGTCTTTGAAGTAAGGCAGATCCCATAAGCATGTCTTGTGAGTCCAGGCGTGCTTAGAATTATACCCCTTGAAGTACCCTGGACGCTCTGGATCTGGCTCGAGAGCATTTAACTAATCCAGGGTCTGTTGGCCTGTCAACGCAGGTGGTGCAGAGTTTTTGACAACTCTACCTCTGATGAAGTTCTTCTTGTCTTTCCTGAACTAATGGCGAGGATCCAGGAACTGTCTATGCATGTCGAAGCAAGAAAACTTGCGACCGGCCTGAAGCCAACGAAACTCAAGAGCTCCCTTGCATGTGGGGCACAGGAACCTTCCATGCACACACCAGCCAACGAATAGCGCATACGCCGGCAAGTCATGCGTCGAGTACAT
This sequence comes from Aegilops tauschii subsp. strangulata, assembly GCF_002575655.3. Classification (NCBI taxonomy): domain Eukaryota; kingdom Viridiplantae; phylum Streptophyta; class Magnoliopsida; order Poales; family Poaceae; genus Aegilops; species Aegilops tauschii. The sequence goes on along the minus strand of NC_053037.3, from coordinate 411,789,208 downwards.
GTACCAGACACGCATTATGAAGTTCCGTTTGCTATAGGCGTCGTATGTCTTGAACCCATTATCCCAGGCTTCTTGCAATTCGTCCTTAAGCGGCTGCATGTACACATTCATATTTTCCCCAGATAGTTGGGCCCTGGAATTATCAACGTCAGGAAAATGTTCTTTCTTTGCATAATCTGTCCGGGGGGGAGATTGAGTGGAAAGACAAATACGGGCCAACAACTGTATTGGGCTGCCGTCATACCAAACACACTGAACCCATCCGTGCTGATGCCGACTCGAGGATGCCTCGGATCTGCCACTTTGTCAGCATGTAATTCATCAAACCTTTTCCACGCAACACCATCTAATGTGTGTACCATCATCAGATTCCCATCTGCATCTAGTTCGGTTCTTTTGCCTGTTTTGTGCCATGTCATCTGTCTGGCCGTCTCTTCGACCATGAAAAGACATTGAAGTCTTGGTACGATTGGCATATACCGAAGAACACTAAAGGGGATTTTGGTCTGTGTCTTCTCACCCATACCATTGTCTGCCACAACATACCTGGAAGACTTGCAAATGGGACAATAGTTCAAGTCCGCATAGTCAAGCCTAAATAAGGCACATCCTTTCTCACAGGCATGTATCTTCTCATAGGGCATCTTCAGTGCACGGAGGATTTTGTCTGACTGGTACAGGTTTGCAGGCATTACATGGCCTTTGGGTAGAAAGCGTCCAAATACTGTCATTATTGCGTCGTAGCATTCTCTGCCCAAGTTGAACTGAGCCTTCAGAGCCATTACTTGTGAGATGGCATCCAACTGACAAAGCTCAGTGTGCTCGTGGAGCGGACGTTTTGAAGACTCCAACATTTCATTGAAGGCCTTTGCAGATTCCTCCATCTCCTCATCCGAATCCCGAGCATCATCATAGTCTTGCACCATGTTTTCCATCCCGGTACCATGCTCGTCGGTGCAACGACGATCCACCTCAGCTCTGTCACGTTGGGCAGACTCACCATGATATGTCCACACCATATAATCGGGCGTAAAACCACTCTTCTATAGGTGTTTGCCCATTTCATCCTCTGTCCTCTTTTCCCAATTGCCGCACCGGAAACAGGGGCACCAGGTTTTCCTCTAGCCATTTGCAAATGCGGCTTGCACAAACCCCTTGGTTTTTCTGAACCATTCAGCGCTCCATTTGTTCTGACCAGTGTGACCAGTATACATCCACGCACGATCACTCATCTTGACTTTTAGAGCTACTGGATACACAACAAATATATATATATAATTCACCATGTATATATTCATCAGTTGATCTACTTTGTCAATTTTATTACGTCCATGCAACCTACACTCTAATAGGTAATGATAGGTCCTAATCCCACCCGAGTATGTGTAGATTGGGTTCATTTTCCCATGCTATGCTCCGAATCCGACGCAAAATTCGGCAGCACCTCCCCGCTGTTCTCCTGATACACGTCTCTGCAATAAACAGAGAGGATGTGTACCCGGAGAACAACAGGGGAGGCACTGACGAAATTTATGCGTCGGATCCGGAGCAAAGCGTATGGGATAACGAACCCAATCTACACATACTCGAGCTGTCCATGGATAGCGTTGGACAATTCGAAAGAATCAAGGTTATAAATATGCAAATGCATGCATATTTATAACTATAACGCTTTCGAACGGGAGACACATATTGGTTACGCATACTGATGATTCAAGGCACATATATAGCTAGCTATCAAGTTTCATCGACACGAACACCGGAACAGAGCTAATAATTAATGGGGGAGGAGGACATGTCATTTGTTCTCACCCACGAACGAAGGGGCAGAGCTCGTCAAACGCACGGCGAGGTCGTCGACCACCAAACCTCGCAACGATGAAACAACTGCACATTTAAATCTACCCGATCAACACAATTATATATGATGTTTTTCATAACAAAATCGAAAAATATATGACCTAACTCATAATTCACAAATATATGACTCTGTCGGCCTCTGGACGGCCAAAGAGCACCTTTTCGGGAGGTGTCGGGGGTCGGGGTGCCATGTCGGGGTTGGGGTGCTGTTTCGGGGTGTCGTGTCGGGGTCGGGGTCTGGTGTCGGGGTCGGGGTGTCGGGGTCAGGGGGTCGGGGTGTCGTGTCGGGGTCGGGGTGTCGTGTTGGGGTCGGGGTGTCGGGGTGTGGTGTCGGTGTCAGGGTCAGGGGGTCGGGGTGTCGTGTCGGGGTCGGGGTGTCGGGGTGTGGTGTCGGGGTCGGGGTTAGGGGGTCAAGAGGTCGGGGTGTGGTGTCGGGGTCGGGGTGTCGGGGTGTGGTGTCGGGGTTGGGGTGTCGGGGTCGGGGGGTCGGGGTGTCGGGGTGTGGTGTCGGGGTCAGGGGTCGGGGTGTTTCCTTCTATCCTTCTTCTTTGTTTCTTTCTCTTCTTCTTCTTCTTCTTCTTCTTTCCCTTCTTCTTCTTCTTCTTCTTCTTCTTTCATCTTTTTTCTACTTCTTTTACTTCTTTTCGTTTCTTCTTTTCTTCTACTTCTTTTCTTCTTCTTTTTTTTTCATCTTTTTTCTACTTCTTTTCTTTTCTTCCTTTCTTCTTCTTCTACTTCTTTTCTTCTTCTTCTTCTTCTTTTTTGATCTTTTTTCTACTTCTTTTCTTTTCTTCTTTTCTTCTTCTTCTACTTCTTCTACTTCTTTTCTTCTTCCTCTTCTTTTCTTCTACATATTCTTTTTTCTTCTACTTCTTTTCTTCTTTTCTTCTAACACTAACACTATATAACACATATCTAGCACTAAATCTATCACTAACAATTAAACAGCAAAAAAAAGAAAAAATAGGAAAAAAGAAAAAAATAACTCACCGGAGCAATGGGACGGTCGGGGCAGTGGGGCGGCTGGGCCGGCGACGTGGTGGTGCGCCAGGGCAATGGGACGGTCGGGGCAGTGGGGCGGGTGGGCCGGCGATGCGGTGGCGCACCGGGGCGCTGGGATGGTGGAGCGATGGGGCATCGGCGGGTGGGGTGGAGCGGCGGGGTGGTAGGGCGACGGGGCAAGCGGGGGCGGGGGCGGCGCCGGGCGGCGGGGGCGGCACCGGGCGGCAGGATGGTGGGGCCACGGGGCGTCGGCGGGTGGGGTGGGGACGGCGGGTAGGTGGGGCGACGGGGCAAGCGGGGGCGGGGGCGGCGGTGGGTGGATCTGGTGGCGTGGCGTCAGGGAGGAGAGAGGGAGAGAAACAGAGAGGAGTAACGGGCGGGGGGGCTCGATCGGCCGTTAGTTAGGTTAGGTTAGTTAGCCTTTGCCGTCTGCTTTTTTATCTTTGCCGTCTGCTAGCAGACGGCAAAGAGGGGGGCCGTTAAGTTTTTTCTAATCGACTCGTTAGTGGGGGCCACCTCTCTCTTTGCCGTCAGCCAGCAGACGGCAAAGAAGTGACAGATGGCAAAGACCTTCTTTGCCGTCTGCCAGTTGTTTGCCATCTGCTTTTTGGTAGCTGATGGCAAAGACCTCCTTTGCCGTCTGCTAGCGGACGGCAAAGAACTGGCATACGGCAAAATCCCTGATTCCAGTAGTGAATGAATAATGATGGCGAGAAGTATCACTACATCAAGAATTCATAAGAGAAGGTGCAATTCTCATGACATTCCTGACATAAAGTGGGTAATACTTCAGGGTAGAACAGACCAAAAGTTGGATTGGCATTTTGATCCACGGAGTACAACTACTTTTACCCAATCCTCAAAGTGGACAAGGTACTGGAGTTTGTTTCTCCTAGTCATTCCAGAATAGGATGGCTTGACGGACCATAAGAATAATAGGCATCGATGAACAAATGCACGCATACTCTTGACTATCAATTGATAGACGAAGGTCAGAAAACAGCTAAAGAGGGACAACTCAAAGGAACATATGATTTTCTGAGTTGTGGATGCATAGATTAGTATGTCGAACCAAGTTCAACAGGTTTCTTCCAGATAATCCATGCAGAAAGGTAGGACTGGCAGAGTCACAATATAGAATGTGGAACTCATCGAGGGTACTCTTGTTGTGATCTTTTGGTTCAAGAACTTCTGCCATAAGCAGTTCATGGTATTTGGAAGAAGGAAATACCACGGACCTCAAGGACTATTACAAAGGCTACTAATATCCTAAAGGAACGAGCAGCAGTATTAACAGGAAGTGAGTAGAGTGACTCTTAGGTCAAGAACCTAGGAGCAGAATACCTACTACTAAATGGCATCACATGATGCTTTCGAGAATGATGGCCAGAATCATCACACTGGGAACAAAAAGCATCGCTAGATTACTGGGTGACTTTCCAGGATGCCTAGGGTCGTAATAATAACTCCAACATATATGTCGAGGCAATAGAATACCTCAACTCAGCAATTAGTGTGATTAACCTGGCCTAAAAGAACAACAAAACAAGAGGGAAAGGATTTTGCAAATGCATCAGATGGTTTAGAAACCTGGGATGACTCGGACAACATAACGGTTGTAAATGCTCAAAAAGATTTGAGACATCCTGCAAAATAGTGGCGTAACCACTTAACATCATCATATCAAGGTTCTGGTTCAACTGACAACATACTAAAAGTAGTAGAAACTGAATTGAGGCCTGGAACCAACAATCTTATAACTCTATGGATTAGTAACACGTCATCCTGATAGATAGATGAGAAGGCCTAGTTCTAAATCCCCGTAGGAAAGATAAGATGACTCGGATCAGAGGGCATGCGGTATAAGGAGTAAAAAGAGCCTTACGTTCCATCCCACAATCAATTCCCCTACATATAACTAAAGCATTTCTAGACTCAACTTCGACCAGTTTGGCTTGGTAATCCTACAAGCAGTCAGGCTCTGATACCAAAGCTGTCAGGACCCCGATTCCAAGTCACATCGATCTAGCCGATAACACCTCATATCACTTTGCGGCCTCACGCACGGTATTCCCACGGGTGTCGCCTTACCATGGCCCGAGACCGTTTGCGCCTTTTGGCTCACGTATATGATAATGTCGCTAGGATCCATATGACAGAGAACCCGGGCCGATATGACTAGTCGTGAACCCAAAGTGGCACTAGCTTACGGGGACATGCATACATTAATCAACATCGAGCATGTCGGTCAGTAGCGTGCGAATCCGGGCTGTAGCACTGGGCTAACAGGACTCCGGTGAACCGGGCTGTAGCAGGCTAGGCAGGACTCCGGATGTCACCGCGTGACATTTCGCCGAAGGGACAGACACAGGAACGAACTGAATCACATGCTGGCCAGTCAAGTGTTCCGGAGCAGTAGTGCTGGGCTAGCAGGACTCCGGTGAACCGGGCTGTAGCAGACTACCATGGCTCAGTGTAAGCACTAGACTACATTTCCCCATAAGAGAGGCTACCAAGGATAGACAACTAGGTTGTCGGATCGCACACATACCAAGCATTTCAATCACACACACAATATGCTCGATATGTCTAAATACAACATGGCATCACAACAAAACTCTACGACTCAAAGTATTTATTCAATAGGCTCCGAGGAGCGAGATATTACAAACATGGGTCTCATGACCCAACATTCAGAGCATACAAGTCAAAGCACATGCGGAAGCTTAACATGTCTGAGTACAGACATCTACAAATGAAAAAGGCTGAGAAACCTGACTATCTATCAGATCCTGCCGAGGGCACAAGATCGTAGCTGAGGTATCAAGCTAAACGTCGAAGTCCACACAAAACTACTAGCGAGACTGAAGTCTCTCTACAAAAACATAAATTAAGCAAATGTGAGTACAAATGTACCCAACAAGACTTACATCAGAACTAGCTACATATGCATCGGTACCAATAAAGGGATGGTGGAGTTTGACTGCAGCAAGCCAGCTTTCACTCAGTGGCTAACCTGAACTACTACTGCAAGTAACTCTTTTGAAGTGGCGCACACGAGTCCACATATTCACCATTTCAATACACCACTATGGATCCGCTCCCATCTCCCTACGAGAACGCCATCCATAGCACTCACGCTTATCTTGCGCATTTTAGAGTATCCACTTTCACTTGTCTATGAACTGTACAGGCAACCCAAAAGTCCTTTACCGCGGACACGGCTATTCGAATAGATCATTTATAACCCTGCAGGGGTGTACTTCTTCACACACGCTCTCGCCACTTACCACCATGTACACGTCGTGTATCTCGGCAACCTTCAAGCGGAAGCCTGGCGAGGGAGTCGGCCATGACCTGACTAACCACACAAGTCTCTAGTCCAGGTTTATCGCCTATTCGGGTTCCATCCACGAGGAGATCCGGCCGGGGTTTCGCTCACAGCCCCAAACGATGTGTGCAGGGTTCCCGAGACACCAAACGGGCGCCCGGTACACCGTGCCACGGTGTATCTACCGCATCATAGCCCACCCCTAGGGTCAGCGCTATGCACGGCCTCCAACACATATCCTACAAACACCAGAAACTAGTTGCAACTCCTGGACAGAGATCAAGGCGATTAATAAGTCGAGAGGGTCCATTGGTTTCGGGCCCAACGCGTGGTAGTAGCTGTTCATGGATCACAAATACAGAACTCAGTTCTTGAGGACGGTTTCAATGAGACAACCCACCATGTACTCCTACATGGCCTCTCACCGCTACCTTTACCAAATCGTGTTCACACACTTAGCTCTCAACAGTAGAACATGTTCACACACCTCCAATTCATCCCCGATGAATCAGACCTGACTCAAATCTAAGCAGTAGCAGGCATGACAACAAGCATGAATGAGTAGGCACATCAGGGCTCAAACAACTCCTACTCATGCTAGTGGGTTTCATTTATTTACTGTGGCAATGACAGGTCATGCAGAGGAAAAGGGGGTTCAACTACCGCAGCATGTAACAGTTGAATCGTTGTTGTCCTAATGCAGTAAAAGAGAGCAGGAGTGAGAGAGTGGGATTGTATCGGAATGAACAAGGGGGTTTTGCTTGCCTGGCACTTCTGAAGATAGTATAGTTCTTCATCGGTGTCATCAAACTCATCGTCGGAACATCGTCTACTGAGAGGGGACAATTACCGGCAAACAAGGAAGAACACAATCAATGCAATGCAACAATATGATGCATGATCATGACATGGCAATATGTTGTGGTTTGAGCTAATGCAACTAGAAACCAGATTAAATGAAGTTGGTTTGAACCAAGGGTTCAAATTCAAACTCCATATGTGCTTATTTAAATGCCAATTATGCAAATTTCCATATACAGCAACCTTAGGTTGTTCAAACATGCATGCAAATGGTACAGATGGATAGATTGGATTTTTCTGATCATTTTTCATATATAATTTGTTTGAATTGGAGTTACGGATTAAATTCTATGAATTTTTGAAGTTAGCATTATTTTCTGAAATTTCCTGAATAAGAATAAATCCAGAAAATAATTAACCGCGTCAGCACTGCGTCACTATGACGTCAGCGGTCAACAGGTCAGCCCAGGTCAAACTGACCAGTGGGTCCCGCGTGTCAGTGACTAACTAAACTAACCTAACTAGTTAACACTAACCTAGGTTAGTTAGCAGGGGAGGTCAAACCCCTGGTCAACCGGGGCCAACACACCAGCGTTAAGCCACCGGCGGTAGCAGACACGACGGAGGGCTCGGGCTCGCTGCTCCGGCGACCGTTTGGACGGCGGACAGAGGCTACGGGGAGCTGGGGCTCACCAGCGCCCGTTGCAGCTAGCAGCAGACGCTAGGGCGGCCGGAGCTCGCCGGACGAGCTCGAGGCGGCGGCCGGCATTCGGGTGTGCGCGGCGATGCGGTTGCAGTGGCCATAGCGGCGAGCGTGGCACCTACCAGCTCTACGCAGCACGGTGAGCAGGTTGGGCACGACGGCTGGTCCATTAGTTGGCCGGGAGCATGTCGGCGACGAGAGCAGGCGGCGGCGCGTGCGGGTGAGCGCGGTGTGGTTGCTACGGTGCGCGGTAGAGCGAATGGAGAGGGGGAGGATGGGAAGAAGCTCACGGTAATCGTCGTGGGGTGGACGGCGAGCTCTGGGAAGCACCGGAGCGAGCGGAGCGGCGAGGGGGATCTCCGGCGGCCGATGATGAAGACGTTGAAGATGGCGACGTTGTGGGGCGTCCGGCGATGCGTGTGTCCTCGAGGAGGCGTATACGACGGAGGCGGAGCTCCTGGACGTGTTGGGGAGGCTAGGCGGTGGCTGTGGCCGCGGCCAACGCCGTCGGTGGCGATGGTGGTGCTCGGGCACGACGTGCAGAGCGAGAGAGAGGAGGGGATGAGGACGAGGGAGTGGGCGAGAGGGTCCGGGGTGATGCGTGGCGTCGTCCAGATGCGTCGGGGCAGCGGCGGGAAGCAGGAGGTGGCGGGGGCGTGCCCGCGTGCGGCGGCCACGCGCGCTCTGTCCTCCTGGCAGGAGGTAGGTGATGACTGTCACTGTGGGCCAGTGGGCCGCACAGTGTTGGGCCAGTTGGGGCGCCAGATGGGCTGCAGGTAAGTTTGGTAGGTTTCCTGTCCTTTTTGTTTTTATTTCTATTTTCTAATTCTTTTGTAACTTTAGGGCTTTAATTAAAATAGTTACACTAACTCAAAAATCATGAAACTACTCAAAGCCACTGTTTGGAATATATCCAACAGTAAACATTTCAGCTTATGATTATTTGGACATTTAGAATATTTTATAGTATTTAAATGCCCAAATGCAAATACTATATGATTTAATTCAGTGACCCTCTGTTGTCCTAGAAAAGTGTGCACCATTTTTGTCAAAGGTTCTAGACCAAGGCAAAGATGATGAACATTTTAGAAGGGCATTTTGGGTTAAGTGAAAATGATTTTATTTGGACTCGAGTTGAATTTCATTTGCTGCTAGGGTTTATCAGCCCCCATTTCAAAGTTTCATAAAATTTAGACATGATGCATGGAGGCTAATGCAAAAGCAGGCAAGGCCTGAACTAGGGCTGTGACATCTATGTTATGCGTTCATCAGTTATATCCACAATTTAACTCCACTTTTTTCCTGTACTACAGAGATATGATATGTGTGGATATTTGAAGTGGATGGACGAAGAATGGAAGGGGAGGGCAAGGACTGTAATCCACAAGCTCGCTGAAGAAAATTTGGTGCTACGGAAATCAAATATAGAGAAAGACAAGCACATAGCTTTCATGGAAGGTGGCAAACGTCTACCTTAAGCACGCCGTTCAGAGAAGGGATACAAGGGATGTAGCTGCACTGTTTGTCATAAGTGGATGTGTACTTATGTATGCTCTCCTGCAGTTCTTTGTCAGGTGAATTATATAAAATGATTTGATTGATTTCTAAACTTTTTGTAAACCCTTTTGGAAATAAAATGGATACATTTCGGAACTAGTTTCAAGCACTTTCATAAATATATGATAGAAAATTCAACAAATGTCTGTGATATTCAACACAAGTCTCCCTAATATGACATTACATCTGCATCTTAAACAGCCAAGCAACATGCTAGTAACATGGCTTTTAATCAAGATCATTATCCGTCTCATCTGGACCTATTTCCTCCTTGTCGACCAGGTCATCCTCGCACATGTCATAGTCTTCATTTCCTGGCTCAAATTTACAAAGATTTTCTTCCATAATACTAGCAGGAACTGAAACCCCCTAATGCTTCATCTCTTTTGTAGCGAGTTCACCGCCGAGTTAGGGTATGAACTCGACCCCTATGTGCAATCTTAACCTCTGATTCCTGCACTTAGGTCAATGCCATGATTCTTATCACGTATGAGATTACTCTATCCAGCAAAAACTTCGTGTAGATTAGTTTTGATTCGAAAATTTAGGGTTAGGTTTGCGCCGAACTCACCTCGGACCGACCGAGTTGTAGAAATCGGTCTCATCGATTTGGCCTAGGCCATTGCACTTTTGACTTTCGGTCCGACTGAAACTTACATATCGGTGTGACTGAGTTCGACTCTCAGTGAAACCCTAGCAAGCTCGGAGTCACCGTACTGTGTCTCGGTCTGATCAATTCCACTAGTTTAGACTCTAATATTGCTTCAGTGTCACTGAGTTTAACAAATCGGTAGCTCCGAAATGCCTTCTGTAGAAAACTAAAACTAAGTTTTTGACTCAATTGTCTTTGTGATGCTCATCCACTCTATCTCAACTATATCTATTCACAGGGTCAGCTTTCAGGTTAGTTTGCAGATTCAGCCATGTCTGATCAAAGTGACAGCCAGAACAAGTCTGAGGAACAGGTTGATACGTCTCCAACGTATCTACAATTTTTTATTGTTCCATGCTATTATATTATCTGTTTTGGATGTTTAATGGGCTTTAATATGCTCTTTTATATTATTTTTGGGACTAACCTATTAACCAGAGGCCCAGTGCCAATTTCTGTTTTTTTTGCCTATTTTAGAGTTTTGCAGAAAAGGAATACCAAACGGAATCGAAACGGAATGAAACCTTCGTGATGATCTTTCTTGGACCAAAAGCAAACCAGAAGACTTGGAGATGAAGTCGGAGATGCAACAAGGCGGCCATGAGGTAGGAGGGCGCGCCCAGGGGGGTAGGCGCGCCCCCCACCTTGGTGGGCCCCTCGTAGCTCCACCGATGTACTTCTTTCGCCTATAGATACTCTTATACCCTAGAAACATCAGGGGGAGCCACGAAACCACTTTTCCACCACCGCAACCTTCTGTACCCATGAGATCCCATCTTGGGGCCTTTTCCGACGATCTGCCAGAAGGGGAATCGATCACGGAGGGCTTCTACATCAACATCATAGCCTCTCCGATGAAGCGTGAGTAGTTTACCACAGACCTTTGGGTCCATAGTTATTAGCTAGAAGGCTTCTTCTCTCTCTTTGATCCTCAATACAAAGTTCTCCTCGATGTTCTTGGAGATCTATTCGATGTAATACTATTTTTCGGTATGTTTGCCGAGATCCGATGAATTGTGGATTTATGAACTTGATTATCTATGAATATTATTTGGTTCTTCTCTGAATTCTTATATGCATGATTTGATATCTTTGCAAGTCTCTTTGAATTATCGGTTTAGTTTGGCCTACTAGATTGATCTTTCTTGCAATGGGAGAAGTGCTTAGCTTTGGGTTCAATCTTGCGGTGTCCTTTGCCAGTGACAGTAGGGGCAGCAAGGCACGTATTGTATTGTTGCCATCGAGGATAAAAAGATGGGGTTTATATCATATTGCTTGAGTTTATCCCTCTACATCATGTCATCTTGCTTAATGCGTTACTCCGTTCTTATGAACTTAATACTCTAGATGCATGATGGATAGCGGTCGATGTGTGGAGTAATATTAGTAGATACAGAATCGTTTCGGTCTACTTGACACAGATGTGATGCCTATATTCATGATCATTGCCTTAGATATCTTCATAACTATGCACTTTTCTATCAATTGCTCGGCAGGAATTTGTTCACCCACCGTAATACATGCTATCTTGAGAGAAGCCAGTAGTGAAACCTATGGCCCCCGGGTCTCTTTCTTATTATATTGCATCTCCTTTATTTACATCACATCTCATTTACTATTTTGCAATCTTTACTTTCCAATCTATACAACAAAAATACCAAAAATATTTACTTTACTATCTTTATTAGATCTCACTTTTGTGAGTGACCGTGAAGGGATTGACAACCCTTTATCGTGTTGGTTGCAAGGTTCTTGGTTGTTTGTGCAGGTACTAGTAGACTTGTGCGTTGTCTCCTACTGGATTGATACCTTGGTTCTCAAAAACTGAGGGAAATACTTACGCTACTTTGCTGCATCACCCTTTCCTCTTCAAGGGAAAATCAACGCACGCTCAAGAGGTAGCAAGAAGGATTTCTGGCGCCGTTGCCGGGAAGATCTACGCCAAGTCAAGACCTACCAAGTACCCATCATAAACTCTTCTCCCTCGCATTACATTATTTGCCATTCGCCTCTCGTTTTCCTCTCCCCCACTTCACAAAATTTGCCCTTTTCTTTCGCCCTTCTCCGGTTCGATCTTGTGTTACCATGTGTCTTCTTTTTGCTTGCATCTTCGCTTGCTAAAACTTAATGGATCCTCATCCACTCGCTAATCTCTTTAAGAGATCCAATTATGATGAACCTATTGCTAGTGAGTTGAGTGCACTAGATTATCTTTATGAAGTTTTGCTTGCAATTCATGAATCTAAAAATTGTGATGAAGAAATCTATGAAGTGATTCATGATAGCTCCTTGAATAAAAAGCATGATTGCAATGGTTTTACTATAAATTATATTTGTGTCGATTGTGCTAATAACATGCAAAACCCTAAGCTTGGGGATGCTAGTTTTGATATGTCCACTACTTGGGGCAATGATCATGATTGGGGTGATTCTTCTTATAATCTTGAAAATTTATTTAGGCCCCATGATGAATATGAGATTGATAATAATGTTTGCAATAATATTGAAAGTGGGTTTGAAAGAGTGTCAACCTTAGATCCCACATATTTGGATAATGTTCAATCTTATGAAGTTTTTGATAAAAGTGGGTTCGAAGAGGTCATGACTTTATCTAATGATAATCCCACTATTTTGGAAGAGTGTCAACTTTGCATGCATGTGGATCATGAAGAGAAAATTTTATGTGATAGCTACATTGTTGAATTTGATTATGATCCTACATGTAATTATTATCAGAGGGGAAAATATGGTTGTAGATATTTTCATGTTACTAAATTACCTCTCGTCATGTTGAGATTGCTTTTGTTTCTTTCTTCTTCCTTGCATATGCTAGTTTTTTCTTGTCTTTATAATTTGTTTGCCTATAAGATTCCTATGCATAGTAAGTATTTTAGACTTAGAAGTGTTTTTCACGTACTTTATGATGCTCCCTTCGTGTTTCAATTACTATCTTTCATGTGAACATCATTAAAATTATAGATGCCTAGCTAGGGGCGTTAAACTGCGCTTGTTGGGAGGCAACCCAATTTTATTTTTGTTCTTTGCTTTTTGATACTGTTTAATAATAAATAATTCATCATTCTACTGTTATGATTGTGTTTTTTATGTTCTAATTAGTGTTTGTGCCAAGTAAAGCCTTTAGGATCTTCTTGGATGATAGTTGTTTAATCTTGCTGAAAAAGACAGAAACTTTGCGCTCACAAAAATAATTTTAATATACCACAGAAAAGAGCTTTTGCCCTGATTCTTTTTGAAGTAGATTAATATACAAATTACCCTGGTCTTCCTAATTTGGTAGAATTTTTGGAGTTCCATAAGTATTCGAACATTACAGATTGCTACAGACTGTTCTGTTTTTGACAGATTCTGTTTTCCGTGTGTTGTTTGCTTATTTTGATGAATCTATGAGTAGTATCGGGGGGTATGAACCATAGAGAAGTTTGAATACATTAGTTTTAACACCAATATAAATAAATAATGAGTTCATTACAGTACCTTAAAGTGGTGGTTTATTTTCTTATAGTAACGGAGCTCATGAGATTTTCTGTTGAGTTTTGTGTTGTGAAGTTTTCAATTTTTTGGGTAAAGATTTGATGGATTTTGGAATAAGGAGTGGCAAGAGCCTAAGCTTGGGGATGCCCAAGTCATCCCAAGGTAAAATTCAAGGACAACCAAAGCCTAAGCTTGGGGATGCCCCGGAAGGCATCCCCTCTTTCGTCTTCATCTATCGATAACTTTACTTGAGGTTATATTTTTATTCACCACATGATATGTGTTTTGCTTGGAGCGTCTTGTATGATTTGAGTCTTTGATTTTTAGTTTACCACAATCATCCTTGCTGTACACACCTTTTGGTAGAGACATTCATGAACCGGAATTTATTAGAATACTCTATGTGCTTCACTTATATCTTTTGAGCTATAGAATTTTGCTCTAGTGCTTCACTTATAACTTTTTAGAGCACGGTGGTGGTTTTAATTTATAGAAATTATTGATCTCTCATGCTTCACTTATATTATTTTTAGAGTCTTTTAGAACAGCATGGTAATTTTGCGCTAGTGCTTCACTTATATCTTTGGCTATAAAACCTTCCTCAAAATAGCCACCATACCTACCTATTATGGCATTTCCATAGCCATTCCGAGATATATTGCCATGCAACTTTCCACCGTTCCGTTTATTATGACATGCTCCATCATTTTCATATTGCCTTGCATGATCATGTAGTTGACATCGTATTTGTGGCAAAGCCACCATTCATAATTTTTTTCATACATGTCACTCTTGATTCATTGCACATCCCGGTACACCGCCGGAGGCACGCATATAGAGTCATATTTTTGTTCTATGTATCGAGTTGTAATCCTTGAGTTGTAAATAAATAAAAGTGTGATTGTCATCATTATTACAGCATTGTCCCGTGTGAGGAAAAAAAGAGAAAGGCCAAAGAAGCGAATGAAAAAAAGAGGCCAAAGAAGCCCAAACAAAAAAATGGAGAGAAAAGGAGAGAAGGGACAATGCTACTATCCTTTTTCCACACTTGTGCTTCAAAGTAGCACCATGATCTTCATGATAGAGAGTCTCTTATTTTGTCACTTTCATACACTAGTGGGAAATTTTCATTATAGAACTTGGCTTGTATATTCCAATGATGGGCTTCCTCAAATGCCCTAGGTCTTCGTGAGCAAGCAAGTTGGATGCACACCCACTTAGTTTCTTTTGTTGAGCTTTCATATATTTATAGCTCTAGTGTATCCGTTGCATGGCAAACCCTACTCACTCACATTGATATCTATTGATGGGCATCTCCATAGCCCGTTGATTCGCCTAGTTGATGTGAGACCATATTCCTCTTTTTTGTCTTCTCCACAACCACCACTCTATTCCACCTATAGTGCTATGTCCATGGCTCACGCTCATGTATTGCGTGAAAGTTGAAAAAGTTTGAGAATACTAAAGTATGAAACAATTGCTTGGCTTGTCATCGGGGTTGTCCATGATTTGGATATTCTGTGTGACGAAGATGGAACATAGCCAAACCATATGATTTTGTAGGGATGAACTTTCTTTGGCCATGTTATTTTGAGAAGACATGATTACTTTGTTAGTATGCTTGAAGTATTATTATTTTTATGTCAATATAAACTTTTGTCTTGAATCTTTCAGATCTGAACATTCATGCCACAATAAAGAAAATTACATTGATAAATATGTTAGGTAGCATTCCACATAAAAAATTCTGTTCTTATCATTTACCTACTCGAGGACGAGCAGGAATTAAGCTTGGGGATGCTTGATACGTCTCCAACGTATCTATAATTTTTTATTGTTCCAGAAGACTTGGATATGAAGTCGGAGACGCAACGAGGCGGCCACGAGGCAGGAGGGCGCACCCAGGGGGTAGGCGTGCCCCCCACCGTCGTGGGCCCCTCGTAGCTCCACCGACGTACTTCTTTCACCTATATATACTCTTATACCCTAGAAACATCAGGGGGAGCCACGAAACCACTTTTCCACCGCCGCAACCTTCTGTACCCATGAGATCCCATCTTGGGGCCTTTTCCGGTGATCTGCCGGAGGGGGAATCGATCATGGAGGGCTTCTACATCAACACCATAGACTCTCCGATGAAGCGTGAGTAGTTTACCACAGACCTTCGGGTCCATAGTTATTAGCTAGATGGCTTCTTCTCTCTCTTTGATCCTCAATACAAAGTTCTCCTCGATGTTCTAGGAGATCTATTCGATGTAATACTCTTTTGCGGTGTGTTTGCCGAGATCCGATGAATTGTGGATTTATGAACTTGATTATCTATGAATATTATTTGGTTCTTCTCTGAATTCTTATATGCATGATTTGATATCTTTGCAAGTCTCTTCGAATTATCAGTTTAGTTTGGCCTACTAGATTGATCTTTCTTGCAATGGGAGAAGTGCTTAGCTTTGGGTTCAATCTTGTGGTGTCCTTTCAGAGTGACAGTAGGGGCAGCAAGGCATGTATTGTATTGTTGCCATCGAGGATAAAAAGATGGGGTTTATATCATATTGCTTGAGTTTATCCCTCTACATCATGTCATCTTGCTTAATGCGTTACTCCATTCTTATGAACTTAATACTCTAGATGCATGCTGGATAGCGGGCGATGTGTGGAGTAATAGTAGTAGATGCAGAATCGTTTCGGTCTACTTGACACGGACGTGATGCCTATATTCATGATCATTGCCTTAGATATCTTCATAATTATGCGCTTTTCTATCAATTGCTCGGCAGTAATTTGTTCACCCACCGTAATACATGCTATCTTGAGAGAAGCCACTAATGAAACCTATGGCCCCCGGGTCTCTTTCTTATTATATTGCATCTCCTTTATTTACATTGCATCTCGTTTACTATTTTGCAATCTTTACTTTCCAATCTATGCAAGAAAAACCAAAAATATTTACTTTACAATCTTTATTAGATCTCACTTTTGTGAGTGACCGTGAAGGGATTGAAAACCCCTTTATCGCGTTGGTTGCAAGGTTCTTGATTGTTTGTGCAGGTACTAGGTGACTTGTGCGTTGTCTCCTACTGGATTGATACCTTGGTTCTCAATAACTAAGGGAAATACTTACGCTACTTTGCTGCATCACCCTTTCCTCTTCAAGGGAAAACCAACACATGCTCAAGAGGTAGCACAGGTCAACCTGAGTGAGGGCACTAGTCATGCTGGCAGCTATGATGAGGGTAGCAGAAGCACCCCAAGCAAGTTGCCCAAAGCTGCAACCTGGACAAGGAGGAAGAGAAACTCATATTCTGAAGATGAGGATTATGTTGTTGTTGAGGAGGAGGTCAGCTCAAAGAAGAAGGTTGTCAAGAAAGAGTTTGGCACTTCAGCTTCAACCAAGCCTGGTTTGCACAAGAAAGCTCCTGCCAAGAGAGTGCCCATGTCCAAAGCCAGAGCCTCAACACAGGAAACCATTGAGTTCACTCTTGAACCAAAGGAGGCCGGTGAGGGCAAGAAGAGAAAGGAAAGGGTCAAGAAGACCATGGCCAGAGTAATTGGCAGGTCCTCTATGATGAGAGACCCAACTGAGGATGAAGAAGAAGAAGATGCCGCTCCAGCACCAAAGACTCATAAGTTGATGGGGGATGCATCAAGTCTGGGGCTGCTCCATCAAAGCCCAAGACTGCCCCCAAGGCTGTTGCTCAAGCTTCAAAGTCTGCACCAAAGAGAAGCACTAGAAATATCCCTGTTGCTGAGAAAAACAAGGCCCCAGTGCCTGAAGTGGAAGAAGAAGAAGAAGAAGAAGCCCAAGTGCTTAGGAAACTAAAGCCTAAGATTCCTGATCATGATGACAATCACCCTGTGGCTGAAAACATGAAGGAGAGAAAGGATGCAGGTCTCGGATTGTGGAGACAATCAGAGCCCTATGCTGCAAGAAGGAGAACTTCTGTGGATTACTGATTTCACACCAAGGAACAACATGACTTCTATGAGACTGTGCTTTTGGATAAGAAGCCCATTGTGTGTGATATGAAATGGGTAGATTGGAAGTACATTGACAATAATGAAGATCATTTCCCCGGAGTGCACGAGAGCTTCAGACTCAATGGAGTTGACACTTTTGTGGGTCAGAAATTGACCAAGTGGAATGATGAGCTGATCATGCAGTTTTACTCTACTTCTCACTTTTACCCAGATGGAAAGATTGTCTGGACGTCTAAGGGTATAAGGTATTAGTCCACAGTTGCTGAGTGGGCCAAGCTTATCAATGCTCCAGAAGAAGCTGGGGATGACATTGATGTCTATGCTAAGCCAAGGAAAGATCACAACTCCATGGCCAATATGTACAAAGAGATACCTGATAAGGCCTTGGAGACACACAAGCTAGGATCAGTGTACTATTTGTTGTCTGGATTGGCCACCATGAACACCATAGTGAGGCACACCCTGTTGCCCAAGTCAGGAGATCATAGGATGATCAGAGGCCACTCCATCAACTTGCTTCAAATGTTTGATGTGCCATAGAAATTCAAGGTGATGAGCTTGATAGTTGAAACAATCAAAAGGACTGCAGCAGATCAGAAGACATCATGTGGGTATGCTCCACACATTCGGATGCTCATCAACTCCAAGATGGGCAAAGGCATGTATCTCCTGGATAAAGAGCACCTTCCCTTGATGCCTGATGTGAGGACAACACAGTTGTTATGGATGCTTCACATCCTACATAAGTAGAGGCCCAGGAGAAGAGAGAAAAAGCAAAAGCAGAGAAGGCAGCCAAGATGCCAAGTGCTGAAGAGGCATCCCAAGTATTTCTCAAGTCCAAACAAGATCAATTTGGCTATCTTATTCAGGCTACCTTGAGGATTGAGAAAGGTTTGCCAACCCTGACTCAAAATCAAGAAAGTCTTGAAAGGATCATCGAGACAAAAATACATGATCTAGATGTCAAGGTGACAGCAATTCAGACTTCTGTGGAGAAGATCCAAAAAGAGCTTGAGGAAAAAAGTGACAAGACCACCACTGATGCTTATCAAAGGGTGCCGAGAAGGCAGAGGTCTGTAGCAGTGCCAGTGACAGACACTAGGGCTACAACTTCAACTCCTGCAGCCACAACTTCAGTTGCCCCTCTGGATGCAACTCCACCAGCTCCTCAGTCTTCTTCAGATGCATTTGTTGCAGGACTCCTCTCCACGCCACCTTCGCACTCCGAAGCTCCCAGAGATCAAGCTTAGAGAGCTGCATATCACTATTCATTTTCAAGCTTTTGGTAACTTGTTGCCAAAGGGGGAGAAAGTGTATAGATCATAGGCTTCAAGAGAGAGAGAGAGAGTGCTTTGCTTCTTTTTGCTATCTCTTGCTACTTATTTGGTTGCTTGTTTGGTTGATACTCTATTTTATGTGTGTGAGATACTTGTATGGTCATGTGCTTGATCATATCATACTCTAATGTTTGTGCTTGGATGATGATATTCTATCTCTCATGTATGATCATTCACACTTTGTCTTGGTGATGAGTGCATATTTCATATTCTATCATTTTGAGCGCTCCTCCAAGATGTATGTGACATGGAAGAGTAACCCATGATCCTAATCGATTGTGCATGTGCATTCAAAAGCAATCTTTAAATAATGCACAAATTTAGGGGAGCTCTTGCTTATCACATACTTATCAAAGCGACGATGTATTTCATTCTTATTATCATTTGTCGAAGCTTTGATCTATATGTTGTCATCAATTACCAAAAAGGGGGAGATTGAAAGTGCAACTAATCCCTGGGTGGTTTTGGTAATTCTTAACAACATATAGGTCATTGAACTAATATTCTTTCAAGATAATCATTTCAGAAAATTCAATGATTGGCATGGCATGGACTAGAGATGTGGACCCCTCAAAATGCAAAGGACACATATTGGCAAAAGCTCAAGACTCTACATTTTCATTTTAGTGATCCAAGATCACATTGAGTCCATAGGAAAAGCCAATACTATTAAAAGGGGATGAGGTGTTGCTTAATGGCTTGCTTGCTCAAAATGCTTAGTGATATGCTCAAAAACCCTCAACCACTTTCTCATTTCCACATATGTCCTAAACCTAAAGTCAAACTCGGCCCCACCGATTTGATCTATCCGGCGCCACCGAGTTCACTTGACATAGCCACTGCCAGAAATGCTAATCAGTTCGGTCTCATGATAGGGATCTCGGTCTCACCGAGATGGGATTGCAAACTTTCTGTTTCCCTTCATAACGTTTCCGTCCAACCAAGATGTGCAATCGGTCGCACCGAGTTCGCAATGCAAACTCTCTGTTTCCTTTTCGTAACGTTTTGGTCTCACCGAAATGAGCGATCGGTCCCATCGAGTTTGCCTGACCAATTCTCTGTTTTTCTATTACTGAAATCGGTCTCACCGAGTTGAAGTGATCGGTCTCACCGAGATCAAGTTATGCCCTAACCCTAGCACATCGGTCCCACTGAGTTGATCTTGTCGGTCCCACCGAAAAGCCTAACGTTCACATTTTGAAGCATATCGGTCTGACCGAGTTTCACTATTCGGTCCCACATAGTTTGGTAAATTGTGTGTAACGATTAGATTTTGTGAGGAGGCTATATGTACCCCTCCACCCTTCCTCCATTCGGGGAGAGAGCCATCAGAACGTGCCTACACTTCCAGCATTCATTTTCTGAGAGAGAACCACCTACTCATGTGTTGAGACCAAGACATTCCAATCCAACCACAAGAATCTTGATCTCTAGCCTTCCCCAAGTTGCTTTCCACTCAAATCATCTTTCCACCATAGCCAAATCTGTGAGGGAGAGTTGAGTGTTGGCGAGACTATCATTTGAAGCACAAGAGCAAGGAGTTCATCATCAACACACCATCTATTACCTTTTGGGGAGTGGTGTCTCCTAGATTAGTTAGGTGTCACTTGGGAGCCTCCGTCAAGATTGTGGAGTTGAACTAAGGAGTTTGTACGGGCAAGGAGATCGCCTACTTCGTGAAGATCTACCCTAGTGAGGCAAGTCCTTCGTGGGCGATGGCCGTGGTGGGATAAACAAGGTTGCTTCTTCGTGGGTGGAGCCCTCCGTGGACTCGCGCAACCGTTACCCTTCGTGGGTTGAAGTCTCCACCAACGTGGATGTACGATAGCACCACCAATTGGAACCATGCCAAAAATATCTGTGTCTACATTGCGTTTGCTCCCTCCAAACTCCTCCCCTTTACCTTCATATGCAATGATTTACATTCCGCTGCTATACTCTTAGAATTGCATGTGTATGTTGATTGCTTGACTTGTGTTAAGTTGCTAAAATATGCCAAGACATAAAATTGGGAAAAGGCTAGATTTTTATTTGGTCAAGTAGTGTAATCACCCCCCTTTAGACATACTTTCGATCCTACATTATCCATGTGCTTTCTCTTTCTACTAGCATTAGCAGGGTACTTGATATGTCTCCATCGTATCTACTTTTCCAAACACTTCTGCTCTTATTTTGGACTCTAATTTACATGATTTGGATGAAACTAACCCGGATTGACGCTATTTTCAGCAGAACTAGCATGGTGTTGTTTTTGTGTAGAAATAAAAGTTCTATGAATTGGATGAATCTTTTTGTAGATGTTTTTGTGGAATATATAAAAAATACTGGAGCGAAGATCGACCAGAGGGGGGCCACCAGTTGCCCACAAAGCAATAGGGCGCGCCCTTTTACCTTGTTGGGCCCACATGGCTCCGCAGACCCTAATCTCAAGCCTATAAATTCCTTTTCGCCGAGAAAAAACAAAGAGAAGAAGTTTCATCGCATTTTCGATACGGAGCCGCCGCCACCTCATGTTCTTCATCCGGAGGGCTGATCTAGAGTCCGTTCGGGGCTCCGGAGAGGGGGATTCGTCGACATCATCATCGCCAACCCTTCTTCATTGCTAATTCCATGATGCTCACCACCAGGAGTGAGTAATTTCTTCATAGGCTTGATGGATGGTGATGGGGTTGGATCAGATTTATCATGTAATCAAGTCAATTTGTTAGGGCTTCATCCCTAGTATCCACTGAGTTCTGAGATTGATGTTGCTATGACTTTGCTATGCTTAATGCTTATCACGAGGGCCTGAGTGCCATGATTTCATATCTGAACCCTTTATGTTTTCATGAATATATATGAGTTCTTGATCCTATCGGCTAATTGTATGTACTTGTTATTGTTCTGATCCATAGACCCCAAAGTGACAATAGTTGGGATACTCTCCAGGGATGATGTAATTTGAGGAGTTCATGTATTCACCGTGTGTTAATGCTTTTGTTTCGGTTCTCTACTAAAAGAAGGTCTTAATATCCCTTAGTTTCCTTTTGGACCCCGCTGCCACGGGAGGGTAGGACAAAAGATTTCATGCAAGTTCTTACTATATACGGAATAGATGCCTACATTACATTGATGAATTGGAGCTATCTTATATCGCTCTAGGTTGTGACTGTTACATGATGAAAGTTATCGAACACAAATATCCATCACCGATCCAATGCCTACCACTACAAGAAAAATACACTTCCGTGATGATACGTGTTTGTCATAGTAGGTCGCGTTTTTTGTCATGCATGTACATCCATGACGATTTTATGACAGAATCAAGATAGTCATACCTGTGTTGTCGTAGAAGTGTTCCATGACATTACCAAAATTATCATCACGGAAGTGTGCACTTCCATGACGATAAATCGCGCGTCACAGAAGTGCTTTCGTCAAGGGTGACCGACACGTGGCATCCATCATAACGGAACGCCGTTAAGCTATCGGGTCGGGTTTTGGATCCGATAACCCGTTAACAGCCTCGACCAATGGGGATTTTCCACGTGTAAAATCATCATTGGCTGGAGGAAACACGTGTTGGCTCATCGTTGGGACAGATGTCATCCACTCATTGGACAGAAGGCGCCTATGATACGTCGACACGTGGCACGGCCCAACAGAGGCCCATTCATGTGAAAAGGCTGGCCCGTTTGACTTGGTCAAAAGGTGGCGGGCCGGCCCATGGAAAGCCTGTTAATGGCCGGCTCGCATATAGCCCAAGGCCCGTTACGCCCTATCCAAATTAGGCCCAGTAGCATCATCTGGGCCATCCAATATGATTCCAGCCCGTTTTCACTTTTGGCCCATGTATGGCCCATGATGTCTTTCGGCCCATATGAGGCCCTACGTAACTCTTGGCCTATTAACGGCTTGTGGTGAAACTGGCCCGTAATGAATAGTGTATCACTTTACACCCATTAACGGCCCGTGGTGAAACTGGCCCGTAATGAACAGTGTATCACTTTATACCCATTAACGGCCCGTTATTCCGTTGGGCCGTTTCCAGCCCATGTTATCTTTCGGCCTTCTCAGAGCCCATTTATTCTTGGGCTCATTTCCAGCATTTGTTTACTTACGGCCCGTTACTGTCATTTTCTGCTTGTGGGCCAAATTCAGCCCGTGGTTACAGTCGGCCCGTTATTGGTCCGTTAATACGTTGGGCCGTTTTCATAGCGTCATCAAATACGGCCTATTAACGATGGCCCGTTATGGTTGGCCCATGAATAGACGATTCCAACTCTAGCCCATTTACGACCATAATGCGGCCTGTTATTGGCCCATGTTTGGCCAATCGATCATACGGCCCGTATAAGGCCCATTGATGATACGGCCCATAGAAGGCCCATTGTTTCTACGGCCCATAGAAGGCCCACTGTTTCTACGGCCCGTGGAAGGCCTACTGTTTCCATGGCCCGTAGAAGGCCCACTGTTTCTACGGCCCGTAGGAGGCCTAGTGTCACTGCAGTAAATATTAGCCCATGGTTATTGTGGCCTAGTTTTAAAAAATAGGTTATTGCAGCCACTAGCAAACCGTGGAAAAAGAACTGCACTGACTACAAGCAAACAAATAAACAAGACAACAAGGAAATAAATAAGCAAGCAACTTATGCTAGGCTATCACGGCTATTACACATATTACATCCACTCGGCATCAAAGTTCGCCACCTGTGCAAATATAGGGAACAAAGCAGCATATAAACGCCGCAGAAAAACAAGTCCAGAACTGAAACCACTTCAGGAGAGTTCAAGAAACAATATCCTGGGTACCCATATTGCTGGCAAGATGCTTAGCAAGCTTATTAACTTTCTCTTGTTTGGCGCTTAAATCCTCCAGCGCTTGCTGTTGCACAAGAAAGTACACATCTGAATTCTGCAGGGACTTCCTCAGTCCTTCGGCTTCTTGCCGCAGCGCAGCTGACGGATGCCTTTCAGCTTGTAGCTGAGACTGAAGAAGCCGAAGTGATTCAGGCAGCGAGTTCGAAGAGCTTGTGCCAGCGGTACTGGCCAGTAACTCGAACACTACATCAACGCAGGACTGTGGGGTTTTCTCACTGTCTACAAGATCATTTTTATCACCTTTCTTGGAGACCAACAGGGTTGTCTCACTATCTTGAACCTTATCTGCATTACTTTCTCTACCATTGCATAGTGGGGTGCTCTTCTCCAATATTCTGTTTGCATACTACAAGAGAAACAAGCAGATACATCACAGGTTTAGCTTGTAGTATACGAAACTCATATTGGTAAACCAGTTCAATAGTAAGGTGGACAGGATAACAGCATGAAACAAACATACATCTATGTACTATGGTCACTGTATTGTCCATATCATTCTAGTTTATGTTCCCTAATCAAGATAGAGACACAGTTCAACTCATATATTTTTAAGACACAACAGCATAGACAGAATATAAGTGTGAGAAACTACACAGCATTGGTAGCCCTTGTAATGTGCATCACATGAGAACATAACTGTTTATACAACTTAAACTGAAATCAACATAGAGCAAGAAGTTAGAACAGCAATCCAGTTAAAGA
Source organism: Aegilops tauschii subsp. strangulata (assembly GCF_002575655.3). NCBI lineage: Eukaryota > Viridiplantae > Streptophyta > Magnoliopsida > Poales > Poaceae > Aegilops > Aegilops tauschii. Next base: position 411,764,933 of record NC_053037.3, on the reverse strand, counting down.
AATAGGTTTAAAACATACCTGTTGCGCCATTGGAGTTTCAATTGGATCCTTCAAATTAGAAAGTAGTTGGTATGAGTACATACAGTGATGCAACAGCAAAGGAGTATGGACCATAGCTACGGAATCTGACCTGAGAATAGTTGCTCTTCTGCTTTAAACGTGGAGTTTGGGTTAGCTGTGGTGGTCTTCGTGCTTTGGGCACTGCAGTAGCTTTACAAACTACCCGTGTGGGGGTACTCTGTGGTGGACATGGTGCTTTATCAACTATAAGTGGGTTACTATCCGCTGGGGTTGCGGTTAGATGGGTTGTAGCTGGTTCTCTGCCCAACGGTGTAAGTGCGCAATCTGGGAGAGTCTCGATTATGTGTGGTGGGGCTAGTTTGTGGGCCAGTACAACCATGGTTCTATCTGCATCGACGGGTAGCACTGTCTTTTGTGAAGAACGGGTTCTTGCTCCCTTAGATACTGCCATCACCCCCTCCAATTCAAATGGCTGATAAACAAGAAAAGAAATTGAACGTACAGACATTGTATGATAGACAGATGTCGTAATTCACATATATGTTGTCTAACCAAATAGGACAACATGACAAAATTTCACATATATGATGCCTAACTAAACAGGATAGCATGACAAAGTTTCAGATATATGATGGATAACTTAACAGGATATAATGGCATAATTCAACATATGATGAGTACCTAAACAGGATGACATGACAAAACTATATGACGTCTTTCTAAAATAGGTTGGGATGAAATAATTCACATACATGTTGTCTAAGTATACAGGATGGCATGATATAATTGACATAATTGATTCATATACTAAGCAGCTGGCACTCGCATGTATGATCTCTAAACTAAGCAGATAGAATTCAATATTGTGCATATGATGTCTAAACTAAGCAATGCAAGACACCATATGCACCATATGAGAAATATAAACATTGCAACATAGAGCATACACCTCAGGTGGGATATAGGACTGGTCATCTGTCTCTGAATCCTCCTCCGAGGAGCTCCCTGTAACCATCGAGATATATGCTTCAACAGGTACCATTGTATGCTCTGAAGACCTTGTTTTCACTCCAGATTTTTTCATAACCGACTCAAATGGCTGATACACATGGAGAGTAGTTCAATATACACGACAAATGGAATACATAATGAAAAAAAGATGGCATGAGATAATTCACATATATGATGCATGGCTCCATGGCGGTGCATAATTCACATATATGATAACTGGCTGAAAAACATGGCATTGCATAATTCACATATCTGATATAGAAAGCAAACAGGAGGCATCCACACAAAGCATGTCTAATCTAAGCAGATGGCATGGCAATGCAAGACACCATATGCATGATATGAGCAATATAACCCAGCCAAGTTAGAGCATGCACCTCGGGGGGGGGATACGACTGGTCATCTCTCTCTTAATCCTCCTCTGCGGAGCTATCTGTAACCAACAAGAAATCTGCATCGACAGGTAGCACTGACTGCTCAGAAGACCTTGTTTTCACTCCAGGTTTTCCCATGACCGCCTCAAATGGCTGATGCACAGGAAGAGTAGATGAATGTATAAACATTGTTGACAAATGGAATACATTATGGAAAAAAAATATGGCACAATACAATTCACATATACGATGACTGGCTAAACTGGATGGCCTTGCATGATTCACGTATATGATGCCTGGCTAAAGAAGATGGCATTGCATAATTCCCATATACTCCCTCCGTTCCTAAATATTTCTCTTTTTAGAGATTTCAAATGGACTACCACATACGGATGTATATAGACATATTTTAGAGTGTAGATTCACTCATTTTGTTCCGTATGTAGTCACTTGTTGAAATCTCTAAAAAGACAAATATTTAGGAATGGTGGGAGTATGATATAGACCAAACAGGTGGCATTCACACAAATTAAATCTAAACTAAGCTGATGACATATAACATGTATAATGTAAGCAATGCAAGGCTCCATATGCATGATATGACCAACATCAGCATGCCAGGTTAGAGCAAACACCTCAGGTGGTAAACAGGCGTGGTCGGCTCCTTCTGAATCTCCATCTGGAATACAATCTGGAAATGCAGGAGGGGGGGGCACTTCGCCCACCATGGAGCGGCGTCTGCATGACATTATATTCGCATGCAACGGTCTTCTCTTTTTCTATACATGTTCAGTACGATTGTGTACAATATCTGACATGCATAATAAAAAATAGTTAGATTTTGTAAGGCCTAAGGGGTGCATGCAAAAATCAAGACTGATGGTAGCAAACGAGTGGATGGATCCAAAACTAATGATAGCAGGTAGATTATAGCTTCAGTTTAAAAAGATAGACAATGGATCATCTATTGTTTGTTGCCCACCCAACATGAACCACATAGAAGACCCCAGATGAACCAGATAGTAGACAGATACTATTCGTTGCTGGCTCGATATGAGACCCATGGGCAACTCAAAACTCAAGATTGAACGATAAAGTAGCAGGTAATAATAACCGATGTATAACGTAAGCAAACACGGAAGACTGCGACCTCTCTTCCAGAACTGTGTAGTCCTCAGGTTCATCTGCTTAGTCGATGATGGTAATGAAGTTGGCGTGGCTGCCGGCAACGGGGAAGATGATCTGAGGTGGCGAAAGGAAGTCTGCAGGGGGATCTGTGCTGCAGTGAACGCTTCTGTCGATGGTGCACCTCAGGTGGGGTGGATGACGGCACGGCAGGAGCAGGACATAACACACAGAGTTTTCTTTGACACCTATCTGAAAATTAAGTAAATCTGTAAGGGCTCCTTAGAATTGGAGGATTCTATAAACGCAGGGACAGGAAAAACACAGGAATAGGATAGGAATGCACGTGCAAAACAGAGCATTTGGAAACATAGGATTTCAGTCAACCTGGGTGTTTGGCTCACATGAATTGGAAGAACAGAGGAATGGAGAAACAAAGTGATGCGACGAGTGTACAACCTCTTTGGCATAGCCTTGTGGACCTCAGCATCATTGGGTTGGACGTGGAGGATGGTGATGATGCTGGTGTGACTGTCGGAGGCGGGGAAGAATATCCGAGGCCTCTGGAAACGGCGCCGAGGGTACTGCTCCGCTATGATGGACTATTCCGTCGTTGGAGCAGCTCCGCTAAAGTGTACGGCGACGAGGCTGAAGCATGACAAGACAGACAACGTTAATCTGAAGTGGGACCCTAATATCATCTCCAATAGATGATGTAAAATACATCACCAAAAATTGCTAGATGTAAAACCCATCAGCCGCGCCATGGCCGCTCCGACAGATGCTATAAGTACTGTTCACTCTGAACTTAACTGAAGAAAATGAACTTCACAGTCGAAACTGAATTTTACTGTCAAAACTGATTGAACTAGTAACAGAGCATTGCAATAGATGTTTAGGGCGTTCGAGCACTAGTAGCAGAGAAGCAGTAATCTAAATCAGCAGACGCTCGAGCAGGGAATGCACTAGCAGAGAGCAAGTCGTGCAGTAGCACCGCGAGCGAGTGCTAAAGCAGCAACTCCTGTAGCTGCCGGAGGTCGTGCAGCAGCAGCAGCAGCGCAAGCGAGAGCAAGAGCAGAGCAGTAGCATGAACAAAAGCAGGAGCAGTGCAGCAGCGCGAACGACAGGAAGAACAGAGCTGCAGCGCGAGCAAGAGCTGGAGCAGCTGCAGCTAGTGTTGTTGTGGAAGTCGCCGCCGAGGAAGCAACGACATGGGGGAGAGACGCCATGGATGATGTGGCCGGTGACGGTGCCGTCGATGGAGACACGCCATGTCTGCTCGGTATCGAGCACGGGCAGCCCCATGAGATCGAATAAAAGATAAAATGCAGCAGTGAGTGCAGAACCTCCTTGGTGGCGCCGAGTTGGCCTCGGCTTCATCAGAGGAATTGGTGAGGGTTCCGGTGGGGCAGGTCAAGACGACGCTGTGGGGATTGAGGTGGCGAGATAGACGAGGCAAACGTCGGGGCAGCTCCTTGGAGGTGGAGGATGGGGCGGCTGATCCGGCGGGACGACGAGATCGACAACGGATCCTCATCCGGTGCGGTGGATGAGGGATGGTGAGCTGTTGCGGTGGACAACGTAGTCGGGGAAGAGTCTCCGGCTGGGCGGCGGTCGGGAGGCCGGCGGAGGAGCGTGGGGTTTCGCGGGTTTTGGCGGCCTCGGTGTACGAATGGGGGGGCGAAGGGGGAGGGGGAGCCAAGCTTAGGGACGCGCTTGTCCGAAATGTAGGGTAAGTTACCAGCGTACCCCCACCGGTTTTGACACCGCGACGTGGAGCTTCATTTCCGGCTGAGGGGTAGAAGGGGGATTTCGCGTGTTTGGGCTGCGGGAGCGATTTCGGATGAGGAGGGAGTTCTCGCGCGCATCCAAATTTCGGGATAACAAGGCGCGGCGCAGGTTGAAGAAGCGGCAGTTTCAAAGCAGGTGAGACAAAAGATACTCGAGCTTGAAAATTTCGGGATAACAAGGTGCGGATTCCTTGTTCGGCAGAACAAACTTAACGTGTAAAAAAAAACAATTCATACAAGACACAAGAGAGTCATGTCCCCTTTTACTATATTGCTATAGGTGCCATTGAAAAAACTACAAGAAAAATGTAAAAAAAAATCAGGAGAACAAGATTACCCTGCACAGTACCAAATTGATTCGCACTTCCCTCAACAACAACAAAAAACAAATCAATTCCCACCAAAGAAAGAGTAATGTCCCTTTTTATATGATTACAGATGCCATGATCTCGAATTTCAATTTTTGAATCCACGTTATGTTGAATTCGAATATATCGTTAGGTGATCTTGCGGTTTATAATTGATGTAGTCGTACATTTTGATCTTCCATCATATATGAACATTTTACTCCACCATGTGAACATATATATTGTCATCTACCATATGTACTAAATTTGAATCAATTTTCCTTATTTGAATACGATTGTTGTCAAGTTATACAATAATTTAAATATTATCTTGATAACAAAAAACATACATATAGCAGTAATCATATTTCACTATGAACTACATGTACCATACGCTCTCCAATTCAAATATTTGTATCCATTTTATGTTGAATTCAAATCATAGTACATTATTGGTCTAGGTAGCGAGATGTTTGGGATAATCTAAACCCTGTTTTCATACATATAATTTTTGGCTGAATTGGGACAAGTTTTGGTATAAGCCTCTTGCAAAACCGGAGATTCTCTCAACAAGCCTCGTGGTTCCGAGAGGGAACGTGTCACCTTTGTGTGCGAAACGATATACGCTGCCTCCCCCCTGATTTTATTTACAGAGGCAACATAGAACTATATGAGTGCCCTGTTAAATTTTGGAATTATTTTGGGTTCATTTGGCCTTTTTATACATTAATTGAGTTTCTGGACTTTTAATGTGCATAATCTAAATATGAATTGCATGCACATGCTCCGGTGCACCAAAGTTGGTTGAAAAATCACATGTGTGTCATTGGTTGAATTTCTAGGTCCCATGGAAGAAATGAGAATGGAATTCAAACATCTGGGCGTCATGACTCGGCCGAGAACATCGAGAAACTTTGATTTTAATTTCATGTAAATCCAAAACTCGCCTGGAAATCATGAAACTTGGCATGGTGTCATGTCATGGCACTAACATGTTGTGGTAAAAAATTGGGACGATTTGGAAGCTCGTGGTTGTAAGAGGGAACGTGCCACCTTTGAGTGTGAAACGATATACGCTGCCCCCCCTTGAGTTTCCTAACAAAGGCAACATAGAACTACATTAGTGCACTGTTAAATTTTGGAATTATTCCGGGTTCGTTTGTCGTTTTTTATACATTAATTGAGTTTCTGGTCATTTAATGTGCATAAGTCAAATTTGAACTACAAGCACATGCTATCGTGCACCAAAGTTGGTTGAAAAATCACATTTGTGTCCTCGGGTGAATTTCTAGGTCCCATGCAAGAAATGAGAATAAAATTAAAACATCTGGGCATCGTGGCTCGGCCGAGAACATTGAGAAACTTGGTTTTAAAATTCTTGTAAATCCAAAACACGTCTGAAAATCATGAAACTTGGCATGGATGTCACGTCATGGTACTACCATGTTGTGGTAAAAAAATTGGCCGAATAGGAACAGATTTTGGTATAAGCTTCTTGCAAACCGAAGCTTCTCTCATGAAGGCTCGTGGTTCTAAGAGGGAACGTGCCACCTTTGAGTGCGAAACGATATACGTTGTCCCCCTTGAGTTTATTTACAAAGGCAACATAGAACTACATGAGTGCCCTGTTAAATTTTGGAATTATTCCAGCTTTGTTTGGCCTTATTTACACATTAATTGAGTTTTTGGTCATTTAATGTGCATAATTCAAATTTGAACTACAAGCACATGCTCCCATGCACCAAAGTTGGTTGAAAAATCACATTTGTGTCCTCGGGTGAATTTCTACTCCCTCGTTCCATCTATATAGGTCCTAATGCATTTTTCGAGGCTAACTTTGACCAAACGTTAGAGCAATAATATATGACATGCAACTTACAAAAAGCATACCTTCAAATTTGTATGTCAAAGGAGCTTCCAATAATATAATTTTCATAGTATAATCTCATGTGCTATTAATCTTGTCAATAGTCAAAGGCTGTCTTGAAAAACACATTAGGCCCTATATAGATGGAAGGAGGGAGTAGGTCCCATGCAAAAAATGAGAATAAAATTCAAACATCTGGGCATCGTGGCTCGGTCGAGAACATTGAGAAACTTGGTTTTAAAATCATGAAACTTGGCATGGTGTCATGTCATGGTAGTACCATGCCGTGGTAAAAAAAAATTGGCCGAATAGGAACAAATTTTGGTATAAGCTTCTTGCAAATCGGAGCTTCTCTCAAGAAGGCTCGTGGTTCTGGGAGGGAACGTGTCACCTTTGTGTGCATAATTCAAATTTGAAATACAAGCACATGTTCCAGTGCACCAAAGTTGGTTGAAAAATCACATGTGTGTCCTCGGGTAAATTTCTAGGTTCCATGCAAGAAATGGGAATGAAATTCAAAATTCTGGGCGTCGTGGCTGGGTTGGAAACATTGAGAAACTTAGTTTTTTAATTCCTGTAAATCCAAAACACGCATGAAAATAATGAAACTTGGCTTGGTGCCATGACATGGCACCAACATGCTGTGGTAAATTTGCAGTCCGATTTGCGAAGGCGCACACATTAACAATCAACAAAGTCATTTTGGAACAAGTGCTGTCACATTACAATCGGAAACACAAGTATTATTGAAACCATGGGCGTTCTACTTACTAGTACCATTTACGTGCCGCCACACGTCCCCATTTTTTATTAGCTAGGAGGCGCCGTGCAGGGTAGCTATTTGAGTACGAGAGGCGTGCGATCAGACCCCTGCGCGTGCTTATCGGGAGGAGAGCCCTTTGACCTCCATCTGCCGTCCACCTCTCTCCCAAGGTCTCCATAATGGCGCCCGAGCCTCTGTTTAATGGCGTGGCTATGTCTCACTCGACTGAGATTTAAGAGAGAAAAAAGAAAATCTGAAAGCACGGATCTTGATGTAAGCTCCGACAGACCTATATAGCATCTACTGCGACTTATAGCAAGACTGATGAATATATAAGGACGATTAATTATTTTTATCAAAGACGGGCTTGCCGCTTCCGATTTTCATTACTGAAAACCACCACAATTCACAAGAAGTTCAGCACAACTCCAGCCTAACACAAAGGACTAAAAGCTACCAGATTGAAATCGCAACATCCCAAGAGGCCAACAAAGGCGAAACATCCGCGCTAGAACCCAACATTTCACAACCCACGACACAATCCACATCCTAAACCGATTATTACATCAAAAGAAACCAGGAAACTGAAGGAAGCCTAGCAGCAACTAGAAGAACAACAATGCCAGGGTCGCCACAGCAAGAGTTTTCTTCATTCCAGCCTCGCAACATTGATCTTCCACAGAAAGATAAGGACGATTAATTGTCTTACATAATTAGAAAGATAATTAAAAAAGCCACATGCGGCTACGCCCGAAATAAACAAGGGCAAAAGAAGAAGGAAGACAAGGATCTGGCTCACTGATCTCTATTTTCTTGATGCGTTGCTGCAGGCCGCGGGAACTAGTCTCCGCGGCGAGCGGCGATGAGCTCTTTCGTGTCCTCAAGACGCTGCTTGAGAACATCCACGGATTCCTCCACCAGCCTTTGGCGCTTGTTGCGGAGCATGTCATTCTTGTCCATAAGTTTCTTGACGATGACGCCGGTCCTCTTCAACAAGGCACTGGTCTCCTCCTGCTGGTCTGCACTTCGGACGATCTTCTCCCTCAGCAGGTCGCGCTCGGCCCGGAGCCTCACATTGCCCTCCCTTAGTTGCCGTATGATGCCGGTAGCCTGTTCAAACGAGGCTTTCATGTCGTCCTGCAACCTCGCCCAGCCGGAGATCTGATCCATCCGGCTATTGACGATCGCATGCATGCGCCTGTAACAGTCGTCGCCTGCCCGCGAGAAATTTTCCCAGGCCGCCGCGGCGCGCCGGGACATCTCTGCTGCTTCCGCGGCGCGGCCGGACCAGTCTGCTGCATTGACGGCGCGGCGGGACCTCCGTGCTGCTTCACGCACGGTGCCTAGATGAAACTGTGTGCATAGGTTGTCCATCACACACACTTTTTATGCGGAAAATGTTTGCGCAAGGTGGCCTAACGCAAACAGTTTTCTAGAGGAAGTCGTGTGTTATTGTTCAATGATCCAACACATTTTCTTCCTAGAAAGTGTGTGGGTTGTCTGAGGTCATCGCCCATAATGTTGTCTCAATAACTGTTTGCAATAGAAAAACCCAATAAGTAGGCTAATTGCCCTATTATTAATAATCCGTTTATTAATAAAATTGACATTTCATATTAAAGCACACAAAATATTTCATTTTCTATTACCGGAACCAGGATTTCATAATTGAAATACATCAGAGTAGAACATCATATAGCTTCAGCACTCAGTTACACCATATAGGCATATAGCTAGCTACCCCATTACACAACTGCACTAGCACCAAGTTTCACATGCAACATCTATAACCTTTGGAAATTAGTATCATAGATGGTAAATAGAGAGATGAATCTCATCCAGAGAACTGCTGAAGCGGAAGCGAATATTGAGCCTTCAATGATGTTGAAGGTCCTTGCAACTTTAGGCCAGTGTCTGTGGATGATTGACTATTCATCCTTCGTCCTCTTGAGGAAGACTTCAATATTGTAACATGGGTGTTGTATGAATACCTTCCTCGCCTCCTGACCATACAGGTGGTTTGAGAGGTAATCATCATGAACTGCTTTGGAAAGGCCTAAAAACAAATATATGCATAAATATCTTCTCTAAATTTGGAAATGGTGCAAAGGAATAAAAAGACAAGGTATAAGAGTTAGTACCATCCTGTAGTTCACTGATGTCTTCTTCATTGTGCAGACAAAGATCTTGTTGTTTTTCGTCGCTACTTTCTTTATCCTAACAATCTTTCTGAGTTTCTTGACTTGACTGATATTCATGGACAACTCATTTCCCCATATGCACAATGGGTTGAACAGTAAAACCTCTGACATCACGACCTACATGTGCAAGACCAAATTGTTAAAAGCCTAAATATAAGAATGGTTCCTGGAATTGCAAAATAATGTGTTATTAGACAAAGGACCATGCATGTGCAAACCTCGATTGTCAACCTCATGCTTCCCATTGTTTCCCTGCAACACATATAAGGTAGTTATTGTTCAGGTAACGCGAGGGTTGGCATACTATCAGTAAAATATGTTGATGAAAAATAAACCCATTGCAGATTCAGTAGATTAATTCGAGCCACATGGAAAATCCATTTATCCAAACCAAGCATGATTAAGAACTATAAATATAGCAATTGTATATGTTTCTCATGTATTTAGTACAATCAAATTTGATTTATTCCTCACATGGATAACAATACAAAATTTTGCCCACAACAATTGAACATCGCTTTGCAGAATTGAACCAAACAGTTAACTAAACACCACAACAAATGAACCAAACATTAACTGAGCACCACATTGCATAATATAACATACTCCTAATAGAAGATCATATAGTTAACCAAACCTAGCATGCTTAACAACTTCGGAATATAGCAATTGTATTTGTTTCTCATGTATTTAGTACAACCAATTTCGATTTATTTCTCACATGGAAGACTATATAGAATTGCACCCACAACAATTGAACACAGCATTGCATAATTGAACCAAATGGTTAACTAAACACCACAATAAATGAACCAAACAGTTAATAATTGAGCACCACATTGCATGGCATATAGAACATATATACTAGAGGATCAGATTGCATGGTAAAAGTACATAGGGAAATTAACTAGAATTTGTTAAGGAAAGGAAGGAGCAGCACATGCAACAGGTAAACCAAACATGCTTAACCGGCATAGCTAACCAGCTGAATATAGGTCCTTATTTTGACCTAATATTAAAGGAGGAGCCTTTCATACTTCTCCATACGTCATTTGTTTATATCCGTTGATTTTATGATAACTACAAAGATTAATGGCTGAGATTTCTCCTCTCTTCTTCTATAGAAAACTGTTCAAAAAACGTTCTTCGTCCGTTGCTATGGGCCATCAGTCTATATTGGACTGCGTCTCTCCCTCCCTACACGCTCTCTTCCCTAAAAAAGATTAGATACGCACTTGCCCGCAGTCAACGCCGAGGTAGCGGCTCGTGTCGATGCAGGAGGACGAGGGGAGTAATACGTCTCTAATGTATCTATAATTTTTTTTGTTCCATGCTATTATATTGTCTGTTTTGGATGTTTTATATGCATTAATATGCTATTTTATATTATTTTTGGGACTAACCTATTAACATAGAGCCCAATGCCAGTTTCAGTTTTTTCCTTGTTTTAGAGTTTCGTAGAAAAGGAATACCAAACGGAGTCGAAACGGAATAAAACTTTCGTGATGATTTTTCTTGGACCAGAAGACATCCAGAGGACTTGGAGTGCAAGTCATAGAAGCCACGAGGCGGCCACAAAAATGGAGGGCGCGCACAGGGGGTGGGGCGCGCCCCCACCCTTGTGGGCCCCTCGTGACTCCACCGACCTAGTTTCTTCGCCTATATATTCTCACATATCCCAAAACCAACAGAGAAGCCACAAAAACACTTTTCCACCGCCGCGACCTTCTGTACCCATGAGATCCCATCTAGAAGCCTTTTCCGGCGACCTGCCGGAGGGGGATTCGATCACGGAGGGCTTCTACATCAACACCATTGCCCTTCCGATGAAGCGTGAGTAGTTTACCACGGACCTACGGGTCCATAGCTAGTAGCTAGATGGCTTCTTCTCTCTCTCTCTTTGATTCTCAATACCATGTTCTCGTCGATGTTCTTGGAGATCTATTCGATGTAATACTTTTTTGCGGTGTGTTTGCTGAGATCCGATGAATTGTGGAATTATGATCAGCTTATCTATGAATATTATTTGAATCTTCTCTGAATTCTTATATGCATGATTTGATATCTATGCAAGTCTCTTCAAACTATTGATTTGGTTTGGCCAACTAGATTGGTTTTTCTTGCAATGGGAGAAGTGCTTAGCTTTGGGTTCAATCTTGCGGTGTACTTTCCCAGTGACAGGCAGCATGCACGTATTGTATTGTTGCCATCGAGGTTAAAAAGATGGGGCTTTCATCATATTGCTTGAGTTAATTCCTCTACATCATGTCATCTTGCTTAATGCGTTACTCCATTCTTTATGAACTTAATACTCTAGATGCATGCTGGATAGCGGTCGATGTGTGGAGTAATAGTAGTAGATGCAGAATCGTTTCGGTCTACTTGACACAGACATGATGCCTATATTCATGATCATTGCCTTAGATATCGTCATAACTTTGCGCTTTTCTATCAATTGCTCAGCAGTAATTTGTTCACCCACCGTAATATTTTCTATCTTGAGTGAAGCCTCTAGTGAAACCTATGGCCCCCGGGTCTATTTTTCATCATATAAGTTTCCGATCTACAATATTAGTTTCCTATTTACTTCCTTTGAAATCTTTTACTTTCCGATCTATAAACCAAAAATCCCAAAAATATTTACTTTACCGTTTATCTATCTCTATTAGATCTCACTTTTGCAAGTAACCATGAAGGGATTGACAACCCCTTTATCGCGTTGGGTGCAAGTTGTTTGATTGTTTGTGCAGGTATTCGGTGACTTGTGCGTTGTCTCCTACTGGATTGATACCTTGGTTCTCAAACTGAGGGAAATACATACTCTACTTTGCTGCATCACCCTTTCCTCTTCAAGGGAAAAACCAACGCAAGCTCAAGAAGTAGTAGGAAGAATTTCTGGCGCAGTTGCCGGGGAGATCTACGACAAGTCAAGACATACCAAGTACCCATCATAAACTCTCATCTCTTGCATTACATTATTCGCCTCACGTTTTCCTCTCCCCCACTTCTAAAACGATTTTCGAAAAGTTTCGCCCTTTTCTTCGCCCTCTTCTTTGCCTTTTTATTCGCCCTTCTTCTGTTTGTCTTTTCGTTTGCATTTATGTCTTACTTGGTTTGTTTGCATGTTCGCTTGGTATAATTGTGTGTTTATTGAACATCAAGAACCAAAAGGTTTATGGATCCTCATCCACTTGCTAATCTTTTTAAAAGATCCAATTATGATGAACCAATTGCTAGTGAATTGAGTGGACTAGATTATCTCTATGAGGTTTTGCTTGAAATCCGTGAATCTGACAATTGTGATGAAGTGCTTTATGAAGTGATTCGCGATAGATCTTTGAATAAAAAGCATGATTGCAATGATGTTATTATAAATTCCATTAATGTGAATTGTGTTAATGATATGCAAAACCCTAAGCTTGGGGATGCTAATTTTGCTATGTCTACTACTTGTTGCAATGATCATGATTGGGGTGATTCTTCTTATGATCTTGAAAATTTATTTAAGCCCCATGATGAATATGAGATTGATAATAGTGTTTGCAATAATATTGAAAGTGGGTTTGGAAGAGTGTCAACTTTAGATCCCACATATTTGGAGAATGTTCAATCTTTTTTTTTGATAAAAGTGGGTTTGGAGAGGTCATGACTTTAGTTAATGTTGATCCCACTATTTTGGAAGAGTGTCAACTTCGCATGTATGTGGATCGTGTTGAGAATATGTTATGTGATAGATATTTTGTTGAATTTTCTTATGATCCTACATGTAATTATTATGAGAGAGGAAAATATGATTGTAGAAATTTTCATGTTACTAAATTACCTCTCTTCATGTTGAGATTGCTATTGTCTCTTTCTTCTTCCTTTCATATGCTAGTTTTTGCTTGCCTTGATAATTTGTTTGCTTATAAAATGCCTATGCATAGGAAGTATGTTAGACTTAGATGTGTTTGTCACGTGCTATATGATGCTCTCTTTGTGCTTCAATTCTTGTCTTTCATGTGAGCATCATCAAAATTATCAATGACTAGCTAAAAGGCTTTAAAGAAAAGCGCTTGTTGGGAGTCAACCCAATATTTTTCTTTGTTGTTTTCCAATAAATAATTCATCTAGCCTATGGTTAGATGTGGTTTTGTGTTTTAATTAGTGTTTGTGCCAAGTAAGACCTTTGGGATAGCTTACAGTGATAGTTGTTTTGATCTTGCTGAGAAACAGAAACTTTTGTGCCCAAGAAAATAATTTTCATAATTCAAAGAAACGCACTTTTGATCTGATTCTTTATGCAATAGATTCGTACACAAATTGCCTAGGCCGTCCTAATTTTTCAGAATTTTTGGAGTTACAGAAGTATTCGAGAGTTACAGATTGCTACACACTGTTCTGTTTTTGATAGATTCTGTTTTCTATGTGTTGTTTGCTTATTTTGATGAATCTATGGCTAGTATCGGGGTTATGAACCATGGAAAAGTTGGAATACAGTAGATATTACACCAATATAAATAAAGAATGAGTTCACAACAGTACGTGGTGATTTATTTTCTTATACTAACGAAGCTTATGGGATTTTCTATTGAGTTTTGTGTTGTGAAGTTTTCAAGTTTTGGGTAAGGATTTGATGGACTATGGAATAAGGAGTGGCAAGAGCCTAAGCTTGGGGATGCCTGGAAGGCATCCCCTCTTTCGTCTTCGTCTATCGGTAACTTTACTTGAGGCTATATTTTTATTCACCACATGATATGTGTTTTGCATGGAGCGTCTTGTATGATTTGAGTCTTTGCTTTTTAGTTTGCCACAATCATCCTTGCTGTACACACCTTTTGAGAGAGACACGCATGAATCGTGATTTATTAGAATACTCTATGTGCTTCACTTATATATCTTTTGAGGTAGGCAATATTGCTCTAGTGCTTCACTTATATCTTTTTAGAACACGGCGGTGGTTTATTTTATAGAAATTGTTGAACTCTCGTGCTTCACTTATATTATTTTGAGAGTCCCTAAACAGCATGGTATTTTGCTTTGGTCATAAATTTAGTCCTAATATGATAGGCATCCAAGAGGGATATAATAAAAACTTTCATATAAAGTGCATTGAATACTATGAGAAGTTTGATTCCTTATGATTGTTTTGAGATATGAAGATGGTGGTATTAGAGTCATGCTAGTAAGTAATTGTGAATTTGAGAAATACTTGTGTTAAAGTTTGTGTTTCCCGTAGCATGCACGTATAGTGAACCGTTGATGTCTACTACACAACCTTTTTCTTGTAGACGTTGTTGGGTCTCCAAGTGCAGAGGTTTGTAGGTCAGTAGCAAATTTCCCTCAAGTGGATGACCTAGGTTTATAAATCCGTGGGAGGCGTAGGTTGAATATGGTCTCTCTCAAACAACCCTGCAACCAAATAACAAAGAGTCTCTTATGTCCCCAACACACCCAATACAATAGTAAATTGTATAGGTGCACTAGTTCGGCGAAGAGATGGTGATACAAGTGCAATATGGATGGTAGATACAGGTTTTTGTAATCTGAAAATATAAAAACAGCAAGGTAACTAATAATAAAAGTGAGCACGAACGGTATTGCAATGCGTTGAAACAAGGCCTAAGGTTCATACTTTCACTAGTGCAAGTTCTCTCAACAATAATAAGATAATTAGACCATATAACAATCCCTCAACATGCAACAAAGAGTCACTCCAAAGTCACTAATAGAGGAGAACAAACGAAGAGATTATGGTAGGAAACGAAACCACCTCAATGTTATTCTTTCTGATCGATCTATTCAAGAGTTCGTACTAGAATAACACCTTAAGACACAAATCAACCAAAACCCTAATGTCACCTAGATACTCCAATGTCACCTCAAGTATCCGTGGGTATGATTATACGATATGCACCACACAATCTCAGATTCATCTATTCAACCAACACAAAGAACTTTAAAGAATGCCCCAAAGTTTCTACCGGAGAGTCAAGACGAAAACGTGTGCCAACCCCTATGCATAGATTCCCAAGGTCACGGAACCCGCAAGTTGATCACCAAAACATACATCAAGTGGATCAATAGAATACCCCATCGTCACCACGGGTATCCCACGCAAGACATAGATCAAGTGATCTCAAATCCTTAAAGACTCAATCCGATAAGATAACTTCAAAGGGAAAACTCAATCCATTGCAAGAGATAGAGGGGGAGAAACATCATAAGATCCAACTATAATACCAAGGCTCACAATACATCAAGATCGTACCAAATCAAGAACACGAGAGAGAGAGAGAAATCAAATACATAGCTACTGGTATAGACCCTCAGCCCCGAGGGTGAACTACTCCCTCCTCGTCATGGAGAGCGCCTGGATGATGAAGATGGCCACCGGTGAGGGACCCCCCTCCGGCAGGGTGCCGGTACAGGGTCCCGATTGGTTTTTGGTGGCTACAGAGGCTTGCGGCGGCGGAACTCCCGATCTAGGTTATGTTCTGGGGGTTTCTGTATATATAAGAGGTTTTGGCATCGGGAACAAGTCAGGGGGGTCTCCGAGGTGGCCACGAGGTAGGGGGCGCGCCCCCACCCTCGTGGGTGCCTCGAGACTCTTCTGGCCCATCTTCGATACTCCGTGGGCTTCTTCTGGTCTAGAAATAATCTCCGTCAAGTTTCAGGTCAATTGGACTCCGTTTGGTATTCCTTTTCTGCAATACTTAAAAACAAGGAAAAAACAGAAACTGGCACTGGGCTCTAGGTTAATAGGTTAGTCCCAAAAATCATATAAATGCATATAAAACATCCTAGGTGGATAACATAATAGCATGG
The DNA here is from genome assembly GCF_002575655.3 of Aegilops tauschii subsp. strangulata. Taxonomy (NCBI): domain Eukaryota; kingdom Viridiplantae; phylum Streptophyta; class Magnoliopsida; order Poales; family Poaceae; genus Aegilops; species Aegilops tauschii. The sequence goes on along the minus strand of NC_053037.3, from coordinate 411,748,627 downwards.
AACAATCAAAAATTATAGATACGTTGGAGACGTATCAAGCATCCCCAAGCTTAATTCCTGCTCGTCCTCGAGTAGGTAAATGATAAAAACAGAATTTTTTATGTGGAATGCTACCTAACATATTTATCAATGTAATCTTCTTTATTGTGGCAAGAATATTCAGATCCATAAGATTCAAGACAAAATTTTAATATTGACATAAAAATAATAATACTTCAAGCATACTAACCAAGCAATTATGTCTTCTCAAAATAACATAGCCAAAGAAAGCTCATCCCTACAAAATCATATAGTTTCGCCATGCTTCATTTTCGTCACACAAAAATGCTCTCATCATACACAACCCCGATGACAAGCCAAGCAATTGTTTCATACTTTAGTATTTTCAAACTTTTTCAACTTTCACGCAATACATGAGCGTGAGCCATGGACATAGCACTGTGGGTGGAATAGAATATAATGATGGGGGTTGTGTGGAGAAGACAAAAAGGAGAAAGTCTCACATCAACGCGGCTCATCAACGGCCTATGGAGATGCCCATCAATTGATGTCAATGCGAGGAGTAGGGATTGCCATGCAACGGATGCACTAGAGCTATAAATGTATGAAAGCTCAACAAAAGAAACTAAGTGGGTGTGCATCCAACTTTCTTGCTCACGAAGACCTAGGGCATTTGAGGAGCCCATCGTTGGAATATACAAGCCAAGTTCTATAATGAAAAATTCCCACTAGTATATGAAAGTGACAAAATAAGATACTCTCTGTCATAAAGATCATGGTGCTACTTTGAAGCACAAGTGTGGAAAAGGATAGTAGCATTATCCCTTCTTTTCTTTTTTTTGGGGGCCTTTCTTTTGCCTTTCTCTTTTTTCTTCTTCTTTTTTTATTTGGCCTTACTTTTTTATTGGCCTTTCTCTTTTTTTTTTCATTTTTTTTCATGGGACAATGCTCTATTAATGATGATCATCACACTTCTATTTATTTACAACTCAATGATTATAACTCGATACTAGAACAAAGTATGACTCTATATGAATGCCTCCGGTGGTGTACCGGGATGTGCAATGAATCAAGAGTGACATGTATGAAAAATTATGCATGGTGGCCTTGCCACAAATACGATGTCAACTACATGCTCATGCAAGACAATATGACAATGATGAAGCGTGTCATAATAAACGGAACGGTGGAAAGTTGCATGGTAATATATCTCGGAATGGCTATGAAAATGTCATAATAGGTAGGTATGGTGGCTGTTTTGAGGAAGATATAAGGAGGCTTATGTGTGATAGAGCGTATCATATCACGGGGTTTGGATGCACCGGCGAAGTTTGCACCAACTCTCAAGGTGAGAAAGGGCAATGCACGGTACCGAAGAGGCTAGCAATGATGGAAAGGTGAGAGTGCGTATAATCCATGGACTCAACATTAGTCATAAAGAACTCACATACTTATTGCAAAAATCTACAAGTCATCAAAAACCAAGTATTACGCGCATGCTCCTAGGGGGATAGATTGGTAGGAAAAGACCACCGCTCGTCCCCGACCGCCACTCATAAGGATGACAATCAAAGAACACCTCATGCTTCAAATTTGTCACACAACGGTTACCATACGTGCATGCTACGGGACTTGCAAACTCCAACACAAGTATTTCTCAAATTCACAATTACCCAACTAGCAAAACTTTAATATTACCATCTTCATATCTCAAAACAATCATCAAGTATCAAACTTCTCATAGTATTCAATGCACTTTATATGAAAGTTTTTATTATATCCCTCTTGGATGCTTATCATATTAGGACTAAATTCATAACCAAAGCAAATTACCATGCTGTTCTAAAGACTCTCAAAATAATATAAGTGAAGCATGAGAGATCAACAATTTCTTCAAAATAAAACCACCGCCATGCTCTAAAAGATATAAGTGAAGCACTAGAGCAAACGACAAACTACTCTGAAAGATATAAGTGAAGATCAATGAGTAGTCGAATAATTATGTAACCATGTGAAGACTCTCTAACATTTAAGAATTTCAGATCTTGGTATTTTATCAAAACATCAAGTAAAACAAAAGAAAATAAAATGACGCTCCAAGCAAAACACATATCATGTGGTGAATAAAAATATAGCTCCAAGTAAAGTTACCGATGAACGAAGACGAAAGAGGGGATGCCATCCGGGGCATCCCCAAGCTTAGGCTTTTGGTTGTCCTTGAATATTACCTTGGGGTGCCTTGGGAATCCCCAAGCTTAGGCTCTTGCCACTCCTTATTCCATAGTCCATCGAATCTTTACCCAAAACATGAAAACTTCACAACACAAAACTCAACAGAAAACTTGTAAGCTCCGTTAGTATAAGAAAATAAATCACCACTTAGGTACTGTTTTGAACTCATTCTAAATTCATATTGGTGTAATATCTACTGTATTCCAACTTCTCTATGGTTTATGCCCTCCGATACTACTCATAGATTCATCAAAATAAGCAAACAACACAATGAAAACAGAATCTGTCAAAAACAGAACAGTCTGTAGTAATCTGCATCAAACGTATACTTATGAAACTCCAAAAATTCTGAAATAAATTGGTCGACCTGAATAATTTGTCTATTAATCATCTTCAAAAAGAATCAACCTAAAAGTACTCTCCAGTAAAAAATGGCAGCTAATCTCGTGAGCGCTAAAGTTTCTGTTTTTTACAGCAAGATCATAAAGACTTCACCCAAGTCTTCCCAAAGGTTCTACTTGGCACAAACACTAATTAAAACATAAAACCACATCTAACCAGAGGCTAGATGAATTATTTATTACTAAACAGGAGCAAAATCAAAGAACAAAAATAAAATTGGGTTGCCTCCCAACAAGCGCTAACGTTTAACGCCCCTAGCTAGGCATGATGATTTCAATGATGCTCACATAAAGGATAAGAATTGAAACATAAAGAGAGCATCATGAAGAATATGACTAGAACATTTAAGTCTAACCCACTTCCTATGCATAGGGATTTTGTGAGCAAACCACTTATGGGAACAATAATCAACTAGCATAGGAAGGCAAAACAAGCATAACTTCAAAACTTTAAGCACATAGAGAGGAAACTTGATATTATTGCAATTCCTACAAGCATATATTCCTCCCTCATAATAATTTTCAGTAGCATAATGAATGAATTCAACAATATAAGCATCACATAAAGCATTATTTTCATGATCTACAAGCATAGAAAATTTACTACTCTCCACATAAGCAAAATTCTTCTCATTCGGAATAGTGGGAGTATCATAAGAAACTCGAATACTATAAATTGTTTCCACATTAAAAGAGTATTTTTCAGAAAAAGGGTAATAATAATCATGACAATTTTTATAAATATAATCATCACTACTTTTTATAGCATAAGTGTCATCACAATAATCATCATAAGTAGCAACTTTGTTCTCATCATAATTGATTGAAACCTCTTCCAAGATAGTGGAATCATTACTAAATAAAGTCATGACCTCTCCAAATCCACTTTTATAATTATCACAATAAGATTCAACACCCTCCAAAATAGTGGGATCATTACTTCCTAAAGTTGACACTCTTCCAAACCCACTTTCATCAATATAATCATCATAAATAGGAGGCATGCTATTATCATAATAAATTTGCATATCAAAACTTGGGAGGCTGGAATAATCATCTTCATTAAACATAGCATCCCCAAGCTTGGTACAAACATTAATTGCAACAAATAAATTATCAAACATGTCATTCTCATCAAACATAGCATCCCCAAGCTTGGGCCTTTTCTCATCATAAGCATAATCACTCTCATCATTGATAGTATGGATAGCACCAACATTATAGCAACTATTATCATCACAATGAGTAGTAGAAGCAACATTATTTGGGAGGGGTACCTTTTTACCTTTGCTTCTCCGTCTTTTCTTTTTCTTCTTCACATCATGTGTGGGTTTAATCCTCCTTTTGGAGCTCCTTATTAATGATATTGGTTGAATAGAAGGCTCTTCCTCGTTACCTGATTCATCATAAGAAATAATAGGAGGATATTGGGAAGTCTCTTCCCTTTCATTAGTATTCTCTTCATCTTCTATTTGTTTTCTTGTCTTTATGTAATTGGCAATATAAGGATTTTCAATGCAATTCACCACACAATACATAGAAATTTCCTCTAGATCAAAATCAAGAACTTTATCAAGGACAAATTCTGGAAGATCCTTCGTTATACGTTTCATTTCTTCATAACCCACAAGCAAACTAAGTTCATTATGATGTGCAAGGGAAATCAAGTCATCACAACTTTTAGACACGATTCGATCATGAAACAATTTGCATTGGAGATTTAAATGATCACGTTCATTGCAAAGTTCACAAGGATGGCGAAGAAATTTTAAATTTTCAGCACAAACATCTAGCCTTTCTTGCAACCATTTAGTTTCTAAATACTTATGCCTCTTGAAAAATCTATCTTCCCTATTTGGTGTGTACTTGCAAACTCTATGCACTCCACAAAAATTGACATGCTTATAAGAGACATTTTCATCATGACTAGTGCAATCATCATTAGTACTATGGATATTCAAAGAGTTCATACTAACAACATTGCAATCATGCTCATCATTCAAAGATTTAGTGCCAAACATTTTAATGCATTCTTCTTCTAGCACTTGAGCACAATTATCGGAATCCTTATTTTCACGAAGACATTAAAAAGATGAAGCGTATGAGGCACCCTCAATTCCATTTTTTGTAGTTTTCTTTTATAAACTAAACTAGTGATAAAACAAGAAACTAAAAGATTCGATTACAAGATCTAAAGACATACCTTCAAGCACTCACCTCCCCGGCAACGGCGCCAGAAACTGCTTGATGTCTACTACACAACCTTCTTCTTGTAGACGTTGTTGGGCCTCCAAGTGCAGAGGTTTGTAGGACAGTAGCAAATTTCCCTCAAGTGGATGACCTAAAGGTTTATCAATCCGTGGGAGGCATAGGTTGAAGATGGTCTCTCTCAACTAACCTTGCAACCAAATAACAAAGAGTCTCTTGTGTCCCCAACACACCCAATACAACGGTAAATTGTATAGGTGCACTAGTTCGGCGAAGAGATGGTGATACAAGTGCAATATGGACGGTAGATATAGGTTTTTGTAATCTAAAAATATAAAAACAGCAAGGTAACTAATAATAAAAGTGAGCACGAACGGTATTGCAATGCGTTGAAACAAGGCCTAGGGTTCATACTTTCACTAGTGCAAGTTCTCTCAACAATAATAAGATAATTAGACCATATAACAATCCCTCAACATGCAACAAAGAGTCACTCCAAAGTCACTAATACAGGAGAACAAACGAAGAGATTATGGTAGGGTACGAAACCACCTCAAAGTTATTCTTTCTGGTCGATCTATTCAAGAGTTCGTACTAGAATAATACCTTAAGAGACAAATCAACCAAAACCCTAATGTCACCTAGATACTCCAATGTCACCTCAAGTATCCGTGGGTATGATTATACGATATGCATCACACAATCTCATATTCATCTATTCAACCAACACAAAGAACTTCAAAGAATGCCCCAAAGTTTCTACCGGAGAGTCAAGACAAAAACGTGTGCCAACCCCTATGCATAGATTCCCAAGGTCACGGAACCCGCAAGTTGACCACCAAAACATACATCAAGTGGATCAATAGAATACCCCATTGTCACCACGGGTATCCCATGCAATACATACATCAAGTGTTCTCAAATCCTTAAAGACTCAATCCGATAAGATAACTTCAAAGCGAAAACTCAATCCATTACAAGAGATAGAGGGGGAGAAACATCATAAGATCCAACTATAATAGCAAAGCTCGCTATACATCAAGATCATGCCAAATCAAGAACACGAGAGCGATCAAACACATAGCTACTGGTACATACCCTCAGCCCCGAGGGTGAACTACTCCCTCCTCGTCATGGAGAGCGCCGGGATGATGAAGATGGCCACTGGTGAGGGATCCCCCCTCCGGCAGGGTGCCGGATTAGGGTCCCGATTGGTTTTTGGTGGCTATAGAGGCTTGCGGCGGCGGAACTCCCGATCTAGGTTATGTTCTGGGGGGTTTCTGTATATATAAGAGGTTTTGGCATCGGGAACAAGTCAGGGGGTCTCCGAGGCGGCCACGAGGTAGGGGGGCGCGCCCCCACCCTCGTGGGTGCCTCCGGACTCTTCTGGCCCATCTCCGATACTCCGTGGGCTTCTTCTGGTCCAAAAATAATCTCCATCAAGTTTCAGGTCAATTGGACTCCGTTTGGTATTCTTTTTCTGCAATACTCAAAAACAAGGGAAAAAAACAGAAATTAGCACTAGGCTCTAGGTTAATAGGTTAGTCCCAAAAATCATATAAAATAGCATACAAATGCATATAAACCATCCTAGGTGGATAACATAATAGTATAGAACAATCAAAAATTATAGATACGTTGGAGACGTATCAACCGTTATGTGATGAAGTCGGAGCATGAGTTATTTATTGATTGTCTTCCTTATGAGTGGTGGTCGGGGACGAGCGATGGTCTTTTCCTACCAATCTATACCCCTAGGAGCATGTGCGTAGTACTTCATTTCGGTAACTAATTGATTTTTGCAATAAGTATGTGAGTTCTTTATGACTAATGCTGATTCCATGGATTATATGCACTCTCACCCTTCCACCATTGCTAGTAGCCTCTCTAGTGCGGCGCAATTTTCGCCGGTACCGTAAACCCACCATATACCTTCCTCAAAACAGCCACCATACCAACCTATTATGGTATTTCCATTGCCATTCCGAGATATATTGCCATGTAACTTTTCACCGTTCCGTTTATTATGACACGCTCCATCATTGTTATATTGCTTTGCAAGATCATGTAGTTGACATCGTATTGGTGGCAAAGCCACCGTTCATAACTCTTTCATACATGTCACTCTTGATTCATTGCACATCCCGGTACACCGCCGGAGGCATTCATATAGAGACATATTTTGTTCTAAGTATCGAGTTGTAATTCTTGAGTTATAAGTAAATAAAAGTTTCATGATCTTCATTATTAGAGCATGATTTTTGCCGAGATCCGATGAATTGTGGATTTATGATCAGCTTATCTATGAATATTATTTGAATCTTCTCTGTATTCGTATATGCATGATTTGATATCTTGCAAGTCCCTTTGAACTATCGATTTGGTTTGGCCAACTAGATTGGTTTTCTTGCAATGGGAGAAGTGCTTAGTTTTGGGTTCAATCTTGCGGTGTCCTTTCCCAGTGACAATAGGGGCAGCAAGGCACGTATTGTATTGTTGCCATCGAGGATAAAAAGATGGGGCTTTCATCATATTGCCTGAGTTAATTCCTCTACATCATGTCATCTTACTTAATGCGTTACTCCGTTTTTATGAACTTAATACTCTAGGTGCATGCTGGATAGCGGTCGATGTGTGGAGTAACAGTAGTAGATGCGGAATCGTTTCGGTCTACTTGACACAGACATGATGCCTATATTCCTGATCATTGCCTTAGATATCATCATAACTTTGCGCTTTTCTATCAATTGCTCGGCATTAATTTGTTCACCCACTGAAGTATTTTCTATCTTGAGAGAAGTCTCTAGTGAAACCTATGGCCACCATGTCTATTTTCCATCATATAAGTTTTCGATCTACAATATTAGTTTCCTATTTACTTCCTTTGTAATCTTTTACTTTCCAATCTATAAACCAAAAATATCAAAAATATTTACTTTACCGTTTATCTATCTCTGTTAGATCTCACTTTTGCAAGTAACCGTGAAGGGATTGACAGTCCCTTTATCGCGTTGGGTGCAAGTTGGTTGATTGTTCGTGCAGGTTTTCGGTGACTTGTGCATTGTCTCCTACTGGATTGATACCTTGGTTCTCAAATTGAGGAAAATACTTACTCTACTTTGCTGCATCACCCTTTCTTCTTCAAGAAAAAACCAACGCAAACTCAAGAAGTAGTAGGGAGGTGCTCACAAAGGCCAGCATCGCCACTGCCAGCACCGGGAATGGAGCGGAAACCGGCGGATCTGGCAATTCCGAACGGGCAGCGATGACCAGCGAGATTAAAGTGGCGGCTGCCATGAAGGTTGTGTGGCGGCTCTCTGTTGGGGACAAAGAGAGAGAGAGCGAAGGAAGAGAAGGAGAGGAAGAAGGGGACACGGGAGAGGGCGAAGGAAGAGGTGAGGAAGAAGGGGACGCGGACGATCGCGTTTGCCCGATGGGAGACAGGTAATGAAGGAACACAATACTTGTGTATAGGTAAATCAATCGGTTTGTTGAATCATGGATCTACAAATTAGAGTAGAATCATCATGGTCGTTAGCTTTTAATGCAGAATTAGGAGCACGCAGTGGCCATGGTCGCACTTGATGTTGTCCCTCAACCAAAGGACGTCGTGGACGCTTCCATACAGGAGCACGGCGACGGCGCCGCCACTACCTCCATGCCTGAGCATAAAGCCGGCATCGTCAAACCGAAGCATGAACCATACGACATGTCAACCCAAGGGTGAAACTGAGCGTTGTCTGGTGCTCGTCGGCTCTCGGACCGCAGAGCCATGCACAGCTTGCGTACAACGCCGGCATGCCCGCCGCTCGAGCTCGACCTACAGTAGCTTTACAAGACCCCACATCGCACCTGTGCCCACGATCCTATTCTGGCCGTACATGTGTATCACGTCGATGATATATGGATGTTAATGCATGTGTGTTGATTTTCTGAATTTTGAAGCAGTGATGTACTACTAGAAAACGTATATCTTGGGCATTCATGGATGCTAATGTGAGTTGCCTTTGATATTTCAGGCAGTGTCAGTGATTGGAGTTGTGAACGCCGGACAGGCCCAAATTACTGTCGCATACACTCACACCACCGCCGGCCAGAGCATGCATCAAAATTATATGTAGTTTTTAGTTCAATACCCAGATGAATACAGCGGGCATTAATTGGGATAATGGCCAGATGCTATTGTGATTCATGACCAGGCGCGCCCGAGCACACAAGAGAGTTTTCGCGGAAGAAGGCAGGTTACGCAAAGAGACAAATTCCACTGAGTTCTGCAGCTACATGGGATTTCTTCATGACCAATGCATGGATGTTCAGGCACAAATTTCTTCAGGACCAGCCACACTAAGGACAATTTGTATGCTTGCAGAAAACAACGGTACAAGGATGTGTGTGTCTAATGTCTATCATACAATTCTACCAACATAGGCATGTTTTTATGGATTATTTATAGTTCGCATGTTTTTTATGGTCTCTAGGCTCTTAGTGTAATTTCACAGGAGACAATCATCATGCACAGACCAAATGATAAATTGTTTGAATGGGCATGAGACGATTGCACTGAATGCTTGGCATTTTATCAATCGTGAGACAAGATGATGCTTGGCACCGATCGTGAGACCAGATAAACTGTCCAAAGGAAATTCATGCCGGATCTGCTTGGAATATAGAAAGTATGTGTACCTTCTGTCTTCTTATGAACCTACGTTTGTGAATCAAATATATTCATTGCATTTTCAGCGGCCTGTATGCTTAGGAGACACAACATATACATAGTTCAGTTGTGTTATTGTTCAATTCTACTTAAGAGACGCAGACCAACACACAAGTTCGAATTAGTTTAGTGACATTTTTCTATTGAGAATGTGCTGCCATTAATTTTTTTCTTCCTCTTGATTTATTTCCGCCTTAGCATCCATCAACCATCATTGCCCCATGGCCTAAATTTCTCTCCCAAACGCGCAAACAAACATATGCCTTGCATGCATGACAAAATTTAGTTCCATTCAATGCCAGCACATGGTCTTCTTATAGTATGTGAACAACAGACTGGAATTTTAGTGGTTCAGATGTGGCATTTGCTCATTTGATTTTGGATTAAATTTGTGAGCGGGCTATTTTAGTTAGAATGCATTTTAATGAAATGAAGGATCGTTCTAAGAGGTTAGTGTGGAATAAAATTTCCTAAGGAATGTAGCGCATAAGAAGTTGTAGAATTTTTCCTATAGGATTAATTCACTCATACAATAAGAGAGCCTAGAAAAAATCATATGGATTCAACCATCTGAATCTTCAGTGAAAAGATTTTGGATCAGAGATACCCTAGGATGGAACAGAAAGACCACCATGACCCCAATAATTATCTGAAGTGGTTGGTGTTTGTTATGAACTATTTTGACCACAAATAATAGGAAATAGGCCAAACATTAACTAGAGTCGAAGAGGATGGGCGCACAATGGTGTTGGAGTAGGCAGACGCCAGAGTTGACGGTTGCCCAATGACCCTCTTAAATATATAGTTTTTCTCCTGTTGCAACGCAGAGGCATATTTGCTAGTAGTGATCTAATAAGACAAGCTACTCCTCGTCGTTAGAGATATCGATGACGATTGGCACCTTGGACTTGGAAGAGGGCGAGGCCTCCACATCGTGGGTGCCTTCCTCGTAGTGGTGAGTTGCCTGAGCGCTCCGGGCACCAACCTGCTAACTCTCGAGTTGAGGTAAGCACGAGCACGATGAGAAAACACCTCGTACTCTTTGTCGAAGGCACCAATGGTGGCCTCGAGAAAACGCCACGAACTATCGTTTAAAGCAGCCAACCGCGTGGTTGGGTTAGCGCACGAGGTGTCGACGGTGGCCTCGACGGCGAGGTGCTCCTCCAAAGATCTGGGGGTCGAGACGAATGGCAGCCATCCCAACCTCATCCGCGCGTGCGGCCGCGATTTGCTTCTCTGCTGCTAAATGCTCCTTGAGCTCCCGGCTATACTGCGTGCACCATGGCTTATGGCGGCGCCTATTTTGAGGATCGGCTAGTGATTTGGGTGGAATGTGTCGCGCCGGCGGTCTGGGCATGTGGGATTTAGAAGGAGGATGGGGTCGGGTGTGGATTACCTGCCTAGATCGACGAGGTCGAGCAGTGAAGGAAATGTGCCCTAGAGGCAATAATAAAGTTGTTATTTATATTTCCTTATATCATGATAAATGTTTATTATTCATGCTAGAATTGTATTAACAGGAAACTTAGTACATGTGTGAATACATAGACAAAACAAAATGTCCCTAGTATGCCTCTACTTGACTAGCTCGTTAATCAAAGATGGTTAAGTTTCCTGACCATAGACATGTGTTGTCATTTGATGAACGGGATCATATCATTAGGAGAATGATGTGATGGACAAGACCCATCCGTAGCTTAGCATTATGATCGTTGAGTTTTATTGCTATTGCTTTCTTCATGACTTATACATGTTCCTCTGACTATGAGATTATGCAACTTCCGAATACCGGAGGAACACCTTGTGTGCCATCAAACGTCACAATGTAACTGGGTGATTATAAAGATGCTCTAGAGATGTCTCCGAAGGTGTTTGTTGGGTTGGCATAGATCGAGATTAGGATTTGTCACTCCGTGTAGTGGAGAGGTATCTCTGGGCCCTCTCGGTAATGCACATCACTATAAGCCTTGCAAGCAATGTGACTAATGAGTTAGTCACGGGATGATGCATTACGAAACGAGTAAAGAGACTTGCCGGTAACGAGATTGAACTAGGTATGATGATATCGACGATCGAATCTCGGGCAAGTAACATACCGATGACAAAGGGAACAACGTATGTTGTTATGCGGTTTGACCGATAAAGATCTTCGTAGAATATGTAGGAGCCAATATGAGCATCCAGGTTCCGCTATTGACTATTGACCGGACATGTGTCTCGGTCATGTCTACATAGTTCTTGAACCCGTAGGGTCCGCACGCTAAACGTTCGATGACGATTTGTATTATGAGTTATGTGATTTGATGACCGAAATTTGTTTGGAGTCCCGGATGAGATCACGGACATGACGAGGAGTCTCGAAATGGTCGAGAGGTACACCGAAAGGGTTCTGGAGTGTATCGGGTACATACCGGAGTACCGGAGGGGTTACCGGAACCCCCCCAGGGAAAGATATGGGCTTTATGGGCCATAGGAGGGAGGCTAACCAGCCCACAAGGGGCTGGTGCGCCCCCACAAGGGAGGAGGCCGAATTGGACTTGGGAAGGGGGCGCCACCCTCCTTTCCTTCTCCTACTCCCTCCTTCCCCTTTTCCCCCTCCGGTAGAAGGAAAAAAGGGTGGGGCCGAATCCTACTAGGACTGGAGTCCTAGTAGGACTCCCCTATCCCTGGCGCGCCCCTTGTTGGCCGGCCTCCTCCTCCCCTCCTTTATATACGGGGGCAGGGGGCACCCCAAAGGCACAACAGACAATCTCTTAGCCGTGTGCGGTGCCCCCCTCCACAGTTTAACACCTCAGTCATATCGTCGTAGTGCTTAGGCGAAGCCATGCGCCTGTAACGTCATCATTACCGTCACCACATTGTTGTGCTGACGAAACTCTCCCTCGACCCTCTGCTCGATCAAGAGTTCGAGGGACGTCATCGAGCTGAACGTGTGCAGAACTAGGAGGTGCCGTACGTTCAGTACTTGGATCGGTTGGATCGTGAAGACGTTCGACTACATCAACCACGTTACCAAAAGCTTCCGCTTTCGGTCTATGAGGATACATGGACACACTCTCCCGTATTGTTGCTATGCATCTCCTAGATAGATCTTGCGTGATCGTAGGTAAATTTTTGAAATACTGCGTTCCCCAACAGTGGCATCTGAGCCAGGTCTATGCGTAGATGTTATATGCACAAGTAGAACACAGAGACTTGTGGGCGATAGTAGTCATACTGTTTACCAGCAACGTCTTACTTTGATTTGGTGGTATTGTTGGTTGAAGCGGCCCGGACCAACATTACATGACCACGTTCATGAGACTGGTTCTACCGACGTGCTTCGCACACAGGTGGCTGGCGGGTGTCTGTTTCTCCAACTTTAGTTGAATCGAGTTTGACTACGCCCGGTCCTTGTTGAACGTTAAAACAACACACTTGATGAAAAATCGTTGTGGTTTTGATGCGTAGGTAAGAACAGTTCTTGCTAGAATCCCGTAGCAGCCACGTAAAACTTGCAACAACAAAGTAGAGGACGTCTAACTTGTTTTTGATGGGCTTGTTGTGATGTGATATGGTCAAGACGTGATGAGATATAAATTGTTGTATGAGATGATCATGTTTTGTTAAAGTTATCGGCAACTGGCAGGAGCTTTATGGTTGTCTCTTTATTGCATAAGATGCAAGCGCCATATAATTGCTTTACTTTATCGCTATGCGATAGCAATAGTTGCAAAAGCAATAGTTGGCGAGACGACCATGTGACGACACGTTGATAAAGATCAAGATGATGGAGATCATGGTGTCATACCGGCGACGATGGAGATCATGAAGGTCCTTTGGAGATGGAGATCAAAGGCACAAGATGATGATGGCCATATCATGTCACATATTTTGATTGCATGTGATGTTTATCTTTTATACATCTTATTTTGCTTAGTACGACAGTAGCATTATGAGATGATCCCTTACTAAAATTTCAAGGTATAAGTGTTCTCCCTGAGTATGCACCGTTGCGACAGTTCTTTGTGCTGAGACACCACGTGATGATCGGGTGTGATAAGCTCTACGTTCACATACAACGGGTGCAAGCTAGTTTTGCACATGTAGAATACTTGGGTTAAACTTGACGAACCTAGCATATGCAAATATGGCCTCGGAACACTGAGACCGAAAGGTCGAACGTGAATCATATAGTAGATATGATCAACATAGTGATGTTCACCATTGAAAGCTACTCCATCTCACGTGATGATCGGACATGGTTTAGTTGATATGGATCACGTGATCATTTAGATGACTAGAGGGATATCTATCTAAATGGGAGTTCTTAAGTAATATGATTAACTGAACTTAAATTTATCATGAACTTAGTCCTCATAGTATTTGCATATCTATGTTGTAGATCAATTGCTTGCGTATAGCTTCCCCGTTTTATTTATGATATGTTCCTAGAGAAAACTAAGTTGAAAGTTGATAGCCGCAGTGATGCGGACTAGGTCCGTGATCTGAGGATTATCCTCATTGCTGCACAGAAGAATTATGTCCTTGATGCACCGCTAGGTGATAGAACTATTGCAGGAGCAAATGCAGACATTATGAACGTTTGACAAGCTCGGTATGATGACTACTTGATAGTTTAGTGCACCATGCTTTACGGCTTAGAACCGGGATTTCAAAAATGTTTTGAAACGCCATGGAGCATATGAGATGTTCCAAGAGTTGAAATTGGTATTTCAGACTCATGCCCGAGTCGAGAGGTATGAGACCTCTCACAAATATTTTTGCCTACAAGATGGAGGAGAATATCTCAACCAGTGAGCATGTGCTCAGAATGTCTTAGTACTACAATCGCTTGAATCAAGTGGGAGTTAATCTTCCAGATAAGATAGTGATTGACAGAGTTCTCTAGTCACTATCCCCAAGTTACTGGAACTTCATGATGAACCATAATATCCAAGGGATGACGAAAACAATTCCCCGAGCTCTTCGCGATGCTGAAATCGGCGAAGGTAGAAATCAAGAAAAGCATCAAGTGTTGATGGTTGACAAGACCACTAGTTTCAAGTAAAAGGGCAAGGGAAAGAAAGGGAACTTCAAGAAGAATGACAAGAAAGTTGCCACTCCCATGAAGAAGCCCAAAGCTAGAACCAAGCCTGAAACTGAGTGCTTCTACTGCGAAGGAAATGGTCACTGGAAGCGGAACTGCCGCAAATACTTGGCGTATAAGAAGGATGGCAAAGTGAACAAAATTATATATGATATACATATCATTGATGTGTACTTTACTAGTATTCATAGTAGCCACTAGGTATTTGATACTGGTTCAGTTGCTATGATTAGTAACTAAAAAAAGGAGTTGCAAAATGAACAAAGACTAGTTATGGGCGAAGTGATGATGTGTGTTGGAAATGATTCCAAGGTTGATAAGATCACCATCGCACACTCCCTCTACCTTCGAGATTAGTGTTGGACCAAAATAAATGTTATTTGGTGTTTGCGTTGAGCATGAATATGATTGGATCATGTTTATTGCAATACGGTTATTTATTTAAGTCAAAGAATAATTGTTGTTCTGTTTACATGAATAAAACCTTCTATGGTCATACACTTAATATAAATGGTTTATTGAATCTCGATCGTAATGATACACATATTCATAATATTGATGCTAAAAGATACAAAGTTAATAATGATAGTGCAACTTATTTGTGGCACTGCCGTTTAGGTCATATTGGTGTAAAGCGCATGAAGAAACTCCATGCTGATGGGCTTTTGGAATCACTTGATTATGAATCACTTGATGCTTGCGAACCATGCCTCATGGGCAAGATGACTAAGACTCCGTTCTCTGGAACAATGGAGTGAGCAATAGACTTACTGGAAATAATACATACTGATGTATGCGGTCCAATGAGTGTTGATGCTCGCAGTGGGTATCGTTATTTTCTGACCTTCACAGATGATTTGAGCAGATATGGGTATATCTACTTGATGAAACATAAGTCTGAAACATTTGAAAAGTTCAAAGAATTTCAGAGTGAAGTGGAAAATCATCGTAACAAGAGAATAAAGGTTCTACGATCTGATCGTGGATTCAAATATTTGAGTTACGAGTTTGGCCTTCATTTAAAACAATGTGGAATAGTTTCACAACTCACGCCACCTGGAGCACCACAGTGTAATGGTGTGTCCGAACGTCGTAACCGTGCTTTATTAGGTGTGATCTATGATGTCTCTTACCGATTTACCACTATCGTTTTGGGGTTATGCATTAGAGATAGCTGCATTCACGTTAAATAGGGCACCATCTAAATCCGTTGAGACGACACCATATGAACTATGGTTTGACAACAAACCTAAGCTGTCATTTCTTAAAGTTTGGGGTTGCGATGCTTATGTGAAAAAGTTTTAGCCTGATAAGCTCAAACCCAAATCGGAGAAGTGCGTCTTCATAGGATACCCAAAAGAAACTGTTGGGTACGTCTTCTATCACAGATCCGAAGGCAAGATCTTTGTTGCTAAGAGTGGATCATTTCTAGAGAAGGAGTTTCTCTCGAAAGAAGTGAGTGGGAGGAAAGTAGAACTTGATGAGGTAGTTGTACCTTCTCTCGAATTGGAAAATGGTTCATCACAGAAATCAGTTCAAATGATGCCTACACCAATTAGTGAGGAAGTTAATGATGATGATCATGAAACAGATCAAGTTACTACCAAACCTCGTAGGTCAACCAGAGTACGATCCACACCAGAGTGGTACGGTAATCCTATTTTGGAAGTCAAGTTACTAGACCATGATGAACCTACGAACTATGAGGAGGCGATGATGAGCCCAGATTCTGCAAAATGGCTTGAGACCATGAAATCTGAGATGGGATCCATGTATGAGAACAAAGTATGGACTTTGATTGACTTGCCCGATGATCGGCGAGCCATTGAGAATAAATGGATCTTCAAGAGGAAGACAGACGCTGATAGTAGTGTTACTATCTACAAAGCTCGACTTGTCGAAAAGGGTTTTTGACAAATTCAACATGTTGACTACGATGAGATTTTCTCACTCGTATCGATGCTTAAAGTCTGTCCGAATCACATTTTATGAAATCTGACAAATGGATAACAAAACTGCATTCCTTAATGGATTTATTAAAGGAGAGTTGTATATGATACAACCAGAAGGTTTTGTCAATCCTAAAGGTGCTAACAAAAAATGCAAGCTCCAGCGATCCATCTATGGACTGGTGCAAGCATCTCGGAGTTGGAATATACGCTTTGATAAGTTGATCAAAGCATATAGTTTTATACAGACTTGCGGTAAAGCCTGTATTTACAAGAAAGTGAGTGGGAGCACTACAACCTTTCTGATAAGTATATGTGAATGACATATTGTTGAATGGAAATGATGTAGAATTTTCTGGAAAGCATAAAGGAGTGTTTTAAAGGAGTTTTTTTCAAAGAAAGACCTCGGTGAAGCTGCTTACATATTGGGCATCAAGATCTATAGAGATAGATCAAGACGCTTGATAAGATTTTTCAATGAGTACATACCTTGACAAGATTTTTGAAGTAGTTCAAAATGGAACAGCCAAAGAAGGAGTTCTTGCCTGTATTGCAAGGTGTAAAGTTGAGTAAGACTCAAAACACGACCATGGCAGAAAATAGAAAGAGAATGAAAGTCATTCCATATGCCTCAGCCATAGGTTCTAGAAAGTATGCTATGCTGTGTACCAAACCTATTGTGTACCTTGTCATGAGTTTGGCAAGGGGGTACAATATTGATCCAGGAGTGGATCACTTGACAACGATCAAAATTATCCTTAGAAGACTAAGGAGATATTTCTCGGTTATGGAGGTGATAAAGAGTTCGTCGTAAAGAGTTACGCCGATGCAAGCTTTTACACCGATCCGGATGACTCTGAGTCTCAATCTGGATACATATTGAAAGTGGGAGCAATTAGCTAGAGTAGCTCCATGCATAGCATTGTAGACATAGAAAATTTGCAAAATACATATGGCTCTGAATGTGACAGACCCATTGACTAAGCTTCTCTCACAAGCAAAACATGATCACACCTTAGTACTCTTTGGCCCTCTTGGTAATGCACATCACTATAAGCCTTGCAAGCAATATGAATAATGAGTTAGTCACGGGATGATGCATTACGGAACGAGTAAAGAGACTTGCCAGTAACGAGATTGAACTAGGTATGATGATACCGACGATCGAATCTCGGGCAACTAACATACCGATGACAAAGGGAACAACGTATGTTGTTATGCGGTTTGACCGATAAAGATCTTTGTAAAATATGTAGGAGCCAATATGAGCATACAGGTTCCGCTATTGGTTGTTGACTGGAGATGTGTCTCGGTCACTTCTACATAGTTCTCGAACTCTAGGGTCCGCACGCTTAACATTCGATGACAATTTGTATTATGAGTTATGTGATTTGATGACCAAAGTTTTTTCAGAGTCCCGGATGAGATCACAGACTTGACGAGGAGTCTCGAAATGGTTGAGAGGTAAAGATTCATATATTGGAAGGTAGTATTCGGACACCGGAAGGGTTCTGGAGTGTATCGGGTACATACCGGAGTACCGGAGGGGTTACCGGAACCCCCCGGGGAAAGATATGGGCCTTATGGGCCATAGGAGGGAGGCTAACCAGCCCACAAGGGGCTGGTGCGCCCCTCACAAGGGAGGAGGCCTAATTGGACTTGGGAAGGGGGCGCCACCCCCCTTTCCTTCTCCTACTCCCTCTCCTTCCCCTTTTCCCCCTCCGGTAGAAGGAGAAAAGGGTGGGGCCGAATCCTACTAGGACTAGAGTCCTAGTAGGACTCCCCTCTCCCTGGCGCGCTCCTTGTTGACCCACCACCTCCTCCCCCCCTTTATATACGGGGGCAGGGGCACCCCAAAGTCACAACAGACAATCTCTTAGCCGTGTGCGGTGCCCCCCTCCACAGTTTAACACCTCGGTCATATCGTCGTAGTGCTTAGGCGAAGCCCTGCACCGGTAACATCATCATCACCGTCACCACGCTGTTGTGCTGATGAAACTCTCCCTTGACCCTCTGCTGGATCAAGAGTTCGAGGGACGTCATCGAGCTGAACGTGTGCAGAACTCGGAGGTGTCGTACGTTCGATACTTGGATCGTGAAGACGTTCGACTACATCAACCGCGTTACTAAATGCTTCCGCTTTTGGTCTACGAGGGTACGTGGACACACTCTCCCGTCTCGTTGCTATGCATCTCCTAGATAGATCTTGCGTGATCGTAGGTAAAATTTTCAAATACTGCGTTCCCCAACAAGCAATGGGAAGGAGCGCCACCGATGAGGAGGCGGCACTGCAAGCAAGCAGTGAAGGTTTGAACTTGGAAAGGAAGGCGGAAATAGGGGAAATGTGGCTTTGGTCAGGAGGAGGGGGGAGGTAGATATTTCTGCGGAAGCCGAAAATTTTGGCTCGGTGCAGCGAAAAACTGACGCGCAAAGTGTCATCAGACACGGTCCCTTATTTAGCACTGTGTATGATATGTGAACATCACAAACAATTCATGTAGCTTATCCCATGTGTGATGAGTTTGAACGTGCAAATTTTGGTCCGGATTTCCCTGGTTACAGTGGTCATCCACGCCATTGCATAATTTGGGTACACAAAAGAGCCTACAACACACCCACACTTCTTAATCGAGCAAGTTCAGCAATTAAACAGAGCTAGCCGACCTAAACATTACTCTAACAAAAGACCGGCACTTTAAACAAAGAGCACTACTTCGGTTGGCGCTCATCGATCTCCACCGCCTCCTCCATGTCCACCTCGCACCCGATAATCTCCTGGGGAAGGGGCTCTGCCGGCGTTCTAGGAACGGGCATCCCCAGACTTGCCTGCCTGCGGCCCACGGCGTGGCTCCTCTAGCGGCCTGGTACGGCCCTACTTCACCAGCAAACACTCAAGACCCTCGCGAGGGGCCAAGCCTCGCGAGGCGGACGACACAAGACCTCCTCAGGGGTGGCCTCACCAGGCTGGCTCGCGAGGAGCGGAGAGATCAAGGCGAGGGGCACCTCGTGGGGTTCCCGTGACGTGAGCCATGACGACCAAGGCCAGGCGGGCGCCAGCGGGCGCAGAGTACCCATTGCCTCTTTGGTGCTAAAGGGGCAAGCGCAGGCGAGGAGTCCCAAGGCATCAGGCAAAGGTTTCCATATCAGTGCAACGAGACCAAGACTAGCAGGACGGCAGGACGGAGGTCATCGCGGAGCCCACGACGGCGTCACCACCAGATCCTTTAGCAGGCGAAGACCACCTTTTGTCAGGATAGCTTGTACTAGTTGTCCCCCTTCAAATTGGCCGTTGTGGGATCCCTTCCCGCCTAACATTCGGGGAGAGGACCCGGGCCTCTATATAGAGGACTAGCCACCACCTTAGCAGGGGACGGATCATCCAGACCACCCTCACACACACAAGCTCACCGAGTACAAGAAAACCTCTCCTCAGGAGGCTGTTCTTCCCTTGTACTTGTTCATCCTCAGCCTACAAGGCAATCCACCACACCACACTGGAGTAGGGTATTACACCACATCGGTGGCCCGAACCAGTATAAACTCTTGTGTCCCTTGTTCTTCGAGTTCGGCGTGCTGAGATTTGAGATCATGGTGAGTGAGCGAGCTAGGGGGAGGGAGAGATCTTCGTGCGCACCCTAGAGTTCGAACCTTAAGGGTTTTACCGGAACCCGAAATCCGACATTTATCGCGCCAGGTAGGGGTGCGCCGAAGCCTCTCTTCCATCAGCAGACCCGCCAACATTCTACGACGCCGATGTCCGACGACCCGAGGGCCGACGCCGACCACTGGGCAGCTTGGCCAGTCCGGGCGGCGCCGTCCGCCCAAGAAGACCTCAATTCCACGGGGGGCGGGCGGCGCGGTCCAACGCCTTCCACCCTTACCCCGTGGCGCGCGCGGGCCGCCGTAAGGGCCTCGAGCTACGCCGCGGCGATAGTGCCGCATACACGACGGGAGCAAGCAAACATGAGGGCCGCACTCATAGTGGCGCGCGAGCTGCTGCGGTGCCGACTAGCAGAGAGCGGCTGTGATGCATTGCTGGAGCGCGTCGCTGAGCTGTTGGACGCCACGACCAGGGGTACGCCACCTTTCTGCTCCCTACCTACGCCTCAAGTTGTGGCCAGATCGCACGGTGGGTCACTCCGCGCCCGCGTGCTCCCAGGCGCACCAGAAGGGTTCATCGGCAATGACGCGGCCAACAGAGTCGGGCACCCAGCCGCACTTGTGCCTCCCCCGGTGGGCGCAGCCGCGAACGTTGCCCCCTATGGCCCCAGCAGGATGCTGCCCTTCCACCCCCGGGGCGGCACGCTGGGCCCGGTGGCGTGGAGCGCGGGGCATTTGGGTTTCTGGGACGGCGGCTCCGGAAGCCTATGTGCCTCGCATGATGGACCGAGAGTACACGCCGGAGGATGACCCCGGCTCGTTCCTCAAGCTGGGTTGGGAAGGGGAGACGCTGGAAGTTGAGGCCTTCCAGGAGCCACCCAGGAGCCTCGCCGACCCCTCTGACGACAACAACTGCAGGGTAACACTAATCTCTCAGGAGCAGGCTTACGCTAACCGTGGGTCACAAGTGGATCAGGTCATGGCGGTGGACGATGGCCCCAGCACGGCAGCCTCCCTTCCACCAGGGGAAGCGCACTGGGGGCTGCGTGGGAGGGGCCTAGAGCAAGGCCCCTCTCCGCATCGCACGGAGCAAGGCGTCGCCCGGAGGTAGGTCCTCTGTCAGGGAGGCACTGGCGAGCCTTCCCCCCGGCAGAGGGCCCATGGTCGCCGAGGGCGCCGCTAGCGTCCCCTTTGCCCCTTGGCGTCGTCCTGGTTTCCGGACGCCCCAACAGTGGTCGAGGGTGGTGCAAGGCGGGGCCCTCGTCTGGCAATATGAAGCAAGGCTCACGCCTGTGAAGGTCTCCCATCGTGACACTCTCACATAATAATGAGTTGGGCTGTACACGCCCCGGTGTCTCCGGAGTGCCGCCCTCAGGCCTCGGGGCTCCCGCCCACGTCCTAGTGGAAGCACCATGCTCCGCGATGGCCGTCGACCCAGTCCCCCAATGACTATGCTCACAGCCAGTGAAAGCACTTAGCTCCCCGCTGGTGGGAAGACAAGAAGACTAGCTAGGTGCCGGACGCGGCCATTTGCTTTTGAACTCTTTTCTGTAGCTCAAATCTGCAGCCTTTGATCTTGAATTTGAAGTTGTATTTCCATTGGCAATCATGGGGGCATCCTTTCTCGTTCGTGTTGATTTCATGAGTTTCTGGATTCGTGCTTTGTTTTGAGATTTGCGTCCGCTACCTCCCCCCTTCCGAGCACCTCGCGAGCGGGGGCTGGCCGCGGCATACACGCACTATGCGCGCACCCTGCCATGACTGGCGCTCGCTTCTCGCGAGGCCCTCTCGGGTGGACTAGCGGACCCCTCAGGAAACCAAAACCTCGCGAGCCCGCAAAGGACTCCCCTCAAAAGAAATGCACATCCGTAGCTGCCAAATCATTTTGAAGCCCGACTGGACTAAAGTAAGCTACAACAGCTCAGCACCCGCAAGGGGCTCGCAAGCACACAAGAGTGCGGTTTAAGCCTAGCCTAAGGAGTAAAATGGTAGTTTGTTTACATGAGGGGCTCCCCCTTCCCAAAATGCTCTTACATGATGAGGGGCTGTGCCCAAGCTTTTGCATGCAGGTTCAAAATAAAGGAGCGCAAGCTCAGTCGGACATGTCGCTCGCTGTGTCTTCCGAGTCGCTCCCGGACATGCTTCTGGCGCTGTCGCTGGCGCTATCTTCATTGTCATCAACCACGCCGCCCTCATCCGCCACGACCACCACCCCGTCATCATCAAAAGCAAAGCCCTAACTAGAGCATCCACATTGTCATCCACCCAGCACGCTAGGTTGTCCCAGATGACCTCATGCACTGGGGCAATGGCGGCGTCAAAGTTAAAGTCAGGATTGGTGTTTAGGAGATGGCTGAAGACGCGGGAGAATGCGCGCCCGAGGAGGCCTCGGCTCTTTTCGTCCACAAGCTTGTGAGCCCTCTCAGCCCGGTTCTCCAGGCGCGTCACGACATCGGTGAAGAAGCGAAGATGGTTGGCGTAGTCCTCGGCGTGGGGGTGAGGGGCGTGCTCTTCGCAGATGGTACCTAGTGCCTGATTGGCCCTCGTCCTGAGGTCCCGAAGCATGGGAACATGCTCGCGCAGTAGCGTCTGCCGGCGGAGCGCCTCTTCCCTGCTCTGCTGCGCGAAGGACTCGGCGCTGGTAACCCGCTGCTAAAGTGGGAGCAGCTCAGCACGGGCGGAGGCCAGCTCGGCTTGCACGGAGATCAAGGCAACTAATGCGGCCTTCTCGCGCTACTCCGCCTCGGCCAACCTTGACCTGAGGGCAGCGGTCCTGCCCTCAGATTCGGCCTCCACGAGCTTCAGCTTCAGATCGTACCTGTTGGCAAGATCAGCACGAGCCTCAGCCACTCTACGGTCAACTTCCTCCTGGGTCCTGGCCTCGCGCGCGCTGGCAGCATCTTCCGCTTCGGCGACCTGACGCTCCCTCGTCTCCAACCGCTCAAGCTCGAGGCTGCGCTCCGTAGCCTCCAGCATCATCGCTTCCTCGCGCCTCAAGATCTCCTCCTCATCAGATGGCGCCTGATACGTCTCCAACGTATCTATAATTTTTTATTGTTCCATGCTATTATATTACCTTTTTTGGATGTTTAATGGGCTTTATTATACACTTTTATATTGTTTTTCGGACTAACCTGTTAACCGAAGGCCCAGTGCAAATTGCTGTTTTTTTGCCCATTTCAGTGTTTCGCAGAAAAGGAATATCAAACTGAATCCAAACGGAATGAAACCTTCGGGAGAGTTATTTTTGGAACAAACGTGATCCAGGGGACTTGGAGTGGATGTCAAGAAAGAAGCAAGGAGGCCACGAGGCAGGGAGGCGCGCCCCCACCCACGTGGGCCCATCGCAGCTCCGCCGACCAACTTCTTCCTCCTATATATATCCATATACCCCGAAAACATCCAAGAGCACCACAAAACCCTATTTCCACTGCCGCAACATTCTGTACCCATGAGATCCCATCTTGGGGCCTTTTCCAGCACTCCACCGGAGGGGGAATCGATCACGGAGGGCTTCTACATCAACACCATAGCCTCTCCGATGATGTGTGAGTAGTTTACCACAGACCTTCGGGTCCATAGTTATTAGCTAGATGGCTTCTTCTCTCTCTTTGCATCTCAATACAAAGTTCTCCTCGATTCTCTTGGAGATCTATTCGATGTAACTCTTTTTGCGGTGTGTTTGTCGAGATCCGATGAATTGTGGGTTTATGATCAAGATTATCTATGAACAATATTTGAATCTCCTCTGAATTCTTTTATGTATGATTTGTTATCTTTGCAAGTCTCTTCAAATTATCAGTTTGGTTTGGATTGATCTTTCTTGCAATGGGAGAAGTGCTTAGCTTTGGGTTCAATCTTGCGGTGTCCTTTCCCAGTGACAGCAGGGGCAGCAAGGCACGTATTGTATTGTTGCCATCGAGGATAAAAATATGGGGTTTATATCATAATGCTTGAGTTTATCCCTCTACATCATGTCATCTTGCCTAATGCGTTACTCTGTTCTTATGAACTTAATACTCTAGATGCATGCTGGATAGCGGTTGATGTGTGGAGTAATAGTAGTAGATGCAGAATCGTTTTGGTCTACTTATCGTGGACGTGATGCCTATATACATGATCTTGCCTAGATATTCTCATAACTATGCACTTTTCTATCAATTACTCGACAGTAATTTGTTCACCCACCGTGATACTTATGCTATCTTGAGAGAAGCCACTAGTGAAACCTATGGCCCCCGAGTCTATTCTCCATCATATAAGTTTCCAATCTATTTTACTTTGCAATCTTTACTTTCCAATCTTTATCATAAAAAATACCAAAAATATTTATCTTATTATCTCTATCAGATCTCACTTTTGCAAGTGGCCATGAAGGGATTGACAACCCCTTTATGGCGTTGGTTGCAAGGTTCTTATTTGTTTGTGCAGGTACAAGGCAACTTGCGTGTAACCTCCTACTGGATTGATACCTTGGTTCTCAAAAACTGAGGGAAATACTTACGCTACTTTGCTGCATCACCCTTTCCTCTTCAAGGGAAAACCAACGCATGCTCAAGAGGTAGCAAGAAGGATTTCTGGCGCCATTGCCGAGGAGGCTTACAACAAGTCAAGTCAAGATTTGATCTCCCGCCAACGTGCGATTTCTGGCGCCGTTGCCGAGGAGATCTACGCCAAGTCAAGGCATACCTAGTACCCATCACAAATCTTATCCCTCGCATTACATTATTTGCCATTTGCCTCTCGTTTTCCTCTCCCCCACTTCATCCTTGCCATTTTATTCGCCCTCTTTTTCCGTTCGCCTCTTTTTCGCCTGCTCCTTGTGTGCTTGTGTGTTGGACTGTTTGTCATGATGGCTCAAGATAATACTAAATTGTGTGACTTTTCCAATACCAACAATGATTTTCTTAGCACTCCGATTGCTCCTATTACCGATGCTGAATCTTGTGAAATTAATGCTGCCTTATTGAATCTTGTCATGAAAGATCAATTCTCTAGCCTTCCTAGTGAAGATGCCGCTACCCATCTAAACAACTTTGTTGATTTGTGTGATATGCAAAAGAAGAAAGACGTGGATAATGATATTGTTAAATTGAAGCTATTTCTGTTTTCGCTTAGAGATCGTGCTAAAACTTGGTTTTCGTCTTTGCCCCAAAATAGTATTGATTCATGGAATAAGTGCAAAGATGCTTTTATCTCTTAAGTATTTTCCTCCCGCTAAGATCATCTCTCTTAGAAACGATATTATGAATTTTAAGCAACTTGATCATGAGCATGTTGCACAAGCTTGGGAGAGGATGAAATTAATGATACGTGATTGCCCTACACACGATTTGAATTTACGGATGATTATACAAAATTTTTATGCCGGATTGAATTTTGATTCTAGAAATCTTTTAGATTCGGACGCGGGAGGCACTTTTATGGAAATCACTTTAGGAGAAGCTACTAAACTCCTAGATAATATTATGGTTAATTATTCTCAATGGCACACTGAAAGATCTACTACTAAAAAGGTTCATGCGATAGAAGAGATTAATGTTTTGAGTGGAAAGATGGATGAACTTATGAAATTGTTTGCTAATAACAGTGCTTCTTCTGATCCTAATGATATACCTTTGTCTGCTTTGATTGAGAATAATAATGAATCTATGGATGTGAATTTTGTTGGTAGGACCAATTTTGGTAACAACGCGTATAGAGGAAACTTTAATCCTAGGTCGTTTCCTAGTAATTCCTCTAATAGTTATGGTAGTTCCTACAACAACTCTTATGGAAATTTTAATAAGATGCCCCCTGATTTTGAGACTAGTGTTAAAGAATTTATGATTTCGCAAAAGAATTTCAATGCTGTGCTTGAAGAAAAATTGCCTAAGATTGATGAGTTGGCTGGAACATGGATAGAATTTCCCTTGATGTTGATTCTTTGAAACTTAGATCTATTCCACCTAAGCATGATATCAATGAGTCTCTCAAAGCTATGAGAATTTCCATTGATGAGTGCAAAGAAAGAACCGCTAGGATGCATGCAAAAAAAGATTGCTTTATGAAAGCGTGTTCTTCTAGTTTTCATGATAATAAGGATGAAGATCTAAAAGTGATTGATGTGTCTCCTATTAAATCTTTGTTTTGTAATATGAATCTTGATAATGATGGGACTGGAGACGAGTCAACTTTAGTTAAAAGGCATCCCAATGATTCGGAGTTTTTAGATCTTGATGCAAAAATTGGTAAAAGTGGGATTGAATAGGTCAAAACTTTACATAGCAATGAACCCACTATTTTGGATTTCAAGGAATTTAATTATGATAATTGCTCTTTGATAGATTTTATTTCCTTGTTGCAATCCGTGCTAAATTCTCCTCATGCTTATAGTCAAAATAAAGCTTTTACTAAACATATCGTTGATGCTTTAATGCAATCTTATGAAGAAAATTTTGAATTAGAAGTTTCTATCCCTAGAAAACTGTATGATGAGTGGGAACCTACTATTAAAATTAAGATTAAAGATCATGAATGCTATGCTTTGTGTGATTTGGGTGCTAGTGTTTCCACGATTCCAAAAACTTTGTGTGATGTGTTAGGTTTCCGTGAATTTGATGATTGTTCTTTAAATTTGCATCTTGCGGATTCCACCATTAAGAAACCTATGGGAACAATTAATGATATTCTTATTGTTGCAAATAGGAATTATTTTCCCATAGATTTCATTGTTCTTGACATAGATTGCAATCCTACATGGCCTATTATTCTCGGTAGACCTTTCCTTAGAACGATTGGTGCAATTATTGATATGAAAGAACGGAATATTAGATTCCAATTTCCGTTAAGGAAAGGCATGGAGCACTTTCCTAGAAATAAAATTAAATTACCTTATGAATCTATTATGAGAGCCACTTACGGATTGCATACCAAAGATGATAATACCTAGATCTATTCTTGCCTTTATGCCTAGCTAGGGGCGTTAAACGATAGCGCTTGTTGGGAGGCAACCCAATTTTATTTTTGTTTCTTGATTTTTGGTTCTGTTTAGTAATAAATATTTGATCTAGCCTCTTTTTTAGGTGTGGTTTTATGTTTTAATTAGTGTTTGTGCCAAGTAAAACCTATAGGATCTTCTTGGATGATAGTTATTTGATCTTGCTGAAAAAGTCAGAAACTTTCTGCTCACAAAAACAATTGTTAAAAATCACCAGAACGTGATAAAATACTGATTCCAATTGCAGTAGATCAATAAACAAATTATCCAGGTCTTCCTATTTTGGTAGATTTTTCTGAGTTACAGAAGTTTGCGTTAGATACAGATTACTACAGACTGTTCTGTTTTTGACAGATTCTGTTTTTCGTGTGTTGTTTGCTTATTTTGATGAATCTATGAGTAGTATCGGAGGTTATGAACCATAGAGAAGATTGAATAAACTAGGTTTAACACCAATATAAATAAATAATTAGTTCATTACATTACCTTAAAGTGGTGGTTTGTTTTATTTTGTTAACGGAGCTCATTAGATTTTCTGTTGAGTTTTGTGTTGTGAAGTTTTCAAGTTTTGGGTAAATTTTTATGGATTATGGAATAAGGAGTGGCAAGAGCCTAAGATTGGGGATGCCCAAGGCACCCCAAGGTAAAATTCAAGGACAACCAAAAGCCTAAGCTTGGGGATGCCACGGAAGGCATCCCCTCTTTCGTCTTCGTCCATCGGTAACTTTACTTGATGCTATATTTTTATTCACCACATGACATGTGTTTTGCTTGGAGCGTCTTGTATGATTTGAGTATTTGCTTTTTAGTTTACCACAATCATCCTTTCTGTACACACCTTTTGGGAGAGACACACATGAATCGGAATTTATTAGAATACTCTATGTGCTTCACTTATATCTTTTGAGCTAGATAATTTTGCTCTAGTGCTTCGCTTATATCCTTTTAGAGCACGGTGGTGGTTTTATTTTATAGAAATTGTTGATCTCTCATGCTTCACTTATATTATTTTGAGAGTCCTTTAGAACAGCATGGTAATTTGCTTTGGCTATCAAATTTGTCTTAATATAATAGGCATCCAATTTGGATATAATCAAAACTTTCATCAAAAGTGCATTGAATGCTATGAGAAGTTTGATACTTGATGATTGTTTTGACATATGGAGATGGTAATATTAGAGTGGTGCTAGTTGAGTAGTTTTGAATTTGAGAAATACTTGTGTTGAAGTTTGCAAGTCCCGTAGCATGCACGTATGGTAAACGTTGTGTAACAAATTTGAAGCATGAGGTGTTCTTTGATTGTCATCCTTATTAGTGGCGGTCGGGGACGAGCGATTGTCTTTTCCTACCAATCAATCCCCCTAGGAGCATGCGCGTAATGCTTGGTTTTTGATGACTTATAGATTTTTGCAATAAGTATGTGAGTTCTTTATGACTAATGTTGAGTCCATGGATTATACGCACTCTCACCTTTCCATCATTGCTAACCTCTTCGGTACCGTGCATTGCCCTTTCTCACCTTGAGAGTTGGTGCAAACTTCGCCGGTGCATCCAACCCCCGTGATATGATACGCTCTATCACACATAAACCTCCTCATATCTTACTCAAAACAGCCACCATACCTACCTATTATGGCATTTCCATAGCCATTCCGAGATATATTGCCATGCAGCTTTCCACCGTTTCATTTATTATGACACGCTTCATCATTGTCATATTGCCTTGCATGATCATGTAGTTGACATCGTATTTGTGGCAAAGCCACCATGCATAATTTATCATACATGTCACTCTTGATTCATTGCCCATCCCGGTACATCGCCAGAGGCATTCATATAGAGTCATATTTTGTTCTAGTATCGAGTTGTAATCATTGAGTTGTAAATAAATAGAAGTGTGATGATCATCATAAACAGAGCATTGTCCCAAATAAAAAAAGAAAAGAAAAGAGAATGGCCAAAAAAAGAAGGCCCAAAAAAAAGAAGAGAAATAAAAAGGGACAATGCTACTATCTTTTTTTCCACATTTGTGCTTCAAAGTAGCACCATGATCTTTATGATAGAGAGTCTCTTGTTTTATCACTTTCATATACTAGTGGGAATTTTTCATTATAGAACTTGGCTTGTATATTTCAACAATGGGCTTCCTCAAATGCCCTAGGTCTTCGTGAGCAAGCAAGTTGGATGCACACCCACTTAGTTTCCATTGTTGAGCTTTCATACATTTATAGCTCTAGTGCATCTGTTGCATGGCAATCCCTACTCCTTGCATTGACATCAATTGATGGGCATCTCCCTAGCCCGTTGATTAGCCGCGTCAATGTGAGACTTTCTCCTTTTTTTTCTTCTCCACATAACCCCCATCATTATATTCTATTCCACCCATAGTGCTATATCCATGGCTCACGCTCATGTATTGCGTGAAGGTTGAAAAAGTTTGAGATTACTAAAGTATGAAACAATTGCTTGGCTTGTCATCGGGGTTGTGCATGATGAGAGCATTCTTGTGTGACGAAAATGGAGCATGACCAAACTATATGATTTTGTAGGGATGAACTTTATTTAGCCATGTTATTTTGAGAAGACATAATTGCTTAGTTAGTATGGTTGAAGTATTACTATTTTTATCTCAATATTAAACTTTTGTCTTGAATCTTTTGGATCTGAACATTCATGCCACAATAAAGAAAATTGCATTGAAAATTATGCTAGGTAGCATTCCACATCAAAAATTCTGTTTTTATCATTTACCTACTCGAGGACGAGTAGGAATTAACCTTGGGGATGCTTGATACGTCTCCAACGTATCTATAATTTTTGATTGTTCCATGCTATTATATTATCTGTTTTGGATGTTTAATGGGCTTTATTATACACTTTTATATTATTATTGGGACTAACCTATTAACCGAAGGCCCAGTGCAAATTGTCGTTTTTTTTTGCCTATTTCAGTGTTCCGCAGAAAGGGAATATCAAAGGGAATCCAAACGGAATGAAACCTTTGGGAGAGTTATTTTTGGAACAAACGTGATCCAAGGGACATGGAGTGGACGTCAAGAAAGAGGCGAGGAGGCCACGAGGCAGGGAAGCGTGCTTGCCCGCCTGGGCGCGCCCCCCACCCTCGTGGGCCCCTCGCAGCTCCACCGACCTACTTCTTCCTCCTATATATGTCCATATACCCCGAAAACATCCTAGATCACCACGAAACCCTATTTCCACCACCGCAACCTTCTGCACCCGTGAGATCCCATCTTGGGGCCTTTTCCGGCGCTCCGCTGGAGGAGGAATCGATCACAGAGGGCTTCTACATCAACACCATAGCCTCTCCGATGATGTGTGAGTAGTTTACCACAGACCTTCGGGTCCATAGTTATTAGCTAGATGGCTTCTTCTCTCTCTTTGGATCTCAATACAAAGTTCTCCTCGATTCTCTTGGAGATCTATTCGATGTAACTCTTTTTGCGGTGTGTTTGTCGAGATCCGATGAATTGTGGGTTTATGATCAAGATTATCTATGAACAATATTTGAATCTCCTCTGAATTCTTTTATGTATGATTTGTTATCTTTGCAAGTCTCTTCGAATTATCAGTTTGGTTTGGCCTACTAGATTGATCTTTCTTGCAATGGGAGAAGTGCTTAGCTTTGGGTTCAATCTTGCGGTGTCCTTTCCCAGTGACAGCAGGGGCAGCAAGGCACGTATTGTATTGTTTCCATCGATGATAAAAAGATGGGGTTTATATCGTATTGCTTGAGTTTATCCCTCTACATCATGTCATCTTGCCTAATGTGTTACTCTGTTCTTATGAGCTTAATACTCTAGATGCATGCTGGATAGAGGTCGATGTGTGGAGTAATAGTAGTAGATGCAGAATCGTTTCGGTCTACTTGTCGCGGACGTGATGCCTATATACATGATCATGCCTAGATATTCTCATAACTATGCACTTTTCTATCAATTGCTCGATAGTAATGTTCACCCACCGTAATACTTATGCTATCTTGAGAGAAGCCACTAGTGAAACCTATGGCCCCCGGGTCTATTCTCCATCATATAAGTTTCCAATCTATTTTACTTTGCAATCTTTACTTTCCAATCTTTATCATAAAAAATACCAAAAATATTTATCTTATTATCTCTATCAGATCTCACTTTTGCAAGTGGCCGTGAAGGGATTGACAACCCCTTTATCGCGTTGGTTGCAAGGTTCTTATTTGTTTGTGGAGGTACAAGGCGACTTGCGTGTAACCTCCTACTGGATTGATACGTTGGTTCTCAAAAACTGAGGGAAATACTTACGCTACTTTGTTGCATCACCCTTTCCTCTTCAAGGGAAAACCAACGCATGCTCAAGAGGTAGCAGCGCCCCCTTCATTGACGCCAAGGCAGCCCTGCGCACCTCCACTTGCTGCTCCAGGAAGGCATTCAGGGCCAGGAGCTCCGGCCTGTGCTTCTCGGCTGCCTCACGACGGAGGTCAGCCTCCCGGGCCTCCTCCAATGCCCGGGCGCTGGCCTTGCGCGAGGTTGTGAGGGACGCCTCGGCCTTCGTGTTAGCGTGCTCGCGCCAGAGGCGCCCGAGGTTGATGGCCACCTTCAGTTGATGCCATTCGTCCGCTAGCCAGAGACCCTCAGCTTCAAAGGCGGGCGTCGATGTCCGCGAGTTCTTCCCCAAGCCGGCTCAGTGCACCCATCGCCTCCTGGAAGAGCTCGTGGTGGATAGCACCCCGCTTGCGCGCGAGCCCGAACGCATGACCAGGCCCATCCCTCGTGCCGGAAGTCGTTGAAGAGGTCCGAGGGGGCTCGCCTCCTCCCAGCAGGGGGCTGGGGGCTGGTGCCTTGCCGGGTGCCCCTCGGGCCCTGTCAAGAGCCCGGGGGGAGCGGTTCCTCACCTGAAGAAGAGGCCAGGGCCGAGGCCACCCAGCCGCGGTCGACAATCAAAGGAGGAGCCCTTGGCACGCCTGTCGCGCCCCAAGCAAGGCCACGAAGGAGAGATGGCAAGAACGCGGGCTCGAGGCACCAGGCTGGCGCGCTTGCCTCTCCGGCCGACCTCACGCCATACGCGGCAGGCTGGCTTGAGACTCTCAAGGCCAGCAGGGGACTTGAGGCAGGAGGAGGTTGCTTCTCGTGAGATATCGGCACCTTAGCAGAAGGGACCCTGGAGAGCCACAGTCAGGAGGGGAAGCAGCACTCGAAAAACTGCAAAGATAAGGTACTCACTGATCTATGGTGATGTATTTCCTTTGTTTGAATGGCCTGAAGGCATCACCGTTGCAGCTTGGAGACCCTTTCCTCTTCCAGAGCGCATCGATGTTCAGCCAGAGCCGGCCGAAGCCCAGGGTACGGTCGCCAGCTCCGGGCTCAGTTGGGGAAGCTCCTGAGGAGGTGACCTCAAGGGTGCCATACTGCATGGAGACCTTGGCATCCACCTCGTGGCGACCCGCCGGGGCCTCGATCGGGGGTTGTGGCCTCAGGAGCATCGGGCTGTGACGCCCCTCCGACCGCTTCATCAGGACGACTCTCCAGGGAGTCGTGGGTCGGCCCTCCGGGAGCCCCGAGCGGCGCCGATCCCTCGGCAGCCGCGTCGCCAGCGGCCGATGATGGTTGCCCCCCTGCGCCCACTTTCGGGGATGTTGCCACGCCGGTGGCGGGCAAGGGAGCCACGGAGACAGGGTTCTCACGAGGCTCTTCAAGACCGGCTGGGCGTAGTCCCCATTCATCGAAAGGGGGTATCTGCCTCACGAAATCCACCTTGTTCAAGTAGCGGTACAAGAGGCAACCCTCCTTTGGCATGTCGGCTGGCGATGGGTCGCCCGTCAGGATCTCGAGCACAGTTTGTAGCGCCTCAAGAGGAAGCCCGGACTAGTGAAGCCTCATGCGGTCCTTGCTGCTGGACAGAGTCCACATTGGTCGAGAATGGCGCTAGAGCGGGGCAACACGGCGTTGGATGAACTCCTTCACCACCATGGGCGCAGTCACGCCAAGATCCTTCAGCCTGGTCAACCGGAGCCAGACATAGGCAAGACGCGGGTCAGCGAGCCTCTCGTGGCCCCAGCCAGAGCTAGGAACGGCGGGTGCCGACGGGAGCGAGAGCAGGGGGCTGAGCATGCCGACATCCACGAATACCCACCTCTGCCGGAACCCGCTCATAGACGGCGGGAGCTCGAAGTCAATCCCCAAGCCGGCCGTCGCAGCCATGGCCTGGAAGCTCAGGCACCCCGAGCACTGCCGAGGGTCGGCCAGGTGCAGTGAGAAGAAATGGCGATGTAGGCCACAGAAGGAGCAATGCCCACCATGGCCTCACGGGTGAAGGCGAAGAAAGCAAGGAGGACGATGGATTGGGATCTAAGTGTAGCATATGGATCTGGTAATGAGAAAGCACGGCGTTGAAGAAGGAGGAGAAAGGGGGAATCAAGTCGGCCCATAGGGCGTCAAGGAGAATGTGGACCTCAGTGGCTGTCCTGTCAATGGAGGCGCAGGATGCGCTGGGCGGACCTTGCCCATGGCTTCCTGGTTGAGCACCACTGACCGACCGACAGCTGGCTCGAAGGCTGGGGGCGGTTCGGCTGAGGACTGGAGCTTCTTCTTCCCCTTCTTCATTCAGCTCGGCGCCATTGCGACAGAGAGTACAGAGCTCAGGTCAGATTGGAAGAAGGGGCTGTTGTTTCGAGGAGGCGGAAGAGTTGGGGGAGCGCGTCGCCGGCGACGAAGGAGTAACTGTGTTGGTCGCGCTGGCTGCCTAGCCAGGCGGATATCAAGGCTGCATGGGGAAGCAGGGGCGCCCATGTCCCGTCAGTCGCCACACGTCAATCAAGGCCGCAGGTGGTTGGGGCCCACGGCACTCCGCACTTGCCCCTTGGCTTCGCCTCGAAGCCAAGTCCAAGCGCGCCTTGGGCCTGGGGGCTACTGTCGGCGTTCTGGGAATGGGGGTCCCCAGACTTGCCTGCCTGCGGCCCACGGCGTGGCTGCTCTAGCGCCCTGGTACGACCCATCTTCACCAGCAAACACTCAAGACCCTCGCGAGGCGGACGACACAAGACCTCCTCTGGGGGAGGCCTCACCAAGCTGGCTCGCGAGGAGCGGAGAGATCAAGGCGAGGGGCACCTCATGAGGTTCCCGTGACGTGAGCCATGACGACCACGGCCAGGCGGGCGCCAGCGGTCGCAGAGTACCCGTTGCCTCTTTGGTGCTAAAGGGTCAAGCGTAGGCGAGGAGTCCCGAGGCATCAGGCAAAGGTTTCCATATCGGTGCAACGAGACCAAGACCAGTAGGACGGCAGGACGGAGGTCATCGCGGAGCCCACGACGACGTCACCACCATAGCCTTTAGCAGGCGAGGACCACCTTTTGTCAGGATAGCTTGTACTAGTTGTCCCCCTTCAAATTGGCCGTTGTGGGATCCCTTCCCGCCTAACATTTGGGGAGAGGACCCGGGCCTCTATAAATAGGACTAGCCACCAGCTTAGCAGGGGACGGATCATTCAGATCACCCTCACACACACAAGCTCACTGAGCACAAGAACACCTCTCCTCAGGAGGCTGTTCTTCCCTTGTACTTGTTCATCCTCAGCCTACAAGGCAATCCACCACACCACACTGGAGTAGCGTATTACACCACATCGGTGGCCCAAACCAGTATAAACTCTTGTGTCCCTTGTTCTTCGAGTTTGGCGTGCTGAGCTTTCAGATCATGGTGAGTGAGCGAGCTAGGGGGAGGGAGAGATCTTCGTGTGCACCACAGAGTTCGAACCTTAAGGGTTTTGCCGGAACCCGAAATCCGACATGCTCCATGGCATCCATCACACCATACTCGGCAAGCATCTCACCATCCGCATCCGCCATCTCTTTGGAAAAGGCTGCCACGAGCTGGTCTTGGGCGGCCGTGGTCTGGGCTTGGATGGGCTCCATCACGGCAAGGTATGTCGTGAACGAATGGACGGCTGCTCGAACGCTCTCGGCGATTGCCAACTCTTTGACCATGGGTTGCCGATCGTTGTCGGAGAAGCTTCGTGCGATTTGTGCGGTGACCGCCAGGAGCTGGGCGTGGGCGGCCTCGAAATGGTTGTGGGTGGCCTCCATCAGAGCTAAGGCGGCCGCTGCGGAATGGACAGTTGTTGTGCCGCCGTCACCATTTGATATCTCCGTCGCAGATATTGCTGCCACTATTTGAGCTGCAACAGCGGTCGTTCGGGATGCTGCGGACACCCGGTCACAGATTGCGGCCGCGATCATGCAGGTTGTTAGCATGCTCATGGCGGCTGCGGCCGCACTCTCGCCGGAGTGGGCTGCCGAAGTTGCTCTCACAACGTAGGTCCATGTCCCCATCTTTGACCAGCGATGATTGAACGGTGAAATGATATTTGGGGAGAAAGCTAGTGTGCTTGACGCGCCGGCTATGAGCTATAGCGGACGAACCTTCTTGCGAAAGCCATATGCTATGACGGTGCTCCAAGATATTTTGTACTGCATCTCATAAGGTTGGTGATAATAAATTGTGTGTGATGTACTTGATTTTTTGTCTTGATTTGAAATACATAATGGGGTCACAGAGGCCAACGAGGGTGTTTGAATTGCTAGAACTTTTATGTGCAGTGAACATGCAACTATAGGAGTGTCGTCAAAATTTTTGGAATTATTCAAGGTTCGTGTGGACATTTTTATACATTAATTGAGTTTTCAAGGCATTTAAGGTGCATAATTCAAAATTAAACTACATGCACGTGCTCAGGTGCACCAAAATGGGTTGTAAAATCATATATGTGTCCATGGGTGGATGCTTAGGTCCCATGCAAGAAATGGGAAAGGATTTTAAACACCTCGGCACCGTGGCTCGCCGGCAAACGTTGAGATACTTGGTTTTGGAATTCTAGAAAATCCAGAACTCATCTGAAATCCATGAAACTTGGCATGCTATCATGGAATGGCACCAACATGCTGTGGTAAAAAAATCCCATTTGGGGCAAGTTTTCATATATGCTTTTCACAAACTAGAGCTTCTCACAAGAAGCCTCATGGTTCCGGTAGGGACCGTGTCACCTTTGTGGACGAAATGATATGTGTTGCCTCTTCTTGCTTTCATTTTTTTCTAGTGGGAACATAGACCAACAGGAGTGTCGTGTTAAAATTTGGAATTTTTTGGGGTTCATTTGGACATTTTTGTACATTAACTGAGTTTTCTAGGCATTTTATGTGCATAATTCAAGTTTGAACTACATGCACATTCTCTAGTGCAGAAAAATGGGTTGAAAAATCAAATGTGTGTCCTTGGGTGCATGCTTAGGTCCCATGCAAGAAATGGGAATGAATTTCAAACACCTCAGCACCGTCACTCGGCCGCAAACATTGAGATACATGGTTTTTAAATTCTAGTAAATGCATGTTATCATGGAATGGCACCAACATGTTGCGGAAAATTTTGCCCCATTTGGGGTAGGTTTTGGTATAAGCTTCTCACAAACCAGAGCTTCTCACAAGAAGCCTCATGGTTCCGATAGGGAACGTCTCACCTTTGTGGATATTCGTTGTCTCTTCTTGCTTTCAATTTTTTTTCTAGTGGCAACATAGACCAATAGGAGCGTCATCTTAAAATTTAGAATTTTTTGGAGTTCGTTTGGACATTTTTATACATTAACTACGTTTTCTAGGCATTTTATGTGCATAATTCAAATTTCAACTACATGCACATGCTCAAGTGCAGATGGTTTGCAAAATCAAATGTGCGGCCTTGGGTGGATGCTTAGGTCCCATGCAAGAAATAGGAATGAATTTCAAACACCTCGGCACCGTGGCTCGTTGGCAAACATTGAGATACTTGGTTTTGAAATTCTACAAAATCCAAAACTCGTCTGAAATTCATGAAATTTGGCATGCTATCATGGAATGGCACCAACATGTTGCAGTAATTTTTTTGTCCCATTTGGGGTAGGTTTTGGTATAAACTTCTCACAAATCAGAGCTTCTCACAAGAAGCCTCATGGTTCCGGTACAGAACGTGTCACCTTTGTGGACGAAACGATATTCATTGCCTCTTCTTGCTTTCAAATTTTTTCTAGCGGCAACATAGACCAACAGGAGTGTCATGTTAATATTTGAAATTTTTCGGGGTTCGTTTGGACATTTTTATATATTAACTGAGTTTTCTAGGCATTTTGTGTGCATAATTCAAATTTGAGCTACAATCTACAAGCACATGCTCTAGTGTAGAAAAATGGGTTAAAAATCAAATGTGTGTCCTTGGGGGCATGCTTAGGTCCCATGCAAGAAATGATAATGAATAAACTTCAAACACTTCAGCACCGTTGCTCGGCAGCAAACATTGAGATACTTGGTTTTTAAATTCTTGTAAATCCAAAACTCGTCTGAAATTCATGAAATTTGGCATGCTATCATGGAATGCCACCAACATGTTGTGATCTTTTTCATGTCATTTGAGAGAAGGTGCATGAATTAACAGTTAACAAAGGCATTTTGAAAACAAATAGTTGCCATGTTACCATCTTAAAGGGTTGTATAACTTAAATCGTGGGCATGTTGCTAACCATTCACGTGACGCCACGCGTCACACTTTTAATGGCTAGGAGGTGTCGTGCGGACAACAACTTGAGTAGACACGAGGCGTGCGAGCGCAGCCCACTCCGCAGGCTGACCGGGAGGCGTGCAAGCCGTCATCCGCTGCGTAGGCTCACAGGGAAGCTTGCGAGTTGTACGCTGCGCAGGCTCACTGGGAAGCTAGCCCTTTGACTTCCATGGCCGTCCGCCTCGCTCCCAACCTCTCCATTAATGGCTCCTGAGCCACTGTTTAATACGGGCGGCCTTACTCCACTAAAAAAAATTACACTTCCATGATGATACGTGTTTGTCACAGTAGGTCATGTTTTCTGTCATGCATGTACATCCATGACAAATTTATGACAGAATCAAGATAGTCATACCTGTGCTGTCGTAGAAGTGTTCCATGACATTACCAAAATTATCATCACGGAAGTGTCCACTTCCATGACGATAAATCGCGCGTCACAGAAGTGCTTTCGTCAAGGGTGACCGACACGTCGCATCCACCGTAACGGAATGCCGTTAAGCTATCGGGTCCGGTTTTGGATCCGATAACCCGTTAATAGCCCTGACCAATGGGGATTTTCCACGTGTAAAATCATCATTGGCTGGAGGAAACACGTGTCGGCTCAGCGTTGGGACAGATGTCATCCACTCATTGGACCCAAAGCGCATATGATACGTCGACACGTTGCATGGCCCAACA
Source organism: Aegilops tauschii subsp. strangulata (assembly GCF_002575655.3). Lineage (NCBI taxonomy): Eukaryota > Viridiplantae > Streptophyta > Magnoliopsida > Poales > Poaceae > Aegilops > Aegilops tauschii. The sequence continues at coordinate 411,710,203 of NC_053037.3, read as the reverse complement.
GAGGCCCATTCCTGTGAAAAGGCCGGCCCGTTTGACTTGGTCAAAAGGTGGAGGGCCGGCCCACGGCAAGCATGTTAACGGCCTATTCGCATATAGCCCATTTACAGCCCGCTAACCTAGGGCCCGTTTACGGCCTATCCGAATTAGGCCCAGTAGCGTCATCTGGGCCGTCCAATATAATTCCAGCCCGTTTTAACTTCCGGCCCATGTATGGCCCATGACGTCTTTTGGCCCATATGAGGCCCTTAGTAACCCTCGGCCCATTAACGGGTCGTGGTAAAATTGGCCCGTAATGAACAGTGTATCACTTTATACCCATTAACGCCCCATTATTCCGTTGGGCCGTTTCCAGCCCATATTATCTTTCGGCCTTCTCAGGGCCCATTTATTCTTGGGCTCATTTCCAGCATTCGTTTACTTTCGGCCCGTTACTGTCATTTTCTGCTTGTGGGCCAAATACAGCCTGTGGTTACAGTCGGCCCATTTGTGGCCCGTTAATACTTTTGGGCCATTTTCATAGCGTCATCAAATACGGCCGATTAACGATGGCCCGTTATGGTCGGCCCATGAATGGACGATTTCAACTCTAGCCCATTTATGGCCATAATGTGGTCTGTTATTAGCCCATGTTTGGCCAACCGATCATACGGCCCGTAGAAGGCCCATTGATGATACGGCTCGTAGAAGGCCCATTGTGTCTATGCTCCGTCGAAGGCCCATTGTTTCTACGGTCCTTAGAAGGCCCATTGTTTCTACGGCCCATAGGAGGCCCATGTTAACTAAAGTAAATATGTAGCCCATTGTTAATGTGGCCTAGTTTTAAAAAATAGGTTATTGCGGCCACTAGCAAACCGCGGAAAAAGAACTGCACTGACTACAAGAAAACAAATAAACAAGACAATAAGGAAATAAATAAGCAAGCAACTTACGCTAGGCTATCATGACTATTACACATATTACATCCACTGGGCATCGAAGTTCGCCACAAGTGCAAATATAGGGAACAAAGCAGCATATAAACGCCGCAGCAAAACAAGTCCAGAACTGAAACCACTTCAGAAGAGCTCAAGAAACAATATCCTGGGTACCCATAATGCTAGCAAGATGCTTAGCAAGCGTATTAACTTTCTCTTGTTTGGCGCTTAAATCCTCCAGCACTTGCTGTTGCACCAGAAAGTATGCATCTGAATTCTGCAGGGACTTCCTCAGTCCTTCGGCTTCCTGTTGCATAACATCTGATCGATGTCTTTCAACTTGAAGTTGAGACTCAAGAAGCCGAACTGATTCAGGCAGCGAGTTCGAAGAGCTGGTGCCAGCAGTAGTAGCCAGTAACTCGAACACTACATCAAGACAGGACTTTGGGGTTGTCTGAGTGTCTTCAATATAGTTTTTATCAGCTTTCTTGGAGAACAACATGGATGTCTCACTATCTTGAACCTTATCTGCATTACTTCCTTTACCATTGCATAACGGGGGTACTCTTCTCCAATATTTTATCCGCATTCCAAAAGATAAACAAACAAACACATCACATCACAGGTTTACAATGTAGTATATGAAACTCATTTTGGTAAACCAGTTCAGTAGTAAGGTGGACAGGATAACAACATGAAACAAACATATATCTATGTGGTATGGTCACTGTATGGTCTATATCATTCTAGTTTATGTTACCAAATCAAGATAGATACAGTTTGAATCATATCTATTTAAGACAAAGCAACATAGACAGAATATAAGTGTGGGAAACTACACAGCAATAACAACACTTGTAATGTGCTGTAACGCCCACGATGCGGCTATATCTCCCACGTGTCGAGGCACGACTTAGAGGCATAACCGCATTGTGGTTTTGTCGCAAGAAGGGTTATCTTCACACAATCCCATGTAATGAACAAGAATGGGATAACGAGAGTTGGCTTACAATCGCCACTTCACACAATACATAAATATAATTCATACATCATACAAAATCCACACATAGACCGACTACGGTCAAATCCAAATGAAAATAAGATAACCCCAAATGCTAGATCCCCGATCGTCCCAACTGGGCTCCACTATTGATCATCAGGAAAAGAAACATAGTAACGACCACGTTCCTCGTCGAACTCCCACTTGAGCTCGGTTGCGTCATCTGCACTGGCATCGTCGGCACCTGCAACTGTTTTGGTAGAATCTGTGAGTCACGAGGACTCAGAAATCTCACACCCGCGAGATCAAGACTATTTAAGCTTATAGAAAAGGATGGTGTAAAGGTGGAGCTGCAGCAGGCACTAAGCATATATGGTGGCTAACATACGCAAGTGAGAGCGAGAAGAGAAGCAACGCAACGGCCGCGAAGCTAGAAATGATCAAGAAGTGATCCTGAAACTACTTACGTTCATGCATAACTCAAACCGTGTTCACTTCCCGGACTCCGCCGAGAAGAGACCATCACGGCTACTGTCGGGGATATATCCCGCGGTATGACCCGGCCGGAATAGGCGACTCACTGGTGACCCGCCCGAAGCTTGGCGATTCACAGATAACCTGCCCGATCTTGGCGACTCATTAGTAACCCGGCGGGCGGGTCAGATGGACAACAAGGCTCAAAGCCCAGAAGGCCGGCTCATGTTATGATGGGCCGGATTAAGAGGAAAGGGATGACGAATATTTCCTTTACAAGGAAACAAGACCCGGACTTGTAATGAACTTGTAAGAGAAGATAGACTAGGCCTAGTCCTACTAGGACTCCACATGTAACCCGCCCCTCTAACTTATATAAGGAGGGGCAGGGCACCCCGAAAGAGGGACAAGCAACAAGAAACAATCTCTAAGGCTAGACACAAAGAGCCGGCTTACCGGCGACTCTCTCATGAGCATAATGAGACCTAGCCTCAAACAGCATGTAGGGCTATTACCGGATGATGTTTCCCGGGGCCCGAAGCTGTCTAAACCCTTGTCTTGTGCGTTGAACCGCCCTGCGTCTCTCATCCCAATCAACCCCTCTCAAGCTACCACATAGATGCGCTGGCCTCGCGACTAAGTCCTGACACTAGGACATCTGCCGTGACAATTCCACGACAGCTACACACACAGTTGATGTATTTTAATTAAGTCAAGTGACAAGTTCTCTACAACCGGACATTAACAAATTCCCATCTGCCTCATAACCGCGGGCACGGCTTTCGAAAGATAATACCCTGCAGGGGTGTCCCAACTTAGCCCATTATAAGCTCTCACGGTCAACAAAGGATAAACCTTCTCCCAGGAAGACCCGATCAGTCTCGGAATCCCGGTTTACAAGACATTTCGACAATGGTAAAACAAGACCAGCAAAGCCACCCGAATGTGCCGACAAATCCCGATAGGAGCTGCACATATCTCGTTCTCAGGGCACACCGGATGGGCAAGACGTCGGGTTGGCATAGACCCTGGTTGCCCAGGGGGCGCCGGACATCGCCCAGTTTGGGCCAGCACTCGAAGGAGCACTGGTCCTGGGTGTAAATAAAGATGACCCTCGGGCTCACGAAAACCCAAGGGAAAAAGGCTTAGGTGGCAAATGGTAAAACCAAGGTTGGGCCTTGGTGGAGGAGTTTTATTCAAGGTGAACTGTCAAGGGGGTCCCATAAATCACCCAACCGCGTAAGGAACGCAAACTCAAGGAACATAATACCGGTATGACGGAAACTAGGGCGGCAAGAGTGGAACAAAACACCAGGCATAAGGCCGAGCCTTCCACCCTTTACCAAATATATAGATGCATTAATTAAATAAGAGATATTGTGATATTCCAAAATATCCATGTTCCAACATGGAACCAACTTCAACTTCACCTGCAACTAGCAACGCTATAAGAAGGGCTGAGCAAAAGCGGTAACTTAGCCAAACAACGGTTTGCTAGGAAAGGATGGTTAGAGACTTGACATGGCAATATGGGAGGCATGATATAGCAAGTGGTAGGTAGCGCAGCATGGCAATAGAACGAATAACTAGCAAAGCAAAGATAGAAGTGATTTCGAGGGTATGGTCATCTTGCCTGCAAGGTTCTCAGAGTTGTCGAAAGCTTGATCCTCGTAAGCGTACTCAACAGGTTCCTCATTCATGAACTCGTCTCCCGGCTCTACCCAAAACAAGAACACAAGCAACGGAACCACAATCAATCACGGGAAATGCACAAGCAACATGATGCAAAACATGAATGATATGCAAGATATGATATGCGATGCATATGCGTGCTCCGGAAGAAAAATGGTGAACAAGGCAGTAACTTGGCAAACCAAGCATGCCACTGGAAAGATGAGATGATTTCGGTCGAAATCGATATAAAGATCACCGGAAAAGGATGCACGGTTTGCAAATGGCAAGCAAAACAAGAATGACACGAATCTGTGATTAACAGCATGATAGCACTTAGAATGCAACAAGTAACTATTCTATAGCACTCCAACATAGCAACAAAGCATATGGCAGTAATCTACAGGAGATGCTTGACAAAATATGAACACTGAGCTACGGCTAGATCACAGCATAACAGGTTCAAACAAGCATGAAAAAAGTGCAAAAGATAACAGGTTCACAGACTTGGTGAAATTACTGGACATGGCTGAAACAGCATCAGGTAGCAATGTTCAGAGCAAGCAATCAACATGCTACCAGAACTTAACATGGCAAAACAAGGCAAGAAATAAATCTAATAAATGTATAGAACAAAAGTCCCTTACTGACCATGAGCCAAAAAGAACCAGAAGATATGATGGCAACCATGTAAACATAGCAAGTTCCGTTAACAGGTTTCAGACTTCGCAGAAAACCAAGCATGGCAGAAACAGACATTATGAGGGCATCTTGGTGAGCTTGATTCACTCATCACAAAGCAAAGCATGACAAAAAAGCATACCTATAGCAAGATGGCATGTTTACGAAGCTATCCATGGCAAGATCAAATACATAGCATGAATGGATCAACTACAACAACCTTGGCAAAATTGAATAACACGTAAACAATCTGCCAGAAATATTTTATAGCAAAAGTAGAGCAAGATTGAGTCATGTTATTGCCCTCCATAATTTCAAACAGGGGCATGGATGGATAGAGCACAACTATATCTACAAAACATCCTTACTGAACATCACCAAAATAAGCATGGATCTCTCTATAGCCACACGGATACATAGCAACAAAATAACAGCAGTCACAGACTTAGTAAAATTACTAAGTCCTTGAAATCAGAAACATCACGAAGCCTAGTTTGCATGCTTGTGCTAGTCACCACAGAGATCACAAAAATACATCGCATACACCTCTGTAAAGATGGCATGGCATACACCAAAACATATGTAGAGCTCATGCCCATAAGATGCACACATCAATAGCAAGAAAAATAACAAATCTTCAAGTTCTGATAAGTAATAGCAGTTAACAGCATATAGCACTCTTGCACCGGAGATTTGGGCATCAAGATGGACACAAATGAACATGACACACAGGAACAAAATGAAGAGCATCTCGTAACAAACATTTCTATATATTACACGCACGAAGCAGAGCTATATGCAGAGAGTTGTGATGCAATGAATAGGAGCACATATTGTAAATATCTGAAGACTTAGAATATTTCGGAGGGCGAAGAAAGTCAACCCTAGGTTTTCCTGGATCGGGATCCGGCTCGGGCCGGCTCGCCGGAGAAGAGAAGAGGCGCACGGTGGAGGGAGGAGCTCGGGAGGAAGGTCGCCGGAGTCGGGGCTTGGAGCTCGGCGGAGAGGGGCAGCGCTCGGCGCGGGACTCGGGAGGCGCGGGCTCCCGCGGGGCAGCGGCGTCTCGGGAGGCGCGGAGGCGCCGCCGATGGCGTCAGCGGTGAGGAAGATGCGGCGGCGGCAGGGCGCGCCGGCGAAGGGCCGGGCGGCGGAGCGCGGGTGTGGAGGAGGAGCTCGGGCGGCGGGGCGTACGGGCCGCGGGGGCCGGGAACGGGCTTCGCGGGCTCGCGCGGTGGAGGCGGCCGGGGTGCTGACGTGGCGGCCTCCGGTTGGCCGGGCGCGGCGGCGGCTTCCGTCCGGCCCGGGCGGACACGTCCGGCGGCGCGGAGGAGCGATTTGATCTAGGGTGAGGGTGGTTTTTGCCCGAGATTTTGGAGGGGGGAGGTATTTTTATAGGTAGAGGGAGCTAGGAGACTCGAAATGGAGCACGGTTTTCGCCCACACGATCGTGATCGAACGACTGGGAGCATGGAAGTGACTTAGAGGGGTTTTGGGCTGTTTGGAGGGGAGTTTTGCTGCAACACACAAAAGGACATTGTGGTTACCCGGTTAACTGTTGGAGTATCAAACGACCTCCAAATGGAACGAAACTTGACAGGTGGTCTACCGGTGGTATACCAAGGCCACTTGACAAGACTCGGTCCATTCCGAGAACGTTCAACACCCGCTCACGAAAAGAAACAAGAGGGGTGCGCCGGTGCATGTGGGAGTGTCGGATTGCAAAACGGACAACGGGGAAATGCTCGGATGCATGAGACGAACACGTATGCAAATGAGATGCATATGATGACATGATATGAGATGCATGACACGAACAAAATGCAAAACAAAAACAAAACCCAACCACAGAGGGAATATCATAACACATAGCCGAAAATGGCAAGAGTTCGAGTTACAAATATGGAAAGTTACATCCGGGGTGTTACATGTGCATGGCATGAGAACATAACTGTTTATTCAATTGAAACTAAAATCAACATAGAGCAAGTTACAACAGCAAACACGTTAAAGAAACAGGTTTAAAACATACCTGTTGCGCCATTGGAGTTTCAATTGCATCCTTAAATTTGAAATTAGTTGGTATGAGTAAATACAATGATGCAAGAGCAAAGTAGTATGAACCATAGCTACGGAACCTGACCTGAGAACAATTCTTCTTCTGCTTTAAGCGTTGACTTGGGGTTCGGAGTGGTGGTCCTCGTGCTTTGGGCACTGCAGTTGCCTTACTAACTGATCGTGTTTGGGTGCTCTATGGTGGAGACGGTGCTGTGTCAACGGGAACTGGGTTACTATCTGCTGGGGTTGGGGTTAGAAGGGGTGTAGCTGGTTCTCTGTCCAACTGGGTAGGGGTACAATCTGCGTGAGTCTGGGTTATGTGTGGTGGGGCTGGTTCTTGGGCAAGTACAACCGTGGTTCTATCTCCATCGGCAGGTAGCACGATCTTTTCTGAAGACCGTGTTTTTACTCCCACAGATACTGCCATCACCCCCTCCAATTGAAATGGCTGATAAACAAGAAAAGTAATTGAATGTACAGACATTGTAAGATAGACAGGTGAAATGGATAGTAGGGAAGAAAAGAGGGCATGAAATAATTCACATTTATGTTGTCTAACCAAACAGAATAGCAGGACATAATTTCAAATATATGATGGCTAATTAAACAGGATAGCATGACAGAATTTCACATGTATGATGGCTAACTAAACAAGATAGAATGACATACTTCAAAATATGATGACTATGTAAACAGGATGACATGATATAACTATACGATGTATCTATTAAAGTGGTTGGCATGCCATAAATCACAAACATGCCGTCGATGAAAACATGATGGCATGATATAATTCATAGATAGAATGACATAATTCAAAATATGATGACTATGTAAACAGGATGAGATGATATAACTATATTATGTCTTTAGAAGATGGGTTGGCATGCCATAATTCAGATACATGCTGTCTATGTAAACATCATGGCATGATATAATTCAAATATATGATTTATATACTAAGGAAGTGAGCAGAGGGCAATCGCATATATGATGTGTCAACTAAGGAGATGGCATTCAATATCGTGTATATGATGTAAAAACTAAGCATTGCAATACAACATATGCATGATATGAGTAATATAACCCTGCCAAGTTTGAGCATACACCTCGGGGGGATAATAGGACTGGTCATCTGCCTCTGAATCCTCCTCTGAAGAGCTATCTGTAACCAGCAAGATATCTCCTTCAGCAGGTAGCATTGTCTGCTCTGAAGACCTTGTTTTCGCTCTAGATTTCTACATCACCAATTCAAATGGCTGATGCACAGGAAGAGCAGTTGAATATACAAACATTGTCAACAAAAGCAATGAGAAATACAAAAAAAGGACGGCATGATATAATTCACATATATGACGCTTGGCTAAACAACATGGCATTGCATAATTCACATATATAATGCCTTGCACCAAGATAGCATTGCGTAATTCACATATATAATGTCTTGCAATAAGATGGCATTGCATAATTCACATATATGGTAATTAGACACTAAACAGGTGGCATTCACACAAATCATGTCTAAACTTAGCAAATGACATAGCAATGCAGATACCATACGCACGATATGAGCAACATAACCCTGCCAAATTAGAGCATGCACCTCGGGGGGGGGATAGGACTGGTCATCTGTCTCGGAATCCTCCTCTGAGGAGCTATCTGTAACCAGCAAGACATGTGCTTTGTCAGATAGCATTGTATGCTCTGAAGACCTTGTTTCCACTCCAGATTTTTCCATGACCGTGTCGAATGGCTGATGCACAGGAAGAGTAATTGAATGTACTAAAATTGTTGACAAATTAACACGTAATAAAAAAATGATGTCATGATATAATTCACATATAAGATGACTGGCTAACCAGGGTGGCATTGCAAAATTCACATATATGATGCCTGGCTAAACAAGATAGCATTGCATGATTCACATATACGATAAAGAAACTAAACAGTTGGCATTGACACAAAGCATGTATAAACTAAGCAGATGACATCTTTGATGTATACAATAAGCAATGCAAGGCACCATATACATGATATTACCAACATCAGCATGCCAAGTTAGAGCGAAGACCTCATGGTGTAAATAGGAGTGGTCTTCTGCTTCTGAATCCCCCTCAGAACAGTTATCTTCCTGTTGATTACGATCCGAAATGGGTGGAGGGGGGCCTGCCTTTGCGCCAACCATGGAGCGACGTCTGCATGAAATTTTATTGCCACGCAAGGCTCGTCTCTTTTGCTCTACATGTTCAGTTCCATAGTGTACAATAACTGACATGCATAGGAATAAAACATAGTGAGATTATGTAAGGAGTGCATGCACAAATCCAGAGTGAAGGTAGCAAACTGTGGATAGACCCAAAACCAATGATAGCAGGCAGATAATAGCTTTAGTTGAAAAATACAGATAATGGCTCCTTTAATGTTTGTTTGCACCCAACATGAAACTCATAGTAGACACCCGAGATTAACCAGATAGTACTGATTGCTGCCCCAATATGTACCCCACAGCCATTTAAAAACTCAAGTTTCAGCATAAGTTTGGACCTGAGTCGGAGTCTAATAGGTGAACACGACGATAAAGTAGCATGTCATCATATTAAGCGATGCATAACGTAAGCAGACACGGAAGAGTGCGACCTCTCTTGCGGACCCGTGTAGTCCTCAAGGTCATCTGCTCAGTTGATGATGGTAATGTAGTTGTCATGGCTGTCGGCGGCGGGGAAGAAGATCTGAGGCGGCGAAAGATAGTCTGGAGAGCGGATCCCTGCTGTGGTGAACCCTTCCGTTGTTGGAGCAGCTGAGGTGGGGTGGAACACAGCACCACAGGAGAAGGACAAACCACACAAGGTTTTCTTTGACACATATCTGTAACAGAAGTAATTGTGTAAGGGCTTCTTTGAATTTGAAGATTCTAACAATGCAGGGATAGGAAATAGACAGGAATAGGATAGGAATGCACGTGCAAAACAGAGAATTTAAAAACACAAGATTTCTGCCAATCTGGGTGTTTGGTCCACAAGAATTGGAAGATCACAGGATGCAAAGAAGGATGGTGAGATTAAGTCAAACCACAAGAAGTGTACAACCTCTTTGGCGAAGCCATGTCGATCTCAATGTGATTGGGTTGGCCAGTGAGGATGCTCCGGCTGACTTGGCTGTCGGAGGAGGGGAATAAGATCTTAGGCGTCTGGAGATGGAGACCAAGGTACCGCTCTGCTGTGATGGAGGGTTTCATCGTAGGAGAAGCTCCGGTGAGTTCTACGACGCCGAGGCTGAAGCACGACATGAGAGACAACGTTAACCTGAGTGGAATTCTAATATCATCTCCAATAGATGATGTAAAATACATAACCACAAAGTGCTAGATGTATACATCAGCCACTCATCTCTGAACTTAACTGTCGAAACTGAATTTAACTGTCGAAACTGAACTTAACTGTCGAAACTGAATTTTGCTGTCGAAACTGAATTTTGCTGTCGAAACTGAATTTTACTGTCGAAACTGAACGCACTAGAGGTGAGGCTACACGTCAGTCGACTGAAGTTTTCATCTTTGGTCAGTCAATTTTGCAGCTGTTGGATACGAAATCAAGGGCCTGCAGTTCATCTTCAACCTCCACCCCCTGAGCCGCCAGCCACCACCGGCCAAACAGCCGCCCCCCGCTGCCCGCGGCCAGCGGTGCGCCGCCCCACCCGCCCCGAAAACACTCCCCACCGCCGGTCCGCCGCCGCCCCGGCCATCCCTCTAGGCCACCCCGTGCCGACTTTTTCTCCGGTGATCCCCACGCCACCGCCCCACCACCGCCGGCGACCACCGCGCCCACCCTGAACCCTAAGATAGATAGTGGGGTACCTCTCCGGCGAGCCCCCCTCCCTGTTGCGGCTGGTTCTTCCTTAACTCCGGTGAGCCCTCCCACCCCCTGAAAATTGACTGACCCAAAAGTCAATTCAGTCGACTGAAGTGTAGCTAAATCGGAGCAGCATCGCAAGCAAGAGCAAGAGTGGGAGCAGCAGCGCGAGCAAGAGCAGACCAGACAGGGGACCGAGAGCAAGAGGAGAGCAGCTGCGCGAGCGAGAGCTAAAGCAGCAACAGCTCCTACTGATGTGGACGTCGCCGCCGAGGGAGCGACGCTATGGAGGAAGTGGCCGGCGACGCCGTCGTGGATGGAGCCGCGCCATGTCGGCTCGGGACCGAGTGCCGGCAGCACCGTGAGATCGAATCAAGAAGAAAATGCGGGGATTAGTGTACAACCTCTTTGGTGGCGCCGATTAGGCCGCATCTTTATCTGAGGAAACGGTGATGATGATGCTCTTCCGGTGGTGCAGGTAAAGACGGCGGTGTGGGAATGGAGATGGCACGAAAGACGAGGGGAACGTCGGGGCAGCTCCTTGGAGGTGGAGGACGGGGTGGCTGAACCGGTGTTGCTGTGGACGACGTCGTCGGGGAAGAGGCTCCGGCTAGGTGGCGGACGGAGGAGGGTGTGGGGCTTCGCGGGTTTTCCTGGCCTCAGTGTAGGAATGGGTGGGCGGATGGGATGGGAGTGGGGAACCATGGCTTAGGGACGCGCTTGTCCGAAATGTGGGGTAAGTTACGAAAGTACCCCCACCGATTTGAGGCGGTTCTTTCGGTTCAGGGGTATCACGGGCATTTTGCGTGTCGGGATTTCACAGGAGGTGGGAGTTTTCGCGCGCGTTGTAATTTTGGAATAGCAAGGCGCGGGTTGAGATGGAGGGAGTTGTCGGAGCACAACGAGACAAAGATATATCTTAAATATTTCGGGCTAACAAGGCGCGGGTTGAAATTTCTGGACAAACCTAACGTGTACTGTACCAAATCAATTCGCACTACAAATGTCATTCGAAACTTTGAATTCATGTTATGTTCAATTAAAATATTTCGCTACATGTATAATGCATGCAACCTAGTACTCAAATGAACGTTTTAGTGCATTCCAAACGTATATACTACCGCTTCAATATGAACTAAATTTGAATTCGTTTCTCTATTTGAATAAGATCTACAATAATGATTGTTGTGAAGTCAAAGCATTTGAATTCGTTTCTCTGTTTTAATAAGATCTACAATCGTCATTATTGTCAAGTTAAACCATCGTTTGTGTATTATCTTCACAGCACACCACATGATTAGTCTCGAGTTACATATGAACTATGTGTACTATATGAACTCGAACTCAATTTTTTGAATCCACTTTATGTTGATTTCAAATCATAGTACATTTCAAGCTTTAGCTAGATCTTCACAAACTAAACCATGTCTCATATGTATAATGTGTTTATCACATTATGTATGGTGCCCCGCCCCCTACGCCTACAAGTGTTTAGATGTGAGTTGCAAACACCACACATTACCACAAATTCAAATAAAATGTGAGAATGTTCGATATATAGTATTGTTTAGATTGTTCGATATTTAGTTGTAGCTGCAAACGCCACACATTATCACAAATTCAAATAAAATGTGAGATTGTTCGATGTATAGTATGGTTTAGATTGTTCGACATTTAGCTGTGAGTTGCAAACGCCATGCATTATCACATTATGGTATCACATGTGCAAAACCACAACACGCGTATCATCGCTATATTCATGCATGCATATGTTTAAAACACTATGATCTCCTATTCAAATATATGAATCCACTTTCATATCAAATTATGATCTTTGTTAGTCTCTTACACCCACACAATCCTCTAACCTTTGTAGCTACCACTAACTTTCTCTCCTGCATGCACACGCCCTCCTCCCCCTCCCCCTCCCTCAGCATTCTATCCATCGCGCACATTCATTTTTTTTCTTTAGGTCATTCTCCCACAGTCTCCACAACTCCTTTCCGACACACACCGATCGATAAACCTCTCCAGCAATGTCTGCCTACAACATACACACACACACACACACCTTCAATCTCCTCCTTTATGTGTCCTTGCCTCGTGTCTCTCATACAGTCCCACACACGTGTAAACTCTCGCCCCTCTTTTCATCGATCTCACAACCGCACACTCCTCCCCCTATCTAGCTAGTAGCTGGGCCTCTCGCACCACCTCCTAGCTCCATTCTCTCTGTCTATCCGTCTCGCCGGGCCTTATTTGCCTCTAAAAAATGGACGTACACCGACCGATCTCCCACTATACATATAGCTAGCTAGGTCCTTATAACTTGTTTTTCCCCACGCGTCGATCGATCTACCTCATTAGTTATGTCTCTCCCTTCCTCCGACAAACAACAATTGATCTACTGATCTAGTTAGGTTTGCTTACCAAACACATGGTTCCCCTTCATCATCCATGGATGTGTCCCGACAGATCTATCACGCAAGGCACACATAGAAACACATCCGCACTTTTATTGATAATATGGCAGTTCCACCCTCAGTATGTCTAGTAGGCCTCTCCCACCATCTTCGAGAAGCAACTCCATCACCCATCCAGCACTCTACCCCTCTCCCTCCCTCTCTCTCTCCTCTCTCTCTGTCCCATCCTATTTCCCGTCCTTCAGTTATGTATGGATGTCGACCGATCTCCCTCAAGACATAGCTGGGTCTCTCCTTCTCAACACATATACGAGTCGTTCTACCTCTATAGTTAGGCCTCTGCCTACCCCTCCCCCCACGCCATCCCACACACACACATCGATACATCGAGCGCTCTAGTCATGTCTCCTTGCCACACACAAACTTGACCTGTGCCCTCTGACGTTCCGGTAGCTAGGTCAGTCGCCCTATATCTTTGACTTGCACACACACACAATTTCGATGGCTCTCTTCATCGATCTCGCACCCACCCACTTGATCCTCTCTTCGACTCTATCGATATCTATGACCCCTCCCTCTCTTCTCGTGGATCGCCCGACCCTCTATATATGATATGGATAGGCCTCCATTTCACACACATTGCATGCAAAATTTTGTTGGAGATGTCATCGACACATATTCCCACAAATACATTCACGAAATCAACCTCCCCCCAAAACAAAAAACTCTCACGAACGCACAAGCCATTTTTCTAGGTTTGTATCTCTCACACACACCCACGTAGGTGGGGGATGTGCACGAAGAGAAGAGGTGCACGCACGGCGCACGTATTCCCGTCTCTTTCCCAACCACACCCGCGCCGGTACACGGTGGAGCTCATTTCTGTACGAAAAGGTAGCCCACGTGGTAATTTGACACGTGTACTGGTTGTCCACTAGATGGAGGGAGGATCGTCTACCATGGGTGACAAACAAATTGTGACTTGATGCGTTATGTTAAAAAAGAGGCAAACCATGTGGAGCCTACCTTAGAGGCAAGGCTCTATACACTGCAGTACTTTTGATGTGTCCCGTCAACTCACAGAACGAGGAGAAGCTTGCTTAGTATGCCGGCTCCCCCGCCCATGGGCGCGGTGGCTCGCAGGATGAGGTGAAGCTTGCTTACTAGTAGTTGTACTGTACGCCTTACGCCCGCTCCCTCGCCCACGCGCGCGGTGGCTGGCAGGATGAGGAGAAAATTTTACTACTCCCTCTGTTTACTCCTCGTCCCTACTACATTGGTTAGAGAGATTATCATATTGTTTGGAATATATATGTCCTTTAGTAGATTTCAATATGAACTACTAGTACATACTCCAAACACTGATGTATATAGACGTATTTTAGAGTGTAGATTCACTCATTTTGCTCCGTATGTAGCATAAAGTTGAGACACTTATTTTGGAATGGAGGGAGTACATATTTGCTATGATCTGTCAATCATTGAGATGCAATAGAATGCATGTTAGTCTCCTTTGTATTTGATGAAATGTTGCAACGGGCAACCTTGGACGCAAGATACATGTAACAGAAGCTGGAAGCTTCATAGCATTGTACTATCTCGCAGATAAATTACAGTACGTACTATACAAGTACTTCCTCCATTCCTAAATATAAGTCTTTGTAGAGATTTCACCATGAACCACATACAGATGTATATAGATGCATTTAGGAACGGAGGGAGTACTATGTAAAGAGTTAGGTGTCGCACTGTGTCCAGAAAATATGGTGATAGTGTGAGGTGGGCCATGTAATCACTGAGCCTGCGTGTTTTCACTGCTCTTGCACTCCTCCGCCGTAAGAATGGAGAAAATTGTAATCTAGTAGTACCTCCTTTCACCGAAAGCGTGGGACATCCAGCAGTCCTACCACCTCAGTAATAATGACCAATGAGCCGTCAAATCACATAGACCCAGCAGTAAGTTGGACGGACGAAGCAACCATCACTCTTGAATCCGCTTCTCCCTTCAACGCAGGCGCCAGTGAGAGGTCGCGTCCGCTCTGCCCGAGCATGAATGCGGCACCAATTCTTTGGAGCGGCGTTGACCATTTCGGGCGGGAAGCGCGCGCGGGCGATGGAGGGGCTTTGGGTGGGCCAGGATGGTCAGGAGCGGGCGTGGCAGCTGTTCGCCTGTCCCTACCAGACGCCCGGAAATGAGTGGATGCACCGACTCTCGCGGCTAAAATCGTACACTACACACCATCTCTCTGTAGGAGTAGGCCGATCTGTCGCTCTCTCTAACACACACATGCTGTTAAACACACACACACGGACACGCACACGCACACACAGGTTCATAGAATAGGAAAATCATGCGAGTGCGAAGCCACAGGAAGTGAGATACAAATGGAGTACGTACAAGAAGAGAAGAGGTGACGAATATTCCATCAAACCCGGACTGAGGAGTAGTACTCCCTCCGTCTAGGTGTTAAGTCATCCTACGGAAATCAGATATTCCCAAAATGTTTAGGCGTCGTCCATTAAATTTGCATCTCAATCCCCTCCTGGCCTCGTTGCTAGCGAGCATTGTTACTTAGGGAGCGTTTGGATCCTTAGCAAGAACAGCTTATAGCATAGCCGGGCAAGGTTAGGCATTTGGAACTGTTAAAATATGTTTGCTTTTGTGGGCCAGCTAGCTTGGGTGGGCTAGAAAAACCTTGCTAGCTTAGGAGAGCTAGATCGGCTCGCTTCCGACGGCAAACTTCGTGTAGTAGTAACATAGACTAGTAACATATGCATGTTACTAGTCCAAGTTACTCACCACTATGATCAGCCTAAGCAATGTAACCAAACGCTCCTTACTCTGCCTTGCTATCTCCCCCGGAAACCCAATGCATGGAGCGCAACTACGCGTTGATCAGTCAAGAAATCAAAGTCGGCTTGCATGCGAGTTAATACGTGGCCCTGCATGGTAGCTAAAACGGCATCTCTTAGTTGTTTGGATTAATTGTTGCGTTTAGAGATAGAAATCAGGGCTTTGATTGGAGGAATACCGGTCAAGTTTCTCCTTCTCCTCCAATCTGCTTGCACCTTGGTCCCGCTGCACCTTCTAACGTGACTTATTACACCTAGATGGAGGGAGTCGTACAAGATACGGTGGCACACTGACTTAGGTCGAATACAAGTGCCCAAAATTGTGTGCATGTTATAATAAGGATTCACTTAAAATAGTACGTGAGCGAACAGAGGGATCAATTAGACAGTGTTCCCGAGCAGTAGCGAGATGTGTGAGGTAAGATACACCGCTGGCGCTTTTAATTTTTCTTATTAATTTGTTTGTTTCACCCTCTGACTGGTGGTACCCAACGTACTACGTGGAGAGAGGTAAGGTGACTAAGGCTGCATTATTTCTGCACCACTGTGGATAGTCTTACCACCAAGGCCACATGACACGATTATGATTTAAATCCCAATGACTCCCACACACAAAAAAACATGGCATGCTTGTCACACGAATGCAGGAATGTATAAAAGGTTATTTTCCTCTAGTTGAACATAACGGGAGGGTTGTGTAGCTGGTTAGCCTGTTTGCTCATCAAACATGAGGTCTCGGGTTTGATAACTACACTTGCGCATAATTCATGCCAGGAGGATTCTTTGACTGGTCAAAATGGAAGGATACGGAGCTATACGATCTCGTAGTGACTGTATAATCACCTCATCACGTATAAGCTGCAGCCTCGGCGCTTGTTTTCTAGGGTTTGCACTCTTCACACTCTCTCCAGTATATATATACACGTTGGAGCCTCAACGCTTGTAGTTGCTCTCTTCACACTCTCTCACCCTCTCCAAATCTAAACAAGACTTCGTTGGCCTCTCTCTCTCCCCTCACTGCTGGTCTGCTTGTAGTTGCTCTCTTCACACTCTCTCACCCTCTCCAGATCTAAACAAGACTTCGTTGGTCTCTCTCTCCCCTCACTGCTGGTCAAAGAGCCGGCAGGATCCGTCCGCCGGGAAGGGAAGGAGGCTTAACGCTGTCGCCGTCGGCGATGGAGGGAATCCACTACCGGCGCAGCTGTTCACTTTCTCCCAGCGGCGGCGCGGGAGGGCCTTCGACCCCTTCTTCTTCGCCGCCGTACATAGTGTGGGTCGAACGGCCTCCGGTCGCCCACCGAACCACACCCCAAGAACCTAAGGTATAATTTACTTATTCCGCATGCATTGCTCTAGCTGCATGTGGGCTTTTTCCGCTTCTGCACTCGAATCTAGGTGTTGGATCAAACAGGAAAGTAGTGGGGAAAGTTGTATACCATGAATCTAGGACGCGGTTCAAAGAGGAAAGGAATGGGGGAAAGTAGTGGGAAAAGTTGTATAGCATGAATCTAGGACGTGGTTCAAAAAGGAAAGGAAGGGGGAAAGTAGTGGGGAAAGTTGTATCGCATGAATCTAAGACGTGGTTCAAAGAGGACGGGAATGGGGGAAAGTAGTGGGGAAAGTTGTATAGCATAAATCTAGGACGTGGTTCACAGAGGAAAGAAGTGGGGAAAGTACTAGTACAGACTGGCTATCCAGCACGTACGTTGGTCGAAAAGGGAAAACAATGACAAACGCAGTACGCACATCTGTAATGAACTGATCTTTTGTTTTGGGGGACAAGGCTGTAGAGTTTGAGCAGGACTAGATTTGCTGCGTTCACATAGGGAAAGGTGTCTAAAGATAACAAAACTGGGACCAACACAAATATGCTCCTTGGTTGTCTGTTCTTTGTTGCAACAGACTGTGCATCACCCCAGTACATCGGTAGATGCACATGCTGCTGGTGCGTCCACTGTCCCGTGCAACTCTTTAGCTGTTGTTAATCTAAGGCCCTGTTTGGTTAAAAACTCCCTAGTCCCTACCTGCTTGGTTCCAGGGACTAAACATGGACTAGAGGTTATTAAATGACATGCTAAAAGACCATGTTACCCCTAGTAATAAACTAATAGAGATAAGGTGCGATGCGTGGCAGGGGCAACTGTTGGAAAAAGTCCCAAAAAGACTCTCCCTCGGGGTCTTCTTTCTTTAGTCCCAAATGCCCACTTTTAGTCCCTAAAAGTTCCTCCTGTTTGGTTTAGATGGGACTGACACGGAGTTTTTTTAGTCCCTCCACCAAAATGTCCCTGTAAGCAAACATCCTCTAATAATGCTGCTGGAAAATTGATGCAATGCCACAGTTAAAAGCAAATTACATGTTTAAGGAATTTTATTGTTAATATAATCTATCTGTTAATATTAATCAATGCCACCGTTTGAGAAATGCTACTGTCTTGCTTTATTTCCCATTTAGATAAGGTAGATACTTCTTTTTGTTGGCTTCTGTGTCATCCAACGTTATTGACCACTAGTTGTTTCCTTTGCACCTCTGTGTAAACAGGGTTATCTACTTCACCTCGTTGCCATTGTGACATTTTGTTGCACTGCACAAAACACTTTTGTTTTAAGAGTGTTTTGTGCAGTTCAACCAAAATGTCACACCGACAACGTTGCTTGATTGCTTGATCTTAGTGGAACTGCACAGGAGGAGATCTTACTTCCTATCCGTGTTGGCAAATTTGGTTCAGATCTTCTTCTTGTGGGTTGTTTCAATTTCACGTCATGAGAGGTCAGTACTGGCCTTCTTTCACATGATTCTGCAGTGTGCTTTCATATGTTGTGCTACTTGTACGGTAATGTTGCTTGATTTTAGTGAACTGCACAAATGGAGACAAGACTTCCAATCTGTATGTGCACCGTAATATCCCATTGAGGTAAGATAAGGATATTTCACAACTGTTGGCCTGTATTTTACCACTTTCATCAGAAAATTAATGTCATTGTTTAGTTCTATACTTGTGCAAACTAATTGACATGCCAAATCTTACATTGAAGGTGAAGCTTGTATGTTATTAAACCAAGTGATGAAGGGGAAGAACAAGCGGAAGAAAAACAAAAATCAACTCCTGGTGCTGTAATGAAGCACTGGAACTGTGATGACACAAGTAATGATATAGTTTTGCATCTTAATTTATTGCTATGGCTGGAATGAGCAATTGTTTTGCCACTGATTTGATGCCACTCTTAATGTAATACATAATTATCTCTACTTGTGCAAACAGGGATCTTCTTTGAAGATACCATATGTTTTAGTGGAACTGCACAAGAAGATGTTAGAAACATTAATCTAATCGAGGAGTATATAGTAAGCATGGCCACCACAGTAGATAGCAACAGATGGTTCCGGAGAAGTGCTTCATCTGTATGCTCTACACAATAAGCCTCCTGACAAAGGTTGGTACTCGCCCACTGATTTCATCCATATGATTGAGCTTTGTCATCTCTATTGGTGTTGTGCTACTGTTTAGATATTGTCATCAAAAGGTGGTCCTTGAGAAGTGCTTCATCTGTGCTGTTTTAAATATTTCCTTTCCTTTTTTTTGAGCAAATAAGGATGCTAGCATTTAGTTATCCTCTTGTATTTGCACAACAGGATCATCCTCCTCTAAAGAAGAATATGGAGTACGTGAAGTGACTAGTTCCGATTATGCCAGGATGAAGAAGCCCTGTCTATCTTCTCATCAGAAGGCGCAGTTGAAGGATGGTTACATTACCCCCCACAAGACCAAACTAACTTCAGCTCAGAAGGACTGACAAATCTCCATTTTCTTGTTGTGATGCGGGAGTACAATGTTGTTCTAGGATTCTTTCCGGTGAGTTCCATTTTTCTAAAAGTGTGCTCTACATGGACCATGTAGGTGCCTGTTTAAACTGTCAATTCATAGTACAATTTGCTTTATACTAATCACTTTTTTTGTATTTGTGCAAACAGGGGTGCTCAGCTTGATTTCAATGGGAACTGCACAAAATGTTCATGAATACATCGAATCATTCATTTCCACCGCAAGAAAGGAGGTGCCGATAAGGCGTTGCAACATATAAGGGCGAAATCATACAAGCTACGCGCGAATTTGGTTGATTTTGGTGGAACTGCACAAAAAGAATAGCTGGTTTATTTAGCACGAGGTGCCATGTCAATGTCCGAACTGATGGCAAACCCTGCCCATTCCACAATCGTAGGCATTTGATATTTTGGAATGGGAAAACCTTGTCAAATTTTGCTCATTGATTTTAGCAAGAAGACATGCGTTTGATATTTTCGATTGGGACGCCCTTTGCTGTCAGCAGCGTCGATCCATTTTTTCTTTATTCTTTAGTTGTGAAGTAAATATTGGCTCTGACATGTGAATCGCTGAGATGCATAATCATCGTTTGTTTTGAATGTTCTCTATGAATTGCCAGGCCTATGTGTTTGATTTCAATGTACATGAACGCCAAAAAGCTGCTCAAACTCTTTGTACTCCTTCTGTTCCTTTTTACTTCTCACATTGTGGAAGTGCATACCTTTTTCTATAAGATTGGTCAAAGTAGAGATACTTTGACTGCAGACAAAACTTGTATGCAGACTAGAAAGGACCGGAGGGAGTACATGTGAAACTGCTGCAAACGAGGTGATCACCCTAGGAATAATGCTAGTACGTATTGTTTTGCATGTTCATCCAATTCCAGTGATACAAGAATTCAAACTAATTGAAATAAATTCATTCATACACGGTCGGATTTCATATAAACATGCCGGATTTCATTACATTTCATACATTCTTCAACTAAAAAGGGGTGCGCTGGAGGTATAATTAATTAACCGAAGTTACCCACCTGTGTCTGGCTGAGCCGAGCAGAAGCTTGAGTGACTTAACTGCAGGTGCAGTTGCATAACTAACATGTGGCCCAGATGCCTGTTGGGCCCACATGTCAGTCAGCCAACTGCACCAGCAGTTAAGTAGAAGCAGCGTCCTTCTCCAACATAGCTCTCCGACTCCACGTCGCGGCCAAGAAGCTAACCGGCCGTCAGTGGTCAACCCGCCTAGCTTGTCATGGCGATTAGGGCAACTAGGAGCCCAATGATCAGGATCCCCACATGACAAACACGTTTCTTCTTGTCATTCTTCTTCTTGAAGTTCGTGTGTTGCACAACCTTGTTCTTCCCATCAAACTTTTCTTTACCATCAAACTTTCCCTTGTTCTTGAACTTTTGGGGCTGGAAGTTCTTCTTCTGTACCAGATTGGCACTAGATCCTCCCTCAATTCCTCGAGCACGTCCGGTAGCATACAACCGAAGTGCTCAAGTTCTCTAGCAAATGACTATATCTCATGAGCTTGCTCAACCACAGAGCGCTCTTCAATCATCCTGTAATCATAGAATTGCTCCATGATGTACAGCTCAGTGCCAGCAACCGGAGGGTAGCAGCGGTGGCCTTACTTGGACCCGAGCGGCGGCGACCTACCGTGTTCTACTCTTCCTTGTTTTCTGTGTGGCGCGGCCTCGTTGGCAGCGGGGCAGGGCCTCGGCGGAGCTGGCGATGTCCTCTGTCCCATTGCCGGCGGGCGGCGCCTCGGCGGAGCGGGGGAAATCCTTCCCCTCGTTGCCGGCAGGGTGGGGCCTCGGCGGAGCCGGCGGTGTCCTCTGCCTCGTTGTTGACGTCGCGGGGCCTCGGCAGAGCAGGGCCTCGTCGACGCCAGCGGAGCGGGGACTCGTCAGAGCCGGCATTGTCCTCTGCCTCGTCCTTGGTCTTGCCAAACAGCGCCTCGCCCGCTTCATCGCCCTCTTTGTAGGCGGCCGCAGCCTCCGCCACCGGCATGCGGTACCGCCAGCGCTCGAGGCGGCCTCGCGGGCGGAGCGGTACGAGTCGAGCAGCGCCTCCTGCTCCGCCCGCTCCACGGGGATCTGCTCCTCCGCCTGCAGGTGCTCCTGGAGGAGATGGTGGTTGTAGGCGGCGTCGACCCGCGCCTCTTGGAACCGCTCCTCAGGCTTCTGCCTCACAGTGCCCATATATTGGACACGGGCCTCGCCGATGGTCATGGTGCAATGCATCGGCGAGGATGGCGCGGAGGAGGGGGTTGGCGCCGGATCGTCGACTACCATGTTCTCCATTGGGACATCGTCGTCCGGCTGCCTGCCGGCCAGCCAGTCGGTAGCAATGGCTGCCATCTCCTTGTGGTCCGTCGTCCGCCCATCCCGAAGAGCGCTGGAGCGCGAGGAAGCCATGGTGGGCAGTAGTGGTGTGGACAGGAGAATAGGAACGGATGCGGATGACTGCGGCTATGGCCGTCGCAGCAGTTTATATAGCAATGGTGGGTGGCGGAGGGATGGACGTGTGGCACCGGAGTAGCCGCCTCGGCAACCCCGTATCATTAATGTGGTCGGCAGAAGGACGGACGGACGGCACTTGTGTCGTTTGAAGGCGGAGCAATCGCATGCACCGGGAAGCGGGGCGGGCGGCGCTGACCGTTTTGGGCGGATAGCGCGCGCGGGCGAGGGAGGCGGTCTAGGTGAGCCAGGGAAGTCAGACTCGTGCTTGGTAGCGGGTCGGTCCAGCAGCCGCACATGCTGGCTCGCTAGGTACCTTGCCAAGCTGAGCGACGACAATCAGACGATGGACGTAGCTTCCGACCACGAGCTGGCGCCACTGTCCAAGCCGGTTCATGCCGTGTTCACCATAGAGCAGGTGCGGCCGCACTTCGTCGCCCTAATGGCGGAAGAGCTACCAGTGCAGGAGGACCTGTGCTGCAACCTCCGTCTCCTCAACGAGCACCAGTGAACAAGCGAACGACAATGCCGTCGCGGACATGTGGCCCTATGATCCTGGCTTCCCGAATTAGCAGCGGGCGCTGTATCAGACCATCCGTAGGGCCCGCGAGGCCCTCTCCGTCGTCCTTCGAGTTGTTGCGCTCGCCGTGGCACCGCCGTCTCGCGTTGTCAACATGGTCAACGGACATGAGGATGAGGAGATGACTTTACTTGGAGAGGATGACAGTGGGGACCCACCAGGGCCATAGCCGCACGTACGCAAGTGCCTCCTTATTAGTATATAAAACTATATTTTTTTGCTTCCTCCTGGTTTCCTGACATCACGGTCCCACACCATTGTAAACCTATGTAGTCAATAAACGAGAGAATTGCACAAGAAGCGGCCGACAGCTGGGACCAAGCAACTCGAGCAGTATTTGTGTTTTCGAGGTGTGAGCACTGCAAAGTTTTTCTTGAGCGATGTTTAGCCCAGATATTAATTTTTCTCCTCTGAACAACAACGAAAACATCGCTGCAGCTATTAACTGGGCGAGTTGTGGCCCGTCTAGCCCAGGCCAAATATCCAGCCTAGATATTAATTTTTTTCAAGCTGAAAATGGCTAGCCCAGCTATACTTTTTTTAGGAATACCCATGCAAGGTCAAGTTGTTATTCTCCGCCCTGCTGGGCTGCAAATCTTTCTTAGGAGGGATGCATTAGGCTTAACAAGAAAATGGGCTTT
The DNA here is from genome assembly GCF_002575655.3 of Aegilops tauschii subsp. strangulata. Lineage (NCBI taxonomy): Eukaryota > Viridiplantae > Streptophyta > Magnoliopsida > Poales > Poaceae > Aegilops > Aegilops tauschii. The sequence goes on along the minus strand of NC_053037.3, from coordinate 411,686,777 downwards.
AAGAAATAATAAATGGAATGTAATTATAAAAAGTAAGCAGTAACTATAAAAAATGCACCAAACACGTAATTACTTTATAAAATATTATTTTTGGATATTGAAAATTTTAATTTCATTAATTGTTGCGAGTGCAATGTTTCATTGGATTTTTACGTAATATAAATTTATATTGAAATTGTATTTAATCTGACTAGAAATTTCGGGATAAAAATATTTCGGATCCCATCAAAATGTGGGAAATTTTATTGAATTCTGTTTTGAACGGTTGATTGAAATGGGTTGTACTTTTAACAAACTGTAAATGGGCTGTAGTAAATTCCATTAGAATTCAAAAATTGGCTGCACATTCTTACAAATCTCAAATGGGCTATAAGTTCTCTGCCACACACTTGTGGCCTTACTAAGTTGACGCGTCCCCTCAAAAAAAAAAGAGTTGATGCGTATGCAAGGCTTTGTCAACTTATAGTCAACACACGGTTCTAGCAGCAGTGGTCGTTGGATGTCCATCCAACGGATGCCGTGCTTCTTCTTCAATCTCGGATATTCTAGCTTCACCCGCCCAAAAAATGATTCCTCCCCCTGACATCTGGGCACACCGTTTCGGAAGCTGACCTATGGGCCTAGTAAGTTGACGCGTACCAAGGGCTTTGTCAACTTAGTCAATATAAACCATTCTATCTGCAGTGACCGTACGATGTCCATCCAACAGTCGTCGTGCTTCTGCAGCCTCTGGTCTTCTTGCTCCAGCCGCCCAAAGCAGCGTCGGTCGTGCCGCCTGCTCCTGCCTCTCATGGCCGGCGGTGCTGCCACGGAGGCCTCACCACCCCCTACTACTCCCACCGCTTGCCAGGCCATCCCTCCACTCACCCACAGCCCCTGTTATTCTGCGGCGACATTAGCCTCACACCGCAGCCAAACCAGTGAACCCTCGTACTCCTCTCCGCGTGGGTATCCACTGCCGCGTCTTCCGCGGCTCTGCGTCGTCCCCTTCCTAGGCCTCGCAGTCGTCCACCGCCGTGGTGCTCTCGGCGCGGCGTGGTCAATGTGGTCAACGACCGACTTCCATCGGAAGAGTACTGTACGTGGAGAGGCTGACAGCTGGGTCCACGGCCGCAGCAAGGAAGTGCCTCCTTATTACGCGCAAAATAATTATTCCTCCACCTGACAGCGGGGACCCACCGGATGGGCCACCGTATTTCACGAAAAAAATGTTTCCCCCTAACTGCTGGGACCCACCAGCTACATCTTCGCACACAAGGAAGTGCGTCCGGGCAAAAAAAAACAATTCGCCCCTGACTGCTGGGACCCACCAGCTATATCTTCGCAGGCAAGGAAGTGCCTAACAGTCGGGACCCACCTGGTCGAAGCATACGTAGCGTCGTCATTCTGGTCGCGAATGTGTACGTACATACTGGTCAATGTAGAGGCGCATACGCGTCGTAGTAGAGGCGCCCACGTAGCATGTACACGTACGTACAGCGGCCAATGTGCAAGAAAGAAAATACGACCACGTATGTACATACGGGCAGGGTCTCGAATGCCTACTCGCGCATACGTACGGCCAGGGCTCGTGTACATGGCTGGGTCAGAACGGAGAAACTGCGTCGTCGTCGTGTTCATGGGGAGCCAACCGGCTGGGTCGGAACGGAATGCATCGTCATGTTCATCGGGAGGGCTTGGACGGAACAGCCGATGGAAACGAGGCCTGGCGTACCACAGAACGGAGGAAACGGCCTTGTGTTTAACCGGCCACGTCCGAAACAGGATCATGTTCATCGGGAGGGGTCTGGCATACCGCAAAATGGAGGAAACGGACCTCCTACGGTCGAAACGGGGGTCATGTTCATTGGGAGGGGTGTGGCATACCGCAAAACGGAGGAAACGGACTTGTGTTGGAGCTCTACGGTCGAAACGGGGGTCTTGTTCATCGGGAAAGGTGTGGCGTACCGCAAAACGGGACTCCACGGGATACTGTTCATCTCCACCGTTAACCCCCTCCAGCCTGCACGTGCTACTGTTCATCCACCATCGACCTCCTCCAGCCTCCACTTGCGACTGTTCATCCACGGGCTCCTGTTCATCTAGCCTCCACCGCGCGCTGCTCCACCGGCTATTGTTCAACCAGCCCTCTCCACGGGCTCCTGTTCAACCACCCCTCCACGGGCTACTGTTCATCCAGCCCTCCACTGTCTACTGTTCATCCAGCCCTCCATGGGGTGGTCCTGTTCATCCAGCCCTCCACGGGGTCCTGTTCATCCAGCCCCAACCGGCTCGATCGATCGGGGTCCTGTTCATCCAGAGGCAACACCACGGGGTCCTGTTCATCCACCCCCACCGGGAACTGTTCATCCAAACCCCCCAGCAACGCTCACTGTTCATCCAGAGGCAGCATCGATCGGCTTCAGTTAGCAGCAGTAGCGAAGGAATCGCTCGATCAGGTTCAGTTAACAGCCATCGATCGATCGCTCGGGTTCAGTAACGCGTAGCCTGCAGTGCAATCACTCGGGTTTAGTTAGAGCCCAACGCCTCGCTCGGGTTCAGTTAGAGCCCAACGCCTCGCACCCACGCGCGTGCGTGTACGAGAGAAACGCCAATCGCTCGACCCCGACCACCCACCGTAACTGGGAACACCCCGATATTTTCCTCGCCCTCGCTTCTACCACGATTTTTTCTCTCTTGGACGGCCCAAAGAATGTCATGCAGCTGCGTCTCCGGCCCGCCCAGGACGAAAAGCCCATTTTCTGTCATGATTTTTTGTCATAGAAGTAGGAGTCCACCACATCTATGATGATACCGGGTTTTGTCACAACTATCGTCATATAAGTGTCATAAGTATGACAGAATTTTTTTCGTTCGGCCCAAAATGTCACGGATGTGTCTTTCTTTGTAGTGCTCTTCGCCTCGCATTCCCCTCCCGTAGACCTCCACCAACGCCATGTTGCAGAAGGATCATCTGCCACTAGCCTTCAAGTTTCGTGAAGTCGACTCCGAGCCAGAGGGGATAGAAAATAAGGAGGAATGGGGTCTCATGGACATGGCCCTGAATGAGCTGGTCGCGGCAGATGCTGCCCCCATGCCCATCAAAGCTCCCATCCCCATGCCCGCGCCAGCGACCATCCCCGTAGCTTTGACGGGATGATCACCGAGCACTATTGCAGCGCTAGAAGCTGCGGGCATCAGCGAGGTCCCCGCGGACCCGCGCGAGCTCGTGTACATGCCAGCACCAGCGCCCCCCGCGTGTTCCCATGCCCGCCCCTGCACCCACTGCGGTGCCGGTCCCTATGTGTTTGCATGCACCCGCTACACCCGTGGCCGTGCACGCGCCCCCTCAGCGTCATGGGACGCCACCATCGGCTGCTACCTTGCCGCGCCGCGACTCTCCGTCCTCCCGCGCCCTGCCCGTCGATCGCGCGACGATGGGGTCTTTGATTTCCAACTCAAGAAAATTCTGGGTTGGCTTGAAGACTTCAACAACGGCGTTCCAGAGGACAAGGACGACAACGACAACGCCAACGCAGCACGCCATCTCTGCTGCCGCAACAATTAGTTTTTGGGTTTAGTACTGTATCTCGGTCGTATGAATGTAAAGTCACAGTGTGACTGCATGAAACATATGGTTTGAACAAAATACAGCGACGATGTGAATGTTCGCCCACCATGTGATGTGGAATGCGACGTAGCTTCACATCATGCCGCCGGCTCATAACTGTCGGCCGACTTGTAGATGACCATTCCCTGCATGTTCAACTACTCGATGCATGTGGTTGCTCACGGTTGAGGCTGCAGCGGCGTGCTCTGCCCGCATCCTGCCGCACACGCTCTGCTCTCGCGTCCCTCCACCGCTCTGCCTACGTCCCTCCGCGTGGGCTGCCAACGTTTGGGGCCGGCGCACGATCAAATACGTCCGTGCTGCCATTATGCATGTGGTTGCGCCGGGCTCAGCGCCATGATGCAGTTACCCGCTGCAAAAACTGCCATGCGGACGTGCCGAGAATCCAGGCTGCCCGGCCCCCATTTATTCTCGCGGCCATTTACCTTAATCTCTCACGCCCCACGACACAATAAGCACATCCATGACGACACATACAGAGAGGATATCCAGCGACTCCAATGGCGCTCCCCGTGGCTCCAATGGCACTCATGTGGCACCCTGACTCGGAGAAACCGAAACGCCCCGTATTCCAGCCCAGAGATCAAGGAGAAGTCTTCTGGAATACGGCACTGCTTAGCATAGAACAAATCAGCTCTTTATTACAAGCTATGTGGGTACAAGGGGGATTACATCGGCACGGCGACACTACGCCTGCCACGGTTGTTCCATGCAAGCAGCAGAATAACACGATGCAGCGGAATAACTCTAGTAGCGGAACAACGACGATGGTGATGAACTCCACTCCGTAGGGACTCTGACTGGAACGCTTATCCTAGCTCGCAAACAAGGAATCCACGGCAAGCAAGCAATCAAACCCGACATGACCTGTAAGCTGGCATGACACGCCAGGTCAGTACATTGAATGTACTTGCAAGCTCACAGCAACCAAGAGCAATCAAGACAGACAACATCATGGCAATTACAAGTTAACAAGGATTAACATGATACTATTAGATCAATCATGGCATGAACAAGATGAAAATGATACAGCTAGAACAATACGAGCATGGCATAACATGGTGATACTAGCATGCAACATGATAACGCTATTATGCACCAACTTACTCTGCTCGGATTACCTCGTAACCATCCCATGCATAAACTTACCATCACGGACATCACACGATCATCTCAGGATCCAATCAAGCTTGGTATTACAATACTGTAGTAATCATTAATGACCACAAGGAGCTTGACCTTAACCCTTGATTCTCGCATAACACCACAAATATCCAACAACTCAGTATCCTCGATACCACGGCGATCATCTCACGATCACAATCAATCTCTTCCTCATCATCGAACCAGGGTTGTTATTAAGCACATTATTGTTATTACTGTTGACCCATAGTGTGACCAACTACGAACTAGGCCCTTATCTGCGGGTGCGGCTATCGATAGATTTAATAAACACTCTGCAGAGGTTAGCACACTTTACCCACACCACGGAACCCATGGCCTCACGCTCCCATTCGGGTGGACCAACGGCATTTCGAAAAAACCGATCTACCACCATGACACTCTCCTGGCCAGTCTGAACAACTCCCATCTGGGATAAGTCATGGGTGGCCACATGCCTACCAAAGGCATCAACGACCACCGTCATGGCAAAACAATAAACGGTCCCAAACGGGGACAACCCGGGTACAATACAACAACGGGCACACAAGGCTTATGCCATCCTACCCAGCTAAGGTAGCGCCCGCGCATAACCTTCCCTCGTTGGAGGCACCAGCGAGAGGCATGACAATAGACCCAGTTAGGACCTTCCCACAAAGGCAAATGCGGTTGCACTGGTCAGCTCGATATGGTGGCACCATGACCTAGCCAACAGTTGTTCAAGTTCATTTAAGTCCAGTTAAACTTGAATGCAAATGATGTTGAGCCATATTAAAACAACATGATGCAACTTCAATGCATGAGCATGGTATCAACATAATCATGGAGGTGCAACATAATCATCGAGCATATCAACAATATTAAATCATATATCCGAATGAGCATGACATACTGACTAGCATGAATATCATAAGCATATCATGACCACTAGAATCAACAATAAATACTAGGGACAATTGCATTTTTACCCCTAGTTGGTTCCTACCCACGGGTTTTGCCCTTACTTTTTGAGCTTGCTCAGCTTTGCCCTTACTTTTTCCGTCGTGGTCCCTCGAATGCCCTTTGACCGTTTGACCAAAACTTTGAAAATTCATAACTAATTCATGAACTCAGAAAAATGTAAATAAGATATCAAAATGTTCAGATAAACATTACCTTTATGTGCATATCATTTGCATTCAGGACAAAAGCACCCTTTAAACTACTTGAGGTAATTAATGTTATTAACATTATTAAAAATAAAAAGGTATAAACAATATTTTTTTCATGAACAAAAATTACATGCAAATGTACGTGATGTTTTATGAACATCGATATATCTTATTTGCATTTTTCTGAGTTCGTATCATCTTGTTAAGAATGTTCTAACGATTTTGACCATTATTTGGAAACTTCATAACAAGTTGATACGAACTGAGAAAAATGCAAATAAGATATCAGGATGTTCAGAAAACATCACCTACATTTGCATATAATTTTTATTCATAAAAAAATATTGTCTATACCTTTTTATTTTTAATAATGTTAATAACATTAATTACCTCAGGTAGTTTAAAGGGTGATTTTGTCCTGAATGCAAATGATATGCACATAAAGGTAATGTTTATCTGAACATTTTGATATCTTATTTGCATTTTTCTGAGTTCATATGAATTAGTTATGAATTTTCAAAGTTTTGGTCAAACGGTCAAAGGGCATTCGAGGGACCTCGACGGAAAAATTAAGGGCAAAATTGAGCAAGCTCGAAAAGTAAGGGCAAAACCCATGGGTAGGAACCAACTAGGGGTAAAAATGCAATTGTCCCTAAATACTAAGCAAGAACATATCAAGAATACTACCAGGTAAGCATGTAAACAACTAGATGCAAAGAAAACATGCGTAGCAACGGTACTCGGTAACCGACATTAGTCATGCACCGTTGAACATGACCAACTCAACATGTACTACTATCAAGCATGGAAATATGAAATTAATACTAGCAAGTAGTTCATGATAACTGTGACACCCAAAAATTTTAATTGGTTTTATCAAAATCTTTTATTTGATTTGAGGAGGGTATTTAAATTTTCTTCTAAAAGGATTTTCCCTCTCAAAATATTTTCTTTTGTGACAAGTGTTTTGTTTTGGATTCACCCAAGACTTGATTTTGGTCTTGGAGGTTTTTCCATCTTATGTGGACTCAAAACCAAATGCTTTTCATTTGGGAAATTTCTTTTGAAAATTCTTTTTAAATAGCCCTATGGCATTTGGAATGATCCTTTCCCCCTTTTCAAAATCCCTCTTGCCATGGCATGAGTGGAAATCCCCTCCCAAAAACCTTTCTCCATCTTTGGATCATGATATGCTTCAAATCCAGCAAGTTGAACCTCTCCATATTTTTGTTTCCATTTAATTCTTATCAAAAACAATTTCTGCCCTCTATTCTAGCTCTTGGGGATTTACAAAGGAGCTACCCTTTCTGCTTTGAGTTTTGCCTCCAAACCTTTTTCCCTAGCTAGTCCTTAGAGCCCTCAACCAAGATCCATGAAGATCCACTGGTCTCTAGTTCGAATATTTCAAATTGTGCTTGCTGCAAGTTTGGACCTTATTTGCCAAATTTGATGAAATTCATTTGAATTCTCCTCCTATAAATCTGAGAAAATTCAGGCAGCCTCTGGGTGCATTGAGAGGTCACCTCACCAAGTCCCAGCTCCAGAAAAATTTTCTTCATGCCAAATCATTTCGTCGAACACCTGCAGTGCACTCTTCCTGTCAAGTTCAGTTTTCAGAGAAACAGTTTCAAGAACACTGTCGTTTTCTTCAGAGCCCGTTGTCGATCTCGCCAGTACCCCGGTGTCGCCGTGCTTCCTGTCCCCTCCTTCTTGTCCCTGCGCCGCACGAACGCCTGGAAGCTTGCGGGCGTCGGTGACGAGCAGGAGGAGGTGCGCCACCCCGTGAGCGACGGCAGCGGCGGCTTTGCGGCCGCCAGAGAGAGGCGCAGCATGGACGGCGCCACCCAGCGCCGCCCAAGCCACCGAAGGCCGCCGCGTGGCCACCCACTCCCCCGTGCGCGCTGCCACCCTTCATCGTGAACTGCTAGGCGCGAAGCGCGCTCTCTGCCGCCGCCGTGCCCGTAGGGCCGCCCCGTCGATGATCGGTGCATTACGCCTTGCCCGACCGAGGTTTAGCGGTGGAACGGCACCAGTGATCTTCTCTGATGGTGCCTAGCCCCCTAAACCCCCTGCCCAACCACTGCCTCGCCGTAATCGCTCGCCGGAGCGATCCCGTTCATGGCCATCCCCTCGAATCGCCTATAAATAGAGGCCCCGAGCTCGAACTCGAACTCACACCACCCCTACGCACCACCAATACCACGCCAAGCCACTGGTAGAGCCACGAGGGAGCCTTCTTCCCCAACTCCGGCCGCCTCGACCCGCCACGGGACCCAGCTCGATTCACTCCCGTGCGTGCACCTCTACCCCTCATCTCTTGCCAGTAGCTTCCTTATGCATCCACTCTGCTGACCCGCGCTTCAATTTGGAGATTGCAGCACCCACCGGAGTTCTCCACCATCGCCCGAACCACCGTCCGCCGGAGAAAGTGTCGCCGTCGACGTGGTGCTCTCCGACGACCAAGTCCACCACCCACCGACGCGGAAGAACACGCTGAACCTCTTGGTACCCTCCGATCTCTCTGTCTCGCCGTGGTTCGACGCCGGCGACCACCGCAGCCTTCGGACGCCGGTGAGCTCCATTGGCCGTTTTGTAAACCTGACGTGTGGACCCCCCCCCCCCCGTCAGCCTCTCTTCTTTCTCCCCCTCGAACCGTTTTCTGTTGGCGCCTTCGGGCAAATGCGCTTTCCCTTCGGGCTGGCGCATTTCTTTCCGAACCATTTTCTGTTTTCTCAGTTAAGTCCCTGATTCTTTTCTGTTTCATCACAGATTAGTCCCTGGACTAAAACCCTTATAACTTTTTAATAAAAGATGATTTTTGATTGATTCTTTTTCTGACAGTCTTGTATTTTGGTCTAGTTTTTTATAGTATTTATTTGGAAAAAATTTGGAACAAGTTTTATGCACGAGATGGTTTTCACGTTAGTGTGCGTTTTCGCTATACCGTAGGTTCCGGAAGAGGTGACGGAGCCGCGAACTTCGCCGAGCTTGACTCCGACTTCTCCGAACCAGGCAAGCATGTTTGAACCTTTGATATGATAGGTGTTTTGCATGTTTGCTTGAATGGGTTGTGCATGGCATATGAGCATCGGTGAGTATCTCGTTGCATGTAAGGCAACTATCCGTGTGTTCCGAAGTTACCGTGATCTTTGATGAGAGATGGCCCGGTCATGTGGTGACATGAAAGGTAGTGAGGTGGTATTGTTGTAGCATGCTAGCCTTACGTCATCCGTTAAACTCCGACGTTAACGTGGACTGAGTCATGTTACCGTTCTTCCCCTTTCGTGCTGCCACATGTTTTCTACAAAGAATACGGTTTAGTAAGTTGTTAACCTCTTTCCGTGTACACACCAAATGGAGGGGCCGGGATGAGGGTTCCATGGCCCTGGATTAAAGCCAGTCATCCGGTCAGGGGGCATGGGTGTTTCCGGTTGGGACCGAGAGGGGGGCACCCCTTAGAGCGCGCGTATATAAATTTGATCCCATGCTACGCGAGGTTGTAGCCTCCCCGTCTCAAAGTTTTTCTTGAACGTTGCCGAGGGTGATTCCTGGCATCGGAATGTTGAATGGGTGTGTACTGGTTAGATGTGTTTCTTCTAAAACACCGTAAATGGAACTAGTCCTTGTGACTACTGAATTCCGTTGGCTGTGGTTAAAGTACAAACTCTGCAGAGTCAAATCCTTCCGAGTCATCGTGTCCGTGATCAAGGACCATGGCCAGTAGATCCATATCTATGTCAATTCTCGTGGTAGATCCCCGGTGAACAAGCATGAGTGGTATACTCGTTTGAATTGTTATTCCTGTGGATGGACTAACCTTTATTTTATCACGTATCTGAATATTTCCTGGTTATGATATTAAATTCATGAGCTGCTAAATTAATAAGTTATGAAATATAAGCCATTTATGTGATGCCGCCCAGACATCCGACTGTGGCACTCTTGTTATTTACCTTTGATATAAGCCCTTTATGTGATGTCGCTCAGACGTCCGACTGTGGCATTCTTGTTACTTACTTTTGATATAAGCCCTTTATGTGATGTCGCTCAGACATCCGACTGTGGCACTCTTGTCATTTACCTTCAATATAAGCCCTTTATGTGATGTCGCTCAGACGTCCGACTGTGGCACTCTTGTCATTTACCTTCAATATAAGCCCTTTATGTGATGTCGCTTCAGACGTCCGACTGTGGCACGCACTGTCATTTATATTCTTTTATAAGCCCTTTATGTGGTGTCGCCTTGACGCCCGACTGCGGCATTGTTATTCTTTTTGTATCCTTTCGAGGAGTCATTCAGACACTCGCTTGGCCCTCAGTATTACTTTGGGATTTCGGGAGGACTACCGCCCGACTTCCCTTTTATTTTCCATGCATTGCCATCTCGTTGTTTGAGTGCGTTCTGTTAATCTGTTCACATGCTTCATGTTTACATTTGTTGTATCTTATGTCCGAACTGTCTTGCGAGTACTTTCATAGTACTCACCTGGCTTGTTGATTTGGCCAGATGTTGACGAAGGCGATCTCATGGATGAAGAGTTTGATAGTGAGTCCGACGCCTAGAGGAGTCCCAGTCAGTCCCGTGCGATCCTGGATATTGGTCACTTGTATTATATACGCTTCCGCCACCCGCAATAAGCATCCTCGAGCCTCACTCCGTCGCTCGAAGAGCTGTTAGATTCAGGAGTCATGTCACCCACTTCATTGTGACATTTCCACTACCGCTTGTATCGTGAGCTAGTAGTTATGCCACCCCTATCCGCCTTTAAGTATTATTGGCGAGTTTGTAATAAATTGTTGAGCAGTCTCCGCTCAACCTTGTATTATATTCAGTACTCCTGGTATTTTTCTTCTGTGATCAAGACTTTGTCTACCAGTAAGAAGGATTCTTCTCTACTGGTCCGTAAAAGGGATCGATTTCTCAATAAATATTTTTATTGGAAAAACGGTCGTGACAATAACAAAGTGCAAGAAAGCATAGCATGACATTGAACACAAATCCATAAGCATTACCGAAACAACGATAACTGTATCAAAACAAGCAGACATTTAATAAATATTCAAGTTGAAAACCATGGGTATTGCATGGCTATCATGCAAATGGTGGTTGTGGCTTGCCTGGGGACGAAGGAGGCTTCAGGAAGAAGTGCGGTGAAGCCGTGGAAAGATTCGCCGGAAAAGATTCTCTCTCGGAGGGGGCTGATTAGGGGCAAGGGCAATATGGTCATTTTCAAAATGTGAACACAGAGTGAAAATATTATGAACAGATCAGGCTCAACGAGACAAAGAAGTAGGCTTTGGATTCACCTCATTCGGAGTCTCGAGCAAAAAGTTACGGCCGTTCGTTCGTTAGGCAGAGAATAAATAAAAAGTATTCTTTTTCTGCGCTAACGGGTGAACATTCATAACTTAGAGGTTTCGGCCGGCGGCTAGAAAAACAAAAAGCGTATTTTCGGAAATAAGTCTTCGGAGAAGAGAAAGCGTGAAGTGCAGTGAAGCAGCACAGAAGTACGCTTACTCGAAGGGAAAGCATATTTACAGAAATACGTCTCCACTTATCCTAGTCAGCAGTGGCGGGGCCGGGATTGAGTGGCTGTCAGGTGGGGTCCATGCGGGGAGGGCCCCGCCTGGCCGGCCTTCTTCTTCCTCTTGCTCGGGCGCGCCCTTGGCAGAGGGAGGAGGCCACCCCGACGGCGATAACTGGTGCATCCGGCTGCCGTTCGAGACGGGCTCACCGGGGAAGAAAACGGAGGGGGAGATGGCTCCAGGAGGACGGCGATGACACGGGGAACATGCTAGACATGCCCGTGCTCGCTGAGACGCCGAGCAAAGGAGGGGCCCGAGCAAGAAGACGCTTTGGACGCGGCAGTGCGTGCCAAAACGGTGGTCACCGCGTAGGCTGGCATCAAGAAGACTCCAGAGGCTGCCGTGAGATGTATGGTGATTAGTCCCTACATCACTGAGACTGAGGGAGGTGATGGATCAAGCAGATGGGCTCTGGATTGATGGGATTACTCCACTGAAGTTTGCTATATCAAACTGAATCAGGTTACAGTGATCAACAGCGAAGAGCTTGGAGCCAAATGAGTTGTCTGGGGTGTTTAGGATAGGAAGGACAAGAATCCTGTGAAGTTTGGAGGGATTTGAACCACTAATTAATATAGTTGCTTTACTACTAATTAATCTGGTCCGGAATCAAAAACAGGAAGAAGCACTCACTAGGAGTGATGAATTAAGCTGAAAATGATCATGGCAGGGTTATTTGGTCATATGAGAGTGCCATAAAACTTTCATGCCATTTGCCCAAGCCAAAATGGTACTTCCTTCATACAGCACCTCTCTGGACAGAAACTTGGGAAAATCCTGAGGGGAAATGGATAGATGAAATAAGCCCAAAATTGGTGGAGAGAGGTTAAATAGGTAGGATAAGGCCTAGGAAAATTTTCAACCATAATGGAGCAATATCAAATATACTTGCTTCACTAACTGAAAATTTGGACAGAAAGAAAGAATTGATGCTCAGCTCACATGGATGCATTGCATGAGCTTCAATCTTGAGGAGGTCTTTTATATGATGATATACAGGACCATGCAAAATTTCAACTCATTTGGACCATCCTAGCTAGTACTTCCTTCACAAACCATTCCCTCAGACAGGAACTTTGAAAAATTGCTCAGGAATATTCACTTGGCAAATGGAGTTGAATTTTGGCATGAGGCAATTATTTGGAAAGGAAAAGATGTCCAAAAAGTTTGGGGTCAATTGGGCAAAGGTAAATGGCACTTGCTTAACAAACTGCCATTCTTGACAGAATAGGAAAGGAATTAATTGAGCATGATGAGGAACATGGCAAATGAAATATTTTTCCATATTTGTGGAAGATATGACCCAAAAAATTTATGAGAATTATTTGGGAATTTTGTGAGTGATGGAAATATAGGTTGCTTCACAACCTAGGACAAATTGGGTTATTCCTTTAACAGAAAAAGGAATATTCCCAAGGAAAAGAATATTGAGGTTGGTCAAAGATGGAAATGGAAAGGTCTAGGAATGGATAAGAGGATGACAAGCCACTCTGGAAATAAAGAAGAGGTCATCTTCTTCAATTTCCAGACCACATAGCCACGGAAAAAGAAAACTCGAGCAAAAATCTCAGAAAATCAAATGAAAAAGAAAAGGGCCAAAAATCAGGCCGTGACAAACCTTCCCCCCTTAAAGAAATCTCATCCTCGAGATTTGGTTGCTCAGGGAACAAGTATGAATATACTAACTTAAGGAAATCGTTTCCAACTCGGGTATCCTTTTTCCTTTATTGGTTGTTCCCCACTGAATTCATATGACGAGACTGACGGGCTCGGGGTGGTTTGCTTCACTGTATCCACATTCTGACATATCTTACCTTACCTGCTCATGCTTATACTGGCTCCAATTCTTTTCATATCTGCTAACTTAGCTGAGATTACCATGACTGAAATATATGTCCGTCCCACAAGTCTGAGAGTGAATTCTGATGGATGTGTCATCCAGCACTGACAACCTTTCATGGAGTTGTGAACAGATTTTTTCTGGTGGACATCCAATATCTTTACTCCTTGCATTGTGTTTCTCAACTAACTGTGGGTCCTCCAGGTTCAAACAGTGAGATGGTTCATAACCGTTCTTCTAACTGATGTTGATTTCTCGCGGAGTTCTGAATCATCTTGACTGACTCCACTCTCTTGAGTGTCAGATCCGTACCAAATGTTTGATTGTCTCCTGTCTTGGCCAGCATAAAGAGGTACGGCCTTACATGATAGTATCCGCAGACTTGACTGACCGTGGTTCTGGTAGAAGAATTTTGTTCAAGACAGGCTGTCCTTTGATGCTTCACATAAGTGAGGGCACACTGGTGCGCGTCGATCCTAAACAAACGGTTTTTAACCCCTTTCCGCGACGGCATTTGGAACCGTCGCCAAGTGAGTGTGGGCGATAGGGGTGCCCTTCCCACACGACCCAGAAACCGTCGGGGATAGGGCCCCATAGTACGCCTACTCGTTTCTGCACGCATTGCCATCGCAGTCGGTATTCTGTGGTGCTACGTTTACGATGCGCGGCCCATCACAAACGGTTCACTATTATAGAACATGTATGATGCGCGTCCCATCACAAACGGTTCAGCGTTAAGAAGATTAGCTAATCGTCGTACGAGTGTCGGACATGATTATGAAACGTCAGACCATCGTAACATCATCGTACATGACAACTATCGCACACGCTATTCTGTGGTGCAACGTTAACGATGCATACTTCATCAAAAACAGTTCATGGTTGCGAATCGTGTATGATAAGGCAACTAACACAAATGTTTAGTTTGCCCAAACCGTTTGTGATATTGTCTGACATCGCACACGCTTTGCAAACGACAACTGTGTGCATGCTTGCACACGTTTCCTCTCTGTGAACCGTCTCCGATTATGGTGCATATCGCAAACGTTTGTGTTACCAACCGTGTGTGCCGTAACAACCTGGAGAGCGTAATTTCACCGTAATTTAATTGTTGCTTTTCCAAATTGTACCGGATTTGGATATGAATTTGAATGTATGCTACAACTTTATTCATATCCATCAGGTTCAAACAACCAATGCATTATTCGATTCATAGGTACATATGTTCAAGAATTACATAAGAACCAAATAAAGAATGATGAACTACAGTTGTATACTTGTACTATTAAAGACCATAAAGAAAGAGGCGAAATATATTTTGGTTGCTGAACAAGGTGAAGCGGAATGCCCATATTGTTCCCTCCTCCATGCAGAAGGCACACATGACTCTAGTCCAACCCCTTGTGATGGCCGACCGCCCATACTTCACGATCTTCATGAAAACATCTAGATAATCATCGTGTTCTGGTAGAAATACTTTAACCTTTGCATGCCCACCAATCATGTAGTTTGAGAGGTAATCTTGAGTAAACTGCTTTGGCAACCACTGCAAAGGAAAAAGATTCAGACATTGTCATCTAACACAACTCATTATGGGCAGTAAAAACAAGGCTGCAGAGTTCTTACTTACCATCCTGTAGTTCGATGTTGTCTTGGATAAAGTGTAAACAAATAGTTTAATTGCCATCTTTGGACCCATTTTATTAACAATCTTTATCAGCTTCCACACTTGATGCTGGTTCATCAATATCGCATTGCCCCATACGCAGAAAGGGTCGAAACGCGGATCTTTACCAATGACATATGTACCTAAAAGCACCAAGTTAATATTAGAAGCTAAACAACAATTGCACAATGATGTAGTACAACACTCTTTTATAATATGTCTATATACATCCGTATGTGGTAGTCCATTTGAAAAAAGAATAATATTTAGGAACGAAGGGAGTATCTTATAACATCCAATATCACTGGTGCGCGTCGGTCCTAAACAAACGGGTTTTTACCCCTTTCCGCGACGACATTTGGAACCGTCGCCAAGTGAGTGTGGGCGATAGGGGGTCCTTCCCACACAACCCAAAAACCATTGGGGATATGCCCTCTTGGCACACACGCTCGGCAAAATGAGGTCGTGTGCGACCGGCGAGCACTCAAATATAGAAATACGTACAGCAGTGCTAAAAAATACAATTATACGGGCAAAATCATTTCCGGTCGTAAGTACATCCCACATAGTCAGTCACCACTAAACATTTCCGTTCGTATATACACCCACACAGTCACTACAAGGAAAACGTTTGCGCAAGGTGGCGTAACGCAAACAGTTTTGAAGAGAATGTCGTGTGTGATTGTTCATTGATCCAACACGGTTTATTCCTAGAAACTATGTGCGTTGCCTTAGGTCATTGCCCACGGTGTTTTCTCATTAACCGTTTGCAATAAGAAAACCAATTAGCAAGCTAATTGGCCAATTAGTTGGCTAATTGGCCTATTATTAATAATCCATTTACTAATCTAATTGACATTCATATTAAGCACATAATATATTCCATTTCCATATTAAGGAAGCACGATTTCATAATTGAAATACATCGGAGTACAACATGATATAGCTTCAGCACTCAGCTATCCCATTACACAACTGCACCAATAGCAAGTTTCACATGCAACATCTAGAACCTTTCGAAATTAGCATCATAGACGGTACATAGAGAGACGCATCTCATCTGGAAAACTGCTGAAGCGGAAGGCAAATATTGAGCCTTCATTCATGTTGAAGGTCGTTGCAACTTTATGCCAATACCTATGGATGATTGACCGTCCATCCTTCGACCTCTTCAGGAACACTTCAATATTGAACCGTGGGTGTTGTATGAAAACTTTCCTCGCCTCCTGACCATAGAGGTGGTTTGAGAGTACCATCTTGTAAACCTCAGTGCTTCCCATTGTTTCCTTGCAACACATATAAGGTAGTTAGTCATCAGGTTAAGTAAGGGTTCGCATGCTATCAGTAAAATATGTTGATGAAAAATAAGCACATTGCAGATTCATCAGATTAATTCAAGCCACATGGAAAACCTATTTATCCAAACCAAGCATGATTAAGAACTAGGAAATATAGCACTTGTATATGTTTCTCATGTATTAAGTGCAGCCAAATTCGATTTATTCCTCACATAGTATACAATAAGAGAATGCAGCCACAACAATTGAACATCGCATTGCAGAATTAAACCAAGCAGTTAACTAAACACCACAACAAATGAACCAAATGTTAACTGAGCACCACATTGCACAATATAACATACTCCTAATAGAAGATCAGACAGTTAACCAAACCAAGCATGCTTAACAACTTGGAAATATAGCAATTGTATTTGTTTCTCATGTATTTAGTACAGCCAAATTCGATTTATTCCTCACATGGTATACAATAAGAGAATGCAGCCACGACAATTGAACATCGCATTGCAGAATTGAACCAACCAGTTAACTAAACACCACAACAAGTGAACCAAGCCACAACAAATGAACCAGGCAGTTAACTAAACACCAATTGAACAACATAACATACTCCTAATAGAAGATCAGACAGTTAACCAAACCAAGCATGCTTAACAACTTGGAAATATTGCACCCTGGAGAATTGAACATCTCATTTGCAGAATTGAACCAAGCAGTAATTGAACACCACATTGCAAGACATATAGAACATATACACTATAGCAGAAGATTGCATGGTGAAAGTAGATAGCACAATTCACTAGAATCTGTTAAGGAAAGGCAGTAGCTAGCAAACTGAACATGGGTCCTTATAGTGAGCTAATAAGACAAGCTACTCCTCATTGTCGGAGATATCGATGATGATTGGCTCCTTGGACATGGAAGAGGGTGAGGCCTCCGCATCGTGGGTGCCCTCGTTGTAGTGGTGAGTTGCCTAAGCCGCTCCGGGCACCAACCTGCTGGCTCTCGAGATGAGGTAAGCACGTGCACGCTGAGAAAACACCTCATAGTCTTCGTCGAAGGCACCGACGGTGGCCTCGAGAAAACGCCATGAACTGTCGTTTAAAGCAGCCAACCGCGTCGCGGCGTCAGCGCGCGAGGCGTCAACGGTGGCCTCGACGAGGAGGTGCTCCTCCAAGATCTCGGGGTCGGCACGAATGGCAGCCATCGCGACCTCATCCGCGCGTGCGACCGCGATTTGCTTCTCCGCTGCCAAATGCTCCTTGAGGTCCTGGCTATCCTGTGTGCACCGTGGCTTAGGCCGGCGCTTATTTGGTGGAGGTTCGGTGATTATGGTGGAAGGTGTTGCACTCGCGCCGGCGGTCGGGGCATGTGGGATGTGGAAGGAGGAGGAGGATGGGGGTCGGGTGTGGATTACCTGCCTAGATAAGCGAGGCCGAGCAGCGTGAAGGAGGGTCGCCGGCGAGGAGGCGGCGGTGCTGCAAGCAAGGAGTGAAGGTTTCAAATTGGAAAGGAAGGTAGAAAGGGGGATGTGGGTTTTGGTAAGGGGGAGGGGGCGGGGAGGTAGATATTTTCGCGGAAGCCGAAAATTTGGAATCGCTTCAGCCAAAAAACTGGCGCGCAAAGTGTCATCAGACACGGTCCCCTATTCAGACACGGTCCGAAGATATTTTGTGCTGCATCTCACACGGTTGGTTATAATATACAGTGTGGGATCTACTTGATTTTTCGTCTTGATTTGAATTACATAATGGGGTCACAGCGGCCATGGACGGTGTTTGAATTGCTAGACCTTTTACCTGCAGTGATCATAAAAGAATTGGAATTATTCAGGGTTCGTTTGGACATTTTTATGCATTAAGTGAGTTTTCAATGCATTTATGTGCATAATTCAAATTTGAACTGCATGCACATGCTCCCGTGCATATAAATTGGTTGAAAAATCAAATCTTTGTCCTTGGGTGCATGCTTAGGTCCCATGCAAGAAATGGCAATGAATGTCAAGCACCCTGCCACCGTCACTCGACTGCAAACATTGAGATACCTGGTTTTTAAATTCTAGTAAATCCAAAACTCGTCTGAAATTCATGAAACTTGGCATGCTATCATGGAGCGGCATCAACATGGTGTGGTAAAGTTTTTGTCCCATTTGGGGCAGGTTTGTGTATATGTTTCTCACAAACCAGAGCTTCTCACAACAAGCATGATGGTTTCAGTATGGAACGCCCCAACTTTGGGGACGAAACGATATCCATTGCCTCTAATTGCTTTCAATTTTTTTCTCGTGTCAACATAGAACAACAAGAGTGTTGTGTTATTTTTTGTGATTTTTCGGGGTTCGTTTGGACATTTTTATGCATTAAGTGAGTTTTCAATGCATTTATGTGCATAATTCAAATTTGAACTACATGCACATGCTCCCGTGCATATAAATTGGTTGAAAAATCAAATCTTTGTCCTTGGGTGCATGCTTAGGTCCCATGCAAGAAATGGCAATGAATGTCAAGCACCCTGCCACCGTCACTCGACTACAAACATTGAGATACCTGGTTTTTAAATTCTAGTAAATCCAAAACTCGTCTGAAATTCATGAAACTTGGCATGCTATCATGGACCGGCATCAACATGGTGTGGTAAAGTTTTTGTCCCATTTGGGGCAGGTTTGTGTATATGTTTCTCACAAACCAGAGCTTCTCACAACAAGCATGATGGTTTCAGTATGGAACGCCCCAACTTTGGGGACGAAACGATATCCATTGCCTCTAATTGCTTTCAATTTTTTTCTCGTGTCAACATAGAACAACAGGAGTGTTGTATTATTTTTTGTGATTTTTCGGGGTTCGTTTGAACTTTTTTATGCATTAAGTGAGTTTTCAATGCATTTATGTGCATAATTCAAATTTGAACTACATGCACATGCTCCGGTGCATATAAATTGGTTGAAAAATCAAATCTTTGTCCTTGGGTGCATGCTTAGGTCCCATGCAAGAAATGGGAATGAATGTCAAGCACCCTGGCACCGTCACTCGGCCGCAAACATTGAGATACCTGGTTTTTAAATTCTAGTAAATCCAAAACTCGTCTGAAATTCATGAAACTTGGCATGCTATCATGGAGCGGCATCAACATGGTGTGGTAAAGTTTTTGTCCCATTTGGGGCAGGTTTGGGTATATTCTTCTCACAAACCAGAGCTTCTCACAACAAGCATGATGGTTTCGGTAGGGAACGCCCCAACTTTGGGGACCAAATGGTATTCATTGCCTCTAATTGGTTTCAAATTTTTTCTCGTGTCAACATAGAACAACAGGAGTGTTGTGTTATTTTTTGTGATTTTTCGGGGTTCGTTTGGACATTTTTATGCATTAAGTGAGTTTTCAATGCATTTATGTGCATAATTCAAATTTGAACTACATGCACATGCTCCGGTGCATATAAATTGGTTGAAAAATCAAATCTCTGGTCCTTGGGTGCATGCTTAGGTCCCGAAAGTGAGAGCAGAATTTGCACATCTCTTGAACACAAACGGTTCTTTTGGATGACCCGTGTGAATCACTAGCGGGGCGGCGCAGTACTATTTGATTTGAAAGTGGGCGGCGCAATTCACGATATGGCTTTAATGCAGACGAGGGAGAGGGTAGCGGTTCCCGAAATGTTGAACGGCCAATGATGCATCCTCCTTCAATTAGCATCGTGTGAATGCATGAGGGAAGTAATGGGAGGACCGGGAAAAGAGGCAGCACGATGTGAATGCAATGCTGTTTGCACCCATATAAAGGCGCCTATCCATTCCAATGCATCTACCACATCGTACGCACCTAAGCATTTGCCTAAGCACCTACACTAATAAGCGCAAAAGTGCCCACTCCAGACCCATGGCGGCGATGCGCGCGAGCAGCCAGCGGCTGTGCCAGATGGTCCACGACGCCGGCCTGCGGCATGGCATCGTGGATCGTCTCCATACGGTGTTGGCGACCGGCTGGTGGATGGCCGCCGTCGACGCCATCTACGACTCTTAGTTGGACCAGATGATCGTCGGAGCACCAACAGGTTCACCGTCGTCAAGAAGCTCGCTGACGACATCGCCGTACTCCTCCAGCCCGCGCGTCCGGGCTCCTCATTGCCTGCCACCCTAATCGGCCTCCATGGTCAGAACCTCTTTGAAGCACTAGTGGCCCTGCGGCTGCTCACTGACACCACGAAGAATGTCCACCTAGAGGTCACGCTCGCCGCGAGGTGCCTCACCCTGCAAGAAACCATCGACCTACACATCCATGTGTACGAACGAATCGTGTACATAGGTATCTACAAGGCCAGTGAGGACGCTACGACGTTAGCCTTCTTCAGCCGGCTGGAAGCCTTGCATGCCTTAGTTGAGAAGCACCTTGACCTCGCCACACAAGCCGCCGCTCCTTAGCCGCCAGTCGGTGGCCCGGCCGGCGCACTGAGTTGAGGAGGAGGAGGTTGTATGTTGATGGATGCATCTTTCTGCTTGCCTCCTGTAACCACTACTGCGATCGCATCATCGTGGCCTTAATTCTTATTTTGCTATTGCATTCTCGTTCCAGTCAATACAGAGATGTGCGACCCTTTACTCAATACAGACATGTCCGTTCCAGTCTTATTTTGATTGGCTTGAATGAAGGTCTATCCCGCTGTTAGGCGCCGCGGCGCGCTCTGCTCGCGTCCGTCGGCGCACTCAGCTTGTGGACAACTTTTCCTTGCATGTTCAACTGCTATATGCATATATATATATATATGGTTGCTCGCCGTTGTGGCGACCGCGGAGCGCTCTGCCAACGGTTGGGCGTGCGCACGATCACGTCGGGGGCCCCGTATGCATGCGGTTGCGCCGCGTGCGTTGCCACGCGATGCAGTTACGTGCGGCACGCTGGAGTTACGCGCTGCAAATTAGAACTGCCATTAGGGCCTGCCGATATTCCTGGCCGTCCGGCTTCCCCTTTAATTCCCGCGGCCATTATAACCTTAGTCTCTTCAACCTTTCGACCGCGCCCCACAACACAACAAGCACACCCACGACGACACATAGAGAGGGGATGTCCGGTGGCGCTCCAATGGTATTCGGTGAGCATAGAGTGGAGACCCACGTGAGGGAGACGGATCTCTCGGTGGTGTACACCATCGACCCGACCGTGGTGGACGACTACATCAACAGCATTGAGCAGTTACTTGCTGGAGACAAGTACAAGGTGGTCGGCATCGACCTCCAGTACACCGCCGGTCGTCCCGGCATAGATCAGAAGGTTGCCATTGCCCAGTTGTGCGTGCGCCATCATGTCCTCATCTACCACTACTGCATGGCCATAGAGCCTTGCGACCGTTTCAACAGGTTTGTCAACAGCACCGACTACAAGTTCGCCATGATGGATACTAAAGACGATGTAAAAGCGCTCAGTGTTACGGGCTTGGCCTGCAAGAACCATGTCGAAATACGTGACCACTACAGGGTCTGGGGCAGCACGAAGCAGGACTCCCTGGTCAAACTCGCCTCGGCCATCATCGACCCCTACTACGAAAAGATGAAGCAGGATGCCCAGAGAACAAGTCTCGTATCCTGGCACGGGGCCTAGATGCGGCAACTGGATGAACCTCACCTCAGGTTTGCGGCCAAGAGCATGTACACTTGCTACGAGATGCACAGGCGGATCGTTGACATGAGGAAGTGCCTCGTTACCCAAATTCGATGAGCCTGGATCGAGCCACAAGCAGAGCAAGTGTCACAAGAAGTAGATGATGATCATATGATCGTTTATGCTAGTTAATCATGCATGTAATATATAATTTACTTTATTGGTGTTTGTGGAAATGTCATGTGTGTAGTAGCCACCTATGTAATTATGCATGTAATAGTTTACTTTGGTGTGTACAAATGCCATGGTTGTAGTAGCCACCTATGTAAGTGGATGTTTAATTTGGTTATGCAAGCATGTCCTTATAAGTGTGTGTGTGTGTGTGTGTGTGTGTGTGCGTGTGTGTGTGTGTGTGTTGTTGTTGTTGTTGTTGTTCTGTATGCAATCCCATCGCACAACACACATGTCTTGTTAAGTTGAACCGTTTCTGTTCTCTTGTGTCAACGCAAACAGTTCACCCGAGTGAACCGCATGCCGTATATCGCACACACCTTCATCTGGCTCACCGTTTCTTTTGTGTTGCCTAATCACAAACAGTTCATCTGAGTGAACCGTATGTTGTACATCGCACACATCTTCATCTGTCTGCCCGTTTCTTTTGTTCCTCCTCATCGAAAACGGTTAATTTAACTGAACCGTATGCCCTGAATCACACACGCAACTAAAATCTGAACCGTGTTTGATGTGTCCTCCATCGCAAACGTTTTGCACCTTTTTTGACGGGGTTTTTACACCACCATTTGCGATTATGGCATCACACACAGTTTTGTCGAAGGGTCTCTGATCGTAGTGTCGCGTTAGCAGCATCCTGCAGTAGTGTATACTCACATATTAGATGAATTAACATCTTATATTATGGTCCGGAAGGAGTTTAGTTCATTCTTACAAATTATCGGCTGATTAACTGCTGCCGTATCCACGGGTTACAGTTAGTTTGAGCTAGTTCGGGCTCAAATAGCCCTAAAGTATATCTAAACATGAGGGCTAGTTTGAGCTAGTTGCATCTATAACCCACCAAAAAAAAACTAGTATCCAACCCAAGAGGTGCTAATTGGAGCTAGTTCTCCTAGTGCATTTATTGTCAATCTAACCCTGCCATCCAAACAACTCTTTGGATGGAGTTAGTTCGAGGTTAGTAATGAACTAGAAACTAACTCTAACCTCTAGCTAAGTTGAGTGTCCAAACGGGGTTGTGTTGTTGCTGTTGCTGCTGCTGCTCTTCTACGTATATCTAGACATCATTAGAACATTAATGTAACACTCTTCCTTGTTGCTATGTAGCCTAGGATTGCATATTTAGACATTAAGTACAGTGCATGTTGCTATGTAGCCTCAGATATATTACATATGGCCCTAGTTAACCTAAGGAAAAATGGGTTGCAGATATATTCAGTTAAAAGTCCGATTCACCGATTCACCGATTAGTCCCTTATCAGCCGCCGGCCTATATGGTACCAGCTACAGATATCCTGAACAGTGAGCAGATATAAGCCATGGGATGAAACTAACCTCGATGGAAAACAGCAGTCGTTCCCAAAATTGTCCTGTGTAGGTACATCAAGAAGCATGTTAAGCACAACATGCTAAACATCAACCAAAATTACACATGGCAGACAAAATAATCTCCAAAAGATAGCTTCAGTGTGCAGGTTTAAGCACGCTAGTAAAGCAAAACAAGTGGAAAGGTGTGCTAACTGCAACATGCCTAACATTTAACAACAATCAAACATGGTCATTCAAACTGGTATTGTGCCAGTCTAAGTACACTAGTTATGGTTAAATAAAAATGGAAAGGCGTGTTAACTACAAGATGCAGCAACCAAATCTAGTCATTCATAGTGGTATTGTTGAAACTGGTACTGATGAAATTGAACTGCATAGTTCATACTTGCACATATAGAACATCACGTTGTGAATAACTGGAATAAACAAGGCATACTACGAACAACCAAAGATAGCATTTGAAACTGAACATATGCTAACTACAAACAACCGAACAATCAAAAAACTTTAAAAGAGGCATATGCTAGCTATAGCAGGCTTAACAGCAAGCAAATATATGCATTCCTATCGGTATGTTTAAAACTGGATTGATGAAATGTATTGCACAGTAAATAATTGCACATATATAGCATCACATTGTGAACAACTGGAATAAACAAGGCATACTGCAAACAACCAGATATAGCAATTAAAACTAGACATATTCTCACTACACTACAAAAGGGACTCGACAAAACAAATCATGGGTTTCCCCATGTGAAGAGGCACGGCAAAACAAATCATGGGTTTCCTCACTTGTCACGGATGGGCTCGTTCCCGTGGGAAGAGCACGGACCCTGGATGCGCTCCAAGTTGTCGCAGATGGGCTCCTTCCCCTTGGAAGAGCATGGATGTAGGGTGCCCTCCCTGATGTCGCAGACGGGCGCTTTCCCCTTGGAAGAGCAGATGGGCTCTTTCCTCTAGGAAGAGCCGGAGAGGGTGCCCTCCTCATGGTCGTCGTCGATGAGGTCTGACTTGGAAGCTGTGGATCCCAAGACAGCATCGCAGAACGTGTCCTTCAGAAATGACAAAAGGGGCTCGATGGTGATGTAGAATGGCAAATTGTTGACAGCGAGCCAGAGGAGATCAGCGGCGGGGCCATGGATGAGATCGAGGGCGGTTGAACCCGAGGGGTTGGGGGTGGGCCACTTAACCTATGATACAGCCCGCCTCAGGGCGTCGCTGTCGATGACCTCGATGTCGTAGTCGGCGAACGAGACATGCCCGCACACTATAGCCCGCTGCTTGAGTGCCTGCCGCCAGTAATGGTCCTCAGCTTCCTCGGCGACGTCGGGCGAAGAGACCGCTATACACCTCTTTTGCGCCAGTCGCTCCTCGAGCTCCACGGGAAGCGTAGCCGGGCTTAGGCTGCGACGCTCTGGAGTGGGGGATGGGGATCTGTGGGAAAGGGGGTGTTTGGCAGGCGTCATCCAAGAAACTCAGGGCGGCCTAGGTATGGAGATCGGTGGGTAAGCTGCACGGGCAAACCGGCAGATGTTGACGGCGGCGGGGACTTTGCTAGGGTTTCAAGCGAGGGAGGGTGTGTGTGTGTGTGCCCACGCCCGAGGAGGTTTTGGTGTGTGTGTGTGTGTGTGTGGAGGGGGGCGCGGGGTGTTTGAGGAAATGACGCGGGTACTGAAATTTTTACTACGCGGGAGTCAAATGCGGCGGTGAAATGCCAGGCTATTGAAAATTTTGATGATAGTGCATCACACACGGTCCGGAGATAACAACCGTGTGTTATGAAACAGAAAAACCCTCGAGGCGGGCAGATATTTTCTAGGGATGCAGGCGGGATTGGGAACAAGAAACATTGCACACGGTCCGGAGATAACAATCGTGTGTTATGAAACAGAAAAACCCTCGAGGCGGGCAGATATTTTTGAAAGGGGGAGCCTCGTGGAGCCCAATGTACTGTGCGGATGTGTGCATGATAGGTGCACCGGCGTGGCACATGGTTAGTTTGAGTGAACCGTGTTGCTACCTCTTGGGCACTGCATTGGTTTTCCCTTGAAGAGGAAAGGGTGATGCAGTAAAGTAGCGTAAGTATTTCCCTCAGTTTTTGAGAACCAAGGTATCAATCCAGTAGGAGACCACGTTCAAGTCCCTCGTACCTACACAAAGAAATAAGAACCTTGCAACCAACGCGATAAAGGGGTTGTCAATCCCTTCACGACCACTTGCAAAAGTGTGATCTGATAGAGATGATAAGATAATATTTTTTGGTATTTTTATGATAAAGACTAAAAGTAAAGAAAGCAAAATAAACGGTAATAGAAATAACGGTAGATTAATATGATAGAGAATAGACCCGGGGGCCAAAGGTTTCACTAGTGGCTTCTCTCAAGAGCATAAGTATTACGGTGGGTGAACAAATTACTGTCGAGCAATTGATAGAATTGAGCATAGTTATGAGAATATATAGGTATGATCATGTATATAGGCATCACGTCCGTGACAAGTAGACCGACTCCTGCCTGCATCTACTACTATTACTCCACACATCGACCGCTATCCAGCATGCATCTAGAGTATTAAGTTCATAAGAACAGAGTAACGCTTTAAGCAAGATGACATGATGTAGAGCGATAAACTCAAGCAATATGATATAAACCCCATCTTTTCATCCTCGATGGCAACAATACAATACGTGTCATTTCCCCTTGTGTCACTGCGATCGAGCACCGCAAGATTGAACCCAAAGCTAAGCACTTCTCCCATTGCAAGAAAGATCAATCTAGTAGGCCAAACCAAACTGATAATTCGAAGAGACTTGCAAAGATAACAAATCATACATAAAAGAATCCAGAGGAGATTCAAATATTGTTCATAGATAATCTTGATCATAAACCCACAATTCATCGGATCTCGACAAACACACCACAAAAGAAGATTACATCGAATAGATCTCCAAGAGAATCGAGGAGAACTTTGTATTGAGATCCAAAGAGAGAGAAGAAGCCATCTAGCTAATAACTATGAACCCGAAGGTGTGACGTAAACTACTCACACATCATCGGAGAGGCTATGGTGTTGATGTAGAAGCCCTCCATGATCAATGCCCCCTCCGGCGGAGTGCCGGAAAAGGCCCCAAGATGGGATCTCACGGGTACAGAGAGTTGCGGCGGTGGAAGTAGGGTTTCCGCTCCTGTTCTGATGTTTCCAGGGTATATGAGTATATATAGGCGAAAGAGGTCGATCAGGAGAGCTACGAGGGGCCCACGAGGGTGGGGGCGCGCCCAAGGGGCAGGCGCGCCTCCCTGCCTCGTGGCCTCCTCGTTGATTGCTTGACGTCCACTCCAAGTCCTCTGGATCACGTTTGTTTCGAAAATCACGTTCTCGAAGGTTTCATTCCGTTTGGACTCCGTTTGATATTCCTTTCCTTCGAAACACTGAAATAGGCACACAAAAATAGCAATTTGGGCTGGGCCTCTAGTTAATAGGTTAGTCCCAAAAATAATATAAAAGTGTATCATAAAGCCCATTGAACATCCAAAACAGATAATATAATAGCATGGAACAATAAAAAAATATAGATATGTTGGAGACGTATCACATGTCTGTTGCGTCATCCAACTTGTCTAATGTTCATAAATTTGGTGAAAAATGATGCGGGAGAGGGTCAGAACACGAATAAACTTGCATGTGGACCAAATTTATGTATCAAAAGGGTGGGTTTGATTTTCAAATACCAAATGCAACTTCGATGTGCCACCTCTCTCGCAAAGTGCGAAGTAGCTAGCAGCCCCCTTCCTCCCTCGTGTCGGCACGAAGGGAATCCTAAGCTATGAATGCATGCCCCCCAACCGAGGTTCACCTAGCAAAGTATGAAGTAGAGCTAGCAGCCCCCTCCCTCGTGTCGGCACGAAGGGATTCCTAGCTAAGCTATGAATGCATGCCCCCCCCCAACTGAGGTTCACCTAGCAAAGTGCGAAGTAGCTAGCATCCCCCTCCCTCCTGTCGGCACGAAGGGAATCCTAAGCTATTAATGTATGCCCCCCCCAACCGAGGTTCACCCTAGCAAAGTGCAAAGTAGCTAGCAGCCACCCCCCTCGTGTCGGCACGGAGGGAATCCTAAGCTATGAATGCACATGCCCCCCCCCCCCAACCGAGGTTCACCTAGCAAAGTGCGAAGTAGCTAGCAGCCCCCCACCCCCTCGTGTCGCCACGAAGGGAATCCTAATTAAGCTATGAATGCATGCCCCTGATGACCCACAAGTATAGGGGATATATCGTAGTCCTTTCGATAAGTAAGAGTGTCGAACCCAACGAGGAGCAGAAGGAAATGATAAGCGGTTTTCAGCAAGGTATTCTCTGCAAGCACTGAAATTATAGGTAACAGATAGTTTTGTGATAAGATAATTGGTAACGAGCAACAAGTAACAAAAGTAAATAAAGTGCATCAAGGTGGCCCAATCCTTTTTGTAGCAAAGGACAAGCCTGGACAAACTCTTATATAGAGAAAAGCGCTCCCGAGGACACATGGGAATTATCGTCAAGCTAGTTTTCATCACGTTCATATGATTCGCGTTCGGTACTTTGATAATTTGATATGTGGGTGGACCGGCGCTTGGGTGATGTTCTTACTTGAACAAGCATCCCACTTATGATTAACCCCTATTGCAAGCATCCGCAACTACAAAAGAAGTATTAAGGTAAACCTAACCATAGCATGAAACATATGGATCCAAATCAGCCCCTTATGAAGCAACGCATAAACTAGGGTTTAAGCTTCTGTCATTCTAGCAACCCATCATCTACTTATTACTTCCCAATGCCTTCCTCTAGGCCCAAATAATGGTGAAGTTTCATGTAGTCGACGTTCACATAACACCACTAGAGGAGAGACAACATACATCTCATCAAAATATCGAACGAATACCAAATTCACATGACTACTAATAGCAAGACTTCTCCCATGTCCTCAGAACAAACGTAACTACTCACAAAGCATATTCATGTTCATAGTCAAAGGAGTATTAATATGCATATAGGATCTGAACATATGATCTTCCACCAAATAAACCAACTAGCATCAACTACAAGGAGTAATCAACACTACTAGCAACCTACAGGTACCAATCCCAGACTTAGAGACAAGAATTGGATACAAGAGATGAACTAGGGTTTGAGAGGAGATGGTGCTGGTGAAGATGTTGATGGAGATTGCCCTCTCCCGATGAGAGGAGCGTTGGTGATGACAATGGCGATGATTTCCCCCTCCCGAAGGGAAGTGTCCCCGGCAGAACAGCTCTGCCGGAGCCCTAGATTGGTTCCGCCAAGGTTCCGCCTCATGGCGGCGGAGTCTCGTCCCGAAAGCTTGCTTATGATTTTTCTTCGGACGAAAGACTTCATATAGCAGAAGATGGGCACCGGAGGGCCAACAGGGGGCCCACGAGGCAGGGGGCGCGCCCCCCACCCTCGTGGCCAGGGTGTGGGCCCCCTCTGGTATTTCTTCCGCTCAGTATTTTTTATTATTTCCAAAAATAACTTTCGTGGAGTTTCAGGACTTTTGGAGTTGTGCAGAATAGGTCTCTAATATTTGCTCCTTTTCCAGCCCAGAATTCCAGCTGCCGGCATTCTCCCTCCTTATGTAAACCTTGTAAAATAAGAGAGAATAGGCATAAGTATTGTAACATAATGTGTAATAACAGCACATAATGCAATAAATATCGATATAAAAGCATGATGCAAAATGGACAGATCAACTCCCCCAAGCTTAGACCTCACTTGTCCTCAAGTGGAAGCCGATAACGATAAATATGTCCACATGTTTAGAGGTAGAGGTGTCGATAAAATAAAATATGGACATGAGGGCATCATGATTATTCTCATAACAGCAACATATATGGATATTGTCATATGATTTCTTATGCTCAAGTAATAATCTATTCACAATGCAAAGTATGAATCGGAAACTTTATTGAGAACTAACAAACTATAATCTTAGTCATTGAGGCAATTGCAATTTATCATAACATCAGAAAGAGTCTATGTCAGAGCTTTCTAGCAAGTCCACATACTCAACTATCATTTAGTCTTTCATAATTGCTAACACTCACGCAATACTTGTGGTTACGGAGTTTTAATCGGACACAGAGAAAGATAGGGGCTTATAGTTTCGCCTCCCAACCTTTTACCTCAAGGGTAATGTCAACAATAATAATTCATGCTAACTTACATCCAATTATATATATATATATATATATATATCAGGATCTTTCCAACATATTGTGTTTGCCAAAGGATAAAATGTAAAAAGGAAAGGTGAAGATCACCATGACTCTTGCATAAGGTAGAAGATAAACATAAAAGATAGGCCCTTCGCAGAGGGAAGAAGAGGTTGCCATGCGCTTTCAAGGTTGGATGCACAAAATCTTAATGTGAAAGAACGTCACTTTATATTGCCACTTGTGGTATGAACCTTTATTATGCAGTCCGTCGCTTTTATTTCTTCCACATCACAAGATCATATAAAGCTTATTTCCTCCACACCAATCAATCATACATATTTAGAGAGCAATTTTTATTGCTTGCACCGATGACAACTTACTTGAAGGATCTTACTCAATCCATAGGTAGATATGGTGGACTCTCATGGCAAAACTAGTTTAAGGGTTTTTGGAAGCACAAGTAGTAACTCTACTTGGTGCAAAGAATTTGGCTAGCATGAGGGGGAAAGGCAAGCTCAACATGTTGGATGATCCATGACAATATACTTTATCTCAGATATAAGAAAACATAACCCATTACATTGTCTTCCTTGTCCAACATCAACTCTTTAGCATGTCATATTTTAATGAGTGCTCCCAATCATAAAAGATGTCCAAGATAGTATATTTATATGTGAAACCTCTCTTTCTTTATTACTTCCTATTAATTGCAAGGATGACCAAAGCTATGTCTGTCAACTCTCAACAACTTTTAATCATCATACTCTTTCTATGTGAAGTCATTACTCTCCATAAAATCAATATGATCTCTTTGTTTCTTTTTATTCTTTTCTCTTTTCTTTTATTCACTCAAGATCATAGCAAGATAATCAAGCCCTTGACTCAACACTAATCTTTATTATATATAGCTCACGGACTCGATTACATAGAAAGATCATAAAGCAAAACTCAGAACTAAATCATACTAAAACTTTATTCTACTAGATCAAGATACTATTAATAGGATCGAACTAAGAAAAATGGTAAAGATAGGAGTGTGATGGTGATACGATACCGGGGCACCTCCCCCAAGCTTGGCAGTTGCCAAGGGGAGTGCCCATACCCATGTGATTATGTCTCCTTTTTCAGAAGCGGGGATGTGATATTCTTGGCGATGATTCTCCTCCTCGAGCTTATTGACTTGCTGCTTGAGGTCCATTATTTCCTTACGAAGCTTCCCTGTAACGGCCAAAGCTCCTTGCACCCAAGGGTGTTGCATAGTTGCGGGAGAACAAGTGACACTCTTCTTCATATTTTCATAAGAAAGAAATCTAACATTGGAAGGGATAACCGAGTTTGGAATAGCCGAGCTCTACAGTTCCCCCATCGTAAATCCAGCTCGGAAGCGAGAAGTGACTTCTTGATCCTCCTCCATGGCATCCATCCTCTTCAAATCAGCCTCCATCTCTTCCTCTGCTGCTGGCCCAAAGTGGTCAGCATCGCTGTTTGTCCTTGATCTCGATGCCGGATGAGACACCCGGCTCTTCGCGACTGACTCTTGAGAAGACATCTTGCTCTAATCTGCAGCAGCAAAAGCTCGAAACAAGAACAGAAGACAATTGCGTGATACGGGAGTCAAAACCTTCGGGAGATTATATAACGAATTTTTACCGACCAAAATACGTAATGTGCAAGAAAACGGAGTCCAGAGAGCGCATGAGGTGCCCACGAGGCAGGGGGCGCGCCCGGGGGGTAGGGCGCGCCCTCCACCCTCGTGGAGGCCTCGTGTCCTTCCCGGACTGCTTCTTATTTTTCTAAATATTCCAAAATGAAGAAAAATTGCCACTAGAACTGTTTTGGAGTCGGTTTACTTACCGTACCACATACCTATTCCTTTTCGGAGTCTGAAACATTCCAGAAAGTGTCCCTTATGTATTCCTCCGGGGTTACGGTTTCAATAACATTGGTTTCAACATTTATGGGATTACCTGAGATATAATGTTTAATTCTTTGACCGTTCACCACCTTCGGATTTGTGCCTTCGAAGTTGTTGATTTTTATGGCACCGGAACGATAGACCTCCTCGATAACGTAAGGGCCTTCCCATTTAGAGAGAAGTTTTCCTGCAAAAAATCTTAAACGAGAGTTGTATAGCAATACATAATCACCTACATTAAACTCACGCTTTTGTATTCTTTTGGCATGCCATCTTTTAACCTTTTCTTTAAACAATTTGGCATTCTCATAAGCCTGGGTTCTCCATTCATCAAGTGAGCTAATGTCAAATAACCTCTTCTCACCGGCAAGTTTGAAATCATAATTGAGCTCTTTAATAGCTTAATAAGCCTTATGTTCTAGTTCGAGAGGTAAGTGACATGCTTTACCATAAACCATTTTATACAGAGACATACCCATAGGATTTTTATATGCAGTTCTATAGGCCCATAATGCATCATCAAGTTTCTTGGACCAATTCTTTCTAGATCTATTAACAGTCTTTTGCAAAATTAATTTGAGCTCTCTGTAGCTCAATTCTACTTGACCACTAGACTGCGGGTGATAAGGAGATGCAATTCTATGATTAACATCATACTTAGCAAGCATTTTACGAAAAGCACCATGAATAAAATGTGAACCATCATCAGTCATTAAATATCTAGGGACTCCAAACCTCGGAAAAATAACTTCTTTAAGCATTTTAATAGATGTGTTATGATCAGCACTACTAGTTGGAATAGCTTCTACCCACTTAGTAACGTAATCAACAGCAACTAAAATATGTGTATATCCATTAGAGGCAGGAAAAGGTCCCATATAATCAAAGCCCCAAACATCAAATGGTTCAATAACAAGTGAATAATTCATAGGCATTTCTTGACGTCTACTAATATTACCAATTCTTTAGACATTCATCACAAGATAAAACAAACTTACGGGCATCCTTGAAGAGAGTAGGCCAATAAAAACCGGATTGCAATACCTTATGTGCAGTTCTGTCTCCAGCGTGGTGTCCTCCATAAGCCTCGGAGTGACACTTGCATAGGATCTGTTCCTGTTCATGCTCAGGTACACAACCTCTAATAACACCATCTACTCCTTCTTTATAAAGATGTGGGTCATCCCAAAAGTAATGTCTCAAATCATAGAAGAACTTTTTCTTTTGCTGGTATGTGAAACTAGGTGGTATGAATTTAGCAACGATGTAATTAGCATAATCAGCATACCATGGAGCAGTATGAGAAGCATTTATGACATTTAATTGCTCATCGGGAAAGCTATCATCAATAGGTAGTGGGTCATCAAGAACATTTTCTAACCCAGACAAGTTGTCTGCAACGGGGTTCTCAGCTCCCTTTCTACCAATAATATGCAAATCAAATTCTTGCAGCAAGAGAACCCATCTAATAAGTCTAGGTTTGGCATCTTTATTTTCCATAAGATATTTAATAGCAGCATGATCAGTGTGAATAGTTACTTTAGAATCAACAATATAAGGTCTGAACTTATCACAAGCAAATACAACTGCTAAGAATTATTTTTCAGTAGTAGCATAATTTCTCTGAGCATTGTCTAGAGTTTTACTAGCATATTGAATAACATTTAATTTATTATCAACTCTTTGCCCTAGAACAGCACCTACAGCATAATCACTAGCATCACACATAATTTCAAAAGGTAAATTCCAATCAGGTGGCTAAACAATAGGTGCAGAGATCAATGCTTTCTTAAGTATTTCAAATGCTTCTACACAATCATCATCAAAGACAAATGGTATATCTTTTTGCAATAAATTAGTCAGAGGCCGAGAGATTTTGGAGAAGTCCTTAATGAACCTCCTATAAAAACTGGCATGACCAAGGAAACTTCTTATACCTTTGATGTCCTTGGGACATGGCATCTTTTCAATAGCATCAACCTTGGCTTTATCAACCTCAATACCTCTTTCAGAAACTTTATGCCCCAAGACAATACCTTCATTAACCATAAAGTGGCACTTTTCCCAATTCAAGACAAGGTTAGTTTCTTCACATCTCTGCAAAACTCGATCTAGGTTGCTCAAGCAATCATCAAAAGAGGATCCATAGACGGAGAAATCGTCCATGAAAACCTCACAAATCTTTTCACAAAAGTTAGAGAATATAGCCATCGTGCACCTTTGAAAGGTAGCAGGTGCGTTACATAAACCAAAAGGCATACGTCTATAAGCAAAAGTACCGAAAGGTCAAGTAAAAGTGGTCTTTTATTGATCATCGGCCGACACAGGGATTTGAGAGAAACCAGAATAACCATCTAGAAAGCAAAAAATGTGTATGTTTGGATAATCTTTCTAGCATTTGATCAATAAAAGGTAAGGGGTAATGACCTTTTTTAGTAGCCTTATTTAATTTGCAGAAATCAATTACCATCCTATAACCTGTAATAATTCTTTGCGGAATCAATTCATCTTTATCATTAGGAACGACAGTAATACCTCCCTTCTTAGGGACACAATGGACAGGACTTACCCACTGACTATCGGCAACAGGATAAATTATACCTGCCTCAAGGAGCTTTAGTATTTCCTTTCTTACCACTTCTTTCATCTGAGGATTCAGCCGTTGTTGATGATCATGAACTGGTTTGGCATCTTTCTCCAAATTTATTTTATGTTGACATAGAGTGGGACTAATGCCCTTAAGATCATCAAGAGTATATCCAATAGCAGCGCGGTGCTTCTTCAGAGTTTTCAATAATCTCTCTTCTTCATGCTCTGAAAGGTTAGCACTAATAATAACAGGATATATCTTTTTCTCATCAAGATAAGCATATTTAAGAGTATCAGGTAACGGTTTAAGCTCAAACACAGGATCACCCTTGGGTGGAGGAGGATCCCCTAGGATTTCAATAGGCAAATTGTGTTTCAGGATGGGTTCCTGTTTAAAGAATACTTCATCTATTTCCCTTCTTTCATTCATAAACATGTCATTTTCATGGTCTAGCAAATATTGTTCTAAAGGATCATTAGGAGGTACGGCAATAGAAGCAAGACCAATAATTTCATCCTTACTAGGCAATTCCTCTTCACGGTGTTGTCTACGAAATTTAGAGAAATTAAACTCATGAGACATATCACCCAAACCAATAGTAACAATATGCTTTTCGCAGTCTATCCTAGCATTAACAGTGTTCAAGAAGGGTCTACCAAATATAATGGGACAAAAGCTATCTTGTGGGGAACTAAGAACAAGAAAATCAGCAGGATATTAAGTTTTCCCACACAGGACTTCAACATCTCTAACAATTCAATGGGTGATATGGTATCTCTATGGGCAAGTTTAATGGTAACATCAATATCTTCTATCTCAGCAGGTGCAATATCATGCATAATCTCTTTGTATAAGTCATGAGGTATAGCACTAGCACTGGCACCCATATCACATAAGCCATGATAACAATGATCTCCTATTTTAACAGAAATAACAGGCATGCCTACCACAGGTCTATGTTTATCTTTAGTACAAGGTTTGGCAATTCTAGCAGTTTCATCACGAAAATGAATAACATGCCCATCAATATTATCAGACAAGAGATCTTTAACAATAGCAATATTAGGTTCAACTTTAACTTTCTCAGGAGGTGTATAGGTTCTAATATTGCTTTTGCGAACCACAGTTGAAGCTTTAACATGATCTTTTATCCTAACAGGGAAAGGTGGTTTCTCAACATAAGAAGTAGGAACAATAGGATCATTATAAGTGATAATCTTTTCTTCAACTTTAATAGGTGCGGCTACTTTTACTTCTATTGGAGGATGATACTTAAACCACTTCTCCTTAGGGAGATCAACATGAGCAGCAAAAGATTCACAGAAAGAAGCTACTATCTCAGAGTCAAGTCCATATTTAGTGCTAAATTTCCGGAAAACATCAGTATCCATAAAAGATTTAACACAATCAAACTTAGGTGTCATACCTGACTCCTTACCTTCGTCGAGATCCCAATCTTCAGAGTTGCGTTTAATTCTTTCCAATAAGTTCCATTTGAATTCAATAGTCTTCATCATAAAAGAGCCAGCACAAGAAGTATCGAGCATGGTGCGATTGTTATCAGAAAGCCGAGCATAAAAACTTTGAATAATTATTTCTCTTGGGAGCTCATGATTGGGGCATGAATATAACATTGATTTAAGCCTCCCCCAAGCATGAGCGATGCTTTATCCTTCGCGAGGCCAAAAATTATATATATAATTGCGATCACGATGAACAAGATGCATAGGATAAAACTTCTGATGAAATTCCAATTTCAATCATTTGTAGTTCCATGATCCCATATCATCACATAGCCTATACCATGTCAATGCATCTCCCTTCAAAGATAAAGGGAAGACCTTCTTCTTAATGACATCATCGGGTATACCTGCAAGCTTAAATAATCCACAAACTTCATCCACATAGATTAGGTGCTCATCAGGATGCATTGTTCCGTCTCCTGCAAAAGGATTAGCCAGCAGTTTTTCTAACATACCCGAAGGAATTTCAAAGTAGACGTTTTCATTTTCAGTAGGTTCAGTGGGTTGAGGAGCAACTCTTTGCTCTACTGGTCGGGGTGAAGATACCCCGAACAAGCCCCTCAGAGGATTACTTTCCATAGTAACAAGTGACAGTAAATTTCAGCAAACTATATAAATTTTTCCTTACCAAATTCCACCTACGAAAGGCGCTTCACTCCCCGGCAACGGCGCCAGAAAAGAGTCTTGATACCCACAAGTATAGGGGATCTATCAGAGTCCTTTCGATAAGTAAGAGTGTCGAACCCAACGAGGAGCATAAGGAAATGATAAGCGGTTTTCAGCAAGGTATTCTCTGCAAGCACTGAAATTATAGGTAACAGATAGTTTTGTGATAAGATAATTGGTAATGAGCAACAAGTAACAAAAGTAAATAAAGTGCAGCAAGGTGGCCCAATCCTTTTTGTAGCAAAGGACAAGCCTGGACAAACTCTTATATAGAGAAAAGCTCTCCCGAGGACACATGGGAATTATCGTCAAGCTAGTTTTCATCACGTTCATATGATTCGCGTTCGGTACTTTGATTATTTGATATGTGGGTGGACCGGCGCTTGGGCGCTATTCTTACTTGAACAAGCATCCCACTTATGATTAACCCCTACTGCAAGCATCCGCAACTACAAAAGAAGTATTAAGGTAAACCTGACCATAGCATGAAACATATGGATCCAAATCAGCCCCTTATGAAGCAACGCATAAACTAGGGTTTAAGCTTCTGTCACTCTAGCAACCCATCATCTACTTATTACTTCCCAATGCCTTCCTCTAGGCCCAAATAATGGTGAAGTGTCATGTAGTCGACGTTCACATAACACCACTAGAGGAGAGACAACATACATCTCATCAAAATATCGAACGAATACCAAATTCACATGACTACTAATAGCAAGACTTCTCCCATGTCCTCAGGAACAAACGTAACTACTCACAAAGCATATTCATGTTCATAATCAGAGGAGTATTAATATGCATATAGGATCTGAACATATGATCTTCCACCAAATAAACCAGCTAGCATCAACTACAAGGAGTAATCAACACTACTAGCAACCTACAGGTACCAATCCCAGACATAGAGACAAGAATTGGATACAAGAGATGAACTAGGGTTTGAGAGGAGATGGTGCTGGTGAAGATGTTGATGGAGATTGCCCCCTCCCGATGAGAGGAGCGTTGGTGATGACGATGGCGATGATTTCCCCCTTCCGGAGGGAAGTGTCCCCGGCAGAACAGCTCTGCCAGAGCCCTAGATTGGTTCCGCCAAGGTTCCGCCTCGTGGCGGCGGAGTCTCGTCCCAAAAGCTTGCTTATGATTTTTCTTCGGACGAAAGACTTCATATAGTAGAAGATGGGCACCGGAGGGCCAACAGGGGGCCCACGAGGTAGGGGGCGCACCCAGGGGTGTAGGGCGCGCCCCCACCCTCGTGGCCAGGGTGTGGGCCCCCTCTGGTATTTCTTTCGCTCAGTATTTTTTATTATTTCCAAAAATAACTTTCGCGGAGTTTCAGGACTTTTGGAGTTGTGCAGAATAGGTCTCTAATATTTGCTCCTTTTCCAGCCTAGAATTCCAGCTGCCGGCATTCTCCCTCCTTATGTAAACCTTGTAAAATAAGAGAGAATAGACATAAGTATTGTAACATAATGTGTACTAACAGCCCATAATGCAATAAATATCGATATAAAAGCATGATGCAAAATGGACGTACCAGCCCCCCACCCAACCGAGGTTCACCAAGCAAAGTGCGATGTTGCACTACAAAAAAAAGACATCCGTGACATTTTGGGCCGAACGAAAAAAAATTATGTCATACTTTTGACACTTCTATGATGATAATTGCGACAAAACCCGGTATCATCATAGATGTGGTGGGGTCCTACTTCTATGACAAAAATCATGACAGAAAATGGGCTTTTCGTCCTGGGCGGGCCGGAGACGCAGCTGCATGACATTCTTTGGGCCGTCCATGACGGAAAAAACCATGGTAGAAGCGAGGGCGAGGAAAATATCGGGGTGTTCCCGGTTACGGTGGGTGGTCGGGGTCGAGCGATGCACGTTTCTCTCATCCACGCACGCGCTTGGGTGCGAGGCGTTGGGCTCTAACTGAACCCGAGCGAGGCGTTGGGCTCTAATTGAACCCGAGCGATTGGACTGCGGGCTACGCGTTACTAAACCCGAGCGATCGATTGATGGCTGTTAACTGAACCCGATAGAGCGATTCCTTCGCTACTGCTGCTAACTGAAGCCGATTGATGCTGCCTCTGGATGAACAGTGAGTGTTACTGGGGGGGTTTGGATGAACAGTTCCCAGTGGGGGTGGATGAACAGGACCCCGTGGTGTTGCCTCTGGATGAACAGGACCCCGATCGATCGAGCCGGTTGGGGCTGGATGAACAGGACCCCGTGGAGGGCTGGATGAATAGTAGATGGTGGAGGGTTGGATGAACAGTAGCCCGTGGAGGGGTGGTTGAACAGGAGCCCGTGGAGATGGCTGGTTGAACAGTAGCCAGTGGAGTAGCGCGCGGTGGAGGCTGGATGAACAGGAGCCCGTGGATGAACAGTCGCAGGTGGAGGCTGGAGGAGGTCGACGATGGATGAACAGTAGCCCATGGAGGCTGGAGGGGGTCGACGGTGGAGATGAACAGTATCCCGTGGAGTCCCGTTTTGCGGTACGCCACACCCCTCCTGATGAACATGACCCCCGTTTCGATCGTAGCGCTCCAACACAAGTCTGTTTCCTCCGTTGTGCGGTACGCCACACCCCTCCTGATCAACAGGACCCCCGTTTCGACCGTAGGAGGTTCGTTTCCTCCGTTTTGCGGTACGCCAGACCCCTCTCGATGAACAGGATCCCGTTTCGACCGAGGCCGGTCGAACACAAGGCCGTTTCCTCCGTTCTACGGTACGCCAGGCCTAGTTTCCATCGGCTGTTCCGTCCAAGCCCTCCCGATGAACACGACGACGCATTCCGTTCCGACCCAGCCGGTTGGCTCCCCATGAACACGATGACGACGCAGTTTCTCCGTTCCGACCCAGCCATGTACACGAGCCCTGGCCGTACGTATGCGCGAGTAGGCGTTCGAGACCATGCCCGTATGTACGTACGTGGCCGTATTTTCTTTCTTGCACTCTGGCCGCTGTACGTACGTGTACATGCTACGCGCGCGCCTCTACTACGACACGTGCGTGCCGCTACATCGACCAGTATGTACGTACATGTTCGTGACCAGAATGACAACGCTACGTACGCTTCGACCAGGTGGGTCCCGACTGTCAGGCACTTCCTTGCGTGCGAAGATGTAGCTGGTGGGTCCCAGCAGTCAGGGGAGCGAATCGTTTTTTTGCCCGAACGCACTTCCTTGCGTGCAAATATGTAGCTGGTGGGTCCCAGCAGTCAGGGGGAAATGTTTTTTCACAAAATACCGTGGCCCGTCCGGTGTGTCCCCGCTGTCAGGTGGAGGAATAATTATTTTGCGCGTAATAAGGAGGCACTTCCTTGCTTCGGCCGTGGACCCAGCTGTCAGCCTCTCCACGTACAGTCCATGTCCGATGGAAGCCGTTCCTTAACCACGTTGACCACGCCGCGCCGAGAGCACCAGGGCGATGGACGACAGCGAGGCCTAGGAATGGGACGACGCGGAGCCGGGGAAGTCGCGGCAGTGGAAGCCCGCGCGGAGAGGAGTACGAGGGTTCACTGGTTCCACTGCGGTGTGAGGCTGCCGTCGCCGCAGGGCCAGGCCAGCGGTGGGAATAGTAGGGGCGGTGAGGCCTCCGCGGCAGTACAGCCGGCCACGGGAGGCAGAAGCATGCGGCACGACCGGCGCTGCTTTGGGCGGCTGGAGCAAGAAGACCAGAGGTTGAAGAAGCACTACGGCCGTTGGATGGACATCGTACGGTCACTGGAGCTAGAATCGTTCATATTGACTAAGTTCACAAAGCACTCCGTCCCCGTCAACTTAGTAGGCCCACAAGTCAGCCACCCACCAAGGTGGGTCCGAACTAGCAGGGGGAGTATTCACTTTTTTTGTGCGTAATAAGGAGGCACTTCCGGTGGGTCCTAGCTGACAGCGGGGGGAATGTTTTTTTCGCAAAATACGGTGGCCCATCCGGTGGGTCCCAGCAGTCAGGGGGAAAACGTTTTTTTCGCCAAATACGGTGGCCCGTCCGGTGGGTCCCTGCTGTCAGGTGGAGGAATAATTATTTTCTGCGTAATAAGGAGGCACTTCCTTGCGGCTGCCGTGGACCCAGCTGTCAGCCTCTGCACGTACAGTACTCTTCCGATGGAAGTCGTTCCTTGACCGCGTTGACCATGCCGCACCAAGAGCACCAGGGCGGTGGACGACGACGAGGCCTAGGAAGGGGACGACGTGGAGCCGGGGAAGACGCGGCAGTGGATGCCCACGCGTAGAGGAGTATGAGGGTTCACTAGTTTGCTGCGGTGTGAGGCTGCCGTCGCCGCAGAATAACAGGGGGTGTGGGTGAGTAGAGGGATGGCCTGGCCAACGGTGGGAGTAGTAGGGGCGGTGAGGCCTCCGCCGCATCGCAGCCGGCCACGGGAGGCAGGAGCACGAGGCACGACCGGCGCTAGTTTGGGCGGCTGGAGCAAGAAGACCAGAGGTTGAAGAAGCACTACGGCCGTTGGATGGACATCGTACGGTCACTGGAGCTAGAATCGTGCATATTGACTAAGTTGACAAAGCCCTCCGTCCCCATCAACTTAGTAGGCCCACAAATCAGCCTGCCACTATACTGGGTCCCAGCTAGCAGGGGGAGTATTCATTTTTGTGTGCGTAATAAGGAGGCACTTCCTTGCGTGCGAAGATATAGCTGGTGGGTCCGAGCTGTCAGCGGCGGTAAGGTTTTTTTCATGAAATACAGAGGCCCTTCCAGTGGGTCCCAGATGTCAGGTGGAGAAATCATTATTTTGCGCGTAATAAGGAGGAATTTCCTTGTGTGCGGCCGTGGACCCAGCTGTCAGTCTCTCCACGTACAGTCCACTTCAGATGCATGTCGGTAGTTGACCACGTTGAGCAGGCCGCGCCGAGAGCACCAGGGCGGTGGACGACGGCGAGGCCTAGGAAGGGAACGACACGGAGGCAGGGAAGACTCAGCAGTTGTTTCCCACACGGAGGGGAGTACGACTGTACGAGGGTTTACTGGTTTGTCTGCCGTCGCCGGAGAATAACAGCAGGTGTGGGTGAGTAGAGGGATGGCTGGGCCAGCGATGGGAGTACGGTGGGGTGGTGAGGCCTGCGCGGTAGCACAGCCGGCCGCGGGGAGGAGGGAGCAGGTAGTCCCGCCGGCGCTTGTTTGAGCGGCTGGAGCAGGAAGAGCAGAGATTGAAGAAGCACGACGGTCGTTGGATGGACATCCAACAGTCACTGCTTGTGCGTCAACCTTTTTTTTAGGAAAGCCTCAAATCTGTGGGAAACAGCATACAGCCCTTCTGCCATTATTTCTAATAATTTACAGCCCATTTGCTAATTCTTAAGGTTTTTTTTGGAGCCCATATTCTTTTTGTTAGCATTACAGCCCATATTGTGGCCACGGTTAAAAAATTATACGAAATTTTGCATATTTCGGTGTGGTCCGAACTGTTTTTCATCCCGAAATTTCAAGTCACATTCAAATTGATTTTAAAAATAAATGTATATCAATATAAAATCCAACAAATTGTCCACGCATAAAAATTAATGCAATTCAAAATCTCGAAATGAAAAAAAAAGAAATTTGAAACTAATTGCCGGTTTGATGTGTTTTAAAAATGTACAACCCATTTCTCATTACTGATAGGCCATTTTCTTGGTCAGCCGAATGAAGCTGTCCTCGTCTTGAAAGATTTGCAGGCCAACAGGCCTGACAAAGCGACTTACTTGGCAAATCACAAAAAAACTGGGCTAGCCATTTTCAGAAACAAAGAAAAAACTACTGGGCTCGTCTGTGGTAAACCTAAAAGAGAAGGCTGTCTAGACAGGCCAGAGTGCCCCGCACAGCCCAGTTGACACCCTGCTTCCGTCTCAAAAACAAATTAGATAAATACCACTCCAATTATGGCGATTCATAAAAATGCCACTGCAATTTCCAAACTTTGAAAAATGCCACTACAATTTTTGCAAACTTTGGAAAATGCCCCTGCAATTTGCAAACTTTGAAAAACGCCACTCCAGACTTCGAAAAATGCCACTGGAAATGGCATGAAATGGCATTTTTCAAAGTTCGGAAATTGCAGTGGCATTTCTCAAAAACACTAGATTTGGAGTGGCATTAATCAAATTAACCCAAAACAAAAATAACTGGGGGAGCTGCTGGGTCCCTGGTGTCAGCTGCTCGTTGTGCAATTCTCTCGTTTATTGACTACGTTGACAATAACATGGGACCCATATGTCAGAAATCCATTAGGAGGAGCCATTTTTTTATTGGCTTGAAAAAAGGAGGCACTTGCTTGCGTACTGCCATGACCCTGGCGGGTCCCTGCTGTCATCCTCTCCACGTACAATCATCTCCTAATTGTGTACGCGTCAACTTGGTAGGCCCACAAGTCAGCCTCTAAACCCGTGGAGGACAAATACAACCCATTTAAAAAAAATAACAGCCCATTCCATACGTTCAAACGGAAAGTTCAACATTCAGAGCAAAGTAACAGGTCTGATCCACATATAGAG
Source organism: Aegilops tauschii subsp. strangulata (assembly GCF_002575655.3). Classification (NCBI taxonomy): domain Eukaryota; kingdom Viridiplantae; phylum Streptophyta; class Magnoliopsida; order Poales; family Poaceae; genus Aegilops; species Aegilops tauschii. The sequence continues at coordinate 411,643,916 of NC_053037.3, read as the reverse complement.
TACTGAACTTCCACGTTGACAACCATCATAGCCAAGTTAACTATCTACTCCCACTAATACTCTAGTAGCGTACAAGTACTAACTTACTCTTAGCTAACTAGACGATGCCAGCCGCCATCTGCGGTACACACTAAACGCCGGCACCGGCGTCCTCCGCCTCGCCTCGGACTTGCCAGAGGTGCGATAGGGCGCGGTGCTCGCACGTGTTGGCCCTTTCCATGCCGGCGTGGTCCACCGAAGCTTCGGCTTCTAAGCGAGAAAACCACTTGACGAGCTGGTAGTAAAAATCGGCGTCGCGAACGCGTGCGTGCCCGACAGCCTCCAGGGCTATTTGCCGGGCGCCGGCCTCCACGTAGTCGGCCCAGTTTCGGGCGCTCTGCTCGCGACTCAGAGCCTCGGTGCGCTGCTGATCCATGTCCTGCTGGTGGCGCAAATCGGCGATACGCTGCTCCTCCGCCAAGCGGTCGCGCTCCAACAACTCCTGCTCCTCCGCCAGGCGGTCGCGCTCCAACAAGTCCTCGATCTCCGCATTGCCATCTAAAGACCGATAGAATGCCTCCTCCCTCCGTCTGCCTTCCGGTGAAAAACCAAACACTAGTTCCAGTGGTGACCGCCTCCGGTGTCGCCTATCGCGGACTGGGGGCATGGCGGACGTGGCGAGAGCGAGGATAAATGGCGAGCGACGTCGGGCCGGTGGGGGCTTATGAGGATAGGGCGAGTTGGGTGATGGTGCCACCGGAGAAGCCCAGGAAACAGTAATTATAGGCGGAACGTAGGCGAACTAGCGTGTCGCGGGAAACGCAACGGTCATCGCGGTCATCGGAATTCAATGCATAAGCAGGCATGGCTTAGCGCGCCAGCTTGCCATGGAAAACTAGAAAAACTGAAATTATGACAGTGTCGTCCCGTCCCATCAGTGGTGCGTCCCGTCCGTGCTATGTCACACGCCGGCATGACGGTCAAACAAGTGCACTCGAATCATCTCCCTCCTTGTAAATAATGATTCCACGGTTTAAAAGGCCCGCAACAATTAAAGCGCATCTTTTTCGCATCAGTTAGCTGCCTTAATTACGGTCGGCTGCATGCAGGCACTCAAAATCGCTCGCAGCCAGTACGCGGAGCAGCATGCAACGAGTCGCAGCTGAGAACATTAGTTGATGAACTTTAGCTAGGAGATAAGGCATTTGCGAATGTTTTCGCTGGCAGTTTCTTCAGATTCGCATGGCATTTTCTTCAGAGCAACTTGTCAGTTTCTTCAGAGGTAGGCATTTTTATTCAAAAAACTGCAACTTTGGATCTTGCGTCGCAACTAAAACTGCCAGGAGCGCATTAGTAGGCTAGCTAGTGATTGATCAGTAACTTGTAAACACTGGGCGAACAGAAATAAGGAACTGTTAATGCATCTCAATGATTCACAGATCATATACAAATATGTAGCTCCAAAAGCAAAGATCAGCCACTTCGGATCTTGCGTCGCAACTAAAACCAACTAGTATGATTCCCATACATAAGATCAACATGTTAATGCATCTCAATGATTCATAGATCATATACAAATATGTGGCTCCAAAAGCAAAGATCTAGAAAAAACATCTGTTCTGCCTACTAACATGGATGCTTCTCTTGGCACATTCAGTACATACTGATAGATAAATTTGTTTGTGAAGTCTACGATTCCTCTTGCAAATGTAAGTGGTTTCACCAACAGCTGGAACCATGAGAATGAACCACACATGATGGAGGAACATCCACTGCAATATGATTTGGTCTTCTCTCGATCACACGGCGAGACTATTTTCAGAATAACAAACTTTAACTTAGGCAAAATGATGCCCATTGTATAATCAGACCAAAGCAATGAAGCACCTAGTGTTGGCCAATAAATAGTACAGTACTACTTTTCTGCAGTCCATGAAGTGACTATCCAATCTTTCTGTGTCTATTTTCAAATGGCACTGCATGCAGTGACTATACTATTCCCTTGTGCAGTTCAACCAAAATTGCGGTCACTTTGTGTGTTTGCCAAATAGCAATGGGCAGACATATCTGTCTACACAAATATCAAGCAGCTAGTAAACATATACCCCACCTTGTATTTTCGGTTTAAACATGTCCCTTCCGCTTAGAATCTATCATGTCTTGCACTGGACAATTTGATACAGTCATGTTTTGCACTGGACAATTTCATACTGAATTGATTAGCTGGTTCAGAGCAGAAATATAGCGCCTATTCTTCATCAGACCAAGGATATCCATGTTCGCAGTGATGGAAGAGGTGAAATCGATAGAACCGAAATTGAGCATCCAATCATTGAATCCTGTCTTGCACCTCCAATGTAGGTCCACCCTGCCAATAAATTCACATGCAAACCACTAGTATTACTATCTAATGACGGTACAAAAAGAGTAGCAAGATAGTAGCAAACCATGTACCTTCATAATGAACAGCTCATAGTGCCACCAATTGGATATAAAGGTTTGGAAGAAAACATGCTCCTAATGTTGAATCAGTCGGACTTTTTGTGTAGTTCAACTAAAATAAAATGCCATCACCGCCTTGACAATTCAGTGACACTGTACAAAAAGAAATGACTTAACATTATATCATGATGTCAGGTATGTAGTCGACAGGCATTAGAGACAAACTTACAGACCTCCTCCGATAACATAATGAACATTAATTTTAACAAAGGTGTGACTAGCTTTACCAGGATAATTTGAGTGAACTCTACACCCTCTGTTCCTTAATATAAGACATTTTCGCGGTTCAATTTAAAGTACCCAAACGTCTAGTATTTAGAAAAACAGGTAGTAGTTTTCTTGGGCACATATCTGGGAAAGCTTGCCACACTTTATTTATGTCCATACGCTAATGCAACACCATTTGAAATTTCGAATACTACAAATATACACTAATCCAGTGGCTAGTGCAACAGTAGAGTAGTTATTTTATTACAGGGTACAGTACAATGGTTTTACTGAACAGATTTCAATAAACTCTAGCACTGGAAGATTTCTATAAGAATTAACAATACAAAATGTAAAGGTAACACGTTTTAGCATTGGTATACTAGCTGTACATGAGCACTAAACCAAATACAAAAGTCTGAAGGTAACTAGCATTATTAACTAATGACAATATAAAAATATTGCAAACCATGTACCTCCAAGGTAAATATCATTTCGAACTCGGGGGGACCTTAAAAATTGCTATCCCAATCTTGATAATCGATCAAACATAAAAACTTGATCGAACGAATCAAGAGAACAGCCGGAGGAGGAGGTGACCACTCTTGACCTTTCCTCTTGTCTTCATAATTTTTTGTGCAGTTTAACCAAAATAAAATGACATCAGCGCCTTGGCATTTTGGTGACACTGTACAAAAAAATTAACTTATCTCATGAAAGTGAGGTATGTAATCTATAAGCACTAACAGTGCAAAAATCTTAAGGTAGTAACAAGTTTCATCGTTGGTATACTGGCTGTGCAACAGCATTAGAATGCCTTAGCTGAAAAATCTTTAATACATCCACAATCAACAGCTAACCCTGAAATAATCCAGTGACACTAAATGGCATTGCTTAAATTTATCGGTGGCATTAGACTGAGTGCGGCATTAGTTAAATCTGGCATCACTTTAGCAGTAGCATTGCTTGACTTGACTGCTGGCGTTATACTAACAGCAAAAAAGTGACAATAAGAGCTTGGGAGGCCCATACGGACAGTGGGCGCACCAGTACGATGTACCTCCACGGACGCATAGAGTGGTGAGGGAGGTATGGTTGCCCAAAGCAACAAATATCCAGGCAGCATATGTGGATTATGTCCCATTTTTGTTCTGTTTAGCCACCTTTTTCCTATGTGAGGACAACAAACCGATCGACCTGGTCATTCTCTATTGCGTTGTCCTGCCTTTCTACCATTCTTCAACCAAGAGACACGAGACTCATTCCTTAGCTACTGATTTTCCCCTTTTGAACCTAGATGCGGGTTCGATGCCTACTCTCTTGGACAGTACAGTCTCCCTTCCTTTCCTTATTCAACCCAGACATGGATTAGTCTGCATGAAGTAGGGTTTCCTTTAATAGTGCAAATTAAGGTTTTCGTCCGCATGGCCAGCAGAGCAGAGGATAGCAAATTGGGAAGATGGTCGAGTGGAAAAAGATCCACATGCAGCGACGTGGCAGATGGGGCAATAGAACAAGGGTATGGTTCGAAAAGAGGTAGCATACCTGAGGGTCGGCGGGAAGTGGCTTCGCTCATGGTCGTTGTCCTCCGCACGCACTACGGCAACGAGCTTGGGGACGGAGGCCATCCCGCGCGGGCGCTAGGTCTGAGAGGACGGCCTTGTCGTCAGTGCGTGACCTCGCTCGCTGACGACGAGTGTGTCAACGCTGCACGTCCTTTTCTTCCCCGGTGGATCTGTGACCACCGGTGAGGAGGGAGAGAGAGGCCGTCTTTTTTAGATCTGGAGAGAGGGTGATAGTGTGAGAAGCAAGTGGGTAGCCCTTAGCAAGAAAGCTCTAAAGCTGCAGCCTATATATATTTTTTATACTACTAGTAGTACTAGAGGTGGAGTAGTGGTAGAGTAGTTTATATTTTCTCTGCAAACAGTGCCAGTTAGTCGTGCTTCAAAGCTGAACGGCACGCCATTAAAAAGTAAATGTCGATAACTAATGCGGCACCTCGGGCCAACGCGGCCAGATCGCATTTTGCACAAGAAATTACACACCATGTTTTGTTGACATGTGGTCCCGTTCCAACATGTCAGTGAGACGACGGCGAGTCCTTTTGTACAATTTTTGAAAGGACGTGTAGGCCGGGGCGCCTCTTCGTGTACGTGGCAATTTGGCAACCGTCCACCGACTCTTCGCCTTTCCCTCTCGATTTGGAACTGCTATCGCACCCTCTTCCTCCCACCTCCATTTGCCTTCACCCTTCCTTCTGCCATTGTTCGATCGTCTTCTCCATGGAGGGAACAAGCCGGAACCGACCCCGTTATTCTTGCCCCGATCTGAAAGATGACGTGGTGGGGGAACTCATTGATCGGTGTGACGTCATCACCTAGGCTAGCATGGCAGGTTCGTTCAAGACCATTCTCAACTCAACTAATAACATCATTACAAGGAACCCAAGGGTCCAGGAGCAGTTTGATCTCCCTTATCTTCTTTGCTATAAGCCTGTTCGCATGGGCGCGGACGACGGAGGCCTCGCCTTGTGCAAGTTGATGCCGCTTGATAACGATACGTGTGATGTCAAGATGCCATTGCTTCAGGGTAAGGCCTGGGCTGGCGCAAATGGAGATTGGGTTGTTTATATTGGGTACAATTGCGAGTGGGAACTTGTGAATGTGTACACTCGTCAGCGGATTCCACTTCCAAAAATCTCCGAGTGCCCTGAGGTTGAGCACACAGATGATCTACGTATCTTCAAATACGATCATGGTGACTGTCGTCTATGGAAGATAGCAATTTCTCGAGTTCCCAACCGCTCTGGGAATTACGAGAACTATCAAGTTGTTGCTATCTTCGGCAAGCTTGTTGCGGTCGTTACTGATTCCACGATTCGTCCATGGATATTGCTCAAAAATCAGTTTCTGTACACGGATGAGTACTGTGATGCAATTGAATACGAGGATCTTGTGTTTGCTGCCACCACTTGTGGCACTATTTTTGCATGGGATCCTCCTAGTTTCGGTACGTTTGTCTTCCACCGTAATTATAATTGTTTCAGCCACATGCATGCGGGTTAGCAAGTTTCCCTTTACTAATTAACCTTCTTCTTGTGTTTCCAAGGTCCTGTGAACATTCCACCACCTATACTTGAAAAAATTTATAACCAAGGGGGAGATGAAGATGGTGATGATCACGAGCATGAGGACAAGCAGAACTTATATACTCAGTGGCGCCTGGCAACTAATTCCGATGGATCACCTCTTCTTGTCTGTATACAGTGCACTATGATTGTTACTACTGAGGTAGCAGGTGTTGTCTCCCATGGTCGCCCTCTCCGAACCTATTCCAACACCCATTGCAGGGTATTCGGGATGGATACTAGTGTGCTAGCGCCAACACCTTCTCCCTGGTACAGTATTGGTAGTCTTGGAGCAAACTCGCTCTTCCTTGGACCAAACTATCCAATCATGGTTAAAGGTGATCCAGCTGCTGTTGACACAGTGTTACTACCATTTATGAGAAGCAACTGTATCTATACCTCGGACATTGTGGTGGTTCCCTGCCCTGCTCCTGATATATGCCGCTTCAGCCTGGATGATCAGTCCTGTGTTGCTCTCGATATTGACAATAGCTGGCCCTTCCCAGAGCACCTATGGTTCAAACCAAGCGTTTCCAACACCAAAGATTGGTTGAGTTGAAGTTCATTTCATTGCTTGTTATTTGTTGTGTGATGAAAACTTTAGTATTTACTGGAATGTTCTGTTGGAAATAATCTATGATCCAACATGTATCATCGTTGTCGTTGTGTGTTGATGACTTGTTGTAGTAATGAATGGTACATTTGCAAATGCGTGTCATAGACTCAATTTATGAATGGTATTCGAGTCACTTCTTGGAGTGTGAGTACCGTAGTAGTATAGCCAGCATCCGGTTAGTATATGAAGTTGCCACATCACATAGAGCCAACCTAAAATTGGAGTACCAGATCTGAGATGCCACGTGTACCAGATGAATGACACCAAGTTCGACCACCGTGAAGCTAGGTGCGAGCCGAGGAACACTGTTGGAGAGACCCCCCTCATAATTTTCCTACATTGGTCGTTTGATTCATAGGATAGAATGCTATAGGATTTTTCCCTATGTAATCATGTTTTAATTGGCAATCTAGCATCCACTCCAACTTATGTTTCACTTCCTTTGATCCTACGAAGAGAGTACTTGCTCTAAATGATGTGCCGCTGCAAGAGCTGCCTATATTAATTAACCATGCTCTAAAAAGGTGGACCAGCTTTGGCTGTAGTAGTACTGTACTAGTTTAGTAGGTGACCTTGCGCTTGGCTCTTCTCCTCTTCCGAAAGTCGAACAATAATGATGGTACTGTACTACTTCTGGCAATCTGACACCAAATGAACTGCTGCACGTCCACCGCTTGTAAGCAAAAGTTTCTCCTCGTGCTGCGAGCCACCGCGCACGCGTTGGCGAGGGAGAAGGCGTAGTAAGCAAGCTTCTCGTCATTCTGCGAGTTGACGGGACACATCAAAGTTACGTATTTATTAGTACTCTCTTCAAAAAGGGCCAGCCATGTCCATGGCTACCATCCCGTGCTCTATCATTGAGTACGTGCACTATTCACGTGCCATCGAGGAGAAAAAAATATTGCATAGTACTAGGTGCCATCGAAGTGCACGACTCACTTACGCACTGCATATCTCCATTTTCTTGCATGACACGCCACCTTGATGCTAGAAGTCCCGCGTGTCATGGAGGCATATAGTATGATTTTGGAAAATGGAGGCATATAGATGTCCCGCGTGTCGGCAACAGGATGAACAAAGCTCATGTCTTAAACAAAAGAGTGGAAGAACATAGATTCCCGACGACCGAGAAGGAGCTACAAACCTCAGGGTGGAGCGTCTGCACTCATAATATTTTATATTATTCAGCGATATAAAATCAACCAAATCTCTCCATGTTCCTATACCATTCTATAGTATGAGAATAACTTTGAACGTAAGCCATTGATTCACTCCATCCAATGGTCATAGTTGGAAAATCCAAACAAAACCAAGCATTGGATCAACTCTTTTTTTGAGATAAACTCTTTTAGCACTTAGATTGTTGCCGCCTGCCCACCTTGCCCACCTATATATCCTCTCATGTGCGATGACCACAGGAGCTATCCACTCAGATTGTATGTTAAAAAAATAAAGGTCGATAACTAATGCGGCACCTCGGGCCATCGCGGCCAGATCGCATTTTGCACGAGAAATTATACACCATGTTTCGTTGACATGTGGTCCCATTCCAACATGTCAGTGAGACAATGGCGAGTCCTTTTGTACAATTTCCGAAAGGACGTGTAGGCCGGGGCGCCTCTTCGTGTACCGTGGCAAACTGGCAACCGTCCACCGACTCTTCGCCTTTCCCTCTCGATTTGGAACTGCTGTCGCACGCTCTTCCTCCCTCCTCCATTTGCCTTCACCCTTCCTTCTGCCATTGTTCGATCGTCTTCTTCATGGAGGGAACAAGCCGGAAACGACCCCGTTATTCTTGCCCCGATCTGAAAGATGACGTGGGGGGAACTCATTGATCAGTGCGACGTCATCACCTCGGCTAGCATGGCAGGTTCGTTCAAGGCCATTCTCGACTCAACTAATAACATCATTACAAGGTACCCCAGGGTCCAGGAGCGGTTTGATCTCCCCTATCTTCTTTGCCGTGACCGTGCTGACTGGCGCGGGGACGAGGGAAGCCTCGCCTTGTGCAAGCTGATGCCGCTTGATGATGATACGTATGATGTTAAGATGCCATCGCTTGAGGGAAAGGCTTGCGCAGGCGCAAATGGATATTGGGTTGTTTATATTGGGTACAACTGCGAGTGGGAACTTGTGAATGTGTACACTCGTCAGCGGATTCCACTTCCAAAAATCTCCGAGTGCTCTGAGGTTGAGCACACAGATGATCTACATACGTTCAAATATGATCATGGTGACTATCGTCTATGGAAGATAGCAATTTCTCGAGTTCCCAACCGCTCTTGGAATTACAAGAACTATCAAGTTGTTGCTATCTTCGACAAGCTTGTTGCTGTCCTTCGTGGTTCGACTGGATGGATATTGCTCAAAAATCAGTTTCTATACACGGATGTGTACTGTGATGCAATTGAATACGAGGGTCTTGTGTTTGCTGCCACCACTCGTGGCACTGTTTTTGCATGGGATCCTCGTAGTTTCGGTACGTTTGTCTTCCACTGTAATTATAATTGTTTCATCCACATGCATGCGAGTTAGCAAGTTTCCCTTCTCTACTAATTAACCTTCTTCTTGTGTTTCCAAGGTCCTGTGAACATTCCACCACCTATACTTGAAAATTTTATAACCAAGGGGAGATGACTATGGTGATGATCACAAGCATGAGGACGAGCAGGGCCCATATGCTCACTGGCGGCTGGCAACTAATTCCAATGGATCACCACTTCTTGTCTGTATACAGCCCACTGCTGATGTTACTACTGAGGGAGCAGCTGTTGTCTCCCATGGTCGCACTCTCCGGACCTATTCCAACACCCGTTGCATGGTATTTGGGATGGATACTAGTGTGCTAGCGCCAACACCTTCTCCCTGGTACAGTATTGATAGTCTTGGAGCAAACTCGCTCTTCCTTGGACAAAACTATCCGATGATGGTGAAAGGCGATCCAACTGCTGTTGACACAACATTACTACAATTTATGAGAAGCAAATGTATCTATACGTCGGACATTGCGGTGGTTCCCTACCCTGCTCGTGATATAGTAGACCGCTTCAGCCTGGATGATCAGTCCTGCGTTGGTCTCGAGATTGACAGTAGGTGGCTCTTCCCAGAGAATCGCTTGTGGTTCAAAGCAAGCGTTTCCAACGCCGAGGATTGGTTGAGTTGAAGTTCATTTCATTGCTTGTTATTTGTTGTGTGATGAAAACTTTAGTATTTATAATGTATCCTCATTGTTGTTGTGGGTTGATGACCTGTTGTATGTAATAAAATGATATGCCTGTGATAAACTTACTAAATTTATGAATGGCTTTCGAGTCGCTTCTCTGAGTGGGTGTTGTGACGGTGCAACAGATTATCGGATGAGGCCAATAAACATTAGTACACTATTTGTACTAGCTTCACATGCTGCACTATCTCTACGTCTACGTACGTAATACAACAAGTTCTAAACTTGAGACCAGCCACCCATCCTCACAAAGAACACTTTTTAACCTAGCACAGACTCCAGGAAATTTGGCCACAGTGTGAGGTGGGCCATATGTTAATGTGTTCGCTGTACGTAACCAGCACCTTGAATCCTCGATACTACTACTATAAGTAGTAGGAGTAGTAGGGTGGCATGGGCCAGAACAAGCATTCACGTCCAGGAGTACGGCACACACCACCAACACGACTTCCATCTGACACCATATTTCTTGGAGTCCGTGCTACAGCAATCTCTTCAACCTCGTTGTTTCTCTAACTCAACCATCCCGCGGCGGGCGATAGTCAGTGTCCTCAACTGCGGTCCACTTGTAAGGCCAACTCCAACGCACGACCCCAAACAGACCTCCGTTTTGACCGGATTCTGTCCGTTTGGGTAGGGCAATGGGGTCGTGTCCGGGCCACTTCTCAGATGCGGTGGCCGTGCGCTGAACGCGCGGACGCATCCCGGCCGCGTACATTTTTCTTTGCAAACACATATCTTTTTTTCATCATTGATTTTTTGGTACATGGAAATACATCACCAAAATTTTGACTAGAAAAGCAAGACCAAAGAAACAAGAACCACAAGAATACATTTTAGAAGATATCCAACTTCCATAACTGCTCCTGTAAGTTGGATTAGTGCCTTCTCGATGCATTCATTGTTGATCTACGGAGGCTCGATCTTGCGTGCTTCTTTCTTCTTCGAGTGTAAAGAAGTAGACGTGTCTAGCCTCTATTCTATCAACAAGTGCACTAGTCTCATCTCTAACCTCTATGCTAGCTAAACGTGCTAGAACATCTACTAAAGTGCGCTCTATCAATATATCGTTGTACTCTTCTTCCCAATACCAAAACTTGCATCCATTCTACACAATAAAATTTTAAGTTAGCACAACTAGTCTAATCCGAGAGCACAACCGAAGATTTGGTCGAGTTCTTCCTCCTTTTGCCGACACATGGGACATCCAGCATCCAGGTCGTGTCATGCAAGAAAATAGAGTGGTAGTTGAAACCACGTGATGTGCATCTTGGGTTAAACTGTAAATAGAATCTTACTACTCTTGAGTACCTCCAAAAGCGGTGTCGTGGTGTTCTCACGGGGGGGGGGGGGTGTGAATCGACAGATGCCACAAGGGCTTTGTGTGAGGGTAAGACTGCTGCTGATAGGACCGGGAGCGGGTATGCGACTAGCACGCGCTAGTTTACCCAGGTTCGGGGCTCTCCGGAGAGATAATACCCCTACTCCTGCATGTCTGAGCATATATATCTGGGGTGTACATCGGGCAGTACAAAGCGCTCCTAGAGCTGTATCTGGGGGCAGTGCTATGGGCATCTGCCTCCATATATGCGTGCACCAGGCACGCTTTAGTGGCCGGCCATGAGCATGGCCGTATGTGTGCTTGGGCATGCTTGCCCGTGGGAATGGATGGATGGATGGCTAGCTAGCTCTCTTGCTAGCTAGCTTGCTTGTGTGTACGTGTGTCCATCCCCTTGGATGGATGGATGGATGGCTATATATAGTGGCATGGCTAGCTTACTTCCTAAGCTATGTAGTGGCATGGACAAGGGGGTATGGTGGGGTGTCATGCTTGTCCCCTAGGTCACTTCATGAATAGTGCCAGGGGACAAGTGACACTATACATGATGGTGTTGCGGTACGGTTGTCTTGTCCGCGGTATGGCCGTCTCGTCGGGGTCTTGTCGATGCCGGGTCGGACTGCAGTCGGCAGCCGGCTAGTCGGTGCAGTCGGTCAGCTGGCAGCCAGCCGGGTGGAGCAGTCGGACGGGGAGCCGGCAGGAGCGGCCGGGCAGTCGGACTGAGGGGCTTTGCTAGCCCCGATGTCTTGAAATATTGTCTCGCCGTCTTCGGGATACCCGTGTCCACTTACTCCGACAGTAGCCCCCAAGCCTCCGGGCAACTTGGCAAAGTCGGGCGGAGGTTTTTTCGTGAGTGTTCATGGAAATGATCATGCAAAAGACAAAGTTAGTCCATGCAGATATATCAAATGATTGCTTTTTAGCACTGCAAGTTTTATGCGGAGGGTGCCGACTCGGTTTCGTCTGAGCCCCCTTTCATCTCTTTCATGTTCCCTCCGCTCTTTGGCTTGTGCTCTCGCTTGCCAGACAGCCGCTCTGCGGTCTGTGGCTGAGAGTGGGCCGCGGAGTGGAGTGTACAATACTCAGACTCTGGGAGCGAATTTAACCGAGTAGATACTCATAAAGAAAATGGTCGGGTCGCCCGAAGCATTTTTCTTCCCGGACGTTTTTCGCGTGGGTGGCCTTCAGCTTTCACTCTTGCCAGTCGGACAGCCGCTCTGCGGTCTGTGACTAAGAGTGGGCTTTTCATACCGCGCACGCTACTAAGCCGTCTGCGGGAACTAACGTCTCAGGCCAAGCGGCCAGCCCCCGGGCCAACTCTGGCTGGCGCCGGGGCGAACAGTGATGCAACTGTAATGAAATGCGGAAATAGCCCCCGAGCATCGCTCGAGGTTATCCGTGCTCTCGCGGTGAAAAAACCTGCGGGTGAGGAGCTCACATTGGTTTTCGTGTAGCCGAGGCGGAGTTTGCCGAAGAGAGCCGGCGCACCCGCTGGGTGTAGCCTTCGAGCCCCCGATCGCTCGAAGGAGGGTCCCGGCCGGTCAGGCTCGACCGGCCAGGCGGCGAGGCGTTTTGCAGCGCCCTTTTTCTTCTTCTGCCGGCTGCTGGCAACCGGACAAAACTCTTCTCTTGTCTCCGTGGGGGCGCGCCAGCGCACCCACTGGGTGTAGCCCCCGAGATTTGGGCCGACTGCTGAGCAGTCGGGCCGGATCTTCCGGCAACGACTTTGTCTTCTTTCCTCGCGGGGGCGCGTCAGCGCACCCGCTGGGTGTAGCCCCCGAGATTCGGGCCGACTGCTGAGCAGTCGGGCCGGATCTCCCGGCGACTACTTTGTCTTCTCTCCTCGCGGGGGCGCGCCAGCGCACCCGCTGGGTGTAGCCCCCGAGATTCGGGCCGACTGCTGAGCAGTCGGGCCGGATCTCCCGGCGACTACTTTGTCTTCTCTCCTCGCGGGGGCGCGCCAGCGCACCCGCTGGGTGTAGCCCCCGAGATTCGGGCCGACTGCTGAGCAGTCGGGCCGGATCTCCCGGCGACTACTTTGTCTTCTCTCCTCGCGGGGGCGCGTCAGCGCACCCGCTGGGTGTAGCCCCCGAGATTCGGGCCGAGGTTTGACCAGCCAGGCGTCGAGGCGGACCGGCAGGCCATGTCGCGTCCGGCCGTCCGAGTGACGAAGCAGGCGGACGGATAGACGGAGTTTTTCCTTTTCTTTGTCCCAACCGACCTCTTCTTTCCTTCTCTCTCTCTCTTTTTTTTTGCGTCGGGCAGTCGGGCCTTTCTCTTTTCTTCTTCAGCCGGCCCTGGACAGCCGGATGTGGGAACCAGCAGCGGCGAGTGGGGAGCCGGCGGCCAGCCAGGACGACCGGGTGGTGGGCGAAGCCGGCCGCTGGTGGAGCCGGCAAGCGGCGGAGCCGGCCGTCCGAGTCGGGGCGGAGTCGGCAAGCGGCGGAGCCGGCCGTCCGAGTCGGGGCGGGGTCGGCAAGCTGCCGGAGCCTGGCGTGGAGGCCGGCAGGGTTGGGGGAGCGGCGGCCGGAGGCGCCACGCGCATGCGGGGCGGAGCCAGCGTTGGGGCGCACAGGAGCCGACTCGGTCGCCGGTGGAGGCGGCCCGACGGAGCCGGCGGAGCCGGTCCTGGGAGGTGGCGCGGGGAGGCGGCCCGGCGGAGTGGGCGAGCCGGCGCTGGGGCGGAGTCGGCAAGCTGCCGGAGCCTGGCGTGGAGGCCGGCAGGGGCTGCGGACGAGGTGAGCCGGGTCCGAGTCCACGGGAGCCGGCCGGCAGGCGCGGTGATCCGGTGGCGCAGCGCGCGGAGCCGGACGGAGGCGCGGGGCCAGCGCGGTCCGAAACGGGGAGGCGGCAGGGCGGATGTCGGAGGCGGCCAGGAGGAGCCAGCGCGGGGCGCTCATCCGCGGAGGAGTGAGGCGAAGCAGGGCCGGCCTTGAGTGGCGGCGAGACAGCGCGAGGCGACGGGGCCCGTCGCCGGGCGGCACGGCCAGCCGACCGCAGGCGAAGGAGCGGGGCGACGTGGGGGACCGTTGCTCGGAGGGGGAACGAGCCGCCGCTGGCGGGCGGAGCAGCAGGCGGCCGGGCCGGCCGGCGGGCTACAGGGGCGCGGACGGCCGGTCGCGGACGGGCGCGGGACTGCTCCCGTGCGGGGCTGGAGACAACGAGGAGGTCGCCACGGCAGGGGCTCTGGCCGGACTTGGCAACGACGCTGAGCAGCGCCGCTGCTGCCTGGACAGCGGGGTGCTGGGCCGCGGGCGCTTGTCGGGGAAGCGCGCAGTGGAGAGTATCCGCGGAGCCGTGACGGACGGCCGGCGATGCCGAGGCCAACGACGCGGACGCGCCGTCCCGCACGGTCGCGCCGGGGCATGGCGGGGTCGAGCCCCCGACCGGTGCCGGAGAGACGGAGGCGACGTCGCGGTGATGATAAAGATGGTGAGGCCGATGGTGAGGACGCGCCGCCTTCGCGGCCACTCCGGGGGCGCGTCGATGTCGAGCCCCCGACCGCTATCGGAGAGACGGCGCGACGCTGCGGCGATGATGGTGAAAATGGTCCCGCCTGGACTGCAAAACCAGCAGCAGCGCGGTAGCATAGATAGTACCGCCCCACGGTGGGCGCCAGCTGTCGTGGTGTTCTCATGGGGGGGTGTGAATCGACAGATGCCACAAGGGCTTTGTGTGAGGGTAAGACTGCTGCTGATAGGACCGGGAGCGGGTATGCGAGTAGCACGCGCTAGTTTACCCAGGTTCGGGGCTCTCCGGAGAGATAATACCCCTACTCCTGCATGTCTAAGCATATATATCTGGGGTGTACATCGGGCAGTACAAAGCGCTCCTAGAGCTGTATCTGGGGGCAGTGCCATGGGCATCTGCCTCCATATATGCGTGCACCAGGCACGCTTTAGTGGCCGGCCATGAGCATGGCCGTATGTGTGCTTGGGCATGCTTGCCCGTGGGAATGGATGGATGGATGGCTAGCTAGCTCTCTTGCTAGCTAGCTTGCTTGTGTGTACGTGTGCTTGTGTGCCCTTGGATGGATGGATGGATGGCTATATATAGTGGCATGGCTAGCTTACTTCCTAAGCTATGTAGTGGCATGGACAAGGGGGTATGGTGGGGTGTCATGCTTGTCCCCTAGGTCACTTCATGAATAGTGTCAGGGGACAAGTGACACTATACATGATGGTGTTGCGGTACGGTTGTCTTGTCCGCGGTATGGCCGTCTCGTCGGGGTCTTGTCGATGCCGGGTCGGACTGCAGTCGGCAGCCGGCTAGTCGGTGCAGTCGGTCAGCTGGCAGCCGGCCGGGTGGAGCAGTCGGACGGGGAGCCGGCAGGAGCGGCCGGGCAGTCGGACTGAGGGGCTTTGCTAGCCCCGATGTCTTGAAATATTGTCTCGCCGTCTTCGGGATACCCGTGTCCACTTACTCCGACAAGCGGCCACCAAAGATCTTTATTGGATTTGTTTTTCATCACCAGCACGTCGAGGTGAAAGATGTGCAGGTTCAGTGGGTCCTCTTGCGTTTTCATTGACAGGTGGGACCGCATATGAGCAAACAGACGATGGGCTCCGCGCGTCTGCTGGCTGGCTGAGAAGAGAGATAGAGGAGGGCTGAGCACGGACTCCAGGAAATTTGTTCTACGTAACCAGCACCTCGATATAGTGGGGTGGCATGGGCCATAACTAGCATTCATGTCTAGTAGTACAGCACACGCCACCCACACGAGTCCCATCCGACACTAATTTTCTTGGATTCCGTGCTACAGCCATCTCTTCTCCCTCCTGTTTTCTCAGCCATCGCGCGGTGGTGGGGTGGGGGTTTGCCGATAGTCGGTTTGCTCAAGTGCGGTCCCACTTGTAAGTGAAAATGCAACGCAGCACGCATTCCCCCTTGAGCAGTGTGCCGGACCAACCGTGTGGGGGTGCGACGCGAACACAGCAGGCTTTTCCTTTTGAACTTGTAACTTGTAAAATTTGGTTCTGCTCCATGATGCGACCGATAGATAGAAATAACGATTTTCCCTAGAGTAATGAGAAGTTTGGTTCTGGCGTGGTTCATGCATGGAGTACGTAGGAAAATTATGAAGTTGATGCGAAAGGTAAGATAATTACTAGTAGTACCATATACTACTACATGGATTTGACGGAAAGATGAAGATACATACGGATCCATCAACGACATCCTCACGCCCTAGTGCACCGGGTCACCAACCGACGTGTGAGGAGCAGCGGTGTTGGCGGCAAGCTCAACGTGCTTTTGAACAATGCCGTCCAAGGTTGCCCTGCGGTCCAAGAAGGCCAGCGTCCTATCGTCCTCCTCTTGCATGTAGTAGTCCTTGTGGACGATTTGCGTGTAGACGTGGGTGACTATGTCGATGGTGTCTTGCTGCGCCAGGCGCTGCGCGGCGAGCACGACCTTGAGGTGGACATTCTCCGGCGCAACGGCGGGCAGTCGCAGGGCCACTAGTGTGTCGAAGAGGTTGTCACCATAGAGGCCGTTGAGGGTGGCAGGCATCGCAGAGCCTGGGCACGTGGGCTGGAGGCGTACGTCAAGGTCGTCCGCGAGCTTCTTGACGACGGTGAACTTGTCGAGGAAGCCGACGAGGACCTCGTTGAACAAGGAGACGAAGCTGTCGTCCAAGCGGCCCCTCGCCTTGGCGGCCTCAAGCACTACCTGGAGACGTTCCTCGGTGCCGGGCCACAGGCCGGCGTCGTGGACCATCTGGCACAGCCGGCTGATGCTCGCGCTCATCGCCTCCATGGGTCTAGCTTCTAGTCAACTGATCTTGCGATTGGAGTGATCACTCTTGCCCTTGGATGCGTAGGTGCGTAGGATTTCGTAGATTGGACTGGCGGGAGCCTTTATATGAGAAGTGCAGACTGCGTTGAATTCACGTGCGTGTTGGCCATCTACTCCTCGCCCCTCTACTGCACCTGCCTTTGGCTGTATGACAGGTTGGCCAGCCACCCGTTGGGCCCACGTGTCATACACCCAAAGGCAGGTGCAGTAAGTCAATGAAGCTGCGTCCCCCTCCATGCCCGTGCATGCTTTCAATGACTTGAGACTACCAAACATCACATGCAGTGGTTAGTTCATTGCATGTAATCCTATTAAGTATCAAAAAGACATTAAGTTATCTCGCCGATAGGAATAAAACAATACACCATGTATTTATTTACAGAGGGAGTAGTAAAATTTTGTGACATGCATTACTAGATATTGCTAGTCAAATACTAAATCCAGATGGACGTGGTGGTACTACTAAATCCAGACGGTGGTGCTAGTACTAGTAGTAGTAGTACTAGCAATGTAGTAGCACCGTACTACCCGTTGGTCAAATTATTACGTGTTGCTCCTCACAGTGAAGTGACAAGACCCTACGCCGAAGATGACACCTGGGTATAGGCGCCGTGTTCGGCATACCATAGTCAGCCTCACTGTCTGCAGTCACTATCATCATGGCTGTAGACCTAGCCTGCTTACAACTAGCCGTGTTCGACATAATTTCCCGTGCGTAGATGCCCGTGCATTGCACGGAACACCAAGATTGGGGGGTGGACGGCGCCGGCAGCGGCCATCGCGCCAGATTTTTCCATGGCCTCCTAGATGTGGTGGGGAGGAGATAAGGCTGATTGTGAGAGACAAGGAGTTGTTTGTAAATAGGGAACAAGTGCGGGCATCTTTTTGCAAAACTGGAGAAGTTTGGTTTGTATGCGTCAGATCTAGATCCGGCGGCTATTGGTGAAAGATGGCAGGCACAACATCATCACCAACTCAGGACCTGTTTGATTCGCAGGATTTTGAAAATGCAGGAATAGGACACGGCAATATTACAAGTTTCAAACTGATATTACAAATGTTAGGAGTAATGTTGCACCTATGAAGAGGGAATTACTAGGAAGTTTACGTAAGAACTTTTGTTACTTTAGGTGGATGCAGCATTATCGTACATACTAAAATCCACCGCCCTGACAAGTCACTAATGGGCAAATAAGTTTTCGAGTCTCTGGCCACTTGATGTTTCAAAAACAAATTCAGCTTCTGCGGAGACTTTGTCATTTAGGCTTAGATGCTTGCGGTGATCAGCACGCCATTCATTGTTGCGCCAGAGAACGCCAAACCTCATTACCTTGAGCACACTTGCCTCCAGAACAAAGAACCTGGCCAATTTAATCTCAGATGTGCTGCCTCGGTAGTCGATCAAATCAATTTCTGTAAGATGGAGATCAAGGCATTCGATGAGATTGTTATAGTGCAGCACATTTTTCACTTTCGGGTCTTTTTTTATCTGCAAAAGAAGAGAACATATTAGAGCAGCTGGATGTATAAGATTGTCGTGTCATCAAGAGGTACCAATATCATTCACTCATACGATAGGGTTGGCTGGCTAGTGATATTTTTTTTCACTCTCTCTCTCTTTCTCTTTCCTCTCATTTACCTAGGAGTACGTGAAGAGCTTGGGCATTTGTTGCCTTCCACTATGTGGCCGATGCCATATTTCGCAAAAGTATGCCACATAATACGCATTGATGTCAAATCAAAAGATTTTGGCACCGCTCTCGCGATGTGAGAGAGTTGGCACCGTTGTGCACACAGACCCACATGTATAAACAAATCAATCAAACCAACTAGACCAGCCTCTCACCCTCCCAAACAAGTGTTTTTTTATTGCATCAGTCCTCTCTCTCCCACGCAAGTGTTTTTTCATTGCGTGAGTTAATTTGGCACCGGAGCAAAGTAGGTGATCCAGATTGGGTCACCGGGTGAGCAATGGAGGGGCATCGATGCCAAATGCATCACAAGTGAATTTGGCACGTGTTTTGGCCTACATAGTGGAGGGCCGTTATAGCCCACTTTTGTACTACCTCTTATTTAGTATAAAATTTTGACCATATATTTATGTAAGAAAATGCCAATGCATGTCACTAAAAATTACACCATTTGAAATTATGTTCAAATACGAATCCAACGATATAGTTCTTAGTGACATGCATTAACATTTTGTCAGTTAAATCTATGGTCAAATTTTGATACTACAAAATAGGAATAGTAAACCAGGACGGAGGTAGTACTTGCTCTTAGGGTAACATAGAGTTACTGGAGTAGTCTAAGTTACTTTCCACTATGACTAGCCTAGACTACTATAGTAGTACAACAAAAAAAGATGCAGGTGATCACGTGAGAAAAAATACTAAAAACATTTCTTTCAGTGCAGGGCGTAGATGCAGTTTTGAACACTACACTTGTCATCGTAATTTGGGAAAATTACGAAAAATTTGAGCTACGTTGTGATTACCGTTTACTAATAGGAAAGAAGTTACACCTCGATGAGTAGCTTCTCCGTGCATGGAAAGCATGTAAGGAATCCAACAACTTGATCCAGATTGGGGCCCATAGATTTTATTGCCAAGATCTTCACTGTGCGCATAGACTGGGTCAAGCTTGTGGGAATCATTTTCTGGAAGACGGTCGTAAATACATCAAGAAGAAATTTAAAAATGTGAATTTCAAGAAGACGGAGAAGAAGATGAGTGTTGTACCTGAACGATTACAGATCCAGTAAAGACTTCAGAGAATTTGGCAGATGAGTGCACCAACGCTGTCAATTTCGGCGCGTCAATGACCCTGATTTTTGTTGGACCTTCTAGATTCGATACAAGCAATCTCTCAAGGAAAGGCGCATTCTCAATGACCATAACGTGGAACAGCTGGAGTGATCTCTTCCCAACTGATGTCTTGTTGCGGGGCCAGCAAGACACATAAATCCATCGGAGATTCGTCGAGGCGATGTGGAGGCTAATGAACCCGTGGATCTGCTCAAGACGAAGGTACTCGAGCGCAATACAGCTGCGGAGCAGGTGCTCCATAGCCTTCTTCGAGATGACAACGTCGAAGAGGTCGAGCTGCTTGAGTTGAGGGAGAAGAAGGGCGGGCGCGACATTAATCTGGGGAAGATAGCAGGAGCTGAAGCTGGCGCGGCGCAGCGTTGGCGCGAGGCGGAGCGCGGACGGCGGCAGAGAGCGACATCGTCCAGCTTCAAAGCTGAGCTCCTCAAGCTGATCTAGGGCGAGGGATAAGAACCACTCGTCAAACTTGGGTTGGACCTTGCAGTTGGTACTGAACATGCGGATGTCAAGGCGTCTGGCTGGCCTAGGGTGCGATGAAAGGATCTTGGAGACTACGGCCATGCGTTTGCAATCCCCGTCGCAGAGGCAGCTGTCGACGGTGAGGTTGAGGGGGACGCGGCGCCAGAGGGGGCGCCACCACCGGGAGAGCAGGGCGGTCCGCACGGCAGATTTGGTGGGGAGGAGGCCGATGATGACGAGCAGCATGTCATCGGGGAGGCTGCTGATGAAGTCCAGGCTCACCAGATGCGGTTTTGGCTCGAGCCGCCTCCGCTTGTTGGCTGCCTCGCCGTCCATCTCAACCAGCGGCGACGCTGGTGTACACGTGTGCTGGTGTGTGTTGTGTGCTGGGTGTGCGCGAGTGCGTCCTTCTGTGCATGCCGTTGCGCAGTGGTGAATTGTGCGCGAGTGCGTCCTCCACGCGGAAGAAGTGTGTCCTCAATGCGCCCTCAATTTACTAGCGTGCGGGGTGCTACCCCGAGTGGTTTCAGCTTTGTTTACTTCACCTCATGTCAGATGGGCCTCTAGTTTACTTATTTTCACCCACTGCCACATGGGCCAGCACACAAAGATACAGAACACGAGCTGACAAGGCAGCATGTGGATTGGTTGACCGGTCAACTAAACAATATACGGAGCTATACGCTGACAAAGTGAGTGTATAATCCGTCGGTATAGAGTGTTCGTGTGAGAGGGGAGGCCCGTGAGAGATAGCAGAGAGAGAGAAAGAGCTACTCCCTCCGTTCGGTAATGTAGTTCCAACATTTTTTTAAAGTCAAACTTTTGAAACTTTGACCACGTTTATAAAGAAATTACTTATATCTAAAATACCAAAGATAAATGATAGTATGAAGTAAGTACATGTTGTGATGAATCTAATGATCTTTCCAGATGTAAATGTTTTTCTCCACATATACCTGGTCAAACTTTTCTGAGGTTTGACTTTTCAAAACATCCATATGCTTATGGACGTGAGAGAGTCCCTAACTAGAGAGAGAGAGAGTGAAATAGAAAGAGTGAGTGAAAAAAGTGTGTGTGCGTGTGTGAAAGAGACATGGACAACACTCGATAAAAGTCGAGAAAAAACGTGTGTGTCTTATGCAAACATATCACACATGCATCTTCGACAATGGAAGCAAGGTGAGGAGATAGTGTGTGGTTGTTTGCAACCGAGAGAGCAAGACCCCTAGCACGTGGCCAAGAGGGGTCTGACAAACAAGGGAGAGAGGTCGAGAGAGACGTACGGAGAAAATGCAGACATGGGGAGGAGAGAGTGTATGTTTGTCATAGAGAGATCCCCTGGAGATCGTGATGGGGCTACATGGGTGGGAGATCGAGTGACAAGGTGTGTGCGCGATAGAAGATACCCCGAGAGATATCAAGATAGACATATGGATGGAAGGAGACAATATGTGTGTTCCTGATGGCTAGTGAGAGATAATAATACTTGGGGGGGAGTGCTTGCGCCTATGATGGAGTGAGAGATTATGGTACTTATTAGGGGGGTGTGTGTCACATAGAGAGAGAACAAGGGCAGAGAGTGTTGGATGGCTCTATATGTATAGCGCGAGCGAGACATGTGTATGTGTGAACCAGGGAGATATAAAGTTTGAGAGAGATTGAGGAGCCCCGATAAGGCTGAGTGGTGCGTCAGATAGCTGAGAGGGGGAAAGAGATATTCCATCCGCTCGATAATGCAGTGCATGTAATTTTTTTAGAAGTCAAACTTTGGAAACTTTGATCAGGTTTACACAAATGTTATTTATATCTTCAATACCAAAGATACATCATACGAAACTACATCTCATGGTAAATCCAATGGTATATGTTTGTCGTTCTAGATGTAATTGTTTTTCTCCACGTACATGGTCAAACTTTGTGATGTTTGACTTTTCAATAAATCAATATGCTATGGACCGAGGAGAGTGCCTAACTTGAGAGAGATCAAGTGCGTGTGAAGGAGAATGAGTAAGTGTGCAAAAAGAGTATGTGTGTGAAAGAGAAAGTGACAACAAACGATAAATTAGACAGAGAGTGTGTTTTTTCGTTTCTTAGGCGAACATATCACGCATGCATCTCCGAGATAGAAAAGCAAGGTGAGGAGATACACGAAGATAGCTAGTGTGTGATTGTTTGCAACGGAGAGAGACAGCCCTATAGCACATGTCCAATAGAGGTCTGGCCAACAAGGAACAAAGGTCGAGAGGGACACATGGAGAACATGGACGCATGGGGAGGGCGAGAGGGTGTGTTTGTGATAGAGAGACCCCCTCGAGATCGTGAGGGGACTATATGGGGGGGAGATCGAGGGAGGTGCGTGCGCGATAGAAAGATGCCCCGAGAGAAATCGAGATAGACCATGCACATGTTTGTGATGGAGACTAAGATTAGCTAGTCATATACATATAGGGGGGAGTGCGTGTGCCTACAATTGAGTGAGAGACCATCATACTTGGCTAGCTAGGCATGAGATTGTGTGTGTGTATGCGTGTGAGATGGAGAGAGAACGAGGGAGAGAGATAGAGTTTTAGATGGACCTATCGAGTGCGAGTGAGATATGCATGTGTATGTGTGACCCAGGTAGATGGAGAGTTTGAGAGAGAGGGGGAAGAGCTCCGAGACGACAGAGTGGTGCATGAGAGAGTTACGGGCAACAAGCCAAAGAATTTGTGTGCGTACGATGAGTGCACCCAAGATATCTAGCTTGGACTAGAGAATCATACATAGTGTGCGAGAGAGACCTATAGATGGAGTATATATGCATGCGAACTAGAAAGACCCCCCCCCCCACGCACACACACAAAGAGAGAGAGATGGAGAGAAAGCGAGAGGGACCAGCAAGGTTTGTGTGTTGGATGCGTGCGAAAAAATTGAGATTGTCGGCGAGAGAGAGAGAGAGAGAGAGAGAGAGAGAGAGAGAGAGAGAGAGAGAGAGAGAGCAGGAGTCCGGGAGAGGGGGAGGTCGCGTTTTATGCATCAAAGACTGATATAAACCATGTTTCGATATAAACTTGCATTCAAATATTTAAGTTGGAGAACATGTTGTCTGCAATCCACACATGAACGGATATATGCGTATATCAAACAAGTTCATTAATTTGACTTTCAACATGTTCATGGAGTACTATAATACTGTACAACATGCTATTCGATTGAGGTGTTCAATTTTGGATTTAGTTCACTATTTTGACCTGGTGACCGAGCTATTTCATTGAATCAAGATATTTCATTTTGGGTTTGATTCCCGTTTTTGAGTGGGTCAACTATTTGTCATATAGTAAATCGCTATCAACGAGCATGTAAAAACACATTACTCCCGAGCATCATCTCTCCATCTAAAAAAGAAGTGGCAAGATAATATTTCAAAATTTGATTCGAATCGACTTGGTAAGGTAGACGTGGATGCTCGTTCTCCCAAATTTTGAACGAACCGTTAAACATCCTCTGCTCGGTGGAATTCGCCCGAGCAAATAAATGGGAGACGCGAAATTACCGTCCTATGTGGGACACGCATTAATTGACCCGTTGTACATCGAGGGTAGGTCCGTAACTTCATCCAAGCGCGCCTTCTCCTCGGCCGAAATGACATGTGCCGAATAATTCATAAACCATGGTCGGCAAAACACGCTCTCCTCGCCCGAAATAGCTTGCGCCCACTATTTCAAAACACGCTCTCCTCACCCGAAATCGCTCGCGCCCACTATATTTCAAAACACGCCCTCCTCGCCCGAAATCGCTCCCGCCCACTATTTGGGGAGAAGCAAAGTTACTCTACTATCCCCGACCCTTAGTACACAGACCCAAGCCGAGAAGCCTAAAGGCAGGGGTAGAACTGTAACTCCCCCTCACATTTCAGACAAATCTGTCCGTAAAACATGGTTCCACTCCCCTCCCAATCCCCCCCCCCATTCATACCTCGTGGGCGTCAAATCACCTTCTCCCCGGAAGCTCCCTTCTCCCGAGCCGTGAAACCTCAGCCCCTCCTCCATGGCGCCCCCCACCACACCAATTTCACAGTCGCCCTCCTCCCTAATGCCGAAGACGTTGTCCATTTGCCGTCGTGCACTGGGCCGTGTGCCTCTTACTCCGTGATGCTGGAGCTGCCTCGACGACGGCCGCGTGAACCGTACCGGAGCCGATTCACCCCCACTGTTGTTCACGGCGCCGGAGCGGCTCCAACTTCGGATCCGTCCAGAGTCCCGGCGCTGCTTCCCCGTAGCCGTCGACCGTCGCGACATCGTTGTTTCCCTACCGCCGGTAGCCACCACAACCGCGCCTGCCTCACCGACTCGGCAGCTGGACCTACCTACTTCACCATGCCGCCAGATAGGTCGCACCCTCGTCTCAAATCACTTTATTTAGGCGTCAGTTGTCTGAATTTTTATTCTAGGCCAATCGATTCCCAATGGGAAGCAGCACCCCTCAAGGCGGCGGAGCTCCTAGGCTGCCGGTTGGCTGGTGTCTAATGTAAGGGTGCGGGGCCGCAAGTTCACCGCGGAAGCAGCGCTTAGATGGCTATCTTAGAGTTGCGTGGGTTGAAGGTACTGCCGCCGCCGGATCTGGATGACGGGGAGTCTTTGTGGATTGGCCCAG
Source organism: Aegilops tauschii subsp. strangulata (assembly GCF_002575655.3). Classification (NCBI taxonomy): domain Eukaryota; kingdom Viridiplantae; phylum Streptophyta; class Magnoliopsida; order Poales; family Poaceae; genus Aegilops; species Aegilops tauschii. The sequence continues at coordinate 411,619,208 of NC_053037.3, read as the reverse complement.
GGGCGGCGCAACCACGGCAGTGCGGTGGGGCGGGGAGTGGGGTTTTGGCCGGGGCCACGGACGGCGGAGGCAAGCTGCTCTGCCGTTGGTCGCTGGCTCTTTGGGGAAGATTCCTAACAGTGTCAGCCGGGAGGCACAAGACAGCCATCAAGCCATCCGGCGTAGATCGGACAGTACCAAAATAAAATAAAATCGTGTGACCCCAATTTAGTCTTCAGTCAACAGACGTGTGACCACTCTCGTACCTTGTTGTTGATCTCTTAGTGTATTTCTTCAGATCAAAGAGATGTGTCATTCTTAACATTATGCTTTATCTGCATCTTCAGCCACACCGTCTTCCGACTCACCGCAGCTGCTCCAACAAGGGAAGCATACACCAGAAGGGAGCTATAGTCCCCACTCAACAGTTCCCTGCATCGAATGCGCATTCCCGACATGGACAGCCACAACAACTGCAGGGCCATCGACAAGTTAGCACATGATGCTCACTCCTATGGATGGCGGCCAGATAGGTTGTACCCTCATCTTACTTGTGTACAACATTTATGGCTTTGTTATTCATCTAAGCATGGAAAATAGATTATCACATTTCACTGTATATTCATGCTGATCTCTTATGGGTCTTGTTCAGGAGTTAACGTTGTTCCATAGTTCAGCTAAGATACTTGTTCTTTAGGTAACGATGTTCCGTAGTTATCATCCATCAGCCAATGCTATCCCATAGGATGGTGATTATAGTATTATACCACTTCTAGTATTACCTATGTTGTTCTTTAATACTTTTGTGTGCCATCTAGTTAATCTCGAGTACAAACGATACATATTCTGTAGCTTTCATCTGTGTTCTCCCTTTAGTTTTTGAGACATGTTGTTGCTAGTTAACCCGAGTCCTACTATTTAGTTCATCTCCTACATGCACTCATTACATAAATCTAACTACTAGTTGTCTTCCATGCATGTCAGATATAATTGCACACACTGATATATCCACAAGAACCTCACGGAGCAATGTAAAGGCCAATAAACTTGATGTCAATGATACCCAATATGATGGAACATGTAAAGGCGGTTCTTCAGAAGACTTGCAGAAAGATGTTGAATCCTCTTCACCCCACAAGGTCCTTGATCTAACTTGGCCCGTGATATGGGTACAACATGCATATAATGTCCTGGAGCGTATCTACTCTGTTGCAATGCCATGTGCTTAGCATGCTGATCATGCATGTAAATATGTCATGCCTTCCTATTTTTCAGTACCTATTCCATTCATGATAACATGTTTTCAAATTCAAGTACTGTCATTCTACTCTATCGCAAAGCCATCTGCTTAATTTGGACATCATGCTTCTGAATATCTTATGCATTGTTATTCATCAGTATGTGCTTCATCTGTCTACCATACCATGTTTTTTTACATTGAAGTGTTGTTCTAGTGCTCTGTTGCAATGCCATCTTAGTTTCCCAATCATACACGTGTATGTTGCCTTAGTTTTTTCTGTACGTATTCCGTTAGCATACAGTTTTACATTCAACTAGTGTTATTTTACTGTGTTGTCCTGTCGTATCCCTAGCTCTTACACCATATTCCCTCCGTCCGGATTACAAGTTGCCGAAATGGATAAAAAGGATGTATCTAGAACTGAAATACGCCTAGACCCATCCATTTTTTCCGGATGGAGGGAATACATGTCAATATGTCATGCCTTTCTATTCTTCAGTACCTATTCCATCTCTCTACTGTAGCATGTTTTATAATTGAAGCACCATTCTTCTATACAAGGCATGCAAGGGGAAGACGACTATGTTAGAATCTGAAGGATTACAAACTAGGTCTTTACAAAAGATCCAAACGCCAAGAGATAATAAACCAACTCCAGTTTTTATAGATACTGCTCCAGCATAGATAAACCCAACTCCTACTGATAATAAGTAGATTCCAGTGGCCAAAGAACTAGTCCGCTCCAGTCCAGCAAAAATATGTCAACTCCATTCTAAGAAGTGTGTGCGTATCCTTGCATCATGAAATTTTATAGCATGCTGATCATATTTTCTACATGTTTCTTACCCATCTCTCTTTTAGAAAATAAGCTTAGCAGATAGAAGAATTTCTGCACTGGTATCGTCTATGAGGAAAGATTCTTGCAAGAATTCTCTGTACTCCAATGTAGATGTAAGTACCTGTTGTATATCACTATATTTTTACATCAGCATGTATTTTGTTAATCGGCGTGAATCCAACCTTTATCTGATCTAAATTTAGTTGTAGCAAAATGTATGATTAAAGGCCACAATGTTGATTTTTGTAAGGGAAATTGCCTGGTAGTTTTGCATCCTGAGCTACATGAGTGCACTATCTCATATCAGTGGGTTTGATTACTTTGGTTCTGCAGTGGGTTTTCAGTGTTTTTTTTACTGTGTTGTCCTGTCGTATCCCTAGCTCTTACATCATACTCCCTCCGTCCGGATTACATGTCGCAGAAATGGATAAAACTGGATGTATCTAGAACTGAAATATGCCTAGACCCATCCATTTATTTCCGGATGGAGGGAATACATGTCAATATGTCCTGCCTTTCTATTCTTCAGTACCTATTCCATCTCTGTTGTAGCATGTTTTATAATTGAAGCACCATTTTTCTGTATAAGGCATGCAAGGGGAAGACGGCTATGTTAGAATCCGAAGGGTTACAAACCAGGTCTTTGCAAAAGATCCAAACGCCAGGAGATAATAAACCAACTCCATTTTTCGTAGATACTGCTCCAGCACAGAGAAACCCAACTCCATTGATAATAAGCAGATTCCAGTGGCCAAAGAACTAGTCCGCTCCAGTCCAGAAAAAGAATGTCAACTCCATTCTAAGAAGCGTGTGCGTATCCTCGCATCATGAAATTTTATAGCATTCTGATCATATTTTCTACATGTTTCTTACCCATCTCTCTTTTAGAAAATAAGGTTAAATGATAGAAGACTTCCTTCATTGGGATTGTATTCGAGGAAAATATCTTGCAGTAATTCTCTGTGCTCCAATGTTGATGTAAGTACATGTTCTATCTCACTATATTTTTACATCAGCATGTATTTTGTTAATTGGCATGAATCCAACCTTTATCTGATCTAAAATTAGTTGTAGCAAAATGTTAAAGGCGCCAATGTTGATTTTAGTAAAGAAAACTGCCTAGTAGTTTTGCATACTAAGCTGCATGAGTGTACTATCTCATATCATGCACATTACTGAATTGTAGTGCTGCTCTGGTTGCCCATTCATTCATTGTGTCAATGTTGCTTTTGTATTACCTTACCTGGTTGATGATAGTTGTGCCATATTGTTTTAATTTGGTGTTGGCTAGTTGCCCAAACGTTCATTGTGCCAACGTTGCTTTCCTATTATCTGACTTGGCCAATGATAGCAATGCTAGTGTCTTAATTTGGTGCAGGCTGCTGAAGATAAGAAGACAAACTCTGAAAATAGCAAGGCAATCCCATTGTTTCTTTCCAATAAATCTAGGCCAGGTAATATGCCAATAACTCATGATTAATCTGTTTGGTTCCCCTCCTAATTTATGTTATGATGCAGTGGTCGAGACACTCTCCACTATCAATAATACAAGCCTGCCAAAATCGCCATCTGAATCTGTTCAGTATCCTCTGTCTCGAATGCAACGGCAAAAAATGTATGTTCGTGAACCAATTAATGGCTGAGGGAATGATGGAAATGGTGGAGGAATCAGAGGTGCATAGTCGTGCGACACAACAACTGATCAATGTTTTCAGAGACAGTGTAGCAAAGCAGCAAGAACTTGCCCACATGCTTATGGGCGTCATCCGTGCTGAGGTTGCAGATTGTGATGTTGTAGATCGTTAGGTTCTGTTCATTTATTTGCACTGGCATCAACCTTTGATTGCCCAGTGGATGTAATTTCCTGCAATATATGCTGGATGTGCAACGTTTTTCCCTGTATGACGTACCTTTGCTTGATCGGTTTTGGTCCTGTGCATAATTGCTCGTCGTAATGGGCTCATATTATCTTATTTGGCCTAAAGACATGTACGAACTTTAGTGGGCCCATTAAGTTAATGGGACATTACCAGGCCGAAAGTTAATGGTCGGCCCTCTTAACTCCCGGGTTGTTAACAGACTGACATCGAAGCAGGCAACAGGTGGGCCCAATTGATTTCACGGGTCATTAACGGGCCGTTACTAAGTTCTGGCTACATATGGCCCAACTATACTGTGGGCCTTTAGCAGGCCGAAAGAGACAGCGGGCTTGTACAGGACCATGAAGAGCATGGGCCGTAAGAGGCCGAAAGTCAGGTCGTATTCTAAATGGCCCAACTGTGTTGTGGGCCTTTAGCAGGCCGAAAGAGAAACCGGGCTGGTATTAGACCATGAAGGGCATGGGCCGTTAAAAGGCCAAAGCTCAGGTCCGATTACAAATGGCCCAACTCATTTATGGTCCGTTAACAGGCTGAAAGGCACACAGGGCCGGGAATTGTTGGCCCAACACTTAAATGGGTCGCTAAAAGGCCAAAACTCAGGTCCGACTACAAATGGCCCAACAGATATATGGGCCGTCACCAGGCTGAAAGACACACCGGGCCGGAAATTGGCCCAACACTTAAATGGGTCGCTAAAAGGCCGAAACTCAGGTCCAACTACAAATGGCCCAACTGATTTATGGGCCGTCAACAGGCTGAAAGACACACCGGGCCGGAAATTAGCCCAACATTTAAATGGTTCGCTAAAAGGCCGAAAGATGTACATCATGAAAATTGGCCCATCCACTGAGTGGGCCGTTAATAGGCCGAAATCTCATCGGGCCGATATTGAGCCCAAATATATAGCGGGCGGTTAACAGGCTCGAACTGACGATGGGTTGCAATGGTGTCAAATCTTTCACGGGCCGTTGACGGGCCAAATTGGCACATCTTGTATGGGCCGTGGGCTTAAATGGACCTGACACAAGTAGGCCTTATATGGGCCGGCCTGCTATTTTTTACTGGGCCGGCCTTTTTCACCGGAATGGGCCACTGTTGGGCCGTGCCACGTGTCGACCTATCATAGGCGCCTCCTGTCCAATGAGTGGATGACATATGTCCCAACGGTGAGGCAACACGTGTTTCTTCTGGCCAATGATGATTTTACACGTGGAAAATCCCCATTGGTCCGGGCTGTTAACGGGTTATCGGATCCAAAACCGGACCCGATAGCTTAACGGCGTTCCATTACGGTGGATGCCACGTGTCGGTCACCCTTGACGAAAGCACTTCTGTGACTTGCGATTTATCGTCATGGAAGTGGACACTTCCGTGAAGATAATTTTGGTAATGTCATGGAACACTTCTACGACAGCACAGGTATGACTATCTTGATTCTGTCATAAATTTGTCATGGATGTACATGCATGACAGAAAACGTGACCTACTGTGACAAACACGTATCATCACGGAAGTGTATTTTTTTGTAGTGTAGCAACCCCCCCCCCCCCACACACACACACATACTCACACACACACTTTCAGTCGGCGAGCTAGAGAGGCATATATCTCACCAAGATGGATTGTAAAATGGACCAAGAATAATCCACCTTGGTCGTACAACCTCTCTCTTGTTGTTGGTCAAAGTGATGGTCGTCCATGCGACCCCGGAGACGGGCTAGCTCGCCAATAATCACGCAAGTAGCTAGTCCCCGAAGACAACCACTGCATGCGTGTGGCCCAAACATATGTATGGAGATGTGTGTTTTTGAGTAACAATGGAACAACTTTGGTGTGGCACCATGATTTCGAACTAGAAATCCCCACACTGTGTGAGGGTTAGGTTAACGATGCATATGTATGTTACACCACACTTCAAGCCAACGACGGGGATTCATATATACATGCATGTGTGCATAGTATATGCGCTCAAACTTAATTAGGTCTAAATCTCACCATGACTTATACTACGATAACACGAACCAAATGAAGAATCCGCCATGGTAACATATCTTGTTGTTGGTCAAGGTGATCATGGATGTCCATGCAGGCCCACGAATATATAGGCGTGTCGCCGATAACCACGCGAGTGAGTGTATCGTTCGAAGGCAACCACTACATGCATATGTATGGAGGTGATGCGTGCATGCATGTTTGAATACACAACATTGATGTGGCGTGTGTGTCAAAAATCGTACACTAGCTCCCCACACAGAGCGAGATCGGTTCATGATGGTGTCGTTGTACTAGCCACTTCGACTCGATGGGAGGGATTCTTGCGTACACATGCATGTGTGTGTGCTCAAAGTGTATCATGCATGTCATCCCAGAGCAAAAATAATAATCCCCTCCTAAGTCAAATTAACCTCTCTTGTTGTCAGGCAAAAAGATGTGATGGACCAAGCGGGCCCATAGATGGAAAGCATCGATATCGCTGATAACCGCTTAAGTGGGTGCGAGAGGACAACCACCACCGCTTTGCATGTGGGCCAAACATATATATGTTGAATACCCAAAATGCACAACTTTGATGTGCCACATGCTTCAAAAATCGTAAACCATGCACCCACACAGAGCGAGGTTCATATCAAGCGTACTACATATGATGGTCCCCTTCCCCCCTCTTCACCGCATACTATATGCTCCTGCCGTAATATAAGTACAACCAAAAGAATTCTCATCGATGGTGAAATTAATTAACCTCTCCTGATGTAGGTCAAAGTGATGCATGCATGCATGCATCGACGATGGCCTCGTGGGCCCACAGATGGAAGCGTCACACGTGAGTGTCCTAGCTAGGATATATATGCATGTGGCCCAAAAAGGTGTTGTGTGATGTTTGAGTAACCAATTTCACAATTTTTACTGAGTGAGGTGTACTTGTTCACGGACGCATACGTATAGTATATATGCTAGTCCCTGTCGGTGTCAAAACCGGCGGATCTCGGGTAGGGGGTCCCGAACTGTGCATCTAAGGTCGATGGTTGCAGGAGACGGGGGACACGATATTTACCCAGGTTCGGGCCCTCTCTATGGAGGTAATACCCTACTTCCTGCTTGATTGATCTTGATGAATATGAGTATTACAAGAGTTGATCTACCACGAGATCGTAATGACTAAACCCTAGAAGTCTAGCCTGTATGACTATGGTAATGAGTCTCCCCTATCCGGACTACACCCTCCGGTTTATATAGACACCGGAGGGATCTAGGGTTACATAGAGTCGGTTACATAGGAAGAAATCTTCATAGTTGATTGCCAAGCTTGCCTTCCACGCCAAGGAGAGTCCAATCCGGACACGGGTAGAGTCTTCAGCCTTCATGTCTTCACAGCCCACCAGTCCGGCCCATGGATAACAGGCCAGACACCCGAGGACCCCTTAGTCCAGGACTCCCTCAGTAGCCCCCGAACCAGTCTTCAATAACAAAGTGTTCGGCACACAAATTGTCTTCGGCATTGCAAGGCGGGTTCCTCCTCCGATGACCTCCAAGTGATGTATTCAGCCGTTGATCACTGTCGCTCCCCTCGGCTTCTGCGCATTAAATAACTCTATCTTCCACGTGTCGAGCGAATGTGAAAGGTCAGGGTATTTTTGCAAATAGCACCCCATCCATGCAAGGAAGAGTGCCTATTTAAAGAGATTGGATCTTAGACCCATTCGGCACCACGCAGAGAAAAATCCCTGGAGACTGCTAGGAGAAACCATTCCAACATGGTTAGCGTTCCCAGCTCCTCCTCCCATTCCAGCCCAGAGAAAGGCGAGTGGGTGAGGTGTTCTATGTCCCACAGTCAATTAGCAAAGCTGTAAATGCAGGGATTTCTCCCCCCTGCAGATCTGGTCCCTATCCGAGCGGGGCTGACCTCCTCCAATGGTGAGACTCAAGCAGAGAACTTCCCCAATCCATCCGGGGGGAGCGAGTGTGTTTCGTCCCCTATCTGCTAAGAGGCGTCGGATTTCCAATCCATTCGTTCCTTTGAGGGTTGCTGGAATACTATGGCCTCCAGCTGCACAACTTCACCCCTGCCTCCATTCTGCACATTGCGGGTTATGTTGCTTTATGCGAATTATTCCTGGGCATTGAGGCCCATTTTGAGCTGTGGAGGAAGTTGTTCTGTCTTGTCCCGCGCAACCATGAGGGGTCAATATTTGAAGTGGGTAGAGCCGAAGTATGGCGCATCGCCGATACCGGATATCTGTCCGGCACACCAAGGAAGGCATCTGAAGAATGGCCTTCCGAATGGTTCTATATTGAGGACGTTGCGCTTCCCGGCCCAGTTCAAAATGGTCTCCCGGAATTTGCAAGTGTTCTGTTGAGGAAACGCCACAGTTGGCGCCCCCAAAGTCTTGAAGAAGAGGATAGTGTGGAGGTTCGTCGGCTCCTGGGCAAGATAAGGATGCTTGCCCAGTCCGACTTTACAATAGTAGAGGTAATGGCGACCTCCATAGTGCGAGGGGTTCAGCCACTTCAATACAGAGGGCTCCCAATATGGCACTACAACAGGGAGGTCGACACCTCCCGTTATGGTCGGAAAGGTCCGGACACTCCTGCCGCTCTAGCCAAGATACTGGCCGAGCTGTTTAAAGGGGAGGAAGAAGAATTTCTCCGCATCAATCGCAGAGAGGGGTACTCCATGTACAACCCTCCTAGCTGGGTAAGTCCCAACCCCTTTATGTTTATTCACTCCGTTCTCATGGCCATTTTTAACGAATCCCCAATCCGTCTTATTTTGAAACAACACTGGCGGAAGGTAACTGAGGGGCTTAATAGCCCTGCCGCACAGCCGGAGAGCCACAACCGGGAGCTTGATCCTGGGTTCGAAGAGGACCAGGATATATTCGTGGTACTCGCGGAAGGGGTGTTTTACCAAGCGATCTATGACGGCACAGAAGTGGCCATCATCGCCGATTATCCTGGTCTTCTTCCAGCTTCCCACGTAAGTAATCAGGAGAAACCCCCCTCGAAAGAGTTTCCTTGCACTGCCTCACCCACCGCACTATCTCATGCTTCAAAGGGGAGGCGTTCGGCGCGTCATGCTACGTCGGGGATGACTCCAAGAAGAGCAGCTCCTGCGCCGAGCAAGGCCTCGAAAAGGAAGGTTGGCGAAGACCAGGCCGGCCCTTCGTCGAAGAGGTATGGATTTAAAGGTATGCTTTGGCAGTCTACCCAACCGTGATTATTATGTTGGTCCTGTATTAGGAAAAAGGTTCGCCGGACTATGTCCGGGGATTTGGCCGGTCGCACTCCCAACAACCGGGATTTAGATCCCACTGGAGAGGTGGGGGCGCTATGGGGGCAACGCCGGACTGTCCTTCGGCCGAGGGTTCGGAAGACATGCCCGTTACCAACTCGGAAGTAGAGAGCGCCATGAATCATCGGCGCTGCAGGGCTGTCCTACGAGACCCCAAGTTCTCGGAAGAGGCATTCAATGCCTTAAGCTCGGCTGAGGCATACATCCGAGCTGCTCGAGATGGGCTTAGAAAAGCCACAAAGCAACATTTGACAGATGTACAGGTAAGTTTTTTCTTCGTCCGAAAAGGATAACCATATGGCCGTAGCCCCCGAGACTGAAAGCAGTTGGTACAACTGATTTAAGGATCGTTGTATAACCAGGTCCTTACCCAGAAGAATGCCCTGCTAGCCCAAGAGCTGGAGCAGTGTCGGGCGCAGCTGAATGTTGCTACCACTGAACTGGAAAACTTCAAGAAGGCGTCTTCTGGTAACATTCCCCTCCATCGAGGAATGATAATTGTATACCAATTGTACTAATATTGTTGCTGATTGCATAATAGGATCACCCGATCAACTTGAAGAGAAGTTGAAGATCGCCCAAGAAGGGGAAAAAGAGGCAAAAAGGCTACACGCCACAGGCGAGTGTGTGTTGACCCGAGTCAGGGACGAGAAAAACAAGCTACAGGATTCAAACACCGCATTGGGCGAAGAATTGAAAGATGTGCGAGCCCAGCTAGCCGACTCCGTGAAGGAGAACAGGACGTTGCGGGGCGGTATATGCAGTATTTGTCTGAACTATTTTGAAAGTAGTTCGGAGATAAATGGAACTGATATAATTATGATTGCAGGTATATTGACGGGCCGTCCCGACGAGGAGGTGTCCGGATCATCAAGTGATCTGCTGCAAAGGCTGTCGCAAGTGCACGAGCAGGCTCGGCTGGCAATGCGGAGTGTTGCCAAGGCCCTATGGCCATCCGCCTCCCCTCCAGGAAGTATGTAGGAGCTTGTAGAGCTGTTCAAGGGAGCACGACGGCGTATCCGACTATGGAAGATATCGGCCTGCCGAGAAGGTGCGCGAGAGGCCTGGGCCATGGTGAAAATGCGATATACCAAGCTGGATCCTAATCACATGGCCCGGGTCGGACCGCTAGGGTCAAATGGGGAAGAAATTCCCGTTAGTTTAGTATATGACCAAGTAGAGGTGGCCGCCAAATATTCCCAACAGGATTGTAAGTTAGACTGCATGTTGGACGGTATAGAGGAGGAAGTGTTTGAGTCCAAGTGACTATGTACTTTCCTTACCATGTGTAATTCTAGCTGAATTGTATAGCATTTATCATGGCAGACCTTTTCGCTTCAACCTCCGGACCTGAGGGTGCGGAGTGTTTCCGAATACCCTCGCGGCCGAATAGACCGGGGTATGCCTGGAAAACTAGGCGTAGGGGTCATAGTTGCTTGAACAGACAAGTTGTATCCTGCTAGTTACGTTATATTACATTGAGATCATAAGAAACATCTTCCAGAGAGAATAGTTCCGTTAAGGGTTCCTTTCCTTGGGTGTGCATGTAGTCATGTACATGTCCGAATTGTGATGGAAAAATCACAGTGTATGTAACTTCTGGGGAGTAAAAGCACTAGCCGAACTAACGGGAACGTAGGGCATAAGCACAGGAGCCAGGCAACCCAGCTTGGCGAAAACTTAAGTCATATCGATGCATATAATGGCGAAGAAAAGGTACATATGGAAGAACTCATATGTGAAGAGCTTGATGCTCGAGGAATAATAATAAAAAGCTTCTGTCCAAGAAGCCCCCAGGTATGATGGACATACATATTTTAAAGATGTATGTGTCAGGGGTGCGCGATCTAGCCGTACCAAAGCTTTAAAGCGAGAAAGGAAAAAAGTAATCAGAAAAGAGAGAGAAAATAATGGAAACTACAGGGGAGAAGGAGACGAACAAGGAGTTCGGCGCTAGGCATATAATCTTCGGAGTCTGGCCGCGTTCCAGGGGTTCGGCTCGAGGTGATTGTCTGATGCATCACGAAGACGGTATGCTCCACCAGTGAGAACTTCATCAATTATGAAGGGACCCTCCCATTTGGGCTTGAGTTTGTCCTTTTTCTTCTCCGGCAGGCGTAGAACGAGTTCGCGAACGTTGTAAGTCTTGGCCCGTACTTCTCTGCTTTGATATCTTCGAGCCTGCTGTTGGTAAAATGCTGAACGGGCTTTTGGGACATCGCGCTCCACCTCCAGGGCATCTAGGCTATCCTGCCGATCAAGCTCGGCTTCTCTCTCTCTCTTCGTACATACGCACTCGAGGTGAATCGTGAATAATATCGCAGGGCAACACGGCCTCTGCGCCATACACAATGAAGAAAGGCGTGTATCCGGTAGTACGGTTGGGCGTGGTCCGCAGCCCCCAAAGTACGGAGTCGAGCTCCTCAACCCATTGCTTGTCTAGTTCTTTCAAAGACCGCACTAGTCTGGGCTTCATGTCGCTCATAATAAGACCATTGGCTCGTTCGACTTGACCGTTGGTTTGCGGGTGGTAGACGGAGGCGTAATCGAGTTTAATGCCCAGATTAGTACACCAGGTTTTTACCTCGTCGGCTGTGAAGTTAGAGCCGTTGTCGGTGATGATGCTGTGTGGGACACCATAACGGTGCACAACACCGGATATGAAGTCTATCACCGGGCCGGACTCAGCCGTTTTGACTTGTTTAGCCTCTATCCACTTAGTGAATTTGTCCACCATAACCAGCAGATATTTTTTCTTATGGCTTCCCCCTTTAAGGGGTCCAACCATATCCAGTCCCCAGACCGCGAAAGGCCAAGTGATGGGTATAGTCTGTAAGGCAGTTGAGGGCATGTGGCTTTGGTTGGCAAAGAGTTGGCACCCAACGCAGCGTTGGACAAGGTCCTGCGCATCTGCTCGGGCCGTCGGCCAATAAAACACTGTACGGAAGGCCTTGCTAACAAGGGTCTGGGCTGCGGCGTGGTGTCAGCCTAGACCAGCGTGAATTTCTGCCAAAAGCTGTCGCCCCTGCTCCTCGGAGATACATCTTTGAAGTACTCCGGTAGTATTTTTCTTGTAGAGCTCTCCGTCGTGAACCTTGTAGGCCTTCGAGCACCGGACAATGCGGCGGGCCTCATTCTGGTCTTCGGGCAGCTCCTTCCTATTAATGTAGGCCAAGAAGGGTTCGGTCCATGGGGCAATGACTGCCATAACGAGATGGGTCGACGGTGTAATTTCGATGGCTGAGCCCCCGATGATATCGGTGTGTTCAGAGTCTGGGGTTGTGTTCGGATCTGGACTGTTGTTGCCGCCCTCCCCTTGCCACACCACGCATGGCTTGAAAAGCCTTTCCAGGAAGATGTTAGGTGGGACGGGGTCGCGCTTAGCGCCAATGCGAGCAAGGACGTCCGCCGCCTGGTTACTTTCTCGGGCGACGTGATGAAATTCAAGCCCCTCGAACCAAGCCGACATTTTTAGGATGGCATTACGGTAAGCTGCCATCTTTGGATCTTTGGCATCGAAGTCTCCGTTTATTTGACATATTGCGAGGTTTGAGTCCCCGCGCACCTCCAGGCGTTGTATGCCCATGGATACGACCATTTGAAGACCGTGCAACAGGGCCTCGTATTCGGCTGCGTTGTTGGAGTCTGTGTATAATATTTGGAGCACATACTGGACGATATCTCCAGTGGGGGACGTTAACACGACGCCCGCTCCCAGCCCCGCCAACATTTTGGATTCGTCAAAATACATAACCCAATTGGAATATGCGCCGTACTCCTTGGGGAGTTCGGCCTCTGGCCGTTCGGCGATGAAGTCAGCCAGCACTTGGGATTTGATGGCTCGACGTGGCTTGTATGTTATGTCAAATGGGAGTAGCTCTATGGCCCATTTGGCGATCTGTCCCATGGCATCGCGGTTGTTTATTATGTCATTGAGTGGGACTTCGGAAGCCACCGTGATTGAACACTCCTGGAAGTAGTGTCGTAGCTTTCGGGATGCCATGAAGACCGCCTACGCTATCTTTTGGTAATGGGGGTACCGGGATTTGCATGGTGTGAGGACAGTAGATACGTAGTATACTGGTTTTTGAAGTGGGAATTTGTGTCCGTCCTGTTCTCGTTCGACGACGAGCACGGCGCTCACCACCTGATGTGTTGCCGATATGTATAGCAACATTGGTTCGCCAGCGTTTGGTGCGTCCAGGATTGGGTTGCTTGCTAGGAGGGCCTTTATTTCCTCCAGTCCGGCAGTCGCCGCGTCTGTCCATTCGAAGTTATCGGTGCACCGTAAGAGGCGATAGAGTGGTAGTGCCTTTTCACCTAATCTGGAGATAAAGCGACTTAATGCTGCCACGCAACCAGCTAGTTTTTGGACTTGTTTGAGGTCTGTTGGCGTAGCCAACTGTGATAGAGCTCGGATTTTAGTTGGGTTTGCTTCTATTCCTCTATTGGAAACGATGAAGCCCAGCAATTTTCCGGCTGGGACGCCGAAGACACATTTTTCTGGGTTGAACTTAATGTCATATGCACGGAGATTGTAGAATGTAAGACGTAAGTCGTCTCTTAGTGTTTCGACGTGCCTAGTTTTGATGACGACATCATCGACGTAAGCTTCTACCGTCTTGCCTATCTGCTTCTCCAGGCATGTTTGAATCATGCGTTGGTATGTGGCGCCGGTGTTCTTGAGCCCGAAGGGCATGGTGTTGAAGTAGAATGGCCCATATGGGGTGACAAATGCTGTTGCAGCCTGATCGGACTCCTTCATTTTGATTTGATGGTATCCGGAATATGCATCGAGGAAACACAGTGAGTCGTGTCCTGCGGTGGCGTCAATGATTTGATCAATGCGGGGGAGGGGGAAGGGATCCTTAGGGCAAGCCTTGTTGAGGTCTTTGAAATCGACACATAGGCGCCAGGATTTGTCCTTCTTTGCTACCATCACCAGGTTTGCCAGCCAGGCCAGATGTTTGATTTCTCTAATGAATCCGTCCTCGATAAGCTTGGCCAGCTCTTCCCCCATGGCTTGTCGCTTGGGTTCGGAAAAGCACCGCAGTGTTTGCTTGACCGGTTTAAATCCCTTTAGTATATTGAGACTATGTTCGGCCAGCTTGTGTGGGATCCCTGGCATATCTGAAGGGTGCCAGGCAAATATGTCCCAGTTTTCGCGCAGGAATTCTCGTAGTGCGGCGACAACTGTTGGGTTCAGTTGTGCTCCAATAGATGCTGTCTTCTTGGGGCCCGTTGGGTGGACCTGGAATTTGACTATTTCTTCTGCTGGTTTGAAGGGGGTGGATTTGTGGCGTTTGTCGAGGATCACATCGTCCCTATCCACCGTGGAGCGTAGTGCGGTTAGTTCTACGGCCGCAAGGGCTTCGGATAGCGCCTCAAGGGCCAGGGATGCGGTTTTGTTTTCAGCGCGGAGTGCTATGTCCGGATCACTTACGAGAGTGATTATACCGTTTGGTCCGGGCATTTTGAGCTTCATATACCCATAATGAGGTATAGCTTGGAAGCGTGTAAAGGCATCCCGTCCCAACAGGGCGTGGTATCCGCTCCTGAAAGGGGCCACTTGGAAAGTGATTTCTTCGGACCGATAGTTCTCCGGCGTGCCGAATACCACGTCGAGTGTGATTTTGCCCGTGCACCGCGCCTCCCGACTGGGAATGATTCCTCGGAAGGTTGTGCTACTTTGCTTGATGCGGCTCTTGTCTATTTCCATTTTGTGGAGTGTGTCCTCATAAATGAGGTTTAGTCCGTTGCCGCCGTCCATGAGGACCTTAGTAAGTCGAAATCCGTCCATGACGGGACTGACGACTGCTACCTCTTGAGCACTGCGTTGGTTTTCCCTTGAAGAGGAAAGGGTGATGCAGTAAAGTAGCGTAAGTATTTCCCTCAGTTTTTGAGAACCAAGGTATCAATCCAGTAGGAGACCACGCACGAGTCCCTCGCACCTACACAAACAAACAAGAACCTCGCAACCAATGCGATAAAGGGGTTGTCAATCCCTCAACGGTCACTTACGAGAGTGAGATCTGATAGATATGATAAGATAATATTTTTGGTATTTTTTATGATAAAGATGCAAAGTAAAATAAACGGCGCCAGAAATAGCTAAGTGTTGGAAGATTAATATGATGGAAAATAGACCCGGGGGCCATAGGTTTCACTAGTGGCTTCTCTCAAGAGCATAAGTATTACGGTGGGTGAACAAATTACTGTTGAGCAATTGATAGAATTGAGCATAGTTATGAGAATATCTAGGTACGATCATGTATATAGGCATCACGTCCGAGACAAGTAGACCGACTCCTGCCTGCATCTACTACTATTACTCCACACATCGACCGCTATCCAGCATGCATCTAGAGTATTAAGTTCATAAGAACAGACTAATGCTTTAAGTAAGATAACATGATGTAGAGGGATAAACTCATGCAATATGATATAAACCCCATCTTGTTATCCTCAATGGCAACAATACAATACGTGCCTTGCTGCACCTGCTGTCACTGGGAAAGGACACCGCAAGATTGAACCCAAAGCTAAACACTTCTCCCATTGCAAGAAAGATCAATCTAGTGGGCCAAACCAAACTGATAATTCGAAGAGACTTGCAAAGATAACCAATCATACATAAAAGAATTCAGAGAAGATTCAAATATTGTTCATAGATAAACTTGATCATAAACCCACAATTCATCGGTCTCAACAAACACACCGCAAAAGAAGATTACATCGAATAGATCTCCACAAGAGAGGGGGAGAACATTGTATTGAGATCCAAAAAGAGAGAAGAAGCCAGCTAGCTAATAACTATGGACCCGAAGATCTAAGGTAAACTACTCACACATCATCGGAGAGGCTATGGTGTTGATGTACAAGCCCTCCGTGATTAATGCCCCCTCCAGCAGGACACCGGAAAAGGCCCGAAGATGGGATCTCACGGGTACAGAAGGTTGCGGTGGTGGAATTAGGTTTTCGTGGATGCATCTGTTGGTTTGGGGGTACGTAGGTATATATAGGAGGAAGAAGTACGTCGGTGGAGCAACATGGGCCCCACGAGGGTGGAGGGCGCGCCCCCTGCCTCATGCTCTCCTGGTTGCTTTCTTGACGTAGGGTCCAAGTCCTCTGGATCACGTTCGTTCAGAAAATCACGTTCCTGAAGGTTTCATTCCGTTTGGACTCCGTTTGATATTCTTTTTCTGCGAATCACTGAAATAGGCAAAAACAGCAATTTGGGTTGGGCCTCCGGTTAATAGGTTAGTCCCAAAAATGATACAAAATTGTATAATAAAGCCCGTTAAACATCCAAAACAGAATATAATATAGCATGAAGCAATCAAAAACTATAGATACGTCCCCAAGCTTAATTGTTGCTCGTCCTCGAGTAGGTAAATGATAAAATAGAATTTTTGATGCGGAATGCTACTTGGCATAATTTTAATGTAATTCTCTTAATTGTGGTATGAATGTTCAGATCCGAAAGATTCAAGACAAAAGTTTAATATTGACATAAAAATAATAATACTTCAAGCATACTAACTAAGCAATTATGTCTTCTCAAAATAACATGGCCAAAGACAGTTATCCCTACAAAATCATATAGTCTGGCTATGCTCTATCTTCACCACACAAAGTATTTAAATCATGCACAACCCCGATGACAAGCCAAGCAATTGTTTCATACTTTTGGTGTTCTCAAACTTTTCAATCTTCACGCAATACATGAGCGTGAGCCATGGACATAGCACTATATGTGGAATAGAATGGTGGTTGTGGAGAAGACAAAAAAGGAGAAGATAGTCTCACATCAACTAGGCGTATCAATGGGCTATGGAGATGCCCATCAATAGATATCAATGTGAGTGAGTAGGGATTGCCATGCAACGGATGCACTAGAGCTATAAGTATATGAAAGCTCAACAAAATAAACTAAGTGGGTGTGCATCCAACTTGCTCACTCACGAAGACCTAGGGCATTTTGAGGAAGCCCATCATTGGAATATACAAGCCACGTTCTATAATGAAAAATTCCCACTAGTATATGAAAGTGATATCATAGGAGACTCTCTATCATGAAGATCAAGGTGCTACTTTGAAGCACAAGTGTGGTAAAAGGATAGTAACATTGTTCCTTCTCTCTTTTTCTCTCATTTTTTTATTTGGGCCTTTTCTCTTTTTTTATGGCCTCTTTTTCTTTCTTTTTTCTTTTTCGTCCGGAGTCTCATCCCGACTTGTGGGGGAATCATAGTCTCCATCATCCTTTCCTCACTTGGGACAATGCTCTAAAAAATGATGATCATCACACTTTTATTTACTTACAACTCAACAATTATAACTCAATACTTAGAAAAAAAATATGACTCTATGTGAAAGCCGCCGGCGGTGTACCGGGATATGCAATGAATCAAGAGTGACATGTATGAAAGAATTATGAACGGTGGCTTTGCCACAAATACGATGTCAACTACATGATCATGCGAGGCAATATGACAATGATGGAGCGTATCATAGGAAATGGAACGGTGGTAAGTTGCATGGCAATATATCTCGGAATGGCTATGGAAATGCCATAATATGTAGGTATGGTGGCTGTTTTGAGGAAGGTATATGGTGGGTGTATGATACCGGCAAAATATGCGTGGTATTAGAGAGGCTAGCAATGGTGGAAGGAAGAAAGTGCGTATAATCCATGGACTCAACATTAGTCATAAAGAACTCATATATTTATTGCAAAAATCTACAAGTTATCAAAGCAAAGTATTACGCGCATGCTCCTAGGGGGATAGATTGGTAGGAAAACACCATCGCTCGTCCCCGACCGCCACTCATAAGGAAGACAATCAATAAATAAATCATGCTCCGACTTCAACACATAACGGTTCGCCATACGTGCATGCTACGGGAATCACAAACTTTAACACAAGTATTTCTCAAATTCAAAACTACTCAACTAGCATGACTCTAATATCACCATCTTCATATCTCAAAACAATTATCAAGCATCAAACTTCTCATAGTATTCAACACACTCATAAGATTTTTTTTACTAATCTTGAATGCCTATTATAATTAAAGCAAATTACCACGCTGTTTTGTAGGACTCTCAAAATAATATAAGTGAAGCATGAGAGAACAATAGTTTCTATAAAACAATTCCACCACCGTGCTCTAAAAGATATAAGTGAAGCACTAGAGCAAAAACTATATAGCTCAAAAGATATAAGTGAAGCACATAGAGTATTCTAATAAATTCTGAATCATGTGTGTCTCTCTCAAAATGTGTGTACAGCAAGGATGATTGTGGCAAACTAACAAATAAAGACTCAAATAACACAAGACGCTCCAAGCAAAACACATATCATGTGGTGAATAAACATATAGCTCCAAGTAAAGTTACCGATGGAAGTAGACGAAAGAGGGGATGCCTTCCGGGGCATCCCCAATCTTTGGCTTTTTGGTGTCCTTAGATTATCTTGGGGTGCCATGGGCATCCCCAAGCTTAGGCTCTTGCCACTCCTTTTTCCATAATCCATCAAATCTTTTACCCAAAACTTGAAAACTTCACAACACAAAACTTAACAGAAAATCTCGTGAGCTCCATTAGCGAAAGAAAACAAAACACCACTTCAAGGTACTGTAAAGAACTCATTATTTATTTATATTGGTGTTAAACCTACTGTATTCCAACTTCTGTATGGTTTATAAACTATTTTACTAGCCATAGATTCATCAAAATAAGCAAACAACACACGAAAAACAGAATCTGTCAAAAACAGAACATTCTGTAGTAATCTGTAACTAACGCAAACTTCTGGAACTCAAAAAAATTCAGAAAAAATAGGAAGACCTAGAAAATTTGTTTATTGATCAGCAGCAATTGGAATCAATATTTTATCACGTTCTGGTGATTTTTAACAATTGTTTTCGTGAACAGAAAGTTTCTGGAATTTTCAGCAAGATCAAATAACTATCATCCAAGAAGATCCTATAGGTTTAACTTGGCACAAACACTAATTAAAACATAAAAAAAATCTAACCAGAGGCTAGATCTAATATTTATTCCTAAACAGAAGCAAAAGGCAAAAAACTAAAAATAAAATTGGGTTGCCTCCCAACAAGCGCTATCGTTTAACGCCCCTAGCTAGGCATAAAAGCAAGGATAGATCTAGGTATTGCCATCTTTGGTTTTAGGGAAGAAAAGAGAAAACTTATTATCTATAGAATTAATCTTTCTATTTTGATAAAGCGCGTGGCTATTAATGGTAGAAGAAAGATTAATCATGTTACGGAAATTTGCATCTAAGCTAGCCTTCATCTCTTTAATAGATTCATTTTGGTAGGAGAGCAAAAGAGATGTAGATTCAACTTTCTCATTCATGGGGTGCCCAAATATGGTTTTCATCTTTTCATAAGTATCTACGGCATCCCCTTCAAGAAAGCCTTCTTCAAGTATAGAATCTAAGACATGCTTAAACGAAGAAGGTAGGGCAACATAAAAGCTCTTCAAGTAAACTTCAATTTGGTATTGGGGTACGTAGTTAGCCCGGATCCTTAACAGTCTATCCCAAGCATCTTTCAAATATTCATTGAGTAAATAACGAAAAATTCTGGAATCATCTTCTTCAAAATTATTAGGACTCTCATTGACCACTCTGGCAGGTTTTTCCATAGCATTATTTATGTGTTAAGATAGAATAGAAGGATCGTCCAAAGTACTAAAGCTCGGGAGAGAACCCCCGACTCTTTTTGGTTCCGACATGGCGAAGGAAAGGCGAGCGGAAAAGAGAGGGCGAATAAAATGGCAAGGGTGAAGTGGGGGAGAGGAAAACGAGAGGCAAATGGCAAATAATGTAATGCGGGGGAGATGAGTTTGTGATGGGTACTTGGTAGGTCTTGACTTGACTTGACTTGGCGTAGATCTCCCCGGAAACGATGCCAGAAATCCTTCTTGCTACCTCTTGAGCAGTGCGTTGGTTTTCCCTTGAAGAGGAAAGGGTGATGCAGTAAAGTAGCGTAAGTACTTCCCTCAATTTTTGAGAACCAAGGTATCAATCCAGTAGGAGACCACGCACGAGTCCCTCGCACCTACACAAACAAACAAGAACCTCGCAACCAACGGATAAAGGGGTTGTCAATCCCTCAATGGTCACTGACGAGAGTGAGATCTGATAGATATGATAAGATAATATTTTTCGTATTTTTTATGATAAAGATGCAAAGTAAATAAAGTAAAATAAACGGCGCCAGAAATAGCTAAGTGTTGGAAGATTAATATGATGGAAAATAGACTCGGGGGCCATAGGTTTCACTAGTGGCTTCTCTCAAGAGCATAAGTATTACGGTGGGTGAACAAATTACTGTTGAGCAATTGATAGGATTGAGCATAGTTATGAGAATATCTAGGTATGATCATGTATATAGGCATCACGTCCGAGACAAGTAGACCGACTCCTGCCTGCATCTACTACTATTACTCCACACATCGACTATTATCCAGCATGCATCTAAAGTATTAAGTCCATAAGAACAGAGTAATGCTTTAAGTAAGATGACATGATGTAGAGGGATAAACTCATGCAATATGATATAAACCCCATCTTGTTATCCTCGATGGCAACAATACAATATGTGCCTTGCTGCCCCTGCTGTCACTGGGAAAGGACACCGCAAGATTGAACCCAAAGCTAAGCACTTCTCCCATTGCAAGAAAGATCAATCTAGTGGGCCAAACCAAACTGATAATTCAAAGAGACTTGCAAAGATAACCAATCATACATAAAAGAATTCAGAGAAGATTCAAATATTGTTCATAGATAAACTTGATCATAAACCCACAATTCATCGGTCTCAACAAACACACCGCAAAAGAAGATTACATCGAATAGATCACCACGAGAATCATGGAGAACTTTGTATTGACATCCAAAAAGAGAGAAGAAACCATCTAGCTAATAACTATGGACCCGAAGGTCTGAGGTAAACTACTCACACATCATTGGAGAGGCTATGGTGTTGATGTAGAAGCCCTCCGTGATCAATGCCCCCTCCGGCAGGACGCCGGAAAAGGCCCCAAGATGGGATCTCACGGGTACAGAAGGTTGCGGCGGTGGAATTAGGTTTTCGTGGATGCATCTGTTGGTTTGGGGGTACGTAGGTATATATAGGAGGAAGAAGTACGTCGGTGGAGCAATGTGGGCCCCACGAGGGTGGAGGGCGCGCCCAAGGGGGTAGGCGCGCCCCTGCCTCGTGCTCTCCTGGTTGCTTTCTTGACGTAGGGTCCAAGTCCTCTGGATCACGTTCATTCCGAAAATCACGTTCCCGAAGGTTTCATTCCATTTGGACTCCGTTTGATATTCTTTTTCTGCGAATCACTGAAATAGGCAAAAACAGCAATTTGGGCTGGGCCTCCGATTAATAGGTTAGTCCCAAAAATGATATAAAAGTGTATAATAAATCCCGTTAAACATCCAAAACAGAATATAATATAGCATGAAGCAATCAAAAATTATAGATACGTTGGAGACATATCAAGGACTAATGCGGCTGGCACTCGGATTGTCATGTTCCTCGGTTCGTCGCCGGCATTAAATGTTATAGCCGTGGTGTTCCAAGGGTTTATTGAAGCGATTTGGCAAACTTCGTTGAGGTCACGAAGTGCTCTTTTACGCTTGTTGTTTGAAGCGAATGTCTCGAAGACCGTCAATACTCTTATGTCGTCGTTTTCTGGAGGGTGCTGTTCTGGGGCGTCCTTGATGAGGATGTCCTCGCCGCTCTTGGCTACTTGCCGGAGTATCCAACAAGCTCTAAGGCTGTGGGTTGCCACGGTATCTGGCGTCGTGTGTATTTTGCATGGGCCATCGAGCCATCCCTCCAGAACAGTGTTGTGCCGCGTAATCGGTTTATGTTTCTTGACTGTTGGACTGGGCGTGCCACGGGGGTGCGCCCTCTTCGCCTGTAGGAGGAGTTGAGTTGGGACCGACAGTTCCCAGCAAGCTGCCTGAATTTTCCAGGCGCTTTCCATCGCGGTGTACTTCTGTACGATAGTTGCTAAGTCAGCGAACTTCAGTATGCGGCGACGATTGATGGCGTTGAGAATTCCTTCGTCCACGCAATTGCTGCGGAACGCTGATATCGCGTCCTCGTCGCGGCAATCTTTTCTCTTGTCTTTGACAAGGAGGAATGTGGCCCAAAAGTGGTGAACCGTTTCCTAAGACTGTTGTTTTATGCTCATGAGGGCGTCTATGTCCGGGTGGGTGGGTGGAATTAAATCCGCACCCTGACCAGACTGATTGTCCGGAGTCTGAAGGCCTTCCAGACTCAACAGTCCGGGCTTCGGAATATCTTCTGATTGCTTAGGAATACCATCCGATTCTATGTTCAGAGGGCTGGTCGCATCCTTTCGCTGGTAGATATCTGGCTCTCCTTGATCGGCGATCCGAACACAGTCAGTCTTCGATATAGAGGAAAACTCGCCGTCCTGCTCCTCAACTACCACTATCTGGTGGGTGACCGGTGGAGTTTTGATTTCTCCTTGATCGGTTTTAAGCCCGATCCGATCGTAATCCGTGGCAATTCCCAAAGTGGCGATGCGATCTAGGAGTTCGTTCAAGGACAAAAATCTGCCGGATCCATCTGCTTGGAGTGTTCGGAGTTGATGCGAAGGGGGTTTTCGATGGCCCGAGAGGTCATCGTCGGCTCAACGGCCGAACGGGCGATCATAGTAAAGCCGCCCCAACTGGAGGGTTTGGCCTGGGGCCAGGACTCCTCCGAAGGCGATGTTGTCTTTAAGGACAAGGCGAGCCATCGAACCTTTCATCGACGTCATAGTGGAACTCTCAATGAAAGCACCAATGTCAGTTTCAAAACCGGCGGATCTCGGGTAGGGGGTCCCGAACTGTGCGTCTAAGGTCGACGGTTGCAGGAGACGGGGGACACGATGTTTACCCAGGTTCAGGCCCTCTCTATGGAGGTAATACCCTACTTCCTGCTTGATTGATCTTGATGAATATGAGTATTACAAGAGTTGATCTACCACGAGATCGTAATGGCTAAACCCTAGAAGTCTAGCCTGTATGACTATGGTAATGAGTCTCCCCTATCCGGACTACACCCTCCGGTTTATATAGACACCAGAGGGATCTAGGGTTACATAGAGTCGGTTACATAGGAAGAAATCTTCATAGTTGATCGCCAAGCTTGCCTTCCACGCCAAGGAGAGTCCAATCCGGACACGGGTAGAGTCTTCAGCCTTCATGTCTTCACAGCCCACCAGTCCGGCCCATGGATAACAGGCCGGACGCCCGAGGACCCCTTAGTCCAGGACTCCCTCAGTCCCCTCCCACCTCTTCAACGTGTACTATATTCCACCATAACACAAACAAAAAATATTCTACCTTGCTGGTCAAATTAACCTCACTACCGGTTGTTCGTCAAAGTGATGGATGATGACCTCGCGGGCCCACAGAAAGCGTCACATGCGAGTATCGAGTGTCGTGTAGGACAACCATCGACTGCATGTGGCCAAAACATTTATGTATGAAAGGGTTGTGTAATGTTTTAAATAACAATTTCACGACTCTAATGTGGCACCAGCCTGCCTAACAAAACGGCCAACCCACACGGTGGCTCACAACTCGTAGTGTACTGCGAGCCACCTGCCATCCCCAGACGCACACACCCACACGCACACCGCGAATCCACTGCAACTACGATGCATGTTAAATTAATTATCCCGTGGTGAACATACATGTTACCAAAGGAAGGACGTTTTAATTTCAAAAAAATCACAGAGATCATTAAGACGTTTTACTACATTGATTGATTGATTTCCTATGGGTATAATGTGCAAAAATCAAATTTGAGCTACATGCACACGTGACAGTGCACCTAAATGGATTGCAAAAACACATGTGTCTCACCGGGTGCATGTTTACTCCCCGTGCAACAAATTTCAAACATTGAGAATCTTGATTTTTAAATTCTAGTACATCCAAAACTTATTTGAAGTTCATGAAACTTATCGTGTTGTCATATGGACACCAATACAAAGTGGCATTGTACCTTTTTTGTCAAATTTGAGACCAGTTTTGATGTAATCTTTATCTAATTACAGATGGGAGATTATTAATAATTGGGAACCAATATCCCAAACGGATTATTTATTTGAACTGTGAGCGTTAGACCAAGAATGGATATGTGCCATGCTTCGGTTAAGCAATAAAGCGGTAGCATTAATCATCCAAATAGAAAAACAATATACGTGTCGCCGTGCGACCCGTGTGGCGTGCGAGCAGGCGTGAGTTGACGGGACGCATGCGAGCAGTCCGCCGCGCAGGCAGACGGGGAGGCATGCGTGCAGGTGTATGAATTGACGGAGGCGTGCTCGCTGCATAGTGTCATCGGGAGGCGTGCGAGTAGCTGTGTGAAACTTTGGTAGGCATGCCAGCAGTCCGATGCGCAGGCTCACCGGGAGGCGAGCCATCGGTTTGACCGCTACCCGCCTCTCTCCCGCAACTCCCACTACTCCATATTAATGGTGCGCCCGAGCGGCCGCACCCCCCATCATCACTACGCACACACAATCCTCTCTCTCCGCTTGCATCCTCGACGCCGCTCTCAGTCCTCAAAGCCGTCAGTGTATGAGGATGCCGCCGAAGCACCCCATCGGAGGGAGTGGTAACGCCGGGGCTGCGAAAGCACCGGAGCACGGCGTGGAGATGGAGACAGAGGTTGCCGTCACTGCCGGTGAGTTATCGCTGCACCCTGACGTCGTCGACGGCGTCGACCTTCCCCAGCCGGAGTCGGAGTTCCACACCGACTCTGACGACCACTCCGGCGATGACTCCGACGACCACTCCGGCGATGACTCCGACGACGACGGACGGCTGGTTAGTCATATATACCCATTTATGTGTCAAATAGATCATAGGGTTTTTCTGGTTACTCCTGCCTCCCCCTTTTTGGAATAGAAATCCTGTGGTTATGTTCTCCCAATCCATGAAATCTGAGTAAGTTTCGTTAGATCTGTGTACTGTATTGATTGTTTGAATGGTACAGGTGATAAGTGATTAGTTGTTTCATCTGTGCAAATGATTTCTGCTAGTAGTCCGACTAGGGTTAGTGTTCGTGCTAATAATTCCTAGCCAGGACTTGACAATTGATTTTGAATGACCTACATATGTTTGTGCCATTATTTTCTTCAAGATTGGTCTGTACATAGACGATTGTGCTTAAAAATCGAAGCATAATCTGTGGATGTGTATAAATAAATAGCCATAAATTCCTAATCCTACTTCACGGCATGTAATCAGTGATTTGATGCCAATTTTTTTTTACTATTTGTATAGGTGTTGTCTGACGATGTGGACCGCGAGGATGAAGATGCCCAGAGGAGGTACAAGAGGCGAATCCTGAGGGAGCTTTATGCGGGAATGCATAACAGGTGTATTAGGACCTGGAACGACGTCTATGGACGCCCATTTTGCAACCACAAGATTCATGACGCGTATCTAAGTGTTCTGGCGCATGCAAGAGGATGGGCCGTTGGCTCCTTCAAGCAGAAGTATACTCGCAGGGTGGCGCACGGCGCGAACGCCGAGTACCTGGAGAAGCTTCAGGATCGTGCCGGCCGCATGTGAGATGAGATGGGATGGATCGAACTATGTACGCTTGAGTATGCTTAATGACGGTTGAACTATGTACTTATGATTGAACTATGCTTATGTACGTGTACGCTTATTATCTATGTCTGAGTATGTTAAATATTTTGCCAAATTTTGGTAAACATTACAACGGGGGACCAATAAACCAGGACGGAGGTAGTACGTCAATCACACACGGTTCCCAAAATTGGAACCGAGTGCAATGACTTTCATTTTGCCTGTTACGTCAATCACACACGGTTCGCTCTAGCAAACCGTCGCCCCCAAAATTCTTTGTGGGATAGAAAACCCTCACCACCCAATTCAAAAAAGAAAAAAGAAAACCCTCACCATCCCCACATCACAAAAACCCTCACCCTGCCCGCCACCCCCTCGGCCCCTCCGGTATGTTCCCCATTCACACCTGCACAAGCTCCTCCGCATCTATGCCATGGCACCGCCTATCGCGGCAATAAACACTTAGCTTGACGCATGCTGCCGCTGCCAGGCTGCCGGCAAAGCCCACCGCATTTCGCCACTTCCGCTTGCCGCCGTCGATCGTCATCGACTTTCTTGGCGCTACTCGCGGTCGACCCAACTCTGCTCGGTTGGGGAATCTGCTGTACTGAGGGTTCTTTCTCATGGACGACAAGGTAACTAATTTAACGAGATATTATCTCATCTCTTATCCCAGTTCATCTGCCTCCTTTAATCACCCGGCGGAAATCACCATGAATTCATTTTTATTCAAGCTGATTTGAGGGTTTTCTTTCATTCATAGAATGTACAGTGCGCCAACACTTCAGGACTTTGCGACCGCCGCCAGAGATTCCATCTCATCGTACCAGATAACTTGAGGACGCGCGCGGTATGTTCAATCTCACCCTAAATCGGTTGGTATGGCCTACTTTCCTGAACATATTCTAAATATTGCTACATTTGGATAAATGGTGCCACATGCACCATATACGTCAAAGGGGATTTTCCCCCTCTTCTTACTATATTAGGCAAATTAATGATGTATTGTTCTTTCGATTACTCTCATTTTTCCATGACATCATGTTTACCCTATCTGTTTAATTATAGATTTTTGTCCTTCGATTTCAACTGTTGTACAGTTCTTTCAATTTGGGCCCATATTTGCATGTTACCATATTTTCTTTAACAATCCTACCATTTTCTGCAGGACATCCCTCGCTATGCAATAGATTATGTAGTGCACAATTTTTCCCTTTACATAGGTCAAGGCTCCACGGATGTCATACTGCACACAAACCATGGATTTACAATCTACTGTAAGACTTGATGAACGTGGTGACTCCTATTTTGGCACTGGCTTTTGGAATGAAATTGCAAAGTTTTATGTACTGAAAGCTGGCACTAAAATTGTACTGCACATAAAAGGGCCTGGTCATGAGATATATGCTAACTTCCCCGACAAAATCATCCGTCCAGACTTTGTTCGAAGTAAGTTTTCTTTTCAACTATCTGCATATGTTGACTTACCCAGCAATGTCAAATGAATTGTGTAGTATTTAAGCAACCAATTGTTATTCCCTTTTCTTTCTATATTCCTACCTAATAACTTCTAGTTACCAATACACTTTTCTATTGCCCTGTTTTAAGTAAATATTCCCTGTACTCCCATTTCTATCAGAAAGCGCCGCTGACAAGGAGACTCTGGAGGTGGAGAACGGGGCTGCCAACAAGCGGAGGCGGGGCGAGCTAGAACCGCAAGCGACTCCAGCATGCCTAGACTTAATCAGCAGCCTCCCCGATGATATGTTGAGAGTCATCATCTCCCTCCTCCCAATCAAATATTGGGCGCGGACAACCCTCGTTTCCCGGCGGTGGCGCCCCCTATGGAACTCCAGCCCTCTCGACCTCATCGACATCCACGAGCTCTGCCATGGCTATCGCAAAAGCTTGGATGCGTTCTCCAAGATCCTCGGCAGTCACCTTGGCTCAACCAAAGGCCTTAGAATGGGCAAGTTCCGTTCCAACGGCAAGGACCGGGCCAAGCTTTACGACTGGTTCCGATCCCACGCCCTAGATCAGCTCGAGGAGCTCACTTTTGATGATGGGCATATGCGGTCGCTGCCAACGTCCGCACTCCGCCTTGCGCCCACGCTGCACGTCGCCAAGTTCAGGAACTGCCATTTCCCGCCACTTAACGACGCGCCCGCTCTTATTCCACCACGACTGAAGCACCTCGAGCTCCTCGTCGTCTGCCTCTCAAAGGGTGACATGAAGTGCCTGCTCTGTGGCTGTACTGCACTCGAGTACCTTCGTCTTCAGGCGATCAATGGGTTGAGTACCTTCCACATCACCTCCATGACTCTCCGGACTATTTATGTGTGTTGCTGGTGCGGCAGGAAGACATCACAAGATGTGTACCACGGTATGGTCATCCAGGACACACCTGCACTTGAGAGATTACTTGTAGTTGATCAAGAAGGTCCAACAAGAATCAATGTCATTTGTGCGCCGAAATTGACAGTGGTGGGCTACTCGTCTGACAAATACTCCGAACTAGTTATTGGGTCCACACCCGTTCAGGTACAACACCCGCCTTCTATCTCTCCTTCTACAAATCAACATTATTTCTAATTTTGAAGATGTTTGTTCGTCTGAAATTCAGAAAATGATCCCGACAAGCTTGACCCCGAAACTGCGCACAGTGAAGGTCTTGGCACTAGAATCTATTGGGCCCGACCTGGAGCAAGTTGTCAGTTTCCTGAGATGCTTTCCGTGCCTGGAGAAGCTATATATCGAGGTGATGTTCCTTTCCTGTTAAATGTTAACCATAAGGGAGTTCAGTTTGTGACACCTTTTTCCAAGTTTACAATGACAATGTACTACAATTTCTGAAGGTTCTTTTGCAGGATTTCAGTACATACATGTCCCCCCCCCAATATTTGTTGCTTGATCCATATGGTTACAATCAATAAGCATTTCTCCTTTGGATTCATCTGTACTAGTTTTCTTAGGGAACTTTTCATCCACTCCAACCTCATATGAAGAAGGCTACATTTCCTAGAATGTAATCAAATGCCCATGTTAATCATGTCAGATCAAAGATGGCATGTTAGTGCATTTTACAAATCCTGCAAACCAAATAGCTAGGCCTGTAGTAATGTTCAAAACTGCATGTAGGCACTAACACGTTTTCTTCTTTTGCACATAAGATTAGGCCCAGTGGTGGATAATGTGATACAATATAACAATCACGTCGAATGCCTAGATCTGCATCTCTCAGAAATTACTTTGAACTCCTACCGAGGGACCTTACCGGAGATTATATTCGCCAGGTTCTTTGTTCTCAGAGCAAGGGTGCTGAAGGAAATGAGGTTTGCCCCTACATTTATTTCGCATGAATGGTTTGTCGATGTGGCACCCCCGCTCAGAGAAAACCGGAACGCCCCATATTCCAGCCCAGAGATCGAGGAGAAGTCTTCTGGAATACAGCACTGCTTAGCATAGAACAAACCAGCTTTCTATTATTACACGAATATGAATACAAGGTCTCCGATATTACAATGAATAACATCGGCACGGAGACACTACCCCATCCTCAGTTGCTCTACGCAAGCAGCATAACAACTCGAGGCAGCGGAACGACTACTGGCAGCGGAACAACGAACGGCGATGATGGACTCCAATCCGCAGGGACTCCGGATGGAACGCTTATCCTAGCTCGCAAACAAAGAATCCACGGCAAACAAGCATTCAAATCCGGCATGACTTGCAAACTGGCATGACACGCTAGGTCAGTACATTGAATGTACTTGCAAGCTCACAACAACCAGAAGCATTCAAGACAAACAACCGCATGGCAATTACAGCTTACGCAGGAATTATCATGAGATCCTCAGGATAACATAACATGAACATATAATCGCTAGAACAATATGATCATGGCATGAACATATAAATCTGATGATACTAGCATGCAACATGATGACACTACATGCACCATTTATTCTGCTCGGGTTACCTCGTAACCATCACATGCATCACTTACCAACTTCGGACATTACACGATCATCTCAGGATCAAATCAAGCTTGGTATAAACAATACCGTAGTAATCATCAAACGACCACAAGGAGCTTGATCTTTACCCACGATTCTCGCACAACATCACGAATATCCAACAACTCAGTATCCTCGATACCACGGTGATCATTCCTGCGATCACAACCATGACCAACACTTGGTCTCAAACAGTGATCCTTCCGAAGATCACAACCAACTTATTTCCTCATTGAACCGGGGTTGTTATTGAGCAAATTATTATTAATACTGTTGACTCATAGTGTGACCGACGCGAACTGGGCCCTTATCCGCGGGCGCGGCTATCGATAGATTTAATATACACTCTGCAGAGGTTAGTACACTGTACCCACACTACGGAACCCATGGCCTCACACCCATTCGGGTGGACCAACGGCGTTCCGACAAAACCGATCTACTGCCATGACACTCTCCCGGCCACTCCGACCCACTCCCAACTGGGCTAGTCCTGGGTGGCCCCGTGTCTACCAGAGACACAACGACCACCGTCGTGGTCAAAACGTCCCTCATGGGGACCGGATCCATAACAACAACAATGGGCACACAAGGTTATGTCTGCTTACCGGGCCAGGGTACGCACGCACATAACCTTCCCTCGTTGGAGGCACCGGCGAGAGGCACGACAATAGACCCAGTTAGGACCTTCCCATAAAGGTAAGCGTGGTTGCACTGGTCAATATCGATATGGTGGCACCATGACTCAGCCAACAGTTGTTCAAGTTCAATTTAATCCAGTTAAACTTGAATGCAATATGCTGAGCCATGATAAAATAACATGATGCAACTACAATGCATGAGCATGATATCAACATAATCATGAGAGAACCACATAACTATCCACCATATCAACAATGAATCATATCCAAATAAGCATGGCATACTGACTAGCATGAACATCATAAGTACATACTTCTCCGAAACATAGCATGACCACTAGCATCAACAATAAATATCATGCAAGAATATATCAACACTACCATCATGCGAGCATTTAACCAACTGGATGCAATGGAACATGCATAACAACGGTACTCGGGACAGATGGCAATCATGCACTGAAGACCATTACCAACATCAACATGTACTACTAGCAAGCATAACCATATGAAAGGAATACTAGCAACTAGCAGGGCATGACAACCAGGTGCATAACAACATAGCAATAAAGTAAGCACTAACCAAGAATCATTATCGAAACAATGATAACCATATTTTAAACAAGCAAACGTTTAATAAAAATTCAAGTTAAAAACCATGGCTACTGCATGACTCTCATGCAAGTGGGTATTGTGGCTTGCCTGGGGTGGAAGAAATCTCCGGGAAGAAGTGCGGAATGATCACGAAAAGATTCGCCGAAAATAGTTCTCTCTCGGAGGGGGCTGATTTAGCACAAGGGCAAAATGGTCATTTTCAGAATGTTAACACATGGTGAAAATGATACCAAAACAACGGGCTCGACGAGACGAAGAAGTGGGCTTTGGAATCACCTCATTTGGAGCTACGGGTAAAAAGTTGTGATAGTTTTTCTGCCAGGGACCTCTTTGTAAAAAAAAACTTCACAATCTGGGCCTGGACAGAAAAACTGAAAGCGCAATCAACGAAATACGCTTTCAGTAAACTGAAAACGGATTCACGGCTGAAGCAGAATGCAAATACGCTTTCAGAAACAGTAAACTTATTCTGCTTAATACGTCTACACTTATCTGACTATGCACAGGCGGGACCGGGGGCGTGGTCGCTGACGGGCGGGTCCCACGGGGCTGGGGCCCGTCACTTATCCACGTGGACCGGGCGGGTCAACATGCAGCGGCGGGACCGGCCGCCTAGGTCGCTGCCAGGTGGGGTCAGGGGGGCTGACCAGGTCGTCGTCCTCTTCCTCGCTCCCCCCGACCAGAAGCAGAGGAAACCAGGGGAGGGCGCGACGCCGGCGGGGGCCTGGCCAGCTCCGGCCGTCTCAGGCCAGGGGGAGGCCACCGGCGGCCGCAGGCAGATGCCCCGCTCCCGTTCAGACCATGCATGGCAGCCGGGAAGGAGCAGCGGGGCGACGGGGTTAGCGGTGTCCGAGGACAGAGGCGGCGGCCAAGTCTTGGGGTCGCGACCACAGTGGCTCCGGCGACGAAACGAGGAACTGGGAGGGTCCGCCGGAGTTTGGTGGGGCTCATGGAGGTGAAAAGAAGGAGAGGGAGGGCATGGTTGGCCGGAATTTAGGCCGGAGGGGGCGGTGGCCATGCCGGCGATGGTGGACACAGAGGGCGCCTCGAGCTCGAATGAGAGGCTGGGGAGGGGTGTGGAGTGAGGCAAAGGCGATGGAGTGCTCGGGAGAGGCTCGGGTGGCCTTATATAGGCAGAGGGGCGAGGTGCCGAGCTGTCGTCGTCGCGGACGTGTGTCCGGCGCCGTGGACGCATGCCCACGCGCATGAGCTCGGAGGTAGACGACGATGGAGGCACAGGGAGAAAGCTCACGGGGAAGAGGCGGCCAAGGGAGCGCAGGGAGGATGACGACGGCGACGAACCGAGCCAAACCGCCACTGTGCGCCCGTGGGCACGCGACGGCTTGCGTCGGTGAGGAAGCTGCCGGAGGGGAAGCGGGGTCCAGGTGATCGGCGACGACGAGAGGAAGACAATGGACATGCTCACGCGCGCTAAGACGACGAGGGGGAAGCGGACAAAGCAGAAACGGTGCCCTGGACGCGGCCACTGCGCACAGAGCGCGCGCACAGTGATGCCATCGTCGTAGTCACCATGTGAACCAGGGCATTCAATGATCTACAGCACCCAAAACGTTGTCTAGCTGATACTTTGTCCAGGGGAGGTTGCAACTGCGGTGCTAGCTCGGTTAAACGTGCTCTGGTAAAAAGGTAATCAACCTTTGAAGTTTACTGCACTAAACTTGGCCGTGAAACAGTGACCGACTGAGGTGAGATTAGAGGCAAATGAGTTGTCTGGGGTGATTAGGTTAGGAAGAACTACCATACTGGAGAGTTTGGTAGGAAATGGACCAAGATTTAATGCACTTGCTTTGCAACTGCATAATCTGGTCCAGAAACTTGATCAGGGAGATGCCCTCACATGGAGTGTCAAATTGAGCTCAAATTGGGCAAGGCAGAGTCATTTGGTCCTATGAAGATGCTCAAAAAGTCTCATACCAATTGGCCAAGCCAAACTGGTACTTGCTTCACAAACATCTCCTCTGGACAGAAACTTGCAAAAATTCTAGATGAATAATGGCTTGATGAACCATGCCCAAAATGGGTGGACGTAGGTTCTATGGATAATAGAAGGCCTAGAAAAATTGGCAGCCATAATGGACTAAGATAAAATATACTTGCTTCACAAACTGAAATTTTGGACACAATCAAGGAATTGAAGATGAGCTCACATGGTGGCATGACATGAGCTCTACTTTGGTAGAGGGCTATGATATGATGATATGAGGTATCATGCAAAATGGAAACTCATTTGGATATGCCTAGCTTGCACCTCCTTCACAAAGCTTCTTTCTGGATAGAAACTTTGGAAAATCATAATTAAATAATTACTAGGCAAATGAGGTTGGATTTTGGCATGTGGCAATGATATGGACAGGAAAAGGTTTCCAAGGAGTTTCAGGTCGATTGGGAGAAGGAAAATAGCACTTGCTTCACAATGTGCCATTTAGGGCAGAATGGGGAATGAATTATTTGAGCATGATGATAAACTTGACAAATGAAATATTTTGCCATATTTGAGAAAGATATGACCCAAAAAATTTATGAGAATTATTTGGGAATTTTAGGAGTGATGGAAGTAAAGGCTGCTACACAACCTAGGACAATTTGAGTTATTCCTTTTATAGAAAAGGAATATTCCCAATGAAAAGAATATTGGGATTTGGGCTAGGATGAAAATGACAGGGTCTAGGGAAGGATTTGGGAATGACAAGCCACTCTGGAAACAAGGAAGAGGGCATCTTCTTCAGTTTCCAGACCACAAAGCCACGGAAAAAGAAAACTCAAGCAAAAACCTCAGAAAAACAAAAGAAAAAGAAAGGGCCAAAAATCAGGCTGTCACAAACCTTACCCCCTTAAAGAAATCTCGTCTTCGAGATTTGTTTGCTCAGGGAACAAGTATGAATATACTGACTTAAGGAAACCGTTTCCAACTCGGGTATCTTTTTTCTTATTTTTGTTCCCACTAAATTTTTATCTGACTCGCCCTGGGGTGGTTTGCTTTAATATATCCACATTCTGACAGATCTTACCTTGCTTGTTCATGCTTATACAGGCTCCAATTTCTTTTTAGATTTGCTGACTTAGCTGACTGTGATTGATTCTCACGACTGAAATATATGTCGGTCCCACAAATCCAAGAGTGATTTCCGCTGGGTGTGTCATCCGGCACTGACAATCTTTCATGGAGTGGTGATCAGATTTTTCTAGTGGACACCCAAGCTCTACCTCCTTGCATTGGGTTTCTCCACCGAATGCAGGTCCTTCCGGTTCCAAACAGTGAGTTGGGTCATAACCGCTTTCCTGACAGATTCTGGCTTATCGCGGAAGTTACTGAATTATCCTAACTGGTTCCACTGTCTTGAGTATCGGATCCGTACCAAATATTTGATTGTCGCCTGTCGTGGCTAGCATAAGAGTTTGACCTGTATGATAATATCTGCAGACTTGACTGATGGTGGTTCTACACCACGCGGGTCTTGCAACAATTTTCTTACCTGCATCACTGGTCTTGCTCCGTCATTATTGTTTTCTGGGTCTGGATCCTTGGCTGAAAGAGCTGGGTCATTTTGCTTCTTCGTATCACCATAGGTACTGTCGGTGCGTTTTTTTTGGCAATCGTAGCTTATCCTCATTTTTCTGACAGGGTACTCCATTAAATGGCAGGTTCAACACCCCTCAAGTTCTGACCACAGGAACATGATCATCCGAACCTTTGCAAGAAATCGGCAAATAAATCAGTAGCCACCAGAACGGTCTTTACAACTCAGATCTGAGACATTAACTAAATAACTCAACTACGGCTCAGGATGGCCAAAAAGCAGTTCAGAACATGAGACCGGGTTGATAAGAAGAAGGTGGCAGCTCCCTAAAATAGCCAAAAAGCAGCTATAGTGCTAGTGTCACAAAAAGAAACTCAACAGTTGTACGAGACGGCCGAAAAGCAGCTCAGAACTCGTGACAGTTGTTGAAGAGAGAAATAAAAATTGGCATCCACCCCGGATAGCTAAAAACAGCTTAGATCACAGGCGTGGTGCCGTCATTGGAGAAAAAGGGAACAAGGGCTCATCAGGATCATTTTCCAGGTTCACAGGTACTTGTATTGAGCTCATTGATGTCGTCAATCCTCATAATCCTTTGTCGCACTGCGGTGTATACTGGCTTTCTTCTCTTAACCATCCGCACGTGGTTGTCAGATCCTCTGTAACACCCCGCATGTAACTTGCCATATTTGTAACTCCGACTCTTGCCATTTCCGGCTATGTGTTATGTTTTTCCCTCCGTTGTCGGGTTTTGTCTTTCGTTTTGTATTTTGTCATGTCATGCATTTTCATATCATGTCATCATGTGCATTGCATTCGCATACGTGTTCGTCTCATGCATCCGAGCATTTTCCCCGTTGTCCGTTTTCCAATCCGGCGCTCCTATCTCCTCCGGTGCACCCCTCTTGTTTTCTTTCGTGTGCGTGTGTCAAACTTCCTCGGAATGGACCGAGGCTTGTCAAGTGGTCTTAATATACCACCCGGAGACTACCGGTCAAGTTTCGTTCCATTCGGAGGTCGTTTGGTACTCCAACGGTTAACCGGGCATCCGCTAAGTCCATTTGAGTGTTCAGCAAAAACCCTCTCCAAAACCAGCCCAAAACCCACCAAACTCTCTTCCATGCTCTAGGTCGTTCGATCACGATCGTGTGGGCGAAAACCGCACCTCATTTGGAGCCTCCTAGCTCCCTCTACCTATTTATAAATGGACATCCCGAAAACGAAATCTCAGACGAACCCTATCCCTCTCCCTGCGCGCCGCGCCGGACGTGTCCGTTCCGGCCGGACAACGTCCAACCGCCCCGCCGCCGCCGGCCCGCAGGCCCGTTCCCGGCCCCCGCGGCCCGAGCCGCGCCGCCGCCGGATCTCGCCCGCGCCGCCGCACCTGGGCGCGCCGCCGCGGCCTCCTCGCCGGCCGCCTACGCCGCCCGCGGCCGCCGCCTCCGGCCCCCCCTTCGCCGGCGCCGCTCCGGCCCTCCTCCGGTCGCTCCCTACCGGAGCCCCTCTCCCTGCCTCGCCGTCGCCATCGAGCTCGGGAGCCCGATCCGATCGGATCTGGTAGTGCCCCGTTGACTTTCCCTCGAACCCCCTCAAAATTCCTCTAAGTCCTGGAAAATTCTCAGCATGTGCTTTTGTTCCAGATGCCGTAACTTCTTGCATGTAGCTCTGATTCGTGCGTATAATATGTCAAATTGTTCGTCTCGTGATGCTCTTAATTTTGTTCAATTGCATCATGTTCATTAGAGGTCATCTTGATGCCTAAATCTTCGTTGGAAGAGGGCTAGTTGCTGTTAATCTCTGGTTCTTAACAGAACTTGGAGATTTGTCATTTTTGTATCATTTATTCTGTGCATCTTTTGAGCATGAGCTCTACATGTGTTTTGAATTATGCCATGCCATCTTTCCAGTGGTATAGTCCATGTATTTTTGTGATCTCTGTGGTGACTAGCACAAGCATGCAAAGTAGGCCCCGTAATATTTCTGATTTCAGGGACAGTGATTTCTCTAAGTCCTCGTCTGCTGTAATTGTGTTGCCATGTAAACTTGATGCTACAGAGAGATCCATGCATATTTTGGAGATATTAAGTAAGGATGTTTCGTAGCTATAGTTGTCATTGATCCATTCCTGCAATTGTTTGCAATTTTAAAGTACCATAGCATGACTCAATCTTGCTCTACTTTTGCTATAAAATATTTCTGGCAGATTCTTGACATGATTTGCAATTTTGCCAAGCTTATTGTAGTTGATCCATACATGCTATGCAATTTTTCTTGCCATGGTTAGCTTCATAAACATGCCATCTTGCTGTAGGTATGCTTGGTTTGTCATGAATTGCTCTGTAGTGAGTGCATGAAGCTCACAAAGAAGCCTACATATTAACATTTCTGCCTTGCTCTGTTTTCTGCTAAGTCTGGAACCTAATAACGAAACTTGCTATGTTTACATGCTTTCCATCATATCTTCTGGTCCTTTTTGGCTTATGGTCAGTAAGAGACTTTTGTCATGTGCATTTAGTAGAACACTACCATGCCTTTTTTTGCTATGTTAAGTTCCTGTAACATGTGGATTTCGTGCTCTGAACGTTGCTACCTGATGCTGATTTCTGCCATGTCCAGTTTTTCACCAAGTCTATGAACCTGTAATCTTTTGCACTTTTTCCATGCTTGTTTGAGCTTGATATGTTGTGAACTAGCCGTAGCTCAGTGTTCATCTTTTGTCAAGCATCTCCTGGAGATTACTGCCATGTGCTTTGTTGCTATGTTGGGGTGCTGTAGCATTGTTACTTGTTGCATTTTTAGTGCTATCATGCTGTTAATCGCAGATTCGTGTCATTCTTGTTTTGCTTGCCATTTGCAAACCGTGCATCCGATTCCGGTGATCTTTATATCGATTTCGACCGAAATCATCTCATCTTTCCAGTGGCATGCTTGGTTTGCCAAGTTACTGCCATGTTCATCATTTTCCTTCCGGAGCACACATATGCATCGCATATCATATCTTGCATATCATATATGTTTTGCATCATGTTGCTTGCGCATTTCTCGTTGTTGATTGTGGTTCCGTTTGTTTGTGTTCTTGTCTTGGGTAGAGCCGGGAGACGAGTTCCTGAACGAGGAACCTGTCGAGTACGCTTACGAGGATCAAGCTTTCGACAACTCTGAGAATCTTGCAGGCAAGATGACCACCCCTCGAAATCACTTCTATCTTTGCTATGCTAGTTGTTCGCTCTATTGCCATGCTCCGCTACCTAGCACTTGCTATATCATGTCGCCCATTTTAGCCATGTCAGATCTAACCATCTTTTCCTAGCAAACCGTTGTTTGGCTATGTTACCGCTTTTGCTCAGCCCCTCTTATAGCATTGCTAGTTGCAGGTGAAGTTGAAGTTTGTTCCATGTCGGAACATGGATATGTTGGGATATCATAATATCTCTTATTTAATTAATGCATCTATATATTTTGGTAAAGGGTGGAAGGCTCGGCCTTATGCCTGGTGTTTTGTTCCACTCTTGCCGCCCTAGTTACTGTTATACCGGGATTATGTTCCTTGAGTCAGCGTTCCTTACGCGGTCGGGTGATTTATGGACCCCCTTGACAGTTCGCCTTGAATAAAACTCCTCCAGCAAGGCCCAACTTTGGTTTTACCATTTGCCGCCTAAGCCTTTTTCCCCCGGGTTTTCTAGAGCCCGAGGGTCATCTTTATTTTAAACCCCCGGGCCAGTGTTCCTCTGAGTGCTGGTCCAAACTAGAGCCACTTGCAGCGCCACCTTGGGGAAACTCGAGGATTGGTTTTAGCTGTACGTAGTGTTCATCCGG
Organism: Aegilops tauschii subsp. strangulata; assembly: GCF_002575655.3. Lineage (NCBI taxonomy): Eukaryota > Viridiplantae > Streptophyta > Magnoliopsida > Poales > Poaceae > Aegilops > Aegilops tauschii. The sequence goes on along the minus strand of NC_053037.3, from coordinate 411,580,696 downwards.
TGTGCCCTGAGAACGAGACATGTGCAGCTCCTATCGGGATTTGTCGGCACATTCGGGCGGCTTTGCTGGTCTTGTTTTACCATTGACGAGATGTCTTGTAAACCGGGATTCCGAGACTGATCGGGTCTTTTCGGGAGAAGGTTTATCCTTCGTTGACCGTGAGAGCTTATGATGGGCTAAGTTGGGACACCCCTGCAGGGTATTATCTTTCGAAAGCCGTGCCCGCGGTTATGAGGCAGATGGGAATTTGTTAATGTCCGGTTGTAGATAACTTGTCACTTGACCCAATTAAAATACACCAAGTGCGTGTGTAACCGTGATGGTCTCTTCTCGGCGGAGTCCGGGAAGTGAACACGGTCTGTGTTATGTATGACGTAAGTAGGTGTTCAGGATCACTTCTTGGTCATTGCTAGATGACGACCGCTCCATTGCTTCTCTTCTCGCTCTCTTTTGCGCAAGTTAGCCACCATATATGCTTTTGCCGCTGCAGCTCCATCTCTTTGCACCTCTTTGTCCTATAAGCTTAAATAGTCTTGATCTCGCGGGTGTGAGATTGCTGAGTCCCCGTGACTCACAGATTCTACCAAAACAGTTGCAGGTGCCGACGATGCCAGTGCAGATGATGGCGTCGATCTCAAGTGGGAGTTCGACGAGGAACATGGTCGTTACTATGTGTCTTTTCCTGATGATCAGTAGTGGAGCCCAGTTGGGACGATCGGGGATCTAGCATTTGGGGTTGTCTTATTTTCATCTGGATTTTGACCGTAGTCGGTCTATATGATTGTATTTTGGATGATGTATGAATGATATTTATGTATTGTGTGAAGTGGCGATTGTAAGCCAACTCTTTATCCCATTCTTGTTCATTACATGGGATTGTGTGAAGATGACCCTTCTTGCGACAAAACCACTATGCGGTTATGGCTCTAAGTCGTGCCTCGACACATGGGAGATATAGTCGCATCGTGGGCGTTACAAGTTGGTAATCAGAGCCATCCCCGACTTAGGAGCCCCCTGCTTGATCGAATCGCTGGCGTTGTTGAGTCTAGAATAAAAATGTTTTGAGTCTTAGGATTATATATATCGGAGAGTAGGATTCTTTTTACTCCTCAGTCCCTTCGTCGCTCTGGTGAGGTCTCCTGACGTAGAAGTTTTGACTACTCTCTCCTCAAATTTCACTAAAAAAAATTTAGGATCACGCGGGTATCTTGGAATCGTTCCGATCGATTTGTGACGAGAACATTGTTCTTGGTGCCTCCTGTCATTTAGGGGTTGTGGCAGTGTCCCGGGGAGTTGAGCTCCGAGGTGTTGTCGTCACAATTTTATCGTTGCAGTTCTGGAATACCTGAGTTTCGCCGACATCGAAATCTCTTTTATGCAGTTGTTGGTGAGATCACCTCGACGCCACCCAGTACTAGGGCGGGAGTTCGGGAGTATTGCCATAACTTGTATAACGGATGTTTTTCGAAGGTTGAGGTAAACGATTTCCGAAGGTTTCTTGGTTATGTGTTGACGGATGGATACAGCTGGATCTAGGGATTGCTAGTTTGGGTGATATATATTTGTGTCCCCTGTATCCCCTACACCAGATTGCATAACCAGAAAGTTTCGGGAGTTTATAAGTGGGAATTCAAGTAGCCTTAGGATTTCTTTCCGACAGATGCATGATATGAGATTGGGGTTCGACTTCTAGTGGTCCGCCTGTATACGGTTGATTTTACAGTGGTCTAGTTGTGTCTTAAAGAGTCCATGGCTTTGCCGACTCGGGGACGCTTCGTATGTCATGTGCACAGCCTTGTACATGATGGTGCTGTACGATTGAGCCCGTGTGGGCCCCACCACGAAAACTTCGGACGAAATATCTATCATATGTTGTTCCGGCTTATTCTGCAAGCCAATACTTTGTTTTATTTTGTATTGTGGTATTTGAGTTGCTTCGAATTCATATGTTCATTCCATATCTTTTTCAAGTGGTTTCTCAACTTATGGAAGTGTGATGATTTACTACGGAATTCATTTGTTCATCTTCGTTCGAATGTTTATTGTGAAGACTATATATTGCAATTTCTACCCGTTGATTCTACTTATCTATTTGTCCATCAAGATGCTAACGGATGTCACCCTCTTCAGGATGGCTCCGCCAACGCGTCAGAATCCGGATCGCAATGAAGGGAGTCAAGCGAACCCTCCGCCACCACCTCCACCTCCGGAGGCATGGCAAGCAATCATGGCAGCCACCAACGCCAATGCTCAGATGATTCTGCAACTCTTGCAAGAACGTACTCAAGGGCAAGGCAATCAAGGCAATCAAGGTCAAGGCAACAATCAGTTTCACTTTGCCACTCTCAACCAGTTTCTCGTAAATCAGCCCAAGTCTTTCAGCTACTGTGCCGAGGCCACGGATGCCGATGATTGGCTCGTGGACATCAACAAGCATTTTGAATGTAGCAATGTCAGGCCTGAGGACTTTGTCAAGTTCGCTTCTTTCCAGCTCAAGGGCCAAGCTGCTGATTGGTTTCAGCAATACAAAGATTCCAGAGGAGGTCGTGTGATTACTTGGACTGACTTCTGTCGGGACTTCAAAGCGCACCACATTCCACAAAGTGTTGTTGAGAGCAAGCGTGAGGAGTTCCGCAATCTCAAGCAAGGAAACATGTCTGTGTATCAATACAACATTCAGTTTCAGAAACTTGCTCGCTTCGCTAAACAAGACGTTCCTGATGAGAAGAGCATGATCTATCACTTCTGTTGAGGATATAGACCTGGGAGTCACCCGCCAGGAGGGCCGGGTTACTCTAAGGGTCATTGCCAGAAGCCCGGAGTTAAGTTTCAAGATAATGGGCCAGAGATGGGCTGAGACCCGGCGAGGGCTTATTACTCATAGTTATCATCATTGTTATAGTAGACTTGTAGTGTAAGGCAAGTATTGTTTAGAGTCCGAGCCGGACACTCTTATGAGCCGGCCGGGACTCTAAGGGCTGCTGGGCGTCAGCCTCCATATATAAAGGGACGACCCGGCAGCGGTTGAGGAAAAAACAACAATCTGATCGAGAGCCGGGCATAGCTGTTTAGCTCCCTGGTTATCGAAACCCTGATTAATACCACCTCAACTGGACGTAGGCTTTTACCATCACCGTAAGGGGCCGAACCAGTATAAACCCCCGTGTTCCTTGTCCCGCATAACCCCTTCAAGCTTCCTAGTTGCGATGGCTCCACGACTAAGTCCTAGCTCAAGGACGTCTGCCGTGACAAGTCCACGACAGTTGGCGCCCACCGTGGGGCCAGCGCACGGTGGATTTGAGTTCTTGAAGGGCAGCTTCGAAGGGCTCAAGGGATACGCCGTAGGCCGGATGACCAAGAGTCGTCGCGGCAAGCTCTACATCGACGACGAGGACTGGGGCCCCGACGCCGGCTCAATTGAGTACGGGTACCGGGTCCCCTTTGGCGGAATCCATGTCTTCATTGGCAAGGTTGGTGAGCCGGGCCCCGAGCCGGATCTCTGCGCCGATCTCATCGAAACGGCTCAGCGCGCACGACCCGCCCGGGCCCGGCCTGCCTTAAGGCGCGCTTTTGTGGGATGCATCCACGGAGGGCCCTCTGATCCATCCGGGTCTGGTGATGAGGCGGCCGCCGGCTCTGACGGCGAGTCGGCCGCTGATGAGTCAAACTCGCTGTACCAACTTCAAGATGGCAGGCTCATGAGTTTTTCCGATGGCAACAGTATTCCGGACCTTTTTGAGCCGCCAAGTCAGGTTGGAGTTTTCATGGCCGGCGCGCAACCTGTTTAGAACCCCGCCGCCGGATCAGGAAACCCGGTGCCTTCCCCGGCTCAGGTGCTGATGGATCTCACGGACAAGATGACGGCCCTGTTAACCGCCACGGTTGACCCGGCAGATCAAGCTCGGCATGATGCGGAGGTGGCACAGTTAAAATTAGATCTGATGAAAGCTAAAGAGGACCTTGCAGCGGAAGGGATCAGACTGGCGGCGGAGCGGGCGGCTCTCGATGCCCGGACTCAGCTGATTCAGGTGCAGTCCTTCCAACTCACGATGGATCAGAGCGCGGCCAATGAGGTCATGAGAAGGAGGCATCAAAAGGCTCAATCTCGACTCCCGCCGGTTTACGATCCGCGCAACCTCTTCAACACACCGGGTGCAGGGTCTAGTCACCCGCCGGGGGTCGTAGCACCCGGATCTGGACCCCTTATTCAACCACTAGTGATGGGGCCTCCCCAGGGGCCCCCCGCCCCGCCTCAGTATATGCCAATACCCCCGGGTCATTATAATAACCCGCTGGAGAACATGGTCGCCGCAGCGGCACGGCTGGCGGCTCTGCCCGTTGATGGCGACTCTCCAACGGCTATTGAGACCCGCCGGGTCAGAGAACTCCTCCAGACAGCGCTGGCGCAGCAAGAGGCGTACTCCTACAGCCGGGATAGAATCCATTCAACCCCTCGTCCAGGGCAGAGCCCGAGTTACAGCCGGCACATGGTCTCGGCGACCGGCTCAAGTAATGTCCGACGCCATGACCCGCCCCCTGGCCACGGCCCGGCTCATGTTGGAGCCTTCTGCGCAGCAGACCAAGCACGGCAAGAGGCGGAACAGGTACCGCAATTGACGGCTTACCAGACCCCCCCGGCGTATCCGACGGCGTCCGTTGATGTGGGTATTTCTACCAGGACCGGGGGTGTCCCTTGTTTGGTGCCGGCCATCCGTAATGAACGTCTGCCTAAGGACTTCAAGGGCCCGAGGAAGGTGCCTAACTATACAGCTGACTTACAGCCTGCGGCCTGGATTGAGAGTTATGAGATGGCGATGGAATTGCTAGAGGTCAGTGAGGCGGCCATGGCCAAATATTTCACCATGATGTTAGATGGAACTGCCCGCACGTGGTTAAAAGGGCTACCACCGAACTCCATTGGGTCTTGGGCTGAGCTGAAAGCCCGGTTCATTCAAAACTTCAAGGATACCTGTAGGCAGTCCATGTCTATTGTAGATTTGACTAACTGTAAGCAGCAGGAGGGTGAATCCACGACCCATTGGGTTCGCCGGGTCAAGGAGATCATACATTCATCAGATAAGATGGATGCCGGCTCTGCGGTCTTGATGTTGGAACAAAACTGTCGCTTTGTGCCCCTAAAGATGAAACTTGGGCGGCTTAAACGTGACTGCACGGATATGGGTACACTAATGGCGGCTCTTGTTAAGTACGCCGATTTTGATGGTACCAAGGATCCCCCTTCAGATGATGAAAGGACAGGGAAGGGAAAGAAGAACGGCAATGGCAAGGGTCCTCAGTTTAACCCGGGGAATCAAGGAGGAAGCAAGCGCAAAGCCGATGGCAGCCTGGAGTTCGTAGCCAACACCCAAGGTAACAACCAGCGACGCAAGGGGAGGCCCCCTCCCCGAGGCAGCGGGTCAGGACCTTCTCTAGAGCAGCTGTTGAATGAACCTTGTCCGAGACACGGTTCTAGAGAGAAGCCGGCGACTCATCTGTGGAAGGATTGTGCTATCATGAAAGCCTTTAAAAACTACAATGGTCCGGGTGGCGGCTCAGGCGCCGGCGGCTTTCATGGCCCGGGCGGCGGGTCAAATTCCGGTCCTCAGAACGGTCAAGGGGGCTTTAATCAACAGTCTGGTCAGGGTCATCAACAGCAACATGGGGGCTATCAGACCAACCCAAAGCAGCTTAGCGGTGGACAGTATCACGTGTTCACCACCAGTTTGTGCAAACGAGACGACAAGCTTCACAAGAGGGCTGTTAATGCTGTTGAGCCGGCGGTTCCACGCTACTTACGGTGGTCGGAGCAGCCCATAGTGTGGAGTAGGGAGGATCACCCTCCCCGGGTGGATAACCTGGGCCACCTGGCCTTAGTGGTGGCTCCTCAAGTGGGAGGTTATAAGTTCACAAAGGTACTCATGGATGGAGGCAGCAGCATCAACATCCTCTATTATGAGACTTTCCGTCGTATGGGGCTAGTTGATAAGAACCTCAGCCAGTCAAATACTATCTTCCATGGTGTGGTACCCGGCAAATCGGCTTATCCAGTCGGCAAGATCGAACTGGAAGTGGCCTTCGGTGATGAGAACAACTACAGGGTGGAGAAGTTGACCTTTGAGGTGGTCAAGATAAGAAGTCCTTACCACGCCATATTTGGACGGCCGGCTTACGCCAAGTTCATGGCACGGCCGTGTTATGTGTACTTACAACTCAAGATGCCGGGTCACAACGGGACCATTACGGTTCACGGCAGCCGGAAAGTGGCTCTGGAGTGTGAGGAAGGTGACGCGGCTTATGCAGAGTCTGTTTGTGCCACAGAAGAGTTGAAATTTTATAAAGACAATGTTGACCCAACAGATATGACCTCTCTAAAAAAGCCAACCACGGAGAATGAATCAGCAATGAAGTTTAAATCAGCTGATGAGACTAAACTTGTTGATTTTGTTCCAGGTGACTCGTCTCAGCAGTTCAGCATCAGTGCAAATCTGGACCCGAAATAGGAAGGCGCGCTCATCGATTTCATCCGTGAGAATAGGGACATCTTCGCATGGAAACCCTCTGACATGCCAGGTGTACCTAGAGAACTCGCTGAGCACACTCTCAATGTTGATCCAAAATTTAAGCCGGTCAGACAGTTCCTTCGACGGTTTAACGAAGAGAGGCGGAAGGCTATTGGTGAAGAAGTGGCCCGGCTTTTGGCGGCCGGGTTCATTGTCGAAGTTTTTCACCCAGAATGGTTGGCTAACCCGGTGCTTGTACTTAAGAAGAACGGCACCTGGCGGATGTGTGTGGACTACACGGACTTGAACAAGGCGTGTCTGGCTGATCCTTTTGCTCTCCCCCGTATTGATCAGATCATTGATGCTACGGCAGGTTGTGCACGCTTAAGTTTCTTGGATGCCTATTCCGGGTATCATCAGATTAAAATGGCAGTTAAGGACCAGGAGAAGACGGCATTCATCACTCCCTTTGGAGCCTTCTGCTATGTGTCTATGCCCTTTGGACTCAAGTGTGCACAGGCGACTTACCAGCGTTGTGTGCAGAATTGTCTTCATAAACAGATCGGGCGCAATGTTCACGCTTACGTGGACGACATTGTGGTTAAATCCATCAAGGAGGAAACCCTGATAGATGACTTAAGGGAAACCTTCGACAATCTCCGGGTCTATAAGATGATGCTCAACCCGGCCAAGTGTGTTTTTGGTGTTCCTGCAGGCAAACTATTGGGCTTCTTGGTTTCTGACAGAGGCATTGAGGCTAACCCGGAGAAGATCAAGGCCATCACTTCCTTGGCTAAGCCGGCGTGTGTAAATGACGTTCAGCGTTTGGCGGGTCGCATCGCTGCTTTAAGCCGGTTTATAAGTCGTTTGGGTGAGAAGGCTATGCCCTTATATCAGTTGATGAAGAAAACTGACAACTTTGTCTGGAATGATGCAGCTAATACCGCTTTTGAGGATTTGAAAAAGCAACTGGCAGAGCCCCCCGTCCTTGCTGCTCCGGTTGATAAGGAGCCCTTGCTACTGTATGTGGCGGCAAACGCACGAGCCGTCAGCGTGGCTATTGTGGTGGAGCGCAAGGAGGCGGGTAAGGAGCATCCGGTTCAGCGGCCGGTTTATTATGTCAGTGAGGTGCTCATTGAGTCCAAGCAGCGGTATCCGCATTGGCAGAAGCTTGTATATGGGGTGTTTATGGCGAGCCGGAAGCTTAAGCATTATTTTCAGGGTCATCCCATCACTGTGGTCAGTTCCGCCCCTCTTGGTGATATTATCCAAAACAGAGAGGCTACAGGGAGAATTGCTAAGTGGGCTATAGAACTTGGACCTCATGACCTTAAATATGTGTCGCGCACTGCTGTTAAGTCTCGGGCCTTGGTGGATTTCATCAATGATTGGACAGAATCACAAGTACCCGAGCAAAAGCCGGATAACACTTATTGGACTATTCACTTTGATGGGTCCAGGCAGCTGGAGGGCTCGGGGGCTGGTGTTGTCTTGGCTTCCCCTAAAGGTGACAAATTCCATTCTGTGCTACTGTTGATGTTTCCTTGCACTAACAATGCGGCGGAATACGAGGCTTTGCTCCACGGTCTTCGGGTGGCTAAGGAGATGAGCTTAAGCCGGGTGAGGTGCTTTGGTGACTCAGACTTGGTGGCTCAACAAGTATCAGGCACCTGGGATTCTAAGGATCCTCTAATGGCGGCTTACCGCCGCGAGGTTGATGCCATTGCCGGGTACTTCCAGGGATACCAAGTGGAGCATATTGATCGTAGGAGGAACGAGGCGGCTGATGCGTTAAGCCGGCTAGGCTCTCAGCGAAAGCCGGTGCCGCCTAACACTTTCCTGGATGTCCTGTACAACCCTTCGGTCAAGTTGCCTACAGAGGAGGACTTGGCTATCCCTGACCCGGAGGCGCGACTGGTGGCGGCTCTTCATGTCATACCAGACTGGACAATACCATATCTGGCTTATATAACCCGGGGAGAGTTGCCTGAGGATGAAATTCTGGCCAGGCAAATAACCCGACGGGCTAAGTCAATGATTGTTATCGATGGCGAGTTGCATCATCGCAGTGTCTCAGGGGCATTTCAGCGTTGTATCTCCCCTGAGGAAGGTCAAGAGATCTTGCGCGAGATCCATGAAGGGGATTGTGGCCATCATGCCGATTCAAAATCTCTTGTGGCCAAGGCTTTCCGTCATGGTTTTTATTGGCTGACGGCTCACGCTGATGCAGAGGACTTGGTCAGTAAATGTGATGGCTGCCAAAGGTTCTCACGACGGGCTCATGTGCCGGCTCAGGAGTTAAGGATGATCCCAATCACTTGGCCCTTTGCGGTCTGGGGGCTTGATATGGTTGGACCCTTTAAACGATCCAAGGATAAGAAGACCCACCTCTTGGTGGCAGTTGACAAATTCACGAAGTGGGTGGAGGCTGAGCCAGTTAGCAAGTGCGATGCAGCCACGGCGGTTCAATTTATAAAAAAGGTGATTTTCCGCTTCGGTTTTCCGCACAGCATCATAACTGACAATGGCACCAATCTATCCAAGGGTGCTATGGAAGAGTTTTGTCAACAAGAGCATATCCGACTTGATGTTTCCTCAGTGGCACACCCCCAATCCAATGGTCAAGCTGAGAGAGCTAACCAGGAGATTCTGAAGGGCATCAAACCCCGGCTCTTGGTCCCTTTGCAACGGACGCCGGGTTGTTGGGTGGAGGAGTTGCCCTCCGTATTATGGAGCATCAACACTACTCCTAATAGGTCTACAGGCTTCACGCCTTTCTTCATGGTTTATGGAGCAGAAGCAGTTCTCCCCAGCGACATCCGTCATGATTCACCTCGTGTGGCGGCTTATGTTGAGACGGATAATGAACAGGCGCGCCAAGATGCTCTGGACTTGTTGGACGAACAGCGTGATGTGGCAGCCGCCCGTTCAGCGATTTACCAACAAGACCTGCGTCGTTATCATAGCCGCCGGGTCAAGTCCCGGGTCTTCCAGGAAGGTGACCTGGTGCTCCGGCTCATCCAGGATCAAACAGATGCACACAAGTTATCCCCACCTTGGGAAGGGCCTTTTGTGGTCAGTAAGAACTTGCATAACGGGTCATATTACCTCATGGATATCCGGGAGCGTAAAGACTCGCGTAAATCTGAGGAGGAGACCCGTCGGCCGTGGAACATAGCTCAGCTTCGGCCTTACTACACTTGAGCTACCGGCTCTTGTGGTGTACATATTTATCTCCGCCATGTATATATTATGATAAAGCAATAAAGTAGGACCTCTGTCCTTTGGTCTCTTCCAAACATGTGTGTTGTTTTTTACATGCTGACTTACAAAAGATCCGGCTTATGATCATCTTCGAATCTAGCTGTAAGCAGTAAAGTCACTTGGGGGCTTCCTGTTCACACATGGGTCGTATTCGAACCCAAGAGAACATAGCTGTCGATACCCATTTGATTGGCAAAGTGCCAAGCTCATTGGGAAGTTGCCTCTGGTCATATTTGAATCATAGTGTAACCCCTCTGAGAACCGACGTGGACCGTATTCGAATCAGCGTCGTTAAACAATTTTCAGAATCACTTGGGGGCTTCCTGTTCAAACATGGGTCGTATTCGAACCAAAGAGAGCATAGCTGTCGGTACCCTCTTGATTGGCATCGCCACACCCATTGGGGGCTATATGATCATATCCGAATCTTAGCTTAACCCCTTTGGACCGGGTTTCTGGTCGTATTCGAACCGGAAGCCCTTAAGTTTTTATATTTTACCACAAGTTTACTCTGGTCATATCAAAGTATGTACTACCGGGTTTCGCTTGCCGGCTTAATTTTGGAGTTATCTTGTTAATTGAACATCCTGGATGTCATCAAGACAAGTCCATTAGAGTTAAGATACCAACCATGCTACCCGGGTCATTTAATCCGGAGGGTGATAAGCCGTCTTGAGACTTGTGATTTACCTTTCTATGCAGATGCTTGAAGGTACTTTTAAAAAAAAGGTTGAGAAGCACAAAGGATAATTATGACCCGGAGGAGCATCGAGAGAATGACTTCAAAGGATTTCAGCATTCATTACATGCACGATGGCACGGCAGAGATAAATTGTTGCACCTATTCTATTACAAAAATCTTTCAAAGTTTCAAGGGTGGAGCGTTGTTTGGTGAGCCACTAGCCGGTTTATGACGCCTGATGAGTCGAAGTCCCCAGCTCATCTTCTGCTCCGGCTGATCCCAAGGCTTTGAAGGTCGACGACTTCCAGTCGATGCTGCGGAGAGCTTCGAACTGGGCTTCTTCGTCAATTAATCCGGCCGGGTCAATCTCGGGGGCGAAGGTGTGCTGACGAGCCGGAGGAATCAGACTAAGAGCTTCATAGCGAGGGGTTGGAATCCTCTGATTCTCCGTGTTGTACCCCGGCTGATACTTGGTTAAGTCGATGTCGTTCCCGATGATGGTGGCTACCGGGCGTACCGCCTTAACACATGCCGCGAAGTCCTTCTGGTCGAAGGCGGAGCCGTCTTCCTTCAAGCTCGGGTAACCCAGTGCGATGTCTGCCGGGTCTAGCTCCGGCAGGAATGCTTTTGCCCGGCTCAGCGCGGCAATTGCTCCGGATCTTGCGGAGGCTCGGCGTAGCTCCTGGATCCGCTGCGGCAGAACTGCGAGCCGGCGCAGGACTTCGGCCAGATGAGTCGGCACTTCATTCGATAGGGCCACCACAGCTAAGGCCCGCTGTGACCCGGTGTAGAGTTGTTCCACCAAGGTGTACACGGCCTTTAGCTTGGTGACCACGCTCTGGTTCAAGTTGGCGCTTCTGGAACCTGTTTAACAACATCAGATGACCCGGTGACAAGGATGAATTAGGAGATGTAAGCATTCTAACGTGAGTGAAAGCCGGTGAGGCGACTTACCGAAGATGGCAGCTACCATTTGGGACACTTGGCGCTTTAGGCCGGAGAGTTCGGCGGTTTTTTCAGAGAGTGCCTTCTCCGCCTGTTCTGCCCGGGTCATCAGTGCGGCTTTCTCCTCAGCCCAGGCCTTCCGCTCAGCATCGAATTCAGTCTTCAATTTCTCCTGAGCGGCGATGCTGGAGACAAACTTGGCATTCGCCTTCCGGGTCTCCATCTCTTGAGTTTTTAACCGGCTCTTGAGACCCGCCAGGTCCGACTCAAATTTCTTGCCAGTAGCCTGTATATATTTCCGGGTTATTAAACAGTCATTCTATAAGTCCCAAGCACTTTCCAAGCAAAGACACTTGGCACTTGGGGGCTAATGCATATTGAACGTGTTTGTCTACGTACTGCTGGTTCAATTAAGTAAGCCGGACTCTAAGTCTACAACATATTCAAGTATAAGTCCTAGACTTGGGGGCTAGAATGACAAGGATTACTATGCAGAAAGTAAGAAAACAGCAGAAGGTTACCTCAGATTTTTGTTGGATCTGGTTGACCATGGCGATCTCGGCGTCCCGGCTCTTGTGAACTTGGCTGATGTAGCCTGAGACAAGCTCTCCAATGCTTAAATCGGTATAGCCGGAGAGATCCAGATTCACCCGATGGGGTCGGAGCAGCTCCCCCTTCGCGGAGCATTGGGCCAGTGCGGTCGGTCTCCCCGGCTCAACATACTCCGTCCGGGTGATTACCACGTCCGGGTCGTTAGCCGGTGGGGTTGAGCCGGAGGCCTCCGGATTAGCTGACGCTTCGGTCGTTGTCTTGGTGGTCGGGGCAGGGGCTTCAGGCGCCGTATCCATGGGAATGGTGGCCTCGGAGGTGGCTGGCGGATCTTGAGCCGTCGTCTCCGGCTCAGGCAAGTCCGGCACTCCGGCTGACCTAGTCTTCTTTGCTCTTTTGGTGAGCTTTGCCTGGGCACTGAAAAGACAGAAGTGTTAGGCATACAAAGAGTAAAAACAGACAGGTAATGTAAGGTGATTGTTATTACCCGGGTGCAGTTTTGAAGGCCGGCAGACTTGACTGCATGGAGTCACCAGAGGAAGGGGAGGTCTCCTGGTAATTGGAGTCAGAAGAATTAAGCGGTTGACGGATAACACCCGCCAACGGATGAAAAGGGTACAGGTGAGAAAAAACCTCAGTGCGGCGTTTCCTCGTTGCGTCGGGTAACCCGGTGGAGAGGTCGGTGTCCTTGCGGGCCCGGGTGTGACGCCGGCTTTCGTGAACCTGCTGCTTCAAAAGAAATTGAGGGTCTTGATGAGCTAATGGATGAGAAAAGCTTACTTTCCGGGTTACCCTTCGGACTTTCAGCTGTGGCAAAGGCTCCGAGTCGGAGGGGAGTAATGTTACCTCTTCAATCGCCGGGTTACTGGCGCCGGTGTCATCCTGTCAATAAGCAAGTGTTGATAAGGCGGACATCATCAGACAACATATACAACAAGAATTTAAAAGGTTTAAAGGTTACCTCTGACTCGGAGCTATCGCTTAACTGCATTAGCTCCGAAGCAGTGGGTCTGCTTCCCTTTTTACGAGGGGCGGCTTTCTTGGCGGCCTTTTTCGCCTTCCTGGCCTTCTTGGCCGCCTCATGGTCATACTTGACCCGCCAGAATTTATCATCAGCCTGAGAAATACAGTAATGAATTCCTAAAATGGTTCAGAGCAAGGTGACATACCAAAGAAGTTGAAAGGTTAAAGTCAGCGGCTTACCGCTGGGGCTGGATTGGTCTTGCAGAACGGGGCTAGTCCGGTTCTTCCACAGTCTGCCAGGCTCTCGTTTAACAGAGCCTTGGTCTCTTCTTCAGCAACGTCTTCTGGAAGATCATTGCGACTGTGCCTCTGCGGGTCATCCTTTCGCCCGGTGTACTCACACATTAAGCCGGGGCGGCGGCTCAACGGGATCACCCGCCATGAGATCCAGACCCGGACTAGATCAATTCCGTTCAGACCGTTGCCTAGCAGGGCCTTGATCTTGTTGATCGTTGGAAGCAGGGGCTGGCGTTCTGCGGCAGTCAGTTTGTCGGATAGTGGATGAGTTGGCTCCAGGCGTGTTGGGCGAAAGCCGGGTAGCGGGTTCTCGTCAGCCGGGGATGTATCTTGGCAGTAGAACCAAGTCATATTCCAGTCCTTAGGGTGGCTCGGCGGCTCTGCGTAAGGGAACAGACAGTCCCTACATCGCTGGATGGAGATGCCGCCTAACTCTAGACTTGGCCCGTTGGCACACTCATTTTGGCGGTTCAAATAAAACAGCTCTCTGAAGAGCAGCAGACTCGGCTCTTCTCCAAGATATACTTCACAAAAGACTTGGAAGTTGCAGATATTGGATATGGAATTGGGTCCTATATCCTGAGGCCGAAGGTCAAAGAAGTTGAGCACGTCCCGGAAGAATTTTGAGCCGGGCGGTGCGAAGCCCCGGCTCATATGGTCTGCAAAGATCACTACCTCCCCGTCCCTCGGCTGAGGTCTTTTCTCGGACGGGTCAGGGGCACGGTAGGACATCACTTCCTTCTTGGGCAGATATCCGGACTTAACAAAGTTGGCCAGGGTCTCTTCGGTGACGTTGGATTTCATCCAGTTGCAAGTGATGAGAGCCTTGGGAGGCATGGTGACGGTTGGTGGTCTATGAGGAAGAGAAAAGTATCCGGGTTAATTATAAGCCGGAGTTTATCATTCAAACTACAATAACGGCTTATGAAGGGGACTAATGGTATGTATTGATACGGTGGGTTATCTAAGCCGTCGGGGCTTTCAGGATAAGTTGATCATCTACGGTTTACTACAGTTAAGCCGGAAGAGTCTACAGAGCATGGTTCTCTTTAAACCGGAAAGTTTTTCGGCGCGTGTATTCTTTAAGTCGGAAGTATAAGCCGCCAAGGTTCAAGGGCTGCAGTTTTTACTAAGTGTGGTAAAACAGATTTCACATATTGCAGTAACCTTTTTGGATCAAAATGGTCGGGTGAAATGAAAATTTTCTAGACCTAAAAGCAGAGGCAGGAGAAGTTCTTGAGGTGGAACATAGTTCTTATGCAGTAAAAAGAGGGTTCTTTGCAGAAGAAACGGATCTCAAACATCTACCGCACTGATTCTATGTGAGGTTAACAATCAACTAAGTGTGGTGACTATAGGAAATACGGAGGTTTGCGGCAATGGTGAAGAACGCGAAGAACACAAGATGAACCCTACAAGTAGATCTATCTGGCAGAGCGAAGAAGACTTACCGGAGTTGGAAAGAGCGGAGGTCGCTGCCGTGAGTCTGGTCCGAATCAGGGTGATGCAGCGGCCGGGTCGATGAAGGCCAGGGGCGCGACGGCGGCGGCAGTGGCGGAGCTCAGGCAGAGAAGCGACAGCGCGAGGAGGAAGAAGGAGAGTGTGAGAGGAGAGTGTTGGGCCGGCCTATTTATAAGGTCAGTCATAAGTGGGCGCGAGATTCAAGGAGACCGCGGCGTGGTTATCTCCCCCTCACGGCGCCTCGATTTTCGCAAAGACAGTAAAAGCAGAGATCCGTTGCGGATCTAGCGGAGTAAAAAACGGACTTAATGGAGGATGACGTCCCGGCGGATTATCCGGAGTCCGGAGAATGACGTCACTCCGGGTTATGGCCTTCACACGAACGATGAGCCGGAGATTTTCCTATCGGCAGAGTTGAAGATTGACACGAGCCGGCTCAAGTCAATCTGGGGCCTAATGTTGAGGATATAGACCTGGGAGTCACCCGCCAGGAGGGCCGGGTTACTCTAAGGGTCATTGCCAGAAGCCCGGAGTTAAGTTTCAAGATAATGGGCCAGAGATGGGCTGAGACCCGGCGAGGGCTTATTACTCATAGTTATCATCATTGTTATAGTAGACTTGTAGTGTAAGGCAAGTGTTGTTTAGAGTCTGAGCCGGACACTCTTATGAGCCGGCCGGGACTCTAAGGGCTGCTGGGCGTCAGCCTCCATATATAAAGGGACGACCCGGCAGCGGTTGAGGAAAAAACAACAATCTGATCGAGAGCCGGGCATAGCTGTTTAGCTCCCTGGTTATCGAAACCCTGATTAATACCACCTCAACTAGACGTAGGCTTTTACCTTCACTGTAAGGGGCCGAACCAGTATAAACCCCCGTGTTCCTTGTCCCGCATAACCCCTTCAAGCTTCCTAGTTGCGATGGCTCCACGACTAAGTCCTAGCTCAAGGACGTCTGCCGTGACAAGTCCACGACAACTTCAGAGGTGGCCTTAAAGAGGATTTGCAGTTAGCTCTCGTTCTTGTTGAGCCTAATCACTTTGATCAATTCTACAATATGGCACTGAAGCAAGAGGCTGCTCAGCTCAAGTGTGAGGCTTCTAAGAAGAGAGTCAGAGACGCAGTTCAGTCTTCTTCTTCCTCACTTGTGTCAGCTAAGCAACAGAAGTTCTGGTTGCCTCCTCCTCCTCCGTTTCGTCAGCCTTACCAGCAGAAGAACAAAGGTGGCCATGGTTCTTCAAACTCTTCCAACTCTGGCTATCAGAACAAGTCTCAGAATCAAGCTCCAAAGTCCAATGCTCCTTATCACCGTCCACTCTCAGAGGTGACTTGCAACAAATGTCAGCAGAAAGGTCACAATGCTAACAAGTGCTTCAACCAGAGGCGTCTTCCTCCTCCTCCTCCTCCTGTCAGATCTTCCAGCAATGCAGTGGTCAAGCATAACCCAAAGTTTGCAAAGGTGAACATGTTGAATGCAGCTCAAGCGGAGGAATCTACTGATGTGATAATGGGTAATCTTCCTGTTAATGATATTCCTGCAAAAGTTCTTTTTGATACTGGTGCATCTCTTTCTTTCATTTCAAGACCTTTTGTTGCCAAGCATGAATTTGTGACGGAAAAGATCCCTATCCCGTTGAAGATTGTGTCTCCGGGCAAGCAAATGACTTCTAATAATTGTGTCCCGGATGTTTCCATCAAGATGGGCGACTATATATTTCTGTCTAAACCAGTTGTTCTTGGTGACTCGGATATTGATCTTATTCTCGGGATGGACTGGCTTTCTAAGCACAAAGCTCAACTTGATTGTGCTGCCAGGGAAATTCAATTGACACACTCTTCTGAGGATGTGATTATTTTTGCCGCTCGTGACGAAACCATTCGGTTTTACTCTCTCAATGAGAAGGGCGAATTGGATGCCATCTCTCAAATTCCAGTCGTTTGCGAGTATCAAGATGTCTTTCCAGAAGAGCTTCCGGGTATGCCTCCTCATCGGCCAGTTGAGTTCGTTATCGAACTAGAGCCTGGCACTGTACCCGTTTGCAAGCGTCCATACAAGCTTGGACCAAACGAGCTGAAGGAATTGAAGAAGCAGCTCGATGAACAAGAACGTCTGGGTTTGATCAGACCGAGTTCTTCTCCATGGGGTTGTGGTGTTCTTTTTGTCAAGAAGAAGGATGGCACGGACCGACTTTGAGTCGACTACCGTCCATTGAACAAGAAGACAATCAAGAACAAGTATCCACTTCCCAACATCAATGAGCTATTTGAGCAACTCAAAGGCGCTAAAGTATTCTCGAAGCTTGACCTTCGTATGGGTTATCATCAGATTCGCATTCGTGAAGAAGATATTCCCAAGACAACATTCAGAACAAGCTTTGGTTCTTATGAATATACTGTCGTGTCTTTCGGCCTTGTCAATGCTCCTCCGGTGTTCTCTCGGATGATGAATTTCATCTTCAACCCCTATACCAATGAATTCGTTCTGGTGTATCTCGATGATATCTTGGTCTTCTCCAAGAATAAGCAGGATCATGCGAAACATTTGCGATTGGTGCTCGACAAGCTCAGAGAGTATCAATTCTATGCGAAGTTCTCCAAATGTGAGTTTTGGCTCGATGAAGTTTTTTTCCTTGGTCACATCATCTCTGCCAAGGGTATCGCTGTTAACCCCGAGAAGGTGTCCGCAGTTCTGGATTGGGAACCTCCTCAAAATGTCAAGCAGCTCCGCAGTTTTCTGGGTCTTGCAAGCTATTGCCGAAGATTCGTTGAGAATTTCTCCAAGATTGCAAAGCCTCTTTCCAACCTCCTATAGAAGCATGTGAAGTATGTCTGGTCTCCTGAGTGTGACGTTGCTTTCAACACTCTCAAACAGAAACTAGTCACAGCTCCTGTCTTGACTCCTCCTGATGAATCCAAGCCGTATGAAGTCTTCTGTGATGCTTCTCTCCAAGGTCTCGGTGCTGTGTTAATGCAAGAGAAGAAAGTTGTGGCCTATACCTCTCGACAGTTGAAGCCCAACGAGAAGAACTACCCCACTCACGATCTTGAGTTGGCGGCAGTTGTCCATGCTTTGATTACGTGGAGACATCTTTTGTTGGGAAGACAAGTGGACATTTTCACTGATCACAAGAGTCTCAAGTATATCTTCACTCAGCCCAACCTCAACCTCAGGCAGACTCGATGGGTCGAAATGATTCAAGAGTACAATCCGAGTATTGAATATACTCCAGGCAAGGCTAATGTCATTGCAGATGCTTTAAGCAGGAAAGCTTATTGCAACAGTTTAATTCTCAAGCCTTTCCAACCGGATCTTTGTGAAGCTTTCCGCAAGCTGAACCTCCAAGTTGTTCCTCAAGGCGTTCTTGCCAACCTCATAGTATCTCCTACTTTGGAAGATCAAATTTGTGAGGCACAACTCCTTGATGCCATGGTGAAGAAGGTGAAACGTGGTATCGACAAGGGTCTTTCCAAATACAAGTGCTATCGCATTGATGACAGAGACACGTTGTTCTTCGAGGACCGGATTGTGGTTCCGAAAGGTGATCTAAGGAAAGTCATAATGAACGAGGCGCACAATTCTCTCCTTTCCATTCATCCTGGAAGTACGAAGATGTATCATGACCTCAAGCAGTCGTATTGGTGGACTCGAATGAAGCGAGAAATTGCTCAATTCGTGAATGAATGTGATGTCTGCCGAAGAGTGAAAGCAGAACACCAACGACCAGCTGGTCTCCTCCAACCTCTTGCTATCCCAGAATGGAAGTTTGATCATATCGAAATGGACTTCGTGACTGGATTTCCAAAGTCCAAGCGCGGAAATGACGCTATCTTCGTTGTCATTGACAAGCTCTCTAAAGTGGCTCATTTCCTTCCTATCAAAGAATTCATCACAGCAGCTCAGCTGGCAGAGCTCTACACCTCCAGAATTGTCTCTTTGCACGGCATTCCACAATTGATTTCTTCTGATCGTGGAAGCATCTTCACCTCTAAGTTCTGGGACTCCTTCTAGAAGGCCATGGGCACAAACATTCGCTTCAGCACAGCTTTCCATCCTCAAACTAGTGGCCAAGTCGAGCGAGTCAATCAAATTCTTGAAGATATGCTCAGGGCTTGTGTCATTTCCTTTGGCATGAAATGGGAAGATTGTCTCCCTTATGCTGAATTCTCCTACAACAACAGCTTCCAAGCGAGTTCGGGCAAGGCCCCATTCAAGATTCTCTATGGCAGAAAGTGTCGTACCCCTCTTAATTGGTCAGAGACTGGTGAACGCCAACTTCTTGGCAATGACTTAATCACTGAAGCTGAAGAAATGTGTAAAGTCATCCGTGATAATCTCAAAGCCGCGCAATCGCGCCAGAAGAGTTACTATGATAGTAAGCATCGTGATTTGGCTTTCGAGATCGGAGACCATGTCTACCTCCACGTCTCTCCAATGAAAGGCACCCGTCGCTTCGGTATCAAAGGGAAGCTTGCCCCTAGATACGTGGGTCCTTTCAAGATCATTGGCAAAAGAGGCGACCTCGCCTATCAACTTGAGCTTCCTTCCAACTTCGCAAACGTGCACGATGTGTTCCACGTGTCACAGCTCCGCAAGTGCTTCAAGACGCCTGAGCGCACTATCGACTTCGAAGAGATTGACCTCCAAGAAGATTTGTCTTATCATGAGCACCCAGTTGCTATTCTTGAAGAAACTGAGCGCAAGACTCGCAACAAGTCTATCAAATTCCTGAAAGTGAAGTGGTCGCACCATTCCGACCGGGAAGCCACCTAGGAACGCGAGGACCATCTCCGTTCCGAATATCCGGAGTTCTTTCAGTCCTAGATCTCGGGACGAGATCCTATCGTAGTGGTGGAGTGTTGTAACACCCCGCATGTAACTTGCCATATTTGTAACTCCGACTCTTGCCATTTCCGGCTATGTGTTATGTTTTTCCCTCCGTTGTCGGGTTTTGTCTTTCGTTTTGTATTTTGTCATGTCATGCATTTTCATATCATGTCATCATGTGCATTGCATTCGCATACGTGTTCGTCTCATGCATCCGAGCATTTTCCCCGTTGTCCGTTTTCCAATCCGGCGCTCCTATCTCCTCCGGTGCACCCCTCTTGTTTTCTTTCGTGTGCGTGTGTCAAACTTTCTCGGAATGGACCGAGGCTTGTCAAGTGGTCTTAATATACCACCCGGAGACTACCGGTCAAGTTTCGTTCCATTCGGAGGTCGTTTGGTACTCCAACGGTTAACCGGGCATCCGCTAAGTCCATTTGAGTGTTCAGCAAAAACCCCCTCCAAAACCAGCCCAAAACCCACCAAACTCTCTTCCATGCTCTAGGTCGTTCGATCACGATCGTGTGGGCGAAAACCGCACCTCATTTGGAGCCTCCTAGCTCCCTCTACCTATTTATAAGTGGACATCCCGAAAACGAAATCTCAGAGGAACCCTAACCCTCTCCCTCCGCGCCGCGCCGGACGTGTCCGTTCCGGCCGGACAACGTCCAACCGCCCCGCCGCCGCCGGCCCGCAGGCCCGTTCCCGGCCCCCGCGGCCCGAGCCGCGCCGCCGCCGGATCTCGCCCGCGCCGCAGCACCTGGGCGCGCCGCCCGCGGCCGCCGCCTCCGGCCCCCCCTCCGCCGGCGCCGCTCCGGCCCTCCTCTGGCCGCTCCCCGCCGGAGCCCCTCTCCCTGCCTCGCCGTCGCCATCGAGCTCGGGAGCCCGCCCAGTTGACTTTCCCTCGAACCCCCTCAAAATTCCTCTAAGTCCTGGAAAATTCTCAGCATGTGCTCTTGTTCCCGATGACGTAACTTCTTGCATGTAGCTCCGATTTGCGCGTATAATATGTCAAATTGTTTGTCTCGTGATGCTCTTCATTTTGTCCAATTGCACCATGTTCATTAGAGGTCATCTTGATACCCAAATCTTTGTTGGAAGAGGGCTAGTTGCTGTTAATCTCTGGTTCTTAACAGAACTTGGAGATTTGTCATTTTTGTATCATTTATTCTGTGCATCTTTTGAGCATGAGCTCTACATGTGTTTTGAAGTATGCCATGCCATCGTTCCAGTGGTATAGTCCATGTATTTTTGTGATCTCTGTAGTGACTAGCACAAGCATGCAAAGTAGGCCCCGTAATATTTCTGATTTCAGGGACAGTGATTTCTCAAAGTCCTCGTCTGCTGTAATTTTGTTGCCATGTAAACTTGATGCTACAGAGAGATTGATGCATATTTTGGAGATGTTAAGTAAGGATGTTTTGTAGATATAGTTGTAATTGATCCATTCCTCCAATTGTTTTCAATTTTAGAGTACCATAGCATGACTCAATCTTGCTCTACTTTTGCTATAAAATATTTCTGGCAGATTCCTGACATGATTTGCAATCTTGCCAAGCTTATTGTAGTTGATCCATACATGCTATGCAATTGTTCTTGCCATGGTTAGCTTCATAAACATGCCATCTTGCTGTAGATATGCTTGTTGTGTCATGAATTGCTCTGTAGTGAGTGCATCGAGCTCACAAAGAGGCCTACATATTAACATTTCTGCCATGCTCTGTTTTCTGCTAAGTCCGAAACCTGATAACGAAACTTGCTATGTTTACATGCTTGCCATCATATCTTCTGTTCCTTCTTGGCTTATGGTCACTAAGGGACTTTTGTCATGTGTATTTAGTAGAACACTACCATGCCTATTTTCGCTATGTTAAGTTCCTGTAGCATGTTGATTTCGTGCTCTGAACATTGCTACCTGATGCTGATTTCTGCCATGTCCAGTTTTTCACCAAGTCTATGAACCTGTAATCTTTTGCACTTTTTCCATGCTTGTTTGAGCTTGATATATTGTGAACTAGCCGTAGCTCAGTGTTCATCTTTTGTCAAGCATCTCCTGTAGATTACTGCCATGTGCTTTGTTGCTATGTTGGGGTGCTGTAGCATTGTTACTTGTTGCATTTTTAGTGCTATCATGCTGTTAATCGCAGATTCGTGTCATTCTTGTTTTGCTTGCCATTTGCAAACCGTGCATCCGATTCCGGTGATCTTTATATCGATTTCGACCGAAATCATCTCATCTTTCCAGTGGCATGCTTGGTTTGCCAAGTTACTGCCATGTTCATTATTTTCCTTCCGGAGCACGCATATGCATCGCATATCATATCTTGCATATCATATATGTTTTGCATCATGTTGCTTGCGCATTTCTCGTTGTTGATTGTGGTTCCGTTTGTTTGTGTTCTTGTCTTGGGTAGAGCCGGGAGACGAGTTCCTGAACGAGGAACCTGTCGAGTACGCTTACGAGGATCAAGCTTCGACAACTCTGAGAATCTTGCAGGCAAGATGACCACCCCTCGAAATCACTTCTATCTTTGCTATGCTAGTTGTTCGCTCTATTGCCATGCTTCGCTACCTAGCACTTGCTATATCATGTCGCCCATTTTAGCCATGTCAGCTCTAACCATCTTTTCCTAGCAAACCGTTGTTTGGCTATGTTACCGCTTTTGCTCAGCCCCTCTTATAGCATTGCTAGTTGCAGGTGAAGTTGAAGTTTGTTCCATGTCGGAACATGGATATGTTGGGATATCACAATATCTCTTATTTAATTAATGCATCTATATATTTTGGTAAAGGGTGGAAGGCTCGGCCTTATGCCTGGTGTTTTGTTCCACTCTTGCCGCCCTAGTTACTGTTATACCGGGATTATGTTCCTTGAGTTTGCGTTCCTTACGCGGTCGGGTGATTTATGGGACCCCCTTGATAGTTCGCCTTGAATAAAACTCCTCCAGCAAGGCCCAACTTTGGTTTTACCATTTGCCGCCTAAGCCTTTTTCCCCCGGGTTTTCTAGAGCCCGAGGGTCATCTTTATTTTAAACCCCCGGGCCAGTGTTCCTCTGAGTGCTGGTCCAAACTAGAGCCACTTGCAGCGCCACCTTGGGGAAACTCGAGGATTGGTTTTAGCTGTACGTAGTGTTCATCCGGTGTGCCCTGAGAACGAGACATGTGCAGCTCCTATCGGGATTTGTCGGCACATTCGGGCGGCTTTGCTGGTCTTGTTTTACCATTGACGAGATGTCTTGTAAACCGGGATTTCGAGACTGATCGGGTCTTTCCGGGAGAAGGTTTATCCTTCGTTGACCGTGAGAGCTTATGATGGGCTAAGTTGGGACACCCCTGCAGGGTATTATCTTTCGAAAGTCATGCCCGCGGTTATGAGGCAGATGGGAATTTGTTAATGTCCGGTTGTAGATAACTTGTCACTTGACCCAATTAAAATACACCAAGTGCGTGTGTAACCGTGATGGTCTCTTCTCGGCGGAGTCCGGGAAGTGAACACGGTCTGTGTTATGTATGACGTAAGTAGGTGTTCAGGATCACTTCTTGGTCATTGCTAGATGACGACCGCTCCATTGCTTCTCTTCTCGCTCTCTTTTGCGCAAGTTAGCCACCATATATGCTTTTGCCGCTGCAGCTCCACCTCTTTGCACCTCTTTGTCCTATAAGCTTAAATAGTCTTGATCTCGCGGGTGTGAGATTGCTGAGTCCCCGTGACTCACAGATTCTACCAAAACAGTTGCAGGTGCCCACGATGCCAGTGCAGATGATGGCGTCGATCTCAAGTGGGAGTTCGACGAGGAACGTGGTCGTTACTATGTGTCTTTTCCTGATGATCAGTAGTGGAGCCCAGTTGGGATGATCGGGGATCTAGCATTTGGGGTTGTCTTATTTTCATCTGGATTTTGACCGTAGTCGGTCTATATGATTGTATTTTGGATGATGTATGAATGATATTTATGTATTGTGTGAAGTGGCGATTGTAAGCCAACTCTTTATCCCATTCTTGTTCATTACATGGGATTGTGTGAAGATGACCCTTCTTGCGACAAAACCACTATGCGGTTATGCCTCTAAGTCGTGCCTCGACACGTGGGAGATATAGTCGCATCATGGGCGTTACATCCTCATCCGAGTGACTTGTAAGGTCTTGGTGATATGCTCACAACATATATATGAGAATCTGATTCCCGAGACAGATGTGTATTCTGACTGATTCTTGCTTCTGACCAAAATGTTGCGGATCTGATTCTTGGGATTCACTGCCATATGCTGTCAATTCACAGCGTACTACCTTGTACCAATGCCTTACTAAGGAAGATTGGCTGGCTTGTGCGCGAAACTTTCATTGGATAGCTTGCTGAAGAAGACTGGGTCGTGCTTCAGAAGCTTACCCCCTTAAAGACTTTGCTGGAGAAAGACTCAGTACCTTATGCTGGAAGCTTTTGCGGTTGCTTACTAAAGTAGGCAGAGTACATTGTACGGGAAATCATCCATGTATCGTACTGCGGAAGATAGATGAATCTTGCCTTGGAAGCTTCTTGGGTATCTTGCGAGGGAAGATTGGGTTGCTTACACCAGAAGCTTCTTATTGTGATATGCGGACCGATTTCCATATATATAACCATCTTAATATTTTTTTTATTGATTTCTTGTATGAAACGGGGTTTTGCAGGACTATCCTCCTTTCTGAGTACATGCCATATTTTTGCTTGCTTCCAGGTACATCGGGTTCCAAAACCATCCTCAACGAAAAATTAAGCTTGTATCTGAGCCATACCTTTGATAATATTATGTCAACCTTGCACACAATTTATCTTCTTGCTGATTTGATCATTTCTGCTATGACGAGTGCACGCTGAGGGAGACTTGACACTCAGTAACATGATCAGATATCCCCCAATCTGAATGCAGTCGGCTGAGAATTCCATACTATTGTGAGGAGTGCACGTTAATGCAAACTTTATACTGACATTCCATCCAGGATTTCTTTTGTATTCAGACGAGCTATTTCCAATTTCACTGCAGTCTGCTGAAAATTCCATTCTGTTTAGCTGAGTTTCCAAATATATGCATTTCTTGCTGACTCTTCGGGTCCGGTGTCGGCTGACGAGCAACTTTAATAAGGGGAAAATTTGTAACACCGGAGGCCCACAGAAATAAACAAAAGAAACGACTAAAACAAAAGCACACAAGCATACTACTAATATAATTAATCAAGCAATCATCACATATTACTGCTACTCACACCATAATATGCATGCACACCTAAGCACACAAATCACACGGAAACTCCGGTATTACGGTCTAATATGTTGTGGCGGTGTGCACGAAAATTATATCCATGTGTGGAAGGAATTGGCGTAACCGAAGCTACACCAAGCACTGGCTGAACAGTGGCTGGATCTGGATGGATACACAGGTGAGGGCGGACTTGACGATCAAGTAGCGAGACACAAAAGTCACGACCACATCATCATCAAACGTACGAAAGGGATTTGTACACGTCCAAAGAATAGAATGACTGGGTAGGGTAGCGGTGGAAAAACAAGGCTCGCTGGCATTGCCCTTTTCTGATAACCAAGATCAGTAAGGGTTGCCAGAGGGACGAGATGGATGGCATGATTCGGGATAGAAACAAGTCTATCACCGAAATAATATGGGTGGGTGGCGGAAAAATATACGCGATGCCTGAGCATAACTCCTGCAAATAGTGTCTGGAACTCTGGGTACCAGGGCATCACTCTCCTGGGACAGAGATGACGCCGAACACCAAAGAGCAGACATGCTAAGAAGGAAGGTGCAGGCGGTGGACCGAAAACGATGCCACCTACACTCACAAGATTAACCATTAGTGACAAAATAATAATCTATATGCATGCTATGCGACAAACAAATGCAACAATCAAGTGCAACAAACCAACTGGGGTCTATACTACCGCTTTCTAACGTTCGCGCGGGCTAGGGCATCCTACAGCCAAACCTGCTCTGATACCAAGCCTGTGGCACCCTGGCTCAGAGAACACTAGAACGCCCCATATTCCAGCCCAGAGATCGAGGAGAAGTCTTCTGGAATACGGCACTACTTAGCATAGAACAAACCAGCTTTCTATTATTACACGAATATGAATACAAGGTCTCCGATATTACAATGAATAACATCGGCACGGCGACACTACGCCATCCTCAGTTTCTCTATGCAAGCAGCATAACAACTCGAGGCGGCGGAACAACTACTGGCAGCGGAACAATGAATGGCAATGATGGACTCCAATCCGCAGGGACTCTGGCTGGAACGCTTATCCTAGCTCGCAAACAAAGAATCCACGGCAAACAAGCATTCAAATCCGGCATGACCTGCAAACTGGCATGGCACGCCAGGTCAGTACGTTGAATGTACTTGCAAGCTCACAACAACCAGAAGCATTCAAGACAAACAACAGCATGGCAATTACAGGTTACGCAGGGATTATCATGAGATCCTCAGGATAACATAACATGAACATAATATCGCTAGAACAATATGATCATGGCATGAACATATAAATCTGATGATACTAGCATGCAACATGATGACACTACATGCACCATTTCTTCTGCTCGAGTTACCTCGTAACCATCACATGCATCACTTACCAACTTCGGACATTACACGATCATCTCAGGATCAAATCAAGCTTGGTATAAACAATACCGTAGTAATCATCAACCGACCACAAGGAGCTTGATCTTTACCCACGATTCTCGCACAACATCACGAATATCCAACAACTCGGTATCCTCGATACCACGGTGATCATTCCTGCGATCACAACCATGACCAACACTTGGTCTCAAACAGTGATCCTTCCGGCGATCACAACCAACTTATCTCCTCATCGAACCGGGGTTGTTATTGAGCAAATTATTATTAATACTATTGACTCATAGTGTGACCGACGCGAACTGGGCCCTTATCCGCGGGCGCGGCTATCGATAGATTTAATATACACCCTGCAGAGGTTAGTACAATGTACCCACACTACGGAACCCATGGCCTCGCACTCCCATTCGGGTGGACCAACGGTGTTCCGACAAAACCGATCTACTGCCATGACACTCTCCCGGCCACTCCGACCCAGTCCCAACTGGGCTAGTCCAGGGTGGCCCCGTGTCTACCAGAGACACAGCGACCACCGTCATGGCCAAAACGTCCCTCACGGGGACCGGATCCATAACAACAACAACAATGGGCACACAAGGTTATGTATGCTTACCGAGCCAGGGTACGCACGCCCATAACCTTCCCTCGTTGGAGGCACCGGCAAGAGGCATGACAATAGACCCAGTTAGGACCTTCCCATAAAGGTAAGCGTGGTTGCACTGGTCAGTATCGATATGGTGGCACCATGACTCATCCAACAGTTGTTCAAGTTCAATTTAATCCGGTTAAACTTGAATGCAATATGCTGAGCCATGATAAAATAACATGATGCAACTACAATGCATGAGCATGATATCAACATAATCATGAGAGAACCACATAACTATCCACCATATCAACAATGAATCATATCCAAATAAGCATGGCATACTGACTAGCATGAACATCATAAGTACATACTTCTCTGAAACATAGCATGACCACTAGCATCAACAATAAATATCATGCAAGAATATATCAACACTGCCATCATGCGAGCATTTAACCAACTGGATGCAATGGAACATGCATAACAACGGTACTCGGGACAGATGGCAGTCATGCACCGAAGACCATTACCAACATCAACATGTACTACTAGCAAGCATAAGCATATGAAAGGAATACTAGCAACTAGCAGGGCATGACAACCAGGTGCATAACAACATAGCAAGAAAGTAAGCACTAACCAAGAATCATTACCAAAACAATGATAACCATATTTTAAACAAGCAAACGTTTAATAAAAATTCAAGTTGAAAACCATGGCTACTGCATGACTCTCATGCAAGTGGGTATTGTGGCTTGCCTGGGGTGGAAGAAATCTCCGGGAAGAAGTGCGGAATGATCGCGAAAAGATTCACCGGAAATAGTTCTCTCTCGGAGGGGGCTGATTTAGTGCAAGGGCAAAATGGTCATTTTCAGAATGTTAACACATGGTGAAAATGATACCAAAAGAACGGCCTCCACGAGACAAAGAAGTGGGCTTTGGAATCACCTCATTTGGAGCTACGGGTAAAAAGTTGTGATAGTTTTTCTGCCAGGGACCTCTTTGTAAAGAAAAACTTCACAATCTGGGCCTGGACAGAAAAACAGAAAGCGCAATCAGCGAAATACGCTTTCACTGAACTGCAAACGCATTCGGGGCTGAAGAAGAATGGAACTATGCTTTCAGAAATAGTAAACGTATTCTGCTTAATACGTCTCCACTTATCTGACTAGGCAGAGGCGGGACTGGGCGCGTGGTCGCTGACGGGCGGGTCCCATGGGGCCGGGGCCCATCACTTATCCACGTGGACCGGGCGGGTCAATGTGCAGCGGCGGGACCGGCCGCCTAGGTCGCTGCCAGGTGGGGTCGGGGGGGCTGACCAGGTCGTCGGCTCTTCCTCTCTCCCCCCGACCAGAAGCAGAGGAAACCAGGGGAGGGCGCGACGCCGGCAGGGACCTGGCCAGCTCCGGCCGTCTCAGGCCAATGGGAGGCCACCGGCGGCGGCGGGCAGATGCCCCGCTCCCGTTCAGACCACGCATGGCGGCCGGGAAGGAGCAGCGGGGCGACGGGGTTCGCGGCGTCCAAGGACAGAGGCGGCGGCCAAGTCTTGGGGTCGCGACCACAATGGCTCCGGCGACGAAACGAGGAACTGGGAGGGTCCGCCGGAGTTTGGTGGGGCTCATGGAGGTGAAAAGAAGGAGAGGGAGGGCATGGTTGGCCGGAATTTAGGCCGGAGGGGGCGGTGGCCATGCCGGCGATGGTGGACACAAAGGGCGCCTCGAGCTCGAATGAGAGGCTGGGGAGGGGTGTGGAGTGAGGCAAAGGCGATGGAGTGCTCGGAGAGGCTCGGGTGGCCATATATAGGCAGAGGGGCGAGGTGCCGAGCTGTCGTCGCTGCGGACGCGTGTCCGGTGCCACGGACGCGTGCCCACGCACATGAGCTCGGAGGTAGACGACGATGGAGGCACAGGGAGAAAGCTCACGGGAAGAGGCGGCCAAGGGAGCGCAGGGAGGATGACGACGGCGACGAACCAAGCCAAACCGCCACTGTGCGCCCATGGGCACGCGGCGGCTTGCGTCGGTGAGGAAGCTGCCGGAGGGGGAGCGGGGTCCAGGTGATCGGCGATGACAAGAGGAAGACAATGGACATGCTCACGCGCGCTAAGACGACGAGGGGGAAGTGGACGAAGCAGAAACGGCGCCCTGGATGCGGCCACTGCGCACAGAGCGCGCGCACAGTGATGGCATCGTCATAGTCACCTTGTGAACCGGGGCATTCAATGCTCTACAGCACCCAAAACGTTGTCTAGCTGATAGTTCGTCCAGGGGGAGGTTGCAACTGCGGTGGTAGCTCGGTTAAAAGTGCTCTTGTTAAAAGGTAATCAACCTCTGAAGTTTACTGCAGTAAACTTGGCTGTGAAACAGTGACCGACTAAGGTGAGATTAGAGGCAAATGAGTTATCTGGGGTGATTAGGTTAGGAAGAACTACCATACTGGGGAGTTTGGCAGGAAATGGACCAAGATTTAATGCACTTGCTTTGCAACTGCATAATCTGGTCCAGAAACTTGACCAGGGAGATGCGCTCACATGGAGTGTCAAATTGAGCTCAAATTGGGCAAGGCAGAGTCATTTGGTCCTATGAAGATGCTCAAAAAGTCTCATACCAATTGGCCAAGCCAAACTGGTACTTGCTTCACAAACATCTCCTCTGGACAGAAACTTGCAAAAATTCTAGAGGAATAATGGCTTGATGAACCATTCCCAAAATGGGTGGACGTAGGTTGTATGGATAATAGAAGGCCTAGAAAAATTGGCAGCCATAATGGAGTAAGATAAAATATACTTGCTTCACAAACTGAAATTTTGGACAGAATCAAGGAATGGAAGATGAGCTCACATGGAGGCATGACATGAGCTCTACTTTGGTAGAGGGCTATGATATGATGATATGAGGTATCATGCAAAATGGCAATTCATTTGGATATTCCTAGCTTGCACCTCCTTCACAAAGCTTCTTTCTAGATGGAAACTTTGGAAAATCATAATTAAATAATTACTAGGCAAATGAGGTTGCATTTTGGCATGTGGCAATGATATGGACAGTAAAAGGTGTCCAAGGGGTTTGAGGTCAATTGGGAGAATGAAAATAGCACTTGCTTCACAATGTGCCATTTAGGGCAGAATAGGGAATGAATTATTTGAGCATGATGATAAACATGACAAATGAAATATTTTGCCATATTTGAGAAATATATGGCCCAAACAATTTATGAGAATTATTTGGGAATTTTAGGAGTGATGGAAGTAAAGGTTGCTACACAACCTAGGACAATTTGAGTTATTCCTTTAATAGAAAAGGAATATTCCCAATGAAAAGAATATTGGGATTTGGGCTAGGATGAAAATGACAGGGTCTAGGGAAGGATTTGGGAATGACAAGCCACTCTGGAAACAAGGAAGAGGGCATCTTCTTCAGTTTCCAGACCACAAAGCCACGGAAAAAGAAAACTCAAGCAAAAACCTCAGAAAAACAAAAGAAAAAGAAAGGGCCAAAAATCAGGCTGCCACAGTTGATCAGCGCCGGCGCCTGCGGCAGAATGGGGTAGGCTCCAAAAATGCTGAATTTCATTTTGGAACTTCAGATGACAGAGTAATAAGAAGTCATCGTGTCAACCCCATACATGACTTCTCAGTGGCTGGCCCCTTTGCAAAAAATGTGAGGTTTCGAAGCCAGACTTAGAAGCGGTGATATTAGTTTGAACCTCTCTGATATCCATGTTCAGCGGATCAGCGCGAGCGTTTGCAGCTGATGAGCTGAATTTCATTTCTAATATCAGTTTGAACCTTGTAATCTTTGAATTTGAGCCATATAACTCTGGAATTTGAACCTTGTAACATTTCGAGCTTTTGTAGTACAATCATTGAAATGGCATCGTATGAGACTCGTATATTGCTAGCACTATTTTTACCTTAATATGCAATGGTCTTAGATTTTATTAACCATTCTCGAATCAGTTTACCTTGTCGATCTCACAGCACACGATCTGTACAGCTAACTCGACTGCGATCTTCGACATTATTGCACACAGTTGGTTTCTTCCACCGTGTGCAGTGTAGAGCGCAGAATTAATTATCGCCCTCGAGTGTCCATCATCACCCTTCTGTGTAACTTTGACCTCATCACCCAAGGGTAAACTTATGACCGAAGTCGTTCCACACACTTCGTTTTTACAAAGTTTTTTGCCAATAAACGTCCACGATTTGTCCCTCTTCTAGCCGACGCGTGGCCAAACTAGCCGGGCGGGAAGCTTGCGCGGTAAACAGCGCGGTAGCGCGGGGACAGGCTCACCGACGATACATTTGGCGCCCCTTCGAGCCCACACGTGCGGTGCGGTGTTGTCAAGCGTGCACTGGAATCCTCCGCTATGAACGCCGTGACAAGACGTGACGATTATAGGCCGCCATTTATTACAGCAGCCATCTAACCTACCCTTGTGTCTCTTCAACCTTTCGATCGCGCCACACCATTGCAAGAAGCACACCCACCACGAGAAATTCTTAGAGGGTATCCTGCGCGGCTCCAATGGCGCTCCGAGCGGCTGCCGTGACGAGCAGCAGTTCACCATGCGTGTCGTGGTGGACACCCACAGAAGGTTCATGGACCTCTCGGTGGTGTACACCAACGAACCGGTATAGGTGGAGCACTCCATCCACATCATGGAGTTGTTGCTTGCCGAGGAGAAGTACAAGGTGGTCGGGTTCGACCTCGAGTACACCCACGCTCGTGCCGGATCTCGTCCCAAGGTCGCCGTTGCCCAGATGTGCGTGCGCCACCACGTCCTCGTCTAC
Source organism: Aegilops tauschii subsp. strangulata (assembly GCF_002575655.3). Classification (NCBI taxonomy): domain Eukaryota; kingdom Viridiplantae; phylum Streptophyta; class Magnoliopsida; order Poales; family Poaceae; genus Aegilops; species Aegilops tauschii. The sequence continues at coordinate 411,549,201 of NC_053037.3, read as the reverse complement.
CACTACTGCCTGGCCACAAGGCCTTGCGAGCGTTTCGCCAGGTTTGTCAACAGCCCCCACTACATGTTCGCTACGGTGGACATCACCAACGATGTAAAGGCGCTCGAGAATTCGGGCATCGCCTGCCAGAATCTTGTCGACATCCAGGGCCAATACAAGATCAGGGGCAGCAAGGAGCATGAGAAGGACTCACTGGTTCACCTCGTCAAGGCCATCATCAACCCCTACTACAGAGACATGAAGGATTCGTGCAACAAGGACAAGCGTGCCTGGCACTCAGCCTGGATGGAGAAACCCGACAAAGCTCACGTCGTGTACGCGGGCAAGGAGGCGTACACGAGCTACGACATGTACAGGCGGATCGTTGACATGAGGAAGTCCCTCCTTCCCCAAAACGGCCAGGGATCCAGGTGGAAGCAGAGCAATGGCAAGCGTTGTCGCAACAATAAGTAGATGATTAGATCCTCGTTTCTCCTACTTTAGTATGCATGTAATTGCTTTCTTTGGTGTGTGGAAATGTTATGTGTGTAGTCACTTGTGTAATTGTATGCTTAATTTGGTTATGCAATGCTATCTTTTTAAGTATATATGTTGATGCTCTGTAGATAGAGCATAGATGTTGTGCGGACAAAGAAAATCACATCGCACACAGACTAAACAATGGAACCCGTCGGTGATGTTTTCATCAATCACTCACAATTGTATACCAGCAATCGTTTGCTCACAACACACACAACTTGTTAGCAGTATTCGTCTGTGTTGTTATCGGTCTTCGCACACGTTTCAGATTACAGGCCTATTTGCCTCGTATCACACACATCTTGTTCATTTGAACCGTTTCTGTTCTCATGTCTCAACCCAAACAGTTCATCCGAGTGAATCGCATGCCGTATATCGCACACACCTTTGATCTGGCTGACCATTTCTTTTGTCTTGCCTAATCACAAACAGTTCATCCGAGTGAACCGTATGCTGTACATCGCACACACCTTCATCTGGCTGCCCGTTTCTTTTGTTCCTCCTCATTGCAAATGGTTAATTGAGCTGAACCGTATGCCCTGCATCGCACACGCAACTAAATTCTGAACCGTGTTTGATGCATCCTCCATCGCAAACGGTTTGCACCTTTTTTGACAGTTTTTTACACCATCGTTTGCGATTATGGCATCGCACACAGTTTCATCGAAGGGTCTCTGATCGTAGTGTCGCGTTAGCAGCATCCTGCAGTAGTGGCACATGCTTCAAGACTGTTATTCATCATCCTGATTATTCATTCTGTCGGCATATTCATGGGGATAGTAGGTTGTGTGATGCTTTACCATAGTTGCTGAGGTCAAACCGTTGAATTGCCCCTTGGTCGGGTTTGACAGACCCAGATATTCGATACTGACAAATCTGAGCACATACTGTTGACTGAGCGGGTTGTCTGGATATGGGGTCCTTACCAAAATTAACAGACCTCCTAGGTGAATATTCATGGTGATCAATGCTGACCCAGACTTTCCGGGGTATCTGCACCATGTGGTTCATGCAACAATTTTTATACCTGCATCATCGGCCTTGCTCCTTCATTACTGTTCTCTTTGTTTGGGTCCTTTGCTGAAAGAGCTTGGTCATATTGCTTCTTTGTGTGACCATTGGTACTGTCGGGTGCAATATTCTGGCAGGAGTACTTTTACCCTCATCTCTGTTGTCGTCAATCTTCATAGTCCTTTGTCACACTGAGGTGTATATCTGGCTTCCTTCACATAAATATGAGAATCTGATTCCTGAGGCGGACTTGTGTTCTGACTGATTCTTGCTTCTGACTAACTGTTGCGGATCTGATTCGTGCACTACCATCTTATACCGGAAGCTTTTGTGGTTGCTTATTGAAGAAGACAAAGTATCTTGCACCAGAAGTCATCCATATATCGTGCTGAGGAAGATAGATGAATATTGCACTGGAAGCTTCTCTGGTAGCTTGCGACGAACGACTGGGTTGCTTACACCAGAAGCTTCTCATTGTGATATGTGGAGCGATTACCACATACACATACAATCTTAATATTTCTGCTATTGATTACTTGTATGCAACTGGGTTTGCTGGACTATCCTCCGTTCTGAGTATTGAATACATGGCACATTCTCGCTTGATTCCAGGTATATCTTGTTTCAAAATCATCCTCAACGAAGAATCAAACCTTGCATCTGACCCATATCTTTGACTGATAACATACTGTCAATCTGGCACACAATTCATCTTATTGCTGATTTGATCATCACTGCTATGAAGAGTGCACACTGAGGGAGCCTTGCTTATCCATATTGTTGTGAGGAGTGCACATTAATGCAAACTTGACACTGACAGTCCATCAAGGATTTCTTTGGCATTCAGACGATACATTCCCAATTTCACAGTAGTCTGCTGATAATTCCATTCTGTTTAGCTGAGTTTCCAAATATTTGAATTCCTTACTGATTCCTCGGGTCCGGTGTCAGTTGACGAGAAACTTTAATGAGGGGAAAATATGTAACACCGAAGGCCCATAGAAAGAAACAAAAGAAACGACGAAAGCAAAAGCACACAAAGCATACAAATAATAATATTAATAGTCAAGCAACATCACATATTACTGCTACTCACGACAATAATATGCATGCGTACTTAAGCACACAAATCTCGCAGAAACTCCGATATTACGGTCTAATATGCTGTGGCGGTGTGCACGAGAATGAAATACATGTGTGGAAGGAATTGGTGTAACTAAGGCCACACCAAGCGTTGGCTGAACTCCGGTTGCAACTAGATGGATACGGAGGAGAGGACGGACTTGGTAATCATGTAGCGAGACACAAAGGTCACAACCACATCATCATTAAGCGTACGAAAGGGAATCGTACACGTCCAAAGAATGGAATGACATGGTAGGATAGCGGAGGAAAAGCAAGGCTTGCTGGCATTGCCCTTTTTCTGATAACAAAGATCAGTAAGGGTTGCCAAAGGGACGAGATGGATAGCATGATTCAGGATATATACATGTCAATCACCGAAACAATATGGGTGGATGGCAGAAGATATCGACACGATATCTGAGCGTAACTCCTGAAAATGGTGTCTGGAACACTCGGTACTAGGGCATCACTCTGCTAGGACAGAGGTGGCGCCGAACACCGAGGAGCAGGCATGCTAAGAGGGAGAGTGCAGGTAGTGGATCGAAGCCAATGCCACTACACTCACCATATTAACTGTTAGTGGCAAGATAATAAGTTTATATGCATGCTGTGCGACAAACAAATGCAGCAATCAAGTGCAACATACCAACTGGGCTCTATACTACTGCATTCTAACGTTCGCGCGGGCTAGGGCGTCCTACAACCAGACCTGCTCTGATACCAAGCCTGTGGCACCCCGGCTTAGAGAAACCGGAACGCCCCGTATTCCAGCCTAGAGATCGAGGAGAAGTCTTCTGGAATACGACACTGCTTAGCATAGAACAAATCAGCTCTTTATTACAAGCTATGTGGGTACAAGGCGGATTACATCAGCACGGCGACACTACGCCTGCCACGGTTGTTCCATGCAAGCAGCAGAACAACACGATGCAATAGAATAACTCTAGCAGCAGAACAGTGATGATGGTGATGAACTCCACTCCGCAGGGACTCTGACTGGAACGCTTATCCTAGCTCGCAAACAAGGAATCCACGGCAAGCAAGCAATCAAACCCGACATGACCTGCAAGCTCGCATGATATGCCAGGTCAGTACATTGAATGTACTTGCAAGCTCACAGCAACCAAGAGCAATCAAGACAGACAACAGCATGGCAATTACAGGTTAACAAGGATTGACATGATACTATTAGATCAATCATAGCATGAACAGGATGAACATGGTACAGCTAGAACAATATGAGCATGGCATAACATGATGATACTAGCATGCAACATCATAACGCTATCATGCACCAACTTACTCTGCTCGGGTTACCTCGTAACAATCCCATGCATAAACTTACCGTCACGGACATCACACGATCATCTCAGGATCCAATCAAGCTTGGTATTACAATACTGTAGTAATCATTAATGATCACAAGGAGCTTGACCTTAACCCTTGATTCTCGCATAACACCACAAATATCCAACAACTCGGTATCTGCTACCTCTTGAGCACTGCGTTGGTTTTCCCTTGAAGAGGAAAGGGTGATGCAGCAAAGTAGCGTAAGTATTTCCCTCAGTTTTTGAGAACCAAGGTATCAATCCAGTAGGAGGCCACGCACGAGTCCCTCGCACCTACACAAATAAATAAATCCTCGCGACCAACGCGATAAGGGGTTGCCAAACCCTACACGGTCACTTACGAGAGTGAGATCTGATAGATATGATAAGATAATATTTTTGGTATTTTTATGATAAAGATGCAAAGTAAAGAAAGTAAATAAAAACGGCGCTAGAAATAACTTGTTGATGGAAGATTAATATGATGGAAAATAGGCCCGGGGGCCATAGGTTTCACTAGTGGCTTCTCTCGAGAGCATAAGTATCTACGGTGGGTGAACAAATTACTGTTGAGCAATTGATAGAATTGAGCATAGTTATGAGAATATCTAGGTATGATCATGTATATAGGCATCACGTCCGAGACAAGTAGACCGACTCCTGCCTGCATCTACTACTATTACTCCACACATCGACCGCTATCCATCATGCATCTAGAGTATTAAGTTCATAAGAACAGAGTAACGCTTTAAGCAAGATGACATGATGTAGAGGGATAAACTCATGCAATACGATATAAACCCCATCTTGTTATCCTCGATGGCAACAATACAATACGTGCCTTCCTGGCCCTACTGTCACTGGGAAAGGACACCGCAAGATTGAACCCAAAGCTAAGCACTTCTCCCATTGCAAGAAAGATCAATCTAGTAGGCCGAACCAAACTGATAATTCGAAGAGACTTGCAAAGATAACCAATCATACATAAAAGAATTCAGAGAAGATTCAAATATTGTTCATAGATAAACTTGATCATAAATCCACAATTCATCGGTCTCAACAAACACACCGCAAAAGAAGATTACATCGAATAGATCTCCACAAGAGAGGGGGAGAACATTGTATTGAGATCCAAAAAGAGAGAAGAAGCCATCTAGCTAATAACTATGGACCCGAAGGTCTGAGGTAAACTACTCACACATCACCGGAGAGGCTATGGTGTTGATGTAGAAGCCCTCCGTGATCGATGCCCCCTCCGGCGGAGCTCCGGAACAGGCCCCCAGATGGGATCTCACGTGTACAGAAGGTTGCGGTGGTGGAATTAGGTTTTGGCTCCGTATCTGGTAGTTTGGGGGTACGTAGGTATATATAGGAGGAACAAGTACGTCGGTGGAGCAACAGGGGGCCCACGAGGGTGGAGGGCGCGCCCGGGGGGGTAGGCGCGCCCCCTACCTCGTGCCCTCCTGGTTGATGCCTTGACGTAGGGTCCAAGTCCTCTGGATCACGTTCGTTCCGAAAATCACGCTCCCGAAGGTTTCATTCCGTTTGGACTCCGTTTGATATTCTTTTTCTGTGAAACTCTAAAATAGGCAAAAAAAGCAATTCTGGGCTCAGCCTCCGGTTAATAGGTTAGTCCCAAAAATAATATAAAAGTGTATAATAAAGCCCAATAATGTCCAAACAGAATATAATAAAGCATGGAACAATCAAAAATTATAGATACGTTGGAGACGTATCAAGCATCCCCAAGCTTAATTCCTGCTCGTCCTCGAGTAGGTAAATGATAAAAACAGAATTTTTGATGTGGAATGCTACTAGGCATAATTTCAATGTAATTTTTCTTAATTGTGGTATGAATATTCAGATCCGAAAGATTCAAGACAAAAGTTTAATATTGACATAAAATAATAATACTTCAAGCATACTAACTAAGCAATTATGTCTTCTCAAAATAACATGGCCAAAGAAAGTTATCCCCACAAAATCATATAGTCTGGCTATGCTCTATCTTCACCACACAAAATATTTAAATCATGCACAACCCCGATGACAAGCCAAGCAATTGTTTCATACTTCTAGTGTTCTCAAACTTTTTCAATCTTCACGCAATACATGAGCGTGAGCCATGGACATAGCACTATATGTGGAATAGAATGGTGGTTGTGGAGAAGACAAAAAAAGGAGAAGATAGTCTCACATTAACTAGGCGTATCAACGGGCTATGGAGATGCCCATTAATAGATATCAATGTGAGTGAGTAGGGATTTCCATGCAACGGATGCACTAGAGCCATAAGTATATGAAAGCTCAACAAAAGAAACTAAGTGGGTGTGCATCCAACTCGCTTGCTCACGAAGACCTAGGGCATTTTGAGGAAGCCCATCATTGGAATATACAAGCCAAGTTCTATAATGAAAAATTCCCACTAGTATATGAAAGTGATATCATAGGAGACTCTCTATCATTAAGATAATGGTGCTACTTTGAGCACAAGTGTGGTAAAAGGATAGTAACATTGTCCCTTCTCTCTTTTTCTCTCCTTTTTTTTATTTGGGCCTTTCTTCTTTTTTTATGGACTCTTTTTTTTATTTTTTTATTTTTTTTATTTCGTCCGGAGTCTCATCCCGACTTGTGGGGGAATCATAGTCTCCATCATCCTTTCCTCACTTGGGACAATGCTCTAAAAAATGATGATCATCACACTTTTATTTACTTACAACTCAACAATTACAACTCAATACTTAGAACAAAATATGACTCTATGTGAATGCCTCCGGCGGTGTACCGGGATATGCAATGAATCAAGAGTGACATGTATTAAATAATTATGAACGGTGGCCTTGCCACAAATACAATGTCAACTACATGATCATGCGAAGCAATATGACAATGATGGAGCGTGTCATAATAAACAAAACGGTGGTAAGTTGCATGGCAATATATCTTAGAATGGCTATGGAAATGCCATGATAGGTAGGTATGGTGGCTGTTTTGAGGAAGGTATATGGTGGGTGTATGATACCGGCGAAAAGTGCGCGGTATTAGAGAGGCTAGCCATGGTGGAAGGAGGAAAAGTGTGTATAATCCATGGACTCAACATTAGTCATAAAGAACTCATATACTTATTGCAAAAATCTACAAGTTATCAAAGCAAAGTATTACGCGCATGCTCCTAGGGGGATAGATTTGTAGGAAAAGACCATCGCTCGTCCCCGACTGCCACTCATAAGGAAGACAATCAATAAATAAATCATGCTCCGACTTCATCACATAACGGTTCACCATACGTGCATGCTATGGGAATCACAAACTTTAACACAAGTATTTCTCAAATTCAAAACTACTCAACTAGCATGACTCTAATATCACCATCTTCATATCTCAAAACAATTATCAAGCATCAAACTTCTCATAGTATTCAACACACTCATAAGAATTTTTCTTTTTTCTTTACTAATCTTGAATGCCTATTATTGTTAAAGCAAACTACCATGCTGTTTTGTAGGACTCTCAAAATATTATAAGTGAATCATGAGAGATCAATAGTTTCTATAAAACAAAATCACCACCGTGCTCAAAAAGATATAAGTGAAGCACTAGAGCAAAAACTATATAACTCAAAAGATATAAGTGAAGCACATAGAGTATTCTAATAAATTCCGAATCAAGTGTGACTCTCTCAAAAGGTGTGTACAGCAAGGATGATTGTGGTAAACTAACAAATTAAGACTCAAATAATACAAGACACTCCAAGCAAAACACATATCATGTGGTAAATAAAAATATAGCTCCAAGTAAAGTTACCGATGGAAGTAGACGAAAGAGGGGATGCCTTCCGGGGCATCCCCAAGCTTTGGCTTTTGGGTGTCCTTAGATTATCTTGGGGTGCCGTGGGCATCCCCAAGCTTAGGCTCTTGCCACTCCTTGTTCCATAATCCATCAAATCTTTCACCCAAAACTTAAAAACTTCACAACACAAAACTCTGCAGAAAATCTCGTAAGCTCCGTTAGCGAAAGAAAACAAAAGACCACTTCAAGGTACTGTAATGAAATCATTCTTTATTTATATTGGTGTTAAACCTACTGTATTACAACTTCTCTATGGTTTATAAACTATTTTACTAGCATAGATTCATCAAAATAAGCAAACAACACATGAAAAACAGAATCTGTCAAAAACAGAACAGTCTGTAGTAATCTGTAACTAACGCAAACTTCTGAAACTCCAAAAATTCAGCAAAAATAGGACGACCTAGACAATTTGTTTATTGATCATCAGAAATTGGAATCAATATTTTATCACGTTCTGGTGATTTTTAACAATTGTTTTCGTGTACAGAAAGTTTCTGGAATTTTCTGCAAGATCAAATAACTATCATCCAAGAAGATCCTATAGGTTTGACTTGGCACAAACACTAATTAAAACATAAAAACACATCTAAACAGAGGCTAGATCAAATATTTATTCCTAAACAGAAGCAAAAAGCAAAAAACTAAAAATAAAATTGGGTTGCCTCCCAACAAGCGCTATCGTTTAACGCCCCTAGCTAGGCATAAAAGCAAGGATAGATCTAGGTATTGCAATCTTTGGTAGGCAATCCATAAGTGGCTCTCATAATAGATTCATATGGTAATTTTATTTTATTTCTATGGAAGTGTTCCATGCCTTTCCTTAACGGAAATTGGAATCTAATATTTCCTTCCTTCATATCAATAATTGCACCAATCGTTCTAAGGAAAGGTCTACCAAGAATAATAGGACATGAAGGATTGCAATCTATATCAAGAACAATTAAATTCTACGGGCACATAGTTCCTATTTGCAACAATAAGAACATCATTAATTCTTCCCATAGGTTTCTTAATAGTGGAATCCGCAAGGTGCAAGTTTAGAGAGCAATCATCAAAATCACGGATACCTAGCAAATCTCACAAAGTCTTTGGAATCGTGGAAACACTAGCACCCAAATCACACAAAGCATAGCATTCATGATCTTTAATTTTAATTTTAATAGTAGGTTCCCACTCATCATAAATTTTTCTAGGGATAGAAACTTCCAACTCAAGTTTTTCTTCATAAGATTGCATCAAAGCATCAACGATATGTTTGGTAAAGGCTTTATTTTGACTATAAGCATGAGGAGAATTTAGCACGGATTGCAACAAGGAAATACAATCTATCAAAGAGCAATTATCATAATTAAATTCCTTGAAATCCAAAATAGTGGGTTCATTAATATCTAATGTTTTGATCTCTTCAATCCCACTTTTATCAATTTTAGCATCAAGATCTAAAAACTCCGAATTTCTGGAACGCCTTCTAGGTAAAGGTGGATCATATTTAGTCCCATCATTATCAAGATTCATATTGCAAAACAAAGATTTAATAGGGGACACATCAATAACTTTTAGATCTTCATCTTTATTTTCATAGAAATTTGAAGAACACGCTTTCACAAAGCAATCTTTCTTAGCACGCATCCTAGCGGTTCTTTCTTTGCACTCATCAATGGAAATTCTTATGGCTTTGAGAGACTCATTGATATCATGCTTAGGAGGAATAGATCTAAGTTTTAAAGAAACAACATCAAGAGAAATTCTATCAACGTTCCTAGCCAATTCATCAACTTTAAGCAATTTTTCTTCAAGCAAACCATTGAAATTCTTTTGCGAATTCATAAATTCCTTAACACTAGTCTCAAATTTAGAAGGCATCTTATTAAAGTTTCCATAAGAATTGTTGTAGGAATTACCATAATTATTAGAGGAATTACTAGGATACGGCCTAGGATTAAAGTTTCCCCTATACGCATTGTTACCAAAATTATTCCTACCAACAAAATTCACATCCATAGATTCATTATTATTCTCAATCAAAGTGGACAAAGGCATATCATTAGGATCAGAATAAACACTCTTAGTAGCAAATAATTTCATAAGTTCATCCATCTTTCCACTCAAAACATTAATTTCTTCTATCGCATGCACTTTTTTACTAGTAGATCTTTCAGTGTGCCATTGAGAATAATTAACCATAATATTATCTAGGAGTTTAGTAGATTCTCCTAAAGTGATTTCCATAAAAGTGCCTCCCGCGGCCGAATCTAAAAGATTTCTAGAAGCAAAATTCAATCCGGCATAAAAAATTTGTATAATCATCCACAAATTTAAACCATGCGTAGGGCAATTACGTATCATTAATTTCATCCTCTCCCAAGCTTGTGCAACATGTTCATGATCAAGTTGCTTAAAATTCATAATATCGTTTCTAAGAGAGATGATCTTAGCGGAAGGAAAATATTCAGAGATAAAAACATCTTTGCACTTATTCCAAGAATCAATACTATTTTTAGGCAAAGACGAAAACCAAGCTTTAGCACTATCTCTAAGCGAAAAAGGAAATAGCTTCAATTTAACAATATCATTGTCCACATCTTTCTTCTTTTGCATATCACACAAATCAACGAAGCTATTTAGATGGGTAGCGGCATCTTCACTAGGAAGGCCGGCGAATTGATCTTTCATGACAAGATTCAACAAAGCAGCATTGATTTCACAAGATTCAGTATAGGTAAGAGGAGCAATCGGAGTGCTAAGGAAATCATTATTGTTGGTATTGGTAAAGTCACATAATTTGGTATTATCTTGAGCCGTCGTGACAAGCAGGCAATCCAACACACGAGCAAACAAGAGGCAAGCGGAAAGAAAAAGGCGAACTGAAAAGAGAGGGCGAATAAAACGGCAAGGGTGAAGTGGGGGAGAGGAAAACGAGAGGCAAATGGCAAATAATGTAATGCGGGAGATAAGGGTTTGTGATGGGTACTTGGTATGTTGACTTTTGTGTAGACTCCCCGGCAACGGCGCCAGAAATCCTTCTTGCTACCTCTTGAGCACTGCGTTGGTTTTCCCTTGAAGAGGAAAGGGTGATGCAGCAAAGTAGCATAAGTATTTCCCTCAGTTTTTGAGAACCAAGGTATCAATCCAGTAGGAGGCCACGCATGAGTCCCTCGCACCTACACAAACAAATAAATCCTCGCAACCAACGCGCTAAGGGGTTGTCAATCCCTACACGGTCACTTACGAGAGTGAGATCTGATAGATATGATAAGATAATTTTTTGGTATTTTTATGATAAAGATGCAAAGTAAAGAAAGTAAAATAAAAACGGTGCTAGACATAACTTGTTGATGGAAGATTAATATGATGGAAAATAGACCCGGGGGCCATAGGTTTCACTAGTGGCTTCTCTCAAGAGCATAAGTATCTACGGTGGGTGAACAAATTACCGTTGAGCAATTGACAGAATTGAGCATAGTTATGAGAATATCTAGGTATGATCATGTATATAGGCATCACGTCCGAGACAAGTAGACCGACTCCTGCCTGCATCTACTACTATTACTCCACACATCGACCGCTATCCAGCATGCATCTAGAGTATTAAGTTCATAAGAACAGAGTAACGCTTTAAGCAAGATGGCATGATGTAGAGGGATAAACTCATGCAATATGATATAAACCCCATCTTGTTATCCTCGATGGCAACAATGCAATATGTGCCTTGCTACCCCTATTGTCACTGGGAAAGGACACCGCAAGATTGAACCCAAAGCTAAGCACTTCTCCCATTGCAAGAAAGATCAATCTAGTAGGCCAAACCAAACTGATAATTCGAAGAGACTTGCAAAGATAACTGATCATACATAAAAGAATTCAGAGAAGATTCAAATATTGTTCATAGATAAACTTGATCATAAACCCACAATTCATCGGTCTCAACAAACACACCACAAAAGAAGATTACATCGAATAGATCTCCACAAGAGAGGGGGAGAACATTGTATTGAGATCCAAAAAGAGAGAAGAAGCCATCTAGCTAATAACTATGGACCCGAAGGTCTGAGGTAAACTACTCACACATCATCGAAGAGGCTATGGTGTTGATGTAGAAGCCCTCCGTGATCGATGCCCCCTCCGGCGGAGCTCCGGAACAGGCCCCGAGATGGGATCTCACGGGTACAGAAGGTTGCGGCAGTGGAATTAGGTTTTTGGCTCCGTATCTGGTAGTTTGGGGGTACGTAGGTATATATAGGAGGAAGAAGTACGTCGGTGGAGCAACAGGGGGCCCACGAGGGTGGAGGGCGCGCCCCCTACCTCGTGCCCTCCTGGTTGAAGTCTTGACGTAGGGTCCAAGTCCTCTGGATCATGTTCGTTCCGAAAATCACGTTCCCGAAGGTTTTATTCCGTTTGGACTCAGTTTGATATTCTTTTTCTGCGAAACTCTGAAATAGGCAAAAAAAACAGCAATTCTGGGCTGGGCCTCCGGTTAATAGGTTAGTCCCGAAAATAATATAAAAGTGTATAATAAAGCCCAATAATGTCCAAAATAGAATATAATATAGCATGGAACAATAAAAAATTATAGATACGTTGGAGACGTATCAGTATCCTCGATACCACGGCGATCATCTCACGATCACAATCAATCTCTTCCTCATCATCGAACCAGGGTTGTTATTAAGCACATTATTGTTATTATTGTTGACCCATAGTGTGACCAACTACGAACTAGCCCCTTATCCACGAGCGCGGCTATCGATAGATTTAATAAACACTCTGCAGAGATTAGCACACTTTACCCACACCACGGAACCCATGGCCTCACGCTCCCATTCGGTTGGACCAACGGCATTCCGACAAAACCGATCTACCGCCATGACACTCTCCCGGCCACTCCGACCAAATCCCCTCTCGGATAAGTCATGGGTGGCCCCGTGCCTACCAAAGGCATCAATGGCCACCGTCGTGGCAAAACAATAAACGATCCCAAACGGGGACAACCCGGGTACAATACAACAACGGGCACACAAGGCTTATGCCGTCCTACCCGGCCAAGGTAGCGCCCGCGCATAACCTTCCCTCGTTGGAGGCACCGGCGAGAGGCATGACAATAGACCCAGTTAGGATCTTCCCATAAAGGCAAATGCGGTTGCACTGGTCAGCTCGATATGGTGGCACCATGACTCAGCCAACAGTTTTTCAAGTTCATTTAAGTCCGGTTAAACTTGAATGCAAATGATGCTGAGCCATATTAAAACAACATGATGCAACTACAATGCATGAGCATGGTATCAACATAATCATGGAGGTGCAACATAATCATCGAGCATATCAACAATATTAAATCATATATCCAAATGAGCATGGCATACTGACTAGCATGAATATCATAAGCATATAATGACCACTAGCATCAACAATAAATACTAAGCAAGAACATATCAAGAATACTATCAGGTAAGCATGTAAACAACTAGATGCAAAGAAAACATGCGTAGAAACGGTACTCGGTAACCGACATTAGTCATGCACCATAGAACATGACCAACTCAACATGTACTACTATCAAGCATGGAAATATGAAATTAATACTAGCAAGTAGTTCATGATAACAAAGTGCAAGAAAGCATAGCATGACATTGAACACAAATCCATAAGCATTACCGAAACAACGATAACCGTATCAAAACAAGAAGACATTTATTAAATATTCAAGTTGAAAACCATGGCTATTGCATGGCTATCATGCAAATGGTGGTTGCGGCTTGCCTGGGGACAAAGGAGGCTCTGGGAAGAAGTGTGGTGAAGCCGCGGAAAGTTTCACCGAAAAAGATTCTCTCTCGGAGGGGGATGATTAGGGGAAAAGGCAATATGGTCATTTTCAAAATGTGAACACATAGTGAAAATGATATGAACAGATCGGGCTCGACGAGACAAAGAAGTAGGCTTTGGATTCAGCTCATTCGGAGTCTCGAGCAAAAAGTTACGGCCGTACTTTCGTTAGGCAGAGAATAAATAAAAAACTATTCTTTTTCTGCGCTAACAGGTGAACATTCATAACTTAGAGGTTTCGGCCGGCGGCTGGAAAAACAGAAAGCATATTTTGGGAAATACGTCTTCGCAGAAGAGAAAGCGTAAAGTGCAGTGAAGCAGCATAGAAATACGCTTACTCGAAGAGAAAGCGTGAAGTGCAGTGAAGCAGCACAGAAATACGCTTACTCGAAGGGAAAGCGTATTTACAGAAATATGTCTCCACTTATCCCAGTCAGCAGTGGCGGGGCCGGGCCTGAGTGGCTGCCAGGTGGGGTCCGCGCGACGAGGGGCCCCCCTGGCCGGCCTTCTTCTTCCTCTCGCTCGGGCGCGCCCTTGGCAGAGGGAGGAGGCCACCCCGACAGCGATAACCGGCGTGTCCGGCTGCCGTTCGAGACGGGAGACCTACCAAAATGCTCAGGATGAGAAGGCGCATCGGTGGGTGGTAATTTTGACCACCGAGGAGCACTGGAGCGGGCGCAGCCATGCCCGCGGCGGAGAGGGGCTTCGGTCGCTGGAGAAAGTGCTGCTGCGGGCCACCGGAGAAGAAGGAATGGAGCTGGGTGTCTCGGGAGTGCCGGTGGATAGCTCAGGTGGAGGAGGGGTGGAGAGAAGAGGAGGGGCTCGCCGGAATTTAGCCGAGGTGCTCCGGCGGCCGTGGAGGCAATGGCGAGCGAATAGAGGCTCTGGAGGCGAACGGAGGGCTCGGGGAGGCTTCTGGGAGCTGGTGGAGGCGAGTGATGAGCTCGGACGAGGCCGGGGCTGGCTTATATAGGCGGGGTGAGGCGGTTCGAGCTCGGGTGCCGTGCACGTCCGGCCGAGGCTCTGCTGGACGGACAGGTCACGGGGAGGCCCGGGAAGACGACGAGGGGGAAGAGGACGAGTGGCAGAGGCTCACAGAGACGAGCAGCGCTCGGGGACACGAGGAGGAAGAGGACGAGTGGCAGAGGCTCACGGAGACGAGCAGCGCTCGGGGACACGAGGAGGAAGAGGACACGGCCGAGGAAGACGACGTGGTCACAGGCCGGAACTGTGCGGCGATGGTGACGACTCACCGGGGAAGAAAACGGAGGGGAGATGGCTCCAGGAGGACGACGACGACGACGCGGGGAACATGCTAGACATGCCCGTGCTCGCTGAGACGCCGAGCAGAGGAGGGGCCCAAGCAAGAAGACGCTCTGGATGCGGCCAGTGCATGCCAAAACGGTGGTCACTGCATAGGCTGGCATCAAGAAGACTCCAGAGGCTGCCGTGAGATGTCTGGTGATTAGTCCCTACATCACTGAGACTGAGGGAGGAGGTGGATCAAGCAGAGGGGCTCTGGATTGATGGGATTACTCCACTGAAGTTTGTTGTATCAAACTGAATCAAGTTACAGTGATCAACAGAGAAGAGCTTGGAGCCAAATGAATTGTCTGGGGTGTTTAGGATAGGAAGGACAAGAATCCTGTGAAGTTTGGAGGGATTTGAACCACTAATTAATATAGTTGCTTTACAACTAATTAATCTGGTCTGGAATCAAAAACAGGAAGAAGCACTCACTAGGAGTGATGAATTAAGCTGAAAATGATCATGGCAGGGTTATTTGGTCATATGAGAGTGCCATAAAACTTTCATGCCATTTGGCCAAGCCAAAATGGTACTTCCTTCATACAGCACCTCTCTGGACAGAAACTTGGGAAAATCCTGAGGGGAAATGGATAGATGAAATAAGCCCAAAATTGGTGGAGAGAGGTTAAATAGGTAGGATAAGGCCTAGGAAAATTTTCAGCAATAATGGAGCAATATCAAATATACTTGCTTCACTAACTGAAAATTTGGATAGGAAGAAAGAATTGATGCTCAGCTCACATGGATGCATTGCATGAGCTCAAATCTTGAGGAGGGCTTTTATATGATGATATGAAGGACCATGCAAAATTTCAACTCATTTGGACCATCCTAGCTAGTACTTCCTTCACAAACCATTCCCTCAGACTGGAACTTTGAAAAACTGCTTAGGAATATTCACTAGGAAAATGGAGTTGAATTTTGGCATGAGGCAATTATTTGGACTGGAAAAGATGTCCAAAAAGGTTGGGGTCAATTGGGCAAAGGTAAATGGCACTTGCTTAACAAACTACCATTCAGGACAAAATAGGAAAGGAATTAATTGAGGATGATGAGGAACATGGCAAATGAAATATTTTGCCATATTTGAGGAAGATACGACCCAAACAATTTATGAGAATTATTTGGGAATTTTTGGAGTGATGGAAATATAGGTTGCTTCACAACCTAGGACAAATTGGGTTATTCCTTTAACAGAAAAAGGAATATTCCCAAGGAAAAGAATATTGGGGTTGGTCCAAGATGGAAATGGAAAGGTCTAGGGATGGATAAGAGGATGACAAGCCACTCTGGAAATAAAGAAGAGGTCATCTTCTTCAATTTCCAGACCACATAGCCACTGAAAAAGAAAACTCAAGCAAAAATCTCAGAAAATCAAATAAAAAAGAAAAGGGCCAAAAATCAAGCTGTGACAACTCCCACCAGCTGACGATGACAACGGGCAGCATTTCACCACGCCTCACGTAGTGGACACCCACGTGAGGGGGAAGGACCTCTCGGTGGTGTACACGAATGGGTCGGTCTCGGTGGAGAGGTCCATCCACACTATAGAGCAGTTGTTACTGAGGACAAGTACCAAGTGGTCGGCTTCGACCTCGAGTTCACCAGCGGTCGTACCGGGATGATCAGAAGGTTGTCGTAGCCCAGTTGTGTGTGCGCCATGAAGTCCTCGTCTACCACTACCACCTGGCCACAAGGCCTTGCAAGCGTTTCGTCAAGTTTATCAACAGCCTCGACTGCAGTTTCGCTATGGTTGACACCAACAATCATCTAAAAGCGCTCAAGGTTTCGGGCTTGGCCTGCCAGAATCTTGTCGATATCTGTGACCACTACACGGTCTGGGGCAACACGAAGAACAATCAGGACTCCCTGGTTGACCTTGCCTCGGCAATCATCGACCCCTACTACATGAATATGAAGGATGAGAGCAAGAAGGACAAGATCTCCTGGCATAGTGTCTGGGAGCAGAGACTGGATGAAGAACACGTCAAGTACGCGGCCAAGGATGCGTACACAAGCTACGGGATGTACATGTGGATCATTGACATGAGGAAGTGCCTTCGTCCTGCCCCGGACGAGGGATCGTCAAGCCACAGAGCAGTGGTGGCAGCGTCACAAGAAGTAGATGATTGTTTCTCCTAGTTTAGAATGCATTTAATTGTTTATTGAGGTGTGTGCGAATGTTTTGTATAGTCACTTATGTAATTGGATGTTTATTTTGGTTATATATGTTGTTATTTGATAACCCACAAATATAGGGGATCGCAACAGTTTTCAAGGGTAGATTATTCAATCCAATTTATTGATTCGACACAAGGGGAGCCAAAGAATATTCTCAAGTATTAGCAGCTGAGTTGTCAATTCAACCACACCTGAAAGACTTAATATCTGCAGCAAAGTATTTAGTAGCAAAGTAATATGGAAGTAGCGGTAACAGCGGCAAAAGTAACAACAACAGTTTTGTTGCAATCGTAATAGTGGCAACAGAAAAGTAAAGTAGCAAAGATCACTATGTGAAAAGCTCGAAGGCATGGATAAATGATGGATAATTATGTTGGATGGCATTCGTCATGCAACGGTTATAACATAGGGTGACATAGAACTAGCTCCAGTTCATCAATATAATGTAGGCATGTATTCCGTATATAGTCATACGTGCTTATGGAAAAGAACTTGCAAGACATCTTTTGTCCTACCCTCCCGTGGCAGCGGGGTCCTATTGGAAACTAAGGGATATTAAGGCCTCCTTTTAATAGAGTACCGAACCAAAGCATTAGCACTTAGTGAATACATTAACTCCTCAAACTACGGTCATCACAGGGAGTGGTCCCGACTATTGTCACTTCGGGGTTGCCGGATCATAACACGTAGTAGGTGACTATAACTTGCAAGATAAGATCAATAACACAAATATATTCATGAAAACATAATAGGTTCAGATCTGAAATCATGGCACTCGGGCCCTAGTGACAAGCATTAAGCATGGCAAAGTCATAGCAACATCAATCTTAGAACACGGTGGATACTAGGGATCAAACCCTAACGAAACTAACTCGATTACATGGTAAATCTCATCCAACCCATCACCGTCTAGCAAGCCTACGATGGGATTACTCACGCACGGCGGTGAGCATCATGAAATTGGTGATGGAGGATGGTTGATGATAATGATGGCGACGGATACCCCTCTTCGGAGCCCCGAACGGACTCCAGATCTGCCCTCCCGAGGAAGAACAGGGCTTGGCGGCGGCTCCGTATCGTAAAATGTGATGAATCCTTCTCTCTGATTTTTTTCTCCCCGAACGTGAATATATAGAGTTGGAGTTGAGGTCGGTGGAGGTCCAGGGGGCCCACAAGGTCGGAGGGCGCGCCCAGGGGGGGTAGGGCATGCCCCCCACCCTTGTGGCCAGGGTGTGAGCCCCCTTCACTTGATTCTTTTGCTAATATTTTTTATTAATTCCAAAACTTATCTCCGTGAAGTTTCAGGTCATTCCGAGAACTTTTTATTCTGCACAAAAATAACACCATGGCAATTCTGCTGAAAACAGCGTCAGTCCGGGTTAGTTCCATTCAAATCATGCAAGTTAGAGTCCAAAACAAGGGGAAAAGAGTTTGGAAAAGTAGATACGATGGAGACGTATCAACTCCCCCAAGCTTAACCCATTGCTTGTCCTCAAGCAATTCAGTTGACAAACTGAAAGTGATAAAGAAAAACTTTTACAAACTCTGTTTGATCTTGTTATTGCAAATATGTAAAGCCAGCATTCAAGTTTTCAGAAAAGATTATGAACTAACCATATTCACAATAATATTTAGGTCTCACATTTACTCATATCAATGGCATAATCAACTAGCGAGCAATAATAATAAATCTCGGATGACAACACTTTTCAAAACAATCATGATATGATATAACAAGATGGTATCTCGCTAGCCCTTTTTGAGACCACAAAACATAAATGCAGAGCACCCCTGAAGATCAAGGACTGACTAGACATTGTAATTCATGGTAAAAGAGATCCAGTCATAGTCGTACTCAATATAAATTAATAACAATGCATACAAATGACAGTGGTGCTCTCTAACTGGTGCTTTTTATAAGAGGATGATGACTCAGCAATAAAAGTAAATAGATAGGCCTTTCTTAGTGGGAATCAGGGATTTGCAGAGGTGCCAGAGCTCGAGTTTTGAAAATAGAAATAAATAATATTTTGAGCGGTATGCTTTCATTGTCAACATAAAAACAAAGAGATCTCGGTATCTTCCATGCTACATACATTATAGGCGGTTCCCAAACAGAATGGTAAAGTTTATACTCCTCCACCACCAACAAGCACACTCCACGGCTGGTCCGAAACAACGGGTACCGTCCAACTAACAACAGTCCTGGGGGAGTTTTGTTTGCAATTATTTTTTATTTGATTTGAGCATGGGACTGGGCATCCCCGTTACCAGCCATTTTCTCATGAATGATGAGCAAAGTCCACTCATCGTGAGAATAACCCACCTCGCATGGAAGATATGGACAGCCCTAGTTGGTACATGAGCGATTCGGGCATACAAAACAGAATTTCATTTGAAGGTTTAGAGTTTGGCACTTGCAAATTTACTTGGAACGGCAGGGAAATACCGCATATAGGAAGGTATGGCAGATTCATATGGAACAACTTTGGGGTTTATGGAAGTGGATGGACAAGCAGTATTCCCGCTTAGTACAAGTGAAGGCTAGAAAGAGACTGGGAAGCGACCAACTAGAGAGCGACAATAGTCATAAACATGCATTAAGATTAACCAACATTGAGTGCAAGCATGAGTAGGATATAAATCACCATGAACATAAATATCATGGAGGCTATGTTGATTTTGTTTCAACTACATGCGTGAACATGTGCCAAGTCAAGCCACTCGAATCATTCAAAGGAGGATACCATCCTATCATACTACATCACAACCATTTTAATTTCCATGTTGGCACGCAAGGTAAACCATTATAAACTCCTAGCTAATTAAGCATGGCATGAGTAACTATAATCTCTAATTGTCATTGCAAACATGTTGCATTCATAATAGACTGAATCAGGAACGACGAACTAATCATATTTACAAAAACAAGATAGGTCGAATTCATACCAGCTTTTCTTCATCCCAATCATTTCATCATATATCGTCATTATTGCCTTTCACTCGCACGACCGAACGGTGTGGATAATAATAATAGTGCACGTGCATTGGACTAAGCTGGAATCTGCAAACATTTATACAAAGGAGAAGACAAGGTAATATGGGCTCTTTGTTAGATCAACAAGAATGCATATGAGAGCCACTCAACATTTTCATCGTGGTCTTCTCCTCTCGACCCCCAAAGAAAAGAAAAGAATTTCAAAGAAACACGCTAAAATATTTTTGGAGTTTTTGTTTTTCTGAAGAAAATAAAACAAGAACAAGAAAAACTATTTACACGGGAAAGCTCCCAACAAGCAAAAGAAGAACGAGAAATCTTTTTGGGTTTTCTCTTAATACTACTACTAAGCATGCATAGAAAGTAAACTAACTACAACTAAATTTTTGGTTTTTCTTAAGGTTTTTCAAACACACAAGAAGAAAGCGAGAAAAACAAATAAACTAACATGGATAATACAATGAAAAAGTATGAACACCGACAACTAGAATGAGTGTGTGAACATGAATGTTATGTCGGTGAGAAATACGTACTCCCCCAAGCTTAGGCTTTTGACCTAAGTTGGTCTACGCCCATGGCTGGCCTGGCGGATATCCAAAGTTGTAGTCGGGGTTGTACTGAGATGCATCAGCTACTGCCTGAAGGGCTGCAGCGTGGAGGCGAGCAACCTCCGATGTTCTCTCATACTCGTCTGCCTCCCCTCTAATTATAAAATATCTCCCATTTGCCTCTGCACAAAGGAATGGTGAGATAATAATACTGTAAGCACTTGTCCAATAAGAAGTCCTCGAGGCCGGCATTTTGTATGTAGGCATAGAATTCATCCTTGAAACCTGCAAGATCCATAAATTCATCTGACGGCCATTCACACGGCTTCACTTGAGCTTCGCCTTAGTGCTTGCTTCCTTGAAAAACCACCTTGGTACATTCTCCTAGACATTTTTCTCTAAAAAAATTCTGAATTTTTTAGTGACTCAAAATAAAGTGAACAAAATTAATAGTGACTACTCCCGTAAGTGCCTAGAGGCTATAACATGCATCAAAACCACTTTGAACCATATAAATTTGACATGTAGGCTCAAGAACATGGTCACCACAGCAGCAAAAATTTGCAATGAATAAAGCTCTAGAACAAAAAACTAATTGGACTATTGGAGGAGTCACATAGCGAAGAACAATCCCCCAAAGCAGTTTTGTGAATGGAGCTTTGAGCAAGGAGATCGAAAATGGCAGCAAGATGAGTAAGAACACGAGTTTGAGCTATGGAGTGATTTTTTCTGGAGGAAGGAGTGGATGGGTGCTGGAATAAGTGGAGGGGCCACGTGGGGCCCACAAGGTCAGGGGCGCGCCCCTCACCCTTGTGACCAGCTGGTGAGGCCCCCTGGTGTGTGTTCAGTGCCAGAAATTCTTAAATATTGCATAAAAAATCGTACTAAATTTTCAGGGCATTTGGAGAACTTTTATTTTTGGGACATTTTTTATTGCATGGATAATTCAGAAGCAGACAGAAAATACTATTTTTCTTTATTTAATCTAAATAACAGAAAGTAGAAGATGGTTACAGAGAGTTGTGCTTTATAAATTCATCCATCTCATGCACATCAAAAGGAATCCATTAACAAGGTTGATCAAGTCTTATTAACAAACTTCTTCTGAATGACATGAAACCAGAGAACTTACGAATAACACTAGGTTACCTCAACGGGGATATGTATGTCCCCAACAATAACAATATCATATTTGTTTTTGATAGTAGGTAGAGGGAATTCAAAACCTCCAATAGTAATAGTTGGAATTTTTTCGATAGAATTGATACTATGAACTTGAGGTTGTTTCTTCGGAAAGTGTACCATATGCTCATTACCATTAACATGAAAAGTGACATTGACTTTGTTGCAATCAATAACAGCTCCTACAGTATATAAAAAGGGTCTACCAAGGATGATCGACATACTGTCGTCCTCGGGAATATCAAGAATAACAAAGTCCGTTAAGATAGTAATGTTTGCAACCACAACAGGCACATCCTCACAAATACCGATGGGTATAGCAGTTGATTTATCAGCCATTTGCAAAGAGATTACAGTAGGTGTCAACTTATTCAATTCAAATCTACGATACAAAGAGAAACGCATAACACTAGCACCGGCTCCAAGATCACATAAAGCAGTTCTAACATAGTTTCTTTTAATGGAGCATGGTACAGTTGGTACTCCTAGATCTCCTAGTTTCTTTGATATTCCACCCTTAAAAGTGTAATTAGCAAGCATGGTGGAATTTCAGCTTTCGGTATCTTTCTTTTATTAGTAACAATATCTTTCATATACTTAGCATAGGAAGGCATTTTAAGCATATCAGTCAAACGCATACGCAAAAAGATAGGTCTAATCATTTCGGCAAAGCGCTCAAAATCCTCATCAGCCTTTTTCTTGGATGGTTTTGGAGGAAAGGGCATGGGTTTCTGAACCCATGGTTCTCTTTCCTTACCATGTTGTCTAGCAACAAAGTCTCTTTTATCATAACATTGATTCTTTGATTGTGGGTTATCAAGATCAACAGCAGGTTCAATCTCTACATCATTTTCATTACTAGGTTGAGCATCAACATGAACATCATTATTAACATTATCACTAGGTTCATGTTCATCACCAGATTGTGCCTCGGCATCAGATAGAAATATATTGGGATTTTCACGTGTGTCTATAGCAGGTTCACTAGCATGCAAAGTCCTATCAGTTTTCTTTTTCTTTTTATTAGCAGGACTAGGTGCATCAGTATTAATTCTCTGAGAATCTTGCTCAACTCTTTTAGGATGACCCTCAGGACACAAAGGTTCCTGGGTCATTTTACCACCTCTATTCATAACCCTAACAACATTATGATTATTCTTACTATTCAACTCATTAGCAAATCATCTTGTGCCTTAAGTACTTGTTCTACTTGAGTTGTAACCATGGAAGCATGTTTACTAATAAGCTTAAGATCATTAATAGTTCTACTCATATAATCACCCAAGTGGTCAAGCATGTAAGCATTACGTTTCAATTGTCTACTAACATGAGCATTGAAATTTCCTTGTTTAACAATAAAATTATCGAACTCATCCAAGCATTGACTGGCAGACTTATTATGAGGAATATCACCTTCATCAAACCTACGGAGAGAGTTTACCTCTACTACCTGTGTCGGGTTATCAACCATGTATTTCTTCAATAGGTGGTAGATTCTTAACATCTTCAGCTTTAATACCTTTTTCTTTCATTGATTTCTTTGCCTCTTGCATATCTTCAAGACTGAGAAATAGAATACCCCTTTTCTTCGGAGTTGGCTTAGGAGTTGGTTCAGGAAGTGTCCAATCATTATCATTACTCAATATATTATTCAATAGCAATTCAACTTGCTCAATAGTTCTTTCCCTGAAAACACAACCAACACAACTATCCAGGTGGTCTCTAGAAGCATCGATTAGTCCATTATAAAAGATATCAAGTATTTCATTTTTCTTGAGAGGATGATCAGGCAAAGCATTAAGTAATTTGAGAAGCCTCCCCCAAGCTTGTGGGAGACTCTCTTCTTCAGTTTGCACAAAGTTAAATATTTCCTTTAAAGCAGCTTGTTTCTTATGAGCGGGGAAATATTTTTGAGAGAAGTAGTAAATCATATCCTGGGGACTACGCACACAACCAGGAGCAAGAGAATTAAACCATAACTTAGCATCACCCTTTAACGAGAAAGGAAATAGTTTAAGAATATAGTAATAGTGAATTTTTTTCCTCATGAGCAAATAGGGTGGCTATATCATTCAATTTAGTAAGATGTGCCACAACTGTTTCAGATTCATAACCATGGAAAGGATCAGATTCAACCAAAGTAATTAAATCAGGATCGACAGAGAATTCATAATCCTTATCAGTAACAAAAATAGGTGAAGTAGCAAAAGCGGGATCATATTTCATTCTAGCATTCAAGGATTTTTCTTTCAACTTAGCTAACAATTTCTTAAGATCTTCTCTATCATTGCAAGCAAAGAAGTCTCTAGCAGTTTCTTCATCCATAACATAACCCTTAGGAACAACATGCAAATCATATCTAGGGGGAGAATCATAATCATCATCTTCAATAATATCATCAGTTTCAGTAATTTCATTCTCTCTTACCCTAGCAAGTTGTTCATCAAGAAATTCACCTAGTGGTACAGTATTATCAAGCATAGAAGTAGTTTCATCATAAGCATCATGCATGGCAGAAGTGGCATCATCAATAACATCTGACATATCGGAATAAATAGCAGGTGTAGGTGTCGCACGTTTACTCAAAACAGAAGGAGAATCAAGTGCAAAGCTAGATGGCAGTTCCTTACCCCCCCTCGTAGTTGAGGGATAGATCTTGGTTCTTTGATCTTTCAAATTCCTCATAGTGATCGACAGATATAAATCCCAAGTGACTTAGAGAATGGATCCATGCTCCCCGGCAACGGCGCCAGAAAAGAGTCAAGATAACCCACAAGTATAGGGGATCGCAACAGTTTTCGAGGGTAGAGTATTCAACCCAAATTTATTGATTCGACACAAGGGGAGCCAAAGAATATTCTCAAGTATTAGCAGATGAGTTGTCAATTCAACCACACCTGAAAGACTTAATATCTACAGCAAAGTAATATGGAAGTAGCGGTAACGGTGGCAAAAGTAATAGTAGCAGTTTTGTAGCAATCGTAACAGTGGCAACGAAAAAGTAAAGTAGCAAAGATCAGTATGTGAAAAGCTCGTAGGCAATGGATCAATGATGGATAATTATGTTGGATGGCATTCATCATGCGACGGTTATAGCATAGGGTGACACAGAACTAGCTCCAGTTCATCAATATAATGTAGGCATGTATTCCGAATATAGTCATACGTGCTTATGGAAAAGAACTTGCATGACATCTTTTGTCCTACCCTCCCGTGGCAGCGGGGTCCTATTGGAAACTAAGGGATATTAAGGCCTCCTTTTAATAGAGTACCGGACCAAAGCATTAGCACTTAGTGAATACATGAACTCCTCAAACTACGGTCATCACCGGGAGTGGTCCCGACTATTGTCACTCCGGGGTTGCCGGATCATAACACGTAGTAGGTGACTATAACTTGCAAGATAGGATCAAGAACACAAATATATTCATGAAAACATAATAGGTTCAAATCTGAAATCATGGCACTCGAGCCCTAGTGACAAGCATTAAGCATGGCAAAGTCATAGCAACATCAATCTTAGAACATAGTGGATACTAGGGATCAAACCCTAACAAAACTAACTCGATTACATGGTAAATCTCATCCAACCCATCACCGTTCAGCAAGCCTACGATGGGATTACTCACGCACGGCGGTGAGCATCATGAAATTGGTGATGGAGGATGGTTGATGATGACGATGGCGACGGCGACGGATTCCCCGCTCCGAAGCCCCGAACGGACTCCAGATTTGCCCTCCCGAGGAAGAACAGGGCTTGGCGGCGGCTCCATATCGTAAAACGCGATGAATCCTTCTCTTTGATTTTTTCTCCCCGAACGTGAATATATGGAGTTGAGGTCGGTGGAGGTCCAGGGGGCCCACAAGATCGGAGGGCATGCCCAGGGGGGGTAGGGCGCGCCCCCACCCTTGTGGCGAGGGTGTGGGCCCCCTTCACTTGATTCTTTCACCAATATTTTTTATTAATTCCAAAACTTATCTCCGTGAAGTTTCATGTCATTCCGAGAACTTCTTATTCTGCAAAAAAATAACACCATGGAAATTCTGCTGAAAATAGCGTCAGTCCGGGTTAGTTCCATTCAAATCATGCAAGTTAGAGTCCAAAACAAGGGCAAAAGAGTTTGGAAAAGTAGATACGATGGAGACATATCATTCTTTTGTAGACAGAGTAAATCACATCGCACACGGAGTAAACTAGGGAACCCACCGGTGATGATTTCATCAATCGCTGTCAATTGTATACTAGCAAGCGTTTGCCCACAACACACACGGCTTATTAGCAACAATCGTGTGTGTTATTATCGGTCTTCGCACATATTTTTGATGCGGACCTGTTTGACGCGTATCACACACATCTTCTTAAGTTGAACCGTTTCTGTTGTCTTGGCTCATCGCAAACAGTTCATCCGAGTGAATTGTATGCGTATATCGCGCACACCTTGATCTGGCTGACCGTTTCTGTTGTGTTGAATAATCACAAACATTTTATCTGAGTGAACTGTATGCCATATATCGCACACACCCTCATCTGGCTGACAGTTTATGTTGTTATGCTCATCACAAACAGTTCATATGGACCAACCATATGCCACATATCGCACACACAACTCTATTCTAAATCGTGTTTGATGTCTCCACCATCGCAAACAGTTCGTATAATTTTTGACGGTTTTCTTACACCATCGTTTGCGATTAACGCATCGCGTTAGGACCATTCTGTAGTAGTGACTGCTCATGTGTCCAAAGGGATTGAATCCACCAGTTGCAAATCCTAACCTCAAGTTGCGGGCATCTTTTGTAAATCCTTCATGTTTTTCATCGATGTACTTCCACGCATCGCCATCAGTGGGGTGCCTCATTAGATTAGCCTCTTGAACCCTCTTTTCCTTGTGCCACCGGGTGTGCTATGCTATTTCCCTCAAAGAAAAATAACTTCGTAACCGTGGGATTATCGGAAGTATCGAAGGATCTTGTGAGGAACCTTTTTCTTCCCATCGACGTGTCTCCACCTTGATGTACCATAGTGCGGACAGTGAGTACAATTAGCATAGTCCCCAATACAAAATGCAGTCATACTTGCATACATGAATTGTCTGGTATCCAAGACCAAGATCAGAAAGAGCTCTCTTAGCATCAGCGTAAGATTTCGGAAAGTCCACCTTAGGCAAAGCAGTATTCAACAGCTGACAAAGCATATTGAATGTCTTATTAGTCATAAACGTATATGTTTTGATATGAAGCACCCTGATAATGAATGCCATCCGTGTCATACTGCCACATTCCTTGTGAAGGGGTGTCATCGCATCTTCGTCGAGATTCTTAAAAATGTCCAACCCACCAGATGCATCTTCTTTATTTCCAGTTGTTCTGCCCATGTCATCCACTAGAGCTCCCACCATATCAAACATAGATTGTTGGTACTCAAAATCATCAGAGTCGTCTGATTCATAACCATCAGCATTGGCAGTACAATTGCGTGCATCGATGTACCCTGATTCCCCATGATAGATCCACATTGTATAGGACCTGAGCATACGAATGATATTTACATGACACCTGACAACACCAATAGTTCACGGATCCCACTACAACAATTTCTACATGGGAACAACACATCTTCGGCCTCGTTGTTGTGAGCAGGCGCGAATTCCATAAACTGATTCACGCCAACCATGTATGGTGGCGTGAGGACCGCTCCATGAGTAATCCAACCACGATCAATTGCCTGTACAACATGAAAAGTAAATAGAACGACCTAATATTTGCTACGATGTTTTTCAGTAAACAGATCTCACCTGAAATTGCCCCTGTTTGACGTTGCAGCTGTCGCGCGTGACTTCGCCCTTCAACTGTGGCGCGTGGCCTCGCCGTACCCTCGCAACCACGTTCACCTCACCGTACCCTCGCAGCCACGTTCACCTCGCCGTACCCTCGAAGCCACGTTCACCTCGCCGTGTAAGCCTCTCGACTAGCTTCTGGGGGCGTGGTATGATGGAGGGCCCTAAACCGATCCCAATTCCTTTGTTAGGAGGGAACCAGACGATCCCAATTCCCTTTGTTAGGAGGGAACCAGACGATCCCAATTCCAAGTTCCCGCTATTATGAAAAGAGATCCCGCTAAATGAGTTAGCTGAAAAACAATTACTCGTTATTTTTCAGTTTACATTTACAAAAAAATTACCCACCAACATTAACTGTGACACTGAGACTTGTCCCAGAAAATGGACAAGCATAGCCACGGCCCAATACGTCGCCAAAAATCAGTCCGGAACGTCGCGAAAGTTGGCTAGGGCCCTTCTCCGGGAGGAAAACACCTCGTGACGGTGGACTGTCACAGAAAATGATTTTATGCGACGTTTCCTGTTTCGTCACCAGAGTTTTTGTCACTAAATAGACCGAATTTTGTAGTGGAAGAAGATGAAGTGGACATCGAGGGGGGGTCTTCGTTTTTTGCCGACGAGCTCGCCACCCAGGCCAATGCAAACAAGAAGCGCCAAAGCATTCAGACGAAGGCATACACAAAGGATGAGGACAAACTCCTTTGTGAATGTTGGAGAGACATTGGACAAGACCCCAAGATCGGCGCCGAGCAAAAGGCACCAACCTTTTGGCTAAGTGTTCATCGCCAATTTCATGAGTGCAAGAAGTTCGCGCCATACAAGATGGAGAGCAAGCGTGGGTGGGTGTCCCTCTCAAAGCGTCGAAGGGTCATACAACAAGAGTGCAATAAGTTTTGTGCCACCCTTGAGAGCATCGAAGGCCGTCCCATGAGTGGCTTCGGCATCAAAGACATGGTATACATTCCTCCACCTTCGTTTTTGTTGTTTCATGCTTGCCTGACCGTTACCCATATGAATATGCATTCTTGTCTTCATTTGTAGGCATTCCAAGCTTTGGAAGCATTCAAGGCCCAACATGGGAACAAGCCGTCCACCCTCACCTATTGTTGGATGGTCATAAAGGGCGACGAGAAATTCAAGGAGCAATATGTGGCCCTCCGGAAGAGTGGAGGCCTGGAAGCCGTCGAGGAGCATGGTGTGGGAGAGAAGCCGCGACCGCGGGGAAAGACCAACTCCAAGGTAGAGGACAAGCGTGATGCGGCGTCGATTGCGTTGCAAGCAACTTTGCAAGGCATAATGACCCAAAAGGATACAAGGGAGGAGAAGCGTCGGCAAGACAAAGAAGAGCAAATAAAGACCTGCATGGAGATATAAAGCAAGAAGCTCGAGATGGAGGCGAAGATGCAAGCAAAGAAGTTCGAGATGGAGGTGAAGAGGCAAGCGAAGATGCTCGATCGAGGCAACGAAAGCCAACCAAAGCAAAAGAAGTGGCGCTCTCTTCCATATTGAAGGGGGTGGAGATCATGAAGGTGGACTTAAGCACGATATTCCCGAGGAAGAGGCCTTGGTTCGAGAAGATGCAGACCGATATGCTCAAACTTGATTATTGATCTATTATGAAGAGCACCATCTTTTTGTATGTCGACAAGCGTGCCGGTATGACCATAGTCGAGATGGCGTGGTTGAACTCCCGCCCATTTTTTGTGTGCTGGCATGTGTGTCGGTCGCTGGCAAGCACGCCAGCATGAACTGTGTGATGTTTTTTGGAGGCTTGCATGTTTGCCGGCTGTTGGCATGGCCACCGGCATGAACTCTGGGCGATGTTATGGCCGTTGGCATGATTCTAGCCGCGGGTCTTCTTTTTAAACTGTTTCCTGCGCGGATGAAAATTGGGTCAGCCGGTTGGATGCATTGGTCGACACAGACGGACGATGAACGGGCAGCCAGTTCAAACCAACAAAAAGCGAACAAAATGCGGGTCTGTTTGGATCGGCGCGTTGCTCTTAAATCGAAGGAAAAGGTTTGATGAGCTAGCCTGCCGTGCCTGATCACGGACTGGACTGGACTAGCATGGGCACACGATTATAAATAGCAAGCAGCTGGCGCAGCAGGGAAATGGCCACGGCACGGCCTGTTCCAGTTTGACCGCACCACGCCCTGGCGCGCTGCGACGCTGCCCGGAGCTGGACGGACCGGTTTCCAGTCGTTTACAGCTCCCTGTCTTCCGCCGGGAGGAGATGAAACGGGCAGGCCTGCGACTGCGACTGTGACTGTGGCCGTGAGCCCGGGGGCGGGCAATCACTGCGTGCTTATCGGCTACTGATTGCAGCAGAGCAGAGTCAGTCAGCCACTCAGTCAGATCGGCCGACTGCATGCTTAGCATTGAAGCGGATCGACGACGGGCGCACGCATTGATACGTGCCGCGACACGACAGCGCCGAGATGGATGCATGGATAGGTAGGAACCGAACCACCTGTCCTAGTAGAGGAGAGGCCCCAGGGCCATAAACGCACGCTTTCATTTCATCACCTACGGCCAGCCGTCCTCCTACGCCACCACCATCACCACATGCACGCACGCACGTAAGTAAGTAGCCACATGTGTCCATCCACAACCAGACTTACGGACATAGTAGTAGATAAATTCGAGCTCACAAGGCGGGCGTCTGACTTTGTTCAGAACGAAGGTTGAACGGACGTTTTCGTTCAGCACCGTTGGAAAAAAGGCGTGGCGTGACGACAGACAGGGTAAGGAGGCTACCGTTGGTGACGGCTGACGGGGTACGGTGGCAGGCAGGGCGCTGTACGCTCGCTACCCGAGGCGCTGGCGCCTGGGCCTGGCGGTGGCCTCCTGGTGGGGGAACAGTGGTTCCGAAAGCGGCAGCCGCTGCGGCCGCGAGCAGTGGCCACTGAGCGGGCGGGCAGCGGAGCAGAGCACCGCACCGCGCCGTGCCACTAAAGTCCTGAGAGAGCGGCCAAGGACGACGGAAAAGCCCCGCCCAATCCGTCCCCAGGCACGCCCACGCCCCACGCCTCACGCCCGCGTCATAAAATCGTGGGCGACTCGTGTCCCAGTCCCCAGCAGGCTCAGGCTCAGCCACAGCCCACAGCGACGCGGCAGCGGCAGCAGGAACAGCACCCCAACAGCGACCTTGCTTCCGCGCGCGGCAGCCGAGGGAGGGGAGGGGAGGGGAGGAGGAGATCGAGGGGGTGCAGGCCGGGCAGGGCGGCATGGGGACGGGGGGCTAGAACAACAAGGAGATGGCTGCAGAGCGACGTCCTCGGGGGCATTAATGGGGCCCTCCTCCTGCTCCACATCCTGCTGCTCCCACATCCTCCCCGCGGCCGCGGTTGATTCCTCGCCCGCCTGCTTTTAACCGCGCCCCCCCTTTTCCGGACGGGACGGCTGGGCTGCGGGCGGGCGCCATGGGCATCGATCTCAACGCGGCGGGCGAGCCTGGCAAGGCGGCGGCGGCGGTGTCGGTGTGCCGGGACCTGTGGCACGCCTGCGCGGGGCCGGTCGTGGCGCTGCCGCGCAGGGGCAGCGCGGTCGTCTACCTGCCGCAGGCGCACCTCGCGGCGGCCGGCGGCGGAGGGGACGTGCCGGTGGCCCTGCCGCCGCACGTGGCGTGCCGCGTGGTGGACGTCGAGCTATGCGTGAGTCTTCCGGAGCACGCCCTGCTGCTCGTGTCATTGCTCGTTTTTGGCCTCTTCCTGTGCTGGCTGTCGTGCTGATCTGGTGACCGGGGTCGCGCGTGTGTCTGTGCTGCAGGCGGATCCGGCGACCGACGAGGTCTACGCGCGGCTGGCTCTGGTTGCGGAGGGCGAGGTAAGAACAGATGCTGCTCCATCCAGTCACTTTGCTGGATTCATGTGTGTGTGTGCCCCCATGATTTTTCCATGGGATTTTGGGGGTGTGAGGTGAAATGTGTGGCTGCTTCGGTTGGTTTTCAGGTTTCAGCGTGCTGCAATGATGCAGTGTAATTAATAATGCCTACATTTTGTTTACTACATGTGTCGTTTTTAGCAATTTCTCACATCATTTAGCTACGGAGTACTTCATTTACTGCATGCGTCTGAATAAACGGAAGGCCTTCCGTAGTACAATGTGCCTTGATTTAGCATGCCTAGGCCTATTAAGCTAACTAGGAATACTTGCTGTGAAAAAAAAAGCTAACTAGGAATACTTAAGTTACCAATGTCAAATGACAAACTTCTGGGTAATCTGGGTTTTGCTCGTTCTCTTCTAGAAAGGAGAGAAATGGAATATTCTGCTTGTGAATTTTAACTGTCGATTGTTCCTATGGACATGTCGGATGCATCAAAACCGCACATTCTCGATTGGTTCAGGTCTTTGAGAAGAACATGGGAGGTGGGAGGTTTGAAGGGGAAGATGACATGGAGGATGGCGATGGAGAAAGGAAGTCCCGGATGCTGCACATGTTCTGCAAGACACTAACGGCCTCTGACACAAGCACACACGGGGGATTCTCTGTTCCCCGCCGTGCTGCAGAGGACTGTTTCCCTCCACTGGTGAATGAGTTTGGAAATTTTATTTGGGCCATTTGGCTCTTGAAATGATTCCTTGTTCTCATGGTTTGGATTGCGCCTCTAACCACTTTAATTATATTGTTTCTTTTTAGGACTACCAGCAGATCAGGCCTTCCCAAGAGCTTGTTGCAAAGGATTTGCATGGAGCGAAGTGGAGGTTCCGCCATATCTATAGAGGTGAGATCAGTGCTGAATGCAGTGCTTGACCAGGAGTATGCAATGCTCTTTTTTGCATTATGTATTATTTCTATGTTGCTGGTAAACGTTACACTTGATGCTTCAGTTGGAAGATTATGTATAATATTTCCATCTAATCATTTATTTGGAGGCAAAGAAAGCCCACTGAAGAAAACTCTCTGACTGCATTTTAGTCTTCAAACACACATACCTAATACTCCCTCCGTCCCAAAATAAGTGTCTTGAGCTTAGTACAAATTTGTACTAGAGCTAGTGCAAAGTTGAGACACTTATTTTGGGATGGAGGGAGTATAATTTGGGAGGACTCTTTTAGTGAGCATTGTTAAATATATGGAAGATGTAGCCTCAACTCTAAATTTCCACTTTCAGCTCACAGGTAGTTCTTTTTTGTAAGCTGGGCATTGTTATTGTTCTCTTTTTTCTGTTTAGCCCTTTGATGAACTGGCATAAGTTCCCTTGGTAACCTTTCCCAGCACCACATCTTATGCTTCATGAGCAGGTTTATTTACACTGCCCAAAATTTACTACTAATATGAGTTAGATTATGCATTTGCAACTTACGTTATTTTTTCTGTTTATTGCGCTATTAATTAACACAGCGCCTTACATTTTTTTTTCAAAATAATGGTCAAACTGCTCTCTGCAGTATCATTTATTCTGATTTTGAAGCAAATATATCAGCATCTTGTTGTTCTAGCAAGGTACATGTGTGATGTTATGAAAATGGTCCTTTTGCTTCCAGGTCAACCACGTAGGCATCTTTTAACGACTGGATGGAGTTCATTTGTCAATAAAAAGAAACTTGTCTCTGGGGATGCAGTCTTATTTCTCCGGTAAGCAAATGAACAATGATGAACTTTAAATCTTTCTGTCCTTATTTCTCTTATTCATAAAGTGTTTTCCCTTTTATAGTGGTGATGATGGTGAACTACGACTTGGTGTAAGGAGAGCCATTCAGCTTAAAAATGAGGCCCTTCTGAAAGCTTTCAATAGCAACAGCTCAAAGATACACACACTGTCTGCTGTGGCTAATTCCTTGAAACATAGAAGTGTTTTTCACATCTGTTACAATCCAAGGTTTGTTAATTAAGCATATAATTTTCATTCTTAAGTAGTATAAGGTTGCCCTAAAATTGGACATATAATTCTGGATGATACATTATTGGTGCTATTAATTAACACAGTGCCTTCCCATACATTAAGTAGTATAGTGGTGATGATGGTGAACAAGGAGGTTATTGGTGCTCGCTAAAAATAGCAGTATGATACAACCCTGTTTGTATTTGTAGGTTTTTAGTTTGAGCACATATATAAGTCATATTGTTCATCAAGAAAATACATTATAATGTGTAACTACAAAAGGACAGTGAAACCTGTTCACTGAAACCATAGAAAAGCTATTCCTTTTAGGTTGGGCGAGCATAAAACATGTACATACAGACTTTGAACCTGAATTTATTAAACTCTCTACAGAGCTGCTGCATCCGAATTTATTATTCCGTACTGGAAGTTCCTGAAGAGCCTGAATCGTCCATTTTGTATTGGAATGAGGTTTAAGATTCAGTACGGGAGTGAAGATGTTAATGAGAGGTCTGTCCCTTTAAACTCAACTAAAATTTTGTTATGTACAATATGTACTGAGTTTTACTTCCTGTTTTGTAGGCGATCTGGAATGATTACAGGTATTAATGATGTAGACCCCATTAGGTGGACTGGTTCAAAATGGAAAAGCCTGCTGGTAGGCATTTCAGTCGATTGCATTAAGCATTTAGGTCTTAGCAATTCAGAACGCCATTATCTTCGTGCTGCCTTGCAGTATTTTAGATAATTGAATTTTTTTTCTGGGCCTTATATATTGCCTGACCATGAATCTGACTTAAAATGCTCTAATGAGGCTTGAAAAAGTTGAAAGTGCTCACAATGTGCTGTAAGATACATCCTCACATTCAGGTTTACTCACCCTTAAATTTATGCACAGAGACTTGCCAATCCACCTTGCCTTACCAAAAAAATAGTGTTTACACATAAGCCTGAAATGCAATTTTTTAGATACTAGATAATTGCCTGTGCATTGCAACGGGATATAAATATTCTAGTATTTTAGCCCGTGATTTACCTGCCCATATTAATGTGATTGTGTAAATAAATGTTTATAAAATTTGAACTAAAACCACGACAATTATTTTGGAATGGAGGGAGTAAGAATTTATGTTTTGATTAAAGTAGGGCTTATAGCCATAATAATGAAGTTTTTGGTGTCATTTTCCATTGCTTTCTCAAGTTCCACGCTAATACTAGTATTGTTTAACTAAGCTTGGCTTTTCATAGCTAATAACCGATCTTATTGTTTATAATGATCTATCGACGATGTGAAAAACTCTAGCATGATTTTTGGAGACGAGCTGTCGTATATTTTACGCATGCATTTCAACTCGATCCAATCAGCCTTATTTTGGAATGAATCTTCATTGGTACCAAGAGTAATAGCGCGATCAATTAGATTATCATATATCGATTTATTAATGATAATTATTGGCTTACGAAAGAAAACATAAATTTATTTGGTAAGTCAATATAAGGTGGGACAATTAAGACGGTTTTCAAGGAAAAGTGGTGAAAAAACAAAGATAGGAGGGAAAAAATCAAAACATAGCATTTTATTATTTAGATTTTATCCTTTGGGTAGGGGTACTTTTAAAACATAGCATGGTGATGAAAATGTCTTTTTAGAAAATGAATTGATAATAGGAAGTTATGTCCAAATTTGCTCTAGCTGTAGAATCACTGAAGATGCATTAAGTAGCTTTTATATCAAGCATTAATTTATAGCTGTCTGGTTCACTGATAATCTGTGAACTGAAATGATACCCTCTTGTTCAGGTAAGATGGGAGGATGGCACAGACTGTAATAGCCAAAATAGACTATCTCCGTGGGAGATCGAGATAGTTGGTGGCTCGGTCTCTATTGCTCAGTCTCTGTCAGCATCCAGTTCTAAACGAACTAAACTGTGCCCTCAGGGCAATGTGGACGTCCCAACTCTGTGTAAGTTCCCACTTCCCACGGCACAGTGCTGACGTTTTGTAGGTAACCACGTATGCTTGGTATTCTACGATTCTTAACCATATGTTAACTGACTTGGCCATAAAATGTTGTAGATGGAAATGGTCGTCCGGACTCCGTGGGAGCTGATAAACTCCCCAGGGTCTTGCAAGGTCAAGAATTGATGGGTTCTGGAACTCATCGTGTTACATGTCCTCCTCAGCCAGGTGGCGCCACAGAATTCAGGCGTTCTGATGGTACGGGGTTCCTTGCTAATACACGAAGCTGCATGCTGAGTGGTCCAGCAAGCAGGTTTCCACCTCAAAGCCCCTATTTCGCCTACCAACCTGTAGGCTTCGGTGAATCCGTTGGGTTCCCGGAGGTCTTGCAAGGTCAAGAAGTTTCTCAGACGGTTCCTCTGTTCCAAGGAATTGTGTCTGATACATGTTCCGCAAAAGGGGGATATGGGCTGTACAACTACATGCGCACCTCGTCTGCCATGAACGGAGGGTTTTCATCTGCAGCTCAGGGGTATCCTCTCTCCCTGTCTACTCCGCCGCCAGCAGAGGCGGCTTCGCCCTCATCCGCAGCGGTTCCACCACAGCTTTGGCTGGCAAGCAAGAGCAACGAAGAAGCTGCGAATGGCAGCCAGCTTAACCAATTTGGAATTCCAAAGTCTCCTGGTGATGGCGCTGCTAAGCTTGGGTCTGATGGAAGGAAGGTTGCCAGAACGAGTTGCATGCTTTTCGGGTTTTCCTTGACTGAGAAGATGTTGCCAACGGAAGAAGACTGTGCCAAGGAAGGGAGCCATGAAGCCGACTGTCAGAATCCGCGGATGCTAGACTTGTTTGGATACAACCGCGCTACCCCCGGCGCTCTTCATGCCCTCTGCGCCGCTCCCCTGGGAATATGATGCCACTCCAATTCCAGTATGATCCAAGTACTTTGCAGTGCTCTTTCTAAGAAACTTTAATAATCAGTCTGCGCATTCAGGGACCTTCGGTGAATATGCATGTGAGCATGCAGCTGCCACTCCTTGCATCACCCCAGGGACAGTCAGCATTTTCCCTCGGTCGTTCTAGTCCCAGCCGTATTCCTGATGCACACTACTTGTCGTTCTAGTCCATCCAATCCTACAGCCCTATATGTATTTTAGACTATTTTATGTGTGTCGCTTCTGTATCTGTATCGAACCTTCATTTGCTATCTCCTTGGACATGCCTGTATCACCGCTAGTACTTAATTTATGCTATGTGTCTAATGGACCCTATTTCGTGTTTTTGCCTTATCTTTGTCCAATACGGCAACGTTTACAGTAGTGTTAGACGGAGAGATTTTGAATATTTTAAAGCTCAGTCCATTGACCAAACCATCAATTTTGCCAAGTATATGTCATATGAGAATTTCCTAGCTCTCTGTTAACATTGAGATCTCTAAAAAAAATACTCAGCTCTGAGAACAGACAATATGTGCGTCCAAATTTTCACAAACAAGATGTAGTTGTGGGAGGTTTGCGGAGTCTGGACGTTCGCCTGGCCAACCAAAAGCCATCACGCGTCGTGTTATTTGGCAAAAAGCGGCCTGGCCAACCAAAAGCCATCACGCGTCGTGCTATTTGGCAAAAAGCGGCTTCTATTTAACGGAAAGCGTCTTTATTTGGCGGATAAATTTTTGAAGATAATAGAGGCAGACATTTGAGGTATAGGCCGCATATATGTGTCCGCAGACGCGTCCGGACATGTCTGTAGATAAATATTGTGTCCATTTTATGGCATGCCGTTGGAGATGCCCTTAATATTTAATTTTCAAATAGTGCTTTGGATTACTTACCACATGCCTTAATACTTAAGCTTCAGATAGTTTTAGTCGACCGAGACAATATTACACATTTGTTGTACTAGACAAACACCTTTTTATGACACCGGGTGAACATTTTTATACATGTACAAACAAATATGTAAAATCAACGAAGAATTTGCCGAATAGGGTTTGCGGCATATCAAATGCTCAACCCCTAGCTCCATGCTGTTGTTTCTTACCCCTACCTGTATGAGGCATGTCACATGATATCATGTTTCAAAAATGTGTGAATGTTCACAAGACGTGTGTTGTGTGTACAATCCTTAAAAAAACCAAATCCAAATTCAAAATATACATGAAGAAACAAAAACACAATTTCTACATGATTTGTACATACGTGTTCGTCTTGCAACCCTCCGACGGCTAGGCGATTTAGAGTTTTCCGCCCCCATCGGCACTCGCGCCATCTGCCTTGTTCCCTATGGCCTTAGGGCCATGGTAGTGGGAGGGCTGCTCTGTTTTTAGATGTTTGTTTGTGTTCGGTTAGGTCTGGTGTCTTGCTTAGGAAGGCGAGGCGGCGACGACTCCTTGAAGATGGAATAAGGTTCTCCCCGTCTAGGCCCCGTCCTCACACCGTGTCTAGTGTTGTCGGAGGGCGTGTGGAGGTGTGTCTCCAGCGGATCATGCGGGATAATGTCGGTGTTTGTTGGATCGGCATGGATCCGATCTTCGCTCGTCTGTGTTTGTGTGTCTATAGGTTGAATCCTTCTGATCTATGGTTCTCTTCATCCGTGATAGTTGTTGTTCTGGTGCGTTGGTCCTGTTGGATCTTAGCTTGGCGACTTCCCGATTGTCTACTACAACAGGATTTGCTAGACTTCAGTGAGGGAGGGATGATGACGGCAACGCGCCTTCGCCTCGTCGCTAGATGGTCTATAGGTCTGGATGTAATTTGTTACTTCTAGTGTTCTTTGCGACAGTTGATGAATAGATTGGAAGTTTTTTTCCAATATACTGACTTTAAAATGGGAAAAACACATTTTAACCATCTTTACCTCTATTCCCCCCAAACTGATAAGATTAGCCCATCAATAATGGGTTATTTAGTTGACACCTAAGATAACACAATGCGCATTCCGAATTGAGCCTAGCTCAGATGGTTAGGTTCTTTGTGGTGGAACCAGCTCACCAGGCACTGGCGGAGCCTCTTGGGGACAATCCCGGGTTTGGCCACCCCTTATGATGGTACAATTCTCTTTTCACAAGATATATGACCTATTAGAGCATCTACAGCCGGACTTGGCAAATCCGGCCCCCTATACGCTCGCGGACGCATGCGGACACGCCCTCATATTTCGCTCCCGGCATCCACATATCTCAAATTCGGACTCTCAAATCCATGCAAATCCATGCAAGTCGATCATACAAGCCAATGTCACAGTAAATAAACAAATGTTGGTACCGAACATAAATAGTGTTTACATAAAATATATTTGAAGTGCACAACTCAAACATAAGCTCTTTGTTTTCCATTGTGGGTCCACATATGCTCCACAAGATCGTTGAGTAGCTACATGTGCATCTGACGACCTCGAAGATTCTGATGCATATGCAGAAAGTTCATAAGCCGAGCTGCATCTTGATCTTCCGGGATTTAACTTGTTCTCCGGGTGCTTCAAAATCATTGGTTGGGCTACACCATCACCATCATCCTCAACAATCATATTGTGCAAAATAACACAACATGTCATGATCTGCCACAAAGTTTCTGATTCCCACATCATCACAGCCCCACGAACAATTCCCCAACGAGCTTGAAGCACTCTGAATGCCCTCTCCACATCCTTCCTAGCCGTTTCCTGCATTGTTGCAAAGTGGCCCTGTTTATTGCCATGCGATTCGGATATGGTCTTCACAAACGCCGCCCATTGAGGATAGATGACATCGGTAAGATAGTATCCCATGTTGTAGTCTCGGCCGTTGACGGTGTAGTTGCACGGCGGAGATTCCCCATTGCAAAGCCTCCAGAACACCGGAGATCGTTGAAGCACGTTGATGTTGTTGTGAGAACCCGGCATTCCAAAAAAAGCATGCCAAATCCATAAGTATGTGATGCCACCGCTTCTAGTATGATGGTGGCCTCTTTGGTGTGACCTTGATATATTCCCTCCAAATCTTTCGGGCAGTTCTTTCATTGCCAATGCATGCAATCAATTGATCGAGCATTCCTGGAAACACCCTGGCCTCTCGAATAGCCAAAAACTTCTTCGTGTCTGCACATTTGGTTCTTTGAGATACTTAGGTCCAAACACCTCCACCACGACATGAGAAAACTTGACAGTAGTCTTCGGGCATGTGTTCTCCCCCATCCTGACCATCTCACCAACGGCATCTGCAGCAGTACCAAGTGCAAGCATCCTCAGAGCAGCCGTGCACTTCTGCTTGGCAGAGAAAGAGAGTTGCCCGCAACAATCCCTTGTGAGCTTGAAGTAGTCATCGTGTGCCTCCACTCCCTCCACAATGCACAAAAACAATGGTTTCCGCATGCAAAAAGGGCGACGAAACCATGGATCATCCGAGAAAATAGGCTTGGGAGCAAACAATCCTTGTGCAGTAGCTTTGCTCCGGACACCCTATCCCGATTGATCACTCTTCTCCCTTTGATTGAGCCCTTGAAGTTGAGAATATGCTCCACTTGCTGGTCCATTTTCTCTTACATGCTCATGAGCATGATCATGTCCACTTCTTCGCCCGAATCCGAGGAATCGAAGAACTCATCTTGAATCATTTGATCAAGCTCCGTCGGTTCATACTCCTCGTCCGACAAAGCATCGGAATCCATCGTTTTCCCTAATAAAATCATAAAAAATCCGGCCAGTCAATGTGTCGAACACATCAAGCGCAAGGTGGAGCCAGAGAGTTGCCGGACGTATCGTGGTGGTGTCCGGGCCGGCGACGACGTCCTCCATGCCGAGGACGAGAGAGCGGACTGCTCTGCCGGAGCTGGCGGCGAAGCTGCGAGACGGACGGCGCGGAGGAGGAAGAAGAGAGGAGAGATTAAATGGATCCGGCAGCTCTGGAGGGTGGATTTGGTGCAATTTGGGATGGGGGCGGGCTATTGGATCCGACGTGACGGGCACGCCCGTGCACCCCCATATCTGCCCCATATTTGGGCTGGATATGAGGGGTGCCGGTCAGCCCGGTCGTCTCAGGCCCGTTTGAGGGCACCGACTAGGTTGAAATTTCGTGACCGGTCAGTGACCAGGTGGTCCGCCCGGGCGTTTGAGGAGTGTTTGGGACGCCCGGCTGTAGATGCCCTTAGTTAGCCATGTTTCATGGGTTAGCAAAGGCTGAGGGGCTGTTTCTTAACTAATTGGGCAATCAGCCCCCTCTTATACTTGGTTCACTCTCTATCAGTGCCACTAGGTTCAAGTGCTAAATTTGACATTGGTGCTCACGTTTCTTGACCTTCAACAAGTCTAATCAATACCGCATCATAGGGACATCGAATATCAGTATTT
Organism: Aegilops tauschii subsp. strangulata; assembly: GCF_002575655.3. NCBI lineage: Eukaryota > Viridiplantae > Streptophyta > Magnoliopsida > Poales > Poaceae > Aegilops > Aegilops tauschii. The sequence continues at coordinate 411,508,379 of NC_053037.3, read as the reverse complement.
GTTCGCATGGCATATAAAAGGTTAATTTGATCAGCTCCTAACAAGATTTGATAGCAGAAGCAGGAGAAGATGATGGCAGTTTTTGCATATACTCACGATGATGACAGTTTTGGTAAACACAGACAAATGACAAATTTTGCTGGAACACTGGAACGTAAAAGAAATCCAGAAGGAAACCGAAAAAAACTGAAATGCCATGTAGCCGCTGGCGCCCCTTTTGCCATCATAGATTGATTGATTCTTTTTCTTTTCGTCGTCGATTTTTGGTCAAAGAAAAGGCCAGAAGCCACCATAGACCCCTTGGCCCTCTAGTGCGTCCATTCGCAGTGAGCACAATACCAGAGACAAAAGGAAACCTAAGGGTTCCTCGCAAGAGAGAGAGAGAGAGAGAGAGAGAGAGAGAGAGAGAGAGAAATCTAAGGGTAAACCTCGATCACCGACCGGATCCCGAGGATGGCCAGGATCTTGTAGCCGCTGAATCCCGCGTCGTCGAATATCTTGCGCCACTCGCGCTCGTCCCGCTCCGGGCTCCCCACCACACCCATCATCATCACGTCCCACAGCAGCTGCGTCTCCGTGGCCCTCGCGTCCGCCGGGCTCGACCCCACCACCAGGTCCATAACGATCACCCTGCCGCCTGCCGGCACCGCCTCCCTGCACCGCCGCAGTATCTTCACGCACTCCTCGTCCCCCCACCCGTGCAAAATCCACTGCGAACAGAAGTCCCAAAGTAAAAAACGCAATGTGATCGATCAGTCAAGTTCGTCCATGATCCGAGGAAGGCGCCTAGGCCTAACCTTGAGGAGGACGGCGTCGGCCTTCGGGACGCGCTCGAACATGTCCCCGGCGACGAACTCCACGCCCCCGTCGCCCGGCGGGACGCTCGCGACGACGTGCGGCAGCTCCAGGACGCTGCACTTGACGCGGGGGAACGCGGCGGCGATGGCCCTGGCGGCGGCGCCGGACCCTCCGCCGACGTCCACCAGCGAGGCGATCCCCCGGAACAGGTCTTGCCCGTGGCCGCGCACGATCAGGTCCATCACGAAGCGGCCGTCGCATGCCATGGCGTCGTTGAACGCCGCGCCGAACTCCGGGTTCTCCTTCGCCACCGCATAGAACTCGCGCCCGCCGTGCGCGGTCGCGAACGGCACGCGCGCCGCGTCGTCGGCCGCGCGGAACCACGCCGCCAGCGACATGGACGGGGACACGACGATGGGGTGCAACATGGCGAGCGCGAACGGCGAGAGGCCCTGCCCCGCGCCGGGCGCCGAGACGAGGAGGCGTGAGAGCAGGGTGAGCCCGTAGGTGTCTGGCGCTGACCCGGCGTCGAAGAAACCGGCGTGCGCGAGCAGACGCATGAGGCGGCGCAGGTAGGGCGTCCTGGAGGGGGGCAGGGAGAGCTCGGCGACGAGGTCGAGCACAGTGATGGAGCCGCCGCGGCGGTGGACGGCGTCGGGGATGCCAAGCTCGACGGCGCAGCGGAGGGACATAGACTTGGTGTACGCGAAGACGTGGTTCCACAGCTCGGCCTGCGCTTGGAGGAGCTCGTCGCCGGTGGCGAGGCTGGAGTCACGGTTAGCGTCCATGACAATGTGCTTGATTGGTGTAGGGACTTGGGAGAGCTAGAGTTTGGTTAATTTAGAGGCGCCGCCACGTCCTTAACTATGAATTGCCGTCCGGCCGAGCGTCTGAATAGCTGATAGTTTAAGTTGCATTGCGTAACTTGTGTTGCTATGCCTACAAACTACGAAGGTTCCTAAAGCCCTCGACCCTCCAGTCTGCACTCTCCACTGACCTCCTTCCGCAAAATACTTAATTTTTTGCGAGAAAGAGAATCATTGATTAAATATCAGGGTTACAGTCGTTGACCACCTCCCATGTACGAGGTCCTCAGGGAAGTTTCCCAACCAGCAGACAGTGCGCCGCTGACATCGCGTTACATAAGCAAGGTGATGTAATTACCCAAATATCCCTTTCAGCTGACAAGAAGCCGAAATTGTTAGTTTTCTTGTGGTATCAAGCGTTCCCTACCCTAGCCGTCGCCACGGGCGAGGCGACTAGGGAGGCGATCTTCTTCCACCGATCTCCACCGGCGAGGGCGCTGGCCCCCTCTCCCTCCGGTTGCTGCTCCGGCGGAAGGAGAGAGGGGAACCCCGTTTCTTCGCTCTGTAGCTTGGACTTGTAGGTCGTGGTGCGCCGTTGGGGTGATGGGAGCGGCGCCCGGATGAATAAATCTGTCTCAACTCCACTCCTACACTGGCAGTGTTCTTCATGGCAGCGTCTCGGAGTTGATGGCATCGTGTGTTCGTCGATCCTTTAGATTGGCGGCGTTAGGGTTCATGGATGGTGTCGGCGAGGCGGCGGCGGTGACTCCATTAGGTGTGTCTCTCTTTCTGCTTTGTCCCCGTTGCTGCGGCGTTGTCTCCTACGCTATGGTGGAGCAGGAAGGTTTTGTCGTTCAGGAGTACGCGCAGACGCTTGTCTACGCAAGTGACAGCTGGAAGATGGTGCATCTTGTGCTGGGTTTGTGGTTGGAGGCTGACAGTTCTGGTTTCCTCCTCCGACGTCGTGGTCGTGCGGGGGTGTCAGTTCTGGAGTTCGATGGCGTGTCCAGGGACACGTTGCCCCGGTCTGATTCTTTCAACGGCAATGGTTTTGCTTCGGGTAAACTACTTTGAAGATCCGTAAAGCTGCTGATCAGCGATGAGCCGCGTCGAGCTCGGTGAAGAGGTGATCTGTCTGCTTTTCCTTAATGGAGAGGGTCAGGCGCTGATTTTTTGCATAGGATTATCCTATCTTTTTAGTCTTATAGTGTCGATGTTTATTAATGAGACACGTATTACTAGTCAAAAAAAAGTTTTCTTGTGGTGGACCCTGTCCATCAAGGTCCAAGTCCTAAACTTAGTATCAGCGCTCACATTTTTTTAAGTTTATTTCAGTCTTTTCGATGATGTTCATTCAGTGAAAGAAGACAATCCCGTCGACGAGGTGTCTGCGGTGAGTGTATCGGGTTGAGACCAACCGGTGTATGTTTCCAACGATCAATAGATTCCGGTCAAACCAAGATGAAAAAGGGATTCCCCCGCTTTATATTATAAAGCGACTATCATCACATACATCCAAGGACACCGATACAAACACACGCCACCACCGCGCTCAACGCACTCAAAGTAAGATACAAAAGGTGCCGTGCACCGACAAACCACCCAATGACTATCAAGCATACTACAAAAAAGCAAAGAAGAACCGCTTCTAGTCGACGAAGACCACCACATGAGCGATCCATCGCGGAGGGGTGAGACGGCCAACACCGGTGCGGGGACTCAAAAACGATGCCTCCAAGAAGGGCATGACCACGGATAGCCGCCACCGTCTGATCCCATGATCAAGTTTTCACCCGGAGCAACACGAAGGGAATGAGAGCACCGCGACAGAGCCTGCAAGGAAGAAACGACATCCGCGGACGCCGCCGCCGTCGGCCAGTACAAAGACTGGGCAAGTGATGTACCCCGGTGCTTCGACCCCTCCGTCGCTCCCCCGCTCTGCCAACAACCCGCATCCATGCCGCCCCAGCGGCCATGTCTGCCCGCCCTCACCCGAGCCGCGCAATCCGTCCAAGACCAACACGCCTCCCACCGCCAGGGCCGCCGCCCTGCACCCACACCGCTCCGAGAACATCAAAGGGGTGGCTTTGAAAGCTCCGCGAACCCCAACCACTCCCGGAACCGGCAGCGACCGTCCCGCCTCAAGCATCGCCAGGTCGGCAACCAGAAAAGCACCAGGGGGGAGGGGAGGGGGAGGAGCGGCACACGGCCACAACCGGCACCCCATGTGTCGGCGACGGGCGGCTCGACCACATCGGAAGCCCCCATCCCTCCTACCTCCCTCCCTCCCCCCTGAAGCACCCCTGCTTCACCCCACCAAGGCTAAAGGCGCGGACCGACGAGAGGCCACCAACAGCCGCCCGTCCGCTGAAGAGGGGACTAGATCCGTCGCTACCACCGCCAAGGATGGGCCCAAGAGAGGCCCGTCGTCGTCCAAAAGCTGGGGAAAAAGGCCGTACCGGACTCCGGGGCGCGCACGCACCTCCACCACCTCAGGCACGCCACCAGCACTGCCCACCGATCCATGGCAGCACCGGCTGCCCGCAACCCTCGCCGCCAGCGCCAGATCCGGCCGGATCGGACCAGAACCGTCCCGCATGATCCGCCCAAAGGACGAAGCCTCGCCTCCACCGCACAGCCTCCACGACACCGACGAGCGCCCACGCCACCAGCGCCGCGACCCGCAGCCCTCCCCCCCCGACGCGGCACACCATCGTCCAGAAGCTGGGGAGAAATGCCGGACTGGACTCTGGGACGCGCACGCACCTCCACCACCTCATCCACACCACCAGCACTGCCCATTGATCCACGGCAGCAACGGCTGCCCGCAACCCTCGCCGTTGGCGCCAGATCCGACCGGATCGGACCAGAACCGTCCTGCATGATCCGCCCGAAGGACGAAGCCCCGCCTCCACCACACAGCCGCCGCGACACCGATGAGCGCCCACGCCACCAGCGTCGCGACCCGCAACCCCCCACCCCGCCGCACCCCGCCCCCGAAGACAGACGGGGAGAAGAAAGCCCCCGCCGCCACCCGAGCCAACCAGGCTTTGCCCAGCGGCCCACGCGGGCGGCGGCGAGGAGGGTGAAGAAGGGCGGAGGCGAGGGGAGCTGGGGAGGAAGAGGCCTGCCCCCGAGGCGGCGCGGACGAGCGGGAGGGCGGATTCGCGAGAGCCCTCCCCTCGCGTTTTTTCTACCTCCCAAATGATTTGTCCTACCAACCCAAGAAATGACATTTGTTCGCGTGTGTGTTCTTCCCTGAGAACCTAGCATACGACGGAGGAGGGTTTTGATTGGAGGCAGGGATTGCAGCCGTGAGGGACAGTCGGAGCGGGCGGATCTAGGAGAGGAGGCGAAGGCATTGGTGTCTAGCCGGCTCTCAGCGCTTGTTTTGGCGGTAATAGTAGTAGTTCGGTTGATCAAAATTTCGATATAATTTTCATTATGTTTGAGATGTTTTGTATTGAACTTTTGTAATAGATATGATCCTTTTCTCTGAAAAAGAAATCATCACACCTGCAAATGTTGTTTTCACATATGCTTCGCTGGAACGTGCAAAACCACATACCCACAGGGACGACTTCATAATACTCCTATAATTTTCCTAAAATAACAACGGAGCCGAGCGACGACAGAGAGAGTCAAAGATAAACACGAGCAACCGGAGGATAGCCTGCCTGCGCGGCTGCGACGACTTATTTCCCGGCGATGTCGGCGGCGCAGGCTGCGAGCGCCATCTTGCGGCCGTCCGCGAGTGCGCCGCTCAGGGAAGTGGCGTTCTTCTTCACCGATAACCACAACCCCTCCCCGGCTCGCCTCTGCATCCGACGACGCAGTGCGGAGAGAACCTTGTGAGGCCCCTTTCTTGGCTATTGTTCTCGATTTCTTGGTCTGATTGCATAAGCCCACGCAGTAATCCCCTGGTTCTTGCTCCAACCACTGAATTTGGTTGGGATTTTTTTCCCTTCCGGTTCTCGCACCGTCGGGCGCCCCGCCCCCTCCATGTTTCAGCAGTTCTGGGGCACAATTTATTTCTGTCAGACTTTAGTTCTGCAGCTATGGAATTGGATTGTGTAGTGTAGATACCAATATGCGCTTGTGTGGCGGCATATTAGCACTGTCTCATATGATCTTATATAACTGGCCTAACTTACAGAAGACCTAGACAAGAGTTAGATGAATGTGAACTTACTCTCGAGCAAATTAGAGGTTTACTAGAAGATAACATCAATTGCTAATGTGTCTAGCTCCGCTTGTGAACCTATAAGGCTAGAATGTGCAACTTGTGTTTTTCTGATGCTACAGAGTATTTCTAAGACTAGTAATTTTCTGCATAGGTTATAACGTTCTTCGGAACTGTAATTCTGAATGAGCCATTTTCTGATACTTGAATCTAGCCGAAAGTGGTTATGGCTGATATAATACTTTTCAATAGGAATTAAGTAGAAACAAAACCATGTGCTGTTCTCATACTGCCACACGTTCAGTGCAGGGCTTCAAATTGCAGCCTCCAACTTCAACAGATCCAGAATTTGCCATGTTAAAAGTGGCGAGGCTGATGGCTATCCAAAAACTGAAGAAGATAAGTTAGCTGACGAAGAAACCCTTCAGCATAATTTGGACAGAGCTATCCGGGAAGAAGATTATGCCCGTGCTGCCAAAATCAGGGATGATCTGCGCATCCTCCATGAGGGTACTGAAGCTTCCGTCCTTGCAGCAAATACACGATTCTACAACGCTTTCAAGAATGGAGATTTTACTGCAATGTACTCTATCTGGGCTAAAGGAGACCATGTGTATGTTGTCCATCCCGGTGCAGGTCGGATATCCGGTTATGATGTGGTCTTGCAAAGCTGGGAGATGGTGTGCAACGCGGACTATGAGTTCCCTCTAAACATTGATCTTAAGAACATAGAGGTTCATGTGCGTGGTGACCTTGGTTATGTTACATGCTTGGAGTTGGTCAAGACCAAAGGAAAATCTTGGGGGAAGCAAATTGCCACCAACGTCTTCGAGAAGACAGATGGCACATGGTATATCTGCATTCACCATGCTTCACACATTGAAGAATGAAATGACACTTTCTGGTGGTTTATGTTGTATATTCCATAGCCGTTGGCGATGTCATTCCATGTGGGGTTATATATGACTGGAATTTACTATTGCTCATGGACTTGACACCTCAAGGAGGTGAAGTCATATTCCATATCCAAGCTACTTAAACATAACCCTGATTGGCATTGATCCTTGCTGTGAATATGCAGTCAAATGTTTCATGCTTTGCTTGTTGCGGCCAATGTTCTGCCAGGGAGTGCTGGAATTGGCAATTTGGCATTAATTTTGCGTGCTAACTTTATATTGGAAATCAGGTGCGATAATTCATTTTTGAGCCCAGGCTCATCTGCACCCACGCTGACGAAAAAAATCAAAACAAATACTAGAAAATTCAAAAAATTCCAATTTTTTTATGTGGTAGATAATTTGATGCGTGAGGTTCGCTCCAATTTTCAAGTCATTTGGATATCTGAGCAGCTCTCGGCAAAAAAGACAAATTCAGGGTCTGTAAAAAAGGTTACTGTTCACGTACTGTTCTGACCTGATTTGTCTTTTTTGCTGAGAGCTACTTAAATGTTCAAATGATCTGAAAATTGGAGCGAACCTCATGCATCAAATTATCTACTACACAAAAAAAATTGGATTTTTTTTAAAAAAATCTAGTATTTGTTTTGAATTTTTTTTGTCCGGGTGCAGATGAGCCTGGGCACCGAAACGCCGCACTCAGGTGGTACTATTGTTTTCGTTTATCAATTTTCATTTTTCTGCATTAGGCCTTTATTTGGAATTCCTTCTAGTAGTTTTTTTCTTTCTGCTTTTTGTGTGGAGGTTAGTTTCTTCTATACTTTTTGTTCTGCTTGTCAGGTAAGCGCCACTCTCTGCCATTCTGGTGGACTTTTCTTAATCTAATTTATGTGTGTTTTAGGATTGTTAAAAGAAAAAAATCGTTTATAATATTTTGTGCTATCACCGGGCACTCATTCCCCACGAAACAGAACATGGGTGTACATGGGCACCCAGGTTTGATATCCCAAAAATTTAGAATTTTTTAAAATTTCCTGCTGTGGCTCTCGGGTGCCACACACCCCTATATGAATATAGCATTAGAAAAATATTAGGAAATTTCAAAAAATTCTGAAATTTTGGGATATCAAACCTGGGTGCCCAGTGTACACACGTTTTCAGTTTCATGGGGAAATGGATCCCCGTGTTAATCTCGGTAAAAAAAGTCAAAAATTCCTATGTATGGAAAACATTATTTGGTCAACCATTTCCCATGAAACTGAACGCAGGTGTACAATAGGCACTCAGGTTTGATATCACAAAATTTCAGAATTTTTCGAAATTTCCTGATATTTTTCTTAATGTTATATTCATATAGGGGTGTGTGGTACCTGGGAGCTCCAATGCATTCCCCCATATATTCGCCACTATTTTCTAAATCAGTGAACTTTTTTTAAATTCGTGAACTTCTTTCAAATTTATGGTTTTATTAAATTATAATTATTTTGAATCTATAATAAAAGTCAGCAGCTGTCGGCTTTCTCTGTACAGTGAGGGAGCGAGGGAGTCTGGTGAGTGAGCAATACTAATACTGGCAAGTGAGGCGAGGATAGCGCTAATTTTGGGCCTCAGCCACCACTTTTCGTCAGTGCTTAAGGCGCGGGGTAGGACTTTCAAAGGTCCGGTTGGAGATGTTATCGCCTAAAATGGCTCGGCCAAGTCTTTCTCTTTCTCCTTTTCTATTTTTCTTATTTTTTCTATTTTTAATTTTGTTTCATTTTCAGCTATTTGCTTTATCTTTTGACATTTTTATTTTATTTTTCATGTATCGTTTACATCTTACTTGAGTTTGTTCACTTTATTTTTAGAATTTGTTTTTTTTTCGGTGTTAAATACATGAACAATTTCGGTGTTAAGTACATGATTTTCTATTTTCAAAGGATGAAATATCCTATAAAAGCTTGAGATTTTTTACTCAAAAGAATTTTCCGAGTTTGCACTAAGGCAAAAATCAAAGTAGAGATTAACCCGGTATTTTCTGGAAAGTAACCCGGTAAGTTCCAAGGGTCAACCTCGCTAAGGGCTTGGTCGGAGCTCTAAGTACATGTAGCTCGGGTGGAGTTTCGATTTAGTTCAAATCCTCATGTCACGACACTATTTTCACGTGTTGTGTGTGTGTGCGTGTGTGTGTGTGTGTGGGGGGGGGGGGGGGGGGGGGGGGGTGTATAGTATAAGTACAAGTGAAAAGCAATGGAAGACGTATCCATGTATAAGTATGGGATAAGGAAACATGGAGTGAGTCTATAAGACCCCGCTAAGTTGTCTAGGTTGGTTTAGGCTAGAGATTTGCTTTCCTTGGTCATTGGAGACTTGAAATCCAACTCAATTTCAGCCCGACTTCGAAACCAAGGCTTGACGCGTATATAAGGATCCATAGGCCTAAGCAAAAAACTCTACATGCCCAACCTCTCTCGAAGAGGCAGGAGCATACTAAAAACACATATCGAGTAAGGAGCTCTAGTTGCTAGCGTTTTTAACTCTTTTAGCCATCAAATGCTCTTTTAATTTGTTTAGAGATAATAAGAGATCGACCAAGGTAGGAAATAGGGTTGTTACCCACCTCCGCGGTCTTACCAATAGTTGTGTGATTCATCAGCAAGATCTTTCTATCACCCCACATCCATGTTTCGGACTAAGTATACACCCATACACATGGTACGTGAATTTCCTTTTCTTTTGCGGGGAATGATAAATGAATTTCATACATCCAGATGCATTGTGTCGTATATCTACTAGAAAGTACACTAAGTGTATGTGTGTTAGATAATGTCGTAGGGCGTCATCATTTCTCTAGCTTGTGTATAGGTCAACCATGTGCAACCATATGCATCAATTGGGCCTCACAAGAGGTGGATACATCAGTACAGTTTTGAAGATGGAGCGGTGGCAGTTGGCGGCGGCGGCATCTGAGTGCACGCCGGACCGGTGAGACCCATGCCCGGCAGGCGTCCTGGATGGGATCTCAGGTCTTAGATATTAGGTTTGGCTGCGATGTCTGTTTGGTATTAGGCCCAGGCTATCTGCGCCCCTTCATCAGCTGGATAGAGGTGCTTAGACGGCGGCTTTAGTCTTACTGTTGTATTACTTTGTAAGGTTTTGTGAGAATAATTAATAAAGTGGCCGTATGCATCGCTCGGATGCAGAGGCTGGGGTTCTTCCTCCTTTTCTAAAAAAACAAGAGGTGGATACCAACTTTAAAAAAATGTGATGGATGCCTCGGAGAGAAAGGGGGGAGATATGGGGGTTCTAGATGTTTGGATTTGGCAAAAAAATGACTTGTGGTTTTATTATGTTTGACCAAAGTGATGACATGTACAAATCGCATGTTGCCGGCGTGTGCACCATCCCCTTCTTTCCCGGGGAGTTCACCGTCTCCTCCTCCGGCACCTGCAATGTTCCCTACTCTGACGTGTGCATCATCCCCTCCTCTAGTGTGTGCATTGTCTCTTCGAGATTCCTGGAATGTCTGAGCACTATTTGCGCCTTGTCCCAAAATTCTCGCGTCATTACATCTATTTGGTTCGGATCCAACATGATAAACCGATTCTCTGACTCAATGCGTTCAGTTGTCGCCCGATTCTTTTGGAGCCTGGGCGCCTCCATCTCTTCCTGACATCGTCTACACTCTTACATCGCATCTCATCTCGCCCTCTTCTCTTGGTTCTTCTTCTCCTTCATCTGTGGTTTTTCTTGCTTCTTCTTCTCGGCGTACTCGGTTCTTATCTTCCCCAACTCACTGACATTTTTTCCATCGCCTCCATCTCTCCTCTCTCTTGAGCTTTTCCTTTCCTCTCTTCCTCTCATTGGGTCGACCCGTGCTAGACACCGGAGTGGGACTTCTAGGCACCTTTTCTTTTGCCTCTGCATCACCATCATCTTCACCATTGTCCATGTCCGGAGAGGTATTGTTGCACTTCTCAGATTTTGGATTGTCGTCGTCATACTTCGACTTCCACTTCTCGTGGCCTTCCAAAAAATCCAACAATGTAGGAGGCCAAACGATTTTCCCTTTTACTTTCTCATTTGTCAATACCTTTCTTGTGCTATGGTTTCCTATAACAAACAAATGCTCAAATTGATAAGAATGCTCAAAGTAATGCAAAATAAATTTTCTTACATATTGGTCAATGGTGACACCGCTAGGAGGAACATGCTTCACTTGGTCCAAATAACCTGACCCGGCACATCTCTTGAATTCCAAATGTCATCTTGGGGGGCACATCTCTTGAATCATACCCCATCGGTTTTTGAGACATTTGAGGCTACACTTTATTCTCCACCCAAGATGACATTTGGAATGCTCCTCGATGTGCTTGCAATACTTTGTGCTCGTTTGATCTTTTCTGGCGACCGCATTGAGAGAGATATCTTCCAATCCCCTGGCAAGCACAATATCCTCATCCCAGGTGAAGTTTGCTTCCCGCATTGCTTTCTTCTTCGATGAGCCAGAGGATTCGAATTGATCAAATTTCGTTTCTTGGCTGGACACATCCATTTGCTCAAAATGTGACAATGATGCGCCCTCAAGTTCGAAATCATTTGTCCCGTCGGAATCACCAATCACACTCTCGAGGAATGCTTCTTTGTTGACTGTTGATCTCCCAAAATCACATAATCACCTCTAAATTACAAATATTGCACATTTGCCAATACTTTTCCACGGTCACCTTGCATTCAATCGAACAAAACAACATATAAGGCAAAGGACGTCTTTTTTACCTCATCATCGTTTCTGGTCCGGCGTAGGAATGGGGAGGTGCCCTAGTTTTTTCCCGCCACCGGGACAAAGCAAGGAAGGGAAACGGCTCGGCCCTTCCTCGTCTTCTTCTTCGATCCCTTTGGTACTGGCAGGGGGAGGCCACCTCATGCACGCAACGGCATAGGTTTTGCCACCTCTGTGGCCGGCAGTGAGGGCGAGGTGCCGCCCTAGGCGGTGGCGGCCGACCGTCGGAGGCGCAACCACCGTCGAAGTCGTGGGATCTGACTCCAAACTGATGGAAATTGGACGCGAGGGTCGAGGCAACGTCCATGACATCGTCGGCAAAGACTGGGGACGGCAGGAAGCGGTCAAAGGCAGCCCTACGGCAAGGAAGGGCAGGCTGCGGCATGGGCGGGAAGAGCAGCGGGAGGGGAAAATATCACTCACGTCAAACCGTTTTAGGACGGTGTGAGCTCCAAGCATTCTCGCCCTACCACCAAATATGATGGCTCGTGGGCTCGATTTGGAGCCCCTGAAAAACTCTAGCGATCAATGGAGGCCTTTTCGTCCAAGATCGTCATAATGGCGGTTATTATGGCGATACGGGCCGTTTGTGTGGATTTATTTTGTGCTATCTTAAAAGATGAATAAATAATATGTTTATCCTGAAGTGAAGATCGAGCCTCCAATGATACAACCAAAGAGGACGCATACATACGTGAGTGTCGTTATATAGGGGCTGTTCGGCAATCCACTACTCCCTGAAATTCAAGGATCTGCAGAGCACCTGCTCCCCCGCTCTGTACTTTTTACCTTCATTCAACTCCGCCAGCTCCGGGAGCGAGAGCCTGGAGTCGGAGCCTCGGAGGGATGCCGAACAGGCCTATAGTACTGTGATTCTGCTCCGTACGCTCTATGGAAGCAGAGCCAAACTTGCGCAGTAATTTTATTGATGAATTGTTCACGGACACGGGAAAACTAGCGACCAACTTGGCCAACAAGCGAACGACTGCCCGTCCTTCCTCAAGAGTCCCCTCTCCTTCCTCTCCAAGAAAAGTAGAGCCAAACCAAACCAGCAACGAACTCCGCCACGCCGCCTGCGCCCCACACCCACGCCGCCTCCCTCTCTCCCCTTCGCGAGCACCGGCGGAGGACCGCGGAGCGCGACGATGGTGCTGCCACTGATGAAGCTCGGCTTGCTCGCGTTCCGGACGCTGAGCAAGCCCGTCGCCAATAAACTCAAGCGCAACGCCGGCATCCACCCCAGGTTCCGCGGGTTCATCATCGACGTCGCGCAGGTGACGTTCCGTCAGTTCATCCCCCATATTACCTCGCCCGTGCCTCTGATCCTGGTGTCTAGAAGTTGGGGCGGCGCTTGCACTTCTTGATCGCTTCTGTCCAGTACGGTCTGGAGGACCCGAGCGGATCTTCCTTCCGTGTTTCTTGCCTCTCTCTCTTGATGATCTCAAGCGGGGGAAGTGCATGACAAAATGCTTATTAGAAAAAGCGTGAGGGCCTGCCTCTGTTTTTACTGGTTAATTACAAGTTGGCGACAGCATTGGTCTGATATATCGCAGAATCGAATCGATTGCATGCTTGGGCGTGTGGGATAATTGGCGATTTAGGTCACCCTGTTTCTATGATAATGGTATCAATCACTCGCACTGTTGTTTTGGGGGAGTTTGATTCCTGTGAACGCCAATGTAGTTTGATCCAGATTGTTGGTGCAACCTTACCTGACGCGAGAAGTTCTGTAATGTGGACACATAGTAGTTATTTGAGAGTCTGAATGCTGGTGTTAATAACTCTGTGTGAACAACATATGTCAATGATCACCATCAAAATGTCACGTTACTTCTTGCTGACAGTGAAAGGACTTATGTATATGCTATCTATGTGGATATATGTGGATAGAGCGTGTGTCGCGAAGGAAATAGATGTGAAGTATTGTTGATGATGATGTTCAATCCTTGTGGAACACTTCAAAGAATTTCTCGGTTGAGATTTACTCATACAAGAACTGAATAACAGTTTTGCCATGTCCTCTTCTGTTTACAGTTTATTGATCTGTTCAAAGCATTATAAATTTGGATGCGCTCTGGTTCTCTTGTATAGAGTACTAATAAACAATACTATATATTATGCATTGTGTGAGTGTGATTGCTGTACTGACAAGATGTATGCCACACTTTGTTCAGGCAAACCATCGTTTAGCAACAAACATGCAGAGGCGGCTTATTGGACGTGCAACTGACATTCACATTCGGCCCCTGAATGAAGAGAAAGCTATTCAAGCTGCTACAGATCTTCTTGGTGAACTGTTCATTTTCTCGGTAAGTACTCTGGACCTGAATGGACTGTCGAGTTATTAACAGCTTTCCATAGTGCATATGGAAGAACTAGAAACCCAACAATTCAAGAATCTGCTTTCTGTTATCATTAACTGTCCTAGATCTTCAGACCCCTAGAAATACTTGATGATTGTATGATGGCAGATGATTACAACTGACATGGACTCCCACGTAATTTCTCAGGTTGCTTGTGGTGCAATAATCTTTGAGGTTCATAGAAGTGGCAAGTCAGAAGCCAGAAAAGAAGAGGCCCGTAAGAAGGCACTGGAGGTAAGATGGTCGTGTTTTCTTTTTATTTGCATCACTCTCTGGTACACGTTGACTGGAACGTTTTCACTTTTAATGAAATGGCTGTGTGCATCACGTGATGCAAAGGCCGACCGGGGTATTCCCCTTTTTTTAAAAGAAAAAAAAGATGACTGGTTCAAATTCTTCTCACTGAGAGACGACAGTTTTCACACTAACATATTTTTTAGCGGAAAACATTACTGCTAGTAATCTGTGTTGTGGATTCTACTCTCTAGGCTTCAGATTTATAAGAAATTAACTGTTATTCTTATCCTGCACTTACATATCAAGGGACAAAACAAATCGCTGACAGTTAATTTGGATCATGCCCTACATACAATCTTGTCAAGAGCTGTGCAGAGATGATCAACTCCTTTTCATGTTTGAAAATGGCAGGAAATAAGGGAAAAGATGGAGGAACTCGAGAGGGAAAAGCAGATGATGAAGCTGAGGGTGGCGGAGGTGGAGCGGGTGACCGGGGTAGGGGGCGGGTGGCCGTGGGTTCTTCCAAGGGCCTTCACTTCCGGTGCCGCCCAGGCAGAGCCAGAGCCAGAGCCAGCAGCTCAGCAGCCCACGGCTGCTTAGCTGCAGATGCAGATCGCCTCTGTCGGCAGTTCCTTGAATGATTCCATCGCGTTGGAAACCCAGCGCTGAGACTTGTGTAGCGCGTGTCGTGAATAGTGTGTCCCCGGAGAGATTTGGTCTGAATTGGAGCTGCCGATGGAGGATCATATATTCCTTTCTTTTTTGACATAAGAGGATGATATGTTCCTGGTAGTAACGAGGTGCCTGGAATTGTAGTTTCTTCGTATTCAGACTTAAGAGTTATACTAATATTAGAGAGTAATCAAGGTAACAGCTCAAGTGGTAATTTCTTCTGGCATGAAAGTGATTTTTAAGGACTCTGGTATTGGAATATTAGCAGAACAAACACGGAACAAACATTGAGAAATTTTGTCAAGAAGCGAAGAGTGAGTATGAACCACGAAACGATGGATGAGACTACGTCCATCCACAAACGTATTCTGGCGGGAGAAAATGCACCTGAAAATAACAATGACTGGGATCCACTGAAATAAGTCTCTTCGTATTGCATATCATTATTTACTGCATTTACACTAAACCCCGACAAAATAACCCTGTAGTACTACCTAGAGAACGAGCAAATTTAGAGCTTCAAAGCCGCACGACTTTTCTTTGGGAGAAAGACAAAAAATAAACATCATGGTACAATTAAGAAGGAACGTCGGTCCTTCCGTGATCGTCGGACGAACCCCTGCTAACACTAGTCGAACTCTAGAACCACCTTGCCAGGCACCAGTCTTTTCTCCTTGGCCTCATGAGCTTCTCTTACTTGGCTGATAGGAAAAGTCTTCTCCACAGGTATCTGTAGTTTTCCAGCTCCGGACAGCCTCTGGATCTCATGGAGACCGTCAGGATCAGCTCTCATGTATGTCCACCAGTACTCTGAAATTATATTAGATTGGATGGGAACAGCATTTGTTAAGATCAACATCTTACACAGATAAAGGAATAACTCAACTAAACTAAAGAAAGCACTTTGTATTTCTTGCTTCTTCTTTTTTGTTGCAAAAACAGCATTTTCTTTGCCAGTTACTGACCAAGTTCTAGATGGCAGCAATCAGCTTGTGTCTGGAAGTGTGGGCCTCGACAGATTATAAACAGTTACCACATAATATAGTGATTAAATAGGTTTCCTCAGACTCGGACATAACAAGTTCCAAAACGAATTATACGAATGGATCAAAATATACATGTCAACGGAGCTCTTTACCTATCCCATGAGAACAACGATACTGCATCTGTTTCTTCAGTAAAGTAGCGGTAGCAGCAGGAAGTCCCACATATAATCCATATCTATCTGCTAGTGAAGCTGCCTCTCCCTAATCACGTAAAAGGAAAGACAATAAGGAAAGGAGAAACAAAAGAAAAACACGGAAACATTAAACATGCAGATTGATTACCTGAAGGGTCATATAATGTCCGCCTCTTCTCAGAAGATTAATACCAATTCTTTCAGTTTCAGCTACTCCTATTGTGTCTAACACAGCATCAAACTTTCCTGTAACTGTTGATTCAGTATCCTGTAGTGTACAATGTATAAAACATAAAAATCATGGAACAAATGGTATTCTAGGCTAGGAATTTCTTGAAAAGAGAATCAAAATATATGAGATGGTAGCGGCTTAACTATTTCATCAAACTGCAGAAAGATTCCTTACCGCTGACACAATGTTCTTTCATGCTTTCTCAGACATGGAGAATAACTAGCAATTTCAGAATGTTATTTTTATATTTATACAGCAGATCACAGACACATGGAGTTGCACGACTGGTCAAGCTCACATACAGAACTACTGGCACCAAGAGCATGGTTGATAAATCTGCAAGTATTACCGTACTGCAGTTTTGCAACAAAAGAAATAGTAGTGACAATAGATCTAAGTAAAGCCACTCTGTGTGTACTAACCACATCCTGCCAAATTGCATAATTAATTTTGCTGCTTCATAGCCATGAAGAGAAATGGGAGATTCAGCGAAAACATAAAAGGAGATGATGATACACAACAGCTAGCAGTCTCTTGTATTCAGCATCACAGAGCAAAGTGAAGTTGAAAAAGTGGTGATTCTAGGTTCCCCTTTATTCCATTTATGCATGAATTTACCAGCTCATGTGGCAATAAAACTACAGTGCTAGATAAAAGCGACAGAAATGAAATGTGGTGTCTTGAGTACCATACTAATACATAACTATCCCACTATATGCATTCCTATTCTGTTAAGACAAAGAATGATCATTGTACAGTGAAATATCTAGACAAACCAGGGACATACATGACTTCGCTATGTTGTTGAGGTCAAAATATTAGAAGGTCAAGAGACTTTGCTGCATCATATGGGTAACAACAAGAGTTCTGACTTCTTTAGGATTTTTACCTCAGTGGCGTAATCAATAGCCTTTTCAGCACCGGCTGCCAAAACTTGCTCAATACTTTGGGCTCCACAGGTAGCTGAAACACTACACCCTGCAGCTACCGCAAGCTGAACAGCAGAAAGCCCAACTGCTCCTCCTCCACCAAGCACAAGTAATCTTTGTCTAAAATAAAAATTGATTGCAACCAGTTCGTAAGAACGGAAAAATAAACTTTAATATGCTGGCATTTAATCAGGAATGTTGGCCTAACTAACAGGTTGGTTTTCAGAACAATCAAAAGGGAAGTGCAACGTTCCAGGCTTCCTGCAGAGTTGCCAAGTACACGGTAGAAGCCGGGAGGAACTGTAGCGCAAAATATAACAAATATTCCTAAAACTTCAATGAGTTAACTTTTGACAGTAGCATGCTTCTGGTTAGCTGCTGAATACGCAAATGGGGGGAGCACAAACATAACTGCTAAAGAAATTCAGCATAATTCAGAAACCATCTAATGCATACATACCTAGATCATGAACATAGCAGTAAATAGTGGCCATATTAACAATATTCAGTAAATCAACCAATGTGCGACCAATTCACAAGAAACAGCAACAAAGGCAACTTGTCAAACTGTGGTGTGCAATAGAACATACCCTTTAGAAATTCCAGCAGTACCATATAAAGCACGCCACGCAGTCAACGCAGCAAAGGGAATTGCACTGGCCTCCTGTAATATAAACAAAAAATAGCTCTTGCTGCTCGTAAGGAGCCTTTTCTCAAGCAGGCAACCAAACTAAACACTATGTCTTCAGTCATCAACTTAAGAAAAAATAAAATTCTTCTCTCCATCACCAAATGTAAAAAATAACAGACCCTTTGCTGGAACTACCAAATGTGCACCCTTGAAACTGATTAAAAAAATATCTTGTATATATTAGAGACTGAAATAGGGTATATGCCCAAAACTAGATCAAAACATTATAGTAAAACTATTGAGTAATCTTGGTGGACAAACTGAAAGTAATCCTGAATTAGACTTTTGAAGAAATAGTAGAATGCAAGGGATAGGATTTTAGTGAGCTCCTACCACATGAGTGAGCGTAGATGGTTTAGAAGTAAGCTCATCCTGTGAAAGAACTGCATAATCAGCACATGTCCCTCTAATCGCTGTTGGATGCAAGGCACCAAACACTTCTTGCCCAATATAGAATGACGACACAGAAGTCCCTGTAGCTGCGACTTCACCACTGATGTCCCGGCCAATGATGAGAGGTAGGAGTGGCTCGAATATGCAACGGCCATAGCCAGCCCGCATCTGCCGACAAACAATACATTTACCAATTATAAACACTCCAACAATTAGCACCAGACTGATATAATCTGAAAGCAGATTCATCTATTCTGAGAACAGAACAGTATTTCTCATATTCTGATAACACACATCATGTGTCATCTGGGACCAAAAATGTATTAACTCTAATGTTAATTATAGCAGTCTTTCATTGAAATGGCAGTAATCCTCACACTACTCAGTAGCAAGCACCGCAACAAATTAGTGAGTGGCCAATAAATTCCTACAATGCGATCGGTTCAGATAAAACAGGCGCCCAACGACCCAAGCTAATCCTGATCCCCCGCATGTCATCAGAAACAAAAGGAAACGACTGTTTCACCAGACAGTTCCATCAAGTCCCAAGGTGGGGAGGTGGGCGGTGTCCAAAATGGGGGGAGTGCTCACTCGCAAGTCGAGGGGGTTGATGGAGACGGCGCGCGCGCGCACAAGCACCTCGCCGGGCTTCAGATCGGGCGCGGGCACCCCCTGCCTCAGCTGCAGCACCTCCGGCCCGCCGAACCGCGGCACCACCACCTCGCGGCCGCTCTTCCCCGCCGCCGCCGTCGACACGGGCCGCGCTCCCGGGATCCGGCGGCGAGCCCTGGCCACCGCCCTCCACCACATCGCGGCGAGGTCACAGCGAGGGGGCGGGGGATCCTAGGTCTCGTGGCCTAGTGACGGACGCGGAGGCGGCCTGCGGGTGAGAGGCGACAACAATGGCGACACCCCTGCTCGGTTGGGCGACCGGAGGAGGAGACGGGGAGGCGGGGCGAGAGGGTTAAGAATAATCGAGCCTCGTGGGACTGACATGTGG
This sequence comes from Aegilops tauschii subsp. strangulata, assembly GCF_002575655.3. Lineage (NCBI taxonomy): Eukaryota > Viridiplantae > Streptophyta > Magnoliopsida > Poales > Poaceae > Aegilops > Aegilops tauschii. The sequence goes on along the minus strand of NC_053037.3, from coordinate 411,489,237 downwards.
GGACATGGGAAGGGAGGCTTTACGTGTCCTCACGCGGGCAGACGTGGCTCGAGGGGAATTCGAGCTCGCGGCGACGGTGGACGCACGGGCGAGGTGGGTGCGATGTGTCCGGCTCCCAGCCAGGGGTCGCGGCGTCGGAGGATTGAGAGATCTCGTCCGTCCGTTGGGACTTCACTCTTTGTACGGCTCTAGACTCGTGGTACGGTGATTTTCCATAAATTCAGCACGCGTACACATATGCTCATGGCAGATCCACATACCTTCAGCACCCGTCTGGACCCGCTGTCCGGATCGAGGAAGTCATCCGACGCGGGTCTGTATCGCTCCACGGGACGATCTGAACGCGATTTCTTTCGCAAATTGCAGACAAAATGGGGGAGGTTTGCGGAGGTTCGGGCACCTGAAACGTAGGACTCCGGCACCCCCGGCCCACCCAATCCCTCCTCTCGATCCCATTTTTCACTCCGCACCCTTCTTCCCTTACTTTGCATCCACACCCTCGACCTCCGCCATCGTTGTTGTACGTCTTCGGCCGCCACAGAGGCATTACCGGACGTCCGCAACCAGCAACGACGCGCCCGCTCGCCGTTACGACGAAGCTTTCCACCCTGGAGCCGTTTGTACACAGGTACACTCGACGACCTCCATGGAGGATACCACGCCCGACAGGTGTTCGATCAAATGTCATTGTGCTTATTTTTAAAATGCTATGTCATTTTTTAGAGTACGCAAGATGGTCAGCTACTCGACCATGGAGAATGAGTTGTTGTGCGATACGTGACTGGCCGTATTCACGGATTTCATAGGCAGGAGCTGAGGGGGCCTTCTGGGAGCAAGTGCATGAAAAGTTTCTCGCACGAAAGCACATTGCGCCCTATGACATGTACATCATTCAACCACGCAACATGAGGTCGTTGTCGTATCGCTGGCACGGTATCGAGATCAGCGTCACCAAGTTTTGCGATGTGGTTCGTCAGCTCGAGGCAAGGCGACCATTGCACGCGGCAGAGGACGAGATCAAAAGTGTTTCTTCCTTTTGCTCAAACTTATTGATTGATTTATTCACTCAATGTTGGTCTACACGTTATATGTAGCCCCGCACGCGCTGACGTGGTGTGCCACAGGATAAAGAGACGGTCATTTACGTGCATACACTGTTGGATGAAGTTAAAGGGAGAGTATGTCCGGGATCTAGTCGAATTTAAGACCTTGTTGTATTGTACTTAATTTGCATGGTATGTATGGATGATTTGTGTTATTTTCTATCCGAACTTTGATGAATATTGGCCAGTTTGTGTGAATATTGTCCCTTATGTTAAAATGCAGGTTGAAATGTATGCGACTAGCGTTGGATGGCATCCTTCTGCATCCGTGTCCGCGGACTAGTCCTCACTTTCTGCGGATGGATGCGAAAGGAAATTTACGGTTGTCGTTGGAGATGCCCGAAGGTGTTATTGTAGGATCGAAAGTATGTCAAGATGAGGGGTGATTAGACTACTTGACCAAATAAAAATCTAGCTTTTTCCCAATTTTAGTTCTTGGCAGATTTTAGCAACTTTGCACAAGTCAAGCAGTCAACCTACACATGCAATTCTAAGAGTATAGCAGTGGAATGTAAAACAATTGCATATGAAGGTAAAGGGAGGAGTTTAAGGGAGCAAACGCAATGTTGACACAGAGATTTTTTATCCGTGGTTCCGATAGGTGGTGCTATCGTACATCCACGTTGATGGAGACTTCAACCCACGAAGGGTAACGGTTGCGCGAGTCCACGGAGGGCTCCACCCACGAAGAAGCAACCTTGTCTGTCCCACCATGGCCGTCGCCCACGAAGGACTTGCCTCACTCGGGTAGATCTTCACGAAGTAGGCGATCTCCTTGCCCTTACAAACTCCTTGGTTCAACTCCACAATCTTGACGGAGGCTCCCAAGTGACACCTAGCCAATCTAGGAGACACCACTCTCCAAGAAGTAACAAATGGTGTGTTGACGATGAACTCCTTACTCTTGTGCTTCAAATAATAGTCTCCCCAACACTCAACTCTCTCTCACAGGATTTGGATTTGGTGGAAAGAAGATTTGAGTGGAAAGCAACTTGGGAAGGCTAGAGATCAAGATTTATGTGGTTGGAATGGAATATCTTGACCTCAACACAAGTGTAGGTCGTTCTTTCTCAGAAAATGTATGTTGGAAGTGTAGGCATGTTCTGATGGCTCTCTCTCCATGAATGAAGAGTGGGTGGAGGGGTATATATAGCCTCCACACAAAATCTAACCATTACACACAATTTACCAAACTCAGTGGGACCGAATTGTCAAACTCGGTCAGACCGATTTAGTTCATAATGTGACCGTTAGGATTTTCGGTGGGATCGACATGTCAACTCGGTGGGACCGATTTCGTTAGGGTTAGGGCATAACGTAATCTCGGTGAGACCGATTACACAAACTCAGTGAGACCGATTTTGGTAACAGACAAACAGAGAGTTGGTCAGGCAAACTCGGTGGGACCGATTCGCTCATCTCGGTGGGACCGAAACATTACGAAAAGGAAACAGAGTGTTTGCATTGCAATCTCGGTGGGACTGATCGCTCATCTCGGTTTGACCGAAACGTTATGAAGGGAAACAGAGAGATTACAATCCCATCTCGGTGAGACCGAAAAGACTAGGGTTTCTGGCAGTGGCTATGTCAAGAGAACTCGGTGGCGCTGGATAGACAGTTTCGGTGGGGCCGAGTTTGACTTTTGGTTTGGGACATATGTGGATGTGAGAAAGTGGTTGAGGGTCTTTGGAGCATATCACTAAGCACTTTGAGCAAGCAAACCATTAAGCAACACCTCATCCCCTCTTAATAGTATTGGCTTTTCCTATGGACTCAATGTGATCTTGGATCACTTAAAATGAAAAATGTAGAGTCTTGTGCTTTGAGCTTGAGCCAATCTTTTGTCCTTAGCATTTTGAAGGGTCCACTTTTCTCATCCATGCCATGCCAATCATTGAGCTTTCCTGAAATGTTTATCTTGAAATAGCATTAGCTCAATGAGCTATATGTTGTCAGGAATTACCAAAACCACCCAGGGATAGTTGCACTTTCAAGCTCCCCCTTTTTGGTAATTGATGACAACATATAGATCAAAGCTTCGACAAATGATAATAAGATTGAAAAACATCGTCGCTTTGAGAAGTATGTGATAAGCAAGAGCTCCCCCTAAATTTGTGCATTATTTAAGATTTGCTTTTGAATGCAAATGCACAATCGATTAGGATCGTGGGTTACTCTTCCATGTCACATACATCTTGGTGGAGCGTTCAAAATGATAGAAATTAAAAAATGCACTCATCACCAAGCAGGTGAATGATCATCTAAGGATATAAGAGATAAAATCATCCAACAAGCATTAAGGGTAGCATATGATCAAACACATGATCAATCAAGTATCTCACAAGGACATAAAGTATCTCACACAAGCACACAATAAAAAGGTTCAACCAAAAGATAGCAAGAGAGATAAAAAGCAACACTCTCTCGAAGCCTATGATCTATACATTTTTCTCCCCCTTTGGCAACAAGTTACCAAAAAGTTCAAAAATGCATAGTGCTAAACGACTCTCAGGCTTGATCTTCATGAGGTGGTGTCGAGAGAACTCCAAGGACGAAGGCTTCAGATGATGTAGCTGGAGCTGATGGAGTGGCTGCTGGAGGTGGCACTGTAGCTGTAGCTGCTGGAGCTGAGTTGTAGCTCTTGTATCTGTGACTAGCACTGCAGCAGACCTTTGGCTTCTGGGCACTCTAACAAAAGTATCTGTAGTAGACTTGCCCTTCTTCTCCTCTGCTTCCTCTTGAAGTTGCTCAACTGCAGTTTGGATCTCAGTTACCTTGACATCCAGATCATAGAACTTATGCTCAATGATCCTCTCCAAACTCTCCTGGTTTTGAGTCAGGGTGGCCAAGCCCTTCTCAATCCTCAAAGTGGATTGGATCTGATATCCAAGTTGATCTTGTTTGGATTTCAAGAACACTTGAGATGCCTCTTCAACAGTTGGCATCTTTGTAGCTTTCTCTGCCCTTGCCTTCTCTCTCTTCTCATGTGCTTGAGCTGAAGATGGTTCATTCTCATTCATGACAACTATGTTGTCTTCAAATTCATGGTAGATGGGCAGGTGCTCCTTGTCCAGTATATATTTGCCTTTTCCCATCTTGCAGTTGATGAGCTCCTGAATGTGTGGGGCATACCCACAACTTCTCTTCTGATCAGTTGCTGCCCTCTTGATTGTCTCCACAATAAGACTCATGACTTTGAATTTTTTAGGCACATCAAACAAATGTAGCAAGTTAATAGCATGTCCTCTAATCATCTTGTGATCACCTGACTTGGGGAGCAGAGTGTGCCTTAGGATCCAGTTGATGGTTGGCAGACCAGACAACAAAAAGTGGACAGATCCAAACTTATGAGTGTCCAAAGCATCATCTGGGATCTCTCTGTACATGTTGGCCATAGTGTTGTGGTCTTTCTTTTTCTCAGCATAAACATCCAAGTCATCCTCATTCTCCTCTGGGGCATTGATCAACTGAGCCCATTCTTCAATAGTGGATTGGTACCTTGTACCTTCAGACATCCAAATGACCTTCCCATCTGGGTAGAAGTGGGCAGTGGAGTAAAACTGCATGATGAGCTCGTCATTCCACTTGGTGAGCTTCTGGGCAACAAATGTGTTAACTCCACATGCCTTGAAGCTGTCATATACACCTGGATAGTGATCTTCATTCTCCTTAATGTACTCCCAGTCAACCCATCTCATGTCACACACAATGGGCTTCTTGTCAAGTAGGATTGTTTCATAAAAGTCTTGTTGTTCCTTGGTGTGAAACCTGTAGTCCACAACAGTCCTTCTCCTAACAGCATATGGATCAGACTATCTCCCTCAGTCCTGCATCCTTCCTGACTTTCATGTTCTCTGCAACAGGATGTGCATCATTGTGGTCAGGGATCTTGGGTTTCAGCTTCCTCAACACAACTGAGTCATCTTCTTCTTCTTCAGCAATTTCAGGCACTGGGGCCTTGTTCTTCTCCTCAGCAGGGATGTTTCTAGTGCTTCTCTTGGGTTTAGGGGGTTTCTGAGCTGGAGCAGCAGCCTTGGGAGCAGCTTTGGGCTTAGATAAAGTAGCCCTTGATCTGATTGCATCTCCCATGAGCTTTTGAGCTTTGGGTGCTGGTGCAGCATCCTCTTCCTCTTCCTCTTCTCCTTCAGAATCTTTCTTCATTGAGGGCTTGCCAAGAACTCTGGCAGTAGTGGTTCTTGCCCTCTTCTTCTTCTTTCCATCACCTCCTGCTTCACCATCATCTGATTCAATGGTGAACTTCATAGTTTCACCTATGGCAACTTTCTTTGGCTTGGAAGCTTCAGCAGTTGAGGCTCTGGCTTTTGACATTGGAACTCTTCTTGCTGGAGCCTTTGTTTTCAGTTCAGGCTTTGTTGCATCAGCAGTGCTATACTCCTTTTTCAGCACCTTTTTCCTTGAAGTGGCCTCATCCTCAACAGCCACATAATCTGTTGGGGAACATAGTAATTTCAAAAAAAATCATACGCACACACAAGATCATGGTGATGCATAGCAACGAGAGGGGAGAGTGTTGTCCACGTACCCTCGTAGACCGAAAGCGGAAGCGTTAGCACAACGCAGTTGATGTAGTCGTACGTCTTAACGATCCGACCGATCTAAGTACCGAACATACGGCACCTCCGAGTTCAGCACACATTCAGCTCGATGATGTCCCGCAAACTCCGATCCAACAAAGCTTCACGGGAGAGTTCCGTCAGCATGACGGTGTGGTGACGGTGATGATGTTGCTACCGACGCAGGGCTTCGCCTAAGCACCGCTACGATATGACCGAGGTGGAATATGGTGGAGGGGGGCACCGCACACGGCTGGAATAGATCAACAGATCAACTTGTGTGTATAGAGGTGCCCCTGCCCCCGTATATAAAGGAGGGAGGGAGAGGCCGGCCCTAGAGGGGGTGCGCCAAGTGTGGGGACTCCTACTAGGACTCCCAAGTCCTAGTAGGATTCCCCTTTCCTTTCCGGAGTAGGAGAGAAGGAAAGAGGGGGGAGGGAGAAGGAAAAGGGGGCTGCACCCCTTGTCCAATTCGGACCAGAGGGGGTGCGCGTGCCTCCTTCCTTTTGGCCTCTCTCCTCTATTCCCGTATGGCCCAATACTTCTCCCGGTGAATTTCTGTAACTCCACGGTACTCCGAAAATACCCGAATCACTCAGAACCTTTCCGATGTCCGAATATAGTCGTCCAATATATCGATCTTTACATCTTGACCATTTCGAGACTCCTCGTCATGTCCCCGATCTCATCCGGGACTCCGAACTACCTTCGGTACATCAAATCACATAACTCATAATACAAATCGTCACCGAACGTTAAGCGTGCAGACCCTACGGGTTCGAGAACTATGTAGACATGACCGAGACACATCTCCGGTCAATAACCAATAGCGGAACCTAGATGCTCATATTGGCTCCTACATATTCTACGAAGATCTTTATCGGTCAAACCGCATAACAACATACGTTGTTTCCTCTGTCATCGGTATGTTACTTGCCCGAGATTCGATCGTCGGTATCTCAATACCTAGTTCAATCTCGTTACCGGCAAGTCTCTTTCCTCGTTCCGTAATACATCATCCCGCAACTAACTCATTAGTTGCAAGGCTTATAGTGATGTGCATTACCGAGTGGGCCCAGATATACCTCTCCGACAATCGGAGTGACAGATCCTAATCTCGAAATACGCCAACCCAACAAGTACCTTTGGGGACACCTGTAGAGGACCTTTATAATCACCCAGTTACGTTGCGATGTTTGGTAGCACACAAAGTGTTCCTCCGGTAAACGGGAGTTGCATAATCTCATAGTCATAGGAACATGTATAAGTCATGAAGAAAGCAATAGCAGAATACTAAACAATCAAGTGCTAAGCTAACAGAATGGGTCAAGTCAATCACATCATTCTCCTAATGATGTGATCCCGTTAATCAAATGACAACTCATGTCTATCGTTAGGAAACATAACCATCTTTGATCAACGAGCTAGTCAAGTAGAGTCATACTAGTGACACTCTGTTTGTCTATGTATTCACACAAGTATTATGTTTCCGGCTAATACAATTCTAGCATTAATAATAAAAATTTATCATGAAATAAGGAAATAAATAATAACTTTATTATTGCCTCTAGGGCATATTTCCTTCAGTCTCCCACTTGCACTAGAGTCAATAATCTAGTTCACATCGCCATGTGATTTAACACCAATAGTTCACATCGCCATGTGATTAACACCCATAGTCCACATCATCATGTGACCAACACCCAAAGGGTTTACTAGAGTCAATATTCTAGTTCACATCGCTATGTGATTAACACCCAAAGAGTACTAAGGTGTGATCATGTTTTTCTTGTGAGAGAAGTTTAGTCAACGGGTCTGCCACATTCAGATCCGTATGTATTTTGCAAATTTCCATGTCAACAATGCTCTGCACGGAGCTACTCTAGCTAATTGCTCCCACTTTCAGTATGTATCCAGATTGAGACTTAGAGTCATCTGGATCAGTGTCAAAACTTGCATCGACGTAACCCTTTACGACGAACCTTTTGTCACCTCCATAATCGAGAAACACATCCTTATTCCACTAAGGATGATTTTGACCGCTGTCCAGTGATCTACTCCTAGATCAAAATTGTTCTTCCTTGCCAAACTCAGGGCAGTGTATACAATAGGTCTGGTACGCAGCATGGCATACTTTATAGAACCTATGGCTGAGGCATAGGGAATGACTTTCATTCTCTTTCTATCTTCTGTCGTGGTCGGGCTTTGAGTCTTACTCAATTTCACACCTTGTAACACAGGCAAGAGCTCTTTCTTTGACTGCTCCATTTTGAACTACTGCAAAATCTTGTCAAGGTATGTACTCATTGAAAAAACTTATCAAGCACCTTGATTTATCTTTATATATCTTGATGCTCAATATGTAAGCAGCTTCACCGAGGTCTTTCTTTGAAAAACTCCTTTCAAATACTCCTTTATGCTTTCCAGAAAATTCTACATTATTTCTGATCAACAATATGTCATTCACATATACTTATCAGAAATCCTGTAGTGCTCCCACTCACTTTCTTGTAAATACAGGCTTCACCGCAGGTCTGTATAAAACCATATGCTTTGATCACTTTATCAAAGCATATATTCCAACTCCGAGATGCTTGCACCAGTCTATAGATGGATCGCTAGAGCTTGCTCACTTTGTTAGCACCTTTAGGATCGGCAAAACCTTCTTGTTGCATCATATACAACTCTTATTTAAGAAGTCCATTAAGGAATGCGGTTTTGACATCCATTTGCCAGATTTCATAAAATGTGGCAATTTACTAACATGATTCGGACAGACTTAAGCATCACTACGAGTGAGAAAATCTCATCGTAGTCAACACCTTGAACTTTGTCAAAACCTTTTTGACAAGTATAGCTTTGTAGATAGTAACACTACTATCAGCGTCCGTCTTCCTCTTGAAGATCCATTTATTTTCTATGGCTTGCCGATCATCGGGCAAGTCAACCAAAGTCCACACTTTGTTCTCATACATGGATCCCATCTCAGATTTCATGGCCTCAAGCCATTTCGTGGAATCTGGACTCATCATCGCTTCCTCATAGTTCGTAGGTTTGCCATGGTCTAGTAACATGACCTCCAGAACAGGATTACTGTACCACTCTGGTGTGGACCTTACTCTGCTTGACCTACGAGGTTCGATAGAAACTTGATCTGAAGTTTCATGATCATCATCATTAACTTCCTCACTAATTCATGTAGGCATCACTGGAACTGATTTCAGTGATGAGCTACGTTTTAATTCAAGAGAAGGTACAATTACCTCATCAAGTTCTACTTTCCTCCCACTCACTTGTTTCGAGAGAAACTCCTTCTCTAGAAAGGATCCATTCTTAGCAACGAATATCTTGACTTCGGATCTGTGATAGAAGGTGTACCCAATAGTAACTTTTGGGTATCCTATGAAGACGCACTTCTCCGATTTGGGTTTGAGCTTATCAGGATGAAACCTTTTCACATAACCATCGCAACCCCAAACTTTAAGAAACGACAACTTAGGTTTCTTGCCAAACCATAGTTCATATGGTGTCGTCTCAACGGATTTAGACGGTGCCCTATTTAACATGAATGTAGCTGTCTCTAATGCATAACCCCAAAACGATAGTGGTAAATCGGTAAGAGACATCATAGATTGCACTATATCCAATAAAGTACGGTTATGATGTTCGGACACACCATTACGTTGTGGTGTTCTAGGTGGCATGAGTTTGTGAAACTATTCCACATTGTTTTAATTGAAGACCAAACTCATAACTCAAATATTCGCCTCTGCGATCAGATCGTAGAAACTTTATTTTCTTGTTACGGTGATTTTCCACTTCACTCTGAAATTCTTTGAACTTTTCAAATGTTTCAGACTTATGTTTCCTCGAGTAGATATACCCATATCTGCTCAAATCATCTGTGAAGGTCAGAAAACAACGACACCTGCCGCGAGCCTCAACACTCATCGGACCTCATACATCAGTATGTATTATATCCAATAAGTCAGTTGCTCTCTCCATTGTTCCGGAGAACGGAGTCTTAGTCATCTTTGCCCATGAGGCATGGTTCGCAAGCATCAACTGATTCATAATCAAGTGATTCTAAAAGCCCATCAGCATGGATTTTCTTCATGCGCTTTACACCAATATGACCTAAACGGCAGTGCCACATACTAGTTGCACTATCATTATTAACTTTGCATCTTTTGGCTTTAATATTATGAATATGTCTATCACTACGATCGAGATCCAACAAACTATTTTCATTGGGTGTATGACCATTGAAGGTTTTATTCATGTAAACAGAACAACAATTTATTCTCTGACTTTAATTGAATAACCGTATTGCAATAAACATGATCAAATCATATTCATGCTCAACGCAAACACCAAATAACACTTATTTAGGTTCAACACTAATCTCGAAAGTATAGGGAGTGTGCGATGATGATCATATCAATCTTGGAACTACTTCCAACATACATCGCCACTTCACCCTTAACTAGTTTCTGTTCATTCTGCAACTCCCGTTTCGAGTTACTACTCTTAGCAACTGAACTAGTATCAAATACTGAGAAGTTGCTATAAACACTACTAAAGTACACATCAATAACATGTATATCAAATATACCTATGTTCACTTTGCCATCCTTCTTCTCCGCCAATTACTTGGGGTAGTTCCGCTTCCAGTGACCAGTCCCTTTGTAGTAGAAGCACTTAGTCTCAGGCTTAGGTCCGGACTTGGGCTTCTTCACTCGAGCAGCAACTTGCTTACCGATCTTCTTGAAGTTCCCCTTCTTCCCTTTGCCCCTTTTCTTGAAACTAGTGGTCTTGTCAACCATCAACACTTGATGTTTTTCTTGATTTCTACCTTTGTCGATTTCAGCATCACGAAGAGCTTGGGAATCGTTTCCGTTATCCCTTGCATATAGTTCATCACGAAGTTCTAGTAACTTGGTGATAGTGACTAGAGAACTCTGTCAATCACTATCTTATCTGGAAGATTAACTCCCACTTGATTCAAGTGATTGTAGTACTCAGATATTCTGAGCACATGCTCACTAGCTGAGCATTCTCCTCCATCTTGTAGGCAAAGTACTTGTCAAAGGTCTCATACCTTTTGACATGGGCATGAGTCTGAAATACTAATTTCAACTCTTGGAACATCTCATATGCTCCATGGCGTTCAAAACGTCTTTAAAGCCCCGATTCTTAGCCATAAAGCATGGTGCACTAAACTATCAAGTAGTCATCATACCGAGCTTTGCCAAACATTCATAACGTCTGCATATGCTCCTGCAATAGGTCCGTCACCTAGCGGTGCATCATAGACATAATCCTTCTGTGCAGCAATGGGGATAATCCTCAGATCACGGACCAAGTCCGCATCATTGCTACTAACATCTTTCAACTTAGTTTTCTCTAAGAACATATCAAAATAAACAGGGGAGCTAAACGCGAGCTATTGATCTACAACATAGATATGCTAATACTACCAGGACTAAGTTCATGATAAATTAAAGTTCAATTAATCATATTACTTAAGAACTCCCACTTAGATAGACATCCCTCTAATCATCTAAGTGATCACGTGATCCAAATCAACTAAACCATGTCCGATCATCACGTGAGATGGAGTAGTTTCAATGGTGAACATCACTATGTTGATCATATCTACTGTATGATTCACGCTCGACCTTTCGGTCTCAGTGTTCCGAGGCCATATCTGCATATGTTAGGCTCGTCAAGTTTAACCTGAGTATTCTGCGTGTGCAACTGTTTTGCACCCGTTGTATTTGAACGTAGAGCCTATCACACCCGATCATCACGTGGTGTCTCAGCACGAAGAACTTTCGCAACGGTGCATACTCAGGGAGAACACTTTTATCTTGAAATTTTAGTTAGAGATCATCTTATAATGCTACCGTCAATCAAAGCAAGATAAGATGCATAAAAGATAAACATCACATGCAATCAATATAAGTGATATGATATGGCCATCATCATCTTGTGCTTGTGATCTCCATCTCCGAAGCACCGTCATGATCACCATCGTCACCGGTGCGACACCTTGATCTCCATCGTAGCATCGTTGTCGTCTCGCCAACTTATGCTTCTACGACTATCGCTACCGCTTAGTGATAAAGTAAAGCATTACAGGGCGATTGCATTGCATACAATAAAGCGACAACCATATGGCTCCTGCCAGTTGCCGATAACTCGGTTACAAAACATGATCATCTCATACAATAAAATATAGCATCATGTCTTGACCATATCACATCACAACATGCCCTGCAAACACAAGTTAGACGTCCTCTACTTTGTTGTTGCAAGTTTTACGTGGCTGCTACGGGCTGAGCAAGAACCGTTCTTACCTACGCATCAAAACCACAACGATAGTTCGTCAAGTTAGTGCTGTTTTAACCTTCTCAAGGACCGGGCGTAGCCACTCTCGGTTTAACTAAAGTTAGAGAAACTGACACCCGCCAGCCACCTATGTGCAAAGCACGTCGGTAGAACCAGTCTCGCGTAAGCGTACGCGTAATGTTGGTCCGGGCCGCTTCATCCAACAATACCGCCGAACCAAAGTGTGACATGCTGGTAAGCAGTATGACTTGTATCGCCCACAACTCACTTGTGTTCTACTCGTGCATATAACATCTACGCATAAAACCTGGCTCGGATGCCACTGTTGGGGAACGTAGTAATTTCAAAAAAATTCCTACGCACACACAGGATCATGGTGATGCATAGCAACGAGAGGGGAGAGTGTTGTCCACGTACCCTCGTAGACCGAAAGCGGAAGCGTTAGCACAACGCGGTTGATGTAGTCGTACGTCTTCACGATCCGACCGATCTAAGTACCGAACGTACGGCACCTCCGAGTTCAGCACACGTTCAACTCGATGACATCCAGCGAACTCCGATCCAGCAGAGCTTCACGGGAGAGTTCCGTCAACACGATGGTGTGGTGATGGTGATGATGTTGCTACCGACGCAGGGCTTCGCCTAAGCACCGCTACGATATGACCGAGGTGGAATATGGTGGAGGGGGGCACCGCACACGGCTGGAATAGATCAACAGATCAACTTGTGTGTATAGAGGTGCCCCCCTGCCCCTGTATATAAAGGAGGGAGGGAGAGGCCGGCCCTAGAGGGGGCGCGCCAAGTGTGGGGAGTCCAACTAGGACTCCCAAGTCCTAGTAGGATTCCCCTTTCCTTTCCGGAGTAGGAGAGAAGGAAAGAGGGGGAGAGGGAGAAGGAAAAGGGGGCTGCACCCCTTGTCCAATTCGGACCAGAGGGGGGCGCGCGCCTCCTTCCTTTTGGCCTCTCTCCTCTATTCCCGTATGGCCCAATAAGGCCCAGTACTTCTCCCGGTGAATTCCCGTAACTCCCCGGTACTCTGAAAATACCCGAATCACTCGGAACCTTTCCGATGTCCGAATATAGTCGTCCAATATATTGATCTTTACATCTCGACCATTTCGAGACTCCTCGTCATGTCCCCGGTCTCATCCGGGACTCGAACTACCTTTGGTACATCAAATCACATAACTCATAATACAAATCGTCACCGAACGTTAAGCGTGCGGACCCTACGGGTTCGAGAACTATGTAGACATGACCGAGACACATCTCCGGTCAATAACCAATAGCGGAACCTGGATGCTCATATTGGCTCCTACATATTCTACGAAGATATTTATTGGTCAAACCGCATAAAAACATACGTTGTTCCCTTTGTCATCGGTATGTTACTTGCCCGAGATTCGATCGTCGGTATCTCAATACCTAGTTCAATCTCGTTACTGGCAAGTCTCTTTACTCGTTACGTAATACATCATCCCGCAACTAACTCATTAGTTGCAATGCTTATAGTGATGTGCATTACCGAGTGGGCCCAGATATACCTCTCCGACAATCGGAGTGACAGATCCTAATCTCGAAACACGCCAATCCAACAAGTACCTTTGGGGACACCTGTAGAGCACCTTTATAATCGCCCGGTTATGTTGTGACGTTTGGTAGCACACAAAGTGTTCCTCCGGTAAACGGGAGTTGCATAATCTCATAGTCATAGGAACATGTATAAGTGATGAAGAAAGCAATAGCAGAATACTAAACGATCAAGTTCTAAGCTAACGGAATGGGTCAAGTCAATCACATCATTCTCCTAATGATGTGATCCCATTAATCTAATGACAACTCATGTCTATGGTTAGGAAACATAACCATCTTTGATCAACGAGCTAGTCAAGTAGAGGCATACTAGTGACACTCTGTTTGTCTATGTATTCACACGAGTATTATGTTTCCGGTTAATACAATTGTAGCATGAATAATAAACATTTATCATGAAATAAGGAAATAAATAATAACTTTATTATTGCCTCTAGGGCATATTTCCTTCATAATCTTCATCCTCTGAATCAGAAATTCTCTTCTTCCTTGTCCTGGTAGCTGCCTTTGGCAAGTTACTAGGTGTGCTCCTGCTGCTCTCATCATAGCTGCCTATGGGACTAGTGCCCTCACTCATCTGAACCTGCTCTTCAGACTTGTTCTGGCTATCACTTTGGTCAGACATCTCTGTAAATACTCTGACAGCAGACCCTGTCAATAGGTTATAGATGAGGTAGAGTAGATGAGCATCACAAATTACATGAGTTTTGCAAAACAGATGACTTAAAAACTTAGTTTTAGTTCTTCATAGAAAGCATTTCGGATCTACCGATTTGTAAACTCGGTGATATCGAAGCAGCTTTTGGAACCTAAACTAGTGAACTCGGTCAGACAGAGTCACAGTTCGGTGGCACCGAGACTGCTAGGGTTTCACAGAGAATCGAACTCGGTCACACCGATTTGCAATTTTCGGTAAGACCGAAAACGCATGTGCTCTGGCCTAAGCCAAATCGTGAGACCGACTTCTACAACTCGGTCGGTCCGAGATGAATTCAGCGGAGACCTAACCCTAAATTTTCAAATCAAAGCTAATCTACGGGACGTTTTCGTTGGACAGGATGATTTCATGCGTGGTAAGAGACGTGGCAAAGCAATGTGCTAGGAATCGGAGTTAATGAATAGCACAAAGATCAAGTTCGTACCCTAGTTCGGCGGCGAACTTGCTACGGCGGCAACGGCGGGGCGGATTGCCGTTGACGGCGGCGGAGACCAGCGGCGGGAGGTCGCTTGCAACGAGAGGACGATCTGGAGACCCGAGAAGGCAGAGCAGGTTACGCGCAGGCGAAGAGGTTCGGAAAAATTTCCAAAATTTGGCCTGTCAGTATATATAACCTGACCCTGTCGGTGTGACCGAGTGGAACGACCCGGTGGCACCGAGATGCAAAACTGCAAGCAGTTACTACAACTTGGTGTGACCGAAAGGTTCTAATCGGTTGCACCGAGATTGAAAACCCTAGATCAACTTAGTGATCTTGGTAGGACCGAAGGATGAATCGGTCAGACCAAAATGCACAAAGAGGTTTTGGAAGTTTAAGTCTATGACGAATCGGGAACTCCGAGTGCTCCTCACACAGAGTGGTTCGAATTTGACTTGATCAAACTTTGTGATGTAGCATGAATAGAGTTTGAGACGAGAAAAACATAGATAGCTAGAGGGAGTTCTTAGGCATTCTTGTCCACCCATTTGGTAAATGAGAAAAAGCCAAACAATCAAAGCAACAAAATGGATGTCCTCGAATGAGAAAAATATGCATTCAACATGCTCACACAATAAAATGACAAATGAAATATGTGACAAAGCATGCACAAACACTCTAGCATCTATCAAACAATTGGCGATGACTAGGTCATCTATATATGAGTATATTGACTTAGGAGTCAAATGAGAACATTTGATCATAGGTCATACTCATCGTTTAAGCACAAGTGGGGTTACCACTTTTACATAAAGCATTGTTGTGCTCACACCATTTGAGTTGCTTTAGCTCAATTAATTAGAGTAAAGCTCCCCCTAGATGTGATATCCCCCCTAAGAGGGATGAACTAACATTGGGTTTTGTCGATGATGACTTCATGTAGGTGTTGAAGATGTGGATGCTCAATGTTGATGTAGATCATTCGGAGTAATCCTTTGGAGTGAGTTGCACTTTCAATACCTACGCGGGTTAGTCCCACAAGGAACAAGCAAGGATATCCATAGACATAGAGTGATGTGTACACAAGATGTTGTCCATGAAAGCATTAGGTTACCTTGTCCCTTGTATTACCAACAAGAGGGTTTGTGACTCCTTGAACTAGTGCAAGATATGAAAGTTGTTTGCACTTGTCATTGCCAAAATGATAAGAGTGAAGTATGTTGGCGGAGTCACCCTCGACAACTCTCTAGTTCTTCTTCTTCGGGATCCACACCATCTTGATGGGAATCCTTGGAGTTGTAGTCGTACTTGATGAAGTAGAACTTGATGTAGTCTTGGGAACCCACTTGACTAAGGCTTTAGGTGCTTCTTCAAATGCATCAATTTCCTCTTGAAGCTTGTCCCTGCCTTTTTGCTTGTGGTCTTGTGGTGGAAGATCATCTTGAGCTTGTGTTCCTTTGAAGGAAGTAGGATCATACTTCTCTTGTTGAGGAACAAACTTCGTCTTGGGGTATTGATCTTCTTCCCACTCAACTCCATTGGCATTGAACTTTCGTTCAAAACCAACACCTTGATTCTTCCGGTGTCTTCCTTGCTTACGTACAATCTCCTCAAATTGCTTACTTCCGGCAAGGCTCTTGTAAACACATTTCTCTATAATTCCCTTCAGTAAGCTATTTTCTTGCTCAAGTGTAACTTGGCTAAGAGAATCATTAGTGGAATCAAGAGAACTACTAGAAGCAACAACATTGGATTTAGCATGATTGACATCAAATTCATCATAGTTTTCATAACTTGAGTTGTCAACAAGTAAATCATCATCTCCTAGCAAATCATCTTCACCACTATTGAAATCAACATACTCGGGGTGTGTTAACTTTGGACCTTTGGCCATGAAGCATCTCCCAATTCCTTCATTTGGTGATTCAAATATGTCGTAGGAGTTGGTTGTCACAAGTGCTAGTCCGGCAACACCTTCATCTTGAGTATATTCGGAGTCGGAGTGATAACTTCTTTCGGAGTGATTGTCGGAGTCGGAGCCGGATACCCATTCACCAACATGAGATTGATGTCTTCTTTTTGTGTAGCTCCTTGATGACTTGTCCTTCCTTTCCGAATCCTTGCTTCTCCGAGAGGGTCTTCGTTCATAGCGATCATCTCTACTCCTTCTTTCTCTTGATGGTGATTCTTCTATTCTACTCCTTCTTTTGGGAGAATCTTCTCTTCTTTTGTAGGGAACCGTACACTCATTGGAGTAGTGTCCGGGTCTTCCACAATTGTAGCAATTACGCTCACGACTAGAAGACCGTTTGTCATTGTAGGACCTTGACTTGGAACTTCTTTCTTTGCTTCTACTCTTGTAGAACTTGTTGAAATTCTTCACCATTAGGCTCAATTCTTCATTTAAGGTTTGCTTCTCACTTGATGATGTGGGAGCATCACACGAGGCTTTGTAAGCACCACTTGACTTGTTATGGAGCTCTTCCTCATCCTTGAGTGACATCTCATGAGCAACAATCCTTCCAATGACGTCTGTTGGCTTGAGATCTTTGTAATTGGTCATCATTTGGATCAATGTGCACACGATATCATATTTTCCATCCAAGCCTCTTAGGATCTTCTTGATGATGAATCTATCGGTCATCTCTTCACTTCCTAAGCCGGCAATCTCATTTGTGATGAGAGCAAGCCTAGAGTACATTTCAGCGACACCTTCACCATCCTTCATTTTGAACTTGTCAAGCTGACTTTGAAACACATCCGATTTGGATTCCTTGAAGGAGTCGGTACCTTCATGCATATCAATCAAAGTATCCCAAATTTCCTTTGCATTCTCAAGACAGCTGATTTTGTTGAATTCTTCGGGGCACAACCCGTTGAAGAGAATATCACAAGCTTGAGCATTGTATTGTAGCATCTTCAACTCTTCCGCGGTAGCTTCACGGTTTGGTTCTCTCCCATCGAAGAATTCACCTTGCAAGCCAATACACACAATAGCCCAAACGACGGGGTTATGTCCAAGAATATGCATTTTCATCTTATGCTTCCAACTAGCAAAATTTGTATCATCAAAGTAAGGACCTCTACGGTGGTAATTTCCCTCGCTAGACGCCATACTCTCCTAGGTTGTGAAACCAAGGCTATGACCACCAAAAGCTATGGAAATCAAAGCAAATGGAGACCAAGGCTCTGATACCACTTGTAGGATCGAAAGTATGTCTAGAGGGGGGGTGATTAGACTACTTGACCAAATAAAAATATAGCCTTTTCCCAATTTTAGTTCTTGGCAGATTTTAGCAACTTTGCACAAGTCAAGCAATCAACCTACACATGCAATTCTAAGAGTATAGGAGCGGAATGTAAAACAATTGCATATGAAGGTAAAGAGAGGAGTTTAAGGGAGCAAACGCAATGTTGACACGGAGATTTTTTATCCATGGTTCCGATAGGTGGTGCTATCGTACATCCACGTTGATGGAGACTTCAACCCACGAAGGGTAACGGTTGCGCGAGTCCACGGAGGGCTCCACCCACGAAGAAGCAACCTTGTCTGTCCCACCATGGCCGTCGCCCACGAAGGACTTGCCTCACTCGGGTAGATCTTCACGAAGTAGGCGATCTCCTTGCCCTTACAAACTCCTTGGTTCAACTCCACAATCTTGACGGAGGCTCCCAAGTGACACCTAGCCAATCTAGGAGACACCACTCTCCAAGAAGTAACAAATGGTTTGCTGATGATGAACTCCTTGCTCTTGTGCTTCAAATGATAGTCTCCCCAACACTCAACTCTCTCTCACAGGATTTGGATTTGGTGGAAAGAAGATTTGAGTGGAAAGCAACTTGGGAAGGCTAGAGATCAAGATTTATGTGGTTGGAATGGAATATCTTGACCTCAACACAAGTGTAGGTGGTTCTCTCTCAGAAAATGTATGTTGGAAGTGTAGGCATGTTCTGATGGCTCTCTCTCCACGAATGAAGAGTGGGTGGAGGGGTATATATAGCCTCCACACAAAATCTAACTGTTACACACAATTTACCAAACTCGGTGGGACCGAATTGTCAAACTCGGTCAGACCGATTTAGTTCATAATGTGACTGTTAGGATTTTCGGTGGGACCGACATGTCAACTTGGTGGGACCGATTTCGTTAGGGTTAGGGCATAACATAATCTCGGTGAGACCGATTACACAAACTCGGTAAGACCGATTTCGTTAGGGTTAGGGCATAACGTAATCTCGGTGAGACCGATTACACAAACTCGGTGAGACCGATTTTGGTAACAGACAAACAAAGAGTTGGTCAGGCAAACTCGGTGGGACCGATTCGCTCATCTCGGTGGGACCGAAACGTTACGAAAAGGAAACAGAGTGTTTGCATTGCAATCTCGGTGGGACCGATCGCTCATCTCGGTTTGACCGAAACGTTACGAAGGGAAACAGAGAGATTACAATCCCATCTCGGCGAGACCGAGATCCCTATCGGTGAGACCGAAAAGACTAGGGTTTCTGGCAGTGGCTATGTCAAGAGAACTCGGTGGCGCCGGTTAGACAGTTTCGATGGGGCCGGGTTTGTCTTTTGGTTTGGGACATATGTGGATGTGAGAAAGTAGTTGAGGGTCTTTGGAGCATATCACTAAGCACTTTGAGCAAGCAAGCCATTAAGCAACACCTCATCCCCTCTTAATAGTATTGGCTTTTCCTATGGACTCAATGTGATCTTGGATCACTTAAAATGAAAAATGTAGAGTCTTGTGCTTTGAGCTTGAGCCAATCTTTTGTCCTTAGCATTTTGAAGGGTCCACTTTTCTCATCCATGCCATGCCAATCATTGAGCTTTCCTGAAATGTTTATCTTGAAATAGCATTAGCTCAATGAGCTATATGTTGTTAGGAATTACCAAAACCACCCAGGGATAGTTGCACTTTCAGTTATGTTCTGGAGCAAAAGAGTCTAGATGATACTTCTATACTTTTCTAAAGGAAAAATAATAATCTAGGTGATACATATTCACTTCTTTTCTTTTGCGGAAAAGGATCAAGGCTAGATACTTTATCCATTTCATCCTTTGGTTGTCGTCGACAAACTTTAGTCGGGTTTTACATTCAGTTTGGTAGGTATCAAGGGGGGTCAAAGGGGATTGAATCTCTTATAGGTCAAAATCCCCCTTGATTCTCTCAAATCCCCTATGATCTCCCTTGCAAGCTAAAATCCCCCTCAATTTTCCATTTGCATATCTTTTCTAAATGCAAGGTACTTTTTTCTAGAAAAAGAAGACGCCTCTTTCTTCTGTCGACCAGGAGGCTCTTTCTCTATTTTTTTCGATAGGTCATCAACTCGTCGAGGTATCGTCGTGACCTCGACGTGCTAGGCAAGTCCAATCAACCACCAGAATAGCTACCATTTAGGACGTTTGTCCCACTTAGCATGGATACACGTGATTGCACGGTGATCCAAGGGCCAGAAGATGACCAGGGTGCAAAGTCTGACGGCCGAAATCGCTGAGAGCATTAAAGGACGCCCAGACTGCCCAATTTCAATGTTCTGAAATAAATGAAAGGCATATCTTAAGTCTATTGGCTCACAATGCCGAGAAGTTGCTAGATATTGTTATATCAAAAGTGATGACAATGTTTCTCTGACGCAAATCAAAGGGACCAACAAGAAAAAAGGAAATTTGCACACAAATTATTGGTAAACTACGGTACAAAAGGACCTCCAAAAAGGAAAGGAAAAAATAATTTAGTCATTTTGTATACGTGCAAGGCCACGAGTAAGGTGCATGGGATCACTCTCGATGATCACGCTACCCTACTAGGGTACCATATCACCCTAAGAGTAAGGGCATTCTAGGACTCCTGCATAGAGCTTGCAGACCTTTGAAAGGATGTCGAAGAGAGGCAACCATATTGACAAAAAATATCCACATAGATCATGCAAGACAAGAGACCGAGTAGCATGCATTCATGTTGGCATTGACAAAGTGGCCGTGTTTGGTGGAGAATATGCTGAACTAAGATTTGGAGGAGGAAAGGAGGAGATATGGACCCATTGGGAAGGGGCAACAAGCCAGCTCGCAAGGCGAAACATGACAGATCCAAAAGGGCAATATTTTCAATGGGGAGGGCTGATACGTCTCCAACGTATCTATAATTTTTTTATTGTTCCATGCTGTTATATTATCAATCTTGGATGTTTAATAATCATGTTATAGTCATTTTATATCATTTTTTGGTACTAACCTATTGACATAGTGCCACGTGCCAGTTGCTGTTTTCTGCATGTTTTTTACATTGCAGGAAATCAATATCAGACGGAGTCCAAATGCAACGAAACTTCATGGAGATTTTTTTGGACCAGAAGACACATAATGGGCCCTGGCTGCGCCTGGGGGTGCTCCAAGGAGAGCACAACCCACCAGGGCGCGCCAGGAGGCCCAGGCGTGCCCTGGTGGGTTGTGCCCACCTCGGGTGCCCCCCGGACCACCTCTTTGCTCTATAAATACCCCAATATTCCCAAAACCCTAGGGGAGTGGATGAAATATTGATCCAGCCATCGCAGAGTCCAGAACCACCAGATCCAATCTAGACACCATCTCGGATGGGGTTCACCACCTCCATTGGTGCCTCTCTGATGATGTGTGCGTAGTTCTTTGTAGACCTTCGGGTCCGTTGTTAGTAGCTAGATGGCTTCCTCTCTCTCGCTGAATTCTCAATACAATGGTCTCTTGGAGATCCATATGATGTAACTCTTTCTGCGGTGTGTTTGTTGGGATCTGATGAACTTTGAGTTTATGATCAGTTATATATTTTTATATCCATGAAAGTATTTGAGTTTCTTTGATCCCTTTTATGCATGATCACTTATAGCCTCGTATTTCTTCTCCGATATTTGGGTTCGATCTTACGGTGCTTGATCCCAGTGACAGAAGGGGAACCGACACGTGTGTATCATTGCTACTAAGGATAAAACGATAGGGTCTATCTCTACATAGATAGATCTTGTCTACATCATGTCATCATTCTTATTGCATTACTCCGTTTCTCCATGAACTTAATACACTAGATGCACGCTGGATAGCGGTCGATGTGTGGAGTAATAGTAGTAGATGCAGGCAGGAGTCAGTCTACTAATCTTGGATGTGATGCCTATATAATGATCATTGCCTGGATATCGTCATAATTATTTGAAGTTTTATCAATTGCCGAACAGTAATTTGTTTACCCACCGTTTGCTATTTTTCTCGAGAGAAGCCACTAGTGAAACCTACGGCCCCCGTGTCTCTTTCTCATGTATTTGCCTTTGCGATCTACTTTTCCTTTGCATTTATTTTCAGATCTATTAAATCAAAAATACAAAATACCTTGCTGTGTTTTATTCTTATTTATTTTATTTGGCGTTCGATCTATTAATCTAGTACAATTTTATATCACGTCCGTTCGCCTATCTTGAGGCGCCCTACCCGGAAGGGATTGACAACCCCTTTAACACGTCGGGTTGCGAGGATTTGTTATTTGTGTGCAGGGGCTGTTTACGTTGTGTTGCTTGGTTCTCCTACTGGTTCGATAACCTTGGTTTCATATCTGAGGGAAATACCTACCGCCGATGTGCTGCATCATCCCTTCCTCTTTGGGGAAATACCGACGTAGCTTCAAGCGACATTAAAAAGAATTTGTGGTGCCGTTGGCGGGGAAGGATCAAGTCAAGATAGTCTCCCGGCTCTGCGCCAATTTCTGGCGCCGTTGCCGGGGAGGATCTTCAACATATACCAGGTTCCTAATCACAAATCTCATCTCCTTGCAATTTACATTATTTGCCATTTGTCTCTCATTTTCCTCTCCCTCACTTCACAAAAATTAGCCGTTTCATTCGCCCCTCTTTTTCCGCTCGCCGTTTTCTTGCCAGATCTGTTTTTGTGTGCATTCTTGTTTGTGTAGTCATGATGCCTCAAAGAAAACACTATGATGTTCCTTACCCCAATATTTTGCGTGAAATTGAGAAAAGTACTAAGGAGTATATGACTACACAATTTGAGCATAATAAGTATTTTACTGAAGAACTTAAGGAGCACTGTGCTGGATGCTATCACAAAACAACTTGATGATATTAGTAGAGAAGTTTGCAATCTCCAATCTAAGTATGCTTTTGCTGAAAGTTTGCTAGGAAAAATATCCGATGCACAAGCCACCTTAGTAAATCAAATGACCGCTAAACCAATCTCATTAGAAGATAAAAATGATGAAAATCTTAAAGTGATTGGTGTTTATTCTATTGATTCCTTGTTTAGTAAAGTTAAGATTGATGAAAAAGGGACTGGAGAAGAGTCAACTTTAGCTAGAAGGCGTCCCGATAAGTCGGAGGGCGAAAATCTTGTTGAGAAAATTGATTAAAGTGGGTTTGAAGAGGTCAAAACTTTAGCTAGTGATGTGCCCACTCTTTTGGATTACAAAGACTTTAATTATGATAGTTGCTCTTTGATTGATTGTATTTCTTTGTTGTAATCCATGATAAATTCACCCCATGCCTATGAACAAAATAAAGCTTTTACTAAACATATTGTTGATGCTATGATGAAAGCTTTTGAAGAAAAATTGGAATTAGAAGTATCAATTCCTAGAAAATTGCATGATGAATGGGAACCTACTATCAAAGTCAAGATTAAAAATTATGAGTGTTTTGCTTTGTGTGACTTGGGTGCTAGTGTTTCTACAATTCTGTCGGTGTACAAAAAGAGGGGTGCGTTTTTGTACCCCTATACCTGTGCATGGGCAGTCGGAGCCGCGCCCACAGTCACGCCAAGCAGAGCAGGGGAGGTGAGCCAAGGTAAGAACGAAGCCCAAGGTAATCGGAGCAACGCCAAGGCCAAGACCACAAAGAGCAGATGGACGAAGCAGGCTCCCCCGGCAAGACCCTTGCCGGGGCAACCTCAGCAGCCCCGACAAGACCCTTGTCGGGGCAGCTCGCCCCGCACCAACAGAGCGAGCCACCCTTGAGCCCACGGTCCCCAACGCCGTCATCCACGTGGGGCCAGGGCTCGGGAAGGCACCTCTGTGGTGGCATGCAGATCTTTGTGAAGACATGTTCGAGATCAGATGAGGATTAGAAGACGGCGATCCTCGGCAAGATCCTTGCCGAGGAAGGCCACCAGACCCCCGGCAAGGCCCTTGCCGGGGATGACAGCGCGCCACGGCAAGACCCTTGCCGGGCCACCCGGCAAGGCCCTCACCAAGGACGCCAGCAGGGCCACCGCCAGGCCCGCGCCAACCAAGCTTCCACCATCATTCACATGCAGCTACCAGCCCAACCAGCTAGGCGGGCACTTGCGTGGCAACATGCAGTTTGTCGTGGATTTGTCACGGCAGATGTCCTAGGGTGAGGACTTAGTCGTGAGGCCAGCGCATCTATGTAGTAGCTTGAGAGGGTTGAGCGGAATCGAGAGACGCAACGCAAGACAAGGATTTAGACAGCTTCGGGCCCCGGGAAACATCATCCGGTAATAACCCTACATGCTGTTTGAGGCTAGATCT
This sequence comes from Aegilops tauschii subsp. strangulata, assembly GCF_002575655.3. NCBI lineage: Eukaryota > Viridiplantae > Streptophyta > Magnoliopsida > Poales > Poaceae > Aegilops > Aegilops tauschii. The sequence continues at coordinate 411,464,953 of NC_053037.3, read as the reverse complement.
CATTACGCTCATGAGGAAGTCGCCGTAAACCGTTTCTCCTCTAATTGTGTCTAGCCCTAGAGATTATTGATTGTTGCCTGTCCCTCTTTGGGGAGCCCTGCCCCTCCTTATATATGCTGAAGGGGCGGGTTACATGTGGAGTCCTATTAGGATTAAGACTAGTCTATCTTTAATACAAACCGGATACAAGTCCAGGTCTTAACTCCTTGTAAGGTAAATATTCCTCATGCCTTTCCTCTTAAACCGGCCCACCATTAACATAAACCGGCCTTCTGGGCCTTGGGCCTTGTCATCCGTCCGCCGCCCGCCGGGTTACCAGTGTGTCATAATGTTTAAGCAGGTTGCTTGTAAACCGCCAGGTCGGGGCGGGTCGCCAGTGAGTCGCCAAGTGTCAGCATGATCTCAAATAAACCGCCAAGTCCAGCCGGTTTATACTTCCGGCCGGTTTACGCCGCGGGGTATATCCCCGACATTAGCCCCCAGTTTAATTTGGATTTATCCATGTTAAACTGATCCTGTAAAACAAACACAAGAACAAATTTGACAGATTATGCTCCGGGTTAAGAATTCTTGTAAAACGGCATCTAATCATCCTTAAGTCCTTGTCATTTCCTCCTTCTAGAAAATCCGGGTCAACAAGCCAGCTTCATGCTCAATTTGCTGACATTGGTTTCTCACAGAGAAATATTGTGAAGAATAATCCACTTGAGTCGGCTTCCAAAGCGCCGGTTTAAGAAATATTGGTCTTGAAATGCTCATCTGATATTCAGCCGGTTTGAAGACGTAAAATTTGCCGGTTTAATATTACCAAAATTATTGATTTATAAATATTGATGGCACGGGTCATAATTGTTGTCGACACCGGGTCATGTAATTGATCTTCCTGATTTGCTCAAAACTGATAAACTGAAGACGTTCCTCCTTTATATGCATAATACCTGTAGCCCCCAAGTCTTAGGAGGAGAACATAGTGATAACTTAAGACTTGCTCCAATAAGTGTTTTCAACCTTGAAGAAATCCGGTTTGTTCATCTCAATCATATAAACTGAATACTCCATATATGTAGCCCCCAAGTGCCGGGTTGTCATGCTTGCAGCAACCTGGGACTTGTAATTGCTTATAAAAACTTCAATCAGTGTAGCCCCCAAGGGCCGGGTCATTATGCAATAATGATCAGGGACTTTGTAAATATAATCATGTAGACTTGAGCAGTGATGTGTAGCCCCCAAGGGCCGACTTAGTAAGATAATACTGAACTGGGACTTGATATATACTTGAATTGTTGACAGGAGCAATTGGTAGCCCCCAAGGGCCGGCTCATTACAATGTGACGAGTCGAGTCTTCCATAAAGTGAGCAAAAAAAAGACTTTGCATTAGCCCCCAAGTGCCATGGTGCATGCTGGCAGTGACATGGGACTTGCATATTTGATGTAATCTCAATTTGAATAATGTAGCCTCCAAGTGCCGGGTTGTAAGCCTGCAGCGACTCGGAACTATTCCTTCCATTGTAGAATAAATCATATCCTGTGATAAAATAATAGCCATTGCGCTAAAGCGACTTTGAAAACCTCAATAATACCAGTTACTAATAACCATAATAAAAATCCAGCCATGTTGGCCATTCAAGATAATATAATTCGGTATGAAAACCTTATTCATTCAATATCATAATGAAAATTCAGCCAAGTTTGACTATTTGAATAATATAACCCAATGATTTATAAGCGCATGATTCCAATGGCGCAATCCAAATATACATTGGCGACTTATAGTCCAAAGCCAGGCCGGTTTAATAAACACCGGATAATTTATCATCATACTGGCAACATATAGTCGAAAGCCAGGCCGGTTAATAAACACCGGATAATTTATCATCATACCGACGACATATAGTCGAAAGCTAGGTCGGTTAATAAACACCGGTGATTTATAATCATGCTTTATTCAACCTGTTTCTGCATACAACAAGTTTAAAGTGTCCTGGCGGTTTATCACCGGACGGGTCATAATGCCCAACATATAACCCGGGTTTATAACCAAGGCTGCACTTAAGAATAATCAAATATGAAATATTTCATACCTGTGACATTGAATCACATCGTTGGTTTACCAACTTTTTGTAGTAAGGGTGATAACCCCAATCTTGAGTACTGATAACTCCTTCCATATTGTGCCGGTTTATGATAAAACCGTGTCGGGTTGTGATAAACACCGGATTAACCATATATAATACTGGCGACTTGTAGTCAAAACCAGACCGGGTTGATAATCTCCGGATTATGACTGATCATATACTAACAACTTGTAGTTGAAAGTCAAGCCGGGTTAATGAACACCGGTTTAAAAACATCACCAATCTTATTAAAAGAAAGAGAAACCTAGCAAAAGGCAAATAAAACCGTTGTAGTCGAGGCTTTTCACAGGCTGCCAGGCCCAAATGCGAGGCTTTTCATGGGCTGCCAGGCCGCTGAGTTAAACCGTTTTACAAAGCCTTTTAAGATGGTCCTCTGTCTTTAACCAATCGCCAGTCTATCATTGACAAGTTCAGGGTCATATGCGATTGACTCGTCAAGTTGGCGGGTCATACTAGGCTTACCTGGGCGGAGTGACTTACTTAATGAAGGAAGGTTAACCCGGGGTGCCTATGTTTGAGTTGTTCTTGACAACACTCTTTGGCCCCCATGTGATGGCATTGCGCCAGCCAAAAGGTGTAGCTATGGTTTGTACACAACCAAGCCCCCCAGTGACTTACTGTTGTGGCTTTTGAGCCAGCCAAGTGGTGTAGCTATGGTTTGAATACAACCAAGCCCCCAAGTGACTTTTCTTTCGTGGCCTTGAGCCAGCCAAGAGGTGTAGCGATGGTTCAAACATGACCAAGCCCCCAAGTGACTTTCTTTCGTGGCCTGGAGCCAGCCAAGAGGTCTAGCGATGGTTCAAACATGACCAAGCCCCCAAGTGACTTTCTTTTGTGGCCTTGAGCCAGCCAAGAGGTGTAGTTATGGTTCGAATACAACCAAGCCCCCAGTGACTTTGAGGCATTGCGCCGATCAAGAGGTGTAGCTATGGTTTGGATACAACCAAGCCCCCAAGTGATCAATAATATGATAAGCCAATAAGGCGGAATACCCATGTTTGAACCGCGCATCATGGCAACATGCTCTCTTCGGCAACCTTTAACTTTTTGCAAGAGATAAATTCTTCTTGAACCGGGATTTTTAAACCGGATATTGAGAGCTTCAAAGCTTTGTGGGAGACATCTTTCACTTGAACCGGAATCTTTATTTTCAGCCGGAAATTTTCTGACGGCCTTTAAATTTTCATCCATATGGTAGTAGCCTCCGGGACTGGGTTATCTGTCCCTCCATCGTCCTGGGGTTCTTAAATTTGCTGAAACTGGCAAGATTTGCTGAATCATGTCATCGTAGCCCCCGAGTCTCAAAGGTGACTCGAGGAGTTGGCTTGAGACTCTCCATATTTGACCGTGATGTAAATAGGCATAACTTGTATATCATTGGTGTTGATAACGCGATGTGAATCCACAGAAAGTTGAGGTGACTGCGGCGGGTTATAAATGATCCTGTACGAGCTGTGTCAGCAACTCGGCCAATGGTTCCTTCCAACTGGCGATTTGAAGTTAACCAAAACTGTAGTGGTGGTGACTTGTGCGCCTGCCCATTGAGCCATCCAGTGCAAATGGCGGTTGATGATAATTTGCCTCCAATTTGAAAGAAAACCGGGCTACCCAAGCTGGTGACTTGTTCATATCCAATAAATAGCTCATGCAGACAGGTGCGACCTGGTATGCTGATGTAGACCAGGCCGCGAGAGACGGACGACAAAGGCGACCGCGACTTCAGAGGCGGCACAGACACATGAGTTGGCCGCGGCGTTGTAAACCAGCGTGGACGGGCGAGTTAGCCACATCGTTTTGATGTAGTGAACAATTGTCCTGCACCAACAATATTGCAGACCAAGACAAAGATAAACTGCTCTTTGACGAAAAATACTATGTACCAATAAAATATAATTTAGATGGATATCACCTGATGTGCCAGGCTGGAAATAATCCGCCATGAAATTGATGATCGCTAGGTGAAGTTGAAGTCGCTCACGGGTGAACCGGCCGCGGCGTGGTAAACCGGTGCGGATGGGTGAGTCGGCCGCGACGTTTGTAAGCCGGCGCGGACAGCGAGTCGGCCACGGTGTTGTAAGCTGGCGCGGACACGTGAACCGGCCGCGAAAGCGGACGGGCGAGTCGTCCGTGGCGTTGTAAACCGGTGCGGTTACGAGGGACGGCTACGGTGTATTAAGCCGGTGCGGTCGCGAGAGATGGCCACGGCGTTGTAAGCCGGTGTGGTTCGTATCCGCGGTATAATGCCACTTTTGTAGTAAATGGTTACCCTGCATATAAAAAAACACCGTAGAGCAGAGTAGTCGTGCTCGGAATAATTAAAGTGTACTAAGAAAATATATAGGAGAAATAGCACCTGATTTGTTTCATCTGATGATACTCAGCCGCAAGGTTGATGAGGACTTCACGTCAGAATTAGTACTGATAGCACTATGCAACACACTAGCCACAGTAGTGTTTGTAGTCTGCCCTTGGTGTGGGCATAAGTGTTCGCAGAGGGAAGGGCGGCTCATCGCACGGCAGGTGCAGCTCAGGCTACGACGATTTAACCGTGGCGAGTCAACGGGCCAGGGGGTGGCTCACCCACAGCGAAGGTGGAGTCAGGGCCGGTCCTGGATGTGGCAGCCCGGCAATGTAAAACTGATTCTTGTACAAATCCTTGAAACCGTTCGTAGGCTTCCACGCCTGGTTCTGAAGATTGAATACCATGATCAAGGCGACCATCACTTTCATAGTTGTGCCGTTCTCTGAAATCGTCGTCGGACGGCGTAGGCTGGAGCTGCGGCATCGACGTGCCATGGTGTGGCGTGGGTATCTAGCGTCTGAGAGACGAGTTCGCCCGGTGGACGACTCAGAGCAGATATTGGATGTGATTGACTTGCAACAACTTGACCTTGGTACTGATAGATTTGACTTGCAACAACCTGACCTTGGTACTGATAGATTTGCTCGTGCCTCCAAATTGTGTGATACGGCTCCACACATCTTTGCATAATAGCTTGTTCCAGATTGCATAGTAATTCTCCTTTATGGCATGCGAGAACTTATCTTCCGCAAGTGGTCTGCACTTCCAAATAATTTTGAATCAAACCTGTTCTTGAGCCAGAAAATCTAAAAACAGCTCTGTCAGCAACATTCAGTCCATCATCAGGAGCGGCCTCAAACACCTCGTAAAACTTTCGTTTGTTGTAGTCAAAGGAAAGAGTGGCATCCCTTAGTTTTGTCATTGCCGACAAAAAGCTGATACTCTAAATCAAATCTGAAAACACTGCGGTTGCGGGCGGCTCAACGAGGCGCGACGACGGAGGCCCGAGGCGAGGCGGACGGGGCGACGGCCAAAACGGCAAGCCCAGCCCGATGCAGCAGCGAGTCGACGTACAAGGCAGAGAGGTGGCAGGCGCATCGGCGGCGGCTCAAGAGACCTGCACTGACTCGAGACGGTGCGAGTCCGTGTCCGCGACCCACTCCCCTCCGGGTTGGAGTTGGTTTGACCCCTTTTTTATTATTTTTTGATTCGATTTCCTGCTGAGGCCAGCGTTCGCCAACTCGCTCGTACTGTCAAATCTTTGGAACTTGTGCCCTTGGAGCCTTTGTCTGAATATACTACCCTGAGACTGCTACCATCAAAGGAAAAATTCTCATCACGGATTCGGCGGATCGCTAGGGTTCTTGCAGCGGCCGCAAAAAACGCAACCCTAACTTTTTCTTCAACTTCAATCTCACGGATTGTAGAATCTTTAGCCGGAAATTTGCAAACTCCTCGATCCCTGGGGAGATCCCTTCAAGAACTCATCACCACCGTGCGTAGGCCCCATGGTGGGCGCCAACTCATCAAGCGCCTGCGTGGCAGCATGCAGATCTTCATGGAGGCTCCACCACCGTGCCACCTCAGCTGCCTGCCTGCCTTCGTGGCGCCGCATGCGTCGCTGGCCAGGGCGCGTGTCGAAGTGAGGAGGAGCGGCAACAGACGGGACATGCCTTGCCCCTGTCCCTAATAAAGCAAGGGGACACCTAAGCTACGCATTTAATGCGTCTTGTCCTGTAATACGAGCGATAAGCTCAGGGTACTATACGCCTTTCCACCTCCTGTGTGCCACTGTGGCAGCCCCTTCCAACTATAAAAGGAGGCCCATGGCATACTGGAGAGGGATTCGGCTCTTTGGAACCACACACTGACCACAGCTAGTTCGAGAGCTCAAGAACTCTCGGAAATACACCCACCAAAGCAGGACTAGGGTTTTACGCATCCTCGCGGCCCGAACCTGGGTAAGTGATCCTTGTGCTGTCTACTAGCCCTGCTCTCCTCGCAACCCTGCGCCCCGGCAACCGTAGTAGGGATTCTTGTGATCCCATAGGTGTCGTTCCACACCGACATCTTTGGCGCGCCAGGTAGGGGGCGCAATTGTGAGAATCTGGTCTGGTAGTTAGCCTAGCAGTTCTTCGTCGCCATGGCCCCTAAGAAGAAGACGGCCACGGCGATCGGCTCATTGGGAGCCGAACGGCCCATGCCGGTGCGGACGAGCAGTGGACCGGTCGCAGACAGGACCCGAGCCGCGGCCCGCGAGCACCAGCATTGCCCAGGCAGTCGGAGCCTAGCAAGCGGCGTCGTTCGCGCGCCAGACGATCGGCTACACGTCGCCAGATCCAAAGACGGAGCTGGCCCCTCGCAGGTGGCACGGGGCCCTCCGGGGGTGTCGTTGTGCCGACTCCGGGTGGCGCGGCGACCTCCAGGACGCCTACACCGGCGACCACCGCGCATTCTTCCCATGGTGTGCGCACCGAACAGCGTCACCGCGTTGGTGACCCTGGGCACCGCCGTGGGAAGAGCCCTGTGCGTCATTGGCAAGATGAAGGGGTTCAGCATGCTCGCCGAAGCGCTGGCGAAAATGGCACGCAGCCGCTGGGTCATGACGGAGCTCCTTCTAACGTAGTTAGAAGTCGAAGCGCACCGCGATCCACGCAGCTGTCGCCGCCGCCCACACCAGCGGAAGCTTTGGCGCGCGTGCAGCTGCTCCTCGATTTCCCTCCTGCTGCTGAGAAGCTCGACGAGTGGAGGGCCACCATCCGGAGCCTTGTCGCCGTCGCCAACAAAGACGATCCGCGACCAGCGGGGCCCTCGGGTCGGCGCCCCACCGAGCCACCACATGCTGGCGCTGGGAGGACCGAGGAAGCTGCGGCCACGGTGCATTGTCCTCCTCCTCGCCAGCCGCCGCGGGCGTCGGCCCGTCGTGACGACGCTTGTGATAACATCTCCATAGCATCGTCCGACCCGCGGACCCTCCACGACCAACGCCAGGTCCTTCGGGAACGAGCTCACGAAGACGCTCGAACCACCGTCGAGCGTCGGCGCGAAACGCGCCGCCAGTCGGACAAGCGGGCAGGACCCGCTATGGACCACCCGGCACCGGGGGGCTCCGGCGGCCTACCTTACGAGGTGGGCTGCCCGACCTTTACCCGTGAGCTGTGGCAGTTCCAGTGGCCGTCCCACCGCACGTTCAAGCCCGACGTCGGCGAGAAGTACACTGGCAAAACCCATCCGTCCGAGTTCCTCAGCATCTACACCATCGCGATGCAGGCTGCTGGGGCTCGCGACGACAAGGTGCTTGCCAACTATTTCCCGCTGGTGCTCAAGCCCAATGTGATGTCTTGGTTGATGCACTTGCCGGTGGATTCTATTTCTTCTTGGTCGGATCTGTGCCATGAGTTCGTTGGCGCCTTCACAGGAGGCCACCAAGCTCATGGCCAGGCCAGTGATCTGCACATCATTCCCCAGAAGGAAGGGGAGACCCTGCGCAAGTACATCCAGAGATTCAGCCGGGTGCAGTACAACATCCCCGACGTTCATCCCGCCGCCGTGATTAGCGCGTTCCACCAGAACGTGCGCAACCGCAAGATGCGTGAAGAGCTGGCGATGACCATGGTTAAGGATGTGGCCGAGCTTTACGTTCTGGCCGATAGGTGCGCCCGGGCTGAAGAGGGAAGGAAGTACCCCGGCGAAGACGCCGGCACGGAAACCGACTTTACTAATGAAGACGCCGCTACCCTGACGAAGAAGGGCCGGCGTCGCAACAGGAAACGCAAAGGCAAGGTCGTGCTTGCCGTTGAGGGATCTGACGATACCGGTGCCGGCAAGAAGGTCAAGGCAGGCGCCCCCGACAAGGAGATTGCCGGGTGCGCCACCTGCCGGGCCTTGGTGGCTACCGACAAGCCAGGAAGCTCCGGCAAGCAATACTGCAAGATCCACCGCACCAAGGGTCACGACCTCCAGAACTGCCGACAAGTCGAGCTGCTTGCTGAGAAGCAAAAGTCTGAGTATGAGAGGCGGGACAAGGAGAAGGACCAGGATGGTGCCGAGGGATCCGGCAAGAAGCGTGGCGGCCAAGGAGGCCGCCCCGGCAAGGACAACCAGCAAGAGAGGCCCGCCCGGGGCCGCGACAAGAAACAAGAAGATGATGATCACGACGAGGACAGTGAGTCTGGTGAGCAAGGGTACCAGAAGGCTACGGAGGCCATGTGCGTCGATGGCGGCGCCTCACTGCATACGTCTCTCCGCCAGCTCAAGCAGTGGGCGCGTGAGATTACAGCAGCAGAGCCGTCGTTCGATGCTCAGAAGCCGCTGAAGTGGTCCAGCACGCCCCTCATCTTTGACGCCGAGGATCACCCTGACCGCACTACCACGGTCGGGTGTTTGCCATTGTTGGTCTCACCGACGATACGCAACCTCAGGGTGAACAAGATGTTGGTTGACGGTGGGGCCGGCCTGAACCTGATCTTGCCTGTCATGATCAATAGGTTGCAAATCCCTGATGGAGACCTCGAAGAAACGGGCACGTTTCAAGGGGTCAATCCGGGGAGGAGCCAGCCGAAGGGAAAGGTCACACTGCCCGTGACATTTGGAGGAGAGTTGAACTAATGGAGAGGATTGTCTTCGACGTGGCCGAGATCCCCTTGCCCTACAACGGGATCCTCGGCCGCCTGACACTAGCCAAGTTCATGGCGGCGTCACACTACGCCTACAACATGCTAAGGATGCCCGGGCCGTTGACCATCATCTCCGTCCCCTCCGACAAGAAGGACGTGCTGATCTGCGCTGACCAGCTCTACCGGGAAGCAGTTGCAGCGGCTGCCGCCAAGGCACCTGCTCCCGCCGCTGAAGCCCCGGGAGGGAAGAAGAAGCCCGACAAGACCTCTCACACCCACTCCGGCAAGCGCACCTCCTCGGTGTGTTGTGCTACCATCGAGGACGTGGCAGAGAGCTCTACCGACAAGAGCAAGAGACCCAGGGCCGAGCCGCAGCAGACCAAGAAGGTGCCCGTCAGGGAGGGTGGCACGGGAGGGGCCTTCACCATAGGCTCCACCCTCGACAGCAAATAGGAAGGCGCGCTCGTCACCTTCCTGCGGGCGAATGTCGACGTGTTTGCATGGCAAGCATCCGACAACCCCGGTGTTCCCAGGGAGGTGATTGAGCACCACCTAGCTGTCTGCCCCCACGCGCGGCCCGTCAAGCAGAAGGTCAGAAAGCAGGCTCTGGAGAGGCAGGAGTTCATCACAGAGGAGATCATGAAGTTGGAAGCGGCAGGTTTGGTGAGAGGAGTGCTCCACCCGACGTGGTTGGCCAATCCGGTAGTGGTGCGCAAGGCAAATGGGAAGTGGAGACTGTGTATTGATTACACAGATATCAATAAGGCTTGCCCTAAGGACCCCTTCCCATTGCCACACATCGACCAGATTGTTGACTCCACGGCCGGGTGCGATCTGCTATCATTCCTCGACGCCTACTCAGGCTACCACTAGATCTTCATGACGAAAGAGGATGAAGAGAAGACAGCATTCATCACCCCATGTGGTACGTATTGCTTTTTACGGATGCCTTTTGGGTTGAAGAGTGTTGGCTCAATGTTCGCAAGAGCAGTCCAAATTGGTTTTGAACCTCAGCTCCATAGAAATATGGAGGCCTACATGGATGACATAGTGGTCAAAACCAAGGATGGGCCAACTCTTGTGCAAGATCTGGAAGAGACATTTGCTGACCTGCGCAAGATCAACCTCAAGCTGAACCCTGAGAAGTGTGTCTTCGGTGTTCCGTCCGGCAAGCTTCTCAGGTTCTTTGTGTCACAGCGCGGGATCGAGGCAAACCAAGACAAGATCAAGGCTATTGAGAAGATCAAGGCGCCCAAGCGGATCAAGGATGTGCGTTGGCTCACCGGCTGCGTTGCCGCCATGAGCCGATTCATCTCCAAGTCCGCCGAGCGCGCCCTTACCTTATTCAAAATCTTGAAGAAGGCAGGCCCAATAGAGTGGACCCCAGAAGCCGAGGCAGCACTGCAGGATCTGAAGAAATACCTTTCCTCAATGCCAATACTGGTTGCGCTAAGACCACAAGAGTCGTTGCTGCTATATCTGGCGGCGACGAATCAAGTGGTCAGCGCGGCTCTGGTGGGACAGAGGGAGGTCGACGAGGAGGCAGCAATGGCGGCAGAATCAGCGGATGGCAAGCCAAAGACTCCCCCGGCAGGGCCTGGTGCCGACAAGGCGCGGCCCCCGGTAGAGTCTGGTGCCACCAAGGCAGTGCCCGCGCAGTCGAGTGAGGTGGTGCCGAAGAAGAAGATGATGCAGCACCCGGTTTACTTTGTCAGCTCCCTCTTGCAGGGGGCTAGGTCAAGGTATTCCGGCGTGAAAAAATTGCTCTTCGGCCTCCTTATGGCCTCGAGGAAGCTGTGTCACTACTTCCAAGCCCACGAGATCACTGTCGTCACCCGCCTCCCGTTGCAACAGATACTGCACAACCGAGACGCAACCGGAAGGATTGTGGAATGGGCCTTGGAGCTGTCAAGCTTCGGTTTAAAGTTTGAAAGTACCTTGACAATTCAGGGCAGAGTCTTGGCGGAATTCATCGCAGAATGGACCTCGACACCCTACGAAGAAATCCAGGATACCACTCTCCCCGGCAAGGAAGCAGACCGCGACTGGATCATGTACTTTGATGGGGCTTTCTCGCTGCAAGGCGCCGGTGCCGGTGTGCTGCTCGTCGCACCCACCGGAGAAACACCTCAAGTACGTGATCCAGATGTACTTCCCCAGGGAGATGTCCACCAACAACACTGCTGAGTACGAGGGATTGCTTGCCGGTCTCAGGATCGCGGCAGACCTCGGAGTTAAGAAGCTCATCGTCAGGGGTGACTCGCAGCTCGTTGTCAGGCAGGTCAATAAGGATTATCAGAGCCCATTGATGGAAGCTTACGTGGATGAGGTGAGGAAGTTGGAGGAACGCTTTGACGGTATCCAGGCGGAGCACATCCCCCAAGCGGAGAATGACATCGCCGATTACCTGTCAAAGCATGCCGCATTCAAGCTACCTGTGGAACCAGGTACCATTTTGCTCCGGTTAACTCAACCATCCGTCGAACCATCAGCGGGGCAGAACAAGCGGAGGAAATCAGGTCCCGGCAAGTACTTTCCTACCGAGCCCCCTGGGGCTGCTGGCAAGGGTGCTGCCGCGGACGCTGAGCCTGCCCAAGAGCAACTGGCTCCGGCAGGGCGTCAAGCCCTGGCCGTAGAGACAGCCGCTCCCATGGCGGAAGAAATGCCTTTGGCCCTTGTCGTCGAGCCCCAGGCTCCGGCGTGGGCACAACATACCGTCCAATTCCTCCAAACAGGGGAACTTCCTAAGGAGCAGGAAGAAGCGGAAAAAGTAGCCCGTCGGTCTGCCCTGTACCAGTTCATCGATGACGTCCTGTACAGGAGAAGGCCAAACGGTGTGAAATTGAAGTGCATCCCCCGGGAGGAAGGACTGGAGCTGTTGGCGGAGATACATGGAGGCATATGTGGCTCCCACATAGGGCCGAGGGCCCTTGCCGGGAAGGTGTTCCAGCAAGGTTTCTTCTGGCCCACCGCCCTCCAGGATGCGACGACACTAGTAACCAAGTGTGAAGCGTGCCAGTTCCATTCAAAGAAGCTTCATCAACCAGCTCAAGCCCTTCAAACAATCCCTCTCTCCTGGCCATTCTCGGTCTGGGGGCTCGATATACCAGGCCCTTTCCCCCCCCCCCCCCCCCCCCGCTGTCGGGGGCTTTGAGTACTTGTACATTGCAATCGACAAGTTCACAAAGTGGCCGGAGGTGGAAGCAGTGAGGAAGGTGACTGCTCAGTCAGCCGTCAAGTTCTTCAAAGGACTGGTCTGCCGTTTTGGTGTGTCGAACAGAGTCATCACCGACAACGACACACAGTTCACAAGCCACACCTTCATGCAGTACATCCAAGACCTCGGCAACAAGGTCTGTTTTGCTTCCGTGGCAAATCCACGGAGCAACGGCCAAGCGGAGAGGGCAAATGCTGAAGTATTGCGAGGCTTGAGAACGAAGACCTTTGACAAGCTGCACAAGAGTGGAAGGCGCTGGATTGATGAGTTGCCGGCGGTTCTTTGGTCGATCAGGACGACGCCAAATCGAGCCACCGGCCAGACACCTTTTGCCCTGGTATACGGGGCAGAAGCAGTTCTCCCCATGGAACTCATATACGGGTCACCTCGAGTGCTCGCTTATGATGAGCTTGAGCAAGAGCCGTTGCGCCAAGATGACGCGACACTCCTTGAGGAAGATCGTCTTCGGGCGGCTGTGAGAGCGGCACGCTACCAGCAAGCCTTGCGCCGCTACCATAGCCGCAAGGTTCATGCCCGAAGCTTTGAGGAAGGCGACCTTGTTCTTCGGCGCGTTCAGTAGGCCAAGAATTCCAACAAGTTGACGCCGAAGTGGGAAGACCCTTATCGGGTAATACGAGTCACCAGGCCTGGCGCAGTCCGCCTGGAGACCGAGGATGCCGTCCGAGTGAGCAACTCCTGGAATATTGAGCACCTTCGCAAGTTTTACCCGTAAGGCGCGGCTTGTCGGGCCTCCCGGCAAGCCACCTTTTGTACAAGCTTTGCCGGCAAGGCATGTGACCCTTTGTACAAAGCCAGGCGCAAACCTTGAGCATAAATAAATGAAGCGCTGGCGCCTTAAGTCATAGCATGCATGCTAGGTCGAGTCTCTTCCTTGGTTAGGGTTGATAGTGCCCAGCAACGACTAACCCCTAGCTTAGAGGTCGAGTGCGCGTCTATCTGTTTTTCTTCTGTTCTCTTTTGGTTCGCAGGGCATATGAGCACTTCTGCTGAGCTACTTGGAAGAAAGAAAACAGACCGGCGTCCCGACCCCGGCAAACCAGAGTTGCCGGGGGCTGCAAGAACAAGGATCCAACCGCGACAAGATGAGATTGCCGGGGGCTGCAGATCCAGATAAGTCTTTTATCCTCTGTCATGCATTTTGGAACAGAACTGGGGCATGTGAAACCTCGTTTTTATCTCTAGGCTGCCATGCTCCCTTTTTTTCCTGTACCTAAGGATTATCTCCTGGGTCTGGATCTGGTTGTAGCCGCGGCGGCAAGGAGGTAGAACGAGGGGCCTAAAGCCCACTCCATCCCTGCCTCCGCCAAGAGCGCGAGAACGGTCGAGTGGAGTGGAGGGACGACAAGGCCTGTTGCCGGGCGAAAAACGTTTATCTTAAACAATAACAAGGATTCACTCCTTGTCACGGGATTTACCCATGAACAAAAAACCCGGCAAGAATCCCTTTTTCATTAAAAGCATCCCACACTGGTAGAGTTCGTACGGAATGAAAAACATGAACAAGGGGGATTACAAGCTTTAAATTTAACAAGGCCCGAAGGCTTATAGATTAAAAAAGAGATAAGGTGCCCGTGATCCCTTTCTTGTCCCTCTCCTCAGGAGGCAGGTCAAGGAGGCGAAAGAACAAAAGGGGCGCCTAGGCGAGCTACGAGCAGCGGAAAGCACCAAGAGAACACCTCAGTGGCCGCCCACGGGTAGGCCGGTGATGACAGTGCCGGGAAGGAGCTGGAAGACGAGGCGGCAGGACCGGCAATACACGATGAAGGCGTCGGTGCCCGCGTATTCCGAGTTGACGGCCTTGCCGCCCGCCCTCTTCCTATTCCGCAACCTCCCGACGCCAGCCGCCCAAGGAGACGGCCCCGAGAAGTTCAAGGAGCTGGCCTCGCCCCTGGCAAAACCCTGCCAGAGGAGCGGCCAGGTGCAGATGCTGCTGCTGCCGCACCCGCCCAGGCGCGGGGCGTCTGACGCCTAGTCAGACTCGTCCCCGCTGTCCTCCTCGTCACTTTCGCTCGAGGAAGAGCTTCCATCGTCGGAATCTCCATCAGAGGAGCTCTCCACGCAGCATTTCAGGCGAGTTCCAAACTCTCCGAAGACCTTGACGGAGAGCAGGCCGTCCTCCATTAATTTGAAATAGAGGATGAGCCCCGCCGTCAGGCTGTGGATGCGGGCGAACGTCTTCCATCCACGGCGGAGGTACATAACCCGAGGAGCCGGGAAGTCGATGTCCACCCGCATGCCCCCGTTCCCACAGCCCCTCATGTGCAATCTGAGGGTCTGGGGCGGGTCACGCTCCATCACCCGAGCAAACGGGGCGGGGAGATGAAGACGACGATGCGGAGGCCGGCACAGCCTGATGAAGAACTCGCAAGGCTGGTCTTCAATGTGGCCCTCCATCGGGAAGGGCATCATTGGCAGGGGCAAGGCCGGCGTGCCGCCCCGTCCTCCTCTTCCTCGAGCGCTACAGCCTCTGCCCCGGCCTCGCCCCCTCCCCCTTCCCCTAGTGGCCGGTTCCAACACCGTGGGCTCGGGAGGAGGAGGGACGCGCTGTCGGGCGGTGACCCTCGCCGCCACCGTCAAGGGACCAGGATTCCCCTTCTCCATGGCGGGTGAGAGGAAGAAGCAGAATTAGGAGGAGATAGAAGATGGAAGAATGCGGGATGCCGTCCCCCTTCCCCCTCTTTATAAAGGAACGGGGTTGGGGCTCGGCCGCCCCGCTCGGCCAATCCAGACACCGGAGGCGCAGGGAATCAGGACCGACCCGCTGCCCCAACCAGCGACGGCCCGGTTTCCCGCCTCCACCGTTTGCCACCCTGGGCGCATGAAAGACGCGTGGCAGACGTGCAGAATTGAGGGGACGGGTGAAGCGACCTCTCCCCACCCCGTGATCGTGGGGAGTGGACGCCTTGAAGACCGCACCCCGCCCCCGCTCAGTAAATGAGCCGCGCCTCCACGCCTCCCTCTTTTTATGGGGAGGGCGCGAGCCGCCTCTTTACTACGATGTGACGCATGCGTGCGAAAACCACCCCACGCATGCCGCCCATGTCACGCACACCCTTCCACGCCGCGCCGCGCGCGGGTCGTGGGAAGCGCAACGCGCGAAAAGTTTTACCGCGGTAAAAACCGCCCCGCCTGCCCGCGCACCGTTTTGAGCCTGGCCCAACAACGTGTCGCGCTTATGTGTGGCCCAGGCTCGGGGGCTCCTGTCGGTGTACAAAAAGAGGGGTGCGTTTTTGTACCCCTATACCTGTGCACGGGCAGTCGGAGCCGCGCCCACAGTCACGCCAAGCAGAGCAGGGGAGGTGAGCCAAGGTAAGAACGAAGCCCAAGGTAATCGGAACAACACCAAGGCCAAGACCACAAAGAGCAGAGGGACAAAGCAGGCTCCCCCGGCAAGACCCTTGCCGGGGCAACCTCAGCAGCCCCGACAAGACCCTTGCCGCGGCAGCTCGCCCCACACCAACAGAGCGAGCCACCCTTGAGCCCACGGTCCCCAACGCCGTCATCCACGTGGGGCCAGGGCTCGGGAAGGCACCTCTGTGGTGGCATGCAGATGTTTGTGAAGACATGTTCAAGATCAGATGAGGATTAGAAGACGGCGATCCTCGGCAAGATCCTTGCTGAGGAAGGCCACCAGACCCCCGGCAAGGCCCTTGCCGCGGACGACAGTGCGCCACGGCAAGGCCCTCACCAAGGATGCCAGCAGGGCCACCGCCAGGCCCGCGCCAACCAAGCTTCCACCGTCGTTCACATGCAGCTGCCAGCCCAACCAGCTAGGCGGGCACCTGCGTGGCAACATGCAGTTCCCAGGCCAACTCATCAAGCGCCTGCATGGCAGCATGCAGATCTTCGTGGAGGCTCCACCACCGCGCCACCTAAGCTGCCTGCCTGCCTTCGTGGCGCTGCATGCGTCGCTGGCAAGGGCGCGTGTCGAAGCGAGGACGAGCGGCAACGGACGGGACGGGCCTCGCCCTTGTCCCCAATAAAGCAAGGGGACACCTAAGCTACGCATTTAATGCGTCTTGTCCTGTAATACGAGCGATAAGCTCAGGGTACTGTATGCCTTTCCACCTCGTGTGTGCCACTGTGGCAGCCCCTTCCAACTATAAAAGGAGGCCCATGGCATACTGGAGAGGGATTCGGCTCTTTGGAACCACGCACTGACCACAGCTAGTTCGAGAGCTCAAGAACTCTCGGAAATACACCCACCAAAGCAGGACTAGGGTTTTACGCATCCTCGCGGCCCGAACCTGGGTAAACGATCCATGTGCTGTCTACTAGCCCTGCTCTCCTTGCAACCCTGCGCCCCGGAAACCATGGTAGGGATTCTTGTGATCCCATAGGTGTCGTTCCACACCGACAAATTCCGAAATCTTTATGTGATGTGCTTGGTCTTACCGATCTTGAAGAATGCTCTTTAAATTTGCACTTGGCGGATTCTACTATTAAAAAAACATATGGGAAGAATTAATGATGTTCTTATTCTTGCAAATAGGAATTTTGCGCCCATAGATTTTATTGTTCTTGATATAGATTGCAATCTGTCTTGTCCAATTATTCTTGGTAGACCATTTTTATGCACTATCGGTGCCGCGATTGATATGAAAGAAGGCAATATCAAGTTCCAATTTCCCTTGAGGAAGGGTATGGAACACTTTCCTAGAACAAGAATTAGGCCACCTTATGAATCAATCATGGGGGAATCTTATGGATCTTGAACCAAAGATGACAAAACTTAGGTCCTTGCTTTATGCCTAGCTAAGGGCGTAAAACTATAACGCTTGTTGGGAGGCAACCCAATGAATAAAATTTATTTTTGCTTTTTTCTTTATGTTCTTGAGTGTTTACACAATTATGCTACTGTTATGATTGTGTTTTTTGTGTTTTAATTAGTGTTTGTGCCAAGTAAAGCCTTTAGGATCTTCTTGGGTGATAGTTGTTTGATCTTGCTGAAAACAGAAACTTTTGTGCTCACGAAAATAATTGTTAAAAATCACCAGAACATGATAAAATGCCAATTTTTTGTAGTAGATTAATATACAAATTACCCAGGTTGTCCTGATTTTTCAGAATTTTTGGAGTTCCAGTAGTATTCGAAAAAATCAGATTGCTACAGACTGTTCTGTTTTGACAGATTCTGTTTTCTTTATGTTGTGTGCTTATTTTGATGGCTTTATGGTTTTCTTTGATGAGATTTTGCCATAGAAAAGTTGGAATACAGTAGATATAATGCAAAAATAAAATATGAATTGGTTTGTTACAACACTTATAGTAGTGATTTATTTTTCTTACACTAACGGATCTCACGAAGGTTTTGTTGAGTCTTGTGTGATTGAAGTTTTCAAGTTTTGGGTTATCTTAAGATGGATGAAGGAATAAGGTGTAGAAGAGCCTAAGCTTCTGGATGCCCCGGCATCCCAAGCTATTATCCAAAAATGAGCAAACAACTAAGCTTGGGGATGCCCCCGAGTGGCATCCCCTTTTTCTTCTAACGACCATCGGTATTTTACTAGAAGCTATATTTTTATTCGTCACATACTATGTGTTTTGCTTGGAGCGTCTTGTATGCTATGAGTCTTTGCTTGTTTTATTTTGTGTTTTAAGTCTTGATTCCTTGCTGGACACACCTATTTGAGAGAGCCAAAATTATGTCATGACTTGTTAGAATTGCTCTCTATGCTTCACTTAAATCTTTTATGAGCTATGGACTTGCTCTAGTGTTCACTTATATATTTTTGAGCATGGTGTGCTTTAGTATTTTAGAAGAAATGCTCTCTTGCTTCACTTAGATTTATTTGAGAGTTAGTAAAATTTTCAAGAAATTCTCTCTTGCTTCACTTAAATTAATTTGAGAGAAAGAAAAATTATGCTCATGATCTTCACTTATATTTGTTTGAGCTTATCAAAAGCAACATATGAAAATTAGTTCCAAAGTGATAGATATCCAAGAAGGATATAATAAAAACTTTCATGAAGATCATTGGACAAAATAAACTTGATTCTTAATAATAGTTTTGAGATATGATGATGTGATATGTGAGTTATGTTGATGAGTAATTATGCTTTAGTAAGAATATTGGTGTTAAGGTTTGTGATTCCCTATGCAAGCACGAAAGTCAATAGTTATGCAATGAAATTATATCCTACTTGTGGTGCACTATTTGGTGTTAATTATGATTAATGCTTGCTTATGAGATTATCCATTTCTTGGTTGGTCGCTTCTCAATCTTTTGCTAGCCTTCATTTTGCACTAAGTATGATCTCTACTTGTGCATCCAAAATCCTTTAAACCAGTTTTGCCACATGAGTCCACTATATCTACCTATATGCGGTATTCTTTTGCCGTTCTAAGCAAATTTGTATGTGCCATCTCTAATTTTCAAAATAAACTTCTCTTTTGTGTGTTCGTTCCGCTCGCGGAGCGGTGAGGGGTGGCTAATATTTTCCATGCTAGATGTGTTATTCACACGATGAGTGTTTATTCACTTGTCATTGCACGAGAGTAAGGCAAAGGTTCTAGGGATGCCCAGTACCGAAATGAAAAATGAATTTACTTTATGTTGTCAAATAATAAGTTCCTTGGAAAGTGTTGGTATGGAGGGCAACAGTGGATATGGCTAGCCATGGAAAGTGAAAGTATGGTGGAAAAAGGAATAAACTTTATTTTCTGTTTGGGAACCGCCTATGATATATCTAGCATGGAAAGTGTTGGGAACTATAAGTCGTTCTCGTTGGTGGGAAGGATATGCCTCCCAAAATGTTTTTATCTGTAAGTTTTTCGCTTTGAGCTCTAGCACCTCTACAAACCCCTACTTTCCTCTGCGAAGGGCCTTTCTTTTACTTTATGCAATTTTTATTTTTGAATTTGAGTCTCCATATTCTCTTATAAAAGCACCAACTAAGAGGAAATATGATAATACTTGAGTATTGGGTGTAGCTAATATGCGAGTGTGTTTCATGAATGGATCAATGATTGAGCATGATGGGGTAGGGATAACTTATTTTAGCGTTGATATTTTGGAAGACATGGTTGCTTGTTGATATGCTTGAGTATTTGAATTATCATGTCAAAACTAGAATATTGCTTTGAATCACATAAAAGTCCAAATGTCCATGCTATAAAGAAAAGAATATGATATGACATGATAGGCAACATTCCACATCAAGAAATCTGTTTTTATCACTTACCTACTCGAGGATGAGTAGGAGTTAAGTTTGGGGATGCTGATATGTCTCCAACGTATCTGTATTTTTGATTGTTCCATGTTGTTATATTATCAATCTTTAATGTTTTATAATCATTTTATAGTCATTTTATATCTTTTTTGGTACTAACCTATTGACATAGTGCCAAGTGACAGTTGATGTTTTCTGCATGTTTTTTACATCGTGGGAAATCAATACCATACGGAGTCCAAATGCAACGAAACTTCACGGAGAATTTTTTTGGACCAGAAGACACATAATGGGCCCTGGCTGCGCCTGGGGAGTGTTCCGAGGAGAGCACAACCCACCAGGGCACGCCAGGAGGCCCAGGCGCGCCCTGGTGGGTTGTGCCCACCTTGGGTGCCCCCCGGACCACCTCTTTGCTCTATAAATACCCCAATATTCCCAAAACCCTAGGGGAGTGGACGAAATATTGATCCAGCCGCCGTAGAGTCCAGAACCACCAGATCCAATCTAGACACCATCTCGAATGGGGTTCACCACCTCCATTGGTGCCTCTCCGATGATGCGTGAGTAGTTCTTTGTAGAGCTTCAGGTCCGTAGTTAGTAGCTAGATGGCTTCCTCTCTCAGTCTCTCTCTCTCGCTGAATTCTCAATACAATGGTCTCTTGGAGATCCATATGATGTAACTCTTTCTGCGTGTGTTTGTTGGCATCTAATGAACTTTGAGTTTATGATCAGTTATATCCTTTTATACCCATGAAAGTATTTGAGTTTCTTTGATCTCTTTTATGCATGATCTCTTATAGACTCGTATTTCTTCTCCGATATTTGGGTTTTGTTTGGCCAACTCAATCTATTTATCTTGCAATGGGAAGAGGTGCTTTGTAGTGGGTTCGATCTTACGGTGCTTGATCCCAGTGACAGAAGGGGAACCAACATGTATGTATTGTTGCTACTAAGGATAAAACGATGGGATCTATCTCTACATAGATAGATGTTGTCTACATCATGTCATCGTTCTTGTTGCATTAATTACTCCGTTCCTCCATGAACTTAATACACTAGATGCATGTTGGATAGAGGTCGATGTGTGGAGTAATAGTAGTAGATGCAGGCAGGAGTCGGTCTACTAATCTTGGACGTGATGCCTATATAATGATCATTGCCTGGATATCGTCATAATTATTTGAAGTTCTATCAATTGCCGAACAGTAATTTGTTTACCCACCGTTTGCTATTTTTCTCGAGAGAAGCCACTAGTGAAACCTACGGCCCCCGGGTCTCTTTCTCATATATTTGCCTTTGCGATCTACTTTTCCTTTGCATTTATTTTCAGATCTATTAAACCAAAAATACAAAAATACCTTGCTGCGTTTTATTCTTATTTATTTTATTTGGCGTTCGGTCTATCAATCTACTACAATTTTATCTCATGTCCGTTTTCCTATCTTGAGGCGCCGTACCCGGAAGGGATTGACAACCCCTTTAACACGTCGGGTTGCCAGGATTTGTTATCTGTGTGCAGGGGTTGTTTATGTTGTGTTGCTTGGTTCTCCTACTGGTTCGATAACCTTGGTTTCATATCTGAGGGAAATACCTACCGCCGCTGTGCTGCATCATCCGTTCCTCTTTGGGGAAATACCGACGTAGCTTCAAGTGACATCAAGGGCACCCACATGGAGATGAACGATAACTACACTGCATGAGAAGACAAGTTATTCAAAGGCAAAGCCTAATATATATACTAGTATACAAAGGTTGGAACCCCTCCCAAGGTGATGATGACTAGCCGGATAAGCAAGGAACTGGGCGAACGAAGGTGGTGCTAGAAGTTGGAGCCTCATGGAAGTCACAGGATCTTGGTGGTCTCAGAGTGATGTCGGACGGTGTGTTTTGGGAATGGGAGACTCCAAGCATGAAATTAATATGAACATACCATTCTTCCATGTAGAATCAGAGACATTTGCCATAATTTCTCCAGACGAGATTCACTTATGATTAAGTTGCGGCGCCACAACATCACACTCAAATGGCCTACCTTGTTTGTGTCATACGCACGGAGCGCATAAAAAAGTTGAGTGAGCAATCTCGCTAATGAATGATATATTATAGATCAAGGAGAAAAAGAGATGCATGTTAAGAACCCATTATACCACATATATGTAGGTGAGCAAGCAACGATAATGATGCTAACCAATATCTCCTTGCAATAAGCTCAAAAAATTATCACCTTGCAATAATGAGAAAGGGAAGAGAGACATGACTATAATGTTCCAAACATTGGAGATACACCTTCAAAACATGACATAATAGAGGTGGATCTGCACAACTTGACGAAAACCTGAAGTGGCTAATTCCTATGTCTTTGATCACCAAAGTCAGGCACAGAATGCACACCAAAGGCAAACAAGACATAAAATGTTAAGTATCCATTTTCTGCCATTATGTAGTTGATGGTTGAGTATGTGGACTTGCCTAAAGGTTTCGATACGTGACCCTTCCTGAAAATATGATGAATTGTAGTTGCAAAGTTGATTGAGAACATAGTTTGTTGGTTTCCAATAGAGTTTATGCTTTATACTTCGATAGTGTGATGAATTGTTACTTATTCATGAGAAGTCTATGATAAAAGTTTTATGTTAAAGTTTGTTGCTGTTATAATAATTCACATGATGCTTCTATGTCCGTATTTTTTTTATCGACACCTCTCTCTCTCTCTCTCTAAGCATGTGGACATGTTTTTCGATTTCGGTTTTCACTTGAGGACAAGCGAGGTCTAAGCTTGGGGGAGTTGATACGTCCATTTTGCATCATGTTTACCTACTATTATTTATAATGTTTTTATGCATAATAATGCTTTTTGGAGTAATTCTAATGCCTTTTCTCTCGTAATATGCAAGGTACACACAAAGAGGGAGAATTCTGGCAGCTGGAAATCTGGACCTGAAAAAGCTACATCAGGCTACCTATTCTGCACAACTCCAAATAAGCTAAAACTTCACGAGGATTTTTTATGGAATAAATAAGAAATACTGGAGCAAATAACCACCGGAGGGGGGCCACCTGGTGAGCACAAGACACCAGGGTGTGCCCGACCCCCCAGGCGCGCCCTGGTGGGTTGTGCTCAGCCCAGCCCACCTCCGGTGCCCATCTTCTGGTATATAAGTCATTTTGACCTAGAAATAATAAGGAGAGGAATTTCGGGACGGAGCGCCGTCGCCTCGAGGCGGAACTTGGGCAGGAGCACTTTTGCCCTCCGGTGGAGCGATTCCACCGGGGGAACTTCCCTCCCGGAGGGGGGAATCATCGTCATCATCATCACCAACAACTCTCCCATCTTGTGGAGGGTAATCTCCATCAACATCTTCAACAACACCATCTCCTCTCAAACCCTAGTTTATCTCTTGTGTTCAATCTTTGTACCAGAACTATAGATTGGTGCTTGTGGGTGACTAGTAGTGTTGATTACATCTTGTAGTTGATTACTATATGGTTTATTTGGTGGAAGATTATATATTCAGATCCAATATGCTATTTAATACCCCTCTGATCTTGAGCGTGATTATCATTTGTGAGTAGTTACTTTTGTTCTTGAGGTCACAGGAGAAATCTTGTTGCAGTAATCATGTGAACTTGATATGTGTTCGATATTTTGATAGTATGTATGTTGTGATTCCCTTAGTGGTGTCATGTGAACATCGACTACATGACACTTCACCATATTTGGGCCTAAGGGAATGCATTGTGGAGTAGTAATTATATGATGGGTTGCGAGAGTGACAGAAGCTTAAACCCTAGTTTATGTGTTATTCCGTAAGGGACCGATTGGATCCAAAAGTTTAATGCTATGGTTAGAATTTATTCTTAATACTTTTCTCGTAGTTGCGGAAGCTTGAGAGGGGGTTAATCATAAGTAGGAGGTTTGTTCAAGTAAGAATGGCACCTAAGCACCGGTCCGCCCACATATCAAATTATCAAAGTAGCGAACACGAATCAAACCAACATGATGAAAGTGACTAGATGAAATTCTCATGTACCCTCAAGAACGCTTTGCTTATTATAAGAGACCGTCTTGGCCTGTCATTTGCCTCAAAAGGATTGGGCTACCTTGCTGCACTTTTGTTACTACTATCATTACTTGCTCATTACAAATTATCTTGCTATCAAACTACTCCGTTACTTACAATTTCAGCACTTGCAGACATTACCTTACTGAAAACCACTTGTCCTTTCCTTCCGCTCCTCGTTGGGTTTGACACTCGTACTTATCGAAAAGGCTACAATTGATCCCATATACTTGTGGGTCATCAACAAGCCCTGGCCGTCCATATGCGCGAGTACGCGTTTCGAGACCCCGCTCTTATGTACGTACGTGGTCGTATTTTTTGGCGTGTGGCTGTATATACGTGTACACGGTTTAGACGGGACAGCCTGAACTGCTACGTGGGGGGACTATGACATGTGTTGCTACTTACTCGGCCACGGTTCATCGTTGCAGAGTGACCGATTGACCAATATGTACGTACACGTTCGCGACAAGACAGACAACGCTACATACGCTTCGACCGGGTGGGTCCCAGCTGTCAGGGAGGATAAGGACGCACTTCCTTGCGTGAGAAGATATAGCTGCTGGGTCCCATCTGTCAGGGGGAATCATTTTTTTGCCTGTAATAAGGACGTACTTCCTTGCGTGCGAAGATGTGGCTGGTGGGTCCTAGCTGTCAGGGGGAGAAAACATTATTTTTCAAGGTAAAAAGGATGCAGTTGCATGCATGCATCCATGGGCGTGGTGCGTCCCCACTGTCAGCCTCTCACGTACAGTCATCTTCCGATGACTCTCGTTTGTTGACCATGTTGACCACACCGTGCCGAGCGCACCAAGGCCGGTGGACGACGGCGAAGCCCCAGACTGGAATGACCCGGAGATGGGGAAGACGCGGCAGTGGAGTCGCAGATGGAGAGGAGTGGGAAACTTGACCGGTTCAGGTGCGCGGTAGCACTACCGCCCATGGGAGACAGGAGCAAGAATAGAGGTTGAAGAAGCAGCACGACTGTTGGATTAACATCCAAAGGTCCAGCTGCTAGAATCATTTGTTGATTAAGTTGACAAATCCCTGCGTACACGTCAGCTTAGTAGGCCCACAAGTCAGCCACCAAATCTGCCGGGTCCCAGCTATCATCAGGAGGAATAGTGTTTTTCACATAACTTCCTTCCATGTGAAGATACATCCGGTGGATCCCAGCTGTCAGGGGGAGGAAACATTTTTTCAGCTTAATAAGGAGGAACTTTCCATGCGTGCGACCATGGACCTCATGGGTCCCAGCCGTCAGGCTCTCCACGTACAGTCCTTTTCCGGTGACTCTCGTTTGTTGACCACGCTGCACCGAGCGTAGTGAGGCCGTGGACGACGGTGAGGCCCCGAATGGGAATGACCCGGAGATGGGAAGACGAGACAATGGAGTCGTAGATTGAGAGGAGTACAAGGGTTATAACCGGTTCTGGTGCGGCGTGGGGCTGCAGTCAGTCGAGAATAACTGGAGGTGTGGAGGGGTGGAGGGATAGCCTGGCCGGCAGTGGGGTAGTGCTTCGCAGCGATGCTTGCTAAGCAGAGCCGCTAGCCGCCGGAGGCCGGAGCAGGCGGTCCCGAAGACGCTGGAGGAAGAAGACGAGAGATTGAAGGTGCATGCCAGCCGTTGGATATAAATCCAATGGATGTGGATGTCAGAATCATTTGTTCACTAAGTTGACAACGCCTTGTGTAGGCTTCGACCTATTGGCCCACATGTCAGCCTGAAAAATTGTGGCATATATTTAACCCATGTTTTCTAAGATTTACAGTCCATCTGCTGGGTTGGGTGAACAAATAATTTCGCGTTAATGCGGCCCATTTAATATTTTCTAAGAAATCCCAGTCCATTTGCACTTTCTTGAAATACACGAATTAGCTGGGCTTGTTCTATATATAATTTTAGGTTAGAAGGATCAATTAATATCAAAAATAAACCAGAGCGACAAAATTTATATATATAAAATTAACAAATTAGCGAGTTATTGCTCAAAAGAAAAATGAGCGCGTTATTATTACATTGGTCCTTAAAATCTTCGCAAGCTTTTGTACGCAATCACCAGGATTTTCCTTGCCTGTGAGTCAAACAACCAGGATTTTCCTTGCCAACTTTTGTTAAACATTTATAAGACATGTGATGTTTTTATAATGTATATATAAGTCTCTATTAAATATACGATAATATTAACAATATAAATATATATAATGTGGTTAGAAGGGGAAACATAAATTGGACACAACATTATTATTCTTATATATAGATAAATAGAACAGAGATCTGTGTTATATTTAAAAAATATATTGGGCCATCGATCTTTAAGAAAAGTAAAACCTACGCTGGGACGCCCATAGGCCGGTACGTACATGATTGACCTCAAAAAATAAGTTGAAACCACTGTCTCGGTATGTCGTGGGCTACGCATGTTAAAAAACAAAACCTAGGCCTAGCTGATATTTGTTCGCCCTCTGGAAAAAATGATACTAGCTAGATCCCTGATACCCCTTTCCCACAACAACAACAAAAAAAAGATCCCCCATACCCCTGAAAAAAAGCTCCCCGATGACAGTCATTGTTGGAAATTTATTTCGTTTATTGACTATAGGTTGACAAACCCGTGGGCCCCAACGTCAGTATACAATTAGGAGGAAGCTTTTTTCCAATGAGGCACTTGTTTCCGTACGGCTTGGACCTGGTGGGTCCCCACTGTCAGTCTCTCGGCGTACAGTCCTCTCCGGATTCCTCTCGTTTGTTGAGCATGTTGACAACGGTATACGGCGGCGCCACGGCGAGCGCACATGGACGGGAAAGAACCGGAGTCGGGGAAGACGCCTTCATTCTTTCGAACATACCGCACTAGCCCAGTGGCTACAGCCCTCTCACCCAAAAGCTGTACTGCCCGGGTTCGATTCCAACTGGTGCAGTTGAAAAATATCTAACACTTGCCAAAATTTCGTCCCTAGTTTACCCAGTTTTTCGCACACTCAACATTGTCTTGCCATTTTGAAAATAGCATATCTTTTTGACTTTGCATCGTATGAAGACGTGCTATACATGAATGTTGATCAGCATGATGTTAACTTGTTGTTAGTTCCATTTTTTACCAATATAAAATTTCCAACATTCTGTTATCCATGTTTGAAAAGTGCCTGTTTATTTAAATGCTCTGCCTCTGAAACATGCAGTTTCTTATCTAAAAAGCACTTGGACAAGCAGCCATCACCGGTGTTGGATTCGATGTCGCGCTTCTTCAATTCCCCGGTAGCGCAAGGGGGAAATAAACTTCTATCCTGTGCTGCCGGTTGGGGAATGGAGCGAACTGTATTAAAGAGGGTGCCGACAGCGCGACTGAAGAAGCACATCAGACGCGATTTTTTTCAGTGGATGGCTCTCGATGGCGTTTTTACTTGCCTCTGCACCATACAACTTGTATTTTTATCCTTCCGGTCCATGGTGGACCAGCAGCCCATTTGCTGGGCGGGCCAACCTACAGAAAGCAGCACTTGATTTTTCATCAAGCCCCAAAAACAACGCAGTACTATGTTTGTTTTGAGGCCGAAAACATTATGGCAGGGGTTGAGTGGGGGAGTGGGGAAGACAACAACAATATAAAAAAAAGATGATGCACCGTTGCTACCCTAACAAGCAGGTGCAATTCTTCTCGGGAAGAAGGTGTGCCGTTGACACCCACACGTCACAAATCCCACAGTAGACATACTAACAACCTCACACACAAGTACAACAGAAAAGGTAAACATTCGTATCAAACTCTGGTTCACAGGACACGTTCATATTCATAGCCAACATTCACAATCAACAACTCAAAAGATTCATATATACACAAGTTCAGCATGTCTATGCATCCAAATAATTAATAGATCACAAGACAATATTCATAGATAATTCACAAAAAGATTCAGATATACACGTGTTCAGTATGTTTATGCATCCAAATGATTGAGATCACATCCAATATCATCCATGGACAAACTTTAATTACCTAGGGTACAGACTAGTAAATGGTGTTCACTCGGAGGTACTTCTTGCTAAAATTAATGCTTGTATGAATAAACTTTCGAGTACATAAGAGGCAGCACACACAATCTGAACTTTGCTTGTAGGTTTATCCTCGAGATAGTGGCCTCGATGCCGAGGGAGGTTTGAGCAACTTGGCCAGTACTTTCATCCAACTATTTTACTGGCTCATCTTGGTCCTGTAGCTCGCCAAAATTCTACATTGCACACAATAAAGGAGGCGGTCGATAAAATGAACCACCCAAATTTTTTGTGCAGTTCAACTGAAATGGAGCATCCCTGGCATGCAGACTGATTAAGTGCTAGATGAATATATGCGTCAACCAACTTGTCTGGAATCTTTAGACTCCATGCCATGCAATTCGCTACCATATGTGCCGATAACCAAAAGGCACAAGTTGGGACCAAAGACTGGACTGCGTTTTTCTGGGCTATGTGCCAAGCAATATTTTTTGGCATTCACTCTCCTAATACTTGGAGTTTGACAACTGGTTGACGTCGGTTGATACTCGAATGAATATGGGCACTTCTTCTTGTCAACATCGATGCTTGTCTAAGTGAACTTTGGAGTACATAGCAGCAGCATAAGTATCTGTCCATCTGATCTTTTTGTGCAGTTCTACTGAAATCGCCCAATGTAATGATTTTCCTGCGAGTTCAGGCTCCAAGTTACTCCTTTATGAAATCGGCAAACAATAGCACAATACCAAATTACCAATACATATGACAAGCACAATAATCAGGATAAAGACCGGTACCAACCTGTGTGAGGTAGCATATCAATTACAATTTCCTTTGACTGGAAGCCGAGATAAGCAACTGGCATGAAAGGAAGGAAGCAGTCGAGGCAATGAAGCACCCAAAGTTTTTGTGCAGTTCCACCGAAATCGAGCATCCCTGTTGGCACATATATTGAGAGAGTGAGATTACTGTAATAGTGGGACTAGTTGACGAAACACACACTAACAAATAGAAGCACCCTCATTATCTTAATGGGTAAAGTTAGCAACATAGTAGTCTTGCTTAAAGAGAGGTATTAGTTTATTTAATCAGTGCCAATTAGCTCAACACTCAAAGCATTGCCATGTATCATAGGTTGCAAAACTTTA
Source organism: Aegilops tauschii subsp. strangulata (assembly GCF_002575655.3). NCBI lineage: Eukaryota > Viridiplantae > Streptophyta > Magnoliopsida > Poales > Poaceae > Aegilops > Aegilops tauschii. The sequence continues at coordinate 411,436,285 of NC_053037.3, read as the reverse complement.
ACATGCAAAGATAAAGGAGTTTATCATGACAGTAGCAACACAGTAGCACGATACAAATAGAGATGACAACAAACTAATATGGATGAAGGCCTTAGGCCAGTACCAACCTGAGCAAAAAAGCTTATTCAAGTAGTCCCAGAAGAGATGATAAATCGCTCACTGGAATCACTCAATAGTATATATTTTTGTGCACTTCAAATGTATGGTTGAAATCACTCTTGTTTACCAGTGGTGAGATTATATTGAAAGATTATCAAGAACTTCCAGCAGAGTTAAAGCACTGGTTGGGATACATTTCATTGTATTCTCTTGTGCAGTTCCACTAAAAAGTATGATTGGCACAATATGATCCCTGTTTGCACAAGTAGGAACAAGGTGAAACCTTCATTAGCTTAGTGAGAAAGGATAGAAAGACATTTGCATATTACTGTAACAGTAGCATCAAATTCATGATGGACAATACGCAAAACATTGCCTCATTGAACTAATGGCAATAAATTGACATGCAAAACAATAGCATTATTATGTCATGACACTACCAAGATTCCCTCCCTGCTCCAGCATATGATTCACCTCCACAGACACACATACACACGTACATGATTCAACATAGGGTGCTACTAAAGATTTGTTTAACAAATTAGTGCTACTTAAGTAATCCTAATTAATTAATTGACCTTGCAGGAGAGACATCAGAAGTGGAAGGGCTCCCTGGAGGATCGTCTCACATGTAAGGGAGATGTTGTCGGAGCCCTTGAATGGCCCCGACTGAGGCCTCGGCTTCAGCAAGATCACCTTGGCACTATTGGTCGTGTAGAGCTGGGTCACACATGCATCCAGAATCCAGTTAATTAGTGTGATGTGTCGTCAAGCCAAGTAATACTCTGTTGCATTTCTCTATCTATCTCTACTCTACTCTTATAAAAAACAGAGTTGGAGATGATGGTGTGCCTGCCATCCTGCAATATAGGCCGTCCGATTTATATCTGACGGATAGGAAGGAAACTCTGCCAATTTTGCAAAAAGATACCCACACCCCTCTCCACATTTGCAAATAAGGCCTTCCCTCGTTCATCCTTTTCTCTCACAAGATAAACTACTCATACAAATGCATCTTGATGTTACGTGAAACGCATGGGCATCTTGCTAGTCTACCAAGTAAATTAAGACTAGTAGCAACACAACAATACAATACCACTAGCAAGATGTCAGGAAAACATAGGATGGTACCATCGTGTGATCTTCTTCATTTCCTCCTTCTTATTCTTCTTCGTCTTCCTCTTCATGCTCTGTTTCTCTTTCTCCTCACCAGTTGGTGAAACCAAGTACATGATTGGCCTTCTATTTCAGGATTGGTTTTGTCTGTGAGGGAGTACAAGTGTACTAGTAAACAATAGCACCATTTTCTCATGGCAATCGCAAAATAGAGATGAACACATGCATTAAATGTCATTCTTACCTAAAGGAAGGTTATGGTGCCAATATGGATGATGAAGATTGGAACACAGATCTCCCTTTGTGCAGTTCCACCAAAATGAACCAACGGTTCCATTCTGACATTCCAGTTAAACAACACAAAAGTCACTTCTTTTAAGAAGTGTTTTGTGCAGTGCATCAAAAGGTCGCAATAGCAACGAGGTGAAATGGATATCCCTGTTTGCACAAAAAGCTACAGAGGAAACAGTCAGATTCTCAAACAATTACTGGCAAAAACTATTGGCTAAACTTGTCATGGCTTATAACAGTGGCATGGCTTCATTTTACCAGGGGCATTAGATTAAGAACAACTAAATATTTGCTACAAGGGCATGGGACAGTGGGTGCACCAGCAGTCCAGCACCATCTACCTAAACCGGGGCATAAAGTGGTGATTCAGAGTTTGTTGCCCTGAGAAACAAATATCCAAGAAACATATCTGGGTTGGTCCCATTTTTTTTTCACTCTAGCCACTCCTATGTGTGGATAGCAAATCTAGTCCCATTCATACCACTGTGTACAGCATTTCCCCTATATTCCCCTTTTCGACCAAGAGACCGGTTGGATGACCAGTCTGTACTACTTTCACCCCCTTTCCTTCCTGTTTGTACCAAGTCTGATGTACATACTAAATTTCCCCCTTTATTTATTGTTCGAACCAAGTACAAGATTTGACTCCATGTAGTAGCTTTACCTCTAACAATAAAAACAAAATAGGTGACGTTGGACCATCCGATCGAGAGGGGCTGAGAGGTAGAAAATGATGCACATGCAGCAATGTAGCAAGCTTGGGAAGTAGAGCTAGGCCGGTTTCGAAGGAAGATATACCAGAAGGTCATTGGGATGTGGATAGGTGTGGGCGGCGGGAGGCCGGATCCGCCCACACTAGGGCAGCGACGAAGGGATCGGAGGACCTCCGGCGCCTGCGCTCGACCAGAGATAACGTTGCGGCCGGCAGTGGGTCTCCTCCCTCGCTGTCGACGACGGCCTAAACGCTGCCCCTTCTCCCCTTCACCGGCGGAGGGGGATATGTCCGGATCTGTAACCAGCGGTGAGCATAGAAAGACATTGTTACCACCGCTATCTTGTTTTGAACTGGAGAGGATGAGAGTGTTTGGATAGAGCAACCCTAGCAAGCAAGCGCGAAGGCTCCGGCCTATATATATACGTATAGTGGCGTAGTTTTCTTTTTTACTCCATCAAAACAATCGCTTAAAATTGTGTACGTGCCAGGTCACCGTTTTTTGAGTTGTTGATTGTTTTTTGAGATAGCTACCCGCTTATTCCAAGTGGTGTTACGGTGTGCCAGGTCGCACTTTGTATCGTTCAAGTCTGGTACTAGACCCTCCATTAAGTGAACAACCATCGCCTCATAAAATTTGTGAACAAGCCCACGGCTAAAATTATCGGAAACGTGGGCTGCCCCAACATGCATTATTATTTATATTTCCTATGTGGGAGTATCCTCAAAACAAAATGTGAGTGTACAATATTTATTGGGCCCCTTTGTAATTTGTGCTAAATTTTGACCAAAGATTTAACTAACAAAATGTTAGTGCATGTTAACAGAAATTATATCCTTTGATTCGTATTTGAACATAGTTTTCAATGATGTAATTTTTTGTGACATGCATGGACATTTGGTTAGTTAAATTTATAGTCAAAATTTGGCACAGATTATCATAGGAACCAATAAACCAGGACGGAGCTCCTCGTATATCATCCAAACTACTGTATTTGACTAGCCGCTCTATCTACATGCGGGACATCAAAGCATCCGGGCCCGTGTGACATCCACCAAATCACAGCGAGGTGCTACAGTCGAGACTCGCCGGTCACCCCGGTGTGGCCGTCATGACCCATCATATCACAACACCCATACCTTTACTAGCAGCGGTAAAGTGGCCTTGAAGTTGGACTGGACGAAGCAACCATCATTTCACCGGAACGCTCATTAAAGCCCTTTCTTGAAGAAAACCTCACTCCAGGCTACTCACTTCTGCCATTTTTCTTCTGTACCGACGAAGGAAAGGTGGGCGAATCAGTGATGCTACTATATTTTCATTCCAAGAATCTTCTTTTGGCGAAGCACCGGCCGATTCTCACAGCCTATTCTTTTCTCGTTTTCATTGCAATTGTGGTTTCCTTTCGATTTCTTTTTGTTTGTCAATTTATTGATGGACCCTGGAGCACTGGGCAAAGAGTTGCCGACAGACAACCCACTCGAGACAGAGATCTCCAGGAAGCGAGCACCGGCCAACGAGTTGGCCATGTTGGCGGGCCAACCCATGGAGACGAAGGACTCCAAGAAACAAGCACTGGCCAAAGAGTTGACGACATTGGCGGACGAACTCCTCAAAGAAAGCTGGAAGAACAGCAAGGGCCCCATCGTGCCTACCCCAGAAACTCTAATGGCCACCTATGAGAGGCTCAAGGCCGAGTTTGAGGATATAGTCGCCATTGAGAAGCAGTATGTCCCTGGCAAGGCGATGGCCCCCATCGAGGAGATAGCCCCCAGAGGGATGGGATCCCCCAGTGAGCTGCATAAGGTAAAAAATAATGGCTTACCATAGTTGTGGTTTTTGATTATTTGCAATGTGCTTGCTAATTTGTTAGGGTTGTGCAGGTGCCGGTGGACGTCCTTGATGATTCCGATGTCACGGTCCGTCCTTTGGACAATGCCCCAGAGATCATTTTCGATGTCGCGGTCCGTCCTATGGACATCGCCCCGGAGATCGATTCTGATGCCACGGTCCGTCCTGTGGATATTGGCCCGGAGATTGATTCCGATGCTGCTGTCTGTCCTGTGGACATCGCCCCAGAGATCGATTCCGATGTTGTGGTCCATCCTGTGGACATCGCCCCAAAGATCGATTCCCATGCCGCTGTCCGTGCCGTGGTCATTGCCCGAGAGATCGATGACAAGAAATAGTTGGTCGCGCTAATCCTTCAAGGTAGTTTTCATTGTGTTTGATTACCAGAATGATGTGCGTTATCAAACCATCTTAGGGCTAGTGCATTGTCTTGTGTGGGCGGTACTTGCTACTTTTATTTGGTAGTGAATCATGCGAACCCTCTCTGACTTATGGAAACAAATGTATCCTCACCAGCTTTTGATGTAATATATGGCATGCTTAGATGTAAGTTTGAACTTTTTATCATATCAGTAGGGCTTGTTTGATGATTCTTGGTGTTAGTAGGCTAGCTACTGTGCGAGCTATAGTACTTGCAAAACACTCACCGAAGAGAAACGTTGGGGCTGATGAGCTTGTGGTACGCTTATAGGTCTGATCCGTCGTCTATCGGCCAATAGCCCAAGCTCCTAAAATTGTAGGCTTAGCGATCGATCGGACAATAGTCCACAATTATACATTAATTCACATCAAACTCAAAGAGTTGGTTCACGGATACATTCAGGCCTCATTTGGTTGATAGGGTAGGAAAAATGTAGCAATAGGAAAGTCATAGGAAATGGGATGACATGTATCTTAAACCTATGAGTAGGAATAGGAAAGGAGATGCCCTTGATTCACATCATAGGATTTTTTCCATTGAGTCTAGGCTAATGTTTATTTTCCTATTGAATGTGGAGGATAGGAAGAATTCCTCCATAGAAATATGATTCCATTCCTATAAACCAAAGGGCTCTACTGAAATTTTTCCTATATAAATCATATCCTATGAAATTCCTACAAGATTCCTCTAAACCAAAGGAGGCCTCACATTAATAGCCAGCAAAATTGGCACGTACTTGTAACATGCGTGAATGTGTAATGTTTTTGTTGGAAGCGTGAATGTGTAGTGACGTCGTACTTTCGGAGTGGCTACTGAGAGTGTGTACGTGTGCTAGAGGGGCTGTGGGATAGAGTCATGGGGAGAGAAAGACCCTCTTTCTACTCCTAATCGTTGGATTGACAAAGGATATTTTTTGAGAACACAAAATCATAGCAGTCCGGAGACGTACTCCCTCCGTTCCAAAATAGATGACTCAACTTTGTACTAACTTTGAAACGGAGGGAGTACAAATCCTAGGCGGGCTAGTTTGGCCTAGTGGGTTTCAGTGATATGACGTGCTACAGTGCCGCCCAGTCTTCGCGTGTGGTAGCAGTATTGCAGGTACAGTAAGTTTTCTTGAAGAAGCGGAATTCAACAAAGTCATGATGGTTCCTTCGTCCAACCAACTTACAGTGAGAAAGGTTGGGCCTGCGCTACGACCGGGGTGGACAAGGATAATTTTGTGCATGGCAGGTGGATCAGGATGGTTGACGTCCCACATGTCTGCGAATGAAAGTATTCTTTCCGATATCGAGGACGAGCAACGAGTATTCATTGTTTATTTTTTATGAAAGCTATTGTCTCCATTGTTACGATGATACGTCTCCAACGTATCTACTTTTTCTCACGCTTTTCCTCTTGTTTTGGACTCTAATTTGCATGATTTGAATGAAACTAACCCCGGACTGACGCTATTTTCAGCAGAACTACCATGGTGTTTTTTTTGTGCAGAAATAAAAGTTCTCGGAATGGAACGAAACTTTGCAAGGAATTTTTATATCAATAATAAGAATTTTTGGAGCCAACAACCACTAGAGAGGGGCCCCTGGCTGGGCACAACCCACCAGGGCGCGCCCCCCTCTCACTGGTGTGCGTCGGTCCTAAACAAACGGTTTAAAACCCCTTTCCGCGATGGCATTCGGAACCGTCGCCAAGTGAGTGTGGGCGATAGGGGGGTCCTTCCCACACGACCCAGAAACTGCCGGGGATAGGGCCCCTACAGTACTCCTACTCGTTTCTGCTCGCATTGCCATCGCAGTCGATATTCTGTGGTGCTACGTTTACGAGGCGCGGCCCATCACAAACGGTTCACGATTATAGAACGTGTATGATGCGCGGCCCATCACAAACGGTTCACCGTTAAGAAGATTAGCTAATCGTCGTACGAGTGTCGGACAGGATTATGAAACGTCGGACCGTCATAACATCGTCGTACACAACAAATATCGCACACGCTATTCTGTGGTGCAACGTTTACGATGCATACTTCATCAGAAACAGTTCATGGTTGCGAATCGTGTACGATAAGGCAACTAACACAAATGTTTAGTTTGCCTACATCGTTTGTGATATTGTCTGACATTGCACACACTTTGCAAACGGCAACTGTGTGCATGCTTGCACAAGTTTGCTCTCTGTGAACCGTCTCGGATTATGGTGCATATCGCAAACATTTGTGTTTTACCAACCGTGTGTGCCGTAACAACCTGGAGAGCGTAATTTTACCGTAATTTAATTGCTGCTTTTCCAAATTGTACCGGATTTGGATTTGAATTTGAATGTATGCTACAAATTATTCATATCCATCAGGTTCAAACAACCAATGCATTATTCGATTCATAGGTACATATGTTCAAGAATTACAAAAGAACCAAACAAAGAATGATGAACCACAATTGTATACTTGTACTATTAAAGACGGTAAAGAAAGAGGCGAAATATATTCTAGTTGCTAAACAAGGTGAAGCGGAATGCCCATATTGTGCCCTCCTCCATGCAGAAGGCACGCACGACTCTAGTCCAACCCCTTGTGATGGCCGACCGCCCATCCTTCATGGTCTTCATGAAAACATCTAGATAATCATCGTGTTTTGGTAGAAATACTTTAACCTTTGCATGCCCACCAATCATGTAGTTTGAGAGGTAATGTCCGGTGGTAGGTGCGACATATGCCAACGGGTGGCTTATCATTGTGGGAGCCAGTAAGACATCGCTGGTGCCTGGAAACGGGATAAGGCGAAGACATGCACACCGGCGGATCTTACCCAGGTTCGGGGCTCTCCGTGGAGATAACACCCCTAGTCCTGCTCTGCGGGGTCTCCGCATGATCACTAGATTAATACAAGTAGCTACAAGTGCTCCTTGAGCTGTTTGGCTAGGGGAAGAAGAAGGGCAAGGCTAGCTCTCCTTTTCTCTCTATGTGGTGTGTGAAACTATGTGAGATCAACCCTTTGCATGGGTGTCCCGGGGGGTTTATATAGGCCTACCCCCCAGGGGTACAATGGTAATCCGGCTAGGAGCGGGTCCCATCCGTCAGTGTCTGTACTCGCCGGCTTCTCCGCCGGCCATTGGGGCCCGCCGACTGGTTGGTCCCGCCGGCTGCCGGCCTCTTGGCCGACAGGCCGGACCCACCGCTTGGGGGCCTTGTCGGCGGCTGGTTACTGTCGCCTCGCCTCTGATGACGAGGGCTTTGTCGAGGTAAGCGTGGCTACAGTGCCGCCACCTTGTGGGCTCTCACTGTAGCCTCACCTCGTCTTGTCTCCTTAATGATGCACATGTTTCGAGGGAGGAAGGTAGCCGGCTATTGGGAGCCGGCTACGCCCCTGGCCGACTAGGGGAGGCCGGGCCGCCTTCGATCGTCTCTCTGGCTAAAAGGGCCCGCCGCTCGTGGGCCGTACTGGCGCCTGTCGTGGGTGACATCGAGGTCAACATGGCTACCGTGCCACGCTGGACGGGAGATGGCTGACCCGTACGGCGCCCTATGGCCATGCCTGTTCCGGGATTCGGGGGTAGTGGGCTGTACTGCGGCCACGCCCCGTCCTATCACCGTTATGTGGATGCAGTCTTGGTGGGTGTAGTCTTGACTAGCTTCTGGGAGTCGGCTCTCTTCATGGCCGGCTTCTGGGAGTCGGTCCTCTTCATGGCCGGCTTCCTGGAGTCGGCCATCTCGTAGCTTTCCTTGGGAAGGTTTTTGAGGCCGGGTCGCCTTCTGGTAGTCGGCCCTGGGGATAGCCGGCTAGAGGAAGGCGGCCCCATGCTCTGGATACTTGAAGGATCGAATGGCCTGATAATTTTTTGAAGAGCCAGGGGGAGTCGGTTAGGCTACCTGTGGCCATTTACTCCGACAGTAGTCCCCGAAGCTGGTTGGGCTTCGAGGCTGAGAGGAGGTCGAGAAGCTCGGTCAGCTTCTTATCTTGACGAGCCAGCAGTTGGGAGCCGGCTTCGGTTGGGCACGCCATCTTGGCGAAATTTCTAAAGTCGGAAGGCGGGAGTCAGTTGGCGCGCGCGCCGGGCTGTGGGCCGGCTGCTTGCCGCCCGCGAACCACGTGGCATCCTCCGGCTGAAAAAAGCCTGCCAACACACGCGCGCGACATGACGTCGCCGCAGGCCGGGGGCCACCACTCCTACGCCTAGGCCCAGGCGCGGATTCTCTGTGGCCCAAAGCTGTCCGCACGTCTTCCGGTGGCGGTTTCCGCACGCCGTTAGGGCGCAATAATCGCGGGACGTGGGGGAGTGGGCGCAGTTAATCCCACGTTCCTCCCCACGCCTCGCCTCCTCGGCTTCGCCGCACGAGGCTATAAGTAGGGGGAGGAGGGGAAGTGACAGACGCTCGCACGCTCCTCTTCTCTCCGCCATATTCTTCCTCCTCCTTTCCATCGCGGCAGCGTCTCGCCGCCGCGCCGTCTCACCAAACTTCGCACCACCCCGCAGCTTCGCCGCCGCGGGGCCATGCTCTCTCCGCCGCCGCACCCTTTCTCGCCAGCTTCTCGCCATCATGCAGTACGGCGGGGACTGGGACGACTCCAACATCCATATGGACCACATCGACTTCCTCCGCAAGACGCGGCGGTTGCCCGGCAGGGACCAGGTGCGGGTCCGTCTCGTGCCGGAGAAGGAGATCACGCTGGCGCCGGAGGAAGGCGAGCGGGTAATCTTCCGCTCGCACTTCCTGCGCGGCCTCGGCCTGCCGGCGAGCGCCTTCTTCCGCTCCTTTCTCGAGTTCTATCAACTCCAGCCGCACCATCTCACCCCGAACACGGTGGTGCTGCTGTCCGCCTTCGTCACTCTGTGCGAGGGCTTTCTTGGCGTTCTCCCCACCCTCAAGCTCTGGGGGAATTCTTCCAAACCAAGCTCGGCACCCGCATGCAGGGCGTGCCGGCTCAGAGCGGCGCCTTCATCGCGATGCGGAGGCCGGCAGCCGACAACCCCTTCCCCGTCGTCACGCTGATCTAGTCGGTGAAGCGCTGGCAAAAGTCGTACTTCTACGTGAGGAACGTCGCCCCGCAAGGCGACTACGTCAACTTGCCGGCTTACGTAGCCGGCCCGCCAGCTGGGAGGCGGCCCCAGCGGTCCTATCGGGCCGTGATGCTGTCGCCGGCAGGAGCCACGGCCGTCGCCCGACTCCGGGTAATGATCCAGTCGGAGGGCCTGACTGGGTTCGACCTGCTGACCGCCTTCGTCGCGCGCCGGGTGCTTCCGCTTCAAAGCCGCCCTCATCTGATCTGTCAGATGAGCGGCCAACTCGATCCGAGCCGGATGTGCACCAAGGACACGCCTCACGACGAGGTGGCTCATATGGTGAATTATCTTGCGAACTGCAAGCTCTCCGCAGAGTGGCGGTTTGGCAAGGAGCCGTACTCCCGTGCTCATCCCCCGCCTACGGTATGCTCTCTTTATCCTTTCTTCTCTTAGTTTTGTCGCCGAGTTTTTCTTGGCCGACTCTGACTAGTCGGCACGTCTTGGCAGAGCCCTCTCCTTTGACCTACGGCTGGGTTGGGGGAAGATCGCCGATTTCTTCCCGACCGGGCGGAGCATGACTTGGAGGACCACGACTTGGGGGCGGCCGCCATGGACGACAACACCGAGGCGGGAGGCGGCGAAGCCGGCGGTGAAGCAGGCGGCCCCGGGCTTGGAGTCAGCTTCGATGACTGGCCAGATGACGACGAGGCGGAAATCGTCCCACGCCGCCAGCCGGCGTTCGGCCATGGCGCGGGTTCCTCCGCCGCGCTGCCTGCTCGGGGCGGCAGGCAGAAGCGCAGGGCCGCGTCGGGCTTGTTCGGCAGTCGGCCGAAGAAGCCCAAGGGCGGGGCGGTGGCGACCAGGCGGGATGAGGCGGCCGCGAAGGCGGCCCGCTTCCACAAGGTGGTGAAGCTGCCGCAGACGGTGTCGGCGTAAGTGTATATTCTTTTGCATACTCTTTCTTCTTTTCTTGTCGATTTCTGAATCCTTGTCTTTTCTCAAAAATCAGGGCTCCGCTTTCTCTTGAGCGGGTTGCTACCGCCTCTGTGGTTGGATCGCCGGGAGGATCCGGGAGCACCCGCCATGTGGATCCCCGCGCCGAGCTTCAGGCGGCGACGGAGCGAAATACGCGGGAGGCGCGGGAGGAGCGGGAGGCGGAGGAGCTGAGGGCGGCTACCGCCAAGGCGGCACAGTCGGAGGAGTCGGCGAAGGCGCGTGCCGACGCGGCGGCCAAGGCCCAGGCGGAGGCTGCAGCTGCAGCGACAGCGGAGGGGGCCTTGCTCGTCACCCCCCTTCGTGTCGCGGCGCCCGAGGTCCCGGAGCCCCCACCGGAGGGAGCCGGCAGTGACCTGCCGGGGTTGGAGAGGGAGGACGACGTCGTCGTCTCGGAGAGGGAGGCGGCACCATCTTCGCCGACTGGGGCGGCCCAAGGCAGCCGGCCTAACGTGCCGCCTGCGCGATCGGCTGGGGGCGAGCCGGCTGCGAGGACGGACCTGGTGGTCCAGTCGCCATCGCGCCATCGCACGGGGAAGGCCACTTTGGCTCCGGACCCGCAGAAGGCCGTAGGCTCCAGCTCGTCGGCCCAGGACGTGGAGGCGGCCAGCGCCAGCTCGGGGTGGACGCTGGGTGGAGGGACGGCCGTGGTGAATGTGGTGTCGCAAGAAGTCCGGAACCGGCTTCAGTCCCAGGCCGCGGCGTTGAGGCAATATAATGACGAGTTCCTCGCGACGCGGGCGGCCATTCGGGTAAGTCTTCCCTTTTTGCTTCTTGATCTTGGTTTCTTCCGTGGGGGAGCGTCAGCGCACCCACTGGGTGTAGTCCCCGAGTTCCGAGTCGGCTGCTGAGCAGGCGGCTTGGAACTTCTTAGTGGGCTTTGTTTGCTATCTTGTTCTCATTCGCTTCTCTGCCAGACTTGCAAGACTAGCACAACCTCCATGCAGCTGCCTTCAACTCCCAGGCTCGGGAGCTAACCCAGAAGAATGCTGATCTATCTGAGAGCCGGGGTAAGTGCTTCATCTTTTATCTCACGTGGGGGTGCGTCAGCGCACCCACTGGGTGTAGTCCCCGAGATTCCGGCCGGCTGCTGAGCAGTTGGGTCGGATCTTTCTTAACGACTTCTTTCTTCTCTGCCATGTCTGCAGCGGCCAACGCCAAACTGAGGGAGCAGCTGGGTGGGACTCAGGCCGCCCTTCGCGCTAAGGAAGCCGAGTTTGACGCCTTGGCCCAGGAGCGTGACCGCCTGGCCAAGAAGCTAGCCGACCAGGAGGAGAGCCACAAGGCGGCCCTGAAGGCGGTGCAGGACAGCGAGGCCGCCCTCCAAGCCGAATATGAGATGGAGGCGGCGAGCTGGGCCGAGGCGAGGCAGTCGTTGATCAACGGCTACGGCCAGATCGAAGACTTGATTGACGGTAGGCCGCCCTCTTCTTCGTCCCTTGCTTGCCGCTTGCCGTTTGGTTCATTTTCTGACTTGGTATTTTTCTCTCTTTTCTCTTTCTTTCTTGCGCAGAGTACTTCCCTGGCTACTCTACTGCAGCCAACCAGGTCGTCGAGGCCCACCGCGAGGCGCAAAGGCAGGCTGGCACCAAGATCGCACCGAACGCTCGCCGGTCGCTGGAGGAACAGCTCTTGGCGATTCAAGCCCGCCTCCAGCCGGCTCACTGCATGCTCCGCCGGCTTCAGCGTGTTGGGGTGCAGGTGCTGGCCGCTCTCTGGCCCGGCGAGGTGATTCCCCGCACTCCCAGTCGGACTGCCGACTGGCTGGAGGTGGCGGCCGGCCGCTTCGAGGCCTGGAAGGCTTCTGCGGCTCAGTCAGGCGCCAGGCGGGCGCTGGAGTTCATCAAGGCCTGGTATCCCGAGCTGAGTTTGGACCAGCTGGCCACCTGGCGGCAGGAGGCCGACACGGAGCTGGAGCCGGTGCGGCCGGCTATCATCCAGCGAGCCTCGGCGATCGCCGACTACACCGACACCAGCGCCTTTGCTCCTGAGGTGGACGACAATGGCGTTGCCCAGCCGGAGGAGTGGTTCGGGCTGAACCCGGCAGATGGCGAGGACTCGCCGGAGGAGATCGACTCCAACGACGAGGGCGAGGAGGAGGAGGACGAGGGTGAAGGCGCCGCGCCAGATGGTGGAGCAGCCGGTCAGCCTCAGCTTGACCGTGCCTCCAGCAACAAGGCGCGTGCGAGCGCACCGCCTGCAGCTGGCGATGATCAAGCCGAGACTCGCTAGCCGGCCACTCCTCCAGCCGGCGCTGCCGTCTCCACCGACCAGCCCGGCTCCCCTGCTGCGCCCTTAGTCTAGTCTGCTGCCTCTACTTTCCTGTTTTATTACTCTTGGAACAGTATTTTGTTAAGTTTGCACAGTTCCACCCACTGGGGGTGTATTCGAACTATATTGACTGCCGGCCTGTTGAAGGCCTTATGTGTAAATATAATCATGCATGCGTTTGGCTTTCCCTTGTTCTTTGCTTTTCATCCTTCGGCTGTTTCCTTTGCCGCCCTCCCTTGGTTGCCGCCTTCCCAGCCGGACAGCTGCTCTGCAGTCTGTGGCTTGAGAAGTGCTTGGCCGGTTGGGAGGGCAAGTACTCTAGCTTTGTTGGATTGTAGCAAAGTGACTAGGAAGCCGGCCAGCCGGCTGTTTTGACAGCCGGTAGGCGTGGTTGGAGGCCGGCTTGTCTTATATAAGTTCGTTAGTCCTTAGCCATTTTTCGTGTGGGCATCCTTTCTGCCTTTGGCTCTTGCTAGTCGGACAGTCGGTTCTTCGAGCTGCGACTTACAACAAGAGAGGGCTTGGGTGCTGGTACACTACTTGTCTGACTTCAGGTAGAACTTTTAATATAACTTAAGGCGGCCAGTCCCCGGGCCGACTAGTCGAACCCGGTGCCAGATAGAAAATCAAATGTAATAATACATTCATGGGTATGACACTCGTCATTCATAGATAAAGGAGGGCAGTCCCCGAGTGCGCCTTGGGGGGCCCGTTGTCTCGTACTTAATACAAAAAGGTAGCATGATACATACTGCTTTTAACTGTAAAATCTTCTCAGGAGGTTGGCGTTCCATGGTCGTTCCGACTCCTTGCCGGAATCATCCCTCTTGCATGCTCTTGGCTTCTGTACGTCGATCAGGTAGTAGGAGTCATTGCCTAGGGCCTTGCTGACGACGAAAGGGCCTTCCCAAGGGGCCGAGAGCTTGTGCTGGCCAGCTGTTCGCTGGATCAGCCGGAGCACAAGATCGCCCTCTTGGAAGGATCTTGGCTTGACCTTCCGGTTGTGGTAACGGCGCAAACCCTGCTGGTAGATGGCGGACCGGCTGAGCGCTAACAACCGGCCTTCTTCCGGCAGGTCGACGCCGTCTTCTCGCGCTTCCTTGGCCTCCGCCTCAGTGTACATGGTGACCCGAGGCGAGTCGAACTTGATGTCAGTTGGGATGACAGCCTCGGCGCCATATACAAGGAAGAACGGAGTGAAGCCGGTTGACTTGTTCGGGGTAGTACGCAGACTCCAGAGGACAGCCGGCAGCTCATCGAGCCAGCAGCCGGCCGAACGCTCCAGTGGTACGACCAGTCGGGGCTTGATGCCGGAGAGGATGAGGCCGTTTGCTCGCGCGACCTGGTCGTTTAACTGCGGGTGGGCAACGGACGCTAAGTCCAGTCGGATGCCCTGTGTCGCGCAGAAACGTGCCAGTGCTCCCTTGGCAAAATTCGTGCCGTTGTCGGTGATGATGCTGTGTGGTACACCATACCGAGTAGTGATGTCTGCGATGAATGTCACGGCAGTCAGCCCGTTCAGCTTCTTGATCGGCTTCGCTTCAATCCACTTGGTAAATTTGTCCACGGCGACAAGCAGATGTGTCATGCCGCCGCGGGCTGTCTTGAATGGGCCCACCATGTCCAGCCCCCAAACAGCAAAGGGCCAGGTGAGGGGGATAGTCTTGAGTGCAGAAGCCGGCAGGTGTTGCTTGGAACTGAAGACTTGGCATCCTTTGCAGCATTTGACTAATTCCTTGGCATCTTCCAAAGCAGTCGGCCAGAAGAAACCATGGCGAAAAGCTTTGGCGACAAGTGATCTTGAGGCTGCGTGGTGGCCGCATTCGCCTTGGTGGATATCCTTGAGGATTGCTATGCCCTTCTCTGGCTCGACGCAGCGCTGGAAGACTCTAGTGACGCTACGCTTGACAAGTTCTCTGTTTATTATTGCGTATGCTCCGGCTCGGCATTGCACTAGTCTTGTCGAGATCTCATCAGTCGGCAGCTCTCTGTTGACTAGGAAGTTGAGGATGGGTTGGGCCCATGATGGAGCTGTGACTTCTTCTATTGTCAGTACGGCCACTGTGACCAGGGTGGGTGGGTTGGGTGGTGGAGAGTTGGAGTCGGCCATCGCCTCTTGTGTCGTTGCAGTCCTCGGGCCGACTGCTGCAGTCCCCGGGCCGGGTTCTGAAGTCCCCGAGCCGGGTGCGACTACGGCAGTCCCCGGGCCGCTTGTCGAAGTCCCCGAGCCGCCTGCTGGGTTCCTCCAGTCGGATCCGGCTGCATTAGGGGCGGGCGGTACGAAGATAGAGTCCGATTCTGGAGACGGCTTGATAGACGGTTTGAGGAGGCGCTGGAGAGAGACACCGGTTGGTATAGCCTGTCGGGTGGAGCCGATCCGTGCCAGGGCATCTGCTTGGTCGTTGTCGGCCCGTGGCACCTGGAGGAACTCGCACCCTTCAAAGTATCCACTGATTTGCTGGACGAGGAATCGATAGCTCGCCATGTTTGCGTCCTTGGCGTCCCAGTCGCCAGATGACTACTGGACCACCAAGTCCGAGTCGCCATAACACAGGATCCGGCGTATGCCGAGCTCTTTGGCTAGCCGGAGCCCGTGTATGAGCGCCTCGTACTCAGCCATATTGTTGGAGGCGGCAAAATGGATTTGCAATGTGTATCTGAGCTTGTCGCCTTTGGGAGAGGTGAGGACGATGCCAGCTCCCAAGCCGGTGCGCATCTTGGACCCGTCGAAGTGCATCCGCCAATGAGTGGAGTCGGGAGCCGGCGGCAGGTACTGGGTCTCGGCCCAGACGACAAGGAAGTCGGCCAATGCTTGGGACTTGATGGCGGTGCGGGGCTGGTAGAAGATTGTGTAAGGAGCCAGCGCAATGGCCCACTTAGCCACCCGACCGGATGCATCCCGGCTGCCTATGATCTCGGCAAGCGGGGCGGTGCATACGACCGTGATGGGATGCTCTTGAAAGTAGGGCTTCAGCTTCTTGGTGGCGAAGTACACTCCATAGCACATCTTCTGGTAGTGCGGGTAGTTTTGCTTTGAGGTGGACAGTACTTCGCTTAAATAATATACCGGCCTCTGGACTAACTGGGCTCGGCCTTCTTCTGGGCGCTGGACCACGATGACTGTACTGACCACTCGGCTAGTCGCAGCAATGTAGAGGAGCATGGGCTCCTTCTTAGTCGGCGCCGCCAGGACAGGTGGAGTGGTCAACATCTTCTTCAACTCATGGAAGGCTTGGTCTGCTTGGTCGTTCCACTCGAAGTGGGTGGATTTCTTCATGAGTCGGTACAGGGGGAGAGCCTTCTCTCCTAGCCGGCTGATGAAGCGGTTTAGGGAGGCCAGGCACCCGGTGAACTTCTGAACGTCTCGCAACTTGGTGGGAATCTCCATTCTCTCAATGGCCTTGATCTTCACAGGGTTGCACTCAATGCCGCGTTCGGTGACCAAAAAGCCTAGAAGCTGGCCAGCTGGTACTCCGAACACGCATTTCGCGGGGTTGAGCTTGATCTAGAATCGGCGCAAGTTGGCAAATGTTTCTTTGAGGTCTTCCAGCAGGGTGCCGCACTTATCTGTCTTCACCACAATATCGTCTATGTAGACGTGGGCATTTCTGCCGAGTTGCTTGAGGAGGCATTTATGCATGCAACGCTGAAAAGTGGCACCAGCATTCCTCAAGCCGAATGTCATAGTCAGGTAACAGAAAGCTCCGAATGGTGTGATGAAGGCGGTCTTCAGGCGGTCAGCTGGGTCCAACTTGATCTGGTGGTATCCTGAGTAGGCATCCAAGAAACTCAACAGCTCGCATTCGGCTGTGGAGTCTATCACTTGGTCAATCCGTGGTAGGGCAAATGGATCTTTGGGGCAGGCTTTGTTGAGGCTAGTCAAGTCTATACACATACGCCATTTGTTGTTCTTCTTCAACACCAAGACCGGGTTGGCAAGCCACTCTGGGAAAAACACTTCCATAATGAAGCCGGCGGCCAGGAGCCGGGCTATCTCTTCTCCTACGATTCTTCTCTTCTCCTCCGACAGTCGGCGGAGAGGCTACTTGACTGGTTTCGCGTCCGCTCGGACGTGTAGCTTGTGCTCGGCGAAATCCTTCGGAACACCCGGCATGTCCTTTGGGGACCACACAAAGATGTCTCGATTCTCACGGAGGAAGTCGACGAGCTCGCCTTCCTATTTACTGTCCAGGTTTGCACCAATGACAGCAAACCTCTCCGGGTTCTCCGGGTCCAGAGGTATCTTCTTCGTCTCCTTGGCTGGCTGGAAGGAGCCCTGAGCATCATATTCCTTGGGGTTGGGGGACAGGGCCGGCTGCTTGCCGGCCATGGCCACAACTCGCTCCAGCATCTTCTTCTATTCAGCAACCACGAGGGACTCGGCCAGTTGGCTGCTGGTTGCAGCGCACTCGATGGACTTCTTGTAGTCTCCGGCTATAGTGATGATCCCCTTCGAGCTCGGCATCTTCATCTTGAGGTAGGCGTAGTGGGGCACAGCCATGAACTTGGCCAGGGCAGGTCGGCCAAGCAGGGCGCGGTAAGGGCTCTCTAGGTCCACCACTTCAAACCAGATCGCTTCTCGGCGAAAGTGATCCTTGTCTCCGAAGAGAACATCCATCTTGATCTTGCCGATTGGGGAACAAGACAGGCCGGGTACGATGCCATGGAACACGGTCCGGCTTGGCATGAGCTGCTTCGCCTTGAGGTTCAACTTCTCCATGGTGTCGCGGTACAGTATGTTGATACTGCTTCCGCCATCAATCAGCACGCGGGAGAATCGGGCAGCTCGCCTCTCCGTCGCGAGGGTGACGTCCAACACCAATGCGTAGGAGCCAGGAGACGGCATCACCTCTGGGTGATCGGCCCGGCTCCAGCTGATAGGCCTTTCAGACCAATGCATGAACTCGGGGTTGCTGGAGGCGACTGTGTTGACCTCTTGGTGCTGTCGGCGCCGACTGCGCTTGTCTTCAACCTGGCTCGTGAAGACGGCGTAGGTGGCGTGCTCATCTGGGAATTCATCCTGAATGGCTCCGACTGCTGGGGGGCTGGAGGCGGCGGGCTGGGAGGCGGAGGCGGCACCAGGCCCTCGCCCTTGGAGATCCGCATGAGCCAATGGCACTTCCGGGTCGTGTGGTTGGACGGCATCGCGCCGCTGTGGAATTTGCAGGGGGAATCGAGAGTCTGCTCGTAGGAGAAGGCCGGCTGCCAAGCCGGCCTGCCGCCCTTCTTCTTGGGAGCGGGCCGCTCTTCGGGCTACTCGTCTTCGACAGTGGCCACCTGCCGACTGGTGGAAGGCGACATAGGGGCTTTGCGCTTGTGGTCGTTCTGGTAGGGGCGCCGGTTGGAGTCGCCAGCCGGCGTCTTGGGAGCCGGAGCGAGCACCTTTCCAGAGGCGTCCACTCGGAGCTCGGTCTTCATCGAGGAGTCAGCCATGGCGTACTTGTCTGCTATGACCAGCAGCTCGTCGAGGGTAGTCGGCTCGTCGCAGAGGAGTCGGTGCTTGAGGAGGGTGCCCTCTCGGCACCCGGCGGTGAAGTATTCTATGGCCTGAACCTCGTGCACCCCCTCGCAGGAGTTGCGGAGCTCGGCCCACCGCGTGAGGTAGTCGCGAGTCGATTCGCTGGGCCCTTGGACGCACAAGGAGAGCTGGCGGGGCTTTGGAGGCCGCTTGTACGTGCTGGTGAAGTTGCGGACGAAGACTTCTGTGAAGTCCAGCCAGCTGTTGACGCTGTAGGGCTTGAGGCTGTTCAGCCAGGTGCGTGTCGTGCCTTGAAGCATGAGAGGGACGTACTTCACGGCTACGCGCCTGTTGCCGTTCGCTATGCTGACAGCGGTAGAGTACTCGATCAGCCAATCTTCCGGCTTCACGGAGCCGTTGTACCTGGGCGTGTCTCTGGGAAGTGAGAACCCTTTGGGGAAGGGCTCGTCGCGGATGGGGGGCCAAAGCAAGGCGGGCCGACATCGTCTTCTTCTTCTAACGCCAGGGATCGCGCTAGGCGGTCGATCCGGTGGCGGGCATCATTCTCGCCGACTCCTTCGCGGTGGCCTAGTCGGCCACCGAGAGTCGGATGCGTGACAGGCGTCGGGGTGGGATATCTCTCTCCATGAGGCGGGGGGGGGGGGGAGGCGGATTGCCTTGTCGTTCCACCGCTCGGGGACGGCCTTCTGCGTCGCGCTCGATGGTGATTCGAGTCCGGCTGCGGCTAGCAGCCGGCTCCTTGTCTTTCGTTGCGCGGGCGCCGCTCGCAGTCGGCGACCGGGATGTTGCGGCGTGTTCTCGGTGTGGGGGAGGACTCTCAGCGCGGGCGCCGGCTTCATGCCGTTCTGCGGCCGCGTTCAGCTCTTCTGCGGCTGCCTGGGCAGCACGCAGGTTCTCAAGCGGCGTGACGTAGACTGGGCGGTCTGCCCCCAGCATGCTGGCGATGGCCGCGCCGCGCTTCTTGACAAGGCTGGCTCGGCTCGGCCCGCCTTGAGGCGGCGTACCAAAGGTGGCGCGGTCAACTTCACGCTGGTGAGCCTCAGTGAGGCGTCTCATGGAGGCTATCTTCTGGCCCTCCGCGATGAGGGCGAGGCGGCGTGCCTCCAGAGTCTCGGCGTCGGCGTCGGCCGGGATGGGGACGGACAAGTCGTGCATCGCCGCTTGTAGGGCGTCGTGGGCGTTCTCGCCCGAGTCGGCTCCGTGGCTGATAACCAGCACCTCAGTGACAGCGCTGCTGCCACTATCGACTCGAGGGAGAGGGTCGTCGAAGATCACCACGTCGGTGGGGAAGGCGTCAAGCGATGCCGTGTCGGAGTCGACAAGCATCGGGTCGGT
The DNA here is from genome assembly GCF_002575655.3 of Aegilops tauschii subsp. strangulata. NCBI lineage: Eukaryota > Viridiplantae > Streptophyta > Magnoliopsida > Poales > Poaceae > Aegilops > Aegilops tauschii. The sequence continues at coordinate 411,416,718 of NC_053037.3, read as the reverse complement.
GGAGCCGACCGACTCCAAGTCCACAGCAAGCTCGCTAGAGACGTGAAGCTGGTCGAGGAGGCTGACGAGGCGGCTCTCGGGGTAGTCTGTGCCCACGTCGGACGCGGGCTCGTCAGAGATGCGAGTCTCGCCAAGAAGGTCGGCGAGGCAGCTCGCCGCGTAGGCGTCGTCGACGCCTTGCTGCGCATCAGGGCAAGCGCCATCGGGCGTAGCGGGATGGCTACGCTCGCGGGGGAGGAAAAGGGTTCCCGTCCAGAACAGGTCTCCGGACGACGGTGCACCTGGCCCCACGGTGGGCGCCAAATGTCGGGTGGTAGGTGCGACATATGCCAACGGGTGGCTTATCATTGTGGGAGCCAGTAAGACATCGCCGGTGCCTGGAAACGGGATAAGGCGAAGACATGCACGCCGGCGGATCTTACCTAGGTTCGGGGCTCTCCGTGGAGATAACACCCCTAGTCCTGCTCTGCGGGGTCTCCGCATGATCACTAGATCAATACAAGTAGCTACAAGTGCTCCTTGAGCTGTTTGGCTAGGGGAAGAAGAAGGGCAAGGCTAGCTCTCCTTTTCTCTCTATGTGGTGTGTGAAACTATGTGAGATCAACCCTTTGCATGGGTGTCCCGGGGGGTTTATATAGGCCTACCCCCCAGGGGTACAATGGTAATCCGGCTAGGAGCGGGTCCCATCCGTCAGTGTCTGTACTCGCCGGCTTCTCCGCCGGCCATTGGGGCCCGCCGACTGGTGGGTCCCGCCGGCTGCCGGCCTCTTGGCCGACAGGCCGGCCCCACCGCATGGGGGCCTTGTCGGCGGCTGGTTACTGTCGCCTCGCCTCTGATGACGAGGGCCTTGTCGAGGTAAGCGTGGCTACAGTGCCGCCGCCTTGTGGGCTCTCACTGTAGCCTCACCTCGTCTTGTCTCCTTAATGATGCACATGTTTCGGGGGAGGGATGTAGCCGGCTATTGGGAGCCGGCTACGCCCCTGGCCGACTAGGGGAGGCCGGGCTGCCTTCGAGCGTCTCTCTGGCTAAAGGGGCCCGCCGCCCGCGGGTCGTACTGGCGCCTGTCATGGGTGACATTGAGGTCAACATGGCTACCGTGCTGCGCCGGACGGGAGATGGCTGACCCGTCCGGCGCCCTGTGGCCATGCCTGTTCTGGGATTTGGGGGTAGTGGGCTGTACTGCGGCCACGCCCCGTCTTATCACCGTTATGTGGATGCAGTCTTGTTGGGTGTAGTCTTGACCGGCTTCTGGGAGTCGGCTCTCTTCATGGCCGGCTTCTGGGAGTCGGTCCTCTTCATGGCCGGCTTCCTGGAGTCGGCCATCTCTTAGCTTTCCTTGGGAAGGTTTTGGAGGCCGGGTCGCCTTCTGGTAGTCGGCCCTGGGGATAGCCGGCCGGAGGAAGGCGGCCCCATGCTCTGGATACTTGAAGGCTCGAATGGCCTGATAATTTTTTGAAGAGCCAGGGGAGTCGATTAGTCTACCCGTGGCCATTTACTCCGACAGGTAATCTTGAGTAAACTGCTTTGGCAACCACTGCAAAGGAATAAGATTTCAGACATTGTCATCAAACACAACTCATTATGGGCAGTAAAAAGAAGGCTACAGAGTTCTTACTTACCATCCTGCAGTTCGCTGTTGTCTTGGATAAAGTGTAAACAAATAGTTTAATTGCCATCTTTGGACCCATTTTAGTAACAATTTTGATCAGCTTCCTCACTTGATGCTGGTTCATCGATATCTCATTGCCCCATACGTCGAAAGGGTCGAAACGTGGATCTTTACCAATGACATATGTACCTAAAAGCACCAAGTTAATATTAGAAGCTAAACATCAATGGCACAATGATGTAGTACAACACTCTTTTATAGTATGTCTATATACATCCGTATGTGGTAGTCCATTTGAAATCTCTAAAAAGGCAAATATTTAGGAACGGAGAGAGTATCTTATAACATCCAATATACTCACATATTAGATGAATTAACATCTTATATTATGGGCCGGAAGGAGTTTAGTTCATTCTTAAAAATTATCTGTTGTTGTATCCACGGGTTACAGTTAGTTTGAGCTAGTTCGAGCTCAAATAGCCCTAAAGTATATCTAAACATGAGGGCTAGTTTGAGCTAGTTGCAACCCACCCAAAAAAACTAGTATCCAACCCAAGAGGTGCTAATTGGAGCTAGTTCTCCTAGTGCTTTTATTGTCAATCTAACCCTGCCATCCAAACAACTATTTGGATGGAGTTAGTTCAGGGTTAGTAATGAGCTAGAAACTAACTCTAACCTCTAGCTAAGTTGAGTATCCAAACAGGGCTGTGTTGTTGCTGTTGTTGTTGTTGTTGCTGCTGCTCTTCTACGTATATCTAGACATCATTAGAACATTAATGTAACACTCTTCCTTGTTGCTATGTAGCCTAGAATTGCATATTTAGACATTAAGTACAGTGCATGTTGCTATGTAGCCTCAGATATATTACATATGGCCCTAGTTAACCTAAGGAAAAATGGGTTGCAGATATATTCAGTTAAAAGTCTGATTCACCGATTAGTCCCTTATCAACCGCCGACCTATATGGTACCAGCTACGGATATCCTGAACAGTGAGCAGATATAAGCCATGGGATGAAACTAACCTCGATGGAAAACAACAGTCGTTCCCAAAATTGTCCTGTGTAGGTACATCCAGAAGCATGTTAAGCACAACAGGCTAAACATCAACCAAAATTACACATGGCAGACAAAATAATCTCCAAAAGAGAGCTTTAGTGTGCAGGTTTAAGCACACTATTAAAGCAAAACAAGTGGAAAGGTGTGCTAAATGCAACAGGCCTAACATTTAACAACAAGCAAACATGGTCATTCAAACTGGTATTGTGCCGGTCTAATGTAACATCCCAAATTTTCAATTTGGAATGTTATACATTAGATCATCATTGCATATCATATTTTATTGCATTTTTGGTTTGATCCTAGAAATTCTACGCAACTCAAGGACCCACGGAGAGAGTTGGGGATTTCGTATTTTCATATTTGGGTTTTCTCAAATTTTGAAAATAGGATCATTTGATTTTATTTATTTTATCTTCAATTATTTCATTTATAAAAATAAGAGAGAGGGAATAAAATGACTTTCCCAAAAATAAGAAATATTGAGGATTTAATAAAAAAAATCAAATCTTATTTTATTTGGAGTTTTGCTATTTTATTTGAATTTAGGAAAATTGCACGTTTTTCAAAATTGCATTTTAGGGCCAAGAAAATGTTCATCTTGTTCTAAATATCTTATTTGGACGGTGAAAAATTTATTTTGGCATTTTTAGAGTTTTATTTTATTTTCTAGAATTTTTCTCAGTTTCGGCGGAATTGTTTAAAAAAAAACTCCCGCGCGCCCGACTGCGCCGAAGCCCAGCCGAACCAGGCCGGCCGGCCCGCGCCACCGCCTCCCGACGCCGTCTCTGGATCGGAGAACGCCGCCGCCGCCCGAGTCCGGGAGGAGCACTCCTCCCGAGGCGCCCCCTTCCCCAAGCCGCGCCGCCCCCCTCCTTAAATAGCCGCCGCCGCCGCCCCTCACCCTGCCAACGAACCCGCAGCCCCGCCGTCGGAACCCGCCCTGCCGCCGGAGCCGCACCACCGCCGAGTCGCCCCGCCGCCCAAGGTCGTCGTCGCCGCCGGGAAAGCCGCCGCCGCCGACGCCCGCAGCCCCGCCGCCCCACGCCGCCTTCCGTCGCCCCGCCGGAGCCGCCGGACTTCGCCGGAGCCCCGAGCCGAGGTAGCCGCCCGCCGCCCGGTTTTCTAAAGAAACTGATTCGGTTTTTTTAGAAAACTCTAGGTTTTTTTAGATCGGTTTTTTTTCGGTTTTCTTATTTAGCGAGCGTTCGTTCGCTCGTTCGTTCGTTTTAACAAACGCGTTCATCGTTTAGTTACAGTTAATGAACGAACGTCCGTTCCATAAACAGTTCGTCAGTTTTTCTTTTTCTCGGATTTCCCGCGATTATTTCTGATCGCAATTTCCGATCTGTTTTTCGTTTTGGTTTAACTTTTCGCTCGTTTGTTGGAATCAGGCGATTCAAGTGCCTAGAGTTTCGTCTCGAAACCCTCTTTCTGTTTAACCAACTCAAACAAGTTTTTGCTACTCTAAAATTTGACTTAGGTCCAGATTAGTAAACGAAGCTTGTTTCTTTCGCCGTTTGACTTTCGTTGCTTCGTTTGATTTGATTCTTTTTGCAAACCGGAGTTCTTAAGTTGAACTTTCTGGTTAGATATCTTATTTGAGTTTTACCTGTGCATTAGACGAGTACTTATTGTATGCTTGTTTGTTTGCGATAGAGTACCAGGAGTGCGCTGCTTGCTACTTCGAATCCCTAGGTTTCACGGATCATCAGCAAGGCAAGTAACACTTTGATCATACCTCTTTTCATACCCAGTTTTATTGCATTAGATCAATCCTCAAACAATTGCATGATTAGGATCTGATTAAATTGTGGGTTGGGAAGTAGCTGATGAGGTAGAACCTATTGCCCTGTTTATTACCAAACCCTTGGGAGTTACTTCTACGTTTGCTTATATTGCTATGCTATGCTAGTAGACGTGGATTGGGTGAGTGTATCCATGACAGATGTGAGATTGTTAATTAATGGTTTAATTTAAGGTGGCTACTTAAACACACATCTGGGTGGATTGAGGCACCTGGGTATTCTAGTGATTGCCTGTTTTTTTTATGGACCGCCACCCAGGCTCAAAGGGATCATGAGATTATTCATGCTAGAAACTTCCGTGTGCAACCACAAGCTATTATGGGCTCTAGCATAGTTGATTAAGTTGTGTGAACTCTTACACTGGTAGACTAGCAGATGTAGGGGTTGTAGGTGGTACTGTCTACCCGATCGTAAGGTGCAAACGCTTCTGAAAGACTATGTCTCGGTCATCCGTTTCTCAAACATCATGTAGTGCGAGAATCCCAACGGAGGAGATCGAGTCTTGTGGGGAAAAGTGCGCAAACCTCTGCAGAGTGTATAAACTAATCATGGTTAGCCGTGTCCCCGGTTATGGACAACTTGAGTATCTAGTACTTGGATTATCATGTGAATCTCATCATGTTACTTTAATTAATTTTGTTGGGATTAATGTTGAAACTTAATTGGGATTGAGATGGTGTCACCCATTCTCAATGTTTAACAACCACCATGATAGTTAAATAAAATTTATTCCTTTGTAGTAGGGAAAAATTGGCTTTTCGCAAAACTGTAACCATAGAGCTTTCCACCAGCCAAATATGCATGTAGTATAGCATTATTCTGTTCATTACTCTCTATGTGTTACATTGCCAGCATATTCCATGTGCTGACCCGTTTTTCGGGCTGCAACGTTTCATGTTGCAGACTTTTCAGACGACGAGTAAGGTGCCTTAGGTCGTGGTTCTATACTCAGTGATGCCGTTGGAGTTGATGGACTCGCTTATCTTCCAAGTCTTCCGCTGTTATCTTTTTTAGATGGCCTTAAGCCATATTTATCGTATTAAGTTCTCTTTTGAGACATTCGATGTAATAAGTGTGTGATTGCTACTCTGTTATAAATCCTTCGAGTACTGTGCGTGTCAGCATTACTGATCCAGGGATGACACTGATGCACAGAGACTTGACCGTCTGAGGTCTGGTCGCTACAAGATGGTATCAGAGCACACGCTGACTGTAGGACACGACCACTAAGCTTAAACCCTAGATCACTATTCTCTTCTCATTTCTGACTCCTCTCCATTTTCCACTCTTTTAGGATGACGGATGCCAGGAACAAGTTGATGCAACCAGATGAAGATACACCCTTTGGACGCCACTTGAAGGAAGTCACTAGATACCTGAACATCGGAATACCAAGCTTCACCGGAACCTACAACGCCACACTACCAGAAGAGGAGCGTTGGATGATTCAAGTTCAAGTTCCAGGAAGGACGTTCATGCACGTCACTGAGCCCGTAGAGTTTTCCTTTGATGCACCAACCTGGAGTCTAGGAAAGAGCATGGCAGCCCACATCACCATGGGACGCATTGGAGAAGTTTACCACAAGGAGCTTAAGGATACCATTTACCAGATTTGTGGGCGCCGAGATGAGCAATGGGAGATGATCAGTACCAAGAAGGATAGATCAATTGCAGCTTTCATCCAGGAGTTAAACCAACACATTCGTGGCCAGGAGAACCAAATGTGCATAGGCATGATAGATCTAAAGAAGGCATTGACCAAGATCACGGAGCTGGAGGAAGAACTCAAGGCTACACGCGAGGATTATATGGAGGAAATCGTCGCACTGGTGGAGAAGAATGACGACTTGGAAAAGAAGATCGGAGTATTCATGGGAGACCCATCACCAGGAGGAGAAGACGATGATTGCGCTTGCCCGGATAACTACATCATCATCGACGACACCGACTCGGACCCCAGTGAAGATGACTTTGTTGATGAAGCTGGAGTAGATATCATGGAGTCTTCGACCGATCAAAATTTCTAGTAGACCACCATAATCAGTAGTAGTATTCCCCCATGTATATAGTATAGTCCGAGCACTTTGTGACGATGGTTAGATCGATTGTATGCCTTGTTTGAATTGATTTGAGTGGATTGTGTTTGTCTCATGTGCATATGGGTAGTGTTTTCTCTCTAGACCTCATTTTATTCTAAATTCTCATCTTTTCTAAACCCATCAGATGCCTCCGAGACGCGACACCAGATTTGTTTTCCCACCAGAGATCACTCAGTTGATTCAGCAGCAGAATGTCTTGATGCAAGCACTAGTACAGAACCAAGGCAACAACAACAACAACCCACCACCACCACCACCTGTTGATCATTTGACCCGTTTCTTGAGGCTAAATCCGCCGGTGTATTCCAGTAGCACCGAGCCGATTGTTGCAGATGATTGGCTCCGCAAAGTTGGAAGGGAGTTGACCACTGCAGGATGCACAGATGCAGAGAGAGTGCGTTTTGCCGCACATCAGCTTGATGGACCCGCAGCATCATGGTGGGAGAATTACACAACCACTCACCCCATCGACACTGTCACATGGGACCAGTTTCAGCAAGCTTTCCGTACTGCCCATGTTTTAGCAGGAGCTATGGCCATGAAGAAGCGTTAGTTTCGCAACTTACGCCAAGGAGGACGCACCGTAGGCCAGTATGTGGAGGACTTTAGTAAGTTAGCACGTTATGCCCCAGATGACGTTGCTACAGATGCAGCCAAGCAGGAGAAGTTTCTGGAAGGGCTGAATGATGAGCTGAGCATGCAGTTGATGGTAGCAACCTTCAACAACTACCAGGAGTTGGTAGATAGAGCTCTCATGATTGAAGGGAAACAACAGCAGATTGAAAGCCGCAAGAGGAAGTATGGACAAGGGAAGTACAATTCTGGAGCTCATCAGAAGCCACGTTTTACCCCGAATTCGGGAGGACCTTTTCAACATACCCATGGAGCAGGAGGTTCGCACAACCACAGTGGACCCAGGAATGGTAATGGGAATGGAGGAAGCAACGGACAGAACCGTACCAACCCATCGACCCCAGCTAAGAGAGATCTGAGCCAAGTCACTTGCTACAAGTGCCAGAAGACTGGACATTATGCTAATGAGTGTCCTGAAGCTAAGAATGGAAATGGCAATGGAAGCTCTGGGAAGAAGCCCAACCCTTTCAACAAAGGACATGTGAACCACGTTAGCGTGGAGGAGGTTGAAGCCCAGCCAGATGCAGTAATAGGTAAGTTTTTGGTTAAGTCATTTACTGCACTCGTTCTTTTTTATACTGGTGCATCGCATTCATACATATCAAGGGGATTTGTGGATAAGTATAAATTGCCAACCCAAGCCCTTAGGTCACCCATGTTAGTAACCTCACCAGGAGCAGAGTATATGGCTAGTCTATGGTGTGGTCGGTTACCATTAAGGATTGGTAACTACGTGTTTCCCTCGGACCTAATAGTACTGGAATCGCAAGGACTGGATGTGATATTAGGCATGGATTGGTTATCGAAGTATGGAGGGAACATTGAATGCGCTAGTAAGTTGATTTTTCTTACCACCCCAGAAGGAAGAAGGATTAAGTATGTATCCCGGCATGTGCCGAAGAGGACTCAGGTGAATTCTTTATCAGGAGTTGTACAGGAGGAAGTACCAGTGGTGAAGGATTTCCCTAACGTATTTCCAGAGGAGTTGCCAGGCATGCCACCGGATAGAGACATTGAGTTTTTGAATGAGCTTTTGCCAGGCACAGGGCCAATATCTAAGAGACCGTAGAGGATGCCCGCAAAGGATTTGGAGGAGATTAAGAAGCAGATTAAGGAGTTGCTGGATAAAGGCTATATTCGCCCAAGTTCTCCACCTTGGGGATCGCCAGTGCTTCTAGTGGAGAAGAAGGATGGATCGTTAAGGATGGTTGTTGATTATCGAGGACTGAATAAAGTGACCATCAAAAACAAGTACCCACTGCCGATGATCAATGATCTGTTTGACCGCTTACAAGGAGCTAAGATATTTTCCAAGATCGATCTGCGGTCAGGATACGATCAGTTGAAGATTCGAGAACAGGATATACCTAAGACGGCTTTTACCACTAGGTATGGGCTGTACGAGTATACTGTTATGTCATTTGGTCTGACTAACGCACATGCCTATTTCATGAACCTGATGAACAAGGTGTTTATGGAGTTTTTGGATAAGTTTGTCGTGGTGTTCATTGATGATATTTTGGTCTACTCCAACAATGAAGAGGAGCATAAGGAACATTTGCGTTTGGTACTTGAGAAGCTCAGAGAACATCAGTTATACGCCAAGTCAGAAAATGTGAGTTTTGGTTGAAGGAAGTTGGATTCATCGGATATGTTATATCCGGAGAAGGAATAGCAGTAGACCCCACCAAAGTTGACACTATGACAAACTGGGAATCACCCACATCAGTTGGAGAGATCCGGAGTTTTCTTGGACTTGCAGGATACTACCGGAGATTCATTGAGAATTTCTCGAGGATTGCTAAGCCCATGACGGAGCTGTTGAAGAAGGACACCAAGTTCAACTGGACTGAGGAATGTGAAGCTAGTTTCCAAGAGTTGAAGTAACGTTTGGTTACATCACTAGTGTTGATTCTGCCAGATCAGCGCAAGGATTATGAAGTATACTGCGACGCTTCTCATCGAGGACTTGGAGCAGTGCTTATGCAGGAAGGAAGAGTTGTTTCATATGCTTCATGACAGCTTAAACCCCATGAGATGAATTATGCTATGCATGATTTGGAGTTAGCAGCCGTAGTACATGCGTTGAAGACATGGAGACATTTTCTCATCGGAAACCACTGTGAGGTGTACACGGATCACAAGAGTTTGAAATACATCTTCACGCAGAAGGAGTTGAATCTCAGGCAAAGGAGATGGTTGGAGCTCATAAAGGATTATGATATGAGATTGCATTATCACCCCGGAAAGGCTAACGTAGTAGCAGATGTGTTGAGCCGCAAGAGCCATGTCAACACACTCATGACCGGAGAGTTGCCGAAGGAATTAGCCGAGGATCTTTGCGAGCTATGTTTGGAAATAGTTCCGAGAGGCTATGTTGCAGCATTGGAGATATAGTCTACTCTGATGGATAAGATCAGAGAAGCTCAGAAGACAGACAAGGAGATTGCCGGAATAAAGGAAAGGATGAGCAAAGGAAAAGCCAAGGGATTTCGTGAGGACGAGCACGATACCTTATGGTTTGAGGACCGCGTTTATGTGCCTAATGACCCGGAGATCAGGAAGTTGATTCTGCAGGAGGCTCATGACTCGCCGTATTCGATTCACCCAGGAAATACCAAGATGTATTTGGATTTGAAGGATACTTTCTGGTGGACCGGAATGAAGAAGGATATTGCGGAGTATGTAGCAGTTTGTGATGTATGTCAGAGAGTGAAGGCAGAGCATCAGAAGCCAGCAGGATTGCTACAGCCATTGCTGATACCCAAATGGAAGTGGGATAAACTAGGCATGGATTTTATCACGGGATTGCCCAGGACTCGTTCAGGCTATGAATCAATATGGGTTGTAGTCGATCATTTGATGAAGGTAGCTCATTTCATCCCAGTGAAGACCACTTACACCAGTGCTAAGTTGGCAAAGATATACATGACTAGAATCGTATGTCTGCATGGAGTTCCGAGGAGCATTGTATCAGATAGAGGAACCCAGTTTACCTCAAAGTTCTGGCATCAGTTACATGAAACTTTCGGTACCAGGCTAGAATTCAGTACAACCTTTCATCCATAGATAGATGGACGGACCGAGAGAGTCAATCAGATTCTGGAGGACATGCTGAGAGCTTGTGCGCTAGATTATGGATCTAGTTGGGACGATAACTTGCCATATGCAGAGTTCTCTTACAACAACAGTTATCAATCCAGTTTGAAGATGGCCCCTTTCAAAGCTTTGTACGGAAGGAGGTGTAGAACACCATTGTTATGGGACGAAGTTGGAGACCGCCAGTTGTTTGGACCAGATTTGATTAAGGAGTCTGAACAGAAGGTGAAGTTGGTTCGCGATAGGCTCAAGGTAGCCCAATCCAGACAGAAGAGCTATGCGGATTCAAAACGTAAGGAGACAGTTTACGAAATTGGAGACAGAGTTTATCTTCGTGTATCTCCACTTCGGGGAGTTAAGTGCTTTGGAGTTAAGGGAAAGTTAGCGCCACGTTTTGTAGGACCATACAAAGTTTTGGAGCGTATGGGAGAAGTTGCTTACAAGTTGGAATTACTCGAAGGATTGTCAGGAGTTCACGATGTGTTCCACGTTTCCCAGTTGAAGAAGTGCCACACAGAGATGGCTGATATACCGCTGAGAGATACAGTGCCACTGGAGGCGATTCAGTTGGATAGTGATTTGACTTATGAGGAGAAACCAATCAAGATTCTTGAGTATGCCAGCCTAGTCATCCGCAGCAAGGTTATCAAGTTTTGCAAAGTTCAGTGGAGCCACCATACCGAGGATGAAGCCACCTGGGAGCGAGAGGAAGTCTACGGAAGGACCACCCTCACCTATTTTCTAGCCAACCCGAATCTCGAGGGCGAGATTCATCTTAAGGGGGGTAGGTTTGTAACATCCCAAAATTTCAATTTGGAATGTTATACATTAGATCATCATTGCATATCATATTTTATTGCATTTTTGGTTTGATCCTAGAAATTCTACGCAACTCAAGGACCCACGGAGAGAGTTGGGGATTTCGTTATTTTCATATTTGGGTTTTCTCAAATTTTGAAAATAGGATCATTTGATTTTATTTATTTTATCTTCAATTATTTCATTTATAAAAATAAGAGAGAGGGAATAAAATGACTTTCCCAAAAATAGGAAATATTGAGGATTTAATAAAAAATCAAATCTTATTTTATTTGGAGTTTTGCTATTTTATATGAATTTAGGAAAATTGCACGTTTTTCAAAATTGCATTTTAGGGCCAAGAAAATGTTCATCTTGTTCTAAATATTTTATTTGGACGGTGAAAAATTTATTTTGGCATTTTCAGAATTTTATTTTATTTTCTAGAATTTTTCTCAGTTTCGGCGGAATTGTTTAAAAAAAAAACTCCCGCGCGCCCGACTTGGCCGAAGCCCAGCCGAACCAGGCCGGCCCGCCCGCGCCATCACCTCCCACCGCCGTCTCCGAATCAGAGACCGCCGCCGCCGCCCGAGTCCGGGAGGAGCACGCCACCCGAGGCGCCCCCTTCCCTAAGCCGCGCCACCCCCCTCCTTAAATAGCCGCCGCCGCCCCTCACCCCGCCACCGAACCCGCAGCCCCGCCGCCGGAACCCGCCCCGCCGCCGGAGCCGCACCACCGCCGAGCCGCCCCGCCGCCCAAGGTCGCCGCCGCCGCCGACACCCGCAGCCCCGCCGCCCCACGCCGCCTCCCGTTGCCCCGCCGGAGCCCCGAGCCGAGGTAGCCGCCCGCCACCCCGGTTTTCTGAAGAAAACCGATTCGGTGTTTTAGAAAACCCTAGGTTTTTTTAGATCGGTTTTGTTTTGTTTTTTTTTGGTTTTCTTATTTAGCGAGCGTTCGCTTGTTCGTTCGTTTTAACGAACGCGTTTATCGTTTATTTACAGTTATCGAACGTCCGTTCGTTAAACTGTTCGTCAGTTTTTCTTTTTCTCGGATTTTCCGCGATTATTTCTGATCGCGATTTCCGATCTATTTTTCGTTTTGGTTTAACTTTTCGCTCGTTTGTCGGAATCAGGTGATTCAAGCGCCTAGAGTTTCGTCTCGAAACCTTCTTTCTGTTTAACCAACTCAAACAAGTTTTTGCTACTGTAAAATTTGACTTAGGTCCAGATTAGTAAACAAAGCTTGTTTCTTTCGCCGTTTGACTTTCGTTGCTTCGTTTGATTTGATTCTTTTTGCAAACCGGAGTTCTTAAGTTGAACTTTCTGGTTAGATCTCTTATTTGAGTTTTACCTGTGCATTAGATGAGTACTTATTGTATGCTTGTTTGTTTGCGATAGAGTACCCGGAGTGCGCCGCTTGCTACTTCGAATCCCTAGGTTTCACGGATCATCAGCAAGGCAAGTAACACTTTGATCACACCTCTTTTCATACCCAGTTTTATTGCATTAGATCAATCCTCAAACAATTGCATGATTAGGATCTGATTAAATTGTGGGTTGGGAAGTAGCTGATGAGGTAGAACCTATTGCCCTGTTTATTACCAAACCCTTGGGAGTTACTTCTACGTTTGCTTATATTGCTATGCTATGCTAGTAGACGTGGATTGGGTGAGTGTATCCATGACAGATGTGAGATTGTTAATTAATGGTTTAATTTAAGGTGGCTACTTAAACACACATCTGGGTGGATTGAGGCGCCTGGGTGTTCCAGCGATTGCCTGTTTTTTTTATGGACCGCCACCCAGGCTCAAAGGGATCATGAGATTATTCATGCTAGAAACTTCCATGTGCGGCCACAAGCTATTATGGGCTCTAGCATAGTTGATTAAGTTGTGTGAACTCTTAAAGTGGTAGACTAGCAGATGTAGGGGTTGTAGGTGGTACCGTCTACCCGATCATAAGGTGCAAACGCTTCTGAAAGACTATGTCTCGGTCATCCGTTTCTCAAACATCATGTAGTGCGAGAATCCCAATGGAGGAGATCGAGTCTTGTGGGGAAAAGTGCGCAAACCTCTACAGAGTGTATAAACTAATCATGGTTAGCCGTGTCCCCGGTTATGGACAACTTGAGTATCTAGTACTTGGATTATCATGTGAATCTCATCATGTTACTTTAATTAATTTTGTTGGGATTAATGTTGAAACTTAATTGGGATTGAGATGGTGTCACCCATTCTCAATGTTTAACAACCACCATGATAGTTAAATAAAATTTATTCCTTTGTAGTAGGGAAAAATTGGCTTTTCGCAAAACTGTAACCATAGAGCTTTCCACCAGCCAAATATGCATGTAGTATAGCATTATTCTGTTCATTACTCTCTATGTGTTACATTGCCAGCATATTCCATGTGCTGACCCGTTTTTCGGGCTGCAACGTTTCATGTTGCAGACTTTTTAGACGACGAGTAAGGTGCCTTAGGTCGTGGTTCTATACTCAGTGATGCCGTTGGAGTTGATGGACTCGCTTATCTTCCAAGTCTTCCGCTGTTATCGTTTTTAGATGGCCTTAAGCCATATTTATTGTATTAAGTTCTCTTTTGAGACATTCGATGTAATAAGTGTGTGATTGCTACTTTGTTATAAATCCTTCGAGTATTGTGCGTGTCAGCATTACTGATCCAGGGATGACACTGATGTACAGAGACTTGACCGTCTGAGGTCTGGTCGCTACATCTAAGTACATTGGTTATGGTTAGATAATAATGGAAGGCGTGTTAACTACAAGATGCAGCAACCAAATGTAGTTATTCATAGTGGTATTGTTGAAACTGGTACTGATGAAATTGAACTGCACAGTTCATACTTGCACATATAGAACATCATGTTGTGAATAACTGGAATAAACAGGGCATACTACGAACAACCAAAGATAGCATTTGAAACTGAACATATGCTAACTATAAACAACCGAACAATCAAAAAACTTTAAAAGAGGCATATGCTAGCTATAACAGGCTTAACAACAAGAAAATATATGCATTCCTATCGGTATGTTTATGTCACGTCCCTATTTCTGGTATGACCTAGACTAGCTAGTCATGTGTGCATCATGTCTAAATTTCATTTAAATTTGAAATGGGGATCTGTGAAACCCTCAGAATCATTTCTGGAAATGACCCAGATAAAAATTGATCCAAAAGGTTCCAAGAAAATGTTCATGTTGCTCTCTGAAAATATTGGACAGAGATAAAAATCAAACCAATATTTTCAGGAGCCCATAAATATTTATTTAATAGCCGTGTCCTCGGTTATGGACTTCTTGGATGCTTACGTGGTACATAGACAACTTGAAGTGGATACTCTAAAATGCTCAAGATAAGTGTGAGTGCTATGGATGGCTTCTCGTAGTGAGACGGGAATGAATCCATAGTGGTGTATTGAGGTGGTGATTAGTGGACTCGTGTGCGCCTTCTTACCTCAAAGAAGTTTCTCGTAGTCGTAGAACAGGATAGGCACTGAGTCAAAGCTGGTTTGCTGCAACTAAACCCCACACTACCTTCTTGATACAAATGCATGTATGATAGGATCTGATGTAAGTCTTGCTGAGTACCTTTGTACTCATGTTGCTTTATTTATGTTTTTGCAGCGGAGACTTCGGTCTCACTAGTAGTTCCGCTTGGACTTCGACGAGTAGCTTGTACCTCAGCTACGATCTTGCACCCTTCGGAGGGTCTTGTAGATAGTCAGGCTTCTCAACCCTTTTCTTTTGTAGTTGTCTGTACTCAGACATGTAATGCTTCCGTTGCTTGTATGTTCTGAATGATGGGTCATGTGACCCCTGTTTGTACTTAATGCTATGTGGCTCTTCTGGGCCTTTTTATCTATATGAGTTCGCGTTATGTTGTGATGCCATGTTGTACAGCACATACTTGCATGCTATGCGTACGTGTAACGTGTACTGCTATGTGTGGGATCCGACAATCTAGTTGTTTATCCTTGGCAGCCTCTCTTATGGGGAAATGTAGTCTAGTGCCTCCTTGAGCCATAGTAGTCCGCTACAGCCCGGTTCACCGGAGTCCTGCTAGCCCAGCACTACTGCTCTGGACACTTGACTGGCCGGCATGTGTTTCACATCGTTCCTGTGTCTGTCCCTTCGGGGAAATGTCACGCGGTGACATCCGGAGTCCTGCCTAGCCTGCTACAGCCCGGGTTCCCGGAGTCCTGTTAGCCCAGTGCTACAGCCCGGATTCACACGCTGCTGACCGACACGTTCGATGTTGATTCATGTATGCCTGTCCCCATACGTTAGTGCCGCTTTGGGTTCACGACTAGCCATGTCGGCCCGGGTTCTCTATCATATGGATGCTAGCGACATTATCATATACGTGAGCCAAAAGGCGCAAACGGTCCCGGGCCATGGTAAGGCGACACCCGTGGGAGTACCGTGCGTGAGGCCGCAAAGTGATATGAGGTGTTGCAGGCTAGATCGGTGTGACTTAGAATCAGGGTCCCGACAGCTTTGGTACCAGAGCCTGACTGCCTGTAGGATTTCCAAGCCAACCTGGTCGAAGTTGAGTCTAGAAATTCTTTAGTTATGTAAGGGAATTGATTGTGGAAGGGAACGTAAGGCTCTTTTACTCCTTTTACCTCATGCCTTCTGATCTGAGTCATCCTATCTTTCCTACAGGGTTAAGGAACTAGGCTTTCTCTTCTGTCTATCAGGATCACGTGTTACTACTCCGTAGTCTCTTAGGATTGGTTGGTCAGAGTCATATCCCAGCTTGAGTATCTCCAGTGTAGCCTGTTTAGTAATATCTCAGAACCTTGAGTGATGATGTTGAGTAAGGTGCTACCCCGTCCTTTGCAGAATGTCTCATTTTGAGCATTTTACTGTCGTTATGCTGCCGGATTCGTCCTAGGAGTTTGAGAGATACTAAATTTTCTTATGCTACATGTTGCATCCTATAGTTGTTGTTGACCTCGTCCTTGGTTCCGCTTCTCAGGATGTCGTCAGTTAACCGAAGTTCTGTTGCTCGTTGCCTGAACCATGGAGGTGGTAGGGATGAGGAGGATCCTCCCGACCAGCCTTCGTTGGCAGAGTTGATGTTAGAGATGGAGAGGAACAAGCATGAGTCTAACCGCTTGTTAGCACGTATCGAGGAGAACACCGCACCCCAGTGCAAAGAGTCAGCGACCATCTATGATTTCATTGGTCTGAAACCACCTACCTTCCATCATTCCATTGAGCCACTCGATGCAGATGACTGGCTCCGTAGTATCACACACAAGCTGCGTTCTGCGAACGTAGCTGAAGGTGACAAGGTCACTTATGCTGCATATCACCTGGAAGGTCCTGCTAGTCTCTGGTGGCAGAACTATGAGGCTATGCTTCCAGCTGGCCAGATACCGATCTGGAGAGATTTCACTGAGGCTTTTCGCGAGCATCACATTCCTCGGGCTCTCATTGACCGCAAGAGAGAAGAGTTCTGTAGTTTCACCCAGGGTAAGATGGCTGTTGATACTTACAGTAGAGAGTTTGAAAACCTCGCCCGCTATGCTACAGAAGAAGTGTCCACAGACGCTAAGAAGCTGGCTAGGTTCCGGAAGGGTCTCAACCCCAAGTTGCGTCGTGATCTCCACTTGCACCATTGCAATACTTTCCAGGCTCTTGTGAACAAGGCCATTAATGCGGGGACAGCTCAGCTCACATACGAGGAGTCTCATAAGCACACCCGTGATTTGGTTTCTTCCTCTGGTTCTAGTTCTCATAAGCGCCGGATTTGGGTTCCGAACTCCGCTCTTCCACCCGGATATGCACCGAGGCCATCTTATGTGCCGCCTCACCCAGTTCAGCAGTATGCTCCACCCAGGCCTATTGGTAGACCGCTTGTCAATGCGGGTCCACATCCAACTTCAGGGACTTGCTTCACATGCGGGAAGCCAGGACACTATGCACGTGACTGCTCTCAAACCAACTATGCCCCACCCCTGTCTGAGAAGTCTGTTGGCAGTGGTAGGCCATCACGTAAGATGATCAGTGTCAAGTCAGCTCCCACTGAGCGTGGACGTGTGCATCACGCCTCAGCTAAAGACGCTCATGATGATCCGGATGTCGTTCTTGGTACACTCCTTGTCAATTGCCATCCAGCTTCGGTTCTATTCGATACTGGAGCATCTCACTCCTTCATCTCTGAAGGCTATGCCCGTTTGCACGACATGTCATTTTGTGATATGCCAACTCCACTTGAAATCCAAACTCCAGGGTCTAGATGGCAAACTACCAGAATAAGCCATGGTAATGAAATTCTTGTTGACAGACTGGTATTCCTTGCCTCACTTATAGCCCTCAAGTCTACAGATATTAACATCATCTTGGGTATGGACTGGATGACAGCTCATCATGCCAAGATTGATTGTTACACCAGGTCTGTTCAACTCACACACCCATCTGGCAAGTTAGTCACTGTCTCCACCAGAGTTGCAAAGCGTCAACTCTATTCTCTTAATGCCAGTACTCTTCCAGACGTTGAAGATATCCCGGTAGTCCGTGACTTTCCGGATGTTTTTCCAGAGGAACTGCCAGGTATTCCACCTGACAGGGATGTAGAGTTTGTCATAGATCTTATCCCAGGAACCGCCCCAATCTCTAGGAGACCTTACAAGATGGCACCTTTAGAACTAGCTGAGCTTAAGAAACAACTTGATGAGTCCTTGCAAAAGGGTTTCATCCGTCCTAGTTCTTCTCCCTTCGTCAAGAAGAAGGATGGTACGGACCGGATGGTTGTAGATTATCGTCCCGTTAATTTGGTCACGATAAAGAACAAGTATCCGCTCCCCAGGATCAACGACCTGTATGATCAGCTCGCTGGATCTTCAGTCTTTTCCAAGATGGATTTGAGGTTAGGCTACCATCAAATCAAGATTAGAAAAGGGGACATTCCTAAGACGGCTTTTGTCACTCGTTATGGCCAGTACGAGTACACCGTCATGTCCTTTGGTCTAACCAATGCTCCAGCTACCTTCTCCCGCTTGATGAACTCGATCTTCATGGAGTACTTAGACAAGTTCGTCGTGGTTTACCTCGATGATATCCTTATCTACTCAAAGAACAAGGAAGAGCATGCCGAACATCTTAGACTTGTGTTAGAAAAACTCAGAGAGCACCGCCTTTAT
The DNA here is from genome assembly GCF_002575655.3 of Aegilops tauschii subsp. strangulata. NCBI lineage: Eukaryota > Viridiplantae > Streptophyta > Magnoliopsida > Poales > Poaceae > Aegilops > Aegilops tauschii. The sequence continues at coordinate 411,398,440 of NC_053037.3, read as the reverse complement.
GCCAAGTTCTCCAAGTGCGAATTTTGGTTGCCAGAAGTGACCTACTTAGGCCACGTGATCTCTGGTAAGGGCATTGCTGTCAATCCTGAGAGAGTTCAGGCCGTTCTTGATTGGACTCCACCTGAAACAGTTAAACAAGTTAGGAGTTTCCTTGGTCTAGCCAGTTATTGTCGCCGCTTCGTTGAAAACTTCTCCAAGGTAGCCAAACCCCTCACGGAACTTCTCAAGAAGGATAAAAAGTTTGAGTGGTCCCCACAGTGTGAATACAGTTTTTAGGAACTGAAAAGATGCCTGACTTCTGCTCCCATACTGGTGCCACCGGATTTCACTAAAGACTTTGTTATCTACTGCGACGCCTCACGGCAGGGACTAGGTTGCATTCTTATCCAGGATCGTCATGTGATTGCCTATGCATCTCGACAGTTGCATCCACATGAAGAGAATTATCCTACACATGATCTAGAGCTTGCAGCCGTAGTCTATGCACTCAAGACATGGCGACATTACCTTCTCGGTAAACGTTGCGAGATTTACACCGATCACCAGAGTCTCAAGTATATTTTCACCCAACCAGATTTGAACCTTAGGCAAAGACGTTGGTTGGAGTTGATCTCAGATTACGACTTAGGGATTACCTACACCCCAGGCAAGGGCAATGTCATGGCTGATGCGCTAAGTCGTAAGTCCTATTGCAACAATCTTATGTTGCAGTAGGGCCAACCACTTCTCCATGAGGAATTCTGTAAGCTTAACCTTCACATTGCTCCTCAAGGATTCCTTTCTACCTTGGTGGCGAAGCCTACTCTTGTGGATCATATCATAGAAGCCCAGAAGCATGATACGGGGATTACCCGGATCAAGAGAAACATTGCCAAGGGTATTGCTGGTAGTTTCTCTATAGATGATCGAGGTGTTGTTCTCTTCGAGAACCGTCTAGTAGTTCCCAAGAAGCAACATCTTCGGCAACTGATCCTTAAGGAGGCGCATGAATCTCCTCTCACGATTCATCCTGGTAGTACTAAGATGTATCAGGACCTACGCCAGAGGTTCTGGTGGACTAGGATGAAGAGAGAAATTGCTGAGTTCATAGCTAACTGTGACGTTTGTCGTCGCGTTAAGGCGGAGCATCAAAGGCCTGCTGGCACCCTTCAACCTTTAGCCATTCCTGAGTGGAAATGGGATAAAGTTGGTATGGACTTCATCACCGGCTTTCCCAGGACCAAGAAAGGGAATAACGCTATCTTCGTAGTCATTGATTGTCTTTCCAAAGTGGCTCACTTCCTACCTGTTCGAGAGAGTATCACTGCTAGTCAGCTCGCTGACTTATATATTTCTTGAATAGTGTCACTTCATGGTGTTCCACTAGAGATCAATTCAGACCGTGGTAGTCTCTTCACTTCTCATTTCTGGGAGAGTTTCCAAACTGCCATGGGCACCCATCTTTCCTTCAGTACCGCTTTCCACCCTCAATCAAGTGGTCAGGTGGAAAGGGTCAACCAAATTCTCGAAGACATGCTTAGAGCTTGCGTTATCTCATTTGGTATGGATTGGGAGAAATGCCTACCTTTCGCCGAGTTTGCTTATAACAATAGCTATCAATCCAGTCTTAAGAAAGCTCCTTTCGAGATTCTGTATGGACGAAGATGTCGAACACCCTTGAACTGGTCAGAAACCGGTGAAAGACAATTCTTTGGACCGGACATGATCCAGGAAGCAGAAGAGCAAGTTCGCATCATTCATGAGAATTTGAAAATAGCCCAGTCTCGTCAAAAGAGCCAGTATGACCGTCGTCATAAGGAAGTGGCTTATGAAGTTGGTGACAAGGCTTACCTTCGGGTTACTCCTCTAAAGGGTACCCATCGTTTCGGTATCAAGGGCAAGTTGGCTCCTTGTTACATTGGTCCTTTTCGCATTCTCGCTAAACGAGGAGAGGTTGCCTACCAGTTAGAACTACCCCCACATCTTTCTCGAGTCCATGATGTCTTCCACATCTCCCAACTCAGGCGTTGCTTCTCGGATCCCATCCGCGGAGTGGACCATGAAACGCTTGATCTCCAAGATAACCTCACATACCGAGAGTACCCTATTCGCATTCTTGATCAAGCAGAGCGTGTCACCCGACGTCAGAACATCAAGTTTCTCAAGGTTCAGTGGTCTCATCATTCTGAGAGAGAAGCTACTTGGGAGCGAGAAGATTGTCTTCGACTGGAGTACCCCACCTTCTTTCCATCGACCCCTGAATCTCGGGACGAGATTCTTTCAAGTGGGGGCGAGTTGTCACGTCCCTAGTTCTGGTATGACCTAGACTAGCTAGTCATGTGTGCATCATGTCTAAATTTCATTTAAATTTGAAATGGGGATCTGTGAAACCCTCAGAATCATTTCTGGAAATGACCCAGATAAAAATTGCTCCAAAAGGTTCCAAGAAAATGTTCATGTTGCTCTCTGAAAATATTGGACAGAGATAAAAATCAAACCAATATTTTTAGGAGATCATAAATACTTATTTTGGGCATTTGGAATTAATGCAGTAATTATTTGCTTTGGATATATATTGTTATATATATAAAATATTGTCCAAAAATTATGCCATTTGTTGAGGAGTTCTGGAATAATACCATTAGCCCCTACAAAAATTGGCATAAGAAAATAAAATGATTTAGTATTCCACTAAATCAGAACAAATGTCAGAAAAATAGAAAATAAACAAAAAGGGGGAAAACCCTTACCTGGACTTATCTGGGCCACTTGCTGGCCTGGCTCTGTGCCGGCCCAGCTGACTGGCCAGCGCCAGTCGTCCCCCTCCTCGCGCCAGAGGGACAGGGCGCGTGGTCACCGCACGCCGCGCGCATGCGCGCCACGGCAGCTGCCTGCCTGCCCTCCCCTCCCTCGACGCCTCGGTCGCCTGGACGACGCCACGACCCCCCCTCTAGGCCTCACTCCCTCTCTCTTGCGCCTCTCCCCTCCTCTCTCCCGCTCTCTCCCGCGATGCCCGAACGCGCCGGTCGCCGCCGTTCGCTGCCCCGCGCTCCCCGCCATCCCCTCGCACCTCCGTCGTGTCCCAGAGCTCCGCCTCCTCGCGCTGAACCCCTCCGCTGAGCCACGCAAGCCGGAACGCCCTGGAGCGCCTCCATCGCCGTCGTCCTAAACTCCGGCCGCCGGAGATCGTCTTCGCGGACCCACCGTCTCCAGTGCGTCCCCGAGCTCTCCGACGACGCCGTCGAGTCCACCGTGAGCTCCTGCCCCGTTCCCCTCTCTCCGTTTTTCCGTTCCCGCGCTGTAGCCCCGACCCCCACCATGGCCGTAGCTCCTCGCCGCCGTCCATGTCACCGCCGTCGCCCTGGCCACCGCAGCCCGCAACCGAGCGCGTCACCGTGCTTCTGGTGACGCCAAGAGGCCGTAGTGCCTCTCCGCTCACGCCCCCGTGCACTGCAGCGCTGCGCCCGCCCTTGGCCGAACTCCGGCCACCGCCGCGAGCTTCGCTCCGGTGAGCTCCGACCACCCCACGGTCTTCCGCGTGTCCCACTGGATGCGCGCGAGCCTGGGCTTCGCGTAGGTGGCCTCCGCGGCCCAAATGGTCGCCGGAGCGACGAACCCGACGAGCTCCGCCGCGCTCGGCCTCGCCGGCGACTAACCGCCGGTCAACCCGGGTCAAACCGCTCTAATTACCCCCCCCCCCCGCGACACTGACAGTGGGCCCCTACGCCTAATCCTATAATTAGAATAAATTTAACCCTCTGTTTAAAACGTATGACACTGACGTGTGGCCCCCACACGTCAGGTTGACCAGGTCAGCACCGTTGACCCGCTGACGTCATGATGATGCAGTGCTGACGCAATAAACCCTTTTCTGGATTTAAATTAAATCAGGAAATTCCAGAAAATGTTCAAAACTTCTAAAATTCATAGAAATTCAACCGTAGCTCAGATTTAAATAATTTATATATGAAAAATTATCAGGAAAATGCAATCTATCCATCTGTACTAGTTTCATGCATGACAAACCAACTTATACCTACGGTATAAGTGAAAACATATAAATGGCATATATAAGGACTTAAATTAGAGTTGCATTTGAACCTTTGGTTCAAATGGATCTCTTCCAAGTTGAATGCTAAATGCATTGGCTCAAAATACATCACATATTCATGCATCATATTGTTGCATATGATTGTGTTTTGACTGTCGACACCGTTCCCTCTCGATAGGTCCTACTCCAGAGAGTGTTCCAGAGTACCTGTCTGAGGAGCAGTGCCACCCTGTTGATCTACCAGGCAAGCAAACCCCCTTTGTTCATTCCGATACAAACCTACTCTCTCGCTCCTGCTCTCTTTTACTGCATTAGGACAACAATGATTCAACTGCTACTTTATGCTGCGGTAGTTGAACCCATTCCTCTGCATGACCTGTCATTGCCACAGTAAATAGTTGAAACCCACTAGCATGTGTAGGAGTTGATTGAGCCATGTTGTGTTCCTACCATGCCTTGCCTGCTATTGCTTAGAGTTGTGTCAGGTCTGGTTCATTGGGAATGAATTGGAGTGTTACGATATGTTCTGGTGCCGAGAGTTAAGCGTGTGAACACGATTTGGTAAAGGTAGCGGTGAGAGGCCATGTAGGAGTACATGGTGGGTTGTCTCATTGGGACCGTCCTTAAGAACCGAGTTCTGTGTAAGTTGTCCAATGACTAGCTACTACCACACATTGGGCTCCGGGCGCTCCAAGCTCTCTCGACTTATTAACCGCCTTGATCTCTGTCCAGGAGTTGCAAATAGTTTCTGGTGTTTGTAGGTAGTGCTATTTTTCTACCGAGTGGCACCCGGCAGGGTGGGCTTGGGACAGACTAGGCACACGTGGCCTGGTGTACCGAGTGGCACCCGGATGGTGGGCTCGGGAACCCTGCACACATCGTTTGGGGCCGTGAGCGACACCCCGGCCGGATCTCCTTGCGGATGGAACCCGAATAGGCGATAAACCTGGACTAGAGTCTTGTGTGGTTAGTCAGGTCGTGGCCGACACCCTCGCCAGGCTTCCACTTGAAGGTTGCCGAGGTACATGACGTGTACATGGCGGTAAGTGGCGAGAGCGTGTGTGACGCAGTACACCCCTGCAGGGTTATCATGATCTATTCGAATAGCCGTGTCCTCGGTTATGGACTTCTTGGATGCTTACGTGGTACATAGACAACTTGAAGTGGATACTCTAAAATGCTCAAGATAAGTGTGAGTGCTATGGATGGCTTCTCGTAGTGAGACGGGAATGAATCCATAGTGGTGTATTGAGGTGGTGATTAGTGGACTCGTGTGCGCCTTCTTACCTCAAAGAAGTTTCTCGTAGTCGTAGAACAGGATAGGCACTGAGTCAAAGCTGGTTTGCTGCAACTAAACCCCACACTACCTTCTTGATACAAATGCATGTATGATAGGATCTGATGTAAGTCTTGCTGAGTACCTTTGTACTCATGTTGCTTTATTTATGTTTTTGCAGCGGAGACTTCGGTCTCACTAGTAGTTCCGCTTGGACTTCGACGAGTAGCTTGTACCTCAGCTACGATCTTGCACCCTTCGGAGGGTCTTGTAGATAGTCAGGCTTCTCAGCCCTTTTCTTTTGTAGTTGTCTGTACTCAGACATGTAATGCTTCCGTTGCTTGTATGTTCTGAATGATGGGTCATGTGACCCCTGTTTGTACTTAATGCTATGTGGCTCTTCTGGGCCTTTTTATCTATATGAGTTCGCGTTATGTTGTGATGCCATGTTGTACAGCACATACTTGCATGCTATGCGTACGTGTAACGTGTACTGCTATGTGTGGGATCCGACAATCTAGTTGTTTATCCTTGGCAGCCTCTCTTATGGGGAAATGTAGTCTAGTGCCTCCTTGAGCCATAGTAGTCCGCTACAGCCCGGTTCACCGGAGTCCTGCTAGCCCAGCACTACTGCTCTAGACACTTGACTGGCCGGCATGTGTTTCACATCGTTCCTGTGTCTGTCCCTTCGGGGAAATGTCACGCGGTGACATCCGGAGTCCTGCCTAGCCTGCTACAGCCCGGGTTCCCGGAGTCCTGTTAGCCCAGTGCTACAGCCCGGATTCACATGCTGCTGACCGACACGTTCGATGTTGATTCATGTATGCCTGTCCCCATACGTTAGTGCCGCTTTGGGTTCACGACTAGCCATGTCGGCCCGGGTTCTCTATCATATGGATGCTAGCGACATTATCATATATGTGAGCCAAAAGGCGCAAACGGTCCCGAGCCATGGTAAGGCGACACCCGTGGGAGTACCGTGCGTGAGGCCGCAAAGTGATATGAGGTGTTGCAGGCTAGATCGGTGTGACTTAGAATCGGGGTCCCGACAACTTAAAACTGGATTGATGAAATGTACTGCACAGTAAATAATTGCACATATAGAGCATCACATTGTGAACAACTGAAATAAACAAATCATGGGTTTCCTCACTTGCCACAGATGGGCTCGTTCCCATGGGAAGAGCACGGACCCTGGATGTGCTCCATGTTGTCGCAGATGGGCTCCTTCCCCTTGGAAGAGCACGACTGTAGGGTGCCCTCCCTGATGTCGCAGACGGGCGCTTTCCCCTTGGAAGAGCAGATGGGCTCTTTCCCCTTGGAAGAGCCGGAGAGGGTGCCCTCCTCGTGGTCGCCGTCGATGAGGTCTGACTTGGAACATGTGGATCCCAAGCCAGCGTCGCAGAACGTGTCCTTGAGAAATGACAAAAGGGGCTCGATGGCGATGTAGAATGGCAAATTGTTGACAGCGAGCCAGAGGAGATCAGTGGCAGGGCCATGGATGAGATCGACGGCGGTTGAACCCGAGGGGTTGGGGGTGGGCCACTTAACCTGTGACACAGCCCGCCTCAGGGCGTCGCTATCGATGGCCTCGATGTCGTAGCCGGCAGACGAGACATGCCTGCATACTCTAGACCGCTGCTTGGGTGCCGACCGCCAGTAATGGCCGTCAGCTTCCTCGGCGATGTCGGGCGAAGAGACCGCTATACACATCTTTTGGGCCAGTCGCTCCTCGAGCTCCACGGGAAGCGTAGCCGGGCTTAGGCTGCGACGCTTTGGGGTGTGTGTGTGGAGGGGGGGGGCGCGGGGTGTTTGAGGAAACGACGCGGGTACTGAAAATTTTACTACGCGGGAGTCAAACGCGGGAGTGAAATGCCGGGCTATTGAAAATTTTGATGACAGTGCATCGCACACGGTCTGGAGATAACAACCGTGTGTTATGAAAAAGAAAAACCCTTGAGGCGGGCAGATATTTTCGATGCTGGCAGGATTGGGAACAAGAAACATCGCACACGGTCCGGAGATAACAACCGTGTGTTATGAAACAGAAAAACCCTCGAAGTGGGAAGATATTTTTGAGAGGGGGAGCCTCGTGGAGCCCAATGTACTGTGCGGATGTGTGCGTGACAGGTGCACCGGCGTGGCACATGGTTAGTTTGAGTGAACCGTGTCTGTTGCGTCATCCGATTTTTCTAATGTTCATAAATTTGGCGAAAAATGACGCGGGAGAGGGTCAGAACACGAACACACTTGCATGTGGACCAAATTTTTGTATCAAAAGGGTGGTTTGATTTTCAAATACCAAATGCAAGTTCGATGTTGCACCTCTCTTGCAAAGCGCACGGTATTTCTTGCTCCCACCCTCTCGTGTCGGCACGAAGGGAATCCTATGCTATGAATGCATGCCCCCTCCCCCTCAACCGAGGTTCACCTAGCAAAGGGCGAAGTAGCTAGCAGCCCCCCTCCTCCCTCGTGTCGGCACGAAGGGAATCCTAAGCTATATATGAATGCATGCCCCCTCCCCTCAACCGAGGTTCACCTAGCAAAGTGCGAAGTAGCTAGGAGCCCCCTCCTCCCTCATGTCGGGACGTGATACGTCTCCGTCGTATCTACTTTTCCAAACACTTTTTGCCCTTGTTTTGGACTCTAACTTGCATGATTTGAATGGAACTAACCCGGACTGACGCTGTTTTCAGCAGAATTGCCATGGTGTTACTTTTGTGCAGAAACAAAAGTTCTCGGAATGACCTGAAACTTCACGGAGATTATTTTTGGAAATAATAAAAAATACTGGCAAAAGAATCAAGGCCAGGGGCCCACACCCTATCCACAAGGGTGGGGGCGCGCCTACCCCCTGGGCGCGCCCCCCTGCCTCGTGGGCCCCCTGGTGCTCCACCGACCTCAACTCCAACTCTATATATTCATGTTCGGAGAGAAAAAAACTAGAGAGAAGGATTCATCGCGTTTTACGATATGGAGCCACCGCCAAGCCCTAATCTCTCTCGGGAGGGCTGATCTGGAGTCCGTTCGGGGCTCCGGAGAGGGGAATCCGTCGCCGTCGTCATCATCAACCATCCTCCATCACCAATTTCATGATGCTCACCGCCGTGCGTGAGTAATTCCATCGTAGGCTTGCTGGACGGTGATGGGTTGGATGAGATTTATCATGTAATCGAGTTAGTTTTGTTAGGGTTTGATCCCTAGTATCCACTATGTTCTGAGATTGATGTTGCTATGACTTTGCTATGCTTAATGCTTGTCACTAGGGCCCGTGTGCCATGATTTCAGATCTGAACCTATTATGTTTTCATGAATATATGTGAGTTGTTGATCCTATCTTGCAAGTCTATAGTCACCTACTATGTGTTATGATCCAGCAACCCCGAAGTGACAATAATCGGGACCACTCCCGGTGATGACCATAGTTTGAGGAGTTCATGTATTCACTATGTGTTAATGCTTTTGTCCGGTACTCTATTAAAAGGAGGCCTTAATATCCCTTAGTTTCCAATAGGACCCCGCTGCCACGGGAGGGTAGGACAAAAGATGTCATGCAAGTTCTTTCCCATAAGCACGTATGACTATATTCGCAATACATGCCTACATTACATTGATGAATTGGAGCTAGTTCTGTGTCACCCTATGTTATAATTGTTGCATGAATAATCGCATCCGGCATAATTCTCCATCACCGATCCAATGCCTACGAGCTTTTCACATATTGTTCTTCGCTTATTTACTTTTCTATTGCCACTGTTACAATCACTACAAGACTATCACTGTTACTTTTGCCACCATTACCGCTACTTTGCTACTAAATACTTTGCTGCTGATATTAAGTTATCCAGGTGTGGTTGAATTGACAACTCAACTGCTAATACTAGAGAATATTCTTTGGCTCCCCTTGTGTGGAATCAATAAATTTGGGTTGAATACTCTACCCTCAAAAACTGTTGCGATCCCCTATACTTGTGGGTTATCAAGACTATTTTCTGGCGCCGTTGCCAGGGAGCATAGCTCTATTCTTTGAGTCACTTGGGATTTATATCTGCTGATCACTATGAGGAACCTGAAAGACGAGAAAACCAAAATTTATCCCTCAACTACAAGGGGAGGTAAGGAACTGCCATCTAGCTCTACACTTGATTCACCTTCTGTTTTGAGTAAGCTTGCGACACCTAAACCTGCTTCTGCTATTAATACTGATATGTCGCATGTTATTGATGATGCCACTTCTGCTATGCATGATACTTATGATGAAACTACTTCTATGCTTGATACTACTGTGCCACTAGGTGAATTTCTAGATGAACAACTTGCTAGGGCTAGAGAGAATGAAATTATTGAAACTGATAATATTGATGAAAGTGATGATGAAGATTCTCCTCCTAGATATGAATTGCCTGTTGTGCCTGAGGGTTATGTTATGGATGAAGAAACTGCTAGAGACTTTCTTGCTTGCAATGATAGGAGCGATCTTAAGAAATTATTAGCTAAGCTGAAAGAAAAATCTCTGAATGCTAGAATGAAGTATGACCCTACTTTTGCTACTTCACCTATCTTTGTTACTGATAAGGATTATGATTTCTCTGTCGATCCTGAGATAATTACTCTGGTTGAATCTGATCCTTTCTATGGCTATGAATCTGAAACTGTTGTGGCACATCTTACTAAATTAAATGATATAGCTACCCTATTCACTAATGATGAGAAAACTCGCTACTATTATATCCTTAGGTTATTTCCGTTCTCATTAAAGGGTGATGCTAAGACATGGTTTGATTCTCTTGATCCTGGTTGTGTGCGTAGTCCCCAGGATATGATTTATTACTTCTCTGCTAAATATTTCCCCGCTCATAAGAAACAAGCTGCTTTAAGGGAAATATATAATTTTGTGCAAATTGAAGAAGAGAGTCTCCCACAAGCTTGGGGGAGGATTCTCCAATTACTTAATGCTTTGCCTGATCATCCTCTCAAGAAAAATGAAATACTTGATATCTATTATAATGGACTAACCGATGCTTCCAAAGACCACCTGGATAGTTGTGCTGGTTGTGTTTTCAGGGAAAGAATTGTTGATCAAGCTGAAATTCTATTGAATAATATGTTGACGAATGAAAACAATTGGGCACTCCCGGAACCAACTCCTAAGCCAACTCCGAAGAAAAGGGGTATTCTATTTCTCGGTCCTGAAGATATGCAAGAGGCAAAGAAATCTATGAAAGAAAAAGGTATTAAAGCTGAAGATGTTAAGAATTTACCTCCTGTTGAAGAAATACATGGCCTTAATTTACCACCTATCGAAGAAATACATGGTTTTGATAACTCGACACAGGTAGTAAAGGTAAATTCACTCTATAGATATGATAAAGCTGAAATCCCGCCTACTAAGTTTGCTAGCCAATGCTTAGATGAGTTTGATAATTTTATGGTTAAGCAAGAAGATTTCAATGCTTATTTTGGTAGACTATTAAAATGCAATGCTTATATGATTGAACACTTGAGTGATTATATGTCTAGAGTTAAAGGTGAACTTAAACTCATTAGTAAACATGCTTCTATGGTTACCACTCAAGTAGAGCAAGTGCTTAAAGCTCAGAATGATTTGCTCAATGAAATAAATAATAAGAAAAATGACTTTGCTGTTAGAGTTGCAACTAGAGGAGGTAAAGTGACTCAGGAACCCTTGTATCCTGAGGGCCACCCTAAGAGAATTGAGCAAGATTCTCAGAGAACTAAAGTAGATGCACCTAGTCCTTCTAAAAGGAAGAAAAAGAAAAATGATAGGACTTTGCATGCTTCTAGTGAACCTATTGTTGACACACCTGAGAATCCCAATGATATTTGTATTTCTGATGCTGAAACACAATCAGGTGATGAACATGAACCTAGTGATAATGTTAATGATGATGTTCATGTTGATGCTCAACCTAGCAATGATAATGATGTAGAGATTGAACCTGCTGTTGATCTTGATAACCCACAATCAAAGAATCAACGTTATGATAAGAGAGACGTTGTTGCTAGGAAGCATGGTAAAGAAAGAGAACCATGGGTTCAGAAACCCATGCCTTTTCCTCCCAAACCATCCAAGAAAAAGGATGATGAGGATTTTGAGCGTTTTGCTGAAATGATTAGACCTATCTTTTTGCGTGTGCGTTTGACTGATATGCTTAAAATGAATCCTTATGCTAAGTATATGAAGGATATTGTTACAAATAAAAGAAAGATACCGGAAGCTGAAATTTCCACCATGCTTGCTAATTATACTTTTAAGGGTGGAATACCAAAGAAACTTGGAGATCCGGGAGTACCAACTATACCATGGTCCATTAAAAGAAACTATGTTAAAACTGCTTTATGTGATCTTGGAGCCGGTGTTAGTGTTATGCCTCTCTCTTTATATCGTAGACTTGATTTGAATAAGTTGACACCTACTGAAATATCTTTGCAAATGGCCGATAAATCAACTGCTATACCTGTCGGTATTTGTGAGGACGTGCCTATTGTGGTTGCAAACGTCACCATTTTAACGGACTTTGTTATTCTTGATATCCCCGAGGATGATAGTATGTCTATTATTCTTGGAAGACCCTTTTTAAATACTGCAGGGGCTGTTATTGATTGCAACAAAGGCAATGTCACTTTTCATGTCAATGGTAATGAGCATATGGTACACTTTCCGAGGAAACAACCTCAAGTCCACAGTATCAATTCACAATTCCATCGATTATTATTGGAGGTTTTGAATTTCCTCTACCTACTGTCAAGAAGAAATATGATATTCTTATTGTTGGGGATGTGCATATCCCCGTTGAGGTAACATAGTGTTATTCGAAATTTCTCCGGTTCCATGTTATTTGAAATGAGTTTGTTAACAAGACCTGATCAACCTTGTTAGTGGATTCCTTTTGATGAGCATGAGATGGATGAAGTTAGAAAGCACAACCTTCTGTACCCCCCTTTTACTTTCTGTTATTTAGAATAAATAAAGCAAAAGTAGTATTTTATGTCTATTTTCTGAATTATCCGTGCAATAAAAAATACCCCAAAAATAAAAGTTCTCCAAATGCCCTGAAAATGAAATATGTTTTTTCTGGAATATTTGAGAATATCTTGCACTGAGAACACATCAAGGGAGCAAGCACCTGGACACGAGGGTCCAGGGTGCGCCCACCCCCCTGGGCGCGCCCCCTGCCTCGTGGGCCCATGGTGGCTCCCCTCCACTTATTCCAGCCACCACACACTCCTTCTTCCTCCCAAAAAAAATCACCAACCAGCTCAAGCACGAGTTCTAGCTCATTTTGCTGCGATTTTCGATCTCCTAACTCAAAGCTCCACTCACAAAACTGCTTTGGGGGATTGTTCTTCGGTATGTGACTCCTCCAATGGTCCAATTAGTTTTTGTTCTAGTGCTTTATTCATTGCAAATTTTTGCTGCCTAGGTGACCCTGTTCTTGAGCTTGCATGTCAAATTTATTTGGTCCCAAGTAGTTCTAATGATTGATATAGTCTCTAGGCACTTATGGGAGTAGTTGTTATCAATTTTGTTGAGTTTGGTTCACTTTTATTTGAAGTTACTAAAAATTTCAGAAATTTTCAGAAAATGATGAAGAGGTTTTTGAGGGGCTCTTCGAGCCGAAGCTCGAGGGATAAGCAAAGTGAAGAGGATAAGAGGCCCAAATATAATCTCCCTCGCACCGCGGAGGTTCGGCCGTGTGAATGGCCTTGTGATGAGTTCTTAACAGCAGCCGGGATTCATGATGATTTCTATTCTTTGGTTGAGAATGCGGGCCTCACCGACTTCCTCCGCGACAAGCACGAACAGTATCTCTTACTCACTAATATTTTCGTGCAAAATTTTCATTTCCATGCTAGGAGATCACCACCTTCAGTGGAATTTTATTTATATGATGAGCATAAGGAGATGTCCCTTTTTGATTTCTGCCAGGTCTGTAAGATACCCTTTACAGGCAGCATAGAAGAACCACATCGTAGTGATGTGGAAGGGTTTATTGATATGATTTTTGTAGGGGAAACGAGGAAAGTTTCCGATGCAAGAATTACTAGCATACATTTTCCGGTTCTGCGTTACTTTGCGATATTTGCTAGTAGATGTTTAATTGGTCGCGGAAACTGTGGCAACCTTAGTGCCCCTGATATTGTCATTTTGTGCCATGCCTTGTTCCATGATGACACATTTAGTATGGGCGCTATTGTTGCCAAGCGGTTAAATCTTAACTGTACGAAGGGCCCCATCTTGGGAGGTATTTTCGCCTCGCGCCTCGCTTCACATTTTAACATACCTATTAGGCTTTATGAGAAAGAAGAAAAGTTGCTGCCCCTGGTTTTTCTAGACTATAAGAGTATGGTAGCACATGATTTTATCGTTAAGAATAGGGAAAAGACGCTTAAGTACAAACTGATATTTGATAAAATTCGCCCTGAGATTATTACTTTGCCGGCTCCTTCTTTGTTTGACTTATCTGCAAGCAAGTACCTTGTTCCGCCGGAGGTCATTCACGCCTACCAAAACCCCACACCAGCTACAGAGCCAGAGCCGGAACCACAATTTGATCCTTCATGACAGTCTGTTTACCAGTGGGATCCGGAGGAGATTGCCAACCAGTGGCAACCCGAGGCTCCTTCTCAGTACGACCCCAGTTACAACTTTGGATATCCGCCAGGCCAGCCGTGGCAATAGACCAACTTAGGCCAAAAGCCTAAGCTTGGGGGAGTACGTATTTCTCACCGACATTACATTTATGTTCACACACTCATGCTAGTTGTCGGTGCTCATACTTTTTCATTGTACTATCCATGCTAGTTTATTTTCCCTTTTTATGCTTTCTTCTTGTGTGTTTGAAAAAACCCTTAAGAAAAAACAAAAAAATTAGTTGTAGCTTTTAGCTAGTTTACTTTTCATGCTGTAGTATTAGTAATTAAAAGAAAACCCAAAAAGATTTCCTGTTCTTCTTTTGTTTGTTGGGAGCTTTCCCGTGTAAATAGTTTTATTTCTTTTCTTTGGGGGTCGATAGGAGAAGACCATAATGAAAATGTTGAAGTGGCTCTTATATACATTATTGTTGATTTAACCAAGAACCCACATTACCTTGTCTTCTCCCTTGAATTGGGTGCCTGCAGATTCCAGCTTAGTCCAATGCACGTGCACTACTATTATTAAACACATCGTTCGGTCGTGCAAGTGAAAGGCAATAATGACGAGATATGATGAACTGGTTGAGATGAGAGAAGCTGGTATGAACTCGACCTCTCTTGTTTTTGTAAATATGATTAGTTCATCGTTCCTGATTTAGCCTATTATGAATAAACATATTTGCAATGACAATTAGAGATTATTGTTGCTTATGTCATGCTTAATTAGCTAGGAGTTTATAATGGTTTCTATTGCGTGCCAACATGCAATTAAAATGATTGTGATGTGGTATAGTAGGGTGGTATCCTCCTTTGAATGATTCGAGTGACTCGACTTGGCACATGTTCACACATGTAGTTGAAACAAAATCAACATAGCCTCCACGATATTTATGTTCATGGTGGATTATATCCTACTCATGCTTGCACTCAATGTTTATTAATTTTAATGCATGTTCATGGCTGTTGTCGCTCTCTAGCTGGTCGCTCCCCAGTCTTTTTCTAGCCTTCACTTGTACTAAGCGGGAATACTGCTTGTGCATCCAATCCCTTAAACCCCAAAGTTATTCCATATGAGTCCACCATACCTTCCTATATGCGGTATCTACCTGCTGTTCCAAGTAAATTTGTATGTGCCAAACTCTAAACCTTCAAATGAAATTCTGTTTTCTATGCTCGAATAGCTCATGTATCAACTAGGGTTGTCTGTATCTTCCATGCTAGGCGGGTTATTCTCAAGAGGGGTGGACTCCGCTCCTCACTCACGAGAAAATGGCTGGTCACCGGGATGCCCAGTCCCATGCTCTAAGCAAATCAAATCAAAATAATTGCAAACAAAACTCCCCCAGGATTGTTGTTAGTTGGAGGCACCCGTTGTTTCGGACAAGCCATGGACTGATGTTTGTTGGTGGAGGGGGAGTATAAACTTTACCATTCTGTTTGGGAACCGCCTATAATGTGTGTAGCATGGAAGATATCGAGATCTCTCGGTTGTTATGTTGACAATGAAAGTATACCACTCAAAATATTGTTTATCTCTATTTCAAAAATCGAGCTCTGGCACCTCTACAAATCCCTGCTTCCCTTTGCGAAGGGCCTATCCATTTACTTTTATGTTGAGTCATCACCCTTTTATTAAAAAGCACCAGTTGGAGAGCACTGCTGTCATTTGCATCCATTACTATTAATTTATATTGAGTATGACTATGACTGGATCTCTTTTACCATGAATTACCATGTTTAGTCAGTCCTTGATCTTCAAAGGTGCTCTGCATTTATGTTTTGCGGTCTCAGAAATGGCTAGCGAGATACCATCTTGTTATATCATATTATGATTGTTTTAAGAAAGCGTTGTCATCCGAGATTTATTATTATTGCTCGCTAGTTGATTATGCCATTGATATGAGTAAACATGAGACCTAAGTGTTATTGTGAATATGGTTAGTCATAATCTTTGCTGAAAACTTGAATGCTGACTTTACATATTTACAATAACAAGAGCAAACAGAGTTTGTAAAAGTTTTTCTTTATCACTTTCAGTTTATCAACTGAATTGCTTGAGGACAAGCAATGGTTTAAGCTTGGGGGAGTTGATACGTCTCCTTCGTATCTACTTTTCCAAACACTTTTTGCCCTTGTTTTGGACTCTAACTTGCATGATTTGAATGGAACTAACCCGGACTGACGCTGTTTTCAGCAGAATTGTCATGGTGTTATTTTTGTGCAGAAACAAAAGTTCTCGGAATGAC
The DNA here is from genome assembly GCF_002575655.3 of Aegilops tauschii subsp. strangulata. Lineage (NCBI taxonomy): Eukaryota > Viridiplantae > Streptophyta > Magnoliopsida > Poales > Poaceae > Aegilops > Aegilops tauschii. The sequence goes on along the minus strand of NC_053037.3, from coordinate 411,382,230 downwards.
CTGAAACTTCACGGAGATTATTTTTGGAAATAATAAAAAATACTAGCGAAAGAATCAAGGCTAGGGGGCCCACACCCTGTCCACGAGGGTGGGGGCGCGCCTACCCCCCTGGGCGCGCCCCCTACCTCGTGGGCCCCCTGGTGCTCCACCGACCTCAACTCCAACTCTATATATTCGTGTTTGGAGAGAAAAAAATCAGAGAAAAGGATTCATCGCGTTTTACGATACGGAGCCGCCGCCAAGCCCTAATCTCTCTCGGGAGGGCTGATCTGGAGTCCGTTCGGGGCTCCGGAGAGGGGAATCCGTCGCCGTCGTCATCATCAACCATCCTCCATCACCAATTTCATGATGCTAACCGCCGTGCGTGAGTAATTCCATCGTAGGCTTGCTGGACGGTGATGGGTTGGATGAGATTTATCATGTAATCGAGTTAGTTTTGTTAGGGTTTGATCCCTAGTATCCACTATGTTCTGAGATTGATGTTGCTATGACTTTGCTATGCTTAATTCTTGTCACTAGGGCCCGAGTGCCATGATTTCAGATCTGAACCTATTATGTTTTCATGAATATATGTGAGTTGTTGATCCTATCTTGCAAGTCTATAGTCACCTACTATGTGTTATGATCCAGCAACCCCGAAGTGACAATAATCGGGACCACTCCCGGTGATGACCATAGTTTGAGGAGTTCATGTATTCACTATGTGTTAATGCTTTTGTCCGGTACTCTATTAAAAGGAGGCCTTAATATCCCTTAGTTTCCAATAGGACCCCGCAGCCACGGGAGGGTAGGACAAAAGATGTCATGCAAGTTCTTTCCCATAAGCACGTATGACTATATTCGGAATACATGCCTACATTACATTGATGAATTGGAGCTAGTTCTGTGTCACCCTATGTTCTAACTGTTGCATGAATAATCGCATCCGGCATAATTCTCCATCACCGATCCAATGCCTACGAGCTTTTCACATATTGTTTTTCGCTTATTTACTTTTCCGTTGCCACTGTTACAATCACTACAAGACTATCACTGTTACTTTTGCCACCTTTACCGCTACCTTGCTACTAAATACTTTGCTGCAGATATTAAGTTATCTAGGTGTGGTTGAATTGACAACTCAACTGCTAATACTTGAGAATATTCTTTGGCTCCCCTTGTGTCGAGTCAATAAATTTGGGTTGAATACTCTACCCTCGAAAATTGTTGCGATCCCCGATACTTGTGGGTTATCAAGCACGAAGGGCATCCTAAGCTATATATGAATGCATGCCCCCCCAACCGAGGTTAACCATAGCAAAGTGCGAAGTAGCTAGCAGCCCCCCTCCCTCGTGTCGGCACGAAGGGAATCCTAAGCTATGAATGCATGCCCCCCAATCGAGGTTCACCTAGCAAAGTGTGAAGTAGAGCTAGCAGCCCCCCTCCCTCGTGTCGGCACGAAGGGATTCCTAAGCTATGAATGCATGCCCCCCAACCGAGGTTCACCTAGCAAAGTGCGAAGTAGCTAGCAGCCCCCCTCCCTCGTGTCGACATGAAGGGAATCCTTGCTAAGCTATGAATGCATGCCCTCCCCCCCAACCGAGGTTCACCCTAGCAAAGTGCGGAGTAGCTAGCAGCCATCCCTCCCTCGTGTCGGCACGAAGGGAATCCTAAGCTATGAATGCACATCCCCCCAACCGAGGTTCACCTAGCAAAGTGCGAAGTAGCTAGCAGCCCCCCTCGTGTCGGCACGAAGGGAATCCTAAGCTATGAGCATGCCCCTCCCCCCCCCCAACCGAGGTTCACCTAGCAAAGTGCGAAGTAGCTAGCAGCCCCCACCCCCCTCGTGTCGCCACGAAGGGAATCCTAATTAAGCTATGAATGCATCCCCCCCCCAACCGAGGTTCACCTAGCAAAGTGCGATGTAGCAACCCCCCCCCACCACACACACACTTTCAGTCGGCGGGCCAGAAAGGCATATATCTCAGCTAGATGGATCGTAAAACGGACCAAGAATAATCCACCTTGGTCGTAGAACCTCTCTCTTGTTGTTGGTCAAAGTGATGTCCGTCCATGCGACCCCGGAGATGGGCTAGCTCGCCAATAATCATGCAAGTAGCTAGTCCCCGAAGACAACCAGTGCATGCGTGTGGCCCAAACATATGTATGGAGAGGTGTGTTTTTGAGTAACAATGAACAACTTTGATGTGGCACCGTGATTTCGAACTAGAAATCCCCACACCGAGTGAGGGTTAGGTTGACGATGCATATGTATGTTACACCACACTTCAAGTCAACGACGGGGATTCATATATGCATGCATGCGTGCACAGTATATGCACTCAAACTTAATTAGGTCTGAATCTCACCATGACCTATACTACGATAACACTAACCAAATGAAGAATCCGCCATGGTAACCTATCTTGTTGTTGGTCAAGGTGATCCTGGATGTCCACGCGAGCCCACGAATATATAGGCTTGTCGCCGATAACCACGCGAGGGGGTGTATCGTTCGAAGGAAACCACTACATATCGTTCGAGGGAGTGTATCGTACGATTTTTGCTCTACGTTCCACTACATGTATGAAGGTGATGCGTGCATGCATGTTTGAATACACAACATTGATCTGGCGCGTGTGTCAAAAATCGTACACTAGCTCCCCACACAGAGCGTGATCGGTTCATGATGGTGTCGTTGTACTAGCCACTTCGACTCGATGGGAGGGATTCATGTGTACACATGCATATGTGTGTGCTCAAAGTGTATCATGCATGTCAGCCCAGAGCAAAAATAATAATCCCCTCCTAAGTCAAATTAACCTCCCTTGTTGTCAGGCAAAAATAAGTGATGGACCAAGCGGGCCCACAGATGGAAAGCATCGATATCGTTGATAACCGCTTAAGTGGGTGCGAGAGGACAACCACCACCGCTTTGCATGTGGACCAAACATATATATGTTGAATACCCAAAATGCACAACTTTGATGTGTCACATGCCTCAAAAACCGTGAACCATGCACCCACAGAGAGCGAGGTTCATATCAAGCGTACTACATATGATGGTCCCTTTCCCCCCTCTTCACCGCATACTATATGCTCCTGCCGTAATATATGTACAACCCAAAAGAATCCTCATCGATGGTGAAATTAATTAACCTCTCCCAAGGTAGGTCAAAGTGATGCATGCATGCATGCATCGACGATGGCCTCGTGGGCCCACAGATGGAAGCGTCACACGTGAGTGTCCTAGCTAGGATATATATGCATGTGGCCCAAAAAGGTGTTGTGTGATGTTTGAATAACCAATTTCACAATTTTGATGTGGCACGTGCCTCGGTAACCAAAAAGTCCCGACACTGAGTGAGGTGTACTTGTTCACGGACGCATACATATAGTATATATGCTAGTCCCCTCCCACCTCTTCGACGCATACTATATACCACCATAACACAAACAAAAAAGATTATACCTTGCTGGTCAAATTAACCTCACTACCGGCTGTTCGTCAAAGTGATGGACGACGACCTCGCGGGCCCACAAAAAGCGTCACATGCGAGTATCGAGTGTCGTGTAGGACAACCATCGACTGCATGTGGCCAAAACATTTATGTATGAAAGGGTTGTGTAATGTTTTAAATAACGATTTCACTATTCTAATGTGGCACCAGCTTGCCTAACAAAACGGCCAACCCACACGGTGGCTCACAACTCATAGTGTACTGCGAGCCACCCGCCACCCCCAGACGCACACACCCACACACACACCGCGAATCCACCGCAACTACGATGCATGTTAAATTAATTATCCCGCGGTGAACATACATGTTACCAAAGGAGGGACGTTTTAATTTCAAAAAATTCACAGAGATCATTAAGATGTTTTAGTACATTGATTGATTTTCTATGGGTATAATGTGCAAAAATCAAATTTGAGCTACATGCACACGTGACAGTGCACCTAAATGGATTGCAAAAACACATGTGTCTCACTGGGTGCATGTTTACTCCCCATGCAACAAATTTCAAACATTGAGAATCTTGATTTTAAAATTCTAGTACATCCATAACTTATTTGAAGTTCATGAAACTTATCGTGTTGTCATATGGACACCAATACAAAGTGGCATTGTACTTTTTTTGTCAAATTTGAGACCAGTTTGAATGTAATCTTTATCTAATTACAGACGGGAGATTATTAATAATTGGGAACCAATATCCCAAATGGATTATTTATTCGAACCGTGAGCGTTAGACCAACAATGGATACGTGCCATTCTTCGGTTAAGCAATAAAGCGGCAGCATTAATCATCCAAATAGAAAAGCAATATACATGCCGGCGCGCGACCCGTGTGGCGTGCGAGCAGGCGTGAGTTGACGGGACGCATGCGAGCAGTCCGCCGCGTAGGCAGACGGGGAGGCGTGCGTGCAGGTGTGTGAATTGACGGAGGCGTGCTCGCTACGCAGTGTCATCGGGAGGCATGCGAGTAGCTGTGTGAAACTTTGGTAGGCATGCCAGCGGTCCGGTGCGCAGGCTTACCGGGAGGCGAGCCATCGGTTTGACCGCCGCCTGCCTCTCTCCCACAACTCCATATTAATGGTGTGCCCGAGCGGCCGCACCCCCATCCTCGCTACACACACACAATCCTCTCTCTCCGCTTGCAACCTCGACGCCGCTCTCAGTCCTCAAAGCCGTCAGTGTATGAGGATGCCGCCGAAGCACCCCATCGGAGGGAGTGGCGACGCCGGGGCTGCTAAAGCACCAGAGCACGGCGTGGAGATGGAGACAGAGGTTGCCGTCACCGCCAGCGAGTTATCGCTGCACCCTGACGTCGTCGACGGCGTCGAGCTTCCATAGCCGGAGGCGGAGTTCCACATCGACTCCGACGACCACTCCTGCGATGACTCCGACGACGACGGACAGCTGGTTAGTCATCTATACCCATTTATGTGTCAAATAGATCATAGGGTTTCTCTGGTTACTCCTGCCTCCCCCCTTTTTGGAATAGAAATCCTGTGGTTATGTTCTCCCAATCCATGAAATCTGAGTAAGTTTCGTTAGATCCATGTAGTGTATTGATTGTTTGAATGGTAGAGGTGATAAGTGATTAGTTGTTTCATCTGTGCAAATGATTTCTGCTAGTAATCTAACTAGGGTTAGTGTTCGTGCTAATAATTCCTAGCCAAGACTTGACAATTGATTTTGAATGACCTACATATGTTTGTGCCATTATTTTCTTCAAGATTGGTCTGTACACAGATGACTGTGCTTAAAAATCGAACCATAATCTCTGAATATGTATAAATAAATAGCCATAAATTCCTAATCCTACTTCACGGCTTTGTTTTACTATATGTATAGGTGTTGTCTTACGATGTGGACAGCAAGGATGAAGATGCCCAGAGGATGTACAAGAGGCGAATCCTGAGGGAGCTTTATGCAGGAATGCATAACAGGCGTATTAGGACCTGGAACGACGGGTATGGATGCCCATTTTGTAACCACAAGATTCATGACACGTATCTAAGTTTTCTTGCGCATGCAAGAGGATGGGCCATTGGCTTCTACAAGCAGAAGTATTCTCGCAGGGAGGCGCATGGCGCGTACGCCGAGTACCTGGAGAAGCTTCAGGATCGTGCCGGCCGCATGTGAGATGAGATGTGGGATGGATCGAACTATGTACGCTTGAGTATGCTTAATGACGGTTGAACTATGCATGTACGTGTACGCCTATTATCTATGTCTGAGTATGTCAAATATTTCGCCAAATTTTGGTAAAAATTACAACGGGGGACCAATAAACCAGGACAGAGGTAGTACGTCAATCACACATGGTTCCCAAAATTGGAACCGTGTGCAATGACTATCATTTTGCCTGCTGCGTCAATCACACACGGTTCGCTCTAGCAAACCGTCGCCCCCAAAATTCTTTGTGGGACAGAAAATCCTCACCACCCAATTCAAAATAAAAAAGAAAACCCTCACCATCCCCACGTCACAAAAACCCTCACCCCGCCCGCTACCCACCTCGGCCCCTCCGGTACGTTCCCCATTCACACCTGCACAAGCTCCTCCGCGTCTATGCCATGGCACCGCCTATCGCGACGTTAAACACTTAGCTCGCCGCCTGCCGCCGCCGCCAGGCTGCCGGCAAATCCCACAGCATTTCGCCACTTCCGCTTGCCGCCGCCTATCGCCATCGACTTTCTCAATGCTGCTCGCGGTCGACCCAGCTCCGCTTGGTTGGGGTATCTGCCGTACTGAGGGTTCTTTCTCATGGACGACAAGGTAACTAATTTAACGAGATATTATCTCATCTCTTATCCCAGTTCATCTGCCTCCTTTAATCACCCAGCGGAAATCACCGTGAATTCATTTTTATTCGAGCTGATTTGAGGGTTCTCTTTCATTCATAGAATTACAGTGTGACGATACTTCAGGACTTGGCGACCGCCGCTAGAGATTCCATCTCATCATACCAAATAACTTGAGGACAGGCGCGGTATGTTCAATCTCACCCTAAATCGGTTGGCATATCCTACTTTCCTGAACATATTCTAAATATTGCTACATTTGGATAAAAGGTGCCACATGCACCATATACGTCAAAGGGGATTTTTCCCCCTCTTGTTTCTATATTAGGCAAATTAATGATGTATTGTTCTTTCGATTACTCTCATATTTCCATGACATCATATTTACCCTATCTGTTTAATTATAGACTTTTGTCCTTCGATTTCAACTGCTATACAGTTCTTTCAATTTGGGCCCATATTTGCATGTTACCATATTTTCTTTAACAACCCTACCATTTTCTGCAGGACATCCCTCGCTATGCAACAGATTATGTAGTGCACAATTTTTCCCTTTACATACATGAAGGCTCCACGAATGTCATACTGCACACAAACCATGGATTTACAATCGTTGCTACTGTAAGACTTGATGAACGTGGTGACTCCTATTTGGCACTGGCTTTTGGAATGCAATTGCAAAGTTTTATGTACTGAAAGCTGGCACTAAAATTGCACTGCACATAGAAGGGCCTGGTCATGAGATATATGCTAACTTGCCCGATAAAATCATCCGTCCAGACTTTGTTCGAAGTAAGTTTTCTTTTCAACTACATGCATATGTTGACTTACCCAGCAATATCAAATGAATTGTGTAGTATTTAAGCAACCAATTGTTATTCCCTTATCTTACTATATTCCTACCTAATAACTTAGTTACTAATACACTTTTCTATTGCCCTGCTTTAACTAAATATTCCCTGTACTCCCATTTCTATCAGAAAACGCCGCTGACAAGGAGATTCCGGAGGTGGAGAACGGGGCTGCCAACAAGCGGAGGCGGGGCGAGCTAGAACCGCAAGTGACTCCAGCAGGCCTAGACTTAATTAGCAGCCTCCCCAATGATATGTTGAGAGTCATCATCTCCCTCCTCCCAATCAAACATGGGGCGCAGACAACCCTCCTTTCCCGGTGGTGGCGCCCCTATGGAACTCCAGCCCTCTCGACCTCATCGACACCCACGAGCTCTACTATGGCTATCGCAAAAGCTTGGATGCATTCTCCAAGATCCTCGGTAGTCACCTTGGCCCAACCAAAGGCCTTAGAATGGGCAAGTTCCGTTCCAACGGCAAGGACCGAGCCAAGCTTGACGACTGGTTCCGATCCCCCACCCTAGATCAGCTTGAGGAGCTCACTTTTGATGATGGGAATATGCGGTCGCTGCCAACGTCCGCACTACGCCTCGCGCCCACGCTGCGCGTCACCAAGTTCAGGAACTGCCAATTCCCGCCCCTTAATGACGCGCCCGCTCTTATTCTACCACGACTAAAGCACCTCGAGCTCATCGCCGTCTGCCTCTCAAAGGGTGATATGGAGCGCCTGCTCCGTGGCTGTACTGCACTCGAGTACCTTCGTCTTCAGGCGATCAATGGGTTGAGTACCTTCCACATCACCTCCATGACTCTCCGGACTATCTATGTGTGTTGCTGGTGCGGCAGGAAGACATCACAAAAGGTGGACCACGGTATGGTCATCCAGGACACACCTGCACTTGAGAGATTACTTGTAGTTGATCAAGAAGGTCCAACAAGAATCAATGTCATTTCTGCGCCAAAATTGACAGTGGTGGGCTACTCGTCTTGCAATACTCCGTACTTGTTATTGGATCCACACCCGTTCAGGTACAACAGCCGCCTTCTACCTCTCCTTCTACAAATTAACATTATTTCTAATTTTGAAGATGTTTGTTCGTCTGTCATTCAGAAAATGATTCCGACAAGCTTGACCCCAAAACCGCGCACAGTGAAGGCCTTGGCACTAGAATCTATCGGGCCCGACCTGGAGCAAGTTGTCAGTTTCCTGAGATGCTTTCCGTGCCTGGAGAAGCTATATATCGAGGTGATGTTTCTTTCCTGTTAAATGTTAACCATAAGGGAGTTCAATTTGTGACACCTTTTTCCAAGTTTACAATGACAATGTACTACGATTTCTGAAGGTTCTTTTGGAGGATTTCATTACATACATGCCCCCCCATATTGGTTGCTTGATCCATATGGTTACAATCAATAAGCATTTCTCCTTTGGATTCATCTGTACTAGTTTTCTTAGGGAAATTTTCATCCACTCCAACCTCTTGTGAAGAAGGCTACATTTTTATAGAATGTAATCAAATGCCCATGTTAATCATGTCAGATCGAAGATGGCATGTTAGTGCATTTTACAAATCCTGCAAACCAAATAGCTAGTCATGTTGTAATGTTCAAAACTGCATGTAGGCACTAACACGTTTTCTTCTTTTGCAGATAAGATTAGGCCCAGTGGTGGATAATGTGATACAATATAACAATCACGTCGAATGCCTAGATCTGCATCTCTCAGAAATTACTTTGAACTCCTATCGAGGAACCTTACCGGAGATTATATTCGCCAGGTTCTTTGTTCTCAGAGCAAGGGTGCTAAAGGAAATGAGGTTTGCCCTACATTTATTTCACAAAAATGAATGGTCTGTTGATCGATGCCGGCGCCTGTGGCAGAATGGAGTAGGCTCCAAAAATGCTGAATTTCATTTTGGAACTTCAGATGACAGAGTAATCGGAAGTCATCGGGTCAACCCCATACATGACTTCTCAGTGGCTGCCCCCTTTGCAAATTGTGAGGTTTTGAAGCCAGACTTAGAAGCGGTGATATTAGTTTGAACCTCTCTGATATCCATGTTTAGCACATCAGTGCGAGCGTTTGCAGCTGATGAGCTGAATTTCATTTCTAATATCAGTTTGAACCTTGTAATCTTCGAATTTGAGCCATATAACTCTGGAATTTGAACCTTGTAACATTTCGAGCTTTTGTGGTACAATCGTTGAAATGGCATCGTATGAGACTCGTATATTGCTAGCACTCTTTTGACCTTTATATGCAATGGTCTTAGATTTTATTAACCATTCTCGAATCAGTTTACCTTGTCGATCTCACATCACACGATCTGTATAGCTAACTCGACTGCGATCTTCGACATTATTGCACACAGTTGGTTTCTTCCACCGTGTGCACTGTAGATCGCAGAATTAATTATCGCACTCGAGTGTCCACGCCTGGGGTGCGGTGTTGTCAAGCGTGCACTGGATTCTAGAATCCTCCGCTATGAACGCCGTGACAAGACGTGACGATTACAGGCCGGCCGGCCCCCATTTATTATTACAGTGGCCATTTAACCTACCCTTGTGTCTCTTCAACCTTTCGACCACGCCCCACCATTGCAAGAAGCACACCCACCACGAGAAATTCTTAGAGGGTATCCTGCGCGGCTCCAATGGCGCTCCGAGCGGCTGCCGACGACGAGCAGCAGTTCACCATGTGTGCCGTGGTGGACACCCACAGAAGGTTCATGGACCTCTCGGTGGTGTACACCAACGACCCAGTCTGGGCGGAGCACTCCATCCACATCATGGAGTTGTTGGTTGCCGAGGAGAAGTACAAGGTGGTCGGGTTCGACCTCGAGTACACCCGCGCTCGTGCTGGGTCTCGTCCCAAGGTCGCCGTCACCCAGATGTGCGTGTGCCACCACATCCTCGTCTACCACTACTGCCTGGCCACAAGGTCTTGCGAGCGTTTCGCTAGGTTTGTCAACATCCCCCACTACATGTTCGCTACAGTGGACATCACCAATGATGTAAAGGCGCTCGAGAGTTCGGGCATCGCCTGCCAGAATCTTGTCGACATCCAGGGCCAATACAAGATCTGGGGCAGCAAGGAGCATGAGAAGGACTCATTGGTTCACCTCGCCGAGGCCATCATCGACCCCTACTACAGAGACATGAAGGATTCGTGCAACAAGGACAGGCGTGCCTGGCACTCGGCCTGGATGGAGAAACTTGACAAAGCTCACATTGTGTACGCGGCCAAGGAGGCGTACACGAGCTACGACATGTACCGACGGATCGTTGACACGAGGAAGTCCCTCCTTCCCCAAAACGGCCAGGGATCCAGCCGGAAGCAGAGCAATGGCAAGCGTCGTTGCAACAATAAGTAGATGATTAGATCCTCGTTTCTCCTACTTTAGTATGCATGTAATTGCTTACTTTGGTGTGTGCAAATGTTATGTGTGTAGTCACTTGTGTAATTGTATGCTTAATTTGGTTATGCAATCTGTCTTTTTAAGTATATATGTTGATGCTCTGTAGACAGAGCGTAGATGGTGTGGGGACAAAGAAAATCACATCACACACGGACTAAACAATGGAACCCGTCGGTGATGTTTTCATCAATCACTCACAATTGTATACCAGCAATCGTTTGCTCACAACACACACGTCTTATTAGCAGCAACCGTCTGTGTTCTTATCGGCCTTCAGATACATTTCTGATTACAGACCTGTTTGTCGCGTATCACCCACATCTTGTTAAGTTGAACCGTTTCTGTTCTCATGTCTCAATGCAAACAGTTCATCCGAGTGAACCGCATGCCGTATATCGCACACACCTTTGGTCTGGCTAAGAGTTTCTCTTGTGTTGCCTAATCACAAACAGTTCATCCGAGTGAACCGTATGCTGTGTATCGCACACGCCTCCATCTGGCTGCCCATTTCTTTTGTTCCTCCTCATCGCAAACAGTTCATTGAACTGAACCGTATGCCCTTCATCGCACACACAACTAAAACCTGAACCGTGTTTGATGCATCCGTCATCGCAAACGTTTTACACATTTCGGATGGTTTTCATACAGCACCGTTTGCGATTATGGCATCACACACAGTTTCCTGCAGTAGTGTCTCCAGGCGCGCCCAGGTGGGTTGTACCCACCTGGTGGCCCCGCTGACGACCCCCTGATACTATAAAATCACATATTTCTAGAAAAAAATCAGGGAGAAAGAATTATCGCGATCCACGAGACGGAGCCGCCACCAAGCCCTGTTCTTCCTCGGGAGGGTAGATCTACAGTCCGTTTGGGGCTCCGGAGAGGGGGATCTTCGTTCTTCGTCATCACCGACCAATCTCCATCGCCAATTCCATGATGCTCCCCACCGGGAGTGAGTAATTTCTTCGTAGGCTCGCTGGTCAGTGAGGAGTTGGATGAGATTCATCATGTAATCGAGTTAGTTTTGTTAGGGCTTGATCCCTAGTATCCACTATGTTCTTAGATTGATGTTGCTATGACTTATCTATGCTTAATGCTTGTCACTTTGGGCCCGGGTGCCATGAACTCAGATCTGAACCGTTTTTGAATTCATCATTATATCCATGTTTTAGATCCGATCTTGCAAGTTATAGTCACCTACTACGTGTTATGATCCGGCAACCCCGGAGTGACAACAACCGGGCCCACTCCCGGTGATGACCGTAGTTTGAGGAGTTCATGTATTCACTATGTGTTAATGCTTTATTCCGGTTCTCTATTAAAAGGAGGCCTTAATATCCCTTAGTTTCCAATATGGACCCCACTGCCACGGGAGGGTAGGACAAAAGATGTCATGCAAGTTCTTTTAATAAAGCACGTATGACTATTTACGGAGTACATGCCTACATTATATTGATGAATTGGAGCTAGTGTCGTATCGCCCTAGGTTATAACTATCACATGATGAATATCATCCAACAAGTCACCGATCCAATGCCTACGAATTTATCCTTATTGATCTTGCTGCGTTACTATTGCTATCATCACTGTTACACTTGCTACAAATTACTACTATCACTGTCACTATTACCATTGCTGTTGTCACTACTATCAAAACTACCAAACTACTTTGCTACTGACCACTTTGTTGCAGATAATTAATCTCCAGGTGTGGTTGAATTGACAACTCAGCTGCTAATACCTTCAAATATTCTTTGGCTCCCATTGTGTCGAATCTATAAATTTGGGTTAAATACTTACCCTCGAAAACTGTTGCGATCCCCTATACTTGTGGGTTATCAAGACCTTTTTCTGGCGCCATTGCCGGGGAGCATAGCTATATTTGTTGAGTCACTTGGGATTATTATCATATTATCACTATGAAGAATCTGAAGGATCCTAAACCGAAGATATTTCCCTCAAGTACGAGGGGAGGTAAGAAACTGCCATCCAGTTCTGCTTTAGATTCACCTTCTGTTATGAGTAAACTTGCAACACCACCACATGCTATTAATTCCGATATGTCGCAAGTTATTGATGATGCTACTTCTACTATGAATGATTCTTATGATGATGCTAGTACCTTGGTTGATCATGATGATGTGCCACTTGGTGACTTTCTTGATACACAAATTGCTAGATTTATACAACATGATGTTGTTGAATCTGATGATGAGCTTGAAACTGAAACTCCTGAAACACCGGCTAGAACTAGCCTTCCTAGATATGAATTTCCTAAGGTACCGGAAGGTTATGTTATGAGTGAAGAAGCCACTAGAGATATTCTGGCTTGCAATGATAGAGATGATCTAGAGAAATTACAACAAAAGTATAAAGAAAAATCTCTGAATGCTAGAATGAAATGTGATCCTAAGTTTGCTACTTCGCCTATCTGTATTGCTGATAAGGATTATGAATTCTCTGTCGACCGAGAGTTAATTACTTTGGTTGAATCTGATCCTTTCCATGGTTATGAAACTGAAATTGTTGTGGCACATCTTACTAAGTTGAATGATATAGCCACCCTTTTTACTCATGATGAGAAAACTCGCTATTACTTGATTCTCAAATTATTTCCTTTCTCATTAAAGGGTGATGCTAAAGCGTGGTACAATACTCTTGCTCATGGTTGTGTGTGTAGTCCCCAGGATATGATTTATTACTTCCCTGAAAAATATTTTCCTGCTCATAAGAAATAAGTTGCCTTACATGAAATATTTAACTTTGTGCAAACTAAAGAAGAGAGTCTCCCACAAGCTTGGGGGAGGATTTGCTAGTTACTTAATGCTTTGTCTGATCATCCTCTTAAGAAAAATGAAATACTTGATATCTTCTATAATGGACTAACCGATGCTTCTAGGGACTTCCTAGATAGTTGTGCTGGTTGTGTTTTCAGGGAACGAACTATTGCTCAAGCTGAAGAATTATTGAATAACATATTGAAAAATTATGATGATTGGACTCTTCCTGGACCACCGCTTAAACCCACTCCGAAGAAGAGGGGTATATTATATCTCAGTCCTGAAGATATGCAAGAGGCAAAGAAATATATGAAGGAAAAGGGTATTAAAGCCGAGGATGTTAAAAATTTACCACCTATTGAAGAAATACATGGGCTTAATACACCACCAATGCCTAAGGTGGTAGAGGTAAATTCTCTTATGAAGTTTAATGAAAGTGACAATCCTCACAATATGCATCCTAGTCAATGCCTTTATGAGTTTGAAAACTACATTAGAAAACAAGATCACTTCAATGCAAATGTTATGAAACAGTTGAAATATAATTCTGATATGATTGCTCGCTTGAGTGACTTGTTATTTAGAATCTCAAATGATGTTAGAGGTGTTGGAAAACATGCTTCCAGGGTTCAAACTTAGTGAGAACAAGTTGCTAAATCACAAAGAGAATTACTTGATGAAATGAATCATAATATGCATGACTTTGCTGTTAGAGTTGCAACTAGAGGAGGTAAAATGACTCAGGAACCACTTTATCCTGAGGGACACCCAAAAAGAATTGAACAAGACTCACAAAGAAACAACACTAGTGCACCTAGTCCTTCTAAAAAGAAAAAGAAAAAGAAAATGATAGGACTTTGCACACTTCTAGTGAACCTGAAATAAAAAACCTCCTGATAATGATAATGAAACTTCTGTCTCTGATGCTGAAACTCGGTCTGGTAATGAACACTCACCTAGTGATAATGAAAAAGATAATGCTGATGTTCATGAAGATACTCAACCTAATGATAAAGAACTAGATAATGATGTTGAGATAAAACCACCCTTTGATCTTGATAACCCACAACCTAAGAATAAAAGATATGATAAAAGAGACTTTGTGGCTAGGAAACACGGTAAAGAAAGAGAACCGTGGGTTCAAAACCTATGCCTTTTCCACCCAAGTCAACTAAAAAGAATGATGATGAAGAATTTGAACGCTTTGCTGAAATGCTGAGGTCAGTCTTTTTGCGTACTCGCTTGACTGATATCTTGAAAATGCCTCCTTGTGCAAAGTATATGAAAGCCATCATCACAAATAAGAGAAAAATACCGGAAGCTGAAATCTCCACTATGCTTGCTAATTATACTTTCAAAGATGGAGTACCTAAAAAACTTGGAGATCCGGGAATACCAACTATACCTTGCTCTATCAAAAAGAATTATGTGAAAACTGCTTTGTGTGATTTAGGAGCTGGTGTTAGTGTTATGCATTTCTCTTCATATAAAAGACTTGACTTGAATAAACTCACACCTACTGAAATATCTTTGCAAATGACTGACAAGTCAACTGCCATACCTATCGGTATCTGTGAGGATGTGCCCGTTGTTGTTGCTAATGTTACTATTTTGACTGACTTTGTTATACTTGAGATGCCCGAGGACAACAACATGTCGATTATCCTTGGTAGACCCTTCTTGAATACTGCAGGGGCTGTTATTGATTACAATAAAAGCAAGGTCTCTTTTCATATCAATGGTAATGAGCATACGGTGCACTTTCCGAAGAAACAATTCCAAGTGAATGGTATTAATGTTATTGAAAAATCTCCGACAATCACTATTGGAAGTTTTCAAATACCTTTACCCACTGTCAAAAAGAAATATGAAATGCTTATTGTTGGGGAGATGCAAATGCCCATTGAGGTAACTTAGTGATTTACAAAAGTTCTTCAGTTTCATGCTAATCGAAAGTGGTTGTTAATAAGACCTGATCAACCTTATTAATGAATCATTTTTGAACGGTATGGAGTTGATGAATTTAGTAAGCACTACTTTCTGTCCCCACTTTTTATTCTCTATTTTTATTAGTTAAATAAAATAAAATGTCATGTTTTGTCTGTTTTCTGAATTTCCCTTGCAATAAAAAAATGACCCAAAAATAAAAGTTCTCATAATGCCCTGAAAATTTTATATGATTTTTTCCAGAATATTTAAGAATTTTTGGTGCAAAAATTACCAGAGGGAGGTGCACGAGGTGGGCACAACCCACCTGGGCGCGCCAGAGCCCCCAGGCGTGCCCTGGTGGGTTGTGGTCCCCACGTGGGCCCCCTCACTTACTTCTTCCTCCCACACGGTCACTTACCTCCAGAAAAAATCACTCTCTCTCTCTCTCTATCTCGTGTTCTTGCTCCCGAAACCGCGGATTTCGATCTCTTTGCTCGAAGCTCCGTTTCCGAAACTGTTTCGAGGATTTGTTGCTTGGTATGTGACTCCACCATTTGTCCAATTAGTTTTTGTTTTAGTGGTTTATACTTTGAATAAATGGCTACTCTTGGTGCTGCTGTAGATGTGCTTGCATGTTGAATTCTTATTGTCCTAAGTAGTTTGAATGCTTGCTATGGCCTCTATGTATCCCTATGAGTAGTTGCTATTAGTTTTGTGAAGTTTTGTTGGAAAAAATTTTGTAGACTAAAAATTCAGATTTTTGTTCATAGGAAAAATTGTACGGGACATTATGAACCTGTTTGGAAGGAGTTCTTCGAGGAGAAGGTCCTCGAGAGCATCTTCTAGTGACAGTTCTGCTCGCCGGTCTTATGTTGAACCAAGCGAAAGTTCCACGCGAGATGCTGCCACCAAAACTTGCTTATGGCCTTGCGATGAGTATATGATGCAAGTGGGCATTAAGGAGGAATTTGAGCAATATGTTCACAATGCCAGGCTCGGTCCCTACCTCTCAGATAAGTGTGAACAGCGCCATCTTCTCACTGAATCATTTGTCAAAGGATTTAAATATTTTCCACGTGAGTCTAGGGTGTCCTTTATGCTTTATGACGAACGATTTACTATCTCACTAGAGAATTTTGCTTACCACTGCAAACTTCCATTTTGGGGTTCACATGACGAGCCAGCAAAGGCTGAGTATGAGACCTTTTTGACTAGCCTTTGTTACGGTGAAAATAGAGGAGTGAGACAAGGAAGAATAAAAAGTGTTCACTTTCCCGCAATCTAGTATTTTGCATTATTTAACAGGAAATGCATAGTAGGCAAGCAAGACTGTAGCATACTTTGTTCGCCAGACTTGAGCCTCATTCACACCGCTCTCACTGGTGAAAGAAATTATAACCTTGGAGCAATTGTTGCACGTAGACTTCAGCATAACGCCAAAAGTGGTTGGTTCTATGGTGGAATTTATGCCACACGTTTAGCACGAGGATTGGGAGTTTCACCTTTGCCCTTTGACCCTATCTTACCCACTCGATATTTAGATTTTGATGCCTTAAAAGATCATAAGATTCTCAAGGGAAGGGCTGATAACTTCACTTACAATTTTTTGTTTAACCAATCACATGTTGTGGAGACATATTTGCCTGCGCCTGCTCTCTTTGACTATAACAGCAGGGGAAGATATTTTGTTCTTGAGAGCGAGGCCCGAGCTCACCACGCAGCAATGGTGGCAGCCCGGCAGGCTGAGGCATCCGTGATCTACCACGCTGACTACTACCCTCCAGGCTACTGATCGATTACCAGCTTAGGCCAAAAGCCTAAGCTTGGGGGAGTACGTGTTTCTCACCGACATTATATTCATGTTCACATATCATTCCATTTGTCGGTGTTCACACTTTTTCATTGTATCATCCATGCTTAGATTTATTTTCTTGCTTTCTTCTTGTGTGTTTGAAAAACTTTAGAAAAACCAAAAAAATTAGTTGTAGTAATTTACTTTCTATGCATGCTTAGTAGTAGCACTAAAAAGAAAATCCAAAAATATTTCCTTGTTCTTCTTTTGCTTGTTGGGAGCTTTCCCGTGTAAATAGTTTTTCTTGTTTTTGCTTTTTATTTGCTTGTTAAAGAAAACCAAAAACTTCAAAAATATTTCAGTGTGTTTCTTTGAATTTCTTTTCCTTTTATTCGAGTTGTACCGAGGAGAAGACCACGATGAAAATGTTGAGTGGCTCTCATATGAATAACTGTTGAACTAATAAAGAGTCCATCTTACCTTGTCTTTTCCTGTTGAATAAATGTTTGCAGATTCCAACTTAGTCCATGGCACTCTTGCACTATTATTATTTTCATATCATTCAGTCGTGCAAGTGAAAGGCAATAATGACGATATTCGATGAGCTGGCCGTGGCAAAGAGAAACTTGTATGAACTCGACTTGTTCTGTTTGTGTAAATATGTTTAACCTAGTATCCAGGCTTCAGCCCGTTATGATTAAACATGTTTGCAATGACAATTAGAGATTATAGTTTCTCATGCCATGCATAAGTAGCTGGGAGTGGATAATGATTTATCTTGGAGATCAACATAGCGTTAAAATGATTGTGATGTAGTATGATGATATGGTATCCTCCTCTGAATGTTCGAGTGGCCTGACTTGGTGCATGTTCATGCATCTAGTTGAATCAAAACCAACATAGCCTCTATAATGTTTATGTTCATGGTGTTCATATCCTACTCATGCTAGTGTCCAATGTTACTTATGCATAATGCCTGGTCATGATCGTTGTTGCTCTCTAGCTGGCCGCTTCCCAATCTTAATTGCTAGCCTTTGCCTGTACTAAGTGGGAATTCTGCTTGTACATCAAAACCTTGAACGCAAAGTTATTCCAGATGAGTCTACCATACCTACCTATATGCGGTATTACCCTGCCGTCCTAAGTAAATTTGCATGTGCCACCTCTAAAAACTTCTAAAATATTATCTATTTTGTGTTCCTGGATCGTTCATGGAACGACAGGAGGTGGTCGATATCTTCCGTGCCAAGCATGTTATCCTCAGGTCGAGTGTTTATTCACTCGCCATCGCACGAGGAAATGGGCGGTAATAGGGATTCCCAGTCCCGAATTCAAAAATGCAAATAATTAAACAAAACTCCCCCGGGACTGATATTGGTATGGATGACACCCGTTGTTTCGGACAAGCCGTGGAGTGTGATTGATGGTGGAGGGGGAGTTAACGTGAACTTTTACCGCTTGGGAACCGCCACTAGCGTGCTTAGCATGGAAGATGTTGATAACTGATGGTTGTGAAGTGAATGAGAAAGGTGCATGTCTCAAAATATCATTTATCTCTGTTTTAAAAATTGAGCTCTGGCACCTCTGCAAATCACTGCTTCCCTCTACGAAGGGACTTTCTATTTACATTTATGTTGTATCACCACCTTCTAAAAAAAAGCGCCAGAAACTTAGAGCACAACTGTCATGATTTATGCATTATGTATAGCTAATGTTGGGTGCATCATGAATGGATCTTTTCTACCATGAATTACAATGTTTAGTCGCTGCTTGAACTTTGGAGGTGCTCTGCATTTATGTTTTGCGGTCTCAGAAAGGGCTAGCGAGATACCACTATTGTCATAGTATATCATGGTTGTTTTGAGAACGTGTTGTTGTTTGAGATATTTTATTATTGCTCGCTAGCTGATTATGTCATTGATATGAATCATTATAATCTTTGAGAATTATTGTTGACATGGTTAGTTATAATGTTGGCTGAAAACCTGGGTGCTATTTAAGCTTTTTTGTGCAAACAAGAGCAAAAGAGTTCGTAAAAGTTTTTCTTTCTCACTTTCAGTTTATCAACTGAATTGCTTGAGGACAAGCAAAGGTTTAAGCTTGGGGGAGTTGATACGTCTCCAATGTAACTACTTTCTCTCACGCTTTTCCTCTTGTTTTGGACTCTAATTTGCATGAAACTAACCCCGGACTGACGCTGTTTTCAGCAGAACTACCATGGTGTTGTTTTTGTGCAGAAATAAAAGTTCTCGGAATGGAACGAAACTTTGCGAGGAATTTTTATATCAATAATAAGAATTTTTGGAGCCAACAACCACCAAAGAGGGGCCTCTGGTTGGGCACAACCCACCAAGGCGTGCCCCCTCTCCTCGCGCCCAGGTGGGTTGTACCCACCTGGTGGCCCCACTGATGACCCCCCCTGATACTATAAAATCACATATTTCCAGAAAAAAATCAGAGAGAAAGAATTATCGCGATCCATGAGACGGAGCCACCGCCAAGCCCTGTTCTTCCTCGGGAGGGCAGATCTAGAGTCCTTTGGGGCTCCGGAGTGGGGGATCTTCGTTCTTCGTCATCACCAACCAATCTCCATCGCCAATTCCATGATGCTCCCCACCGGGAGTGAGTAATTCCTTCGTAGGCTCCTAGTCGGTGAGGAGTTGGATGAGATTCATCATGTAATTGAGTTAGTTTAGTTAGGGCTTGATCCCTAGTATCCACTATGTTCTTAGATTGATGTTGCTATGACTTTGCTATGCTTAATGCTTGTCACTTTGGGCCCGGGTGCCATGAACTCAGATCTGAACCGTTGAATTCATCATTATATCCATGTTTTAGATCCGATCTTGCAAGTTATAGTCACCTACTACGTGTTATGATCCGGCAACCCTGGAGTGACAACAACCGGGCCCACTCCCGGTGATGACCGTAGTTTGAGGAGTTCATGTATTCACTATGTGTTAATGCTTTGTTCCAGTTCTCTATAAAAGGAGGCCTTAATATCCCTCAGTTTCTAATATGGACCCCGCTGCCACGGGAGGGTAGGACAAAGGATGTCATGCAAGTTCTTTTAATAAAGCACATATGACTATTTTACGGAATACATGCCTATATTATATCGATGAACTGGAGCTAGTGCCGTATCGCCCTAGGTTATAACTGTCACATGATGAATATCATCCAACAAGTCACCGATCCAATGCCTACGAATTTATCCTTATTGATCTTGCTACGTTACTATTGCTATCATCACTGTTACACTTGCTACAAATTACTGCTATCACTGTCACTGTTACTGTTGCTGCTGTCACTACTATCAAAACTATCAAACTACTTTGCTACTGACCACTTTGCTGCGGATAATTAATCTCCAGGTGTGGTTGAATTGACAACTCAGCTGCTAATACCTTCAAATATTCTTTGGCTCCCCTTGTGTCGAATCTATAAATTTGGGTTAAATACTTACCCTCGAAAACTGTTGCGATCCCCAATACTTGTGGGTTATCATACGACGAAGGAGTGTGAAACACGGCAGCCCGGTGAACTTGGCATGTGCACAACTCCCTCCTTTCTCATGTACCATAGTGTTGACTATAAGGTTGGCTATAAGGTTACAACTTTTTCTCACTTTCTCTCTATCTATTTCCTCTCAAATATTTTTACCTTCTTTTTTAGACACAATTAGTTTTTTATACCTCTTTTTTTAGAATTAGTTTTTTATACCTAGGAGCACGTGTAGAGACGGGCTCTTGCAGAGCCCACTCCTTGACTTTGTCAATGCCTCTCTCTCCTCCACATAAGCGGGCTTATAACCTGGAGTACTGCTTGCTATGAATGCGGGCAGCTGGCGTCTGAGGGGGAGCGCACGCGGGAGGGGGGAGGTGTTTTCTGGTGGGCCAGGGCGGTCAGAAGCGGGCTTGGAAGCGGTCCGGACTCCCGCATGGACCACCTCACATTATCACCATATTTTTTTGACTATGAACAGTAGGGTAAAAACCCCACTGCAATTTTTATTAATTAACCAAAGAAAAGGTAACACTGTACAACGGAGCTAAAAAGAAAACTAGAAACTAAGCTAAGTAGCTAAAAAGAAAGCAAAAAAGAAGGAGAAGAAACAAAAAACAAAAGGGCTTGAGGTGAGCCCCTAAGAAGAAGAACTAAAACTAAAACTAAGACTAAGACTAAGAGGAAGACTTCTCAAGAGGACAGCAAGGTGTCCAGCCAAGTGTTGAATTCAGTTGCATATTTCTTGGAGTCTGTGCACGACGGGCGGGTGATCTCTTCTCCCTCCCCCGTCTCTCTCCTCTAAGTCGACGCCCACTGAGCGATTAGATTTTGGCTATCGATGGTTTATTAAATTGCAGTCCCACATGTTAGTGAAAATGAAAGACAACGTGTGTCCCCTCTGGTCAGCGGTGTGCCAGCCGGACTGTCGGGGGTGCGACGCGAATGCGACAAGCGTGCTTTAAGTGTGCCATCTTTTCCTTTTGAACTTGCAAAGCGTAACATTTTCGTGCGATCGATCGATAGAAATCCAGAAAAAAATGACGAGGGCGGGGCTTTCCCGCGCGTTAGGTGGGCTAGTTTGAGTGATATGACGTGCTACAGTGCCGTCCACTTGCTCCATTTTTTATGTAAGAAAGAGTGTACACTCTTACGTGGGAGGAGTGCGAAACACGGCGGATCTGATTTTGATCGAGGGATAACTATTCCCTGCGAAATAATGGAGCACTGTTAGAGATTATAGCATGATAGTTAGGGCATCTCCAGCTCTGGCCCACAAATTTACACCGGCATCTGTCCGAGGACACTGATGCCAGAGGATGCCATCCAATGCTGCCCGCATACCTTTCGACAACTATATGAACTAACTGGACAAAATTCATGCAAACAAAGCAAATTCCAAATTAACCGGATGAAATTCATTACATTTCGAAAACTTTTCCTATAAACTGGACGAAATTCATTACATATTTCACACAAACCATACTAAAACCTACTGTAAACCTAAATTAAACGATCACCAGCACCCGACCACCATGTTCGGCCATGAGCCGCGAGAACTGACACTTCGGCTATTGCCTTTGCCTCCTCCTCATCCACCTCGGCTTTGTCCAGCTCCGCCTCGATAACCTCCTCCTCCAGAGCACAAGGTTATGAAGATTTCCACCTCCACGTCGCCGTCAAGCAGCTAATCGGCCGCTGATGTTTACCCCACCAAGCTTCGCGTCGACTGAGTGGAGGAGCGGTGGCCTTCCTGGGACTAGAGCGGCGGCGACCTACCATATACTACTCTTCCTTGCTACCGGCTGCGCCCGCGCATGCGCGCCGGCTTCGTAGTCGTGGCGGAGGAGGGTGGCCCGGGGGGAGCCAGCGATGTCCTTCGTGTGCTCCTGTGACAGTACGTCTAGGAGAGCTTTGGAGCGTGCCCGAAGCGGAGCCACCGATGTCCTTCGTTTGCTTCTGCGACAGTATGTCCAAGAGAGATTTGGAGCACCGGGAGGCCATGGTTGCAATGGTGCCGATAGAAGGAAGGGACCGGAGGAGAATGAGTGTGGGTCTTTGGCTATGGCTAGGAGCTGGAACTGAAGTTAATATAGCAGATGAATGGCAATGAACCGCGACAGACAGATGGACGGTTGGCGCCGGAGTAGGTTCGTCGGCAGCTGCGTGTCATTAATGTGGGCGGTGGACGGATGGTTGGCCGTGGTGTCGTTAACGCGGAGGAGTCATTTGCACCAGGATGCCGCGCGGGTAGCGCTCTCTCGGCCGTCGCGCTGCTGCAATGTTGGCGCTAGTGAGAGGTCACGTCGGGCGTGAATGCGGACGCTGCTTCAGTGACTTAACTGCAGGTGCAGTTTGGTCACCGACATGTGGGCCCAACAGGCATCTATCCCACATGTCAGTGACCCACCAACTACACCTGCAGTTAAGTCCCGTGAATGTGGCATTGACGTTCTGGAGAGACGGTGACCGTTTCAGGCGGGAAGCGCGCGCTAGCGATGGAAGGAGTTTCGGTAGGCCAGGGCGGTCAGACGCTGGCGTGGTGGTAAAATGTGAACTCATGGATGACGAGCCTTTGAAGCGTATGTGGCACATATAGACAACCAGGCGTCCATGCAACTGCTCTTGTCGCCAGCTAGCCTTCGACGACCACCATTAGACACCACACAACCATGCATAACTTACGAATAATGGACAAATCGATCAAACACACACTCGTGTGCAGTGGCACTATGATAGGTCGCTCACGATACATATATAGGTACCATAGTACCCTCTCTGGCTAGGCTATTTTATAGATTGTCGTTGTGATGGATGATATACATGAGCAAGGCGCCGAGTCACGTCGCCGCATCGTGTGCAGAGCCATGGCTAATGTCGAGCAGCTCGGCGCCCAAGCACGAGTATGACATTGGTGTTGAGCCAGGTGAATACATGCTCGGTGTTCGTGGAGGCCGCCAGAAACATCTAAACAGTAATGCCAGGCACCGCCGAGGCGCGCAGGTGACGGGCTCGCGTTTGCGTTGGGCCATGAGCAGGACTTTGATGGAGAGGGTGACGTGCATGCATTAGCTTGGTTTGACAACATGAGCGTGAATGTCTGCACGCGTACATGCTACTTGCGTCTATGGACAGTGTGCGCTAATGTGTGCATCACATATAATATTAAAAAATTGGTTTGTGCATTTAACGCAAAGTATTTCATTTTCATTTGGCTGACGAGTGTGCGTTGCAGCGACGAGTCTGTGGTTTGATTCCTCACATACGCGGTTTTATTTCTTTCTCCACTGACAGATAGGCCCACATAGATAGATAGATGCAGAACACGAGCTGATGAGGCGCATGCGGATGTTTGACTAGTCAACCAGACAAATACGGAGCTATGCACTAAGCCAGTGACCGTATAATCACCATATCTCGTATACAATGATCAAAGTGAGCTATCAAGACAAGTTCGATGACCGCCAATGCATTTTACTCGGTAATAGATGACCATGATTGAAAGAGAATCCAAATTTCCTTCATCTTCCGTCCTTGAGCTCTTGACAAACCAATGCGCTATACGGTTGTTCGGCCACTCCACCCCAGAGCTCTCACCAAGCGTCGTTCATGCCACCGCGCTGCACACTAACCGGTAAGGAAGCGATGGCATCCCGCCGCGCCGAGTTCCTCGCCGCTCACTGTCGGTGTCAAAACCGGCGGATCTCGGGTAGGGTGTCCCAAACTGTGCGTCTAAGGTCGATGGTAACAGGAGACAGGGGACCCGATGTTTACCCAGGTTCGGGCCCTCTCTATGGAGGTAATACCCTACTTTCTGCTTGATTGATCTTGATGAATATGAGTATTACAAGAGTTGATCTACCACGAGATCGTAATGGCTAAACCCTAAAAGCCTAGCCTATATGACTATGGTAATGAGTATATCTCTATCCGGACTAAGCTCCCCGATTTATATAGACACCGGAGAGATCTAGGGTTACATGAGGTCAGTTACAGAGGGAGGAATCTTCATAATCGGTCGCCAAGCTTGCCTTCCACGCCAAGGAGAGTCCTATTCGGACACGGGTGCAGTCTTCGGTCTTCGTATCTTTACAGCCCATCAGTACGGCCCATGGTTAACAGGCCGGACGCCCGAGGACCCCTTAGTACAGGACTCCCTCAGTAGCCCCTGAACCTGGCTTCAATGACGAGGAGTCCGGCGCGCAGATTTGTCTTCGGCATTGCAAGGCGGGTTCCCCTTTCCAAACTCCAAAATAGTCTCCAGACGTAACGGCTGTATCCAGACCTGTAACACACACCACACAAAACCGCAGAGAGAGAATATAATACTCCAGGAGTCCAATCCGCTGACAACTTTTTACAACATGACATCACGTCTGCCCGGTCATAATTTTGAACCGTTTTTCGCCTGTCGCTCCACGTTTCGAGACGCGGTTGCCATTGGCACGGCTTGTCAAAGCAGAGATCGTGTCCCCTTATTGCGGGATTCTCATCAATATGGGCGTGGGTAACCCAACCGTGCCGTTTACATGGCCCTTGGGAATAGGCGAGTGGGGAGGCGCTTGATATTTATGGCCTTTATAAGGGGATAAGGATTCCCTTTCTTCACCCACGCCCTCTCTCTTTCTCTACCCTTCCATCCATGAGCTCCAGCGCCCAAGTTCTAGCTTCCCCCGTCCGAGAAAGCACTCCAATCATGTCCGGATCCGGAGCTGGAGGCAAGTGGATGGCCTCCTCCGTTAAGAAGAAGGACATCAAGGAGCTCCGGGAGGCCGGATACCTGGCCAAGGAGATCGTTCACCGACTCCCGACCAAGGGACAGATCTTCCCTACCCAGAGCCCAATGAGAGGGTTGTGCTTCTCACACATTTCGTCCGCGGGCTGGGATTCCTTCTCCACCCGTTCGTCCGCGGACTGATGTTTTAATACGGGCTAGACTTCCATGATCTAGCGCCCAACTTTATCCTTAACATCTAGGAATTTATTGTCGTTTGCGAGGCCTTTCTCCGCATCCCACCTCACTTCAGCCTATGGCTAAAGACCTTCAATGTGAAGCCGAAGGTGGTGAGCGGCCAACAAGCAGAGTGCGGAGGCGCCATGGTAGGTAAGATGCCCAATGTCACCTGGCCCAAGGGCACCTTTGCGGAGACAGTGAAGAGGTGGCAGTCGGGGTGGTTCTACATCACCGAGCCACGTGACACCAACTGGGCGGCGGCCCCTGAATTCCGATCCGGAGTTCCGATGCGGCTCACCTCCTGGCAAGAGAGGGGCCTAACCTAGGGTTCCTCGAACGAGCTGACTGGGCTCCAGACATGCATCCAGAACATGATAACCAAGAAAATCAAGCTTGTTAACATGATCAGGTTATGCTTGTTCGCCGGGTCCTTCCGTGCCAATGTCGGACTTGCTATTTGTGGGAGTTCGACCCAGCCAAGCACCAGACGCTACTAGAGCTCTTCGGCACAACGCATGAAGACATCTGGAAAGTGCTCTTCAAGGCCGGCGAGACACCACCGCCCATGACCGAGGATCGCGGCCTTAGCTTAAAGCGCCAGGCGAATTCGGTAAGTTCTTTCATGTTTTCAAGGTATACCCTTTACTGGCATATTTTGAGGAAGGAGTCCAAACCTTCCTATCAATTTCGTCAGGCCTGGATCGAGGAAGCAGGACGGATTAACTGTCCAGCTCCGCTGAAGACCAAGAATTCCCACTTCTGACGAAGATGTTGTTTCCGGATCCCTATGATATGCCGGAGAAGAAGGCCAAGAAAACGGCCAAGGGGGCCAGGAGTGGCCCTCGCCGAAAAGGTGCCTCGGACATGACGTCTGAAGACGAGACTCACTGTTCGGCCGCCGAAGACAACGACGAGGAGGAGGAAGCAAGCGACTCCCCCCTAAGGGGGAAGGAAGAAAAGGGCGGCCTCCACAAATCTGGAGGCGAAGGCGCCCAAGAGGGGGAAGGGCTCCCTCGCGGGTAACTCCGCGTGGGATGTCGATAGCAGTCCGGAGCGACCCCCCCCCCCCCCGGACCAAGCCTCGGGCCGCATCATAAGTACCAAAAACCCTATGCACATCTCAACGTCCGGTCTTTCCGCTTTGTAATACTAATATATTTAAATTATGCCATTGCAGTCCGGCCCGTGACAGCTCCCCGCGATCCTCAACTGGAGGTTTGCTAGATTCAAAGGAGATGGCCAGCGTGTCACCGCCGCCCGCTCACTCTCCCCCGGCCAAGGGTAATGAAGAGGTGGTGCCCCAAAGGACCTTCCCAGGTCAGGGAGAGGCTCCGGAGGTTGTCGAGGTGGTGCCAAAAGATAACTCCTCGGTCGCTGGACACATGGGGGAAAAGCCCGCATGGGGACTGGTGATGGGGGACAAGTTCAATTCGGCCCCCAGCCGGATACCATTCCGGGGACCCACACGGCTCCAGAGTCAGCGAGCTGCCTTCCCCGAAAGGAGGATGTGTGCATGTTCCGCCAGCGGCCTCTGTCCAATCAGAGGCACCGGATAATCTGCTAGAAGCGCTGCGAGGCGCTTCCATTGTGGATGAACACCGTACCCTTATGGGTACAGTTATCGAGAAGGTTCAGTTCGCCAAAAGTGGACTGACCGAAGCCTGCGCTAGCCTTCTAACGGGCTTTGAGGCAAGTAATGTAATTGTAGGAAGAATACCATAGTGTAGACAGTAGCCCCTGATGCTCTGTTCGGTGTTCGAAAAGAAAAAGCCGAACAGAGGATCAAAATAATTGTCGCATGAGCCTAACATAAGATGTCTATGTGAATAAGCAGGCGTCACTGCTGGCTGCTGCTACTCATACTGCGGAGGTCTCCGAACTGAAGCAGAACCTGGAGCGAGCCGAGGAAGAGCTCAGCCTCGTGAAGAAGCAGCTGGAGAATAGCCAAGGTATGCAGTAACCTGCGTGTATTTTTAGAAAGGATGAATGGTTCATGCTGACCAAAGTGTCATGAACTTTATTAGGGGCCACGGCCGAGGTGGCAGCCCTCAAGAAGGCGTTAGCCGAGGCCGAGGACAAAGCGGCCAAGGAACGCGCCGCGTGTGAGAAGCACGAGGCCGGGTTAGCGAGGTCCAGCAAGAGCTCCAGGATGCCGTTAAGAAGTATGAGTCCTTGGAGCGTGATTCTAAGACGCAAGGGTCCGAACTTGCGAAGGCCCGCCAGAGCGCACAAGATGCCCGAGCCGAAGCCCAGAGCACCCTCCAGGAAATCCAGGCGGCCAAGAAGATCGCGGCGGGTAAGGCTTTCATTATGCAAAGCAAGTCTGTGACGGAAACATTCCTTTTACTTACCCGAATTTGGGGCTCTCCAGGGCGTTTACGAATTTGCCGCGCAGCGTATCGGATGCTGCCGAGTTCTATCGAGTCGAAGAAGGGAGTTCTACGGAGAAGCTGTTCTGGTCTCAATACCTCGGACCAGAACATCCGATGCCCTTCAGCGACCAGCTGAAACAGCTGGTCGAGCTACACAAGGCGGCCGAGCTAGCCATGAAGGACCTAATAGTCCGGCTATGGCCTGCCGAGCCTATGCCCAGCAGCTACTTCGGACTTGTGAAGCGGGTTGTGAGTACCTGCCCACGGCTTGAAGTCGTGAAGCGGTCGGTCTGCATTGAAGGTGCACGAATGGCCTTTACCCACGTCAAGATGCACTGGGCGAAGATGGATGCCAAGAAGCTGATGACCGAGGGACCGCCTGAGGGCAAGGAGCACCGTCGACCCGAGCTATATTTTGATAGTGTCTTGGAGGGATCCTGCCTTGTGGCGAAGCAATGTGCGAAGGATGTTATATTCCCATGAGAACATTCATGTTATCCTGTCCTGTAATATGAAACAAGGTCGTTATGTAATATAATGCTTGTGACTCCTAAAATTTTACCTCATGCGCGGCCGTTTATGAAGTCTGAGGGTTAACCAGTCGTCGGCTTCTGCCCCCACGTAGATACTACGGGGGTGTTCGGGATAAATCTAAACACTCTTTACTCCACCTTCTGGTCCTTAAAGGAGGTGTTTAGCGCAACGAACAAGGCAATCAGACTATACGGCTTTTATCGCCCTCACTTAGCCATAGGAGTTTGACAATGAGAATTTTGGCGAAGCCCCTGGTATTCGGAAGGTCGAACCAGGGGCGCTATACACGCCTGATCGGATAGAAACCGATTCCTCGCATAAAGCAGAAAAAAAGGATTTGAAACCTCTTGAACAGCTGACCAGCTCTCCCGCATCATGACAGTCAGTTTTTGGCTTTCTCTACTGAGGTGCTCGTCCGGAAGAACCGGGGCACAATCGCAGTAGTTCTCCCTTTACTACCCTAGCCGATATAGCGGAACGTAAGGTAGTTAGCACAGGAGCTGGGCAACCTAACTATTGACCAAAGACATGATTCGGAGCCGATGCATATAATGCTATAAGTTCGGGGTGCCGAACCATGCTGTAAAAATGTTCGGACTTTCTTGTCGTATTGCGGGGCGTCACGAAGCCCCTGGCGAAGTAATACATACCAAGGTGTATGAGTGCGGTGAGTAATAAATACAAAGGCAAGGAAAAAAGGTAATAAGCTGACACTGCCAATTAATTTCCCTCGTGATTTGATTAATACGTCGAGGCGTACTTGTGCAAGTAATGCAATAAGTGAGTAGGGCTATTTAACATGTCGTGACCAATAGCGAGCTGCGTGCGGGTATGTAAAACATGTATAGCGATCGTTAGCAGAGACCACCTGGGGCCTCCCTTGTACATCAAAGCTCCTTGCTTCCTTGGTGTATTTCATCCTTTGACAGGGCCAGTAATCCGGCCGTCGAAGAAGGCTTAT
The DNA here is from genome assembly GCF_002575655.3 of Aegilops tauschii subsp. strangulata. NCBI lineage: Eukaryota > Viridiplantae > Streptophyta > Magnoliopsida > Poales > Poaceae > Aegilops > Aegilops tauschii. The sequence goes on along the minus strand of NC_053037.3, from coordinate 411,352,839 downwards.
GTAAAAGGAAATCTGAAAAAGGAAAAGGGAAATGGTGGAAGTATACATGTGTTCGGGATCAGTTGAGCCGAACTATGGATCACAAACTAGTTGTGCCTCTGTCGATGCCCATGGAATTTCGAGTGCGTAATTATGTATGCGTGGTACGAATGCCACTACTTGATCGGGGCTGGGACGGAGGTAGAATTGCTAATCGAGCTCTTGACGAGCCGTGATGTCCTGTTGCAGCATAGTCCGGACTCTTTTAACGGTGTCCAGAGTCTCGCCAGCCGGATTACGGTTCTGCTTGAAAAGGCCGCTTTGTACTTCTGCTACTAGGGCGGCGGTGTGCTCCTCTGTACGGAGGGAGCGTTCCGTGTTTCCATTCACCGTTATAACACCACGTGGACCGGGCATCTTGAGCTTAAGATAAGCATAGTGAGGTACCGCATTGAATCGAGCAAATGCGGTTCGTCCAAGCACTGCGTGATAGCCGCCGCAAAAGGGGACGATATCGAAGATTAATTCCTCGCTTCGGAAGTTGTCCGGAGATCCGAAGACTACCTCTAGTGTGATTGAGCCCGTACAGCGGGCCTCTACACCTGGTATGACTCCTTTAAAGGTAGTCCTTGTGGGCTTGATCCATGATGGGTTAATGCCCATTTTGCGCACTGTATCCTGATAGAGCAGATTGAGTCTGCTGCCACCGTCCATGAGGACTCGCGTTAGGTGGAATCCATCAATGATTGGGTCCAGGACTAGTGCGGCTGATCCGCCATGCCGGATACTGGTCGGATGATCCCGACGATCAAAAGTGATGGGGCATGATGACCATGGGTTGAATTTTGGCGCGACTGGCTCTATCGCATAAACGTCCCTTAGTGCGCGCTTGCGCTCCCTTTTGGGGATGTGTGTAGCATATATCATGTTCACCGTTCTGACCTGAGGGGAAACTTCTTCTGCCCCCCTGTGTTTGTCTGCCGGGGTTCCTCGTCATCTTCCTCGCTATGCGATCCCTTTTCCTTGGTCTCGGCATTTAACTTGCCGGCTTGCTTAAAAGCCCAGCAATCTCTGTTAGTATGGTTGGCTGGTTTGTCTGGGTTGCCATGGATTTGGCACGGACGGTCGAGTATGCGGTCCAAGCCGGATGGTCCCTGATTGTTCCTTATATACGGTTTTTTCCGCTGACTGGACTTGGAGCCGCTGAATCCGGCGTTGACAGCAGTGTCATCGGTGTTGTCGACATTGCTTTGGCGTTTGTGTCTGCTGCGTCGCAGCTTGCCGTTGCTGTTCTTGACCTCAGAGGGCCCTGCCTCGCTGGCTGTGTTTTCGCTACGAGCCAGCCAACTATCCTCACCCGCGTGAAAGCGGGTCATGAGTGCCGTGTGGGCTGCCATATATTTCGGCTTTTCTTGGCCGAGGTGGCGGGCGAGCCATCATCACGGATGCTATGTTTAAAGGCCGCTAGGGCTTCGGCATCCGGACAGTCAATGATCTGGTTCTTTTTAGTTAGGAATCTAGTCCATAATTTCCTGGCTGACTCTCTAGGCTGTTGGACTATGTGACTTAAGTCATCGGCGTCTAGTGGCTGAACATATGTTCCTTGGAAGTTTTCAAGAAAGGCTTCCTCCAAGTCCTCCCAGCTGCCGATGGAATTTTCAGGCAGGCTGTTTAACCAGTGCCGAGCTGGCCCTTTGAGCTTTAGTGGGAGGTATTTGATAGCATGGAGGTCATCTCCGCGGGCCATGTGAATGTGGAGAATAAATCCCTCGATCCATACCGCGGGATCGGTTGTTCCATCGTATGATTCAATATTGACAGGTTTGAACCCTTCGGGGAATTCATGGTCCATTACTTCATCAGTGAAGCAAAGAGGGTGTGCGGCGCCTCTATATCGAGCTGCGTCGTGACATACCTCCGATGGAGTCCGTCTTTGGTTATCGTCCCGGGCGTGACTAGGTTTGTCATGTCCGAATAGGTATCCGTCATCGCGTGTCAAGGCACGTCCTCGCGATCTGTAGATTGATCTTGTATGTCCTGCTCTACTGTCCAGGTCTTGACGAAGGTCATATGCATAGCCCCGAGCTGTCTTACCCCTGCCTTTACGGTGAGGTGGAACAGTCTGTTTTCGGCTCGGGTTGCTGTTTTATCCCGGCCACGCGGTGGTCGATCAACCGCATTGCGTGATGCTGGTGCGGGCTCCAACGCCTCATCATCGAACTGAGGTAGCAATTTGCGCTTCAGGTAACTTTTGGCTAGGCGTTTAAGGCCGTATTCCTCTGCTGCCAGGACATCGGTCCATCTGTCATTGAGCAGGTCTTGATCAGCTTGAAGTGCTGCTGCTTCTTTTTCAGGCTCCTCGCGGTGGCTATTAGCTGAAGGTTAAAGCGCTCATGCTCGAGAGGTTCCTCAGGCACGCTGAAGTCTTCATTTCCGAGGCTCACCTCCTCCTTGGAGGGCGGATGGTAACTACCGTCCTCCGAGTCTTCTTCCCTGGCCTGTTCGTCAAGGCTGACTTGCCTATCTTTCCGATTGTCTCGTTCGGCAGTTTGTTCATTGGGTTCCTCTGTATCTTCGGCACCATTCGGAGTGTTGTCGTTTCCTGTGCTGGTGTTGCTGTCTCTGCTGCGGCACGATTTAGAGCGGCGCCGCTGACGCCGGCATTTTGGTTGTGCCTTAGAAGGGTCCTCCTTCGCTGGGTTTTCCTTGTCGTCGCTACTATTATTTTTTGGCGTATCTACCATGTATACATCACATGAGGAAGTGGCTGTCCATCGTCTAGTAAATGGCGGATTTTGGCCCTGCTCCTCGTCGGCATCGTCGTCCATACTGTCGATCTCTTCGGAGTCGTAATCAAGCGTGTCGGTTAAATCTTCGACTGTGGCTATAAAGTGGGTGGCGGGTGGGAAGCAAGATTCTCCATCATCAGCCCCTAGCTCGAACCGTACATAGTTCGGCTGTGAGTCCCCTGCCAAGGACAGGTTTTTTAATGAGTTTAGCACATCGCCCAAAGGTGAATGCTGAAAGATGTCTGCGGCGCCGAATTCGAAGATCGATAAACGATCAAGTTCGGCGTCCGCGGGCTCATATGATTCGGAACTTATGACCGGAGACGAGTCCGGAGTTCCGGTAACGCAGATGTCCCATGAGTTTAGGTCCATGTGCGGCTCCAACGCCGCGGGATCCGTGGCCTCCGTGGCGGGGTTGAGCTTCCCGTCCTTGGATGGCGTAGTATGCTCCAGATCTAAGGCCAGAGCAGTTACAGGAGCTATCTCCTGAAAGCGGTCCGACGACAGATTTAGGTCATGTTCATCGAGGTGACCAGGAGCGGTTGCCGCGGTCTTGAATCCGACGAAGATCAAATCTCCACGAATGTCCGCGACATAGTTCAAGCTCCCAAATCTGACCTGATGGCCAGGGGCGTAGCTATCGATCTGCTCCAGATGGCCAAGCGAGTTAGCCTGCAGTGTGAAGCCGCCGAACACGAAGATTTGCCCAGGGAGGAAGGTTCCTCCTTGGACAGAGTCATTGTTGACGATTAAAGGGGCCATCGAAACCTTTTCGGGGACGGCACAGTGGAACTCTCAATGAAAGCACCAATGTCAGTGTCAAAACCAGCGGATCCCGGGTAGGGGGTCCCGAACTGTGCGTCAAGGTCGATGGTAACAGGAGACAGGGGACACGATGTTTACCCAGGTTTGGGCCCTCTCGATGGAGGTAATACCCTACTTCCTGCTTGATTGATCTTGATGAATATGAGTATTACAAGAGTTGATCTACCACGAGATCGTAATGGCTAAACCCTAAAAGCCTAGCCTGTATGACTATGGTAATGAGTATATCTCTATCCGGACTAAGCTCCCCGGTTTATATAGACACCGGAGAGATCTAGGGTTACACGAGGTCGGTTACAGAGGGAGGAATCCTCATAATCGGTCGCCAAGCTTGCCTTCCATGCCAAGGAGAGTCCTATCCGGACACGGGTGCAGTCTTCGGTCTTCGTATCTTTATAGCCCATCAGTCCGGCCCATGGTTAACAGGCCGGACGCCCGAGGACCCCTTAGTCCAGGACTCCCTCACCCACGACCACACACAAAATGGTAGGGAAGCAATGGCATCCCGCCGTGCCGAGTTCATCACCGCTCGCGACCTCACACCTACGTGGATGGACTTTGAAGCTGCCAAGGCCGAATTGGAGGTAGACCAAGAGGCGGCCAAAGCCGCACAGAGGGAGCAGAAAAGGCAGAAAGCACTCAAGAAAAGAGAGGCCCGCTGCTGCAAGAAAGAAGAGGACGCATGCGCTGCTGCGGATAGCTCGGCGGAGATCCAAGCACGGTGGGGTGTCGGCGACAAAGCCGGGAAGGAGAACGACGGCGTCTGTCCAGCATGTGAGAAGTAGTAGTGCTAGTAGTTAGTGTGTGTGTCTATGTCGCCCGTACGTCTTTTTAATTAATTACGAGCATGTACCAGTACTAGTTACTACAATAGTTTTTAGAGCAAATTACCAGTACATTAGCCTAGACTCAATGGAAAAATTCCTATCCTATGCATCAAATGGCATGTCTTTCTCTATAGGAATTGAGATGCATGTCGTCATCTCACTTCCTATGATTTTCATATTCCTATAAGTTTCCTATCCTATGAACCAAAGGAGGCCTCTGCTGGAGTACAGTACTACTGTAGCTAGCAGTACTCCTGGTACAGTTGTTTTCTTCAAGAAGCAGAATTCAACGAAGTCATGATGGCTCCTTCGTCCGAGCAACTTCACAGTGGGAAAGGTTGGGCCTGTGATTTGAGGACTCATTAGTCATTATTACTGCGGCGCGACGACCGGGGTGACTCTCCTTTGGAGTTTTGCGTGCATGGCAAGTGGACCAGGATGGTCGACGTCCCACATGTCTGCGAACGGAAGTATTCTTTCCGATATCGAGGAGCAAGGAAACCACGTGGTATAGTATCACTGCTGATTTATATTTATTTTTTATTTTTGATGAAAGCTAGCGTTTCAACTCTTACGACGAAGGAGTACCAAACACGGCACATGCTGGATGTCCCACACGTTAGCGGAAGGAGTGGGACATGAACAGCATGGTAGAGCATCTCCACTTCTTCCAATTCTAGGTCGGAGACCACACGTAGTAGTACTAGTGGTATGAACGATACAAAGTGCGTCCCGGAGAGAAAGACACTTCTAGTTGGAAGGTCTCGGGCCATACACTCAAACAAATATAAAACCTAATATGTGCATCCAATTAATATAGTAGTAGAGTACTTAGGCACATACATCATAACATCACCGTGCATTGCACGTACAACATTAGTGGTAGTAAGAGACAAATGCCTATATGCCATGCATGTTCATATTATTTGTGCCATTCTACTTCACTTACTGCTCTACATTACTCAGGTTTGTATGTCCAATCCTGGGTACATGTCCGTCTCGTAGTTCCAGTCCCACGTGTTCTTCATAGATGGTGGGCAATGGGAGTCCATATCATCGCAGCTTCTTAGTGTGGCTCCCCATGATGGAGACTCATCCAAACTATGGCCAGCCTCGACGCGGAGCAGTCGCGTGCACCGGGAAGCATCGCTCTCTCGGTCGTCATGCTACTTCAAAGTCGGCGCCAGTGAGAGGTCGCCTCCGCTCTGGCCAGGCATTAATGCGACACTGATACTTCGGGGCGATGCTAACCGTTTCACGCGAGAAGCGCGCACCAGCAAGGGAGGGGGTTTGGGTCAGCCAGGGCGGTTAAACGCGGGCATGGTGGTGCTATTGATTTTGAACCGTTTCAGGTGTAGTACTGGTAGTTTGCAAAACTACTCAATTATTGCACCCAGTCTTTGAAGAAATTGTAGTAAAAACGTTACTTGCAATGCATGCATGCGTGACCAATATAAATGACCAATAAAAAATAGTACATGGACGCAATGATTTAATGGACATTGTAATCTCAACATGTGATGGGGAGCTCTAAATTTGAATTTGAAACTTATAAAATGAAAAAAATTCAAAACAAATAAACTGGAAGAGAGGGAGTAAACCGTAGGATGTGTCCCATACGAAACAAGTCCCCTGGTTTGTCACCGCGAAGATGTGGTTAGAAAGGAGCACAGCGTCTTCGTACTCGTACGGCAACAAATCGGCCGCAGACAACATAATCCACCTTTGACCGCCATGTGCAGGGTTCGTGAAAGCAATCGCGATGTCGAACACCATGATGAGAGTGTAAGTTTGGTTGGCGGACGATCTTATAGGGGCTTCCAAGATTGTTATCTTCTTCAATCTCACTGTGGTTCCATCGTACCAATTCAGGCAGTGGCCCGTTGCATGGCTGATCCCGATGTTGGACAAAGGTTCTACGGGAACGGTGTCACCGTTGTAAATGTTGTGCAAATTGATGTTGGTGCCCTCCTGTACATATGCAAGCCAATCTCCACTGGCACCAAGCCTAACCTGTGAAACAGTGGGCCGCACGGGGAATTAGGAAATGGACACGGAAGTAGTAGTCTTCAGAATGCATTTACTATGTGATCAAACTCATCACTTACCTGCTAATCGGACAAAATCCGAGGGCCCCTTAACGTCGGCATCTCAAGGGGCGTCAACTTGCAACTACGGCCACGCCGCGCTGGAGAGACCCCCAAGGAAACATCCTCGTGCGTTGCACGTACCATCAAGATGCATTTGTATGAGTAGTTTATCTTGTGAGAGAAAAGGATGAATGGGGGAAGGCCTTATTTGCAAATGTGGAGAGGGGTGTGGGTATCTTTTTGCAAAATTGCCATAGTTTTCTTCCTACCCGTCAGATATAAATCGGATGACCTATATTGCAGGATGGCAGGCACACCATCATCACCAACTCTGGTTTTTATAAGAGTAGTAGAAGTAGTAGAAGAGAGATAGAGATAGATAGATAGATTATTATTATTATAAGAGTAGAGATAGAGATTAGGGAGCTGGCGGGCGGTTCGTTGTACGGCATGTTCGCGTCCGTCCACTAGCCCGGAATTAAAGCACGCACGACATTTACAGCGACTGGGATTAGTTGTTTTTCGGGCGCATGGACCAACGCGGACTAGCGGACCTGGTCGCCCTTTTTCGAGCACGCCTTCGACAAGTACGTGCGTGACATGCGTGCATGCAAATCTTGCATGACCAAACCGTGTGAAGCGGAGCGGTAGGCTGTCGAACTGCAGCCTGCATGTTGCAGCCATGTCATCCACACGCAACCTAAAGGCCAATTCATACTCCGTTGGACTATACTGTACAACTATGCATTGTTTGGCATGAACGTTCCTTGGAGCTCGTGCTGCAACTGGCGTACTCCACGGCCCGCTTCCCTTCTCCTTGCTCTTCCACCGCCCGCGCACATCCACGAGAAGCGACCGGTCAACCCTTATATAGGAGTGCTAGCACAAAAAGATGCATGCATGACCACTTAAATTTCCTTTCTCTTATCTCTATGAAATAAATGTGGTGTGAAACTCAAAGCCCTTAAAGTCTGAGTATAATGGAAATCATCGTCCTCCTCCGGCTCCGCTTCTCCCGCGTCGTCGTCCTCCTGTTCCGGCTCCGCGTCGTCATTCTCCTCCTCCGACTTCGTGTGCTGCTCCGCCTCCAATGCCTCCTCGTCCGGCTCTGGCTAGTCTAGACTCCAGAGGTAGGGCGGCTGCGATCCAGGCTTTGCGCCGCCTCCAGATTAAAGCGCCGCTCCGGCGGGAGTATGGCGTATGGCGTTACCTTCGGTCGGGCCATGGCTATCGGGTGACGGCGACCAGAGAAGAGGCGGCGGGAGGGGAATGTATGCAGCTACTGTTTGGGTTCACCGTCCGGCTTAAATAAATGTGCACCATCGCTTGTACCCGCAGGTGCACAAATTGTAACATACGGGTCTACTTAAGGGGGCGTCATGTAACTGGTATGTGTGTGAGATTCTGAGAGACAGAGTGCGTGTGTGCGAATCTACTCTTCGGACATGTACTCAATGTTCTGCATCGGGATATAAGTATAATGGTATTACACTTTAGCTAGTGATTTACGTGGCCATGTTAATGTGGTTGTGTAAAAAAATGTCACTTCCTGCTCGTGATTTGTGTTACATAATTATGAGAAGTTTGCTAACTACTAAAGTAAAGTGGAATTTTTCCATGTTATACAAGTAAATTAAGGTGATTGTTTATCATATGGGTAAGGTTGGACGAAGGGTGGTAGGAACAAATGCTCCGCCTAGAGCATGTGTGTGTGAGATGGAGTCTTAGTGTGTGGGGGGTGGGTTGGGGGGTGCGTGCGTGCATGTGTGTGTGTGTGTGAAGCGGAGTCTTCGGTGGCGAAAGTAATGTAAGTGTGTGTGGCTTCATCGTAGAGAGGTGATGTGTATGGCAGAGGCCACCAACGAGGGGTGCGAGAGAGAAGAGGCCCGTAGAAAGGGAAGAGAAGGCGTGTGTGCGTGAGAGGAGTCGACATGGAGAGAACGTGTTTGTTCGAGAGACACCGAGGAAGACTACTATATCGATGGTGCATGTAGGCGGGAATTAAATGAAGGGATGATCTTATTGGTTTCGGGATATAGGGGGAGAATGAGAGGGGGGTAGCTAGAAGGAGGTTGTTAAGTGTGAGTGTGTGTTTTACCCATCCAGGCGGAAGTTATGTGCACACAAGAAGAGAATGATTCGATGTGGGGTTAGGGCTGAGGGTAATTCACTACATATGGAGACATAGGAGACCTTGAATGTGCACGTGCGAAAGGTACACATGTATACGTGGGATGTGTGTGTGTGCGCGCGCGCATGATCGAGATAAAAGAAAGAAGACATAAGTCATAAGATCAACGACATGGGAGAGACGGATCGGCATGACAATATGCATGCATGTGAGAGTGCAGGGTAGAAGGCCCGATAATTGAGCATGTGTTTTTGTCTTTAAGAGATAGTGGCGTGGGCTGGAGCATGCATCTATGGCGAGCAGAGGGAGCGGGACACAATGATTGTGCAAAAGAGATCAACCTATAGATGCATGTATGGAGAGACAGATATAGTGTGCCTGATAGGAAGCAAGAGTGCGTGCAAGAAAGAAATGTTGACGGAGAAACTACAGATATATAGAGAGATAGAGATGCTAGCTAGAGGGACATCAGCTAGTTTGAGTGTTGGAGATGACCGCCGAGTGGTTCAGAGGGTGAAGTTATGTGTGTGAGAGAGAAAGATAAAAAGAGGGTGCATGACTGCATGTAGAGAGAAACATATATAGTGTGTGTGATAGGAAGCAAGAGTGAGGGCGAGAAAGAAGGTTGATGGAGAAACAGATAAATAGAAAGATAAATATGCTAGCTAGTGTGTGTGTTAGAGATAAGAGTCGAGTGGATCAGAAGGCTGAGTTATGTGTGTGGGTGTGAGAGAGATAGAGAAAGGGTGCATGTGAGTCACATACAAACAGATATCAGAGAGAAATGAGATCCTGAGAGATGGAGTTTTGTGTTTGCGAGAGAGAAAGATATTTCACAACAAGAGTGACAGCTAGAGAGACATATCAGGGAATGCGAGATATCTTAGGGAGAGAGAGTGTGTGTGAGCGACATACAAGAGAACGGTGGAGAGATATGAGACCCTGGGAGACAGAGTTTGTGTTTGTGTGTGAGAAAGAGATATTTAAGAGGAAGAGTCGTAGCTTCTCATACCTAAGGAGCGCAAGACATCTCTGTGTGAGAGGGGGTGTGCGAGTGGCACACAGGGTAATAGTAGAGAGAAATGAGACCCCGGGAGACGAAGTTTGTGTTCATGTGAGAGAAAGAGATTTCACAAGGAGAATCATAGTTAGAGACACATAGCAGGGAGCGAGATATACTTAGAGAGAGATAGAGTGAAGGTCGAGGGAGAGAGTACCGTCAGTGTGTTACGAAGATAAAAGATCATTGTCGACATACAAGTAGCACGAGAGATACCCGAGAGACGATGAAGGCGTATAGGTCTAGAGATAGATACAAGCATGAGTGATAGCTATATGAGACGAATATCTGAATTAAAGGGGTTTCAAATATTTAAACTAGAGAGAACGACATCAATAATATCATAACAAAAAATTGGTGTATCAAACATGCATATTCATTTGAATTTGGGGACACGTGTAATGTTATATAGTTTATCAACATTAGTGATCCATAGATTCTTTAATTAGAGACAATGCATGGTTTATATGCAATTAATGTCTAAACGGGATTACACTATATGTTGCGTGTGTGAAACACGTTATACATGTTTGAGAAGTAAAAAAAGACCCGCATGAAGCACACATTAATTGGAGACAGTTAGCGAGGAATGCATACATTGGATTTCAACATAAAGTGGTTTCAAATATTTGAAAATACAAATTAAGATGGATCCAGCCTTATGAATCTGTGATCATGCCATTTGTAAACCATATTTATGTATAAAGGGTGTTGTGCTTTTGAAAGTATATAAAAAATGATGTATATAGAATTTTATTCCAATCGAAAATGGATCCTGCCCGAACAAAAATATAAATAAACTGGATTCGAATTGAGTTGGCACGGTAAACGTGCACTCTTTCTCTGCAAAATTTTGAACGAAGCGGGGAAAGTCGCAGTAACCGCCCGAAACCAAAATCTGCGAGATGGAAATTACTGCCTATCCCTGACACGCAAAGCCTATCGGCTCGATTTCTATAGGTTTTGATAGGGGTAGGCTTGTAATTTCACTCAAACATGACATAACCGCCTCCGCCTCTCACCTCCCTGGATTCATACACAGTGGGCGCCAAAACACAGTTTCTCCTCGGCCGAAATCGCCTCTCACCTCCCTCCCCGATTCATACACGGTGGGAGCCAAAACAAACTCTCGTCGGCCGAAATCTCCGTCGGCAAATATTCGGTGTATGCGAGATTACCGTCCTATCCCCAACCGACTAATATTGTTGTGATGTAGGAAATTTAAAACGGGGGCTAAGTTTGTAAATTTCCTCTCATTTGAGACAAGCGCGCCCTGAAGACATGGTTCCCCCTTCCTCTCTCCCTCCATTTTCCCATTCGTACTCCGTGGGCGCCAAAACACCCTCTCCACCCCAGCCTCCTCCGTCTGCCACCCCATCCACCGCCGTCCTCCTCCACCATGCCAGAGCTGATACCCTGATGCCGTCTTCCATTACAAGAGATCGACCTCTCTCATCCATGGCTTCAAACCAGGATCCTTGCATCCCGTCCTCTCGCTTCATCCCCGCCGTCGTCCACCTTGCCGGCGCCGCTCCTATGACCGCCTCGTCCACCGTGCTGGGATATTCCCCCGCCGCCACCGTCTACCCTCCTAGATCTGCTTCCACGCCGCCGACAGCCATCACTACCGTAGCACCGTCAAATTCTCAGCAGATGCATACACGACGCCGCACCAGAGGCGGTACTCTTTCGTATCTGCTCAACTTATTTATCGTAGCAAGAAAATAGATCGCCACTGCTTTACTGTGATTTCTTGTCCATCACTTAGGATCTTACTTGTTAGTTGAAAGCAAACATGGGTTGTGAAGTTTCCTTTGTCCGGTTTGCACCTTCAGATCCGCCATGGCACGCTCAGCACTATACTCGCAATGCTTATGGTTTCCCCCTTTTATATTCCACACTAGTTAAATGACAGTAGAGTAAATTCCAAAATTGGGTCAGTCGATTTTTGAGAGCTCGCCGGAGTTTGCCGATGGGAAGGAAGGGGCTCGTCGGAGGGCTGCCCCATTATCTATCTTAGGGTTTCGGGTGGGGACAGTGGTTTTTGGGGGGCTGTCGTCAGGCTATGGTGGGGCCTCGCCGGAGGAAAAACTCGACGCGGGTGGGGGGTGGGGTTAGCTAGAGGGATGGCCGGGGGCGGCGGAAGATCAAAGGTTGTGGGCGGTTCAGGGGAGGGCGGGGGCCAGTGGTTCGGCCGGTGACCCGTGCGGTGGTTCGGGAAGAATAAGAGGCGAGGAAGAAGAAGGGTTAGGAGACATAGGATCTTCATCCAACCGCCTGAAATGGTCGACTGACCCAAATGACGAAAGTTAGGCAACTTGCATGTAGACATTCCCATATATTTAGTACTATTATCGTAGGTGCTTCGAGACGTAAGTGGAAGCAATGCTCCTCAACCCATCAAGCTAAAAAACATGCCACTCATAATTCCAAATTTAGTTGCTCAAATACAAATCTGATATGATGCTGACATGTACTAAAATAGAGAATGTTTTATTGGTCAGTTAATGTTTCTACTTTACTATCGAAAAGCACATGCGCCACATATCAAGGGACAGCAGGGAGTTGCGTTCTTTATGCGCTCTAGTTCATCATGTGTGGCCAACCAACATTTTATTATCCAAAATCTTCTTGCTCTTCTTTAGCATGCTCCTCTTCGGTTCTTCCTTTGTAAGTACTCTCTCCGTACCTAAATATAAGTCTTTGTAGAGATTCCTCCATGGACTACATACGGAGCAAAATGAGTGAATCTACACTCTAAAATGTATCTATATACATCTGTATGTGATCCATAGTGGAATCTCTACAAAGATTTGTATTTAGGAACAGAGGGAGTATAATAGTTGTACAGTATGTTGTTTGTAGTGAAGAGGAGCAGGGACATTTGTAGTGTACAGGTCTATTCGGTCGCTTGTCATGGACGCTTTCAACTCTTCGTGTTGGTCTTCATGTCGATTGTCATGGACGCTTTCAACTCTTCGTATTCGATCATATGTGTCGCCTTTGAGAGTTAGACTGATAGTAACAGTACTGCGCCTTCAGTTGTAGAAAGCTGGTATGCGTAGCCTTTCTAGTCGTACCAGCAATACTGGCACATATATTCCAGCAAGTTCCACTTCCCTGATTTTACTCCTGATGCTTAGGGTTTTCCCATCATATCTACACTACGATCTGCGTAGGTGCTTTGTGTCCTACTAGCACTTGTCCACCCTTTAAAGCTAAATAACACACCAATCATACGTCCCAAGGTTCTTCAAATATGAATGTGATATGATACTGACATTAGCTAACAGACACACATTTAATTGGTTAGCTAATGCTCCCACTTGAGTTTCCAAATGCATGTGGCCACATATAGAGAGACATCATGGAATTGCATTTCTTTGGGCGCTCTGATTCATCATGGGTGGGCAACCAACATTGTATAGAAAGAAGGGGAATCTCAATAATATGCTTCCCCTTCTATTCTTTAACATGTTCCTCTTCTGTTCTTCTTTAGTAAGTACAGTATGTTCCTTGTCAGGAAGGGGAGCAGAGACATATGTAGTCGACAGCTCTATTGGGCTGGTTCTGCTACATGATTTCGCACTTCCAGTTGGTCTGCCATAATATCCTAGAAATGGTGGGAGACGCGCGGTCTTTGATAGACTAGACTGATAGTAACAGTTGTGCGCCTACAGATGAATAGAGCTGGCATGTAGGTGTCAGGACCCCGATCCTAAGTCACACCGATCTAGCATGTGACACATCATATCACTTTGCGGCCTCACGCACGATATTCCCACGGGTGCCACCTTACCTGGCCCAGGACCGTTTGCGCCTTTTGGCTCACGTATATGATAGTGTCGCTAGCATCCATATGACAAAGAACCTGGCCCGACATGACTAGTCGTGAACCCAAAGTGGCACTAACTTACGGGGACAGGCATACATGAATCAACATCGAGCATGTCGGTCAGCAGCGTGCGAATCCGGGCTGTAGCACTGGGCTAACAGGACTCCGGTGAACCGGGCTGTAGCAGGCTAGGCAGGACTCCGGATGTCACTGCGTGACATTTCCCCGAAGGGACAGACACAGGAATGAAGTGAATCACATGCCGGCCAGTCAAGTGTTCCGGAGCAGTAGTGCTGGGCTAGCAGGACTCCGGTGAACCGGGCTGTAGCGGACTACTACGGCACATGGAAGCACAAGACTACATTTCCCCATAAGAGAGGCTACCAAGGATAAACAACTAGGTTGTCGGATCCCACACATACCAAGCATTTCAATCATACACACAATATGCTCGATATGTGTAAATACAACATGGCATCACAACATAACTCTACGACTCAAGTATTAATTCATTAGGCTCCGAGGAGCCAAGTATTACAATCATGGTCTCATGACCCAACATACAGAGCATACAAGCATCAAGCGGAAGCATAAACATGTCTGAGTACACACAACTACAAATGAAAAAGGCTGAGAAGCCTGACTATCTACAAGACCCTCCCAAGGGTACAAGATCGTAGCTGAGGTAACAAGCTAAACGTCGAAGTCCACGCGAAACTACTAGCGAGACAAACGTCTCTCTGCAAAACATAAAATAGGCAAACGTGAGTACAAATGTACCCAGCAAGACTTACATCAGAACTAGCTACATATGCATCAGTATCAACAAAGGGGGTGGTGGAGTTTGACTGCAGCAAGCCAGCTTTGACTCAGTGGCTATCCTAAACTATGACTGCAAGTAACTCTTTTGAGGTGGCGCACACGAGTCCACATATTCACCATATCAATACACCACTATGGATCCGCTCCCGTCTCCCTACGAGAACGCCATCCATAGCACTCACGCTTATCTTGCGCATTTTAGAGTATCCACTTTCACTTGTCTATGAACTATACAGGCAACCCAGAAGTCCTTTACCGCGGACACGGCTATTCGAATAGATGATGTTAACCCTGCAGGGGTGTACTTCTTCACACACGCTCTCGCCACTTACCACCATGTACACGTCGTGTATCTCGGCAACCTTCAAGCAGAAGCCTGGCGAGGGAGTCGGCCACGACCTGACTAACCACGCAAGTCTCTAGTCCAGGTTTATCGCCTATTCGGGTTCCATCCGCAAGGAGATCCGGCCGGGGTGTCGCTCACGACCCCAAACGATGTGTGTAGGGTTCCCAAGCCCACCTCGACGGATGGATCTACGCTTGGTACACCGTGCCACGATGCCTAGTCTGTCCCAAGCCCACCTGTACCGGGTGTCACTTGGTAGACTACTAACACAACCTACAAACACCAGAAACTAGTTGCAACTCCTGGACAGAGATCGAGGTGGTTAATAAGCCGAGAGGGGTCGAGTTACCGGAACCCAATGTGTGGTAGTAACTATTCATGGATCACAAACACAGAACTCAGTTCCTGAGGACGGTTTCAATGAGACAACCCACCATGTACTCCTACATGGCCTCTCATCGCTACCTTTACCAAATCGTGTTCACACACTTAGCTCTCAACAGTAGGACATGTTCACAACTTTCCAATTCTTCCCCGATGAATCAGACCTGACACAACTCTAAGCAATAGCAGGCATGACAAACAAGCATGAATGAGTAGGCACATCAGGGCTCAAACAACTCCTACTCATGCTAGTGGGTTTCATCTATTTACTGTGGCAATGACAGGTCATGCAGAGGAAAGGGGTTCAACTACCGCAGCATGTAACAGTTGAATCATTGTTGTCCTAATGCAGTAAAAGAGAGCAGGAGTGAGAGAGTGGGATTATATCGGAATGAACAAGGGGGTTTTTCTTGCCTGGCACTTCTGAAGATAGTATAGCTCTTCATCAGTGTCATCGATCACATCGTCGAAACCACGTCTACTGAGAGGGGACAAATACCGGCAAACAAGAAAGAACACAATCAATGCAATGCAACAATAGGATGCATGAATGTGACATGGCAATATGATGTTGATTGAGATAATGCAACTAACAACGGTTTAAGTGAAGTTGGTTTGAACCCTAGTTTCAAATTCAAACTCCATATGTGAAGGTTTAAATGCCCTTTATATGATTTGTCCTAAACAGCAGCCATAAGTTGTTCTAACATGCATCAAAATGATACAGATGGATAGATTGGATTTTTCTGATCATTTTTCATATATAAATTATTTCATTTGGAGTTACGGTTGAATTTCTATGATTTTTAGAAGTTTGAAGTATTTTTTGAAATAAATAAATCATTTCTGATTTATTTCAAATCTAGAAAACAATTATGACGTCTGCACTGTGTCATTGTGATGTCAGCAGGTCAACTGGGCGGTCCAGGTCAAACCTGACACGCGGGACCCGCTTGTCATTGTCCGTGGCTTTAACCAAAAGGGTTTATTTTTAGAACGGGGATTAGTTATCCGGTGGGGTCCAATGTCAGTGACTGTGGGGTTCAACTAGTGGCGCATTAGCCCCTAATGACGTGTCCACATCATCCAAAACGGCGGTTGGCCGCCGGTGATAATCGGGACACGGCGGGGTTGCCCATCTGGCCAACTCCGGCGACGGGAGCTCGCGCGCCTGTGTCGTGCAGAAGCAGCGCGACAAGGCGCGTCAACCAGTGGTGGTGGGTGGCGCTAGGGTGGCCGGAATTGCTGACAGCGGTGAGCGGGGCGGTGGCCGGACCTACTGGCTGCACGGGCGCGGCGCTAGAGCAAGCGGGCGAGTGAGCAAAGCGGCTAGGCGGCCTCCTGGAGGCACCAGGAGCATGATGTGGTGCAAGGGCACGGCTGGGTCGAGCTCAGGCCACGATGGCGACGTCGCCGGCGGAGCCGAGCTCTCAGGCTCGATGGGAATGGCGGCTAGAGAGGGAAATAGAGAACGGGGAGAGAGGGGTTCAACGTATTGACTCACGGCGAGTGCAGGGGGCGCCCAAGCGGGCTCGGGGAAGGGCTAGAGCAAGCGGGGCGTCGGCGGCGATCTCAGGCATCCGAGGGAGGAAGAAGAGTTCGGGGACGATGCTGCGAGGGCCTTCCGGTTGCGTGGATCGGCGGAGACGACATCAAGGTCGACGACGGAGCTCGTGGACTGGTCGGAGAAGCGAGGGCGAGGCGGTGGACACGGCGGTGCTCGTCGGCGTTCTCGGGTGCCCACGAACAGAGAGAGGGGAGGGAGGAGGGGAGGGGAGGAAAGCGTGGGGAGGAGTGAGAGGGGTCCGGGTGGTATCGTGGCAACGCATAGGCACATCGGGGATGAGGCAAGCAGGCTGGAGGTGGCTAGCACGTGCCAGCATGCCGCGGCCACACGTGCTCTATCCTTCTGGCGCGTCGAGGAAGATGACTGGCAAGGTGGGGGTGGGCTGGGCCTCTGCTGGGCCGCCAGCCAAGTGGCCCAGGTAGTTCTCTCTCTCTCTCTCTTTTTCTTCTATTTTCTGTTTTCCTTTTCTGTTATTTGTTTTGATTTAGTTTTAAGCACTAAACATTTTGCTTTCTTCTGATAATTTTGCAGGGACAAAAAGGGTTATTCCAAAGCCCCTCACAATTTCTCAGAATTATTGGACACAAATTCAATATATAGCAAATACAAGTCCAACACAAATAGTTATTGCATTAGCTTCAAATGCCCAAAATACATATTTATGAGCTCCTAAAAATATTGTTTGAATTTTACCTCTGGCCAATATTTTCAGAGAGAATCATGAACATTTTCTTGGACCTATTTGAAGCAATTTTTATCTTGGTCATTTTCAGAAATGATTTCTGAGGCTTTCACATGTACCCATTTCAAATTCATTGAAATTTAAACATGATGCACACATGACTAGCTAGCCCAGAGCAAACCAGAACTAGGGATGTGACAGTAGGTGATCGATACGTTGCATATTAGTAGCGGCAAAACCCTGTGTTTTCCAGCCAGTTCCGCTTTCCCGATTTATTTATGGTGGTTATGGTGTACCCCTATTATCTACACTACGATCTGCCTACTAGCTCTACGCTCTCATTATCATGGTATGGCAATAAACTTTCTATACGGTATATTATGAACCTATCATCTGCCAACTATCCTTACATCTGGAGTGTAACGCCCACGATGCGGCTATATCTCCCACGTGTCGAGGCACGACTTGGAGGAATAACCGCATGGTGGTTTTGTCGCAAGAAGGGTCATCTTCACACAATCCCATGTAATGAACAAGAATGGGATAAAGAGTTGGCTTACAGTCGCCACTTCACACAATACATAAATTAAACATACATCATTCAAAGTAAAATTAAGGTCCGACTACGGAACCAAAATAAAAGAAGACAACCCCAAATGCTAGATCCCCGATTGTCCCAACTGGGCTCCACTACTGATCATCAGGAAACGGAACATAGTAACGACCAAGTTCCTCGTCGAACTCCCACTTGAGCTCGGTTGCGTCACCTGCACTGGTATCGTCAGCACCTGCAACTGTTTTGGTAGAATCTGTGAGTCACGAGGACTCAGCAATCTCACACCCGCGAGATCAAGACTATTTAAGCTTATAGGAAGGATGGGGTAATGAGGTGGAGCTGCAGCAAGCACTAAGCAAATATGGTGGCTAACATACGCAAGTAAGAGCGAGAAGAGGAGCAACGCAACGATCGTGAAGCTAGAAGTGATCAAGAAGTGATCCTGAAACTACTTACGCACAACCATAACACAAGAACCGTGTTCACTTCCCGGACTCCGCCGAAAAGAGACCATCACAGCTACACACACGGTTGATGCATTTTAATTAAGTCAAGTGTCACGTTCTCTACAACCGAACATTAACAAATTCCCATCTGCCACATAACCACGGGCACGGCTCTCGAAAGTTTATACCCTGCAGGGGTGTCCCAACTTAGCCCATCACAAGCTCTCACGGTCAACGAAGGATATTCCTTCTCCCGGGAAGACCCGATCAGTCTCAGAATCCCGGTTACAAGACTTTGTGACAACGGTAAAACAAGACCAGCAAAACCGCCCGAATGTGCCGACAAATCCCGATAGGAGCTGCACATATCTCGTTCTCAGGGCACACCGGATGGGCAAGACGTCTGGTTGGCATAGACCCTGGTTGCCCAGGGGGCACCGGACATCACCCGGTTTGGACCAGCACTCAGAGGAACACTGGCCCGGGGGTTAAAATAAAGATGACCCTTGAGTCTGCAGAACCCAAGGGGAAAAGGCTTAGGTGGCAAATGTTAAAACCAAGGTTGGGCCTTGCTGGAGGAGTTTTATTCAAAGCGAACTGTCAAGGGGGTCCCATAAATCCCCAACCGCGTAAGGAACGCAAAATCAAGGAACATAACACCGGTATGACGGAAACTAGGGCGGCAAGAGTGGAACAAAACACCAGCCATAAGGCCGAGCCTTCCACCCTTTACCAAGTATATAGATGCGTTAATTAACTAAGAGATATTGTGATATCCCAAAATATCCATGTTCCAACATGGAACCATCTTCATCTTCACCTGCAACTAGCAACGCTATAAGAGGGGCTGAGCAAAAGCGGTAACATAGCCAAACAACGGTTTGCTAGGAAAGGCGGGTTAGAGGCTTGACATGGCAATATGGGAGGCATGATATAGCAAGTGGTAGGTAGCGTGGCATAGCAATAGAGCGAACAACTAGCAAGCAAAGATAGAAGTGATTTCGAGGGTATGGTCATCTTGCCTGAAATCCCGCAAGGAAGAAGAACGAGTCCATGAAGAAGACAAACGGACGTAGTCGAACGAATCCTCACAATCACAACATAACCGGAACTACCAAGGAGAAGCGCAACCGGAAAGAAGCAAACATCATGGTAAACAACCATCACATAAACATGGCATGATGCACAATCAAGTATGATGCATGTCCGCTTTAAAAAGGCATGGCATGGCAAAGTGCAACAAACAACACTACAAATTAAGTGGAGCTCAATATGCAACGAGTTGCATATTGACGAAACACCACATTCAAGTTATTTACTTCGCTCTCGTTTATGTACCCAACAATATTAAATGTTATTAAACATGGCAAGGGGTGAAGCATATGAACACTACCTATCTAGGCAAATTTAAATGAGGCCGGAACAACAAACAACAATTCCGAAAAATCCTCATGTCCATATTTTAGATTTGGTACTGTTCTGTCCCAAAGCATATTTTAGAGTTGTTAAACATGCAAAGTAATGCCACCATGTTAAACTATGCATTTTTCTACCCCATTTACATATAAAGTTTATTTAATTTGGAGCTACGGTTATTTAGTTATGAAATAAATCATTTTACATGGCATTTAGCAAATTAAACGCAAGCAGCATTTTAAACATTTTAAACAAGGATGCAAGCAGCATATTATGAAACTAGATGAAATTCTAAGCATTTTACATATATAATTCATTTTAATCCGATGCACGGTTGTGGAGTTATTAAATGCATGATCATGAGGGTTTTTCTGCAAAACAGTAAATCACTGGATAATGCTAAATTCGCAGAACTGGAAAAAAAAACATGTACGGGCCGAATCTGCACTTGGGCCAAATGTGGAAGGGGCGTAGCGCTGGCTCACCATGGGCTGAGGCCCAGATCGGTGGAGAGGGCGCTGGTTGGGCCGGATCTGGAGGCAACGACGCGGTCAACGGGCGCTATGGGACTTGGCGCTGGTCGTCCTCCTCGCACGCAGAAGCAGGGGAACAGCGCGACGAAGCGGTCAGGCACACCGGCGCGATGCAGAGGAGGCAGCGGGCGACGGGGCACGAGGACACCGGGCGGAGCTCGTCGTGGACGTCGAGAGGAAACGGATCCGGCGGCGAGTTGAGGCCAGGGCCGCGGGGTCGATGCGGATGAGCGAGACGAGCGCTCTGGCTCGTTGCAGAGGAGAAAAACCGACAGGTTCAGGGGACGATGCCTTGCAGGTGCGAGAGAGCGTCGAGGGGTTCCAGCAACGCGTGAAGGACGAGGTCGCCGGAGGGTGGCAAGGACGGGGCCTTGGGCGACGACTTGGCGGCGGGGACGAGGTGCTCGGGGAGCCCCTCGGGCGCGAGAGGAGGCTGGCGTCCCGGCGCTCGCGGGCACAGGGGCCACGAAGGAGGAGGACGAGGTGGCTGGTTGCATCGGGAGGATGGATCTCGGGCGCGCTGAGGGAGATGGACGTGGGTGAAGCTCCAAGGCCATGGCCTTCCTGTGAACCAGAGAAGAGGAAGACAGTGCGGTCAGGGGAGAGAAGAACCAGGGGAAGGGAGAGAAAGGAAAAGAAGGGGGCGCGTGGCTCATCTTGAACGAAGCTCGTCGGTGGCGCGGAGACGAGGCGGGGTCAGGCACTGCTCGCTGCTCCACCGGGACGAGAAGGAGCTGCCGGTTGGCTAGGGGCTGAAAACGAGGGGAGGTGGTGGATCGGTAGGGATCGCGATGGAGAGAGTGGCGGCTGGTGGATGGGTAGGCGGATGAGATCCCGAGGAAGGAGGAGAGAATGGACAGGGGTGGCGGCGGCTAGGAGGAATTTTAGGGAGTTGGTCCAGGGTTTGTCCAAATAGGCATGTGGGTGAACTATATATAGGGAAGGGGAGAGTTTGGACCTTCCGATCAAAAACCAACGGACGGGAATAAATAGGCTAGGGAGTCCAATAAAGAAAACGGAGATGTTTTATAGATGTTTGGGGATGATCTGAATCCAACGGTCACGACTGCCCGGGTCGGGTTCGGAGAAGTTTCGGACACGCACGCGAGGGGTTTGAGTATTGTGTAGAGAGGGTCAAACGGGCGGGCATCAAAAGAATGGTCGGTCTTGAGAAAGGTCAACAGAGACGAGGAAGAAGCGGCAACTATCACCGGGTGCAAGTTTTTTAGAAAACATGTGATGCAATGCTCATGATGACATGATGAATGCAACAAACAAAAATAAAACACACGGCGAACACGAAAAACAAGGAAGGCGTCTAGAGCGTCGGTCTCGGGGCGTTACAACACTCCACCACTACAAGAGGATCTCGTCCCGAGATCTAGGATGGCACCGGAGAGAAGCAGAAAAGAAAGAGAAGAGGTAAATCTAAGTTGCTTCTTGTACAAACGAGTGAAACCAAAGAACCTTGAGAGGTTAAACAATTTTGAGAAAAGAATACAACGGAGATGAACGAGATTACAAACACTCCGTTAGAAAAGGGGAACAAGGAACATTATGAGAACCTTGTGGGTTGAAAGACATGAAACAAGGGCTTAACGAACCAAAAGAATATGAAACCACACCGGTATAACGAGATAGCCAAGGAACAAGAATGACATAATTTTGGCAGCACTCTGGTTGAAAAAGAGAAGGAAAACTTGATAAGATGAAAAGAAATTGAAGAGATGACACAACACTCCGGTTAAATGGATAAGCAAGGAAAGAAGATGATCTTGACAAAACAAGAAGATGGGTCGAAGAGAGCAATATCACAATGCCTCCGGTAGAAATGAAAGAATGCAATGAAAAGAATGGGGAAGAAAACAACATGTTCTACCTTAAGTGAATTTGAGAGAGCATCCTTAAAAGAAGGATAGAATGGAGTTGTTGAAAAATCAACAAAGAAAGGATATGATCTTCATGGGCTTATGGAGACATCTCAAAACTTGAGGTGAAATTCTGCCACTAACGAAAACAATTGCTTGCTTGAGATCAATGAAGAGATGAAAACTTCTCTCGCTGAGAGGATAGGAGAAAACTTGGATCATTGATAAGCACCATAATTAGCAACATTCCTTCGAGAAGGCTTTAAGTGAAATCTATACCAAGATAACTCCAACAAAGAGATTATTATGGGTTGAAACAACTCATGGACGAAGAAAATATGATGGGTTTAAATATCTCATTCTTGACAACTTGTGAATCATGAAACATGAAGAAAATTATCAAGAATGACATAACACCACCTCAAAAGATAAGAGAGAAAGAATTGCACTTCGGAATGCAAGATGAAGAATGCTTGAACTCCTCAAAACAAACATGTATTGAGCACCATGTTTATTTTAGAGTATAGCTTGACGGATCTTGACTCCGAGAGAAATCTTGAAGAACAATTGAAGAATGAAAGGAATCCTTGATGAAGCACCATGTAGAGCCTCCATGAAGAACTCCGGTAAACAAAAGGATGATAGAAAGAAATAGAAGTTGACAACACAAGGTGAAGCCTTGCAATGATTTAGATGGAGCTTCAGGACGATATGATGAGAAAACTTTGAACTCCGGAAAAGAAAGATGAACAAATGAAATCAAGAATTTTGATGAACCTCCGGAATAAGGAATTGAATTTACTCAATGAAACAAGAATAAGAATTACATTATGCTCATCCTTCACCAATTAAATTGATGACAAGCAATGGATTTGGCATACTACTTACTTTCGTAGAAAGGATTAAGATAGATATGGCGCAAACTTGGGAAGGTCTTCAATGAACCACCGGTAGGATTGGAAAGAACGAATGAATCTATATGATAACGAAGGAAGAGAACTCTTGAACGAACCACCGTAAGAACTGAAAATGAACGAAGAAAAGATAAAGAAACATCGGGAAGAATTAGAAAATGAACGAAGATACTTGAGAGAATTTAGATACAAGTGAACGCAGAGATCCCGAGCTGATTAGATAATACTTGAATGATGCACTGGTATGATTTGGAGAACAAGAGCTGAAAGCTTGAATGAATAATTCTGAGATATGGGCTCCAGAGAATCAAACTGAAAAGACTCCTGAAATGCTCTGGATGGGTGAAAAGAATTCTCACAATCGAAAACAATTATGAGAGGATGGCATCAAGCTAGAACCATGAATCTTGAAGAGAATGGAGCAAGATTTAAGAGAAACTCTTCTTCGGTCTTCAAATATTGAGAATGACGATGAGAAACACCACCATTAATTGTTGAGGCACTCCGGAATGAAAATTGGAAAGGTTGAACCAACGACGAAAAGAATTTGAAAGATCTTGGAGAAAGACATATGACTGATGATAACCCATTCTTATGTCAAACTTTGAAAAGAATTTTAGAAGCTCCGGGAAAATTAGAAGAGTCAGGTAAGATCCTGGGAAAAGACCTGTGGGTTAGGGCCCACTCAAAAGATACACCGTTGAACGATTTAAAAGAGAGATTGCGCCGGTTCAATTAAATGGCTTGAATAAGGTAAGACCTCGAAATAGCTAGAAAGGATTAAGAATAGAAACATGAATCCTCTGGGATACCTTCAGCACTCCAGATAAACATGAATAGCAAGAGGTGGATGATTAAGAGGTGCACCGGCATGAGAAAACATTTGAATTGAGGAAAGGATATGATCGACAAAGCTTGAATTGAATCCACCAGAGAAGAAAATGTGACGAAGAATTGATAAACTTGAAGCTCCGTTAGTATCATCCTGAGAATCACCGGATAAGAACATTGACGGAAAAGAATGGAGAGACTTCCCATCAATAAAAAGGATACTTGATTAAGAGATCTGGGTCCTTGAAGAAATAAGGGTGGGAGGGCGGGAAAACAAAGGCAACTTGGGGACGGATGAAACGAACAACATTGGGAAAACTATGATATGAACTTGCGAATGTTGGAAATGATCGGATCCACTTGAAGAGAAGCACACCGGTTGAGAAGAAATTGAGATCACAACCTCCATGATCAAGAAGGATTAGTATCTCCACAGAAATATGAGAACACCGCTTAGAATAAGGTTTGGAATCAACATTTGACTTCGAAGCAACTTGAATACCACAACTCAAAACAAAACAACGGATTGGCTTGCAGAATAAGCCGGAACAAACATATGATAGAGATTTCGTCCGAAGTTTTCGTGGTGGGGCCCACACGGGCTTGATCGTACAGCACCATCATGTACAAGGCAGTGCACATGACATACGAAACGTCCCCGAGTCAGCATAGCCAAGGACTCTTTAAGACACAACGAGACCACTGTAAAACCAACCGTGGATAGGCGGACCACTAGACGTCGAACCCCAATCTCATATCATGCATCTGTCGGAAAGATATCCTAGGAGCTACTTGAATTCCCACTTATAAACTCCCGAAACTTTCTGGTTATGCAATCAGGTGTTGGGGATACAGGGGACGCAATATATCTCACCCAAACTAACAATACCTAGATCCAGTTGTATCCATCCTTCAACACATAACCAATAAACCTTCGGAAATCATTTACCTCAACCTTCGAAAAGCATCCGTTATACGAGTTATGGCAATACTGTCGAACTCCCGCCCCAGTACTGGGTGGCGTCGAGGTGATCTCACCAACAACTACATAAAAGAGATTTTCGATGTCGGCGAAACTCAGGTATTCCAGAACTGCAACGATAAAATTGTGACGACAACACCTCGGAGCTCAGCTCCCCGGGACACTGCCACAACCCCTAAATGTCAGGAGGCACCAAGAACAATGTTCTCGTCACAAACCCATCGAAACGATTCCAAGATACCCGCGTGATCCTAAAAAAATTTCCCGTGAAATTTGAGGAGAGGAAAGTCCAAACATCTACGTCAGGAGGCCTCACCAGAGCGACGAAGGGACTAAGGAGTAAAAATAATCCTACTCTCCGATATATATAATCCTAACACTCAAAACAATTTTTGTTCTACACTCAACAACATCAGCGATTCGATCAAGCATGGGGCTCCTAAGTCAGGGATGGCTCTGATTACCAACTTGTAACACCCACGATGCGGCTATATCTCCCACGTGTCGAGGCACGACTTGGAGGCATAACCGCATGGTGGTTTTGTCGCAAGAAGGGTCATCTTCACACAATCCCATGTAATGAACAAGAATGGGATAAAGAGTTGGCTTACAGTCGCCACTTCACACAATACATAAATTAAACATACATCATTCAGAGTACATTCAAGGTCCGACTACGAAACCAAAATAAAAGAAGACAACCCCAAATGCTAGATCCCCGATCGTCCCAACTGGGCTCCACTACTGATCATCAGGAAACGAAACATAGTAACGACCAAGTTCCTCGTCGAACTCCCACTTGAGCTCGGTTGCGTCACCTGCACTGGTATCGTCGGCACCTGCAACTGTTTTGGTAGAATCTGTGAGTCACGAGGACTCAGCAATCTCACACCCACGAGATCAAGACTATTTAAGCTTATAGGAAGGATGGGGTAATGAGGTGGAGCTGCAGCAAGCACTAAGCAAATATGGTGGCTAACATACGCAAGTAAGAGCGAGAAGAGGAGCAACGCAACGATCGTGAAGCTAGAAGTGATCAAGAAGTGATCCTGAAACTACTTACGCACAACCATAACACAAGAACCGTGTTCACTTTGCGGACTCCGCCGAAAAGAGACCATCACTGCTACACACACGGTTGATGCATTTTAATTAAGTCAAGTGTCAAGTTCTCTACAACCGGACATTAACAAATTCCCATCTGCCACATAACCGCGGGCACGGCTCTCGAAAGTTTATACCCTGCAGGGGTGTCCCAACTTAGCCCATCATAAGCTCTCACGGTCAACGAAGGATATTCCTTCTCCCGGGAAGACCCGATCAGTCTCGGAATCCCGGTTACAAGACTTTTTGACAATGGTAAAACAAGACCAACAAAACCGCCCGAATGTGCCGACAAATCCTGATAGGAGCTGCACATATCTCGTTCTCAGGGCACACCGGATGGGCAAGACGTCGGGTTGGCATAGACCCTGGTTGCCCAGGGGGCGCCGGACATCGCCCGGTTTGGACCAGCACTCAGAGGAACACTGGCCCGGGGGTTAAAATAAAGATGACCCTTGAGTCTGCAGAACCCAAGGGGAAAAGGCTTAGGTGGCAAATGTTAAAACCAAGGTTGGGCCTTGCTGGAGGAGTTTTATTCAAAGCGAACTGTCAAGGGGGTCCCATAAATCCCCAACCGCGTAAGGAACGCAAAATCAAGGAACATAACACCGGTATGACGGAAACTAGGGCGGCAAGAGTGGAACAAAACACCAGCCATAAGGCCGAGCCTTCCACCCTTTACCAAGTATATAGATGCGTTAATTAACCCGGGAGACTTGGACTCCACGACAAGAAAGCAACGAGGAAGGCACGAGGCAGGGGGGCGCGCCCACCCCCCCTGGGCGCGCCCTCCACCCTCGTGGGCCCCTCGTGGCTCCCCTAATGCATTTCTTCCTCCTATATATACCAATATACCCTAAAACCATCGGGGAACAGAATAGATCGGGAGTTCCGCCGCCGCAAGCCTCTGTAGCCACCAAAAACCAATCGGGACCCTATTCCGGCACCCTGCCGGAGGGGGGAACCCTCACCGGTGGCCATCTTCATCATCCCGGCGCTCTCCATGACGAGGAGGGAGTAGTTCACCCTCGGGGCTGAGGGTATGTACCAGTAGCTATGTGTTTGATCTCTCTCTCTCTCGTGTTCTTGATTTGGCACGATCTTGATGTATCGCGAGCTTTGCTATTATAGTTGGATCTTATGTTGCTTCTCCCCCTCTACTCTCTTGTAATGGATTGAGTTTTCCCTTTGAAGTAATCTTATCGGATTGAGTCTTTAATGATTTGAGAACACTTGATGTATGTCTTGCCGTGCGTATCTGTGGTGACAATGGGATATCACGTGATTCACTTCATGTATGTTTTGGTGATCAACTTGCGGGTTCCGCCCATGAACCTATGCATAGGGGTTGGCACACGTTTCTGTCTTGATTCTCCGGTAGAAACTTTGGGGCACTCTTTGAGGTTCTATGTGTTGGTTGAATAGATGAATCTGAGATTGTGTGATGCATATTGTATAATCATACCCACGGATACTTGAGGTGACATTGGAGTATCTAGGTGACATTAGGGTTTTGGTTTATTTGTGTCTGAAGGTGTTATTCTAGTACGAACTCTAGGGCTGTTTGTGACACTTATAGGAATAGCCCAACGGATTGATTGGAAAGAATAACTTTGAGGTGGTTTCGTACCCTACCATAATCTCTTCGTTTGTTCTCCGCTATTAGTGACTTTGTAGTGACTCTTTGTTGCATGTTGAGGGATAGTTATATGATCCAACTATGTTATTATTGTTGAGAGAACTTGCACTAGTGAAAGTATGAACCCTAGGCCTTGTTTCCTAGCATTGCAATACCGTTTACGCTTACTTTTACCACTTGCTACCTTGCTTTTTTATATTTTCATATTACAAAAACCTATATCTACCATCCATATTGCACTTTTATCACCATCTCTTTGCCGAACTAGTGCACCTATACAATTTACCATTGTATTGGGTGTGTTGGGGAGACAAGAGACTCTTTGTTATTTGGTTGCAGGGTTGCTTGAGAGAGACCATCTTCATCCTACGCCTCCCACGGATTGATAAACCTTAGGTCATCCACTTGAGGGAAATTTGCTACTGTCCTACAAACCTCTGCACTTGGAGGCCCAACAACGTCTACAAGAAGACGGTTGCGTAGTAGACATCAGTAATACCCTACTTCCTGCTTGATTGATCTTGATGAATATGAGTATTACAAGAGTTGATCTACCACGAGATCGTAATGGCTAAACCCTAGAAGCCTAGCCTGTATGACCCTTTTCGGACTACACCCTCCGGTTTATACAGACACCGGGGGGTCTAGGGTTACATAGAGTCGGTTACGTAAGAAGGAATCTTCATAGTTGGTCGCCAAGCTTGCCTTCCATGCCAAGGAGAGTCCAATCCGGACACGAGTACAGTCTTCGGCCTTCATGTCTTCACAGCCCACCAGTCCGGCCCATTGATAACTGGCCGGACGCCCGAGGACCCCTTAGTCCAGGACTCCCTCAGGTGGCCTCCTCCGTCACGGAGAAAGGCGTCAAGGAGCTCCGGGAGGCGGGGTACCTGACTACGGGTGTCGCGCACAGGCTCCCTGCCAAGAAGCAAGCCATCCCTACTCCGGAGCCCGGCGAGAGTGTCGTGTTCATCCCCCACTTCCTCCGCGGGCTAGGATTTCCCCTTCACCCCTTTGTCCGCAGCCTCATGTTCTATTACAGGCTAGATTTCCATGATCTAGCCCCGAATTCCTTCCTCCACATCTCGGCGTTTGTCGTCGTGTGTGAGGCGCTACTCCGTATCCCCCCACACTTCGGCCTCTGGCTCAAGGTCTTCAACGTGAAGCCGAAGGTGGTCGACGAGCAGCACGCGGACTGCGGCGGTGCCATGGTGAGTAAGATCCCCAACACCACCTGGCCAAAGGAGCCTTCTTGGAGACCGTCAAGGTATGACAACAGGAGTGGTTCTACATCACCAAACCCCGCGGCGCCAGATGGCCGGCCACTCCTGAGTTCATATCCGGGCCCCCTATGCGGCTCGCGTCATGGACCAACAAGGGTCTGGACTGGGGGTCGACCGATGAAGTGATGATGCTGCAAAAGCGCATAAAAAATATGATAGGCAAGAACACCAGTCTCACTGACGTGATTCAGGTGATGCTTTTCCGCCGGACCCTCTCCTGCCAGCGCCAGCCTCTCCATATGTGAGAGTTCAATCCGGAAGGGTCGCGGACCCTGCAGCGATTCTTCGGCACACCACATGAAGAGATCTAGAAGCTGCTCTTCAAGGCCCAGAAGACGTGGCCGAAGAAGACCAACGACATCGGCCTCGACAGTGCGAATCCGGCCACTCCGGTAAGTATTTTGTTTCCGTACATAATGTCGGTTATAGATTAGAGGATATACTGAGTTTTCTATTCCTCATTCAGGGCTGGACAACAAAGGCGGAGCGGATCAAGTGTCCGGCTCCGCTACCCGAAGGCCCAGCCACTCCTCTGCTAACGAGGATGCTAGTTCCGGCACCGTATCAGGCGCCGAAGAAGAAGGCCAAGAAGAAGAGCAAGGAGGCTAAGGATGGCCTCCACCGTAAAGGTACTTCAGACGCAGTGTCCAGAGAGACCGAAGCCCTCTCCTCCCACGAGGGAGATGAAGATGAAGAGGAGGAGGAGGAGGCAGAAAGTGATTCTCCCTTTAAGGGGAGGAAGAAGAAAAGGGTCGCCTCCGTAGACCCGGAGGCGGAGGCGTCCAAGTGGGGGAAGATAACCCTCTCGGATGGTTCGGGCACGGATGCCGAACACACCCCCAAGAGGCGCCCCAGGGAAAATCCCCTGGCCACATCGTAAGTACCAAAGGATACTTTACAGATATCCAGTCTTTTATGATTGTAACACATTATGTTGTGTGTTTCAGTCCGGCCTGCGACCTTCCCCCACCATCGTCATCTGAGGGGAACTCTCTGGCACTGAAGATGGTGGAGAGCGAGTCGCCTCCGCGAGCCTCTCTGCCAACCACCGTGGATGACACCGAGGTGTTGTCTCGAAGGGCCTCTTCGGGTCACGGAGAGGTGAGGGAGGCCGCCAAGACGGCGCCAGAGGGTAATGCCTCGTCTACCGAGAACATGGGGGTGCAACCCCCATGGAGACTGACGTCGGGGGCCCTAACCAGTCCGGCCCCCAGCCGAACACCATTTCGGAGACCCATGTGGCTCCGGAATCGAGCGAGCAACCCCCTTCAAAGGAGGGGGAGCGCCCACTCCAACGGCGACCTCCACTAATCCGAAGGCGCCGAACACTCTAGTGGAAGCACTGGGACGTGCTTCCATCATGGAGGAGCACCGCACCCTGATGGCTGTGGTGGTTGAGAAGATTTAGTCCGCAAAGAGCGGGCTGAATGAAGCCTTCACCAGCCTGCTAACAGGCTTCGAGGTATGCGATGTAATATTCTTAGCCGCTTTTCATATGAAAAATTATGCCTGGTATAGATAGTAGCCCCTGAGACTATGTTTGGTTTTGAAAAAGGCCGAACAGAGGATCACATAATATTCGACAGAGGTGACGGACTTTTCTATTTTTATAATAGGCTTCTCTATTGGCGGCGACCGCCCAGGCCGCAGAAGTTTCTGAACTCAAGCGGAGGCTGCAGCTGGCTGACGATGATATCGACCGCATGAACAAGCGGTTCGATGAGGCACAAGGTATGTTTAAAAGATCTCGTACATACCTGAACTAATATGCAAATCTTGAGTTTAAGCTCATGCGCTGCTATGTTCGTGATTGCAGGCAGCGCGGCCGAGGTCGAGACCCTCAAGAGTGCCCTTGCCCAAGCTAAGGAGCAGGTGAAGGCGAGCAAAGCGACCGATGATAAAGCGGATGTGGATATAAAGACCGAACAGGTCGCCCGCCGCCAGTACAAGGAGAGGGTGACCGAGGTGGAGCTAGATCTCAAGGACGCTGCTGGCAAGTGCGAGGCCTTGGAGGAGAAGAATAAGGCCCAAGCGGCCAATCTCGCCAAGGCCCTTCAAGAGGTTAAAGAGGCGCGGTCCGAGTCCCAGGCGGCTCGTGAGGAGATCCGGCAGGCCGAACAGATAGCGGCTGGTAAGCCCTTTCTTTTGCCGAGTATTTTTGGCGGTCAAAGATATGCCTTGCTCACTCGGCTGTGGAGTTCTCCAGACGCCTTTGCGGATCTTCCGAAGAGTGCTGCCGACGCCGTGCAATTCTTCCGGGCCCAGGAGGGCCATACGACGGAGAAGCTCTTCTGGTCACAGTACCTGGTGCCAGAGCGTCCGACGCTGTTAAACAACCAGATGATGCAATGGGCGGAGCTGCATAGGATGTTCGGATTGGCCATGAAGGACGTTATAGTCCAGTTCTGGCCGACCGAACCCATTCCTAGCAGCTACTTCGGCCTGGTGAAGCGACTCGCCGACGCACTGCCCCGAGTGGAAGCTGTGAAGCGCTCGGCATGCATAGAAGGTACGCGGATGGCCTTTGCCCATGTCAAGATGCACTGGGCGAAGATGAAGGCAGCTATCATGGCGACCGAGGGCCCACCCGAAGCCAAGGACCACCGCGAGCCGGAGCAGTATTTTGACGACGCCCTGGAGGGTGCCCGGATAGTAGAGGGCCGATGCTCGAAGGATATCATGTTTGAGTGAATGTATCCGAGCTTTCCGGGTGTTGTTTTATGAACCAAGGCTTTGTAATATATTTATGCATTTATCTGAAATTACTTTCCTCCTGTGTGGCCGTTTATTAATCTTGAGAGTTTTCCAGTTGTCGGCTTCAGCCCCCATGTAGATACTACGGGAGTGTTCGGAATAACGCACAATCACTCTTGACCCAACGTCTTGGTCTGTAAAGGAGGTGTCTGCGTAGCAAACCAGGCAATCAGACTATGCGGCTTTAGCACTTTCACTTAGCCATAGGAGTTTGACAGTGGGACTAAGTACTAGCCCCTGGTGCGTATGCGGCCATCCGAACTGGGATGCCTTTAGGCACATGACTGGACGGAGGCCAGTTCTTCGTATAATATGGAAGAAGTCGCAAGAGATTTATAATAAGTCATCGAATCACTGACCAGCTCTCACCGTATCATGACAGTCAGTTTTCGGCTTTCTCTACTAAGGTGCTTAACCGGACGAACCAGAAACACAATCGCAGTAGTTCTCCCTTTACTACCCTAGCCGAACGAGCGGAACATAAGGTAGTAACCACGGGAGCCGGGCAACCCAACTATTGACCAAAGACATGATTCGGAGTTGATGCATATAATGCAATATTCGGGACGCCGAAGTATACTCTGAAAGTGTTCGGACTTTATTTTTTTGAAAATATATGTGGCCGAATAGAGCCCCTGACATTTTAAGCCATGCTGAAGCGTATATGCCAATCTGACGTGAAGAGGGAATACAGATTATGAAATAAACCAATACCGAATAGGGTTGGTAAAAAACTGTTTCCATTATAGTCTGATTGATACGTCAAAACGTGCTCTTACAGATAATGCCATAAGCATCAAGGCTATTTTACATGCCGAGAATTTGTAAACAAGGGAAAGTTGTATACAGGTCCTAAAAGAGAAAAGGTGGTCTTGAAGATCCTTTGGACACCCTGCCGCACGTCTGCGTTGCTTTTTGCCTTGCTGGAGGATCCTTTGAGAGGATCGATGATCGTGTATATAAAAGGGGCCCGGGAAAGGTCCCCTGTACCACCGTAAAGTGGTTTAGGTTTTAAAGAACCTGAAATATGAGAGAAAAGAGAAAAATGAAGAAGGAAAAGAAGAAGAAGATCAAGGTCCGAATAGGGTCGAGCCGCATTATGGACCTCGTCCTCAGTGTGCCTCCGTCATCGCCCAAGGTATTTTGAGTGCGTAGTTATGCACGCGCAGTACATATGACGCGATTAGATGGGGCAACTGACGGAGGTGGAATTGCTAGTCCAGCTCTGGATGGACCGAGTTGTCGTTCTGCAGGGTAGACCGGACTCGTTTGACAGTGTCTGGGGGCTTGATGGCTGATGAAGTGTTTGGCTTGATAAGGCCGCTTCGTACCTCGGCTGCAAGGGCCGCGGTGTGCTCCTCAGTATGGAGGGAGTGCTCCATGTTTCCATTGACTGTGATAACGCCACGCGGCCCAGGCATTTTGAGCTTTAAGTAAGCATAATGTGGGACCGCATTGAAGTGGGCGAAGGCGGTACATCCGAGCAGTGCGTGATAACCACTGTGGAAGGGGACGATGTCGAAGATCAAGTCTTCGCTTCGGAAGTTGTCCGGTGAACCGAAGACTACTTCCAATGTTAGTGAGCCTGTGCAGCGGGCCTCGACGCCGGGTATCACTCCTTTGAAGGTGATGTTGCTAGTCTTGATTCTTGATAGGTCAATACCCATTTTACGGACGATGTCTTGATAGATCAAGTTAAGACTGTTGCCGCCGTCCATAAGGACTCGAGTGAGATGGTATCCGTCAATAATTGGATCGAGGACCAGAGCTGCCGAACCTCCATGACGCATACTGGTCGGGTGGTCCCTGCGATCGAAGGTGATCGGACAAGCCGACCACGGGTTGAATTTAGGGGCGATGGGCTCTACAGCGTAGACGTCCCTTAGCGCGCGTTTGCGCTCCCTCTTGGGGATATGGGTGATATAGATCATGTTCACTGTTTTCACCTTAGGGGGAAATTTCTTTTGTCCCCCTGTGTTCGGTGGGCAAGGCTCTTCATCGTCCTCGCTTGGCGGCCCTTTCCCCTTATGTTCGGTATTTAACTTACCTGCATGTTTAAAGACCCAACAATTTCTGTTGGAATGATTGGCAGGCTTGTCAGGGGTGCCATGGATCTGGCAAGGCTGATCGAGTATTTTGTCCAAACTGGATGGACCATCTTTATTTCCTTTGAATGGCTTCTTCCGCTGACCGAATTTAGAGCCACTGAATCCGGCATTAACCGTCGTGTCTTCACTTTCTTCATTGTTTTTGCGACGCTTATGTTTGTTGCGTCGTGGCCTGCCGTTGCCATCCCTGGGTTCGGAGGTGCCAGGGTTGCTGGTACTGTTGCTTCTACGAGCCAACCAGCTATCTTCTCCTGCGCAAAAGTAGGTCATGAGTGTGGTAAGAGCTGCCATAGACTTCGACTTTTCCTATCTGAGGTGTCGGGCGAGCCACTCGTCGCGGACGCTATGTTTAAAGGCCGCGAGGGCTTCGGCGTCCGGACAGTCGGCGATTTGGTTCTTTTTAATTAAGAACCTAGTCCAGAGTTTGCGGGCTGACTCTCCGGGTTGCTGGACTATATGACTAAGGTCATCAGCATCTGGAGGCCGGACATAGGTACCTTGGAAGTTGTCTCGAAAGGCATCCTCCAAATCTTCCCAACTACTAATGGAGTTCTCTGGGAGGTTGTTTAACCAGTGTTGTGCTGGTCCTTTCGGCTTTAAGGGGAGGTATTTGATGGCGTGGAGATCGTCATCGCAGGCCATGTGAATATGGAGAAGAAAATCCTCAATCCATACCGCGGGATCTGCGTTCCGTCATATGATTCAATGTTTACGGGTTTACACCCTTCTGGAAACTGGTGCTGCATTACCTCATCGGTAAAGCATAAGGGGTGTGCGGCACCTCTGTATCGGGCAACGTCACGACGGAGTTCGGATGACATCCGTGTTCGGTTTTCAGCCCGCGTCAGGTTATGCCTATTGCGCCAGGCTTGATGGTCGTCTTCTCGCGTTGGGGCACGCCCCCTTGATCCATAGATTGATCTAGCCTGGCCGGCTCTATTGTCCAGGTCCTGGCATAAGTCGTAGGTGTATCCTGGAGCCGCTACCTCTTTGCCTCTACGGCGAGGTGGTGCGGGTTGGTGTTCGGCGTAAGCAGCCGCTTTATCTTGCCCATGTGGTGGTCGGTCCGGTTCATCAGCGCGGTCATATCTTGACGGCATTGGCTCAAGGGCCTCGCCGTCGAATTGTGGCAGTAGCCGACGCTTCGGATAACTCTTTGTTGGGCGCTCGAGGCTGTATTCCTCAGCGGCTAGGACCTGTGTCCATCTGCCATTGAGCGTATCCTGCTCGGCCTGAAGCTGCTGTTGTTCCTTTTTTAGGCTCCTCGCAGTTGCGATTAGCTGTCGCTCGAATCGTTCTTGCTCGCGGGGTTCCTCTGGCACGATGAAATCTTCATTGCCGAGGCTGACATCCTCTTCGGAGATTGGTAGATAGTTACTATCCTCCGAATCCTCATTCCCGACCGGCTCATCGGGGTTTACTTGTCCCTCTTCCCATTCATCCTGCCCGGACGCAGGCTCGACCGGGTCTTCGGGGTCTTCCGCATCGTCCGGAGTGTTATTTTCTCTGGTGCCGGTGTTGCTGTCCTTTTCGCGGCGCGATTTTGAGCGGCGCCGCTGACGTCGACGTTTTGGTGGTGCCTCGACGGGCTTATCCTCGCTTGGATCCTCCCTGCCATCGTCGTCATCCTTTTTAGGTGTATCCACCATATACACATCATATGTAGAGGTGGCTGTCCAACACCCCGTAAAGGGCGGGTCTTGTTTGTCTCCGGCATCGTCGTCCATGTCATCGATGTCTTCGGATGCGTAGTCGAGCATGTCGGTTAAATCTTCGACAGTGGCGACCAAGTGGGTGGTGGGTGGGACGCATCCCTGCACTCAGCCCCTAGTTCGGGTTGGGCGTAATTCGGAGGTGATACCTCCGTGATGGCGAGAGACCACATTAAGTCCAAGGCATCGCTTAGGAGTGAAGGCCGGACAGGGAACCGAGGACCTGCGGGGCTAGGCATGGCAGATTCTACCAGGCTGTGTTCACTAGACGCAGGCCTCAAGAGTTCGGAGTCGGCATCCAGAGGCGAGTTCGGTTCTCCGATGACAAGGAGAGTCCTATTTGGTTCCAGGTTCGCCGGATACATAGTTGCCCCTGGGTCTTCGGCAGAGAGCTCCATGATAGGAGAGGGTCCGGTGGGTTTTAAGCTCCCATCTTCGGATGAGGTGGTCTGCCCTGGCTCTGTGGCCGGTGCAGGGGTGATAGTTCATCCTTGAGCGGTGCCTGATGATGGATCCGATGGGTTTCCTTCTTGAAGATGAGGAACAGTGGTCGAGGCTGTGAATTCTTCGAATATCAAATCTCCTCGGATATCGGCGACGTAATTCAGGCTCCCGAATCTGATCTGATGACCAGGAGCATAGTTGTCGATCTGTTCGAGGCGTCCAACTGAATTGGCGCGCAGAGCGAAGCCACCGAATACATAAAGTTGACCGGGAAGGAAGGTCTCCAAGGAAACAGCATCGTTGTTGATGATCGAACGAGCCATCGAACCTTCTGCCGACGACACATGGAACTCTCAATGAAAGCACCAATGTCGGTGTCAAAACTGGCCGATCTCGGGTAGGCAGTCCCGAATTGTGCGTCTGAGGATCGAAGGTAACAGGAGACAGAGGGGAATCGATGTTTACCCAGGTTCAGGCCCTCTTAATGGAGGTAATACCCTACTTCCTGCTTGATTGACTTTGATGAGTATAGGGGTTACAAGAGTTGATCTACCTTGAGATCGTAATGGCTAAACCCTAGATGTCTAGCCTATGTGAATTCTAATAGCCTCTACGGACTAAACCCTTTGGTTTATATAGACATCGGAGAGGCCTAGGGTTGTATAGAGTCGGTTTACAGAGGAAGGAAACTACACATCTGGACGCCAATCTTGCCATCCACGCAAAGGAGAGTGCCATCCAGACACGGGGAAAGGTCTTCTACCTTGTATCTTCACGGCCCATCAGTCCGGCCCATGCTACTTAGCCCGGACACCCGAGGACCCCTTAATCCAGGACTCCCTCACTCTTGAAGAAGAGTGTGCAGTAAACTTCTTGAATTGCTCCCCCCATCAATATGGACAAGGGCTTTATAGAGCCTGTCTTCACTACTAATGTAAGTTTGTCCTCCTCGAGCCTTCAAACTTTGTTGTGTATATTTGGATAGCTATGAGTGCAAATGCTGTTTATTTTTGTCGTTTGCATCAAATTGCTTGTTCAAAGTTTATAAAGAAGAAGTACATAAACATAAGTTTGTCCTTCTCAATTTCAGTCTTTAGTTGTACAACCTAGTTCCTTATTCGTACCATGTAAATTAAACTAAACATAGCAAGTTATCTTCTTTAGCACTATGTGTATGCTTGTGTTCTTGATCTGTAATCCAGTGATGTGGTGAAACTACCAACAACAGCACAATGTCATATCCTGCTATGTCTCAACTATGAACAATGCCATATTATATTAATGTTATTTAAATCGTGTCTCTTTATTTACCAATCTGAAATGGTATAAATTGACAAAGCACTCACCATTCATGCTTATACGTTGTTTAGAACTACATGTATGCTTGTGTTCTTGATCTGTAATCCATTGGTCTGGTGAAGCTGGCCACTCCTGCACAATGCCATTTCCTGTCGTCTTAACTATGAACAATGCCTATTATGTTAATGCTATTTTAAACCGTGTCTCTTTATTTCTGACAAAGAAATGAGATGAATTGACAGCGTTGATGCTTATACGTGCAAAACCTGTTATCTACCTACTTGTTTCTCTTTCAGGGTGACAGCACTGCTGCTAGGAAGAACTACCACAATGATAGTGAGACGAACCAATTGTTTGTCCCTCTAACATATATTCTAGAGAAGAAGGCAACACATCTTGAGGGTAGGGATACAACCACAAAGTCATATCTTGATGTAGTGTCGAACTTACTCAGTGACACAAGCTCGATGAAGTCGCCGCCTGAATCTGTTCGACTTCTTCAGTCTGAAATTCAAGTAGAAAGACATGCTTCCGCTCAAATCCGACTGGAACTCCAATCTCTATGCAAGATTAACCTTAAGTACAGGACATCTATTGATGTTATGCAACTTAAGTTGGTGGATATAAGCGTCAAAGAAGCGCAGTCTCATCAGGTTGCTAAGCTGCTTGCGCTGCAGCTCCTAGGCCGGGCTTACCTTTCTTGAACTATGTTGAAGTGCTATCAATTCTGTCTATTATTTTGTCGGCCTGTTAACTTCCACTGGTGGCGACCTGCCCAGTTTATGGAATCTGTTGTCTTGTTGCCCTTTATTATCACTGGCGGCGAACTTTGATGCCCAGGGGATATAACATGCTGTTGTATAGTCTAGGTTTATTCTCCGTCACGATGCTGTAATTTATTTGTTGTTTCTGCTATCGTCGCTCTGAAAAAAGGTCGTAATCTTCGATCGGTGCGCAATGAGCCAATAGGTTAGGTTTATAAAATAATAATTTATGTACTAAAACTGGCTGGCCGCCAATGTTGGAAATATGCCCTAGAGGCAATAATAAAATGGTTATTATTATATTTCCTTATTCATGATAATTGTCTATTGTTCATGCTATAATTATGTTATCCGGAAATCGTAATACATGTGTGAATACATAGACCACAACATGTCCCTAGTGAGCCTCTAGTTGACTAGCTCGTTGATCAACGGATAGTCATGGTTTCCTGACTATGGACATTGGATGTCATTGATAACGGGATCACATCATTAGGAGAATGATGTGATGGACAAGACCCAATCCTAAGCATAGCACAAAGATCGTGCAGTTCGTTTGCTAGACCTTTTCCGAATGTCAAGTATCATTTCCTTAGACCATGAGATTGTGCAACTCCCGGATACCATAGGAGTGCTTTGGGTGTGCCAAACGTCACAACGTAACTAGGTGGCTATAAAGGTGCACTACGGGTATCTCCGAAAGTGTCTGTTGGGTTGGCACGAATCGAGACTGGGATTTGTCACTCTGTGTGACGGAGAGGTATCTCTGGGCCCACTCGGTAATGCATCATCATAATGAGCTCAATGTGACCAAGTGTTTGGTCACGGGATCATGCATTACGGTACGAGTAAAGTGACTTGCCGGTAACGAGATTGAACAAGGTATTGGGATACCGACGATCGAATCTCGGGCAAGTAACGTACTGATTGACAAAGGGAATTGTATACGGGATTGATTGAATCCTCGACATCGTGGTTCATCCGATGAGATCATCGTGGAACATGTGGGAGCCAACATGGGTATCCAGATCCCGTTGTTGGTTATTGACCGGAGAGTCGTCTCGGTCATGTCTGCATGTCTCCCGAACCCGTAGGGTCTACACACTTAAGGTTCGATGACGCTAGGGTTGTAGAGATACTAGTATGCGGTAACCCGAAAGTTGTTCGGAGTCCCGGATGAGATCCCGGACGTCACGAGGAGTTCCGGAATGGTCCGGAGGTGAAGAATTATATATAGGAAGTCTGGTTTCGGCCACCGGGAAAGTTTCGGGGGTCACCGGTATTGTACCGGGACCACCGGAAGGGTCCCGGGGGTCCACCGGGTGGGGCCACCTATCCCGGAGGGCCCCATGGGCTGAAGTGGGGAAGGGAACCAGCCCCTGGTGGGCTGGTGCGCCCCCTTGGGCCTCCCCTGCGCCTAGGGTTGGAAACCCTAGGGGTGGGGGGGGGCGCCCCACTTGACTTGGGGGGCAAGTTCCCCCCCCCCCCTTGGCCGCCCCCCCCCCCTTGAGATGGGATCTCAGGGGGCCGGCGCCCCCCTGGACCCCTATATAAAGAGGGGGAGGGAGGGCAGCAGCACCCAAGCCCTGGCGCCTCCCTCTCCCTCCCGTGACACATCTCCCTCCTCCTGCAGCGCTTGGCGAAGCCCTATTGGAATCCCACTACTTCCACCACCACGCCGTCGTGCTGCTGGATCTCCATCAACCTCTCCTCCCCCCTTGCTGGATCAAGAAGGAGGAGACGTCGCTGCTCCATACGTGTGTTGAACGCGGAGGTGCCGTCCGTTCGGCGCTCGGTCATCGGTGATTTGGATCACGACGAGTACGACTCCATCAACCCCGTTAACTTGAACGCTTCCGCTCGCGATCTACAAGGGTATGTAGATGCACTCCTCTCTCTCGTTGCTAGATGACTCCATAGATTGATCTTGGTGATGCGTAGAAAAAATTTAATTTCTGCTACGATCCCCAACAGTGGCATCATGAGCCAGGTCTATGCGTAGTTTCTATGCACGAGTAGAACACAAACTTGTTGTGGGCGTAGATGTTGTCAATTTTCTTGCCACTACTAGTCTTATCTTGATTCGGCGGCATCGTGGGATGAAGTGGCCCGGACCGACCTTACACGTACGCTTACGTGAGACAGGTTCCACCGACTGACATGCACTAGTTGCATAAGGTGGCTAGCGGGTGTCTGTCTCTCCCACTTTAGTTGGATCGGATTCGATGAAAAGGGTCCTTATGAAGGGTAAATAGAAATTGGCATATCACGTTGTGGTTTTACGTAGGTAAGAAACGTTCTTGCTAGAAACCTATAGAAGTCACGTAAAAACATGCAACAACAATTAGAGGACGTATAACTTGTTTTTGCAGCATATGCCTTGTGATGTGATATGGCCAAAAGGATGTGATGAATGAGATATATGTGATGTATGAGATTGATCATGTTCTTGTAATAGGAATCACGACTTGCATGTCGATGAGTATGACAACCGGCAGGAGCCATAGGAGTTGTCTTTATTTTTTGTATGACCCGCGAGTCATTGAATAACGCCATGTAAATTACTTTACTTTATTGCTAAACACGTTAGCCATAGAAGTAGAAGTAATCGTTGGCGTGACAACTTCATGAAGACACGATGATGGAGATCATGGTGTCATGCCGGTGACGAAGATGATCATGGCGCCCCGAAGATGGAGATCAAAGGAGCAAAATGATATTGACCATATCATGTCACTATTTGATTGCATGTGATGTTTATCATGTTTTACATCTTATTTGCTTAGAACGACGGTAGCTTAAATAAGATGATCCCTCGCAATAATTTCAAGAAAGTGTTCCCCCTAACTGTGCACCGTTGCGAAGGTTCGTTGTTTTGAAGCACCACGTGATGATCGGGTGTGATAGATTCTAACGTTCGAATACAACGGGTGTAAGCCAGATTTACACACGCAATACACTTAGGTTGACTTGACGAGCCTAGCATGTACAGACATGGCCTCGGAACACGGAAGACCGAAAGGTCGAGCATGAGTCATATAGAAGATACGATCAACATGAAGATGTTCACCGATGTTGACTAGTCCGTCTCACGTGATGATCGGACACAGCCTAATTGATTCGGATCATGTTTCACTTAGATGACTAGAGGGATGTCTATCTGAGTGGGAGTTCATTGAATAATTTGATTAGATGACCTTAATTATCATGAACTTAGTCTAAAATCTTTACAATATGTCTTGTAGATCAAATGGCCCACGCTAATGTTGCCCTCAACTTCAACGCGTTCCTAGAGAAAACCAAGCTGAAAGATGATGGAAGCAACTATACGGACTGGGTCCGGAACCTGAGGATCATCCTCATAGCTGCCAAGAAAGATTATGTCCTAGAAGCACCGCTAGGTGAAGCACCCATCCCAGAGAACCAAGACATTATGAACGCTTGGCAGCAGCGTGCTGATGATTACTCCCTCGTTCAGTGCGGCATGCTTTACAGCTTAGAACCGGGGCTCGAAAAGCGTTTTGAGCAACACGGAGCATATGAGATGTTCGAAGAGCTGAAAATGGTTTTCCAAGCTCATGCCCGGGTCGAGAGATATGAAGTCTCCGACAAGTTCTTCAGTTGTAAGATGGAGGAAAATAGTTCTGTCAGTGAGCACATGCTCAAAATGTCTGGGTTACACAACTGCTTGACTCAGCTGGGAGTTAATCTCCCGGATGACGCAGTCATTGACAGAATCCTTCAGTCGCTTCCACCGAGCTACAAGAGCTTTGTGATGAACTTCAATATGCAGGGGATGGAAAAGACCATTCCTGAGGTATATTCAATGCTGAAATCAGCGGAGGTGGAGATCAAAAAGGAACATCAAGTGTTGATGGTGAATAAAACCACTAAGTTCAAGAAAGGCAAGGGTAAGAAGAACTTCAAGAAGGACAGCAAGGGAGTTGCCGCGCCTGGTAAGCCAGTTGCCGGGAAGAAGCCAAAGAATGGACCCAAGCCTGAGACTGAGTGCTTTTATTGCAAGGGAAGTGGTCACTGGAAGCGGAACTGCCCCAAGTACTTAGCGGACAAGAAGGCCGGCAACACCAAAGGTATATGTGATATACATGTTATTGATGTGTACCTTACCAGCACTCGTAGTAGCTCCTGGGTATTTGATACCGGTGCGGTTGCTCATATTTGTAACTCAAAGCAGGAGCTGCGGAATAAACGGAGACTGGCAAAGGACGAGGTGACGATGCGCGTCGGGAATGGTTCCAAGGTCGATGTGATCGCCGTCGGCACGCTACCTCTACATTTACCTACGGGATTAGTTTTAAACCTCAATAATTGTTATTTAGTGCCAGCTTTGAGCATGAACATTGTATCAGGATCTCGTTTAATTCGAGATGGCTACTCATTTAAATCCGAGAATAATGGTTGTTCTATTTATATGAGAGATATGTTTTATGGTCATGCCCCGCTGGTTAATGGTTTATTCTTAATGAATCTCGAACGTGGTGTTACACATTTTCATAGTGTGAGTACCAAAAGATGTAAGGTTGATAATGATAGTCCCACATACTTGTGGCACTGCCGTCTTGGTCACATTGGTGTCAAGCGCATGAAGAAGCTCCATGCTGATGGACTTTTAGAGTCTCTTGATTACGAATCATTTGACACGTGCGAACCATGCCTCATGGGTAAGATGATCAAGACTCCGTTCTCCGGAACAATGGAGCGAGCAACCAACTTATTAGAAATCATACATACTGATGTGTGCGGTCCAATGAGTGTTGAGGCTCGCGGAGGCTATCTTTATGTTCTCACTCTCACTGATGACTTGAGTAGATATGGGTATGTCTGCCTAATGAAACACAAGTCTGAGACCTTTGAAAAGTTCAAGGAATTTCAGAGTGAGGTTGAGAATCAACGTGACAGGAAAATAAAATTCTTACGATCAGATCGTGGGAGGGAATATTTGAGTCACGAATTTGGCACACACTTAAGGAAATGTGGAATAGTTTCACAACTCACGCCGCCTGGAACACCTCAGCGAAATGGTGTGTCCGAACGTCGTAATCGCACTCTATTGGATATGGTGCGATCTATGATGTCTCTTACCGATCTACCGCTCTCATTTTGGGGCTATACTTTAGAGACTGCCGCATTCACTTTAAATAGGGCTCCGTCGAAATCCGTTGAGACGACACCGTATGAATTATGGTTTGGGAAGAAACCTAATGTCGTTTCTAAAAGTTTGGGGATGCGATGCTTATGTCAAGAAACTTCAACCTGAAAAGCTCGAACCCAAGTCGGAAAAATGCGTCTTCATAGGATACCCTAAGGAAACCATTGGGTATACCTTCTACCTCAGATCCGAAGGCAAGATCTTTGTTGCCAAGAACAGGTCCTTTCTGGAGAAAGAGTTTCTCTCGAAAGAAGTAAGTGGGAGGAAAGTGGAACTTGATGAAGTACTACCTCTTGAACCGGAAAGTAGCGCAGCTCAGGAAGATGTTCCTGTGGTGCCTGCACTGACTAGAGAGGAAGTTAATGATGATGATGATCAAGGTACTTCGGATCAAGCTCCTACTGAACTTCGTAGGTCCACGAGGACACGTTCCACACCAGAGTGGTATGGCAACCCTGTCCTGGAAATCATGTTGTTAGACAACGGTGAACCTTCGAACTATGAAGAAGCAATGGCGGGCCCAGATTCCGACAAATGGCTAGAAGCCATGAAATCCGAGATAGGATCCATGTATGAAAACGAAGTATGGACTTTGACTGACTTGCCCGATGATCAGCGAGCCATAGAAAATAAATGGATCTTTAAGAAGAAGACAGACGCGGATGGTAATGTGACCATCTATAAGGCTCGACTTGTCGCTAAGGGTTATCGACAAGTTCAAGGGGTTGACTACGATGAGACTTTCTCACCCGTAGCGAAGCTGAAGTCCGTCCGAATCATGTTAGCAATTGCCGCATTCTATGATTATGAGATATGGCAAATGGACGTCAAAACGGCATTCCTTAACGGCTTTCTTAAGGAAGAATTGTATATGATGCAGCCGGAAGGTTTTGTCGATCCTAAGAATGCTAACAAGGTATGCAAGCTCCAGCGCTCCATCTATGGGCTGGTGCAAGCATCTCGGAGTTGGAACATTCGCTTTGATGAGATAATCAAAGCGTTTGGGTTTACACAGACTTATGGAGAAGCCTGTGTTTACAAGAAAGTGAGTGGGAGCTCTGTAGCATTTCTCATATTATATGTGGATGACATACTATTGATGGG
This sequence comes from Aegilops tauschii subsp. strangulata, assembly GCF_002575655.3. Lineage (NCBI taxonomy): Eukaryota > Viridiplantae > Streptophyta > Magnoliopsida > Poales > Poaceae > Aegilops > Aegilops tauschii. Next base: position 411,308,575 of record NC_053037.3, on the reverse strand, counting down.
AAATGATATAGAATTCTTGGAAAGTATAAAGGCCTACTTGAATAAGTGTTTTTCAATGAAGGACCTTGGAGAAGCTGCTTATATATTAGGCATCAAAATCTATAGAGATAGATCAAGACGCCTCATTGGTCTTTCACAAAGTACGTACCTTGACAAGATATTGAAGAAGTTCAATATGGATCAGTCCAAGAAGGGGTTCTTGCCTGTTGCAAGGTGTGCAATTGAGCACGGCTCAATGCCCGACCACGACAGCAGATAGAGAGAAGATGAGTGTCATCCCCTATGCCTCGGCCATACAGTCTATTATGTATGCCATGCTGTGTACCAGACCTGATGTAAACCTTGCCGTAAGTTTGGTAGGAAGGTACCAAAGTAATCCCGGCATGGAACACTGGACAGCGGTCAAGAATATCCTGAAGTACCTGAAGAGGACTAAGGATATGTTTCTCGTTTATGGAGGTGACGAAGAGCTCGTCGTAAAGGGTTACGTCGATGCTAGCTTCGACACAGATCTGGATGACTCTAAGTCACAAACCGGATACGTGTATATTTTGAATGGTGGGGCAGTAAGCTGGTGCAGTTGCAAGCAAAGCGTTGTGGCGGGATCTACATGTGAAGCGGAATACATGGCGGCCTCAGAGGCAACACAAGAAGCAATCTGGGTGAAGGAGTTCATTACCGACCTAGGAGTTATTCCCAATGCGTCGGGCCCGATGACTCTCTTCTGTGACAACACTGGAGCTATTGCCCTTGCCAAGGAGCCCAGGTTTCACAGGAAAACCAGGCATATCAAGCGTTGCTTCAACTCCATTCGTGAAAGTGTTCAAAATGGAGACATAGATATTTGTAAAGTACACACGGACCTGAATGTAGCAGATCCGTTGACTAAACCTCTCCCTAGAGCAAAACATGATCAACACCAGAACTCTATGGGTGTTCAATTCATCACAATGTAACTAGATTATTGACTCTAGTGCAAGTGGGAGACTGTTGGAAATATGCCCTAGAGGCAATAATAAAATGGTTATTATTATATTTCCTTGTTCATGATAATTGTCTATTGTTCATGCTATAATTGTGTTATCCGGAAATCGTAATACATGTGTGAATACATAGACCACAACATGTCCCTAGTGAGCCTCTAGTTGACTAGCTCGTTGATCAACGGATAGTCATGGTTTCCTGACTATGGACATTGGATGTCATTGATAACAGGATCACATCATTAGGAGAATGATGTGATGGACAAGACCCAATCCTAAGCATAGCACAAAGATCGTGTAGTTCGTTTGCTAGAGCTTTTCCAAATGTCAAGTATCATTTCCTTAGACCATGAGATTGTGCAACTCCCGGATACCATAGGAGTGCTTTGGGTGTGCCAAACGTCACAACGTAACTGGGTGGCTATAAAGGTGCACTACGGGTATCTCCGAAAGTGTCTGTTGGGTTGGCACGAATCGAGACTGGGATTTGTCACTCCGTATGTCGGAGAGGTATCTCTGGGCCCACTCGGTAATGCATCATCATAATGAGCTCAATGTGACCAAGTGTTTGGTCACGGGATCATGCATTACGGTACGAGTAAAGTGACTTGCCGGTAACGAGACTGAACAAGGTATTGGGATACCGACGATCGAATCTCGGGCAAGTAACGTACCGATTGACAAAGGGAATTGTATACGGGATTGATTGAATCCTCGACATCGTGGTTCATCCGATGAGATCATCGTGGAACATGTGGGAGCCAACATGGGTATCCAGATCCCGCTGTTGGTTATTGACCGGAGATTCGTCTCGGTCATGTCTGCATGTCTCCCGAACCCGTAGGGTCTACACACTTAAGGTTCGGTGACGCTAGGTTTGTAGAGATACTAGTATGCGGTAACCCGAAAGTTGTTCGGAGTCCCGGATGAGATCCCGGACGTCACGAGGAGTTCCGGAATGGTCCGGAGGTGAAGAATTATATATAGGAAGTCCAGTTTCGGCCACCGGGAAAGTTTCGGGGGTCACCGGTATTGTACCGGGACCACCGGAAGGGTCCCGGGGGTCCACCGGGTGGGGCCACCTATCCCGAAGGGCCCCATGGGCTGAAGTGGGGAAGGGAACCAGCCCCTGGTGGGCTGGTCGCCCCCCTTGGGCCTCCCCTGCGCCTAGGGTTGGAAACCCTAGGGGTGGGGGGCGCCCCACTTGACTTGGGGGGCAAGTCCCCCCTCCCTTGGCCGCCGCCCCCCCTTCAGATGGGTCTCAGGGGCCGGCGCCCCCCCTGGACCCCTATATAAAGAGGGGGGGATGGAGGGCAGCAGCACCCAAGCCCTGGCGCCTCCCTCTCCCTCCCGTGACACATCTCCCTCCTCCCGTAGCGCTTGGCGAAGCCCTGTCGGAATCCCGCTACTTCCACCACCACGCCGTCGTGCTGCTGGATCTCCATCAACCTCTCCTTCCCGCTTGCTGGATCAAGAAGGAGGAGACGTCGCTGCTCCGTACGTGTGTTGAACGCGGAGGTGCCGTCCGTTCGGCGCTCGGTCATCGGTGATTTGGATCACGACGAGTACGACTCCATCAACCCCGTTCACTTGAACGCTTCCGCTCGCGATCTACAAGGGTATGTAGATGCACTCCTCTCTCTCGTTGCTAGATGACTCCATAGATTGATCTTGGTGATGCGTAGAAATTTTTTAATTTCTGCTACGATCCCCAACAGCCAATCGCTAGTACGGGCCGAACCATGGGCCTACAATCATCTTGGGCCATTAGTTAGGTCTAGTCTTAATCTGGCCCACTATTAGTTTCGGGCCTTTAAAAGGCCAATTAAACCGCTTGCCTTAATTGGGCCAAAAATTAAATAGGCTTTTAACAGTGAAAACTAGATTCATCCTTAATTGTGGCGAACAAATCACGGCCCGACAGCGTGCTGTAATATAAATCGGCCCATTATTGGCCCATTCGGGTGACGGACCATTAACAGGGTGAAATGTTTCTGGGCCTTGGCTGACCCAATTACATGATAGGCGGGAAGCAGGCCGGATGTTATAACGGCCTAGATTAGGCCCAACACTCTCAGGGGCCTTTAACGGGCCAATAGGCAATTTGGATAGAATGTATCCACGAAGACTACGGGCCGTTAAGAGGCCAAAAGTAACTAGGGGACATAATTAGGCCCAGGTGCAACTCGGGCCTTTAAATTGCCGAAAGTGAAACCGGGCCAAAAGAGGCCCATATGTAGACAGGGCCGCTGACAGGCCGAAACTAATATCAGGCCGAACTGTTAAACGGGCCATTAAGAGGCCGAAGAGCAAATCAGGCCGCCAATGGGCCCAATGGCACAGTAGCTGTTAAAAGGGTCGTATCTGTTATGGGTCGTAATTTGGCCCAAGAAATGAAAGTCAGTTAACGGGCCGGATCAGGTATGGACCGTAATTTGGCCCAAACTATTGCAGGCTGTTAACGGGCTGGATCTGATATGGGCCGTAAACTGGCCCAGAATATTGCAGTCATTTAAGGGCCCGTATCTGATGTGGGCTATAATTTGGTCCAGCAAATGTTAGGCTGTTAACGGGCCGGCCCATTAGATCTGACGAAATCTTGTGGGCCTGTTCCTGGACCGACTTTTAAACCTATATGGGCCTCTATTGGGCCGTCCCACGTGTCAACGTTTCATTGGCGATTCTTGTCAAATGGACGGTTGACATCTGTCCCAACGCTGAGCCGACACGTGGATCGTCGACGAATGAGAATTTTACACGTGGAAAATCGTCATTGGTTCGGGCTGTTAACGGGTTATCGGATCCAAACCAGAACCCGATAGCTTAACGGCGACCCGTTACGGTGGATGCCACGTGTCGGTTACCCTTGACGAAAGCACTTCTATGACGCACGATTTATCGTCATGGAAGTGGACACTTCTGTGATGATAATTTTGGTAATGTCATGGAACACTTCTACGACAGCACAGGTATGACTATCTTGATTCTGTCATAAAATCGTCATGGATGTACATGCATGACAGAAAACGTGACCTACTGTGACAAACACGTATCATCACTGAAATGTATTTTTAGTGCTTGTTTGTTTCAGCTTCAGCGGGCTCCAAATTAACTATGGATTCACTTCACTAGCAAAGCTGAATTCGCATAATCAGCTTTGCCATTGAACTCCGCCGGAACATGCTTCGGGAAAATACACTGAAAATGGCCTGAATCAGATTCAAGATTTGCAACTAAAGCTAGTTCAAAATAGTTGTTTATTTCAGATTCAGATTTTTGAAAGCCGAAATAGACAGTGCCAAGCCCGGGTTATTTGAGGTTCAACGGCTTCGAATTGCATGTGCATTCGCTTCACTCGCAAAGCTGATTTCGACACTGAAGTACTCTGAGACGTGCTCCAGGGAAATACACTGAAAATGGATCTAATCGGGTTCAAGCTTCGTCACTAAGGTCCAGTTTGTTTCAGCTTCAAACGGGCTTCCAATCATATGTGGATTCGCTTCACCAGTAAAGCTGATTCTGGTATAGAAGTACACCGAGACGCGCTTCAGGAAAATACACTAAAAATGGATTGAATCGGGTTTGAGCTTTGCCATTGTAGCTAAAACAAACAGGGCCATGTCTTTAAAAGCTAAAACAAACAGGGCCATGTCTGGTATGTTTCAGCTTCAATGGGCTTCAGATCAGATGTGGATTCGCTTCATTGGCAAAAGCTGATTCTGGCACCGAACAACAGAGACGTGCTTCGTGAAAATACACTGAAAATGGCTTGAATTGGATTTGAGTTTTGCCATTGAACCTGATTTGAATAGTTGTTTGTTTCAGATTCATCTTTTTCAAAGCCAAAACAAACAAGGCCGCGTCCAGTTTGTTTCAGCTTCAACGGGCTTCAAATCATATATGTATTCGATTCACTCCCAAAACCGACTCTGGCACTGAACTACACCGAGACATGCTTCAAGAAAATACACTGAAAATGGCCCGAATAGGATTTTAGCTTTGCCACTGAAGCTGATTTGGAATAGTTGTCTGTTTCTGATTCAAAATTTTCAAAATTCAAAACAAACAGGGACAACTCCGGTTTGTTTCAGCTTCAATGGGTTTCGAATCGGATGTGGATTCAGTTCACTGGCAAAACGGATTCTGGCATTGAAGTACACCGAGACGTGCTCCAGGAAAATACAATGAAAAATGACCCTGAATAGGACTTGAACTTTGAAAATGACCATTAAAGTCGGTTCAAAATAGTTGTTTGTTTCAGATTAATTTTTTCAAAGCCAAAACAAACAATGCAAGGTCCAGTTTGTTTTAGCTTCAATGGGATTTGAATTAGATGTGGATTTGCTTCACTGGCACAGGTGATTCTAGCACTGAAGTACACGTGGACGTGCTTCAGAAAAATACATTGAAAATGTCCCGAATCGGATTTGAGCTTTACCACTGATGGTGATTCGAAATAACGGTTTGTTTCGAATTCATGTTTTTCAAAGCCAGAACAAACATGGCCAGGTCCGCTTTGTTTAAGCTTTAACGGGCTTCGAATCAGATGTGGATTCACTGCACCGCCAAAGCCGATTCTGAAACTGAAGTGCACCGAGACGTGCTTCAAAAAAATACACTGAAAATGACCGGAATAGGATTTGAGCTTTACCACCGAAGTTGATTCGAAATAGTTGTTTGTTTCAGATTCATTGCTTTTCTAAGTTGAAACAAACAAGGCCAAGTCCGATTTGTTTCAGCTTCAACGGGCTTTGAATTAGACGTGGATTCGTTTTCACTGCCAAAGCTAATTCTGGCACTGAAGTACACTCAGATGTGCTTCAGTAAAATACATTGAAAATGACTTGAATCGGATTTGAGCTTTTGCCACTGAAGTTGATTCAAAATAGCTGTTTGTTTCAAATTCATTTTCCTCAGAGCTGAAACAAATAGAGCTATGTACTGTTTGTTTCAGTTTCAACGGGCTTTGAGTTAGAAGTGGATTCATTTTCACTGGCACTGAAGTACATTGAGACGTGCTTCTGAAAAATACATTGAAAATGACCGGAACCGGATGTAAGCTTTGTCATTGATTCGAAATAGCTGTTTGTTTCATATTTAAAATTTTCCAAGATGATGGGCAGTTTCAGCTTCGGCGGGCTTCGAAGTAGAAGTGAATTCGTTTTAGTGGCAAAGCTAAACCGAAATAGGTGTTCCATTTTCAGGTTTTACCGAAAAAGGGCTTCCCCGCTTTGTATTCCAAAGCAACCAACACCGATACAGGATCGCTGGGGCGAACAGCACAACAAGCCCAAAAGAAAAAGAAGAAGAAGCAAATGCCAACAACAGCAGCTCGACAGAGCGCGGATGACCCGCCACCGCTACGCCCACCAGACACAAATCACTACAACCTGAGGCTCCGGACCACCGCGTACAAAACAGCACCTCCAAGAAGGAAAGCGACGTCGACGACGCTGCTGCCCGGACATGTCCTAGGGTTTCCCCGGCACGCGGAGGGAGGTGGGGGATGGATATCACCGACACCCTCCAGGAAGGAATGGTGGCACCCGCAAGTGTCACCGCATCGGGGCCGAAGACCGGCAAGGATTTCTCCCGTACTCCAATCCCCACCGCCCCACGGACCGGAGCCGACCAGCCAGACCGCCGCCCACCACCATGCGCCATCGTGGTTGCGCCGTCACCCACGTCGCCTCACTACGAACACCAACACGAGGCCAAGAGGACCGGGGAGAAGCGCCCCGCGGAGGGAGAAGCAGCACCGAAGCCGAACGGGAGGGAACCACCTCCACCGCCGTCGTGCGGGAGGCCAGAACCTCCGGCACCGTCGCGGTAGCTGTCCGGACGCGGCAGCAGGGCATGCCAGGCCACCCCTGGCCCGGCCAGGCCCGAAACGGGCCCGCTAAGCCCCGCCGCCACACTGCAGCAAGCCGGCGATGGCGCCGCCAACACCCTGCCGCTCATCGTCTTTCCCCCGCCTCCCAGAAGCCACGAAGCAGACCCGCCCCGTCGTCGGCCCGCCCAGGCCCAGATGGGGCCTGAAGGGCCCAGATCTGGGCCGAGCGGGCGCCGCTACGTCACCCCGCCGCCAACGGCGACGCCGCCGTCCAGAAGTCCGCCCCCGCTCGCGCCGGGAGCCCCGCCGCCGCCTAGAAGCACCGCCCGGGGTCGCCCCGTCCCGCGCCGGCGGACACCCGAGAGGGGAAAAGCCAGGGGGCCGCCGCCACCAGCGTCGCCCGGGCCAGGCCCGCAGCGGGCGCCGGCGACGGCGGCAGAGAGGAAGGGGGAGGGAGAGGCGCGCGGGGGAGAGGGTTGGGCATGGCCGGCCGCCCGCGGGGGCGGCGCGGTCGCGGGAGAGGAGAGGAGGGGGGAATTATCGAATATTTATTTTTGTCTTTGATATTCAGGTTTTCATAAAGCTGAAACAAACGGGGCCTAGCTCTCATGCCTTTGATCACCAAGTCGACACAGATTCATTCGGAAAAGAAAGTTGATACAGGTTGAGAAGGAGAGATTCGAACGAGAAAAGGAGAAACATAAACGTTTCATTCTATTGTGGAAAGCCAAGGCCACAAGAATGGAAGAGGAACCTGACCAGCAGAGAGAAACGAGGCGAGGTGACACTGTTACCGCACGACGCTTTCGACTTTGACGAGTCCTGGGCTGGATTCCTGCCTATCTACTCCGTCCGGAGGCCGCCCACCCGCTGCCTTTTTGCCGCGGCCGTCGCTTTTCGCGAGCCGACCCAGCAAAGTGGCAGCCATACCAAGTGAGGAAGAAAAACGACACCAAATTATACGAGCATCTCCATCTCCTCTCCCCTCGCGCAAAGGGAGGAGGGAGAGGCCATCCACTCCACGGCGCCGATCGATCGGAGCAGCGGAGAGGACGGCGCGCGCGTCGGCGATGCGGAAGGGCCCGTCGCGGTCGGGGTCGGCGCGGCACCAGCAGTTCCGCGCCCGTGCCAAGACCCGCGTCGACGACCTCCAGGACATGTTCTCCGGCCTCCAGTACGCCCGCAAGGAGGCCCGCTCCACCGACGCCGTCCTCCTCGAGGCCCAGCTCCACCAGATGCTCCGCGAGTGGCGCGCCGAGCTCAGCGTCCCGTCCCCCGCCTCCTCCCTCCAGGCAGTACGTTCCCTCCCTTTCCCTTCCTCCATTCCTCTGCGTTTTTCGTTTTTTGCGCCGTGTTGTTTCGCTGGTGTTTGATTGGGCGGCTGTGGTCGATGGCGCGGCAGGGGAACAACAACCGGGACCCGTCGGATCCGCCGTCCGAGACACCGCGGCCGCCGCAGCTGGCGCCGGCCGAGGAGGAGGACGACGCCACCAGCAAGCTCGTCGAGCAGAAGCCCCGGCCGTCCGCTAATCAGACTCACAAGCACCCGCGGGGAGACCAGGACATGAAGCCGGAGCCGCGCGAGGAAGCGATCGCGCATCCAGTGACGGTGGCGCAGCAGCCGCCGTCGCTGGGTCCGGGAGTCATCACCACTCCAGCTAGTGCCGGGTTCCACGATCAGGTAGTATAAACAGTTTGCTACTTGTGGCTGTGTTTTCGGCATAGCTTCGTGACTGTTTGTTAGATTGTATGTATAATTTTTAGTTGGATATGTGGCGTGCCCTGCTAGCAACTTCCCGTTCAGTTAGTCATTTGGTGAGGATTTCTGCATTTCTTATTGAAAAAAATACTTGCGCGTTCGTGGGGAATGACATGGAGCTCTATATCCTGATCAGTTGATCAGAATCACAAATATTCAAATTTGAATTTGTATGGAGATCTATGATTATCAATCTAGGTTGTCTTCAGTCCAGAGGTAAAACTAGAAATTTCTATATATCATAAGGCTTGAGCTATTGCCTTTTGTGATTGGGTGTGGCTAGGTCTTAGTCGACTGAGACTTAACCAGTCAAGTGACATAACACATAAAAAAGGAAGAAGAAAAAACTCAAAAGAAATTTTTGCACGAATCTCCATGAAAGATCTTACGAGTATAGCATCGACCGAGACTTGGTTAAGTCTCAATCGACTGAGATTTAGCAATCCCGTTTGTGATTTGGCTTTTGTAGCTAATCTCATTGCAGTGATACCGATAGACCGGATCTAGTTACTTACTCCCTCTGTCCCATAATATAAGATCTTATTACATCCAATATGCTGATCTTACATTATCGGACGGAGGGAGTATTACTTTATTTTAGGGTAGAAATCTGTGATTTACAACGACAATGGACATCATGTGGCTCCAGGAGTTGCATAGTTCTGACTAGTCCTTTTCTTCAACTTATGTTTGTTATATTAGTTTATATCTTCGAAACCGTCAGTTAAATCAAGCTCTTACAAGTGTTTTGTGCTTCTGTGGTCAAAATCGTAGCTTAAGAGTAAATATTTGGATTCTTTGGCATACATTTTGCCTTTGAACTAAGCGTAGACATAGTAACGCACTAAACTCTACCATTCTTCTACCCTTTCATTAATATGAGCATGGAAGGGCTGTATGGCAGGAGCTCTTGAAGGATCATCAGGTTAGACAGTAACATAGGAGAGGACTTAACATGGCCGTGGTCCGGGCCAAATAGATTAGCAGCTGGTCTGGCTGGGGGCATCTTCAGATATCAATGGAAGCATAGTACAGCAGTTTTCCCAATGAGTCTATTGCTCTATGCTTTCGATGGTCTTGGATAATCATTATCTACCTAGTCTTACACATTTGCATTACATAACAATAATAGATTCACGCAGACTGCAAAGCCACTGAGCTTTATGTCCTGCAATCCATGCTCCATTTAGTCAGAGTACAGCCTCCAGGTGGTTGCAATTTTTATGTCTAGCATACATTGAACTCAAGAATATGCTTGTTTATATATCTCAACGGGTAGCGTTCTGTGCTTCTTGTAGTTGGGGTCTAAATGCTGGTTAAGTGGTCAGTTAAGCTGATTTATAATGTACTTTACTATGCAAAGACACATGGAGAAGAAAACTAAAGCCCTTCTTGTGGTGTACAGGAGTACTTTGCTTTTGTGTTATAATTGCATAGCTATGAACTTGCCTGAAATTCTGTATGATTGCTTCTAGTATATGGACCCGAAACCATCGGGGTTAGTTCAGACTATTGTTAGTGTATTTGATGGGTTCTGAAAAAAAAATTGTTAAGCTGATTTGTAGTAATATTTGAGACAAAAAGTAAGTTTTTTTTGTCTTTAACCATCTTATGGGGTACAAGGGTGCTTTGTTTTTCATCTTAAGTTAGGATATCATCCATTTTGGTTTCCTTTTCTGCCTGCTTCTCTACCCCCTTAGCATGCTTGTGTGATACCCCTGCTGACGCCTTCTCTTCTTCTGTTGCGCGCTGCCACATACTAAATTTTGGCACCAGCACATATACGATAAGCGCAGACACTGGTCAAAGTTTTTGTAGAAGTAGCAGTATCTACTTCATTCAGTTAGGGGTGGGAAAAACCCTGCAAACCAAAAGCAAAGGATAGTTCTAAAGGACGAGGAGCAAGGAAAAAGGAACCAACCAACGTTGGATACTGTGTCTAGTAGCCTAGCAAAATCAAATCACCATCACGACAAATTTCAGAGGTGAAGGCAACGATGGGATCCCACTTTCTGCCCCCTGCCTTATTCACGCTAGAAGATCATGCACAGGGATTTTCTTATTTTGAAAAAAAAACAATCCTTTACCATCCGAAGTCTCCATACTTGGCCTTTTTAGACGTCCTCTATCTACTGCTTGCTTCTGCTCATGAACCACAAGAAGACTGAAGCCTGGTGATCTTAATCATAAAAGCCTCCCTCCAAAACCTGTCTTACCAAGCTCAAGCTGCATTCAAGAAGAGTGGTGATTTCCAGCTTTGTGTGATACAGCTGGCACTGGATGCAGGCGGAGCCGCGTCCAGCTGCATTCCTTGCATGAGCTACCAAATGTGGAAGCGCTGCTTCAGAGACATCCATGGTTTCCTTATGTTTTTTTTTTAATTTGGTTTGAACCAAACCAAGGAAATTCATGCTGTACATGGATTTGTCTTTTATACTTGCACGCGTAGGGTGAAGCGTCACATAATCTTGTACCTCTGCCCTGGATTAGTTGGGATTGTGCTGCCTGCAGGCATAGCATAGTGAATTTCTGGAGAAGGGGTCATCTCAGCGCTAAGATCATCAATCATCTTGCATTGTTTAGAAGAGCCGCCAGTGTTCTATGCTTTCTGCATGACATCTTGTTTAGGTTCAGTGCTAGGTCTTTTGAAGTTTTGCCATCTCTCTGTCACTTCCATTTCTTGAGTTCTACTTTTGGCATAACTGAGCTAAATTTAACAATGTTTTGCCATGTCCTTCCAGATGTACTATGTGAACCAGGAGCTTAGTGTTGAGGATTTTCTTTACGACGATGATTACAAGATAAACCTTCCTGGGTCCAATCCAGAAATCCTCAATAACCTTGAAGGGATTGGTCATCAAGAATATCTGCAGTTCAATTTGCCACAAGAGTTGCCCCCTAATGCATATCTTGATATGAACAACTATGGGCAGAATGCTGGAGATGGTTTCCTCCACATGTCAGACTTGCTCACAACAATGTCTCCAGCACCTGCTTCATTTCTGAGGCCAAAGTGCGCTCTCTGGGACTGCCCTCGTCCTGCTCAAGGATCTGAAAGCTGGCAAGATTACTGCAGCATGTACCATGCTGAATTGGCCGTGAAGGAAGAGGGCCCTCCAGGCACAATGCCTGTGATCCGCCCGAGAGGTATTGATCTAAAAGATGGCCCTTTGTTTGCTGCTCTTAGTGCGAAAATCCAAGGAAAGCATGTCGGTGTTCCTGTCTGTGAAGGGGCTGCAACTACGAAGTCCCCTTGGAATGCACCTGGTAACTTCTTGCCGCATAACTCATGTCCTCACATTTGTATCGGTATCGGTAATTATGTTCTGACTGTTGGTTGATTAATTTCTATCATTTGCAGAACTTTTCGACCTTTACATCTTTGAAGGTGAATCTATGAGAGAATGGCTTTTCTTTGACAAACCAAGAAGGGCATTCGACAGTGGAAACCGGAAGCAAAGGTCACTGCCAGATTACAACGGCCGTGGCTGGCATGAATCAAGGAAGCAGGTGATGAAAGACTTTGGGGGTCTAAAGAGGTCATACTACATGGATCCACAGCCATCCAGCAGCTACGAATGGCACCTCTATGAGTACGAGATCAATGACCGCGACGCTTTTGCCTTATACCGGCTCGAATTCAAGTCTTCGGAAGCAAAGAAGAGTGCTAAGTCAAAATTCACTTGCAGTCCACTGATTGAAATCCAGCAGCAAATGGTCAGGCTGAGCGCAGACGGTCACGTGGAGAACAAGCGGACTGCCCGTGTGCGGACACAGGATGTCAGCACAAACATCTACCCGGTTCAGAACAACACGGCTCAGGCCAGTGCTCCGGACGCTTACCAGGCAGCGTCGCAGGTGGACCAGATGACGTTTTTGAACGGCAGTGTTGTTTATGGGCCTCATCTCCCATATGGCTACTCGACCGAAGGAGGTGACTTCTATTGGAACTCAAATGACGGGGCTTGATAAAACCATCTTCGACTTGTGGCATATTTTCGGCTTCAAGTTCTAACCGTATCAGCTGTAATTAAGGGGTCTACTTTATTGGCAATGGCCTCCATAATTTCTATTGGGAATGGCCTCCGTGATTCTAACTGTAATGGTTGGGCCAAATTTAAATTTACAGGAAACGTCTCTTTGAGGCAAGGGGGGGACCCATTCATTGTGTCTGCGCCGCGTCCAGTGTCCTGATAGTAGCATCTCCTTGGTGCACAGCGCATGATGAGAGATGGATTACAACATTTGATAGGTGTCGACATCTTTGGTTAGAGGTTTATTGCCCATTTGATGGCTCTGTTTTGTGTGTTGTGTTGTGCATGCGTTTTTCTGTTCCGAATCAATGCTGAATTTGCGTATGTCATCCTTCAGCTGCAGCTACAGGTTTGCAACCTCTAGAAAGGAAAGCACATATTGGTATTTATCAAGGTTGTGAATCGTTTTGTTGTAGCGTCAAGGGCACAGCACAAGTTTCTGAAGAACAGCACATATTAATATTTTTTACATGTGCTGCCGGGACATGTTGGCAGCTACAGCAAAAAGACCGTATAGGGAGGCGCCTTGGCTCATGTCCATCGGGTCTCCAAGTTATCAGAATAAATAAACCGAAGGTTCATAAAAGAAATATCAAAGTGTGATCCTATGATTTTTGGTCAAGATTTCCTTTTGCTGCCAAAAACAAAAACAAATGTGTTTCTATTTTTTTGAGGGAAAACAAGTGTGTTTCTAAATACAACGTACTACTATATTGTAGAATCACATGTTTTTTTGTGTGTAGCACACATGACCATATTTTTAATAAGATTCTACATACACATAGCACGGGTGCTATTATGACTTTTAAGTGTTTTTGATTAATATTATTATTAGCATTATTTTCGAAAGGCTCCAAGAGATATACACCAAGGAAGTGACATTGGCTAAAACAGTTTATTCATAAGCTTTGGAATATATACCAAATTAAATCATCAGAAGATATAATGCATAAAAACACGCTCACTCGAGCAGCACAAGACAAGAGTTTCACATGGTTCATCAAGTAGAACAGGAGCAATTAGTAAATATAACAACATAGTATCGGAATAGATCCATTGTCACCGCAAGAATTTATTCTCAAGTTCTTAAGCCCTGACCATAAATCAACAACTTCTCAAAACATCACCATGGCACCCGATCTTCATTCATCATCTGTGCGCACAGCTGCAACATGAACAACCAAGTTAGTGTTCAAGAGAACAATACATCATGAAGTACAACCAAAGCAAGAAAGAGCCTCATTTGGTTATACTTGGTTCAATACCCACCAACCACCATGAGAAAGCAAGACGTTAAATATGCAAGTACAAAATCATCACAGAAGCTGGATAAGCAAATTATTCAGAATGGCGTAGATGTTGGATCCAACACTTCATGCAAATCACTCAGAGAGCAAACATAACAGTCACTTAAGCATTCCAAAACAAAACTACATCTACTTTTGCAGTTCCTGAAAGAATATCCAGGAGTTGCAATTAAAATATAGATAGTTATGTGAAACACGCAATCAGTATTGCTATAGATCACTACTCAGTGTTCACATGCAATCATGCATGCTGCTGAATAGTCTCCCTCTGCTTTGCTACCAGCTCTGTATCATACAAATAGGGTATGAAAAATCTTGAGGCATTTGCAGAACTATGAGGTACTGATGCATTGACGCTGAAAAGTGAAAACTACGGGTGCTAATTATTACCACACCAGTGCCTCTATTAGTAGACTTGCACATGCCTTTGCCTCATGAGGTTTCTTTATCGTTAGCATGAGTTCGTGAATGCTCTTGTGCACGCAGCAGACGTGGTGCCACGGATTAAGCTCATGATATTTTCCTTGCATCAGGGGAAAGAAATATATTGCAAAAAGCTTGCAGAGATTAATCAATAACCATGACTGCATAGAAGTTCAGGTGGGGTTCCTACAGTTAATCTTCAAACAGAGCCACCACTACCGAGTTTCTCCTGGTTTTAAAGGAAAACAGATATATTTTTTTATCTGGTAAAATTATGCATAAAACAGAGACGATAAGCATCATCAAGCCTATGCAAGGTCACACTCAGGGTAGGATCCTCGTTATGTATTACTTCATGCATTCATGGTATTCATCTCTATTTTCCAGCAGATATGTAACACTAAGTTAGTATTAAACTGTAAAACATAATCTTAGGATTCTAGCAGCTCCAGGCTATCGGACTGAGTTAAAATTCCCAATACATCTCATGTGAGCTGATACCAGAGTCCTTAGCAGATGACACAACAATCTTAAGTATATTATACACTGACAGCTAACTTTAAGATCATCCTTTTGCGTAGGTCAGTTTCCCCCCCTCTTCACAGCACATTTCTACGAACAGGGAAAAAAACGACGCACACTAGATCTGCGCCATCGTCAACGACGCACACATTTCTACGCAGGTGTGCAACAGAATCACGCGACGACGCGCAGCCCAACCAAACATGACTGCAGATCAGATCGTATTCAATCCAGCAGATCAACCAAACATAGACATGTAAAGCTCTAGACCTAGACCAAGATCCACATCCAACAGTACCAAGCCAGATCCACGAACCCTAGGGTTCATTCCGTAGCCAGGCAAATCAAACCGGATCGAGGACGCGGGACAGGGGCTTGATCGGATCGAGGAACTTACTGGGCTTCTGCTGCTTCTCGTCGGCCCACTTGGAGAGGGAGAAGTGGACCTTCTCGCGGGAGGAGACCTCGGTCTTGAAGGGCTCCTTGAGGCAGCTCCGCACCAGCGCCGCGCAGACGTTGGAGTAGCCGATGTAGGTCATCCCCGCCGCGCGCCAGAAGGGCACCGCCGCCGTCATCGCCGACATCGTCGCCTCCGCTTCCTCTCCTCTGCTTTTTTTTTTCTCTGCTAGGGTAGAAAGCTTCCTTTCCTCTGCTCGAGCCGCCGCCGCCGATGATAGAGATGGGGAAATGGGCCTTGAGGCCTTTTATCTTCTCGCTGGGCTTCTTTGCTTCTGCCCAAACAGTCGGGAACGAGGCGCAGACGCGAAACCTCCCGGTTCGATTAGTCCCACATCGCTCGCGGAGCTCGGCGGGGCAGGGTCGGACGGGTATAAAGCGAGGGGCAGGGCTCCGTTTCCATTCATATTTCCTTCGTTTCAAATTGCTTTACTTCCATTTGATTGACTAGCTAAGAATATATCTATACTTATTTAATGTCTAGATATATTCGTGTCTAGTTAAATGGAGGTCAATTAATATATTCGTGTCTAGTTAAATGAAGGTCAATTAATTTAAAACGAAGAATGGAACTTTAGTATTCGAATTAATTTAGAACGAAGGATGGAACTTTAGTATCCCAACCAAAGCTAACATAATTATTTTGATTAGCTAAGTTTTGGCAATAGAGGTGTGGCTCACTTAAGCAGGACTAATTTAATTATTTTGATTAAATATGATGGCTTACAACCAAAGCTAACATAATTATTTTGATTAGCTAAATTTTGGCAATAGAGGTGTGGCTCACTTAAGCAGGACTAATTTAATTATTTTGATTAAATATGATGGCTTACAATGGGCTATTAGGTGAGTTGGATGGTTATTTTTTAGTAAGATTTTTGGATGAGGCTGAAAGGCGAGCACTTTCTGCTCTGTGTCTGCATTCAGAATTAACAAAGCTTTTGAGAGAAAATAATACTTTACATGATTCTATCGTATATTTCATAAAAGGGTATCATGCTTCAATTTAATTCTTTATTGTCTTTGACTGACATGAAAAATTTGGACGAGGAAAACATGCTACACATCATGCTCCAATGTGTCCTCGCCAAGGAGGTGTGGAGCAAGGTTTTCGAGCCCTGGGGAAGCCGGATTGGATCCCTCCGAATGGGTCTTCTTTGGCGGATTGGTGCGGGGATAGAGAAGGAAGCCACTTTCGAAAGAGAGATCTTCGGGCGCTCTCGATCCTTGTCTTGTGGGAGCTTTGGAAGCACCGCAACAGTATCGTGTTTGATGGAAAGTCCCCATCGGTTGATCTGGTAATGCGTAGTATAGCTAGTGAGGGCCAAGCTTGGGGGTCAGCGGGCTTGACTAGTGATCAATTAGAGGATTTCCTGATGGCGTTGTCGGTGGGTAGAGCAACGAGTCCGTAGAGTCCTGTATTAGCGGTGGAGTTGGGGTGCGTTTGTAACATTATGTAACCACCAACATGGAGGGGCTCTTCCCCCCTTTTCTCTCCTTTTATATATAAAATATGCACACTCGTGCGTATTCGAGAAAAAAAGTTGGACGAGACTGGAAGATTCTGGTGAGCTATGCTTAGCATTGTACTTATGGTGGATGTTTTGTCTGCTACAGAATTTTGTAGATCTATTTCTCTGTTATGCTTTAAATATACAACTTTTGCACTAATGGTGTTTACCCAGAAAATGTAGATGGTTAGAGGGACAAGAATTCAAGTCCTGGTGCTCGCATTATTTCTGTATTTATTTTAGAATTTCCGGCGTTGCATTTTTAGTGGAAGGAGATGCTCCCGTTGATGACGAGACGCCTACGGTGACTTCGTAAATTTCAAGATGACATGTCGGCTCGGTCTTTCGGAGGTGCTCATAGGAGTAGGGTGTACGTGTGTGCGTTCATAGGGATGAGTGTATGCTGTTGGGGAACGTAGTAATTTCAAAAAATTCCTACGCACACGCAAGATCATGGTGATGCATAGCAACGAGAGGGGAGAGTGTCGTCCACGTACCCTCGTAGACCGTTAAGCGGAAGCGTTATGACAACGCGGTTGATGTAGTCGTACGTCTTCACGATCGACCGATCCTCAGTACCGAACGTATGTCACCTCCGCGTTCAGCACTCGTTCAGCTCGGTGACGTCCCGCGAACTCACGATCCAGTAGAGCTCGAGGGAGAGTTTCGTCAGCACAACGGCGTGGTGACGATGTTGATGAAGCTACCGTCGCAGGGCTTCGCCTAAGCACCGCTACGATGTGACCGAGGTGGATTATGGTGGAGGGGGCACCGCACACGGCTAAAAGATCAATGATCAATTGTTGTGTCTATGGGGTGCCCCTTGCCCCCGTATATAAAGGAGCTAGGGGGGAGGCGGCTGGCCAGGAGGAGGGCGCGCCAAGGGGGGAGTCCTACTCCCGGGCTCCCCACCGGGAGTAGGACTCCTCTTTCCTAGTAGGAGTAGGAGAAGGGGGGAGGGAAGGAGAGAGGGGGGAGGAAAGGGGGGCGCCCCCCCCCCCTTGTCCAATTCGAACTAGAAGGGAAGGGGGCGCGCGGCCTGCCCTGGCCGCCCCTCCTCTTCTCCACTAAAGCCCATTAGGCCCAATATACTCCCCGGGGGGTTCCGGTAACCCCCCGGTACTCCGGTATATGTCCAAAACCTCCCGGAACCCTTCCGGTGTCCGAACATAGTCGTCCAATATATCGATCTTTACGTCTCGACCATTTCGAGACTCCTCGTCATGTTCGTGATCACATCCGGGACTCCGAACTACCTTCGGTACATCAAAACAACAAAACTCATAATACCAATCGTCACAGAACTTTAAGCGTGCGGACCCTACGAGTTCGAGGACTATGTAGACATGACCGAGACACGTCTCCAGTCAATAACCAATAGCGGAACCTGGATGCTCATATTGGTTCCTACATATTCTACGAAGATCTTTATCGGTCAAACCGCATAACAACATACGTTGTTCCCTTTGTCATCAGTATGTTACTTGCCCGAGATTTGATCGTCGGTATCTCAATACCCAGCTCAATCTCGTTACCGGCAAGTCTCTTTACTCGTTCTGTAATGCATCATCCCGCAACTAACTCATTAGTCACATTGCTTGGAAGGCTTATTGTGATGTGCATTACCGAGAGGGCCCAGAGATACCTCTCCGACAATCGGAGTGACAAATCCTAATCTCGATCTATGCCAACTCAACAAGTACCATCGGAGACACCTGTAGAGCACCTTTATAATCACCCAGTTA
Source organism: Aegilops tauschii subsp. strangulata (assembly GCF_002575655.3). Taxonomy (NCBI): domain Eukaryota; kingdom Viridiplantae; phylum Streptophyta; class Magnoliopsida; order Poales; family Poaceae; genus Aegilops; species Aegilops tauschii. The sequence continues at coordinate 411,290,002 of NC_053037.3, read as the reverse complement.
CGTTGTGACGTTTGGTAGCACAAAAAGTGTTCCTCCGGTAATCGGGAGTTGCATAATCTCATAGTCATAGGAACATGTATAAGTCATGAAGAAAGCAATAGCACTAAAATAAACGATCAAGTGCTAAGCTAACGGATGGGTCATGTCAATCACATCATTCTCCTAATGATGTGATCCTGTTAATCAAATGACAACTCATGTCTATGGTTAGGAAACTCAACCATCTTTGATTAACGAGCTAGTCAAGTATAGGCATACTAGTGACACTATGTTTGTCTATGTATTCATACATGTATTATGTTTCTGGTTAATACAATTCTAGCATGAATAATAAACATTTATCATGATATGAGGAAATAAATAATAACTTTATTATTGCCTCTAGGGCATATTTCCTTCAGTCTCCCACTTGCACTAGAGTCAATAATCTAGATTACACAGTAATGATTCTAACACCCATGGAGTTTTGGTGCTGATCATGTTTTGCTCGTGGAAGAGGCTTAGTCAACGGGTCTGCAACATTCAGGTCCGTGTGTATCTTGCAAATCTCTATGTCTCCCACCTGGACTTGATCCCGGATGGAATTGAAGTGTCTCTTGATGTGCTTGGTTCTCTTGTGAAATCTGGATTCCTTTGCCAAGGCAATTGCACCAGTATTGTCACAAAAGATTTTCATTGGTCCCGATGCACTAGGTATGACACCTAGATCAGATATGAACTCCTTCATCCAGACTCCTTCATTTGCTGCTTCCGAAGCAGCTATGTACTCCGCTTCACATGTAGATCCCACCACGACGCTTTGTTTAGAACTGCACCAACTGACAGCTCCACCGTTCAATGTAAACACGTATCCAGTTTGCGATTTAGAATCGTCCGGATCAGTGTCAAAGCTTGCATCGACGTAACCATTTACGACGAGCTCTTTGTCACCTCCATAAACGAGAAACATATCCTTAGTCCTTTTCAGGTATTTCAGGATGTTCTTGACCGTTGTCCAGTGATCCACTCCTGGATTACTTTGGTACCTCCCTGCTAAGCTAATAGCAAGGCACAAATCAGGTCTGGTACATAGCATTGCATACATGATAGAGCCTATGGCTGAAGCATAGGGAGCATTTTTCATTTTCTCTCTATCTTCTGTAGTGGTCGAGGATTGAGTCTGACTCAACTTCACACCTTGTAACACATGCAAGAACCCTTTCTTTGCTTGATCCATTTTGAACTTTTTCAAAACTTTATCAAGGTATGTGCTTTGTGAAAGTCCAATCAAGCGTCTTGATCTATCTCTATAGATCTTGATGCCCAATATGTAAGCAGCTTCACCGAGGTCTTTCATTGAAAAACTCTTATTCAAGTATCCTTTTATGCTATCCAGAAATTCTATATCATTTCCAATCAGCAATATGTCATCCACATATAATATTAGAATTGCTACAGAGCTCCCACTCACTTTCTTGTAAATACAGGCTTCTCCAAAAGTCTGTATAAATCCATATGCTTTGATCACACTATCAAAACGTTTATTCCAACTCCGAGAGGCTTGCACCAGTCCATAAATGGATCGCTGGAGCTTGCACACTTTGTTAGCTCCCTTTGGATCGACAAAACCTTCCGGTTGCATCATATACAACTCTTCTTCAAGAAATCCATTCAGGAATGCAGTTTTGACATCCATTTGCCAAATTTCATAATCATAAAATGCGGCAATTGCTAACATGATTCGGACAGACTTAAGCATCGCTACGGGTGAGAAAGTCTCATCGTAGTCAACCCCTTGAACTTGTCGAAAACCTTTCGCAACAAGTTGAGCTTTGTAGACAGTAACATTACTGTCAGCATCAGTCTTCTTCTTGAAGATCCATTTATTCTCTATGGCTTGCTGATCATCGGGCAAGTCAACCAAAGTCCATACTTTGTTCTCATACATGGATCCCATCTCAGATTTCATGGCCTCAAGCCATTTTGCGGAATCTGGGCTCACCATGGCTTCTTCATAGTTTGTAGGTTCGCCTTGGTCAAGTAACATGACCTCCAGAATAGGATTACCGTACCACTCTGGTGCGGATCTTACTCTGGTTGACCTACGAGGTTTGGTAGTAACTTGATATGAAGATTCATGATCAACATCATTAGCTTCCTCACTAATTGGTGTAGGTGTCACAGGAACCGGTTTCTGTGATGAACTACTTTCCAATAAGGGAGCAGGTACGGTTACCTCATCAAGTTCTACTTTCCTCCCACTCACTTCTTTCGAGAGAAACTCCTCTAGAAAGGATCCATTCTTAGCAACGAATGTCTTGCCTTCGGATCTGTGATAGAAGGTGTACCCAACAGTTTCCTTTGGGTATCCTATGAAGACACATTTCTCCGATTTGGGTTCGAGCTTATCAGGTTGAAGTTTTTTCACATAAGCATCGCAGCCCCAAACTTTAAGAAATGACAACTTTGGTTTCTTGCCAAACCACAGTTTATAAGGCGTCGTCTCAACGGATTTCGATGGTGTCCTATTTAACGTGAATGCAACCGTCTCTAAAGCATAACCCCAAAATGATAGCGGTAAATCAGTAAGAGACATCATAGATCGCACCATATCTAGTAAAGTACGATTACGACGTTCGGACACACCATTACGTTGTGGTGTTCTGGGTGGCGTGAGTTGCGAAACTATTCTGCATTGTTTCAAATGTAGACCAAACTCGTAACTCAAATATTCTCTTCCACGATCAGTTCGTAGAAACTTTATTTTCTTGTTACGATGATTTTCCACTTCACTCTGAAATTCTCTGAACTTTTCAAATGTTTCAGACTTATGTTTCATTAAGTAGATATACCCATATCTTCTCAAATCATCTGTGAAGGTGAGAAAATAACGGTACCCGCCGCGAGCCTCAATATTCATCGGACCACATACATCAGTATGTATGATTTACAACAAATCTGTTGCTCGCTCCATTGTTCTGGAGAACGGCGTTTTAGTCATCTTGCCCATGAGGCATGGTTCACAAGTACCAAGTGATTCATAATCAAGTGATTCCAAAAGTCCATTAGTATAGAGTTTTTTCATGCGCTTTACACCAATATGACCCAAACGGCAGTGCCACAAATAAGTTGCACTATCATCATCAACTCTGCATCTTTTGGCTTCAACATTATGAATATGTGTATCACTACTATCGAGATTCAACACAAATAGACCACTCTTCAAGGGTGCATGACCATAAAAGATATTACCCATATAAATAAAACAACCATTATTCTCAGATTTAAATGAATAACCGTCTCGCATCAAACAAGATCCAGATATAATGTTCATGCTTAACACTGGCACCAAATAACAATTATTCAGGTCTAAAACTAATCCCGAAGGTAGATGTAGAGGTAGCGTGCCGACGGCGATCACATCGACTTTGGAACCGTTTCCTACGCGCATCGTCACCTCGTCCTTAGCTAGTCTTCGCTTAATCCGTAGTCCCTGTTTCGAGTTGCAAATATTAGCAACAGAACCAGTATCAAATACCCAGGTGCTACTGCGAGCTCTAGTAAGGTACACATTAATAACACGTATATCACATATACCTTTGTTCACCTTGCCATCCTTCTTATACGCCAAATACTTGGGACAGTTCCGCTTCCAGTGACCAGTCCGTTTGCAGTAGAAGCACTCAGTCTAAGGCTTAGGTCCAAACTTGGGTTTCTTCTCTTGAGCAACAACTTGTTTGCTGTTCTTCTTGAAGTTCCCCTTCTTCTTCCCTTTACCCTTTTTCTTGAAACTGGTGGTCTTGTTGACCATCAACATTTGATGCTCCTTCTTGATTTCTACCTCCGCAGCCTTTAGCATTGCGAAGAGCTCGAGAATTGTCTTATCCATCCCTTGCATATTATAGTTCATCACGAAGCTCTTGTAGCTTGGTGGCAGTGATTGAAGAATTCTGTCAATGACACTATCATCCGAAAGATTAACTCCCAGTTGAATCAAGTGATTGTTATACCCAGACATTTTGAGTATATGTTCACTGACAGAACTATTCTCCTCCATTTTGTAGCTGTAGAACTTATTGGAGACTTCATATCTCAATCCGGGCATTTGCTTCAAATATTAACTTCAACTCCTGGAACATCTCATATGTGTTGGGGATCATAGCAGAAATTTAAAATTTTCTACGCATCACCAAGATCAATCTATGGAGTCATCTAGCAACGAGAGAGAGGAGTGCATCTACATACCCTTGTAGATCGCGAGCGGAAGCGTTCAAGTGAACGGGGTTGATGGAGTCGTACTCGTCGTGATCCAAATCACCGATGACCAAGCGCCGAACGGACGGCACCTCCGCGTTCAACACACGTACGGAGCAGCGACGTCTCCTCCTTCTTGATCCAGCAAGCGGGAAGGAGAGGTTGATGGAGATCCAGCAGCACGACGGCGTGGTGGTGGAAGTAGCGGGATTCCGACAGGGCTTCGCCAAGCGCTACGGGAGGAGGGAGATGTGTCACGGGAGGGAGAGGGAGGCGCCAGGGGCTGTGGTGCGGCTGCCCTCCCTCCCCCCTCCTATATATAGGCCCCCTGGGGGGGCGCCGGCCCTAGGAGATCTGATCTCCAAGGGGGGCGGCGGCCAAGGGGTGGCTTCCCCCCCAAGTCAAGTGGGGGGCGCCCCCACCCCTAGGGTTTCCAACCCTAGGCGCAGGGGAGGCCCAAGGGGGGCGCACCAGCCCACCAGGGGCTGGTTCCCCTCCCACTTCAGCCCATGGGGCCCTCTGGGATAGGTGGCCCCACCCGGTGGACCCCTGGGACCCTTCTGGTGGTCCCGGTACAATACCGGTGACCCCGAAACTTTCCCGGTGGCCGAAACTGGACTTCCTATATACAATTCTTCACCTCCGGACCATTCCGGAACTCCTCGTGACGTCCCGGATCTCATACGGGACTCCGAACAACTTTCGGGTTACCGCATACTAATATCTCTACAACCCTAGCGTCACCGAACCTTAAGTGTGTAGACCCTACGGGTTCGGGAGACATGCAGACATGACCGAGACGACTCTCCGGTCAATAACCAACAGCGGGATCTGGATACCCATGTTGGCTCCCGCATGTTCCACGATGATCTCATCGGATGAACCACGATGTCGAGGATTCAATCAATCCCGTATACAATTCCCTTTGTCAATCGGTACGTTACTTGCCCGAGATTCGATCGTCGGTATCCCAATACCTTGTTCAATCTCGTTACCGGCAAGTCACTTTACTCGTACCGTAATGCATGATCCCGTGACCAAACACTTGGTCACATTGAGCTCATTATGATGATGCATTACCGAGTGGGCCCAGAGATACCTCTCCGTCATACGGAGTGACAAATCCCAGTCTCGATTCGTGCCAACCCAACAGACACTTTCAGAGATACCCGTAGTGCACCTTTATAGCCACCCAGTTACGTTGTGACGTTTGGTACACCCAAAGCACTCCTACGGCATCCGGGAGTTACACGATCTCATGGTCTAAGGAAATGATACTTGACATTGGAAAAGCTCTAGCAAACGAACTACACGATCTTTGTGCTATGCTTAGGATTGGGTCTTGTCCATCACATCATTCTCCTAATGATGTGATCCCGTTATCAATGACATCCAATGTCCATAGTCAGGAAACCATGACTATCTGTTGATCAACGAGCTAGTCAACTAGAGGCTTACTAGGGACATGTTGTGGTCTATGTATTCACACATGTATTACGATTTCCGGATAACACAATTATAGCATGAACAATAGACAATTATCATGAACAAGGAAATATAATAATAACCATTTTATTATTGCCTCTAGGGCATATTTCCAACAATATGCTCCATGACGTTCAAAACGTCGTTGAAGTCCCGGTTATAAGCCGTAAAGCATGGCACACTGAACTATCGAGTAGTCATCAGCTTTGCTCTGCCAGACGTTCTTAACGTCGTCAGTTGCATCTGCACCAGGCCTGGCACCCAGCGGTGCTTCCAGGACGTAATTTTTCTGTGCAGCAAAGAGGATAATCCTCAAGTTACGGACCCAGTCCGTGTAATTGCTACCATCGTCTTTCAACTTTGCTTTCTCAAGGAACGCATTAAAATTCAACGGAACAACAACACAGGCCATCTATCTACAACAACATAGACAAGCAAAATACTATCATATACTAAGTTCATGATAAATTTAAGTTCAATTAATCATATTACTTAAGAACTCCCACTTAGATAGACATCCCTCTAATCATCTAAGTGATCACGTGATCCATATCAACTAAACCATAACCGATCATCACGTGAAATGGAGTACTTTTCAATGGTGAACATCACTATGTTGATCATATCTACTATATGATTCACGCTCGACCTTCCGGTCTTAGTGTTCAGAGGCCATATCTGCATATGCTAGGCTCGTCAAGTTTAACCCGAGTATTCTGCGTGTGTAAAACTGTCTTACACCCGTTGTAGATGGACGTTGAGCTTATCACACCCGATCATCACGTGGTGTCTCGGCACGACGAACTTTGGCAATGGTGCATACTCAGGGAGAACACTTTTACCTTGAAATTTAGTGAGAGATCATCTTATAATGCTACCGTCAAACAAAGCAGAATAAGATGCATAAAGGATAAACATCACATGCAATCAATATAAGTGATATGATATGGCCATCATCATCTTGTGCCTTTGATCTCCATCTCCAAAGCACCGTCATGATCACCATCGTCACCGGCGCGACACCTTGATCTCCATCGTAGCATCGTTGTTGTCTCGCCAACTATTGCTTCTACGACTATCGCTACCGCGTAGTGATAAAGTAAAGCAATTACAGGGCGATTGCATTGCATACAATAAAGCGACAAACATATGGCTCCTGCCAGTTGCCGATAACTTCGTTACAAAACATGATCATCTCATACAATAAATATAGCATCATGTCTTGACCATATCACATCACAACATGCCCTGCAAAAACAAGTTAGACGTCCTCTACTTTGTTGTTGCAAGTTTTACGTGGCTGCTACGGGCTGAGCAAGAACCGTTCTTACCTACGCATCAAAACCACAACAATAGTTCGTCAAGTTAGTGCTGTTTTAACCTTCTCAAGGACCGGGCATAGCCACACTCGGTTGAACTAAAGTTGGAGAAACTGTCACCCGCCAGCCACCTGTGTGCAAAGCACGCCGGTAGAACCAGTCTCGCGTAAGCGTACGCGTAATGTCGGTCCGGGCCGCTTCATCCAACAATATCGCCGAACCAAAGTATGACATGCTGGTAAGCAGTATGACTTGTATCGCCCACAACTCACTTGTGTTCTATTCGTGCATATAACATCTACGCATAAACCAGGCTCGGATGCCACTGTTGGGGAACGTAGTAATTTCAAAAAAATCCTACGCACACGCAAGATCATGGTGATGCATAGCAATGAGAAGGGAGAGTGTCGTCCACGTACCCTCGTAGACTGTTAAGCGGTAGCGTTATGACAACGCGGTTGATGTAGTCGTACGTCTTCACGATCGACCGATCCTCAGTACCGAACGTACGGCACCTCTGCGTTCAGCACACGTTCAGCTCGGTGACGTCCCGCGAACTCACGATCCAGTAGAGCTCGAGGGAGAGTTTCGTCAGCATGACGGCGTGGTGACGATGTTGATGAAGCTACCGTCGCAGGGCTTCGCCTAAGGACCGCTACGATATGACCGAGGTGGATTATGGTGGAGGGGGGCACCGCACACGGCTAAAAGATCCATCATCAATTGTTGTGTCTATGGGGTGCCCCCCTGCCCCCGTATATAAAGGAGCTAGGGGGGAGGCGGCCGGCCAGGAGGAGGGCGCGCCAAGGGGGGGAGTCCTACTCCCACCGGGAGTAGGACTCCTCCTTTCCTAGTAGGAGTAGGAGAAGTGTAACATCCCAAATTTTCAATTTGGAATGTTATACATAGATCATCATTTGCATATCATGTTTTGTTGCATTTTGACAAATCCTCGATAAATCCTAAGCAACTCAAGGACCCTCGGAGAGAGTTGGGGATTTTCTCAAATTTTCATATTTGATTTTTATCAAATATTAAGACGAGGATTTTGGTTTTAATTATTTTCCCTCCGGAAAAATATTTCATATTAAATAAACGAGAGGAGAAAATATGACTTCTCCAAAACAATTAAAATACTGGAGGAAAAATGTTAAAACCATTATTTGAAATTTATTTGGATTTTATTTTCAATTTTAATTGCATTAAAAATATTGCATGTTTTCAAAATATTTATTTTTGATTTTAAAAATGTTCACCCTATTCTAGATTTTCTAACTAGACGGGGAAAATTTATTTCATATTTTTCTGATTTTTATTTATTTTTCTACGCAATATTTTCCATGGAATTTTTTTTTTTAAAAAAAAAACGCGCCCGCGCCGACTGGGCCAAAGGCCCAGCCGACGGCCCAAGCCCCGTCGCCCCTCTCCTCTCTCCCCACGACGCCGCCGCCGGAGTCCGCCGGGAGCACGGGAGCCGCCGCCGCCTCGGGTGCCCCCTTCCCCAAGCACCTCGGACCCCCCTTCCATAAATAGGCCCCCCTCTCTTTCCTCACCACCGCCGCCGGAGGAGCCCCGCCGCCGCCGCCCGCATCACGCCCGCCGCCGCCGCCGTTTGCCTTGCCCGCCGCCGCCGGGAGCGCCGGAGCCGCCGCCCCTCGCCGCCGGAGCCCCCCCCCGAGCCGCCGCCCCTCGCGCCCGAGCCCCGCCACCGGAGCCCTCGCCGGAGCCCCGACGAGGTACTGCCGCCGGCCGTCTTCGTTGTTGACCCGTTTTCTAAAGAAAAACCTTTTGTTTAAAAAAAACCCTAGATCGGTTTTTTTCGGTTTTTCTTATTTCGCGAGCGTTCACCGAACCGTTCGTTTTAACGAACGCGTTCGTCGGTTTTTCTCTGTTAACGAACGTCCGTTATTTAACCGTTCGTCCGTTTTTCTTTTTCGTCGGATTTTCTCGTTATTTTCTCAGATTCGATTTCTGATCGAATTTTCGAATCTGTTTAACTTCTCGCTCGTTTATCGGAATCAGGTGATTCAAGCGCCTAGAGTTTCGTCTCGAAATTCTCTTTCTGTTTAACCTACTCAAACAAGTTTTTGCTACAGTAAAATTTGACCTAGATCCAGATTAGCAAACGAAGTTTCTTTCTTTCGCCGTTTGACTTTCGTTGCTTCTTTCGAGTTGATTCTTTTTGCAAACCGGAGTTCTTAAGTTGAACTTTTTGGTTGGATCTTTCATTCGAGTTTTACCTGTGCATTAGATGAGTACTGATTGTATGCTTGTTTGTTTGCGATAGAGTACCCGGAGTGTGCCGCTTGTTACTTCGACTCGCTAGGTTTTGCGGATCATCAGCAAGGCAAGTAACACTTTGATCATACCCCGTTCATACCCAGTTTTATTGCATTAGATCTGTTTTCCTCAAACACTTGCATGATTAGGATCTAATTAAACTGTGGGTATTGGGAAGTAGTTGAGGTAGTACCTATTACCTGTTTTATTTATCAAACCCTTGGGAGTTACTTCTACGTTGCTTTTATCAATGCCATGCTATGCGTAGACGTGGATTGGGTTTGAGTGAAATCCATGACAGATGTGAGATTGTTTATTAATGGTTCAACTTAAGGTGGCAACTAAAACTCACATCTGGGTGGATTGAGGCACCTGGAGAACCCAGTGTTGTCTGTATGTATAAGGTCCGCCACCCAGGCTCAAAGGGATCATAAGATTATTCATGCTAGAAACTTCCGTGTGCAGCCACAAGCTATTATGGGCTCTAGCATAGCTGAGTAGGTTACAGGATCTCTTGAAGAGGTGGACTAGCAGATGTAGGGGAAAGTAGGTGTACCGGTCCATCCAGAGTAGAGAGTGATTGTTTCTGAAAGACTGTGTCTTGGTCATCCGTTACTCAAACACCATGTAGTGCGAGTAATCCAACGGAGGAGATCAAGTCTTGTGGGGAAAAGTGCACAAACCTCTGCAAAGTGTACAAACTGATCATGATTAGCCGTGTCCCCGGTTATGGACAACTTGAGTATCTAGTATCTGGATTATCATTTGAATCTCATCACCGTGATACTTATAATTAATTTTGTTGGGTTAATGATGTTACTTAATTGGGATTGAGTTGGAGGTACCTTCTCAATGTTTCAACCACCATGATAGTTAAATAAAATTTATTCCTTTGCAGTAGGATAAAATTGGCTTTTCGCAAAACTGTAACCATAGAGCCTTTCCACCAGCCATATATGCATATAGTATAGCATTATTATTGTTCATTGCTCTCTATGTGTTACTTTGCCAGCATATTCTATGTGCTGACCCGTTTTCGGGCTGCAACGTTTCATGTTGCAGACTTTTCAGACGACGAGTAAGGTGCCTTAGGTCGTGGTCTTATACTCAGTGATGCCGCTGGAGTTGATGGACTCACTTATCTTCCAAGTCTTCCACTGTTATCGTTATTAGATGGCCTTAAGCCATGTTTTCATACTTATCTCTTTGGAGATATTCGATGTAATAAGTGTGTGATTGCTACTCTGTTATAAATCCTCCATTTGTACTGTGCGTGTCAGCATTACTAATCCAGGGATGACACTGGTGCACAGCAGCACAGACCATTTGAGGTCTGGTCGCTACAAAGTTGGTATCAGAGCACACGCTGACTATAGGAAACGACCACTAAGCTTAAGCCCTAGAAAACTTCTCTCTTCTCATTTCTGACCCCTCTCCACTTTCTACTCTTTTAGGAATGGCGAATGCAAGGAGCAAGTTCATGCAACCAGATGAAGACACGCCGTTTGGTCGACACTTGAAGGAAGTCACCAAGTACTTGAACATAGGAATACCAAGCGTCACCGGAACCTACAACGCCACATTACCTGAAGAGGAGAGCTGGAAGATTCAAGTTATCATTCCAGGAAGGATGTTTTGTGCCATGAGATTGGTTTTCGAAGCACCCACTTGGAGCTTAGGGAAGAGCATGGCCGCACACATCGCCATGGGACGCATTGGAGAAGTCTATCACCAGGAGCTTAAGGATACAATTTACCAAATTTGTGGACGTCGAGACGCGCAGTGGGAGATGATCAAGACCAAGAAGGATGGATCAATTGCAGCTTTCATCCAAGAGCAGAACGAACATATTCGACGCCAGGAGAACCAGATGTGCACGGACAAGGAAGAACTGAAGAAGGCATTCACGAAGATCAAGGAGCTCCAAGAAGAACTCAAGGCTACACGCGAAGATTATTTGGAGGAAATCAACGCACTAGTCGGGAAGATTGACGACCTGGAGAATAAGATTGGAGCATTCGTGGGAAATCCAGTGCCAAAAGCAGAAGTCGACGAATGCACTTGTCCAGATAACTACATCATCATCGACGACACCGAATCGGAACCAAGTGAAGACGAATGGATTGATGAAGCTGGAGCAGACATCATGGAGTCTTCAACGGATCAGAATTTCTAGTAGACCACCATATCAGCAGTAGTTTTTCCCCCATTTAGTAGTATAGTTCAAGCACTTTGTAACGCTAGTTAGATCGATTGTTTTGCCTTGTGTGGATTGATTGAGTGATATTGATTGAATTTGTCTCATGAGCATATGGGTAGTGTTTTCCCTCTAGACCTCATTCTATTCTTAATTCTCATCTTTTCTAAACCTATCAGATGCCACCGAGACGCGACACTGGATTTGTTTTCCTGCCAGAGATCACCCAGTTGATTCAGCAACAGAATGCCCTGATGCAAGTGTTAGTTCAGAACCAAGGCAACAACAACAACAACCCACCGCCACCACCACCTGTTGATCACTTAGCCCGTTTCTTAAGGCTAAACCCGCCGGTGTTTTCCAGTAGCACCGAGCCGATTGTTGCAGATGATTGGCTCCGCAAAGTTGGAAGGGAGTTGACCACTGCAGGATGCACAGATGCGGAAAGAGTGCGTTTTGCCGCACATCAGCTTGATGGACCCGCAGCATCATGGTGGGAGAATTATACAGCCACGCACCCTATTGACACTGTCACATGGGACCAGTTTCAGCAAGCTTTCCGTACAGCTCATGTTTCAGCAGGAGCTATGGCTATGAAGAAGCGTGAGTTTCGCAACCTACGCCAAGGAGGACGCACCGTAGGCCAGTATGTGGAAGATTTCAGTAAGTTAGCACGTTATGCACCAGATGATGTTGCTACAGATGCTGCCAAGCAGGAGAAATTCTTAGAAGGACTGAATGATGAGCTGAGTATGCAGTTGATGGTAGCAACTTTCAACAACTACCAGGAGCTGTTAGATAGAGCTCTCATGATTGAAGGGAAGCATCAGCAGATTGAAAACCGTAAGAGGAAGTATGGACAAGGGAAGTACAATTCTGGAGCCCAGCAGAAGCCCCGTTTTACCCCGAAGCCGGGAGGACAGTTTCAGCATACCCATGGAGGAGGTAGTTCGCACAACCATAATGGCTCCAAGAATGGTAATGGGAATGGAGGAGGAAACGGACAGAACCGCACCAACCCATCTACCCCAACCAAGAGGGATCTAAGTCACATTACTTGTTTCAAGTGCCAGAAGACTGGACACTATGCAACTGATTGTCCCGAAGCCCAAAATGGAAATGGCAATGGAAGCTCTGGGAAGAAGCCAAACCCGTTCAACAAAGGACATGTGAACCACGTGAGCGTGGAGGAGATTGAAGCTCAGCCTGATGCAGTAATAGGTAAGTTTTTGGTTAAGTCATTTACTGCAACTGTTCTTTTCGATACTGGTGCATCGCATTCATACATATCAAGGGGATTCATAAACAAGTTTAAGATGTCCACCCAAGTCCTCAAAAGCCCTATGTTAGTAACCTCGCCAGGAGCAGAGTATATGGCCACCCAAGGATGTTTTCAGATACCGTTGGCCATTGGTAGGCATGTTTTCCCCTCAGACCTCATTGTTTTGGAATCACAAGGTTTGGATGTGATTTTGGGAATGGATTGGCTATCGTTGTATGGAGGAAACATCGATTGTGCCAGCAAGACTATTTTGCTTACCACCCCGGAAGAAAAAAGGATCAAGTATGTATCCAGGCATATGCCGAAAAGGACTCAAGTGAATTCCTTATCAGGAGTTGTACAGGAGGAAGTACCAGTGGTGAAGGATTATCCGGATGTATTTCCAGAAGAGTTACCAGGCATGCCACCAGATAGAGACATTGAGTTCTTGATTGAACTTTTGCCAGGCACAGGGCCAATATCTAAGAGACCGTACAGGATGCCCGCAAAGGATTTGGAAGAAATTAAGAAGCAGATCAAGGAGTTACTGGATAAAGGCTATATTCGCCCAAGTTCGTCACCTTGGGGATCACCAGTACTTCTAGTAGAGAAGAAAGATGGATCACTAAGGATGGTTGTTGATTACCGAGGATTGAATGAAGTGACCATAAAAAACAAGTACCCACTGCCGATGATCAATGATTTGTTTGACCGCTTGCAAGGAGCTAAAGTATTTTCCAAGACCGATCTACGATCAGGATACCATCAGTTAAAGATTCGAGAGCAGGATATACCCAAGACGGCATTTACCACCAGATATGGATTGTATGAGTACACCGTTATGTCATTTGGACTGACTAACGCACCGGCCTATTTCATGAACCTGATGAACAAAGTGTTTATGGAGTTTTTGGATAAGTTCGTCGTGGTGTTCATTGATGATATTTTAATTTTTTCCAAGGATGAAGAAGAGCATGAGGAGCATTTGCGATTGGTACTTGAGAAGCTCAGAGAACATCAGTTGTATGCCAAGTTCAGTAAGTGTGAGTTTTGGCTGAAGGAAGTTGGATTCCTTGGACATGTTATTTCTGGAGAAGGAATAGCAGTAGACCCTGCCAAGGTTGACACAGTGACAAGTTGGGAATCACCCACGACAGTTGGAGAAATCCGGAGTTTTCTTGGACTTGCAGGATACTACCGGAGATTTATCGAGAATTTCTCAAGGATTGCTAAGCCCATGACTGAGCTATTGAAGAAGGACACCAAATTCGATTGGACTGAGGAATGTGAAGCTAGTTTCCAAGAGTTGAAGAAACGATTGGTTACATCACCAGTGTTGATTCTGCCAGATCAACGCAAGGACTATGAAGTTTATTGCGACGCTTCTCGTCGAGGACTTGGAGCAGTGCTTATGCAGGAAGGAAGAGTTGTTTCGTATGCTTCACGACAACTTAAACCCCATGAGAAGAATTATGCTACGCACGATTTCGAATTAGCAGCAGTGGTGCATGCATTGAAGACATGGAGACATTTTCTCATCGGAAACCATTGTGAGGTGTACACGGATCACAAGAGTTTGAAGTACATTTTCACGCAGAAGGAGTTAAACCTCAGACAGAGGAGATGGTTGGAGCTCATTAAAGACTATGATATGAGATTGCATTATCACCCTGGGAAGGCTAACGTAGTAGCAGACGCGTTGAGCCGCAAGAGTCATGTCAACACCCTCATGACAGGAGAGTTACCTCAGGAGTTAGCCGAGGACCTACGTGAGCTATGTTTGGAGATAGTCCCTAGAGGCTATTTAGCGACATTGGAGATTCAGTCTACCTTGATGGAAAGGATCAGAGAAGCTCAGAAGACAGACAAGGAGATTGAAGAGATAAAGGAGAAGATGAGCAAAGGAAAAGCCAAGGGATTTCGTGAGGATGAGCACGATACCTTATGGTTTGAGGACCGTGTATATGTGCCAAATGATCCGGAGATCAGGAAGTTGATTTTGCAAGAAGCCCATGATTCACCATACTCGATTCACCCAGGGAATACCAAGATGTATTTGGATTTGAAGAATACTTTCTGGTGGACCGGAATGAAGAAGGATATTGCGGAGTTTGTAGCAGTTTGTGATGTATGTCAGAGAGTGAAGGCAGAGCATCAGAAGCCAGCAGGATTGCTACAGCCATTGCCGATACCCGAATGGAAGTGGGATAAAATAGGCATGGATTTTATCACGGGATTACCCAGGACTCGTTCAGGCTATGACTCGATATGGGTTGTAGTCGACCGTTTGACGAAAGTGGCTCATTTCATTCCAGTGAAGACCACTTACACCAGTGCTAAGTTGGCAAAGATATACATGACCAGGATCGTATGTTTGCATGGAGTTCCGAGGACCATTGTATCAGACAGAGGAACCCAATTTACCTCGAAGTTTTGGAAGCAGTTACATGAAACATTGGGAACCAGGCTGGAATTTAGTACAACATTTCACCCGCAGACAGATGGACAGACCGAGAGAGTCAACCAGATTTTGGAGGACATGTTGAGAGCATGTGCACTAGATTATGGATCTAGTTGGGACGACAATTTGCCATATGCGGAGTTTTCGTATAACAACAGTTATCAAACCAGTTTGAAGATGGCCCCTTTCGAAGCTTTGTACGGAAGGAGGTGTAGAACACCGTTGTTGTGGGACGAAGTTGGAGACCGTCAGTTGTTTGGACCGGATTTGATTAAGGAGTCTGAACAGAAAGTAAGGTTGATTCGCGATAGGCTCAAGGTAGCCCAGTCCAGGCAGAAGAGTTATGCTGATTCTAAACGCAAGGAGACAGTTCACGAAGTCGGAGACAGAGTGTATCTTCGAGTATCGCCACTTCGAGGAGTGAAGCGCTTTGGAGTTAAGGGAAAGTTAGCGCCTCGTTTTATCGGACCATACAGAGTGTTGGAACGTATGGGAGAAGTTGCCTACAAGCTGGAATTGCCCGAAGGATTGTCTGGAGTACATGATGTATTTTATGTTTCGCAGTTGAAGAAGTGCCACGCAGAAATGGCTGAGATATCACTAAGAGATACTGTGCCACTGGAAGCGATTCAGTTGGAAAGTGATTTGACTTATGAGGAGAAACCCGTTAAGATTCTCGAGTATGCCAGCCGAGTTACCCGCAGCAAGGTTATCAAGTTTTGCAAAGTCCAGTGGAGTCACCACATGGAGGATGAAGCCACCTGGGAGCGAGAGGAAGATCTACGGAAAAACCACTCCCACCTGTTTTCTAGCCAACCCGAATCTCGAGGGCGAGATTCATCTTAAGGGGGGTAGGTTTGTAACATCCCAAATTTTCAATTTGGAATGTTATACATAGATCATCATTTGCATATCATGTTTTGTTGCATTTTGACAAATCCTCGATAAATCCTAAGCAACTCAAGGACCCTCGGAGAGAGTTGGGGATTTTCTCAAATTTTCATATTTGATTTTTATCAAATATTAAGACGAGGATTTTGGTTTTAATTCTTTTCCCTCCGGAAAAATATTTCATATTAAATAAACGAGAGGAAAAAATATGACTTCTCCAAAACAATTGAAATACTGGAGGAAAAATGTTAAAAACATTATTTGAAATTTATTATGATTTTATTTGCAATTTTAATTGCATTAAAAATATTGCATGTTTTCAAAATATTTATTTTTGATTTTAAAAATGTTCACCCTATTCTAGATTTTCTAACTAGACGGGGAACATTTATTTCATATTTTTCTGATTTTTATTTATTTTTCTACGCAATATTTGCCGCGGAATTTTTTTTTTAAAAACGCGCCCGCGCCGACTGGGCCAAAGGCCCAGCCGACGGCCCAAGCCCCGTCGCCCCTCTCCTCTCTCCCCACGACGCCGCCGCCGGAGTCCTCCGGGAGCACGGGAGCCGCCGCCGCCTCGGGTGCCCCCTTCCCCAAGCACCTCGGACCCCCCCTTCCATAAATAGCCCCCCTCTCTTTCCTCACCACCGCCGCCGGAGGAGCCCCGCCGCCGCCGCCCGCATCACGCCCGCCGCCGCCGCCGTTTGCCTTGCCCGCCGCCGCCGCCCCTCGCCGCCGGAGCCCCCCCCCCCCCCCCGAGCCGCCGGCCCTCGCGCCCGAGCCCCGCCACTGGAGCCCTCGCCAGAGCCCCGACGAGGTACTGCCGCCGGCCGTCTTCGTTGTTGACTGGTTTTCTAAAAAAAACCTTTTGTTTAAAAAAAACCCTAGATCGGTTTTTTTTTGTTTTTCTTATTTCGCGAGCGTTCACCGAACCGTTCGTTTTAACGAACGCGTTCGTCGGTTTTTCTCTGTTAACGAACGTCCGTTATTTAACCGTTCGTCCGTTTTTCTTTTTCGTCGGATTTTCTCGTTATTTTCTCAGATTCGATTTCTGATCAAATTTTCGAATCTGTTTAACTTCTCGCTCGTTTATCGGAATCAGGTGATTCAAGCGCCTAGAGTTTCGTCTCGAAATTCTCTTTCCGTTTAACCTACTCAAACAAGTTTTTGCTACAGTAAAATTTGACCTAGATCCAGATTAGCAAACGAAGTTTCTTTCTTTCGCCGTTTGACTTTCGTTGCTTCTTTCGAGTTGATTCTTTTTGCAAACCGGAGTTCTTAAGTTGAACTTTCTGGTTGGATCTTTCATTCGAGTTTTACCTGTGCATTAGATGAGTACTGATTGTATGCTTGTTTGTTTGCGATAGAGTACCCGGAGTGTGCCGCTTGTTACTTCGACTCGCTAGGTTTTGCGGATCATCAGCAAGGCAAGTAACACTTTGATCATACCCCGTTCATACCCAGTTTTATTGCATTAGATCTGTTTTCCTCAAACACTTGCATGATTAGGATCTAATTAAACTATGGGTATTGGGAAGTAGTTGAGGTAGTACCTATTACCTGTTTTATTTATCGAACCCTTGGGAGTTACTTCTACGTTGCTTTTATCAATGCCATGCTATGCGTAGACGTGGATTGGGTTTGAGTGAAATCCATGACAGATGTGAGATTGTTTATTAATGGTTCAACTTAAGGTGGCAACTAAAACTCACATCTGGGTGGATTGAGGCACCTGGAGAACCCAGTGTTGTCTGTATGTATAAGGTCCGCCACCCAGGCTCAAAGGGATCATAAGATTATTCATGCTAGAAACTTCCGTGTGCAGCCACAAGCTATTATGGGCTCTAGCATAGCTGAGTAGGTTACAGGATCTCTTGAAGAGGTGGACTAGCAGATGTAGGGGAAAGTAGGTGTACCGGTCCATCCAGAGTAGAGAGTGATTGTTTCTGAAAGACTGTGTCTCGGTCATCCGTTTCTCAAATATCCTGCAGTGCGAGAATCAAGCGGAGGCGATCGAGTCTTGTGGGGAAAAGTGCACAAACCTCTGCAGAGTGTACAAACTGATCATGATTAGCCGTGTCCCCGGTTATGGACAACTTGAGTATCTAGTATCTGGATTATCATTTGAATCTCATCACCGTGATACTTATAATTAATTTTGTTGGGTTAATGATGTTACTTAATTGGGATTGAGTTGGAGGTACCTTCTCAATGTTTCAACCACCATGATAGTTAAATAAAATTTATTCCTTTGCAGTAGGATAAAATTGGCTTTTCGCAAAACTGTAACCATAGAGCCTTTCCACCAGCCATATATACATATAGTATAGCATTATTATTGTTCATTGCTCTCTATGTGTTACTTTGCCAGCATATTCTATGTGCTGACCCGTTTTCGGGCTGCAACGTTTCATGTTGCAGACTTTTCAGACGACGAGTAAGGTGCCTTAGGTCGTGGTCTTATACTCAGTGATGCCGCTGGAGTTGATGGACTCACTTATCTTCCAAGTCTTCCGCTGTTATCGTTATTAGATGGCCTTAAGCCATGTTTTCATACTTATCTCTTTGGAGATATTCGATGTAATAAGTGTGTGATTGCTACTCTGTTATAAATCCTCCATTTGTACTGTGCGTGTCAGCATTACTGATCCAGGGATGACACTGGTGCACAGCAGCACAAACCATTTGAGGTCTGATCGCTACAAGAAGGGGGAAGGGAAGGAGAGAGGAGGAAGGAAAGGGGGGCGCCGGAGGGGGCGCGCGGCCTTCCCTGGCCGCCCCTCCCCTTCTCCACTAAAGCCCATTAGGCCCAATATACTCCCCGGGGGGTTCCGGTAACCCCCCGGTACTCCGGTATATGTCCAAAACCTCCCGGAACCCTTCCGGTGTCCGAACATAGTCGTCCAATATATCGATCTTTACGTCTCGGCCATTTCGAGACTCCTCGTCATGTACGTGATCACATCCGGGACTCCGAACTACCTTCGGTACATCAAAACACAAAAACTCATAATACCGATCGTCACAGAACTTTAAGCGTGCGGACCCTACGGGTTCGAGAACTATGTAGACATGACCGAGACACATCTCCAGTCAATAACCAATAGCGGAACCTGGATGCTCATATTGGTTCCTACAGATTCTACGAAGATCTTTATCGGTCAAACCGCATAAAAACATACGTTGTTCCCTTTGTCATCGGTATGTTACTTGCCCGAGATTTGATCATCGGTATCTCAATACCTAGCTCAATCTCGTTACCGGCAAGTCTCTTTACTTGTTCTGTAATGCATCATCCCGCAACTAATTCATTAGTCACATTGCTTGCAAGGCTTATTGTGATGTGCCTTACCGAGAGGGCCCAGAGATACCTCTCCGACAATCGGAGTGACAAATCCTAATCTCGATCTATGCCAACTCAACAAGTACCATCGGAGACACCTGTAGAGCACCTTTATAATCACCCAGTTACGTTGTGACGTTTGGTAGCACAAAAGTGTTCATCCGATAATCGGGAGTTGCATAATCTCATAGTCATAGGAACATGTATAAGTCATGAAGAAAGCAATAGCAGTAAACTAAACGATTAAGTGCTAAGCTAACGGAATGGGTCAAGTCAATCACATCATTCTCCTAATGATGTGATCCCATTAATCAAATGACAACTCATGTCTATGGTTAGAAAACTCAACCATCTTTGATTAACGAGCTAGTCAAGTAGAGGCATACTAGTGACACTATGTTTGTCTACGTATTCACACATGTATTATGTTTCCGGTTAATACAATTCTAGCATGAATAATAAACATTTATCATGATATGAGGAAATAAATAATAACTTTATTATTGCCTCTAGGCATATTTCCTTCATATGCACGTATGTATGAGCGCTTGCGTCTGTAGTGATGTTAAAAAAATGTAGGTTTAAAATATAGGTTTGAAAAATACTATATTTGTCTATGTATTCACACATATATATAGGACAACACTATTATGATCATGGTATTACAATAGTTATTTGGATCACGGCAGCGAAAAAAAGCCCACCCTTCCTCGATCCACCTCCCTCGATCTCCCACCTCCCGCACCTACGGCCCCCTACAGCAACGCACCCGCCGCCCCGTCCCCCAACCAGAGACGCGACCGCCGCTGCCCCGCCGCCGCCACCAATCCCCCAACCAGAGACGCGACCGCCGCTGCCCCGCCACGCCCCAACCAGAGACACCGCCGCCGCCACCTGCTCACATCGCCGGCGTTGTGGTCCCAGGCTTTCCCCGCCGCCGCGCCCAGCCTCCCATGCGCTCGCCTCCTACCTCTGCGCACCGCCGCCCTACCTCCCGCGCGCCGCAACCCGCCTCCGCGTACCACCGTCCCCCATCCGGCCATCCTATGCGCCGCCGCTTCACCTCCGTGCGCTTATGCCTTCTTCCACCGTGGGGATGCCCTCCCTCTCCCCGACGTTGCTGGAAAAACACCGTCGGCAGGCTCCTCTGTGACTGCCGACCTCACCAGCACCATTTTTATTATTTTTCCTGAAGTTCAGATTTAGCGTACAAAGAAGATTTAGCGTTCAGAACGCAGACTCCTATCAACATGGATTTAAATTTCGCGTTGCTGATTCATGTATCTTGTTTCTATGTTTTCCGCGACAGTATGCTGGTGCTGCGCTTCCACCATGGCCACCTGTAACCACCAAATAGTCGTTGTCGCCTGCAGTCCGACCTCGTTCGCCTGCGCCGTTCAACTCCTTCCTAGAGTACGTCGGCGACGGATGCGTGCCACCCCCGTCTATGGATAAGGTGTGATCCGCCCTAATCTTCTCTCATGGGGCGCACGACTCTCGGAGCACCTCGGGGCATGCTGGGGCGCCATTCAACTGGGCCACCTCGAGCACCATCTCAGGCCGCCGTTCAACTACACCAACTGGCGTCGTTCAACAAACTCACCCGACAACGTCTGAGGCCGAGTCCCAGCGAGGGCCTGTGGCGGCGCTCGGTTGGTTGACCTTCTCGCAAGGGCCGCCTCAACCTTCCCGATGAAGGTTGCTTCCGGGGCAAAGGATCACCAGGTGCACGCAATCTGCCCTAACCGGCCCATCATCACGCTGCTGGGTGAAGATCCGCCAGCCTGAAGACGCGAGAGGAATACTTTCCAGCTAATGCTCCCGCTACACTTTCTGCCAATGCTGTTTTTCGTTCTCTCCCGATGAAGGTGATGGCTTTATTTTGTTGGATAAGCAAGAGTACAAATAGATGGAGAGAGATACAGAGCATATGCAGAATTAGATAAACGAATAACAGGGTAACACTGAAAGTGTGTGTGCGATGCAGATAGAGTACTACTTGTACAGGAGGTGGTCAGGTGGGCATGTACTAGTTGAGATGGCTATACACCAGGTTCTAGTACATCTATATGTTGACCGCCGTGAAGGTCTAGTACGGCTATACGCCAAGTTCTACTACGGCCATACGCCTACTATCAGGGTTGTCTGCGTGACTTGCTGCTGCTAACTACTAAACATGTGTGCTTGCAGGCTACTTGTTGGACGTGTGTTCGTTCTTTTTTCATGTTACATACTCACGATATTTGCTAGCTTTGGTCGTCGCCTGCTTGTACATCCCATTGAGCTATGGAGAAAGAAAATGCATAAGAGAGGGACATTGTAGTGGTTAAAAAATAAATAAGAGAGAATAAGAGCAAAAAAGCGTGTGGTGGGAAACACCCACCGCTTTACCACAAATGGCCTACCACGGAAATGTTGCGTTTGGAAAACAAAGACTATAGTCATTTTGTAATTAGCCTAATGAATGTTTGTACCTTAGTATGATGTGTCGGCCTCCTATTCTCTTTTCTCTTGTTCTGTATTATTTCATGAAGTTCAATAGTATCTGTGGAAGCAAAAAAAACTAGTCTTGTTTTAATATATTGGTTTCAATTCAAAAACTATAAAACAGAGAAGCCCGAGTAAGGACTAATACTACTACAAAAAAGACATCCAAAAAGGAGCAAAAGAACACAAAACATACATGACATGAAAAACAAGAAGAAAACAAAAAGCTTCACCCAAAAAAAATGCTAACTCTAGAAGTTCAAATATGAGACAATAGGAGTAAAAAGGCGAAGTCCAAAAATTTTGTTGCTAGAAATTCAAGTGCACAGACCGGGAAAATTCAAAAGGTTCCTCCTGTTCAACAAGTTTCCACAACAGAAGCTCAAATTAAAATAACGAAAAATAGTTTAGAAAAATTAATTAGAAAAAGAATGTGGAGGGGATCCAATATTTACGACAAAACTAGGATATTTTGATGCTAAAAGAAATAAACTAAGAAGTCCAAATTATAAAAAAGAGAAGTTCAATATTTATAAAAAAACACAGGTTTTGTTCGTTACTAAAGAATAAAATTAAAGAAGTTTAAATAAAAATAAAAATGAGTAGTTTGATGTTTACGAAAAACTCAAATTCTTTCCATTTCTAGGAAAAATAAAAGTATGAGGTTCAATTTTAAAATGTTTGATGCTTATTTTAAAACATATTTTTTTCTAAGAATAAGACTAAGAAGTTCAATTTGAAATAACAGAGAAGTTCGAAGTATATAAAAAACTCAGATTTGTTACAAGAAGTTCACGTGCACCTCCGTGCACGGTTCAGAATTTATATTGCGGGGCGTTCGACCTCCAATTACATGTTTTAAAATGGCAAAAAATGACGTCCGACCTTCAATTGTGTGTAATTCGACGTATACACAAAAATGTGACAGAAATTCATAGTGAAAATAGCAAGAAGTTCAAGTACTACAAGGAATGCATTTCAGGTGAGAATAAAAGTAGAAAAATAAAAGATTAAAAGGTTTGTTGACAGAAGTTCAACTGCTGTGTCCGGGGAAGTTCAAAAATTCTTACGAGAGAGGTTCACCTTGCATTTCCATGTTCAAAAACACAAAAAAGAAAAAAAATTTGCGTTTTAAAATAATTCTCTCAATCCACGAAGAAGTTCAGTTATTATTTGGGAGCAATTTGATTTCAAAAAGAAAATATAAATTCAAATTATAAAAATGAAAAAAGTTCATGTACTACATGGTGTGTGTTTAATATGATAAAAATGAATTAAAAGGCAAGGTCCAATTTATTTTGTTATAAGTTCAAGTACTCGGTCGGAGAAAGTTAAAACAATATTGTGAGAGATGTTTGTACAAAAGAAATATCATTTGTGTAACATTGATGAATGGATGAGAAAATTACAAATTAAAATATGTCACAGAAGTTCAACGTGAAAACAGCAAGAAGTTCAACTACTACACTGAATGAATTTCAAATGAAAAAACTTTTAAAACCGTCGCGAGTATGAAAAAAGATCAACACGGGAAAGTTGCGTGTTTACAACAGCTTTTCATCGGTATATCACTTGCTCAATTCCGGTGAGTGTATGGAGAGCTATGAGCAGTGGATGGAGATATATGAACAAAGAAAGCACGTGAAAAACAGAGTGAAGTTCAAGTACACACGCCGAGAAGTTTAAGTTCTTCACGCGGTGCATTTTCGACGAATCTTTTTCACGATAAAGGCAGAACGAATCATCTCGACATTTTCGAAAGTACTTGAAAACGGCTAGGAATCGGAGAAAACCGTCAACATGAAAAAGTTTCGCATTTTTCGTAGCTTTTTAACGGTATATTATTTGCCCAATTCCGATAAAGTTTGTAGAAATTACGGTGAAACTATGTTTTTTTCCATTTTCGAAATTGACTTAAAACTGTAAAGAATTGGGAGAAACAACACATACAAAAACATTTCGCATTTGTTCAAGCTTTTCAACGCCATATCATTTGCTGCATTCGGACGCACGGTTAAAAAATGAGCTCGAAAATACGAACTCGGTAAGACTTGTACCGTTTTCTAAATTACTCTTAAACTGTTCAAATTAGAAAAAAACTTTCAACATGAAACGGTAGCGCATTTTCATAAGCTTTCCAACACCATATCATTTGTCTCAATTGGATTAGCCATTTAGAAATGTCATCAAAAATACGAACTCGGCTGTTCGGTTTGTGAAATTTTACGTTTTTCCAAATTACTCTTTAACCATAGGGAATTAGAGAAACTTTCAATATGTGGAAGGAGTGGTTTTGCAGCAGCTTTCAAACGCCATATTATTTGCCTCATTCCGATAAACGGTTTAGAAATGCGATAAAAAATACGATTCACGTTTTTTGTGTGAAGAAAAAACGGTTTTTAAAACTGCTCTTAAACCGCTTACATTTTGACAAAAATTTAAGTTGGGTGACGATACTGGTGTCCATAGCTTTCCAACGGTATATTGCAAGCCCCGTTTGGGCAATGTTGGCGGAAGTTCAACCTAGTTCAGGGGCAAGTTCAACATACTACTAGCGGGCAGGTCAGGTTGTGATCAGAATATTATTCTCATCCCGTGATCAGAATATATATATATATATATATATATATATATATATATATATATATATATATATATATATATATATACCACCGGTAGTTACCAGGAAGATATCAGGTGATACCAAGACTTAGGTGATACCATGATACGGGCTCCCGAGAGCCGTTGGAGCCGTTGGATCTCAGATCCGATGGCCATGGAAAGCTCTTGAACATTTTGCAAAAAAGTCATCCAAGAGTCTCAAAATCGCGCGCAGGTACAATAGCTCTTTAGATGCCGTTAGATTTGAGATCCAACGGTCAAGAAGTCTGTATCACGGTATCACCTAAGTCTCGGTATCACCTGAAATTTTCCCGTAGTTACCACCATTTGCGTTTTGTATGTTGTATGTAGTATCTGTCGAAACCGAGAGTATGCACGTGTAGCATGTAGTATATAACAATGTTTAGGTAGTATATGGCCACCGGGTCTATTTTTCATCATATAAGTTTCCGATCTACTATTTGACAATCTTTTACTTTCCAATCTATAAACCAAAAAAACCCAAAAATATTTACTTTATCTTTTGTTTAGTTTCATCTATCTCTATCAGATCTCACTTTTGCAAGTAACCGTGAAGGGATTGACAACCCCTTTATCGCGTTGGGTGCAAGTTGTTTGATTGTTTGTGCAGGTATTGGTGATTTGTGTGTTGTCTCCTACTGGATTGATACCTTGGTTCTCTAACTGAGGGAAATACTTATCTATACTTTGTTGCATCACCCTTTCCTCTTCAAGGGAAAAACCAATGCAAGCTCAAGAAGTAGCATACATCATGTCCACATGAGTACAAACGGATTGTGAGGTGTAAGGAGGGTGAAGGCTAGACCTCACAGGCAGAAACACTCGGTTATCTTGAAGTTCTAGCAGAATCGTTCTGAGCTCGGAGCGCGAAACATCGAAAGATGAACAAGAGTCGTATCGAGATATGATCGGCAAGTTTGCCTACCGATTGAAGTTCACGTCATCGGTGATGTCCACATCAATGGTCGTGAATAAGATCAGGGTCTTGAATCACCCAC
Source organism: Aegilops tauschii subsp. strangulata (assembly GCF_002575655.3). Classification (NCBI taxonomy): domain Eukaryota; kingdom Viridiplantae; phylum Streptophyta; class Magnoliopsida; order Poales; family Poaceae; genus Aegilops; species Aegilops tauschii. Next base: position 411,264,404 of record NC_053037.3, on the reverse strand, counting down.
TTTCAACTATGAGAGATATTGATTTGAGTGGGAGTTCACATTGTATTAAAACTTGTTTAAGCATTAGTGCGAATTCATTATGAACAATGTCTAAATGAAGCTTGTGTTTATCGTTGTAGATCAATGGCTCACAATGTTTTCAACTTAGCACCTATGTTTGAGAAAGAAAGGTTAGTTGCAAATGGTAGAAACTATGTGGATTGGATCCACACTGTGAGATGTGTTTTCAGAAGTGCTATGAAAGAATATGTGCTGGATCAACAACTTGGTGATCCTACTGCGCCGGGAGCAGCTCGGGATGTCATCAACATGTTATATCTTGCAAGAACGATTTCAATGTTGTCAAGAGTATTATGTTATCTTGCATGGATTCAGTGTTACAGAAATGTTTTGAACAACTTAGTACCGTTGATATTGTCAATGCAGTGGAAGTTCTGTATCACAAAGAAACAACTGAAGTTCATGAGATGACTGAAGCAATGGAAGAATGCAAAATAAGAAAAGAATCTCTAGTTGACGAGCACTGTGTCAGATTACCATACTATTATGATAGTATTACTACAACGGGGATTGATTTTTCCGAACACATCGTGTAACAATTTGATCTTTACTTTGCTTTATGTATCGACACTCAAAACAAATGATACTGAAATGCAAAATCAGCAAAAGTTGCTGGTGAACAAAACATAATGTTTAAAGAAGAAAGGCAACACCAAAAGAAATAAGGGTGGAGCTTCTTATGAGACTATAGGTTTCTACCATAGTGAAAAAGGACACTGGAAGGGAAATTGCTTGAAATATCTGGCAGATAATAAGAACACCTCTTCTGGTAAAGGTATAAAATTTATACAAGTTAATGTTATCGATATTCTACTTTCTGAAAATTCTTGTAAGTCATGGTTATTTGATACCAGATCGGTTGCTCACATTTGCAAAATGATGCAGGGACTGCAGAAAGTTCGCAACCCAAAAAGAAATGAAGTCGTGATGCGTGTCAGCAAATGGTGATGGGACCACTGCTCAAGCCGTCGGTGTCATGTCTTTAAGTTTACCTTCAATATTTATCTTAGAACTGAATAATTGTTACTTTCTTTCGAAGTTATACAAGAACATTATGTTGGGGAATGCAGTATTTTAAAATTTTACCTACGATCACGCAAGATCTATCTATGTGATGCATAGCAACGAGTGGGAGAGTGTGTCCACGTACCCTCATAGACCGAAAGCGGAAGCGTTAAGTAACGCGGTCGATGTGGTCGAACGTCTTCGCGATCCAACCGATCAAGTACCGAACGTACGACACCTCTGCGATCTGCACACGTTCAACTCGGTGACGTCCCTCGAACTCTTGATCCAGCTGAGGCCGAGGGAGAGTTTTGTCAGCACGACGGCGTGATGACGGTGATGATGAAGTTACCGACGCAGGGCTTCGCCTAAGCACTACAACGATATGACCGAGGTGGAAATATGTGGAGGGGGCACCGCACACGGCTAAACAATCAACTTGTGTGTCTATGAGGTGCCCCCTCCCCCGTATATAAAGGAGTGGAGGAGGGGGCCGGCCAGCCTCCTAGGGCGCGCCCCAAGGGGGGATTCCTACTCCTACTAGGAGTAGGTTTCCTCCCAATTCGGATTGGGCTTGGGGGGGGGGGGGCGCCCCACCTCATGGCCGCCTCCTCTCTCTTGCACTAAAGCCCATGTAGGCCCATTAAGCCCCCGGGGGGTTCCGGTAACCCCCTAGTACTCCGGTAAATGCCCGAACTCATCCGAAACCATTCCGGTGTCCAAACATAACCTTCCAATATATCAATCTTCATGTCTCGACCATTTTGAGACTCCTTGTCATGTCCATGATCACATCCGGGACTCGGAACTACCTTCGGTACATCAAAACATATAAACTCACAATACCGATCGTCATCGAAGGTTAAGCGTGCGGACCCTACTGGTTCGAGAACTATGTAGACATGACCGAGACTCACTTTCAGTCAATAACCAATAGCGGAACCTAGATGCTCATATTGGTTCCTACATATTCTACGAAGATCTTTATCGGTCAAACCGCATAACAACATACGTTGTTCCCTTTGTCACGGTATGTTAGTTGCCCGAGATTCGATCGTCGGTATCATCATACCTAGTTCAATCTTGTTACTGGCAAGTCTCTTTACTTGTTCCTTAATGCATCATCCCGTAACTAACTCATTAGTCACATTGCTTGCAAGGCTTATAGTGATGTGCATTACCGAGAGCGCCCAGAGATACCTCTCCGACAATCGGAGTGACAAATCCTAATCTCCATCTATGCCAACTCAACAAACACCATCGGAGCCACCTGTAGAGCATCTTTATAATCACCCGGTTATGTTGTGACATTTGATAGCACACTAAGTGTTCCTACGGTATTCGGGAGTTGCATAATCTCATAGTCATAGGAACATGTATAAGTTATGAAGAAAGCAATAGCAACAAACTAAACGATCATAGTGCTAAGCTAACAGATGGGTCAAGTCAATCACATCATTCTCTAATGATGTGATCCCGTTCATCAAATGACAACTCACGTCTATGGTTTAGGAAACTTAACCATCTTTGATTAACGAGCTAGTCAAGTGAGGCATACTAGTGACACTCTGTTTGTCTATGTATTCACACATGTACTAAGTTTCCGATTAATACAATTCTAGCATGAATAATAAACATTTATCATGATATAAGGAAATATAAATAACAACTTTATTATTGCCTCTAGGGCATATCTCCTTCAGTCTCCCACTTGCACTAGAGTCAATAATCTAGATTACACAGTAATGATTCTAACACCCATGGAGTCTTGGTGCTGATCATGTTTTGCTCGTGAGAGAGGCTTAGTCAACGGGTCTGCAACATTCAGATCCGTATGTATCTTGCAAATCTCTATGTCTCCCTCTTGACTTGATCGCAGATGGAATTGAAGCGTCTCTTGATGTGCTTGGTTCTCTTGTGAAATCTGGATTCCTTTGCCAAGGTAATTGCACCAGTATTGTCACAAAATATTTTCATTGGACCCGATGCACTAGGTATGACACCTAGATCAGATATGAACTCCTTCATCCAGACTCCTTCATTTGCTGCTTCCGAAGCAGCTATGTACTCCGCTTCACACGTAGATCCCGCCACGACGCTCTGCTTGGATTTGCACCAACTGACAGCTCCACCATTCAATAAAAATATGTATCCGGTTTGTGACTTAGAGTCATCCGGATCAGTGTCAAAGCTTGCATCGACGTAACCGTTTATGACGAGCTCTTTGTCACCTCCATAAACGAGAAACATATCCTTAGTCCTTTTTAGGTATTTCAGGATGTTCTTGACCGCTGTCCAGTGATCCACTCCTGCATTACTTTGGTACCTCCCTACTATACTTACAGCAAGGCACACATCAGGTCTGGTACACAGCATTGCATACATGATAGAACCTACGGCTGAAGCATAGGGAATGACTTTAAATTTTCTCTCTATCTTCTGCAGTGGTCGGGCATTGAGTCTGACCCAACTTCACACCTTGTAACACAGGCAAGAACCCTTTCTTTGCTTGATCCATTTTGAACTTTTTCAAAACTTTATCAAGGTATGTGCTTTGTGAAAGTCCAATTAAGCGTCTTGATCTATCTCTATAGATCTTGATGCCTGATATATAAGCAACTTCACCGAGGTCTTTCATTGAAAAATTCTTATTCAAGTATCCTTTTATGCTATTCAGAAATTCAATATCATTTCCGATCAACAATATGTCATCCCCATATAATATCAGAAATGCTACATAGCTCCCACTCACTTTCTTGTAAATACATGCTTCTCCAAAAGTCTGTATAAAACCATATGCTTTGATCACACTATCAAAGCGTATATTCCAACTCCGAGAGGCTTGCACCAGTCCATAAATGGATCGCTGGAGCTTGCACACTTTTCTAGCACCTTTTGGATCGACAAAACCTTCCGGTTGCATCATATACAACTCTTCTTTAAGATATCCATTAAGGAATGCAGTTTTGACATCCATTTGCCAAATTTCATAATCATAAAATGCGGCAATTGCTAACATGATTCGGACGGACTTAAGCATGTCTACGGGTGAGAAGATCTCATCGTATTCAACTCCTTGAACTTGTCGAAAACCTTTCGCAACAAGTCGAGCTTTGTAGACAGTAACATTACCGTCAGCGTCAGTCTTCTGCTTGAAGATCCATTTATTCTCTATGGCTTGCCGATCATCGGGCAAGTTAAGAAAAGTCCATACTTTGTTCTCATACATGGATCCCATCTCAGATTTCATGGCCTCAAGCCATTTTGCGGAATCTGGGCTCACCATGGCTTCTTCATAGTTTGTAGGTTCGCCTTGGTCAAGTAACATGACCTCCAGAATAGGATTACCGTACCACTCTGGTGCGGATCTTACTCTGGTTGACCTACGAGGTTTGGTAGTAACTTGATATGAAGATTCATGATCAACATCATTAGCTTCCTCACTAATTGGTGTAGGTGTCACAGGAACCGGTTTCTGTGATGAACTACTTTCTAATAAGGGAGCAGGTACAGTTATCTCATCAAGTTCTACTTTCCTCCCACTCACTTCTTTCGAGAGAAACTCCTTCTCTAGAAAGGATCCATTCTTAGCAACGAATATCTTGCCTTCGGATCTGTGATAGAAGGTATACCCAACAGTCTCTTTTGGGTATCCTAGGAAGACACATTTCTTCGATTTGGGTTCAAGCTTATCAGGTTGAAGCTTTTTCACATAAGCATCGCAGCCCCAAACTTTAAGAAATGACAACTTGGGTTTCTTGCCAAACCACAGTTCATATGGCGTCATCTCAACGGATTTAGATGGTGCCCTATTTAATGTGAATGCAGCTGTCTCTAAAGCATAACCCCAAAACGATAGCGACAAATCAGTAAGAGACATCATAGATCGTACCATATCTAATAAAGTACGATTACGATGTTCGGACACACCATTACGCTGTGGTATTCCAGGTGGCGTGAGTTGCGAAACTATTCCACATTGTTTCAAATGAAGACAATAATCGTAACTCAAATATTCTCTTCCACGATCAGATCATAGAAACTTTATTTTCTTGTTACGATGATTTTCCACTTCACTCTGAAATTCTTTGAACTTTTCAAATGTTTCAGACTTATGTTTCATCAAGTAGATATACCCATATTTTCTCAAATCATCTGTGAACGTCAGAAAATAACGATACTCGTCGCGAGCATCAACACTCATTGGACCGCATACATCAGTATGTATTATTTCCAACAAGTATGTTGCTCGATCCATTGTTCCGGAGAATGGAGTCTTAGTCATCTTGCCCATGAGGCATGGTTCGCAAGCATCAAGTTATTCATAATGAAGTGATTCCACAAGCCCATCAACATGGAGTTTCTTCATGCGCTTTACACCAATATGACCTAAACGACAGTGCCACAAATAAGTTGCACTATCATTATTAAACTTATATCTTTTGGCTTCAATACTATGAATATGTGTATCACTACTATCAAGATTTAGTAAAAATAGACCACTCATCAAGAGTGCATGACCATAAAAGATATTACTCATATAAATAGAACAACCATTATTCTCTGATTTAAATGAATAACTGTCTCGCATCAAACAAGATCTAGATATAATGTTCATGCTTAACGCTGGCACCAAATAACAATTATTCAGGTCTAAAACTAATCCCGAAGGTAGCTGTAGAGGTAGCGTGCCGACGACGATCACATCGACTTTGGAACCATTTCCCACGCGCATCGTCACCTCGTCCTTAGCCAATCTTCGCTTAATCCGTAGCCCCTATTTTGAGTTGCAAATATTAGCAACAGAACCAGTATCAAATACCCAGGCGCTACTACGAGCATTAGTAAGGTACACATAAATAACATGTATATCAAATATACCTTTCACTTTGCCATCCTTCTTCTCCGCCAAATACTTGGGCAGTTCCGCTTCCAGTGGCCAGTCCCTTTGCAGTAGAAGCACTCAGTCTTAGGCTTAGGTCCAGACTTGGGCTTCTTCACTTGAGCAGCAACTTGTTTGCCGTTCTTGTTGAAGTTCCCCTTCTTCCCTTTACCCTTTTTCTTGAAACTAGTGGTCTTGTTGACCATCAACACTTGATGCTCCTTCTTGATTTCTACCTCCACAGCCTTTGGCATTGCGAAGAGCTCGGGAATCGTCTTATCCATCCCTTGCATATTATAGTTCATCACGAAGCTCTTGTAGCTTGGTGGCAGTGATTGAAGAACTCTGTCAATGACACTATCAATTGGAAGATTAACTCCCAGCTGAGTCAAGTGATTGTGGTACCCAGACATTCTGAGTATATGCTCACTGACAGAACTATTCTTCTCCATTTTGCAGCTATAGAACTTATTGGAGACTTCATATCTCTTAATCCGGGCATTTGCTTGAAGTATTAACTTCAACTACTGGAACATCTCATATGCTCCATGACGTTCAAAACGTCGTTGAAGTCCCGGTTCTAAGCCGTAAAGCATGGCACACTGAACTATCGTGTACTCATCAGCTTTGCTCTGCCAGACGTTCATAACATCTGGCGTTGCTCCTGCAGCGGGTTTGGCACCGAGCGGTGCTTCCAGGACGTAATTCTTCTGTGCAGCAATGAGGATAATCCTCAAGTTACGGACCCAGTCCATGTAATTGCTACCATCATCTTTCAACTTAGCTTTCTCTAGGAACGCATTAACATTCAACGGAAGAACAACACGGGCCATTTATCTACAACAACATAGACATGCAAAATACTATCAGGTACTAAGTTCATGATAAATTAAAGTTCAATTAATCATATTACTTAAGAACTACCACTTAGATAGACATACCTCTAATCATCTAAGTGATCACGTGATCCATATCAACTAAACCATGTACGATCATCACGTGAGATGGAGTAGTTTTCAATGGTGAACATCACTATGTTGATCATATCTACTATATGATTCACGCTCGACCTTTCGACCTCAGTGTTCCGAGGCCATATCTGCATATGCTAGGCTCGTCAAGTTTAACCCGAGTATTCTGCTTGTGCAAAACTGGCTTGCACCCCTTGTATGTGAACGTAGAGCTTATCACACCCGATCATCACGTGGTGTCTCGGCACGATGAACTTTGGCAATGGTGCATACTCAGGGAGAACACTTTTACCTTGAAATTTAGTGAGAGATCATCTTATAATGCTACCGTCAAACAAAGCAGAATAAGATGCATAAAGGATAAACATCACATGCAATCAATATAAGTGATATGATATGGCCATCATCATCTTGTGCCTTTGATCTCCATCTCCAAAGCACCGTCATGATCACCATCGTCACCGGCTTGACACCTTGATCTCCATCGGAGCATCGTTGTCGTCTCGCCAACTATTGCTTCTACGACTATCGCTACCGCTTAGTGATAAAGTAAATCAATTACATGGGGATTGCATTTAATACAATAAAGCGACAACCATATGGCTCCTGCCAGTTGCCGATAACTGTGTTACAAAACATGATCATCTCATACAACAATTTATATAATCACGTCTTGACCATATCACATCACAACATGCCTTGCAAAAACAAGTTAGACGTCCTCTACTTTGTTGCTGCAAGTTTGACGTGGCTGCTACGGGCTTAGCAAGAACCATTCTTACCTACGCATCAAAAGTTCAAAACCACAACGATTTTTCGTCAAGTTTGTTGTTTTAACCTTCAACAAGGACCGGGCGTAGTCACACTCGATTCAACTAAAGTTGGAGAAACAGACACCCACTAGCCTCCTGTGTGCGAAGGACGGCAGTAGAACCAGTCTCATGAACGCGGTCATGTAATGTCGGTCTGGGCCGCTTCATCCAACAATACCGCCAAATCAAAGTATCACATGTTGGTAAGCAGTATGACTATTATCGCCCACAACTCTTTGTGTTCTACTCGTGCATATAACATCTACGCATAGACCTGGCTCGGATGCCACTGTTGGGGAACGCAGTATTTCAAATTTTTTACCTACGATCACGCAAGATCTATCTATGTGATGCATAGCAACGAGCGGGAGAGTGTGTCCACGTACCCTCGTAGACCGAAAACGGAAGCGTTAAGTAACGCGGTTGATGTAGTCGAACGTCTTCGTGATCCAACCGATCAAGTACCGAACGCACGACACCTCCGCAATCTGCACACGTTTAGCTCGGTGACGTCCCTCGAACTCTTGATCCAGCTGAGGCCGAGGGAGAGTTTCATCAGCACGACAGCATGATGACGGTAATGATGAAGTTACCGACGCAGGACTTCGCCTAAGCACTACAACGATATGACCGAGGTGGAAATACGTGGAGGGGGGCACCGCACACGCCTAAACAAACAACTTGTGTGTCTATGGGGTGCCCCCTCCCCCGTATATAAAGTAGTGGAGGAGGGGTCCGGCCGGCCTCCTAGGGTGCGCCCCAAGGGGGATTCCTACTCCTACTAGGAGTAGGTTTCCCCCCTTTCCTAGTCCAACTAGGAGGGGGAAGGAAGGGGAAGAAGAGAGGAAGGAAAGGGGGGTCGGCCCCCTCCCAATTTGGATTGGGCTTGGGGGGGGGGGCACACCCCAGCTCATTGCTGCCTCCTCTCTCTTCCACTAAAGCCCATGTAGGCCTATTAAGCCCCTGGGGGGTTCCGGTAACCCCTCGGTACTCCGGTAAATGCCCGAACTCATCTGAAACCATTCCGGTGTCCAAACATAACCTTCCAATATATCAATCTTCATGTCTCGACCATTTCGAGACTCCTCGTCATGTCCGTGATCACATCCGGGACTCCGAACTACCTTCGGTACATCAAAATACATAAACTGATAATACCGATCGTCATCGAACATTAAGCGTGCGGACCCTACGGGTTCGAGAACTATGTAGACATGACTGAGACTCACTTCCGGTCAATAACCAATAGCGGAACCTGGATGCTCATAGTGGTTCCTACATATTCTACGAAGATCTTTATCGGTCAAACCGCATAACAACATACGTTGTTCCCTTTGTCATCGGTATGTTACTTGCCCGAGATTCGATCATCGGTATCATCATACCTAGTTCAACCTCGGTACCGGCAAGTCTCTTTACTTGTTCCGTAATGCATCATCCCGTAACTAACTCATTTGTCACATTGCTTGGAAGGCCTATAGTGATGTGCATTACCGAGAGGGCCCAGAGATACCTCTCCGACAATCGGAGTGACAAATCCTAATCTTGATCTATGCCAACTCAACAAACACCATCGGAGACACCTGTAGAGCATCTGTATAGTCACCCAGTTACTTTGTGACGTTTGATAGCACACTAAGTCACTACAAAAAAAGACACTTCCGTGATGATACGTGTTTGTCACAGTAGGTCACGTTTTCTGTCATGCATGTACATCCATGAAAATTTTATGACAGAATCAAGATAGTCATACCTGTGTTGTCGTAGAAGTGTTCCATGACATTACCAAAATTATCATCACGGAAGTGTCCACTTCCATGACGATAAATCGCGCGTCATAGAAGTGTTTTCGTCAAGGGTGACCGACACGTGGCATCCACCGTAACAGGTCGCCGTTAAGCTATCGGGGCCGGTTTTGGATCCGATAACCCGTTAACAGCCCGGACAAATAGGGATTTTCCACGTGTAAAATTCTCATTGGCCAGAGGAAACACGTGTTGGCTCACCGTTGGGACAGATGTCATCCACTCATTGGACAGGAGGCGCCTATGATACGTCGACATGTGGCACGACCCAACAGAGGCCCATTCCGGTGAAAAGGCCGGCCCGTTTGACTTGGTCAAAAGGTAACGGGCCGGCCTAGGGAAAGCCTGTTAACGGCCTGTTCGTATATCACCCATTTACGGGGCGCTAACTCCCGGCCCATTACGGCCTATCGGAATTAAGCCTAGTAGCTTCATTTGGGCCGTCCAATATGATTCCAGCCCATTGTTACTTTCGGCCCATGTATGGCCCATGATGTCTTTCGGCCCATATGAGGCCCTTCGTAAGTCTGGGCCCAATAAAGGCCCGAGATGAAACTGGCCCATAATGAACAGTGTATCACTTTATACCCATTAACGACTCATTATTCCGTCGGCCGTTTCCAGCCCGTGTTAACTTTCGGCCTTCTAAGGGCCCATTTATTCTTGGGCTCATTTATAGAATTTGGTTAGTTACGGTCCGTTACTGGCCTGTTCCGTTTGTGGGCCAAATTCAGCCCGTGTTTACATTGGGCCCGTTTGTGGCCCGTTAACCCGTTGGGCTGTTTTCATAGCGTTATCAAATACGACCTATTAACGGCTCGTTATGGTCCACGAATAGTACGACCCATGTTTGGCGAAATGATTATACGCCCCGTAGAAGGCCCATGGATCCTACGGCCCGTAGAAGACCAATGGACCCTACGGCCCGTAGAAGGCCCATGGATCATAAGGCCCATAGAAAGTCCACGGATCCTACGACCCGTAGAAGGCCCATGGATCCTACGGCCCGCAGGAGGCCCATGGTTACAACAGTCCGTGTGTTGGCATGATTATTGTGGCCTAGTTACCAAAAATAGGTTATTGTGGCCACTAGAAAAACGCAGAAAAAGAACTGCAGTGACTACAAGCAAACAACTAAACAAGACAACAAGGAAATAAATAAGCAAGCAACTAATGCTAGCCTATTACAACTATTACACATATTACATCCACTGGGCATCAAAGTTTGCCACCAGTGCAAATATAGGGAACAAATCAGCATATTACATACACTGGCCGTCAAAATTGGCCACCAGTGCAAATAAATGCGGCAGCAAAACAAGAGCATAACTGAAACAACTTCAGAAGAGCTCAAGAAACGTTATCCTGGGTATCCACCATGCTGGCAATAAGTTTAGCAAGCTTATTAGCTTTGTCCTGTTTGGCAATAAAATCCTCCAACGCTTGGTGTTGCACCAGAAAGTATGCATCTGAATGTTCCAGGGACTTCCGCAGTCCTTCCGCTTCTTGTCGCAACACAGCTGATCGATGTCTTTCAACTGGTAGTTGAGACTCAAGAAACCGAACTGATTCAGACAGTGAGTTTGAATAGCTTGTGCAAGCGGTAGTGGCCAGTAACTCGAACACTAAACCAAGAAAGGACTTTGGGGTTGTCTCACTGTCTTCAAGATAGTCTTCCTTAGCTGTTTTATCAGCTTTGTTGGAGACCAACAAGGATATCTCACTATCCTGAACCTTATCTGCATTACTTCCTTTACCATTTCTTAATAAGGCACTCTTCCCCAATATTCTGTCAGCATTCTAAAAGAAGAAACAAGCAGACACATAACAGGTTTAGCATGTACTAGTATATGAAACTCATTTCAGTGAATCAGTTCATTAGTAAGGTGGACAGGATTAAACTACTAAGTCTTCTATTGCCAAGTACTAGTACATAATAAAAGCATCAAACAAACATATATCTATGTCCTATGGTCACTGCATTGTCTTGCCAAATCAAAATAGAGACATGGTTCAAATCATATCAGTTCAAGACAAAGCAGCAGTGAAAGAATACAAAGCGTGGGAAACTACACGGCACAACAAGATTTCAGATGGGTACGGCGGGTCTACATGTACAACAACACTATTGGCTCTGTTGTGATGCTAGTAATGTGCATGATATGAGAAGTCAACTGTATACACAATTGAAATTGAAATCAATAGAGCTATTGATAAGAGCAAACCTGTTAAAGAAACATGCGTGAACATACCTGCTGTGCCATTGGAGTTTCGATTGGATCCTTCAATTTAAAAATAAGTTTGTATGAGTAAATACAATGATACAAGAGCAAAGCAGTATGCACGATAGCAATGGAATCTTAAATTAGAACAGTTGTTCTTCAGGTTTAAGCACTTGTTCTACATGAACAGAGTACAGTAAGACACAAGAATACAATACTTAAAAAAATGAGCTCATAGACCTTACCACATTCTTGGTTCGAGACTAGTACAGAACAAGGCGTTCCCAGTCATCGTCCAGTAAATGTGTCTCAGGAGAACGTAAGGGAATTTGATGAGTTTCTTTGCCAGTGAAGTACGTTTTCTTCACGTAATTCCGATACTGCCACCAAGCATTCTTGAAGATAGCAGAGGTATTAGCACAGGTTACCTCATCCTGAGTTTCCAAATCGGTCCTTCTCTATAGAGAAAAAGGGAAAATTTGCTGTATTATAACCATCATGGAGGTAGAATGTGTGGGACAAAGCAAAGTTGTAACGCCCCGGATCCGATGCGCCAGGTGTCTGCCAGTTATTCGCTGTCGTTGCCATGTCATTTGCTTGCGTGTTGCTTTTGCCATGTCATCATCTGCATTTCATATCATGTCATCATGTGCATTGCATTTGCATACGTGTTCGTCTCTTGCATCCGAGCTTTTTCCCCGTTGTCCGTTTTGCAATCCGGCACTCCTATGTCACCCGGCGCCCCCCTTTTGTCTCTTTTCGTGTGCGGGTGCTAAACGTACTCAGAAAGGGTCGGTATTTGCCGAGTGGCCTTGGTATAGCTCCGACAAACCGCCCGTCAAATTTCGTCGCCTTCGGAGTCCGTTTGATAGCCCAACCGTTGAACTCATAGCGGTACCGTTGCCGGTATCTTCGTCGGACGTTTCGGCCTCTGTAACCGTCGCCGGGTCTCTCCCTCTCCTCTCCCACAGTCCAAGTCCAGCCCTCTAGCCCCTCTCCAAGTCCCTCTCCCCTCCGGGACCGTCCGATGGCGATCGAACGGTCCGAAAACGGGCTAAAACCCCCTCTCCTACCCTTTCTGCCTATAAATGGACGCCCTAGCCTTCCTATTTCGGGAACCCTAGCCTCCATTGGGATCCGCGCCGCCACCAGCCACCTCCCTCCTCTCCTCCGCCGCCAAGTGGCTCCAGCCACCTCCATCCCGCAGGGCCCGTCAGGACCCAGTTTGGGCCCTGGGAAGCCCATCTGGGCCCGGAGCCACCGCTCGCCCCGCCCGCGCCCGAGAGGCCGTGCCTCCCACCGCCGGCGTGCCCCGTTCGCCCCGCCGCCTCGAGGCACCCCGGCGAGCCTCACCGTCGCCAGCGCGCCTTCCCTCCGCCGCCGCGCCCGCAGCGCCCCGCCTCGCCGGCGATGCCCTTCGCCTCCCCGCTCCTCCGCCGGACCGCTCGTCCTCGCGCCGCCTCCCGTCACCGTCCGCCCTGCCGACGACCTCGCCCCGCGGCCATGCCCGTCCAACCGCCGCCTCCTCGTCGCCGTTTGGCCTCGCTCCGGCAAGATCCGGCACAGCGCCGCCCCGTTCTGGCCTCCTCCGCCGCTGGCCGGAGCCGGAGTTCTGCCGCGCCGGCGCCCCTGCCTCGTCCCGCTCGCCGTTGACCGTCCAGCCGCGTCCCCGCGTCGGCCTGACCCCGTGGGCCCCGCGGCCCAGCCCAGCGTCGGGCGCAGCCCCGGCCTGCCTCCTCCTCCTTCTGGGCCGAAGCCCAATGGGTGAGCGCCATATTCCTCGCCCGCAACGCTGTTTAACTATCCGACGCTCACCTGTCTTTTTGCTAAGTCCCCAGTTTTGCATATTATGTGAGCTTGTTTGACCTAGTGTAACTTTCTGCTCGTAGATCCATTTTGCATGTATGATATATTGAATTGTTCGTCTCGTGATGCTCTACATTTTGTTCAATTGCACCATGTCTATTTGAGTTCATCTTGATGCCCAAATCTCAGTTGGAAGAGGGCTAGTTGCTGTTATTCTCTGGTTCTTAACAGAACTTGGAGATTTGTCATTTTTGTATCATTTAATCTGTGCATCTTTTGGGCATGAGCTCTACATGTGTTTTGAAGTATGCCATGCCATCTTTCCAGTGGTGTATGCCCTGTATTTTTGTGATCTCTGTGGTGACTAGCACAAGCATGCAAAGTAGGTCCCGTAATGTTTCTGATTTCAGGGACTTAGTAATTTCTCTAAGTCCTTGTCTCCTGTTATTTTATTGCCATGTAAACTTGATGCTACTGAGAGATCCATGCATATTTTGGAGATGTTCAGTAAGGATGTTTTGTAGCTATAGTTGTAGTTGACCAATTCCTGCAATTGTTTGCAATTATGGAGTGCCATAGCATGACTCAATCTTGCTCTACTTTGGCTATAAAATATTTCTGGCAGATTGTTTATGTGTTATTCAATTTTGCCAAGCTTATTGTAGTTGATCCTTACATGCTATGCTTGTGTTCTTGCCATGTTTAGCTTCATAAACATGCCATCGTGCTGTAGGTATGCTTGGTTTGTCATGCATTGCTCTGTAGTGAGTGCATCAAGCTCACAAAGAGGCCTACATATTATTATTTCTGCCATGCTCTGTTTTCTGCTAAGTCTGAAACCTGATAACGAAACTTGCTATGTTTACATGCTTGCCACCATATCTTCGGGTCCTTTTTGGCTTATGGTCAGTAAGGGATTTTTGTCATGTGCATTTAGTAGAACACTGCCATGCCTTGTTTTGCCATGTTAAGTTCCTGTAGCATGTTGATGTTGTGCTCTCAACATTGCTACCTGATGCTGTTTCTGTCATGTCCAGTAATTTCTGTTAAGTCTGTGAACCTGTTATTATTTGCAATCTTGCCATGTCCTTTTGAGCATGTTCTAGTGATTTCTGGAGATAGCTCAGTGTTCATGATTTGTTGTGCTTTACCTGTACATCATGCCCATGCCTTTTGATTTCATCTTGGGTTGCTGTAGCATATTGTTTTGATGCTTGCTATATGCCCAGTTGCTGTTTTGGCCAGATTGTTGCTATGTCTTGTTTGGAGTGTATGTGTTGCACCGTTGCTCCGTTTTGAGCATGCTCTATATGAAACTTGCTTAGTTTTGCATGTAGTCTCATATTATCATGTTGCATCCTTGTTTTGAGGTGTTTGCTTGATGTTTGTATGCATTTTGCATCAATGCCATGTTTAACTTGTTTTGCTCATATCTTCTAGGCCGTAGCTCCGAATCTAATGAACTTTATATATAACTTGACTAGAATTTCGTGTAGATCATCATGGTGCTCTTTAACTTGCTGTTTAACAACTTCAACTTAATGCTTGTTCAGTTCTGGACCAATTTCGAAATTTGTATATGAGGACTTACCGGAATTGTTATGTGTTGTTTCCGGCCTCATTTAAACTTGCCTTGATGTGTTGCTCTTGTATGCATCATCTCTTGTCATGAGTAGCTTCGTTTAGCCTTGTCATGCATCATTCTTGGTTGAGCATCATGCCTTGTTCATGTGTGGTGTGTTTACCTTGTTGTGTGCTTCTTCTCGATAGTTCCCGTGTCGTTGCGATCGTGAGGATTCGTTCGTCTTCGTGGCTTCATCTTCTTCATGGATTCGTTCTTCTTCCTAGCGGGATTTCAGGCAAGATGACCGTCACATTGGATCTCATTACTATCATTGCTATGCTAGTTGCTTCGTTCTATCGCTTTGCTGCGCTACCTATTCACTTGCTCCTCAAGCCTCCCAAATTGCCATGAACCTCTAACCTTTGTCACCCTTCCTAGCAAACCGTTGTTTGGCTATGTTACCGCTTTGCTCAGGCCCTCTTATAGCGTTGCTAGCTGCAGGCGAAGATGAAGATTGCTCCATGTTGGATTATGTTTATGTTGGGATATCACAATATCTCTTATATTATTAATGCATCTATATTTTGGTAAAGGGTGGAAGGCTCGGCCTTATGCCTAGTGTTTTGTTCCACTCTTGCCGCCCTAGTTTCCGTCATACCGGTGTTATGTTCCCGGATTTTGCGTTCCTTACACGGTTGGGTGATTTATGGGACCCCCTTGACAGTTCGCCTTGAATAAAACTCTTCCAGCAAGGCCCAACCTTGGTTTTACCATTTGTCCAGCCTATTTCTTTTCCCTAGGGAGTCGCTCTCTCGAGGGTCATCTTATTTTAACCCCCCCGGGCCAATGCTTCTCTAAGTGTTGGTCCGAACTGAGTAGACTGCGGGGCCACCTCGTGGAAACTCGAGGTCTGGTTTTACTCGTAGGATGTCTCATCCGGTGTTGCCCTGAGAACGAGATATGTGCAGCTCCTATCGGGATGTCGGCGCATCGGGCGGCTTTGCTGGTTTTGTTTTACCATTGTCGAAATGTCTTGTAACCGGGATTCCGAGACTGATCGGGTCTTCCCGGGAGAAGGAATATCCTTCGTTGACCGTGAGAGCTTATCATGGGCTAAGTTGGGACACTCCTGCAGGGTATTATCTTTCGAAAGCCGTGTCCGCGGTTATGTGGCAGATGGGAATTTGTTAATATCCGGTAGTAGATTACTTGACACTTGACCTTAATTAAAACGCATCAACCGCGTGTGTAGCCGTGATGGTCTCTTCTCGGCGGAGTTCGGGAAGTGAACACGGTTTCTGGGTTATGTTTGACGTAAGTAGGAGTTTAGGATCACTTCTTGATCATTGCTAGTTTCACGACCGTTCCTTTGCTTCTCTTCTCGCTCTTGTGTGCGTAAGTAAGCCACCATACATGCTTAGTCGCTGCTGCAACCTCACCACCTTATCCATTCCTTTCCCTTTAAGCTTTGCTAGTCTTGATACCCATGGTAATGGGATTGCTGAGTCCTCGTGGCTCACAGATTACTACACCACCAGTTGCAGGTACAGGTTTTGCGATGATCATGACGCGAGAGCGATGTTTACTTGTTTTGGAGTTCTTCTTCTGCTTCTTCTTCGATCAAGGGATAGGTTCCAGGTCGGCAGCCTGGGCTAGCAGGGTGGATGTCGTTTGAGTTTCTGTTTATGTTTCATCCGTAGTCGGATGTTGATCTCATGTATTGCTGTATTCTTGCGGCACTTGTATGCCTTGTATGTATCCCCAAATATTATGTAATGTTGATGTAATGATATCCACCTTGCAAAAGCGTCTTTAAGATGCGCTTCTATCCTTGGTGGGACCTTCGTGTTCCTTTAGGATAGGGTCGCATCTTGGGCATGACAAAAGTAATTTCCATGAATAACATTACTTACACATAACTCCTGGGCAAACACCTGCAACCGGCATTTTCCTTCATCTTCAGTATAATATTTCCAAGATGGGAAGATACGCACATAGGATTTAACAACATCAAATGCGATAGATGCTAAACTACGACTGGCTGGTTGTGCTTCCTCCACAGGAATAGGCGTACTAACTGGTGGAGTTGGGGTTCGCCGTGGTAGTACTGGCCCTTTGGGCGCTGGAGCTGCCTTACTAACTACTCTTGTTTGGGAGCTTTGTGGTGGAGATGGTGCTGTGTCAATAGGAACTCGGTTACTATCTGCTGGGGTTGGGGTTAGATTGGGTGAAGCTGGTTCTCTGACCATCGCAGTAGGGGTACAATCTGCGAGAGTCTGGGTTATGTGTGGTAGGGATGGTTCTCGTGCATGTACAACCGGGGTGCTATCTCCACCAAGAGGTAGCATTGTTTTATTTGAAGACCGTGTTTTTACTCCGCTAGATACTGCCATCACCCGCTCCAATTCAAATGGCTGATAAACAGGAAACATAGTTGAATGTACAGACATTGTATGAGAGACAGATGCAATAGATAGTGTGGAAAAAAGAGGACATGAAATAGTTGACATGTATATTGTTTAACTAAAACGGATAGCATGACATAATTTCACATATATGATGTCTATCTAAACTGGATAGCATAGCATAACATAATTCAAAGATACGATGAATAACTAAATAGGATCGCATGACATAATTCACATACATGTTATCTAAGTAATCAGGATCGCATGATTTAATTCACATATGTGATTTATATGTTAAACAGAGGGCATTCGATATGATGTCTGAACTAAGAACATGGTGTTGAATATTGTGTACTAGCAATGTGCCCGTGCGTTGCAATGCATCCAAAATAGAATAATACATGTTCACAAACTTGAAAGAAAAACATTATAGTTTGGTGTATATATCACTAAAAGTATACTCGTATTAGGTTTCACTCAAAATATATTCCTTGTGGCTGTTTTGATGAGGTGGGGGAGGGATGTGGTTGGTTTTAAGATACTAAGGGGTTTCTGCAAATTGGAGCAGAGGAGGGGGGTCTTGTTGCAAAAATGCCACGACTTACATCATAGTCGTTAGATGCAGATCTGATGGTCAGAAATGACGGATGGCAGACACACCATCATCACCAACTGAGTTTTTTTATAGGAGTAGAGATATGATGTCTAAACTATGCAATGCAAGACATCATATGCATGATATGAGCAGTATAACCATGCCAAGTTAGAGCATACACCTCAGTGGGGGAATAGAACTGGTGATCTGTCTCTGAATCCATCTCTGAGGAGCTATCGGGACCCAACAAGAGATCTGCTTCGACAGGTAGCACTGTCTGCTCTGAAGGCCTTGTTTTCACTCTAGATTTTTCCATCTCCCACCCAAATGGCTGATTCACGGGAAGAGTAGTTTAATGTACAAACATTGTCGACAAATGGAAATGTAATGAAGAAAAGGATGGGCAAGATATCATTCAAATATATGATGCCTGGTTAAACAGAATGGCATTGCACATTTCACATATATTATGGCTGGCTAAAAGACATGAGACTGCATAATTCCCATATATGATATAGAAACTAAACAGGTGGCATTACAGAACATGTCTAAACTAAGCAGATGACATATATGATGTCAAAAGTAGGCACTGGAAGGCAACATATGCATGATATCATCATGCCAAGGTAGAGCAAACATCTTGGGGGTAAATAGGAGTGGTCAGCTGCGTCTGAACAGATATCTTCCTCTGGATTACAATCTGGAGATGGGGGAGGGTTTGCCATTGAACCCACCATGGAGCGATGTCTGCATGACATTGTATTGCCGCGCAAAACTCTTCTCTTTTTCTCTACATGTTCAGCATGACTGTGTACAATATCTGACATGCATACAAAAAATATGGTGAGATTATGTAAGGAGAGCATGTAGAAATCTAGAGTGATGGTAACAACCAGTGGATGGATCCAAAAATAATGATAGTAAGCTAATGATTGCTTTAATTTAATAAAAAGACATATGATGATTGCTTTACTATTTGTTTCCCACCCAAGATGACCAACATAGGCATACCCTAGGTGAACCAGATATTAGATAGAGATACTATTCATTGCTGCCTCGATATGTGCCCCACAACTAATTTAGAACTCAAGTTTGAACATCGATAAAGTGAAACCATATGAAAGCGTGTACAGTTAGAATGTTATTCTGCCACTAATGCATTTGGTCTTGTTTTCATGCATAGGATTTTGAAAAGTAGGTCCAGGTGGATGTTTTGCTCCATTCCTTTCAACAAAATGCATGAATAACTGAATAGTAGAGTGCCATAGGAAAATTTCCTATTTCTATGTTTTTTCGTTGAACCACAATAGCCCTAATGGATCGACATGAATGTAGAGTAGTAAGTGATGCGACAAGTGTACAACCTCTTTGCCGTAGCCGTGTCGACCTCAGCATCATTGGGTTGGTCGCTGAAGAAGTTGAGACAGAGGTGGCCGTCGGAGGTGTGGAGGAAGATCTGAGGAATCTGTAGACGGCGTCCAGGGCACTGCTCTGTTGTGATGGATCGTTCTGTCGTTGGAGCAGCTTCGGTGAGCCGTAAGACGTCAAGGCTGAAGCATCACAAGACAGACATTGTTAATATCAAGTGGGATTCTAATAGCATCTCCAATAGATGATGTAAAATAGATGGAAAATTTACATCACCAAAAACCACATGACTACAACAGATGAGGTAAAAACTGTTGACTCTGAACTTAACTGTCGAAACTGAAATTTACTATGGAATCTGAATGTTACTGTCGAAAATGAACGCAATGGTAGCAGAGAGGCACTTGACATGTAGTTTAGTGAGGGCCTGTAGTTCATCTTCAACCTGCACCCCCCTGAGCCGCCAGCCACCACCGGCCGAACCGCCGGGCCCCGCACCGCTTCGCCGCCCCGAAACAACTCCCCACCGCCCCGGCCAGCCCTCTAGCTCCCCCCCGCGCCAAGCTTTTTCTCCGGCGATCCCCACGCCACCGCCCCCACCCTGAACCCTAAGATAGATAGTGGGGTACCTCTCCAGCGAGCCCCCTCCCCCCTGCGGGTGGTTCTTCCTTAACTCCAGCGAGCCCCCCCACCCCTTGAAAATCGACTGACCCAAAAGTCGATTCAGTAGACTGAAGCGTAGGTAAATCAGAGCAGAGCAGCAACACAAGCGAGGGGGAGAGTAGCAGCAGCAGCAGTGCGAGCGAGCGAGCGAGCGAGCAAGAGCCGGAGCAGCAGCAGCAGCGCGAGCGAGCAAGTGAGAGCCGGAGCAGCAGCAGCAGATCCGGCTGGTATGGCCGCCGCCGCCGAAGGGGCCTCACACTGGGGGAGAGCCGCCGTTGCGATGTCTCCTGCGGCGCCGACTTCGAGGTAGCCGCTCCATGGGGGTGCGGGATGGAGCACCGTCGGCGCCGGGAGGTCAAGTTAAGGAGAAGGTGCGATGCGATGAGTGTACAACCTCTTTGGTGGCGCCGAGTAGGCCTCGGCTTCGTCCGAGGAGTCGGTGAGGATGCTGCAGTTCCAGTGGAGCAGGTTAATGCGGTGCTGTGGGGATGGAGCAGCCGCGATAGACGAGGCGATCATCGGAGCAGCTCCTAGGAGGTGGAGGACGGGGCGGCTGAACCGGCGGGACGACGGGATGGACGACGGATCCTCATCCGGGGAGGTGGATGAGGGACGTGGAGCTGTTGCGGTGGACGACGCCGTTGGGGAAGAGGCTCCGGCTGGGCAGCGGTGAGGTGGCGGACGGAGGAGGGTGGGGTTTCGCGGCTGGAGCGGAGAGGTTATGGCGGCCTGGGATTTTGAATGGCGAAAAGGAGGCGATGGGAGGGGGGAACCATGACTTAGGGACGCACTTGTCCAAAATGTAGGGTGTGTTACAAAAGTACCGCCACTGATTTGAACTAGCGGCCCTTTCGGCTCATGATTAGAAGGGGGATTTCGCATGTCAGGATTTGGCAGCTGGAGGGAGTTTTCGCGCGCGTTGTAATTTTAGGATAGCAAGGCGCGGGTTGTGAAGGCGCCAGTTTTGGGAGCACGATATCTGAATTTTCGGGATATAACAAGGTGCGGGTTGAATTTTAGTGACAAGCCTAACGTGTATTATTGTACTTGGACGTACCAAATCAATTCGCACTTCCCTCAACAAAAAAAAACAAAAAAAATAAAAACTATTCACACCACACAAAGAGAGAGTCTTGCCCCGTTTTACTATACAAATGCTATTCAAAGCTACTCCCTCCTTCCATCTATATAGGGACTAATGCATTTTTCGAGGCTAACTTTGACCAAATATTAGAGCAATAATATATGACATGCAACTTACACAAAGCACACCGTTAAATTCATGTGTGAAAGGAGCTTTCAATGATATAATTTTCACATTGTGCATGTCATGTACTATTAATCTTGTCAATAGTCAAAGGCGGTCTTAAAAAACGCATTAGGCCCTATATAGATGGAAGGAGGGAGTATGAATCCATGTTATGTCCAATTAATTTTTTTTCGCTGGCTGTATAATGCATGTAACCTACGCATACCAACATTTTAGTGCGTTCCAAATGTTTATACTACCGCTGCAATTCGAACTGAATTTGAATTCGTTTCTCTATTTCAATAAGAATCTACAATCATGATTGTTGCCAACTTCAACCATCATTCGTGTATTACATTAACAATTTTTTGAATACACTTGATGTTGATTCCAAATAATAGTACATTTGATGTACTAACTATATATTCATAATCTAAACCATGTTCCATACGTACATCATGTTTATCACACAAGGTATAGTGCCCCTCCCCCTACATTATGACAAGTATTTAGCCCTGAGCTGCAAAAGCCACACATTAGCCCAAATTATTGTCGGATCACGGGTTCCGGCAAAACCCTCAAGGTTCGAACACTGGGGTGCGCGCGGAGATTTCCTCCCTACCCATCTACGCCCTAGCTCGCTAAGATCTCGCGGACGAACTCGACGAACTCACAACACAAAGACACAAGATTTATACTGGTTCGGGCCACCGTTGTGGTGTAATACCCTACTCCAGTGTGGTGGTGGTGGATTGCCTCTTGGGCTGATGGTGAATAGTACAAGGGGAAGAACAGCCTCCTGAGGTTGAGGTGTTCTTGTGCTCTACCAACTAGTGAGTGCAAGGATGGAGTGGATCCAGTCCCAGGTCCCCTCCCCTACTGTGGTGGCTGGTTCTACTTATATAGGCCCTAGTCCTCTCCCCAAATATTGAGCGGGAAGGGAGCCAACAACGGCCAATTTGAAAGGGGACAACTAGTACAACATATCCTGACAAAAGCGGTCTTCGCCTGCAAAAGACTCTGGTGGTGACGCCGTCTTAGGCTCCACGGTGACCTCCGTCCTGCCGTCCTGCTGGTCTTGGTCTCGTTGCACCGATATGGGAACCTTTGCCTGATGCCTCGGTACTCCGCGCCAATGCTTGCCCCCTTAGCACCAAAGAGGAAACAAGGACGCTGCGCGCGCTGGCGCCCGCCTGATCTTGATCGTCATGGCGCACGTCACGAGAGCTTCGCGAGGTTTGCCCTGCCTTGATATCTCCGCTCCTTGCGAGGCAGCCTGGTGAGGCCGCTCCTGAGGAGGTCTTGCGTCGTCCGCCTCACGAGGCTTGGCCCCTCGCGAGGGCCTTGATTGCCCTATTGATGAAGATGGGCCGTACAGGCCTGCTAGCACAGCCACGCCGTGGGCCACAGGCAGGGAAGTCTGGGGACCCCTGTTCCCAGAACGGCGACAGTAGCCCCCGGGCCCAAGGTGCGCTCGGGCTTGGCTTCGCGGCGAAGCCAAAGGTCAAGCACGGAGCGCCGCGGGCCCCAAAAGCCTGCGGCCTTGGGCGACGCGTGGCGGTTGATTGGTTGTGGGCATCTCCGTTTCCCCATGCGGCCTCGGCAACTGCTCGACTTGACAAGTCCCTACGACATGCAAGGAAAACCATCATTACCTGTGATTGTGGGGGCGCCGGTTGGCCTTCTTTCGCTATGAATGGGGAGGGGGGCAGAGCCCCCGTCGCCCATCTCTTCTTGGTTCACTTGCTTCTTCCTCCTTGCTCCACCGCTAGTGGCAATGGCGCCGTCGAAGAGGTTCTCCGCCGCGGAGAAGGGCAAAGCCCCTCGGGAGGGACCCGGCTCCCCGGCGCCCAAGCGAGGACGTGGCCGTCCCGCAAGCATGCCGCGACCCCCGCCATGGCCCCCGGCTCTCGGGGTGGCGCCGCAGCGTGTGGCAGGAGTCGCTCTGGTCGCGGCAGTCCTGTCGACGAAAGGAGACGCGCCGTGGTTGCGCGGCCTCCCCGACCGCAGTTCCATGCGTCAGTGGTGCTGCCGGAGTTCGTTGTCTAGTCGGAGGATCCGGCCGGCAGCTGGCTCCAGCTCCCCCGCTTCTTTGCTGACGAGCTGCCGACCTCCGGTCCAGGCGGGCTCTGGCTGCAGGCAGACGGTTGCTGCAGCCAGGCTTCTTGGGTTGTGGTCGAGGTCTCCGTCGCGGGCAACATAGCTCTGGCCCGCGGTTGGCAGACGTTCGCCCGCGCGCGCGGCCTGGGCAGGCGGTGCACCCTCCACTTCAAGTTCGACGGCGACGCGACCCTCTACGTGAGGGTGTTCGGGGAAGATGGTCGCCGCGTTGGATGCTGCCCTGAGGTGAACGACGGCGAGGAGGTGCTCGGCCTTGGCGATGGTCGGTACGAGGAGGAGGATCAACCCGGCCGCACCTCGTCTGGCTATGGTGGCTCCTCCCTTGGCGACAGTTCCAGCAGCGACGGCCTTGATCAGCCACCACGCCGCCGTGCCCGCTTCGTAGGTGGTAGCGGGTTGTCTCGTCGCTGTGCATCAGTGAAGCGCGAGGAGGGGTCCGACTAGACCCGAGACGCCGCCAAGGCCCTGCCCCCGTCGGCTGCTGCAGAGGCGAGCGCCGCATTTGTCATATTCCCCTTTTCCTTCCTGCATCGAAATGAAACCAGCATGGGCCCGGAGGGGCGTGTATCGAACCATAACTTATTAACCATTATGCTACGCTTGTTGTTTCAATGCTGTGTGGCTATTTTGCGCAAAGATAACTTAGCCTGGTGCATTCGGGGCGCCCTCCTCCTTACGAGGCATTTATTTACTCGTGTCCGTCTTGACCTAGTGGTCTGCGATAGCTTAGGAACTGCAAAAAATTTGTTAGGGGGTTTGCCAGGAGATTTGTCGTTCACCCAAGCCTTGACCCAGCGCTTTGTATCGCGGTACCCGAGGGGCACGGATTAGGAGAGATGCGCCAGCTTTTGGGCTCGAATGAGGGTGGCTCGCGAGAAGGCAGAGAGAAGAAAAACACTTGCGAGGGCACCTGCCTATGTAGCCCCCGTCGCGAGGTATGCGAGAGAGAGAACACGAGTGAACCAGAGCCGGAAAATGCGGTAAGAGGCGAGGGAATCGAATCAGCAAGGAACACCAGAAGCAAACTTCGATTAAGGAAAAGCGAGCCAACTATGGAAAGCAAATGAAAAGCCGCGTCCCGCACCTAATCTAGTCTTCAAGTCTTCTCACCAGCGCGGAGCTAAGTGCTGCCACTAGGCGTGGGAGGGAGCCCCAGGGCCTGAGGCCGGCGCTCCTGAGACTTCGGGGCGTGTACAGCCCCACTCATTATTACGTGAGAGTGTCACGGGCGGCGAATCTTCACAGGCACCAGGCCTTCTTCACAGGCTCTGGGCCTTGCTTCATGGGTAGAACTTCCGGAGGTGCTGGATGTTCCAGGCGTTCTGGATGGGTATCCCGTCCTGCGTCTCCAGGCGCGCGGCGCCAGGCCTGGAGACATGGACGACCCTGAACGGGCCCTCCCACATGGTTGAAAGCTTGTGCAGCCCTTCCCTGGACAGGACCCGCCTCAGGGCGAGGTCGCCCGCCTCGAGCGTCCTGGAGCGGATGTTATGGCAGTGGTATCGCCGCAGTGCTTGCTGGTACCTTGCCGCCCTCAGTGCAGCTTCGCGGCGACGTTCCTCCCCCAGCACGAGGTCCATCCCCCGCGCGGCGTCCTGCTGCATTTCATCGAACGCCAGGACCCGTGTGGAGCGATGTTTGACCTCGTGTGGAAGGACCGCTTCAGCTCCATAAACAAGGAAGAACGGGGTCTCGCCTGTTGGCTTGGTGGCGGTGGTGCGGATGGACCACAGCACGGACTGGAGCTCGTCGTGCCAGCCCCTGCCACAAGCCTCGAGCTTCTTCTTGAAGGTCCTGGTCTTGAGGCCCCTCAGGACCTCCGCGTTGGCGCGTTTGGTCTGACCATTGCTCCTGGGGTGCGCCACCGAAGCATAGAAAATATGCGTTCCAAGGTTAGCACGGTAGGTTTTGAAGAGGTTACTAGTGAACTGCGAGCCATTATCTGTGATGATGCGGTTGGGGACCCCGAAGCGGCTCACGAGGCCCTTTGATGAACTTGACAGCAGAGCCAGCTGGGATGGTACAGACAGCTTCCACTTCCGCCCACTTGGTGAACTTGTCGATGGCGACGTAGAGGTAGCGGTAGCCCCCAGGCGCTCGAGGGAACGGACCCAAGATGTCCAGCCCCCAGACCGCGAACGGCCACGTGAGCGGAATGGTCTGGAGGCCCTGAGCCGGCTGATGAATCTGCTTGGCGTGGAACTGGCAGGCTTCGCAGGACTTCACCAGCTCAGCTGCGTCGTTGAGCGCAGTGGGCCACTAGAACCCACTGCGGAATACTTTGCCGACGAGGGTCCGTGATGACGAGTGGTGCCCGCAGTCCCCACCGTGTATGTCAGTTAGCAGCTCCTTCCCCTAGCCCCTGGAAATGCAGCGTAGGGAAACGTCGTTTGGCCGCTTCGTGTACAACTCACCGTCCTGGATGCAGTACGCCGTGGTTTGCCGAACCACACACTCTGCATCCTCCTCCTTCTCCGGCAGCGCCCCTTGCATCGGATATTCCTTGAATTCCTTGGTCTAGCATCCCTCCTGAGGCTCGAGCGCCAAGAGCAGGCGAGCTCCTGAGGTCGGGCCACAGGCCGGGGCTCATGTGGCAGGAGGCTGTGGGAGCTCCTCCCGAGGCTGAGCTGTGCTTGAAAGAGGTGGTGTCACCGATGGCTTGAGCAGCCGTACCTCAAAGACACTGGGCTCTTGTGGCTGCCGCTTGGATGCTCTCTTGGTGATGTCATCGGCTTCCTTGTTGGTGCCTCGCGGTACGTGCTGCAGCTCCAGGCCCAAGAACTGCTTCTCCATCTTGCGCACCTCCGCGAGGTATGCCTCCATATGCTCGTCCTTCGGCTCGTATACCTTGTTGGGGAAGTTGACGAGGAGCTGCGAGGCTGGCGCCTGGGCTCCGCCCAAGATGTAGGCGATAGCGCGCGGCTCCTGAAAGCCCCCAGCCCCCTCGTCCTGATGGTGGTCGTCATTCCTTCTTGGCGGTGGCGACAGCGGGGGAAGACCGGCGTTGCCCCGAGGACGATCCTCACAAGGCTGGTCCCTCCAGGCGCCCTTGCGAGGATGATCCTGCCAGCGGTCCTCGCGATTCCTGTCGCGCCACTCCTGGCGCGGTCCACGGTCGTCCCAGCGTCCGCCACCACATCCTCCCCCTCGGCCGTAGCCCCGGTCGGTGCGCTCGGGGCGTCGACCGAAGCGTCCTTCCCGAATGGCTCTGAGCTCTTGACAGTCGCTGGTGTTGTGGGTGTTCAGGTTGTGGAAGGCGCAGAACGGTCGGCAGCTCTTGGATGACTCGGGCTGATCTCTGCCTCGCTTGGTGTCCGGCTCCGCTGCGAGCATGGCTGCCTCCTTGCGCTTCACGTCCTTGGCCTTGGCTTTCTTCTCCTCCGGGCCCGCAGCTGGCAGCTCGAGGAGGGATAGGCGCCCCTCCTAAGCTCTTGCGCACTTGGTCGCCAGGTTGAACAGCTCCTGAGAGGTGCACAACTCCTCGTGGATAGCGAGCTCCTCCTTCATCTTGATGTCGCGGACGCCGTCGGAGAACGCGGAGATGATGGCCTCGTCTGTGACCTTGGGGATCTTGAGGCGAGTGTTGTTGAAGCGCTGGATGTACTTCTGGAGGGTCTCTCCTGGTTGTTGCTTGATGCGGCGCAGGTCACCCGCGGCCGGCGGGTGGTCGCGAGTGCCCTGGAAGTTGGCGACGAAGCGGTCGCGCATCTCGTCCCAGGAGGAGATCGAGCCCTGAGGCAGGTTCAGGAGCCACGAACGGGCGCCGTCTTTGAGCGCCATAGGGAACCAGTTTGCCATGACTTTCTCGTCGCCGTTGGCCACCTCGATGCTCAGTTCGTAGAGTTGCAAGAACTCCGCGGGGTCGAGGGTGCCGTCGTAGCGAGGAGGCAGATCTTGGTTGAACTTGCCCGGCCAGGCGACACTACGCAGCTCGGGGGTGAAGGCACGGCAGCCGGCCGTGGTTGCCGGGGCCCGTCTCGGAGGTGGAGCTTGATCTTGACGCCCACGTGCCGCTACGGCAAGTGGCGCGGGGGCCTGCCGCGACAGACGATCCTGGCGCGGTGGTGCGAGGAGTGGCGGAGTGTTCTCTTGCGGCCGAGGAACTTCTTGGCAGCTTCCTTCTTCACACGCGGGCGCCAGATGTGGCGGATCGCGTCGCGGAGCCGCATGCCTTGGAGCCAAGGCGCCATCTTGGGGCAGAGGAGGTGGAGGCACTGCATGAGCTGCGTCGCCTGCAGCTGGCGGAGGGCCTGGCGGAGAGAGGGACGACACGGGGGAGCCCCCTGCGGCGCGGACAAGCTCGGCGATGCGGTCGAGCCAGTCCTCGTAGAGGTCGTCGACCGGGCGGTAGCGCAGGAGCTCGTGCGCCATGAGAAGCGCGGCCCGTGTGTCCATGGGGGCGTGACGAGCGTGGGATGACGAACCAGTGGGAGTCAGCGATGGAGTGGCGGTGCGCCCGTCCTGCCGCACCAAGGGGTGCAGCGAGGACGCTTGCTGCTCATTCCCCGCCGGGCTGGTAGCGGCGGGAGACGGAGAACGATGAGGTGGCCCACCGACGGGAGCCGTCCGGGCGACGCGAGTGGCCAGGGCAGCCCGGCGCTCAGCACGAGCACGGTGAGCGTCCGCCATGGAGACGACGGAGCGAATGGACACGAACGACGGAAGGGAAGTTCCGGCGCACCCCTACCTGGCGTGCCAAATGTTGGATCATGGGTTCCGGCAAAACCCTCAAGGTTCGAACACTGGGGTGCGCGCGGAGATTTCCTCCCTACCCATCTACGCCCTAGCTCGCTAAGATCTCGCGGACGAACTCGACGAACTCACAACACAAAGACACAAGATTTATACTGGTTCGGGCCACCGTTGTGGTGTAATACCCTACTCCAGTGTGGTGGTGGTGGATTGCCTCTTGGGCTGATGGTGAATAGTACAAGGGGAAGAACAGCCTCCTGAGGTTGAGGTGTTCTTGTGCTCTACCAACTAGTGAGTTCAAGGATGGAGTGGATCCAGTCCCAGGTCCCCTCCCCTACTGTGGTGGCTGGTTCTACTTATATAGGCCCTGGTCCTCTCCCCAAATATTGAGCGGGAAGGGAGCCAACAATGGCCAATTTGAAAGGGGACAACTAGTATAGCTTATCCTGACAAAAGCGGTCTTGGCCTGCAAAAGACTCTGGTGGTGACGCTGTCTTGGGCTCCACGGTGACCTCCGTCCTGCTGGTCTTGGTCTCGTTGCACCAATATGGGAACCTTTGCCTGATGCCTCGGTACTCTGCGCCAGCCCTTGCCCCCTTAGCACCGAAGAGGAAACAAGGACGCTGCGCGCGCTGGCGCCCGCCTGATCTTGATCGTCATGGCTCATGTCACGAGAGCTTCGTGAGGTTTGCCCTGCCTTGATATCTCCGCTCCTCGCGAGGCAGCCTGGTGAGGCCGCTCCTGAGGAGGTCTTGCGTCGTCCGCCTCGCGAGGGTCTTGATTGCCTTGTTGATGAAGATGGGTCGTACAGGCCTGCTAGCGCAGCCACGCCGGGGGCCGCAGGTAGGCAAGTCTGGGGACCCCCGTTCCCAGAACGCCGACAATTATAATCAATGTTCTATATATTACATGTCGTACTAGAAAGATGCCCATGCGTTCCACGGAACATCATCATGATCAAGGGGATGCCTTATTTGCAAATATGGAGAGGGGTGTGGGTATCTTTTTCAAAATTGCCATAGTTTCCTTCCTACCCGTCAGATATAAATCGGCCGGCCTATATTGCAGGATGGCAGGCACACCATCATCAACAACTCTGTTTTTTATAAGAGTAGAGATAAAATATATTACATGTAGTATAACATGTTCATAACCACACCATGTGTATCACCGTTATATATATTCATGCATGCGTCGGTTTAAAACACTATGATAAATTCTTCAAATATCCAAATTCGCTTTTTATAATGAATCATGATCTCTATTCATCTTTTACACCCACACAATCCTCTCATCTTTGTAGCTAGCGCTAACTTTCTCTCGTGCATGCACACGCCCGCATCCCTCTCACCCTCCCTCAGCATTCTCTAGCTCCATCGTGCAAATTCGTATTTTCACTTAGGTCGTTCACCCATGGTGTGTGTTGGCCCCCCAGCTCCTTCTTTACGTCACACATCGATCGATATGCCTCTCTAGCTAGGTGTGCCTACCACAAGCACAAGCTTCCCCTCTTCTCTTCTCACCGTCCATGCCTCACTCCCACCACTCTTTTCATGATCTCGTACTCGCACACTCCTCCCCCCTCGATATAGTATGCCTCTCGCACCACCTCCTAGATGCATCCCTCTCTCTATCCTTCTCCCCGGGCCTTATTTGCTTCTAACACATACATGCATGTATAATGATTGATCTCCCTACATATACATAGGTCGACTTTAACTATTTTTCCCCACCCATCAATCGACGTACCTCAGAAGTTATGTCTCTCCTTTCTCTAACAAAGGACGATTGATCTTCCTATGTAGTTACGCCTGCTTACCACAACCATATCGCCCCCTCATCATTCATGCATGCCTCCTGACCCGTCTCTCGCACACACATGCACAGTCAGGGCAGCCATCCCCTCTCTTATTGATATTGCAGGCGTGCCCTTCGTTTGTCTAGCAAGCCTCTCCCAGACTCCCACCATTTGTTAGAAGCAACTTCACTACCACCCCCTCCAACACTCTAGCTCTGTCTCTCTCCCAACCTTATTCCTCTCCTACACATATGCATGGATGCCGATCGATCTCCCTTAATACATAAGGTAGGCCTCTCTCCTCCTCCACACATATACCGGCCATTGTACCTCTATAATTAATTAGGCCTACCCCCCACCACACACCGATAGTCAAGCGTTGTAGGTAGGTATCCATGCCACAGAGACAAACTGCACCTGTCCCCTCTCACATTCCAGTAGGCCAGCCACTCTATATCTTTGACGTGGGCACACACAAATTAGATGGCACTTTTTATCGATCGCGCGCGCACACACACACATCATCCCTCTCTTCGATTCTATGGATACCTCAAGCCGATGATACCTCCACTCTCTTCTCGTGGATCGCCCCCTCTATATATATATGATATATCCAGGATCTATTTCACACACATTGCATATGTTACATTTTTTGATTGACCCCCCCCCAAAACACACACTCATGAACCCACACACTATATCTCTCTACGGTTGTATCTCTCTCACACAACCCCTCGTAGGTGGTGTATATACATGAAGAGAATAGGTGCACGTACTCACGCTTCGTGCCCAGCCAGACCCGCACGGGTACACGGTGGAGCTCATTTCTGTACGAAAATGGCAGCCCATGTGCTAATTTGAACGCCTGTAGCGGTTGTTTACCTACGGAGGTCGTGTACCACGCGTGCACGAAACAAAGTTCAACTTGATGCGTTGGCGCATTATTTTTAAATAAAGTTATATCGCTCAATGGCACATACACAGAATATAAAACAATTTTTATGGAGAAAAAGGTAGTCCGCTCCACTATATACAATGGAGCCTGCCTGCCTGGGCTTGTCTCTCTTCAGAGTATCTCACACAAGGCGGCGGTGGCCTCTCTCTCTCCCACCGTTCGTCACTGATCCGGCCGGATCCCGTCCGCCGGCGGAAAGGGAGGATGTGCATCGTTTCTCCATTCGACGGCGCCGAGGCAGCACGTCCCGATCTGCGGTACCCGCCGTTCTCTCTAACCAAGCTCCGGCGCGGTAGGGCCTACGCCACCTGCTCGCTACGCAGTATGGGCAGACCCCGCCCGCCGTCGCTCACCTAGTTACATCCTGACGACCCCCAGGTATCCCCTCCGGCCTTGCTCCACTGCCCGTCTTCCCACGTCGTTGCATGTGGAAAATCTTGCATGTGGATCTTCCATACACTACAAAAAAAAGACACATCCGTGACATTTTGGGCCGAACGAATTTTTTTCCTGTCATACTTATGACACATCTATGATGATAATTGTGACAAAACCCGGTATCATCATAGATGTGGTGGGCTCCTACTTCTATGACAAAAAATCGTAACAGAAAATGGGCTTTTTGTCCTGGGCGGGCCGGAGATGCAGCTGCATGACATTCTTTGGGCCGTCCATGACGGAAAAACCGTGGTAGAAGCGAGGGCGAGGAAAATATCGGGGTGTTCCGGTTACGGTGGGTGGTCGGGACCGAGCGATGCGCGTTTCTCTTGTACACGCACTCACGTGGGTGCGAGGTGTTGGGCTTTAAATGAACCCGAGCGAGGCATTGGGCTCTAACTGAACCCGAGCGATTGCACTGTAGGCTACGCGTTACTGAACCCGAGCGATCGACCGATGGCTGTTAACTGAACCCGATCAAGCGATTCCTTCGCTACTGCTGCTAAGTGAAACCGATCGATGCTGCCTCTGGATGAATAGTGAGCATTGCTGGGGGGGTTTGGATGAACAGTTCCCGGTGGGGGTGGATGAACAGGACCCCGTGGTGTTGCCACTGGATGAACAGGACCCCGATCGATCGAGCCGGTTGGGGCTGGATCAATAGGACCCCGTGGAGGGCTGGATGAACAGGACCACCCCATGGAGGGCTGGATGAACAGGACCACCCCGTGGAGGGCTGCATGAACAGTAGACGGTGGAGGGCTGTATGAACAGTAGCCCGTGGAGGGGTGGTTGAACAGGAGCCCGTGGAGAGGGCTGGTTGAACAGTAGCCGGGGGAGTAGCGCGTGGTGGAGGCTGGATGAACAGGAGCTCGTGGATGAACAGTCACAGGTGGAGGCTAGAGGAGGTCGACGGTGGATGAACAGTATCCCGTGGAGGCTGGAGGGGGTCGACGGTGGAGATGAACAGTATCCCGTGGAGTCCCGTTTTGCAGTACGCCACACCCCTCCCGATGAACAGGACCCCCGTTTCGACCGTAGCGCTCCAACACAAGTCCGTTTCCTCCGTTTTGTGGTACGCCACACCCCTCCCGATCAACAGGACCACCGTTTCGACCGTAGGAGGTCCGTTTCCTCCGTTTTGCGGTACGCCAGACCCCTCCCGATGAACAGGATCCTGTTTCGAACATGGCCGGTCGAACACAAGGCCGTTTCCTCCGTTCTGCAGTACGCCAGGCCATGTTTCCATCGGCTGTTCCGTCCAAGCCCTCCCGATGAACACGACGACGCATTCTGTTCCGACCCAGCCGGTTGGCTCCCCATGAACACGACGATGACGCTGTTTCTCCATTCTGACCTAGCCATGTACACGAGCCCTGGCCATACGTATGTGCGAGTAGGCATTCGAGACCCTGCCCGTATGTACATACGTGGCCATATTTTCTTTCTTGCACGCTGGCCGCTGTACGCACGTGTACATGCTACGTGCGCGCCTCTACTACGGCACATGCGCGCCTCTACATGGACCAGTATGTACATACACGTTCGCGACCAGAATGACAACGCTACGTACGCTTCGACCAGGTGGGTCCCGACTGTCAGGCACTTCCTTGCGTGTGAAGATGTAGCTGGTGGGTCCCAGCAGTCAGGGGGAGAATCCTTTTTTTTTGCCCGGACGCACTTCCTTGCGTGTGAAGATGTCGCTGGTAGGTCCGAGCAGTCAGGGGGGGAATGTTTTTTTCATGAAATACGGTTGCCCGTCCAGTGGGTCCCTGCTGTCAGGTGGAGGAATCATTATTTTCCGCATAATAAGGAGGCACTTCCTTGCTGCGGCCGTGGACCCAGCTGTCAGCCTCTCCACGTACAGTCCATGTCCGACGGAAGTCGTTCCTTGACGATGTTGACCACGCCGCGCCGAGAGCACCAGGGCGGGTGACGACGGCGAGGCCCAGGAAGGGGACGACGCGAAGCCGGGGAAGACGTGGCAGTGGATGCCCACGCGTAGAGGAGTATGAGGGTTCACTAGTTCGCTGCGGTGTGAGGCCGCCGCAGAATAATAGGGGGTGTGGGTGAGTAGAGGGATGGCCTGGCCAGCGGTGGGAGTAGTAGGGGGCGGTGAGGCCTCCGCGGCATCACAGCCGGCCACGGGAGGCAGGAGCACGAGGCACGACCGACGCTGGTTTGGGCGGCTAGATCAAGAAGACCAGAGGTTGAAGAAGCACTACGGCCGTTGGATGGACATCGTACGGTCACTGGAGCTAGAATCGTTCATATTGACTAAGTTGACAAAGCCCTCCATCCCCGTCAACTTAGTTGGCCCACAAGTCAGCCTCCCACTATTGTGGGTCCCAGCTAGCAAGGGGGTATTCAATTTTTTTTACATAATAAGGAGGCACTTCCTTGCGTGCGAAGATATAGCTGGTGGGTCCGACCTGTCAGTGGTGGGAACATTTTTTTTCGCGAAATACAGAGGCCCTTCCGGTGGGTCCCAGCCGTCAGGTGGAGGAATCATTATTTTACGCGTAATAAGGAGGCATTTCCTTGCGTGCGGCCGTGGACCCAGCTGTCAGCCTCTCCATGCATAATCTACTTCCGATGGTGTCGTTCGTTGACCATGTTGACCACTCCGCGCCGAGCGCATCCAAGGTGGTGGGCGACGATGAGGCCCCGGACAGCAACGAGCCGGAGATGGGAAGACGCGGGAGTAGAGTCGCAGACGGAGAGGTGTACGAGGGTTAACTGGTTCTGGTGCGGTGTGGTTCGGCAGTCGGTGGAGAAGAATAGGAGGTGTGGAGGGATGGCCTGGCCAACGGTGGGGTAGCGCTTCACAGCGAAGCGTGCTAAGCAGAGCTGCTAGCAGCAGGAGGCGGGAGCAGGTGGTCCCGGCGGCGCTGGAGGAAGAAGACGAGAGATTGAAGATGGATGCCGGTCGTTGGATGTAAATCCAACGGCTAACGATGTCAGAATAATTTGTTGACTAAGTTGACAACGACTTGCATTGGCTTCGACCTATTGGCCCATATTTTAGCCTCCAAAAATGTGGCACGTATTCAACCCATTTTTTCAGAATTTACAGTCTTTTTTTTGCGGGGTAGAATTTACAGTCAATTTGATCTTTTTTTTGAATTACAGTCCATTAGCTAGGCTGGGTGAACAAATAATGTAGCGTCCATGTGGCCCATTTATGTTTTTCCTAAAAAATTACAGGCCATTTGCACTTTCTCGAAATACACGATTTTGCTGGGCTGATTCTAATTATAATGTTGGGGTGGGCGCAGCAATGTTATCAAAAATAAACAGGGGCTGAGCATTTTGTTATATATATATATATATATATTTAAATAATAAGTGATTTATTATTTGGTCCTTAAATCTTACCAAGCTTTTGTACACAATCACCAGGATTTTCGTTGGCAAAAAAATCCAGGATTTTATTGTTAAGAAATTATTTTTATAAGTTAATAAGATGTGGGATATTGTTTTCTTACATATGTAAGTATCTGTTAAATATATGATGACAATAACAATAATATATAATAACATATAAAATAATTTAAATATATATAATATAGTTAGAAGGGAAACATAAGTTGGACCAGGCGTTCCTATTCTTATCTAGAAAAATAGAACACACCTCTGCGTTTTCTTCAAAAAAAACATAAATTGGGCTGCCGATGTTTCAGGAAAAATAAAACCTCGGATGGGAGGTCCATAGGCCGATCGATACATGACGGCCCTCAAGAAAATACAAACAGGCCTATGGACCTCCCATCCGAGGTCGTGGGCTGCGCATGTTAAAAAAGAAAGCCTAGACGGGGCAGCCCAAAACCCAGCTAATACTACCTGCCAGCTCCCCGGCTTCGTTGTGAATTTATCTCCTATAGTAACTATGTTGAAGCACCTAAAAAATGTAACTATGTTGACAAACCCGTGGGCCCCAACGTCAGTATAGCATTAGGAGGAAGTATTTTTTTCGATGAGGCACTTGCTTGCGTACGACCATAGACCTGGTGGGTCCCGACTGTCCGCCTCTCCATGTACAGTCCTCTCCAGATTCCTCTCATTTGTTCAACATGTTCACAACGGCAGACAGCGGCATCGCGGCGAGCGCACAAAGGCGCAGGAGGAGATCCGACCACCTGAGGAAGTGCCTTATTAGTAACGAAACAACTGAACTAGCCTAGTGGCCGAGTGACACTACCCGACAGCTGTTCCGCCCGGGTTCGATTCCACCTGTGCAAAGAAAATATCTCCAAAATTTTTGCCTCTGCCTTTATTGACATGTGGGTCCCAATTGTCATCTATGCACACCACGTCCAACACTTGCCAAAACTTCGTCCCTCGTTTTCTCTATTTTTCGCACACTCGACATTGTGTGGGCATTTTGAAAATAGCATATCTTTTTAACTATGCATCATATGAAGATGTGCTATGCATGAATGTGATCAGCATTGATGTTAACTGGCTGGTAGTTCCAGTTTCGACCATGAATAAAACTTCCAACATGATGTTAACACTGTTTGAAAAGGCCGTGTTAATATAAATGCTCTGCCTCTGAAAGTTGTAGTTTCTTATCTGAAACTGAACTTGGAGTTTCTTATCTGAAACTGAAACTTGCAGTTTCTTCTCTGAGAATCACATTGTCTGCACTTTTATACTCCTATGAAACTACATTTTTTAAGTGCTAAAAATAGATCTCTAGAATTCATAAAATACTTCATATGCTCAATACTGCAAATCTGAAATTCAAAATACATTCATATCTGAAAGTACTCTCAAAATACACAACACAAAACACAATTCACAACCTACAAATACTAACAACCCTAAGCTCCTCCTGACAATTCATAACCTGCCCGACTATTGGGCTGGGGGGGGGGGCAGTCCCTCCTATTCCTCGGCGGTAGACAGCCGCCCCGTGAGATGATGTGAACAGCGAGGGAGAGGATGGCGGGGAAGCGTCGTCGGGCCAACTGTTTTTCTCCTCTTGTAGTTGGGTTTGGTCGACGAAGACTCCATCGGCTCTCTCTGGCACGACTGATACGTCTCTAACGTATCTATAATTTTTTTATTGTTCCATGCTATTATATTATCTGTTTTGGATGTTCAATGGGCTTATTTATACACTTTTATATTATTTTTAGGACTAACCTATTAACCGGAGGCCCAGCCCAAATTGCTGTTTTTTTGCCTATTTCAGTGTTTCGCAGAAAAGGAATATCAAACAGAGTCCAAACGGAATGAAACCTTCGGGAGAGTTATTTTTGGAACAAACGTGATCCAGAGGACTTGGAGTGGACGTCAAGAAATCACCGAGGAGGCCACAAGGTAGGGGGCGCGCCTACCCCCTAGGCGCGCCCTCCACCCTCATGGGCCCCTCGTAGCTCCACCGACCTACTTCTCCCTCCTATATATACCTACGCACCCCGAAAACATCAGACACGGAGCCAAAACCCTATTTCCACCACCGCAACCTTCCGTACCCATGAGATCCCATCTTGGGGCCTTTTCCGGTGCTCCGCCGGAGGGGGCATTGATCACGGAGGGCTTCTACATCAACACCATAGCCTCTCCGATGATGTGTGAGTAGTTTACCTCAGACCTTCGGGTCCATAGTTATTAGCTAGATGGCTTCTTCTCTCTCTTTGGATCACAATACAAAGTTCTCCTCGATCTTCTTGGAGATATATTCGATGTAATCTTGTTTTGCGGTGTGTTTGTCGAGATCCGATGAATTGTGGGTTTATGATCAAGATTATCTATGAACAATATTTGAATCTCCTCTGAATTCTTTTATGTATGATTGGTTATGTTTGCAAGTCTCTTTGAATTATCAGTTTGGTTTGGCCTACTATATTGATCTTTCTTGCAATGGGAGAAGTGCTTAGCTTTGGGTTCAATCTTGCGGTGCTCGTTCCCAGTGACAGCAGGGGAAACGACACGTATTGTATTGTTGCCATCGAGGATAAAAAGATGGGGTTTATATCATATTGCATGAGTTTATCACTCTACATCATGTCATCTTGCTTAAAGCGTTACTCCGTTCTTATGAACTTAATACTCTAGATGCATGCTGGATAGCGGTCGATGTGTGGAGTAATAGTAGTAGATGCAGGCAGGAGTTGGTCTACTTGTCACGGATGTGATGCCTATATACATGATCATACCTAGATATTCTCATAACTATGCTCAATTCTATCAATTGCTCGACAGTAATTTGTTCACCCACCGTAATACTTATGCTATCTTGAGAGAAGCCACTAGTGAAACCTAGGCCCCCGGGTCTATTTTCCATCATATTAATCTCCCGTCAACAAGCTATTTCTTGCGCCGTTTATTTTGCTTTCTTTACTTTTAGTCTTTATCATAAAAATACCAAAAATAGTATCTTATCATCTCTATCAGATCTCACTTTTGCAAGTGGCCATGAAGGGATTGACAACCCCTTTATCGCGTTGGTTGCAAGGTTCTTATTTGTTTGTGTAGGTACGAGGGACTTGCGTGTGGCCTCCTACTGGATTGATACCTTGGTTCTCAAAAACTGAGGGAAATACTTACGCTACTTTACTGCATCACCCTTTCCTCTTCAAGGGAAAACCAACGCAGTGCTCAAGAGGTAGCAAGAAGGATTTCTGGCGCCGTTGCCAGGGAGTCTACGCACAATTCAAGACATACCAAGTACCCATCACAAACTCTTATCCCTCGCATTACATTATTTGCCATTTGCCTCTCGTTTTCCTCTCCCCCACTTCACCCTTGCCGTTTTATTCGCTTTCTTTTTCGTTTGCCTTTTTCTCACCAGATCTATTGTTTGCTTGTGTTACCATGTGCCTTCTATTTGCTTGCATCTTTACCTGCTAAAAATCTATTGATATGGATCCACTTAAAGTGTTCTACTTGGATCATCTTCGATCCTTATGCGCTAGTGCTGAAACCTCAACTAGCCTAGTTGATGGGAAATCTTTAGATGAGCATGCTCATTTTGTGCGTCACCATTTGTCTAAAAAGGGGAGACTCTTATGGGATCAAATAAACAGATTGGTGTGTTATGCTTGGAATCTTTGTGAAATTTATGATTTTACTTGTTGCTCTGAAAACCTTAAGAAACACCTTCCCTACCAATGTGAGTTTAGTGATAATGGAATCGTATCTTCGTATGCTAAGGGTGTTTATAATTACTATGATGTTCAACAAATTGAAGAATTTGTTGCTTTTAAGGGTGCTTATGAAATTGCTTCTTTGATTGAAACGTATGATGCTACTCTTTACAAATCTGAAAATTTTGCCATACTTAAATATTGTTATGATAATTATGCTTCCAATGCCTATGTTAAACCATATATTGAGGAATCCTCCGCTATCCAAGAATAGGCTAATATTTTGCAGGAGTCTATGGAGGAAGAAAATAACGATATGCATGAATCTATAGATAATTATGATTCCGATGATTTGATTGAAATATCCCTTGATGAAAAGCATGATCGCAATGATGTTATAATAAATTCTATTAATGCCAATTGTGTTAATAATATGCAAAACCCTAAGCTTGGGGATGCTAGGTTTGCTATGTCTACTACTTGTTGCAATGATCATGATTGGGGTGATTCTTCTTATGATCTTGAAAATTTATTTAAGCCCCATGATGAATATGAGATTGATAATAGTGTTTGCAATAATATTGAAAGTGGGTTTGGAAGAGTGTCAACTTTAGATCCCACATATTTGGAGAATGTTCAATCTTATGAATTTTTTGATAAAAGTGGGTTTGGAGAGGTCATGACTTTAGCTAATGTTAATCCCACTATTTTGGAAGAGTGTCAACTTTGCATACATGTGGATCGTGTTAAGCATATGTTTTGTGATAGCTATATTGTTGAATTTGCTTATGATCCTGCATGTAATTATTATGAGAGAGGAAAATATGGTTGTAGAAATTTTCATGTTACTAAATTACCTCTCGTTATGTTGAGATTGCTATTGTTTTTTTCCGCTTCCTTGCATATGCTAGTTTTTGTTTGCCTTGATAATTTGTTTGCCTATAAGATGCCTATGCATAGGAAGTATGTTAGACTTAGATGTGTTTTTCATGTGTTCTATGATGCTCTCTTTGTGCTTTAATTCCTATCTTTTATGAGAGCATCATCGAAATCTCAATGCCTAGCTAAAAAGGCTTTAAAGAAAAGCGCTTGTTGGGAGACAACCCAATATTTATACATGTTGTTTAGAAAATAATTTTTGATCTAGCTTCTGGTTAGATTTGTTTTTGTGTTTTAATTAGCATTTTTGCCAAGTAAAACCTATAGGATCTTCTCGGATGTTAGTTATTTGATCTTGCTGAAAATTCCAGAAACTTTCTGTTCACAAAAACAATAGTTCAAAATCACCAGAACGTGATAAAATACTGATTCCAATTGAAGTAGATCAATAAACAAATTATCTAGGTCTTCCTATTTTGGTAGATTTTTCTGAGTTCCAGAAGTTTGCATTAGATACAGATTACTACAGACTGTTCTGTTTTTGACAGATTCTGTTTTTCGTGTGTTGTTTGCTTATTTTGATGAATCTATGGCTAGTAAAAGAGTTTATAAACCATAGAGAAGTTGGAATACATTAGGTTTAACACCAATATAAATAAATAATGAGTTCATTACAATACCTTAAAGTGGTGTTTTGTTTTCTTTCACTAACGGAGCTCACGAGATTTTCTGTTACGTTTTGTGTTGTGAAGTTTTCAAGTTTTGGGTAAAGATTTGATGGATTATGGATCAAGGATTGGCAAGAGCCTAAGCTTGGGGATGCGCAAGGCACCCCAAGGTAAAATTCAAGGACAACCAAAAACCTAAGCTTGGGGATGCCCCGGAAGGCATCCCCTCTTTCGTCTTCGTCTATTGGTAACTTTACTTGGGGCTATATTTTTATTCACCACATGATATGTGTTTTGCTTGGAGCGTCTTGTATGATTTGAGTCTTTGCTTTTAGTCTACCACCATCATCCTTGCTGTACACACCTTTTGAGAGAGACACACATGATTCGGAATTTGTTAGAATACTCTATGTGCTTCACTTATATCTTTTGAGCTATATAGTTTTTGCTCTAGTGCTTCACTTATATCTTTTAGAGCATGGTGGTGGTTTTATTTTATAGAAATTATTGATCTCTCATGCTTCACTTATATTATTTTGAGAGTCTTAAACAGCATGGTAATTTTCTTAAATTGAGAAATTAGTCCTAATATGATAGGCATCCAAGATTAGTAAAAACTTTCTTATAAGTGTGTTGAATACTAAGAGAAGTTTGATACTTGATAATTGTTTTGAGATATGAAGATGGTGATATTAGAGTCATGCTAGTTGAGTAGTTGTGAATTTGAGAAATACTTGTTCTAAAGTTTGTGATTCCCGTAGCATGCACGTATGGTGAACCGTTATGTGATGAAGTCGGAGCATGATTTATTGATTGATTGTCTTCCTTATGAGTGGCGGTCGGGGACGAGCGATGGTCTTTTCCTACCAATCTATCCCCCTAGGAGCATGCGCATAGTACTTTGTTTCGATAACTAATAGATTTTTGCAATAAGTATGTGAGTTCTTTATGACTAATGTTGAGTCCATGGATTATACGCACTCTCACCCTTCTACCATTGCTAGCCTCTCTAATACCGCGCACCTTTCACCGGTATCATACACCCACCATATACCTTCCTCAAAACAGCCACCATACCTACCTATTATGGCATTTCCATAGCCATTCCGAGATATATTGCCATGCAACTTACCACCGTTCCGTTTATTATGACACACTTCATCATTGTCATATTGCTTTGCATGATCATGTAGTTGACATCGTTTTTGTGGCAAAGCCACCTTTCATAATTTTTTATACATGTCACTCTTGATTCATTGCATATCTCGGTATACCGCCGGAGGAATTTACATAGTCATATTTTGTTCTAAGTATTGACTTGTAATTCTTGAGTTGTAAGTAATAAAAATGTGATGACCATCATTATTAGAGCATTGTCCCAAGTGAGGAAAGGATGATGGAGACTATGATCCCCCCACAAGTCAGGATGAGACTCCGGACGAAAAGAAAAAAAAGAGGCTATAAAAAAGAGAAAAAAGGCCCAAACAAAAAAACAAAAAAATAAAAATGAGAGAAAAAGAGAGAAGAGACAATGTT
Organism: Aegilops tauschii subsp. strangulata; assembly: GCF_002575655.3. Taxonomy (NCBI): domain Eukaryota; kingdom Viridiplantae; phylum Streptophyta; class Magnoliopsida; order Poales; family Poaceae; genus Aegilops; species Aegilops tauschii. Next base: position 411,222,810 of record NC_053037.3, on the reverse strand, counting down.
ACTATCCTTTTACCACACTTGTGCTTCAAAGTAGCACCATGATCTTCATGATAGAGAGTCTCCTATGTTGTCACTTTCATATACTAGTGGGAATTTTACATTATAGAACTTGGCTTGTATATTCCAATGATGGGCTTCCTCAAAATTGCCCTAGGTCTTCGTGAGCAAGCGAGTTGGATGCACACCCACTTAGTTTCTTTTGTTGAGCTTTCATACACTTATAGCTCTAGTGCATCCGTTGCATGGCAATCCCTACTCACTCACATTGATATCTATTAATGGGCATCTCCATAGCCCGTTGATACGCCTAGTTGATGTGAGACTATCTTCTCCTTTTTTGTCTTCTCCACAACCACCATTCTATTCCACATATAGTGCTATGTCCATGGCTCACGTTCATGTATTGCGTGAAGATTGAAAAAGCTTGAGGACATAAAAGTATGAAACAATTGCTTGGCTTGTCATCGGGGTTGTGCATGATTAAATACTTTGTGTGATGAAGATAGAGCATAGCCAGACTATATGATTTTGTAGGGATAACTTTCTTTGGCCATGTTATTTTGAGAAGACATGATTGCTTTGTTAGTATGCTTGAAGTATTATTATTTTCATGTCAATATTAAACTTTTGTCTTGAATCTTTTGGATCTGAATATTCATGCCATAATAAAAAGAATTACATTGAAAATTATGCTAAGAAGCATTCCACATCAAAAATTCTGTTTTTATCTTTTACCTACTCAAGGACGAGCAGGAATTAAGCTTGGGGATGCTTGATACGTCTCCAACGTATCTATAATTTTTTATTGTTCCATGCTATTATATTATCTGTTTTGGATGTTCAATGGGCTTATTTATACACATTTATATTATTTTTGGGACTAACCTATTAACCGGAGGCCCAGCCCAAGTTGCTGTTTTTTTTGCCTATTTCAGTGTTTCGCAAAAAAGGAATATCAAACGGAGTCCAAACGGAATAAAACCTTCGGGAGAGTTATTTTTGGAACAAACGTGATCCAGAGGACTTGGAGTGGACGTCAAGAAATCACGGAGGAGGCCACGAGGCAGGGGGGCGCGCCTACCCCCCTGGGCGCGCCCTCCACCCTCATGGGCCCCTCGTAGCTCCACCGACCTACTTCTTCCTCCTATATATACATAGGCACCCCGAAAACATCAGACAAGGAGCCAAAACCCTATTTCCACCGCCGCAACCTTCTGTACCCGTGAGATCCCATCTTGGGGCCTTTTTCGGCGCTCCGCCGAAGGGGGCATTGTTCATGGAGGGCTTCTACATCAACACCCTAGCCTCTCCGATGATGTGTGAGTAGTTTACCTTAGACCTTCGGGTCCATAGTTATTAGCTAGATGGCTTCTTCTCTCTCTTTGGATCTCAATACAAAGTTCTCCTCGATCTTCTTGGAGATCTATTCGATGTAATCTTCTTTTGCGGTGTGTTTGTCGAGATCCGACGAATTGTGGGTTTATGATCAAGATTATCTATGAACAATATTTGAATCTCCTCTGAATTCTTTTATGTATGATTGGTTATCTTTGCAAGTCTCTTCGAATTATCAGTTTGGTTTGGCCTACTAGATTGATCTTTCTTGCAATGGGAGAAGTGCATAGCTTTGGCTTCAATCTTGCGGTGCTCGATCCCAGTGTCAGTAGGGGAAATGACACGTATTGTATTGTTGCCATCGAGGATAAAAAGATGGGGTTTATATCATATTGCATGAGTTTATCCCTCTACATCATGTCATCTTGCTTAAAGCGTTACTCCGTTCTTATGAACTTAATACTCTAGATGCAAGCTTGATAGCGGTCGATGTGTGGAGTAATAGTAGTAGATGCAGGCAGGAGTCAGTCTACTTGTCACGGACGTGATGCCTATATACATGATCATACCTAGATATTCTCATAACTATGCTCAATTCTATCAATTGCTCGACAGTAATTTGTTCACCCACCGTAATACTTATGCTATCTTGAGCAAACCTATGGCCTCCGGGTCTATTTTCCATCATATTAATCTCCCATCAACAAGCTATTTCTTGCGCCGTCTATTTTGCTTTCTTTACTTTTAGTCTTTATCATAAAAATACCAAAAATATTATCTTATCATCTCTATCAGATGTCACTTTTGCTAGTGGCCGTGAAGGGATTGACAACCCCTTTATCGCGTTGGTTGCAAGGTTCTTATTTGTTTATGTAGGTACGAGGGACTTGCGTGTGGCCTCCTACTGGATTGATACCTTGGTTCTCAAAAACTGAGGGAAATACTTATGCTACTTTACTGCATCACCCTTTCCTCTTCAAGGGAAAACCAACGCAGTGCTCAAGAGGTAGCAACGACACCCTCACAAACGGCACCCTGTAGATGCTCGATCGTTCAATCTCTGGTGAATGCTCCTTCTGGTGTCGGGTGGTAGGTGCGACATATGCCAACGGGTGGCTTATCATTGTGGGAGCCAGTAAGACATCGCCGGTGCCTGGTGTGACACCCAAAATTTCATTTGGATTTTTCAAAAATTTTACTTGACTTGAGGGAGGTGATTTAAAAATTTTCTTCAAAAGAACCCTCCCTTTCAAAATGTTTTTTTTGGCAAGGGTTTTATTTGGATTCACCCAAGACTTGAATTTGGTCTTGGAGATTCTTTCTTTTTTTATTTGGACTCAAACCAAAATACTTTTCACTTGGGAAAAATGCCTTTTGAAAATTCTTTTGAAGTTGCCCTATGGCTTTTGGAATGATTCTTTGCCCCTTTCAACAAACCTCTCTTGCCATGACCTTAGTGCAAATCCACTCCCATAAACCTTTCCTCATCTTTGGATCATGATTTACATCAAATCCAGCAAGTTGAACCTCTCCATGTATTTATTTTCCCATTTATTTCTTATCAAAACAATTTCTACCTTCTATTCTAGCCCTTGGAGATTTACAAAGGAGCTACCATTTCTGTTTTGATTTTTGCCCTCAAACCAATTTCCCTTCCTAGTCCTTTGAGCCCTCAACCAAGATCCATGAAGATCCACTGGTCTCCAGTTCAAATTTTTCAAACTATACTTGCTGCAAGTTTGGACCAGATTTGCCAAATTTGATGAAATTCATTTAAATCCTTCTCCTAAAATTCTGATAGAAATCAGGCAGCCTCTGGGTGCATTGAGAGGTCACCTCACCAAGTCCCAGCCCCAGGAAAATTTTTCTGCTTGCCAAATCATTTCATCGAACACCTGCTGGGCACTGTTGCTATCAAGTTCAGTCAAGTTCAGTTAACAGTGGCTGAAACCACTGTCGTTTTCTTCAATGTTCGATCTCAATCTTGCCAGTGCCCCGGTGTCGCCTTGCTCCCCGTCCCCTCCCCCTTGTTCCTGCGCCGCACGATCCCCTGGAACCTTGCGGACGTCGGTGACGAGCAGGAGGAGGTGCGCCGCCCCGTGACCGACGGCAGCGGCAGCTTTGCGGCCGCCAGAGAGGGACGCAGCGTAGACGGTGCCACCCGGCGCCGCCCAAGCCACCGGAGGCCGCCGCGTGGTCTTCCACTCCCCAGTGCGCGCTGCCACCCTCGTCGTGAACCGCTGGGCGCGGAGCGCGCTCTCTGCCGCCGTCGTGCCCGTGCGGCCACCCCACCGTGGACCGGCGCCATTACGCCAAGACCGACCGGGATTAGCAGGGGAACGGCACTAGTACACCTCACTGATGCTGTCTGGCCACTTAGGCTCCCTGCCAAGACACTACCTCGCCGTAATTGCTCGCCGGAGCAACCCCGTTCACGGCCACCCCCTCGATCCGCTTATAAATAGAGGCCCCGAGCTTCAACTCGAACCCACACCACCCCTGCACTCCACCTAGACCACACCAAGCCACTGGAAGAGCCCCGAGGGAGCTTTCTTCCCCGACTCCGGCCGCCGCGACCCGCCACGGGATCCAGCTCGATTCGCTCCCGTGCGTGCACCTCCACCCTTCAACTCTTGCCAGTAGCTTCCCTATGCACCCACTCTCCTGACCCGCGCTTCAATTCGGAGTTTGCAGCACCCACCGGAGTTCTCCACCATCACCCGAGCCGCCGTCCGCCGGAGAAAGTGTCGCCGTCGACGTGGTGCTCTCCGTCGGTCGAGTCCACCACCCACTGACGCGGAAGGACATGCTGAAGCTCTTGGTACACTCCGATCTCCCTGTCTCGCCGTGGTTCGACGCCGGCGACCACCGCAATCTTCGGGCGCTGGCGAACTTTTTAAGCCTGACATGTGGACCCCCCTGTCAGCCTCTATTCTCTTCTCCCTCGAAACGTTTTCTGTTGGCGCCTTCGGGCAAATACGTTTTCCCTTTGAGCTAGCGCGTTTCTTTCCGAAGCATTTTCTGTTTTCTCAGTTAAGCCCCTGGAACTTCTCTGTTTCATTACAGATGGGTCCCTGGACAGAAACCCTTATAACTTTTTAATAAAAAGTGATTTTTGAGTGATTCTTTTTCTGACAATCTTATAATTTTGTCTAGTTTTTTATGAGATTTATTTGGAAAATTTTTGGAACAACTTTTATGCACGCGTTGGTTTTCACGTTAGTATGCCTTTGCGCTATACCGTAGGTTCCGGAAGAGGTGACAGAGCTGCGAACTTCGCCGAGCTAGACTCCGACTTCTCCGAACCAGGCAAGCATGTTTGAACCTTTGATATGATAGGTGTTTTGCATGTTTGCGTGAAAGGTTGTGCGTGGCATATGAGTATCGGTGAGTATCTCGTTGCTCGTGAGGCAACTACCCGTGTGTTCCAAAGTTACTGTGATCTCTGATGAGAGATGGCCTAGTCATGTGGTGACATGAAGGGCAGTAAGGTGGTACTGTTGTAGCATGCCAACCTTGCGTCATCCGATAATTTCCGACGTTAACGTGGACGGAGTCACGTTATCGTTCTCCCCCCTTCCGTGCTACCACTTGTTTTCTGCCAGAATGCGGTTTAGTAAGTTGGTAACCTCTTTCCGTGTACACACCAAACAGAGGGGCCGGGATGATGGTTCCATGGCCCTGGATTAAAGCCAGTCATCCGGTCAGGGGGCATGGGTGTTTCCGGTTGGGACCGAGAGGGGGGCACCCCTTAGAGCGCGTGTATAGAAATTTGATCCCATGCTACACGAGGTTGTAGCCTCCCCGTCTCAAGGTTTTTCTTGAACGTTGCCGAGGGTGATTCCTGGCTTCGGATTGTTGAATGGGTGTGTACTGGTTAGATGTGTTTCTTCCAAAACACCATTAACGGAACTAGTCCCCGTGACTACTGAAATCCGTTGGCTGTGGTTAAAGTACAAACTCTACAGAGTCAAATCCTTCCGAGTCATCGTATCCATGGTCCAGTAACGTGATCAGCGTATCCATGTCTATGTCGTAGCCTCGTGGTATATTCTTCTTTCCGGTAAGCGAGCATGAGTAGTAAACTTAGCTGAACGTTATTCCTGTGGATGGACTAACCCTGTTGTTTATCTCATGTCTGATTATTCTCTTGATATGATTTAAGATTTATGAGCTACTAAGTTATGAATATAAGCCCTTTATGTGATATCGCTCAGACGTCCGACTGTGGCATGTTTGTCTCTTACTTTCAATATAAGCCCTTTATGTGATGTCACTCAGACGTCCGACTGTGGCATGTTTGTCTCTTACTTTCAATATGAGCCCTGTATGTGATGTCGCTCAGACGTCCGACTGTGGCACGCACTGTCTTTTATTTTCTGTTATAAGCCCTTTACGTGGTGTCGCCCCGACGCCCGACTGCGGCATTATTATTCTTGCAGTTTCCTCTCGAGGAGTCATTCAGACCCTCGTTTGGCACCGGTATTATTATTCTTGCAGCTTCCTCTCGAGGAGTCATTCAGACCCTCGTTTGGCACCCAGTATTTATTTTGGGATTTCGGGAGGACTACCGCCCGACTTCTCTGTTATTTTCCCATGCATCATTATCTCTATGTCTGAACGCACTTGTTAATCTATTCATATGCTTCATGTTTACATTTGTTATATCTTATGTCCGAACTATCTTGCGAGTACTTTCATAGTACTCACCTGGCTTGTTGATTTGGCCAGATGTTGACGAAGGCAATCTCCTGGATGAAGAGTTTGATAGTGCGTCCGACGCCTAGAGGAGTCCCAGTCAGTCCTGTGCGATCCCGGATATTGGTCACTTGTATTATATACGCTTCCGCCACCCGCAATAAGTCTCCTCGAGCCTCACTCCGACGCTCGAAGAGCTGTAGTTTTTAGGAGTCATATCACCCACTTCGCGGTGATATTTCCACCACCGTTGTTATCGTGAGTTAGTAGTTATGCCACCCTATCCGCCGTTATGTTTATTCGGCGTGCATGTAATAAATTGTTGAGCAGTCCCCGGTCAACCTTGTATTATGTTCAGTACTCCTGGTATTTTTTTTCTGTGACCAAGATATTGTCTACCAGTGAGAAGGAATTCTTCTTTACTGGTCCGTAAAAGGGATTGGTCTCTCAATAAATATTTTATTGAAAAACCGGTCGTGACAAGCTTGGTATCAGAGCCAGGCTGACTGTAGGAAGCCACTAGGTGCGATCGCTAATCGGTTATTAGCGTCTTTTGTGCTTGTTCAGCATTTTGCAAATGTAGCTAATTTTTCTGTTGGTCATCATAAATTTATGACATGACTACTCAGAATTCTTGCCTACTTTTGTAGATGGCTGGCAGCAACTGCGAGACTCGAGTGTTCACGAACGTGCCCGAGGGGTTTTTCAAACTCCTCGTCTCCATCACCAAGCTCACGATCGGACCAGCGACTCGCCCGGAGTTCACGCTTTACCAGCACAAGCTCAGCGACGACGTGTCTATGCACCAAGCTGTGGTGCAATTCAAGGGAGGACGTTCTGCGTCTCGCCACTTCCGTTTTGTGGTAAGGGCCATGCCTACGGAGAGGCATGCCATGCAGATGGCTGCCCGTGAGGCGATAGCTCGCCTTCGGGATATCCTTCTATGATGAAGACTCGTCGCTACCGCTACCTCCCATGCCATGTGCCATACACTTGTCACTATGCATTCGCCTGCCATAGGGGAGAACGAGATGAAGCCATCAAGATGGTTGTGGAGTATCTCAAGGCTCTGGAGGAGTCTTTCGACAACCTCGTGGACAATCTTGTGGCTGCCCGCGTGGACTTAGTCCGGGGCGGTCCTGCCAGCAGGAAGGAGCTTCTCCTCACAACACCGCCTCTGACATTCGTCTCGTCTTCAGCCTCTTATGCACCGGCCGTTTTGGCCACTGCTCGCCGTCTGCCTACCACTGAGGAGTTCGACCGAGTCATCGCTCCTACTCCAGTCAGAGCTGCACCGCCTGTCGCCCCCGTACCATCACCGCAGCGCAGTGCTACGCGCCAGGAACCTGCTAGAGAGGAGGTGGAGGTTGAATCCCCTACACCACTGAGTCTTGCCCTCGGCAAGGGAAAGGACATCGTCACCATCTCCGACTGAGTACGCCGAGTAGCCGCACGTTATGTCTGATTGTATGATGTGTTTTATCTGTACGGTAGTTTGTATTAGTGTGTTCGCTGCTTTCCGGAGGAGTATGCTAGTCTAAATAACATGTCAGGATTGTGTACGCACATCCTGAGTGCTGTATCGTGTGTTTGCTTTTCGCGTGTTAGATTTGGGTTAAACAGTTCGCCTCCATGCAAAATCGTTTATGCTTTCTTGAAAAATCTTGAGGTCTTTTAAGTTTTTGCCTTTGCAAGATTGTCCTTGTGCCACACAGTTCTTCTCATGTGTTTTGCAAAATAATACCCCAGACTGGAAAAATGTCTCGTCCGTGGACTCGTTCCATGCCCAATCAGCCAGAAGAAGTTTATGGGACACAGACTAGCAACAATTTCACTCAGGGTCAGTCCAGTCAACAGGACAGCGAAGCAGCCCTGTCTCAAGTATGCCGTCTCTTCGAACAAAGCCAGCAATAGCACCAAGAGATGATGAATCACGTCATCAATATCGGAAACCACCGTGAACCCTATCAACCACATTCCAAGTTATCTGAGTTACAGAAGACTCGCCCTTCAACGTTTGCTCACACCGATAGGCCGCTAGAAGCCGATGATTGGCTTCGTGACATCGAAAGGAAGCTGATTATTGCTCAGTGTTCAGATCATGAGAAGGTGCTTTATGCACCACACTACCTTACTGGAGCAGCTGCAGCATGGTGGGAAAACTTCCTACACATGCACCCCAGGGAGCACAACATCACCTGGGAAGAGTTCAAGGAAGGCTTTCGTGGGGCACACATCCCCAGGAGCATCATAAAAATCAAGAAGAGAGAGTTTGATGACCTCAAGCAGAGAGGCATGTCAGTGACAGAATACAACGGTCAGTTTACCCAACTATCTCGTTATGCCTACGACGAGCATATGATTGAGAACAAGAGGATGGAGAAATTCTTGGACGGCCTGGCACCAGCTCTAAGATGCCAACTGGTGGTACACACTTTCCAGGATTTTAAAACTCTGGTTGACAAGGCCATTACCTTGGAGAATGAGCGCCGCAGCCTGGAGGATATCCGTAAGAGGAAAAGGGACAAGACGACCCTCGCTCGCAACAACCGAAGCAAGACTGAGGTTCCAAAGACAGGAGCAAGGAAATCCACGACTACTGATCTAAGGCCCGCCAGACAGTTTCATGCCAGGGACAAGGAGTTCACGTACCATCCAGGGGTCACATGCTATGCTTGTGGAGAAGAAGGGCACTATGCTAAACAGTGCCCAAAACCAAGGAACTCGGCCCCCAAGCCAAACAATGGTGGAAACAATCCAGCCCCCAAGCGCAACAATATCAATCCCAACAACAACCACAGGAAGGGTCACCTAAACCATGTGGCCAGGGAAGAAGCGCAGAATGCCCCAGACATCGTGCTCGGTACGTTCCCTGTCAACACAGTACCTCCCACGGTTTTGTTTGATTCTGGAGCTTCCCATTCGTTCGTTTCGAAGAGTTTTGTTTTGCAACATGGTTTTTCGATACTTCCCTTGGAAAAATCTATGATCATCAAGTCCCCCGGAAATAAGCAAATCGCTCAGAGTTACTGCCAAGGAGTGATCATTGAGTTCGAAGGACTACAACTCCAAGCAAATCTCATCGTGTTGGAAAATAAAGGACTGGATGTCATTTTAGGGATGGACTGGTTAACCACCAACAAAGGATTCATTGACTGTTTCAATCGGACCGTGATTCTCACTCACCATCATGGCAAGACAATAACGGTTATAACTCAAGAAAGGCCACGGTCACGGCAACCAAAACTGAACAAAGTGGACATTTCAGAACTGAGAAAAGTTCCAGTGGTATGCGAGTTTCCTGACGTATTTCCTGAAGAACTACCAGGCATGCCACCAGACCGAGAGATAGAGTTCAGCATCGAGCTAGCACCTGGCACCGCTCCCATCTATAAGAAACCTTATAGAATGGCACCCTCAGAATTGGTAGAGTTGAAGAAGCAGATAAAGGAATTATTGGACAAAGGCTTTATTCGAGCCAGCTCCTCACCATGGGGTTCGCCAGTTTTATTCGCCAAGAAAAAGGATGGGACACTGAGATTGTGTATAGACTATCGAGCTCTCAATATGGTCACCATCAAAAACAAATATCCGATGCCATGGATAAATGATTTGTTTGACCAGCTCGCACAAGCCAAGGTGTTCTCAAAAATTGATTTGAGATCGGGGTATCACCAATTGAAAGTACGGACAGAAGATATCCCCAAGACAGCATTCACTTCCAGATATGGGTTATATGAGTTCACAGTGATGCCTTTTGGACTAACGAACGCCCCCGCATATTTCATCCACCTCATGAACAAAGTGTTTATGAAATTTATGGACAAATTTGTTGTGGTGTTCATTGACGATATTCTGGTATATTCAAGGACACCAGAAGAGCATGCTGAGCATCTCAGAATTGTTTTGGGAGAATTAAGGAAACATCAGTTGTATGCCAAATTTAGCAAGTGTGAATTCTGGCTAAGACAAGTTGGTTTCCTAGGCCACATATTAAACCAAGAAGGCGTGGCCGTAGACCCAGAGAAAGTCAAAGCCATACTTGACTGGAAGCCACCCGCCAACGTGACAGATGTGCGGAGTTTCCTGGGAATGGCCGGATATTACAGAAGATTTATTGAAGGGTTCTCCACTGTGGCAAAACCAATGACACAATTGCTCAAGAAGGACAAGAAGTTTGTATGGACGGAAGCATGCGAGAAAAGCTTCCAAGAGCTCAAGAAGAAACTAACCACCGCACCGGTCTTAACTGTGCCAGACATACACAAGAGTTTTGAAGTGTATTGTGACGCATCTCGGAAGGGCCTCGGATGTGTGCTGATGCAGGATGGCAAAGTTGTCGCGTATGCTTCCAGGCAGCTGCGAAAACATGAGGAAAATTACCCAACACATGACTTGGAGCTAGCAGCAGTCATACATGCACTCAAGGAGTGGAGGCACTTTCTGTTGTGAAATCGCTGTGAAATATATACGGACCATAAGAGCCTTAAATATATTTTCACTCAACCAGAGCTAAACTTACTCCAACGACGCTGGTTGGAATTGGTCAAGGACTATGATGTCGGTATTCACTACCATCCAGGGAAAGCAAATGTAGTGGCCGATGCCCTTAGTCGAAACCCCAGCCCGGACAACGACGGTCCACAAAACTTGAGGCTTGAGTTTCAGCAAGAGTTCGCCAGGCTCAACATGGTGTTAGTCTCTGAGGGCACCATATCAAATCTGGAGATACAACCCACCCTAGTGGAACAAATTAAGAAGGCTCAACAGGGACATCCCAGCATCGAAGGTATAAGAAAGAAAATGAACCTTGGTAAGGCTTCAGAGTTCGTCACAGACAGTGAAGGAATATTATGGTACGGAGACAGACTTTGCGTACCTAACATTGAGGAACTCAAGCAACAAATCCTAACCGAAAGCCACACCGCTCCATACTCGATCCACCCTGGAGGAACCAAAATGTACAAGGACATTCAGGAAAGATTTTGGTGGCACGGTATGAAAAGGGATATAGCCACATTTATTGCTTGTTGCGATTCATGTCAGCGCATCAAGGCCGAGCATCAAAAGCCAGCAGGGCTACTCCAGCCAAACAGGATACCGGAGTGGAAATGGGATGAAATAGGAATGGACTTCATTGTCGGACTACCTCGATCACAACGCGGAAATGACGCCATATGGGTCATCACAGACCGACTAACCAAGGTTGCTCATTTCATTCCCGTGAAGACTACCTACTCCACACAAAGGCTGGCCAAGCTTTATCTCTCCAGTATAGTTTGTTTGCATGGAGTCCCAAAGACTATAATATCCGACCGAGGCACACAATTTGTCTCCAAATTTTGGGATCACCTGCAACAAGCTCTGGGCACACAGCTAGCTTTCAGTACAGCGTACCACCCTCAGACTGATGGACAAACGGAACGTGTGAACCAAATCCTAGAGGATATGCTGAGAGCCTGTGTGCTCACCTATGGGTCCAGTTGGGAAGAGAGTTTTCCGTATGCCGAGTTTGCTTACAACAACAGTTACCAAGCCAGCTTGCAAATGGCACCCTTTGAAGCATTGTACGGACGGAGGTGTCGTACCCCACTGAATTGGTCAGAAACAGGTGACAGTCGTATCTTCGGCCCAGACATGCTCAAGGAGGCCGAGGAGAAAGTTAAACAGATCAGGGACAGACTCAAGACAGCACAGAGCCGACAAAAGAGCTACTATGATCAAAAACATCGTGAGGTCAGCTTTGAACCCGGTGATTCCGTATACCTACGAGTGTCTCCTATGAGGGGCCTGCAACGGTTCAAAATTAAGGGGAAGCTAGCCCCGAGATTTATTGGACCATTCTGTATAATTGCACGAAGAGGCACGGTAGCCTACCAACTAGACCTACCCGAGGAGCTGTCAGACGTCCATGACGTATTCCACGTCTCACAATTGAGAAAATGTGTAAGTAACCCGGAGAAGCATGTATCTCATGAGAGCATTGATGTACAACCAGACCTCACCTACAGAGAGAGGCCAGTGAAGATACTGGAAGTGTCTGAACGGAGGACCCATCAGAAAACGACAAAATTTTTCAGAGTTCAGTGGAGCAACCACACTGAGGATGAAGCTACATGGGAAAGGGAAGATTTTCTTCAGGCGGAATATCCATATCTATTCGAGGATCAGCTGAAATCTCGAGGACGAGATTTTTCCTAAGGGGGTAGGTGTTGTGACACCCAAAATTTCATTTGGATTTTTCAAAAATTTTACTTGACTTGAGGGAGGTGATTTAAAATTTTTCTTCAAAAGAACCCTCCCTTTCAAAATGTTTTTTTGGCAAGGGTTTTATTTGGATTCACCCAAGACTTGATTTTGGTCTTGGAGGTTCTTTCTTTTTTTATTTGGACTCAAACCAAAATACTTTTCACTTGGGAAAAATGCCTTTTGAAAATTCTTTTGAAGTTGCCCTATGGCTTTTGGAATGATTCTTTGCCCCTTTCAACAAACCTCTCTTGCCATGACCTTAGTGCAAATCCACTCCCATAAACCTTTCCTCATCTTTGGATCATGATTTACATCAAATCCAGCAAGCTGAACCTCTCCATGTATTTATTTTCCCATTTATTTCTTATCAAAACAATTTCTGCCTTCTATTCTAGCCCTTGGAGATTTACAAAGGAGCTACCATTTTTGTTTTGATTTTTGCCCTCAAACCAATTTCCCTTCCTAGTCCTTTGAGCCCTCAACCAAGATCCATGAAGATCCACTGGTCTCCAGTTTAAATTTTTCAAACTATACTTGCTGCAAGTTTGGACCAGATTTGCCAAATTTGATGAAATTCATTTAAATCCTTCTCCTAAAATTCTGAGAAAAATCAGGCAGCCTCTGGGTGCATTGAGAGGTCACCTCACCAAGTCCCAGCCCCAGGAAAATTTTTCTGCTTGCCAAATCATTTCATCGAACACCTGCTGGGCACTGTTGCTATCAAGTTCAGTCAAGTTCAGTTAACAGTGGCTGAAACCACTGTCGTTTTCTTCAGTGTTCGATCTCAATCTCGCCAGTGCCCCGGTGTCGCCTTGCTCCCCGTCCCCTCCCCCTTGTTCCTGCGCCGCACGATCCCCTGGAACCTTGCGGACGTCGGCGACGAGCAGGAGGAGGTGCGCCGCCCCGTGACAGACGGCAGTGGCGGCTTTGCGGCCGCCAGAGAGGGACGCAGCGTAGACGGCGCCACCCTGCGCCGCCCAAGCCACCGGAGGCCGCCGCGTGGTCTTCCACTTCCCAGTGCGCGCTGCCACCCTCGTCGTGAACCGCTGGGCGCGGAGCGCGCTCTCTGCCGCCGTCGTGCCTGTGCGGCCACCCCACCGTGGACCGGCGCCATTACGCCAAGACCGACCGGGATTAGCAGGGGAACGGCACCAGTACACCTAACTGATGCTGTCTGGCCACTTAGGCTCCCTGCCAAGACACTACCTCGCCGTAATTGCTCACCGGAGCAACCCCGTTCACGGCCACCCCCTCGATCCGCTTATAAATAGAGGCCTCGAGCTTCAACTCGAACCCACACCACCCATGCACTCCACCTAGACCACACCAAGCCACTGGAAGAGCCCCGAGGGAGCTTTCTTCCCCGACTCCGGCCGCCACGACCCGCCACGGGATCCATCTTGATTCGCTCCCATGCATGCACCTCCACCCTTCAACTCTTGCCAGTAGCTTCCCTATGCACCCACTCTCCTGACCCACGCTTCAATTCGGAGTTTGCAGCACCCACCGGAGTTCTCCACCATCACCCGAGCCGCCGTCCGCCGGAGAAAGTGTCGCCGTCGACGTGGTGCTCTCCGTCGGTCGAGTCCACCACCCACCGACGCGGAAGGACACGCTGAAGCTCTTGGTACACTCCGATCTCCCTGTCTCGCCGTGGTTCGACGCCGGCGACCACCGCAATCTTCGGGCGCCGGTGAACTTTTTAAACCTGACATGTGGACCCCCCCTGTCAGCCTCTATTCTCTTCTCCCTCAAAACGTTTTCTGTTGGCGCCTCCAGGCAAATACGTTTTCCCTTTGAGCTAGCGCGTTTCTTTCCGAAGCGTTTTCTGTTTTCTCAGTTAAGCCCCTGGAACTTCTCTGTTTCATTGCAGATGGGTCCCTGGACAGAAACCCTTATAACTTTTTAATAAAAAGTGATTTTTGAGTGATTCTTTTTCTGACAATCTTATAATTTTGTCTAGTTTTTTATGAGATTTATTTGGAAAATTTTTGGAACAACTTTTATGCACGTGTTGGTTTTCACGTTAGTATGCCTTTGCGCTATACCGTAGGTTCCGGAAGAGGTGACGGAGCTTCGAACTTCGCCGAGCTAGACTCCGACTTCTCCGAACCAGGCAAGCATGTTTGAACCTTTGATATGATAGGTGTTTTGCATGTTTGCGTGAAAGGTTGTGCGTGGCATATGAGTATCGGTGAGTATCTCGTTGCTTGTGAGGCAACTACCCGTGTGTTCCAAAGTTACTGTGATCTCTGATGAGAGATGGCCTAGTCATGTGGTGACATGAAGGGCAGTAAGGTGGTACTGTTGTAGCATGCCAGCCTTGCGTCATCCGATAATTTCCGACGTTAACGTGGACGGAGTCACGTTATCGTTCTCCCCCCTTCCGTGCTACCACTTGTTTTCTGCCAGAATGCGGTTTAGTAAGTTGGTAACCTCTTCCCGTGTACACACCAAACAGAGGGGCCGGGATGATGGTTCCATGGCCCTGGATTAAAGCCAGTCATCCGGTCAGGGGGCATGGGTGTTTCCGGTTGGGACCGAGAGGGGGGCACCCCTTAGAGCGCGCGTATAGAAATTTGATCCCATGTTACGCGAGGTTGTAGCCTCCCCGTCTCAAGGTTTTTCTTGAACGTTGCCGAGGGTGATTCCTGGCTTCGGATTGTTGAATGGGTGTGTACTGGTTAGATGTGTTTCTTCCAAAACACCGTAAACGGAACTAGTCCCCGTGACTACTGAAATCCGTTGGCTGTGGTTAAAGTACAAACTCTACAGAGTCAAATCCTTCCGAGTCATCGTATCCATGGTCCAGTAACATGATCAGCGTATCCATGTCTATGTCGTAGCCTCGTGGTATATTCTTCTTTCCGGTAAGCGAGCATGAGTAGTAAACTTAGCTGAACATTATTCCTGTGGATGGACTAACCCTGTTGTTTATCTCATGTCTGATTATTCTCTTGATATGATTTAAGATTCATGAGCTACTAAGTTATGAATATAAGCCCTTTATGTGATATCGCTCAGACGTACGACTGTGGCATGTTTGTCTCTTACTTTCAATATAAGCCCTTCATGTGATGTCGCTCAGACGTCCGACTGTGGCATGTTTGTCTCTTACTTTCAATATGAGCCCTGTATGTGATGTCGCTCAGACGTCCGACTGTGGCACGCACTGTCTTTTATTTTCTGTTATAAGCCCTTTATGTGGTGTCGCCCCGACGCCCGACTGCGGCATTATTATTCTTGCAGTTTCCTCTCGAGGAGTCATTCAGACCCTCGTTTGGCACTGGTATTATTATTCTTGCAGCTTCCTCTCGAGGAGTCATTCAGACCCTCGTTTGGCACCCAGTATTTATTTTGGGATTTCGGGAGGACTACCGCCCGACTTCTCTGTTATTTTCCCATGCATCATTATCTCTATGTCTGAACGCACTTGTTAATCTATTCATATGCTTCATGTTTACATTTGTTATATCTTATGTCCGAACTATCTTGTGAGTACTTTCATAGTACTCAGCTGGCTTGTTGATTTGGCCAGATGTTGACGAAGGCAATCTCCTGGATGAAGAGTTTGATAGTGCGTCCGACGCCTAGAGGAGTCCCAGTCAGTCCTGTGCGATCCCGGATATTGGTCACTTGTATTATATACGCTTCCGCCACCCGCAATAAGTCTCCTCGAGCCTCACTCCGACGCTCGAAGAGCTGTAGTTTTCAGGAGTCATATCACCCACTTCGCGGTGATATTTCCACCACCGTTGTTATCGTGAGTTAGTAGTTATGCCACCCTATCCGCCGTTATGTTTATTCGGCGTGCATGTAATAAATTGTTGAGCAGTCCCCGCTCAACCTTGTATTATGTTCAGTACTCCTGGTATTTTTTTTTCTGTGACCAAGATATTGTCTACCAGTGAGAAGGAATTCTTCTTTACTGGTCCGTAAAAGGGATTGGTCTCTCAATAAATATTTTATTGAAAAACCGGTCGTGACAAGCTTGGTATCAGAGCCAGGCTGACTGTAGGAAGCCACTAGGTGCGATCGCTAATCGTTTATTAGCGTCTTTTGTGCTTGTTCAACATTTTGCAAATGTAGCTAATTTTTCTGTTGGCCATCATAAATTTATGACATGACTACTCAGAATTCTTGCCTACTTTTGTAGATGGCTGGCAGCAACTGCGAGACTCGAGTGTTCACGAACGTGCCCGAGGGGTTTGTCAAACTCCTCGTCTCCATCACCAAGCTCGCGATCGGGCCAGTGACTCGCCTGGAGTTCACGCTTTACCAGCACAAGCTCAGCGACGACGTGTCTATGCACCAAGCCGTGGTGTAATTCAAGGGAGGACGTTCTGCGTCTCGCCACTTCCGTTTTGTGGGAAGGGCCATGCCTACGGAGAGGCATGCCATGCAGATGGCTGCCCGTGATGAAGACTCGTCGCTACCGCTACCTCCCATGCCATGTGCCATACACTTGTCACTATGCATTCGCCTGCCATAGGGGAGAACGAGATGAAGCCATCGAGATGGTTGTGGAGTATCTCAAGGCTCTGGAGGAGTCTTTCGACAACCTCGTGGACGATCTTGTGGCTGCCCGCATGGACTTAGTCCGGGGCGGTCCTGCCAGCAGGAAGGAGCTTCTCCTCACAGCACCGCCTCTGACATTCGTCTCGTCTTCAGCCTCTTATGCACCGGCCGTTTTGGCCACTGCTTGCCGTCTGCCTACCACTGAGGAGTTCGACCGAGTCATCGCTCCTACTCCAGTCAGAGCTGCACCACCTGTTGCCCCCGTACCATCACCGCAGCGCAGTGCTACGCGCCAGGAACCTGCTAGAGAGGAGGTGGAGGTTGAATCCCCTACACCGCTGAGTCTTGCCCTCGGCAAGGGAAAGGACATCGTCACCATCTCCGACTGAGTACGCCGAGTAGCCGCACGTTATGTCTGCTTGTATGATGTGTTTTATTTGTGCGCTAGTTTGTATTAGTGTGTTCGCTGCTTTCCGGAGGAGTATGCTAGTCTAAATAACATGTCAGGATTGTGTACGCACATCCTGAGTGTTGTATCGTGTGTTTGCTTTTCGCGTGTTAGATTTGGGTTAAACAGTTCGCCTCCATGCAAAATCGTTTATGCTTTCTTGAAAAATCTTGAGGTCTTTTAAGTTTTTGCCTTTGCAAGATTTTCCTTGTGCCACACAGTTCTTCTCATGTGTTTTGCAAAATAATACCCCAGACTGGAAAAATGTCTCGTCCGTGGGCTCGTTCCATGCCCAATCAGCCAGAAGAAGTTTATGGGACACAGACTAGCAACAATTTCACTGAGGGTCAGTCCAGTCAACAGGACAGCGAAGCAGCCCTGTCTCAAGTATGCCGTCTCTTCGAACAAAGCCAGCAACAGCACCAAGAGATGATGAATCACGTCATCAATATTGGAAACCACCGTGAACCCTATCAACCACATTCCAAGTTATCTGAGTTACAGAAGACTCGCCCTTCAACATTTGCTCACACCGATAGGCCGCTAGAAGCCGATGATTGGCTTCGTGACATCGAAAGGAAGCTGATTATTGCTCAGTGTTCAGATCATGAGAAGGTGCTTTATGCACCACACTACCTTACTGGAGCAGCTGCAGCATGGTGGGAAAACTTCCTACACATGCACCCCAGGGAGCACAACATCACCTGGGAAGAGTTCAAGGAAGGCTTTCGTGGGGCACACATCCCCAGGAGCATCATAAAAATCAAGAAGAGAGAGTTTGATGACCTCAAGCAGAGAGGCATGTCAGTGACAGAATACAACGGTCAGTTTACCCAACTATCTCGTTATGCCTACGACGAGCATATGACTGAGAACAAGAGGATGGAGAAATTCTTGGACGGCCTGGCACCAGCTCTAAGATGCCAACTGGTGGTACACACTTTCCCGGATTTTAGAACTCTGGTTGACAAGGCCATTACCTTGGAGAATGAGCGCCGCAGCCTGGAGGATATCCGTAAGCAGAAAAGGGACAAGACGACCCTCGCTCGCAACAACCGAAGCAAGACTGAGGTTCCAAGGACAGGAGCAAGGAAATCCACGACTACTGATCTCTATGGCCCAAAGCAGGCCGCACGCCTTCTGGCGGCAGTTTCTGGACGTCGTTAGGGCGCAATAATCGCGGGACGTGGGGGAGTGGGCGCAGTTAATCCCACGTTCCCCCACGCCTCGCCTCCTCGGCTTCACCGCACGAGGCTATAAGTAGCGGAGGAGGGGAAGCGGCAGACGCTCGCACGCTCATCCTCTCTCCGCCATCTTCTTCCTCCTCCTTTCCATCGCAGCAGCATCTTGCCGTCGCGCCGTCCCACCAATCTTCGCACCACCCCGCAGCTTTGCCGCCGCGGGGCCGTGCTTTCTCCGCCACCGCACCCTTTCTCGCCAGCTTCTCGCCATCACGCAGTACGGCGGAGACTGGGACGGCTCCAACGTCCATACGGACCACATCGACTTCCTCCGCAAGATGCGGCGGTTGCCCGGCAAGGACCAGGTGCGGGTCCGTCTCGCGCCGGAGAAGGAGATCACGCCGGCGCCGGAGGAAGGCAAGCGGGTAATCTTTCGCACGCACTTCCTGCGCGGCCTCGGTCTGCCCGCGAGCACCTTCTTCCGCTCCTTCCTCGAGTTTTATCAGCTCCAGCCGCACCACCTCACTCCAAACATGGTGGTGCTGCTGTCCGCCTTCGTCACTCTGTGCAAGGGCTTTCTTGGCGTTCTTCCCACCCTCAAGCTCTGGGGGGAATTCTCCCAAACCAAGCTCGGCACCCGCATGCAGGGCGTGCTGGCTCAGAGCGGCGCCTTCATCGCGGTGCGGAGGCCGGCAGCCGACAACCCCTTCCCTGTCATCATGCTGATCCAGTCGGTGAAGCGCTGGCAGAAATCGTACTTCTACGTGAAGAACGTCGCCCCGCAAGGCGACTACGTCAACTTGCCGGCTTGCGTAGCCGTCCCGCCGGTTGGGAGGCGGCCCCAGTGGTCCAATCGGGCCGTGACGCTGTCACCGGCTGGAGCCGCGGCCGTCGCCCGACTCCGGGTAATGATCCAGTCGGAGGGCCTGACTGGGTCCGACTTGCTGGCCGCCTTCGTCATGCGCCGGGTGCTCCCGCTTCAAAGCCACCCTCATCTGATCTGTCAGATGAGCGGCCAACTCGATCCGAGTCGGATGTGCACCAAGGAGATGCCTCATGACGAGGTGGCTCATATGGTGAATTATCTCGCGAACTGCAGGCTCTCCGCAGAGTGGCAGTTTGGCAAGGATCCGTACTCCCGTGCTCATCCCCTGCCTACGGTATGCTTTCTTTATCTTTTCTTCTTTTAGTTTTGTCACCAAGTTTTTCTTGGCCGACTCTGACCAGTTGGCACGTCTTGGCAGAGCCCTCTCCTTCATCCTGCGGCCGGGACAGCGGGGGCGGATCGCCGATTTCTCCCCGACCGGGCGGAGCATGACTTGGAGGACCCCGACTTGGGGGCGGCCGCCATGGACGACAACACCGAGGCGGGAGGCGGCGAAGCAGGCGGCGACGCAGGCGGCTCCGGGCTTGGAGCCAGCTTCGAGGACTGGCCGGATGACGACGAGGGGGAAATCGTCCCATGCCGCCAGCCGGCGTCCGACCATGGCGCGGGTTCCTCCGCCGCGCCGCCTGCTCGGGGCGGCGCGCAGAAGCGCCGGGCTGCGTCAGGCTTGTTTGGCAGTCGGCCGAAGAAGCCCAAGGGCGGGGCGGCGGCGACCAGACGGGATGAGGCGGCCGCGAAGGCGGCCCGCTTTCGCAAGGTGGTGAAGCAGCCGCAAACGGTTTCGGCGTAAGTGTAGATTCTCTTGCATATTCCTTCTTCTTTTCTTGTTGATTTCTGAATCCTTGTCTTGTCTGAAAAATCAGGGCTCCGCTTTGTCTTGAGCGGGTTGCTGCCGCCTCCGTGGTTGGATCGCCGGGAGGATCCGGGAGCACCCGCCGTGTGGACCCCCGCGCCGAGCTTCAAGCGGCGACGGAGCGAAATGTGTGGGAGGCGGAAGAGCTGAGGGCGGCTGTCGCCAAGGTGGCGCAGGAGGAGGCGGAGGAGTCGGCGAAGGCACGTGCCGACGCGGCGGTCAAGGCCCAGGCGGAGGCTGCAGCCATAGCGACAGCGGAGGGGGCCTTGCTTGTCACCCCCCTGCGTGTCGCGGCGCCCGAGATCCCGGAGCCCCTGCCGGAGGAAGCCGGCGGCGACCTGCCGGGGTTGGAGTGGGAGGACGACGTCGTCGTCCAGGAGAGGGAGGCGGCACCGCCCTCGCCGACCGGGGCGGCCCAAGGCAGCCGGCCTAACGCGCCGCCTGCACAATCGACTGGAGGCGAGCTGGCTATGAGGATGGACCTGGTGGTCCGGTCGCCATCGCGCCAGCGCGCGGGGAAGGCAACTTCGGCTCCGGACCCGCAGAAGGCCGCGGGCTCCAGCTCGTCGGCCCAGGACGTGGAGACGGCCAGCGCCAACTTGGGGTGGACGTCGGGTGGTGGGACGGCCGTGGTGAATGTGGCGGCGCAAGAAGTCTGGAACCGGCTTCAGTCCCAGGCCGCAGTGCTGAGGCAGTATAATGACGAGTTCCTCGCGACACGGGCGGCCATTTGGGTGAGTCTTCTCGTTATTTGCTTCTTGATCTAGGTTTCTTCCATGGGGGCGCGTCAGCGCACCCACTGGGTGTAGTCCCCGAGTTCCGAGTCGGCTGCCGAGCAGGCGGCTTGGAACTTCTTAGTAGGCTTTGTTTGCTATCTTGTTCTCATTCGCTTCTCTATCCGACTTGCAGGACTACCACAACCTCCGTGCGGCTGCCTTCAACTCCCAGGCTTGGGAGCTGAACCAGAAGACTGCTGATCTAACTAAGAGCCGGGGTAAGTGCTTCATCTTTTATCTCACGTGGGGGCGCGTTAGCGCACCCACTGGGTGTAGTCCCCGAGATTCGGGCCGACTGCTGAGCAGTCGGGTCGGATCTTTCTTGATAACTTCTTTCTTATTGCTCTTTTCTTCTCTGCCATATCTGCAGCGGCCAACGCCAAACTGAGGGAGCAGCTGGGTGGGACCCAGGCCGCCCTTCGTGCTAAGGAAGCCGAGTTCGACGCCTTGGCTCAGGAGCGTGACCACCTGGTCAAGAAGCTGGCCGACCAGGAGGAGAGCCACAAGGCGGTCCTGAAGGCGGTGCAGGATAGCGAGGCCGCCCTGCAAGACGAATATGAGACCGAGGCGGCGAGCCGGGCCGAGGCGAGGCAGTCGTTGATCAACGGCTATGGCCAGATCGAAGACTTGGTTGACGGTAGGCCGCCCTCTTCTTCGTTCCTTGCTTGCCGCTTGCCGTTTGGTTCACTCTCTAACTTGGTTTTTTCTCTTCTTTCTCTTTCTTTCTTGTGCAGAGTACTTCCCTGGCTACTCTACTGCCGCCAACCAGGTCATCGATGCCCACCGCGAGGCACAAAGGCAGGTTGGCGCTGAGATCGCGTCGAACGCTCGCCGGTCGCTTGAGGAACAGCTCCTGGCGATTCAAGCCCGCCTCCAGCCGGCTCACCGCATGCTCCGCCGGCTTCAGCGTGTTGGGGCGCAGGTGCTGGCCGCTCTCTGGCTCGGCGAGGTGATTCCCCGCACCCCCAATCGGACTGCCGACTGGCTGGAGGTAGCGGCCGGCCGCTTCGAGGCCTGGAAGGCTTCTGCAGCTCGGTCAGGCGCCAGGCGGGCGCTGGAGTTTGTCAAAGCCTGGTATCCTGAGCTGAGCTTGGACCAGCTGGCCACCTGGCGGCAGGAGGCCGACACGGAGCTGGAGCCGGCGCGGCCGGCTATCATCCAGCGTGCCTCGGCGATCGCCGACTACACCGACACCAGCGCCTTTGCTCCTGAGGTGGATGATAACGGCGTTGCCCAGCCGGAGGAGTGGTTCGGGCTGAACCCAGCAGATGGCGAGGACTCGGCGAAGGAGATCGACTCCAGCGACGAGGGCGAGGAGGAGGAGGGTGAAGACGCTGTGCCAGATGGTGGAGCAGCCGGCCAACCTCAGCTTGACCGTGCCTCCAGCAACAAGGCGCGTGCGAGCGCACCGCCTGCAGCCTGCGATGATCAAGCCGAGACTCGCCAGCCGGCCACTCCTCCAGCCGGCGCTGCCATCTCCACCGACCAGCCCGGCTCCCCTGCTGCGCCCTTAGTCTAGTCTGCTGCCTCTACTTTCCTGTTTTATTACTCTTGGAACAGTATTTTGTTAAGTTTGCACAGTTCCACCCACTGGGGGTGTATTCGAACTATATTGACTACCGACCTGTTGAAGGCCTTATGTGTAAATATAATCATACATGCGTTCGGCTTTCCCTTCTTCTTTGCTTTTCATCCTTCGGCTGTTTCCTTTGCCGCCCTCCCTTGGTTGCCGCCTTCCCAGCCGGACAGCTGCTCTGCAGTCTGTGGCTGAAGAAGTGCTTGGCCGGTTGGGAGGGCAAGTACTCTAGCTTTGTTGGATTGTAGCGAAGTGACTGGAAAGCCGGCCAGCCGGCTGTTTTGACAGCCGGTAGGCGTGGTTGGAGGCCGGCTTGTGTTATATAAGTTTGTTAGTCCTTAGCCATTTTTCGTGTGGGCATCCTTTCTGCCTTTGGCTCTTGCCAGTCGGACAGTCGGTTCTTCGAGCTGCGACTTACAACAAGAGAGGGCTCGGGTGCTGGCACACTACTTGTCTGACTTCAGGTAGAACTTTTTAATATAACTTAAGGCGGCCAGTCCCCGGGCCGACTAGTCGAACCCGGTGCCAGATAGAGAATCAAATGTAATAGTACATTCATGGGTATGACACTCGTCATTCATAGATAAAGGAGGGCAGTCCCCGAGTGCACCTCGGGGGCCCCGTTGTCTTGTACTTAATACAAAAAGGTAGTATGATACATACTGCTTTTAACTGTAAAATCTTCTCAGGAGATTGGCGTTCCATGGTCATTCCGACTCCTTGCCGGAATCATCCCTCTTGCGTGCTCTCGGCTTCTGTGCGTCGATCAGGTAGTAGGAGTCGTTGCCTAGGGCCTTGCTGATGACGAAAGGGCCTTCCCAAGGGGCCGAGAGCTTGTGCTGGCCGGCTGTTCGCTGGATCAGCCGGAGCACAAGATCGCCCTCTTGGAAGGATCTTGGCTTGACCTTCCGGTTGTGGTAACGGCGCAAACCCTGCTGGTAGATGGCGGACCGGCTGAGTGCTAACAGCCGGCCTTCTTCCAGCAGATCGACGCCGTCTTCTCACGCTTCCTTGGCCTCCGCCTCCGTGTACATGGTGACCCGAGGCGGGTCGAACTCGATGTCAGTTGGGATGACAGCCTCGGCACCATATACAAGGAAGAAAGGAGTGAAGCCGGTTGACTTGTTCGGGGTAGTACGCAGACTCCAGAGGACAGCCAGCAGCTCATCGAGCCAGCAGCCGGCCGAACGCTCCAGTGGTACGACCAGTCGGGGCTTGATGCCGAAGAGGATGAGGCCGTTTGCTCGCTCAACCTGGCCGTTTGACTGCGGGTGGGCAACGGACGCTAAGCCAGTCGGATGCCCTCTGTCGCGCAGAAACGTGCCAGTGCTCCCTTGGCAAAATTCGTGCCGTTGTCGGTGATGATGCTGTGTGGTATACCATACCGAGTGGTGATGTTTGCGATGAATGTCACGGCAGTCGGCCCGTTCAGCTTCTTGATTGGCTTCGCTTCAATCCACTTGGTGAATTTGTCCACGGCGACAGGCAGATGTGTCATGCTGCCGCGGGCTGTCTTGAATGGGCCCACCATGTCCAGCCCCCAAACGGCAAAGGGCCAGGTGAGGGGGATGGTCTTGAGTGCAGAAGCCGGCAGGTGTTGCTTGGAGCTGAAGACTTGGCATCCTTTGCAGCATTTGACTAATTCCTTGGCGTCTTCCAAAGCAGTCGGCCAGAAGAAACCATGGCGGAAGGCTTTGGCGACAAGTGATCTTGAGGCCGTGTGGTAGCCGCATTCGCCTTGGTGGATATCCTTGAGGATTGCTATGCCCTTCTCTGGCTCGACGCAGCGCTGGAAGACTCCAGTGACGCTACGCTTAACAAGTTCTCTGTTTATTATTGCGTATGCTCCGGCTCGGCGTTGAACTAGTCTTGCCGAGATCTCATCAGTCGGCAGCTCTCTGTTTACTAGGAAGTTGAGGATGGGCTGGGCCCATGATGGAGCTGTGACTTCTTCTGTTGTCAGTACGGCTATTGTGACCCGGGTGGGTGGGTTGGGTGGTGGAGAGTTGGAGTCGGCCACCGCATATTGTGTCGTTGCAGTCCCCGGGCCGATTGCTGTAGTCCCCGAGCCGACTGCTGCAGTCCCCGGGCCGGGTTCTGAAGTCCCCGAGCCAGATGCGATTACGGCAGTCCCCGGGCCGCTTGTCGAAGTCCCCGAGCCGCCTGCTGGGTTCCCCAAGTCGGATCCGACTGCATCAGGGGCAGGTGGTACGAAGATAGAGTCCGATTCTGGAGACGGCTTGACACACGGTTTGAGGAGGCGCTGGAGAGAGACGCCGGTTGGTATAGCTTGTCGGGTGGAGCCGATCCGTGCCAGGGCATCTGCTTGCTCGTTGTCGGCCCATGGCACGTGGAGGAACTCGCACCCTTCAAAGTATCCGCCGATTTGCTGGACGAGGAATCGGTAGCTCACCATGTTTGCGTCCTTGGCGTCCCAGTCGCCAGATGACTGCTGGACCACCAAATCCGAGTCGCCATAACACAGGATCCGGCGTATGCCGAGCTCTTTGGCTAGCCGGAGCCCGTGTATGAGCGCCTCGTACTCAGCCACATTGTTGGAGGCGGCAAAATGGATTTGCAATGTGTATCTGAGCTTGTCGCCCTTGGGAGAGGTGAGGACGATGCCGACTCCCAAGCCGGTGCGCATCTCGGATCCGTCGAAGTGCATCCGCCAATGAGTGGAGTCGGGAGCCGGCGGTAGGTACTGGGTCTCGGCCCAGTCGACAAGGAAGTCGGCCAATGCTTGGGACTTGATGGCGGTGCGGGGCTGGTAGAAGATCGTGTAAGGAGCCAGCGCAATGGCCCACTTAGCCACCCGGCCGGATGCATCCCGGCTGCCTATGATCTCGGCAAGCGGGGCGGTGCATACGACCGTGATGGGATGCTCTTGAAAGTAGGGCTTCAGCTTCTTGGCGGCGAAGTACACTCCATAGCACATCTTCTGGTAATGCGGGTAGTTTTGCTTCGAGGTGGACAGTACTTCGCTTAAATAATATACTGGCCTCTAGACTAACTGAGCTCGGCCTTCTTCTGGGTGCTGGACCACGATGACTGTACTGACCACTCGGCTAGTCGCAGCAATGTAAAGGAGCATGGGCTCTTTCTCAGTCGGCGCTGCCAGGACAGGTGGTGTGGTCAGCATCTTCTTCAACTCGTGGAAAGCTTGGTCTTCTTGGTCGTTCCACTCGAAGTGGGTGGACTTCTTCATGAGTCAGTACAGGGGGAGAGCCTTCTCCCCTAGCCGGCTGATCAAGCGGTTTAGGGAGGCCAGGCACCCGGTAAACTTCTGAATGTCTCGCAACTTGGTAGGAACCTCCATTCTCTCTATGGCCTTGATCTTCACTGGGTTGCACTCAATGCCGTGTTCGGAGACCAAAAAGCCTAGAAGCTGGCCGGCTGGTACTCCGAACACGCATTTCTCGGGGTTGAGCTTGATCTGGAATCGGCGCAAGTTAGCAAATGTTTCTCTGAGGTCTTCCAGCAGGGTGCCGCGCTTCTCCGTCTTCACCACAATATCGTCTACATAGACGTGGGCATTTCTGCCGAGTTGCTTGAGAAGGCATTTCTGCATGCAACGCTGAAAAGTGGCACCGGCATGCCTCAAGCCGAATGTCATAGTCAGGTAGCAGAAAGCTCCGAATGGTGTGATGAAGGCGGTCTTCAGGCGGTTGGCTGGGTCCAACTTGATCTGGTGGTATCCTGAGTAAGCATCCAAGAAACTCAACAGCTCGCATCCGGCTGAGGAGTCTATCACTTGATCGATCCGTGGTAGGGCAAACGGATCTTTGGGGCAGGCTTTGTTGAGGCTGGTGTAATCTATACACATACGCCATTTGTTGTTCTTCTTCAACACCAAGACCGGGTTGGCAAGCCACTCTGGAAAAAACACCTCCATAATGAAGCCGGCGGCCAGGAGCCGGGCTATCTCTTCTCCTACGATCCTTCTTTTCTCCTCCGACAATCGGCGGAGAGGCTGCTTGACTGGTTTCGCGTCCGCTCGGACGTGTAGCTTGTGCTCGGCGAAATCCTTCGGAACACCCGGCATGTCCTTTGGGGACCATGCAAAGATGTCCCGATTCTAACGGAGGAAGTCGACGAGCTGGCCTTCCTATTTACTGTCCAGGTTTGCACCAATGACAGCAAACCTCTCCGGGTTCTCCGGGACCAGAGGTATCTTCTTTGTCTCCTTGGCCGGCTGGAAGGAGCCCTGAGCATCATATTCCTTGGGGCTGGGGGACAGGGCCGGCTGCTTGCCGGCCATGGCCATGACTCGGTCCAGCATCTTCTTCTCTTCAGCAACCACGAGGGACTCGGCCAGTCGGCTGCTGGCCGCAGCGCACTCGATGGACTTCTTGTAGTCTCTGGCTATAGTGATGATCCCCTTTGAACTCGGCATCTTCATCTTGAGGTAGGCGTAGTGGGGCACAGCCATGAACTTGGCCAGGGCTAGTCAGCCAAGCAAGGCGTGGTAAGGGCTTTCTAGATCCACTACTTCAAACCAGATCGCTTCTCGGCGAAAGTGATCCTTGTCTCCGAAGAGAACATCCATCTTGATCTTGCCGATTGGGGAACAGGACAGGCCGGGTACGATGCCATGGAACACAATCCGGATTGGCATGAGCTGCTTCGCCTTGAGGTTCAACTTCTCCATGGTGTGGCGGTACAGTATGTTGATGCTGCTTCCACCATCAATCAGCACGCGGTAGAAACGGGCAGCTCGCCTTTCCGTCGCGAGGGTGACGTCCAACACCAATGGTAGGAGCCGGGAGACGGCATCACCTCTGGATGATCGGCCCGGCTCCAGCTGATGGGCCTTTCAGACCAATGCATGAACTCGGGGTTGCTGGAGGCGACCGTGTTGACTTCTTGGTGTTGTCGGCGCCGACTGCGCTTGTCTTCAATTTGGCTCGTGAAGACGACGTAGGCGGCGTGCTCATCTGGGAACTCATCCTGAATGGCTCCGACTGCTGGTCGAACAGCCGGCTGCTGGGGGGCTGGAGGCGGCGGGCCAGGAGGCGGAGGCGGCACCAGCCCCTCGCCCTTGGAGATCCGCGTGAGCCAATGGCACTTCTGGGTCGTGTGGTTGGACGGCTTCGCGCCGCTGTGGAACTTGCAGGGGGCATCGAGAGTTTGCTCGTAGGAGAAGGCCGGCTGCCAAGCTGGCCTGCCGCCCTTCTTCTTGGGAGCGGGCCGCTCTTCGGGCTGTTCGTCTTCGACGGTGGCTACTTGCCGACTGGTGGAAGGCGGCATAGGGGCCTTGCGCTTGTGGTCGCTCTGGTAGGGGCGTCGGTTGGAGTAACCAGCCGGCGTCTTGGGAGCCGGAGCGAGCACCTTTCCGGAGGCGTCCACTCGGAGCTCGGTCTTCATCGAGGAGTCGGCCGTGGCGTACTTGTCTGCTACGATCAGTAGCTCGTCGAGGGTAGTCGGCTCGTCGCAGAGGAGTCAGTGCTTGAGGAGGGTGCCCTCTCGGCACCCGGCGGTGAAGTATTATATGGCTTGAACCTCGTGCACCCCCTCGTAGGAGTTGCGGAGCTCGGCCCAACGCGTGAGGTAGTCGCGAGTCGATTCACTGGGCCCTTGGACGCATAAGGAGAGCTGGCGGGGCTTGGGAGGCCGCTTGTATGTGCTGGTGAAGTTGCGGACGAAGACTTCCGTGAAGTCTAGCCAGCTGTTGATGCTGTAGGGCTTGAGGCTGTTCAGCCAGGTGCGTGCCATGCCTTGAAGCATGAGAGGGACGTACTTCACGGCAACGCGCCTGTTGCCGTTTGCTATGCTGACTGCGGTAGAGTAGTCGATCAGCCAATCTTCCGGCTTCACGGAGTCGTTGTATTTTGGCGTGTCTCTGGGGAGTGAGAACCCTTTGGGGAAGGGCTCGTCGCGGATGCAGGGGCCAAAGCAAGGCGGGCCAACATCATCTTCTTCTTCTAGCGCCAGGGATCGCGCTAGGCGGTCGATCCGGTGGCGGGGATCATTCTCGCCGACTCCTTCACGGTGGCCTAGTCGGCCACCGAGAGTCGGATGCGTGACAGGCGGCGGGGTGGGATATCTCTCCCCACGAGGCGGGGGGGGGGGGAGGCGGATTGCCTTGTCGTTCCACCGCTTGGGGGCGGCCTTCTGCGTCGCGCTCAATGGTGATCCGAGTCCGGCTGCGGCTATCAGCCGGCTCCTTGTCTTTCCTTGCGCGGGCGCCACTTGCTGTCGGTGTCCGGGATGTCGCGGCGTGTTCTCGGCGTGGGGAGGACTCTCAGCGCGGGCGCCGGCTTCATGCCGTTCTGCGGCCGCGTCGATCAGTTGCTGGATGCGTCTGGGCATGTAGGGGAGCTCATCAGCCCCCAGCCCATTCAGCTCGTCTGCGGCCGCCTGAGCAGCACGCAGGCTCTTGAGTGGCGTGGCGTAGACTGGGCGGTCTGCTCCCAGCATGCTGGCGATGGCCGCGCCGCGCTTCTTGACGAGGCCAGCTCAGCTCGGCCCGCCAGGAGGCGGCATACCAAAGGCAGCGTGGTCGACTTCGTGCTGGTGAGCCTCAGTGAGGCGTCTCATGGATGCTATCTTCTGGCCCTCCGCGATGAGGGCGAGGCGGCGTGCCTCCAGAGTCTCGGCGTCGGCGTCGGCCGGGATGGGGACGGACAAGTCGTGCAGCGCCGCTTGTAGGGCGTCGTGGGCGTTCTCGCCCGAGACGGCGCCATGGCTGATGACCAGCACCTCAGTGACAGCGCTGCTGCCACTGTCGGCTCGAGGGAGAGGGTCGTCGATGATTACCACGTCAGTGGGGAAGGCGTCAAGCGATGCCGTGTCGGAGTCGACAAGCATCGGGTCAGTTGAGCCGACCGACTCCAAGTCCACAGCAAGCTCGCTGGAGACGTGAAGCTGGTCGAGGAGGCTGACGAGGCGGCTCTCGGGGTAGTCTGTGCCCGTGTCGAACGCGGGCTCGTCGGAGATGTGAGTCTCGCCAAGAAGGTCGGCGAGGCAGCTCGCCGCGCAGGCGTCGTCGACGCCTTGCTGCGCGTCAGGGCAAGCGCCATCGAGCGTAGCGGGCTGGCTACGTTCGCGGGGGAGAAAAAGGGTTCCCGTCCAGAACAGGTCTCCGGACGATGGTGCACCTGGCCCCATGGTGGGCGCCAAATGTCGGGTGGTAGGTGCGACATATGCCAACGGGTGGCTTATCATTGTGGGAGCCAGTGAGACATCGCCGGTGCCTGGAAACGGGATAAGGCGAAGACATGCACGCCTGCGAATCTTACCCAGGTTCGGGGCTCTCCGTGGAGATAACACCCCTAGTCCTGCTCTGCGGGGTCTTCGCATGATCACTAGATCAACACAAGTAGCTACAAGTGCTCCTTGAGCTGTTTGGCTAGGGGAAGAAGAAGGGCAAGGCTAGCTCTCCTTTTCTCTCTATGTGGTGTGTAAAACCCTATCAGCTCAACCCTTTGCATGGGTGTCCCGGGGGATTTATATAGGCCTACACCCCATGGGTACAATGGTAATCCGGCTGGGTGCGGGTCCCAGCCGTCAATGTCTATGCTCGCCGGCTTCTCCGCCGGCCGTTGGGGCCCGCCGACTGGTGGGTCCCGCCGGCTGCCGGTCACTTGGCCGATAGGCCGGCCCCACCGCCTGGGGGCCTTGTCGGCGGCTGGTTACTGTTGCCTCGCCCCTGATGACGAGGGCTTTGTCGAGGTAAGCGTGGCTACAGTGCCGCCGCCTTGCGGGCTCTCACTGTAGCCTCACCTTGTCTTGTCTCCTTAATGATGCACATGTTTCGAGGGAGGGAGGTAGCCGGCTATTGGGAGCCGGCTACGCCCAGGCCGACTAGGGGAGGCCGGGCCGCCTTCGAGCATCTCCCTGGCTAAAGGGGCCCGCCGCCCGCGGGACATCCTGGCGCTTGTCGTGGGTGACGTCGAGGTCAACATGGCTACAGTGCCGCGTCGGACGGGGGATGGCTGACCCGTACGGCGCCCTGTGGCCATGCATGTTCCGGGATTCGGGGGTGGTAGGCTATACTGCAGCCACGCCCCGTCTTATCACCGTTATGTGGGTGCATCCCTGGTGGGTGCAGTCTTGGCCTGTTTCTGGGAGTCAGCCTTCTTCATGGCCGGCTTCTGGGAGTCGGCCCTCTTAGGACCGGCTTCCTGGAGTCGGCCATCTCGTAGCTTTCTTCGGGAAGGTTTTTGAGGCGAGGTCGCCTTCTGGTAGTCGGCCCTGGAGATAGCCGGCCAGAGGAAGGCGGCCCCATGCTCTGGATGCTTGAAGGCTCGATTGGCCTGATAATTTTTCGAAGAGCCAGGGGGAGTCGGTTAGGCTACCTGTGGCCATTTACTCCGACATCTGGGATCGATACTCCCACCACCGCTCCCTCACGATCAGATTCGGTGAATCTTTTTGCTCCATGGCCCAGAGGAGCAGCTCTATGTACTCCCGCGCGACTCCCTCCGGGATTATGGCCGCCTTTTCGCTCTGTTGCAGATATTTGGCCATGGATGTCGCCGTCGCCGCTAGTTGGTCCTTGTTGTCAAACCAAGACTGTATCTCCAACATCCTAGCTAGCTTCACAGGGTCGCCGTCTGCGATCCTAACGTATCGGTTGTACTCCTCCATCGATCTACTTCTCCACAACACCTTCACTCCCCGGCGGTGGTTTCAAATGGAAGAGGAGAGGAGCAGCACTGGTTTTGGATTAGAACAGGAGAGGAGCGACGCTGGTTTTGGATTGGAACAGGAGAGGAGGGGCGGTGGTTTTGAAATGGAAGAGGAGAGGAGCGGCGCTGGATTTTGATTGGAACAGGAGAGGAGTGGTGGTGCTTTAAGAGGAGAAGAGTGGAAGAGCGGCGCTGGTCTTGGAAGTATTTTTTTGTTTTGCTTATTTTGGGTCAAAGTTTGACCACGTACTGTATTTGACAAGCAAAATGTGAATGCATGTCACCAAAAATTGTATCGTTTGGTTCGTATCTGAATGTACTTTCAAATTATATTATTTTTGCAACGTATAACATATATTTTATTTGCGAAAATCACGGTCAATTATGACCCAGAATAAAAGGGAGACTAGTTAATGTGTGGTTGCTTTCTTAATTGAAGGGTAAATTGATTTTGATTTTGATCCAGTCACAGCGCGCTGGCCCTCTCGTCCAATCCTAAATCGCTGCCGCATGCTCCTCTCCCTCTTCTCCATTGCAAAACCACCTCCTCTCCTCTCCATCATCTCCATTCAAAAACCACCGTCTCATCTCTCCTTCTTCTCCATTGCAAAACCACCTCCTCTCCTCTCCATCATCTCCATTCCAAAACCACCGTGTCGCCTCTCCCTCTTCTCCATTACAAAACCACCTCCTCTCCTCTCCATCATTTCCATTCCAAAACCACCGTCTCGCCTCTCCCTCTTCTCTATTGCAAGACCACCGTCTCTCCTCCCATCTTCCAAAGCTAGCACCGGACCACTCAGAAGGACATTTATGGAGAGGATGCAGCAGCGAATCAGGCAGATCGCCGGCGGCGACCAGGCAAAGTTAGCCAGGTTGAAGGAGATCCTTACTTGGTTTGACAATGGGTGGGAGATTTCGAGGACGGTGAGGGCCATGTGGCAATGTATGCGAAAGAGCGAGATGGCGGCGATGAGGGCGACGATGTACATGTACTCCTCGGCGGCAGTCACGCCGCAGTCCTTCGAGTTCATCGAGTATCTCCTCTGGGCGATGGAGCAGACAGATTCGCCCGAGGCAAAAGTCAGGCGGAGGTGGTGGGTGTACAGGTCGAAGGTCGAGCACCCAGAGGATAACGAATCGATCGAGTACGGTGTACCGTTCGTGAGGGTGCAGAGCCAGCCGGAGCCACAGGAGTATTCATTCTCCCACCACAAGAGGAGGCCAGATGGCGTGACATCGCTTCCCCGCCATTCTACATGGTTCCCTCGACGCTCGCCTCATTTCAATGGCGGCGGTAGGGTTTAAGGTAAGCTTCGCACTAACCTAATCTTCCACCTGCTCATGCTTACAATCAGTGTGACAGCTAATGAAAATCATGGTTGCAATCAGTCTTCGAGTACTACGCCAATCACCCTTAAATAGCTCTGGACCTTTGGGTCAAAGTTGTGACACTGTGTACAAATAAAGAAAAATAGATTGGTGCTTCTTTCAGAAAAGATTACTCCCTACAAAACTGCCAATATAGGCTACTAGTATTTGGTTAGAGGATTTGCTGCCGAGAAAGATCCGTCCACAGAGAGCGCCACACATCCCACTGGTGGTGGTGGATGCCAATGTGTGCATGGAGCATGGTTGGTGTCGGTAATTTTTACTTGGCACACCTCGCACTCTGCATATATGCCGGTTCCATCCGTACATTTGTGCAGTTCCACCAAAATGCAGCTGAATAACCCGTTTGCATAGATAATGAAAAAGCATGATTACATTATAGTGGCACTAGCTGATGAAACACGCAAAATAAATACAAGAAAATATTGCGATAGTATCATAGTATCATAGTATGCCATGCTGCGAGGGCGAGATGGGCCCTGCGACACCTCATACGGTACACCACGCCTCATACTGGAAATCGTCCCAAGTCTCCCCGATACACCTTCTGCCAGTGATGAACATCAGTGTACAGCGGTAGTACAAGGAGGGGCCTTGAGACATTCAAATCTCTATTTTTGTGCAAATCAACTAAAATTAAGCACCCAGTTTGCAGAAATGCTTAAACATTAACAATGGGACTAGTTGATGAAACATACATTAACAAAGAGAAGCACTTTCTTTATCTACATTGGAAATGAAATGATAGAGAGGACACTCGCTCTATTTTAACGGTATTATTACTTCATTTTATCAGTGACACTAGGGTCGAGCAGGTAGCAAACGAGGTGTACCGTGCATCGCAAGGATGAAGGCCGGGGGTGCTTAGACTGGGATGCTGAAGCTGGCTCTTTCAGTCCCTATCTTCCCCCGGATGTTTCTGTGGTAGCATTTGGGTTGTAATCCAAACTTGGTCGAGCTAGTGCTGCGTCCCCCTACCTGCCTAGCTTATGTGGCGAACTTGTCTCCTGCTAGTACTCAGTCCGTTCTAGTAGTAGTTGCATAACTGCCCGTTTACACTGAGATGTTGTCGGATAATGGTTCTCTATGGTTGGGTTTCTTTAATGAAATCGGAGGGAACCCCCTCTTTCGATATATAAAAAAAACAATGGCACTAGCGGTGCCAAAACATTGCCTCAAATTACAGTGCCACTAGATTAAGGTGCAAAATAATAACATTACTGCTTTATCATGGCAGTGCCAAAACAGTAGCACAAGAGCAGGATCAACATGCAGGATCTTTGGCAAACGGTCAGACCAAAAAGGAGCATACCTCGTGATGGGAACCATATCTGCAGTCAACGCCATCGTAGAAGGGATGACACCAGTCACCAACATGGATGATTCAATTCATGGGACCTTTTGGTGCAGTTCACCTAAAATGAAGCAATGTCCCATGAGCTAGCAACTTCTTCTTCTTCTTTTTTTAAGAAAAGGGCTCCAGCCCCGGTTCCATTTCCATCAGAAAACGAAACCCACAGAGCTTCTTCTTCATTAGTTGCAATAAAATTGAGCAACATCAAGGTTGGTCATGAAGCTCCTGGAATGTTCAACTATAATTTGGATATCATTTGTGCAGTTCAACTAAGATCAAGCATGAAATGTATATCTCTGTTTGCACAAAAAAGGTGGAAAGGAGGGTGACTAACAAGTGATGAAACATGCATTAAATGAAAAAAGCATGTTCCTTATCTAAATGGCAATCGTACAAGGACAGTAGCAATTTCTAGCAGCATTGCCAGATATTAGTGTGGGCATTAGGATTAACTATGACAACCGTTAAATACGACATTACTTTAATGGTGCCATTGCTTCAGTTTACCAGCGACATTACATTAACAGCTACTACAGAGTCGGTATTTGGGCACGGGAGAGTAGGCGGACCAGGACAGTTGCATCTCTAAAGAAAAGAAGCAACTTATCTTAATGGGAAATTTAGCAGGACATGAAAAAAGTGCCATTGATTCATATTACTGGAGGCATTACATTGAAAACAACATTGGTTTAACGTGTCCTTACTTTTAACAGTGCGACTGCTACATTTTACCAGTGGCATTACATAAGAGCGGCTCGGGGCAAGAAACATCAGAAGAGGATATCTGGGTTGGTCCCATTTTTGTTCGGTATATAGCCACCTTATACTGTGTGAGGCTAGCAAATCTAGTGCTGGACTTACTCTGTTGACTTGTCCCCCAGTCCCCACTTTCTTTCCTTTTTCAACCAATAGATCGGGTTTATATTGAGTTTGTACTGCGTTCCCTTTATTTCCCTATTAGACCTAGAGACCAGTTGGATAGCCAGTCTCTGCTACTTTTTGCCCCCATTATTTCCTCTTTCGACCAAGTCCTAGATTCAGGTAACAAATCTTCCCCCACCCCACCCCATTTCTTCCTTGTTTGAACCAAGTACTACTAGATTCGAGTGCATGAACTAGTTTTACCTCTTAACAGTAAAAAATTAGGTGGTTTTCGAACAGCCGATCGATCCTATCTACGAGAGGGCTTGAGAAATAGTAAAAGATACAAATGCAGAGACGTCAGGAGCTCGGGAAGTAGAGCAAGGCCATTTTCGAAGGAAGTTATACCCGAGGGTCGCCGGGATGTCACTAGGTGGGCGGCGGGAGGCCGGATCTGCCCACACTACGGCAGCGAGGAAGAAGGGGTGGGAGGCCCTCCCTCGCCAGCGATGCTTGGGAGAGAATGGCAAGGCACGCTGATCGGGACGCACCGGCAGTGGGTAAGAGCCATCGCCGAGGACGACCGCGTGAATGTTGCACCTTCTCACCTTCACCGGTGGAGAGGATCCGGCTGGATCTGTGACCAGCGGTGGTAGAGAGAGTGTGGCCACCGCTGTCGTGTTTAGATCTGGAGAGGTGAAGAGAGCAACACTAGCAAGCAAGCGCGGAGGCCCCTGCCTATATAGTGGAGTACTAGTTTTCTTTTGATCTGAAGCACCGGATTATAACATATAACACGAAAAAATGCCACATGACAAGAAATCATAACCTCACTGCCCAAAGGAGACAAGATGAATCCTGACGTACGAACTAGACGAGGATCAAAGCTCAAATTAAAGATAAACTCGTAGAAAAGGGGTCCGTCGCTAGATTTCCTAATTAACATAGCCGGCTTGACCTAGATGGCAGCCGAGTAGTCTTCGTGCATGTGCCCCCAATGACTAGCCCAACTCAGTTGTCGTTGTTTAACCCTTGCAGTGATCTGAAGCACATGACACCTAATTTTGCGAGATGACAAGAAACCTTTTTTTAGATTTCTCACCAGAACTACAACCCTGTACAACACAGCCTGCATGATATGTAGACGATAGCCAATCCAGGCGTGTCTGCTGGAGTCTGGTCACATGCATGGATGAACTGATCTTCCGTGTCTTGCAGGGATCGTCCAGGTACCAACGTATGTACTCCTACAACACTTCTCTAGCAGTACTATCACTCGTCTCTCTCTTCTATTAACTCACCCGACTTGCGGGGCCGGGGAGTGTGCCTATGGTCGGTTCTCAATTGCGGTCCCACATGTGTGTGCAAACGCAATATGATGCGCGTTCCATTCGGAGAGCGGCGTGCCAGACCGACCGACCGTCTGGGGTGCGACGCGAACGCGACAGGCGTGCTGTATACTCCGTACATGTGTACCGCCGTTTTCTTGAGGCTTTGCTCCATGGCGCAATCCATGGATTCAAAATTAGTATACTGTACTATTTAAAAGTCGAGGGCGGGGCTTTTCCCGCGCGGTAGGCAGGGCAGTTCCGCCTAGTCGGTTTGACGGAGACGCGAGAAGATGACGAAGAAGGCTGCTGCAAACGTAGGGCTGTGTGATTTGATAGTGAGTTACTGCTGGATAGGTGGGGCCCAGTGATTTGACTTGCCATTATCATTTTAACTGCGGCACTACGACCGGCGTGAGTCTCCCGATTCTTGACCACCTCCATACAGGTGCCTCTCCCGATGCTCCACCATGTAGAGGCTGGCTCTTGCTTGAGAGCCCACTCCTCCACTTTTTCCTTGCCTCTTTCCCCCCACATATGCAAAAATGCCATGTAAAGCGGGCTTATAGCCCACTATTGTACTTGATCCTACAAGTGCTAAGCCTGCCACATAGGCATAAAGTCTGATGTGGCAAGTTAATTAAGAAGAGAGAGACTAGTTTGGTGACCCCAGAAAGAAACGGTGATAAGCGCGTGTACCTAGATGAAGCAAACTTAGCAACAAAAAACTAAGCACCTATGCATTGGGGACTTGAGTTGCTAAGCCATTTAATGCCCATAGCACCTCATCTAAGCATCATTTCATTGGAAGAGGTCACTCCTTGGCAAATGCAATAAATACTACGAAGAAAGAGATAGAGAGAAGTAAACAAAAAATACTCTTATAGCCAACCTTATAGCTAACCTTGTTGTATGAGTGACTAAGTGATGACTATGTATGACATGCCAACATCAGATAGCCTAACGCATCGTGTTAAATCTCCAAGGGCGCGACCACGCGAGCGAGGCGACGGTCGTGGTAGGCGCGACCATGATACGGGCTGTTGGCAGCCCTTGGATCTGAGATCGAACGGTCGCATGCTAAGTTGCTGAAAATTTGCAGAATAACCCTCCAGGATAGGATATTCACCCATAGGTCTAGAATCACGCCATGCAACCATTCGATCTCAGATCCAAGGGCTCTCGGAAGCCTGTATCATGGGAGAATGGAAAGCTTCGTACCACCTGTAATTTTCCCGACGCTTGACATGACATCGAAAGCCATTTAATTGGGCGTCGAGTAGACATGACATCTAATTGGGCCCCCATAGTACTGTGCATGAATCCATTTATCCACCAGGCAAGCCACTACCCTGCCATTCACACGCGCCCCCACTCAACATTTTTACAATCGATAAACCACTCCTAGTCGTCCCGTCCTTTCACATTACGACAGTTCCACTAATCCTAACCCTCCTCCCAAATCCATGGCGTCCCAAATCTCCATGATCGGCGGTGAGTACAAGTTTAGAACCATCATCGGCGATGAGTTCAACGTCATCTACACCCGTTCTTCCGCAACGGTGAAAGAATGCCTTGCTCGCTTCAAACGCATGTTCGAAAAATCAAATGATGAGTGGATCGCTGGGCTAGATGTTGAGTACACCACAGTCCTGGGAAGCGAGAAGAATCTAAAGGAGGCAGAGAAGAAGAAGCCCGCCGTGATCCAGGTTTGAGTGCATGACTTATGGTTGGTCTACCACATATGCCATGCCGACGTTGAGTGCGAGGAATTTAAGAAGTTCCTCAAGGGCGGCCGAGTCAAATTCGTTACTGTAGACTTTAGGAAGGACAAGGAAATCCTGGGTCAGATAGGCCTCGTTGTAGGAGACCCCTTCGACCTCCAGAAGGAAGGTCTGGTGCCCTCCCTTGATCAACCTTCAATGTTGACCCTGGCAGGAGGCATGGTTCATCCTTCGTACGGTGAACTGAAGAAACCTCCGCACACGTTTCATCGTGCATGGCAGTAGACTGTACTAGATATAGACCACATCCACTACGCTGCAATGGATGGCTACCTTTGTTTCAATATCTACAAGGGTTGGATGAAGAGCAAGAGCCAAGTGTGCGGTTCAAGCAAAGAAGTATCGCCCAAGAGGAAGAGGGACAAGGACGAAGTCGAGGACGTGGACGAGGACTCTGAGTAAGGTGGCAGTGTTGTTGCTCATGGTGGTTCTAATGCAGTGTCTACCGGATTAGTTGCTTAGTTTAATTTCTGGTGTGCTTAGTTTTATTTGAGGGGTGTGTTGTGCTGAGCCCCCAGCAGAACTATGTTATGTTTCTTCTTGTTATATTTCGTACATTTCATCTTTTAGTTGGTATAGTACTACCACTCGTTTCTTCACATTATATACGTACAATATATATGGCCAACATCATATAGCCAGCAGTTTAGTTGTCAAAGAATTTCAGGGTGCTTAGTTTTGTCAAAGAATTCCAGGGTGCTTAGTTTTATTTGAGGGGTGTGTTGTGCTGGACACCATTAACTTATCATTGTGAGAATCGGCTTATTTTTGTCATGTAACATGGTCAATGGGTTTGACGTGAAAATAACAATGTCTAATGGCATTTCTGAGCAAACATCTAACTTAACGATGGCATTTTTTAGATATCTAATTGCATTTTTGAGCAGGCATCTCACGGATCGATGGCATTTTTTGAGTAGTTGTAACTTCTAATGGCAAAACTGAGTAGTGATACACAACTAGTGGCATAATAATAAGAACCCAAGAATTAAATAGGTATGCTAATTTCTTTATTTCTTTATACCTTTGTGTGCGAAACAATATACGCTGCCTCCCCCCAGATTTTCTTTACAGAGGCAACATAGAACTATATGAGTGCCCTGTTAAATTTTGGAATTATTCCGGGTTTGTTTGGCCTTTTTATACATTAATTGAGTTTCTGGTTATTTAATGTGCATAATTCAAATTTGAACTACAAGCACATGCTCCCGTGCAACAAAGTTGATTGAAAAATCACATGTGTGTCCTCGGGTGAATTTATAGGTCCCATGCAAGAAATGGGAATGAAATTCAAACATCTAGGCATCGTGGTTCGACCAAGAACATTGAGAAGCTTGGTTTTTAAAATTCTTGTAAATCCAAAACACGCCTCAAAATCATGAAACTCGGCATGGTGTCATGTCATGGTACTACCATGCTGTGGTAAAAAAATTGCAGAATAGGAACAAGTTTTGGTATAAGTTTCTTGCAAACCAGAGCTTCTCTCAAGAAGGCTCGTGGTTCTAAGAGGGAACGTGTCACCTTTGTGTGCATAATTCAAATTTTAAATACAAGCACATGCTCTAGTGCACCAAAGCTGGTTGAAAAATCACATGTGTGTCCTCGGGTAAATTTCAAGGTCCCATGCTAGAAATGGGAATGAAATTCAAACATCTGGGCATCATGGCTCGGCTGGAAACATTGAGAAACTTGGTTTTTTAATTCCTATAAATCCAAAACACGCATGAAAATCATGAAACTTGGCTTGGTGTCATGACATGGCACCAACATGCTGTGGTAATTTTGTTGTCCGATTTGCGAAGGCGCACACATTAACAATCAACAAAGTCATTTTGGAACAAGTGTTGTCACGTTACAATCGAAAACACAAGTATTATTGAAACCGTGGGCGTTCTATTTACCATTTACGTGCCGCCACGCGTCCCCTTTTTTATTAGGTAGGAGGCGTCGTGCAGGGTAGCTATTTGAGTACGGGAGGCATGCGATTAGACCCCTGCGCGTGCTTATTGGGAGGAGAGCCCTTTGACCTCCATCTGCCGTCCACCTCTCTCCCAAGGTCTCCATTAATGGCGCCCGAGCCTCTGTTTAATGGCGTGGCAATGTCTCACTCGACTGAGATTTAAGAGAGAAAAAAGAAAATCTGAAAAGAAAATTTTGCATGGATATTGATGTAAGATCCGACGGACCTATATAGCATCTACTGCGACTTATAGCAAGACTGATGAATATATATAAGGACGACAAGAGTGGATAATAATTTTCTTACATAATTAGGAAGATAATTAAAAAAGCCACATGCGACTACACCCGAAATACACAAGGGCAAAAGAAGAAGGAAGACGCATACAATGATCTGGCTCGCTGATCTCTACTTTCTTTATGCGCTGCAGGTCGCGGAGACTAGTTCTCACGGCGGGCGATGATCTCTTTCATCAGTTTCATGTCCTTAATACGCTGCTTGGCAGCATCCATGGATTCCTCCACCAGCCTGTTGCGCTCGATGCGGAGCATGGCATTCTCGTCCATAAGTTTCTTGATGATGATGCCCGTCCTCTGCAACAAGGCAGCGGTCTCCTCCTCCTGCTTCGCCCTTCCGACGATCTTCACCCTCAGCAGGTCGCGCTCGCCCTGGAGCTTCGCATTGCCCTCCCCTAGTTGCCGGATGACGCCGGTAGCCTCGTCCTGCAACCTCGCCCAGCCGGAGATCTGATCCATCTGGCTATGGATCATCGCATGCATGCGCCTGTAAGAGTCCTCGCCTACCCGCGAGAATATACCCAGGTCTCCGCGGCGCGGCGGGACCTCCGTGCTGCTTCGGCGGCGCGGCGGGACATCTCTGCTGCTTCCGCGGCGTGGCCGGACCAGTTTGCTACATCGACGGCGCGGCGTGACCTCCGTGCTGCTTCGGCGGCGCGGCGGGACCTCTGTGCTGCTACTGCTGTGCGGCTGGACATGTCGGCTGCTTTCGCGGCGAGGCGGGACATCTCTCGTGCTTCCTCTTCCATGCTCACCTCTCCCTGGTGGAAATCTCTCGACCCAGAACTCACGTTGGCTATGGCTTGATTGACTTGATTGTTTTTTGTGGATGAGGAGTTGAGGAGGAATGTGCAGTCATCTTAGCAGAGTAGTGTTTATAACCGAGTACTACTAATACGCTCCTAAGTGGGAAACTGTTTAGGTTGTGATCGGTGTGAACATGTTTGCAATTAAATATAGCGTGGTAGTAGTAGTAATTTGGAATGTGATGAGACGCGCTCAAAATTTATTGACGGTTCTAGTTTTGAAGTGCGGCACTCTTCCCGGATGGCCTAACGTCGGCACATTTTCTCGGCCGTGGTGTAGCATATGCCATGGTACTAGTTCCTTTTCTACTGCTGTGTACGTGCAAAAACTGGCACCGTCAGATACATATCTTACGCTTGGCGTTCGACAGGAATAGTCTTTTTTCAGACGCATTACACCTATCTCTCGGGACTTCTCGCACGCACCATCACCGCTCCCTAGGTCGATGCCACCCACATACACTTGTACTCTGAGAAGAGGTGCACGCACGCACTCGTCCTCTCTCTCACACGCATCTGTAGCTATGAATTGTAGTGTTCTCAACCATCCGATTGGCTCTATCATAGGTTTCACGTTGCTCCTTGGCCTTGACTTTGGCTGGTCATAGTGGAGAGTAACATAGACTAGTTACTAGTCTATGTTACTAGTACCTTCATAGTGGGTAGTGTCATATAGTATATGCATAATTTGGCGATGAGTGCTCTCTATATGTACCACCTTTTTTCTTTAATTTCATCTTGTTAGTTTTGCTCCATGGCGCAATCCATCGATACTACTACTGTACAAATGTTTGCATTTTTTAAAAGGCTAGAGGGCGGGGCAGTCTAGCTTGGTCCTTTTCACGAGAGGCAAGGGCCTTTGTGATTTGACGGCTCATTACTGCTGGAAGGCGGGGCCTTGTGATTTGACTGCTCGTATAAATGTGCCGACGACCTGAGGAGGAGCAAAGAACCGTGCGGTATACTCAAGTTTTCCACTGGAGTAGTACTACGACGGAGGAGCACGAAACACGACAGCCCAGTGCCATATGGCGATAAAAAATGATCTAATTTGCTAGTCATCTCATTGTTAGCATTGTTCTATTCATGCCTCGCAGAGAACGTGACACGTGCGGCGAAACACCCGAAGCAAAAGAAGAAACACATGAGCAAAAGAAGAAGGAAGATTATCACCCCAAATGATCTAATTCGCCGTGGAGTCGTAACTGCTTCTTCATCGCCTCCACGACCTCCATCTCCTTGCGCGTCTCCTCCGCCATCTTCTTCATTCTGTCCATGACGCGGGATTTCTCGACGCGAGCCTTCATCATCTGTTCCACGCGCATTACGTACCTTGACAGCAGCCGGGTGCTCGATGCGGAGCTTCGCCAACTCCTCCTTCTGTTCCATGATGAGGGCCTGCAGCATCTTCATCGAGGAACTACTACTCTCATGCAGCTTCTTCCAGCCGGCGTTCTTCTCCTTCAGTAGGTCGAGCTCGTGGCAGAGCTTCGCCTTTTCCTCCTCAAGTTGCAGGATTTCGTCGGTCGCCTTCTTCTCCGAGGCAATGCTCTTCTTCAGCAGCATCACCAAGCCAGCGGTCAACTCCCCCTGCTTATTGAGCTCAGCGGGCATGTCGTCGAGACTCTCCTTCAACAGCTCCACCAAGCCATGGATGAACTCCTTCTGCTTATTGAGGTGCTTATTGAGCTGATCGGGCATGCCGTCGAGGGATAACGACTCCAGCGCCGCCAGCTCGGCATGCTCGCCTCCATGGCTAGGGCGCTCTTGCGAGCCATCGCCAGCCCGTGAGAGATCTTTCGAGGTCTCTGCGTGGCGGCGAGCCCTCTTTTTTTTCCGCAGCCTTGGTTGCCGCTCCCTTGTTACGAGTAGTTCTCGACCTAGAGCTCTGCGCACCGGACATGGCAAGGATGGACGAAGAAGAAGCACTAATGAGGAGGAAAGGTAGAGTAATTTTCGGTTAGGTAGTTCCCCTTTTTATAACCTGAGTACTAGCACTAGTACTAATACCTGCATAGTGGGAACGCGTTCAGGTTTGGTATGTACTAGTAGGTGTGAGTAGGTTTGCACTTAATTGTAGCACTAGTACTATTGAATGTGATGGGAACAAGGTAAAGATAAATTGATGGGTTTTGGTTTCGAGGCCCGAAACGGCTCCCGGTGAGTTTAGTGGAACATAAATTTCAAGTAGACTACACTGCTCAGATGCGTAAATATTATGTTACTGTCAAAAATTGGCACAAAATACGAAGGAGA
This sequence comes from Aegilops tauschii subsp. strangulata, assembly GCF_002575655.3. Classification (NCBI taxonomy): domain Eukaryota; kingdom Viridiplantae; phylum Streptophyta; class Magnoliopsida; order Poales; family Poaceae; genus Aegilops; species Aegilops tauschii. The sequence goes on along the minus strand of NC_053037.3, from coordinate 411,179,620 downwards.
CCAATGGAAGTACTACTAGCAACCCATGATTTAACTACTCGCATGCGCGCAGTGGAGTAGTAATGTCTTTCTTCCGCCCTCACGTCCACTCAATTTGCATGCGCTGTATTACTTGACCATCAATGAAGTGAAGGACTTTACACGCGTCAAATTATCACATGGGGTGGATCTTGGTACAAAATTGCGTCCGCTCGTGTACCCGCGTGTGCGTGCGAGGGAATGAGTGTGTGCGTGCCGTGCGTGCACATCTTCGCTTCGTGCATGTACCACCAGTGTGGCTCAGGGAGGACGAGTACATTCTTCTGGAACCAGCAGCACGTCACTGTGATCAATCCACACAAGGATGTCGCGACAACGCCTCCAGATGTGCCACGTGGCTTCATGAACTGTAAGAGAGACACTGTGTAGCGTGCCATTGTGTTTTGCACATACTCAAAGTACTAGTAAGGTACACGTGCATTGCACGCGTCAGATTTTGCAACCAAATTATGAATAAATACCACACTATAGCATGTAAGCTCTGAGTCATATATGCCTGATGTAGACCTTCGTTTAATTCTTATAGTTCATCTCATTCAAAATCAATTAGTTTTTTATAAAAAACCTACGGCCTCTTTGGTTCGTAGGATTTCCAAAACGTGGGAATAGGAAGAACATGGGATTAGGGTGGAATGTCGTCTTGAATCCTACAGGATTGTACGAGTCTTTGATTGTGCATAGAAAAAACGCAGAATTCTTTCAAAGAGGTTTGAGTGGATGGGATGTTTCCTATGAAATCTAGTGCAAATGAATCATATGGAAAATTCCTATGGTTTACAATCCTACGAATCAAACAACCAAGACAAGAAAAATTCCTAAGGATTAGAATCCTCCAAAATTCCTTTGAATTAAAGAAGCCCTTAATCTATTTTATGATTCATGGAATTGTGCGTTGTAAAGCATAAAGTAAAAACAAATAATGGCAATTCAACTAGAAAAAAAGTTTGGGCAGTTATGATATCGAAGATTCTATAACAAAGGAGAACCACTGTTGTTTTGAGATTTGTGCATTATGCTTAAGTTCAACCATGGAGTCTGCTAGATTGTACATGTGGCAAAATCCGGTGGGGGCTAGAAGATGGTGCGAGGGGCCGAGTGGAGGGAGACTATGAAGGAGTGCACAACTTCGAGATCGATATTTAGAGAGAGGGGGCGAGAACGTGCGCTGTTGCGCGCAGTGGCGGAGCCATGAAAAATGTCCCATGATCTAGGGGGCCAAGCGTTGCTAATCCTTTACGAGGAGGGCCAATTCATCAACTTAAACCATTTTTACCAGCAATTGCATAATGATCACATTCATATTAGCCTCGATATATAGTGACGTTAGGGGGGGTGCAGGGCCCTTCCTGCCCCCTGTCTTCGCCATTGTGCGCGCGTCTGAGAGATGAAGCGGAAGGCATGGATGATGAGAGGGGGGCGTTGGATATATAATTAATGTGGGTGTATTAGCTATATATGTAATCCTATATAGAGAGGTATAGATTGATTGATGTGGGCGTGGGAAAGAGGGTGAGACCTCACTAGATATATAGATTGATCGGTTTATGTGGAAAACTATGAAAGACCTAGCTATACACACACACACACATAGAGGAACATCGATCGTTGCGCATGCACGTGAGAGATAAAGAATGCCCGATATGATGGAGAGGGGGATGTGTGTGTGTGTGCCTTTATGGGAGACCGACCTGAAGAAAAAGATTGCATGTGTGCGATGGATAATGCCGACTGGTAGTGTGTGTGCATGCATGCACGAGTGAAAGTTAGTGGTACAATTATAAAGAGAAGACCAATGTGTGGGTGTAAAAGACTAGGTGAGGTCATAATCAATGTAAAGTTGAATTCAAATATTTGAATAAGAGATCATGATGTTTGAAACCCATGCATGCATGAATATAATGGAGATCTGCGCGGTGTGGTTTGGAAACGAGCATGTTGTAATGTATACACATTGAACAAGGTCAGACTGGTTTGAATTTGAGATACCGATGGCAGGCATCTTTTGGCCACATTGCATCCGTGCATGGACACACTATTCTAATTGGAGATGATGGGTGGCTTTCGCATCACATATCTATATCTATACCCCTATATATATTATATTTTTTTTTTATATAGTGTGCGGATAACTTTAATTTTGAAAGATGGTCGTTGGATGAGGCCAATCCGATGGTGCAGAGCTGGCAAATTTGAGCACTACTGGCCATTGGATATCATCTAGATTCCACCAGATTTTGCCACATGTACAATCTAGAAGACCCTATGGTTGAACTTAAGCATAATGCACAAACCTCAAAACACAAGCACTTCTTCTTTGTTCTAGAATCTTCCGTATCAGAATTGCCCAAATGTTTTTCTACATGATTTGTTTTTACTTTATGCCTTGCAACGCACAATTCCATGAATCTTAAAATAGATTAGCTTTCTTATAAAAACTAGATGATTTTGAATGAAATGAACTATAAGAATTAAACGAACATCTACATCATGCATATATGACTCAAAGCTTACATGCTATAATGTGGTATTTATTCATAATTTGGTTGCCAAATCTCATGTGTGCAATGCACGTCTACCTTACTAGTCTAAATGGTGTCTGTGTGTGTGTTGTGCGTGTTAAACACATTGTACATAGTATATCATACTAGTCTAAATTGTCTTTTTTGGTACACGTTAAGCTTGTTCTCCCGAAATTTCAAGCTGCGCCTTGTTATGCCGAAATTTCAAGCTAGCGTCTCTGTCTATCGTGCTGCGGAACTCCCACCTCTTCAGCCCGTGCCTTGTTACCCCGAAATATTTAAGATAAATCTTTGTCTTGCTGTGCAATGACAACTCCCTCCATCTCAACCCGCGCCTTGCTATTCCAAAATTACAACGCGCGCGAAAACTCCCACCTCCTGTGAAATCCCGACACGCGAAATGCCCGTGATACCCCTGAACCGAAAGAACCGCCTCAAATTGGTGGGGGTACTTTCGTAACTTACCCCACATTTCGGACAAGCGCGTCCCTAAGCTATGGTTCCCCACTCCCATCCCATCCGCCCACCCATTCGTACACCGAGGCCGGGAAAACCCGCGAAGCCCCACACCCTCCTCCATCCGCCACCCAGCTGGAGCCTCTTCCCCAATGACATCGTCCAAAGCAACACCTCGACTTCCCTCATCCACCGTACCGGATGAGGATCTGTCGTCGATCTGGTCGTCCCGCCAGTTCAGCCACCCCGTCCTCCACCTCCAAGGAGCTGCCCCGATGTTCCCTTCATCTTTCGCACCACCTCCATTCCACACCGCCGTCTTCACCTGCACCACCGGAAGAGCATCATCATCACCATTTCCTCGGATGAAGCTGCGGCCTAATCGGCGCCACCAAAGAGGTTGTACACTAACCGCCACATTTTCTTCTTGATTCGATCTCACGGTGCTGCCGGCGCTCGGTCCCGAGCCGACATGACACGACTCCATCCACGGTGGCGTCGCCGGCCACTTCCTCCACGGCGTCGCTCCCTCGGCAGCGACGTCCACATCAGTAGGAGCTGCTGCTGCTTTAGCTCTTGCTCGCGCTGCTGCTCTGCTCTTGCTCTCGGTCCCCTGCCTTGTCTGCTCTTGCTCTTGCTCTTGCTCGCGCTGCTGCTCTCGCTCTTGCTCTTGCTTGCGATGCTGCTCCGATTTAGCTACACTTCAGTCGACTGAATCGACTTTTGGGTCAGTCGATTTTCAGGGGGTGGGGGGCTTGCCGGAGTTAAGGAAGAACCAGCCGCAGCGGGGAGGGGGGCTCGCCGGAGAGGTACCCCACTATCTATCTTAGGGTTCAGGGTGGGGGCGGTGGTGGGGCGGTGGCGTGGGGATCGCCTGAGAAAAAGCTCGGAACGGGAGGGGGGGCTAGAGGGATGGCCGGGGCGGCGGCGGACCGGCGGTGGGGAGTGTTTTCGGGGCGGGCCGGGCGGTGCTCACGGGGGTGGAGGTTGAAGATGAACTGCAGACCCTTTATTTCGTATCCAACGGCTGCAAAATGGACTGACTAGAGATGAAAAAGTCAGTCAACTGACGTGTAGCCTCACCTCTAGTGCATTCAGTTTCGACAGTAAAATTCAGTTTCGACAGCAAAATTCAGTTTCGACAGTCAAGTTCAATTTCGACAGTTAAATTCAGTTTCGACAGTTAAGTTTAGAGATGAGCGGCTGATGTATTTTATATCTAGCACTTTGTGGTTATGTATTTTACGTCATCTATTGGAGATGCTATTAGAATTCCACTCAGGTTAACGTTGTCTCTCTTATCCTGCTTCAGCCTCGGCGTCGTACAACTCACCGGAGCTGCTCCAACAATGAAACCCTCCATCACAGCGGAGCAGTACCTCGGGCTCCATCTCCAGACGCCTAAGATCTTCTTCCCCTCCTCCGACAGCCAATTCAGTCGGAGCATCCTCATCGGCCAACCCAATCATGTTGAGATCGACATGGCTTCGCCAAAGAGGTTGTACACTTGTTGCATATCTTTTTTACTCTACATGTTATATATATTGTCCACTGAGCACACGGAGTAACGGGAAATACGATTATTTTATCCTACTATATGACAAGCAGTGAGGTACCAGGCAACTTAGCTATCCATGATGGACTCTCTTGAACGCCATCATTATTTATCTCTGCGTGTTTGAGTTGTGCATTTGTCGATGGCCCTGGGAGTTGAGCTAGTAGGGCAGTGGCCTGGGTCCAAAGTAATAGAAGTAGCACAAAAACATTTCTTTAGTGTAGGCTTTTCCTTGCTCAAGCCTGCCTACTAGAATCTCTAGTGCTTGAAAGGAAAAGTGAATGAAAAACATAGGAATTGGAAAGTTTCCTATGGTACTACTTTTCATGAATTTGGTGCAAAGGAATGGAGCAAAGGAAAACTATAGGATTTGTTCCTTTAGTGTCTCCTTGAAAGAAAAACCGTAGGAATTTTAATTTCCACTCGTCCTCCTTTTCAAATTCCTATTCATGAAGCACAAGACTAAGAGATAGTAGCATAATATCATTACAACGGTACATTTTCTTGTGGTTTGACTTAATCTCACCATGCTTCTTTGCATCCTGTGATCTTCCAATTCTTGTGAACCAAACACCCAGATTTGCAGAAATCCCGTGTTTTTAAATTCTCTGTTTTGCACGTGCATTCCTATCATATTCCTGTCTATTTCCTATCCCTGCATTGTTAGAATCCTCAAATTCAAACAAGCCCTTACACAATTACTTCTGTTACAGATATGTGTCAAATAAAACCTTGTGTGGTTTGTCCTGCTCCTGCGGTGCTGTGTTCCACCCCAGCTCAGCTGCTCCAACGATGGAAGGGTTCACCACAACAGGGATCCGCTCTCCAGACTATCTTTCGCCGCCTCAGATCTTCTTCCCCGCCGCCGACAGCCTTGACAACTGCATTACCATCATCAACTGAGCAGATGACCTTGAGGACTACATGGGTCCGCAAGAGAGGTCGCACTCTTCCGTGTCTGCTTACGTTATGCATCGCTTAATATGATGACATGCTATTTATCATCGTGTTCACCTATTAGACTCCGAGTCAGGTCCAAACTTATGCTGAAACTTGAGTTTTTAAATGGTTGTGGGGTACATATTGGGGCAGCAATCAGTACTATCTGTCTACTATCTGGTTAATCTCGGGTATCTACCATGAGTTTCATGTTGGGTGCAAACAAACATTAAAGGAGCCATTATCTGTATTTTTTAACTAAAGCTATTATCTGCCTGCTATCATTGGTTTTGGATCTATCCACAGTTTGCTACCATCACCCTGGATTTGTGCCTACACTCCTTACATAATCTCCCTATGTTTTATTCCTATGCATGTCAGTTATTGTACACAATGGAACTGAACATGTAGAGCAAAAGAGACGAGCCTTGCGTGGCAATAAAATTTCATGCAGACGTCGCTCCATGGTGGGCGCAAAGGCAGCCCCCCTCCACCCATTTCAGATCGTAATCAAGAGGAAGATAACTGTTCTGAGGGGGATTCAGAAGCAGAAGACCACTCCTATTTACCCCATGAGGTCTTCGCTCTAACTTGGCATGCTGATGTTGGTAATATCATTCATATGGTGCCTTGCATTGCTTACTGTATACATCAAAGATGTCATCTTCTTAGTTTAGACATGCTTTGTGTCAATGCCATCTGTTTAGTTTCTTTATCGTATATGTGAATCATGCAATGCCATCTTGTTTAGCCAGGCATCATATATGTGAATTTTGCAATGCCACCCTGGTTAGCCAGTCATCTTATATGTGAATTATATCATGACATCATTTTTTTATTACGTGTTAAATTTGTCAACAATTTTAGTACATTCAATTACTCTTCCTGTGCATCAGCCATTCGGCACGGTCATGGAAAAATCTGGAGTGGAAACAAGGTCTTCAGAGCAGACAATGCTATCTGACAAAGCGCATGTCTTGCTGGTTACAGATAGCTCCTCAGAGGAGGATTCAAAGACAGATGACCAGTCCTATTCCCCCCCGAGGTGCATGCTCTAACTTGGCAGGGTTATGTTGCTCATATCATGCGTATGGTATCTTGCATTGCTCTGTCATTTGCTTAGTTTAGACATGCTTTGTGTGAATGCCACCTGTTTAGTGTCTAATTACCATATATGTGAATTATGCAATGCCATCTTGTTGCAAGACATTATATATGTGAATTATGCAATGCTATCTTGTTGCAAGGCATTATATATGTGAATTATGCAATGCCATGCTGTTTAGCCAAGCGTCATATATGTGAATTATATCATGCCGTCCTTTTTTTGTATTTCTCATTGCTTTTGTCGACAATGTTTGTATATTCAACTGCTCTTCCTGTGCATCAGCCATTTGAATTGGTGATGGAGAAATCTGCAGTGAAAACAAGGTCTTCAGAGCAAACAATGCTACCTGCTGAAGCAGATATCTTGCTGGTTACAGATATCTCTTCAGAGGAGGATTCAGAGGCAGATGACCAGTCCTATTATCCCCCTGAGGTGTATGCTCAAACTTGGCAGGGTTATATTACTCATATCATGCATATGTTGTATTGCAATGCTTAATTTTTACATCATATACACGATATTGAATGCCATCTCCTTAGTTGACACATCATATATGCGATTGCCCTCTGCTCACTTCCTTAGTATATAAATCATATACTTGAATTATATCATGCCATGATGTTTACATAGACAGCATGTATCTGAATTATGGCATGCCAACCCATTTTCTAAAGACATAATATAGTTATATATATCATCTCATCCTGTTCACATAGTCATCATATTTTGAATTATGTCATTCTATCCGTGAATTATATCATGCCATCATGTTTCCATCGACGGCATGTTTGTGATTTATGGCATGCCAACCACTTTAATAGACACATCGTCTAGTTATATCATGTCATCCTGTTTACATAGTCATCATATTTTGAAGTATGTCATTCTATCCTGTTTAGTTAGCCATCATACATGTGAAATTGTCTCATGCTATCCTGTTTAATTAGCCATCATATATGTGAAATTATGTCCTGCTATTATGTTTGGTTAGACAACATAAATGTGAATTATTTCATGCCCTGTTTTCTTCCCTACTATCCATTGCACCTGTCTATCTTACAATGTCTGTGCATTCAATTACTTTTCTTGTTTATCAGCCATTTCAATTGGAGGGGGTGATGGCAGTATCTGTGGGAGTAAAAACACGGTCTTCAGAAAAGATCGTGCTACCTGTCGATGGAGATAGAACCACGGTTGTACTTGCCCAAGAACCAGCCCCACCACACATAACCCAGACTCACGCAGATTATACCCCTACCCAGTTGGACCGAGAACCAGCTACACCCCTTCTAACCCCAACCCCAGCAGATAGTAACCCAGTTCCCGTTGACACAGCACCGTCTCCACCACAGAGCACCCAAACACGAGCAGTTAGTAAGGCAACCGCAGTGCCCAAAGCACGAGGACCACCACTCCGAACCCCAAGTCAATGCTTAAAGCAGAAGAAGAATTGTTCTCAGGTCAGGTTCCGTAGCTATGTTTCATACTACTTTGCTCTTGCATCACTGTATTTACTCATACCAACTAATTTCAAATTTGAAGGATGCAATTGAAACTCCAATGGCGCAACAGGTATGTTTTAAACCTGTTTCTTTAACGTGTTTGCTGTTGTAACTTGCTCTATGTTGATTTTAGTTTCAATTGAATAAACAGTTATGTTCTCAGCATGCCATGCACATTACAAGTGTTGTTATTGATGTGTAGTTTACCACACTTATATTCTGTCTATGCTGCTTTGTCTTAAATAGATATGATTCGAACTGTATCTATCTTGATTTGGCAACATAAACTAGAATGATATAGACCATACAGTGACGTACTACATAGATATATGTTTGTTTCATGCTGTTATCCTGTCCACCTTACTACTGAACTGGTTTACCAAAATGAGTTTCATATACTACATTGTAAACCTGTGATGTGTTTGTTTGTTTCTCTTTTAGAACGCGAATAAAATATTGGAGAAGAGTACCCCGTTATGCAATGGTAAAGGAAGTAATGCAGATAAGGTTCAAGATAGTGAGACATCCCTGTTGGTCTCCAAGAAAGCTGATAAAAACTATATTGAAGACACTGAGACAACCCCAAAGTCCTGTCTTGATGTAGTGTTCGAGTTACTGGCTACTACTGCTGGCACCAGCTCTTCGAACTCGCTGCCTGAATCAGTTCGGCTTCTTGAGTCTCAACTTCAAGTTGAAAGACATCGATCAGATGTTATGCGACAGGAAGCCGAAGGACTGAGGAAGTCCCTGCAGAATTCAGATGCATACTTTCTGGTGCAACAGCAAGTGCTGGAGGATTTAAGTGCCAAACAAGAGAAAGTTAATAAGCTTGCTAAGCATCTTGCTAGCATTATGGGTACCCAGGATATTGTTTCTTGAGCTCTTCTGAAGTGGTTTCAGTTCTAGACTTGTTTTGCTGCGGCGTTTATATGCTGCTTTGTTCCCTATATTTGCACTGGTGGCGAACTTTGATATCCAGTGGATGTAATATGTGTAATAGTCGTGATAGCCTAGCGTAAGTTGCTTGCTTATTTATTTCCTTAATGTCTTGTTTATTTTTTTTCTTGTAGTCAGTGCAGTTCTTTTTCCGCGGTTTGCTAGTGGACGGAATAACCTATTTTTTAGAACTAGGCCACATTAACCATGGGCTACATATTTACTGTAGTTAACATGGGCCTCCTACGGGCCGTAGAAACTATGGGCCTTCTAAGGGCTGTAGAAACAATGGGCCTTCTACGGGGCGTAGAAACAATGGGCCTTCTACGGGGCGTAGAAACAATGGGCCTTATATGGGCCGTAGACACAATGGGCCTTCTACGGGCCGTATCATCAATGGGCCTTCTACGGGCCGTATGATTGGTTGGCCAAACATGGGCCAATAACAGACCACATTATGGCCGTAAATGGGCTAGAGTTGAAATCGTCCGTTCATGGGCCGACCATAATGTGCCGTCGTTAATCGGCCGTACTTGATGACGCTATGAAAACGGCCCAACGTATTAATGGGCCACGAACGGGCTGACTGTAACCACGGGCTGAATTTGGCCCACAAGCAGAAAATGACAGTAACGGGACGAAAGTAAACGAATGTTGGAAATGAGCCCAAGAATAAATGGGCCCTGAGAAGGCTGAAACATGGGCTGGAAACGGCCCAACGGAATAATGGGTCGTTAATGGGTATAAACTGACACACTGTTCATTACGGGCCGTTAATGAGCCGAGGGTTACCAAGGGCCTCATATGGGCCGAAAGACGTCATGGGCCATACATGGGCCGGAAGTTAAAATGGGCTGGAATTATATTGGATGGCCCAGATGACGCTACTGGGCCTAATTCGGATAGGCCGTAAACGGGCCCTGTGTTAGTGGGCTGTAAATGGGCTATATGCGAACAGGCCGTTAACAGGCTTGCCGTGGGCCGGCCCGCCACCTTTTAACCAAGTCAAACGGGCCGGCCTTTTCACAGGAATGGGCCTCTGTTGGGCCGTGCCACGTGTCGACGTATCATAGGCGCTTTGGGTCCAATGAGTGGATGACATCTGTCCCAACGGCGAGCCAACACGTGTTTCCTCCAGCCAATGATGATTTTACACGTGGAAAATCCCCATTGATCGGGGCTGTTAACGGGTTATCGGATCCAAAACCGGACCCGATAGCTTAACGATGTTCCGTTTCGGTGGATGCCACGTGTCGGTCACCCTTGACGAAAGCACTTCTGTGATGCGCGATTTATCGTCATGGAAGTGGACACTTCCGTGATGATAATTTTGGTAATGTCATGGAACACTTCTACGACATCACAAGTATGACTATCTTGATTCTGTCATAAATTTGTCATGGATGTACATGCATGACAGAAAACGTGACCTACTGTGACAAACACGTATCATCACGGAAGTGTATTTTTTTGTAGTGATAGTTCTTTGCCCAAAACGTAGCTCGTCCGACGTACTTTCCATATTGCAATGTCGTCCTCACACCGTTTTATACAAACACAACCGTGTTGTTATCTTCCCTTAGGACAAGGAATATGCTTCTTTTTTGTCATCGTATGTGTCATCAACTGTTATTGGTCAGTAATTGTTTCCTTTCTACCTCTTTTTTGCAAACAGGGCTATCCATTTCACCTCGTTGCTATTGCGACCTTTTGGTGAACTGCACAAATCACTTTTTTCTTAAGACTGTTTTGTGCAGTTGTACTAAAATGTCACATGGGCAACGTCTCTACATTTTAGTGGGACTGCACAAAGGGAGATTGGTTTTGCTCTATCCCTCTCATCCAACTCCGAGCCTAATCTTCTCCAACTATTTGCTTAATCTTCTCCAACTAGTTAGTCTTAAGATAGACTACAAAGGTGACCGGCTTCTATTTGTGTGTTTATTGTTTCATCAACAGTCCTCTATTATTGTAATCACACTTAATATCTTTGGAACAGGGATGCTCAGCTCTATTTTAGTGGAACTGCACAAAATGATCGGAAATGTTGCATGCTCCAGACAGCTACTTTTTTTTCCCAACATGCCTTGTTGATTTAGACAGAGCTGGGGGGACGTTGCTGCCAATGAAAGCATAGATCAGTTTTCATTTAACAACTTCTCACAACTTTGTCTTCAGTTGTGATGTAAATATTAGCTCTGATCTGCTAATCATTTAGATGCATTAGCAAGGAAGTTAGTTTTTTATTGTTTCCGAAAGAGCATCAATGGCAAGACACACGAAACAAAAGCTGAAAGCTCAGAGCATTGTACAATTTCATGTCGCTAGAAAATTATTTGTATAGCACGCCAATTATGTAAACAAAATGCTGGAAGCTTGATAGCATTGCCAGAAGCCTCTTCAGCATCCGGGTCCATGTGCCATGCACAATTATACTCCTCCGTTCCTAAATATTTATCTTTTTACAAATTTCAAATGGGCATATTTTAGAGTGTAGATTCACTCATTTTGCTTCGTATGTATTCACTCGTTGAAATCTCTAGAAAGACAAATACTCCGGAGTATATTTAAGAACCGAGGGAGTAGTTCACAACCGCATGGGAGACTCAGCTCGGTCGTTGCGCCGCATTAATAGTGAGTAATGAGCAGTCAAATCATAAGCCCCACCTTTCCCACTGTAAGTTGCTCGGAAGAAGCAACCATCAATACGCTCTTCTTTGAATCCGCTCATACTACTCCATCTGTCACTGTTTATAGAGCGCGCTTCAAAAAAAATCTCTGGGACCAAGGCGACTAGCCATCGGCCTGAAAAATAGCATTGGTAGTTATAGCACGGCGTCTATTACTAGAGGAAATAATGCGTACACACATGCATGCAGTGCTTCCACCCCGGGTACACACATGCATGCACTTACTCCACTCCGTAGTACATCGAGAGAAAATTGTGGACTTGATTGCGGTTATCACGCCCTAATTAATTGAGCATTAAACTAAACGCGTCTAAAGTCTCTCTGGTGGTGGAAATGCATTGACAGAAATGCATCAGAATGAAGCGCGCCCTGTAAACTATGATGGAGGGAGGAGTAGTATGAAGGTGCAAAACCAAGTACGCGTATGGCCAGTCGGTCAACGCACCTCCTCTTGGCATATCACTGACATGTGGGACTGGAGTGTGAGCAAACCGATCTCAATTGACAGCCAAATGGCCTACCTGCCGTTCCTTGAGAGAGATGAGGAGCGAGAACACACATACGGGCTTGCACGGAGGCCAAGATATATTCGAGCATGGTTGATCGATATCATCATTACATGTTCGATGTTTTTAATACTATACTATTGGGCTGCCGTTTTCCACCCTTCTCCCGAATAAATGTGTACTTTATCAGAGATTAAAATAAAATAAGAGTACAGACGCTCCAGCATGCGGTTCTAGTAGTAGTACTACTCGTACTACTAAATCTTGCGCTTGGCTCTTCGCCTCTTCGTGAAGTCGAACAATGATGGTACTCCGCATGTTGGGTACTACAGTGTATGCCTCTGGCAATCTGACACCGAATGAACTGATGCATGTCCACCTCCTGGGCGAGGGTAGGTTGCATTAGTCAAAAGGCATATGCGAGCTTCACCTTGGCCTGCAAGCTTATCCCCGTTCTGCGAGTTGACGGGACACACCAAAAAGTAGTGCTAGCCCATACTCCCTCCTTTTCGGTTAATATGGCTTAATCTATTTTGCGGGTAAATGAGAAAGCTTTATTCATATATAAGCATTCTTAGGACGATCAGCCAAGAGACTGGTCACTAGGAAGCAAGGTACCCCGCAAAAAAAGAATAAGGAAGCGAGGTGTTTCATCAAGCCAGCTCTCGGCCACATTCAAAGTGCAGCAAGCACGGTTCGCACAAAGATGCCCCGCAAGGTTTGCTGACTTGTTTACATGCTGAATAACAAAAAAGAGGAAATATTATCGAGCGCTCCTATTTGTAACAGGATATGAGCCAGAATTAAGCGAGAATTATGGCGAGTGTTCCATGCAATCAACTTCCATTATCACATGCGGTAACCCTCGAAGAGAACCAAATGTGTTGAAGATTGCTTTATCACATTTATAAAATATAATAAGAGTGCAGACGCTCCTCCATCCGGTTCCTAGTAGTATAGTACATATCTCTATAGTAGTAGTACTAGTACTATTAAGCTTTGCGCTTGGCTGTTCGCCTCTTCGGGAAGTCGAACAATAATAGTACCAGTATAGTGTATGAAGGAAATATGCCCTAGAGGCAATAATAAAGTATTATATATTTCCTTATATCATGATAAATGTTTATTATTCGTGCTAGAATTGTATTAACCGGAAACATAATACATGTGTGAATACATAGACAAACAGTGTGTCACTAGTATGCCTCTACTTGACTAGCTCGTTAATCAAAGATGGTTATGTTTCCTAGCCATAGACATGAGTTGTCATTTGATTAACGGGATCACCTCATTAGGAGAATGACGTGATTGACTTGACCCATTTCGTTAGCTTAGCACCCGATCGTTTAGTATGTTGCTATTGCTTTCTTCATGACTTATAGATGTTCCTATGACTATGAGATTATGCAACTCCCGTTTACCGGAGGAACACTTTGTGTGCTACCAAACGTCACAACGTAAATGGGTGATTATAAAGGTGCTCTACAGGTGTCTCCAAAGGTACTTGTTGGGTTGGCGTATTTCGAGATTAGGATTTGTCACTCCGATTGTCGGAGAGGTATCTCTGGGCCCACTCGGTAATGCACATCACTAGAAGCCTTGCAAGCATTGTGACAAATGAGTTAGTTGCGGGATGATGTATTACGGAACGAGTAAAGAGACTTGCCAGTAACGAGATTGAACTAGGTATCGAGATACCGACGATCGAATCTCGGGCAAGTAACATACCGATGACAAAGGGAACAACGTATGTTGTTATGCGGTTTGACCGATAAAGATCTTCGTAGAATATGTGGGAGCCAATATGAGCATCCAGGTTCCGCTATTGGTTATTGACCGGAGAGGTGTCTCGGTCATGTCTACATAGTTCTCGAACCCGTAGGGTCCACACGCTTAAGGTTACGATGACAGTTTTATTATGAGTTTATGTATGTTGATGTACCGAAGGAGTTCGGAGTCCCGGATGAGATCGGGGACATGACGAGGAGCCTCGAAATGGCCGAGACATAAAGATCGATATATTGGATGACTATATTCGGACTTCGGAAAGGTTCCGAGTGATTCGGGTATTTTTCGGAGTACCGGAGAGTTACGGGAATTCGTATTGGGCCTTAATGGGCCATACGGGAAAGGAGAGAAAGACCCCAAAGGGTGGCCGCACCCCTCCCCATGGGCTAGTCCGAATTGGACTAGGGAGGGGGGGCCCCCTTCCTTCTTTCTCCTTCCCCCTTCCCTTCTCCTACTCCCACAAGGAAAGGAGGACTCCCCCCCTTGGGCGCGCCACCTCCCCTTGGCCGGCCCTCTCCCCCTTGCTCCTTTATATACGAGGGCAGGGGGCACCCCATGGACACACAATTGATATACGATATTTTAGCCGTGTGCGGTGCCCCCCACCACCATATTACACCTCGATAATATCGTTGCGGAGCTTAGGCGAAGCCCTGCATCGGTAGAACATCATCATCGTCACCACGCCGTCGTGCTGACGAAACTCTCCCTCAACACTCGGCTGGATCGGAGTTCGAGGGATATTTTAGCCGTGTGTGGTGCCCCCCTCCACCATATTACACCTCGATAATATCATTGCGGAGCTTAGGCGAAGCCCTGCGTCGGTAGAACATCATCATCGTCACCACGCCGTCGTGCTGACGAAACTCCCCATGAGCTGAACGTGTGCTGAACTCGGAGGTGCCGTGCGTTCGGTAGTTGATCGGTCGGATCGTGAAGACGTACGACTACTTCAACCGCGTTGTGATAACGCTTCGCTTTCGGTCTACGTGGGTACGTGGACAACACTCTCCCCTCTCGTTGCTATGCATCACCATGATCTTGCGTGTGCGTAGGAAAGTTTTTGAAATTACTACGTTCCCCAACAGTGGCATCCGAGCCTGGTTTTATGCGTTGATGCTATGCACGAGTAGAACACAAGTGAGTTGTGGGCGATATAAGTCATACTGCTTATCAGCATGTCATACTTTGGTTCAGCGGTATTGTGAGATGAAGCGGCCCGGACCGACATTACGCGTACGCTTACGCGAGACTGGTTTCACCGTTGTGAGCACTCGTTGCTTAAAGGTGACCGGCGGGTGTCTGTCTCTCTCACTTTAGTTGAACCGAGTGTGGCTACGCCCGGTCCTTGCGAAGGTTAAAACAGCACCAACTTGACAAACTATCGTTGTGGTTTTGATGCGTAGGTAAGAATGGTTCTTGCTAAGCCCGTAGCAGCCACGTAAAACTTGCAACAACAAAGTGGAGGACGTCTAACTTGTTTTTGCAGGGCATGTTGTGATGTCATATGGTCAAGACATGATGTGATATAATTTGTTATATGAGATGATCATGTTTTGTAACCGAGTTATCGGCAACTGGCAGGAGCCATATGGTTGTCGCTTTATTGTATGAAATGCAATCGCCATGTAATTGTTTTACTTTATCACTAAGCGGTAGCGATAGTCGTAGAAGCAATAGTTGGCGAGACGACAGCGATGCTACGATGGAGATCAAGGTGTCGCGCCGGTGACGATGGTGATCATGACGGTGCTTCGGAGATGGAGATCACAAGCACGGTGCTTCGAAGATGGAGATCACAAGCACAAGATGATGATGGCCATATCATATCACTTATATATTGATTGCATGTGATGTTAATCCTTTATGCATCTTATCTTGCTTTGATTGACGGTAGCATTATAAGATGATCTCTCACTAAAATTTCAAGATAAAAGTGTTCTCCCTGAGTATGCACCGTTGCGAAAGTTCTTCGTGCTGAGACACCACGTGATGATCGGGTGTGATAGGCTCTACGTTCAAATACAACGGGTGCAAAACAGTTGCACACGCGGAATACTCAGGTTAAACTTGACGAGCCTAGCATATGCAGATATGGCCTCGGAACGCAGAGACCGAAAGGTCGAGCGTGAATCATATAGTAGATATGATCAACATAGTGATGTTCACCATTGAAACTACTCCATCTCACGTGATGATCGGACATGGTTTAGTTGATTTGGATCACGTAATCACTTAGATGATTAGAGGGATATCTATCTAAGTGGGAGTTCTTAAGTAATATGATTAATTGAACTTAAATTTATCATGAACTTAGTCCTGATAGTATTTTTGCAAATTATGTTGTAGATCAATAGCTCGCGTTGTTGCTTCCCTGTGTTTATTTTTGATATGTTCCTAGAGAAAATTATGTTGAAAGATGTTAGTAGCAAAGATGCGGATTGGATCCGTGATCTGAGGATTATCCTCATTGCTGCATAGAAGGATTATGTCCTTGATGCACCGCTAGGTGACAGACCTATTGCAGGAGTAGATGCTGACGTTATGAACGTTTGGCTAGCTCAATATGATGACTACTTGATAGTTTAGTGCACCATGCTTAAACGGCTTAGAATCGGGACTTCAAAGACGTTTTGAACGTCATGGACCATATGAGATGTTCCAGGAATTGATGTTAATATTTCAAGCAAATACCCGAGTTGAGAGATATGAAGTCTCCAACAAGTTCTATAGCTAAAAGATGGAGGAGAATCGCTCAACTAGTGAGCATGTGCTCAGATTGTCTGGGTACTACAATCGCTTGAATCAAGTGGGAGTTAATCTTCCAGATAAGATAGTGATTGACAGAATTCTCTAGTCACCATCACCAACTTAGTAGAACTTCGTGATGAACTATAGTATGCAAGGGATGACGAAAGTAATTCCCGAGCTCTTCGTGATGCTGAAATCGACGAAGGTAGAAATCAAGAAAAACATCAAGTGTTGATGGTTGACGAGACCACTAGTTTCAAGAAAAGGGCAAAGGGAAGAAGGGGAACTTCAAGAAGAATGGCAAGCAAGTTGCTGCTCAATGAAGAAGCCCAAGTCTGGTCCTAACCTTGAGACTAAGTGCTTCTACTGCAAAGGGACTGGTCACTGGAAACGGAACTACCCCAACTATTTGGTGGATAAGAAGGATGGCAAAGTGAACAAAGGTATATTGGATATACATGTTATTGATGTGTACTTTACTAGTGTTTATAGCAACCCCTCGGTATTTGATACTGGTTCAGTTGCTAAGAGTAGTAACTCGAAACGGGAGTTGCAGAATAAACATAGACTAGTAAAAAGGCGAGGTGACGATGTGTGTTGGAAGTAGTTCCAAGATTGATATGATCATCATCGCACACTCCCTATACTTTCGGGATTAGTGTTGAAACCAAATAAGTATTATTTGGTGTTTGCGTTGAGCATGAATATGATTTGATCATGTTTGTTGCAATACGGTTATTCATTTAAATTAGAGAATAATTGTTGTTCTGTTTACATGAATAAAACCTTCTATGGTCATACACCCAATAAAATGGTTTGTTGGATCTCGATCGTAGTGATACACATATTCATAATAATGAAGCCAAAAGATGCAAAGTTAATAATGATGGTGCAACTTATTTGTGGCACTGTTGTTTAGGTCATATTGGTATAAAGCGCATGAAGAAACTCCATACTGATCGGATTTTGGAATCACTTGATTATGAATCACTTGATGCTTGCGAACCGTGCCTCATGGGCAAGATGACTAAAACGCCGTTCTCCGGAACTATGGAGAGAGCAACAGATTTGTTGGAAATCATACATACAGATGTATGTGATCTGATGAATATTGAGGCTCGTAGCAGGTATCATTATTTTCTGACCTTCACAGATGATTTGAGCAGATATGAGTATATCTACTTAATGAAACAGAAGTTTGAAACATTTGAAAAGTTCATATAATTTCAGAGTGAAGCGGAAAATCATCGTAACAAGAAAATAAAGTTTCTACGATCTGATCGTGGAGAAGAGTATTTGAGTTACGAGTTTGGCCTTCAGTTAAAACAATGTGAAATAGTTTCACTACTCACGCCACCTGGAACACCATGGTGTAATGGTGTGTCCGAACATCGTAACCGTACTTTATAAGATATGGTGCGATATATGATGTCTCTTACCGATCTACCACTATCGTTTTGGGGTTATGCATTAGAGACAGCTGCATTCACGTTAAATAGGGCACCATCAAAATCCGTTGAGACGATGCCTTATGAACTGAGGTTTAGCAAGAAACCAAAGTTGTCGTTTCTTAAAATTTTGGGGTTGCGATGCTTATGTGAAAAAGTTTCATCCTGATAAGCTCAAACCCAAATCGGAGAAATGTGTCTTCATAGGGTACCCAAAGGAGACAGTTGGGTACACCTTCTATCACAGATCCGAAGGCAAGACATTCGTTGCTAAAAATGGATCCTTTCTAGAGAAGGAGTTTCTCTCGAAAGAAGTGAGTGGGAGGAAAGTAGAACTTGATGAGGTAACTGTACCTGCTCCCTTATTGGAAAGTAGTTCATCACAGAAATCTATTCCTGTGACTCCTACGCCAATTAGTGAGGAAGTTAATGATGATGATCATGTAACTTCAGATCAAGTTACTACCAAACCTCGTAGGTAAACCAGAGTGAGATCCACACCAGAGTGGTACGGTAATCCTGTTCTGGAGGTCATGTTATTTGACCATGACGAACCTACGAACTATGAGGAAGTGATGATGAGCCCAGATTCCGGGAAATGGCTTGAGGCCATGAAATCTGAGATGAGATCCATGTATGAAGAACAAAGTAAGGACTTTGGTTGACTTGCCCGATGATCGGCGAGCCATTGAGATTAAATGGATCTTCAAGAGGAAGACAGACGCTGATAGTAGTGTTACTATCTACAAAGCTAGAATTGTCGCAAAAGGTTTTCAACAAGTTCAAGGTGTTGACTACGATGAGATTTTCTCACTCGCAGCGATGCTTAAGTCTGTCTGAATCATGTTAGCAATTGCCGCATTTTATGAAATCTGGCAAATGGATAAACAAAACTACATTCCTTAATGGATTTATTAAAGAAGAGTTGTATATGATGCAACCAGGAGTTTTTGTCAATCCTAAAAGTGCTAACAAAATATGCAAGCTCCAGCGATCCATCTATGGACTGGTGCAAGCATCTCGGAGTTGGAATATATGCTTTGATAAGTTGATCAAAGGATATAGTTTTATACAGACTTGCGGTGAAGCCTGTATTTACAAGAAAGTGAGTGGGAGCACTACAGCATTTCTGATAAGTATATGTGAATGACATATTGTTCATCAGAAATAATGTAGAATTATTCTGCAAAGCATAAAGGAGTGTTTGAAAGGAGTTTTTCAAAGATAGACCTCGGTGAAGCTGCTTACATATTGAGCATCAAGATCTAAAGAGATAGATGAAGACGCTTGATAAGTTTTTCAATGAGTACATACCTTAACAAGATTTTGAAGTAGTTCAAAATAGAACAGTCAAAGAAAGAGTTCTTGCCTGTGTTACAAGGTGTGAAATTGAGTAAAGACTCAAAGCCCGACCACGGCAAAACATAGAAAGAGAATGAAAGTCATTCCCTATGCCTTGGCCATAGGTTCTATAAAGTATGCCATGCTGTGTACCAGATCTATTGTATACCCTACACTGATTTTGGCAAGGGAGTACAATAGTGATCTAGGAGTAGATCACTGGACAGCGGTCAAAATTATCCTTAGTGGAATAAGGATATGTTTCTCTATTATGGAAGTGACAAAAGGTTCGTCGTAAAGGGTTACGTCGATGCAAGTTTTGACACTAATCTAGATGACTCTAAGTCTCGGTCTAGATACATATTGAAAGTGGGAGCAATTAGCTAGAGTAGCTCCGTGCAGAGCATTGTAGACATAGAAATTTGCAAAATACTTACGGATCTGAATGTGACAGACCCGTTGACTAAAATTATCTCACAATCAAAACATGATCACACCTTAGTACTCTTTGGGTGTTAATCACATAGCGATGTGAACTAGATTATTGACTCTAGTAAAAACCCTTTGAGTGTTGGTCACATAGAGATGTGAACTGTGGGTGTTAATCACATGGTGATGTGAATTATTGATGTTAAATCACATGGCGATGTGAACTAGATTATTGACTCTAGTGCAAGTGGGAGACTGAAGGAAATATGCCCTAGAGGCAATAATAAAGTATTATATATTTCCTTATATCATGATAAATGTTTATTATTCATGCTAGAATTGTATTAACCGGAAACATAATACATGTGTGAATACATAGACAAACAATGTGTCACTAGTATGCCTCTACTTGACTAGCTCGTTAATCAAAGATGGTTATGTTTCCTAGCCATAGACATGAGTTGTCATTTGATTAACGGGATCACCTCATTAGGAGAATGACGTGATTGACTTGACCCATTTCGTTAGCTTAGCACCCGATCGTTTAGTATGTTGCTATTGCTTTCTTCATGACTTATACATGTTCCTATGACTATGAGATTATGCAACTCCCATTTACCGGAGGAACACTTTGTGTGCTACCAAACGTCACAACGTAAATGGGTGATTATAAAGGTGCTCTACAGGTGTCTCCAAAGGTACTTGTTGGGTTGGCGTATTTCGAGATTAGGATTTGTCACTCCGATTGTCGGAGAGGTATCTCTGGGCCCACTCGGTAATGCACATCACTATAAGCCTTGCAAGCATTGTGACTAATGAGTTAGTTGAGGGATGATGTATTACAGAACGAGTAAAGAGACTTGCCAGTAACGAGATTGAACTAGGTATCGAGATACCGACGATCGAATCTCGGGCAAGTAACATACCGATGACAAAGGGAACAACGTATGTTGTTATGCGGTTTGACCGATAAAGATCTTCGTAGAATATGTGGGAGCCAATATGAGCATCCAGGTTCCGCTATTGGTTATTGACCGGAGAGGTGTCTCGGTCATGTCTACATAGTTCTCTAACCCGTAGGGTCCGCACGCTTAAGGTTACGATGACAGTTTTATTATGAGTTTATGTATGTTGATGTACCGAAGGAGTTCGGAGTCCCGGATGAGATCGGGGACATGACGAGGAGTCTCGAAATGGCCGAGACGTAAAGATCGATATATTGGACGACTATATTCAGACTTCGGAAAGGTTCCGAGTGATTCGGGTATTTTTCGGAGTACCGGAGAGTTACGGGAATTCGTATTGGGCCTTAATGAGCCATACGGGAAAGGAGAGACAGACCCCAAAGGGTGGCCGCACCCCTCCCCATGGGCTAGTCCGAATTGGACTAGGGAGGGGGGCGCCCCCTTCCTTGTTTCTCCTTCCCCCTTCCCTTCTCCTACTCCCACAAGGAAAGGAGGAGTCCTATTCCCGGTGGGAGTAGTACTCCCCCCTTGGGCGCGCCACCTCCCCTTGGCCGGCCCTCTCCCCCTTGCTCCTTTATATACGGGGGCAGGGGGCACCCCATGCACACACAATTGATATACGATATTTTAGCCGTGTGCGGTGCCCCCCTCCACCATATTACACCTCGATAATATCGTTGCGGTGCTTAGGCGAAGCCCTGCGTTGGTAGAACATCATCATCGTCACCACGCCATCGTGCTGACAAAACTCTCCCTCAACACTCGGCTGGATCGGATTTCGAGGGACATCATCGAGCTGAACGTGTGCTGAACTCGGAGGTGCCGTGCGTTCGGTACTTGATCGGTCGGATCATGAAGACGTACGACTACATCAACCGCGTTGTGATAACGCTTCCGCTTTCGGTCTACGAGGGTACGTGGACAACACTCTCCCCTCTCGTTGCTATGCATCACCATGATCTTGCGTGTGCGTAGGAAATTTTTTGAAATTACTACGTTCCCCAACAGTGTATGCTTCTGGCAATCTGACACCGAATTAACTGTTGCACGTCCACCGCCTGAGCGAGGGAGAGCTTGCATTAGTCAAAAGTTTCTCCTTGTCCTGCGAGCCACCGCGCGCAAGCTTCTCCCGTCCTGCAAGCTTCTCCTCGTTCGGCAAGTTGACGGGACACAACAAAGTAATGCTAGTCCATACTGCCTCCTTTCCGGTTAATATGGCTTAATTTCAAACGAGATAAATATACTGTCTGTCACTGTATATTTGGAAAAATACAGTCAATGGATTTCATAATACGCTCATTGCGCTCAATATATATATTTTCCGGTGTTTGTATGGTCACTAGCTCACCCTGGCTGAGTATGTGTGTGCATGCACGTGTAGGTTGAGCACTTGAGCGTGACTGTGTGTGTTTCGTCGTGTGCTCGGACATGCATGCATTAGGGCGTCGCGCGCATTTTTGCGTCCGTGTGTACGTGTGACTGTTGCATGCATGCACGAGGTTGTAGTCCCTCACATTCACATGTTCATAAGTCAATGCTTTGTCAAAACGTTGCATGCAAGGTTTAATCATTCGTTGTTCATGCATGCATTCCTGATATTAATACGTTGGTAAAGACAATTTCTTGAGGAAAACGAGCCCATGAATTGAGTACAAAGGGGACCAATAAGCCAGGACGGAGGGAGTACCAGTAGTGAACCGGAAGGAGGGAGTAGGTACTAGTAGTACAATACTAGTACGTAACAACATGCAGTAAAATTCCTCTATGCGCATCCTGTCTACGTGTCATGCAAGAAAATAGAGATAAGTACAAGTGAGACTCAGGAACGGTCATACACCTAGGAGGAGTACGTGTAGGGGCC
Source organism: Aegilops tauschii subsp. strangulata (assembly GCF_002575655.3). Lineage (NCBI taxonomy): Eukaryota > Viridiplantae > Streptophyta > Magnoliopsida > Poales > Poaceae > Aegilops > Aegilops tauschii. The sequence continues at coordinate 411,156,787 of NC_053037.3, read as the reverse complement.
ACTAAGAAGTAGTCAAATCACACAGTAAGTTAGTCGGAAGAAGCAACCATCATTTCACTCTTCAATGACACGTACGCAATATAAATTGGTTGATATGGAGAGAAAAAGAAAACAACTATATATACACTAGAAGGAGCCTAAGCTACAAGCCTGCTTGCTTGGGTTGCTCTCTTCACAAGCATAGAACGACGGTGGCCACACCGCTGGTCACATATCCGGCCTGATCCCGCCGCTGGGGGAAGGGAACAATGTTCTGCGTAGACGCGGTCGACATCGGCGAGGGAGAAAACCCACAGTCGGTGCGTCCCAACCGCCCTTCTAGCTACAGCCCGACGTCCCAGGTAGTAGTACATCTTCCTTTTGGAGCCGGCTTGCTCCACTGCCGCAGCTCCCCACGTAGCTCCATCTCCATGTCGATCTTTCTCTACTTCTACCGGCTTCTATTTGTGATGAGTTTATGTCTCATGAACTAGTGCCGGTACTATTATTCTAATCACACTTCTTCAATATCTTTGCCATCAGGGATGCTCAACTCGATTTTAGTGGAACTACACAAAAGCATCGTATGATCCGAGGGTGCCAGCCGTCTTTCCTTCGACAGGTTCTACCTAGCCAGGAAATTAAATCCTGTTTAGTGTTTAGGCTTTCAGTACTTTTTCTTTTGTACACGCTCTCACAACTTTTGTCTTCAGTTGTGAAGTAAAAATTGGTTATGATCTGTGAATCATTGAGATGCATCAGCTTGCGTGTTAGTTTTCCTTTGTATTTGATGGAATGTTGTAATGGGGCAACCTTGGAGTAGGAATGAAAATGGAGTGGGAAGTTTCCGTTTTTTGGAGAAAAATGGAAATGGAGAGAAACCAACGTTTCGTTTCGTTGGATCACGCCATCGAGCAAAACCAACGTTTAAATCACGTCTGTCACGTTCGTGTTTCACCGTCCTCCACAGCTCCACCCCACACGGTCGCTCAGCATGCCACTCACCGCAAACCGAGTATACGATAACTTTCCTACCTGCTTGTCGATGGATCGCGCCATGGAGTACTAGCACTACTGGAAGAGATAGCACGGACTCCCAAGAACTTTTTACATGCATGTTGTGGCCGGTTATTGCGACCTTTGAACGCGGAGCAGTCGCGTGCACCGAGAAGCGGCACGGGCGACGTTCTCTCGGCCGGCGCGCCGCTTCAATGCCAGCGCCAGTGAGAGGTCGTGTCCGCTCTGGCCGGGCATGAATGCGGCACTGACCGTTTCGGGTGGGAAGCACGCGCGGGTGATGAAGAGGGTTCGGGTTGGTCAGGAGCGGGCGTGCCAGCGGTCCGGACGCCCGCAAACAAGAGATGTTGTACGTTAAGACTAGTCATTGTGGGGAGTAACTTAGAGTAACATGCACATGTTATTAGTCTATGTTACTACCTCCATAGTGGGTAGTAACATATGTGTTGTGTCATGCATCACTCCATTTATTAGGTTGTAGACTCATCTTTTCTTGATATGTGTGATGTTACAGTAAATAGCTATGTTACTACATGCCTCTTTTTTTCATTAATTACATGCCACATCATCTATTTTGCCTAGATAAGTGTGACATTACCACCTATGTTACTCCCACTGTGGGTAGTCTATTATTGCTGCGTATATAATTAACAACGTAAATAATGTGCCAGTTGGACAAATATGATTGGAGATGGAGATGGAATTTTATGTAAACACGGATATGCATGTCTATGTCTATGTGTGTGTGCGCGACGACTCTCGCGACCTAGAAGCGGGGGTGTGTTTTTGATCGTGTTTTCTTTCTTGGTCAGTTTTCGTTTCTTTTTTCCGGTAACGCGCGTATTCTATTTAAAACCACTGCTATGGAGAGATTTTTTTACTCCATTGTATATATAGCCTCTTGTTTGATAGGGTTTCTCGCGCCTCGCACTCTCACCCTCTCCATATCAAAACAAGATGACAGTGTCCACTCTATCTCTCTCCTCACCGGTGGTCACAGATCCGACCGAACCCCGTCCGCTGCGGGAGGTGAGGACGTGCAGCGTTGACGTTGTCGCCGTTGGCGATGGAGGAAGCCGATGCGCAACGTCCTCACTGTCCTCTGCCACATGGTTCTTCCTTCCTCGAGCCTGATTAGTGAGAAGAAACAGACCACAGTGAGGATTTGTCGAACTTCATAGGTGCCTCACCCAAACTTGATGCCAAATGGATAATGCATCACCATGATGACCTATCGATTCTCATGGTTGCGCCTCATGGTTGCGTCGGCTGGTGAAGCTGATCAATTTTCGACGAAAAACAAGCTGTCTTCCATCAGTGCTCTTTGCTTGGTTGCGTTGGAGACGCGGTCGTCTTTCACGTTGGTGCAATTTTATCACACAATTGGCTATGAACCAAATGTTTCCTCGAAGAAGGATCGACGTTGGTACTAAGAGCATAAGTTTTGTATTGATTTCTAAGCTTTCTCACAACTTTGTCTTCAGCTCCCCTGTAATTTTATTTGTCCAACTATTAACTTTGACTAAAAAATGGTGTGGACTAAAACCCGGATGGACGTAGTAGCCCTCCATTTTTATTTACTCCGCATATTAGATTTGACTGAAGTCAAACTTTGTAAAGTTTGACCAAGTTTAGGCCGAACACAACAAACCATAATTATTGAGAGAGGGCAAACTGTACATACTCTCAAACCTTTCCGATAATTGAAATTAAAATTCTTTATTTGTACACACTCTCACACGTTTCCGATAATTTGGCGCATGTGTGGTTGTTCACTTAAGGGAGGGTAGGGTACCGCACGTGAAGGACATGACGTGCGACCAGGACGCGGGATCGTTAGTTCACCGGAAGTACTCCTAGTAGTTTTATTCACTGGTACATTAAATAAAGAGTTTCGTTTCGTACTTACACAATTTAAAACGATTGTTATGGAGAGAATAAGAAAACCACTCCGCTATATATTAGTAGTATACACGAGTACTATATGGACGCAGCTTCATTGACTTAGTGCACCTGCCTTTGGGTGTATGACAGGTGGGCCCAAAATGTGGCTGGCGCACCTATCATACAGCCACAGGCAGGTGCCGTTAAGGCACCGGAGTTCGGTCCGTAATACAGTATATATGTAGTACACTATATAAGCTGGAGCCTCAGCGCTTGTTCGCTAGGGTTTGCACTCTCCACACTCTCGCCGCACTACATATATATATACACGCTGGAGGCTCAGCGTTCCTTTGCTAGGGTTTGCTGTATTCACAGTCTCTCACCCTCTTCACCAGATCTAAACAAGACTGCGTTGTGGACTCTGTCTCTCTCTCCCCCCTCACAGCTGGTGAAGGAGGCGTCCGGATCCCGTCGCACCAGGAAGGGGAGGAGGTGCAGCGTTCACTCTATCGCCTTCGGCGAGGGAGGCAATACACTACCGGCTGCACTGTTCGCTTTCACCCAGCGCCTGTGCGGGAGGGCCACCGACCCCTTCTTCCTCGCTGCCGTACATAGTGTGGGCAGATCCGGCCTCCTGCCGCACGCCTTGCCACATCCCGACGACCCTAAGGTATAAGTTTCTTTGAAACCGTCATTGCTCTAGCTGCAGGCGGATCTTTTTCGATTCTGTAGTCGAATCTAGGTCTTGGTTCAAAGAGGAAAGAAGGGTGCGGTGGGGTGGAGCATGAATCTAGGACGTGGTTCAATGAGGAAAGGAGGGAGGGAAAGTAGTATAGACTGGCTATCCAGCCGCTTTGTTGGCCGAAAAGGGAAAAGGGGGTAACCCAGTACACACATCTGTAAGGAACCGATCTCTTTGTTGAAAAGGGAAAGAAACTGGGGGGGGGGGGTAGTTTGTGCAGGACTAGATTTGCTGCCCTCACATAGGAAAAAGGTTCAAAGAGAACAAATATGGGACCAACGCAGATATGCTGCTTGGCTACATACTCTGCATCACCCATTTATACGTGTGGGCGCACATGGTGCTGGCATGTCCCATGTCCCATACAACTATTTTGCTGTTGTTAATCTAAGATTGCTGCTGGGAAATTGAAGCAATGCCACTGTTAAAAGTAAATTACATTCTTAACGAATGTTGTTTAAGAGAATGTCTCTGTTAATATGAATCAATGCAACCGTTTTAGAAATGCTACTGTCCTACTTTGTTTTCCATCAAGATAAGTTAGATGCTTCTTTTTGTCGCCATTTGTTTCATCCTCCTTTATTGGCCAGTAATTGTTTCCTTTTTTGCCTCTGCTAAAACAAGGATATCTATTCAACTTGTTGCTATAGCAAACTTAAACGTCACACCGGCGACTTTGCTTGATTTCAGTGCAACTGCACAAAACGAGATTGGATTTCCTATTCGTGTTGGCAGATTCGTACGTGATCTTGTGTGCGTCATGACAGGTTGGTACTTGCCTTCATCCACATGATCGTGCAGTGTGTTTTGAGATGCTGTGGTACTTGTATTGGTACTATTTTAAATAAATGTTGAATTGAAGCTATTGTATTGCTCTCTTTTCCCATTAAGTAGTGAACAAAAATGGTACCAACCCAGACATGATGCTTTTTGTTAATCTAATGCCGCTGGTAAAATTAAGCAATGCCACTCTCAGAATTAACTACTGAATCTTAGTTCAAAACTGCAACACTTGTTAGGGATTGGCGAGATTACCATTTTTTTGGCAGCATGTTTCATCCTCCTTTATTGGCCAGTAATTGCTTCCTTTTTTGCCTCTGTTAAAACAGGGATATCTATTCAACTTGTTGCTATTGCGACATTTTGCTTCGCTTAATTTTGGTGGAACTGCACAAAATGAGACCGGATTTCCATATATGTGTTGAGATCTCTTTCAGGTCTTCCTCATGAGTTGTTTCAAATCTTGGTCTCGAAAGGTCAGTACCGACTTTCCTCAGAATTAACTACTGAATCTTAGTTCAAAACTGCAACACTTGTTAGGGATCAGCGGGAGTACCATTTCTATTAGGGATCGGTCGGAGTACATGTTTAAGAAATGTATTGTTCAGATAATGTCTCTGTTATTATATATCAGTTACAGTGTTTTACAAATGGTATATCCTGCTTTGTAGTTCTTTCTACATGTTTAACCAAGGTATTGTTAAGGTAATGTCTCTGTTAAAATGAATCAGTTGCATTGTTTTAGGAATGGTACTTTTCTGCTTTGTCGTTCTTTATACATATTGAAATAACGCATTGTTAAGATAATGTCTCAGTTAATATGAATGAATCACACTGATTGAGAATTGCTACTCTCCTGCTTTGTTTTCCACTAAGATAAGGTACATCAGTAGATGTTTTTCTTCTGCGAGTACAAGTCATCAACCATTATTTCTCAGTAATTGTTTCCCTTATACCTATTTTTGCTTACTGGGATATCAAAATTAAAGCTCGGTTTTATTCCGACTTTGATTTTAGTTGAACTGCACAAAAGGAGCCAATGTGTCTAAGGCAAACTGCTGCATTAGTGGGTCAAGTTGGTCTTACCAGTTTATAGAAAGAAGCAGTCACTGTTTGCGCCACATTACACAAGGAAGGATCGAGAAGCTTTACAGAGTATTAGTAGACGCTGGTGACCTGACTAGTCTACAGAGAGCATAGGAAACTCTACAACACGTGGAGTGCACTGGGCAAAAAGTGCCCAAACAAGTACAAGAAGCCAGGACAGGACTCCAAATCTGTCAATGTCATTCTAAGCAACAATGATGGGGCATCTGGGTATGGTAATCTGTTTACCGTACTTTCAGTTTGTTAGTCCACCGATTGGTGGGTTGACACTGGGGCCAATATTCATGTGTGTGCTAATGTGTCTTTGTTTTCTTGCAGCATATAAATACGAAATCCACAGGGATGCTCAGCTTGATTTTAGTGGAATTGCACAAAATGTTCAGATGGTTTGCGTCCTCCATAATACTTCATCATGCACAACACATCGAATGGTTCTCTAATAATTAGTCGTCACCTTGAGCCACCGGGCTATATGTTCGAATGGAGCTGCCAGCGTCGGCCATTAAGAAGGGTAAGAAGAAAGACAAAAAGAGAGTGTCGGGGTTTTGGTGCGACATATGCCAACGGGTGGCTTATCATGGTGGGGGATAGTAAGATGTCGCCGGTGCCAGGAAGCGGGATATGGCGTAGACACGTACGCCAGCGAACTTTACCCAGGTTCGGGGCTCTACTAGGAGATAATAGCCCTAGTCCTGCTCTGCGGGGTCTCTGCATGATCACTATATCAACAAGTAGCTACAAGATGCTCCTTGAGCTGTTTGCTAGAGGAGGAAGAAGGGCAAGGCTAGCTCTCTCCTCTCTCTATGGGTGGGTGTGTTGGCTAAGGGTCTGAACCCTTTGCATGGGTGCCTTGGGGGGTTTATATAGGCCTACCCCCAGGGGTACAATGGTAAACTGTCGGGTGTAGGCCCTGGCCGTCAGTGTCTCTTGTGGCCGGCTTCTCCGTTGGCTACTGGGCCCGCCGACTGTCTTGTACTTGGCGGACAGGCCGCGCCCGCCGCTGGCGGGTCTTGCCGGCTGCTCATGACTGTAGCCGTGCTTCTAATGACGCTTGCTTTGTCGGGGAGGGCGTGGCTACAGTCCCGCCGCCTGGCGGGCGATCACTGTAGCCATTCCCCATCTCTTCTGGTTAATTGCGCACAAACTCCCAGGAAGGGGGAGGGCCGCCTGCTGGGTGCCGGCCTCTCCCCCCAGGCCGACTGGTCAGGCTTGCTACCTTCTGGCTTCTCACTGGCAAGTAGGGCCCGCCGCCTGTGGGCCGTACCAATAGCTCGACGTGGTAGCATGGTCCTTCTGGCTTGGGTGATGTCACGGGCGGAGGGGCTACAGTGCTGCGCCATGCAGGAGATCTCCGGCTTGTACGGCGCACTGTAACCACGACTCGCCCTGGATTTGGGGGTGGCAGGCTTCACTGTAGCCACGCCCCGTCTCGTCGTGCTTAAGAGGGTGCAGACTTTGAGGGCGCCTGGGGCCACATGCCAGTAGTCAGCCTCTCTAGAGGCCGCCTGCTAGGAGGCGGCCCGCTTCGTGGCCGTCTTCTGGGGTCTTCCGCCTTCTGGCAGCCGGCCGATTGGACCAGCCGGCCTCAAGAAGGTGGTGACCAAGCTTTGAGACTCTGAGGGGCGCAGTCGGCCCCGATGTCTTGAAATGCCATGGGGGCAGATGAGGCTTCCCATGGCCAATAACTCCGACGGTAGTCCCCGAAGCTGGTGGGTCGCCGAGGTCGACCAGGAGGGGTGCTCCAGCAGCTTCCTACTCCAAGTAGCCTCATTTGTTTATCTTGTCCGTCTTCTGGTAGGCCGACTGGTAGGAGGCGGGTGAGGTGGATGGCAGCCTAGTGGATTTTGAATCGTCGAGGCGGGAGCCAGGTGGTGCGCTAGCTAGCCCCCTAGGCCTGCCGCCCGCCGCTCGCTCGCCACGCGGCGCCAACCGGCCAAGCCGTCCTGCCAGCCCACGAGCGTGACGGGACGTGCTGCAGGCCGGGCCCGCCACTACCAAGCCTCGACACGCGCGCGGATCCGCTGCGGCCGAGGCGGGGCGGTTGGGATCCCACGCGCCATCACTACGCGCTTTTATCGCGCGGTAAATGCGGGGTCGTGAGACGTGGGCACAGTTACTCCCACGCCCCGCCCCCTCGGCTTCGCAGCCAGGGGCTATAAATTGGGGGAGGAGGGGAGCAGCTATGGCACGCGCGCTCCCCTCTCCCTCACCCCCTTTCGCTTCTTCTTCTTCCTTGCCGCCGCCGCACTCGAGCTCCGTCGAAGTGCTGCTGCGGCCTGCCGTCGTCTTCGAGCTTCTCCTTTCCAAGCCCTTTCTCCGCTCCGCCACGGGCCCGCGCGCTCGTCACCGCTGTCGTCCTCTTCGTCGAGCTCGGTCCGTCATGGAGCGTTCTGGCGACTGGGACGGATCCAACGTCCACGAAGACCATCTCACCTTCCTCCGCGACAGGCGGCGGCTACACGGCATGGGCTACATCAAGATGCGCGTGCCGCCCACCGACGAGATCTCGCCGGCGCCTGTGACACCCCAAATTTTTGACCTTGTTTTATCAATTAAAATTTTGCCAGGAAATAAAAACTTTTCCATTTGTCTGGATTTACTCTTTGGATATTATGGGTTTTACCTCAAGTGGAACTTTCCAAAAGTTTTATTGGACTTATATGCTCTTTTATAAAAACAATTCTATATCAGTGTTTTTTATTTGCATAATTAATTTCCATGAACTTTAATGCCTTTAAAATGATCTTTCATAATTTTGGAGCCCCTTTTTTTGCACTGCCACCTTTTGGTAAATGCATTTGAAATTTTCACCAAAATTTGGGGATGTCATGTGATGTTTCCACATCACTTTTATGCAAAAATATCTTTTGGTTATTGGATATTTTGAGCTCTACATCAACTTTTCAAATCTGGTCCAGTAGTCATTTTTGCACTACAACCTATTTAAATATTCCTTTAAAAATTCTTCCAAATGTTTGGTGATGTCAGTAGATGCATATAAATAAGTTTTATGCAAAAACCCAATGATGATCTTTGAAAGAATTGAGTGGATCAACCTCTTTTTCATTCTGGTCCAGTTTGGTGAATTGTACTGCAACCCTACTTTATTTTGCGCTAATGACCCTGAGCTTTTTCCTACCTTTAGCCCTCCCTGCAAAACCCTTAAGACCAGGAGATTGGACCCATTGGAGGATTTTAAGTGCCTGCAATGAGCCCCTGTTCTTTCTGGCCAAAACGGAGGTTTTGCAAAACTTGCACTAGCAAGTTTCTGGTTTTGCCCAAGTGATCTTACCATCACCTCCTACAGCTAAGGAGACCCTGATCTGGAGATTTTGGCCACTCCAAGAGTTGCCTAAGTGCACTTGGCATTCTGTCGAACACTTAGTGTGCACAGTCAGTTTTGGGCACGTTTCCTAGTTTGCACTATGATCTTGATCCACTGACCCAGCAACCATGTCCCCGGAGCTCCTAGCTATCCCTACCCTAGTCCTGTTAGTTGCCAGCCTCCCCCTCGCGCTCTAGACTGCCCTGGCATTTCGTCGAGCAGGTCCCGTGCATGCTCTGGACGCGCCCAGAGCACACGTTTTGCACGCGCGCGCACTGAGCCGCTGCGTTGCACTGCCGCACTCGACGCGACCCGTCCCTGGCCCCTGCTCGCCTGCTGAACCAGTACTACCTCGCCCACTCTCCACGCCACCCCCTGGCACCCCTCAGCGCCGCTGGCAGAGCTCTTGGTGGCACGCCGGCGTCGGCAGTGAACTTCTGCCATGTTCGGCACCGCCCAAACCACACCAGCGCGCCAGCTGCCCCTATGAACAGCTCGGTCTTATCTCGAAGCCCGTCGGCACGCGCTCGTCGCCACCACGTCGCCCTGCAGCTACAGCATGGCTGTCGCCGGCGACCTTATCCTCAGCCACCGCGGCCCAACCCCGAGCGCCTATTTAAGGGATCCCCGAACTTGTTCAAGACCTCAGGCGACCTCAGACTTCTCCCCTAGTTCTCCCCTAGCAGTGGATTGACCCGAAGAAGCCATCTTCCCCAACTCCGGCCAGTTCGGCCGCCGCCAAGGTCCGGTGCAATATGTCGCAGCCAGACCCTCCCCCACCCATCTAGCGCCACCAATTGCTTCCTCTTGTCCTAGCGGAGCTGCCCAGCGTCTCAGCTTCGATCGGAGACCACCATAGCCCAAAGCTCACTTTGCTCCCGAACCTCCGTCCGCCGCGGAGCTCGCCGCCGGTGACCTCCTCCGTCCCCACCTGCCTAGCGCCCACCGAGAGGACCGCCTCGGTCTGGCCAACCCATCCCTGCCCTCAGATGCCCTCGAGGAGCCGCCATTCGTCGCCGGCGATCGCCGGAGTTCCGCTCCCGTCGGGCAGAGAAGAGGAGGGAGAGGGAAGAACGGTCAAACCTGACCAGTGGGCCCTCTGGACCCACTGTCAGTGACTCGCGCGCCCGCCCTCTCTGGTTAAGTGATAGCGCGAAGCCCCGAGTACGTCTCCTCTACTGCGAAAACGTATTTTTCCCGAAACATTTTCTTATCTGGTTTTTTCTTTAAAAACAAAAGTTTGACTGATCTTTGACTGGCTATAACTTTTAAAATAAAACTCAAAATGAGTTGATTCTTTTTCCTACCTTCCTCAAATTTCATCTAGTTTATTTTAAGATTTATTTCAAAAATATTTGGGACAACTTTTTGTACTGTGTTTGAAATATTTGTTATTTGAATATTTCTCAAAATAGGATTTTGGAGAGAAGGGAAAGCTTCCCAAAAAGTGCACCCTTTGCGTATTCTTGAAGGCAAGCATTTCTGAACTCTGGCATAATATTTTGTGTGGTGTTCTGGTGCGGTTACAACACCACTTTGACTTGGAGCATACGTTGTTCTTATGCAACGGTATAGCCACATTGCATGAATGCACATTGGAGATATTTTGTAGTTAGTAATGGATATGCTGGTGATAGTGTTCATCCTCGTGAGCTTCCCATGCATACCGGAAGGAAGACGGGAAAGTCGTGGTCTTGGGTAGACACGAGCTTGTCCCTAGTTCCTCGTTGAGACGAGTATGTCCGGTATGGCATGGTAAGGCTTGATGAGCGGTGAGTTTATCTGTTAATGGTAATATTGTTGGAAAACACTTGGATCATCTGAGTCGGTCATAAGTTGAGTCTTGTTCGGTGACTTTACCTACTTGTTTTGTGCTACCCCTTGTCCCTGCCACGGGTAGGGTATGGTTTAGTAGGTTGTCAACCCCTTACCAAAGCACACACCGTACAGAGAGGCCATGGTGGAAGATACCGGGTGCATCCGGTAGGCATGCCACCTGGTCCGGGGGCATGGGTGTTTCCGGTTGGGACCGAGAGGGGGGCACCCCTTAGAGCGCGCGAATATAAATTTGATCCCATGCTACGTCGAGGTTGTAGCCTCCCCACTTAGAGTTTTGCTTGGCAGGTGTCGTGGGTGATTCCAGACACCGGTAAGTTAAGCTGGTGTGTGCAGGTCAGGCGTGTTTTCAATTAAAAGGCCGTAGATGGAATTAGTCCCGATGGGCTAAGTAAATCCGTTACTCGCGGGAAAATAGTACACCCTCTGCAGAGGATATATCCATTCGGATAGCCATGTTCATGAGTAAGGACTTCAGTCTGAGATGGATCTAGTAACGGTATTCGGATGGAGACACGATTAAACTAGATCGTAGTAACGGTATTCGGATGGAGACACGGTTAAACTAGATCATAGTAACGGTATTCGGATGGAGACACGGTTAAACTAGAGCACCATATCGGTTTTCGGATGGAGAAACGGCTGAACTAAATATTGCTTATGATTGTGGCACATATGGATTATGATCTTTATTATTGTGGGCTAACCAGTTACTTTATCTGTATTTTTGAGTATCCCCAGGACGGTTCTACCTCCTGGATATTCACTGTGATTATTCTTATATAAGCCCTTTATGTGGTGTCGCTCAGACGCCCGACTGAGGCATGTTTATTATTTATTCATTCCTTATAAGCCCTTTATGTGGTGTCGCTCAGACGCCCGACTGCGGCAGTGTTATTTTCTTTGCACCCTTTTGAGGAGTCATTTCAAACACTCGATCCGTGCATTCTATCTCTACTCCCGTATTGCATGCTCACAGTCTTTTCCGCATGCGTGCATCTCAGGTTTTCATTTAATTTGTGACGGATGTATAATCATGATTATTTCAGAGCATGATATTATACCCATGTTCTTAATGTTTGCGAGTACATTCAAACGTACTCACTGGCTTGTCCCTGGCTATTGTCTTGGCCAGATTTCTTGTGTGGAGAAGAGCGTTACAACGGCAGCCCCGGAACCTACGCATTGACGATAGCAGCCTCGCGAAGATAGGAGTTATCCTGGTCAGCTGTTCCTGTGGGAAATGGAGTCCCATGGACGCAGATGTACCACAAACTGCTTCCGCCATCAACCATTAGAAACCAAGTGTTGTACTCCTAGGCCACAATGGTCTTGTACTACATGTTTTGTACCTTGCTTGGAATTCTTGTATCAAGTTGGTGCCTCATCAGCTAACAGTAATCCTGGGGCGTGAGCACAAAGGCCGTTTTTCTGGGAAATTATTATCCTAAAAATCCGGTCGTGACAGCGCCGGAGGAAGGCAAGCGTGTCATCTTCCGTTCGCACTTCCTCCGTGGCTTCGGCCTGCCGGCGAGTGGCTTCCTCCGCTCGTTCCTCACCTTCTACCGACTGCAGCCGCACCACCTCACACCGAACATGGTGGTGCTGCTGTTGGCCTTCATCACCCTCTGCGAGGGGTACCTCGGCATCCTCCCCACCCTCGAGCTTTGGGGGCTTTATTCTACACCAAGCTTGGCACCTCCACGAGGGAGGAGGCGGCCCAGTGCGGTGCTTTCATCGCCGTGCGGTGTCCGGGTGCTAGGAACGCCTTCCCGGCCATCAAGTTGATACAATCGGTGAAGCTGTGGCAGAAGTCGTACTTCTACGTGAAGAATGCCAACCCGGCGGTCGACTTCATCAACTTGCCGGAGTACGTGGCCGGGCCGCCTGCCGAGCCCCGCACCAATTGGGGCTTCAAGCCAAAGCCGCTGACGCCCAACGCCTCCGCCGCCATCGCCCGCCTCAAGGTGATGAAGGGGTCGGAGGGCCTCAAGGCAGCCGACTTGCTGCTCGCCTTTGTGGTGCGCCGAGTCCTCCCACTCCAATGCCGGCCCCACATCATCAGCCAGATGAGTGGGCATCGCGACCCATGCCGGATATGCACCAAGGAAATGCTGACTGCCGAGGTGGCCTATCTGGTGAACGAGATTGTCAACCTCAAGCTCGAGCCGGAGGGTGGCGGTTCCGCAAGCGGCCGTACTCCCGCGCAGATCCGCCGCCTATGGTAAGTTCTTGATTCTTTTCTTTTCTTTTTGCCGAGTTCTCTCTTGCCGGCTTCTCTCTTGCCGGCTAACCAGCTCGGCCATGACGCAGGTCCTCCCCCTCTAGCTGGAGGCCAACGCTGACTTCCTGCCGGACCGGGACGCGAGCGACGTAGTGGACCCTGACTTGGGGGCGACCGCCCTGGAGGACGACGCCACAGGCGGTGGTGGTGGAGCAGGCGTCTCCGCAGGAGGGGGAGGCGTGGAGGACTGGTCGGACGACGACAAGGAGGAAGAGGAGGAGGAGCCGCGCCGCCCGCCGCCTACCGACAGGGCGGGCACAAGCTCCTCGACCGCGCCGACCGCACCAGGCGGTGGGCCGAAACACCGAGGCGTGCTGCTTTTCGGCAGCCACCCCAAGAAGCCGAAGCACTCAACCACCGCGGCCAAGAGCACGGCCGCTGCGACCAAGCGGCGCGAGGCCGCAGCGAAGGCGGCCAAGTTCCAGAAGGCCCCCAAGCAGCCTCCGATGGTGTCGGCGTAAGTCCTCGGCCTTTCTTATGTCTTCTTTTTACTCTTTATCTTGTCGATTCCTTCTGAATTTCCTTCCCATCCTTCTCTTGAGCAGGGCCCCGCTCTCTCTTGAGCGGTCGACCTCGGCCTCTGTCGTCATGACGGCGGAGGGCTCCACCAACAACCGCCATATAGACCCAGCCACCAATCTCCGGGAGGCGCAGGAGAGGAACGCACGGGAGGTGCGGGAAGAGAAGGAAGCCGCCGCCAAGAAGGCGGAGGCCGACAAGGCGGCCGCAGCCAAGGCGGCGCAAGCGGACATGGACGCTATGGCCAAGGCCCAAGCCGACGCCGCAGCGAAGAAGCAAGCCGAGGACGCAGCGCGTCGCGGAACCCCGCTGCTCGTCACCCCCTACGCTCTGCGCTACCAGCGCCAGAGTTCTCGGTGCCGGATGGGGGAGCCGGCGATGAGCAGCCGATCAGGGAGAGGGAAGGCAGCGATGCCGTCTTGCCAGAGGTGGAGGTGCCTCCGCAGCCACCGACTGCGGACGCGCAGGGCAGCCGGCCGGCTGCCCCATTGGTGACGCCGGTCGGAGGCGAGCTGGTAGTGGGCTCGGCCCCCACGGCCCGCACTCCAGTGCGCCGCCGTATGGAGAAAGCGGCATCGGCGCCGAGGCCGGCGGAGGTCAGGAGTGTCAGTGTCAAAACCGGCGGATCTCGGGTAGGGGGTCCCGAACTGTGCGTCTAAGGTCGATGGTTACAGGAGACGGGGGACACGATGTTTACCCAGGTTCGGGCCCTCTCTATGGAGGTAATACCCTACTTCCTGCTTGATTGATCTTGATGAATGTGAGTATTACAAGAGTTGATCTACCACGAGATCGTAATGGCTAAACCCTAGAAGCCTAGCCTGTTATGACTATGGTAATGAGTATATCCTTTCCGGTCTACACCCTCCGGTTTATATAGACACCGGGGGGATCTAGGGTTACACAGAGTCAGTTACATAAGAAGGAATCTTCATAATTGGTCGCCAAGCTTGCCTTCCACGCCAAGGAGAGGCCAATCCGGACACGAATACAGTCTTCGGCCTTCATGTCTTCACAGCCGACCAGTCCGGCCCATGGATAACAGGTCGGACGTCCGAGGACCCCTTAGTCCAGGACTTCCTCAGGGAGTGCCAGCTCGTCGGCCCCTGAAGCCGAAGCCACCAGCGCCGCGCCGGCCGAGTGGGTACACAGGGGGGGCACGAGCGCCTTGATCAAGGCGGCACAAGACATCCAAGCCGACTCAGGGCCGAAGCGGCCGCCCTTTCCGAGTGCATGAAGGCATTCGTGAAGACGCGGGCCACCGTTCGGGTACGTAACTTGCTTCTTGCTTTTGATTCCTGTAATCTTCGGTGGGGGCGCGCCAGCGCACCCACTGGGTGTAGTCCCCGAGTTCTGGGCTGGCTGCTGAGCAGGCGGACTGGAACTTCATAGTGGGTTCTGAGTTCTGGCTCATTTGTTTTTTCGTTGCTTTGTTGCAGGACTATCACAACATCCGCGCGGCCACTTTCAACGCCAATATCCAGGAGCTGGACCGACGGATCGCCGACTTGGTAGAGAGCCGGAGTAAGCACTCCATCCTCTTTTCTCCGAGGGGCGCGTCAGCGCACCCACGGGGTGTAGTCCCCGAGATGCGAGCCGACTGCTCAGCAGTCGGGTCGGATCTTCCGGTAATTACTTTTCTTCTTTCTTGATTTGTTGATATCTTTCCTTTCTTGCTATTGCAGAGACCAACGCCGTCTTGCAGCAGCAAAAGCTGGGCGAAGCCAACACCACACTGCGTGCCAAGGAGGACGAGTGCAACAAGGTGGCCCAGGAGCACGACCGCCTGGCCAAGGAACTGAAGGACCAGGCGGAGCTTCACAAGACGACCCTGAAGTAGGCAGCAGACAACGAAGCCAGGCTCCTAGCTGAGTTTGAGACCGAGCACTCTGGCTGGGCTGAGACGAAGGCGGCGCTGGCTGCCGGCTATGGCGAGATTGAAGACATAGTCGACGGTGAGCTTCCTTCTCTTCTTTCAACTGCCGGCTGTCGAGCAAGCCGGCTTCTAGCTTCTGACTTCTGACTTATTGCTTTGCTTGCACAGACTTCTTCCCTGGCAACTCCTGTCGGATCACGGGTTCCGGCAAAACCCTCAAGGTTCGAACACTGGGGTGCGCACGGAGATTTCCTCCCTACCGATCTACGCCCTAGCTTGCTAAGATCTCGCGGACGAACTCGCAACACAAAGACACAAGATTTATACTGGTTCGGGCCACCGTTGTGGTGTAATACCCTACTCCAGTGTGGTGGTGGTGGATTGCCTCTTCGGCTGATGATGAACAGTACAAGGGGAAGAACAGCCTCGTGAGGTCGAGGTGTTCTTGTGCTCTGCGGACTTGTGGGTGTGTGGATCCATTCCAAGATGAGATGCCTCTACTATGGTGGCTAGTTCTACTTATATAGGCCCTGGTCCTCTCCCCAAATATTGAGCGGGAAGGGATACAACAACGGCGGCCAATTTGAAAGGGGACAACTAGTACAGCTTATCCTGACAAAAGCGGTCTTCGCCTGCAAAAGGCTCTGGTGATGACGCCCTCTTGGGCTCCATGGTGACCTCCGTCCTGCCGTCCCGCTGGTCTTGGTCTCGTTGCACTGATATGGAAACCTTTGCTTGATGCCTCAGTACTCCGCGCCTGCGCTTCCTTCCTTAGCACCAAAGAGGAAACAAGGACACTGCGCGTGCTGGCGCCCGCCTGGCGCCCGCCTGATCTTGATCGTCATGGCTCACGTCACGAGAGCCTCGCGAGGTTTGCCCCGCCTTGATTTCTCCGCTCCTCGCAAGGCAGCCAGGTGAGGCCGCTCCTAAGGAGGTCTTGCATCGTCCGCCTCACGAGGCTTGGCCCCTCGCGAGGGTCTTGAATGTCTTGTTGGTGAAGATGGGCCGTACAGGCCTGCAGCATAGCCACGCCGTGGGCCGCAGGCAGGCAAGTCTGGGGACCCCCGTTCCCAGAACACCGACAGTAGCCCCCGGGCCCAAGGTGCGCTCGGGCTTGGCTTCGCGGCGAAGCCAAAGGCCAAGCGCGGAGCACCGCGGGCCCCAAAAGCCCGCGGTCTTGGTCGACGCGTGGCGGTTGATTGGACGTGGGCATCGCCACTTCCCCACACTGCCTTAGAATCCGCCCGGCTATGCGCCCCCCGCAACTACACAGTTATTCCTCCATCGCCCATGCCTTGCTTTCCCAATCTCTCTGCTTCCATGAGACTCTACTTCTCCTCTCCAATCTATCTTGCCCCCTGCCCGCTTCGTCGCCATGGCACCAAAACAAGCAGACAAGGGGAAGAAGCCCCTGTCTTCGCCAAGTGCGCCTCCGGCCGTCGAGCCTGTAGTCGGCCAATCCTTGGTGCTTGTCGGATGTGGGGTTCCGACAAACCCTTAAGGTTCGAACACTGGGGTGCGCGCGAAGTCTTTCCCTCCTACCGATCTACGTTCTACCTCGCTAAGATCTCGCGGACGAACTCGACGAACTCGCAACACAAAAAGACACGAGGTTTATACTGATTCAGGCCACCATTGTGGTGTAATACCCTACTCCAGTGTGGTGGTGGTGGATTGCCTCTTGGGCTGATGATGAACAGTACAAGGGAAGAACAACCTCCTGAGGTTGAGGTGTTCTTGTGGGTAGGCTCTCGATCGGGCTGGATCAAGCTAAGATCCGATGCCGCTACTATGGTGGCTAGCTCTACTTATATAGGCCCTGGTCCTCTTCCCAAATATCGAGCGGGGAGGGAGCCAACAACGGCGGGCAAATTTGAAGGGGGACAGCTAGTACAAGCTATCCTGACAAAAGCGGTCTTCGCCTGCGAAAAGCTCTGGTGGTGACACCGTCTTGGGCTCCACGATGACCTCCGTCTTGCCGTCCTTCTGGTCTTGGTCTCGTTGCACCAATATAGCAACCTTTGCCTTATGCCTCGGTACTCTTCGCCTGCGCTGGCCTCCTTAGCACCAAAGAGGAAACAAGGACGCTGCGCGCGCTGGCGCCCGCCTGGCGCCGTTCGTCATGGCTCACATCACGAGAGCCTCGTGAGGTTTGCCCCGCCTTGATATCTCCGCTCCTCGTGAGCCTGCCTGGCTAGGCCACTCCAGAGGAGGTCTTGCATCGTCCGCCTCATGAGGCTTGGACCCTCGCGAGGGCCTTGGATGCCTTGTTGATGAAGATGGGCCGTACGGCCTGCTAGCTTAGCCATGCTGTGGGCCGCAGGCAGGCAAGTCTGGGGACCCCCATTCCTAGAACACCGACAATAGCCCCCGGGACCAAGGTGTGCTCGGGCTTGGCTTCGCGACGAAGCCAAGGGTCAAGTTCGGAGCACCGCGGGGCCCAAAAGCCTGCCGCCTCGGTTGACGCGTGGCGGTTGATTGGACGTGGGTGTCTCCGCTTCCCCATGCTGCCTTTGAATCCACCTAGCTATGCGGCCCCCAGTGGACTACACAGTTATTTCCCGTCGCCTGCGCCTTGCTCTTCCAATCTCTTTGCTTCCTCGGGGCCCTGCTTCGCCCTTCCAATCTGAACTTGCGCTCCGACTGCCCCATAGCCATGGCGCCGAAACAAGCTGAAAAGGGAAAGAAACCTCTGTCTCTGCCAACTGCACCTCCGTCCTTCGCTCCTGCGCTCGGCCGGTCTCAGGTGCTCAACAACGAGGGCATGGACAAGGTGCGGCCGATGCTTGCTTCCAGCTTCAACGAGTGGGGGAGACGATGGCTTGGCATGCGTCTCGCACTCGCACGGCTCTGGCGGCCACCGAAGTCCCAATCTTCATAGATGCCCTCTGGGCTGGCCTGATTCCTCCCTTCTCTGGCTTCTTCAATGCGGTGCTTGAGCATTATCAGATCCACATGCTGCATCTTGACCCCCAATCGGTGACTCTTCTTGCTGTCTTCGCCTTCGTGTGTGAAGCCATGGTGGGCATCGCTCCTTCAGTGGCCCTCCTCCATCACTTCTTCTCATTGCATCTGGCCGACCCTCTGCAATGCTCGGGGTGCGTGAGCTTCCAGGCCGTGGCTGCGACCGCTGGCGCGGGGATTGACTTCGAGCTCCCTTCATCCACGAGCGAGTTTCGTATGCGATGGGTGTTCGTCGATGCTGACGTGCTCAGCCCCCTGCTTCATGCTCCGGCGGGGCCTGTTGTTCCAAACTCTGGTTGGGGCCATCAGAAGCTCACGAGCCCCCGCCTTGCTTCTGTCTGGGCCAGGCTGAGGATGTTGAAGGACCGTGGTGTGACTGCGCCTATGGTGGTGAAGGAGTTCGTCAAGCGCCGAGTCGCTCTGCTTCAGCGCCATTCCCGCCCGATGTGGGCCTTGCTCAGCAGTCAGGACCACATGAGGTTTCAGGAGGAAGGGCTTCCTCTTAAGACGCGGGAGACGGTGCTCATGGTTCTGACGGGTATCCCTCTGCCGGACGACATGCCCAGGAAGAGCTGCCTGCTGTACCGTTGCGAGAACAAGGATGAGTTTGCCGCGAGCATGCCCTCCTTTGATGAGTGGGGCCTGCGCCCGGTCGGCCTGGTGGGGCCCCGCGGGAACCCCGTTGTCTTGGTCCCCTACCTTGCCACCGGTGCTGAGCTCGCCCCAGGTGGGGGTGAAGGAGGGCGAGCTCCGGTGGAGGCCGGCGGCCCTAGCGCTGGAGAGCACATGCCGGATGGCGATCCTGGGGCGTCGTCTTCTGGGGACTGCGTCCCCCTCCCGAGGCACTGATTATTGAGGAGGTGCAGCATGCGGCTCCCGAGGCTAAGGCTCCAGGAGCCTCGGGAGGTTGTGGTGAGACGGTGCCCGGCTGTTCACCGCGACCGGGCACCCCTGAAGATATCCTTCCAGGATCTTCTTTTGCCCCGCTACGCACCGGCCATCACGTCCAGCGTTTCAGTCGTCTTTCTGTGGACTTCGGGGAGCTCCGCAAGAGGAAAGGATCTCCTAGCAGCAACAATATCTTCGGGCCGTTGAAGCGAAGGAAGTATATCGCCGTTGACGTGTAAGTGTCGCACTGCCATGGCTATTTGCGCGCTGTCTTCATCTCCCGACGCCAGTTTTTCAGGGATCCTTCCATCGAGGCTGCTGCATCTCTTGAGAAACGGCCTCCTCCTTCCTCAACTCTTCCGGCAGCCTCGAGCGCTCTGAGTCCGCTTGTTGCCCCTGGAGCAGGGTTGGTTGAAGGGGCACTCCTGCCTTCTTGGCGTGCCGAACATGCGGCCTTGTTGCTCCTCCCCCCCGGTTTGGCGTGGATCTTGGCAGGCGTGCCCAAGACTCCTCCGCTGGTCATGGACGGCAATTTGTTGGCTTCGATCTTTGGCTCCTCTCCAAGCAGCGGGCCCCGGTCAGCTTGGGCTCCGTGCGAGGACTGGTTGACGTCAGGCTCGGCGTCAGCCCCAGCCCCATGCCTGGAGGGGGCGCACCACTCGGCGCCACGCCCGCAGCCCCCGAGGCGGAGGACGAGGTGGCCCGAGCGTTTGAGCTCGAGCGCGGGCGGAGCGTGGTTCGTCACGAGCTCTTCCAGGAGGCGATGGGCGCAATGTGCCGACTTGGTGAAGAGCTCGCGAGTGTCGATTCGCGCCTTGAGGCTAAAGGTCTCCGGCTGGCGGAGGAGCGGTGCAAGCTGAAGGTGGCCATCAACCTCGGCCGCTATCAGCGTGACCTTGAGAACGTGAAGGCTGAGGCGTCTCTCAAGGTTTCCCATGAAGCCCGATCACGAGCTTTGGACGAGGCTCGCGAGGCTGACCGCCGCCGCGAGGCTGCGGAGAAGCGCGCGTGGGAGCTCCAGGCCTGGAGCGCGTCTCTTGAGCAGCAGGTGGAGGCGCGCAGGGCCGCTCTTGCGTCGCTGAGGGGGACGCCCGCGGAGGAAGAGGAGGTCCGGAAGCGTGAGGAGGCATGACCCTGGAGGCCGTGGAGCGCAGCCTCGAGCTCGAGCAACTGGAGATGAGGGAGCGTCAAGTTGCCCAAGCAGAAGATGCCGTCGGGGCTCGCGAGGCCAGAGTCGAGGAGGAGGTTGATCGCCGGGTGGCCGAGGTTCGCGCAGATCTGGAGGGTAGGTACGAACTGAAGCTGAAGCTCGCAGGCGTGGAGGATGAGGGCAGGGCCACTGCCCTCAGGTCCAGGTTGGACGAGGCTGAGAGGCGTGCGGAAGCCACAGCCGCCGCCCTGGTTACGGCGTAGGCGGACTTGGCCTCTGCCCACGCCGAGCTGTGTTCCCTCCGGAGGCGGGTTGATGACGCTGAGGCCGTCATGAGGCAAAACACGAAGGAAGTGCTCCAGCGACGAACGCTGGAGCGCGAGCATGCCCCTATGCTTCAGGACCTCCGGAACAGGGCCAATATCGCCCTGGGCCATATTTGCGACGTGGAGGCGCCGACCCCTCACTCGAATGATTATGCCAGCCACCTGACCTTCTTCACCGAGGTGGTGTCGCGCCTGGAGGCTCAATCTGCTAGGGCTCGCCAGCTTGTGGAGGAAAGGAGGCATGGCCTGCTTCAACACGCTTTCTCCCGTGTCTTCGGCCACCTTCTGAATGCCGACCCCAACTTTGATTTCGACGCCGCCATCGCCCCCGTTCCAATGGTCATCCGGGATGACCTGGCGCGTTGGTTTTAAGACAACGTGGATGCGCTAGTCAGGGCCTTCACTTCGGAAGATGACGGGGTGATGGTCGCCGCGGACGAAGGCGACGTGGTTGACGACGGCGTCGGGGGCGTCGCCGGCGGTGGCGATGTTTCTGATGAGGACGATGATGACGCGAGTGACGCATCCGCGGGTGACGCGGCGAGCGACATTTCCGGCTGATCTCATGTTCTCCTGTCGTTTCATCTTGTACACGAAGCTCGGGCATGGCCCTTGGAAAACTTGTAAGAGCATTTTGGGAGGGGGAGCCCCTCATGTAAGAAAATTGCAGTTTTTACTTCCATGTGCGATGTGAGTTTGTATCCTCGTGAACTCGTCAATCCGAATGCGAGTTCTTTGTCGTGATTTACCTTTGCCAGCGCGAGCTTTGAGTTGGGTCGCGATGCGTTGAGTTCCTGAGAACGCTGCGGAGCTCGTCACCCCGTCAGAGGGGGTCCCACAAGAGGTGAGCACCGGTTGTAGTGCGTGTGTGCACTTGGCGTGTGCGCTTCGCGCTGTCCCGCTCGCGAGGAGCTCGTGAGGGGAAGGCGACGGACATGAGTCCGAGGAAAAACGAGATCCAGAAGGCAAGAAATTGCTCGAACGAGAACAGGCTCCCCCCACGCACATCGATAATAACTCAGCTTCAACTCAAATCCAAATCCAGAAAGCAAGGCTACAAAGAGAGAGAGATCCAAAGCAAAAGGCCACATCCGGCACCTAGTCTAGTCTTCTGGTCTTCAAGTCTTCTCACCAGCGCGGAGCTAAGTGCTGGCACTAGGCATGGGAGGGAGCCCTAGGGCCTGAGGCCGGCACCCCTGAGACTCCAGGGCGTGTACAACCCCAACTCATTATTACGTGAGAGTGTCACGGGCGGCGAGCTTCACAGGCACTGGGCCTTCTTCACAGGTACCGGCCTTGCTTCATATCGCCAGACGAGGGCCCCGCCTTGCGCCACCCTTGACCTCCTTTGAGCCGACCGGTCACCGGGACGACACAAAGGAGGGAAAGAGGACGCCAGCGGTGCCCCCGGCGACCACAAGTCCTCTGCCGGGGGAAGGGTTGTCGAGGCCTCCCCGGCAGAGGGCCTACCTCCGGGTGCTGCCAGGCGCCGCGCGCCGCGGGGAGGGGCCTTGCTCCTGGCTCCCTCCCAGCGGCCCCCAGCGTGTCTCCCTTGTGGGAACGGGTGCTGCCGTGCCAGGGTCGTCGATCGACGCTGCAACCTGAGTCATCTGCAGCCCATGGTTAGCATAAGCCTGTTCCTCAGAGATTAGCGGTACCCTGTAGTTGTCGTTGCCGTCGCGACCGTCGTGGTTCTCCGTTGGTTCCTGGAAGGCTTCGGCTCCTAGCGCCCCTCTCCCCAATCTTCTCCAATGAATGAGCCAGGGTCGTCCTCCGGTGCGTAACCTTGGTCCATCATGCGGGGCATGTAGGCTTCCGGGGCCGTCACCCCGAACACCTCGCCGTTGTGCCCCACGCTCCATGTTGCTCGACCCAGGGTGGTGTCCTGGGGATGACAACACGGCATCTGGCTGGGACCATGGAGGGCGGCGCTTGCGCCCGTGCTTGTCGCGGGCGGCATGGGGGAGTCGGAGCCCCCTACGCCGCTGGCCGTGCTGATGTTGATGAAGCCCCCGGGCGTAGTTGGTGGCGCGCAGATGTGGTGAGGTTCACCGCGCGGCCCTGCAGTGGCCTGAGGAGGAAGTCGATAGCACAAAGGTGGTGCTCCCGACGCCGCTGTATCCAGCAGCTCAGCAACACGCTCAAGCAGTGTATCCCGGCCGCTTTCCATCAGCCTGCACCGCAGCAGCTCCCTTGCCAGGGTGAGCGCTACCCGCATGTTTGCTTGCTCCCGCCGTGAGTGCGGCGCCGTTGCCGCGGCATGGCTCGCTGCTCTTGCGGCAGCCCGTACTTGCCGCGTGTGAGGGTGGACGACGCCTGGCCGCGCTGCCCACGTCCGGAGAGGTTTGGCGGTGCTCGCGCCGCCTGGAGCGCAGGGTCAAGATCTTCATGGGCAGGCGGCGCTGCCCGGGCCGGCCAGGCTGCCCAGCGATCGGAGCCGGCCCTTGAGTCACCGGACATCATGACTGTGGAGCGTCGGCGAGCTGGTTGGTGGAGAAGAAGCTCCGGCGCACCCCTACCTGGCGCGCCAAATGTCGGATGTGGGGTTCCGGCAAACCCTTAAGGTTCGAACACTGGGGTGCGCGCAAAGTCTTTCCCTCCTACCGATCTACGCCCTAGCTCGCTAAGATCTCGCGGACGAACTCGACGAACTCGCAACACAGAAAGACACGAGGTTTATACTGGTTCGGGCCACCGTTGTGGTGTAATACCCTACTCCAGTGTGGTGGTGGTGGATTGCCTCTTGGGCTGATGATGAACAGTACAAGGGAAGAACAACCTCCTGAGGTTGAGGTGTTCTTGTGGGTAGGCTCTCGATCGGGCTGGATCAAGCTAAGATCTGATGCCGCTACTATGGTGGCTAGCTCTACTTATATAGGCCCTGGTCCTCTTCCCAAATATCGAGCGGGAAGGGAGCCAAGAACGGTGAGCAAATTTGAAGGGGGACAACTAGTACAAGCTATCCTGACAAAAGCGGTCTTCGCCTGCGAAAAGCTCTGGTGGTGACGCCGTCTTGGGCTCCACGATGACCTCCGTCTTGTCGTCCTTCTGATCTTGGTCTCGTTGCACCGATATAGCAACCTTTGCCTGATGCCTCGGTACTCTTCGCCTGCGCTGGCCACCTTAGCACCAAAGAAGAAACAAGGATGCTGCGCGCGCTGGCGCCTGCCTGGCGCCGTTCGTCATGGCTCACGTCACGAGAGCCTCGTGAGGTTTGCCCCGCCTTGATATCTCCGCTCCTCGTGAGCCTGCCTGGCTAGGCCACTCCAGAGGAGTCTTGCGTCGTCCGCCTCATGAGGCTTGGACCCTCACGAGGGCCTTGGATGCCTTGTTGATGAAGATGGGCCGTACGGCCTGCTAGCTTAGCCACACTGTGGGCCGCAGGCAGGCAAGTCTGGGGACCCCCGTTCCGAGAACGCCGACAGTGCTCAACGACGAGGCCATGGGCAAGGTGCGTCCAATGCTCACTTCCAGCTTCAACGAGTGGGGGGAGACGGTGGCTTGGCCTGCGTCCCGTGCTCGCGTTGTCCGGGCAGCCACCGAGATCCCAATCTTCGTCAACGCCCTTTGGGCTGGCTTGATTCCTCCTTTCTCCGCCTTCTTCAATGCGGTGCTTGAGCATTATCAGATCCACATGCTGCATCTCGATACTCAATTAGTGACTCTCCTTGCCGTCTTCGCCTTTGTGTGTGAAGCCATGGTGGGCATTGCTCCTTCTGTGGCCCTCTTCCGCCATTTCTTCTCATTGCATGTGATTGACCCTCGGTAAAGCTCGGAGTGCGTGAGCTTCAAGGCCGTGGCTGCGACTGCAGGCGCGGGGATCGACTTCGAGCTTCCTCCATCCACGAGTGAGTTTCGGACACGGTGGGTGTTTGTCGATGCCGGCGTGCACAGCCCCCTTCTCCATGCCCCGTCGGTGCCGGCCGTCTCCCACGCCGGCTGGGGCGACGAGAAGCTCGCGAGTCCCCGTCTGCTCCCCGTCTGGCTCGGGCTGAGGAGGCTGAAGGATCGCGGCGTGACCGCGCCTATGGTGGTGAAGGAGTTCATCAAGCACCGGGTTGCTCCGCTTCAGCGCCATTCACGCCCGATGTGGACCTTGCTCAGCAGTCAGGACCACATGAGGTTTCAGGAGTCCGGGCTCCCCCTGGGAACGCAGCGAACGGTGCTCAAGGTCCTGACAGGTGTCCCTTCGCCAGATGACTTGCCCGAAAAGAACTGTCTGCTGTACCGATGTAAGAACAAGGCTGAATTTGCAGAGAGCATGCCTCCGGTTGACGAGTGGGTTCTGCATCCGGACGGCCTGGTGGGGTCCCGCGAGAACCCAGTCAACGTGGTTCCCTTCTTCGTTGCCAGCGACGAGCCCGTCCTGAATGTGCGTGCAGGGGGACGAGCGTCGCGAGAGGCTGGCGCCACGAGCGCTAATGTGCTGACGCCTCCCGGGGCTCCTGGGGCGTCGTCCTCAAGAACCCGTGATCCTGAGGCGCTGGTCACGGAGACGATGCAGCACGCAGCTCCCGAGGCCGTAACTCCGGATGCCTCGGGGGGTCGCGGTGAGACGGCGCCCGACTGTTCTCCGCAGCCAAGCGTCCCTGAAGTCGTTCTCCCGAGCACTTCTCCGGCTGCGCCCCGCACTGGGCGCCACGTTCAGCGCTTCGGTCGGCTTTGTGTGGACTTTGAGGGACTCCACAAGAGGAAAGGATCTCCGGGCGGCAGCGGTATCTTTGGGACGTTGAAGCAACGAAAGTACATCGCCGTCGATGAGTGAGTACTGCACATTGTGATCTCGTGATTGCTACTTTCCCTCCTGACGCTGGCTCTTCAGGTCCCCTTCTGCGAAGGCCGTTGAGTCTCCCGAGGAGAAATCCCCGCCTTCTTCGGCACCCCGTTGGCCTTGAGCATACCAAGCCTACATGTCGCGCCTGGAGCTGGGCCGGCCGAGGGGGTGTGGTCGCCTTCACGGCGCCTTGAATCCGCGGATTCGTCGCCCTTCCTCCACGGTCTGGCTTGGAGCTTGGCGGGCGTTCCCCGGACTCCTCCTCCGGTCATGAACAGCGGCTGGTTGGCCTCGGCCTTCAGCTCCTCCTCAAGCAGCGGCTGGTTGGCCGGCACCTGGAGCGGCACCAGCCCCCAGCCCCCTGCTGAGAGGGGGTGCGCCGCTTCCCGCCCCGCCTGCAGCCCCGTGGCGGAGGACGAGGTGGGGCGTGCATTGGAGTACGAGCGCGGGCGGAGCGTCGTTCGTCATGAGCTCTTCCGGGAGGCGATGGGCGCGATGAGCCGACTTGGTGAAGAACTCGCGGGTGTCGACTCGCGTCTTGAGGCTGAAGGTCTCCGGCTGATGGAGGAACGGCGTAAGCTGAGGGTGTCCATCAACCTTGGCCGCTACCAGCGTGATCTTGACAATGCGAAGGCCGAGGCGTCCCTCAAGATTTCCCGTGAAGCTTGCTCCTGAGCCTTGGAGGAAGCTCACAAGGCTGACCGCCGTCGCGAGGCCGTGGAGAAGCACGCGTGGGAGCTCCAAGCCTGGAGTGCGTCCCTCGAGCGTCAGGTGGAGGCACGCAAGGCCACCCTTGCGTAGCTGAGGGGGACGCCCAACGAGGAAGAAGAGGTCCGGAAGCGTGAGGAGGCGCTGGCTCTGGAGGCCGTGGAGCGCAGCCTTGAGCTTGAGCAGCTAGAGACGAGGGAGCGCCAAGTTGCCCAAGCGGAAGATGCCGTCGGCGCACGCGAGGTCAAGGCTCAGGAGGAGGTCGATCGCCGGGTGGCCGAGGCTCATGCAGATCTGGAGGGTAGGTATGACTTGAAGTTGAAGCTTGCGGGGACGGAGGATGCGGGTAGGGCCGCCGCCCTCAGGCTCAAGCTGGCCGAAGTGGAGAGGCGTGAGGGGGCCACGGCCGCCGCCCTGGTTACGGCGCAGGAAGAGCTGGCTTCTGCCCGCACCGAGCTGCTCTCCCTTCGGAAGCGGGTTGATGACGCCGAGTCCGTCGCGCGGCAGAGTCGGGAGGATATGCTCCTGCGGCGGACACTGGAGCGTGAGCACGCCCCCATGCTCCAGGGATCTCAGGGTCAGGGCCAATGTGGCGTTGGGCCATGTCTGTGACGAGAATGCTCCACAGCCGCATTCGAACGACTACGCCAGTCATCTGCGCTTCTTTGGTGACGTGGTGACGTGCCTGGAGGCTCGATCCGACAAAGCTCGCCAGCTCATGGAAGAGAGGAGCCGTGGCCTGCTCGGGCTCGCATTCTCCCGCGTCTTCAGTCATCTCCGGGAACACCTTCCCTGACTTCGACTTCGACGCCGCCATTGCCCCCGTACCGCAGGCCATCCGTGGCGACCTGGCACGGTGGGTGAGGACAATGTGGATGCGCTGGTCAGAGCCTTCGCTTGTGAAGACGACGCGGTGGTGGTCGCCGCAGACCAAGGCGACGTGGTCGATGATGGCGATGCCGACGTTGGTGAAAGTGGAGGCGATGTCAACGATGGCGGCAGTGACGCAAGTGATGCGTCTGAAGACGATGAGGAGGACGCAGCGAGCGACATATCTGGCTGATCCCTTGCTCCTTTACTGCTTCATCATGTACAAGAAAAACTTGGGCATGGTCCCTAAGAATTGTGAGAGCATTTTGAGAGGGGGAGCCCCTCATGTAAATAAGCCGCTGCCTTCATTCTCTCATGTCGAACTGAGTGTGTACCTCCGCGAAACCGCAAATCTGGCGGCAAGTTCCCATCGTGGCTTACCTTAGTCGGGGTGGGTCACGAACCGAATCATGAGGTCATGAGCTTTCGGGACTCCTGGGAGCCTGTCAATCCACCCGAGGGGACCTCGTGAGGGGTGAGCGCCAGCCGTGGCGTCAGCGCGCGCGCGTGGCGCACATGTGCCTCACCCAGTCCAACTCACGAGGGGCTCGCGAGTGGAAGGCGTGGTGTGTGAGTCCAAAACAAGGCGAGAACCAGATAACAAGAAATCGCTCCGAATGAGTAAAGGCACCCCCAGCGCGCATCAATGAAAACTCAACTTCAACTTAAATCCAAATCCAAAAAGGCAAGGCTACAGAAAAGGGATTCAAAGCAAATGGCCGCGTCCGGCACCTAGTCTAGTCTTCTTGTCTTCAAGTCTTCTCACCAGCGCGGAGCTAAGTGTTGCCACTAGGCGTGGGAGGGAGCCCTAGGGCCTGAGGCCGGCACCCCTGAGACTCCGGGGCATGTATAGCCCCACACATTATTACGTGAGAGTGTCACGGGCAGCGATCTTCACAGGCACCGGGCCTTCTTCACAGGTACCGGCCTTGCTTCATATCGCCAGATGAGGGCCCTGCCTTGCACCACCCTCGACCACCTTTGAACCGACCGGCAACCAGGACGGTGCAAAAGGGGGGAAAGGGGACGCCAGTGGCGCCCTCGGCGACCACGGGTCCTCTGCCGGGGGAAGGCTCGCCGGCACCTCCCCAGCAGAGGGCCTACCTTCGGGCCTCGGCTGGCTTCACGTGACGTGGGGAGAGGCCTTGCTCCTGGCTCCCTCCATGCAGCCCCCAGAGTGCTTCCCCTGGCGGAAGGGGTGTTGCTGCGCCGGGGGCGTCGGTCGAGGCTGTGACCTGATTCACTAGTAGCCCATGGTTAGCGTAAGCTTGCTCCTGAGAGATTAGCGGTACCCTGTAGCTGTTGTTGCTGGCGCGGTTGTTGTGGTTCCACGTCGGTTCCTGGAAGGCTTCAACTTCTAGCGCCCCTTCCTCACAATCTTCTCTGAGGAACGAGCCAGGGTCGTCCTCCGGCGCGTACTCCTGGTCCATCATGCGGGGCACATAGGCTTCCGGGGCCGTTACCCCGAACACCTCGCCGTAGTGCCCCACACTCCACGTTGCCCGGCCCAGCGCGGCGTCCTGAGGATGGTAGCGCGACATTTCAATGGGACCATGGGAGGCGACGCTTGTGCCCACGCTTGCCGCAGGCGGCATGGGGGCCACGGGGCCCCCGGCACCGCCGGCCGTGCTGGTGTTGACGAAGCCCCCAGGCACACATGAGGATGCGTGGTTGCGGCGAGGCCCGCCATGAGTCCTCGTAGTGGCCTGAGAAGGAAGCAGATAGCAGAAGGGCGGCGCTCCCGATGCCGCTGCATCCTGCAGCTCGGCGACGCATTCCAGTAGTGTGTCCCGGCCGCTCTCCATTAGTCGGCACCGCAGCAACTCCCGCGCCACCGTGAGCGCGGCCCGCATGTTCGCCTGCTCCAGCCGTGTGTGTGGTGACGTTGCTGCGGCGTGGCTTGCTGCCCTTGCAGCGGCTCGCGCTTGTCGTGGGGTGAGGGCGGACAATGCCCCTTCACGCCTCCCGCGCCCTGCGGCATTAGGCGGCGCTCGGGCCGCCTGGAGCGCGGGGTTGAGGTCTTCATGGGCAGGCGGTGCCGCCCGGGCTGGCCAGGCTGCCCAGCGGTCGGAGTCGGCCCTCGGGTCACCGGACATCGGTGCCGCGTAGCGTTGGCGGGTCGATTGGTGGGGAAGAGGCTCCGGCGCACCCCTACCTGGCATGTCAAATATCGGATCACGGGTTTTGGCAAAACCCTCAAGGTTCAAACACTGGGGTGCGCGCGGAGATTTCCTCCCTACCAATCTACGCCCTAGCTCACTAAGATCTCGCGGACGAACTCGACGAACTCGCAACACAAAGACACAAGATTTATACTGGTTCGGGCCACCGTTGTGGTGTAATACCCTACTCCAGTGTGGTGGTGGTGGATTGCCTCTTGGGCTGATGATGAACGGTACAAGGGGAAGAACATCCTCGTGAGGTCGAGGTGTTCTTGTGCTCTGCAGACTTGTGGGTGTGTGGATCCAGTCCAAGATGAGATGCCTCTAATTTGGTGGCTAGTTCTACTTATATAGGCCCTGGTCCTCTCCCCAAATATTAAGCGGGAAGGGAGCCAACAACGGCGGCCAATTTGAAAGGGGACAACTAGTACAGCTTATCCTTACAAAAGCAGTCTTCGCCTGCAAAAGGCTCTGGTGATGACGCCGTCTTGGGCTCCATGGTGACCTCCGTCCTGCCGTCCTGCTGGTCTTGGTCTCGTTGCACTGATATGGAAACCTTTGCTTGATGCCTCGGTACTCCGCGCCTGCGCTTCCTTCCTTAGCACCAAAGAGGAAACAAGGACACTCCGCGCGCTGGTGCCCGCCTGGCACCCGACTGATCTTGATCGTCATGGCTCACATCACGAGAGCCTCGCGAGGTTTGCCCCGCCTTGATTTCTCTGCTCCTCGCGAGGCAGCCTGGTGAGGCCGCTCCTAAGGAGGTCTTGCATCGTCCGCCTCGCGAGGCTTGGCCCCTCACGAGGGTCTTGAATGTCTTGTTGGTGAAGATGGGCCGTATAGGCCCGCAGCACAGCCACGCCGTGGGCCGCAGGCAGGAAAGTCTGGGGACCCCCATTCCCAACACCGACAACTCCGTCACCGCCAATAAGGCTATCGAGGCTCGTCGCGAGGAACGAAGGGCGGAAGGCGCGAAGATCACTGCCGACGCCCCTCGGTCCCTTAGCGAGCGGCTCCTTAGCATTCAAGCTCGCCTCCAGCCAGCCAGCTGGAGGCTTCGCTGGCTACAGCATGCCGGGGCTCAGGCGATCTCCTCCCTCTGGCCGGACAGACAAGCCCCACGCACCCCCAGTCGGACTGCCGACTGGTTGGAAGTGGCCGCCGACCGTCTTGAGGCATGGAATGGCTCCGCGGTGCGAGCGGGAGCAAAGCGGGCCTTGGAGTTCGCCAAGGCGTAGTATCCTGGGCTGGATCTAGCCCAGCTGACCACGTTTCGACAAGAAGCCAGTGCCGAGTTGGTGGCGGTGGAGCGTGACCTCCAAATTCGCGCGTCGGCGATCGCCGAGTACACCAACACCGGTATCTTCATCCCTGAGCTGAACGAAAACGGCGTCGAGGTGCCGCCTGAGTGGTTCGGACTGAACCCGGATGATGGTGAAGACTCGGCAGAGGTCATCGACTCCAGCGACGAAGGGGAAGGAGAGGAAGACGGCGCACCGGAGGTCGGAGCGGACGCCCAGCCTCAACATGATTGCGCCTCCAGCAACGAGCCGCGTGCGAGCACGCTGACCGTCGTTGAAGGCCACCAGGCCGAGAGTCGCCAGCCGACCACTCCACCAACCGGCGCCCCGACTCCACCAACCTGCTGGATTCGCCTGCTTCTCCCTTGGTCTAGGCCGCCGGCTTATCGTAGCTTTTCCTGCTTAGTAGTCTTCTCAACAAACTTTTGTTAAATTTGCACAATTCCACCCGCGGGGTGTATCCAAACTATGTTGAATATTGGCCGAGGGACTTTTGGTCTGTAAATTATTTCCCGCACAAGCTGTGCTCTTGCCGAGTTCTGACTTTTCTTGCTTTTTTGTTCCTTGGCTTTTTTCTTTGCCGCCCTCCCTTGGTTGCCTTCTTGCCAGCCGGACAGCCGCTCTGCGGATTGCCGTCTGGTCAAGTACTTCACCATTTTGGGAGGGCAAGTACTTTGGCCGATTGGTACATTGCAAGCTAAGTAGGAAGCCGGCCGGCCGACAGCTCGGCAGCCGGTCGGTGAGGCGATAAGCCGGCTTGTCCTATGTCAATGTTTTTGTCCTTAGCCATTTTTCATGTGAGCACCCGTTTCTTGCCTCCAACTCTTCCCAAGAGAACAGTCGCTCTGCGAGCCGCGGCTTGTGGCAAGAGGTGGCTTAGGTGCCGGCACATTACTTGTCTGACTGCAGGAAATACCGACATAGTACTAGGCGGCAAGCCCCCGGGCCGACTGGTCAAACCCGGTTCCAGGCGGAAGAAAGAAATAACACATTCATAGGCATAATACTTATCATATAGATAAAAAGGGGCAGTCCCCGAGTGCTCCTCGAGGAACGCGAAGTCTTCATACTTAATACAAAAGGTGGCGTGGTACATACTGCATCAACTATAAAATCTTCGAAGGAGATTTGCATTCCACGGGCGCTCAGTTTCTTTGCCGGAGTCGTCCCTCTTGTGCGCCCTGGGCTTCTGGGCATCGATCAGGTAGTAGGAGTCGTTGCCCAAGGCTTTGCTGATGATGAAAGGGCCTCCCAAGGGGCTGAGAGCTTGTGCTGGCCGGCTGTTCTCTAGATCAGCCGGAGCACAAGGTCTCCCTCTTGGAAGGATCTTGGCTTGATCTTCCGACTGTGGTAGCGGCGTAGGCTCTGCTGGTAGATGG
This sequence comes from Aegilops tauschii subsp. strangulata, assembly GCF_002575655.3. NCBI lineage: Eukaryota > Viridiplantae > Streptophyta > Magnoliopsida > Poales > Poaceae > Aegilops > Aegilops tauschii. Next base: position 411,124,919 of record NC_053037.3, on the reverse strand, counting down.
CGGACCGACTGAGTGCCAACAGCCGGCTCTCTTCCAGTAGATCGACGTCGTCTTCACGTGCTTCCTTTGCCTCCGCCTCCGTGTACATGGTGACGCGAGGTGAATCAAACTCGATGTCAGTTGGGATGACAGCCTCGGCACCATATACAAGGAAGAAGGGTGTGAAGCCGGTTGACTCGTTCGGAGTGGTGCGCAGACTCCAGAGGACGGTCGGCAGCTCGTCGAGCCAGCAGCCGGCCGAGCGTTCCAAAGGCTCGACTAGTCAGGGCTTGATTCCGGACAAAATGAGGCCGTTTGCTCGCTCAACCTGGCCGTTTGACTGTGGGTGGGCAACGGACGCTAAGTCCAGTTGGATGCCTTGCGTCGCACAGAAACGGGCCAAGGCGCCTTTTGGCAAAATTTGTTCCATTGTCGGTGATGATGCTGTGAGGTACTCCGTACCGAGTGGTGATGTCTGCGATGAAAGTCACAGCAGTAGGACCGTTCAGCTTCTTGATTGGCTTTGCTTCTATCCACTTGGTGAATTTGTCCACAGCGACGAGCAGATGAGTCATGCTGCCGCGTGTTGTCTTGAATGGTCCCACCATGTCCAGTCCCCAGACGGCAAAAGGCCAGGCAAGGGGAATGGTCTTCAGTGTAGAGGCCGGCATATGTTGCTTGGAACTGAATTTCTGGCATCCTTTGCATTTCTTGACCAAGTCTTTGGCGTCTTCCAGAGCAGTCGACCAGAAGAAACCATGGTGAAAAGCTTTGGCCACAAGTGATCTTGAGGTCGTGTGGTGGCCACACTCGCCATGGTGGATGTCTTCGAGGATTGCTTGGCCCTTCTCCGGCTCTACGCAATGCTGGTATACACCAGTAACACTGCGCCTCACGAGTTCTCTGTTGACGATGGTGTATGCTGCTGCCCGACGTTACACCTGTCGGGCCGAGATCTCATCGGCTGGCAGCTCTTTGTTAACCAGAAAGTTGAGGATAGGCTGAGCCCATGATGGTGCTGTGATTTCTTCCACTGTCAGCATTGCTACTTGTATTGGGGTGGCTGGGTTGGGAGGTGGCGGGTTGGAATCGACCACTGCTTGTTGTGCTGTTGAAGTCCCCGAGCCGACTACTTCAGTCCCTGAGCCGACTGCTGCAGTCCCCGGGCCGGGATCTGAAGTCCCCGGGCCGGGTGCAACTGCTGCAGTCCCCGAGCCGACTGCTGCGGCCTTGAAGTCGGATCCGACTGTTTCAGGAGCAGCCGGCACAAAGATGGAATCTGATTCTGGCGAAGGCTTGATGGACAGCTTGAGGAGGCGCTGGAGGGACACGCCGGCTGGTATGGCTTGCCGGGTGGAGCCAATTCGTGCCAAGGCATCTGCTTGTTCGTTGTCATTTCTTGGCACGTGAAGGAACTCGCACCCTTCGAAGTATCCACTGATTTGCTGGACGAGAAAGCGGTAGCTTGCCATGTTTGCATCCTTGGCGTCCCAGTCACCAGACGACTGTTGGACCACCAAGTCAGAGTCACCGTAGCACAGAATCCGGCGAATGGCGAGCTCTTTGGCAAGCCGGAGTCCGTGTACTAGTGCCTCATACTCGGCCACATTGTTGGAGGCGACAAAATGGATTTGCAATCTGTATCTGAGCTTGTTGCCTTTGGGAGAGGTGAGGACGATGTCGGCTCCAAAACCGGTGCGCATCTTCGAACCATCAAAGTGCATCCGCCAATGGGTGGAGTCTGGCGCTGGCGGCAGGTACTGGGTTTCGGCCCAGTCGACGAGGAAGTCGGCCAGCGCTTGGGACTTGATGGTGGTGCGAGGCTGGTAGAAGATGGTGTAGGGGGCCAAGTCGATGGCCCATTTGGCCACTCGGCCTGAAGCATCTCGGCTGCCTATGATCTCAGCAAGCGGAGCTATGCAAACAACTGTGATGGGGTGCTCTTGAAAATATGGCTTCAACTTCTGGCGGTAAAGTGCACGCCATAGCACATCTTCTGGTAGTGAGGGTAGTTCTGCTTGGAAGCCGACAGTACTTCACTCAAGTAATACACCGGTCTCTGGACCGGTAAAACCTTGCCGTCTTCCTTGCGCTCTACCACAACGACTGTGCTGACCACCCGGCTGGTGGCGGTGATGTAGAGGAGCATGGGCTCCTTAGCAGCCGGCGCGTCCAGGACAGGCGGCCTGGTCAACATCTTCTTGAGCTGGAGAAAAGCCTCATCCGCCTTGTCATTCCACTCGAAGTGAGTGGTTTTCTTCAGGAGTTGGTACAGGGGAAGGGCCTTCTCGCCTAGCCGGCTGGTTAAGCGGCTGATGGATGCCAAGCAGCCGGCAAACTTCTGGATGTCTCTCAGTCGGGTAGGCTTCTCCATCCTCTCGATGGCCTTGATCTTCACAGGGTTGCACTCAATGCCGTGTTCTGAGACCAGGAAGACAAGGAGCTGGCCGGCTGGTACTCTGAACACACACTTCTCTGGGTTGAGCTTGATTTGAAATCGGCGCAGATTTTCAAAAGTCTCCTTGAGATCTTCTAGGAGGGTGCCACGCTTCTCTGTCTTCACCACAACATCATCCACATAAACGTGGGCATTTCTGCCGAACTGCTTGAGGAGGCACTTCTGCATGCAACGTTGAAACGTGGCACCAGCATTCCTCAAGCCGAGTGTCATCGTCAAGTAGCAGAAGGCTCCGAATGGCGTGATGGAAGAGGTCTTTAGCCTATCGGCCGGGTCCAACTTGATCTGGTGGTACCCTGAATATGCATCCAAAAAACTCAACAACTCGTATCCGGCTGTGGAGTCTATCACTTGATTGATCCATGGCAAGGCAAATGGATCTTTGGGGCAAGCTTTGTTGAGGCTGGTATAATCAATACACATGCGCCACTTGTTGTTCTTCAGTATAAGGACTGGGTTGGCTAGCCAATCTGGATAGAATACTTCCATAATGAAGCCGGCTGCTAGGAGTCGGGCTATCTCTTCACCAACAATTCTTCTCTTCTCTTCCGACAGGCAGCGGAGGGGTTGCTTGACCGGTTTGGCGTCAGGTCGGACGTGTAGCTTGTGCTCGGCGAGATCCGTCGGAACACCCGGCATGTCCTTGGGAGACCATGCAAAGATGTCCCGATTCTCACGGAGGAAATCGACGAGCTCGCTTTCCTATTTGCTGTCAAGGTTTGCACCTATGATAGCGTACCTCTCCGGGTGCTCCGGGTCCAGCGGTATCTTCTTTGTCTCCTTGGCCAGCTTGAAGGAACCTTCAGCTTCCGACTCCTTGGGATCAGGGGACATGTCCGGCTGCTTGCTGGCCATTGCCACAACTCGGTCAAGGAGCCGCTTCTCGGTTGCGATCACAAGGGACTCGGCCAGCCGACTGCTGGCAGCTGCATAGGCGGATGACTTCTTGTAGTCTCCAGAGATGGTGATGATCCCCTTGGTGCTTGGCATCTTCATCTTGAGGTAAGCATAGTGCGGCACCGCCATGAATTTGACCAAGGCAGGTCGTCCAAGCAACGCATGGTAGGGGCTCTCAAGGTCAACTACTTCAAACCAGACAGGCTCTCAGCGGAAATGATCTTTGTCTCCAAAGAGGACATCTATCTTCATCTTGCCAACTGGTGAGTGTGAAAGGCCTGGTACTATGCCATGGAAAACAGTTCGACTGGGCTGGAGCAGCTTCTGCTTGATGCCCAGCTTCTCCATGGTATCGCGATACAAGATGTTGATGCTGCTGCCGCCATCTATCAGGACTCGGAAAAAACGAGCTGCTCTTCTCTCTGTAGCAAAGGTAGCATCCAACACTAGAGCGTAAGAACCCAGAGAAGGCATCACTTCCGGGTGGTCGGCTCGGCTCCAATTGATTGGCTTTTCTGACCAATGCATGAACTCCAGGGCTTCAGTAGCTACTGCATTCACTTCTCGGGATTGCTGGCGTCGACTGCGCCTATCGTCAGCCACACTAGTGAAGACGACGTAGGCTCCTTGCTCTTCTGGGTACTCATCTTGAATAGCGGTGACTGGCCGGGCCGCCTGCCGGCAGAGGAGGCGGCGGCGGCAGGCCGGCTGGTGGAGGAGGCAGCAATCCTTCGCCGTTGGCGATTCAGGTGAGCCAGTGACACTTCCGAGTGGTGTGATTGGATGGCTTCGCGCCGCTGTGAAACTTGCAAGGCGCATCAAGGGTTTTCTCATAGGAGAAGGCGGGCAACCAATTTGGCTTGCCGCCCTTCTAACGCTTGGGAGCAGGCTGCCCTTCCGGCTACTAGTCTTCGACTGCCACCTGCCGGCTGGTGGAAGCCGGCTGGGGCGCCTTGCGCTTGTTGTCGTTCTGCTGCTGCCGCCGACTGGTGTCACCAGCCGGAGTCTGAGGAGCTTGAGGAGGCACTTTACCGGATGCATCAACTTGAATCTCCGTCTTCATGGAGGAATCGGCTGTGGCATACTTGTCCGCTATGATCAGCAGCTCATCAAGGGTTGCTGGCTCGTCGCAGAGGAGTCGGTGCTTGAGCAGGGCGCCTTCTCTGCACCCGGCAGTGAAGTACTCGATGGCCTGCACCTCGCGCACGCCTTCGCAAGAGTTGCGTAGCTCGGCCCAACGCGTGAGGTAGTCGCGAGTCGATTCGTTGGGACCTTGGACGCACAAGGAGAGTTGGCGAGGCTTGGGCGGCCGCTTGTACATGCTAGTGAAGTTGTGGACGAAGGCTTCAGTGAAATCTACCCAGCTGTTGATGCTGCGGGGCTTCAGGCTGTTCAGCCATGTCCGGGCGGTGCCCTGGAGCATGAGCGGAACGTACTTCACGGCAACGCGCTTGTTGCCGTTTGCTATGCTGACGGCCGTGGAGTAGTCGACCAACCAGTCTTCCGGCTTCACGGAGCCAGTGTACTTGGGCGTATCTCTTGGGAGCGTGAACCCTTTGGGAAGGGTTCATCGCGGATACGGGGGCTGAAGCAAGGTGGGCCCAGTGCGTCTTCTTCTTCTAGCGCCATGGATCGGTTGAGGTGGTCGATCCGGTGGCGGGGATTGTTCTCTCCGACTCCTTATCGGTGGCCAAGGCAGTCGCCGAGTGTCGGCTGGTCAACAGGCGTCGGGGAGGTGCACCTCTCCCTGCGGGGAGGGGGGAGCCGGACAGTCGTCCCGTCGTTCCACTGCTCTTGGGCGGCCGACTTGGTCGCGCTCGATGGTGATGCGAGTCCGACTGCGGCTGGCAGCCGGCTCCTTGTCTCTTCTGTCGCGGACGCCACCAGTCGGCGTCCGGGATGTCAAGCCTTGATCTCGGCAAGGAGGCGGGTCGCCGTTCCGCCGGTTGGGTGCTTCGGCGCAGCAGCCGGCTTCTTGCTGCTCGGCAGCCGCGTCAATGAGCCGCTGGACGCGCTCCGTCATGTGGCGAGGCTTATCACCCTCGAGCTTGTCCAGCTCATCTGCTGCCGCCTGGGCAGCTTGTATGTTCTCTGCAGGCATGGCATAGACAAGGCGGTCTTCCCCAAACATGCTGGCAATGGCCGCACCATGTTGCCGGACCGTGCCAATGCGGCTGGGCCCGCCAGGAGCCGGCGTGCTGCCCACTGCGCGGTCCATCTCACGGTGGTAAGCCTCTGAAAGGCGTCTCATGCTTGCCAACTTCTTGGCGCTCTCGACGAGCTGGACACGGCGCGCCTCCAGCGTCTCGGCGTCGGCGTCTTCTGTAATGGATGCAGACAGGTCACGTAGCGCCGCTTCGAGCGGATCTTGGGCGCCGCCCAGAGGCTCCATCGTGGCTGATGACGAGCACCTCCATGACGGTGCTGGCGCTGCTGTCGGCGCAAGGGAGAGGGTCGTCGATGACCACCACGTTGGTGGGGAACGCGTCAAGCGAAGCTGTGTCGGAGTCGACGAGCATCGGGTCAGTGGAGCCGATCGACTCCAAGTCAGAAGCCGGCTCGATGGCGATGTGGAGCTGGTCGAGGAGGCTGACGATGTGGCTCTCGGGGCCATCTGTGCCTGTGTCGGATGCAGGCTAATCAGAGAGGCGGATCTCGTCAACAAGGTCGGCGAGGCAGCTCGCTGCGCAGGCGACCTCCACACCTGCAGCGCGTCGACGCAGACGCCGTCTGGTGTGCCGGGCTGGCTGCGCTCGCGGGGGAGGAAGAGGGTTCCCGTCCAGAATAGATCTCCGGACAACGGTGCACCTAGCCCCACGGTGGGTGCCAAATGTCGGGGTTTTGGTGCGACATATGCCAATGGGTGGCTTATCATGGTGGGGGATAGTAAGACGTCGTCGGTGCCAGGAAGCGGGATAAGGCGTAGACACGTACGCCGGCGAACTTTACCCAGGTTCGGGGCTCTCCTAGGAGATAACACCCCTAGTCCTGCTCTGCGGGGTCTCCGCATGATCACTATATCAACAAGTAGCTACAAGATGCTCCTTGAGCTGTTTGCTAGAGGAGGAAGAAGGGCAAGGCTAGCTCTCTCCTCTCTCTACGGGTGGGTGTGTTGGCTAAGGGTCTGAACCCTTTTGCATGGGTGCCCTGGGGGGTTTATATAGGCCTACCCCCCAGGGGTACAATGGTAAACTGTTCGGGTGTAGGCCCTGGCCGCTAGTGTCTCTTGTGGCCGGCTTCTCCGCTGGCTACTGGGGCCCGCCGACTGTCTTGTACTTGGCCGACAGGCCGCGCCCACCGCTGGCGGGTCTTGCCGGCTGCTCATCACTGTAGTCGTGCTTCTAATGACGCTTGCTTTGTTGGGGAGGGCATGGCTACAGTCTCGCCGTCTGGCGGGCGATCACTGTAGCCATTCCCCATCTCTTCTGGTTAATGGCGAACAAACTCCCAGGAAGGGGGAGCACTGCCTGCTGGGTGCCGGCCTCTCCCCCCAGGCCGACTGGTCAGGCTTGCCGCCTTCTGGTTTCTCACTGGCAAGTAGGGCCCGCCGCCTGCGGGCCGTACCGACAGCCCGACGTGGGAGCATGCTCCTTCTGGCTTGGGTGATGTCACGGGCGGAGGGGCTACAGTGCTGCGTCGTGCAGGAGATCTCCGGCTTGTACGGCGCACTGTAACCACGACTCGCCCTGGATTTGGGGGTGGCAGGCTTCACTGCAGCCACGCCCCGTCTCGTCGTGCTTAAGAGGGTGCAGACTTTGAGGGCGCCTGGGGCCGCATGCCAGTAGTCAGCCGCTCTAGAGGCCGCCTGCTAGAAGGCGGCCCGCTTCGTGGCCGTCTTCTGGGGTCCTCCGCCTTCTGGTAGCCGGCCGATTGGACCAGCCGACCTCAAGAAGGTGGCGACCAAGCTTTGAGACTCTAAGGGGCGCAGTCGGCCCCGATGTCTTGAAATGCCATGGGGGGCAGATGAGGCTTCCCATGGCCAATAACTCCGACAGAGAGATGGCTGCTTTACTTGTCGTTCGGAGGAACACTGGGCAGACAAGTGCCCAAACAAGTACCAAGAAGCCAGGATAGGACTCCAAGTCTGTCAATGTCACTCTAAGCAACAACGATGGGGCATCTGGGTATGGTAATCTGTTTACCGTACTTTCAGTTTGTTAGTCCACCGATTGGTGGGTTGACACTGGGCCAATATTCATGTGTGTGCTGATGTGTCTTTGTTTTCTAGCAGCATATAAATACGAAATCCACAGGGATGCTCAACTTGATTTTAGTGGAACTGCACAAAATGTTCAGATGGTTCGTGTCCTCCATAATACTTCATCATGCACAATACATCGAATGGTTCTCTAATCGTTCGTCGTCACCTTGAGCCACCGGACTATCAGATGACAAACTGATGACAAACCCTGCCCGTATCACAATCGTAGGCATTACATATTTTGAACGGGAAAAGCTTGTCAAAGTTTAATCATTGATGTTAGCAAGAAGATATTAGTTTAATATATTGGAATTGGAAAACCTTGTCAATTTTTGCTCATTGATGTTAGCCAGAAGACATGCATTTGATATTTTTGAGTGGGACACCCTTTGCTTTGAGCAACGTCGATCATTTTTTCCTATTCCTGTCTTCAGTTTAGAAGTAAATATTTACTCTGCTGAGATGCATAGTCACATGAATGTTGACTTATGTAAGGTATTTTAAGAGTTTGTTCTGAATGTTTTCTATGTAATGCCAGGCCTTGTGAGTTTGATTGCAAAGTTGAGCTTGGAATGATGTGGCATGCTGCATCACGAGCTGTTCACCGTGCTTCCTGGGAATAATGCTTCATATTGTTTTGCGTGTTGATCTAATGCCCGTGATTTGCATGTTAATAAGATCATCCTCTTCTGTTGTTTCTGTGCTTAAGAAGTTAATTGTCTTATGTTTCATTCATAGCCTATACGACAACTCGGGTAGGTTAGAGGTGAAACCATATGATCTTCCGACCAACTCATCATCTTAGCCGTGATTGGATCATTGTTTTCCAACCAAAACTGCTTGTAAAACTGATGCTTGTAAATAAAAGCAGATGGTCTCGGGCGAAGCGCTTGGTTGGTCGATTTCGACTAGTAAAATATACACTAGTCTCTCAAATTACACGCGTAACCCGTCGGTTTTACTTACAGACCTCGGGCCCTCGGTTTCATTACGCCTGTATTTTACGCGTTGTTTCCGATGACGAGTAAATTACACTTGTATCTTAATACAGGTGTGAATAAACCAGAGCTCCCAAGCGCGGCCTTACCGTTTCATGCCGTCTCAGTCTCTCGAAGGTGCTCAAAGGTGTCCGATGATCCTGACTTCCTGAATGAGCAGTGAACGCTGTATCAGACCATCCGTAGGGCCCACGAGGCCCTATCCGTCGTCCTTCGAGTTGTTGCGCTCGCCGTGGCGCCGAGCATTGTCAACATGGTCAACGAACATGAGGATTCAGGAGATGACTTTATTTTGACTGGATGACAGTAGGGACCCACTAGGGCCATAGCCGTACGTACGCAAGTGCCTCCTTATTATGTACAACTATATTATTTTGGCTTCCTCCTGGTTTCCTGACATCACGGTCCCACACCATTGTCAACCTATGTAGTCAATAAACGAGAGAATTGCACAAGGAGCGGCCGACAGCTGGGACCAAGCAGCTCGAGTAGTATTTGTGTTTTTGAGTTGTGAGCACTGCAGAGTTTTTCTTGAGCGATGTTTTCGTTGTTGTTCAGAGGAGAGCAGGGTATTAACTGGGCGGGCTGTGGCCCGTCTAGCCCAAGCCAGATATCGAGCCAAGATATTAATTTTTTTCAAGCTGAAAATGGCTAGCCCAACTATAATTTTTTTGAGGAATACCCATGCAAGGTCAACTTGTTATTCTCCGCCCCGCTGGGCTGCAAATCTTTCCTAGGAGGGATGCATTAGGCTTAACAGGAAAATGGGCTTTAATAAATATTAAATGGGATGTAATTATAAAAACTGGGCAGTGACTATAAAAAAATGCACCAAACACGTAATTAGTTTATAAAATATTGTTTTTGGATTTTGAAAATTTTAATTTCATTAACTGTTGCGCGCGCAATGTTTCGTTGGATTTTTACGTAATACAAATATATATTGAAATTTTATTTAATCTGACTAGAAATCTCGGATAAAAATATTTCGGATCCCATCAAAATGTGGGATTTTTTTTTTAATTCTATTTTGAATGGTTGGTTGAAATTATTAATCGTTGTCCTTGCTAGAAAATGGGCTGTACTTTTAACAAACTGTAAATGGGCTATAGTAAATTCCATTAGAATTCAAAAATGGGTTGTACATTCTTACAAATCGCAAATGGGCTATAAGTTCTCCGCCACACACTTGTGGGCCTCTTAAGTTGACGCGTCCCCTAAAAAAAGTAAGTTGACGCGTATGCAAGGCTTTATCAACTTATAGTCAACGCACGGTTCTAGCAGCAGTGGCCATTGGATGTCCATCCAACGGATGTCGTGCTTCTTCTTCAATCTCGGATATTCTAGCTTCAGCCGCCCAAAAATGATTCCTCCCCCTGACATCTGGGGTGCACCGTTTCGGAGGCTGACCTGTGGGCCTACTAAGTTGACGCGTACCAAGGGCTTTGTCAACTTAGTCATTATAAACGATTCTAGCTGCAGTGACCGTACGATGTCCATCCAACGGCCGTCGTGCTTCTTCAACCTCTGGTCTTCTTGATCCAGCCGCCCAAAGCAGCACCGGTCGTGCCGCCTACTCCTGTCTCCCCTGGCCGGCTGTGCTGCCACAGAGGCCTCACCGCCCCTACTACTCCCACCGTTGGCCAGGCCATCCCTCTACTCACCCACACCCCTTGTTATTCTGCGGCGTCGGCAGCCTCACACCGCAGCCGAACCAGTGAACCCTTGTACTCCTCTCCGCGTGGGCATCCACTGCCACGTCTTCCCCGGCTCCGCGTCGTCCCCTTCCTAGGCCTCACCGTCGTCCACCGCCCTGGTGCTCTGGGCGCGGCGTGGTCAACGAACAACATCCATCGGACGTGGACTGTACGTGGAGAGGCTGACAGCTGGGTTCACGGCCGCACACAAGGAAATGTCTCCTTATTACGCGCAAAATAATGATTCCTCCACCTGACATCTGGGACTCACCGGAAGGGCCTCTATATTTCGTGAAAAAAATGTTCCCCCCGCTGACAGGTCGGACCCATCAGCTATATCTTCGCACGCAAGGAAGTGCCTCCTTATTACGCACAAAAAAAATGAATACTCCCCCTGCTAGCTGGGACCCAGCATAGTGGGAGGCTGACTTGTGGGCCTACTAAGTTGACGGGGACGGAGGGCTTTGTCAACTTAGTCAATATGAACGATTCTAGCTCCACTGACTGTACGATGTCCATCCAACGGCCGTAGTGCTTCTTCAACCTCTGGTCTTCTTGCTCCAGCCGCCCAAACAAGCGTCGGGCGTGCCGCCTGCTCCTGCCTCCCGTGTCCGGCTGTGCTGCCACCGCTGGCCATGCCATCCCTCTATACTCACCCATACCTCTTGTTATTCTCCGGCGACGGCAGCCTCACACCGCAGCCGAAGCAGTCAACCCACGTACTACCCTCTGCGTGGGCATCCACTGCCGCATCTTCCCCAGCTCCGCGTCGTCTCCTTCCTAGGCCTCGCCGTCGTCCACCGCCTTGGTGCTCTCGGCGCAGCGTGGTCAATGTGGTCAACGACTGACTTCCATCGGAAGTGTACTGTACGTGGAGAGGCTGATAGCTGGGTCCACGGCCGCAGCAAGGAAGTGACTCCTTATTACGCGGAAAATAATGATTCCTCCACCTGACAGCAGGGACCCACTGGACGGGCCACCGTATTCACGAAAAAAATGTTTCCCCCCTGACTGTTGGGACCCACCAGCTATATCTTCACACGCAAGGAAGTGCGTCCATATTACAGGCAAAAAAATATTCGCCCCCTGACTGCTTGGACCCACCAGCTACATCTTCGCACGGAAGGAAGTGCCTGACAGTTGGGACCCACCTGGTCGAAGCGTACGTAGCATTGTCATTCTGGTCGCGAACGTGTACGTACATACGATCAGTCTGTCCGCAGGCTGCAGCGATGAACCATGGCCGTGTAAGGAAGAGCACATGTCGTAGTAGAGGCGCCCACGTGTCGTAGTAGAGGCGCGCACGTAGCATGTACATGTACGTACAACGGCCAGGGTGCAAGAAATAAAATACGGCCACGTACGTACATACGGGCGGGGTCTCGAACGCCTACTCGCGCATACGTACGGCTAGGGCTCGTGTACATGGCTGTGGCTGGGTCGGAACAGAGAAACTGCGTCGTCGTCGTGTTCATGGGGAGGCAATGGAATGCGCCATGTTCATCGGGAGGCAACGGAACACGTGCTGATCATCGGGAGCCAACCGGCTTGGATGGAACAGCCGATGGAAACGAGGCCTGGCGTACCGCAGAACGGAGGAAACGGCCTTGTGTTCAACCGGCCACGGTCGAAATGGGATCATGTTGATCGGGAGGGGTGTGGCGTACCACAAAACGGAGGAAACGGACTTGTGTTGGAGCGCTACTGTCGAAATGGGGGTCCTGTTCATCGGGAGGGGTGTGGCGTACCGCAAAACGGGACTCCACGGGGTACTGTTCATCTCCACCGTCGACTGCCTCCACGGGCTACTATTCATCCACCGTCGACTGCCTCCACGGGCTCCTGTTCATCCACCGTCGACCTCCTCCAGCCTCCACCTGCGACTGTTCATCCACGGGCTCCTGTTCATCCAGCCTCCACCGCTCCTCCACCGGCTACTGTTCAGCCAGCCCTCTCCACGAGGTCCTGTTCAACCACCCATCCACGGGCTACTGTTCATCCAGCCCTCCACCGGCTACAGTTCAACCAACCCTCCACTGGCTACTGTTCAACCAGCCCTCCACGGGGTCCTGTTCATCCAACCCTCCATGAGGCCCTGTTCATCCACCGGCTCAATCGATCGGGCTGCTGTTCATCCAGCGGCAACGGCCTCTACTACCACGGGGTCCTGTTCATCCAACCCCCCACCGGGAACTATTCATCCAAACCCCCTCAACAACGCTCACTGTTCATCAAGGGAAGGAGGCAGCAGTGTTCGATCGGCTTCAGTTAGCAGCAGTAGCGAAGGAATCACTCGGGTTTAGTTAACAACAAGGGATCGATCGATCGCTCGGGTTCAGTAACGCGTAGCCTCCAGTGCAATCGCTCGGGTTCAGTTAGAGCCCAACGCCTCGCACACATGCGCGTACGTACGAGAGAAACGCGCATCGCTCGGCCCCCGACCACCCACCGTAACCAGGAACTCCCCGATATTTTTCCTCGCCCTTGCTTCTACCACGGTTTTTTCCGTCATGGACGGCTCAAAGAATGTCATGCAGCTGCGTCTCCGGCTCGCCCAGGACGAAAAGCCCATTTTCTGTCATGATTTTTTGTCATAGAAGTAGGACCCCACCACATCTATGATGATAGCGGGTTTTGTCACAATTATCGTCATAGAAGTGTCATAAGTATGACCGATTTTTTTTTCGTTCGGCCCAAAATGTCACGGATGTGTCTTTTTTTTGTAGTGAGTGTTCCTCCGGTATTTGGGAGTTGCATAATCTCATAGTCATAAGAACATGTATAAGTTATGAAGAAAGCAATAGCAACAAACTAAAAGATCATAGTGCTAAGCTAACGGATGGGTCAAATCAATCACATCATTCTCTAATGATGTGATCCCGTTCATCAAATGACAACTCATGTCTATGGTTTAGGAAACTTAACCATCTTTGATTAACGAGCTGGTCAAGTAGAGGCATACTAGTGACACTCTGTTTGTTTATGTATTCACACATGTAGTAAGTTTCCGATTAATACAATTCTAGCATGAATAATAAACATTTATCATGATATAAGAAAATATAAATAACAACTTTATTATTGCCTCTAGGGCATATTTTCTCCACATTATCTCTGGATCATGTTTGATAAATGAAGGTTATTCTTATAAGTCTGAGAGAAATGGTTGTTCAATATATTATAAGGATATGTTTTATGGATTTGTATCGATGCTTGGTGGCTTATTCTTTTTGGATCTTGAACGTGAAAAATATATCTATAACATTAATGTTGAAGGTCTTAAGGAGACTGATAATACCACTTACATGTGGCGCCGCTGTCTTGGTCACATCAGGAAGAAACGTATGCAAAAGCTTCATAAAGATGGTGTGTTAACATCATTTGATTCTGAATCATTTGATACATGTGAAGCTTGTTTGATGGGTAAACTGACTAAAACACCATTCATTGGCCATCCTGAACGGACACATGAATTATTGGAAATAATACATAGTGATGTATGTGGTCCAATGAGCACACTGGCACGTGATGGATACTTATACTTTGTAACCCTCATTGATGATTTGAGTATATCTGGTTATATTTACTTGATGAAACATAAGTCTGGAATATTTGAAAAGTTCAAAGAATTTCATAACAAAGTTGAGAATCATCGTGGCAAAAAGATAAAGTTTCTACGATCAGATCATGGTGGAAAATATCTAAGTTATGAGTTTAGCAAACATCTAACGGATCGCAGGATTGTTTCACAACTTACTCCTCCCGAAACTCCACGAAGGAATGGAGTATCTGAGAGTCATAACCGGACCTCGTTAGACATGGTGAGGTGATACGTCTCCAACATATCTATAATTCTTGATTGTTCCATGCTATTATAGTATCAATATTGGATATATTATATGCAATTATAAATCATTTTTTGGGGACTAACCTATTAACCTAGTGCCCAGTGCGAGTTGCTGTTTTTTGCTTGTTTTTGACTTTTCAGGAAATCAATATCAAATAGAGAGAAAAATTGGATTAATTTTTTCTGGACCAGAAGAGACCCTAGAACGTTTGGGAGAAGACCCGAAGAGTCATGAGGGAGCGACAAGCTCGGGAGGCGCACCCTAGGGGGCATGCCCCTAGGCTTGTGGGCCCTCGTGTCACCTCTTGACCTAATTCCGCCTCTATAAATTCTCAAATATTCCCCTGACATTAGAGAGCCACCTGAAATACTTTTCCCGCCACTGCAAGTTTTTGTTCTCGTGAGATCCCATCTGGAGGCCTTCTCCGGTACTCTGCCGAAGGGGGAATCAATCACGGAGGGGCTCTACATCAATGTTGCTACCCTTCCGATGATGTGTGAGTAGTTTACCGCGGACCTAGGGGTCCATAGCTAGTAGCTAGATGGCTTCTTCTCTCTCTTTGATCTTCAATACAATGTTCTCCTTGATGTTCTTGGAGATCTATTCGATGTAATGACTTTTTGCGGTGTGTTTGTTGGGATCCGATGAATTGTGAGTTTATGATCAGATTATCCATATATATTTTTTGAGTCTTATTTGAACTCTTTTATGCATGATTGTTATAGCTTTGTATTTCTCTCTGATCTATTGATTTGGTTTAGCCAGCTAGACTGAATGTTTTTGCATTGGGGACGTGCTTTTGTGATGGGTTCGATCTTGCAGTGATCAATCCCAGTGACAGAAAGGGACATGACATGTATTTGTATCGTTGCTATTAAGGATAAAATGATGGGGTTTATTCATGCGTGAGTATTGTTTGTCTACATCATGTCATCTTGCTTAAGGTGTTACTCCGTTCTTTATGAACTTAATACTCTAGATGCATGCTGGATAGCGGTCGATGTGTGGAGTAATAGTAGTAGATGCAGGCAGGAGTTAGTCTACTTGTCTTGGACGTGTTGCCTATATACATGATCATTGCCTTGGATATCATCATGATTATTTGCTTTTCTATCAATTGCCCAACACTAATTTGTCTACCCACCGTATGCTATTTTCAAGAGATTTGTCCATAGTGAAAACTATGGCCCACGGGTCTACTTTTGTCATATATTAAAAATTCTAAAAATACCTTGCTGCAATTTCACTTTATTTATTTTAATTTTATTTTTGTTCTACCTATATATCTATCACCATACAGTTTAATCTTGCAAGTAACCGCCAAGGGATTGACAACCCCTGTTTACGTTGAGTGCAAGGATTTGTTATTTTGTGTGTAGGTGCTGCTAACGAGGTATTGCGTGGTTCTCCTACTGGATAGATAACCTTGGTTCTTAACTAAGGGAAATACTTATCTCTATTGCACTGCATCATCCTCTCCTCTTCGAGGAAATCCCAAGGCAGCTCACAAAGTAGCAGGAAGAATTTCCGGCGCCGTTGCTCGGGAGACATCATCAACATCTATCAAGTACCATCGCATAAACTTTCATCTCCTTGCATTTATATTATTTGCCATTTTCCTCTCGTTTTCATCTCCCCCACTTCTGAAACATTTTCACAAAAATACAAAAATATTTTCGGTTCGCCTTTTCACTTGTTTACTCTCTTCATCATTATGGCTAATTCTTCCCTTGTTACGTGTACCCCTGAAAATGAGGTTCTCAACTTTAAACAAAGGGGCGGAGAGAATTTAAAATATGCTTGGTATAGGATTTGTGATGCTCAAAATAGGTCAACTCGTAAGCAATCCATTACCGTTCTTCTTCGCAATTTTTATGTGGGTGTTACTACTTGATATAGATTTGTGCTAGACACTATTACTGGAGGGAATGTTTTGAGTAGTCACCCTATGGATGCTTTCAAGAAATTTCTTGAGTAGTCACACTATTACTGGAGGGAATATCTTGAGTAGTCACTCTATGAAGGAAATTTAGTGGGATCCGCACCTATCACTATTAATGAAATGGTTTTAACTTTGGAACATGTTATGTAAAGGCTAGATGCTATTGACAATAAAATGCCTACCGTAGAGCTTATTAAAATTTTGGATAAAAAGATTCACAGTCATGTTACTCAATTTGGAACAAAGGTAGGGATTACTCTTAAGATGCTAAAACAGAAAGAACCAATAATTAATGAAAGACTGGAGCAAAGCCCCGCTAGGATTCATAAGTTGGAAGAAATTATTAACAATTTGGGCTCCGCTTTTTCTTTCGTTAAAACTATTGAAAAGACTCCTCATAGAAAGAATTGCAAGTTTATATATGTTCCTAAAAACAGGGGTGCTACATCTAGCAACAACAACGAAGATCTTAAAATGATTAGTGTTCACCCCAATTTTATTGATTTGGTAAAAGAACCTATATATGAAGATAGATTCCTAAATTTTGTTCCAAGGAGTGTGATCATTAAAAATATGCATGCTAGAACTCCTGGGCAATATGTATGTGTGATCGAGGAGTTAGAAATCAAAGACGACAATACTTGAAACTGTGCATTATGCCTAGGTAGGGGCATAAAACAATAGCGCTAGTTGGGAGGCAACCGAATAGTTATCTTAAAGTTTCTTGTTTTTTTGTGTGCACACAATTATGCTACTGTTATGGTTGTGTTTTTGTGATTTAATTAGTGTTTGTGTCAAGTAAAGCCTTCGGGGATGATTTGGATGATAATTGATTTGACTCTGTGAAAAAATAGAAACTTTTGCGCCAGTTATGGAATTTTGTAAATTCACAGAAACATGCTTTTCCTCTGAATTTTTTTACACATAATTGATATAAAAATTTCCCACGTTTTCCTAATTTTTTAGAATTTTTAGAGTTACAACAATATGGTCAATGTTCAGATTACTATAGACTGTTCTGTTTTTGATAGATTTTGTTTTTGTTGTGTTTGCCTGTTTTGATGAATCTATGGATTGTATCGGGGGGTATAAGCCATGGTGAATTTAGAATACAGTAGGTATAATTCAATAATAAAATATGAATGGGTTTAAAATACTACTTAAAGTGGTGATTTTCTTTATTATACTAACGGATCTCACAAAGGTTTTGTTGAGTTTTGTGTGCTGAAGTTTTCAAGTTTTGGGTGAGATCGCGATGGATGAAGGAATGAGTGAAAGGATCGAGATGGACCTAGAGGGGGGTGAATTAGGTACAATTACAAATTTTAATTCTTACTTAGCAATTTTAGGCAATATTGCAGAATATGAGGATGAGCCTAACAATTGTAAGTATGATGCTAAGAGCTAAGCAAGGCAAACAAGTACCACAAGTATATGAGTAAGTAAGCACAATATGAGCAAGTAAAGACTAAGAGACAAGTAACCACAAGTAGGGAGCTAGGGTTGATAATAACCACAACTTCGAGACGAGGATGTATGCCGATGTTCACTTCCTTGGAGGGAAGCTACGTCTCCGTTTAGAGAGGTGGATGTTACCACGAAGGCTCACCCTATTCTCTCTTTGAGATATCACCACGAAGGCGATTCCCAACCACTAGTGGTAGACCTTGGGGTGGTCTCCAAACCCTCACAAACTTTCCAGTGGTAATCACAATGGTTTGATTCCTCACTGTAGAACTCCTACCGCGTAGGAGGCGCCAACCTCCAAGAGTAACAAGATCAAGGGAAACGCTCAAAACTTGCTCAAATCACAAATTCCTTTGGTTGAGAGGAGGATAGAGGGACGATATATCTTTTGATTGGAACAACACTCAAGAATCCTCACTAATGCTCTTGGGATCTAGGATTTGCTGAAAGCAAGAGAGAGTGAGAGAGAAAGGTGTTCTTGGAATCTTTGCACTGTGTTGGACAACCCCCACACAAGGTGGGAGAAGGATATTTATAGTCATAGTACAAATGTGGCCATTGGAGGTCACTTATTCTGCACAGTCGTTGGACGTCCGACAGGTACCGGACGTCCGGACAAAAAGTTGGACCGGACATTCGACATGCATCGGTCGTCCGGCAATTAGGAAATGCAGTGATCTAGCGCATCAGTAGAGAGGGAAGGAGCACAGGGAGCGGACGTCCGAGAACGTCGGTCGTCCGGTGCACGGCCGTCTGGAGAGGACAGACTTCCGCTAATTTTGGCTCAGTGAAGTGGCACCGGATGACCGGTCACCACCAGACGTCCGGAAGTCGGTCGTCCGGAAGGACCAGAGATCCGAGAATATATGTTTTGTGGCATGACACCAGGCATCCGGAGAACACCGGACAGCCGGAGACTGGGAAGCACCGGACGTCCGGAGACCTTTGGTCGTCCGGATAAAGCAGAGGCCAAAAAGCATAGCTAAGATAAGAACTCCTCCTAAGATTTTTTTCCTCGATTTTGAGCAAGTCTTTTGCGAGAGCCAGCGACCCCCTCTTAATAGCGCTGGATCCCTATACTCAAAGAAAATAAAACCGAGACAGATCTAAAGCTTTGTGTATTGTTTCACCTTCCTTTGAGCATCTTGAAAATGTCAGTTATGATCCACACTAAAATCTCTTGGGAACAAAACCTGAGATGTACTTGACAGAAATTATTAGTTCCCTATATGTATGTTGTGAACAATATCAAAATATGATTAAGGGCATGATTGCACTTTCAATAAGGAGTGGCAAGAGCCTAAGCTTGGGGATGCCCGAGGCACCCCCAAGGTAATATTCAAGGACTCCCAAGCATGTAAGCTTGGGGATGCCCCAGAAGGCATCCCCTCTTTCTTCTATCGACTATCGATAATTTTACTTCGAGCTATATTTTTATTCATCACATACTATGAGTTTTGCTTGGAGCATCGTGTATTATATGAGTCTTTGCTTTGTTTGCCTTTTAGTTTGTCACGATCATCTTTTCTGGGCACACCTTTTTGAGAGGGACACACATTATTCGTGATTTGTTAGAATACTCTATGTGCTTCACTTATATCTTTTGAGCTAGGCAATTTCTCTAGTGCTTCACTTATACTCCGTTCCTTTATCTAAGGTGTATTTTTTGGGCGCGGTGACCAAGGCAACAAATTATAGATAATTGAGGACAAATTTACCCTTGGCAAATTTGTTGGTTAGTGGCAAGTAAATCAGTTAGGCTATGCAATGAAGAGACACTGACAATCAGGGGAGATATACTTTCCTTCTTTTTCTAGAAAAAGAGATACATGCAATCAGAAGAGGGATTATTTCCTTTATTCTGGAGGGCTAAAAAAGGGATTATGAGAAATTAGAAGAAATGCACCTTACATTGTGGAATTTTATCAAAAAACATATACACCTTATATAAAGGAATGGAGGGAGTATCATTTAGAGCACGACGATGGCTATATTTTAAAGAAATAGTTGCACTCTCATGGTCCACCTATATCCTTTTGAGAGTTGATAATAGTAATGGAAATTAGCGTGGGTTATGAATTTAGTCCTAATATGATAGGTATCCAAGAGGGATATAATAAAAACTTTCATGTAGATCAATGAATATGATAAGTTTGATTGTTCCGATATAAAGGTGGTAATATGCGAGCTATGCGAGTGAATAATGGTGGTATAGTAACAATATTGGTGTTAAGGTTTGTGATTCCCGAAGCATGCACATATAGTCTCCCGTTATTCTAAGAAGTTGGAGCATAAATTATTATTGATTGTCTTCCTTATGAGTGGCGGTCCGGGATGAGTGATGCTCTTTTCCTACCAATCTATCCCCCTAGGGCATGCGTAGTAGTACTTTGCTTTGAGGGCTAATAAAGTTTTGCAATAAGTATGTGTGTTCTTTATGACTAATGTGAGTCCATGGATTATACGCACTCTCACCTTTCGGCAATTTGCTAGCCTCTTCGGTACCGTGCATTTACCTTTATCACTTTGAGATGTGGTGCAAACTTCGCTGATGCATCCAAACCCGGTGATATGATACGCTCGATCACACATAAGCCTCCTTATATCTTCCTCAAAACAGCCACCATACCTACCTATTATGGCACTTCCATAGCCATTCTGAGATATATTTCCATGCAACTTCCACCGTTCCATTTTATTATGACACATGTCATCATTGTCATATTACTTTGCATGATCATATAGCTGACATAGTATTTGTGGCTCAGCCACTGTTAATATTTTTTATACATGTTACGCTAGACCATTGCACATCCCTGTACACCGCCGGAGGCATTCATATAGAGTCATATTTTGTTCTAGTATTGAGTTGTAATTTTTCTTTTGAGTTGTAAGTAAATAGAAGTGTGATGATCATCATATTCATTATTAGAGCATTGTCCCAAGTGAGGAAATAAAAGAAGAGGCCAAAAGGAGCCCACAGAAAAAGAGGCCAAAAAGAGCTCAACAAAAAAAAGAGAAAAAGAAGAAGAAAATGAGAGAAAAGAGAGAAGGGGCAATGTTACTATCCTTTCCTCACTTGTGCTCAAAGTAGCACAATGGTTTTCATATAGAGAGTCTCCTATGCTTTATTTTCATATAACTAGTAGGAATTTTTCATTATAAGAACTTGGCTTGTATATTCCAATGATGGGCTTCCTCAAATGCCCGAGGTCTTCATGAGCAAGCAAGTTGGATGCACACCCACTTAGTTTTATTTTTGAGCTTTCATACACTTATAGCTCTTAGTGCATCTGTTGCATGGCAATCCCTACTGCTTGCATTAACATCAATTGATGGGCATCTCCATAGCCCGTTTTAGCCTCGTCGATGTGAGACCTTCTTCTTTTTTGTCTTCTCCACAACACAACCAACATCATACTCTATTCCACCCATAGTGCTATATAAATGGCTTGTGCTCATGTATTGTGTGAGAGTTGAAAAAGGTGAAGCGTGTTAAAAAGTATGAACCAATTGCTCGGCTTGTCATCGGGGTTGTGCATGATAGATACTTTGTGTTAAGAAGATGGAGCATGACAAGGCTATATGATTTTGTAGGGATAACTTTATTTAGCGTTGATATTTTGAAAGACATGATTGTATGTTGGTATGCCTTATTATTATTGTTTTATGTCAAACTATAGACTATTGCTTTGAATCATTCGGATCTTTATATTGATGCCATAAAGATAAATTAC
The DNA here is from genome assembly GCF_002575655.3 of Aegilops tauschii subsp. strangulata. Classification (NCBI taxonomy): domain Eukaryota; kingdom Viridiplantae; phylum Streptophyta; class Magnoliopsida; order Poales; family Poaceae; genus Aegilops; species Aegilops tauschii. The sequence goes on along the minus strand of NC_053037.3, from coordinate 411,103,695 downwards.
ATGATGAACATGATAGGTAGCATTCCACATCAAAAATTCATTTTTTATCATTTACCTACTCGAGGACCAGTAGGAATTATGCTTGGGGATGCTTGATATGTCTCCAATGTATCTATAATTTCTGATTGTTCCATGCTATTATAGTATCAATCTTGGATGTTTCATATGCAATTATATATCATTTTTTGGGACTAACCTAGTTCCCAGTGCCAGTTGCTGTTTTTTGCTTATTTTTGGCTTTTCAGGAAATCGGTATCAAACAGAGTCCAAACGGAGAAAAAACTTTAGATTAATTTTTTGGACCAAAAGAGACCCTAGAAGGTTTGGGAGAAGACCTAAGAGTCACGAGGGAGTGACAAGCTCGGGAGGCGTGCTCCCCGGGCTTGTGGGCCCCTCGTGGCACCTCTTGACTTAATTTTGCCTCTATAAATTCTCAAATATTCCCCTGACATCACAGAGCCACCCAAAATACGTTTTTCGCCACCGCAAGTTTCTGTTCTCGTGAGATCCCATTTGGAGGCCTTCTCCAGTACTCTGCCGGAGGGGCAATCGATCATGGAGGGGCTCTACATCAACCTTTCCGCCCTTCCAATGATGTGTGAGTAGTTTACCACGGACCTACGGGTCCATAGCTAGTAGCTAGATGGTTTCTTCTCTCTCTTTGATATTCAATGCAATGTTCTCCTTGATATTCTTGGAGATCTATTCGATGTAATGACTTTTTGCGGTGTGTTTGTTGGGATCCGATGAATTGTAAGTATATGATCGGATTATCCATGCATGTTATTTGAGTCTTCTCTGAACTCTTTTATGCATGATTGTTATAGCTCTGTATTTCTGTCCGATCTATTGATTTGGTTTGGCCAGCTAGATTGATTTTTCTTGCAATGGGAGAGGTGCTTTGTGATGGGTTCGATCTTTTGGTGCTCAATCCCAGTGACAAGGGACATGACACATATTTGTATCGTTGCCATTAAGGATAAAACGATGGGGTTTATTCAGGCGTGAGTATTCTTTGTCTACATCATGTCATCTTGCTTAAGGCGTTACTGAGTTCTTTATGAACTTAATACTCTAAATGCATGTTGGATAGCGGTCAATGTGTGGAGTAATAATAGTAGATGCGGGAAGGAGTCGGTCTACTTGTCTCGGATGTGATGCATATATACATGATTATTTGCTTTTCTACCAATTGCCCAACAGTAATTTGTCTACCCACCATATGCTATTTTCAAGAGAGAAGCCTTTAGTGAAAACTATGGCCCCAGTTCTATTCTTATCATATATGAAAAATCCTAAAAATACCTTGCTGCAATTTTAATTTATTTATTTTATTTTGTATTTTTGTTCTATCTATCTATCACCATACAATTTAATCTTGCAAGTAACTGCGGAGGGATTGACAACCCCTTGTTCGCGTTGGGTGCAAGGATTTATTATTTTGTGTGTAGGTGCTACTAACGAGGTGTTGCGTGGTTGTCCTACTGGATTGATAAACTTGGTTCTTAACTGAGGGAAATACTTATCTCTATGGTACTGCAGCATCTTCTCCTCTTTGAGGAAATCCCAACACAGTTCACAAGTAGCATGAGGTCATGATGTCCCTTACCGATTTGCCTTTATCATTTTGGGGATATGCACTTGAAACAACAACATATACACTAAAGAGAGCACCATCTAAGTCTGTCAAGACGACAACATATGAGTTATGGAATGGGAAGAAACCCAATTTGTCGCATATCAAGATTTGGGGTTGTGAAACTTATGTAAAGCATTTACAACCAAATAAGCTCTATCCCAAAGCAGACAAATGTTACTTTGTAGGTTATACCAAAGAGAAAATTGGGTATTCCTTCTACCAGAAGTGTGAGGACAAAGTGTTTGTCAAGAAATGGACACTTTCTCAAGGATTTTCTCACTAAATAAGTAAGTGGGAGGACAATACAGCTTCATGAGATTATTGAATCTCCTGCGAAAGTAAGCTGGACTACCGAACCGGAGTTTGCTCCAAAAGTTGTTCGCTGATACATCTCCAACGTATCTATAATTTTTGATTGTTTCATGGTATTATATTATCAATCTTGCATGCTTTATACACCATTTTGTATCATTTTTGGGAACTAACCTATTAACTCAGTGCCAAGTGCCAGTTGTTGTTTTCTGCTTGTTTTTGGTTTTATAACAAAACCTACCAAGTGGAGTCCAAACACGATGAAACTTTTTGAAAAAAATTTCTGGACCAAAAGAGACCCTAGAAGCTTCGGGGGGGTCCAGATGATACACTAGGAGGCGGCAAGGTAGGGGCGCGCCCTGCCCCCTTGTGGGTCCCTTGCTGCTCCATTTGCCCTAATTACTGACCTATAAATTCCCAATATTTAGAAACCCCTAGGAGAGGTCCCTATACAATTTTTCCGCCACGACAAGCCTCTGTTCTTCCGATATCCCATTTGGAGGCCTTCTAGATACTCAGCCGGAGGTGGAATCGATCATGGAGGCCATCCTCATCAACATTGCTGCCTCCATAATGATGCGTGAGTAGTTCCCACAGGGCCTACAGGTCCATGGCAGTAGCTAGATCTCTCTCTCTCTCTATGGTCTTCAATACAATGTTCTCTTTGGAGATCGATTCAATGTAATTTGTTTGCAGTGCGTTTGTTGGGATCCAATGAATATTGGGTTTACGATCAGATTATTCATTGAAAGTAATTGAGTCTTTTCTGAACTTTATTATGTGTGATTTTATAGCTATGTATTTCTCTCCGATCAATCCGTTTAGTTTGGCTAACTAGGTTGATTTATCTCCAGTGGGGGAGGCGCATGGTAGTAGGTTCTATCTTGCGGTGTCCTCACTCTGTGATAGGAGTAGTGAGGCACGTATTTGTATTGTTGCTACTAAGGGTAGAACGATGGGGGTTCAAACATATTGTTTGTTCTTACTTTGTCTACATTACATCATCATGGTCCAAGCATGACTCTGTTTGTTGTGAACTTAATACCTTAATATTAATGTTGGATAGCGGTCGAGGGGTGGAGTAATAGTAGTAGATGTAGAATCATTCCGGTCTACTTGTCACGGACGTAATGCCTATATATTGATCATGCCATGAATAACGTCATAACTATGTGCTTTTCTATCAATTGCCAAACAGTAATTTTATCGACTGTCGCTATGCTCGTGAGAGAGATGCCTCTAGTGAAAACTATGGCCCCCGTGTCCATTCACTTCATATTACTAAAGCCCTAAATACCTTGCTGCAATTTATTTACTTTCATTTTGTTTTGCAAATTATCTATCTATCATTGCCAGAATTAATCCTTGCAAGTAATGAGTATGGGGGACTGAAAACCCTCTTGCACGCGTTGGGTGCAAGTATTTGTTTTGTGTGTGTGTGCAAGTACCGTTTACCTTTGTTTGCGTGAGTCTCCTACTGGTTGATAAGCATTGGTTCTTAACTGAGGGAAATAATTTCTGCTACTATACTACATCACCCTTCCTCTTCCGGGAAATCCAACGCCTATCACAAGTAGCATCCGCACAACTGAACCAGAAGTTACTACACCAGCTGTAGAAACTCCAGTTAAGACTTTAACTGAACCGCGTAGGTCAGGAAGGGTTTATCGGACCTCCTGAATGGTTTCACGATGAAATATTCATCTTAGAGGAAGATGAACCTGCGCACTACAAAGGAGCGATGGCGGCGCCCAACTCCAAAGGATGGCTTAAGGCAATGTGATTGCTTGTATCTGCGTTGGTATTTCCCCGAAGAGGAGAGGATGATACAACACATCAATGGTAAGTATTTCCCTCAGTTATGAAACCAATGTATCAATCCAGTAGGAGAACCAAGCAACATTATGTAAACGGTACTTGCACACAAATAACAAATACTTGCAACCCAACGCGTATGAGGGGTTGTCCATCCCTCCATGATATAGAGATAGATTAAATTGTATAAGATTGGATAAATAGATCTTGCAAAAAAAAATAGATAAAGAAAAAGTGCAGCAAGGTGTTTTTGGGTTTTTGGGATAATAGATCTGAAAATAATATGATAGAAAATAGACCCGGGGGGCGTAGATTTCACTAGTGGCTTGTCTCAAGAAAATAGCATACGGTGGGTAAACAAATTACTGTTGGGAAATTGATAGAAGAGCAAATAATTCTGACGATATCCAAGGCAGTGATCATGTATATAGGAATCACGTCCAAGATTAGTAGACCGACTCCTTCCTGCATCTACTACTATTACTCCACACATCAACCGCTATCCAGCATGCATCTAGTGTATTAAGTTCATGGAGAAACGGAGTAATGCAATAAGAACGATGACATGATGTAGACAAGATCTATTCATGTAGGAATAGACCCTATCTTTTTATCCTTAATAGAAACAATACATGCGTGCCTCACTACCCCTTCTATTACTAGGTGAGGACACCGCAAGATCGAACACATCACAAAGCACCTCTTCCTATTGCAAGAAAAATCAATCTAGTTGGCCAAACCAAACCAAAGTTTCGAAGAAGAAATACGAGGCTATAAAGATCATGCATATAAGAGATCAAAGAAGACTCAAATAATATCCATAGATAGAACTGATCATAAACTCGCAATTCATCGGATCCCAACAAAAACACCGCAGAAGTTACATCAAATAGATCTCATCAAGGAGAACATTGTATTGAAGATCAAAGAGAGAAGAATCCATCTAGCTACTACCTACGGACCTGTAGGTCTATGATAAACTACTCACGCATCATCGAAGGAGCACCAATGAGGATGATGAACCCCTCTGTGATCGTGTTCCCCTCCGGCAAGGTGCCGAAATAGGGCTCTAGATTGGATCTTGTGGTTCTGGAACTTGCGGCAGCTGGAATTGTGTTTCGTCGACTCCCCTAGGGTTTCTGGAATATTTGGGTATTTATAGAGCTGAGAGGCATTGGAAAGGACCTCCATGGGCCCCACCACTCATCAGGGCGTGCCAGGGGCCTCTAGCGCGCCCAGGTGGGTGGTGGGCCCCATTGGCCTCCCCTCGTGCACTTCCTTGGCTCCCAAGTTGTCTTCTGGGCAAAAAAATCTCCAAAAAGTTTTTCCGCATTTGGACTTCGTTTGGTACTGATATTTTGCGAAGTAAAAAACAAGCAAAAAAACAACAACTGGCACTGGGCACTATGTCAATAGGTTAGTCCCAAAAAATGATATAAAGTTGCTATAAGATGAATGTAAAACATCCAAGAATGATAATATAACAGCATGGAACAATAAAAAATTATAGATATGTTTGAGACGTATCACAATGCAATCCGAAATGGACTCCATGTACGAGAATCAAGTTTGGAACTTGGTTGATCCTCTAGAGGGTGTGAAACCCATACAATGTAAATGGATCTTCAAGAGAAAAACAAATGCAGATGGTAATCCTGCCACTTCGTTCCTAAATATAAGGCTTTCTAGAGATTCCACTACGGACTACATACGGAGCAAAATGAGTGAATCTACACTCTAAAGTATGTCTATATACATTCATATGCAATCCATACTGAAATCTCTAAAAAGACTTATATTTAGGAACAGAGGGAGTACTATCTATAAGTCAAGGCTAGTTGTGAAAGGGTTTAGGCAGGTAGAGGAATTTGATTATGATGAAACTTTCTCACCAGTAATAATGCTAAAGTCTGTGCGGTTTATGATGGCAGCTGCTGCATATTTCAACTATGAGATATGCCAGATGGATGTCAAAACTGCTTTGCTAAATGGAACTCTCAAAGAGGATGTAGATACGGTACAACCAGAAGGTTTTTTCGATCCTAAGGATGCCGGAAAGGTGTGCAAGCTTCAAAGGTCCATGTATGATTTGAAGCAACTATCAAGGGGCTGGAATTAACGTTTTGATGAAGTGTTTAAAGAGTTTGGCTTCATTAAAATGATGAAGAAGCTTGTGTATACAAGAAGTTTAGTGGGAGCTCGATAGCATTTGTAATCTTATATGTAGATGGCATATTGTTGATTAGAAATGATGTAAAGTTTCTTAGCATAATTAAAGATTCACTGAAGAACATGTGTTTTCCATGAAAGACTTAGGCGAATCAGCTTATATATTGGGCATAAAGATATATAGAGATAGATCAAGACGTCTAATTGCGCTAAGCCAGCGCACGTACATTGACATGTTTTTAAAAAGGTTCAAAATGTAGAATGCAAAGAATGGTTTTCTCCCAATGTCACATGGCACGAGACTTAGCAGAAAGCAATGTCCTATGACAGTTGACGAGCCTGTGCAGATGAGTGGAGTTCCATATGCCACGACAATTGGATCCATCATGTATGATATGATATGTACAAGACCAGATGTTTGTTATGCACTAAGTGTTAGTAGCAGGTACCAAAGTGATCCCGGAGTGGCTCACTGGGAAGCTAAAAAATTCTTAAGTACCTCAGAAGGACAAAAGGACATGCTCCTTGTCTATGGAGGAGATGAAGAGCTCGTCGTAAATGATTATAGAGACGCTAGCTTTGTGGCTGATATAGATGACTATAAATCTCAACCAGGCTATGTTTTCACCGCCAATGGAGGGGCAATAGTTTGGAAGAGTTTCAAGCAGAACACTGTTGCAGATTCTATGGTGGAAGCATAATATATTGCGGCTTCAGAAGCTTCAAAGGAGGCGGTCTAGATCAAGAAGTTTCTTGAAGAATTTGGTGTGGTCCCAAGTGCAATGTACCCAATGGCACTAGATTGTGATAATAGTGGTGCCTCTGCTCAAGAAAAGTAAGCAAGATACCAGATGAAGACCAGACATACCAAGCGGAAATGTCACATTATCCGACAGTATGTCGATAAGGGGTTTGTGAAAGTACTCAAGATTCACACGGATTTGAATGTGTCAGACCCGATGATGAAGCCTCTACCACGAGCAAAGCATGATCAACACCGGATAGCCATAGGTGTTAAAGAAACCATGTAACTAGATAATTGACTCTACTGCAGTGGGAGTGTGTTGGAAATATGCCCGAGGAAATAATATTGTATTATTATATTTCCATATTCATAAGTAAGAGTTTATACTCTATGCTATAACTGCTATGATCCTGGAATGTGCGACTCAGTGCAAAACTCATATGCACGCATGGAATGATAAACGATAAAATAAGATTCCTAGTCTCGCCTCTAAGACTAACTCAAAATTTGTTGGTGATCATATTTTTCGGATCTTAGGATATGATTAAGTGTAACAACAGTCATAAAACAACTTTGAGAATATGACCTTAGAAGAACGATCATACTGAATCGACCTAAACTTGTTTGTTATACTTTGATATACAATCATCAGAAGTCAATTGCTATAACACAGTGAGTTAATATGTGATTTAGTTCCTTTGACCATGAGAGTATCGTAGTCACTTCTTATCGTACAATGAACTTTGGGGTTGATCAAACGTTATCTGTAACACGGTGATCATAACGACAATTTAAAAATTCATAAAAAAGTTTGACAAGGTACTAGATAACTCAAGAGTAGGATTTTCTCCTCCGACGATGAAGAGATGTTCTTAGGGCCCTCTCGGTATGACAGCATCCATCATCGTCTAACAAGACACAATTGACTAGGTCACGGGGATGTCGGAATATGTCAATGAGAAAGTTTGTTAACAACGAGACCGATATAGTGAGCATGTGTATGAATCAAGAGGATACCGATATATCTCATGTGACAGCCTGGATTTTTCCTTCTCTCTTTTTCTGGACTTGGTTTTTGCCTTTGCCTTGATTTGGATTTTTGGAATCAATTAAAATGGACTTGTCACTTGGGCATGCCCTTGACTTTCACCCAAGTGACCTATGTACTTCTCATTCAACCTTATTTCTCTGATAAATCCCCAAAATAATCAAACGAATATTTTTCATAAAAGAAAAATATTCATTTTCCTCTCTGAAACTCTTTTCAGAAACTAGTGCTCCAAAGAAACCCTCATTTTTATTGCTCCAATAATCCTAAAATAATTCTTGAATATTCTTTGGACCTTGGCACACCTTCGCAAGCAAAAATATTGCATGACTTTTTGTAATATTTTTGCTATAGAAAATAATTTCTCTTCTTGCCCAAAATTTCAGTTTGTATAGCAAGTACATTTTTCCTTGATATTTTGGCCCTGATTTTTCTTGAGCCTAATTACCCTCCTAAGAAACCCTTAACCCTAGGAGATAAGCCCTAATGGCCATCTAGAAGCTAGCCAAACTTGGCGACCAAGTTCCTGGTCAGAAACTTGCCAAGTTGGTTGCGTCAAATCTGGTCGGCCTGGTGATGTGTCCTCAGCTCCTCTAGACTAAACACTGCGTGGACTTTAGCCCAGACATGGTTTGGCCGCACGTGGGCGCCGTTTTGACCATGCCAGGGCAGTGACCGCATGAGGACACGGCATCTGGCACGCGTTTGACGCGCTCTAGGTAGCGCCAACGCTTATGTTCGGTGCGTGCTCGAGCCAGAGCTCGCCGACGACTGCCGCGTCGCGCCACCAGTCTCGACCCATCATCCTTGACCCCTCCGTGGCGCTCGCCGACGACGGAGACGCCGCAGCGAGCACGGGCACGTCGCGGCCAAACGCCATAGTGCACCCGTGCCCTTCTCCTCTTCTCCCCTGCTCCCTGTGCTCGTCCGCGAGCGTGGACAGCCTCCGCCTTGACACTGAAACCTTGCCCCCTCGCACTGGTGCCTTTCGTCGCCATTCGCCGGCTTCTATTGCACTCTGGCGGCGCCACGTTACCCCCTCTCGCTCCGGCTATAAATAGCGCCCCTCTCCTCGCTTCCATGTTGGAACACGCGGTACGCTACGCTAGCGCCAAATAAAAATTTCTACAGCGCACCCAAGATCATGTTGCTAGAAATAGATTATGAGATCGGGTTTACCACTAGACGCGCAGTCACCGCAGCGGAAGTAGAGTTGGTGATGCGTGTAGCCGATCTCTCAGCCTGTCTCCTCCTCACGTTCCCGATATCCCGCGAACAGCGAAGACCCGCGAACGATGATCTCCCGCGAATGGTGAAGACCCGCGAACGGTGATCTCCCACGAACGGCACCTCGCGGTTCCCTCGAACGGTTCGTCCAAGCACCACAGATGCGATGCCTCCAAGGTATCCACACATATGGGGGGCAGCGTCGAGCGGCGGACTACTAGGTCCGGTCACGCGGCATGGGCGTGGGGAGTGGAGGTGGCTAACCAGGTTTCAAAAATCAACCCTAAGTGGTGCGACCACTCCCCTTTATATAGACCTCCGAGGTGGGCTCAACACTTGATCCCACTAGGAGTCCACATCCATTTTCCACTCGGATCCAATCCGAATGGGCTGCAGCCCCTTAAGTGTGCGACCCTATAGGTTCATGTACACATGGACACGACCAAGTCGATAGTTGGTAGCGGCTCCTAGCAGAACATGCCAACTCCCATCTGTGTGTAAAGTCATTTGACGCACCCTGACAATGTGTCATATGCAACATTCCTTTTGCCTCACGATATTTGTTGTCGATCTCAAGGCGAGTACTTGTCACCCTTGTGATAGCTTGACCTCTCTTCTCGAAACCGTGATACAGATTCCTGAACTAGGTTAACACTTAACCCAAGTCGCATGGCCATGCTTTCTGAATCTGATCACTCGAGAGGGCCCAGAGAATCTCTCTCCAAATAGGAGGGGCAAATCCCATCTTGGTCAACCATGTCTCACGGCATGTCTCATGGCTCACCCGAAAGCTACCTTTATAGCTACCCAGTCACGGAGTAGCGTTTGATAGACCCTAAGTGAGTCGATCCTCATCCCGAGAACATGTGAGGACCTCAAGTCTAGGACATGGCATAGACATTGTACTTGAGACTAACAGATGACAATCTCTCGCTGCGTCTCAAAGTGGGTCTGTCCGACTCGGTGATCTCCATCCCCGAGTCCATACTATCGGTCTAACATCTCCATGCACATGACTTGTGAAACATAGTCATCAACCGAGTCGTATACTAGTCAACGATATGTGTCCGCATAACCTTATCAACTAGGGACCATTAAAACAATCATCATACAATACATAGTTCCACAAACAAGTCACATGCTTATTGATACATATCATTGATGATGTTCAAGGACAATACAAAGGACTCATGAATACATATGGAAATATCATCATCACATGATTGCCTCTAGGGCATATCTCCAACAGTCTCGCACTTGCACTAGAGTCAATCATTTAGGCATCGTATGCCCATGGAGCTCATGTGCGCCTCATGCTTCGGACATGGGAGAGGCTTCGTCAATGGATCAGCAACATTTGCATCCGTGTGTACCTTGCATATGTTTACATCACCTCTTTTGACAATGTCGCGAATAAGGTTAAAACTCCTGAGTATGTGTTAGGTTTTATGATGGTTCCGTGGTTCCTTGACTTGCGCAATGGCACCACTATTATCACAATAGAGGTCCAATGGATTAGACGCGCCCTCAACCACACCAAGATCAGAAATAAAATTCTTCACCCAAACACCTTCTTTTGCAGCTTCAGAAGCCGCAATCTACTCGGCCTTTGTTGTAGAATCAGCTACCGTATCTTGCTTGGAGCTCCTCCAGCTCACCGCTCCCCCGTTCAGAATGAACACAAAACAGATTGCGATCGACTATCATCCCTATCGGTTTGGAAACTAGCATCGGTGTAACTCTTTACAACGAGCTCATCCTCACCTCCATAAACCAGGAACATATCCTTAGTCGTTCTCAAGTACTTAAGGATGTTCTTAACCACTGTCCAGTGACCCTCACCTGGATTAGCCTGGTATCTTCCCACAACACTAAGAGCAAAGCTAACATCGGGACGAGTACATACCATAGCGTACATGATGGACCCAATAGCCGAAGCATACAGAATCCCATCCATGTGTCTTCGCTCATCAAGAGTCGAAGGACTCTTAGTCTTGCTAAGACTAATGCCATGTGACATGGGCAAGAAACCCTTCTTGGCATCTTGCATGTTGAGCCGCTTCAACACCTTGTGAATATATGCACTCTGGCTTAATCCAATAAGCCTTCTCGATCTATCTCTATAGATCTTAATTCCCTAAATATAAGCTGCTTCTCCCAAGTCCTTCATCGAAGAACTATTTTCAATGAGTCCTTGACAGATTCAAGCATTTGAACATCATTTCCAATCAATAATATGTCATCCACATATAAGATCAGAAATGCGACTGAGCTCCCACTAACCTTTTTGTATACACAATGATCAGAATCGTTCTTGATGAAGCCAAACTCTTTGACTGCTTCATTAAAACAAATGTTCCAATTCTGAGATCAATCCATAAATGGGTCTCTGAAGCTTGCATACCATGCTAGACTTCTCTGGATCGACAAAACGCTCGGGTTGTGTCATATACACATCCTCGGTTAAATTTCCATTAAGGAAAGTCGTTTTGACATCCATCTGCCATATCTCATAGTTGAAATATGCTGCTATAGCAAGAATGATCCGAATTGATTTAGGCATCGCTACCGGTGAGTAAGTATCATCGTAGTCAACTCCTTGAACTTGTCGATAACCTTTAGCGACAAGTCGAGCCTTATGGACTGTGACATTTCCGTCCATATCGGTTTTCTTCTTAAAGATCCACTTGCACTCTATGGCTCGAACGCCATCTGGTAGGTCAACCAAGTTCCAAACTTGATTCGGATCTCATGGCCTTAACCCATAACTCGGAATCAGGGCTCTCCATCGCTTCCGCATACGTAGTCGGCTCGTTGTTCTCCAAGAACAACACATTGCAGTCATGCAAATTGCGTAACCTTTCCGACCTCCGTGGAACCGGTGTCTACTCCACTACGGGTTCCCTGACTAACTCCGGTGTGACAGTATCACCTACCGGAACGTCCCCGTGTGGTTCTTGAATTTCTTCTAGTCGGACCGTCCTCCCACTAGCCTTCCGATTGAGAAACTCTTTCTCAAGGAAAACTCCATGTCGAGCGACAAACACTTTGCCCTCTCCACGGTTGTAGAAGTAATATCCCAAGGTTTCCCTTGGATATCCCACGAATATGCACTTGTCCAATTTGGGTGTGAGCTTATCCGACTGGAGTCGCTTGACATATGCTTCACATCCCCAAATTTTCAGAAAAGACAAACTGTGACTCTTCGCAGTCCATATCTCATATGGTGTCTTATCTACGGACTTAGATGGTACCCTGTTTAGTGTGAAAGCTGCAGTTTCTAGAGCGTATCCCCAAAATGACAAGGGTAAATCCGACTGGCTCGTCATCGATCGGACCATGTCCAACAGGGTCCGATTCCTCCGTACCGACACACCACTTCTCTGTGGCGTACCCGGAGGAGTCAGTTGTGGAACTATTCCATGACTCTTCAGATGATCATCAAACTCCTGGCTCATATACTCACCGCCACGATCAGATCGTAGAAGTTTTATTTTCTTGCCGAGTTGATTTTCCACTTCGTTCTGAAACTCCTTGAACTTTTCAAAAGTTTCTGACTTGTGCCTCATCAAGTACACATATCCATATCTACTCAAGTCATCGGTAAAAGTCACGAAGTATTGGAAACCACCTCTGGTTGTCGTGCTCATTGGTCCACATACATCACTATGTATAAGTTCCAACAGCTCGGACGCCCTCTCGCAACTCTTTGCAAAAGGAGTCTTAGTTATCTTACCGAGTAGGCAAGACTCGCATGTCTCGAATGATTCAAGCTCAAACAAAGTTAGAATTCCATCATCATGGAGCTTCTTCATGCGCTTTTGACTAATGTGTCCTAGTCGACAATGCCAGATGTAAGTCGGATTTATCTCATTAGGCTTATGCCTCTTGACATTTATGTTATAGACTGATTCACCTTCAATATCTAGGATAAATAACCCATTCACAATGGGTTCAAAGCCATGAAACATATTATTCAAGTAAATAGAACAACCATTGTCCTTAATACTGAATTCATAACCTTGTCTCATCAAACATGAGGTAGAAATAATGTTTCGACTCAAAGCAGGAACATAATAACAATTATCGAGTTCCATTACAAATCCTGAAGGTAAATTAAGTTGCATAGTGTCGACGGCCAATGCAGCAACTCTTGCTTTATTCCCGACGCGTATGTCGACTTCTGCTCTTGCGACATTCCTAGTTCTGCTTAGCCCCTGCATCGAGTTGCATATGTGAACAATCGATCCGGTATCATATACCCAAGAGCTACTAGAAACATCAGCAAGATAAATGTCTATAACATATACAACAAGTGTACCTGAAGAAGAAGTCATACTTCCAGTCTTCTTGCCCTTCTCAGCAAGCCACTTGCTGCAGTTCCTTTTCCAGTGTCCGGGTTCCTTGCAATGAAAGCAAATACTCCCCGAGGCCGTCCCTGACTTAGGCGCAGCGGCGGTAGTTGGAATTGCCTCCTTCTCCTTGCCCTTTGCCTTAGCCATTTTCTTGGACCAACTCTTCATGAACTTAGCCGAGTTCTGCACCATCAACACTTGACGATGCGTACCTTTCTTGATATCCTGCTCTGCCACTTTGAGCATCCCATGCAATTCAGTGAGCTTCTTTTCCATCCCATGCATATGGTAGTTCAAGATGAACGGCCCATAGCTATCCAGAAGAGAACCCAAAATTGTATCTATGGACAACTCATCCCCAAGTGGGAAGCCCAGCCTATCCAGAGCTTGCATGTACCCGATCATCTCGATCACATGCGGGCTCAGTGGATCAACCTCTTTCAGCTTACAATCCATCAAGGATCGCCAGACGTTGAACCTTTCGGTCCTAGCCTGCATTTGAAACATGCTCTTAAGGTTCTCGATCATATCGAAAGCCTCAATATTTTCGAACTGCTGCTGCAGATCGGGCTCCATAGAAGCCAGCATGAGATAGCTGATCTCGTTTGATTCATCAACGAGTTTCTGGTAGGCATTTCTGGCTGTGGCATTAGCATTATCGGCAGGTTCCTCTGGAAGCGGATTCTCTAGAACTTGTTCCTTTTTCTCATGCCTAAGAACAATTCTCAGGTTTCTATACCAGGTGGTAAAGTTTGTTCCATTCAATTTATCTTTTTCCAGGATTGATTTCAACGCAAAAGGGGTAACTTGAGCAGGTGGTGCCATTGATCTACAACAGAAATATGCAAAACACTAAGACATGTATTCATGAAGAGTAATTCATATTAAACATTTTAATAAGAGCATTACTCCCACTAAAATCAACATCCCTCGGTTGATACTTAGTGATTCAAGATCCAAGATCAATATGTCAACTAGTGAGCTTTTGCATCACCGCTAGAGGACAAGATCACTCGGTAAGCAACTCTTGCTAATTGTACCTCCATACGACTCTTGTTGTTGGGGACATCTCATGCCTCGCCAACTCCTATGCCTCGTGGCCCAAAACTGTTTTGATAGCCACGACAAGTCAACCAATGCTTCGCGTGTAAGTGTCCGACACAAACCCATCACTTCAAGGAGATCTAGTGGCATCCTAATTTCATAGGCCCGCCACTAAATATACTTGACATGTGAAGGTGCAGCAATTGGGGAGGCATTTATACTTGACATTCTTTGAGCGATCACCCTACTTAAAACATCTACCATGCAAAAGAAGGGTGCATAAAAGGGATAAACTTTCACAGGCAGTTTATATATATGTGTGATATGGTATAGCCCCTTTTCACAGCGCATGGTGATCTCCATCTCCACGTGCACGGTCTGCCCATGCATGGTTATCCTCATGGTGATCTCCATCTCCACGCCATGGTGTCAACCGCCAAGTGTTACATAAGATACTATACTATTAAAAACTAATAGCTACCGAAAGTAAAATTACATTACATGGCTTCTGATGTTGACACGCAGGTCATTAATACAATAATGGGACAACCATATGGCTCCTGCCGGTTGCCGCACTCATGACACGCAGGTCATGAAACAATAATATACAAGCAACATACATGGGCTATACCAAATCACAGTCATTCCCTGCAAAAACGAGTCAGACGTTCTACCGCCGAAGATAAAACCTCCTGAAACTCTTTCTTCCAAGCGGATTTAGGCCTAGCTAGAAGTGCCGAAATCTCATTCTGACATTTCGCCGCTAATCCAACTTTTCGTTAGCTTCAGTTTGACAGGTCGTGGAGCAAAATCGGAGTTCGTATGCAAAAGTTACAGCCGTTTTACCGAGACCGCTCCAACAGATTTCAGCACCGCGGAAATCACATTTCCAAGGTGTTGATCTATGTTCCAATTCGATCAATCTCATTGATCTTCGTGTGCTGCATCCGGATTTACGTTCCACTGTCTACCCCAATGGCATAAACCGACCGGTAGGGGTAAGTCGTGTCATGACCTCTGCGTCACGATCACGGAAACAAGATCACGAAACCAACCTTCAACACTGACGTGCGCGACTGATCTCATTGACCCGCACTTGAACCGATCTACATATCTCATATGCATATCATCGAATCTATCACCACACAGCGGAGGCTCTGATACCACTGTTGGAACACGTGGTACGCTAGGCTAGCGCCAAATAAAATTTTCTACCGCGCACCCAAGATCATGCTGCTGGAAATAGATTACGAGGTCGGGTTTACCACTAGACGCGCAGTCATCGCAGCGGAAGTAGAGTTGGTGATGCGTGTAGCCGATCTCTCAGCCCGTCTCCTCCTCGCATTCCGATCTCCCGCGAACAGCGAAGACCCACGAACGGTGATCTCCCGCGAACGGCACCTCGCGGTTCCCTCGAACGGTTCGTCCAAGCACCGCAGATGCGATGCCTCCAAGGTATCCACACGTACGGGGGGCAGCGTCGAGCGGCGGACTGCTAGGTCCGGTCGCGCGGCATGGGCATGGGGAGTGGCTGTGACACCCCCGATTCAATCGTACACTAATCATACACACAAACGTGTACGATCAAGATCAGGGACTCACGGGAAGATATCACAACACAACTCTAAAAACGTAAATAAGTCATACAAGCATCATAATGCAACCCAGGGGCCTCGAGGGCTTGAATACAAGTGCTCGATCATAGACGAGTCAGCGGAAACAACAATATTTGAGTACAGACATAAGTTAAAAAAGTTTGCCTTAAGAAGGCTAGCACAAACTGGGATACAGATCGAAAGAGGCGCAGGCCTCCTGCCTGGGATCCTCCTAAACTACTCTAATGGTCATCGTCAGCGGCCTCCACGTAGTAGTAGGCACCTCCGGTGTAGTAAGAGTCGTCGTCGACAATGGTGTCTGGCTCCTGGGCTCCAGCATCTGGTTGCGACAACCGAGAGGAAAGGAAAGGGGGAAAAGAGGGAGAAAAGCAACCGTGAGTACTCATCCAAAGTACTCGCAAGCAAGGATCTACACAACATATGCATGGGTCTGTGTAAAGGGGCAATATCAGTGGACTGAACTGCAGAATGCCAGAATATGAGGGGGATAGCTAGTCCTGTCGAAGACTACGCTTCTGGTAGCCTCCATCTTGCAGCATGTAGAAGAGAGTAGATGGTAAGTTCGCCAAGTATCATCGCATAGCATAAACCTACCCGGCGATCCTCCCCTCGTCGCCCTGTGTGAGAGCGATCACCGGGTTATATCTGGCACTTGGAAGGGTGTGTTTTATTAAGTATCCGGTTCTAGTTGTCATAAGGTCAAGGTACAACTCCGGGTCGTCCTTTTACCGAGGGACACGACTATTCGAATAGATAAACTTCCCTGCAGGGGTGCACCACATTACCCAACACGCTTGATCCCATTTGGCCGGACACACTTTCCTGGGTCATGCCCGGCCTCGGAAGATCAACACGTCGCAGCCCTACCTAGGCACAACAGAGAGGTCAACACGCCGGTCTAAATCCTATGGCGCAGGGGTCTGGGCCCATCGCCCATTGCACACCTGCATGTTGCGTGGGCGGCCGAAAGCAGACCTAGCCCCCTTAATACAAGCGCGGGCTTACGGTCCAATCCGGCGCGCGCCGCTCAGTCGCTGACGTCAAGAAGGCTTCGGCTAATACCACGACGTCAAGTGCCCATAACTATTCCCGTGTAGTTGGTTAGTGCGTATAGGCCAGTGGCCAGACTCAGATCAAATACCAAGATCTTGTTAAGTGTGTTAATTGAAGTATCCGCGAACGCCGACCAAGGCCAGGCCCACCTCTCACCTAGGTGGTCTCAACCTGCCCTGTCGCTCTGCCACAAAGTAACAGTAGGGGGCTGTCGGGAACCCAGGCCCACCTCTACCGGGATGGAGCCACCTGTCCTTTCAGCCCCCCACATCGGAATCATTTGCGGGTACTCTATGAGCCGACCCGACTTTAGTCACCACATGTATCATATAATATGTATGTAAGTATATACCCGCGATCACCTCCCGAGTGATCACGGCCCAGTAGTATAGCATGGCAGACGGACAAGAATGTAGGCCCACTGATGGAATACTAGCATCCTATACTAAGCAATTAGGATTGCAGGTAAGGGTAACAACTGCAGCAACAATGACAGGCTCTGCAGCAGAATAGGATTAACGAAAGCAGTAACATGCTACACTACTCTAATGCAAGTAGTAGAGAGAAGGAATATGCGATATCTGGTGATCAAGGGGGGGCTTGCCTGGAAGCTCAGCCGAGAAGGAGGGGTCGTCAACACAGTAGTCGATCGGGGCACCAGTAGCGGCGTTCGTCTCGTAGTCTACCGGAGAGAAGAGGGGGAAGAAACAATGAATACAATGCAAACAGATGCATAATGATGCATGACATGACAAGTAACACTGCCAGGTATGTCCTAACGCAGAAAGAGGCGATACCGGCGAAGGGGGGAAACATCCGGGAAAGTATCCCCGGTGTTTCGTGTTTTCAGACAGATGGACCAGAGGGGGAAAGTTTCATCTTTGCTATGCTAGGGATGTATGGCGGATGAACGGGCTGCGTATTCGGATTTGTCTCGTCGTTCTGAGCAACTTCCATGTACAAAGTTTTTCCATCCGAGCTACAGTCTATTTTATATGATTTTCTAAAGTTTGAATTATTTTTAGAATCTATTTAATTATTTTAAATCAACATTATCCAGAATAGTGTTTGCTGACGTCATCATGATGTCAACATGACGTCAGCAGTCAACAGGGCGTTGACTGGGTCAAACTGACGTGTGGGTCCCGCATGTCATTGATTGTTTAGTTAATTAACAATAGTTAATTAGCTAATTAGGATAATTAAATAGGATTAATTAAGTTAATTAATTGATTTATTAATTAAATTTATTATTATTATTCTTTTAAATCTTTTTTTATATATAAAATTGTTCTGGGGGCTAGGCCCCACATGTCATTGGCCCTAGGGGCCATAGCAGGCGACGGGCAAGCGGGCGTGGGCGCGTGGGCGCCAGCCCGTTATGCCGCTTGCCGAGGCAGGCCGCGGGGGCGGAACTGGCGAGGCGCGGCGGGGCGCCAGCGACGCAGGGATGCAGGGCTCGCCCGGTGGAGCCGGGCGCGGGGCGACGTGCGCGCCAAGGCCAGGCGCCAGTGATCGGGCGCGGCACGGAGGAGAGCAGCGCTGGCGAGGGCGCGAGCAGCGCGCAACCGCGGGACGGCATGGAGGAAGACGCACGGCATGGTGGCGAGGCCAGGGCGGTGTGGCGCGGGGTCGGCGATGGCCGAACAAGGCCATGGCGGGCGCGGTGCAGCCTCCACCGGGCGGAGGCGGGGCGGAGCAGAGGCGGACGAGTGCGGAGTCGGGCGGCGAGCGCGGCGACTACGGGGCCGGCTGCGAGCGGGCACGGCAGCAAGGGGGAGCCGCAGCTGCGAACGGCAGCAGCAGCAGCAGGCCATGGCGGGCGTGCAGCGAGCTGCAGGTGTGCGCGCGCGGGAGGGTGCGTGCGCGCGCATGTGCTGGATGTGGCTGTGGCCGTGAGCGCGTGCGCGAGGGAGATAGGAGGAGGAGAGGAGGGGGCGCGTGCTCACGGTGGCCGTAGGGGAGTGGCAGCGGGGCGCGGGGAGGACGACGGGGACGACGTGAGCGACGACGGGGACGAGTAGGTGACAGAGAGGACGACGGGGAGGCAGTCCGGCGACGGCGTCGCGGTCCGCGGGCAGCGGTGGGCGCGGTCGATCCGGGCGGCGTCGGGGTCGGGCCCCTCCCCGATCCAGATGGGATCGAGAGGAGAGGGGGGAGAGAGAGTGGCGTCGTGGGGGGCAGTGGGAGAGCGGTAGTGGGTTAGGGTTTCCCCTGGTGGGGATATGGAGGGGGGTGGGTCGGCCGGCTAGGCCAGGTGGGCCGGCCTGGCCTGTTAGCTGGGCCGTCTGGCCCAGTTGGCCAGGGGGCCTTTTTCTTTTTTAGTTTTGTTTCTGTTTTTTATACTTTCCTTTTTCTTTATTTTCTTTTATGTTTTCTCTTTATTTACCTAACATTTTAGTTTTGTAAAAATACATAGGTTGTACCTAATTTAGTAAACTTAATTAAGTCACATACCGAACATTTTTCTTTTAATGTTTGAAAGTCTTTGACGTTTGACAAAAATTCAAATATGAATTCGAATCGTTTTGAACTAACGCGAGATTAGCGATAGTAACGGAAGTGACGTGGCATCATTAGCAGAGGTTACTGTAGCTTGATTATCCGGGCGTTACAGTGGCGGTGGCTAACCAGGGTTCAAAAATCAACCCTAAGTGGTGCAACCACTCCCCTTTATATAGACCTCCGAGGTGGGCTCAACACTTGAGCCCACTAGGAGTCCACATCCATTTTCCACTCGGATCCAATCCGAATGGGCTACAACCCCTTAAGTGTGCGACCCTATAGGTTCACGTACGCATGGACACGACCAAGTCGATAGTTGGTAGCGGCTCCTAGCAGAACGTGCCAACTCCCATGTGTGTGTAAAGTCGTTTGATGAACCCCGACAATGTGTCATATGCAACATTCCTTTTGCCTCACGATATTTGTTGTCGATCTCAAGGCGAGTACTTGTCACCCTTGTGATAGCTCGACCTCTCTTCTCGAAACCGTGATACAGATTCCCGAACTAGGTTAACACTTAACCCAAGTCGCATGGCCATGCTTTCTGAATCTGATCACTCGAGAGGGCCCAGAGAATATCTCTCCAAATAGGAGGGGCAAATCCCATGTTGGTCAACCATGTCTCGCGGCATGTCTCACGACTCACCCGAAAGCTACTTTATAACTACCCAGTCACGGAGTAGCGTTTGATAGACCCTAAGTGAGTCGATCCTCATCCCGAGAACATGTGAGGACCTCAGGTCTAGGACATGACATAGACATTGTACTTGAGACTAACAGATGACAATCTCTTGCTGCGTCTCAAAGTGGGTCTGTCCGACTCGGTGATCTCCATCCCCGAGTCCATACTATCGGTCTAGAATCTCCATGCACATGACTTGTGAAACATAGTCATCAACTGAGTCGTATACTAGTCAAGATTATGTGTCCGCATAACCTTATCAACTAGGGACCATTAAAACAATCATCATACAATACATAGTTCCACAAACAAGTCACATACTTATTGATACATATCATTGATGATGTTCAAGGACAATACAAAGGACTCATGAATACATATGGAAATATCATCATCACATGATTGCCTCTAGGGCATATATCCAACATTCCAAGCCTCACACCACTCCTCACCACCGCCATGACAACGTAGGAGCACCGTAGCCCGGTCGGGCAGGCCTCTGGCCGTCGACCCCGACCAGAGATCTCCGGCGACCTCCGCAGCCCAGCCACCTTGCTCCGGTGCCCCTCAAGCTCGACCAACCACTCGGGCGTGGCATTGGGGATCCTCTGGTGCCACCTGGATGCTGCTGAGCCCTCGGAGCTGCCTCTCACCGTCGCCTTCTTCCTCTCCGGCAAGTCCCGTCCACCACCATCGCTTGCGAGCTTGACTGCGAGCAGCTCTGGCCATCCCACGGCAAGCCACGGGTACGTGCAGGTGTGTCGTGAACCCCTCTTTGTTTCTATCCCTCTGGTTTAGCCCCAAACCCACTCCTCGCCGGCGTAAGCTCTGGCGAAGCGCCGTCGCTCTCTGATCTCTCTCTCCCTCTCTCTTTCTTGATGGGTGGGGCCCAGCGTCAGCCTCACCGCTCGCGCCTGAAGCGGTACGAGTGGAGGCGTACTCCCTGTTTACGCCTTCGACGTCACCCCCCCAGGATTTTCTGAATCATTCAAATTTAATCAGATTTTGACTAAAACTTTGACCAGCCACAACTTCTAGCCTATAAGTCCAAATGAGTTGATTCTTTTCGCATTGTCTTTATTTCAGAAAGCTCTAGCAGCACCCCAAGATGTGGATTTTTCCTTGCTGTCTAGAATTTCTGGTGGTTTTCAGATTGGTTTTTGATATTTGTTTTTGTGGTTTTTAAATATTTTCAGAAGGAGAGACTTGTCTTGAAGCCAACCAGGAGGAGTGTGATCCTCCTGTACACTAAGGCAAGCCACACCAACATTTGGATGGTGTTATTTCAATGAGTTTTTTATCCTCTGCACTTGTTTTTAAATATTTCAATGAAGTTTTTGATCTTGAGTAGTGCAAGATAATTATGTTGATCCGTATCTATGAGTTGCTAGCTTTGCATGTCGATTAGTTGCATGACCATGGCATAGTATGGGTTTTTTTATAAAGTTTTTATTTCAAAGTTAAACCTGATTAAGTCCAACTTGAATATGATGTTGATCACGTCATGGTGCCACTGAATCGGGTTTTACTCAGTGCGACCACATTTACCTTATCGGGCGGTCTTGATTCGGTCCTTTGTTGTGCCTCTCACCGGTGCCTCCCGCAAGGGAAGGTTATGGGCGTGCATTCCCTGGCCCGGTAAGCAGACATAACCTTGTGTGCTCGTTTTTGTTTTTATGGTACCTTGTCCCCATTTGGGACCGTTTTTGCCACGACGGTGGTCGTTGGTGCCTTTGGTAGGCACGGGGCCACCAAAGACCTAGCCCTGAGAGGGAGTTGGTCGGAGTGGCCGGGAGAGTGTCACGACAAGGGGGGGGGGGTTTCATCGGAACGCCGTTAGTCCACCCGAATGGGAGTGAGAGGCCATGGGTTCCGTGGTGTGGGTAAAGTGCGCTACCTCTTCAGAGTGTATTTAGTCTATCGATAGCCGCGTCCTCGGTTATGGGCATAGCTCGGAAGTAAGTCACACCATGGATCAACTCTTATAATTAATCTTGCACACTAAATGATTGTTGTTGACCCTGGTTTCGTGATGATTCATGAACTCATGAGTTGCATCACGAGTGATTGGTTTCAGTTGTGACCCAGGTATGGTCACCGTTTGGTTAGAAGGTAACTCGTCTGGTAAGCGAGTTCGCGAGACTCGGTGCACATGTTGGTTTCACCGCATTACTGGTATTTCTTATATTGCATTAGCCTGATTAATTGTCATCGTGCTTATGTTTGTTGTGAGCTTGCAAGTACATTCAATGTACTGACCTGGCGTGTCATGCTAGCTTTCAGGCAAGTCGGTTCGCATCGGAGCGCATCTCGCATCTAGGCCGTGTCCACGTTGGTGTCCCTGTGCTATGGGGTTTCCATTTCGTCGTTCTTCCGCTGACGTGTAGTTTGTGTTATCAGGCCCTCGTCATGTTCATTAAGTAATGTACATACTGTCCAGCCGCACCGAGTGTGCCGCTTGACCTCGTATCTCGACGTAATATCAGACTTATGTAATCCGCTAGCTTCAATAAAGCGGTTGTTTCTATACCATGTTGTTGTGTATTGCCAGAAGACTTGATCTCTGGGCTGGCAATGCAAGGTAAACCGGTTGCTCTGAGCCGGGGTGCCACAACGCTTGGTATCAGAGCCGCGCTGATTGTAGGACACGCTAGACCGTTAGTGCGTTAGTAAAACGGTAGATAGCTTCGTCTGAGTGCCGGTAGTCATAGAAATTGGTTGCTGCATTGCATGCATGTTTATCTGTTGTTATTACCAACCATATGGTTTGTGAGTGTAGATGGCTCCAGTACCGATCTTGTACCATCCTGAGCCAGCTCCGTACACATCGCCGCACCTACTTTAGAATGTGTGGCGACAATTCTACCCAGAGGGTGCTGATCCAGAGTATCGGGTATATCGGGAGCATCTGGCCGGTGCATTGTATGAGTATTATGCTGAGGTCACTCTACACCACAGTTCCCCTTCCGGCGCTTACACTCGTTCTACTAAGGGTGGTCTCGCTTCTACGCCATCTCAGGCGGTCCAGTTCGCTGCTATCGAGGCTCTTGTAGACTTGCGCTACAACGAGGTTCACATGCACACCCACCCAGGTCTCTTTTACTACCCATCTCTGCACGAGAATGGGCGTATCCGCTTTCCTTTGATTAATCCAGTGTGCGATCGTCCCACTAGCGACCTTTCTCGTTATATCACTGCTAGTTATCTCCTAAACTACAAGTTAGCTCGGGAGCTAACCCGCGCCCGGACAGCTCTCATCGCTGCTCGTAATAGGAACCCTCTCCCTACTGTTGGTTTCGCTCCTCCAGTTCCTTCAGTTTCCATTCCTCTGGTGACTTCGCAGGGTACCGCTAACCATCTGGCAGTGACCCCTCACAGTGCTCCTGCTGCGTGGGCTTCCCTTGTCGCTACTCCTGCAGCTCCTATGCTTAGCTCCCATCCCGCGCCTGCCCTTGAGGGAGAGCCCTCGAGCCAGCGCCATCGCGTCTCTCTTAACCCGGAGGTCTCTAATATCAGTTCAGGATCTGGGTCCGGCTCAGGAGAGAAGCCTGCAGCAGCACCATCCGAGCAGTAGACCGTTAGAGTATCGCTTTCATCATGAGTATGATGTATGGGTGTAATCGCACGTGTCATGATGCTTAGTTTCATGTATGAGGGTAGTAGACCCGTTGTGATGTTTACTTTCATGTTGAGTCTATGTATAATTATGCTGGAACCTTTTATTCGCTTTGGTTTTCTTTCGCTGTTTTCTTCCGGGATTCTTCAATGGCTTTCCTCCCATGTTGGATTTTTCTCATCATGGTTGTTATGTATTGGGAAAATAAATAATAGGATGACGCGGGGAGGCAGCAGCAGCCAAGCTTGTGAGGATGTCCCTGTCCGTCGCTCCGCAAGACAGGCAGGACATTCCCCCGAGCCATACCAGCCACCTCCGTCTCCATCGCCACATCTGCCTTCCACTAAGCAAATCCTGCGAATGTTTGAAGAAAGAAGGAGCAACGATCTGCTGGAAATATTTAAAAGTGTGCAAGTTATGGTTGGTGTCGGTGTACAAAAGAAGGGGCGCACTTTTGTACCCCTTTACCTGTGCACAGGCAGTCGGAGCCGCGCCCACGGTCACACCAAGCAGAACAGGGGAGGTGGACCGAGGTAAAACCAAAGCCCAAGACACCAGAGCAACGCCAAGACCAAGGACGCAAAGAAGCAGAGGGGCAGAGCAGTTTCCCCCGGCAAGACCCTTGCCGGGGACGGCTTCAGTAGCCCCGGCAAGACCCTTGCCGGGGCAGCACGCCCAAACACCAACAGAGCAAGCCACCCTTGAGCCCATGTCCCCAACACCATCAACCACGTTGGGCCAGGGCTCGGGTGGCTCCTCTGTGGTGGCATGCAGATCTTTGTGAAGACAAGGAATATTCAAGATCAGATGAGGATAAGAAGATAGCGATCCTCGGCAAGATCCTTGCCGAGGGGAACCACAAGACCCCCGGCAAGATCCTTGCCGGGGACGACGGCGCGACACAGCAAGGCCCTCGCCAAGGGCGCCAGCAGGGCCACTGCCAGGCCCGCACCAACCAAGTTTGCACCGCCGTTCTTATGCAGCTGCCAGCCCAACTAGCTGGGCAGGCACCTGCGTGGCAACATGCAGCTCCCAGGCCAACTCATCAAGTGCCTGTGTGGCGGCATGCAGATCTTCGTAGAGGCTCCACCACCGCGCCACCTCAGCTGCCTGCCTGCCTACATGGCGCAGCACGCATCACTGGCCGGGGCGCGTGTCGAAGCAAGGAGGAGCGGCGACGGACGGGACGGGCCTCGCCCCCGTCCCCGATAAAGCTAGAGGACACCTCAGCGGCACATTAAATGCGCCTTGTCCTGTAATACGAGCGATAAGCTCGCAATACTGTACGCCTTTCCACCTCCTGTATGCCACTGTGGCAGCCCCTTTCGACTATAAAAGGAGGCCCGTGGCATACTGGAGGAGGATTCGGATCTTTGGGACCAGACACCCCACCATAGCTAGTTCGAGAGCCCAAGAACTCTCTGAAATACACCCACCCAAGCAGGACTAGGGTTTTACGCATCCTCGTGGCCCGAACCTGGGTAAACGATCCTTGTGTTGATTACTAATCCTGCTCTTCTCGCAACCCTGCGCCCCGGCAACCGTAGTAGGGATTCTTGTGATCCCATAGGTGTCGTTCCACACCGACATCTTTGGCGTGCCAGGTAGGGGGCGCAATTGTGAGAATCTAGTCTAGTAGTTAGCCTAGCAGTTCTTCGTCGCCATGGCTCCCAAGAAGAAGACGGCCACGACGATCGGCTCGTTGGGAGCCGAACGGCCCATGCCAGTGCGGGCGAGCAGCGGGCCGGTCGCGGACAGGACCCGGGCCGCGGTCCGCGAGCACCAGCATCGCCCTGGTAGTCAGAGCCTGGAGAGAGGCATCGTTCGCGCGCCAGACGACCAGCCGCACGTCGCCAGATCCAAAGACAGAGCTGGGCCCCCCGCAGGTGGCGCAGGGCCCTCCAGGAGTGTCGTTGTGCCACCCCCGGGCGGCGCAGCGACCTCCAAGATGCCCACGCCGGCGACCACTGCGCGCTCTTCCCATGGTGTGCGCGACGAGCAGCGTCACCATGCCGGTGACCCTGGGCACCGCCGTGGGAAGAGCCATGTGCGTCGTCCGCGGGATGAAGGAGTTCAGCATGCCCGCCGAAGTGCTGGCAAAAATGGCACGTAGCCGCTGGGTCATAACGGAGCTCCTTCTAACGTGGTTAGAAGTCGAAGCGCGCCGCGATCCATGCAGCTGTCGCCGCCGCCCACGCCAGCAAAAGCTTTGGCGCACGCGCAGCTGCTCCTCGACTTCCCTCCTGCAGTAGAGAAGCTCGACGAGTGGAGGGTCACCATCCGGAGCCTCATCGCCGTCGCCAACAAAGACGATCCGCGACCGGCGGGGCCCTCGGGTCGGCGCTCCACCGAGCCACCACATGCTGGCGCTGGGAGGACCGGGGGAGCTGCGGCCACGGTGCACTCTCCTCCTCCTCGCCAGCCGCCGCAGGCGTTGGCCCATCGTGACGACGCTTGTGATAACATCTCCATAGCATCGTCCGACCCACGGACCCTCCGTGACCAGCGCCAAGTTCTTTGGGAACGAGCTCACGAAGATGCTCGGACCACCATCGAGCGCCAGCGCGAGACATGCCACCAGTCGGACAAGCGGGCGGGACCCGCTATGGACCACCCAACACCGGGGGGCTCCGGTGGCTTACCTTACGAGGTGGGCTGCCCGGCCTGTACCCGCGAGCTGCGGCAGTTCGAGTGGCCGTCCCACCGCACGTTCAAGCCCGACATCGGTGAGAAGTACACTGGCAAGACCCATCCGTCCGAGTTCCTCAGCATCTACACCATCGCGATGCAGGCTGCCAGAGCTCGCGACGACAAGGTGTTTGCCAATTATTTCCCGCTGGCACTGAAGCCCAATGTTATGTCTTGGTTGATGCACTTGCCGGCGGAATCCATTTCTTCTTGGTCGGATCTGTGCCATGAGTTCGTTGGCGCCTTCACAGGAGGCCACCAAGCTCATGGCCATGCCAGTGATCTACATATCATTCCCCAGAAGGAAGGGGAAACCCTGCGCAAGTACATCCAGAGGTTCAGCCGGGTGCAGTACAACATCCCAGACGTTCATCCCGCCGCTGTGATCAGCGCGTTCCATCAGAACGTGCGCAACCGCATGATGCGCGAAGAGCTGGCGATGATGAAGGTTAAGGATGTGGCCGAGCTCTACGTTCTGGCCGGTAGATTTGCCCGGGCTGAAGAGGGAAGGAAGTACCCCGACGAAGGCGCCGGTGCGGAAACCGACTCTACCGACGAAGACGCCGCCACCCCGACGAAGAAGGGCCGGCGTTGCAACAGGAAATGCAAAGGCAAGGCCGTGCTTGCCGTTGAAGGATCTGACGACATCGGCGCTGCCAAGAAGGTCAAGGCAGACGCCCCCGGCAAGGAGATTGCCGGGTGCGCCGCCTGCCGGGCCTTGGCGGCTACCGACAAGCCAGGAAGCTCCGGCAAGCAATACTGCAAGATCCACGACCTCCAGAACTGCCAGCAAGTCGAGCTGCTTGCTGTGAAGCAAAAAGCTGAGTACAAGAGGCGGGACAAGGAGAAGGACCAGGATGGTGCCGAGGGATCCGGCAAGAAGCGTGGCGGCCAAGGAGGCCGCCGCGGCAAGGACGACCAGCAAGAGAGGCCCGCCCGGGGCCGTGACAAGAAACAAGAATACGATGATCACGACGAGGACGACGAGTCCGGTGAGCAGGAGTTCCAGAAGGCTATGGAGGCCATGTACGTCGATGGTGGCGCCCCACTGCATACTTCTCACCGCCAGCTCAAGCAGTGGGCGCGTGAGATTACAGCAGCAGAGCCGTCGTTCGACGCTCAGAAGCCACTGAAGTGGTCCAGCACGCCCCTCATCTTTGACGCCGAGGACCACCCTGACCACACAACCGCGGTCGGGTGTTTGCCATTGTTGGTCTCACCAACGACACACAACCTCAAGGTGAACAAGATGTTGGTTGACGGTGGGGCCGGCCTGAACTTGATCTCGCCTTTCGTGATCAAAAGGCTACAAATTCCTGATGGAGACCTCGAGGAAATGGGCACGTTTCAAGGGGTCAATCTGGGGAGGAGCCAGCCGAAGGGGAAGGTCACACTGCCTGTGACGTTTGGAGGAGAGTTGAACTACAGGACGGAGGGGATCATCTTCGACGTGGCCGAGATCCCTTTGCCCTACAACGGGATCCTCTGCCGCCCGGCACTAGCCAAGTTCATGGCGGCATCACACTACGCCTACAACATGTTAAAGATGCCCGGGCCGTTGACCATCATCTCCGTCCCCTCTGACAAGAAGGACGCGCTGATCTGCGCCGACCAACTCTACCGGGAAGCAGTTGTAGCAGCTGCCGTCAAGGCACCTGCTCCTGCCGCTGAAGGCCCGGGAGGGAAGAAGAAGCCCGGCAAGACCTCTCGCACCCACTCCGGCAAGCACGCCTCTTTGGAGTGCTGCGCTACCATCGAGGACGTGCCAGAGAGCTCTACCGGCAAGATCAATAAATCCAGAGCCGAGCCACCACAGACCAAGAACGTGTCCGCCAGGGAGGATGGCACGGGAGGGGCCTTCACCATAGGCTCCACCCTTGACAGCAAATAGGAAGGCGCACTCGTCTCCTTCCTGTGGGCAAATGTCGACGTGTTTGTGTGGCAAGCATCCGACATCCCCGGTGTTCCCAGGGAGGTGATTGAGCACCACCTAGCTGTCTGCCCTCATGCGCGGTCCGTTAAGAAGAAGGTCAGAAAGCAGGCTCTAGAGAGGCAGGAGTCCATCACAGAGGAGATCAGGAAGTTGGAAGCGGCAGGTTTGGTGAGAGGAGTGCTCCATCCGATGTGGTTGGCCAATCCGGTAGTCGTGCGCAAGGCGAATGGGAAGTGGAGGCTGTGTATTGATTACACAGATATCAATAAGGATTGTCCTAAGGACCCCTTCCCGTTGCCGCGCATCGACTAGATTGTTGACTCCACGGCTGGGTGTGATCTGTTATCATTCCTCGACACCTACTCGGGCTACCACCAAATCTTCATGACAAGAGAGGATGAAGAGAAGACAACATTCATCACCCCATGTGGTACGTATTGCTTTTTACGGATGCCTTTCGGGTTGAAGGGTGTTGGCTCGACGTTTACAAGAGCAGTCCAAATTGGTTTTGAACCTCAGCTCCATAGAAATATGGTGGCATACATGGATGACATAGTGGTCAAAACCAAGGACAGGCCAACTCTTGTGCAAGATCTGGAAGAGACATTCGCCAACCTGCACAAGATCAACCTTAAGCTGAACCCTGAGAAGTGTGTCTTTGGCGTTCCGTCCGGCAAGCTTCTCGGATTCTTTGTGTCGCAGCGCGGGATCGAGGCAAACCCAGACAAAATCAAAGCTATTGAGCAGATTGAATCACCCAAATGGATCAAAGACGTGCGTCGGCTCACTGGCTGTGTCGCCGCCATGAGCCGATTCATCTCCAAGTCCGCCGAGCATGCCTTTCCCTTCTTAAAAATCTTGAAGAAGGCAGGCCCAATGGAGTGGACCCCGGAAGCCGAGGCGGTGTTGCAAGATCTGAAGAAATACCTTTCCTCCACGCCAATACTGGTTGCGCCTAAACCACAAGAACCATTGCTGATGTATCTAGCGGCGACGAATCAAGTGGTCAGCGGCGCACTGGTGGCGCAGAGGGAGGTCGACGAAGAGGCAGTGGCGGCGGCAGAACCAGCGGATGGCAAGCCAAAGATCCCCCCGGCAGGGCCTGGTGCCGGCAAAACAGGGCCCCCGGCAGGATCTGGCGCCACCAAGACAGTGCTTGCGCAGTCAGGTGAGGTGGTGCAGAAGAAGAAGATGATGCAGCACCCGGTTTACTTTGTCAGCTCCCTCTTGCAGGGGGCTAGGTCGAGGTACTCCGGTGTGCAAAAATTGCTCTTCGGCCTCCTTATGGCCTCGAGGAAGCTGCATCATTACTTCCAAGCCCACGAGATCACTGTCGTCACCCGCTTCCCATTGCAACGGATACTCCATAACCCAGATGCAACCGGGAGGATTGTGGAATGGGCCTTGGAGTTGTCAAGTTTTGGTTTTAAGTTTGAAAGTACCTCGACAATCCAGAGCAGAGTCTTCGCAGGGTTCATTGCAGAATGGACCTCAACGCCCGACGAAGAAATCCAGTAGACCGCTCTCCCCGGCAAGGAAGCAGACCGCGACTGGATCATGTACTTTGATGGGGCTTTCTCGCCGCAAGGCGCCGGTGCCGGCGTGCTGCTCGTCGCACCCACCGGAGAGCACCTCAAGTACGTGGTCCAAATGCACTCTCCCAGGGAGATGTCCACCAACAACACTGCAGAGTACGAAGGGCTGCTTGCCAGTCTCAGGATCGCGGCAGACCTCGGGGTTAAGAAGCTCATCGTTAGGGGTGACTCGCAGCTTGTTGTCAGACAGGTCAACAAGGATTACCAGAGCCCATTGATGGAGGCTTACGTAGATGAGGTGAGGAAGCTGGAGGAGCGATTTGACGGTATCCAAGCGGAGCACGTCCCCCGAGTGGAGAACGACATCGCTGATTACCTGTCGAAGCGTGCTGCATTCAAGCTATCTGTGGAACCAGGTACCTTTTTGCTCCGGTTAACTCAACCATCCGTCGAACCATCAACGGGGCAGAATAAGCGGAGGAAGTCAGGTCCCGGCAAGTACTTTCCTACCGAGCCCCCTGGGGCTGCCGGCAAGGGTGCTGCCGCGAACGCTGAGCCTGCCAAAGGGCAACTGGCTCCGGCAGGGCGTCAAGCCCTGGCCATGGAGACAGCCGCACCCATGGCTGAGGAAATGCCTTTGGTCCTTGCCGTCGAGCCCCAGGCTCCGGCATGGGCACAGCATACTGTCCGATTCCTCCAAATAGGGGAACTTCCTAAGGAGCGGGAAGAAGCGGAAAAAGTAGCCCGCCAGTCTGCCCTGTACCAGTTCGTCGACGACGTCCTGTACAGGAGAAGGCCGAATGGCGTGAAATTGAAGTGCATCCCCCGGGAGGAAGGACTGGAGCTATTGGCAGAGATACATGGAGGCATATGTGGCTCCCACATAGGGTCGAGGGCCCTTGCCGGAAAGGCGTTCCGGCAAGGTTTCTTCTGGCCCACCGCCCTCCAGGATGCGACGACACTAGTAACCAAGTGTGAAGCGTGTCAGTTCCATTCAAAGAAGCTTCATCAACCAGCTCAAGCCCTTCAAACAATCCCTCTCTCCTGGCCATTCTCAGTCTGGGGGCTCGATATACTGGGCCCTTTCCCCCGCGCTGTCGGGGGCTTTGAGTACTTGTATGTGCAATCGACAAGTTCACAAAGTGGTCGGAAGTGGAAGCAGTGAGAAAGGTGACTGCTCAGTCTACTGTCAAGTTCTTCGAGGGACTGGTCTGCCGTTTTGGTGTGCCAAACAGAGTCATCACCGACAACGGCACGCAGCCACACCTTCATGCAATACATTCAAGACCTCGACAACAAGGTCTGTTTTGCTTCCGTGGCACACCCACGGAGCAACGGCCAAGCGGAGAGGGAAAATGCTGAAGTGTTGCGAGGCCTGAGAACAAAGACTTTTGACAAGCTGCGCAAGAGCAGAAGGCGCTGGATTGATGAATTGCCAGCGGTTCTTTGGTCGATCAGGACGACGCCAAATCGAGCCACCAGGCAGACACCTTTTGCCCTGATATACGGGGCAGAAGCAGTTCTCCCCACGGAACTCATATACGGGTCACCTCGAGTGCTCGCTTATGATGAGCTTGAGCAAGAGCAGTTGCGCCAAGATGACGCGATGCTCCTTGAGGAAGATCGTCTTCGGGTGGCAGTGAGAGCAGCATGCTACCAGCAAGCCTTGCGAAGCTACCATAGCCGCAAGGTTCATGCTTGAAGCTTTGAGGAAGGCGACCTTCTTCTTCGGCGCGTTCAGTCGGCCAAGAATTCCAAAAAGGTTGACACCAAAGTGGGAAGACCCTTATCGGGTAATACGAGTCACCAGGCCCGGCGCAGTCCGCCTGGAGACTGAAGATGTTGTCCCAGTGAGCAACTCCTGGAACATCGAGCATCTTCGCAAGTTTTACCCATAAGGTGCGGCTTGCCGGGCCTCCCGACAAGCCACATTTTGTACAAGCTTCGCCGGCAAGGCATGTAACCCTTTGTACAAAGCCAGGCGCAGACCCTGAGCATAAATAAATGAAGTGCTAGCGCCCTAAGTTATAGCATGCATGCTAGGTCGAGTCTCTTCCTTGGTTAGGGTTGATAGTGCCTAGCAGTGACTAACCCCTAGCCTAGAGGTCGAGTGCGCGTCTCTCTGTTCTTTTCTGTCCTCTTTTGGTTCGCAGGGCACATGAGCACTTCTGCTGAGCTACTTGGAAGAAAAGGCACGGACCGGCGTCCTAACCCCAGCAAACCAAAGTTGCCGGGGGCTGCGGGTACAAGGATACAACCGCGGCAAGATGAGGTTGCCGGGGGCTGTAGATCCAGATAAGTCTTTAATCCTCCATCATGCATTTTGTTATGAAACTGGGATATCTGAAACCTCATTTTATTTCTAGGCCACCATGCTCCCCTTTTTCTATACCCAAGGATTATCTCCTGGGCCCGGATTTGGTTGTAGTCCGCGACGGCAAGGAAATAGAACGAGGAGCCTAAGCCCGCTTCATCCCTGCCTCCGCCAAGGGCACCAGAATGGTCGAGCGAAGTGGGGGGACGGCAAGGCCTATTGCCGGGCGGGAAACATTTATCTTAAATAGTAACAAGGATTCACTCCTTGTCGTGGGTTCCATCCACGAAGAAAACCCCCGGCAAACACCCTTTTTCATTAAAAACATCCCGTACAGGTACAGTTCATACGAAATGAAAGACATGAGCAAGGGGGATTACAAGCTTTAAATTTAACAAGGCCCGAAGGCTTACAGATTAAAAAAGAGGTGAGATGCCCGTAATCCCTTTCTTGTCCCTCTCCTCACGAGGCAGGTCAAGGAGGCGAAAGGGCAAAAGGGGCGCCTAGGCGAGCTACGAGCAGCACAAAGCACCAAGAGAACACCACGGTGGCCGCCCACGGGTGGGCCCGTGATGACGGTGCCGGGAAAGGAGCTGGAAGACGAGGCGGCAGGACCGGCAATACGCGATGAAGGCGTCGGTGCTCACGTACTCCGAGTTGACGGCCATGTCGCCCGCCCTATTCCTCTTCCGCAGCCTCCCGACGCCAGCCGCCCAAGGAGACGGCCCCGAGAAGTTCAAGGAGCTGGCCCCTCCCCAAGCAAAACTCTGCCAGAGGGGTGGCCAGGTGCAGATGCTGCTGCTGCCGCACCCGCCCAGGCGCGGGGCCTCCGACGCCTAGTCGGACTCGTCCCCGTCATCTGCCTCGCTGTCCTCCTCATCACTTTCGCTCGAGGAAGAGCTTCCATCGTCGGAATCTCCGTCGGAGGAGCTCTCCATGCAGCACTTCAGACGAGTCCCGAAGTCTCCGAAGACCTTGACGGAGAGCAGGCCGTCCTCCATTAATTTGAAGTAGAGGACAAGCCCCGCCGTCTGGCTGTGGATGCGAGCGAACGTCTTCCATCCACGGTGGAGGTACATGACCCGAGGAGCCAGGAAGTCGACGTCGACCCGCGTGCCCCCATTCCCACAGCCCCTCATGTGCAATCTGAGGGATTGGGGCAGGTCACGCTCCATCTCCCGAGCAAACAGGGCGGGAAGACGAAGACGGCGACGCGGAGGCCGGCGCAGCCTGATGAAGAACTCGCGGGGCTGGTCTCCAACATGGCCTTCCATCAGAAAAGGCATCATTGGCGGGGGCGAAGTCGGCGTGCCGCCCCGTCCTCCTCTTCCCCGAGCACCACGACCTCTGCCCCGGCCTCGCCCACGGCCTCGCTCCCTCCCCCTTCCCCTCGCGGCCGGCTCCACCACCGCGGGCTCAGGAGGAGGAGGGACGCACGGTCGAGCGGCGACCCTCGCCGCCACCGTCGAGGGACCGGGATTCCCTTTCTCCATGGTGAGTGAAAGGAAGAAGCAGAAGCAGGAGGAGATAGATGACAGAGGAGTGCGGGGTGACATTCCCCCTTCCCCCTCCTTATAAAGGGGCGGGGTCGGGGCTCGGCTGCCCCGCTCGGCCAATCCAGCCACCAGAGGCGCAGGGAATCGAGACCGACCCGCTGCCTCAATCAGCGACGGCCCGGTTTCCCGCCTCCACCGCTTGCCACCCCAAGCGCATGGAGGACGCGTGGCAAACATGCAGAATCGAGGGGAAGGGTGGAGCGACCTCTCCCCACCCCGTAATCGTGGGGTGTGGACGCCTTGAAGACCGCGACCCACCCCCGCGCAGTAAATGAGTCGCGCCTCCACGCCTCCCTCTTTTTATGGGAAGGCGCGAGCCGCCTCTTTACCACGATGTGACGCATGCATGCGGAAACTGCCCCACGCATGCCGCCCACGTCACGCCGCGCGCGAGTCATGGGAAGCGCAGCGCGCGAAAATTTTACCGCGGTAAAAACCGCCCCGCCTGCCCGCCCACCGTTTTGGGCCTGGCCCAACAATGCGTCGCGCTTATGTGTGGCCCAGGCCCGGGGGCTCCTGTCGGTGTACAAAAGAAGGGGCGCACTTTTGTACCCCTTTACCTGTGCACGGGCAGTCGGAGCCGCGCCCACGATCACACCAAGCAGAACAGGCGAGGTGAACCGAGGTAAAACCAAAGCCCAAGACAACCAGAGCAACGCCAAGACCAAGGACGCAAAGAAGCAGAGGGGCGGAGCAGTTTCCCCCGGCAAGACCCTTGCCGGGGACGGCCTCAGCAACCCCGGCAAGACCCTTGCCGGGGACGGCCTCAGCCACCCCGGCAAGACCCTTGCCGGGGCAGCTCGCCCAAACACCAACAGAGCGAGCCACCCTTGATCCCACGTCCCCAACACCATCAACCACGTTGGGCCAGGGCTCGGGAGGCTCCTCTGTGGTGGCATATAGATCTTTGTGAAGACAAGGAATATTCAAGATCAGATGAGGATAAGAAGACAACGATCCTCGGCAAGATCCTTGCCGAGGGGAACCACAAGACCCCCGGCAAGATCCTTGCCGGGGACGACAGCGCAACACGGCAAGGCCCTTGCCAGGCCACCCGGCAAGGCCCACGCCAAGGGCTCCAGTAGGGCCACTACCAGGCCCGCACCAACCAAGTTTCCACCGTCATTCGCATGCAGCTGCCAGCCCAACCAGCCGAGCAGGCACCTGCGTGGCAACATGCAGCTCCCAGGCCAACTCATCAAGCGCCTGTGTGGCGGCATGCGGATCTTCATAGAGGCTCCACCAGCGCGCCACCTCAGTTGCCTGCCTGCCTACATGGCGCCGCACGCATCACTAGCCGGGGCGCGTGTCGAAGTGAGGAGGAGCGGCGACGGACGGGACGGGCCTCGTCCTCGTCCCCAATAAAGCTAGAAGACACCTCAGCGGCGCATTAAATGCGCCTTGTCCTGTAATACGAGCGATAAGCTCGCAATACTATACGCCTTTCCACCTCCTGTATGCCACCGTGGCAGCCCCTTTCGACTATAAAAGGAGGCCCATGGCATACTGGAGGAGGATTCGGCTCTTTGGGACCAGACACCCCACCATAGCTAGTTCGAGAGCTCAAGAACTCACTGAAATACACCCACCAAAGCAGGACTAGGGTTTTACGCATCCTCGCGGCCCGAACCTGGGTAAACGATCCTTGTGCTGATTACTAATCCTGCTCTTCTCGCAACCCTGCGCCCCGGCAACCGTAGTAGGGATTCTTGTGATCCCATAGGTGTCATTCCACACCGACAGTTGGGCAGAATGGAAATCAGAATGGTCATCACTCCAAGCTGTCAGATTTTTAGCGAACCAAGCCTCCCAGCTTCAGCCAAGTGATTGATCCATTAGACGCCGATGATTGGTTAAGGACTAGTGAGAAGAAACTGGAAATTGCTCGCACTGAAGAGGGAGACAAAGTTCCCTTCACAACGCATTATCTCGAAGGAGCTGCCGCTATATGGTGGGATAATGCTAAGGCCATGTGGCCCACGGACGAGGAAATTACTTGGACTAAATTCAAGGATCATTTCCGCAAGTATCATATTCCCACCGGGATTATGAAAATCAAGCAGCGCGAATTCCTCGCCCTCACTCAAGGCAGCATGACAGTCAGCGAGTACCTGAATAAATTCAACCATTTGGCCCGCTATTCTCTCTACGATGTGGACATAGAAGAACGGAAGGTCGACAGATTTCTTGGAGGACTGAATCAGCATCTCAGGTGCACTCTCAGCATGTTTGATTTTCCGGACTTCCAAACTCTGGTGAACAAGGCCCTCATCGCAGAAAGGGAACACAAGCTCATGCACGACAACAAGCCAGCTATTAATGACCACAAGCGCAAATTCGAGCCTAAGACGGATATGCAACCGGTGTAGAAGGCTCGTACTTGGCAACAGACTCAGGTTGAGTACAAACCCAACTGGCAGCAAAATGTCAACAAGACCACGTCAAGAATGATGTGACCAGCCCGGTGGGCGAAGATTGTCAGCGCAAGAATTCCTGTTTCAGTTGTGGGCAAACAGGACATTACGCCAGACAGTGCCCCAAGAACTACAAACAAACAGCTCCATTCCATCCGCAAGTCAACTACATCGAGCCGTATTCCGCCCCAAGTACCATCCAAGGGCAAATCCATCATATCTCCGCAGACGAAGCCCAAGAGGACCCGGAAGTCGTCATTGGTATGTTTCTTGTTAATGACATACCCGCCATAATTTTATTTGACTCGGGGGCTTCCCACTCTTTTATTTTGCGGAGTTTCGCTGCCCAAAACAAATTTTCTTGCTCGATTTTGGGAAAACACATGCCGGTACAATCCCCGGGATCCCTGCTCAGAAGCAATCTGGTCTGCCGCAATTTGGAAATTGACATCAAGGGCACCAAGTTTCCAACATCTCTAATAATCATCAATTCTAGCAAATTGGATATTATTCTGGGCATGTATTGGTTAACCCAATACCAAGTATGCATCAACTGTGCGACCAGAGAAGTTACCATGACAAATACGGAAGGTCACACCACAAGTTTTTATGCCCGCAAAAGCATACCCAAGAAGGATATGATTTTCACAGCCGTGGCAGAAGAGGTGGAACTAGTTCCAGTGGTCAGTGAGTATCCAGATGTATTTCCTGAAGAACTACCAGGCATGCCACCAGACAGAGAACTGGAGTTTGCAATTGACCTGGTGCCTGGAACCGCACCGATACACAAGAAATACTATCGGATGCCTTCATCAGAATTGGTGGAATTGAAGAAACAGCTGGATGAGATGCTGCAGAAAGGATACATCCGCCCAAGCTCTTCACCATTGGGATCACCAGCGATATTCGTGGACAAAAAGGATGGCAGTCTACGAATGTGCGTAGACTACCGATAGCTGAATGACGTCACCATCAAAAACAAGTATCCACTGCCAAGGATTGACGATTTGTTTGATCAACTCAGTGGGGCCAAAGTATTCTCCAAAATTGACTTGAGGACCGGATATCATCAGCTCACAATAAAGAAGGAGGATATTCCCAAGACCGCGTTCACCACTCGGTACGGTCTTTATGAGTATACCGTTATGTCCTTCGGCCTCACCAACGCCCCAGCCTTCTTCATGCATATGATGAACAAGGTGTTTATGGATTTCTTGGAGAAATTTGTGGTGGTGTTCATTGATGACATCCTCATTTACTCAAAAAGCAAAGACGAACACAAGGACCACCTCCGAGCAGTTTTGCAAAGGCTCCGCGACCATCAGCTTTATGCCAAGTTCAGCAAATGTGAGTTTTGGCTCCAGCAAGTTGGATTTCTCGGGCATGTACTCTTGGCAGAAGGAATATCCGTGGATCCAAGCAAGGTGAAAGATGTACTTGATTGGTCCGCACCCACGACAGTCTCAGAAATCTGGAGTTTCCTTGGACTAGCCGGATATTATCGCCGTTTTATTGAAGGATTCTCCAAGATTGCCAAGCCAATGACTGAGCTCTTAAAGAAGGATAAGAAGTTTGAATGGACTGAAGACTGCGAACGGAGTTTCAATGAGCTAAAAATCAGGCTAACGTCAGCACCAGTATTGACTCTTCCAGACATCTACCGCAGTTTTGATTTCTACTGTGACGCCTCCAGAAAAGGTCTTGGATGTGTACTTATGCAAGATGGCAAGGTTGTGGCTTATGCATCCCGACAACTACGGCCACATGAAGGAAATTACCCCACTCATGATTTGGAATTGGCCGCGGTGGTGCACGATTTGAAGATCTGGAGACACTATCTGATTGGAAAGAAGTGCCAGATATTTACCGACCACAAGAGTCTCAAGTATATATTCACTCAGCCCAATTTGAACCTTCGACAGCGAAGATGGCTTGAGGTTGTTAAGGACTATGACCTCGGTATATATTATCACCCGGGCAAAGCTAATGTGGTGGCTGACGCCCTCAGCCGCAAACCAGCCAACCTAAATGCTCTAATGGATTCCTTGCCTCCTGAGCTTTATGAAGAAATCACTCAGCTCAACTTGGTGATTACCGATGCCCGTCTTGCCAACATATTGGAAGTTGCCCCTACTCTTGAAGGAGAAATTCGCAGCGCTCAGGCAGATGATCAATCATTACAATTATATGCCAAGAAGATGCACGAGGGGCGTACACCGGATTTCTCTAGAGATCAGCAAGGGACACTAAGGTTCCGAGGAAGGATTTGCGTACCCAACCACGAAGGACCGAGGAAGAAAATATTGACAGAAGCACATGAATCGCCATACTCAATTCACCCCGGTGGTACCAAAATGTATGAAGACCTTCGTCAGGTATTCTGGTGGGATGGAATGAAGAAAGACATCGCCTACTGTGTGGCTTGTTGCGATATATGCAACAAGGTAAAGGCGGAACACCAAAAACCCGCCGGACTCCTCCAACCTCTGCCCGTATCCCAATGGAAATGGGACAATATCTGCATGGATTTTATCACCGGATTACCAAGGACTCACCGAGGAAATGATGCAATATGGGTCATAGTGGACACCTTAACAAAGGTGGCACATTTCCTTCCCATCCAGACCACCTACCGTGCCGATCAGCTTGCACAATTGTATGTGTCACGAATCGTCAGTCTGCATGGAGTACCCAAGACTATCACTTCAGACAGGGGATCTCTCTTCACTTCAGCACTTTGGTCCCGACTACATCAAGCCTTGGGGACTGCTCTGAAGTACAGCACGGCTTATCATCCCCAGACAGATGGACAGACTGAGCGAGTAAACCAAATGCTCGAAGATATGCTCCGGGCATGTGCATTGGCCCAAGGACCCAAGTGGGAAGACTGCCTGCCCTACGCCGAGTTTTCCTACAACAACAATTTCCAGACCAGCTTAAAGATGTCACCCTATGAAGCACTGTATGGCCGTAAATGTCGCACTCCACTGAACTGGTCTCAAACCGGAGACTGCCATATTTTCGGGACTGATTTAATGCTTGAAGCCGAGAAGCAAGTCAAGGAAATCCGAGACAGACTGCAGCTGGCCAAATCGCGGCAGAAGAGTTATTATGATGCCAAACACCGCCAGATCAGCTTCGAACCCGGAGAGCATGTGTATCTCCGAGTTACCCCTATGAAAGGAGTCAAGAGGTTTCAGACCCGCGGAAAATTTGGCACCCAGATACATTGGTCCGTTTCCAGTCATGGCCAGAGTCGGAACAGTTGCCTATCAGTTGGAATTGCCACCCGAATTGTCAGAAGTACACAACGTGTTTCATATCTCGCAGCTAAGGAGATGCATCTCGCCACCGGAGAAATGGACTGATATGGCAGAGATAGAATTGGCTAAGGATTTGACATATGAGGAAAAGCCAATCAGAATATTGGATAAGACAGAGAGAGTCACTCGCCAAAGAAATAAGGTTTTACAAGGTTCAGTGGGAGCATCACACCGAGGAGGAAGCAACATGGGAAAGAGAGGAATTTTTAAGGACTGCATACCCAAAATTGTTTTCCCAAGCAACCGAATCTCGAGGACGAGATTCATCCTAAGTGGGGGAGGTTTGTGACAGCCTGGATTTTTCCTTCTCTCTTTTTTCGGACCTGGTTTTTGCCTTTGCCTTGATTTGGATTTTTGGAATCAATTCAAATGGACTTGTCACTTGGGCATGCCCTTGACTTTCACCAAAGTGACCTATCTACTTCTAATTCAACCTTATTTCTCTGATAAATCCCCAAAATAATCAAATAAATATTTTTCATAAAAGAAAAATATTCACTTTCCTCTCTGAAACTCTTTTCAGAAACTAGTGCTCCAAAGAAACCCTCATTTTTATTGCTCCAATAATCCTGAAATAATTCCTGAATATTCTTTGGACCTTGGCACAACTTCCCAAGCAAAAATATTGCATGACTTTTTGTAATATTTTTTCTATAGAAAATAATTTCTCTTCTGGCCCAAAATTTCAGTTTGTACAGCAAGTACATTTTTCCTTGATATTTTGGCCATGATTTTTCTTGAGCCTAATTACCCTCCTAAGAAACCCTTAACCCCAGGAGATAAGCCCTAATGGCCATATAGAAGCTAGCCAAACTTGGCGACCAAGTTCTTGGTCAGAAACTTGCCAAGTTAGTTGCGTCAAATCTGGTCGGCCTGATGATGTGTCCTCAGCTCCTCTAGACTAAACACTGCGTGGACTTTAGCCCAGACATGGTTTGGCCGCACGTGGGCACCGTTTTGACCATGCCAGGGCGGTGACCGCGTGAGGACATGACGTCTGGCACGCGTTCGACGCGCTCTGGGTAGCGCCAACGCTTCTGTTTGGCGCGTGCTCGAGCCAGAGCTCGCCGACGACTGCCGCACCGCGCCACCAGCCTCGACCCATCATCCTTGACCCCTCCCTGGCGCTCGCCGACGCCGGAGACGTCGCAGCGAGCATGGGCACATCGCGGCCAAACGCCACAGTGCACTCGTGCCCTTGTCCTCTTCTCCCTTGCTCCCTGTGCTCGTCCGTGAGCGTGGATAGCCTCTGCCTTGACACTGAAACCTTGCCCCCTCGCACTGGCGCCTTTCAGCGCAGTTTGCCGGCTTCCAGAGCACTCCGGCGGCGCCACGTTACCCCCTCTCGCTCCGGCTATAAATAGCGCCCCTCTCCTCGCTTCCAAGCCTCACACCACTCCTCACCACCGCCACGACCACGTAGGAGCACCGTAGCCCGGCCGAGCAGGCCTCTGGCCATCGACCCCAACCAGAGATATCCGGCGACCTCTGCAGCCCAGGCACCTCGCTCTGGTGCCCCTCGAGCTCGACCAACCTCTCGGGCGTGGCATTGGGGATCCTCTGGTGCCGCCTGGATGTTGCTGAGCCCTCGGAGCCGCCTCTCACCGTCGCCTTCTTCCTCTCTGGCAAGTCCCGTCCGCCATCGTCGCTTGCGAGCTTGACTACGAGCAGCTCCGGCCATCCCACGGCAAGCCACGGGTATGGGCAGGTGCGCCGTGAACCCTTCTTCGTTTCTATCCCTCTGGTTTAGCCCTAAACCCACTCCTCACCGGCGTAAGCTCCGGCGAAGCACCGTCGCTCTCTGATCTCTCTCTCTCCCTCACTCTCTCTCTCTCTCCTGACGGGTGGGGCCCAGCGTCAGCCTCACCGCTCACGCCCGAAGCGGTACGAGTGGAGGCGTACTCGCTCTTTACGCCTTCGACGTCACCCCCCAGGATTTTCTGCATTATTCAAATTTAATTAGATTTTGACTAAAACTTTGACCAGCCACAACTTCTAGCCTATAAGTCCAAATGAGTTGATTCTTTTTTGCATTGTCTTTATTTCAGAAAGCTCTAGCAGCACCCCAAGATGTGGATTTTTCCTTGTTGTCTAGAATTTCTGGTGGTTTTCAGATTGGTTTTTGATATTTGTTTTTGTGGTTTTTAAATATTTTTAGAAGGACAGACTTGTCTTGAAGCCAACCAGGAGGAGTGTGATCCTCCTCTGCACTAAGGCAAGCCACACCAGCATTTGGATGGTGTTATTTCAATATCTATGATTTTCTATTTGAATATGAGTTCTTATTTGCATTTAAAAATTTGTTAAATAAATTTTGTTAGGTGCTAGTTACTTTATCATGCTTGAAATGCTTGTTTAAGTTACTGCTTGAATGCATGGACTAGTTTGGTCAAGTAGAATAAAATTTTGCCTTCGTTATAGTGCTATGATAAAATAATGATAGTTCTTTTATTAAGTGATATATTCATATGAATTATGAGTTAATCAAAATATTGCATGATAATAAAAATGAGGTAGAACCAGTAAAGTTTTCGATCCTGAGTAGTGCAAGATAATTATGTTGATCCGTATCTATGAGTTGCTAGCTTTGCATGTCGATTAGTTGCATGACCATGGCATAGTATGGGTTTTTATATAAAGTTTTTATTTCAAAGTTAAACCTGATTAAGTCCAACTTGAATATGATGTTGATCACGTCATGGTTCCACTGAATCGGGTTTTACTCAGTGCGACCACATTTACCATATGGGGGGGTCTTGATTCGGTCCTTTGTTGTGCCTCTCACCGGTGTCTCCCGCGAGGGAAGGTTATGGGCGTGCATACCCTGGCCCGGTAAGCAGACATAACCTTGTGTGCTCGTTTTTATTTTTATGGTACCTTGTCCCTGTTTGGGACCGTTTTTGCCACGACGGTAGTCGTTGCTGCCTTTGGTAGGCAAGGGGCCACCCAAGACCTAGCCCTGAGAGGGAGTTGGTCGGAGTGGCCGGGAGAGTGTCACGACAAGGGGAGGGTTTCGTCAGAACGACGTTGGTCCACCCGAATGGGAGTGCGAGGCCATGGGTTCCGTGGTGTGGGTAAAGTGCGCTACCTCTGCAGAGTGTATTTAATCTATCGATAGCCGCGTCCTCGGTCATGGGCATAGCTCGGAAGTAAGTCACACCATGGATCAACTCTTATAATTAATCTTGCACACTAAATGATTGTTGTTGACCCTGGTTTCATGATGATTCATGAACTCATGAGTTGCATCACGAGTGATTGGTTTCAGTTGTGACCCAGGTATGGTCACCGTTTGGTTAGAAGGTAACTCGTCTGGTAAGCGAGTACGCGAGACTCGGTGCACATGTTGGTTTCACCGCATTACTAGTATTTCTTGTATTGCATTAACCTGATTAATTGTCATGATATTGTTTGTCATCATGCTTATGTTTGTTGTGAGCTTGCAAGTACATTCAATGTACTGACCTGGCGTGTCATGCCAGCTTTCAGGCAAGTCGGTTCGCATCAGAGCACATCTCGCGTCTAGGCCGTGTCCACGTCGGTGTCCCTGTGCTATGGGGTTTCCATTTCGTCATTCTTCCGCTGCCGCGTAGTTCGTGTGATTGAGGCCCTCGTCATGTTCATTAAATAATGTACATACTGTCCAACCGCACCGAGTGTGCCGCTTGGCCTCGTATCTCGATGTAATATCAAACTTATGTAATCCGCTAGCTTCAATAAAGCGGTTGTTTCTATACCATGTTGTTGTGTATTGCTAGAAGACTTGATCTCTGGGCTGGCAATGCAAGGTAAACCGGTTGCTCTGAGCCGGGGTGCCACAACGCTTGGTATCAGAGCCGCGCTGATTGTAGGACACGCTAGACCGTTAGTGCGTTAGTGGAACGGTAGATAGCTTCGTCTGAGTGCCAGTAGTCTTAGAAATTGGTTGCTACATTGCATGCATGTTTATCTGTTGTTATTACTAACCGTATGGTTTGTGAGTGTAGATGGCTCTATGTGACACCCCAAAAAATTTACCTTGTTTTATTAATTAAATTTTTTGCCAGGAAATTAAACTTTTCCATTTGTCAAGATTTACCCTTTTGATATTGTGGGTTTGTACCTCAAGTGGAAAACTTTCCAAAAAAAGTATTATTGGACTTGTATGTTCTCTCTATGGAACAATTCTTTATCAGTGGATTTAATTGCAAGGTTTGCCTTTTCTTGAGCTTTACTCTTTTGAAATGATCTTTCATAGATTTGGAGCCTGTTTTGCACTACAACCATTTGACAAATGCATTTAAAATTTCCACCAAAATTTGGGGATGTCATGTGATGTCTCCACATCACTTTTATGCAAAAATATCTTTTGGTTATTGGAGATTTTGAGCTCTACATCAACTTTTCAAATCTAGTCCAGTAGGCATTTTTGCACTACAACCTATTTAAATATTTCTTTAAAAATTCTTCCAAGTGTTTGGAGATGTCAGTAGATGGATATAATTCAACTTCATGCAAAAACCAAGTGTTGTTCTTTGAGAAATTTGAGTGAATCAACCTCTTTTTCATTCTGGTCCAGTTTGGTGATTTGTACTGCAACCCTATTTTATTTTGCTCTAGTGCCCATGAGCTTTCTCCTGCTTGTAGCCCTCCCTACAAAACCCTTAAGTCCAGGAGAGTGGACCCATTGGAGGATTTTAAGTGCATGCAATGAGACCTTTTTCTTTTTGTCCAAAACTATAGTTTTGCAAAACTTGCACTAGCAAGTTTCTGGTTTTGCCCATATGATCTTGCCATCATCATCTACATCTAGAGAGACCCTGATCTGGAGATTTTGGCCACTCCAAGAGTTGCCTAAATGCACTTGGCATTCTGTCGAACACTTGGTGTGCACAGTCAGTTTTGACATGAGTTTTAGTATGCACTATGTACTTGATCCACTGACCCAGCAACCTTGTCCACTAAGACCCTAGCTACTCCTAACCTAGTTCTGTTAAATGCCAGCTTCCCTCTCGCACTCTAGGCTGCCCTGGCATTTCGTCGAGCACGTCCCGTGCGTGCTCTGGGCGTGCCCAGAGCGCACGTTTTGCACGCACGCGCACCGAGCCGCCGCGTCGCACTGCCGCCCTCGCCGCGTCCCGCCCCTGGCCCTTGCTCGCCTGTAGAGCCGCGCACTACACTCGGCCACTCGCCAGTACCAGCCAAGCCGCCCCTGGCGCCCTACAGCACCGCCGTCAGGGCCTTTGGCGGCACGTCGGCGTCGGCAGTGAGCTCCTGCCATGGTCAGCGCCGCCCAAGCCACCCGCGCGCGCCAGCTGCCCCTGTGAACAGCTCGAGCTTATCCTGGAGCCCGTCAGCACGCGCTCGTCGCCGCCACGTCGCCCTGCGGCTACAGAACGACGGTCGCCGGCGTTCTTATCCACGG
Source organism: Aegilops tauschii subsp. strangulata (assembly GCF_002575655.3). Classification (NCBI taxonomy): domain Eukaryota; kingdom Viridiplantae; phylum Streptophyta; class Magnoliopsida; order Poales; family Poaceae; genus Aegilops; species Aegilops tauschii. The sequence goes on along the minus strand of NC_053037.3, from coordinate 411,058,702 downwards.
CCGCCGCAGGACCAGCCTCGAACGCCTATAAAAGGAAACCTCGAGCCCCTCCGAGCACTCAGGCGACCTCAGGCCTCCCCCCTAGAGCTCCCCTAGCCGTGGATTGACCGGAAGAGGCCATCTCCCCCACCTCCCCCCTAGAGTTCGGCCGCCGCTGCCTTCCGGTGCCATTCGTCGCAACCAGGCACTCCCTCGCCCATCCAGCGCCACCACTCACTTCCCCTTGTTCTTGCGGAGCTGCCCAGTGCCACAGCCTCGATCGGAAACCACCGGAGCCCAAAACCCCCTTCACTCCCGTAGCCCCCTCCGCCGCGGAGCTCGCCGCCGGCGACTCCTCCCACCACCGTCGACCCAGCGACCACCGAGAGGACCGCCCCAGTCTGGCGGGTCCATCCCTGCCCTCAGGTGCCCTCAAGGAGCCGCTGTTCGTCGACGGCGATCGCCGGAGCCCCGCCCTGTTCGGACAGAGGAAGAGGAGGGAGAGAGGGGAATGGTCAAACCTGACCAGTGGGCCCTCTGGACCCACTGTCAGTGACCCCCGCGCCACCCACGCTGGCTTAAGTGGTCACGTAAATGGCCGAGTACGTTTCCTCTGCTTCGAAAGCGTATTCTGTATCGAAACGTTTTCTTTTTCTGGTTTTATTAAAAACAGAACTTTGACTGGCTATATCTTTAAAAATAAAACTCCAAATGAGTTGATTCTTTTTCCTACCTCTCTCAAATTTCATCTAGTTTATTTTAAGATTTATTTCAAAAATATTTGAGACAATTTTTTGTACTGTTTTTGAAATATTTGTTATTTGAATATTTTTCAAAATAGGATATGGAGAGAGAAGAAAACTTTCAAAAAGTGCACCCTTTGCATACTCTTGAAGGCAAGCATTCCGAACTCTGGCATAATATTTTTGTGTGGTGTTTTGGTACGGTTACAACACCATTTTGACTTGGAGCATACGTTATTTTTATGTAACGATAAAGTCACGCGCATGAGTGCATATTGGAAATGCTTTACTGGTGGAATGGATATGCTGGTAATAGTAATCACCCTCGTGAACTTTTCATGCATACCGGCAGGAAGCCGGGAAAGTCGTGGTCTTGGGTAGGCACGAGCTTGTCCCTAGTTCCTCGTCGGGATGAGTGTGTCCGGTGTGGCATGATGGGGTTTGATGAGCGGTGATTCTGTCTGTTAATGGAAACATTCTGATTATGCTAATCATTCGGAGAATACTTGGACCACCTGAGTCGGTCGTAGGTCGAGTCTTGTTCAGTCACTTCCCCTACTTGTTTTGTACTACCACTAGTCCCTGCCACAGGTAGGGTATGGTTTAGTAAGTTGGCAACCCCTTACCAAAGCACACACCATACATAGAGGCCATGGTGGAAGATACCGGATGCATCCGGTAGGCATGCCACTTGGTCCGGGGGCATGGGTGTTTCCGGTTGGGACCGAGAGGGGGGCACCCCTTAGAGCGCGCGATATAAATTTTATCCCATGCTACGTCGAGGTTGTAGCCTCCCCACTTAGAGTTTTGCTTGACAGGTGTCGTGGGTGATTCTAGACACCGGTAAGTTAAGCTGGTGTGTGCAGGTCAGGCGTGTTTTCAATTAAAAGGCCGTAGGTGGAATTAGCCCCGATGGGCTAAATAAATCCGTTACTCGTGGGTAAAGAGTACACCCTCTGCAGAGGTCATGTCTATTTGGATAGCCATGTTCATGGGTAAGGACTTCAGTCTGAGATGGGTCTAGTGACGGTTTTCGGATGGAGAAACGGCTAAACTAGAGTCTAGTGACGGTTTTCGAATGGAGAAACGGCTAAACTAGAATCTAGTGACGGTCTTCGGATGGAGAAACGGCTAGACTAGAACTTTGATTATGACCTATGACATATGAGGATTATGATTATTATTATTGTGGACTAACCAGTTACTTTATTTTGAATTATTGAGTATCCCTGGGACGGTTCTACCTCCTGGATATTCACTGTGATTATTCTTATATAAGCCCTTTATGTGGCGTCGCTCATACGCCCGACTGCGGCATGCTTGTTATTTATTTATCCTTTATAAGCCCTTTATGTGGTGTCGCTCAGACGCCCGACTGCGGCATGCTTGTTATTTAATTATTCTTTATAAGCCCTTTATGTGGTGTCGCTCAGACGCCCGACTGCGGCATGCTTGTTATATAATTATTTGCACCCTTTCGAGGAGTCATTTCAGACACTCAATCAGTGCATTCTATTCCTACTCCCGTATTACATGTTCATATTTTACCCGCATGCGTGCATCACGGATTTCGTTTATTTCGTGACAAACGTTATCATCATAAATATTTCGGAGCATGATTATCCCTTGCTATATTATACCCGTGTTCTTAATGTTTGCGAGTACATTCAAACGTACTCACTGGCTTGTCCCTGGCTATTGTCTTGGCCAGATTCCTTGCGTGGAGAGAGCATTGCAACGCCAGCCCGGAACCCATGTAAAGGTGATAGCAGCCTCGCAAAGATAGGAGTTATCCTGGTCAGCTGTTCTTGTGGGAAATGGAGTCCCATAGACGCAGATGTACCACAAACCGCTTCCGCCATCAACCACTAGAAACCAAGTGTTGTACTCCTAGGCCACAATGGTCTTGTACTACATATTTTGTACTTTGCTTGGAATTCTTGTATCAAGTTGGTGCCTCATCAGCTAACAGTAATCCTGGGGCTGGTGAGCACAAAGACCGTTTTCTGGGAAATTAATATCCCAAAAATCCGGTCCTGACAGACTTGGTACCAGAGCCAGGCTGACCATTGGCTAATCCTATCTTAGCCAGGTAAATAAACCTAGGTTAACCAAACCACCAGACCTTAACCTAATCCCGGCCGAGCTTCTCGCGTAAGGTAGCCCCACAGTGACCGGACGCCTTTCGGCAGACGGTGCCCAACCTATCCGCCTAGCCCGTCGATCGCGCGCCAGTGACCAACACCTAACACGTCTCACTCGCAGGCGTGCGAAGGAAGACTCCGTCCCCTTTTCCTATAAAAAGGGCACGCTAGCCTCAACCCAGCACAGCACAGCCTCTTTCCCAAAACCAAGCCTTGATGCCTGGCCCCATTGTTCACAATGAGACCACAGCAACCAACCTTGGAGGTTTTGTGACCGAGCTCGCAAATCTCACCCGCCGTGCCTACCCATTAGAAGAGCCTCCTGAATATGTTGTGTACCAAGGACCCATGTACGGTGAGAGCCATCAGTACTGGGCCACTGTGCACATCTATGGTAGGGGTCTGTCGCCAGAACGCCCCTACAGGTTCACTGGAAGGACAACTTCCTTTGAGCCACAAGCCATCCAACTGGCAGCTCGAGAAGCTATAGTTCAACTCCGGCACTTGTCGCCCAGAGTTAAATGTCGCTCGTTCTACTACTACCCCAGTCGTGACGGGTATGGTAGGCCGCCCCAGGTTGCCAACGGAGATCACGAGACAGATCCTGCACTATTGCATCTGGTGCGCTATGTAAGCGCACTAGAGCAACTGTTCGATCAGGTCACCCTTGATCTGATCGCAGCTCGTGGAGAACTGGTTCGCCGAGCCCTGGCGAGAGGAGAAGTGGAGCCCAACACCGACAACCCAGTCGTGCTGTTCGGACACCCAATCGATCCCTTGAGGTCTGCCCCAGCCATCAACCGGGGTGCCTTGGTGTCCCCAGAAGCGCTTCGTCGCCTTTTGGGAACCCGTTCCAATGGGATTGTGGCCAGCAACCCCCGCGATGGTCACCACCACTACCCCGACCCTGCAGCCCCTCAACCTCAACCAGCAAATCCCGATGGTGAAACCCGTGGAGAAACCTCGGCATCCGCCAGGCCAGCCCACTTAGACATTAACGAGGTGGACTAAGTCGCTCAAGTAATGTCGACCTTAGTATTCCTACGCTTTGTAACTGTGTGGTCCTGTATCGCTATTATTAAATGCTGTCTGCTTGAGCGCCCCTATTTTTGGAGTAGTAGCTATGCATATGTACGTTGGCGTACAGTTGCATTTTTTTTAGATTTCGGGCGCGGCTACCAAGACCAACCTCAACGGCACCCACAGTAATGCGTCACTTTTATGAGATATGTATATCTGTGGCTTTGACCCAAGAACATGATCGACAACCAGTTACCCTTCACCACGGTAGATAACCCAGCCCCAATGCTATATAAAAGGCCACCTCGTGACCTTGCCTAGTACCCCTCACCTTGTGCGCAACACTCACAGCCATTTCTTTGCCATGCCGACCCCCAGTATTTATCTGAGAACCCCAGACGCAACCCCGGGTAGTTTTGTTAAATTATTGTGGGACTTTACCTGTAGTACCATGAGTGCCATCCATCCACCCCAGTACGAGTTGCTCAAATCGAGGATCACCCCTTCCACCTCGAAATATTGGGCAGTGGTGCACATCCCTCCCTCAAACCCAAACCAAGACCCAACGGAGGTATCCTTCGTGGGAAAATCCATGCCGACTCCGCATATGGCCATAGAAGCTGCTGCGTACGAAGCGCTCGCTCGTCTTTGATTTGCGGTACCCTATGCCAGCGAACGAGGATATTATTATTTTCCGAGTCGTGCAGCACCCGGAGAAGTAGCATCTTTTCCCGATGGACGAATTGAGAGAGATCCAGTACTGGCCAACCTTGCCCAGTACGTTATCGCTCAGGAGCTTTTGACTCAGCGAGTAATGGGTTATCTCCAGAGCCTCGCTGATTTAAATCCTCGGATCGCTATTGGCAGACCACTGAGGCCTGACCAGGAGAGGCGCATTCATCGACTGGTCAACCCGCTCCCCCGATAGAAGAGGAGTGTGCCCCAGTACCAGAGGCATTTTCTCAAGACCCTGTCCTTTTGTCGTTTTCCTTGTAAACGTCACCGCTGTGTTTATTATCCCAGTATTTATTTTTGTGCTGTAACTTGTACGTGGTATCCAAAAATTTGTGCGGCGGACCGGATATTTGGTTTTCAATTAGGTGAGCAGTTTTACTGCTGTTAATTTTGTTTTAACTAATTTTCACTCACGATAAATTTTGTAATGAGATTTCTTTCCCCGAGTGGCTGCAGCGCATATATCTTCACGGCATAGATTTTTATTCGCGCAGCACCATAACAGCAGACTCACAACTACAACCACTCGACCTCGTGCGCCAATTACAAATCCTCGCACACATTTTTGCGCACACTCGAGGACACCACAGTCTCAGTAAGAGAGGTTTGTGAGAAATCATTCGGGCGCGAGTCGCCCCAGTGCACCGACAACAGTTAGCACTCGATGCCGCGCCTAATCCTCGTGATCGCCGCCACCGCGAAGAGCTAACACTCGAGCGGCAGCATCATGACGATCATCCAGGATCATCGCGCACAAGAGCACGGATAACCCCAGCAGCGTCGCCAAACGTCCACACACCAGGACCACGAACCAGTCCGGCATCGCCTCCGCCATTAGAGCCCCGTCTCGAGCTCCTCTAACAGCACTGGAGGAGAAGGAAGGAGAAGTAGAAGCGAGGCCAGGTGTGAGGAAGAAGAGAGGAGCACCGCGATCGTTTTATAGCTCGAGATCGGTGTACGGTGGGCGAGGTCCACCAGCGCCACTCGTCGCTCGATCGCCGGTGTTCGGAGGCGAGTCCGCGAGCAGTGCCGACAGTGCACTGGCCCGCGAGGTGAGTGCACGCTGCACCGGCAGCTAGCACGCCGCGCACTACCGCAGTACGGCCTAGATGCCCTACGCGCTAGGCGTCGTCGGTGGAGGAAGCGCGGGAGAGCATGCGAGAGAGAAGAGAGAACCAGAGGTAGAAGAAGAGGCCGACAGTGGGCCCCAGGTCCACCTGTCAGCCAGAGAGAGCACTGTGCTCTCGGGTACGACCAACGTGTTTTAGTAATTTAGAATTTATTCCGAATTACTATATCAACGTAGAAATATCTCGTTTTTCCCGACCATGGATTTTTCCACGCAACGCCAGTAGACCGCACTATGGTTTTACACCACTAATTGCCCGCTCACTGTAGCCACATTTTTTTATTGCACAGTAGAATGATTGCTTTTGGTAAGAGCAATGTTTGTTCAAAACAGCTTTTAACAAATCTCGAGGACGAGATTTTTCTTAAGGGGGGTAGTGTTGTGACACCCCAAAATTTTTACCTTGTTTTATTAATTAAAATTTTTGCCAGGAAATTAAACTTTTCCATTTGTCAAGATTTACCCTTTTGATATTGTGGGTTTGTACCTCAAGTGGAAAACTTTCCAAAAAAAAGTATTATTGGACTTGTATGTTCTCTCTATGGAACAATTCTTTATCAGTGGATTTAATTGCAAGGTTTGCCTTTTCTTGAGCTTTACTCTTTTGAAATGATCTTTCATAGATTTGGAGCCTGTTTTGCACTACAACCATTTGACAAATGCATTTAAAATTTCCACCAAAATTTGGGGATGTCATGTGATGTCTCCACATCACTTTTATGCAAAAATATATTTTGGTTATTGGAGATTTTGAGCTCTACATCAACTTTTCAAATCTAGTCCAGTAGGCATTTTTGCACTACAACCTATTTAAATATTTCTTTAAAAATTATTCCAAGTGTTTGGAGATGTCAGTAGATGCATATAATTCAACTTCATGCAAAAACCCAGTGTTGTTCTTTGAGAAATTTGAGTGAATCAACCTCTTTTTCATTCTGGTCCAGTTTGGTGATTTGTACTGCAACCCTATTTTATTTTGCTCTAGTGCCCATGAGCTTTCTCCTGCTTGTAGCCCTCCCTACAAAACCCTTAAGTCCAGGAGAGTGGACCCATTGGAGGATTTTAAGTGCATGCAATGAGACCTTTTTCTTTCTGTCCAAAACTGTAGTTTTGCAAAACTTGCACTAGCAAGTTTCTGGTTTTGCCCATATGATCTTGCCATCATCATCTACATCTAGAGAGACCCTGATCTGGAGATTTTGGCCACTCCAAGAGTTGCCTAAATGCACTTGGCATTCTGTCGAACACTTGGTGTGCACAGTCAGTTTTGACATGAGTTTTAGTATGCACTATGTACTTGATCCACTGACCCAGCAACCTTGTCCACTAAGACCCTAGCTACTCCTAACCTAGTTCTGTTAAATGCCAGCTTCCCTCTCGCACTCTAGGCTGCCCTGGCATTTCGTCGAGCACGTCCCGTGCGTGCTCTGGGCGCGCCCAGAGCGCACGTTTTGCACTGCCGCCCTCGCCGCGTCCCGCCCCTGGCCCTTGCTCGCCTGTAGAGCCGCGCACTACACTCGCCCACTCGCCAGTACCAGCCAAGCCGCCCCTGGCGCCCTACAGCGCCGCCGTCAGGGCCTTTGGCGGGACGCCGGCGTCGGCAGTGAGCTCCTGCCATGGTCGGCGCCGCCCAAGCCACCCGCGCGCGCCAGCTGCCCCTGTGAACAGCTCGAGCTTATCCTGGAGGCCGTTAGCACGCGCTCGTCACCGCCACGTCGCCCTGCGGCTACAGAACGATGGTCACCGGCGTTCTTATCCACGGCCGCCGCAGGACCAGCCTCGAACGCCTATAAAAGGAAACCTCGAGCCCCTCCGAGCGCTCAGGCGACCTCATGCCTCCCCCCTAGAGCTCCCCTAGCCGCCTTCCGGTGCCATTCATCACAACCAGGCACTCCCTCGCCCATCCAGCGCCACCACTCACTTCCCCTTGTTCTTGCGGAGCTGCCCAGCGCCACAGCCTCGATCGGAAACCACCGGAGCCCAAAACCCCCTTCACTCCCGTAGCCCCCTCCGCCGCGGAGCTCGCCGCCGGCGACTCCTCCCACCACCGTCGACCCAGCGACCACCGAGAGGACCGCCCCAGTCTGGCGGGTCCATCCCTGCCCTCAGGTGCGCTCAAGGAGCCGCTGTTCGTCGACGGCGATCGCCGGAGCCCCGCCCTGTTCGGACAGAGGAAGAGGAGGGAGAGAGGGGAATGGTCAAACCTGACCAGTGGGCCCTCTGGACCCACTGTCAGTGACCCCCGCGCCACCCACGCTGGCTTAAGTGGTCACGTAAATGGCCGAGTACGTTTCCTCTGCTTCGAAAGCGTATTCTGTATCGAAACGTTTTCTTTTTCTGGTTTTATTAAAAACAGAACTTTGACTGGCTATATCTTTAAAAATAAAACTCCAAATGAGTTGATTCTTTTTCCTACCTCTCTCAAATTTCATCTAGTTTATTTTAAGATTTATTTCAAAAATATTTGAGACAATTTTTTGTACTGTTTTTGAAATATTTGTTATTTGAATATTTTTCAAAATAGGATATGGAGAGAGAAGAAAACTTTCAAAAAGTGCACCCTTTGCATACTCTTGAAGGCAAGCATTCCGAACTCTGGCATAATATTTTTGTGTGGTGTTTTGGTACGGTTACAACACCATTTTGACTTGGAGCATACGTTATTTTTATGTAACGATAAAGTCACGCGCATGAGTGCATATTGGAAATGCTTTACTGGTGGAATGGATATGCTGGTAATAGTAATCACCCTCGTGAACTTTTCATGCATACCGGCAGGAAGCCGGGAAAGTCGTGGTCTTGGGTAGGCACGAGCTTGTCCCTAGTTCCTCGTCGGGATGAGTGTGTCCGGTGTGGCATGATGGGGTTTGATGAGCGGTGATTCTGTCTGTTAATGGAAACATTCTGATTATGCTAATCATTCGGAGAATACTTGGACCACCTGAGTCGGTCGTAGGTCGAGTCTTGTTCAGTCACTTCCCCTACTTGTTTTGTACTACCACTAGTCCCTGCCACAGGTAGGGTATGGTTTAGTAAGTTGGCAACCCCTTACCAAAGCACACACCATACATAGAGGCCATGGTGGAAGATACCGGATGCATCCGGTAGGCATGCCACTTGGTCCGGGGGCATGGGTGTTTTCGGATGGAGAAACGGCTAAACTAGAGTCTAGTGACGGTTTTCGGATGGAGAAACGGCTAAACTAGAATCTAGTGACGGTCTTCGGATGGAGAAACGGCTAGACTAGAACTTTGATTATGACCTATGACATATGAGGATGATGATTATTATTATTGTGGACTAACCAGTTACTTTATTTTGAATTATTGAGTATCCCTGGGACGGTTCTACCTCCTGGATATTCACTGTGATTATTCTTATATAAGCCCTTTATGTGGTGTCGCTCAGACGCCCGACTGCGGCATGCTTGTTATTTATTTATCCTTTATAAGCCCTTTATGTGGTGTCGCTCAGACTCCCGACTGCGGCATGCTTGTTATTTAATTATTCTTTATAAGCCCTTTATGTGGTGTCGCTCAGACGCCCGACCGCGGCATGCTTGTTATATAATTATTTGCACCCTTTCGAGGAGTCATTTCAGACACTCAATCAGTGCATTCTATTCCTACTCCCGTATTACATGTTCATATTTTACCCGCATGCGTGCATCACGGATTTCATTTATTTCGTGACAGACGTTATCATCATAAATATTTCAGAGCATGATTATCCCTTGCTATATTATACCCGTGTTCTTAATGTTTGCGAGTACATTCAAACGTACTCACTGGCTTGTCCCTGCCTATTGTCTTGGCCAGATTCCTTGCGTGGAGAGAGCATTGCAACGACAGGCCGGAACCCATGTAAAGGTGATAGCAGCCTCGCAAAGATAGGAGTTATCCTGGTCAGCTGTTCTTGTGGGAAATGGAGTCCCATAGACGCAGATGTACCACAAACCGCTTCCGCCATCAACCACTAGAAACCAAGTGTTGTACTCCTAGGCCACAATGGTCTTGTACTACATATTTTGTACTTTGCTTGGAATTCTTGTATCAAGTTGGTGCCTCATCAGCTAACAGTAATCCTGGGGCTGGTGAGCACAAAGACCGTTTTCTGGGAAATTAATATCCCGAAAATCCGGTCCTGACACTCTAGTACCGATCTTGTACCATCCTGAGCCAGCTCCGTACACATCGCCGCACCTGCTTCAAAACATGTGGCGACGACTCTACCCAGAGGGTGCTGATCCAGAGTATTGGGTGTATCGGGAGCATCTGGCCGGTGCATTGTATGAGTATTATGCTGAGGTCACTCTACACCACAGTTCCCCTTCCGTCGGTTATACTTGTTCTACTAAGGGTGGTCTCGCTTCTACGCCATCTCACGCGGTCTAGTTCGCTGCTATCGAGGCTCTTGTAGATTTGCGGTACAACGAGGTTCACATGCACACCCACCCAGGTCTCTTTTACTACCCATCTCTGCACGAGAATGGGCGTATCCGCTATCCTTTGATTAATCCGGCGTGCGATCGTCCCACTAGCCACCTTTCTCGTTATATCACTGCCAGTTATCTCCTAAACTACGAGTTAGCTCGGGAGCTTACCCGCGCCCGGACAGCTCTCGCCGCTGCTCATAATAGGAACCCTCTCCCTACTGTTGGTTTCGCTCCTCCAGTTCCTCCAGTGACTTTGCAGGGTACCGGTAACCCTCTGGCAGTGACCCCTCGCAGTGCTCCTGTTGCGTGGGCTTCCCTTGTTGCTACTCCTGCAGCTCCTATGCTTAGCTCCCATCCCGCGCCTGCCCCTGAGGGAGAGCCCTCGAGGCAGCGCCGTCGCGTCTCTCTTAACCCGGAGGTCTCTACTATCAGTTCAGGATCTGGGTCCGGCTCAGGAGAGAAGCCCGCAGCAGCACCATCCGAGCAGTAGACCGTTAGAGTATCGCTTTCATCATGAGTATGATGTATGGGTGTAATCGCACGTGTCATGATGCTTAGTTTCATGTATGAGGGTAGTAGACCCGTTGTGATGTTTACTTTCATGTTGAGTCTATGTATAATTATGTTGGAACCTTTTATTCGCTTTGGTTTTCTTTCGTTGTTTTCTTCCGGGATTTGTCAATGGCTTTCCGCCCATGTTGGATTTTTCTCATCACGGTTGCAATGTATTGGGAAAATAAATAATAGGATGACGCGGGGAGGCAGCAGCAGCCATGATTGTGAGGATGTCCCTGTCCGTCGCTCCGCAAGGCAGGCAGGACATTCCCCCGAGCCATACCAGCCACCTCCGTCTCCATCGCCACATCCGCCTTCCACTGAGCAAAACCTGTGAATGTTTGAAGAAAGAAGGAGCAATGATCTGCTGGAAATATTGAAAAGTGTGCAAGTTATGGTTGGGCAGAATGGAAATCAGAATGGTCATCGCTCCAAGCTATCAGATTTTCAGCGAACCAAGCCTACCAGCTTTAGCCAAGTTATTGATCCATTAGACACCGATGATTGGTTAAGGAGTATTGAGAAGAAACTGGAAATTGCTCGCACTGAAGAGGGAGACAAAGTTCCCTTCGCAACGCATTATCTCGAAGGAGCTGCCGCTATATGGTGGGATAATGCTAAGGCCATGTGGCCCGCGGACGAGGAAATTACTTGGACTAAATTCAAGGATCATTTCCGCAAGTATCATATTCCCACCGGGATTATGAAAATCAAGCAGCGCGAATTCCTCACCCTCACTCAAGGAAGCATGACAGTCAGCGAGTACCTGAATAAATTCAACCATTTGGCCCGCTATTCTCTCTACGATGTGGACACAGAAGAACGGAAAGTCGACAGATTTCTTGGAGGACTGAATTAGCATCTCAGGTGCACTCTTAGCATGTTTGATTTTCTGGACTTCCAAACTCTGGTGAACAAGGCCCTCATCGCAGAAAGGGAACACAAGCTCATACACGATAACAAGCCAGCTATTAATGACCACAAGCGCAAATTCGAGCCTAAGAAGGATATGCAACCGGTGCAGAAGGCTCGTACTTGGCAACAGACTCAGGTTGAGTACAAACCGAACTGGCAGCAAAATGTCAACAAGACCACCACCCAAGTCAAGAATGTTGTGACCAGCCCGGTGCGCGAAGATTGTCAGCACAACAATTCCTGTTTCAGCTGTGGGCAAACAGGACGTTACACCAGACAGTGCCCCAAGAACTACAAACAAACAACTCCATTCCATCCGCAAGTCAACTACATCGAGCCGTATTCCACCCCAAGTACCATCCAAGGGCAAATCCATCATATCTCCGCAGACGAAGCCCCAGAGGACCCAGAAGTCGTCATTGGTATGTTTCTTGTTAATGACATACCCGCCATAATTTTATTTGACTCTGGGGCTTCCCACTCTTTTATTTCGCGGAGTTTTGCTGCCCAAAACAAATTTTCTTGCTCGATTTTGGGAAAACACATGCCGGTACAATCCCCGGGATCCCTCTCAGAAGCAATCTGGTCTGCCGCAATTTGGAAATTGACATCAAGGGCATCAAGTTTCCAACATCTCTGATAATCATCGATTCTAGCAAATTGGATATTATTCTGGGCATGAATTGGTTAACCCAATACCAAGTATGCATCAACTGTGCGACCAAAGAAGTTACCATGAGAAATACGGAAGGTCGCACCACAAGTTTTTATGCCCGCAAAAGCATACCCAAGAAGGATATGATTTTCACAGCCATGGCAGAAGAGGTGGAACTAATTCCAGTGGTCAGTGAGTATCCAGATGTATTTCCTGAAGAACTACCAGGCATGCCGCCAGACAGAGAACTAGATTTTGCATTTGACTTGGTGCCTGGAACCGCACCGATACACAAGAAATACTATCGGATGCCTTCATCAAAATTGGTGGTATTGAAGAAACAGCTGGATGAGATGCTGCAGAAAGGATACATCCGCCCAAGCTCTTCACCATGGGGATCACCAGCGATATTCGTGGACAAAAAGGACGGCAGTCTACGAATGTGCATAGACTACCGACAGCTGAATGACGTCACCATCAAAAACAATTATCCACTGCCAAGGATTGATGATTTATTTGATCAACTCAGTGGGGCCAAAGTATTCTCCAAAACTGACTTGAGGACCGGATATCATCAGCTCAAAATAAAGAAGGAGGATATTCCCAAGACCGCGTTCACCACTCGGTACGGTCTTTATGAGTATACCGTTATGTCCTTGGGCATCACCAACGCCCCGGCCTTCTTCATGCATATGATGAACAAGGTGTTTATGGATTTCTTAGACAAATTTGTGGTGGTGTTCATTGATGACATCCTCATTTACTCAAAAAGCAAAGACGAACACAAGGACCACCTCCGAGCAGTTTAGCAAAGGCTCCGCGACCATCAGCTTTATGCCAAGTTCAGCAAATGTGAGTTTTGGCTCCAGCAAGTTGGATTTCTCGGGCATGTACTCTCGGCAGAAGGAATATTCGTGGATCCAAGCAAGGTGAAAGATGTGCTTGATTGGTCCGCACCCACGACAGCCTCAGAAATCCGGAGTTTCCTTGGACTAGCCGTATATTATCGCCGTTTTATTGAAGGATTCTCCAAGATTGCCAAGTCAATGACCAAGCTCTTAAAGAAGGATAAGAAGTTTGAATGGACTGAGGACTGCGAACGGAGTTTCAATGAGCTAAAAATCAGGCTGACGTCAGCACCAGTATTGACTCTCCCAGACATCTACCGCAGTTTTGATGTCTACTGTGACGCCTCCAGAAAAGGTCTTGGATGTGTACTTATGCAAGATGGCAAGGTTGTGGCTTATACATCCCGACAACTACGGCCACATGAAGGAAATTACCCCACTCATGATTTGGAATTGGCCGCGGTGGTGTACGCTTTGAAGAACTGGAGACACTATCTGATTGGAAAGAAGTGCCAGATATTTACTGGCCACAAGAGTCTCAAGTATATATTCACTCAGCCCGATTTGAACCTTCAACAACGAAGATGGCTCGAGTTGGTTAAGGACTACAACCTCAGTATAAATTATCACCCGGGCAAAGCTAATGTGGTGGCTGACACCCTCAGCCGCAAACCAGCCAACCTAAATGCTCTAATGGATTCCTTGCCTCCTGAGCTTTATAAAGAAATCACTCAAGTCAACTTGGTGATTACCGATGCCCGTCTTGCCAACATATTGGAAGTTGCCCCTACTCTCGAAGGAGAAATTCACAGCGCTCAGGAAGATGATCAATCATTACAATTATATGAACTGTCGCCAAGTGAGTGTGGGCGATAGGGGGTCCTTCCCACACGACCCGGAAACCGTCGGGGATATGGAGCCATGATCTAGAGGCCTTGCAAAGTGTAATCGTGTGCGATGCAGCACACACTAAATTCTTTCGCACATGTGGGATCGGTGATTAAACGTTTCTAATGACGCAGTTGTTAGGGCATTTCCCTACTTAGTGTTTTGGATGATGATGACAACCCTTTGTTGGTCTAATCGTGTGCTAAGTGCTTCAGGCTGTCGGTGGTTAGGCTTTCATCGGATTGCTATTATCTCTGGAAGGAAAAGATCGAAGACGGAGTTTTCTACGCTTTTTATCTCCTTGGTCGTAGGGAACCCGTACTATCAAGAGGGAATCCACATTGGAAAGAGTTGGGGGAATCTTCTCACGTACACTTATCTCACCCCTCTCTTGCCTTCCTTAGTTGCGAGAGAGAGCTCTTCCCTTCTTATCCTACTGCTTCATGTGGCTTCCCAGCGGTTGTACCGCTCTCCGGAGCGGTTGTACCGTTGGTTCTTGGCGCTCACCAGCTTTGTTCGAGCGGTTGTACCGCTGCTTCCGGGCGGTGGTACCGCCACCATGCTCAGCAAAGACTAGGACGGTTGTTTCGGCCAAGTATCGCCCAAGTACCGGTCAGACTTCTGTTTTGATGCGGTACTCGGGCGGTGGTGGCCCGGTTGGTCCGATCGTACTGGTACCACCGGTGTCCGGAGCGGTTCTACCGCTCAAGACTTAGCCGCCCCGAGCGCTCAAGGCCAAGCGGTTGCACCAGTCCTGTACCGCTCGACTACCGCACTCAGGGATGATTCTCTACTGTTTCTATGTGGTAGTTGAGCGGTGGCTGGGCGGTTGGTCCGGTTGACCTCTTAAACCGGTACTACCGCCTGGTCGCCCGGTTGTACCGCTTGGTAGGGTTCTGCACGTCAACCATGAGTCCCGGTTGTACCGGGACAAGGAGCGGTTGTACCGCTGCAGTACAGAAAACGCAATAACGGTTGGATTTTTAGGGTTGCTATATAAGGGTGCTTCTTCCACCTACCACATTCACCTCTTACCTCTCCCACTCCACCATTAATGCTACTCAAGCTCTCTTTGCCCGATCTCTCTCTCTAGCCACTCAAACTTGTTGATTTGCTAGGGATTGAAGGAGGAGACCTAGATCTACACTTCCACCAAAGGATATTCGCTTCCCCCATACTTTCTTGTGTGGATTTTTTTTACTCTTGGGTGTTTGAGCACCCTAGACGGTTGAGGTCACCTCGGAGCCACATTCCATTGTGGTGAAGCTCCGCAGTTTCGTTGGGAGCCTCCAATTAAGTTGTGGAGATAGCCCCAACCTTGTTTGTAAAGGTCCGGTTGCCGCCTCCAAGGGCACCAATAGTGGAATCACGGCATCTCGCATTGTGTGAGGGCGTGGGGAGAATACGGTGGCCCAAGTGGCTTCTTGGGGAGCATTGTGCCTCCACACCGCTCCAACGGAGACATACTTCCCTTCAAAGGAAGGAACTTCGGTAACACATCCTCGTCTTCACCGGCTCCACTCTTGGTTATTTCATCCCTTTACTTGTGCAAGCTTATTTGTGTTATATACCTTTCTAGCTTGTATGCTTGTTGTTGTTGCATCATATAGGTTGCCCACCTAGTTGCATATCTAGACAACCTACTTTGATGCAAAGTTTAATTTGGTAAAGAAAAGTTAAAAATTGTTAGTTGCCTATTCACCCCCCTCTAGTCAACTATATCGATCCTTTCAATTGGTATCAGAGCCTCGTCTCTTTATTAAGGACTTTACCGTCCGAAGAGTATGGTTGACGTCGTAGACGGTGTGGAGGAGCACTCCGGTGCGAATCTGGTCTCGTCTACGGGAGATGGGGGAACCGCGGTCTCTCGTGAGGAATTCAATGTGGCGTTGGACACATTGAAAACCTCCATGACGACCGAGGTCGAAAGCATGTTTAATAAATTCATAGAAGGGCTTAAACTTTCCACCGCACCATTGAATGTGGGTGATCCCGCTAACAAGGTGACGGATGCTACCTCCGACAAGGGGGAAGCTACTAGCGAGAAAGCTCCTTCTTCTAGTGGTAAAAATGGCACCGACATCTTTGCCCATGTGGAACCCCCACTTGTCTATGGTGGACCGCTTCCTTCCACTCATTTGAATCATGCCGGCCCGGCCCCTAAGATTGAGAAGAATGTGGAATTTGATTCTTGGGTCTATCGCTTTAAGCGTCATTTAAATCATGTGAACACTAACCTTTGGAGAATCATTGAAGAAGGTTTCTATCCGCATGACCGAAGCAACTTCACTCCTAGAGAAGCTGTGGATAATCAATTCAATGAGAATGCTCTCTTCATCATCCAAGAAGCAATCCCACCCGAAGATCTTCCTCATCTCCGGCCCTACTCCATGGCCAAAGATGCTTGGCACCAAGTTGTTTCCCTCTACCGGGGAAGCGCAAGCATTCAACGCTCCAACTATGAAGTGGTGCAAGATGAAGCCGATGAGTTTGCAATGAAAGAAGATGAAGAACCTCGTGAGCTTTATCGGAGGGTAACCAAACTCGCGGTCTCACTCCGGGATCATGGAAGTAAGGACACGGATGACAATTGGATCAAGCGCAAATTCCTCAAGGCAATGATGCCCTACCACAAAGCCATGTCCTCCGTCATTCGTCAAAGACTGGACTTCCACACCTTGTCCTCAAGTGAAGTGTTGGATGAGTTCGTTGCTATGAGCATCTTGGACAAGACCGCCGACAATGTGGTACTTCGCTCTCAACGAGTAAATAAGCCCAACCTTGTACTAAAGGCCAAGGTTAGTATGGAGGAATAGGATGAAGAGGAAGAAGAGGAGAGCCACCTCGAAGATACAAAGTATGCCTATCATGAACACATGGCTTTTGCTTCAAGGCAATTTTGGAGCAAGAAGAACTCAAGGCCCAACTTCAACAAGAACAATTCAAGTGGCGCAAAGGGAAAGCAACGAGTGAGGACCTGCTTTAATTGTGGCAATGTGAGCCATTTTGTTGCGGAGTGCCCTTATGTGAAGAGGGAAGACAATGGTGGCAAGCTCATCCGAAAGGACAAGGCCAAGTCTTTCCCCAACAAGAGCAACTTCACCAAGAAGACTCCTCCCAAGGCATTGGTGGTACAAGAAGAGTACAGTGAGGATAATGATGACGATGATGAAGATGATGAGTCGGTTGCCATGGCCTCCGTTGCCATTGCAACAACTCCACGGGCTTCTCTCTTCGACTCACCTAATGAGAACTTCACTGCCAATTGCCTCATGGCTAAAGCCACCAACAAGGTAACCCCCAACATCAAAACTACCATCATTAATAGTCCCTCTTTAACAGATTGCATTGATGAACGTGAGGGGTCTAGTGTGGAGGAGAATGAGTTTGAGTCGTTCATGAACAAACTCAAAGGTAAATCCAAGAAGCACTTCGTTGCTCTCTTGGAACAACTTGGTGAAGCCAATGACATGATCGAGGCTCACGAAGATACCATCTCTAAGATGGAGGGGTATAGTCGTGACTATGCCGATGAGATTTCGGATCTTTCCAATGCTCTTGAACAAGAGTGTGGTCTTCGTTTGGCTCTTGAGGAGTCACACAACGATGATCATGCTAACTTAAAGAAAGATCTTGATCATGCTCTTGTTGTTTCTCGTGTGCTCAATTCCGAGAAAGCCAAACTTGGGGTTGATCTTGCTAGACTCAAAGAGGAGTTTGATATACTTGACAAGGCTCACAAGGCCTTGAAAGGTATTCATGCTATCCTCAAGGAGTCTCATGATCAACTCCAAGTGAAGCTAACCAAGGAGAAAGCCACCTTTCCTCATATGGTGTTAATTGATAAGCAAATGCTACTAACCCTTGTTGTGAGCATGTGCATCTTGTTGAGGAGAATGCTAAGTTGAAGGAGCAACTTGAGAAAGGCCTTGTGTCGTGCATTCAAGGTGAGAAGAATCTCAACGACCTTTTGAGCAATCAAAAGGAAGTTGTGGGCAAGGAAGGGATTGGGTTCGCACCCATGCCCAAGAACAAGAAGAAGAATGACAAGACCAAACGACCTCCCCCTCTCAAGCAAACCTTTGTGAAGGAGGGAAAGGGTGTTTCCAAGAAGAAGAAGAACATTGTGAAGGGTGGCGGTGCCAAGAACGGCAATGCCACCCCTTCCAACAAAGCCGGCGACTTTAACCCTTCTTATGTTTTGTGTCGTGCTAGTGATGGGCATGTTTATGCCAAATTTTTTGGTTCTCCTCATGAGTGTATTGAATGGTCTATTTGGGTTCCTAAGACCCTTGTTACTAACATCAAAGGACCCATTACAAAATGGGTACCTAAAACCAAGCATTGATCTCTTGTAGGTGTTTGCTTCCGGTGGGGGATCATGGTTGCTCGATAGTGGAGCTACAAATCATATGACCGGAAGCAAGGACTTGGTGGTGGACGTGCACAAGATTCCATCTATGCCCACCAATGTCGAGTGGGGTGATGCCTCGTCTTCTAAGGTATTGGGACTCGGCAAGGTTGTCATTTCTCATGATCTCACGATCAAGAAGGTCATGCTTGTTGAGTCCCTTGCATACAATTTACTTTCCGTTCGTCAACTTGCAATCATGGGCTTTGCCACTTTCTTTGATATTGATACCGTGGCCCTCTTGTGGAGCAAGACTCTTAAAGTAGCCTTTGTTGGGCATGTCGAGAATGGTCTATATGTGATTAACTTTTCGGAGCGACCCACTAAGACCGCGACATGCCTAATGGCTAAAGTTGACGTGGGGTGGCTTTGGCATCGCCGTTTAGCCCATGTCAATATGAGATCTTTGCAAAGTCTTCTCAAGGGGGACCATTTCCGTGGACTAACGAATGTTAGTTTTGCTAAAGATCGCGCTTGCAGTGCTTGTATCAAAGGAAAGCTACATGAGAAGGCTCACCCTCCCACGACTATCATTTACTCGAAGAGGCCATTGGAGCTCCTTCATTTGGATCTCTTTGGGCCTCCATCCTTTGATAGTCTTGGGGGTAGGAAGTATTGCTTGGTGATTGTGGATGACTATTCAAGATACACTTGGGTGTATTTCTTCAAGAGAAAGAGCGAGACCCAACAAACCGTCATTGACTTTGCAAATGAAGCCCAACGTCAACATAATGCAAAGATCTTGACAATAAGAAGTGACAACGGCACCGAGTTCAAGAACTACACCTTGGATGAGTTTCTTAGTGATGAGGGGATCAAGCATCAACATTCCGCACCTTACACCCCTCAACAAAACGGTGTTGCGGAGAGGAAGAACCGGACGTTGATGGATGCGGCAAGGACCATGATGGTGGAGTTCAAGTCTCCATACAACTTTTGGGCCGAAGCCATCAACACCACGTGTCATGCTTTAAATCGTCTCTACCTCCGCAAAGGCTTGAACAAGACTCCGTATGAGATAATCACCGGTAACAAGCCCAACCTCAAGTACTTCCAGGTGTTCGGGTGTAAGTGTTTCATTCTCAAAAAGGGTGTTCGGTAGTCTAAATTTGAGGCTAGAGCTTATGAGGGCATATTTGTTGGTTATGCTACAAACTCTCATGCCTACCGTGTCCTCAATAAGTCCACGGGGCTTATTGAGGAGACGTGTAACATGGAGTTTGATGAGAATAACGGCTCCCAAGTGGAGCAAAGTGGCACTTGTGATGTAGGTGATGAAATTCCTCCTCAAGCCATAAGAAGAATGGGTGTTGGTTTTATCCTACCCATTGAGGAACCCCTTGTGGCCGAAGGAGAAGGACAATGCTCCACTCAAGTGGAGCCATCACCAACCCAAGGCTCACACGCTTCCGAAGAACAAAGTGAAGGCCCTCAACCTCATGAACAAGACCAAGGGCACGATCATGCTCAAGACGGTGTTGAAACACCAAGTGATGCCCAATGTCAAGTTCTCTCCTCCAAGCAAGTTCAAGATCAAGAACAAGCCCATGACGACGCTCAAGATGATCAAGTGACCGCTCCTCAACTCACCACCGAGGAGGAATTGGAACGTCGTGCCGCCAAGATTGCATCGAAGCTCTCCACCAAGGGTCATCTCATGAAAAATGTGCTTGGAAGCATTCAAAAGGGGGTAAGCACTCGTAGACAATTGGCAAACTATTGTGAACATCACGCGTTTGTCTCTTGTGTTGAACCCCAAAAGGTATATGAAGCACTCAAAGATCCGGATTGGCTTAATGCCATGCATGAAGAACTCAACAAGTTCGAGTACAACAAGGTGTGGAGATTGGTGCCAAGGCCAACGGGGAACCACAATGTCATTGGAACCAAGTGGATATTCAAGAACAAGCAAGATGCTCATGGGACCATCGTTCGCAACAAGGCTAGATTGGTGGCACAAGGCTACTCCCAAGTCGAGGGTATCGACTACAGTGAAACCTTTGCTCCCGTTGCTCGCCTTGAATCCATTCATTTGTTGATTGCTTATGCTTCTCATCACAACTTTAAGTTGCAACACATGGATGTGAAGAGCGCTTTTCTTAATGCTCCTATTAATGAGTTGGTATATGTCAAGCAACCCCCCGGGTTCGAGGATCCCTACTTTCCCGATCATGTGTATCAACTCGATAAGGCACTCTATGGCCTTAAACAAGCCCCACGTGCGTGGTATGACCACCTTACCGAGTTGTTACAAGACCGTGGATTTGAAGTTGGGCTAATTGACCCCACTCTTTTTACTAAGAAGTTCAAAGGGGAGTTGTTTGTGTGCCAACTATATGTTTATGATATTATCTTTGGTTCCCCTAACAAAGCTTTCAATGAGGAATTTTCCGCACTCATGACCTCAAAGTTCAAGATGTCTTCCATGGGAGAGTTGAAGTTCTTTCTCGGTTTCGAAGTGAAGCAAACAAGAGAAGGAACCTTCATCAACCAAGCCAAATACACTCAAGACATGCTCAAGAGATTCAAGCTAAGTGATGTCAAGCCGGCTTCCACTCCAATGCCCACCAAGTGCCAACTTGACATTGATCCCAATAGTAAAGCGGTGGATCAAAAGGTATATCGCTCCATGATTGGCTCCTTGCTTTACCTTTGTGCATCTAGACCGGATATCATGTTGAGTGTGGGAATTTGTGCACGGTTTCAAGCCGCACCTAAGGAAAGCCACTTTGTGGCGGTCAAGCGAATCTTTCGATATTTGGCTCATACCCCAAACTTTGGCTTATGGTACCCAAGAGGAGAAAACTTCAAGCTTGTAGGTTATTCGGACTCGGATTGGGCGGGAGACAAAGTGGATAGGAAGTCCACTTCCTGAGGGTGCCAATTCCTTGGTTGCTCTTTGGTAAGTTGGTCTTCTAAGAAGCAAAGTTGTGTGTCTCTCTTGTCCACCGAAGCGGAGTATGTGGCGGCCGGTAGTTGTTGTGCACAACTTCTATGGATGAGGCAAACTTTAAAGGATTACGGTCTCACTTGTGACAAAGTGCCTCTTTGGTGTGACAATGAAAGTGCCATCAAGATTTCTCTCAACTCGGTGCAACACTTCAAGACGAAGCATATTGAGATTCGGTATCACTTCATCCGGGATCACATTAGGCGAGGGGAAATCGAGCTCAACTACGTCAGCACTCATTATAACCATGCAGATATTTTCACGAAGCCCTTGGATGAAGCAAGATTTCGCGAGTTAATGCATGAGCTAAATATCATTGATTCGAGCAATGTTGCTTGAACCCTTGCACACCCCACCATACTCAACTTGTTATCTTGTTTAGATGTAGGCATGGACATTGGGGGAGTGTTGTTCTATCAATGAACTCTCCCTCCCCCCATTATGCATAAATTGATCAACTCTTTCACATTAGCCATTGTAGATGGTACTTGTGCTTTAAAGACGAGTTTTGGTCATGGGCCCAAGGATAATTCTTCGCGGTGCCATACCAATTGACTCATACATAGGTGGCTACGGCCACCGACCCCCTTGGAAGAGTTTGTGCTTTGTGTTTGTCCTTTTTGTCCTTGCCTTAGTTTGTTTTCGTAGGCTCTAGGTGTTGGGATCTCCAAGTGTGGTTTTCTTTCGTGTTTTCCTCTTTGGCTCTTGGAGATCCTCACACTTTAATCCAGTGTCCTGTCTATCCCAAGCCTTCCCTTTCCTTGAACCATCTAGTCCAATTGCACACACTTGATCTTGGCTTAGGTGATGGTGACCGGGCGGTACAACCGGTGCTTCAGGCGGTTCTACCGCTAATGCACTCGGGCTGTCCCGCCCAGACGGTCTCCCAGTGGTGCTTGAGCGGTTCCACCGCACAACCACTAGGGTGCCCGTCTGGCCGGTACTACCGGTTGGATACGGCGGTACTACCGCTGCCTCTTGGCGACGGAAGTACCGCCCACTACCACTGGCTAGTACCAGGCAGCGGTACAACCGCTTCCTTGAGCGGTACAACCGCCGCGCGACTTTGGGCCTATATATACCCTTCAGGGCTGGAGGGGATTTCTTTTTCCCTTCTTCCCCAGCCCTTCCCATTATGTGCCCTAGCCACCGGTCGCCATTGCCTCTGCCCCAGAGTGCTTCTCGCGCTTCGGATCCATGGGGTCCCCGTGGATCCTCTCCAAGGAGGCCTCCTCCTTCCCGATTTCTTCCCATGGGTGCCGGTAATGCCCCTTTGTCCTTCGTTCTTCGTTCTAGGGTTTGTTCCCTACTTCTAGGGCATTACTTGACATTCCGTGTTTATTGTTTAAACTTTTGAGTGGAAGAAATCTATTTTTGCCTCCTGCTTAGATTGCACTTCTTCGAGATGAGAATATGGCTAGTGTGATTCATATTTCGCGGTTAGATCTCTTCCCTAACTAGTAGTACCCCTGTTCAGCGGTTCTACCGCCTCTACGGGCGGTACAACCGCTGAAGCGGTACTACCGGTGGGAGAACCGGTACAACCGGGATATCTGCACCACGTGGCCCTGTTCTGTTCTCTATGTGTGTGCAAACTATCTATTTCTCTGTTTGTGTGTGCAATCCTCTCATCTTTGCTGGGCTTCTTGTGTTCTCCTCGTGTGTGTGTGTGTGTGCAGGTGGCTCTAGTTCTCGCTCTGCTCCTCGCAAGACCAAGAAGAGTGCACGAAGGACCTTGTGCCCGGCTGCGTCTGATGATGAAGAAGAGGTTGTGATTCCCACCAAGCCCACTCGCCGTGAAAAGTCTGCCGCTGCGAAGCAACGTGTGGTGCTGTCGTTGCACCGTTGGAAAGCCAAGGATTGGGAAGCCTTCCGCTCGAAGAATCCTTATGAGGTTCCCATTGCTCCTCGTTGGACCACCGTTCAGTTCCGGAATGAGATGCAAGTGTGGATTGTTCATGAACTCTTTGAGCACAACAAGAACAGGCATGCCAAGCAGTGGACCATCGATCTTGACCATTGGAGGAACAACTTGGAGTATTTTGGTGAGGCATTGGCTCTCTGTGAGGAGTTTGATCTTGTCAAGCTCATGTCAGTCAACTGTGACTTTGATGTTCAACTCGTCCATCAGTTCTATGCCACGGTTCACTTTGGAGAAGATGATGCGCGCACTCTCACTTTCATGGGTCGTGATGAGCTCTTTCAAGTTCCCTGGAGGGCTTTTTGCAATGCTATTGGGTATGATGATACCGGTCTGGAAGGAAGGGGTGGCATTCGTCCTCATGACCATCCTGAGTCCATGCCTAAGGAGAAGCTTGCCCCTCTGTACATTCGGGGCCATGGTATTATTGGAGAACCTAAGGACTTGGTGAAGGTCTATGACATCATGCATCGCGTGTTTCACAATGTGCTTCTGCCCAAGGTGGGGAATCAAGATGAAATCCATGGCTATCTTGTTGACTTGATGGTTGCAATGAAGACCATGGTGGGCTCTGGGGAAACGTTTGATGTGTCCAACTGGCTGTGGCACGA
This sequence comes from Aegilops tauschii subsp. strangulata, assembly GCF_002575655.3. Taxonomy (NCBI): domain Eukaryota; kingdom Viridiplantae; phylum Streptophyta; class Magnoliopsida; order Poales; family Poaceae; genus Aegilops; species Aegilops tauschii. The sequence continues at coordinate 411,034,763 of NC_053037.3, read as the reverse complement.
GATGTTCAACATGGTCATCTACAGGAAGGTCCCCATTTATGCTCCGTTTGTCATGTGCTTTCTGAACTCAGTTTGGGAGGTTCGCCATCCTGGAGAGGCTCTCACTTCTCCCGATAATCTCATGGTTCATGAGGTCAAGCTACTCAAGAAGAAGAAGCACGCCGATCCTTGCTTCCCTGCTAATGCTTCTGAGGATGTCTATGCCACTTCTGACGATGAGGACTTTGAGATGGAGCTAGGGGCCAAGCCCTCGTGGGTGGACAAGCTCACTGCCAAGGTGAAGAAGACTTTCTGCCTCCAGTCTGACATCCAGAAGAGGATGTATGAGGCCCATGTCAATGAGAAGCATGCCCGGCGTCGTCAAATTGCAATGATGAAGCACCTCAATATGCCGGTTCAGAGTGGCTCTGAGAAGAGCATCACACCGGAGGAGCGTTGGATATCTACCCACAGCACCTGGACTGATGATGAAGCTCCTCCCCAGCCCTCCACCTCCTTTGCTGCAGCTAACGATACCATGGAGGAATCCGATCACGACGATGATGACGAGTCTGCTGATGAGGATCCAGATGCGACCGAGGAGTCAGAGGAGGATGACTGAGCTCTGGGGCGCTAGCTTCGCTCTTTTCCTTTTTGGTGTCTTGATGCCAAAGGGGGAGAGAGTTCTATAGGTCTCGGGATTTGCATGGGTGGTTGTTGCCTCGCTTGGGTGTGTGTCGTTTGGGTTTGTGTTTCCTTTTGTCGTGTGTTGTGTTTGAACTTCAGCTTGTGAACCTTGTTGCTTATCTCTCCTTGCATGGTGTAAGACATGCGCCTATCTAGCTATCTAGTTATTGTTATTATCGGTGATAGTATTGCGTTTTTCGTTATAGTCCATTTTATGGTCTTATTGCTTACTTTCGTTTATCTAGTAGGAGTGGTGAGTCTATAAAATCTAGGGGGAGTCTCGCCCTTAATGGGTGCCAAAATTGGGGCACACATCTAGGGGGAGTCTCGTCTACATTTTATAGACTTCCCTCTTGCAAATCGTGTTGTTGTCATCATCCACCAAAAAGGGGGAGATTGTTAGGGCATTTCCCTGCTTAGTGTTTTGGATGATGATGACAACCCTTTGTTGGTCTAATCGTGTGCTAAGTGCTTCAGGCTCTCGGTGGTTAGGCTTTCATCGGATTGCTAATCTCTCTGGAAGGAAAAGATCGAAGATGGAGTTTTCTACGCTTTTTATCTCCTTGGTCGTAGGGAACCCGTACTATCAAGAGGGAATCCACATTGGAAAGAGTTGGGGGAATCTTCTCACGTACACTTATCTCACCCCTCTCTTGCCTTCCTTAGTTGTGAGAGAGAGCTCTTCCCTTCTTATCCTAATGCTTCCTGTGGCTTCCCAGCGGTTGTACCGCTATCTGGAGCGGTTGTACCGCTGGTTCTTGGCGCTCACCAGCTTTGTTCGAGTGGTTCTACCGCTGCTTTCAGGCGGTGGTACCGCCACCATGCTCAGCAAAGACTAGGGCGGTTGTTCCGGCCAAGTACCGGTCAGACTTCTGTTTTGATGCGGTACTCGGGCGGTGGTGGCCCGGTTGCTCCGGTCGTACCGGTACCACCGGTGTCTGGAGCGGTTCTACCGCTCAGGACTTAGCCGCCCCGAGCGCTCAAGGCCAAGCGGTTGCACCGGTCCTGTACCGCTCGACTACCGCACTCAGGGGTGATTCCCTACTGTTTCTATGCGGTAGTTGAGCGGTGGCTGGGCGGTTGGTCCGGTTGACCTCTTAAACCGGTACTACCGCCTGGTCGCCCGGTTGTACCGCCTGGTAGGGTTCTGCACGTCAACCGTGAGTCCCGGTTGTACCGCTGCAGTACAGAAAACGCAGTAACGGTTGGATTTTTAGGGTTGCTATATAAGGGTGCTTCTTCCACCTACCACATTCACCTCTTACCTCTCCCACTCCACCATTAATGCTACTCAAGCTCTCTTTGCCCGATCTCTCTCTCTCTAGCCACTCAAACTTGTTGATTTGCTAGGAATTGAAGGAGGAGACCTAGATCTACACTTCCACCAAAGGATATTCACTTCCCCCATACTTTCTTGTGTGGATTTTGTTACTCTTGGGTGTTTGAGCACCCTAGACAGTTGAGGTGACCTCGGAGACACATTCCATTGTGCTGAAGCTCCGCGGTTTCGTTGGGAGCCTCCAATTAAGTTGTGGAGATAGCCCCAACCTTGTTTGTAAAGGTCCGGTTGCCGCCTCCAAGGGCACCAATAGTGGAATCACGACATCTCGCATTGTGTGAGGGCGTGAGGAGAATACGGTGGCCCTAGTGGCTTCTTGGGGAGCATTGTGCCTCCACACCACTCCAACGGAGACGTACTTCCCTTCAAAGGAAGGAACTTCGGTAACACATCCTCGTCTTCACCGGCTCCACTCTTGGTTATTTCATCCCTTTACTTGTGCAAGCTTATTTGTGTTATATACCTTGTATGCTTGTTGTTGTTGCATCATATAGGTTGCCCACCTAGTTGCATATCTAGACAACCTACTTTGATGCAAAGTTTAATTTGGTAAAGAAAAGTTAAAAATTGTTAGTTGCCTATTCACCCCCCTCTAGTCAACTATATCGATCCTTTCAGCATTGAAACCAAACGGTGTGTCATAATGAACCGTTTGGGAAACAGTACATAAGGCACATGGGCCTACATATGAACTGTGTGCGATATCTGCCCCATCGCACATGTGTTTTCGGCGGAACCCGTCTGCCATGCAAGATTCCATCGCACACGTTTCCCAACAATTACCGTGTGCGATAATGTTCTATCACAAACTGTTCAGGAGCCCCTTCACACACATACAAGTGTTGCAGACCGTTTGTGACTTGTTGTGTATCGCCGATGGTTGCGGCAAGAGTGGCGTGTGCTTTTCGTTTGGGATCCCACACGTTTCCTGAAAAAATTACGACTGGGATTGTATTTTACATTGGGCACGGTTTACTCCGAGCTCTCGTGTGCGATACTTGTCACATCCCTAGTTCTGGTATGACCTAGGCTAGCCTTCATGTGTGCATCATGTTTAAATTTCATTTAAATTTGAAATGCGGATTTGTGAAACCCTCAGAAATTATTTCTGGAAATAACCCAGATAAAAATTGCTCCAAAAGGTCCAAGAAAGTGTTCATGTTGCTCTCTGAAAATATTGGCCTGAGGTAACATTCTAACAAATATTTTTAGGAGCTCATAAATATTTATTTTGGCCATTTGGAATTAATGCAATAATTATTTGCATTGGATATATATATGTTATATATTTTATATATGTCCAAAAATTCTGAATTTTGGTCAGGGGCTTTGGAATAATCCCTTAGGTCCCCGCAAAAATTGTCAGAAGAAAATAAAATGATTTAGTATTTTACTAAATCAGAACAAATGTCAGAAAAATAGAAAACAGAAAACAAAATAGAAAGAAAACTTACCTGGGCTTACCTGGCCGGCCCAGTGGACTGCCAGCCCACGAGGCCCAGGCACCAGTCACCCCTAACCTCCTGCCAGTAGGCAGGAGGGCGTGTGGCCACGGTGCGCACACACGCGCTCGGCCAGCTCCTGCTTGCCGCTGCTGCTGGAGGCCGCTGCGAGCGCCACGCACCCCCCCCCCATTCCCTCTCACTTTCCCCCCGAGTCGATCCCCTCCTCTGCTCCCTCCCCCTCGCTCTTTCTCTCACTGGACCGAGCGGAGCCGTCGCCGCCACTCGCCGCCGACACGCTCCCCGCCGTTCCCTCGCCCCTCCGTCGTGCCGAGAAGCTCCGCGCCGTCGTCCTCATCCTCTCCGTCAAGCCATGCTTCGCCAGACGCCCTGTGGAGCCGCCATCGCCGTCGTCTTCAACCTCTAGCACCGGAGATTGCCGTCGCCGCTCCGTCGACTCCAGAGCCTCCCCTGAGCCGCTGAGCACGCCCGCCGAACCGCCGTGAGCTCTCCTCCGTTTCCCCTCTGTCCCCGCGCTCGATTTCCTCGCCGTAGCTCCGTTCCCCGCCATGGCCATATCTCCTCGCCACTGTCCATGTCGCCGCCCTCGCGCTAGCCGCCGCAGCTCGCCCCCGAGCACCTCACCGTGCTCCTGGTGCCACGAGGGTGCCGCAGAGCCCCTCGGGTGGCCTCCCCGTGCCCCGCAGCCCGCTCCCACTCGAAGCCGTGCTCCGGCCGCTGCCCCGAGCTCCGCTCCAGCAAGCTCCGGCCACCCCTCCTCCTCCTACCTGCCCCACCAGATGCGCGAGAGCCCGGGCTATGCTCCGGCGCCCTTAGCCGCCGCCCCCGTGGCCTGTAACGCGGATGCCGCCGCATCCTGAGGTCGCCGACGACGACCTCGCCGGCCTAACATGCGGGCCCGGCCTGCCAGGTGATTAACTTAAGGCTAATCACCACTTAACTAATCCCCGGCGTTGACAATGGGCCCCCGCGCCACTAATCTTAATTAGGTTAGAAATAACCCCCCTGATTAACTGTGACACCGACGTGTGGACCCCACACGTCAGGTTTGACCTGGTCAGCCGCGGTTGACTCGCTGATGTCATGCCACTGTCATGCTGACGCAGTTATTCATTTTCTGGTATTAAAATAAATCAGGAAATTCTAGAAAATGATATAAACTTCAAAAATTCATATAAACTCAACCGTAGCTCAGATTGAAATAATTTATATATGAAAAATTATCAGAAAAATTCAATCTATCCATCTATACCAGTTTCATGCATGATAAACTAACTTATACTTGCTGTATAGGTGAAACACATGAATGCCATTTATAAAGGCTTATTTTGGAGTTGCATTTGAATCTTTGGTTCAAATGGACTTCATGCAAATGAATTCTAGCTGCATTAGCTCAAACAACATCACATCTTCATGCCATGTTCATGCATCATATTGTTGCATATGATTGTGTTTTGATTGTCGACACCGTTCCTTCTCGATAGGTCCTGCTCCGGAGAGTGCTCCAGAGTACCTGTCTGTGGAGCAGTGCCCCCTGTTGATCTACCAGGCAAGCAAACCCCCTTGTTCATTTCGATACGATCCCACTCTCTCGCTCCTGCTCTCATTTATTGCATTAGGACAACAAGGATTCAACTGCTACTTTATGCTGCGGTAGTTGAACCCATTCCTCTGCATGACCTGTCATTGCCACAGTAAATGGTTGAAACCCACTAGCATGTGTAGGAGTTGATTGAGCCATGTTGTGTTCCTACCATGCCATGACTGCTATTGCTTAGAGTTGTGTCAGGTCTAGTTCATTAGGAATGAATTGGAGTGTTACGATATATTCTGGTGCCGAGAGTTAAGCGTGTGAACACGATTTGGTAAAGGTAGCGGTGAGAGGCCATGTAGGCGTACATGGTGGGTTGTCTCATTGGGACCGTCCTTAAGAACCGAGTTCTGTGTAAGTTGTCCAATGACTAGCTACTACCACACATTGGGCTCCGGCGCTCCAAGCTCTCTCGTCTTATTAACCAACTTGATCTCTGTCCAGGAGTCACAACTAGTCTCTGGTGTTTGTAGGTAGTGCTATTTTTCTACCGAGTGGCACCCGGCAGGGTGGGCTTGGGACAGACTAGGCACAGGTGGCACGGTGTACCAAGTGGCACCAGGATGGTGGGCTTGGGAACCCTCCTCGCATTGTTTGGGGCCGTGAGCGACACCCCGGCCGGATCTCCTTGCGGATGGAACCCGAATAGGCGATAAACCTGGACTAGAGTCTTGTGTGGTTAGTTAGGTCGTGGCCGACACCCTCGCCAGGCTTCCGCTTGAAGGTTGCCGAGATACATGATGTGTACATGGCGGTAAATGGAGAGAGCGTGTGTGAAGAAGTACACCCCTGCAGGGTTAACATGATCTATTCGAATAGCTGGGTCCGCGGTTATGGACTTCTTGGATGCTTACGTGGTACATAGACAACTTGAAGAGGATACTCTAAAATGCTCAATATAAGTGTGAGTGCTATGGATGGCTTCTCGTAGTGAGACGGGAATGAATCCATAGTGGTGTATTGAGGTGGTGATTAGTGGACTCGTGTGCGCTTTCTTACCTTAAAGAACTTACTCGTAGTCGTAAACAGGATAGCCACTGAGTCAAAGCTGGCTTGCACCCCACATTGCCTCCTTGATACTAATGCATGTATGATAGGATCTGATGTAAGTCTTGCTGAGTACCTTTGTACTCACGTTTCCTTAATTTATGTTTTGCAGATGAGACATCTGCCTCACTAGTAGTTCCGCTTGGACTTCGACGAGTAGCTTGTTACCTCAGCTACGATCTTGTACCCTTGGGAGGGTCTTGTAGATAGTGAGGCTTCTCAGCCTTTTTCTTTTGTAGTTGTCTGTACTCAGACATGTAATGCTTCCGTTGTTTGTATGCTCTGAATGATGGGTCATGAGACCCCTGTTTGTATTAAATGCTATGTGGCTCTTATGGGCCTTTATCTATATGAGTTATGTTGTGATGCCATGTTGTACATCACATACTTGCATGTTATGCATACGTGTAACGTGTATTGCTATGTGTGGGATCCGACAACCTAGTTGTCTATCCCTGGTAGCCTCTCTTATGGGGAAATGTAGTCTGGTGCTTCCACTGAGCCATGGTAGTCCGCTACAGCCCGGTTTACCGGAGTCCTGCTAGCCCAGCACTACTGCTCCGGAACACTTAGACTGGCCGGCATGTGATTCACTTCGTTCCTGTGTCTGTCCCTTCGGGGAAATGTCACGCAGTGACATCCGGAGTCCTGCTAGCCTGCTACAGCCCGGGTTCCCGGAGTCCTGTTAGCCCAGCTGCTACAGCCCGGATTCACACGCTGCTGACCGACATGCTCGATGTTGTTTCATGTATGCCTCTCCCCGTAAGTTAGTGCCACTTTGGGTTCACGACTAGTCATGTCGGCCTGGGTTCTCTGTCATATGGATGCTAGCGACACTGTCATATACGTGAGCCAAAAGGCGCAAACGGTCCCGGGCCATGGTAAGGCGACACCCATGGGAATACCGTGCGTGAGGCCGCAAAGTGATATGAGGTGTTACATGCTAGATCGGTGTGACTTAGAATCGGGGTCCCGACAATACCGTGATATCACAAAGGGTTCCAGAGACCCTACGCACACGTAGTAGCGCTGCAAATCATTTGTGATCTGTTGTATATCACCGACGGTTCAGCTACGATTGACGTATGCTTTCCGATGTGGATCGCACACTCTCATTTAGTTCAACCATGTGCGGACCAATTGCCAGGTTAAAACAAAAATATCCCATTTTGAATCGGCATGCAAAAAGCAAATTCACCACAATATTCAATTGAACAAATAATGTCCACAGGAAGAACATTCATCAGATTTCGCAACAATTGCAATTGAACATATGGTAGCAAAATTCCAATGATTTGTCCACACATATATGCATTACATAATTAATCATAGTATACGAAATACGAAGATCTCATCAGATGGAAAACAATGGATCCATGCGTATATGTTTAGCGGCTAACTCTTACTCAATGTTTCAGGAGAACGCATGTTGAAATCTTCATTATCACCAGTGGGATTGATGTAGTGATTCGGGAAGAAGTCGCTGATAAATCTCTGAACCATCAGCAATTCACCAGACGGGAGCGGTTCAGGGGTCCTCGGTTCTAAGATGAGCTGCAGTATATTTAAGATCAGAATGTGCCATATGAGTGAAGTAGAAGATATTAATTAAGATAGACTTACTGGTACTTATTCACGAGGATCGTCACACTATCAGCAGATTTGCACAATGGAGATCATGTGTCTGCAAACATAGTATCCACAAAGGTTGGTCCCTGCTTGTTGCTGAGGACACTGATTTTTTTGTACAGAATTAGTCATGTATTTGTCCTGTTAGGAACAACATAACCGGTGTTAGATGTATTATTTTTTCTTTGGACAAAAATAGAAACAGGTTTATTTAGAAGCTTGAACATTTGTCTAGCGTAAGAAAAGGTATTTGCAGACTATTGGATAAATTTTCCGAAAATAACGAATTTTGGTGTGTTACCGGAGAAATGATCTCATGCTGCAGAGGTAGTTCCCTCTTGAACAGGTTCCCTGGTTTAGTTTTCCACAATGCGAGCACACTGCAAATGAAGATGAATTTTGACAACATCAATTATTGAACCAGATATGAATGCAAATTAATTTCAAATCATAGAATTCAATACCTATCCATGAATCGCTGAAGATGCGTCAGATCCTGAGCGTTTGTTGACTCTCTGAGAGAATCCATGTAGTAAACTATGTTCTTGTTTGGAACAATGAATACCAATATCTAGTGATCACTACATATTAAGAAAGCCATGAACTTACGAATTATGTCGAAATCTGAAAGACAATCAGTGTATGCGTGGTTGTTTACTTGACTTCCCGTTCATGATATGGCCAGAGAAATGATTCTACATGGGACGTGTTTTCGAAGAGACGGACAACCGTGTTAATGGCCCAGTCCCGTAGGTCCTTACCATCTAATGTTGTGCCATTTGCTAATGCAGGATCTATGAAATACACACTCTCCTTTTTTCTTCTCTGCGCGTTCAATCCCTTGAGAGGAATAAAATGCAGTTAGTTGTTTATCATTTACAGCCTTGTATGGAGAAGTTGATCAGAGTTTGTTAAGTACTGACAAAATCAGTCATCTAACAAGAGTGGCATCGAGCTCGTTGAAGTTCAAGAAGAGATGTAAGTCCTTGAAACTCACATTGATGGAACCAGCATCGTGTCAGAAATGATCTCTGTTGTAGTGGACTAGCAAACCATGATGACCTGCTGACATTAGATCCATGTAATATTCATGTAACTCGCGGCAACTGGAGCTGCACTCATCAAAGTATTCACCAACAAGAAATGGCTGGCCATGGACATAATTGCGTGCTTCAAGTATGGCTGCTTTACTTTTAGCAAGCAACAACTCTACTTCTTCATCATTCATGCTCTCAGAAATAATATTACTCCCCGATTCGAACAACCTGCTGTTAATTTGGTTATGGGCGATGAGTTCTTTAAGTAAGAGGCAATCGTTCTCTTTCCTCTTCGCTCTCCCGCTGCGCTTCCTCTCGGGTGCAGCCTTTTTTGGCTGCTTCCTTCTTGGTACTTGAAGCATTTCTGGCAGAACGTCTGGTTGGCTGCAAGGTAGACTGCTGAGCAGATGGTGAAGCTTCAACGGACTGCTTAGCAGACAGTTTATCTATGCGGGACCGCTGAGCTGGTGGTGCTGCTGTGATGGACTGCTGAGCTGTAGGAGCAGAGGCATTGGACTGCTGACCATGCGTTGAAGCTATGTCGGGTTTCTGCGCAGGTGGTGCCAACTTGTCGGTGTGCTGAGGAGGCCGTGCCAACGCGTTGGTTCGCTGAGCGGGAAGTGCTAACACATTGGTATGCTGATCACGCAACTGCGGACCGACAGACTAATGAGCAGTCGGTTCTGGACCTACAAACTGCTTAGCAAGCGGTTCCGAAGCATCGAACTGCTTAGAAGTCCATTCCACCAGGTTGGTCTGCTGAGCATGTGCTGCTGCTGGGTCTCCCCCTGCTGCTTCAGCGGCCGACATCTGAAGCGGTGGTGCGTCTTCAGCAGTTGTAGGCCATGCGACTGGCTGCTCTGGGGTGGAGGATGACATGTCCTGTACGGCACAAAGTCGGGCCGGCTGATCATAGGTTGATGCATCAGCCGTCGGATTACGAGTATTAGGTTGTTTGGGGGAAGCACGTGAGAGTTGTTGTGGCAAGGAGAGCGTCACCGATTGAGGGCGACATTGCCGCGTCGAAGCCTCTTATTCTCCTTTACGGAGTCAGCAAGCTGGGCCCGAACATCTTTCAGTTCCACGCCCAGCTGGATATTGGCATCTTGGAGATTGTTTTTCTCCTGCCTAACCTTTTTAAGCACGTGCTCACCAGCCTTTAGCTGTCGTTGGGCATGCGGCTCATTCCCTATCATGACCTCCGGATTCACTCCGGAGTCATCTGCAGAATCTATTATTAGATTTGCTTGCATGCCGCATACTATCTGGTACCTGTCATTCTTTGCAATAGAGACAAGTGTTACCAGAGGGGGCCTTCTCGGACTCCTTCAGCGCGGCAACTGCGGCCCGTAGCTGGGCTTTGCACTCTTCCAGCTCTTGAGACAATTGGGTATTGTTCTCTGTAAGAACCTGCACAAATAATGATCCTTAAATCAGTTGTGTCAACTGTTTCAAGTCTCAGGGGCTACTGACATATATAATTATCAGATTTTTCTTACCCGTATATCCTTTACATACTGGTTCGTAGCTCTAGCAAGACCATTTTGAGCAGCTCGGATGTACGCGTCTCCTGAGTTGAAGGCATCAAACGCCTCTTGGGAGAAACAAGCGTCACGGAGTACGGCCTGGCGACGCCTGTGATTCATAGCGCTCTCCACTTCAGAATTTGTAGCGGATAGCCTATCCGCATCCTCTGTAGGAGGAACATCCAGCGTTCGCCGCATGTTAGCGTCCGCCTCTATGTCTGGCTCTGGAGCCTGACTGGTGGAGGCGTGACCGGCAGCCCTTCCGGATATAGTCCGGCGAGTGTTTTTCCTACTAGGAAACATGGACGTTATTATATTTTAAAAGACGACAACCATGGAGCGGGGTTTTGTTTCATACCTCTGCAATGGCGTCTCAGTCCTGACCGCCTTCCTTTTAAGCCTACCTGGCTTCGGTGCCCCTTGTTGGTGAGTCACTGCGGGTTCGGCATGGCGTCCCGAGGGCCTTCCCTGTAACACACCATATGTGTGCAATAGGTGAAGTGCAGAAAAGGGGATCTTTCTCGGAAGTTGGGACTCCGGTTTTACTTACATGCGACGCAGGGAGTAGTCCAGGATAATCGGCTATAATGGCCACCATGGCATCATCGCAGCTCAATTGATAGAACTTCCTATCAATCAACTCCACAAATATGTCCGGATCCTCTTCGAGTCCGGGGTCGAGGGCCCGGTCAGGGTCCTCTGGTTGTGGAGGCGGGCTGTGGACCTCCCTCACAGCTTTTCGCAGCTCCTGCTATGAAATAGCAAGGTAAATATTCATGACAAAGAATGCGGGAAGGTCTGGAGTAAAAAGTAGCTGCTCACCCAGCTTGGGGGGTTGTACATGGAGAACCCATCCCGTGGTTTGATACGAATGAACTCCTCTTCCTCTCCTTTGTATAAACCGGACAGTATTTTCGCTAGAGCAGCGACGGAGTCCGGACCTTTACGACTGCAGCGGGTGGCATCGTCTTCTCCATTGAAGTGCCACATAGGGTGTCCACAATATTGAAGTGGCTGCACCCCCCGCATTATACATATGGACATAACCTCGACTATTGTCAATCCTGATTTGGCCAGCATTTGTATCCGGCCCATCAGGTAAAGGACCTCTCTGTTATCTTCCTCCTGGGGGCTCCGAGGGCGCCAGCTGCGGCGTTTCTTCAAAGGAGCATTATTAAACTCAGGAAGGCCCATCCGAACAGGGTCCGGAAGGGGGACGTCCTCCATATAAAACCACTCCGAAGGCCAATCTTCAGACGTTTTCTTCGGAGTACCGGACATATATCCGGTCCCGGCGATGCGCCATATCTCGGCTCCGCCCACTTGATATATCGACCCCTCTTGTGTACGGGGTACGAGGCAGAACAGCCTCTTCCATAGCTCGAAATGAGCTTCGCAGCCCAGAAACAGCTCGCAAAAGGCGACATAGCCAGCGATGTGTAATATGGAGGCGGGAGTAAAAATGTGCAGCTGGAGGCCGTAGAACTCCAGGAGCCCACGGAGGAATGGATGAATTGGAAATCCAAGCCCTCTTAATAAGTAAGGGACAAGGCATACCCGCTCCCTTTGGATGGGTCGGTAAAGCTCTCCGCTTGCTCCCCGCCATTGTAGGTGGCAAGCCCGGCTCGAACGGGGACCATATACGCTGGAGGGAGAAATCCCTGGGTCTGTAACTCTACTAATTGACTGTGCGGGACGGAACACTTCTTCCAATTGCCGGGCTTAGGGCTACGGGAGCGAGAGGAGGAGCTGCGATGGTCGCCCATGTTGGAATGGATTTTTTCCAGGTGCGCTCCGATGGATACTCGCTGTGGGAGGATGGTGTGATCTGGATATGAGAATCCCCGTCTCTTTAATAGGTGATTTGCCTACATGGCTAGGGTGACAAATGTAAAAATGCCCCAACTTCTCGCATTCGCTCGACGCTTGGAGGATATCCATTATTAGGCGCGGAAGCCAAGGAGTGCAACATTTATGGGAAGTCAGACACTACTCAAACAGGTATTCAGAATTTGGAGAAGAACCCGCCTTGCAATGCTGAAGACAATCTGCGCGCCGGACTCATCGCCATTGAAGCCTGGTTCGGGGGCTACTGAGGGAGTCCTGGATTAGGGGGTCCTCGGACAGCCGGACTATATCCTTTGGCCGGACTGTTGGACTATGAAGATGCAAGATTGAAGACTTCATCCCGTGTCCGGATGGGACTCTCCTTGGCGTGGAAGGCAAGCTTGGCAATACGGATATGTAGATCTCCTCCCATGTAACCAACTCTGTGTAGCCCTAGCCCCCTCCGGTGTCTATATAAACCGGAGGGTTTAGTCCGTAGGACAACAACAATCATACCATAGGCTAGCTTCTAGGGTTTAGCCTCTACGATCTCGTGGTAGATCAACTCTTGTAATACTCATATCATCAAGATCAATCAAGCAGGAAGTAGGGTATTACCTCCATCGAGAGGGCCCTAACCTGGGTAAACATTGTGTCCCCGCCTCCTGTTACCATCCGCCTTAGACGCACAGTTCGGGACCCCCTGCCCGAGATCCGCCGGTTTTGACACCGACAACACTCCCCGAGCCTTATACTTCTAGGATCCTTGGCAAAGTCTTCAAACTTGTTATCGATTAATTCCCACTGAGCCCCATCTTTCGGGTGCCTCATAAACTTCTCTGCAATTCGCTCATCATGATGCCAACGCAACCTCTTTGCCTCTCTAGGGTTTGCAAACAAACGCCTTGATGACCCACAAGTATAGGGGATCTATCGTAGTCCTTTTGATAAGTAAGAGTGTCGAACCCAACGAGGAGCAGAAGGAAATGACAAGTGGTTTTCAGCAAGGTATTCTCTGCAAGCACTGAAATTACCTGTAACAGATAGTTTTGTGATAAGATAAATCGTGACGGGTAACAAGTAATAAAAGTAAACAAGGTGCAGCAAGGTGGCCAATCCTTTTTATACAAAGGACAAGCCTGGACTAACTATTATATAAAGCAAAGCACTCCCGAGGACACATGGGTTGTTGTCAAGTTAGTTTTCATCATGCTCATATGATTTGCGTTTGTTACATTAATAATTTGATATGTGGGTGGACCAGTGCTTGGGTGCTGCCCTTCCTTGGACAAGCCTCCCACTTATAATTAACCCCTCTCGCAAGCATCTGCAACTATGAAAGAAGAATTAAGGTAAACCTAACCATAGCATGAAACATATGGATCCAAATCAGCCCCTTACGAAGCAACGCATAAACTAGGGTTTAAGCTTTTGTCACTCTAGCAACCCATCATCTACTTATTACTTCCCAATGCCTTCCCCTATCCAAATAATGGTGAAGTGTCATGTAGCCGACGTTCACATAACACCACTAGAGGAAAGACAACATACATCTCATCAAAATATTGAACGAATACAAAATTCACATCATTACTTATAACAAGACTTCTCCCATGTCCCCGGGAACAAAAGTAACTACTCACAAAGCATATTCATAATCATAATCAGAGGATTATTAATTATCATTAAGGATCCGAACATATGATCTTCCACCAAATAAACCAACTAGCATCAACTACAAGGAGTAATCAACACTATTAGCAACCCACAGGTACCAATCTGAGGTTTTGGGACCAAGATCGAATACAAGAGATGAACTATGGTTTGAGAGGAGATGGTGATGGTGAAGATGTTGATGGACATTGACCCCCCCCCCCTCGATGAGAGGATCATTGGTGATGACGATGGCGGTGATTTCCCCCTCCCGGAGGTATGTTTCAATGGCAGAACAACTTCACCAGAGCCCTTGATTGGTTCTGCCCAGGTTCCGCCTCGAGACGACGGCGCTTCGTCCTGAAAGCTTCCTTCTGATTTTTTCCATGTCAAAACACACCATATAGCCAAATATGGGCACCGGAGGCCTGCTAGGGGGGCCACAAGGACAGGGGGCGCGCCCCCCGATCTTGTGAATGACTGGTGGCCCCCTCTGGTTCTTTCTTCGCCCAATATATTTTACATATTCCAAAAACATGCTCCGTGAAGTTTCAGGACTTTGGAGTTGTGCAGAATAGGTCTCTAATATTCGCTCCTTTTCCAGTCCAGAATTCCAGCTGCCGGCATTCTCCCATTTCATGTAAACCTTATAAAATAAGAGAGAAAAGGCATAAGTATTGTGATATAATGTGTAATAACAGCCCATAATGCAATAAATATCAATTTAAAAGCATGATGCAAAATGGACGTATCAACTCCCCCAAGCTTAGTCCTCTCTTGTCCTCAAGCGAAAGCCGATATCGATAAATATTTCCACCTGTTTAGAGATAGAGGTGTCGATAAAATAAAATATGGACATGAGGGCATCATGATCATCTTTAGAATAGCAACATATAATGCCATATAATTTCTCATGCTAAAGTAACAATTCGTTCACAAGGTAAAGTATGAATCAGAAACTTCATTGAAAACTAACAAACTATGATCTCAGTCATTGGAGCAATTGCAATCTATCATCACATCAGAAAGAGTTAATTCAAGAGCTTTTTAGCAAGTACACATTCTCAACTATCATATAATCTTTCACAATTGCTAACACTCACGCGATACTTATGGGTTCAAAGTTTCAATCGGACACAGAGAAAGATAGGGGCTTATAGTTTCGCCTCCCAACCTTTTACCTCAAGGGTAATGTCAACAACAATACTTTATGAAAACCTTGAAGGAAATATGCCCAAGAGGCAATAATAAAGTTGTTATTTTATATTTCCTTATATCATGATAAATGTTTATTATTCATGCTAGAATTGTATTAACCGGAAACTTGATACATGTGTGGATACATAGACAAAACACCGTGTCCCTAGTAAGCCTCTACTAGACTAGCTCGTTAATCAAAGATGGTTAAGTTTACTAACCATTGACATGTGTTGTCATTTGATGAATGGGATCACATCATTAGGAGAATGATGTGATGGACAAGACCCATCGTTAGCTTAGCATATTGATCGCTCAGTTTTATTGCTATTGCTTTCTTCATGGCATATACATATTCCTTTGATTATGAGATTATGCAAAACCCGGATACCGAAGGAATACCTTATGTGCTATCAAACGTCAAAACGTAACTGGGTGATTATAAAGATGCTCTACCGGTATCTCCGAAGGTTTTTGTTGGGTAGGCATAGATCGAGATTAGGAATTGTCACTCCGAGTATCGGAGAGGTATCTCTGGGCCCTCTCGGTAATACACATCATAAGAAGCCTTGCAAGCAATGTGACTAATGAGTTAGTTGTGGGATGATGTATTATGGAACGAGTAAAGAGACTTTCTGGTAACGAGATTGAACTAGGTATGATGATGCCGACGATCGAATCTCGGGCAAGTAACATACCGATGACAAAGGGAATAACGTATGTTGTCATTACGGTACGACCAATAAAGATCTTCGTAGAATATGTGGGAACTAATATGAGCATCCAGGTTCCGTTGTTTGTTATTGACTGGAGAGGTGACTCGGTCATGTCTACATAGTTCTCGAACCCGTAGGGTCCGCACGCTTAACGTCCGATGACGATTTTGTATTATATGAGTTATGTGATTTGGTGACCGGATGTTGTTTGGAGTCCCGGATGAGATCATGGACATGACGAGGAGTCTCTAAATGGTCGAGAGGTAAAGATTCATATATAGGACGATGATATTCGGACACCGGAAGTGTTCTGGGGGAACCGAGTACATATCGGGTCACCGGAAGGGGTTTCGGGCATCCCCCCGGCAACTACATGGGCCTGATGGGCCAAGAAGGGGACAGACCAGCCCCTAGGGGGCTGGTGCACCCCATGTAGGCCAAAATAAGGGGGAAGGAAAGAGGAGAAGAGGGAAAGGAAGGGGAGGGATTCGGCCCCCCCTTCCTTCTCTCCTCCCTCCTCCTTCCTCCCCCCTCCGGATGAATATGGAAAGGGGGGAGGCCGAATTGGGAGGCGCCCAAGTAGGATTCCTCCTACTTGGGGCGTCCCGTTGGCTGCCTCTCCTCCCCTCCAACCTGTATATATGTTGGGGGGCAACCATTGATTCCTAGTCGTGTGCGGTGCCCCCCTCCACAGTTTACGCCTCCGGTCATATTGTCATAGTGCTTAGGCGAAGCCCTGGGTCGATCACTTCACCATCACCGTCACCATGCCGTCGTGCTGACAAAACTCTCCCTCGAAACTTTGCTGGATCAAGAGTTCTAGGGACGTCATCGAGCTGAATGTGTGCAGAACTCGGAGGTGTCGTACGTTCGGTGCTTGATCGGTCGGAACGAGAACAAGTTCGACTACATCAACCGCGTTGTCAAACACTTCCGCTTTCGGTCTACGAGGGTACATGGACACACTCTCCCCCTCTCGTTGCTATGCATCTCCTAGATAGATCTTGCGTGAGCGTGGGAATTTTTTTGAAATTGCATGCTACGTTCCCCAATAGTGGCATCCGAGCCATGTCTATGCTTAGATGATATTCACGAGTAGAACACAAAGAGTTGTGGGCGGTGATCATCATACTGCTTACCACCAATGTCTTATTTTGATTCAGCGGTATTGTTGGATGAAGCGGCCAGACCAACCTTACATGACCACGTTCATGAGACCAGTTCCGCTGACAGACATGCAACTAGTTTTGCATAAAGGTGGCTGGCGGGTGTCTGTTTCTCCAACTTTAGTTGAATCAAATTTGACTGCGGCCGATCCTTGTTGAAGGTTAAAACAGCAAACTTGATAAATCAATGTTGTGGTTTTGATGCGTAGGTAAGAACGGTTCTTACTAGAAGCCCGTAGCAGCCACGTAAAACTTGCAACAACAAAGTAGAGGACGTCTAACTTGTTTTTGCAGGGCATGTTGTGATCTGATATGGTCAAGACATGATGTGATATACGTTATTGTATGAGATGATCATGTTTTGTAAAAGTTATCAGCAAATGGCCGGAGCCTTATGCTTGTTGCTTTATTGTATGAAACGCAAGCGTCATGTAATTGCTTTACTTTATCACTATGCGTTAGCGATAGTTGTAGAAGCAATAGTTGGCGCGACGACCACGACGCTACGATGGAGATCAAGGTGTCAAGCCGGTGACGATGGAGATCATGACGGTGCTTTGGAGATGGAGATCAAAGGCACAAGATGATGATGGCCATATCATGTCACATGTTTTGATTGCATGTGATGTTTATCTTTTATGCATCTTATTTTACTTAGTACGGCGGTAGCATTATAAGATGATCCCTTACTAAAAATCAAGGTATAAGTGTTCTCCCTGAGTATGCATGATTATCTCTACGAAACACTTGGCAATCTACTTCAGTAAATAGGACATTGAAACCAAAGTCAGCAAGTCTAGATACGGAAAGTAAATTATAGCCAAGAGATCCAACGAGCATAACATTTTGTATGGAGCTATCATGTGAGATGGCCACCTTACCAAGGCCAACCACCTTACCCTTTGAGTTATCACCAAAGGTGACATACTTTCTGTAGCGACCCGACCTCAGACGGTCAAGTCTCTGTGCTTAAGTGTCATCCTTGGATCGGTATGCTGACACACACAGTACTCGAGGATTTATAACAGAGGTAAATCACATGTATAAAGTAACGTAAATACTATTACCTCAATCCATATAGCGGAAGTAACAACAAGGTTGTGGATTCCCATCAACACCAACGGCAAAGTTGAGTGTAGACATCGTAACCCTAACGTATCACTTACTCGTCGTAAGAATCCTGCAACATGAGACGTTGCAGCCACATAGGGTCAGTACATTGAATGTACTGGCAATTTCACACTGTAGAGCAATGATGAACAATGAATATCACTACATGCATATTTGGCTAGTGGAGGCTCTAAGTTTAATTTTTCCATAAAGCTAATTTTTCCCTACAACAAAGGAATATATTTTATTTAACTACAAAGTTTGTTCAAAATATTGAGAAGGTTCCTCCAACTCAATCCCAAAATAATAATTATCAACCCAACAAATTAATTAAGTAATGTGATGAGATCAACATGATAATTCAAGAACCAGATACTCAAGATGTCCATAACTGGGGACACGGCTAACCATGATTAGTTTGTACACTCTGCAGAGGTTTGCACACTTTTCCCCACAAGACTCGATCTCCTCCGTTGGATTTCTCGCACTACATGGTGTTTGAGAAATGGATGACCGAGACACGATCTTTCAGAAACAATAACTCTAACCCTGGGTAGACAGTACTAACCTACATCCCCTACATCTGCTAGCCTACCACTGGAAGAGGTCATGCAACATACTCAACTATTCTAGAGCCCATAATAGCTTGTGGCTGCACACGGAAGTTTCTATCATGAATAATCTTATGATCCCTTTGAGCCTGGGTGGCGAACCATAGGATGATCACACGGGTCCCCCGGGATATCCTAGGACAACACTAGATTCTCCAGGTGCCCGCAACCAATCCACCCAGATGTGTATTTAAGTAGCCACCTTAAGTAAACCATTTATTAACAATCTCACAACTGTCATGGATACACTCAAACCCAATCCACATCTACGAGCATAGCATGGCAATATAAGCATAGCATAGAAGTAACTCCCAAGGGTTTGGTAATAAAGGGCCAATAGGTTCTACCTCATCATCTACTTCCCAATACCCACAAGTTAAATCACATCCTAATCATGCAGTGTTGGAGGATTGTAACTAATGCATAAAAAACTGGGTAATGAAAAGTATGATCAAAGTGTGAACTTCCCTTGTACTGTTGATGTAGATGATGCGCACTCATAACTCCTGATAGTTCTACTCATCACACTCCGATCAATCTATCGTGAGCAAGCAATAGTAACCACACATAAGCAATCAAGCAAAAGAATCGAAGAAAAGATCTCGGAAAACTTTGAAAACAAGCAATTAACTCTTGCAACAGAAAACAATTTCTAACAGTACCAAAATTGGGTGAATTTGGCCTTATCAGAAAGTTTAGGTCAAGAGCTTCGGTTTGCAAAAAGCATCATCTCAAACGGAGTTATAAAACTCAAGTTACGATCAAACGAAGTTCTAATACAAATCTGTTTGAATTCAAATTTTAAAACTTTCCAAAATATGTTTAAGTTGTTTTACTGGATAGAGGGCATCATAACGAAGAAGTGGGCGTTGGTTTCGTTGGATTTGGACAAACGAGTAAAGTAGTGATCGTTTGAAGATCACGGGCTAAACTTTAAAAATAAAACTATGGATAGGTCCCTGACTAAAACTAACAGAAAAAAGAAAAGACTAAATAACGAATGTTCATTTATCTAGTCTAAACAGCGGACGTTCGTTGTATAATAAAACCAAAAAATGGATCTAGGGTTTTCTTTGAAAAATCGATCTAGGTTTTTTTCTAAAAAAGACAGAAAAACCGGCGGCTTTCGTGGCGGTTTTTACCAATGACGGCGGGGACGGCGAGACGAACGGCGGCGGCGGCAGGCGCGACTGCGGATGGTGGCTCCGGCGACGGCGGGCGACGCAGGCGGAGTGCGGCGGCGCGGGGCGGCGGACGGCGGCGAGTGCGGCACGGCGGCGGTGATGCGGGTGCAGCGACGGCGGACAACGCGACGGTGATCTGCGGCGGCGGGACGCGAGAGGCAGCGCGGCGCTGCGAGGGAGGAGACAGAGGCGGGGCCTGGGGCCGCTTTTTAAGGAGGGAGAGGAGGCGCGAGGCGTGGGGAAGGGGCAAGAGAAGGCCGGCGGCGGCACGGAGGCGGCGACGATGCCGTGGCGGCTCGGGACTCCGTCCCGAGCTCGGGGACGAGCGGGGCGCTGCGCTGGGCCGGCTGGGCCGCGGCCTCGCGACTGGGCCGACCCGGTCCGGTCGGTCCTAACTTTTTTTTATAATTATTTTTTTTACATTTTTTCAGACAAACAAAAATAATAAAAACAAAATAAATAAGAATATTATATAGGCATATAATATATCAAAATTTGCAGAAAAAGATTTTCTACAACATGAACATTATTATAGCTTCAAATAAAATCCACAAAATTTTAAATAAAGCAAACAGTGCTACAGCTCTAATAAAATCCAATAAAAATCATTTTAAAAATACCAAAATGATTTCAAATTCATTTCTCTTCAATTTTCTATTGTAGGGAATCATGTTACCATATTTTCCATATATTTTCTTTTTGGAGAAAAATAATTTGAATAAAAACCAAATAACCCCAAATTGAAAATAATTTCAATGGGACTTTGAATTTTAATTCTTTTAAAACTTCCAACTCATATTTCATATGTTTTGAAGCAGCCATTTTATCTTCTCTCATGAAAATCATTGAGTTGCATAAAGTTTCTAAATTTGAATTATTTCCAAATGGAATTCAAATCTTTTCAAAACCCTTTTCATTTATTTAAATGGAAGAAGTCATGTCATCTTCTCTCTAGGGTTTTTTATTTTGAAAAGAATTTGAATTCACAGAGATCATAAATGCAAAAATGAAAGTTTGGGAAAGTCCTTTTATTCCTTCTCATTTAATTTTCAAAAGTTTCAAATTTCACTCACTTTCAGTCAATAAATCACACAACAATCAAACAAACAATCAAAACTATTTATTTATTATAACATTCCAAAATTTAGAATTTTGGGATGTTACAAATCTACCACCCTTAAAATGAATCTCTTCCTCGAGATTCGGAGAGGCTAGCAAGAAATAGGTTAGGTCTGGGGGTCTTATCAAAATCCATCAACCGTCTCAGGGGGTCTGGGGTGCTTCCACCCTTAGAAGCATGGTTACGGTTCCATCAAAACTCATACACTTCATCCTTATTGTTGGCAGGGTTGGTTTTCTCAGATTCTCGGGAAAATTCCTTCTCTAGCTCTTCCGGTAGTGGCATAACCTTTTTCTCAATTCTTTTGTCCTTTCATCTTGGTAAGGTTATTCCAAGACTGGGTCTTCTTAGCTGACGGGTCTGGCGCCAATACTCAACAAATATCGATATCTCATGGTGGTCATCAATTTATGGTTTCTCCTGCAGGAAATGGGTCTGGGTTGAACCTCACCGTATGACCTACGGTTGGCAACAACTGCCTGGTACAAGGGAAAAAATTGGCATACCATTCTAGGGTTCCAACAAGGTTTTGATTCGTCGTCTCTCTACTATAGGTAAGTCACTCAGATTTACCATCCCACATAGCAAGGCGAATAATAAGAGTAAGTCGGTATGGTGATCAATCCATCCCGCACCCAAATCATTACCTTGTATATGGTTTAGCGAATCTCGTATTCTAACACTCGGTCATCCTCACAAGCATTGTAGAATTTCTCTTGTCGATGAACTGGGTTCGGATAAATCCATTGATTCTGCAAGCC
This sequence comes from Aegilops tauschii subsp. strangulata, assembly GCF_002575655.3. Classification (NCBI taxonomy): domain Eukaryota; kingdom Viridiplantae; phylum Streptophyta; class Magnoliopsida; order Poales; family Poaceae; genus Aegilops; species Aegilops tauschii. The sequence continues at coordinate 411,013,120 of NC_053037.3, read as the reverse complement.
CAACAAACATCTATCGTTCCTTCACAACTCTCAGATTTTACGTTACTCCTATAAGATCGTATGTTGATAAAATCATATCCTCTTCCAGGGTTTTTCCTTCAGCAAGAGTGTGCTTGCTTCTTGGCAGGTCCTGGGGCCTGTGGGTTATGGGCCATCTCATCACTTGTAAACCTTGAACTCTTCTCCGGGGGCAACTGATCACTATTCCAACATCCAGCTTCCTAGCATTCTTAAATCCATCCAATTGTATTGTCTCCCTTCCTTCTATTGGTACCCAACTAAGACGTGATTACTCAGACTCATCATGGAGTTACAATCGCTCCATATTACCAACACTCTACCTCCTTTGTATCCAATAGTACTTCATCCCTTCATATTCTTCGGGCATCCCACATATCGAGATAAAAATCGTACTTATGAGGTCCACTCCGTGGAACATCATTATCCTTTCCAGGGGTCAAATCTCCTCACAGGGTACTACCACCCTTAAAATGCACAAATTCTTCCATAGACCATATTTTCTCATATCCTCGAAAATGGTCAAACTCTTTCTTCATAGAGTAACTCTCATAAAATCCAAATCAGTACCAACGATGTTAACTTTATTGATTCTCCAACGATTACAATCCCCTGCATTTCCATCACATGCCTCAACTCAACACCTCAATATAAAAGAAAAGTTCTCACTACTACTACTACATTTCTTCTGTTGCAAACTCAACTATCTAGCACAAGCTTCCTTCTCTTTGGGGCAATCTCTGGCAAAGTGCCCTACTTCATTACAACAGAAACATATTACTTCTGACGAGTCTCGAGGTTTCCTCATGATTACATAGCCTCCTTGGGTCCTCGGCTTCCTTTTTGGGCAACTGCTAAAGTAGTGCCCTGACTCCTTGCACCTGAAATAGGTGATATGACTCAGGTCCTTCCTGGAATCCAATCTACTTCTCTTCCTGGACTTTTCTGTTCCAATCAGGGCTTCTATTTCCTGTGGGTCATACTCTACTTCCTCTGTCGGGAATTCTACTAGATCCCCATTCAGACAATTTTGGGAGATGTGTCCTTCTTCTCCACATGAATAGCATGACTTGGTGCAAGGTCTAATTGGTTCTTCTTTAGGTGTTTCCTCCACCTCTTCCTTCATCACAGGTTCTTCTAAAATTTCCATGGGGACTCCTTTCATTGCTTCTTTCTTCTGCTGGATGGTTCTTTGTACCATGGGGTAAAGGTGACACTGAGCAGGGTAGTGGGTAGTTCCTTCACACAAGAAACAAGTAATCTGACAAGTTGGGCATTCTTCAGCTGTGTGACTTCCTTCACAATGAGGGCATTCACCCTTGTGTTCTTTATGGGTGTGTCCTATTTCTCCACAGAGCTTGCATGCACAAGGTTTCTTCATATCACTTCCATAAGGCTTCAATTTCTGGGACACAAACCGAGACTTTGGCAATGTCAACTTAAATTCTTTCCAAGTGGTTACTCCTTTCCCTCCATTGATGGTTTGGTACATCCTCCACCAAGTAGCAACACCTCTTTCAAACACTGCAGAGCATGCTGGGTCATATCCTTTCCGGCTACAGAGTTATTCTTCATGTGATCCTCCATGTTCTGAATCCATGGGTCCGTCTCCAATTAACTTATCAGTCCCGGAAATGTGAGTTCATCTCCATTCATCCTCTATTGGTTCCATGGGTATTGGGGTGGGATAATAGAGATAGAGAGGGATGCACAAAAGTTTTGAAAAGACAGATTTTATTTGTGGCTGTCGGAAAAACATCAAACAAATGATAGCTCACAATCGTCGCATCTAACGTAGGTATATAACAGGGGTTTGGTCTTCTAAAGGCCAATAAATCTTCGAAGTCGTCAAACTCTTCGATTCTTGTTCATGTCTCCGATTGGCTCCTTCTGATCGTGCTTGTCCTTCTTAAGTTCTTTTGCCAGATCATCTCTGTTGACGCGAAGTCTCTTATGACGTCCTTTATTATTTCTAGAGTTGTGTTCCAAACTTCTGGATTTCAACATCCTTGGCTTGAACCATGGTCCTACTATCCTTCAGTTCCTGACGAATCTCCGGTGTCTCGAGGTTTTACTCCTCTAGCTTGGCTACTTCCAACTTCTGGGTCCTGAGTTCTTCACAAAATGTTTCCTTGTCAAATACGGCGTCCTGAAGGTTCATCTTAAAATTCTTGGTGTAATACTCCTGATCCTGGCGATACACCAGCTAAGGTTAAAACTTCATCTTTTGCTTATAAGTGCTTCATTAGCCCTTTTGTCATCCAATCCTTCCGAAGAAATGCATGCTTAACTCAACACGGTAATGATAGCATGAGCAAGCGATAACATCATGGATAGCCATGTCTATGCCCATGTTACTGCCATGAGTTCTCATTCCATAATTGATCTCTCCTGCCTTAGGGTTTTCTTGACAAAAACTTTGAGTTTTAACGCTCCATGTTCCGGTCTTTCTTCGACACATCTTGATTTCGGGTATTGACAGCTTTAACAGTCTGACAAGTTCCATAAGGGTAGCCTTCCTAGGTCATACTAATCTGGAGATTCTTTAGAGCCTTCAAATTCTCCTAGTCTTTGGAGTCTTCAACCGTTGTAGTTTCCATTATTATAATGTACGGTAAATCCTCTTCATTCCGAAGTGGTCTTAATTGTCTGATATCTCCTTGGAGTGGTCTCATCAGGTGAATCTTCACGTGGTCAAAAGGGGAAAGGGGTATAGTCTAACTAAAAGGGAATACTTGAATAAGCTCGGAAGAGAAGAGAGGTAGAAGATATTTTTTGAAAACGAAGTTTGTAGAGAAAATTTTTCCTATGGGCTTGCCAGTTTCTAGGGTCACGTCCTACAGTCAACATGTGCTCTGATACCATCTTGTAGCGACCCGACCTCGGACGGTCAAGTCTATGTGCTTAAGTGTCATCCCTGGATCGATATGTTGACACACACAGTACTCAAGGATTTATAACAGAGGTAAATCACATGTATAAAGTAACGTAAATACTATTACCTCAATCCATATAGCGGAAGTAACAACAAGGTTGTGGATTCCCATCAACACCAACGGCAAAGTTGAGTGTAGACATCTTAACCCTAACGTATCACTTACTCGTCGTAAGAATCCTACAACATGAGACGTTGCAGCCACATAGGGTCAGTGCATTGAATGTACTGGCAATTTCACACTGTAGAGCAATGCTGAATAATGGCTATCACTACATGCATATTTGGCTGGTGGAGGCTCTAAGTTTAATTTTTGCATAAAGCTAATTTTTCCCTACAACAAAGGAATATATTTTATTTAACTACAAAGTTTGTTGAAAATATTGAGAAGGTTCCTCCAACTCAATCCCAAAATAATAATTATCAACCCAACAAATTAATTAAGTAATGTGATGAGATCAACATGATAATTCAAGAACCAGATACTCAAGATGTCCATAACCGGGGACACGGCTAACCATGATTAGTTTGTACACTCTACATAGGTTTGCGCACTTTTCCCCACAAGACTCGATCTCCTCCGTTGGATTTCTCGCACTACATGGTGTTTGAGAAACGGATGACCGAGACACAGTCTTTCAGAAACAATAACTCTAACCCTGGGAAGAGATCATGCAACATACTCAACTATGCTAGAGCCCATAATAGCTTGTGGCTGCACACGGAAGTTTCTAGCATGAATAATCTTATGATCGTTTTGAGCCTGGGTGGCGAACCATAGGATGATCACACGGGTCCTCCGGGATAACCTAGGACAACACTGTATTATCCAGGTGCCCGCAACCAATCCACCCAGATGTGTATTTAAGTAGCCACCTTAAGTAAACCATTTATTAACAATCTCACATCTGTCATGGATACACTCAAACCCAATCCACGTCTACGAACATAGCATGGCAATATAAGCATAGCGTAGAAGTACCCCAAGGGTTTGATAATAAAAGGGTAATAGGTTCTACCTCATCATCTACTTCCCAATACCCACAAGTTAAATCATATCCTAATCATGCAGTGTTGGAGGATTGTAACTAATGCATAAAACTAGGTAATGAAAAGTATGATCAAAGTGTGAACTTGCCTTGTACTGTTGATGTAGATGATTCGCACTCATAACTCCTGATAGTTCTACTCGTAACACTCCGTTCAATCTATCGTGAGCAAGCAATAGTAACCACACATAAGCAATCAAGCAAAAGAATCGAAGAAAAGATCTCGGAAAACTTTGAAAACAAGCAATTAACTCTTACAACATAAAACAATTTATAACAGTACTAAAATTGGGTGAATTTGGCCTTATCAGAAAGTTTAGGTCAAGAGCTTCGATTTGCAAAAAGAATCATCTCAAACGGAGTTATAAAACTCAAGTTACGATCAAACAAAGTTCAAATACAAATCTGTTTGAATTCGAATTTTAAAACTTTCAAAAATATGTTTAAGTTGTTTTACTGGATAGAGGGCATCATAACTAAGAAGTGGGTGTTCGTTTCGTTGGATTTGGACAAACGAGTAAAAAGTAGTGATCGTTTGAAATTAAACTACGGATAAAGGGCATCATAACGAAGAAGGGGCTAAACTTTAAAATTAAACTACGGATAGGTCCCTGACTAAAACTAATAGAAAAAGAAAAGACTAAATAACGAACGTTCATTTATCGAATCTAAACAGCGGACATTCGCTGTATAATAAAACCAAAAACGGATCTAGGGTTTTCTTAAAAAACCAATTTAGGGTTTTAAAAAATGACAGAAAAACCGGCGGCTTTCGTGGCGGTTTTTACCAATGACGGCGTCGACGGCGAGATGAACGGCGGCGATGTCGGGCGCAGCTACGGATGGTGGTTCCGGCGACGGCGCTTGCGGCGCGTGGCGGCGGACGGCGGCGGCGATGCGGGTGCAGCGGCGGCGGACTGTGTCGGTGTCAAAACCGGCGGATCTCGGGTAGGGGTCCCGAACTGTGCGTCTAAGGCGGATGGAACAGGAGGCGGGGGACACGATGTTTACCCAGGTTCGGGCCCTCTCGATGGAGGTAATACCCTACTTCCTGTTTGATTGATCTTGATGATATGAGTATTACAAGAGTTGATCTACCACGAGATCGTAGAGGCTAAACTCTAGAAGCTAGCCTATGGTATGATTCTTGTTGTCCTACGGACTAAACCCTCCGGCTTATATAGACACCGGAGGGGCTAGGGTTACACAGAGTCGGTTACAAGGGAGGAGATCTACATATCCGTATTGCCAAGCTTGCCTTCCACGCCAAGGAGAGTCCCATCCGGACACGGAACGAAGTCTTCAATCTTGTATCTTCATAGTCCAACAGTCCGGCCAAAGGATATAGTCCGGCTGTCCGAGGACCCCCTAATCCAGGACTCCCTCAGTATCCCCTGAACCAGGCTTCAATGTCGAAGACAATCTGCGCGCCGGACTCATCGTCATTGAAGCCAGGTTCAGGGGCTACTGAGGGAGTCCTGGATTAGGGGGTCCTTGGACAGCCGGACTATATCCTTTGGCCGGACTGTTGGACTATGAAGATACAAGATTGAAGACTTCGTCCCGTGTCCGGATGGGACTCTCCTTGGCGTGGAAGGCAAGCTTGGCAATACGGATATGTTGATCTCCTCCCTTGTAACCGACTCTGTGTAACCCTAGCCCCTCTGGACAACAAGAATCATACCATAGGCTAGCTTCTAGGGTTTAGCCTCTACGATCTCGTGGTAGATCAACTCTTGTAATACTCATATCATCAAGATCAATCAAGCAGGAAGTAGGGTATTACCTCCATCGAGAGGGCCCAAACCTGGGTAAACATCGTGTCCCCCGCCTCCTGTTACCATCCGCCTTAGACGCACGGTTCGAGACCCCCTACCCGAGATCCGCCGGTTTTGACACCGACATTGGTGCTTTCATTGAGAGTTCCACTGTGCCGTCACCGTAAGGCTTGATGGCTCCTTCGGTCATTGGCAACGATGCGATCCAGGGTGAGGTGTTCCTCCCCGGACAGATCTTCGTATTCGGCGGCTTCGCACTGCGGGCCAACTCGCTTGGCCATCTGGAGCAGATCGAGAGCTACGCCCCTGGCCATCAGGTCAAGTTCGGAAACTTGAACTATACTGCCGACATCCACGGAGACTTTATCTTCGACGGATTCGAACCCATGTTGGGTGCGCCGCACAATCACGACGAGCATGACGTAACTCTGCTGTCGGACAGTGTTCGGGAGATCACACCTGCAACTACTCCGACCCTTAATCCGGAACAAATTGCGCCATCCAAGGACGGGTGGATAGACCCCGCCATGGAGGCCGCACTCTCAGTGGCGATAGAGCTGAATATTGACTTCACCCCTTACGAGAGCCATGTTGCCGAACCATTGGATTCGTCCCCGGCCACGGGCTCCGAGCCGCCTGCGTCTGTGCCTATCGAATCCGATTGGGCACCGATCATGGAGTTTACCTCCACGAATATCTTTCAGCACTCGCCTTTTGACAATGTGCTAAATTCATTAAGGTCTCTCTCCTTGTTAGGAGAACCTTGGCCGAACTATGTCCGGCTAGAATGGGATGCGGACGACGAAGAAATTCGCTCCCCACCCACCACCCACTTATTAGCCACTGTCGACGATTTAACCGACATGCTCGACTTCGACTCCGAAGACATCGACGGTATAGACGACAATGCAGGAGACGAACAGGAACCACCGCCCACAGGGCGCTGGACCGCCACCTCATCATATGATATATACATGGTGGATACCCCCAAAGAAGGCGATGGCGATAAGACAGCGGAGGATGACCCCTCCAAGAAGCAACCCAAGCATCAACGTCAGTGGCGCCGCTCTAAGTCCCGCCATAGCAAAAGTAGTGATACCGGCACAAGAGACAATAACACTCCGGATAGTGCCGAAGACGACGACAATCCCCTCCAGCCAGATTTAGAGCGGGAGGAGGAACAAGCTAGCCCTCCAGAACAGGCAGCAGATGGAGAAACGGAGGATGAAAATTACATGCCTCTCTCCGAAGACGAGGTGAGCCTCGGTGACGAAGAATTTATCGTGCCTGAGGATCCCGTCGAGCAGGAGCGCTTTAAGCACCGGCTTATTGCCACAGCAAATAGCCTGAAGAAAAAGCAACAACAGCTTCGAGTTGATCAAGATCTGCTAGCGGATAGATGGACCGAAGTCCTGGCAACCGAGGAATACGAACTCGAGCGCCCAACCAAGAGTTATACAAAGCGCAGGTTGCTACCTCACCTCGAGGAGGAAGCATTGAAACCTACATCACCAGCGTATGATGCAGCTGATCGGCCACCTCGTGGCCGAGACAGAGAGGCATTTCAGCCCGAAGTCCAGCCCGCACCCCACCACCAATCAAACAAAATAACCAAGGCCCGGGGCAACACGCGGGACCTGCGAGATGTATTGGAAAATAAGGCAAAACATGCAAGATCGATCTACGGGTCACGGGGGCGCGCACCAACACGTGACGATGATCGTCATGCTAGATACACTAAAAGCAAATCCGGCCGAGCCGAACACGGTAGACAAGACTCGTATGAACTGCGTCGTGATATAGCCCGGCACAGAGGCGCCGCACACCCCCTATGCTTCACTGATGAAGTAATGGATCACGAATTCCCAGAAGGGTTTAAACCCGTAAACATTGAATCATATGATGGTACAACAGATCCCGCAGTATGGATCGAGGATTTCCTCCTCCACATCCACATGGCTTGCGGTGATGATCTACATGCCATCAAGTACCTCCCACTAAAACTAAAAGGACCAGCTCGGCATTGGCTGAATAGCTTGCCAGCAGACTCAATTGGCAGTTGGGAGGATTTGGAAGATGCATTCCTTGACAACTTCCAGGGCACTTATGTGCGACCACCGGATGCTGACGACTTGAGCCATATAATTCAGTAGCCAGGGGAATCAGCCAGGAAATTCTGGACCAGGTTCCTAACTAAGAAAAACCAAATTGTCGACTGTCCGGATGCAGAGGCCTTAGCGGCATTCAAGCATAAAATTCCGTGACGAGTGGCTCGCCCGGCACCTTGGCCAGGAGAAGCCGAAGTCTATGGCAGCCCTCACAACACTCATGACCCGCTTTTGCGCGAGCGAGTATAGCTGGCTGGCTCGCAGCAGCAACACATCAAGGAATCCGGGCACTTCAGATACCAAAGATAACAATGGCAGACCACGTCGTAACAGACATAAGCGCCGCAACAACGGCGATAATGCCGAAGATACGGCAGTCAATGCCGGATTCAGTGGCTCTAAACCCGGTCAGCGGAAAAAGCCATTCAAAAGAAGTACTCCGGGCCCGTCCAGTTTGGACCGCATACTCGATCGCTCGTGTCAAATCCACGGCACCCCCGATAAGCCAGCCAATCACACCAACAGAGAATGCTGGGTGTTCAAGCAGGCCGGCAAGTTGAATTCCGAAAACAAGGACAAGGGGCTGCATAGCGATGACGAGGAGGAGCCCTGGCCGCCGAACACAGGAGTACAGAAGAGGTTCCCTCCACAAGTGAAACGGTGAACATGATATACGCAACCCACATTCCCAAGAGGGAACGGAAACGTGCACTAAGGGACGTCTATGCGATGGAGCCAGTCGCCCCAAAGTTCAACCCGTGGTCCTCTTGTCCGAGCACCTTCGATCGCAGGGACCACCCCACTAGTATCCGTCATGGCAGATCTGCCACATTGGTCCTTGACCCCATCATCGATGGATTTCACCACACCCGAGTCCTTATGGACAGCGGCAGCAGCCTGAACATGCTCTATCAAGATACAGTGCGCAAAATGGGTATAGACCCCTCGAGGATCAAACCCACTAAAACCACCTTCAAAGGTGTCATCCAAGGTGTAGAGGCCCATTGCACGGGCTCAATCACACTGGAAGTAGTCTTTGGATATCCGACAACTTCCGAAGTGAGGAGTTAATCTTCGATATCGTCCCGTTCCGCAGTGGCTATCATGCACTGCTCGGGCGAACCGCATTATGCATACCTCAAGCTCAAAATGCCAGGACCTCGTGGGGTTATAACAATCAATGGAAACACATAACGCTCATTCCGCACGGAGGAGCACATTGTGGCCCTCGCAGCTGAGGCACAAAGCAGCCTTTCAAGGCAAACCGCCAATTCGGCGATAAAACCCCCGGACGCCTTCAAGCGAGTCTGGAGCAACCTGCAACAGGACCGCCTGGCACGTTCAGAGCTTGCCTAGCAATTCGGCCCCCGTCCTAGTCCCAGTCAAGCGACGGAATCTGTGTCGCGCGTACATAATTACGCACTAGAAATGCCATGGGCATAGGCGGGGGCACGACCAGGGCACGTCCCACAATGCGGCTCAACCGCCCCAGGGGTTGTATACCTTTATCATTTCCTCTCTTTCAGGACCTTACTCTCTGGAAGCCCTTTCCGGTAGTCTGATTGCTGGACACATTATGGGAAGGAACACCCAAGGAGGCAAGAAGCTAAGACGTACAAGGGAATCCCCAGGTGGTCTCTGGTAACAATCGAAGTACCCATTTTTAATACCCATACGCAGCTTACCCTTGGACAGGACATGTCAAATAGTCCTTTTTTTGCTTATTGCACTACTTGTATCAGTACGCTTCAACGTATTATTTAAATAACAATGCATAGCATTAGTCTATTATTGCATTACCCTTCCTTTTTCTTGTTTGTTTTATTTACGACAACTTGCACCCGTACATTCTGGTACGACCAGTACGCCAGGGGCTTCAGTATACCCCATAATACGTCATAAGAAGTCCGAACACTTTCGACAGTGCGGCACCCCGAACTTATAGAATTATATGCATCAGCTCCGAATCATGTCTTGGGTCAATAGTTGGGTTTGCCCGGTTCCCATGTTTTGGGACCTTACGTTCCGCAATATCGGCTAAGGTAGCGTTGGGAGAACTACTGCGATTGTGTCTCGGTTCTTTCGGACAAGCACCTCAGTAGAGAAAGCCGAAAACTGACTGTCATGATAATGCGAGAGCTGGTCGCTGTTCGAGAGGTCTCAAGTCCTTAAAGACTTTTTCCGCTTCGGGCGAGGAGTCGGCCTTGCCCGACTTAGGCGTATATAGCGCCCCAAATTTGGCCTTCCGAATACTAGGGGCTTCGCCAAAATTTAAAATTGTAGACTTCTATGGCTAAGTGAGAGTGATAAAGCCTTATAGTCCGATTGCCTGGTTCGTTGTGCTGAACACCTCCCTCGAAGGACCCAAAATTGGGATAAAGAGTGCTCAGGTTTATCCCGAACACCTCAGTACTAGTTACATGGGGGCAGAAGCCGACGACTGGCCAACTCTCAGATTTTATAAACGGCCGCACAGAAGGTAATATTTTAAATTAACAAGCATTGCATAGCGCAAATGAACTCGTTTCACATTACAGGATCACATGAGTACGTTCATTCAAATATTACATATTTAGCACATTCCTCCGCCACAAGGCGGGAACCCTTCAGGACACTGTCATAATACATTTCGGGGTGGCGATGCTCGCCTTCCGGCGGCCCCTCCTTCACCAGCTTTACAGCGTCCAGCTTCGCCCAGTGCACCTTCGCCCGGGCAAAGGCCCTACCCGCACCCTCGATGCAAATGGACTGCTTTATGACTTCAAGCCGTGGGCAGGCATTGACAAGACGCCTCACCAGACCGAAGTAGCTGTCAGGCAGGGGATCGCCAGGCCACATCCGGACTATAAGACCCTTCATGGCCTGTTCGGCCACCTTATGGAGCTCGACCAGTTGCTTCAGCTGGTCGCTCAAGGGCATTGGGTGTTCGCTCCCAGTATACTGAGACCAGAACAACTTCTCCGTCGAGCTCCCCTCCTCAGCCCGGTAAAACTCCGCGGCATCCAACACACTGCGGGGAAGATGTGCGGATGTTCCTGGAGAGCTCCGAACTAGGGTAAGTAAAAGGAAAGTTTCCTTCACATGCTTGCTTTGCATAATGAATACCTTACCCGCTGCTATCTTCTTAACCGCCTCAATCTCCTGGAGGGCCTTGTGGGCTTCAGCCTTGGCGTTTTGTGCGCTTTCGATGGCCTTCGCAAGCTCGGACTCTCGTGTCTTAGAGTCAAGCTCCAAGGACTCGTGTTTTTTGGCGAGAGCCTGGAGCTCTTGCTGCACCTCGCCTACTCGGGCTTCTTGCTTTTCTCGCTCGATGCGCTCCTCGGCCGCTTTGTCTTCGGCCTCGGACAGCGCCTTCTTCAGGGTCGCCACTTCAGTCGTGGCCCCTAGCAAATTCATGATGATCCTATTATTTTACAACTAAATTTCTTTTTAATATATAGACAGGGTATCGCTTACCTTTGTTCTCTTCGAGCTGCCTCTTGGTAAGGCCGAGCTCTTCCTTGGACCGCTCAAGGTCCTGCTTCAGTGCGGCGACCTCCGCAGTACGTGCGGCAATGGCCAGCAGTGAAGCCTGCATATGCACATAGACATATTCTGATTAGACTCCTGAGTCATATTTGATCCTCTATTCGGCCTTTCTTCGCGAACGCCAAATAGAGCATCAGGGGCTACTGTCTATGCGGTAATATTTTCCTATAGTTTAATTACTTACCTGAAAGCCTGTTAGGAGGCTGGCACAAGCTTCAGTTAGTCCGCTTTTGGTGGACTGAACCTTCTCGATCACCGCACTCATGATAGTGCGGTGCTCTTCGTTGATGGAAGCGCCGCGAAGCACTTCCAGCAAGTTGCCCGGTGCCTCTGGATGGACAGAGGCCACTGGCACGGGCGGCATCCCCCTATTAACAGGGGGTCGCCTGACAGAGTCCGGAACCACTGGAGGTTCCAGCGCAGTGTTCGGCTGGAGGCCGAATTCGGAGCCCATGGGAGTCTTGCCCCCTTTGCGCCCAGGGTCCGGAATGTCGCCTCGAGGCGCCTCCAGGACTACCTCCCCTCGGCTCGGTGCCCTTTGAGACAACACCTCGACGTTGTCCGTAGGGCGAGGGGTGGAGGCGGTCGGAAGTGAATCGCTATTCATATCCGACAGGTCCAAAGAACCATCCGACGAAGATACGTCGATATGGTCTCGGGATGGACTGCATAATCATGTTCGGCGTGATGAGAAGCAGTGCAATAAAACATACCATGAATTACTATGGTATCCGGATACTTACGACTTCGCCAGGGGCTTCTCCCTGGGTAACCACTCGTCGTCGCTGTAGGCGGCCGTCATGGAGCAGTCCGGAAGGAGGATCCTTCCCTTCTTGGACCCTTCGGCCTCCCCGGTTGGGGCGGCCTTCCTTTTCTTGTCTCCCCCAGCTGGGGGGAGAACTTTCCTCTTCCTCCTCCTCGTTTTCGTGGGAGGAGTGCCCCTCGGAGTTATCGGACGATGATTCCGATATAACCTTGCGCCGGAGACCCTTTCGTGTCCCCGTGGCCTTCTTCTTGGCCATCTTCACCGGCACCTCGTAAGGCGCCGGAACCAGCATCTCCGTTAGGAGAGCATCTGCAGGATCTTCATGCAGGGGGGCTGGGCAATCGATCTGCTCCACCATCTCTACCCAGTCCTGTTAATGGCATGGAGGCTTAGATCCCGCACATGATTAAACTGGGGAAAATAACCATCCTGTGAAGATATAAAAAACTTTACCGGATTGGCATGGCGCTTTGCGCTGAGTCCGCGGTCCTCAGTAAGGGGAGGAGGTACCTCGGCGCCCTTGAACAGCACCTTCCAGACGTCCTTGTGCGTCGTGTCGAAGAGCTCTTGCAGCGTCTGGTGCTCGGCCGGGTCGAACTCCCACAAATTGAATGCCCGTCGTTGACACGGGAGGATCCGGCGGAAGAGCATGACCTGGACCACATTGACAAGCTTGATTTTCTTGCTCATCATGTTTCTGATGCATTTCTGGAGTCCGGTCAGCTCCACCGATGAACCCCAGGACAGGCCCTTCTCTTTCCAGGAGGTGAGCCGCGTGGGGATTCTGGATCGGAATTCGAGGCCGCCACCCAGTTGGTGTCGCGCGGCTCGGTGATGTAGAACCACCTCGATTGCCACCCCTTTATGGTCTCCACATAGGAGCCTTCGAGCCAGGTGACATTAGGCATTTTGCCCACCATGGCGCCTCCGCACTCCGCTTACTGGCCGACCACCACCTTCGGTTTAACATTGAAGGTCTTCAGCCACAGGACGAAGTGGGGCCTGATGCGGAGGAAGGCCTCGCACATGACGATAAACGCCGAGATGTTGAGGATGAAATTGGGGGCCAGATCGTGAAAATCCAGCCCGTAGTAGAACTGAGCCCGCGGACAAATGGGTGGAGGGGAAATCCCAGTCCGCGGACAAAGTGGGTAAGGAAAACCACCCTCTCATGGGGTTCGGGCGTAGGGATGATCTGCCCCGCATCTGGCAGCCGGTGTGCAATGTCCGCGGCCAGATATCCTGCTCCCCGTAGCTTTGTGATGTTCTCCTCCGTGACGGAGGAGACCATCCACTTGCCTCCCACTCCGGACATGCTTGGAGTGGTTTGAGGGGGGAAACGCGAACTTGGGTGCTGGAGCTCGAGTGCGCAAGAATGGATGAGCAAGGAGGAAGAAGGCGTGGGTAAAAGGAGGAATCCTTGTCCCTTTATAGGGGCGGATGAGCAAGAATGGATGAACTAAGGGGATCAGCCCTCCTCCCACAAAGTAGTTGCGGGCGTGATCTTCCAAACACTGTCCGACGGCAGAGCTAAATCATGCTCGTCATGATCGTGCGGCGCACCTGACATGGGCTCGAATCCGCCGAAGATCAAGTCTCCGCGGATGTCGGCAGTGTAGTTCAAGTTTCCAAATCTGACCTGATGGCCAGGGGCGTAGCTTTCGATCTGCTCCAGATGGCCAAGCGAATTGGCCCACAGTACGAAGCCGCCGAATACGAAGATCTGTCCGGGGAGGAAAACCTCACCCTGGATCGCATCATTGCCGATGATTGAAGGAGCCATCAAGCCTTACGGTGACGGCACAGTGGAACTCTCAATGAAAGCACTAATGTTTACTTACAGCTCGGGGGAGGGATGATCCCCTTGCGGGCACTGTGCGGCAAGGGTACCCTCCGGGGTAGGACCCTCCGACAAAGGATTCTTCCCTCGCTTGGAGACCATTACTTCCAAGTCTTCAGAGGCGGTCCTCTTCCTTCCCTGGGGAGAGGGAATTTTAGATTCTTCCCCCCTGTTATCCTCCTTCGAGCAGGCACTGATTCCCCCAGTCTGGATGAATAGTAAGTGAGGCTCACTCTAGGCCTCTTTGTTCCTCCCTTTACCTTCCCCTGATGGCGCTTGATAAGGCGCAAGCTCAAGCATCCTCGCTAGTACAGGATCCGGTGAGCCCTCGGGAAGGGGGGCCGGACACCTGATCATCTTCGCCTTTTTTATCCAGTCCTGGTCAAAAGGCGACTTTTCAGGATGATGTTGTGATAAATTAAAAGACAACGTGTTCGGCCACGGGACTACTTACTTGGGTATCTGGACGATTGCAGCTCAAACCCGCATCCTCGGTGGTGTCCGGACACCTTATTTCTGGTCCGAAGAATAATTTGTACATCTCTTTGAGCGTCATGCCGAGGAAGTTCTGAATAGCTCGCGGTCCTTCCGGGTTGAACTCCCACATACGGAGGGGTCGACGTTTGCAAGGTGGGACTCGGCGAACTAGCATGACTTGCATTACCGTGACCAGGCTGACATCTCTCTCGAGGAGATCTCGGATGCGACTCTGCAATATCGGCACATCATTTATTGGCCCCCAGTCCATCCCCTTGTTGATCCATGATGTCAGTTGTGGCGGGGGGCCCGAGCGAAAGGCAGGGGCGGCTACCCACTTGGTACCCCGGGAGCTGTGATATAAAACCACTCCCGTTGCCATAAACTGGACACCTCCGGGAAGGAACCCTTTGGCCATGGAACATCGGCGCCTTTGCTTATTACGGCACTTCCGCACTCTGCATGTCGCCCCTCAATCATCTTCGGCTTCACATTGAAGGTCTTAAGCCATAAGCCGAAGTGTGGGGTAATGCGGGGGAAGGCTTCACACACGACGATGAACGACGAGATGTGAAGGATGGAATCCGGGGCCAGGTCATGGAAATCCAGCCCGTAATAGAACATGAGCCCCCTAACAAAGGGATCTAGAACAAGGCCTAGCCCTCAGAGGAAGTGAGAGATGAATACGACGCTCTCGCCGGGTTCGGGAGTGGGAATGACCTGCCCTCGAGCAGGTAGCCTGTGCGAGATTTTGGCGGTCAAATACCTAGCCTCTCTTAGCTTCTTGATGTCTTCATCTGTGATAGAGGAGGGCATCCACCGACCTTGAAGGTTGGATCTGGACATGGTTGAAGGTCTGAAGCACCAGACCTGAGCCTTGGGTGTTGAAACTCGAGGCGGGGGAAGGATTCGATCGAGTACGAGAGGAAAAAGGACAGGCCTTGGCCTCTTTATAAAGAGGGTGAATATCAAGCATCCTCCTCATGGACATTTGGGACTTTCCTAAAATCGAGGAGTCATACCAACGGGCACGATTGGGTTACCCACGTCCGTATTGATGAGAATCCCGTAATAAGGGGGACACGATCTCTGCTTCGACAAGACGTGCCAATAAAATCGCCTCGCAAAACGTGCAGTGGCAGGCTGATTGAGAAAAACGGTTTGAATAATGATCAGGCCATGGTCTGATGTCACGTTATGAAAAGTCGTCAGCAGATTAGATTTGTGGAAATGTTATTCTCTCTACGGTGGTATGTGGAACTTGTTTTGCAGAGCCGGACACTATCCTTGTGTTCAAGATCTTCTATGGAGTATTCGGAGGAAGAACCCGCCTTGCAATGCCGAAGACAAATCTGCGCGCCGGACTCATCGTCATTGAAGCCTGGTTCAGGGGCTACTGAGGGAGTCCTGGATTAGGGGGTCCTCGGACAGCCAGACTATATCCTTTGGCTGGACTGTTGGACTATGAAGATACAAGATTGAAGACTTCGACCCGTGTCCGGATGGGACTCTCCTTGGCGTGGAAGGCAAGCTTGGCAATACGGATATGTAGATCTCCTCCCTTGTAACCAACTCTGTGTAACCCTATCCCCCTCCGGTGTCTATATAAGCCGGAGGGTTTAGTCCGTAGGACAACAACAATCATACCATAGGCTAGCTTCTAGGGTTTAGCCTCTACGATCTCGTGGTAGATCAACTCTTGTAATACTCATATCATCAAGATCAATCAAGCAGGAAGTAGGGTATTACCTCCATCGAGAGGGCCCGAACCTGGGTAAACATCGTGTCCCCCGCCTCCTGTTACCATCTGCCTTAGACGCACAGTTCGGGACCCCCTACCCGAGATCCGCCGGTTTTGACACCGAGAGACTGCGCGGCGGCGATCTGCAGCGGTGGGAGGCGAGAGGCGGCGCGGCGCTGCGAGGTAGGAGAGAGAGGCGGGGCCCTTGGCCGCTTTTTAAGGAGGGAGAGGAGGCGTGAGGCGTGGGAAGGGGCAAGAGGAGGCCGGCGGCGGCACGGAGGCGGCGGCGATGCCGTGGCGGCTCGGGACTCCGTCCCGAGCTCGGGGACGAGCGGGGCGCTGCGCTGGGCCGGCTGGGCCGCGGCCTGGCGACTGGGCCGGCCCGGTCCGGTCGGTCCTGACTTTTTTTATATAATTATTTTTTAAAACATTTTCCAGACAAACAAAAATAATAAAAACAAAATAAATAAGAATATTATATAGGCATATAATATATCAAAATTTGCAGAAAAAGATTTTCTACAACGTGAACATTATTATAGCTTCAAATAAAATACACAAAATTTTAAATAAAGCAAACAGTGCTACAGCTCTAATAAAATCCAATAAAAATCATTTTAAAAATACCAAAATGATTTCAAATTCATTTCTCTCCAATTTTCTACTGTAGGGAATCATGTTACCCTATTTTCCATATATTTTATTTTTGGAGAAAAATAATTTGAATAAAAACCAAATAACCCCAAATTGAAAATAATTTCAATGGGACTTTGAAATTTAATTCTTTTAAAACTTCCAACTCATATTTCATATGTTTTGAAGAAGTCATTTTATCTTCTCTCATGAAAATCATTGAGTTGCATAAAGTTTCTGAATTTGAATTATTTCCAACTGGAATTCAAATCTTTTAAAAACCCTTTTCATTTATTTAAATGGAAGAAGTCATGTCATCTTTTCTCTAGGGTTTTGTATTTTGAAAAGAATTTGAATTCACAGAGATCATAAATGCAAAAATGAAAGTTTGGGAAAGTCCTTTTATTCCCTCTCATTTAACTTTCAAAAGTTTCAAATTTCACTCACTTTCAGTCAATCAATCACACAACAATCAAAACTATTTATTTATTATAACATTCCAAAATTTAGAATTTTGGGATGTTAGACTTTCGAGGGCCGTTGTTTTCAGCAAGCTCACGAAACATATCCTTGTCTCCGGTCATGTGATCGGTAAATCCACTATCGAGAACCCATTCCTTTCCTCCAACCATGTAGCCGCGAAGATTAGCCATAAGACCAAAGTTTCTCATAGACTCATCGAGATCAAAGTCACTATCATCATCCTCATCATAGTATCCATGTTCAACATCGTCTTGTGATTGATCAATTCCTAGAGAGAGTGATTCATTAGATAAATGATCATCACAATGTTGATTTTTATGAATTCTAATGGCTTCGGAGATGATATTGCTAATGATTCCAACATCTCCTTTGGCACGCATGAGGTTAGTAAGCTCAAATAGACAATCACCAAACTTAGGATCATTGGAATTCATCTTACTCAAAGTAGTAGACTTGTGAAGAATCTCATCTAAGTTTTGCAAGGAATAGTTTGGAAATCGTTCCTCGAGAAATCTCCATATAGTGTAAGCACAATCAAGAGTAGGCAAGCAACCAAACAAATTTCTATGCAAACCTTTAGTAATAAGATTGACGGTTCTAAGGTTGCGAATCATGTCAATAGACTCATCAAGGGTAGGATGATAAGGATCAACATGGGGTACACAAGGGCTAGTAATGTACTTGTTCAAATGATATTCATTGAGAATCTCAAGCATCTCATTTTTCCACTCATGAAAGAACTCTCCATCAAGTATAGGCACTCTACGTCTAAGACTCCCCAACGTAGACTCATCCATCTTCCTCCAATGGTGATTAAACGAAAGCAATGGAGACCAATGCTCTGATACCAATTGAAAGGATCGAGAAGAGGTGTCTAGAGGGTGGGTAGACCCTCAACAAAGAAAAGTAGCAGTTTTTAATTTCTTCAAGTTAAGGTGGAGTTTTAGCACAAGTTTAAACATTCACAATACATTCCAAGCAAGCATGGCAAGAGTATATGAGCAGCGGAAAGTAAAACATGCAATTTGCAAGAAAGTAAAGGGATGGGATTGGAGTATGCAAACGCAATTGGAGACACGGAGATTTTTGGCGTGGTTCCGATAGGTGGTGCTATCGTACATCCACGTTGATGGAGACTTCAACCCACGAAGGGTAACGGCTGCGCGAGTCCACGGAGGGCTCCACCCACGAAGGGTCCAGGAAGAAGCAACCCTGTCTATCCCACCATGGCCATCGCCCACGAAGGACTTGCCTCACTTGGGTAGATCTTCACGAAGTAGGCGATCTCCTTGCCCTTACAAACTCCTTGGTTCAACTCCACAATCTTGACGAAGGCTCCCAAGTGACACCTAACCAATCTAGGAGACACCACTCTCCAAAAGGTAATAGATGGTGTGTTGATGATGAACTCCTTGCTCTTGTGCTTCAAATGATAGTCTCCCCGACACTCAACTCTCTCTCACAGATTTGGATTTGGTGGAAAGATGATTTGAGTGGAAAGCAACTTGGGGAAGGCTAGAGATCTAGATTCTTGTGGTAGGATTGGAATATCTTGGTCTCAACACATGAGTAGGTGGTTCTCTCTCACAAAATGAATGCTGGAAGTGTAGGCTCGTTCTGATGGCTTTCTCCACGAATGGAGGATGGGTGGAGGGGTATATATAGCCTCCACACAAAATTTAGCCGTTACACACAATTTACCAAACTCGGTGGGACCGAATACTCAAACTCGGTAAGACCGATTTAGTTCAAAATGTGAACATTAAGATTTTCGATGGGACCGATGTGCTAGGGTTAGGGTAAAACCTCAACTCGGTTTGACCGATTACACAAACTCGGTGAGACCGATTTTGGTAATAAGCAAAACAGAGAGTTGGTCAAGCAAACTCGGTGGGACCGATTGCATATCTCGGTGAGACCAAAATAGTTGCAACAGGCAACAGAGAGTTTGCAAGCCCATCTCGGTGAGACTGAGATCCCATTGGTGAGACCGAATTGATTAGGATTTCTGGCAGTGGCTATGTCAAGTGAACTCAGTGGCGCTGGATAGATCAAATCGGTGGGGCCGAGTTTGACTTTAGGTTTAGGACATATGTGGATATGAGAAAGTGGTTGAGGGCTTTGGAGCATATCACTAAGCACTTTGAGCAAGCAAGCCATTAAGAAACACCTCATCCCCTTTTAATAGTATTGGCTTTTCCTATGGACTCAATGTGATCTTGGACGACTAAAATGAAAATGTAGAGTCTTGAGCTTTTGCCAATGTTCTGTCCTTAGCATCTTGAAGGGGTTCCACATCCTCTTGTCCACGCCACTCCACTGTTGAACTCATCTGAAATATACTAGATAAAAGTATTAGTCCGATAAGAGATATGTTGACATTAATTACCAAAATCACCCAGGAGCACTTGTGCTTTCACCCTTAGAGGTTAGTGCTAAGTTCATCATTTTACTTGTGTTAATGCCACCACTCATCCTGAATACTATTTAACATTGGCAGGGATATGAGGCTTGCGCCTTTGTTAACTGGCTGGATGAAGAAAGGCATGGCAGGGCTCGGAGTGTTATCACCAAGCTCGCAGAAGATAATGTAAAGTTGAAGAAGAAACTAGCTGATCTGGAATGTACAATCAGTATGATGAAGCAAGAAACAATCAATCACAGGCAACAGATGAAAGCAAGAGACAAGAAGGAACTAGCATGTGTAGATGTGGTTGTCGCATTAGCCATGTTCTATGCGTTGTTTGCAATGATGATTAGGGGTTTTGTTTGACAGTATTGCTAAAGAACATCTAGATGTGCTATAAGTAATGCAAATCTAGGTCCTATGCCATTGATGTTACGCGAAGATTCGTGCAGATATTTTCCTTTGTCTTTTTTTTCTTTTTCTTTGTAGTTTGATTATTACTGGATTTATCAATAAGAAGAGCTCAATGTATTTCTTGCCAACTGTCCTACTCCGTTCGTACCGGTACCGGTGCATAATCCCAAAACTCGTTCCTTGTTTTTGTCCTGAAAAAAGAAACTAGTCAAATAGCCAATAGGAGTCTTGCGCAACCCCGGGAATTTGGAGCGACTGGGTACAAATAATTGTGGTTTATTATACAGCGGTTAGCTAATACGTTCCCCGCTTCAATTGGCATTTCCTCTTCTCTGCATACCCCGCTTAAGTGTCCACCATCTTCATCATCCCCGGCAGGCCACACTACACACTAGCACACACTCTGCAACCATGTCGAGCGACAACGAGGACAACAGTTCGGCCAGCAGTCTGGCGCCCAATGATAGGTCAACATCAGAATCATCCCGCTCGTCTTCCATGAGTCTGGCGTCGAGCCCAGACCTCGATTATATTCGGATCATGGAAGGGACGCCGCCTCCGAAGTCGTCAGACAACAACCAGATGGACGAGGAGCCGTCGGAGGACGAAGAAGAGGACGACGATGATGAGGAGGAGGAATGGTCGCACGAGGAGGAGGACGACGACAACAACGACGATGACACGGTGGCGGCGATGAAAGGCCAACGGTCAGTGGCAAGAAGCGTCCTTGCCAAGACGATGTCGCGGGGCCATCCAACAACAACAACAAGAAGAAGAAGAAGAAGAAGAAGAAGAAGAAGGACTAAATTAAGCAGATTGTATATATCTCTGTTTCCGTTCGACAGAGATCTTCTACATTATCGCCCACAGGTTGGTTTGTTGAACTGTGTGCCCTAACGAGCACACAATTCACAAAAAAGACTGTATGGGCTGTCTATAATGATCGCACACAATTATGATTACCGACCTGTTTGCCCGGTACCACACACATCTTGTTACGCCGAATCGTTTGTGTTCACCTCGATCATCGCAAACGGTTCATCAGATCGAACTGTATGCCATATATCGCACACACCTTGATCTGGCTACTTGTCTGTTGTTCTGTCTCATCGCAAACGGTTCATATGGATCAACCGTATGCCCAGCATCGCACACGCAACTAAAATCTGTACCGTGTTTGATGTATCATTCATCGCAAACATTTTGCGTCTTTTTTGATGGTTTTTTGAAGGAAATATGCCCTAGAGGCAATAATAAAGTTGATATTTATATTTCCTTATATCATGATAAATGTTTATTATTCATGCTAGAATTGTATTAACCGGAAACTTAGTACATGTGTGAATACATAGACAAAACAAAGTGTCCCTAGTATGCCTCTACTTGAGTAGATCGTTAATCAAAGATGGTTAAGTTTCCTAACCATAGACATGTGTTGTCATTTGATGAACGGGATGACATCATTAGAGAATGATGTGATGGACAAGACCCATCTGTTAGCTTAGCATAATGATCGTTTAGTTTTATTGCTATTGCTTTCTTCATGACTTATTCATGTTCCTCTGACTATGAGATTATGCAACTCCCGAATACCGGAGGAACACCTTGTGTGCTATCAAACGTCACAACGTAACTGGGCGATCATAAAGATGCTCTACAGGTGTCTCCGATGGTGTTTGTTGAGTTGGCATAGATCGAGATTAGGATTTGTCACTCCGTGTATCGGAGAGGTATCTCTGGGCCCTCTCGGGAATGCACATCACTATAAGCCTTGCAAGCAATGTGACTAATGAGTTAGTTACAGGATAATGCATTACGGAACGAGTAAAGAGACTTGCCGGTAACGAGATTGAACTAGGTATGATGATACCGACGATCGAATCTCGGGCAAGTAACATACCGATGACAAAGGGAATAAAGTATGTTGTTATGCGGTTTGACCGATAAAGATCTTCGTAGAATATGTAGGAGCCAATATGAGCATCCGGGTTCCGCTATTGGTTATTGACCGAGATGTGTCTCTGTCATGTCTACATAGTTCTCGAACCCGTAGGGTCCGCACGCTTAACGTTCGATGACGATTTGTATATGAGTTATGTGATTTGATGACCGAAGTTTGTTCGGAGTCCCGGATGAGATCGCGGACATGACGAGGAGTCTCGAAATGGTCGAGAGGTAAAGATTGATATATTGGAAGGTAGTATTCGGACACCAGAAGTGTTCCGGAGTGTATCGGGTACATACCGGAGTACCGGAGGGGTTACCGGAACCCCCCGGGGAAAGATATGGGCCTTATGGGCCAAAGGAGGGAGGCTAACCAGCCCACAAGGGCCTGGTGCGCCCCCCACAAGGGAGGAGGCCGAATTGGACTTGAAGGGGACACCACCCCCCTTTCCTTCTCCTACTCCCTCTCCTTCCCCTTTCCCCCCTCCGGTAGAAGGAAAAAAGGGTGGGGTCGAATCCTACTAGGACTGGAGTCCTAGTAGGACTCCCCTCTCCCTGGCACGCCCCTTGTTGGCCGGCCTCCTCCTCCCCTCCTTTATATATGGGGGCAAGGGGGCACCCCAAAGGCACAACAGACAATCTCTTAGCCGTGTGCGGTGCCCCCCTCCACAGTTCAACACCTCGGTCATATCGTCGTAGTGCTTAGGAGAAGCCCTGCGCCGGTAACTTCATCATCACCATCGCCACACCGTCATGCTGGCGGAACTCTCCCTCGTCCTCAACTGGATCAAGAGCTCGAGGGACGTCATCGTGCTGAACGTGTGCTGAACACGGAGGTGCCGTACGTTCGGTACTTGGATCTATTGGATCGTTAAGACGTTCCACTACATCAATCGCGTTACTAAACGCTTCCGCTTTCGGTCTACGAGGGTACGTGGACACACTCTCCCGTCTCGTTGCTATGCATCTCCTAGATAGATCTTGCGTGATCGTAGGATTATTTTTTTGAAATACTGCGTTCCCCAACAGTGGCATCCGAGCCAGGTCTATGTGAAGATGTTATATGCACGAGTAGAACACAAAGAGTTGTGGGTGATAATAGTCATACTGTTTACCAACAACGTCTTACTTTGATTCGGCGGTATTGTTGGATGAAGCGGCCGGGACCGACATTACATGAGCACGTTCATGAGACTAGTTCTACCGACGTGCTTCGCACACAGGTGGCTAGCGGGTGTCTGTTTCTCCAACTTTAGTTGAATCGAGTTTGACTATGCCCGGTCCTTGTTGAAGGTTAAAACAACACACTTGATGAAAAATCATTGTGGTTTTGATGCGTAGGTAAGAACGGTTTTTGCTAGAAGCCCGTAGCAGCCACGTAAAACTTGCAACAACAAAGTAGAGGACGTCTAACTTGTTTTTGCAGGGCTTGTTGTGATGTGATATGGTCAAGACGTGATGATATATAAATTGTTGTATGAGATGATCATGTTTTGTAAAAGTTATCGGCAACTGGCAAGAGCCTTATGGTTGTCTCTTTATTGCATAAGATGCAAGCGCCATGTAATTTCTTTACTTTATCGCTATGCAATAGCAATAGTTGCAAAAGCAATAGTTGCCGAGACGACCATGTGACGACACGTTGATAGATATCAAGATGATGGAGATCATGGTGTCATGCCGGTGACGATGGATGTCATGACGGTACTTTGGAGATGGAGATCAAAGGCACAAGATGATGATGGCCATATCATGTCACATATTTTGATTGCATGTGATGTTTATCTTTTATGCATCTTATTTTGCTTAGTACGGCGGTAGCATTATAAGATGATCCCTCACTAAATTTCAAGGTACAAGTGTTCTCCCTGAGTATGCACCGTTGCGACAGTTCGTCGTGCCGAGACACCACGTGATGATCGGGTGTGATAAGCTCTACGTTCACATACAATGGGTGCAGGCTAGTTTTGCACACGCAGAATACTCGGGTTAAACTCAACGAGCCTAGCATATGCAGATATGGCCTCGGAACACTGAGATCGAAATATTGAACGTGAATCATATAGTAGATATGATCAACATAGTGATGTTCACCATTGAAAACTACTCCATCTCACGTGATGATCGGACATGGTTTAGTTGATATGGATCACGTGATCATTTAGATGACTCGAGGGATGTCTATCTAAGTGGGAGTTCTTAAGTAATATGATTAATTGAACTTTAATTTATCATGAACTTAGTCTTGATAGTATTTACAAATTATGTTGTAGATCAATAGCTCGCGTTGTAGCTCCCCTATATTTTTGATATGTTCCTAGAGAAAACTAAGTTGAAAGATGATAGTAGCAATGATGCGGACTGGGTCCATGATATGAGTATTATCCTCATTTCTGCACAAAAGAATTGTGTCCTTAATGCACCTCTAGGTGATAGACCTATCACAGGAGCAAATGCAGACGTTATGAACGTTTGAAAATGCTCGGTATGATGACTACTTGATAGATTTGTGCACCATGCCTTACGGCTTAGAACCGGGACTTCAAAAATGTTTTGAACTCCATGGAGCATATGAGATGTTCCAAGAGTTGAAATTGGTATTTCATACTCATGCCCGTGCCAAGAGGTATGAGACCTCTGACAGTACTTTGCCTACAAGATGGAG
Organism: Aegilops tauschii subsp. strangulata; assembly: GCF_002575655.3. Taxonomy (NCBI): domain Eukaryota; kingdom Viridiplantae; phylum Streptophyta; class Magnoliopsida; order Poales; family Poaceae; genus Aegilops; species Aegilops tauschii. Next base: position 410,988,334 of record NC_053037.3, on the reverse strand, counting down.
GAGAATAGCTCAACCAGTGAGCATGTGCTCAGATTGTCTGGGTACTACAATTGCTTGAATCAAGTGGGAGTTAATCTTCCAGATAAGATAGTGATTGACAGAGTTCTCTAGTCACTATCACCAAGTTACTAGAACTTCGTGATGAACTATAATATGCAAGGGATAACGGAAACGATTCCCAAGCTCTTCGCGATGCTGAAATCGGTGAAGGTAGAAATCAAGAAAAAGCATCAAGTGTTGATGGTTGACAATACCACTAGTTTCAAGTAGAAGGGCAAGGGGAAGAAAGGGAACTTCAAGATGAATGGCAAGCAAGTTTCCCCTCCTGTGAAGAAGCCCAAAGCTAGACCTAAGCGTGAAACTGAGTGCTTCTACTGCAAAGGGAACGGTCACTGGAAGTGGAACTGCCCTAGATACTTGGCGGATAAGAAGGATGGCAAAGTGAACAAAGGTATATTTGATATACATGTTATTGATGTGTACTTTAATAGTGTTTATAGAAACCTCTCGGTATTTGATACCGGTTCAGTTACTAAGAGTAGTAACTCGAAACAGGAGTTGCAAAATGAACAGAGACTAGTTAAGGAAAAGGTGACGATGTGTGTTGGAAATAATTCCAAGGTTGGTAAGATCACCATCGCACACTCCTTTTACCTTCGGGATTAGTGTTGAACCTAAAATAAATGTTATTTGGTGTTTGCGTTGAGCATGAATATGATTGGATCATGTTTATTGCAATACAGTTATTCATTTAAGTCAACGAACAATTGTTGTTCTGTTTACATGAATAAAACCTTCTATGGTCATACACTTAATATAAATGGTTTATTGGATCTCGATCATAGTGATACACATAATATTGATGCCAAAAGACGCAAATGTTGATAATGATAGTGCAACATACTTGTGGCACTGCCGTTTAGGTCATATTGGTGTAATGCGCATGAAGAAACTCCATGCGGATGGACTTTTGGAATCACTTGATTATGAATCATTTGATGCTTGCGAACCATGTCTCATGGGCAAGATGACTAAGACTCCGTTCTCCGGAACAATGGAGCGAGCCACTGACTTCTTGGAAATAATACGTACCGATGTATGCGATCCGATGAGTGTTGAGGCTCACGGCGGGTATCATTGTTTCATGACCTTCACAGATGATCTGAGCAGATATGGGTATATCTACTTGATGAAACACAAGTCTGAAACATTTGAAAAGTTCAAAGAATTTCAGAGTGGAGTAGAGAATCATCGTAACAAGAAAATAAAGTTTCTACGATCTGATCGCAAAGGCGAATATTTGAGTTACGAGTTTGGCCTTCAATTAAAACAATGTGGAATAGTTTCACAAACTCATGCCACCTGGAACACCACAGCATAATGGTGTGTCCGAACATCATAACCGTACTTTATTGGATATAGTGCAATCTATGATGTCTCTTACCGATTTACCACTATCGTTTTGGGGTTATGCATTAGAGACAGCTACATTTACGTTAAATAGGGCACCGTCTAAATCCGTTGAGATGACATTGTATGAATTATGGTTTGGCAAGAAACCTAAGCTGTCGTTTCTTAAAGTTTGGGGTTGCGATGCTTATGTGAAAAAGTTTCAACCTGATAAGCTCGAACCCAAATCGGACAAGTGTGTCTTCATAGGATACCCAAAAGAAAATGTTGGGTACACCTTCTATCACATATCTGAAGGCAAGATCTTTGTTGCTAAGAATGGATCCTTTCTAGAGAAGAAGTTTCTCTCGAAAGAAGTGAGTGGGAGGAAAGTAGAACTTGATGAGGTAATTGTACCTTCTCCCTTCTTGGAAAGTAGTTCATCACAGAAATCAGTTCCAGTGATTCCTACACCAATCAGTGAGGAAGTTAATGATGATAATCATGAAACTTCTGATCAAGTTAATACCGAACCTCGTAGGTCAACCAGAGTACGATCCGCACCAAAGTGGTATGGTAATCCTGTTCTGGAGGTCATGTTACTTGACCATGACGAACCTACGAACTATGAGGAAGCAATGATGAGCCCAGATTCCGCGAAATGGCTTGAGGCCATGAAATCTGAGATGGGATCCATGTATGATAACAAAGTATGGACTTTGATTGACTTGCCCGATGATCGGCGAGCCATTGAGAATAAATGGATCTTCAAGAGGAAGAAGGACGCTGATAGCAGTGTTACTATCTACAAAGCTCGAATTGTCGCAAAAAGTTTTCGACAAGTTCAAGGTGTTGACTACGATGAGATTTTCTCACTCGTAGCGATGCTTAAAGTCTGTCCGAATCATGTTAGCAATTGCCACATTTTATGAAATCTGGCAAATGGATGTCAAAACTGCATTCCTTAATGGATTTCTTAAAGAAGAGTTGTATATGATGCAACAATAAGGTTTTGTCAATCCTAAAGGTGCTAACAAAGTGTGCAAGCTCCAGCAATCCATCTATGGACTGGTGCAAGAATCTCGGAGTTGTAATATATGCTTTGATGAGTTGATCAAAGCATATAGTTTTATACAGACTTGCGGTGAAGCCTGTATTTACAAGGAAGTGAGTGGGAGCACTACAACTTTTCTGATAAGTACATGTGAATGACATATTGTTGATCGGAAATGATGTAGAATTTTCTAGAAAGCATAAAGGAGTGTTTGAAAGGAGTTTTTCAAAGAAAGACCTCGGTGAAGCTGCTTACATATTGGGCATCAAGATCTATAAAGATATATCAAGACGCTTGATAAGACTTTCAATGAGTACATACCTTGATAAGATTTTGAAGGAGTTCAAAATGGATCAGTCAAAGAAGGAGTTCTTGCCTGAGTTGTAAGGTGTGAAGTTGAGTAAAGACTCAAAACCCGACCACGGCAGAAAATAGAAAGAGAATGAAAAGTCATTCCCTATGCCTCAGTCATAGGTTCTATAAAGTATGCTATGATGTGTACCAGACCTATTGTGTACCTCACCATGTTTGACAAGAGGATACAATAGTGATCCAGGAGTGGATCATTGGACAGCGGTCAAAATTATCCTTAGTGGAATAAGGGCATGTTTCTCGGTTATGGAGGTGACAAAAGTTCATCGTAAAGGGTTACGTCGATGCAAGTTTTGACACTGATCCGGATGACTCTAAGTCTCAATCCGGATACATATTGAAAGTGGGAGCGATTAGCTAGATTAGCTCCGTGCAGAGCATTGTAGACATAGAAAATTTGCAAAACATACGGCTCTGAATATGGCAGACCCGTTGACTAAACTTCTCTCACAAAACAAAACATGATCACTCTTTGGGTGTTAATCACATAGCGTTGTGAACTAGATTATTGACTCTAGTAAACCGTTTGGGTATTAGTCACATGGAGATGTGAACTAATCACATAAAGATGTGAACTATTGGTGTTAAATCACATGATGATGTGAACTAGATTATTGACTCTAGTGCAAGTGGGAGACTGAAGGAAATATGCCCTAGAGGCAATAATAAAGTTGTTATTTATATTTCCTTATATCATGATAAATGTTTATTATTCATGCTAGAATTGTATTAATCGGAAACTTAGTACATGTGTGAATACATAGACAAAATAGAGTGTCCCTAGTATGCCTCTACTTGACTAGCTCGTTAATCAAAGATGGTTAAGTTTCCTAACCATAGACGTGTGTTGTCATTTGATGACAAGACCCATCCGTTAGCTCAGCATAATGATCGTTTAGTTTTATTGCTATTGCTTTCTTCATGACTTATACATGTTCCTCTGACTATGAGATTATGCAACTCCCGAATACCGAAGGAACACCTTGTGTGCTATCAAACATCACAACGTAACTGGGTGATCATAAAGATGCTCTACAGGTGTCTCCGATGGTGTTTGTTGAGTTGGCATAGATCGAGATTAGGATTTGTCACTCCGTGTATCGGAGAGGTATCTCTGGTCCCTCTCGGTAATGCACATCACTATAAGCCTTGCAAGCAATGTGACTAATGAGTTAGTTACAGGATGATGCATTACGGAATGAGTAAAGAGACTCGCTGGTAACGAGATTGAACTAGGTATGATGATACCGATGATCAAATCTCGGGCAAGTAACATACCAATGACAAAGGGAGTAAAGTATGTTGTTATGCGGTTTGACCGATAAAGATCTTCGTAGAATATGTAGGAGCCAATATGAGCATCCCGGTTCCGCTATTGGTTATTGACCGGAGATGTGTCTCGGTCATGTCTACATAGTTCTCGAACCCGTAGGGTCCGCACGCTTAACGTTCGATGACGATTTGTATTGTGAGTTATGTGATTTGATGACCGAAGTTTGTTCGGAGTCCCGGATGAGATCGCGGACATGACGAGGAGTCTCAAAATAGTCGAGAGGTAAAGATTGATATATTGGAAGGTAGTATTCGGAGACCGGAAAGGTTCCGGAGTGTATCGGGTACATACCGGAGTACCGGAGGGGTTACCGGAACCCCCCGGGGAAAGATATGGGCCATAGGAGGGAGGCTAACCAGCCCACAAGGGGCTGGTGCGCCCCCCACAAGAGAGGAGGCCGAATTGGACTTGGGAAGGGGGCGCCACCCCCCTTTCCTTCTCCTACTCCCTCTCCTTCCCCTTTCCCCCCTCCGGTAGAAGGAAAAAAGGGTGGGGTCGAATCCTACTAGGACCGGAGTCCTAGTAGGACTCCCCTCTCCCTGGCGCGCCCCTTGTTGGCCGGCCGCCTCCTCCCCTCCTTTATATACGTGGGCAAGGGGGCACCCCAAAGGCACAATAGACAATCTCTTAGCTGTGTGCGGTGCCGCCCTACATAGTTCAACACCTCGGTCATATCGTCGTCGTGCTTAGGAGAAGCCTTGCTCCGGTAACTTCATCATCACCTTCGCCACGCCGTCGTGCTGACGGAACTCTCCCTCGTCCTCAACTGGATCAAGAGCTCGAGGGACGTCATCGTGATGAACGTGTGCTGAACACGGAGGTGTCGTACGTTCGGTACTTGGATCGGTTGGATCGTGAAGACGTTCCACTACATCAACTGCGTTACTAAACGCTTCCGCTTTCGGTCTACGAGGGTACATGGACACACTCTCCCGTCTCGTTGCTATGCGTCTCCTAGATATATCTTGCGTGATCGTAGGATTTTTTTTTAAATACTATGTTCCCCAACATTTTTTACATCACCGTTTACGATTAATCCATGGCACACAGTTTCGTCAAAGAGTCTGTGATCATAGTGTCGCATTGGCAGCAACCTGCAGTAGTGAGTGAGGGAGTCCTGGATTAAGGGGTCCTCGGGCGTCCGGACTATGATACGTGGGCCGAACTGATGGGCTGTGAAGATACAAGACCGAAGACTCTCTCCCGTGTCCGGATAGGACTCTCCTTGGCGTGGAAAGCAAGCTTGGCGTCCTGATTTGAAGATTCCTTTCTCTGTAAACTGACTTTGTATAACCCTAGTCCCCTCCGGTGTCTATATAAACTGGAGGGCTTAGTCCATAGGGATAAGAATCATAATCATAGTCATATAGGCTAGACTTCTAGGGTTTTAGCCATTACGATCTCGTGGTAGATCAACTCTTGTAATACTCATATTCATCAAGATCAATCAAGGAGGAAGTAGGGTATTACCTCCATAGAGAGGGCCCGAACCTGGGTAAACATTGTGTCCCCTGTGTCCTGTTACCATCGACCTTAGACGCACAGTTCGGGACCCCCTACCTGAGATCCGCCGGTTTTGACATCGACATTGGTGCTTTCATTGAGAGTTCCGCTGTGTCGTCATCAAGAGGTTCGATGGCCCTGTCAATTGTCTACAACAATGTTGTCCAGGGAGAAACCTTCCTCCCCGGACAGATCTTCGTATTCGGCGGCTTCGCACTGCGGGCCAACTCGCTTGGCCATGTAGAGTAGATCGACAGCTACGCCCCTAGCCGTCAGGTCATATTTGGAAGCTTGAACTACGTCACGGATATCCGCGGAGACTTGATCTTCGACGGATTCGAGACCACGACAGCCGTTCCCTGTCACCGTGATGAAAATGACTTAAATCTGTCATCGGACCATACCCAGGAGATAGAACCTGTAACTACTCTGGCCCTAGATCCGGAGCAGACCGCGCCATCCGATGACGGGAGGCTCAACCCCGCCATGGAAGCCGCAGACTCACCGGCATCGGGACCGCACACAGATCCAACCCCGAGCGGGATCTGTGTCACCGGAACCTTGGACTCGTTTTCGGCTACAGGTTCCGAACCATGTGCGTCCGCGCATGTCGAGCTTGATCAGACATCGATCGTCGAATTCAGCTCCGCGGACATCTTCCGGCACTCGCCTCTAGGCGACGTGCTAAACTCATTAAAAACACTCTCCTTAGCGGGGGACTCACAGCCGAATTATATCCGGTTCGAACTGGAGGCTGATGACGGAGAATTTCGTTTCCCACCCACCTCCCACTTCATAGCCACTGTCGAGGACCTAACCGACATGCTCGATTACGGCTTCGAAGACATCAACGGTATGGACGACGATGCCGGAGAAGAGGAGGCCCAAAACCCGTCGTTTACCGGACGCTGGACGGCCACTTCCTCGTATGATGTATACATGGTGGACACACCTAAAGAGAACAAATGGCGACAATGAGAAGGATCCAGTCGAGGATAAACCCCCTGAGATACAGCCAAAACGCTGACGTCAGCGTCGCCGCTCTAAATCACGCCGTGCAAAAGATAGCGATACCGGCACAAGAGAAGATAACACTCCGGACGGTGCCAAAGACAATGAAGACCCCGTTGAGGCAACTTCCGAATAGGACGAACGAGAAGACAGGCAAGTTAGCCCTAATGAACAGGCCATACACGAAGACTCGGAGGACAGTAATTATCATCCGCTCTCCGAGGATGAGGTGAGCCTCGACAACGAGGATTTTATCGTGCCTGAGGAACCTCTCGAGCAGGAGCGCTTTAAGCGCCGGCTATCAGCCACTGCAAGGAGCCTGAAAAAGCAGCAGCAGCAGCTTCAAGTTGATCAAGATCTACTCAACGATAGATGGACTGATGTCCTGGCAGCCGAGGAATACGGCCTCAAGCGCCCAGCCAAAAGTTACCCGAAGCGCAAATTGCTACCTCAGTTCGATGATGAGGCGCTGGAGCCTGTACCATCATCGCACAATGCGGCTGACCGACCACCACGTGGTCGGGACAAAGCGGCAACTCAAGCCGAACACCAGCCCGCCCCACCTCACCGTAAAGGCAGCGATAACACGGCTCGGGGACACACATATGACCTGCGGCAGGACTTGGACAGTAGAGCAGGTCAGAACAGATCGATCTATGGATCACGGGGATGTGCCCCGACACGCGACAACGGCTACCTAACCGAACGCAACAATCATACTCACGCCCGGGCCCAGAACCACAGACGGCCTCCATCCGAGCTATGTCGTGACGTGTCCCGATGTAGAGGCGCCGCACAGCCCCTTTGCTTCACGGACGAAGTAATGGAGCACGAATTCCCAGAAGGGTTTAAACCCATGAATATCGAATCATATGATGGAACAACAGATCCCGGGGTATGGATTGAGGACTTTCTTCTCCATGTCCACATGGCCCGCAGTGATGATCTCCATGCCATCAAATACCTCCCACTAAAGCTAAAGGGACCAGCGCGGCACTGGCTAAACAGCCTTCCAGAGAACTCCGTTGGCAGCTGGGAAGACCTGGAAGACGCCTTTCGCGATAACTTCCAAGGCACATATGTCCGGCTGCCAGATGCCGACGACTTAAGTCACATCATCCAGCAGCCCGAAGAGTCAGCCGGGAAGCTCTGGACTAGGTTCTTAATTAAAAAGAACCAAATTGTTGATTGTCCAGATGCCGAAGCCCTCGCGGCCTTCAAACACAGTGTCCAGGATGAGTAGCTCGCCCGCCACCTCGGTCAAGAAAAAACAAAATCCATGGCAGCCCTGATCATCGATCCAATTATCGATGGGTTCCATCTCACGAAAGTCCTCATGGACGGCGGCAGTAGCCTTAATCTACTCTACCAAGACACTGTCCATAAAATGGGCATTGATCCTTCTAGAATCAAACCCACCACAGCTATCCTCAAGGGAGCAGTACCCGGCGTAGAAGCTCACTGCACGGGCTCCATCACACTAGAAGTCATTTTCGGTTGGCCGAACAACTTCCGAAGCGAGGGCTTGACCTTTGATATTGCCCCGTTCCATAGTGGCTACCATGCACTTCTGGGGCATACCACTTTTGCTCATTTTAATGCGGTCCCACTCTACGCCCGTGCAAAACTTAAAATGCCCGGCCCACGCAGCGTCATAACAATAAATGGAAATGCGGAACACTCCCTCCGTACAGAGGATCATACTATGGCTATTACAGCCGAAGTACAAAGCGGCCTCATCAAGTCGCATAACTCATTGGCCATTAAGCCGTCGGTCTCTATTAAATGGAACCGATCAATCTCAGAGCTGGATTAGCAGTTCGTCCTCCGTTGTTCGCCTTACACACATGCGAAGTTTATACCGCGCGTGCATAATTATATACTTAAAATCCCCTGGTCATCGGCGGAGGCACAATACGGGCAAGCCTACAAGCACTCCCATTTCCTCCTTTTTCTTTCTAACTATTTCTTTATATTTTATAACAGGTGGCTCAAACACTGGTCATCTCATGGACTCTTTCAGAGTTCGGCTTCATACACTTACCCAAAGGTTATTCCTGTTAAGGAATCCTTTCACCGAGGCAAGGCGGCGCAGACGTGCGACAGGAGGTCCAAATAAATTTTGTGTAGACCGCACTCTCTATTTCGAGCCTGTAAAGTGCCTTCTCCCTCAGCCTTCGACCACCGGCATGTCAAATAGCCTGGGTCGTGGCATTATTATTTGTAAAATGGCAATTGACATATCGATCAGGTCCCAGTGAACATAATCCGTATCCAGTATTCACTTTTTCTGAAGAGCTGAATTTCTCCGGTTGTTTCACATTCGCACCTCGGCACAGATTGCCAGGGGCTCGATATGGGAACAAATGAGTTTCCGACAAGTCCGAACAGCTTTATAGCACACTTCAGCGTCGCGAGTTTGGCCTTATATGCATCAGCTCCGAATCATGTCTTTGGTCAATAGTTGGGTTGCCCGGCTCCTGTGCTTACTACCTTACGTTCCGCTATATCGGCTAGGGTAGTAAAGGGAGAACTACTGCGATTGTGTCCCGGTTTATCCGGATGAGCACCTCAGTAGAGAAAGCCGAAAACTGACTGTCATGATGCGGTGAGAGCTGGTCAACCACTCAATGACTTATTAGAATCTTTCGTGATGCCTTCCGTATTAAACGAAGGACCATTCTTCTGGTCACCCATGTAACGCACCGTATTCGGATAACTGCGTACATACCAGGGGCTATATCATACACCCACCATCAAACTCCTATGGCTAAGTGAAAGTGCTAAAGCCCTATAGTCTGATTGCCTAGTTTTCCGCATTGACACCTCCTTCACGGACCAAGACGTTGGGTCAGGAGTGATCAAGTGCTTTTTCGAACACCCCCGTATTTTATGCGAGGGGGCTGAAGCCGACGACTGGAAAACTTTCAGATTATACAAAACGGCCACACAGGAGGAGCCAAAACTTTCTAGGCATAGCCTTAAAATATTATAATATTTTTTTTTACAATTTCAATACATTTCACTCGAATATCATCTCTTTCGAGCACTGACCCTCTATCAAGTGGGCACCCTCTAAGACATCCTCGGAATAATGCTCTGGCGTGTGATGCTCCTTGCCCTTGGGTGGAATTTTCGCTGCAATATCGGTGGCCTTCATCTTCGCCCAGTACGTCTTGACACGGGCAAAGGCCATCCGTGCACCCTCAATGCACGTTGACCGCTTAACGGCGTCGATACGCGGCACCGCATCAATTAGTCGCTGCACCAAACCGAAATAACTCTTAGGAACTGGCTCAGTCGGCCATAGCCGGACCACGATGTCCTTCATGGCAGAGCCGGATATCTTGTGGAGCTCGGCCCACTGGGCCATCTGTTCGTTCAACAACAGCGGGCGCTTCGGCGTGCTGAATTGTGACCAGAAAAGCTTCTCCGTTGCATACCCTTCTCGCGCTTCGTAAAACTGTGCCGCATCGGAGGCGCTCTTCGGCAAGTCCAAGAAGGCGTCTGGAGAGCTCCACATTTGATTGAGCGGGGAATAGTTCGGATAGCCGAATTTAGTCTATAATAAGAAAGGCTTACCGGCCGCTATCTCCCCAGCTTGCCGGATCTCTTCCCGAGCCGCTCTAGACTCAGATCGTGCTTCTCTCGCCTCTTGTAAGGCCTTGTCGAGATCGGACGCTTTGGCTTTGTTATCCCTCTCGAGGAATTTGCACCCGACAGTGGCTTCTTTCAGCTCGCGCGCCATGGTAGACATATTCTCCTCACATTGGCGCTGAGCAGCCTATGCGGCTTTTAACTCATCAACTGCCTTTTTGGCAGCCACATTACTCATCCGGGCTTGCTCCTTGGCTCGGGCAAGTTCAGCCCGAAGAGTCTCAACCGCGGAAGCACCATCTGTAGATACGCATGTCTCAGAATATAATTCTAGCTTCGTGCTCATGTTATTATACATACACTGACCGCCCCAACACATACCTTGCGCCTCATCGAGTCACCTGTTAATAAGCGTGATGTCGTCATCCGTCATCAAGTTTTTGCTTCAGACCTACAACCTTTGTAGCGTGGGCAGTCATCATGTCATGGAGGTAACAGCCTGTGTTTCAATTAATAAGATTATTTCCTGGGCATATCTTTTGTAACGCCCACGATGCGGCTATATCTCCCACGTGTCGGGGCACGACTTAGAGGCATAACCGCATAGTGGTTTTGTCGCAAGAAGGGTCATCTTCACACAATCCCATGTAATGAACAAGAATGGGATAAAGAGTTGGCTTACAATCGCCACTTCACACAATACATAAATATCATTCATACATCATCCAAAATACAATCATATTGACCGAGTACGGTCAAAATCCAGATGAAAATAAGACAACCCCAAATGCTAGATCCCCGATCGTCCCAACTGGGCTCCACTACTGATCATCAGGAAAAGACACATAGTAACGACCACGTTCCTCGTCAAACTCCCACTTGAGATCGACGCCATCGTCTGCACTGGCATCGTCGGCACCTGCAACTGTTGTTGGAAGTATATGTGAGTCACGGGGACTCAGCAATCTCACACCCGCGAGATCAAGACTATTTAAGCTTGTAGGAAAAAGGAGGTGCAAAGAGGTGGAGCTGCAGCGGCAAAAGCATATATGGTGGCTAACTTGCGCAAATGAGAGCAAGAAGAGAAGCAACGGAACGGACGTCATCTAACAATGACCAAGAAGAGGTCCTGAACACCTACTTACGTCATACATAACACAGACCGTGTTCACTTCCCGGACTCCGCCGAGAAGAGACCATCACGGCTACACACGCACTTGGTGTATTTTAATTGGGTCAAGTGACAAGTTATCTACAACCGGACATTAACAAATTCCCATCTGCCTCATAACCGCGGGCACGGCTTTCGAAAGATAATACCCTGCAGGGGTGTCCCAACTTAGCCCATCATAAGCTCTCACGGTCAACGAAGGATAAACCTTCTCCCGGAAAGACCCGATCAGTCTCGGAATCCCGGTTTACAAGACATCTCGACAATGGTAAAACAAGACCAGCAAAGCCTCCCGAATGTGCCGACAAATCCCGATAGGAGCTGCACATATCTCGTTCTCAGGGCACACCGGATTGTCCAAGCTTCCGATAGGCCAGACCAGAGTTGCCCCTGGTGGCCACCGGCGACTGACAGTTTGGACCAATACTCAGAGGAGCACTGGCCCGGGGGTTTAAAATAAAGATGACCCTCGGGCTCTAGAAAACCCGGGGGAAAAAGGTATAGGTCGCAAATGGTAAAACCAAGGTTGGGCCTTGCTGGAGGAGTTTTATTCAAGGCGAACTGTCAAGGGGGTCCCATAAATCACCCGACCGCGTAAGGAACGCAAACTCAAGGAACATAATCCCGGTATAACAGTAACTAGGGCGGCAAGAGTGGAACAAAACACCAGGCATAAAGGCCGAGCCTTCCACCCTTTACCAAAATATATAGATGCATTAATTAAATAAGGGATATTGTGATATCCCAACATATCCATGTTCCGACATGGAACAAACTTCAACTTCACCTGCAACTAGCAACGCTATAAGAGGGGCTGAGCAAAAGCGGTAACATAGCCAAACAACGGTTTGCTAGGAAAGGATGGTTAGGGGCTGACATGGCTAAAATAGGAGACATGATATAGCAAGTGATAGGTAGCGGAGCATGGCAATAGAGCGAACAACTAGCATAGCAAAGATAGAAGTGATTTCGAGGGGTGGTCATCTTGCCTGCAAGATTCTCAGGGTTGTCGAAAGCTTGATCCTCGTAAGCGTACTCGACAGGTTCCTCGTTCATGAACTCGACTCCCGGCTCTACCCAAGACAAGAACACAAACAAATGGAACCACAATCAACAACGAGAAATGCGCAAGCAACATGATGCAAAACATGTATGATATGCAAGATATGATATGCGATGCATATGCGTGCTCCGGAAGGAAAATGATGAACATGGCAGTAACTTGGCAAACCAAGCATGCCACTGGAAAGATGAGATGATTTCGGTCGAAATCGATATAAAGATCACCGGAATCGGATGCACGGTTTGCAAATGACAAACAAAACAAGAATGACACTAATCTGCGATAAACAGCAAGATAGCACTTAAAATACAACAAGTAACAATGCTACAGCACCCCAACATAGCAACAAAGCACATGAAAGTAATCTACAGGAGATGCTTGACAAAAGATGAACACTGAGCTACGGCTAGTTCACAACATATCAAGCTCAAACAAGCATGGCAAAAGTGCAAAAGATTACAGGTTCACAGACTTAGTGAAAAACTGGACATGGCAGAAATCAGCATCAGGTAGCAATGTTCAGAGCACGAAATCAACATGCTACAGGAACTTAACATAGCAAAACAAGGCATGGTAGTGTTCTACTAAATGAACATGACAAAAGTCCCTTACTGACCATAAGCCAAAAAGGACCAGAAGATATGATTGCAAGCATGTAAACATAGCAAGTTTCGTTATCAGGTTTCAGACTTAGCAGAAAACAGAGCATGGCAGAAATATTAATATGTAGGCCTCTTTGTGAGCTTGATGCACTCACTACAGAGCAATGCATGACAAACCAAGCATACCTACAGCAAGATGGCATGTTTATAAAGCTATCCACGGCAAGAACAATTACATAGCATGTATGGAACAACTACAATAAGCTTGGCAAGATTGCAAATCATGTCAAGAATCTGCCAGAAATATTTTATAGCAAAAGTAGAGCAAGATTGAGTCATGCTACGGTACTCTAAAATTGCAAACAATTGCAGTAATGGATCAATTACAACTATAGCTACAAAACATCCTTACTGAACATCTCCAAAATATGCATGGATCTCTCTGTAGCATCAAGTTTATATGGCAACACAATTACAGCAGACAAGGACTTAGAGAAATCACCAAGTCCCTGAAATCAGAAATATTACGGGGCCTACTTTGCATGCTTGTGCTAGTCACCACAGAGATCAGAAAAATACATGAACTATACCACTGGAAAGATGGCATGGCATACTTCAAAACACATGTAGAGATCATGCTCAAAAGATGCACAGAATAAATGATACAAAAATGACAAATCTCCAAGTTCTGCTAAGAACCAGAGATTAACAGCAACTAGCCCTCTTCCAATGAAGATTTGGGCATCAATATGACCTCTAATGAACATGGTGCAATTGAACAAAATGAAGAGCATCACGAGACGAACAATTTGACATATTATACGCGCGAATCGGAGCTACATGCACAAAGTTATCGCATCGGGAACAAGTGCATATGCTGATGAATTTCCAAGACTTGGAAGAATTTAGAGGGGGAGAAAAGTCAACGGGCGCGGTTTCTACCAGATCGGATCGGGCCGGCTCCCGAGCTCGAGCTCGAGCCCGACGGCGGCGAGGCAGGGACCGGCGGCGGGCGGCGCTAGGCGGGGGAGGAGAGGAGGAGGCGCGGCGGAGGAGGCGGTCGCCGACGGGGGCGGCGGTGGCCGGAGGCGGCGGCGCCCGGAGCGACGGACGGCGGAGGCGAGCTCGGCCGGCGGCGAGGAGACCGGCGGGCGGCGGCGGCGGCGCTCCGGCGGAGGCGGCGGCGGGCTCGGGCGGGCCCGCGGCGGGCTCGCGGGCCGGCGCGGAGGGAGAGGCCGGCGGGACACGTGGCAGCAGCAGATTCGCCGGGGCGTGGCGGCGGACGTGTCCGGCGCGGCGCGGAGGGAGAGGGTTAGGGTTTCGTCTGAGATTTCGTTTTTCGGGATCCCACTTATAAATAGGTAGAGGGAGCTAGGAGGCTCCAAATGAGGTGCGGTTTTTGCCCACACGATCGTGATCGAACGACCTAGAGCATGGAAGAGAGTTTGGTGGGTTTTGGGCTGGTTTTGGAGGGGTTTTTGCTGGATACTCAAATGGACATTGCGGATGCCCGGTTAACCGTTGGAGTACCAAACGATCTCCGAATGGAACGAAACTTGACCGGTAGTCTCCGGGTGGTATATTAAGACCACTTGACAAGCCTCGGTCCATTCCGAGAAAGTTTGACACACGCACACGAAAGAAAACAAGAGGGGTGCACCGGAGGAGATAGGAACGCCGGATTGGAAAACGGACAACGGGGAAAATGCTCGGATGCATGAGACGAACACGTATGCGAATGCAATGCGCATGATGACATGATATGAAAATGCATGACATGACAAAAAAACAAAACGAAAGACAAAACCCGGCAACGGAGGGAATAACATATCACATAGCCGAAAATGGCAAGAGTCGGAGTTACAAATATGGCAAGTAACATGCGGGGTGTTACATCTTTTTCGATCCTCTGATTGCCTCCCTTTGGACGCCAACCAGAGTCTCAGGGGCTACTATCTATACACAGGTGCATTTTGCGTATAGAGCACAATTGAAAAAATAACATTACGTACCTCGAAGCCTCTTAGCAAGCCCATAAAGGCTTCATTCAATCCGCTTTTCGCGGACAGAATCCTCTCAACCACCGTACCCATCAAGGTACGATGTTCCTCTGAGACGGACGAATATCACAACATGTCCATCAGTGTATCCGGCGCCTCCGGATCCCTGGAAGCAGCTGTGGGAGTACGGACTCCCTTTGAAAAGATATGTTTGCTCGACCCTAGAGTTGTCTTCGGCTTTAAACCGGATAGTCCGGAGCCTTTATTGTTATCCCCCGTAGGGACCGCACACCCCGGACCGCGGGCGGCCGAAGTTTCACCTTGGGGCGTTGTCTCCACAATCCTCTGTTGATCAGGAGTGATCCTCCGGGACGACACCTCAATGTCGTCCGCCCTGTTGGGCGAGGAAGCTTGTGGAGGCATCTCGCTCTCCATCATCTCCTGAAGAAGATCCCCCGAAGAGGAGGATAGTTGAGGAGGGTATGCCGGACTGCAAAACACGTATTCTAATGTCACCCTTGTAACAGAAAGAGGAACGAGATATATTTAAAACACCTTGGTTCACTTACGATTCGGCTGAAGGCTTGTCCTTATGGAGGAACTGTGCAACAACGTCGCCTTCCGAGCCCGAACCGCCTGACAGGGGTGTCTTGCCTCGCTTAGGAGCCTTTACCTCCCAATCTTCTGAGGCGGCCCTTTTCTTACTATGAGGAGAAAGGATGTCAGCTTCTCCTTCTCTTTTGTCTTCGGAAGAAGGAGCCTTAATCTCCCCGGACACAATGTTTGGTGTACCTTCGAGGCTACCTTTGGCTCCCCCTCTCTCCTTATTGTCCTCTTTCATCGGCGCTTGGCATGGCGCCGGGACCAGCATCCTTGTTAGCACGGGACTAGCTGAGTCTTCAGGGAGGGGGGCGAACACCTGATTCGCTCCGCCTTCTTTGTCTAGCCCTGGAAAAAGGTGGTTTTCTCAGTATCTTATTATGACATGTTTAACTAAACTGTGTTCGGGAGTCAAGTGCTTACCGAGGTATCCGGATGGTTGCAGTCAAGGCCGATGTCCTCTGTAGTATCCGGCCATTGTTTTCGTGTCCCGAAAAATAACTTTCACATTCCTCTGTGCGTCGCACCGAAGAAGTGCTAAAGGGTTCGTGGTCCTTCCGGATTGAACTCCCACATACGAAGTGGTCGTCGCTGGCACGGGAGGACCCAGCGGACTAACATTACTTGAATCACGTCGATGAGTTCGGTGTTATTCTCAAGGAGACTCCGTATGCGGCTCTGTAGAGTCTGCACTTCATCAATTGATCCCCAGTCCAACCCCTTATTGACCCATGATGCAAGCTGAATTGGAGGACCAGATCAGAACGCAGGTGTAGCTGCCCACTTGGTACCGCGGGGTTCAGTGATGTAAAACCACTCCCCCTGCCATAAGTCGGAAGATTCTGAGAAGGATCCTTTTAGCCAAGGAGCGTTGATGAGTTTGCTCACTGTAGCACCACCGCACTCCGCTTGTTTCCCATCGACTAACTTCGGCTTCACATTAAAGGTCTTAAGCCACAAGCCGAAGTGTGGGG
Source organism: Aegilops tauschii subsp. strangulata (assembly GCF_002575655.3). Lineage (NCBI taxonomy): Eukaryota > Viridiplantae > Streptophyta > Magnoliopsida > Poales > Poaceae > Aegilops > Aegilops tauschii. Next base: position 410,971,665 of record NC_053037.3, on the reverse strand, counting down.
GAATACGGAGGAAGGCCTCGCATGTGATAATGAACGCCGAGACGTGAAGGAAGGAGTCCGGAGTTAGATCATGAAAATCTAGCCCGTAATAGAACATGAGCCCTCGAACAAAGGGGTGGAGAACGAACCCTAGCCCTCGGAGGAAGTGGGCGATAAACACGACCCTCTCACTGGATCTGGGAGTAGGAATAACTTGCCCTTGAGCAGGAAGCCTGTGGGGGATTTCCGCGGTCAGGTATCTTGCCGCCCGGAGCTTCGCGATATCCTCCTCTGTGACAGAGGAAGCCACCCACCGACCTTGAGGGCTGGATCCGGACATGACTAGGAAGCTCGAAGCGATTAAATCGAACCTGGGGTGCTGGAGCTCGAGGTTGGAGGGGTTGAGGAAGGGGTTGGCGTGAAGAAGCAAGACGGGTCTTAGCCCCTTTATAAAGGCAATGAATATCGAACGCCTCCTCCTCAGCCTTAAAACCTGCCTATTCTTAAGGAATCATTCCAACCGTACGGTTGGAATACCCACGCCCGTGTTGATGAGGATCCGGCAATAAGGGGACACGATCTCTGCTTAGACAAGACGTGCTAATGAGACCGCGTCTCGGAACGTGGAACGATAGGCTATAAAACGGTTTGATATAATAACCGGGTGATGACGTGGTATTGCGTTACCAAAAAGTTGTCGGCAGATTAGACTCGTGAAATATTATGCTCTTTGCGGTTGTGTGTGGTGCTTGTTTTGCTGAGCCGGACACGGTCATTGTGTCCGAAGACTGTGTTGGAGTATTCAGAGAAGGAACCCTCCTTGCAATGCCGAAGACAATCTGCGCGCCGGACACATCGTCATTGAAGCCTGGTTCAGGGGCTACTGAGGGAGTCCTGGATTAAGGGGTCCTCGGGCGTCCGGACTATGATACGTGGGCCGGACTGATGGGTTGTGAAGATACAAGACCGAAGACTCTCTCTCCCGTGTCCGGATAGGACTCTCCTTGGCGTGGAAAGCAAGCTTGGCGTCTTGATATGAAGATTCCTTTCTCTGTAACCGACTTTGTATAACCCTAGTCCCCTCCAGTGTCTATATAAACCGGAGGGCTTAGTCCATAGGGACAAGAATCATAATCATAGTCATACAGGCTAGACTTCTAGGGTTTTAGCCATTACGATCTTGTGGTAGATCAACTCTTGTAATACTCATATTCATCAAGATCAATCAAGCAGGAAGTAGGGTATTACCTCCATAGAGAGGGCCCGAACCTGGGTAAACATTGTGTCCCCTGTCTCCTATTACCATTGACCTTAGACGCACAGTTCGGGACCCCCTACCCGAGATCCGCCGGTTTTGACACCGACAGTGAGTTATCTATTTCTAGTTCTAGTTGATCCAATTAGAGCTAGATCTATATCCTCTCTAATCCTCATAGTTATAAGCTCAGTGTGGTTTTAATCTCCTCCCTCTAATTCTCCAGCGGTGATTAGCTCTGGATGGCGAAGCGCTACTAGATCGTGCAGACCGTACGCTTGCAAACTGTGGAGAGGTTGTGCTTTCGGTCTTCCATTCAAGGGATCATTTGTGAATGGTTCGAGGAACTTCAAGTATGACCTACACCGACGTCTTTTTCTGCTGCAACTTGGAGTTGCTAACGATCCGATATAAACCGTTATTGCATCTTCATAGTGTTCCTGGTTGATCGTTGGGCGGTTTTTTTTCTACTACCTTTCCCCAACATGTAGGGGTGCAAGTTAATGCATTGGCGCATTCCTCATCAAGACGATGTTGCTCCCAAGCCCCTCCTCTGGAATTTGGTAGTGCATAATGTCGGGGTTTAATCCGGCAGATCTCGGGTAGGGGGCCCGAAGTCCCTCATTTGCTCGTTGTCGGCCTCCATGCCGGACTGCTTCCAAAGTGGTGTACCACCTCGGTCTTGGGCTGATATTTTGCGGATTTTTTCCGATAGGTGTAATTTATTCTCTGTCAAGATGTATAGTCAGTAACCCCCAAGGTGTATGGCAGCCTAAAGTCCGGTATTGCCCTGAAGGATAGAATAAAACCACTGATCCCAGTAGCCCCTGAGACTTAGGTCGATTCGCGAAATCAGCCTGAGGATTAAGTCCTCGCTCGGCAGCATAATTTAGGAATAGAAACACGGTGTGCAATAGCCTCAAGACTCAGTCGGGTGCGGCCGACCGACCCAAGGATTGTAATCTCCTCGGAAACAGTGTCACACTTTGAATTTTTCCACAATGAATCGTCAATGTAGTAGCCCCTGAGATTTGGGTGGGGCAACATGGCCGACCCTAGGATTGTATCTCCTTAGGAATTGGTCCATCCTCATTTTGCAATTCGACATCGCCGAGGTGCAGCTCATCCAGGAGGATGCCTCGGTTTCTATAACGTACAGGAGGCCTACTCGCCTAGGATTTAGAAGAGTCATCTTCTTGCGCGCCAAGTCTTGTGGAATCTTCCTTGTATACGTCATGGACTACCCTGAAAGTGCGTTATATCGACTAGAGGGGGGTGAATAGGCGATTTTTATGAATTCTTCACTGAGGAATTTCAGCGTGAGGAAATTCCTAAGTGAAGAACTACTTGCAGCGGAATAAGTACTCAGATGTAAACATAACAGAACACAAGCATGGTCATCATGATGAAATGAAAACAAGCACAGAGTACAGAAAGCGTAAACACAGGATAAAATAGGATGAAGACAATCAGACTGAAGAAATTGAACTGAGGAAATTGAGAAAGTCTTCAGTCAAAGTCTTCAAACAGATATGAACAAGCACACAACACAATTATGAGGAAATGAAAGAGTTGAGGAAATAGAACCAGTAGGCTTGGTGAAGACAATGATTTGGTAGACCAGTTCCAACTGCTGTGACAGTTGTACGTCTGGTTGGAGCGGCTAGGTATTTAAACCTGAGGACACACAGTCTCGGACACACAGTACTCACCGTATTCTCCTTGAGCTAAGGTCACACAGACCTCGCCCAATCACTCGTGGTAAGTCTTCAGGTTTCTTCCAAACCTTCACAAACTCGGTCACTCGGCGATCGACAATTTCCTCTTGGATGCTCTAGACCATGATGCCTAACCGTCTGGAAGATGCACAGTCTTCAAAGGTAACAGGCGTCGGATCTACGCAAGATCAATCTCTTCAGTGATGCTCAATCACTTTGGGTTTGTAGGTGTTTGGGTTTGGGTTTTCCTCACTTGATGATTTTTGCTCAAAGTCCTCGGAGGATGGGATGCTCTCAAATGACAAGTGTCAGTTCCTCTCGGAGCAGCCAACCAGCTAGTGGTTGTAGGGGGCGGCTATTTATAGCCTAGGGAGCAGCCCGACATGATAAGACATAAATGCCCTTCAATGATATGGCCGTTAGGTGGGTAGATATTTTGGGACTGCTGGCGTGTAGCACAGCAACAGTTGGATATTTGAGGCTCAAATTCCTCACGGCTATCATGTTCCTCACTGTGTAGGCAATTCGCACTGGCGAATTCCTAACTCCTCAGTCAGAACAAATTCCTCAGCGACCAGAAAAACTATGTCTCTGTTACCGAAGAAATTGACTAAACTCTATGAGATTTCCAATGGCTTCACTCGAAGGGATTGGTAGGTGTAGGATTTTGAGTTGAGCATCACATGGAAATTTTTCCTTAGTATTTCCTCGACCCCCTTTAACAGTACGGTGTTTCCTATGACTCAAGAAAGAGTGTCGGTGTACAGAAGAAGGGGCGCACCTTTGTACCCCTTTACCTGTGCACGGGCAGTCGGAGTCGCGCCCACGGTCACACCAAGCAGCACAGGGGAGGTGAACCGAGGTAAAACCGAAGCCCAAGACAGCCAGAGCAACGCCAAGACCAAGGACGCAAAGAAGCAGAGGGGCGGAGCAGTTTCCCCCGGCAAGACCCTTGCCGGGGACGGCCTCAGCAGCCCCGGCAAGACCCTTGTCGGGGCAGCACGCCCAAACACCAACAGAGCGAGCCACCCTTGAGCCCACGTCCCCAACACCATCAAACACGTTGGGCCAGGGCTCGGGAGGCACCTCCGTGGTGGCATACAGATCTTTGTGAAGACAAGGAACACTCAAGATCAGATGAGGATTAGGAGACGACGATCCTCGGCAAGATCCTTGTCGAGGAAGGCCACCAGACCCTCGGCAAGGTCCTTGCCGGGGACGACAACGCGCCACGGCAAGACCCTTGCCGGGCCACCCGGCAAGGCCCTCACCGAGGACGCCAGCAGGGCCACTGCCAGGCCCGCACCAACCAAGTTTCCACTGCCGTTCGCATGCAGCTGCCAGCCCAACCAGCTGGGCAGGCACCTGCGTGGCAACATGCAGCTCCCAAGCCAACTCATCAAGCACCTGCGTGGCGGCATGCAGATCTTCGTAGAGGCTCCACCACCGTGCCACCTCAGCTGCCTGCCTGCCTACATGGCGCCGCACGTACCGCTAGCCGGGGCGCGTGTCGAAGCGAGGAGGAGCGGCGACGGACGGGACGGGCCTCGCCCCCGTCCCCGATAAAGCTAGGGGACACCTCAGCGGCGCATTAAATGCGTCTTGTCCTGTAATACGAGCGATAAGCTCACAATACTGTATGCCTTTCCACCTCATGTATGCCACTGTGGCAGCCCCTTTCGACTATAAAAGGAGGCCCATGGCATACTGGAGAAGGATTCGGCTCTTTGGGACCATACACCCCACCATAGCTAGTTCGAGAGCTCAAGAACTCTCTGAAATACACCCACCAAAGCAGGACTAGGGTTTTACGCATCCTCGCGGCCTGAACCTGGGTAAACGATCCTTGTGCTGATTACTAATCCTGCTCTTCTCGTAACCCTACGCCCCGGCAACCGTAGTAGGGATTCTTGTGATCCCATAGGTGTCGTTCCACACCGACATCTTTGGCGCGCCAGGTAGGGGGCGCAATTGTGAGAATCTGGTCTAGTAGTTAGCCTAGCAGTTCTTCGTCGCCATCGCTCCCAAGAAGAAGACGGCCACGGCGATCGGATCGTTGGGAGCCGAATGGCCCGTGCCGGTGCGGGCGGGCAGTGGGCCGGTCGCGGACAGGACCTGGGCCGCGGTCCGCGAGCACCAGCATCGCCCTGGCAGTCAGAGCCTGGCGAGCGGCGTCGTTCGCGTGCCAGACGACCGGCCGCACGTCGCCAGATCCAAAGACGGAGTTGGGCCCCCCGCAGGCGGCGCGGGCCCTTCAGGAGCGTCGTTGTGCCACCCCCGGGCGACGCAGCGACCTCCAAGACGCCCACACCGGCGACCACTGTGCGCTCTTCCCATGGTGTGCGCGACGAGCAGCGTCACCACGTCGGTGACCCTGCGCACCGCCGTGGGAAGAGCCCTGTGCGTCGTCCGCGGGATGAAGGAGTTCAGCATGCCTGTCGATGTGCTGGCGAAAATGGCACGCAGCCGCTGGGTCGTAACGGAGCTCCTTCTAACGTGGTTAGAAGTCGAAGCGCACCGCGATCCACGCAGCTGTCGCCGCCGCCCACGCCAGCAGAAGCTTTGGCGCGCGCGCAGCTGCTCCTCGACTTTCCTCCTGCTGCAGAGAAGCTCGACGAGTGGAAGGCCACCATCCGGAGCCTCGTCGCCGTCGCCAACAAAGACGATCCGCGGCCGGCGGGGCCCTCGGGTCGGCGCTCCATCGAGCCACCACATGCTGGCGCTGGGAGGACCGGGGGAGCTGCGGCCACGGTGCACTCTCCTCCTCCTCGCCAGCCGCCGCGGGCGTCGGCCCGTCGTGACGACGCTTGTGATAACATCTCCATAGCGTCGTCCAACCCGCGGACCCTCCACGACCAGCGCCAAGTTCTTCGGGAACGAGCTCACGAAGATGCTCGGACCACCATCGAGCGCCGGCACGAAACACGCCACCAGTCGGACAAGCGGGCGGGACCCGCTATGGACCACCCAGCACCGGGGGGCTCCGGCGGCCTACCTTACGAGGTGGGCTGCCCGGCCTTTACCCGCGAGCTGCGGTAGTTCCAGTGGCCGTCCCACCGCACGTTCAAGCCTGACGTCGGCGAGAAGTACACTAGCAAGACTCATCCGTCCGATTTCCTCAGCATTTACACCATCGCGATGCAGGCTGCCGGAGCTCGCGACGACAAGGTGCTTGCCAATTATTTCCCGCTGGCATTGAAGCCCAATGTTATGTCTTGGTTGATGCACTTGCCGGCGGATTCCATTTCCTCTTGATCGGATCTGTGCCATGACTTCGTTGGCGCCTTCACAGGAGGCCACCAAGCTCATGGCCAGGCCAGTGATCTGCATATCATTCCCCAGAAGGAAGGGGAAACCCTGCGCAAGTACATCCAGAGATTCAGCCGGGTGCAGTACAACATCCCCGACGTTCATCCCGCCGTTGTGATCAGCGCGTTCCATCATAACGTGCGCAACCGCAAGATGCGCGAAGAGCTGGCGATGACCAAGGTTAAGGATGTGGCCGAGCTCTATGTTCTGGCCGATAGATGCGCCCGGGCTAAAGAGGGAAGGAAGTACCCCGGCGAAGATGCCGGTGCGGAAACCGACTCTACCAACGAAGACGTCGCCACCCCGACGAAGAAGGGCCGGTGTTGCAACAGGAAACACAAAGGTAAGGCCGTGCTTGCCGTTAAAGGATCTGACGACACCGGCACTGCCAAGAAGGTCAAGGCAGACGCCCCCAGCAAGGAGATTGCCGGGTGCGCCGCCTGCCGGGCCTTGGCGGCTACCGACAAGCCAGGAAGCTCCGGCAAGCAATACTGCAAGATCCACCGCACCAAGGGCCACGACCTCCAGAACTGCCGACAAGTCGAGCTGCTTGCTGAGAAGCAAAAAGCTGGGTACGAGAGGCGGGACAAGGAGAAGGACCAGGATGGTGCCGAGGGATCCGGCAAGAAGCGTGGCGGCCAAGGAGGCCGCTGCGGCAAGGACAACCAGCAAGAGAGGCCCCCCCGGGGCCGTGACAAGAAACAAGAAGACGATGATCACGACGAGGACGACGAGTCCAGCGAGCAAGAGTTCCAGAAGGCTATGGAGGCCATGTGCGTCGATGATGGCGCCTAGCTGCATACTTCTCACTGCCAGCTCAAGCAGTGGGCGCGTGAGATTACAGCAGCGGAGCCGTCGTTCGACACTCAGAAGCCGCTGAAGTGGTCCAGCACGCCCCTCATCTCTGACGCCGAGGACCACCCTGACCGCACAACCACGATCGAGTGTTTGCCATTGTTGGTCTCACCAACGATACGCAACCTCAAGGTGAACAAGATGTTGGTTGACGGCGGGGCCGGCCTGAACTTGATCTCGCATGTCGTGATCAAAAGGCTGCAAATTCCTGATGAAGACCTCGAGGAAACGGGCACGTTTCAAGGGGTCAATCTGGGGAGGAGCCAGCCGAAGGGGAAGGTCACACTGCCCGTGACGTTTGGAGGAGAGTTGAACTACAGGACGGAGAGGATCATCTTCGACGTGGCCGAGATCCCCTTGCCCTACAACGGGATCCTCGGCCGCCCGGCACTAGCCAAGTTCATGGCGGCATCACACTACGCCTACAACATGCTAAAGATGCCCGGGCCGTTGACCATCATCTCCGTCCCCTCCGACAAGAAGGACGTGCTGATCTGCGCCGACCAACTCTACCGAGAAGCAGTTGCAGCAGCTGCCGTCAAGGCACCTGCTCCTGCCGCTGAAGGCCCGGGAGGGAAGAAGAAGCCCGGCAAGACCTCTCGCACCCACTCCGGCAAGCACGCCTCTTCAGAGTGTTGTGCTACCGTCGAGGACGTGCCAGAGAGCTCTACCAGCAAGGCAAGAAATCCAGAGCCGAGCCACCGCAGACCAAGAAGGTGTCCACCAGGGAGGATGGCACGGGAGGGGCCTTCACCATAGGCTCCACCCTCGACAGCAAATAGGAAGGCGCGCTCATCACCTTCCTGCGGGCAAATGTCGACGTGTTTGCGTCGCAAGCATCCGACATCCCCGGTGTTCCCAAGGAGGTGATTGAGCACCACCTAGCTGTCTGCCCTCATGCGCGGCCTGTCAAGCAGAAGGTCAGAAAGCAGGCTCTGGAGAGGCAGGAGTTCATCACAGAGGAGATCAGGAAGTTGGAAGCGGCAGGTTTGGTGAGAGGAGTGCTCCACCCGACGTGGTTGGCCAATCCGGTAGTGGTGCGCAAGGCGAATGGGAAGTGGAGGCTGTGTATTGATTACACAGATATCAATAAGGCTTGTCCTATGGACCCCTTCCCGTTGCCGCGCATCGACCAGATTGTTGACTCCATGGCTGGGTGTGATCTGTTATCATTCCTCGACGCCTACTCGAGCTACCACCAAATCTTCATGACAAGAGAGGATGAAGAGAAGACAGCATTCATTACCCCATGTGGTACGTATTGCAAGAGCAGTCCAAATTGGTTTTGAACCTCAGCTCCATAGAAATATGGAGGCATACATGGATGACATAGTGGTCAAAACTAAGGATGGGCCAACTCTTGTGCAAGATCTGGAAGAGACATTTGCCAACCTCCGCAAGATCAACCTTAAGCTGAACCCTGAGAAGTGTGTCTTCGGCGTTCCGTCCGGCAAGCTTCTCGGATTCTTTGTGTCACAGCGCGGGATCGAGGCAAACCCAGACAAAATCAAAGCTATTGAGCAGATTGAGGCGCCCAAGCGGATCAAAGATGTGCGTCGGCTCACTGGCTGCGTCGCCTCCATGAGCCGATTCATCTCCAAGTCCGCCGAGCGTGCCCTTCCCTTCTTCAAAATCTTGAAGAAGGCAGGCCCAATGAAGTGGACCCCGGAAGCCGAGGCGGTGTTGCAGGATCTGAAGAAATACCTTTCCTCCACGCCAATACTGGTTGCACCTAAACCACAAGAGCCGTTGCTGCTGTATCTAGCGGCGACGAATCAAGTGGTCAGCGCCGCACTGGTGGCGCAGAGGGAGGTCGACAAAGAGGCAGTGGCGGCGGCAGAACCAGTGGATGGCAAGCCAAAGATCCCCCTGGCAGGGCCTGGTGCCGGCAAGGCAGGGCCCCCGGCAGGATCTGATGCCACCAAGGCAATGCTTGCGCAGTCAGGTGAGGTGGTGCAGAAGAAGAAGATGATGCAGCACCTGGTTTACTTTGTCAGCTCCCTCTTGCAGGGGGCTAGGTCGAGGTACTCCGGTGTGCAAAAATTGCTCTTCGGCCTCCTTATGGCCTCGAGGAAGCTGCGTCATTACTTCCAAGCCCACGAGATCACTGTCGTCACCCGCCTCCCATTGCAACGGGTACTGCATAACCCAGATGCAACCGGGAGGATTGTGGAATGGGCCTTGGAGTTGTCAAGTTTTGGTTTGAAGTTTGAAAGTACCTCGACAATCCAGAGCAGAGTCTTGGCGGAGTTCATTGCAGAATGGACCTCAACGCCCGACGAAGAAATCCGGGAGACCGCTCTTCCCGGCAAGGAAGCAGACCGCGACTGGATCATGTACTTTGATGGGGCTTTCTCGCTGCAAGGCGCCGGTGCCGGCATGCTGCTCGTCGCGCCCACCGGAGAGCACCTCAAGTACATGGTCCAGATGCACTTTCCCAGGGAGATGTCCACCAACAACACTGCGGAGTACGAGGGGCTGCTTGCCGGTCTCAGGATCGCGGCAGACCTCGGGGTTAAGAAGCTCATCGTCAGGGGTGACTCGCAGCTTGTTGTCAGACAGGTCAACAAGGATTACCAGAGCCCATTGATGGAGGCTTACGTAGATGAGGTGAGGAAGCTGGAGGAGCGCTTCGACGGTATCCAAGCGGAGCACGTCCCTCGAATGGAGAACGACATCGCCGATTACCTGTCGAAGCGTGCTGCATTCAAGCTACCTGTGGAACCAGGTACCTTTTTGCTCCGGTTAACTCAACCATCCGTCGAACCATCAACGGGGCAGAAGAAGCGGAAGAAGTTAGGTCCCGGCAAGTACTTTCCTACCGAGCCCCCAGGGGCTGCTGGCAAGGGTGCTGCCGCGGACGCTGAGCCTGCCAAAGGGCAACTGGCTCCGGCAGGGCGTCAAGCCCTGGCCATGGAGATAGTCGCGCCCATGGCTGAGGAAATGCCTTTGGTCCTTGCCGTCGAGCCCCAGGCTCCGGCATGGGCACAACATACTGTCCGATTCCTCCAAACAGGGGAACTTCCTGAGGAGCAGGAAGAAGCGGAAAAGGTAGCCCGCCGGTCCGCCCTGTACCAGTTCGTCGACGACGTCGTGTACACGAGAAGGCCGAACGGCGTGAAATTGAAGTGTATCCCCCGGGAGGAAGGATTGGAGCTGTTGGCAGAGATACATGGAGGCATATGTGGCTCCCACATAGGGTCGAGGGCCCTTGCCGGGAAGGCGTTCCTGCAAGGTTTCTTCTGGCCCACCGCCCTCCAGGATGCGACGGCACTAGTAACCAAGTGTGAAGCGTGCCAGTTCCATTCAAAGAAGCTTCATCAACTAGCTCAAGCCCTTCAAACAATCCCTCTCTCCTGGCCATTCTCGGTCTGGGGGCTCGACATACTGGGCCCCTTCCCCCGCGCTGTCGGGGGCTTTGAGTACTTGTATGTTGCAATCGACAAGTTCACAAAGTGGCCGGAAGTGGAAGCAGTGAGGAAGGTGACTGCTCAGTCAGCTGTCAAGTTCTTCAAGGGACTGGTCTGCCGTTTTGGTGTGCCGAACAGAGTCATCACCGACAACGACACGCAGTTCACAAGCCACACCTTCATGCAATACATTCAAGACCTCGGCAGCAAGGCCTGTTTTGCTTCCGTGGCACACCCCCGGAGCAACGGCCAAGCAGAGAGGGCGAATGCTGAAGTGTTGCGAGGCCTGAGAACGAAGACCTTTGACAGGTTGCATAAGAGCGGAAGGCGCTGGATTGATGAATTGCCGGCGGGTCTTTGGTCGATCAGAATGACGCCAAATCGAGCCACCGGCCAGACACCCTTTGCCCTAGTATATGGGGCGGAGGCAGTTCTCCCCACGGAACTCATATACGGGTCACCTCGAGTGCTCACTTATGATGAGCTTGAGCAAGAGCAATTGCTCCAAGATGGCGCAATGCTCCTTGAGGAAGATCGTCTTCGGGCGGCTGTGAGAGCAGCACGCTACCAGCAAGCCTTGCGTCGCTACCATAGCCGCAAGGTTCATGCCTGAAGCTTTGAGGAAGGCGACCTTGTTCTTCGGCGCGTTCAGTCGGCCAAGAATACGAACAAGTTGACGCTAAAGTGGGAAGGCCCTTATCGGGTAATACAAGTCACCAGGCCCGACGCAGTCCGCCTGGAGACCGAAGATGCTATCCCAGTGAGTAATTCCTGGAACATCGAGCATCTTCGCAAGTTTTACCCATAAGGCGCGGCTTGCCGGGCCCCCCGGCAAGCCACCTTTTTGTACAAGCTTTGCCGGCAAGGCATGTAACCCTTTGTACAAAGTCAGGCGCAGACCCTGAGCATAAATAAATGAAGCGCTGGCACCCTAAGTTATAGCATGAATGCTAGGTCGAGTCTCTTCCTTGGTTAGGGTTGATAGTGCTTAGCGGCAACTAACCCCTAGCCTAGAGGTCGAGTGCGCGTCTCTCTGTTCTTTTCTGACCTCTTTTGGTTCGCAGGGCACATGAGCACTTCTGCTAAGCTACTTGGAAGAAAAGGCACGGACCGACGTCCTAACCTCGGCAAACAAAAGTTGCTGGGGGCTGCGAGTACAAGGATCCAACCGCGGCGAGATGAGGTTGCCGGGGGCTGCAGATCCAGATAAGACTTTTATCCTCCATCATGCTTTTCGTTATGAAACTGGGATATGTGAAACCTCGTTTTATTTCTAGGCCATCGTGCTCCCCTTTTCTATACCCAAGGATTATCTCCTGGGCCCGGATTTGGTTGTAGTCACGGCGGCAAGGAAATAGAACGAGGAGCCTAAGCCCACTTCATCCCTGCCTCCGCCAAGGGCGCGAGAATGGTCGAGCGAAGTGGGGGGACGGCAAGGCCTATTGCCGGGTGGGAAACGTTTATCTTAAATAGTAACAAGGATTCGCTCCTTGTCGTGGGTTCCATCCACGAACGAAAACCCCCGGCAAACACCCCTTTTTCATTAAAAACATCTCGTACAGGTACAGTTCATACGAAATGAAAAACATGAGCAAGGGGGATTACAAGCTTTAAATTTAACAAGGCCCGAAGGCTTATGGATTAAAAAAGAGGTGAGATGCCCGTAATCCCTTTCTTGTCCCTCTCCTCAGGAGGCAGGTTAAGGAGGCGAAAGGGCAAAAGGGGCGCCTAGGCGAGCTACGAGCAGCAGAAAGCACCAAGAGAACACCTCGGTGGCCGCCCACGGGTGGGCCGGTGATGACGGTGCCGGGAAAGGAGCTGGAAGACAAGGCGGCAGGACCGGCAATACGCGATGAAGGCGTCGGTGCCCGCGTACTCCGAGTTGACGGCCTTGCCGCCCGCCCTCTTCCTCTTCCGCAGCCTCCCGACGGCAGCTGCCCAAGGAGACGGCCCCGAGAAGTTCAAGGAGCTGGCCCCTCCCCCGGCAAAACTCTGCCGGAGGAGCGGCCAAGTGCAGATGCTGCTGCTGCCGCACCCGCCCAGGCGCGGGGCATCCGACGCCTAGTCGGACTCGTCCCCGTCATCTGCCCTGTTGTCCTCCTCATCACTTTCGCTCGAGGAAGAGCTTCCATCGTCGGAATCTCCATCGGAGGAGCTCCCCACGCAGCACTTCAGGCGAGTCCCGAAGTCTCCGAAGGCCTTGACGGAGAGCAGGCCGTCCTCCATTAATTTGAAGTAGAGGACAAGCCCCGCCGTCAGGCTGTGGATGCGAGCGAACGTCTTCCATCCACGACGGAGGTACATGACCCGAGGAGCCGGGAAGTCCACGTCGACCCGCGTGCCCCCATTCCCACAGCCCCTCATGTGCAATCTGAGGGATTGGGGCGGGTCACGCTCCATCTCCTGAGCAAACGGGGTAGGAAGACGAAGACGGCGACGCGGAGGCCGGCGCAGCCTGATGAAGAACTCGCGGGGCTGGTCTCCAACATGGCCTTCCACCGGAAAAGGCATCATTGGCGGGGGCGAAGCCGGCGCGCCGCCCCGTCCTCCTCTTCCCCGAGCACCATGACCTCTGCCCCGGCCTCGCCCACGGCCTCACCCCCTCCCCCTTCCCCTCGCGGCCGGCTCCACCACCGCAGGCTCAGGAGGAGGAGGGACGCGCTGTCGAGCGGCGACCCTCGCCGCCACCGTCGAGGGACCGGGATTCCCTTTCTCCATGGCGAGTGAAAGGAAGAAGCAGAAGCAGGAGGAGATAGATGACAGAAGAGTGAGGGGTGCCATCCCCCCTTCCCCCTCCTTATAAAGGGGAGGGGTCGGAGCTCGGCCACCCCGCTCCGCCAATGCAGCCACCAGAGGCGCAGGGAATCGAGACCAACCCGCTACCCCAATCAGCGACGGCCCGGTTTCCCGCCTCCACCGCTTTCCACCCTAAGCGCATGGAGGACGCGTGGCGAACGTGCAGAGTCGAGGGGACGGGTGGGGAGACCTCTCCCCACCTCGTGATCGTGGGGTGTGGACGCCTTGAAGACCGCAACCCGGCCCTGCGCAGTAAATGAGCCGCGCCTCCACGCCTCCCTCTTTTTATGGGGAAGGCGCGAGCCGCCTCTTTACTGCGATGTGACGCATGCGTGCGGGAACCACCCCACTCATGCCGCCCACGTCACGCGCACTCCTCCACGCCGTGCCACGCCGTGCGCGGGTCGTGGGAAGCACAGCGCGCGAAAAGTTTTACCGCGATAAAAACCGCCCCGACTGCCCGCGCACCGTTTGGGGCCTGGCCCAACAACGTGTCGCGCTTATGTGTGGCCCAGGCCTGGAGGCTCCTGTCGATGTACAAAAGAAGGGGCGCACCTTTGTACCCCTTTACCTGTGCACGGGCAGTCGGAGCCGCGCCCACGGTCACACCAAGTAGAACAGGGCAGGTGAACCGAGGTAAAACCGAAGCCCAAGACAGCTAGAGCAACGCCAAGACCAAACAAGCAGAGGGGCAGAGCAGTTTCCCCCGGCAAGACCCTTGCCGGGGACGGCCTCGGCAGCCCCGGCAAGACCCTTGCCGGGGCAGCACGCCCAAACACCAACAGAGCAAGCCACCCTTGAGCCCACGTCCCCAACACCATCAAACACGTTGGGCCAGGGCTCGGGAGGCACCTCCGTGGTGGCATACAGATCTTTGTGAAGACAAGGAACACTCAAGATCAGATGAGGATTAGGAGACGACGATCCTCGGCAAGATCCTTGCCGAGGAAGGCCACCAGACCCCCGGCAAGGTCCTTGCCGGGGACGACAGCGCGCCACGGCAAGACCCTTGCCGGGCCACCCAGCAAGCCCCTCACCGAGGACGCCAGCAGGGCCACTACCAGGCCCGCAAACCAAGTTTCCACCGCCATTCGCATGCAGCTGTCAGCCCAACCAGCTGGACATCCACCGCCGTTCGCATGCAGCTGTCAGCCCAACCAGCTGGGCAGGCACCTGCGTGGCAACATGCAGCTCCCAAGCCAACTCATCAAGCGCCTGTGTGGCGGCATGCAGATCTTCGTAGAGGCTCCACCACCGCGCCACCTCAGCTGCCTGCCTGCCTACATGGCGCCGCACGCATCACTGGCTGGGGCGCGTGTCGAAGCGAGGAGGAGCAGCAACGGATGGGACAGGCCTCGCCCCCCGTCCCCGATAAAGCTAGGGGAGACCTTAGCGGTGCATTAAATGCATCTTGTCCTGTAATACGAGCGATAAGCTCGCAATACTATACGCCTTTCCACCTCCTGTATGCCACTGTGGCAGCCCCTTTCGACTATAAAAGGAGGCCCATGGCATACTGGAGAAGGATTCGGCTCTTTGGGACCTTACACCCCACCATAGCTAGTTCGAGAGCTCAAGAACTCTCTGAAATACACCCACCAAAGCAGGACTAGGGTTTTACGCATCCTCGCGGCCCGAACCTGGGTAAACGATCCTTGTGCTAATTACTAATCCTGCTCTTCTCGCAACCCTGCGCCCCGGCAACTGTAGTAGGGATTCTTGTGATCCCATAGGTGTCGTTCCACACCGACAAAGAGAAAATGAAACTACGAAAACAAAAGTCTTCACGCTTCATGTTCCTCAAATGAATACCAAGTCTTCAAGGTCACACCAATTTCTTCACTTTCAAAGTCTT
Source organism: Aegilops tauschii subsp. strangulata (assembly GCF_002575655.3). NCBI lineage: Eukaryota > Viridiplantae > Streptophyta > Magnoliopsida > Poales > Poaceae > Aegilops > Aegilops tauschii. Next base: position 410,956,488 of record NC_053037.3, on the reverse strand, counting down.
CAGAAAGTCTTCAGTAATCCAAAGTCTTCAGTCAAAGAACTTCATTTTTAGGGGTCGACTTTCTCTGTGAATATCAAACTCCTCATAGACTTATAGACCTGTGTACACTCACAAACGCATTAGTCCCTTAACCTATAAGTCTTTAATACACCAAAATCACTAAGGGGCACTAGATGCACTTACAATCTCCCCCTTTTTGGTGATTGATGACAATATAGGTTAAGTTTTCAACGGGGATAAACATATGAAGTGTAAATACAGATATTGAGGAATTTTATTGCAAGATATAGAAGAACTGCCCCTGAAGATGCGCATAGTGAGGATTTTTCTTTTGAGGCAATGCACACTTGAATAGTAGAATCATGGAGATCGCCCCCTATATCTGGCAATTCATACACGCATTTAACATAGGATATGAAGAATTTGAAATGCATGATGAAATATGGTGACTGATGTAATTCAGCATGCGTGCATTAACATTGATGAGGAATAAGCATGCAGAAAAAAAACGCAGCAAAAGTATCAGGCCACCATAGAGTTTAAGTTTACAACTCGATCCAACAAAGTCATCAGAAGAACGAGAGTTGTAACTTCGCAAAAAAAATGCCCATATAAGATAGACCCGCTTGAAGACTAAACTCAAATTCCCCCCCCCCTTTGTCATCGAATGACCAAAAGGATCAAAAATGAGGACTAACGCCCCTGAAGAATATCAAGATGATGAATGAGCACCAGTGTTGTTGGGGTCGTTTGTCATTGTAGGGCCTGCCGCAGTGTCGTCCAAGTCTTCATGCTCGTCGATGTCGCGCGATGAAGAATATGAGCTGGCCACCAAGGAAGGAACCTTGACCTTGTATTTCTTCGGTGGAGGTGCAGACCAGTCAAAGTCCTCCTTGAGACCCATTTGCTTCAGATCTTCTTCACCATACAGATGAGACAAGATAGCCAAGGTGCGACCGAAGACTTCATGGAGGTAGTAATGGTTTTTCTTCACTGCATTATGAGTAGCAGTCATGTTGTGAAGAATAGAACCAAACTGACGCTTAACCCATTTATGGTTTCGATCCACCTTCTGGTGAAGACTAAGAAGCAGCTCACGGTCAGTCATCACTCGAGGAGCAGTGGCTTGAGGATTTGGCTTGGATGCATGGGCAGCAAGATCATGAGTGGCAGAGTCATCATTGGTGGAATAAGATGCAGCTTTGCGAAACTGACCATCCAATGGACGAATGCCTTCATCAATAATAGCCGGTGCCTTGCCCTTCTCATCAGCTGAGGAATATGTCCGCTTGAGGACTTCGATTGGGGGCAAGTAGCTGAGGTGATTCTGAAAATCAGCCTTGTAGATGAGTGAAGACCTTGTTCTGAGGAATCTCATAATCCAAGGAGCATAAGGCTTCAACTCAAACGGAGCGAGTGCAACATTTGCCAGAGTCCTCATGAAGAAATCGTGATAGTTGACAGGGATTCCATGCATGATGTTGAATAGCCGATTCTTCATGATGCCAACAATTTCCTCATCAGACGAGTCATGGCCTTTGATCGGACTCATTTTCTTCGTCAGAATGCGATAGACAGTTCTTGGCACATAGAGCAATTCCTTCACGAGGAATTTTGTCCTTGGGGATTGACCAGGCTTCAGAGGTTTCATAAGCACTTGCATATAATGGGCAGTCAGTTCAGGCTCTTGGTACAGGCAACGAGCTCCTTCAGGTGGAGGATTGATGGGTAGGGCGTGAAGTAATTCAAAGGCCGGTGCCTTATAATGCGTGTTTTCGGTCATCCAGTCCAACACCCAAGTATTGATGTTGTCAGCGTCACCTGTGATATGCAGTGTTGCGTAGAACTGAGGAATAATCTCTTCATTCCAATCAACGATGTCAGAGCAAAAGTTGAGGAGGCCTGCGTCATGAAGCACACTGAGGACAGGTGAGAAGCACGGCAGGGATTCCATGTGCACGTGAGGAATGTGCTCGTGGTCGAAGACTTTATCCTTGTTGAAGAGCAGTGAAGAATAGAAATTGGCCTGGCTGGCAGTCCAGAAGCGCTTCCTTCTAAGACGAGCAGAGTCATAAGGATTATAATCAGAGAAGAACACATGCTCGCCGAAGAAGTCATCAGCCTTGAATTTTTGTTTCTTCGAGAATGGATCCTTTGGCTTGGGCTGAGGAGTGTCAGTCAATTGCATAACCACCTCAGGAATCGCAATCTCAGGTTCCACAGGCTGAGGAATTTCAGGTTCTTCTTCAGTGACAGCCTGGGTCTTCAATTCTTCATTTACATTTTCTTCAGCACTAGTGGCTGGAATCTCTTCATGGACAGACAGGGTTGCACGAGGTTCTTCAGATCCCATTTGTACTTCAGTAGTGACAGGGGACTGAGGAATTTGTTGCAGAGGTGTGAACAGAGGAGAATTGGGGTGCTGACTTTCCCAAAAGTCATCATTCAGCACTGGTGTTGTACACCCAATGTCCACATCTTCATCTTCTTCTTGTTCTTCAACGCCGGCCTCTTCAGCAGTGAACTGAGGCATGGGCGATGAGACTATTGGGGTTGAAGGGATTGCATCCACTTCAATTTCTTCATCCAACTGCTCTGACGAAGCAGCAGAAGGAATGTCATCATCAGATTCACTTGGACACATATTCTTCATCAAAAGGAACAAGGTCCCCCGAATGGCATGGAGGAAACTGGAACAACATCAATTGGATTTGCAAATGAACTAGTCAGCGGCTTCATCTTCTTCGGAGCTGGAGAATCTGATGAAGTTGATGCCTTCCTTTTCTTCACCGCTGCACGTTCTGCAGCCTTGGTCTTCTTCACATCTGATGCAGATGGAAGGATCGGAGTTGGTGTAGGCGCAGGAGGAGCAGAGGAATTTGGTTGAATTTCTTCAGGCGCAACAGATGCAGTTGCCCTGACTTCTTCATTTTCTTCAGGCACAGCCCTTGAAGCTTCAGCTGTCCTGACATTTTCTTCAGACGCAACACTAGTGGTTGCCCTGGTACTTTGAGTTTCCTCAGCAGCCTGAATGTCATCAGCGGTGCTGGCATTTTCTTCAATCGGCTGAGCAGATGCTTCAGCCTGAGGATTTTCTTGTTGCGTTGGGGCTGCAACATTGGAAGTGAATTTTTCAGTCAAATTCACAAATCTGACTTTGGCTCCAAGCCAGTCAGCATAGTAGCGATCAAATTCATCACTCAGTTGCTTGATCTCAGCTTGCAAGGCAACGAGTTCTTCAGGGGAAAGCTTCAAAACATTTTGCTTCAGAAAGCGCTGTTTCTTGTACTGCGCTTTCCTCACTCTTCTTCCTTGTTCAAATTTCCATTTCTCTTCTTCAATGAAGGTAGTCAAAACATGACTTTGACCAGGAGTGAGGTTCATCCCGGCAAAGGTGTGTTGGGATCCTTGTGCCATAGGTCGATGAAGTCTAGGATCAACTTCGGATCCAGAAGCAATGGCACATTGTTGCCTTTGGCTCTAGCGGCCTTGACTTGCCTGTCTCTGATGAGTTCAGCAAGTTCCTCATCATCATCTTCGTCTTCATCAGACGGTACTTGGAAGGCGACCTGCTTCTTGTGAGGACTTGGTCGAGTGCCTCGTCCAGCAGTGGCCTTTGTCTTCAGCAGAGAGGGGCCAGTTGAAGAATTTGGTGCAGCAGAGGAACTAGCAGAAGCTCCTGAGGCAATAGAGATGCCTGTTGTCCTTTGGCGCGTGGCGAGATGCACAGGTGTAGAGGATTTGGTCGGAGCAGCTGAGGACTTTGGCGGAGGAGCTGAGGACTTTGGAGGAGCTGGAGCAGCTTGAGGAGTTGGCCGTGAGGGCTTTGAAGAATCTGGCCTTGAGGGCATTGAAGATGAAGCACTTGGCTTATGAGCATGCTTCTTTGACATGGCCTTCTTCGGCTTGCTTGCAGAGGCCTCAGCAGTGGCAGCAGCAGCATAGTCTTTGTTAAATTTCCTCACTGCTTCTCTTGCTTGTTTGGCCAATTTGGCTTGGCGCTTGGCCCATTCATCAGGATAATCCTCACCACGCTTGAGGCTGGTAGGATCAGCTTCTTGGCCAGGTGCCAACGGAGGTCTTGGGCATGGAGGATTTAGAGCGAATTTCTTCATATATTTGGGAGTAACATATCTGTACTCCCTCCATTCCCTTGCCCATCTCCTCTCTATTCTTTGAATGCGCACCTTGCGCTGATTTTTGTCCTCCTTACCAAACTTGGCCTCATCAGGAGTGCAATAATCCTTGTATATGTCATCAGGGATCTCGAAAGCAGTATTGATTTCAGGCCTCTTTCCTCCCTTCTGTGGCTTCTTTCCATCAGCCATTTTCTTCAGCTGGGGAATTTGAACAATAGAATTCTCTGAAGATGTGTGCAACTTTTCTTTGAGGAACGCTGCAAATGAGTTAAGTTGATGAGAACTTAATGATTCAGCAGCGGACATGTGTACCTGTGAACAGAGTATAGTTGCGAGGAATTTGGAGAGGTCATATGCGTTCTCAGAGGTTTTTCAAAAAGAACAAGTTTGAGGAATTTGACCAGATGAGTCTTGAAGAATTTCACTAAGCGTTCTTTGTCTTAGGTTCCAGAGTTGTACAGATAAAAAATCCACACATTTGAGGGATCTTGAAGAAAAATATTGCTTAGAGAAACGGATCAAGAATAGATGACATGTGAGGTGTTTTAGTGTGTGAGGATTTGAAGAAAAAAACTGTTGGAGATCGTAGCAGAATTTTAAAATTTCCTACACATCACCAAGATCCATCTATGGAGTATACTAGAAACGAGGGAAAGGAGTGCATCTACATACCCTTGTAGATCGCGAGCGGAAGCGTTCAAGTGAACAGGGTTGATGGAGTCGTACTCGCCGTGATCCAAATCACCGATGACCGAGTGCCGAACGGACGGCACCTCCGCGTTCAACACATGTACGGAGCAGCAACGTCTCCTCCTTCTTGATCCAGCAAGGGGGAAGGAGAGATTGATGGAGATCCAGCAGCACGACGGCGTGGTGGTGGAAGTAGCGGGGATCCCGGCAGGGCTTCGCCAAGCGCAAGCGGGAGGGAGAGGTGTTGCAGGGGGAGAGGGAGGCGCCAGGGGCTGTGGTACTGCTACCCTCCCTCCCCCCCCCACTATTTATAGGGGTCCTGGGGGGGCGCCGGCCACCCTGGAGATCCCATCTGAGGGGGGCGGCGGCCAAGGGGGTGGCTTGCCCCCCAAGGCAAGTGGGGCGCCCCCACCCCTAGGGTTTCCAACCCTAGGTGCAGGGGGAGGCCCAAGGGGGGGCGCCCCAGCCCACTAAGGGCTGGTTCCCTTCCCACTTCAGCCCATGGGGCCCTCCGGGATAGGTGGCCCCACCCGGTGGTCCCGGTACAATACCGATAACCCCCGAAACTTTCCCGGTGGCCGAAACTGGACTTCCTATATATAATTCTTCACCTCCGGACCATTCCGGAACTCCTCGTGATGTCCGGGATCTCATCCGGGACTCCGAACAACTTTCGGGTTTCCGCATACTAATATCTCTACAACCCTAGTATCACCGAACCTTAAGTGTGTAGACCCTACGGGTTCGGGAGACATGCAGACATGACCGAGACGCCTCTCCGGTCAATAACCAACAGCGGGATCTGGATACCCATGTTGGCTCCCACAACTTTCCACGATGATCTCATCGGATGAACCACGATGTCGAGGATTCAATCAATCCCGTATACAATTCCCTTTGTCAATCGGTACGTTACTTGCCCGAGATTCGATCGTCGGTATCCCAATACCTTGTTCAATCTCGTTACCGGCAAGTCACTTTACTCGTACCGTAATGCATGATCCCGTGGCTAACTCCTTAGTCACATTGAGCTCATTATGATGATGCATTACCGAGTGGGCCCAGAGATACCTCTCCATCATACGGAGTGACAAATCCCAGTCTCGATCCGTGTCAACCCAACAGACACTTTCAGAGATACCCGTAGTGTACCTTTATAGTCACCCAGTTACGTTGTGACGTTTGGTACACCCAAAGCACTCCTACGGCATCCAGGAGTTACACGATCTCATGGTCTAAGGAAAAGATACTTGACATTGGAAAAGCTCTAGCAAACGAACTACACGATCTTTTGTGCTATGCTTAGGATTGGGTCTTGTCCATCACATCATTCTCCTAATGATGTGATCCCGTTATCAATGACATCCAATGTCCATAGTCAGGAAACCATGACTATCTGTTGATCAACGAGCTAGTCAACTAGAGGCTTACTAGGGACACGTTGTGGTCTATGTGTTCACACATGTATTACGATTTCCGGATAACACAATTATAGCATGAACAATAGACAATTATCATGAACAAAGAAATATAATAATAACCATTTATTATTGCCTCTAGGGCATATTTCCAACAGTCTCCCACTTGCACTAGAGTCAATAATCTAGTTACATTGTGATGAATCGAACACCCATAGCGTTCTGGTGTTGATCATGTTTTGCTCTAGGGAGAGGTTTAGTCAACGGATCTGCTACATTCAGGTCCGTATGTACTTTACAAATATCTATGTCTCCATTTTGAACACTTTCACAAATGGAGTTGAAGCGACACTTGATATGCCTGGTCTTCCTGTGAAACCTGGGCTCCTTGGCAAGGGAAATAGCTCCAGTGTTGTCACAGAAGAGAGTCATCGGGCCCGATGCATTGGGAATCACCCCTAGGTCGGTAATGAACTCCTTCATCCAGACTGCTTCTTGCGCTGCCTCTGAGGCTGCCATGTACTCCGCTTCACATGTAGATCCCGCCACGACGCTTTGCTTGTAACTGCACCAGCTTACTGCCCCTCCATTCAAAATATACACGTATCCGGTTTGTGACTTCGAGTCATCCAGATCTATGTCGAAGCTAGCGTCGACGTAACCCTTTACGACGAGCTCTTCGTCACCTCCATAAACGAGAAACATATCCTTAGTCCTCTTCAGGTACTTCAGGATATTCTTGATCGCTGTCCAGTGTTCCATGCCGGGATTACTTTGGTACCTTCCTACCAAACTTACGGCAAGGTTTACATCAGGTCTGGTACACAGCATGGCATACATAATAGACCCTATGGCCGAGGCATAGGGGATGACACTCATCTTTTCTCTATCTTCTGCCGTGATCGGGCATTGAGCCGTGCTCAATTGCACACCTTGCAATACAGGCAAGAACCCCTTCTTGGACTGATCCATATTGAACTTCTTCAATATCTTGTCAAGGTACGTACTCTGTGAAAGACCAATGAGGCGTCTTGATCTATCTCTATAGATCTTGATGCCCAATATATAAGCAGCTTCTCCAAGGTCCTTCATTGAAAAACACTTATTCAAATAGGCCTTTATACTTTCCAAGAATTCTATATCATTTCCCATCAATAGTATGTCATCCACATATAATAAGAGAAATGCTACAGAGCTCCCACTCACTTTCTTGTAAACACAGGCTTCTCCATAAGTCTGTGTAAACCCAAACGCTTTGATCATCTCATCAAAACGAATGTTCCAACTCCGAGATGCTTGCACCAGCCCATAGATGGAGCGCTGGAGCTTGCACACCTTGTTAGCATTCTTAGGATTGACAAAACCTTCCGGCTGCATCATATACAATTCTTCCTTAAGAAAACCGTTAAGGAATGCCGTTTTGACGTCCATTTGCCATATCTCAGAATCATAGAATGCAGCAATTGCTAACATGATTCGGACGAACTTCAGCTTCGCTACGGGTGAGGAAGTCTCATCGTAGTCAACCCCTTGAACTTGTCGATAACCCTTAGCGACAAGTCGAGCCTTATAGATGGTCACGTTACCATCCGCGTCTGTCTTCTTCTTAAAGATCCATTTATTTTCTATGGCTCGCCAATCATCGGGCAAGTCAGTCAAAGTCCATACTTCGTTTTCATACATGGATCCTATCTCGGATTTCATGGCTTCTAGCCATTTATCGGAATCCGGGCCCGCCGTCGCTTCTTCATAGTTTGAAGGTTCACCGTTGTCTAACAACATGATCTCCATGACAGGGTCGCCGTACCACTCTGGTGCGGAACGTGTCCTTGTGGACCTACGAAGTTCAGCAGTAACTTGATCTGAAGCTTCATGATCATCATCATTAACTTCCTCCCAAGTCGGTGTAGGCACCACAGGAACATCTTCCCGCGCTGCGCTACTTTCCGGTTCGGAAGGGGTGACTATCACCTCATCAAGTTCCACTTTCCTCCCACTTAATTCTTTCGAGAGAAACTCTTTCTCCAGAAAGGACCCATTCTTGGTAACAAAGATCTTGCCTTCGGATCTGAGGTAGAAGGTATACCCAATGGTTTCCTTAGGGTATCCTATGAAGACGCATTTTTCCGACTTGGGTTCGAGCTTTTCAGGTTGAAGTTTCTTGACATAAGCATCGCATCCCCAAACTTTTAGAAACGACAGCTTAGGTTTCTTCCCAAACCATAATTCATACGGTGTCGTCTCAACGGATTTCGACGGAGCCCTATTTAAAGTGAATGCGGCAGTCTCTAAAGCATAGCCCCAAAATGAGAGCGGTAGATCGGTAAGAGACGTCATAGATCGCACCATATCCAATAGAGTGTGATTACGACGTTCGGACACACCGTTTCGCTAAGGTGTTCCAGGCGGCGTGAGTTGTGAAACGATTCCACATTTCCTTAAGTGCGTACCAAATTCGTGACTTAAATATTCTCCACCACGATCTGATCATAAGAACTTTATTTTCCTGTCACGTTGATTCTCAACCTCACTCTGAAATTCCTTGAACTTTTCAAAGGTTTCAGACTTGTGTTTCATTAGGTAGACATACCCATATCTACTTAAGTCATCAGTGAGAGTGAGAACATAACGATATCCTCCGCGAGCCTCAACACTCATTGGACCGCACACATCGGTATGTATGATTTCCAATAAATTGGTTGCTCGCTCCATTGTTCCGGAGAACGGAGTCTTGGTCATCTTACCCATGAGGCATGGTTCGCACGTGTCAAATGATTCGTAATCAAGAGACTCCAAAAGTCCATCTGCATGGAGCTTCTTCATGCGTTTGACACCAATGTGACCAAGGCGGCAGTGCCACAAGTATGTGGGACTATCGTTATCAACTTTACATCTTTTGGTATTCACACTATGAATATGTGTAATATCACGTTCGAGATTCATCAAGAATAAACCATTGACCAGCGGGGCATGACCATAAAACATATCTCTCATATAAATAGAACAACCATTATTCTCGGATTTAAATGAGTAGCCATCTCGAATTAAACGAGATCCAGATACAATGTTCATGCTCAAAGCTGGCACTAAATAACAATTATTGAGGTTTAAAACTAATCCCGTAGGTTGATGCAGAGGTAGCGTGCCGACGGCGATCACATCGACCTTGGAACCATTCCCGACGCGCATCGTCACCTCGTCCTTCGCCAGTCTCCGCTTATTCCGCAGTTCCTGTTTTGAGTTACAAATATGAGCAACCGCACCGGTATCAAATACCCAGGAGCTACTACGAGTACTGGTAAGGTACACATCAATTACATGTATATCACATATACCTTTGGTGTTGCCGGCCTTCTTGTCCGCTAAGTATTTGGGGCAGTTCCGCTTCCAGTGACCACTTCCCTTGCAATAAAAGCACTCAGTCTCAGGCTTGGGTCCATTCTTCGACTTCTTCCCGGCAACTGGCTTACCGGGCGCGGCAACTCCCTTGCCGTCCTTCTTGAAGTTCTTCTTACCCTTGCCTTTCTTGAACTTAGTGGTTTTATTCACCATCAACACTTGATGTTCTTTTCTGATCTCCACCTCCGCTGATTTCAGCATTGAATATACCTCAGGAATGGTCTTTTCCATCCCCTGCATATTGAAGTTCATCACAAAGCTCTTGTAGCTCGGTGGAAGCGACTGAAGGATTCTGTCAATGACCGCGTCATCCGGGAGATTAACTCCCAGCTGAGACAAGCGGTTGTGTAACCCAGACATTCTGAGTATGTGCTCACTAACAGAACTATTTTCCTCCATTTTACAGCTGAAGAACTTGTCGGAGACTTCATATCTCTCGACCCGGGCATGAGCTTGGAAAACCATTTTCAGCTCTTCGAACATCTCGTATGCTCCATGTTTCTCAAAATGCTTTTGGAGCCCCGGTTCTAAGTTGTAAAGCATGCCGCACTGAACGAGGGAGTAATCATCAGCACGTGATTGCCAAGCGTTCATAACGTCTTGGTTCTCTGGGATGGGTGCTTCACCTAGCGGTGCTTCTAGGACATAATCTTTCTTGGCAGCTATGAGGATGATCCTCAGGTTCCGGACCCAGTCCGTATAGTTGCTGCCATCATCTTTCAGCTTGGTTTTCTCTAGGAACGCGTTGAAGTTGAGGACAACGTGGGCCATTTGATCTACAAGACATATTATAAAGATTTTAGACTAAGTTCATGATAATTAAGTTCATCTAATCAAATTATTCAATGAACTCCCACTCAGATAGACATCCCTCTAGTCATCTAAGTGAAACATGATCCGAGTTAACTAGGCCGTGTCCGATCATCACGTGAGACGGACTAGTCAAGAGCGGTGAACATCTCCATGTTGACCGTATCTTCTATACGACTCATGCTTGACCTTTCGGTCTTCCGTGTTCCGAGGCCATGTCTGTACATGCTAGGCTCGTCAAGTCAACCTAAGTGTATTGCGTGTGTTCCGAGGCCATGTCTGTACATGCTAGGCTCGTCAACACCCGTTGTATGCGAACGTTAGAATCTATCACACCCGATCATCACGTGGTGCTTCGAAACAACGAACCTTCGCAACGGTGCACAGTTAGGGGGAACACTTTCTTGAAATTATTATAAGGGATCATCTTACTTACTACCGTCGTTCTAAGCAAATAAGATGCAAAACATGATAAACATCACATGTAATCAAATAGTGACATGATATGGCCAATATCATTTTGCTCCTTTGATCTCCATCTTCGGGGCGCCATGATCATCTTCATCACCGGCATGACACCATGATCTCCATCATCGTGTCTTCCTGAAGTTGTCACGCCAACGATTACTTCTACTTCTATGGCTAACGCGTTTAGCAATAAAGTAAAGTAATTTACATGGTGTTATTCAATGACACGCAGGTCATACAAAAAAAATAAAGACAACTCCTATGGCTCCTGCCAGTTGTCATACTCATCGACATGCAAGTCGTGATTCCTATTACAAGAATATGATCAATCTCATACATCACATATATCATTCATCACATCTTCTGGCTATATCACATCACAAGGCACATGCTGCAAAAACAAGTTAGACGTCCTCTAATTGTTGTTGCAAGTTTTTACGTGGCTTCTATAGGTTTCTAGCAAGAACGTTTCTTACCTACGTAAAACCACAACGTGATATGCCAATTTCTATTTACCCTTCATAAGGACCCTTTTCATCGAATCCGTTCCGACTAAAGTGGGAGAGACAGACACCCGCTAGCCACCTTATGCAACTAGTGCATGTCAGTCGGTGGAACCTGTCTCACGTAAGCGTACGTGTAAGGTCGGTCCGGGCCGCTTCATCCCACAATACCGCCGAAACAAGATAAGACTAGTAGTGGCAAGAAAAATTGACAACATCTACGCCCACAACTGCTTTGTGTTCTACTCGTGCATAGTAACTACGCATAGGCCTGGCTCATGATGCCACTGTTGGAGATCGTAGCAGAATTTTAAAATTTCCTACGCATCACCAAGATCCATCTATGGAGTATACTAGCAACGAGGGGAAAGGAGTGCATCTACATACCCTTGTAGATCGCGAGCGGAAGCGTTCAAGTGAACGGGTTTATGGAGTCGTACTCGCCGTGATCCAAATCACCGATGACCGAGCGCCGAACGGACGGCACCTCCGCGTTCAACACACGTACAGAGCAGCGACGTCTCCTCCTTCTTGATCCAGCAAGGGGGAAGGAGAGGTTGATGGAGATCCAGCAGCACGACGGCGTGGTGGTGGAAGTAGCGGGGATCCCGGCAGGGCTTCGCCAAGCGCAAGCGGGAGGGAGAGGTGTTGCAGGGGGAGAGGGAGGCGCCAGGGGCTGTGGTACTGCTGCCCTCCCTCCCCCCCCCACTATTTATAGAGGTCCTGGGGGGCGCCGGCCACCCTAGAGATCCCATCTGAGGGGGGGGCGGCCAAGGGGGTGGCTTGCCCCCCCAAGGCAAGTGGGGCGCCCCCCACCCCTAGGGTTTCCAACCCTAGGCGCAGGGGGAGGACCAAGGGGGGCGCCCCAGCCCACTAAGGGCTGGTTCCCTTCCCACTTCAGCCCATGGGGCCCTCCGGGATAGGTGGCCCCACCCGGTGGACCCCTGGGACCCTTCCGGTGGTCCCGGTACAATACCGATAACCCCCGAAACTTTCCCGGTGGCCGAAACTGGACTTCCTATATATAATTCTTCACCTCCGGACCATTCCGGAACTCCTCGTGACATCCGGGATCTCATCCGGGACTCCGAACAACTTTCGGGTTTCCGCATACTAATATCTCTACAACCCTAGCATCACCGAACCTTAAGTGTGTAGACCCTACGGGTTCGGGAGACATGCAGACATGACCGAGACGCCTCTCCGGTCAATAACCAACAGCGGGATCTGGATACCCATGTTGGCTCCCACACGTTCCACGATGATCTCATCGGATGAACCACGATGTCGAGGATTCAATCAATCCCGTATACAATTCCCTTTGTCAATCGGTACGTTACTTGCCCAAGATTCGATCGTCGGTATCCCAATACCTTGTTCAATCTCGTTACCGGCAAGTCACTTTACTCGTACCGTAATGCATGATCCCGTGGCTAACTCCTTAGTCACATTGAGCTCATTATGATGATGCATTACCGAGTGGGCCCAGAGATACCTCTCCGTCATACGGAGTGACAAATCCCAGTCTCGATCCGTGTCAACCCAACAGACACTTTCAGAGATACCCGTAGTGTACCTTTATAGTCACCCAGTTACGTTGTGACGTTTGGTACACCCAAAGCACTCCTACGGCATCCGGGAGTTACACGATCTCATGGTCTAAGGAAAAGATACTTGACATTGGAAAAGCTCTAGCAAACGAACTACACGATCTTTTGTGCTATGATTAGGATTGGGTCTTGTCCATCACATCATTCTCCTAATGATGTGATCCCGTTATCAATGACATCCAATGTCCATAGTCTGGAAACCATGACTATCTGTTGATCAACGAGCTAGTCAACTAGAGGCTTACTAGGGACACGTTGTGGTCTATGTATTCACACATGTATTACGATTTCCGGATAACACAATTATAGCATGAACAATAGACAATTATCATGAACAAAGAAATATAATAATAACCATTTATTATTGCCTCTAGGGCATATTTCCAACAAAAACACCTTTGAAGATTTTGTAGAAATCATTCGAATCAAAGAGGGCAGTAAAAGTAACTTTTAATTACCCTTGACGAAGAACACGACGAACTGGGAAGTGTAGAAGTGAAGTTCGTCAGTTCAGATCTTCCACGCCCTAACTCGGCTGAGGAAGACAGCTACGGCGGTGGCGGAGTGAAGAAATCCGCAGCCGGCGCGTGTACGACGGCGATGAGGTCGAGGCAGTGAAGCTCTTCCTCACCAGCGACGATGAATAGCGGTGGCGCTAGAGTTTGAGAAGCTCGAGCGGAGTAAAAGTGAAGTGAGGAAGGGGAGGGGTATATATAGCCACGGTGAAAAACTGTTCGCCCGAAGAAATTGGACGAACGTGCCCCTGACCCTTCTCATTCGCTTGACATGTGTCACCCACGTACTGAGAGGTGGCGATCGTGTGAGATCGTGGGTGAATAGATAAGTATTTTCGTGGGATGTGGAACGGTTTGAGCGGCAAAGCCGAAAATTTAGATAAGATAAGTTAAAAGTTCCGTTCGCAAATTCTTCAGCTGACAAGGACACAGTGAAGATTTTGAACGAGTTTCAAATAGAACGCACATGAAGAATTTGTGAATAGATTGGGTTGAGTTTAGCATAGAGGGGGAAAGGTCCGATCACATTCACTTAGCAGAAAAAACAACTTGAAGAAATAGCAATAAGTGAATGCTGTAGAGGACATAAACTTATATATATATATATATATATATAGCCAGTGAAGAAAAACGACGGAAACAGTGAAGACAGTGCAAAGTTGAAGAAAATTGAAACAACTGAGGAATTTCATAAATGAGGAAAAACTCAAGTTGAAGATTTTCAACTTTTGGTGGTGGCGTGACCCACCGTATAAGAATGATGATTTCAAACATCGCGTACAATTGTCGTAGGGCTCTAAGAATCAAATTCTTCATTAATTTCTTCACACTTAGAGTGTTAGTGTTCATTGATTGAAGAAAAACGTTTCTTCATGTGTTGCACATTAAGTCATCAATTTTGCATAAGTGTTAGGATGAGTGTCCTTTTCAAAGAACATTCAAAGATTCTAAGATATTTAGCTCACACCGCAACTTGCTAAATCTCTTCTCATCCAAGGGCTTTGTGAAGATACCGGCTAGCTGTTCTTCAGTCTTCACATGCTCAATAGAAATGTCGCCCTTCAACACATGATCACGAAGAAAATGATGACGAATCTGAATGTGCTTTGTCTTCGAGTGCTGAACTGGGTTGTGAGCAATCTTGATTGCACTCTCATTGTCACAGTAGAGAGGCACATTCTTCACGTTGACGTCGTAGTCCTTGAGAGTTTGCTTCATCCACAGCAATTGAGCACAGTAAGAACCAGCAGCAATGTACTCAGCTTCAGCAGTAGACAGTGATACGCAGTTCTGTTTCTTCGAGGACCAACAGACCAAAGATCGTCCGAGGAAATGGCATGTGCCAGATGTTGACTTGCGGTCCACACGATCACTAGCATAGTCAGAGTCTGAATATCCAATGAGATCAAAAGCCGAGCCCTTGGGATACCATAATCCAAGTGTTGGTGTGTGAGCTAGATATCGAAGAATATGCTTCACAGCCTTATGGTGTGATTCCTTCGGTGTAGCTTGAAATCGGGCACACATGCAAACACTAAGCATAATGTCTGGCCTAGATGCACATAAATACAATAAAGAGCCGATCATGGAGCGGTATACCTTTTGATCGAAGTCAATACCATTTTCATCAGTGCATAGATGGCCATTTGTGGGCATTGGAATTTTGACCCCTTTGCAATCTTGCATGCCGAATTTCCTCAGTACATCCTTGAGGTATTTCTCCTGAGATATGAATATGCCATTGCGCTGTTGACGAATTTAAAGACCTAAGAAGAATTTCAATTGTCCCATCATAGACATTTGATATTCTTCACTCATCATATAGGCAAATTCATCACTGTAACGTTGGTCAGTACAGCCAAAGATAATATCATCAACATATATTTGGCACACAAACAATTCACCATCATAAGATTTAGTGAAAAGAGTTGGGTCAAGTGAACCGGGTTTGAAGCCTTTCTTCATGAAGAATTCCTTCAAAGTATCATACCACGCCCGAGGGGCCTGCTTGAGGCCATAGAGGGCTTTATTGAGTCTGAAGACTTTGTCAGGATGCTTTGGATCTTCAAACCTGGGGGTTGAGCAACATATACTTCTTCCTCAAGCTTACCATTGAGGAATGCACTTTTCACATCCATTTGATATAAAGTGATATCATGATGGTTAGCATAAGCAAGTAATATGCGAATAGCCTCAAGTCTAGCAACAGGTGCAAAAGTTCCATCAAAATCAATTCCTTCAACCTGTGTGTAGCCTTGAGCTACAAGTCGTGCCTTATTCCTCACAACAAGGCCATTTTCATCTTGCTTGTTGCGGTAGATCCACTTTGTGCCAATGATATTGTGCTTGCGAGGATCTGGATGTTTGACCAGTTCCCAGACGTTGTTGAGCTCGAACTGATGTAATTCTTCTTGCATAGCTTGAATCCACTCAGGCTCCAGAAATGCTTCATCTACCTTAGTGGGCTCTGTGATAGAGACAAAAGCAAAGTGCCCACAAAAGTTAGACAAATGTGAAGCTTTTGAGCGTGTGAGAGGACCTGGTACTTCAATGTCATCGATGATTTTCTCAATTTGCACTTCGTTTGCAATGCGAGGATGAGCTGGTTGTCGGCGAGGAATTTGATCAGTATTTTCTTCAGCACCATTTTCTTCATGTGCATTAGCTCGACGTTCTTCACGTTCTGGAATGAATTCTTCAGCAGATTCTTCGGTAGGAATGACATCCTCAGTAGCCTTGAACTTGACAGTTTCCTCAGGTGCTGGTTCATCTATCGCAGAAGGTAGGTGCTCTCTTTGCGAGCCATTAGTTTCATCGAACCGCACATCTACAGTTTCAACAACTTTGTGATGAGCGTTGTTTAAGACTCTGTAGGTGTGCGAGTCCTTTCCGTAACCAAGCATAAAACCTTCATGTGCTTTCGGTGCAAATTTAGAGTTGTGATGAGGATCTCTAATCCAACATTTAGCACCGAAGACTTTGAAATAACTCACATTGGGTTTCTTGTCAGTGAGGAGTTCATAAGCGGTCTTCTTGAAGAATTTGTGAAGATATACCCTGTTGATGATGTGGCAAGCAGTATCAATTGCCTCAATCCAGAAATGACGGGGCGTCTTGTATTCATCAAGCATAGTGCGAGCCATCTCAACAAGAGTCCTGTTCTTACGCTCCACGACGCCATTTTGCTGAGGAGTATAAGGAGCGGATAACTCATGAGTAATACCAAGTTCATCAAGATAGTCATCAAGACCAGAATTCTTGAACTCAGTTCCATTACCACTTCTGATGTGCTTGATCTTCACACCAAAGTTGGTTGAAGCCCTCGAGGAAAATCGTTTGAAGACTTCCTGCACCTCATGTTTGTAAGTGACAATATGTACCCATGTGTATCGAGAGTAATCATCAACAATAACAAAGCCATATAGAGATGCATCATTTGTAACTGCTGAATAATGATTAGAACCAAAGAGATCCATGTGAAGCAATTCAAATGGTCGAGTAGTAGTCATGATAGTCTTCGCTGGATGTTTGGCCTTGGTCATCTTTCCAGCTTCACAGGCTCCGCATAAGTGATCCTTGAGGAATTTGACATTCTCAATGCCAATGACATGCTTCTTCTTCGCAAGCGTGTGCAAATTCCCCATGCCTGCATGACCAAGTCGTCGATGCCATAGCCAGCCTTCTGAAGCTTTTGCAAGTAGACATACAGCTAGTTGAGGTCCCGTAGAGAAATCAACAATATACAAGTCTCCTCTCCTAAAGCCTTCGAAGACTTTGGAATGGTCAGCTTCCATGATCACAACACAACGATACTTGCCAAAGACAACAACCATATCAAGATCACAAAGCATTGAGACAGACATGAGGTTGTATCCTAAGGACTCGACAAGCATGACCTTGTCCATGTGTCGATCCTTTGAGATCGCAGCCTTACCTAGACCCAATACCTGAGTTTTGCCTTTGTCAGCGAAGATGATATGCTTCAGATGCGATGGAGATAAGGGAACATCCATCAATAGATTCTTGTCACCAGTCATGTGATTTGTACATCCACTATCGAGGACCCACTCATTGGCCTTGGGTTGATCATCCTGTAGATGAATTAGTGCAACTTACGAACTCATATACTTCATCAGTGAAGAATATGACATCAATTTCATCAGATCAATTTCATCAAGCAATAGAACAGATAAAGCAGTATGAGGACGTGAGAACTGAAAGTTCATTTCTTCATGATTAGCCTGCGTCCTTTCACGCAATTTCAGGTCTCCAGCAAATTTTTCAGACGTTTTAGCACGTTTGGAGACCTGACCCTGCATAAGAGATTAGTTCTTTTTCTTTACCACCCACATCTGAAGGGGTGGCAAAGAGTTCATCACTCTGCGAGCTCCATACGAGAAAGGTGGCATAGAATCATGTCCACTTTGTTTCACATAAGAGGAGTTAGGGTAAGCATATGAATAAGCAGAGAAATTCTCCGAGGACTTATGAACATAATGATTAGAAGAATAATGCTCATATTCATAGCCCTTAGCTCTTCCCTGTGAAACAGAGGTGTTAGCACGATGATATTCATATGAGGACTTTGATCCATTTGAGGAACTTGATCCACGTGAGGAATTTGGTCCATATGAGGACTTGGATCCGTATGAAGAATTTGGTCCATATGAAGAATTTGATCTGGGGTTCCTATTCTTCACAGGTGGTGTCATGAGGACATTCACCTGAAGACTTTCAAGGCATCTTTTGGGAACCCAGATTTTCTTCATAGGGGAACCGTTCCTGCAGTTAGTGCCAACATATCTAGCAAATACTTCACCATTCTGATTTTTGAACAGTTTATAGTTGGAGTCAAATGACTCATCAGCAGAATGAGGAGAATCACATGTAAAGCCAGATAAAGTAGATGGATCTACTGGAGGTCCCTTTGCAGCAACCCATGAGGTTTTGGGGTACTGCTCAAGCTTCCAATATGTACCGTCAACATTGAGTTTCCTCTCAAAGGCAATACCCTCTTTCCTAGGGTTCCTGTTGAGGATCTGCTTTTTAAGCACATCACAAAGAGTCTGATACCCTTTGAGGCTTTTGTACATGCCTGTCATGTACAATTCCTTCAACCCTGCATCATCAATGATACTAGCAATGTCCTGAGGTGAGGAATCAGTGATAGCAGAGACAAGTGAAGAATTTGTAGCATTAGAAACATTTGAACATTCAGGTGAAGAATTAGCAGATTCATGTTCAATGCACTTCAAACATGGAGGAACAAATTTTTCTTGAGTAGCGCTGATTTGTTGAGCAAGTAATGAATCGCGCTCCTTTTGAAGATCTTCATAACTCACTCTTAGCTTTTCAAGATCTTGCTTTCTTTGAAGAAATTCATAAGAAAGCTTCTGGTGATCAGACAAGAGAGTGTTATGATGACCTTAAAGGGTGTCAAACTTAGACTGAAGTCTCTGAAGACTTTCAGCCAAAGCTTTCGACTGATCCATTTGTTCACCCAACATATCATCGCTCTTATTTAGCATGTATTGAACTTTTTCTAAAGCTCTTTGTTGTTTAGTGGCAAGGGAAGCAATTTTGACATAGCTGGGTCCAAATTCATCACCAGATTCGTCATCACTGGATTCAGATAGATAACATTCAGTTACCTTTGCACCTTTTGCCATAAGGCATGGTGTAGAAGATGATGATTCTGGTTCGAATGCCATCGCTTTGAGAGATTCCTTGAAGTCCTCAAACCAAGGATCATGACGGGTTTGATGACCTTCATAGACCTCAAAGAGACGGTCCCAGATAAGCTTTGCATGATCGAGATGCATGATGTTCCTGAACTGATTTTGAGACAGACAGGAGCAGATGACGTCCTTCGCCGTGAGGTTGAGAAGAGTGTACTTGCGAATGTCATCAGCTTCTGCCATCTAGCACAGATCGGTAAGACCAATCTCAGTGACGGTCCACAGCTCGCTGTTCATTGCCATGAGGCGCTTCTTCGTCATGGCCTTCCACTTGGGATACTCATGATCGTCAAAGATGGGGCATGACACAATCTTCATTCCTGTGGTCGACATAACTAAAACTCCAGGCGGTTAAACCAAAATCACACAAAACAAGGGAGTACCTTGCTCTGATACCAATTGAAAGTGCGTTATATCGACTAGAGGGGGGGTGAATAGGCGATTTTTATGAATTCTTCACTGAGGAATTTCAGGGTGAGAAAATTCCTAAGTGAAGAACTACTTGCAGCGGAATAAGTACTCAAATGTAAACATACAGAACACAAGCATGGTCATCATGATGAAATGAAAACAAGCACAGAGTACAGAAAGCGTAAACACAGGATAAAACAGGATGAAGACAATCAGACTGAAGAAATTGAACTGAGGAAATTGAGAAAGTCTTCAGTCAAAGTCCTCAAATAGATATGAACAAGCACACAACACAGTTATGAGGAAATGAAAGAGTTGAGGAAATAGAACCAGTAGGCTTGGTGAAGACAATGATTTTGTAGACCAGTTCCAACCGCTGTGACAGTTGTACGTCTGGTTGGAGCGGCTAGGTATTTAAACCCGAGGACACACAGTCCCGGACACACAGTCCTCACCGTATTCTCCTTGAGCTAAGGTCACACAGACCTCGCCCAATCACTCGTGGTAAGTCTTCAGGTGACTTCCAAACCTTCACAATCTCGGTCACTCGGCGATCCACAATTTCCTCTTGGATGCTCTAGACCATGACGCCTAACTGTCTGGAAGATGCACAGTCTTCAAAGGTAACAAGCGTCGGATCTACGCAAGATCAATCTCTTCAGTGATGCTCAATCACTTTGGGTTTGTAGGTGTTTGGGTTTTCCTCACTTGATGATTTTCGCTCAAAGTCCTCGGAGGATGGGATGCTCTCAAATGACAAGTGTCAGTTTCTCTCGGAGCAGCCAACCAGCTAGTGGTTGTAGGGGGCGGCTATTTATAGCCTAGGGAGCAGCCCGACATGATAAGACATAAATGCCCTTCAATGATATGACCGTTAGGTGGGTAGATATTTTGGGACTGCTGGCGCGTAGCACATCAACGGTCGGATATTTGAGGCTCAAATTCCTCAGGGCTATCATGTTCCTCACTATGTAGGCAATTCGCACTGGCGAATTGCTAACTCCTCAGTCAGAACAAATTCCTCAGCGACCAGAAGAACTACGTCTCTATTACTGAAGAAATTGACTGAACTGTATGAGATTTCCAATGGCTTCACTCGAAGGAATTGGTAGGTGTAGGATTTTGAGTTGAGCATCACATGGAAATTTTTCCTTAGTATTTCCTCGACCCCCTTTAACAGTACGGTGTTTCCTATGACTCAAGAAAGAGAAAATGAAACTACGAAAACAAAAGTCTTCACGCTTCATGTTCCTCGAATGAATACCAAGTCTTGAAGGTCACACCAATTTCTTCACTTTCAAAGTCTTCAGAAAGTCTTCAGTAATCCAAAGTCTTCAGTCGAAGAACTTCATTTTTAGGGGTCGACTTTCTCTGTGAATATCAAACTCCTCATAGACTTATAGACCTGTGTACACTCAAAAATGCATTAGTCCCTTAACCTATAAGTCTTCAATACACCAAAATCACTAAGGGGCACTAGATGCACTTATATACCCGAAGAGGCCCAATAATTAACCACCACAGGGGTCCTCGACCCGGCCCTCCTAGTCAGGAGACAAGGTGAGTACCTCCTAGTCTAGGACACAATCACCACCCATGCAGGAACTAGCCACAGTGGTTGAATCTTGACAAAACAGAGAGGACCGCCGATGCTAATAAAATTTACCGACTCAATTGGAATCTCACCCAATTTCACGTTGGTCTCCTCCTCTTCTTCCTCTTTATCTTCAAATATTACATCATATGTTTCTTCTTCAGATAAGGAATCATCGCTCTCCATGCGCCATGGTCTCTCTCTCTCTCTCTCTCTCTCTCTCTCTCTTCATCCCAAGTGGTGGATTGTGGCCTTCAAGCTCGCGGTTCTCCTCTTCCCGAGAAGAAGTTTACTAATCGTCCCATGAACGCACCATGGCTTCTCTGCACACAAACTTGACAAAGGGTTAAAGAGATTTGTTTTGTTATGTGTGAGAAGGAAGGCCTTGGAGCGGTATATAAGAGGGTTAGGCCGTAGGATTTCACGAGATAAGGATGGTTGAAAAAAGATTAAGAAACAAACCAAACAAAATCGATCAAATCTGCACCAAATCGTTGTGTTAGCACGAAAGACGACACACAGTATGAGAACGTGTGGTCTTACCAGCACTCGTACTTCGTGCTTTACATGCGTTCGAGACTCCCAGAACGAATGTCGACCAATATCGCTTGTACCCTGGGTCGTACTCCCCTTCGGCACGTGAAAAACAAAAACATTTTTTTACAGAGGCTTTGAACCCAGCGAATGCCAGCCTACGGTCAGAGCTAGATCCAGCAGATCCCTGGGTAGGGTATCTTAGCCAGGTGATTGGGTTGCATGGTAACAGGAAGTAAGGTTTTAACCAGGTTTAGGCTCTCACGGTGGAGATTATACCTACTCATGCTCGTGTATATTGTGATTGGGGTGTGTACAAAGTATAGGTGAATACCAAGGGATTGTAATGTGTCTATCGACGAGCCCGGCCCCCAACTTATATAGCATAGCGGGGGTTCTATGGTTATAGTTCCTAGTTGGCTACGTCGGTGGAGGTAGAGTCCTTCACGACCTCGATATCTTTGGCTTATACATCAACTCTTCTGGAGTCTTCGTATAATCCTCCATGGGTCGCCTACGTGGCCCAAGATGTAACCGACCTATGGGACCTCATACCGGCCCACCAGGGAATCGACATGGTAAGAGGCCCTAGACCGAGACACCGCCACCCTTGAAAGTCATTGCTCGCGCCGAACTATTGCACGTACGTCATTTCATGGTGCCATCCCTATTACGATGCGAGATTCAGTGAGGCGTGTTGCATTGCTGTTCCATCCGTAGACAATTTGATATGTAGTGTCGAACAAGGATCAAACAAAATGTCATAGCCAGGCTCCTTCTGGTCACCCAAATAGCCGCAAAGACCAAAACAAGAGAAAGACTTTGTTTTTCGAAATTTATCTTCTGGGAAATTACTGTACTAACCCCGCAAAAAAAGGGAAATTACTGTACTTGCAAACTAAATTGGTCACCCTCACGTCAATATAAACTGTCATGGAAAAACGTTCAATCCGGCATGCCTAAAAATCCGCCATCAGACTTTTAACATTTCTGACTTTTTAAGTATTATTATTTCATTTCGCAAACCCTTTTTTCCTCCCGTGGAGCGGTCGCACCCGGGTCCCACCCCAAAAGTCCCAACCCCCGAATTCCCCAATTGGCCATTTCTGCACTGAATCTCATTCCCATCCCAGCCCACCACTGTAAAAAGGCGGTCGTGACGGTAGGGTTTCCCGATTCCCATCCAGCGTACAGACTAGGCGACCCCCGCTTCCCGTCCCCTCTCTCCTCCACACGCCTCGCTCCCTCTCCCCTCGTCCGCCGCCGCCGCCGCCACCATGGGCAGGGGCAAGTTCAAGGGCAAGCCAACCGGCCGCCGCAACTTCTCCACCCCGGAGGAGATCGGTAACGAACTGAGCCCTCGCTCCTCCTCGATTCCGTTCGTTCCCGTCGTAGTCAAATTCAGTGCCAGCTCGTCGGCTTTGTCTGCCGCCGTTGTCAAGGCGACTGCTTGATCTGATGTCGCGACGAGGAGGCTTTTCTTCTTCTTCTTTCGCTTGGTTGCGGTGTTCCGGTAGGATAAGGGTAGCTCGTGGTGACGTCAACATGCTTGGTTTTACTAGGAGGCACGGCTTAACATAAAGCGATTTGATTACATGATGCTATGGGTTGTCGACGATGGGGTGTTCTTTGATCTATCCCGTGCGTCTTTAGTGTTAACGTTTTTGTTTGGTCTGGATGCTCATAGACTACACATTTTGCGTATTTTCCCCCTAAGGTTTAGATGCTTTCTCCATCACATGACTGGACAACTTCATTTGTTAATGGAGTTTCCATTCACTTTCACTCTTATCAGAGCTTCACAAAAAAGTTTATTTGTGAAGTTTAAAAGCAGTGAGAAATCAATAGCACCATGTATTTATCTAGTCTCAGACGAATAAGCGTTTTCGAGGCATTATACAGGACAGATGCTACATTTGAATTTGTTTGCATACCTCTACAAAACATTTTTTGGGTGCCTTCTTATATACTTGTTTGCATCTCAGTGACTATTGAGTCATTTGTATTTGGCAATTTTACTTTTGCTATTCTTTCGTGTGTAGCTTTGACTTACATCTGATATTTTAAATGCAGCTTCTGGAACTTCAGGGCGTCCACGCTCATTTAAGAAGGTTTGCACCTTCCGAAATTGAATTAATTTCATCAACATAATATTAGGTTACCTATGCCATTGTTGTGCTTGTATTATAAACTTCTTTTAATCTGATTGTGCATTTTTTTTGCAATTGTTACAGCCGATTCCATAACCATTTGGGAAAAATACCTAGAGTTTTTAAGTGCATATAGATTTAGTGTTTACGTTTAATGCAAACGTGATCATGATATACTCCTTTCTGATCATCAATTTATATATTTTAATATAGAATGTAGCTGAAGCAGAAGAGGAAGAGGAAGAGGTAGAAGAATCTGAAGAGGAAGAATCCGAAGACGACGGTGAAGAGAAGGTTGTATGCACTTATCCATCTGGAAGTATATGTTCATGTGCATGATTCATTGTCTACCAATCTGATTCGGTTTATAATATTCCAGAAACATAAAGGAACCGAAGGTGTTATTCAAATTGAAAATCCAAACCTGGTGAAAGCAAAGAATATAAAAGCCAAAGAAGCTGATGTAAGTGTGTTACAGTCAGAAGCATCTATGACTTTACTACTGGTAGCTAAATATCATAAAATACCATGCCACACTGGTGATAGTATTGTGTTTCCTCGTCTTTTCCTCCATTGCCTTTTCTATATTGTTGTACAAATGGCGTTGCCCAGCTATTTTCATTCATGAAAAGTGAAGTGGAGAACTCTTTATGAGCTTTAAAATCATCTTTACATATTGATACAAAATATTGCCATACATGTCTCCAACTAACTAAGCTTGCACGTTTCAGCTTGGAAAGACAACTGAACTCTCGAGGCGTGAGAGGTACTTGTCTCATATCAGCTTGTGCTATTTTCTTATTTGTGAAATGCGACGGTTATTCCATGTTTTCTGTCTTATACTCTGTTTTTGTATCATATCTTGCCGCAAATGCTCGTGCACTGCTTCTGTGTCTACCTTGAGAAATGGAGAAACATTAACTGTAACCTCTGGGCAAGTGGGCGTGTAAAAAAAAAACTAATATGACGAATCAGTAGATAAACAAAACCAATGTGGTGGTACATATTAGTGGTCAGCATATTACCTTCTATGTTACATCATTCCCACTGGTTTGCAGGCTCTCATGAGTCTGTAGGTAGCACATCTCAGGTTCGTTCTAGTCACTATGTTGGCACTCACCTTTTTTGTAGAGATGGTCTTCATGTTAAACAGTTCCGTGTAAAACTGTAAGAGAGTGTATGTGTGAGTGGAAAGAACACAACACTTATTATGTCGAAGTTCGCATCTGCCCCATTGCATTGTTATAAAAAATATTGTTTCATCAACTCTGCTGACACACTGCTATCATGTTTATTTTTAGAGAGGAGATTGAGAAACAAAAATCTCATGAGCGCTATATGAAGCTTCAGGAGCAAGGCAAAACAGAACAGGCGAAGAAAGATTTGGGTGAGATTTTTTCCATGTTGTGCTTACCTCTATCTTCTCTTGGCCATGGTTATATATGTACTCTTCACATGGACTGCTACAAGATCGGACTCACATAGAAGCATACACCACAATAAGGAGAGTAGCGTTTTTTGAATGAACTGAGTGAATAGAGTATTGATATCAGCAGCAATGAACTCACAGCTGTTGCCCAATCATATTTAATCATCAACTTTAAAGCCCTGCATACATTCAATATTGAAGCATTCGTGGAAGTTGCAGATTGTCATAACTATTGTCTTGCAAATGCAGAACGTCTTGCTTTAATAAGGCAGCAAAGAGCAGATGCTGCAAAGAAACGTGAAGAGGAGAAAGCTGGTATGCCCCTTGATATTCGTCTATTGTTCTTGTTAAGCTCAGCATCGTTGCCCTACATATCGTGTTCACATATAGTCTTTGACCTCTACCTGTCTCATAATTTTCCCATGCTGGAGTATTTGTTCCTTCGATATTTTTCGCTAAAAGGCATTTTAACACCTTTGAATAACTCCAACTTCTTTATCTACAACGGGGTCTGCAATTTGGGATTTGTGACGGAATAGGAGTTGTAAATGGGTACTAGTTCTGTATGGTTCAGAGGGAGGGAGGCATGGCATGCCATGCTGGACAGAAAGCACACGGGAGGAAGCTGAAGCGTCTGGTCACCATGTAATTTTTGCATTTAGTACTCTGACATTTTTTCCACCCCTCTTCCCTTCGTCTTCCTCAAGGTAGCAGCAATCCTATATGGCTCAATCGAGTGTGGAAATTAGACCATTAGAACCCAACAAATAACCCCCGAATCAAGGCGATACTAAGAAATCTGCACAGTAGAGCTTCATAGACCACCGAAGAGGGAGTTGCTTATGAACAACCACCAACCAGACTAAACTAGTTGCGTCCCGAACGACTATCCTGCCAAATAGTACTATGTGGCCTTTGCATAACATCTACTCCCTCCGTTCCCAAATATAATTCCTTTTAGAGATTCCAACAACGGACTACATACGGAGCAAAATGAGTGAATCTACACTCTAAAATATGTCTATATACATCCGTATGTTGTAGTCCATTTGAAACCTCTAAAAAGACTTATATTTAGGAACGGAGGGAGTATTGAAAAGTAGTTAGAAATGGTAATAGACTAAATATAGGCGAGTAGAATATTTTAGAGTCGTTTGGAGCATGGAGAGAAAAAGAAAGGGAATCTTTTGGGAGTCTCTCCATATGTACTACGCCCTCCGTCTGGAATTAGTTGCCGCTCAAACGGACGTCTAGATACATCCGTTTGAGTGGCAACTAATTCCGGACGGAGGGAGTACTTTGCACTAGCATCATTTTGTCTCTTATGCGCAACAAAGTGTTGGTATTTTCTTTTCCCTTAAATTTTGTAAACAGTATCACATTCTTTAGTTCGAGAATATTACGAGTTGCGCACTGAATCATATCCTGTTTGCAGCTAAAGAACAGAGGAAGACTGAAGCGCGCAAATAACTGCGAAGGTTGTGGAGGCATGAGCTAAGCTGAGTTGTGTTGTCTGGATATTTATTTCTATGCATCCTAGTATATTTAAACCGGGTCTCTGTTCCATCATCTACATTTCCATAAAAACAGTGCATTGACAAGTGTAAAGTAGTCCTGTCGGCGTGGCTTGCTGTAAACTTGAGCTTGGCAGGGTACACATTTAGTGAGATCAGCTTATGTGAGATTTGCTTTCACTCAAAAATTGGTATGAAAAATAACTATTGAAATTTAATGTGTTGGAGGCCCGAGCTGATATGTGGGTGTATGAGCAGCAACATATGTGATTGCAGGCGTCGTCAGCGCATGCGTTGTGTGGATGGTGGGGAAGAGCGCATGTATGCAGTCAATCAAATACACAATACCTTGTTGTGATGGAATAGCCGAAAAGATGTGGCGATTAGCACCTCGTAGGACAATTAACATCCCCAGTAAAAAAAAAACATCGTCAGTGGCGCAGCTAACGGGCCAACGTCGTGCCACCACTTCAAACAAGAAGCGCACGAAGTGGAGTGGGAAGTCTCAGCTCTGATTTAGGGGCCGTTTGGAGGCCCTCCGCTCCCAGATCGGACGGACCTGCGGGTAGAAAATTCAGAGCGGCCGAAACGGTGCTCCCCAGATCCGCGTATTTTGAGGAGCTGATGGATCCCCCAACAGGCCCTTAGTCTCCCAACAGACTCATTTTTTCATGCATAATTTTTTTTCTCATCTTTGACGCAAATATAACAAAAAGGAGACCTATTTTGATTTATGTATTTATATGTTCTGATACGCCACCTGAAAATATATATTGACGACAATTCATAAGCACATACTACACGTGTGTACTTGTTTTCAGAAAATTTGGAGGTATACAAAATAGTGTTCAGTGGAGTATATATATTGGTGAATCTGTCCTCCAAATCTTAGTTTCAGCATGGAGTATGGCATTTTGAAGCTCCCATTTTCTTAAAAAAAAACACTAAATTTTCAAGAATTCTGAAAAAGAATCAACATGTGTAAAATTTCATGCAATACTTATGAGCTAACGAAAAATAACAAAATCATTAAACTTCACATGTTTTTTCTATACCTCACATGTATTTCATCGTAAGCTTTACAAACATGTAGAAAACATCTATATGTACACGTAAAATTTGATTTTTGTTTTTCTTCAAAGCTCCAAACGAATTTCTTATACATTTCCGCCTAATACTACCCTTCATCGGCGGGCTATTGTGCAGGAAACGCCCCTAGTACTCCAATAAAATTACTCCCTTCATTCTCTTATACAAGGTCATTTCGTATTTTTATATCTAACTTTGATCATTAATTTTACCAACAAAAAGTTAGTTATATGCCACAAAAAGTATGTCATAAGATGCACATTTGAAATAACTTTCCAATCATACATTTTTTATGACATATAATCCATATTTTGCTGACCAAAATTACAAGTGAAAGTTTGATGCAAAAAAGGAATGGAGGGAGTAGCAAAAATGGAACATCATAATCCATTGTAATGACAAACATAGCCCATAATTGTAAGCACACAAAGACCTGTCAGAGTGAATGCTATAGTTAGCGTGAGATTTTATTTGCTTTAATTTCTCACAAGACGTTTCCAAATGTGTCAACAAAAGTAGCCAATTCAACCAGAGTACCTCGGTTTGTTTTTCTCGAACTGCCAAAAGAGCACTATACCCTTCCAGGGTAATATTTGTGTGTTCCCAAAATTCACTATAAAGAAAAGCTATAGATAGCTACAATGCTATACCTTCACGAGGTAATGCTAACTCAAACCCACTCAGTTTTGTTACAACAGCAGCTCAACCTTGGGCTTATTCATTGCTAAATCCTCCCACTGCTGTGTGTAGAAACTGGCTGGACCTTGTATGCAAAAACCGGACATGCCTTTTGGAGGATAGCGCAATATAGTAGTGGCTTTAGCAGTACTAGATAGATGTGACTGGAAGTTTGGAACTTCACTGCATGATTTTGTTTTTCATCATCTTGCGTTTGTTGGCGTCCAGGTATTTCTTCCGAAGCCGTATGACCTTGGGAGTAACCTGATCAGGTTCAAATGCCAACAACTCAATATAAAGCAGCATAATATAAGAATTTGCTTCCAGGATGAAACTGGAATAATAGTACGCACAAATGGAAAACCAGCTAGACAATTAACTCATTTTCTTTAAGAAACAGATGGGTATATTGTTATCCCAACTAAAACCATATTTTCTGTTTGGATTAATCAGCACCCCAACACATTAGCAGAATTATTTTGGATTTCAATGCCCCCACACTGACTCGCCAATATTGTATAATATACAAACTATATTTTCTTACATTTTCTAGGTACACAAAGTATAGTTCCCTGATTCAGATAGAAAGTTGCTTTTAAAACATGCTCCAACCTACTTTGTAAGTAGGTACGGATTTTTAGGTCGTCAATTTGACTAACAAAACATATGTAATATGCCAACAACACAACAACAAAGCCTTTAGTCACAAACAAGTTGTGCTAGGCTAGAGATGAAACCCAAAAGGTCTCGACCAACTCATGGTTCTGGCACATGGATAGCAAGCTTGCACGCACCCCTGTCCATGGCTAGTTCTTTGGTGATACTCCAGTCCTTCAGATTTCTCTTTACGGACTCCTCCCAAGTCAAGCATGGTCTACCCCTACCTCTCTTGACATTATCAGCATGCTTTAGCCGTCCACTATGCACGGGAGCTTCTGGAGGTCTGCGTTGAATATGCCTAAACCATCTTAGACGATGTTGGACAAGCTTCTCATCAATCGGTGCTACCCCAACTCTATCTTGTATATCATCATTCTAGACTCAGTCCTTCCTCGTGTGGCCACACATCCATCTCAACATGCGCATCTCTGCCACACTTAACTGTTGAACATGTCGCCTTTTAGTCGGCCAACACTCAGCACCATACAACATTTTAACTTTTGTGGCACTCTTGTCACAGAGAATGCAAGAAGCTTGGCGCCACTTCATTCATCCAACTTTGGTTCGATGGTTCACATCTTCGTTAATATCCCCATCCTTCTGCAGCATTGACCCCAGATATCGAAAGGTGTCCTTTTGGGGCAACACCTGCCCATCAAGGCTAACCTTCTCCTCCTGCTAGTAGTACTGAAACCACACCTCATGTACTCGGTTTTAGTTCTACTAAGTCTAAAACCTTTCGATTCCAAGGTTTGTCTCGATAGCTCTAACTTCCTATTGACCCCCGTCCGACTATCATCGACTAGCACCACATCATCCGCAAAGAGCGTACACCATGGGATATCTCCTTGTATATCCCTTGGGACCTCATATGTTACATACAAAACATATGTAATATGCCATAAAAAGTATATATATTTAAAACTTCATTGGACGGCGAATCTACAACAACAGAGCCTTTTAGAGTTTTAGTCCCAAACAAGTTCGGGTAGGCTAGAGTTGAAACCCATAAGATCTCAAAACCTAGTCATGGTTCTGGCACGTGGGTAGCTAACTTCCACATATCACTGTCCATGGCTAGTTCTTTGGTGATATTCCAGTCCTCCAAGTCTCTCTTTACGGACCTCTCTTACATGTCAAGTTTGTTCTACCCCGACATCTCTTAACACTATCAGAATGCTTTATCCTTCCGCCTATGCACTGGCGCTTCTAGAGGCCCGCATTGTATATGCCCAAACCATCTCAAACCACGTTGAACAAGTTTCTCTTCAATTGGTGCTACCCCAACTTTATCTCGTATATCATCATTTCGGACCCGATCCTTTCTTGTGTGGCCGCATATACATCTCAACATGCACATCTCTGCTACATCTAACTGTTGAACATGTCACCTTTTAGTTGGCCAACATTCTGCCATCTAACTGTTGAACATGTCACCTTTTAGTTGGCCAACATTCTGCCATACAACATCACCGATCCAATCGCCATCCTATAGAACCTGCCTTTTAGCTTTTGGGGCACTCTCTTGTCACATAGGACGCCAAAAGCTTGGCGCCACTTCATCCATCCGGCTTTTATTAGATGGCTCGCATCTTCATCGATATCACCATCCTTTTGCAACATTGACTGCCCATCAAGGCTAACCTCCTCCTCATGCCTAGTAGTACTAAATCCGCACCTCATGTACTCAGTTTTAGTTCTACGAAGCCTAAAACTTTTGATTCTTTCTATTAACCCCGTCTGACTATCGCCGACTAACACCACATCACCCGCAAAGAGCATACACCATGCGTTAACTCCTTGTATATCCCTTATGAGTTATGACATCACTCATCACCAAAGCAAAATGATAAGGGCTCAAGCTGACCCTTGGCGCAATCCTATTTTAATTGGAAAGTCATCAGTGTCGCAACATTATCGTACATTTCCTTGATGAGGGTAATGTACTTTGTTGGGACTTTGTGTTTCTCCGAGGCCCATCACATGACAGTATGCGGTATCTTATCGCAGGCCTTTTCTAAGTCAATGAACACCATACGAAGGTCCTTCTTTTGCTCCCTGTGCCTGTCCATAAGTTGCCGTACCAAGAAAATAGCTTCCATGGTTGATCCCCAAGATATGAAACCAAACTGATTTTTGGTCACGCTTCATTGTATGGCTCATCTACTTAACTCCATGATAATCAATACAACTTTGAATATACCCCTTATTCTTGAAGATTGGTACTAGCATAATCTGCCTTCATTCTTCAGGCATCTTCTTTGACCGAAAAATGAGGCTGAAAATCAGGGTTCATCTTTTTTAAAGCCTCCCTATTCTTAACTCCATGATAATCAATACAACTTTGAATATCCCCCTTACTCTTGAAGATTGGTACTAGTATAATCTGCCTTCATTCTTCAGGCATCTTCTTTTACCGAAAAATGAGGCTGAAAATCAGGGTTCATCTTTTTCAAAGCCTCCCTAACCTCAAGACTCTACTCATGTATTCATCAAACAAAACGTTTGTTGGTATCATCAAAGGAGACATCCAGCTCAATGGCAGAGCTCTAATTCTGACAATTGAACAGATTGTCAAAGTATTCTTGCCATCTACTCCTTCCGGTTTTAAATACAAGGCCACTATAAGAAAATACAATTTGCAATTATACAATGTCAATATCTCTTCCCGAGACAAATTGATAAGATTTTTGCCTCGTCCGATGGTGCTTATTAATGCAAACATTGCATGCAGCCATAGAGAAGAGGCGCCACATACAACAGTTTAATTAGTCCGAAACACGAGAGGTTTTCACACAATTAATCATGCTATTTATTAATTGGCTTTGTCTTTTTGGTACCTGAAAAATGGGATAGTGGCCTTGTATAACAAACACGAAGGGATTTGACTTGGTTGACATCGCTCATCTTCCTCTCACGGATCCTGGTCATCTTATAGATGCCCCTTTCCCCTTCCCTCGTGTTTAAAAACTGGTAGAGGTTCTCATACGCCTGACCCCTTGCTTCACTCACGCCGGTAGAGGTCCTTCTGGACATCATTGTTCCACCACTAGGCATCTTTAGCTTTGCTTTTACTTCCCCTGGTTACCCCCAAATTCTCTGAAGCCACCATCTGAACGCAACTCACCATCTTCATCCACATATTGTTTGCATCACCTCCTTCCTCCCAAGAGCCCTCCTTAATAACCCTCTCCTTGAAAGCCCAAGTTGCCTCCCCCTAGAGCTTCCACCACCTTGTTCTAGCAATTTTGGCGCGCTTATCCTGCTAGACGTGTATCCGAAAGTGGAAGTCAGCCACCATAAGCTTATGTTGAGGGACAACACTCTCCAGGTATCACCTTACAATCTAGGCAAGCACGTCTGTCTTCTCTTCTCGAGAGGACGAAATCCATGTGGCTAAAGTGTCGACCAGTACTAAAAATCGCTGGATGGGATTCTCTTTCTATAGAGGGTGTTAGCTACGATCATGTCATAGGCTAAAGCAAAGCTCAAGACATCCTATCCTTTTTTATTCATGTTGTCATAACCAAAAACCCAATGCACCCCTTCAAAACCTGTGTTAGACACGTGGCCATTGAGGTCTCCTCCTATGAAGAGCGTTTTGCCAATAGGTACACTACTAACCATGTCCTTCAGGCCTTCCCATGTGCTCTCATTTTGGCCTACTTGTGGGGCATACTCGCTAATAATACTGAGAACTAAGTTCCCGATGACGAGCTTGATCAGGATGATCCGGTCCCCTTGCCTCTTGACGTCTACCACGCTATACTTGCGGCTCTTGTTGATCAAGATGCCTACTCCATTTAGTTGTCCCCGTGTACCACAACTTGAAGCCGATATCCTCCACCTCCTTCGCCTTCTGTCTCTTTCATTGGGTTTCTTGGACACATAGGATATCAACGCCTTCCCTCACCACTGCATCAACTAACTCCCATAACTTATTCGTCAAGGACCCTATGTTCCAACTACCTAAGTGAATTCTACTTGGCTCAGCTAACTTCCTTACCCTTCGCACTCGTCAGGTCAACTGCAAAGATGCCTACTCACTTTTCACTACACCCAAGCGTCGATGTAGAGCACCACTAAGGATGTGACGAGCCAATCCTTCCTCACTTATCACTGTATCCAGATCAAGATAGAGCTATGTTGAGACCATGAATCTGAAGATAATTTTTTTATGGCATATAACCCATATTTCGCTAGTTAAATTGAAGATTTATAAACCCAAGCCCGACTTATAAACCTGGATAGAGGCAGTAATACCAAACTGCATGGCAAACGATTATGGCTTACTCTTATCTCGAAGAAATAACATTGCATACTGATCTTTATTTGGTTTTAGACTCTAGAGTTTATCTTTAAAGTATCGACATTTTATGTTGACAGAAGTTCTCATGCAATCATTAAGAATCCAATATAACCAAGCAAGTATCCATTTTTTTAACTTCTATGAAACAGGAATTGGAACAATGCTTCGAAGTCTAGAAGAATCAATTGTTTATCACCATTTACCACACTCAATCCTCAAAGTGAAAATTTTGCTCTAATTAAATGTTTGAAGAACTTAAGAAAAAAACTTGCCTCAATAAGCTCATCTACAGCAACATATCCAATTGCCTCTTCCAAAGTCATCTGCATGGTTCAACAGCTTCCATTAAGATTATGCAATAGCTAAGAGTCACTGTGTTTGGTTAGATGAGCCCAAAAGAAGGAATGCTACATTTCTTCATCAAAATAATGTGCATATCTAAAGTTATCCGTCCTCAGCTCCAAAAAACAAGAAAAGTGTGGCCATGATGTTCTAGGTCCAAAACGGGCCCTTGATGGTTGTCAATTAGGTCTTGTAGTATGTTGTGTCTATATCCCACACACGCGCGCACACGCACACACACAAAGTGCAGATATATCATGATGTCTTGATACATGAGCAAAGGACATACCAAGCGAGGTGGAGACAGGCGGATATTTTCATCCTTTCCAGGAGCTCGGATGTTTGTAAGTTCTTTAGTTCTCACAGGATTGATCTGCCCAACAACATTATTTTCATGTATTAACGGACAGGAACTGATTCATGCTAAGTAAACAATCAACTTACCTCAAGATCACTATCACGTGAATGCTCGCCAACTATCATGCCTTCGTATGTCTTTCAACAAGGAAGAAAGAGAGTTAAGGTAATCTCCTGCACCTAGAAGGTACTATAACAAAATTAAGTGATAGCTACCTCCATCCCAGGAGAGACAAAAAGAGTACCACGAGCTTCTAAACTCATGAGTGCATGTGAAGTGATAAATCCTCTGCCAACAGATACCTATATATGAACATGGAGAAAAATTAACTTCCACTTGTAGAGTTCACAAGCACATAGGTATTGTTCAAAAGTACTGATTCTATTTACTTAAGTTATGCTTGCTTCTTTGCTCAAATGAATATCAGTATTAATACCTTATTGCAATGTAAAATATAATTTACAAGATAAGCAAATAAGAGTAACATAAGAATATAAGATTAT
Organism: Aegilops tauschii subsp. strangulata; assembly: GCF_002575655.3. Taxonomy (NCBI): domain Eukaryota; kingdom Viridiplantae; phylum Streptophyta; class Magnoliopsida; order Poales; family Poaceae; genus Aegilops; species Aegilops tauschii. Next base: position 410,921,627 of record NC_053037.3, on the reverse strand, counting down.
GAAGGTGCTGAAATTTGATTTACCAGAACTCCTTTTCTAACAGTGCCTAGTGGACCTCTGTATTTAGCATATGCTGCATTCATAGGAAAACCATCGGTCAGATAACAATGAAGTCTAGTTACATGTATTTAGCATATGCTGCATTCATTGGAAAATCATAGTCAAGAATTCCTGAAATCTAGTTAGGCATGCAACGCAAATAAACTGCTGCATTTTGATGCAGTAGCGCACTAATTTTCTTGTGTCATAGCATAAATTTTATTTTGATGGTCTGTGGCAACCGTGTGCACATGCATAGCCTGAAAACTGGAGGATCGTTCACATCTAGCTAAGGTAAACAGCACAAGGTGGTAATAACACTTTCAGAATGGGCTGTGATCCTTTGACTTGTGCAGTTGAAAGAAAATCGAAGACTAACAGCACTAACAGCAAAGTCTGCACAGATCACTACATAATTTGCCTCTACACTGGGAAGACGAGAATTCTGGTTTTGACCATTGTCTATGCACTTCAAGTCTATGAATTCATGACATGACTACGTGGCCTACTATTCACCTAAAAACAACATGTGTGAGTTACAGACTGCAACCGTTATGTAGCCCCGAATTATAAATAGCATCATACCCTGGAAAGCACGGTGCATAAATCCAGTTCCACGTGTAAAGCTGTTGAAAACTCCTTTAACACCCACCAAACCCCTGCAACCATAATAGCTCATTTGATATTATCTGAACCAAAACCATAAATGCATATTACATCGAGTCAAAGGAATCGGTAGATTCCAAAATTAGGTTCATTTGATTTTACAGTAAATTCTGCCGGGAGCATATCCATGAGGTAAACAGGCAATGTACAAATACGAAAACGAACATAATTGGCTAAAATTATAGAAGTAAAAGGTGAAATATAACTATATTAAGGTACAAATGGCTAACCAGACAGCAAGAATTGCATGCTTTTCAAGGTAACAAGTGATGCAACTAGTAATCAGCAGAACAGAGACCACTACTGACCTAGATGGACAGGTCATGAAGACCCGAGTTCTTCCAGTTGTCCCAGGAACAGGGCCCATGTCCAACAATTCCCCCTTCCTGTTGTTAAGGGTTTCCAACACAAACCCGATATGCTCCTCGTCCACCTACAATATCCAATTCATAAATTTAAAATATAAGATTAGAACATGTGAAGATAAAGAAGCTCAAACATAGCTTTCCTGATTTCTACCTCGACAGTTACTTCTTCAATAGGCTCTAGCCTTTCCCCACGCTCTGTTTTATACCTAATTTCCATAAAGAAACTGGTCAAGCTCATAGTGGACAAAGTGCAGTCAAATTGCTCAAAGAGTTACACGTATTAGAAAGGAAGGAGTGAATATGATCGATAAAAGAAACAAATATGAACGTCTAGATGAAGAATAGAGACGGTTAGCTTGCCACGAAAAGAGTTTGCATGCAAATGAGACATAATAATGTTTGTGATTGATTGGAACTTACATCACTCTTGGGGGTGAAACTGAAAGCTCAAATCCTTCACGCCGCATGTTCTCAATTAAGATTCCTGTAAGTTAGACAGATCATCCTATGATGTTGATGACTAAATTTCTCATTATATCACAAAAAACTGGCATGAGGCACTTTTAAATGAGTTGAATAAAATTTCAGTTAGAACAGGAGGGATTTCGTCAAAGTTTCAGACCTAACTGAAGCTCTCCCCTTCCTTGAACTTCATAAGATTCTGACAATGGTCCGGGAAGAACATTAATTGCCAAGTTTGTTTCGGCCTCTGCCATCAAACGGTTCCCGATTTTTGCTCCAGTTACCTGCAAAATTTTAAAATCAAGCCAAATCGGCCAAGTTCAGATTTTGCAAATTATACACTAAAATATCACCCAACAAATAGACAGATTATGCTCCAATGAGTTCATTTTATTTGGCACCGGCAACATGTGAAGTTAATCTATAGAAGCGCTATTGGATCTTATGTCATTTAAGCAATGACAAGTCCCCATAAAATTCCACATATGATGATGTAAAATGGCGTAATCAGAATTCATAAATACGTTGGTGTAAGTTTGTTATGTCAAACATTAGAAAATGCCAAAGGAACTTCACAATTAATCTATCATGGTGCATACTGCAAAAAAAAAACTATATTGCATAGGATAGTAGGAGGCTAGCACCATACCTTGGATTTAGCCCCCCATATATTTAATGATAGTAGGAGACTAGCTCCTTACTCTCACCTACCAATTTAGAAGCACATTCAGAAGACTAACTGACAATAGATTTGGGAAAATCTGATGATTCGAGAACAAATTCGTCATCCATCATGTACTGCAGGTGAGCCTTTTCCATCTACCCATGATTTGTAGTTGAGCAATGGGTTGTCAACGACATCAAGTTATGTAACTAATTATAAAGTTACACCTGGCCAAATGCTATGCTTCTATTTTCCCCAAAAAATCAAAGGTCAAACAGAGAATATTTTTAGTGTAAATACACCAAACAAATCAAATCCAACCTGAAATATCTAGATTTTTTTTCAAAACCTGCATATGAAATCTACCTACTGAACAAAATAGTTGTGTAATGTGTAGAGTACACTATCATGGTTCCACGACAATTACCAGCTATTAAGGGATTTCTGGACTCTATATGAAATTGCAAGCCAACAATTAACCATACATGATCAGGCATGATAGATTTCACAGCATCATTTATCATGTCTTGACATTTATAATTGTTGTGCATGTGGCATACAAAATAAGAACTGGTTGTCAAGCACTCCTGTTCTGACATGTGTAGACACCTTTTTTGTTCCACTCAGTCAAACAGGAGTCGCTCAGGTTTGCTCAGATGAAAAGAGGATCAAGATGAATCATTTACCCCGAAAGTGGTGAACTGTTATTTGGTACTTACATGAGTGCCATCACGGCCAGCCAGTGGTGAATCATTCACACCGAAAGTCATAGATATTGTGGGAGGGTCCAACTCAACTGCAGGCAGAGCAGTCAAAACCTACACACAATTACATTCACATATGACAATAAAGAATTGCTGACAATTGAAAAGGAGAATACGTTCTGTACAGCAACAAGTAGCCAATCAAAACATAGAGTTACCCCTACCTCCGGATTTGCCACGGTGTGTCCAATTGCTGGACCAGACAATCCAGCCATTGAGATTATATCACCAGCTCCTGCAGCCTCTATTACTGCCATGCTTGTGCCTTTCTTTTTCATGAGCTTGACAACCTAAATTTATTTTGTAACATACAAAGGTCGTTAAAGCTTTTAATAAACCCAATTGGCAAACACATATTGGACGGTAAAGAATAGGTTCAGCATCAAAGAGAAAAGGTGCAAGAAGTTCGGTGACACCTTTCCATCCTCAATCTTCTGAACCCCTTCATCCGTGATGCGCAGACCATGAACTTTGTCGCCAACGCGGATAACTCCAGAGGTTACACGCCCAGTGAGTATTCTTCCTAGGTAAAAATCACGCTCCATCATGGAAACCTGTACAGGACCATTACAAACTTATTTGAGTTTACATTTCAAAACATAGATGAATGCTAAATGGAGCATCCTATTTAAACTCCTCTGTTTCGAAATAAGGGGGATTCACGCTCGAGGAGCATTATAGAAAAGTAACTGCTGTAAGGATATAAAGGAATTGTCTGTAGAACATAAAATGCGGTATGTTGGAACAAGAAATATCCATATGATGACTTATATTGTGGAAATTCCTTAATATGGCTAAGAAAAAAAATGTAACTCACTTGGAATAAAATACCTGACTACTTTCAGACCAGTACATATGCAATTTCATTCAATTCTGACAGATAGCTCGAAGAATTAAAAATACACTGTGATAGTTTAATTGTTAGCAATTTACAGATGTCTCAGAGTATGCAAGCTAAGAGGATAGCTACAAGTTAGGACAGTGCTTGGTAGCTGGTATACACATCGGAAGTGTAGTGCTCTTCCAGACAGATGTTAGCCTGGCTGGAACTTACTGCATATTTCCATAATGTTATGTGTAAGGAAATGGACTTTTAGTTATTCCAATGGACCAAACATATACATGTACTAGGCAACAGCAGAGTAGTAACTAATACCTACAGACCAACTAATATGCTCGGCTACCATACATCTAACATAATCAAATGTGATTTTATCATGGTTAATGTGGCAAACTTTTATATCAAAGAAAGATGAAACCACATACATAACAGCTTGAGCCATGTTGTTATGATCATGGGACGACAAAGGTTCTTGCCATGTATCCATGAAAATATGAACCGGGCCAAAGAAGTCACAAGAAATGTAGACATCCAAAATATGACTCAGTGAAAGACTGAAAGTTGATATCATACTGCAAAAGGTAGTGAAACAAATTGATACTCATTCCTCAATAACGAGGACTAAATTCATACACCATCTTAGGAGATGTACTAAGAGGGGGAAAAACTATCAACATGAAAGCATGGACAATAAGCTAAAAGCCCCATTTCAACCACTACTCAACATTCCATTATTAATGTTGAACCATCCAAGATTTTCTTGCTCGCTGAACAAAGCAAGGACCAAACAGAAAAGGAATAAAGAAGTACATATCAAGCACCTTTCATATTGATGCCTTCAGCACATTCATTCTTAAAAGCAAGAAACAATAGGGGATAATCCTCTTGCAATTTTTACTAAAAAGGTAGGTGAATGCGCGCAACAACATTATCATGGTTGCTGCAGCATGCGTGGATGCCTCATGACTGTACCTAAGCCATATCTAGGTTAGCTTACGAGGCTAACCTGCATCACCCCATACATAGCTGACGAGAATAAAATCAGCATGTTTCAAGATTGTATCAGATGTGCTAGCAAACCACAATTAGCTTATCCATCATGGCTGGCCTTGCTTAACCAGGTGTATTGGATTGAACTGAGTGGGGACTGTATCCAGTTTGGATACTTTTCAAGATGTTATATAACTTGTCTTGGAGCTATTTTTCTCCGGTCTAGTTAAGATGCATAACCACTTTCCGAAATGGTACAGCTAAGACACATACTGAGCATCTTGCCGTCTACAGGAGCTCAAGTAAATAAATTCCATGAAAAGAATGCTGTATGGGTCATTAGTGGTGGACCAAGAACTATGGCGGCACCAACTCATGTGAAGCCAGAAGAAATAAAGTACTCCCTCCGATCCATATTACTTGTCGGTGTCGCACAAACAGATGTATCTAACACTTAAATACGTCCAGATACATCCGTTTGAGTGACAAGTAATATGGATCGGAGAGAGTACAGACATCGGAGACACGTTGTTTGCTTTGTAAGTACAAGGTCAAACCAATTGATGGTAGTTCTTCGAAGCTAACACTATACGTCATAAAACAAATAAGGTAGGAATCATGTTGTAGTTGCTAATTCGAGTGGGACACTCTCATAGAAAGTAAATGCAGTCCACTTAATGAACACTAATTGTATTGTACACTTTACAAAGCATAGATTCAGGAATAACAAAGAAATATAAAATGCTTTCTCATCTTAAACAAATATCATGTTCTGATGTTGTTCGGTATACTAACCAACATTTGGAACGGAGCCTCAAGGTCAGCTTTTGGGGAACGGACATGTTGTACAATTGAATCAAGCAAAGGAGACATGTTTTTTTCACTATCAGGCGGACACTTAGTGAATTTCAAGGAAGCCCACCCTTCTTTAGCTGATGCATAAAGAACTGGGAAATCTAGCTGTTCTTCTGTAATATGCAAACAAAACAATGTCACGAAAAAAGAAAAGAAAGTTCTAAGGCAAACCAATTTGAATTGCTAGAAATGCACCTGTGGCACCCAGATTTGCAAAAAGATCGAAGACCAAGCTCTCAACTTCGTTGCAGGTTTCTTCAGAAACTGTTGGCGTAGAAGAGTTACAGCAAATACAGAGTACAAGGAACATATACGTGCCCAAAAAATTAATGCACATGTATACCATCTGCAATTAGCATTTTTTTTACCTTGCAGAGAAAATTTACTTTGCTAGCAGGATAAACAGGACTATAAGTTGTAAGAAAATTTACCAGATCCGACTGTGCCCTTTGTAATACAAAATTTGCTAGATTTCCAATTATGTTGAGTTAACATAAGAAAAGTGATGGTTTAGTAGCCTCATTGTACAGTTAATTAATGACTACTGTATATATTTCTATAGTTTTCTTCCCTTGCCTTCACTAAATTACCACCACTCTAAGTTGACTTTGCATGCACCTAGTCTCCATTTATGTTTTGTCTGTATTATAGCAACTCAACCTATGGACATGCTCATACGGTAACATCCTTGTTTAATGGAACAAACAAGTACAACTTAGTTGCTCAACAACCAAATGATTCTGCTCTCCGTAAAAAATTGGATTGTTTCTGTTATTTTGTTCAAACTCAAACACTGCACCCATGAGACGTGGATTACTGTTTAATGGGCGAATTTTCTGGTAATGAGCAGACCTGAAGGCCTATCAACCTTGTTGAGGAGGAGGATTGGGCGTAAACCATACTTCAAAGCCTTTGAAAGCACAAATTTGGTTTGTGCTAAAGGTCCCTCCCCAGCATCAACAACCAAGACTGCCCCTTCCACCATTCCAACAACTCGCTCAACCTATAAAAAGGCAATGGCCATCTCAAACACAACATCAAAATCGTCATTTCAGTTTATAGGTATATAATTATACCAAAAGTGCTTACTTCGCCACCAAAATCAGCGTGGCCAGGGGTATCGACCATGTTGAGCTCATTCTCCTTCCAAGAGACAGAAGTGACCTGAACATATAACCAAAAGGAAACAAGAAATGTCACATGCGTTGCCACATTATCTACATTGGAAAACGTTTGTCAACATCTTCCCTGGTACGACAGTGCTTCATTAGGACATTAAAATGGGCCAGACTAGTGTTCTGCTACTTGCGGCCCTCATTGCAACACGCCTAAAGAGTATGTAGAACTGCCAGAGAGTTAATGAGTGGGTAACTGAGCACAGGCTCCGAGCTCTAGCCAGCCAGTTGTTGAACCAGACGTGGCACGTGGCATCCATCCTCCCACTAATTCGAATTCATAGAGAAATGCGCACAAGGTGTTGTGACACAGGCCAAAAAAATAGCAAACTGAGTATGGCCTTTGGACCAGATCTCAGTCCTGTGTCTGTGTTATGGCCCCTCCTCAGACGCGCGCAGTTTGCTCGACGAAATGCCGAGCAAAAATTCCTCGCGCGCAGCCTCAGTAGCCACGCACTAGCCATGTGACTGTGAGAGGGTTACCTTGGAGGAGATGGTGATGCCGCGCTCGCGCTCGAGACTGATGTTGTCCATGGCGCGCTCGTGGGGGATGTCGGCGCCGCACTGGCGCAGGAGCCGGTCCATCAGCGTCGTCTTCCCGTGGTCGACGTGGGCAATCACCGCCACGTTGCGGATGCGGGCCGGGTCCGTGACGCCACCCAGCGCGGAGGCGGGCGGGCTGGCCGCGGACGCAGCCGCGGAGGAGTAGAGGCGGTGGAGGAGCGAGGAGGCGAAGGGCGGCGGGGCCGAGGCCGGCGAGAGGAAGGCGGGGCGCGCCCGGCTCGCCGACGAGCGGAGGCCGCGGAGCAGAAGCGCTGCGGCCATGTCGTTCGTGGCGGCGGCGGGGGAGGGTGGTGCGTGTGCGAGATTTTGCGCGGTCAGGTCGGGTCGAAGCACGCGGCCGCGGAGGTAGACACGGCCGGTCGAGGGTTTTGGTCGGGTCTGACGGGCTAACGGGCCCGTGTGCGTGTGGTTCGTTGCACTGGCAAGCCACGACGCCAACGAACTTTTTTTTTAACACAGTGCAATCGAAGTCGCTCAGATACACGACTATATACTCACCTCTATAAGTACACGTACACCATACTTCTATGAGCACCTTCAAAAGACCGAGACGGCATATCATGTTGAGATTTTATGAAGTCATCATAGACGCCTAGTAGTCAACAAAAACCTCTACTCCCACTGAACGAACTTCGTCGGAAGTCTGAAATAAATTCAGAAATAATGTAAACACCAATGTTAAGTATAGGACTTGAACGCTAACAGGATACCAATGTCAATGTCCCTTTTTAGGGACCAAAGCCAATGTCTTGTGGTGTACTCTATGTGCAGCGCAAAATTGAGTTTCAATTTTTTGTTTTGGGATAAGAGTTTCAAAATTAATGATTATTCAATCAGGATAAAGAAAATGATACTAGAAGCTACTATGATTTGCTTTTATGCACCGTTTGGGCGGTTAGACCCGAGGGTCCTATCTCTCTGTATTTCAAAATACTTAAGCAAACTTTTTAAGGTATGAAATGTAGATTTTCTTATAGGAGCTACATCATTAGGAACAATTGACACGCTACTTGCATCCATTTTATGCATCTTGATAAAAAAAGAATCCATTTTGCGCACACATTTTTTACGCGTTCGAAAGGTTTTTTCCATAATATAGAGCAGAAAATCACTAAAAGTGTCTCCAAGATTTTCCTATGTTTAGAAAAAAGCTTCTAAGGATTTTAATCATCTAAATCCAAATAAATATGTCGGCGTTCGGGGAACGGGGGTCCCCAGACTTGCCTGCCTGCGGGCCACGGCGTGGCTCCACTAGCGGCCTGGTACGGCCCCTCTTCATCGGCAAACACCTAAGACCCTCACAAGGGGCCAAGCCTCGCGAGGCGGGCGACACAAGACCTCCTCAGGGGCAGCCTCACTAGGCTGGCTCGCGAGGAGCGGAGAGATCAAGGCGAGGGGCACCTCGCGAGGTTCCCGTGACGTGAGCCATGACGACCAAGGCCAGGCAGGCGCCAGCGGGCGCAGAGTACTGGTTTCCTCTTTGGTGCTAAAGGAGTAGGCGCAGGCGAGGAGTCCCGAGGCATCAGGCAAAGGTTTTCATATCGGTGCAACGAGACCAAGACCAGCAGGACGGCAGGACGGAGGTCACCGCGAAGCCCACGACGGCGTCACCACCAGAGCCTTTGGCAGGCGAAGACCACCTTTTGTCGGGATAGCTTGTACTAGTTGTCCCCCTTTAAATTGGCCGTTGTGGGATCCCTTCCCGCCTGATATTTGGGAAGAGGACCCGGGCCTCTATAAATAGGACTAGCCACCACCGTGGAGAGGGAGAACGGATTCGGCCCAGACGGATCATTCAGATCATCCTCAACCACACAAGCTCACCGAGCTCAAGAACACCTCTCCTCAGGAGGTAGTTCTTCCCTTGTACTTGTTCATCCCAGCCTACAAGGCAATCCACCACACCACACTGGAGTAGGGTATTACACCACATCGGTGACCCGAACCAGTATAAACTCTTATGTCCCTTGTTCATCGAGTTCGGCGAGCTCAGCTTTGAGATCGTGGTGAGTGTGTGAGCTTGGGGGAGAGAGATCTCCGTGCGCACCCCAAAGTTCGAACCTCAAGGGTTTTGCCGGAACCCGTAATCTGACATTTGGCGCGCCAGGTAGGGGGTGCGCCGAAACTTCGCTCCTCCACGGCATCACCTCTCCGCTCGACCCCCATGGCCAGCACCGCCCCTCCAGCTGGATCGACGGACGCCCGTGGCGACACCATGGGGTTCAGGGTCCTCACCCCCGACCTGCAGCGGGTGTGGTGGCCGCACAAGTTCAGGTCGGAGATGCCACCCCGCTACGACGGCGCGGCGGACCCGTCAGCCTTCTTGCCGGCGTACGAGGACGTCGTTCTGAAGGCTGGAGGCGACGACAAGGTCATGGCCAACTGGCTCCCCGTGGCCCTCGCTGGCGCGCCGCGTGCCTAGCTGTTCAGCCTGCCGGGATCTTCTGTGGCCTCTTGGGAGGAGCTGCGCGGCCTTTTCGTTGCGCGCTTCGCGCCTGCGCCTGTCGCCGTCGCGGTCATCCTCGGCGGCTCGCAGGCGCCGCCCTCCGACCGCCATGTCAAGCAGTTCTTCCGCCAGATCGGCGCTGCCTCCGTTCAGCCAGGGGCCCCTCCAGGATGGGCGGCGCCCAAGGCCGACATCACCTTCGATTCAAGCGACCACCACAAGCTCAGGCGCGCTCCCGATGCTTTGCATGCCCGCCATCTGCGACATAGCCGTCACCAAGACCCTCATCGACGGCGGAGCCGGCCTTAATGTGCTCTCCATGGAGGCTTTCGGCTTGCTTCACGTACCGCACGAGCGGCTCCGTCCTACCAAGCCCTTCTCTGGAGTCGGCGGCGGCTCCAACAGCCCCCTAGGGCAGATCCGCCTTCCCGTGACTTTCAGCACCCGCGAAAACTACCGCACCGAGCTTATCGACTTCGACATCGCCCGCATCGGTCTCCCGTACAACGCCATCCTCGGATACCCGGCCTTGGCCCAGTTCATGGCGGCCACCCATCCTGCTTATAACCTCATGAAGATGCCAGGGAGCAAAGGCGTCCTCACCGTGGCTGGAGACACCAAGGAAGCCCTGACGGCCCTCAAGCTCGCCTTCAGGGCAGCAGCTACAGCCAGCCTGGCCGATAAGGCCACTCCCGGGGCTAAGGAGGTTGCGTCGTCCAAGAAGAAGCAGTTGTTCACTCAAGATCGGGCCAAGATGAAGCAAGTACCAGTCGATGAGGATGGGGCCTCAGGGCGACCTTCACCATAGGTGCAGACCTCGCTCCGGAGCAGGAAAGGGAATTGGTGGACTTCTTGCGGGCGAACAAGGAGGTATTCGCCTGGGAACCCAAGCAACTGGTAGGAGTCCCCAGGGGGGTATAGAGCATCACCTAAAGGTTTGCCCCAACGTACGCCCGGTGAAACAGAAGGCACGACGGCAATCTACAGAGAAGCAGGCTTTCATCGTCCAAGAGACCCGCAAGCTGCAAGAAGCGGGCGTCGTTCGCGAGGTACGATATCCGGAGTGGCTGGCCAACCCAGTTGTCGTGCCCAAGAATGGCGGGAAAGAGCGCATGTGCGTCGACTTCACCAACCTCAACAAGGCCTACCCCCAAGTGAAGGAAATATGCCCTAGAGGCAATAATAAAGTATTATTTATTTCCTTACATCATGATAAATGTTTATTATTCATGCTAGAATTGTATTAACCGGAAACATAATACATGTGTGAATACATAGACAAACAGTTTGTCACTAGTATGCCTCTACTTGACTAGCTCGTTAATCAAAGACGGTTATGTTTCCTAGCCATAGACATGAGTTGTCATTTGATTAACGAGATCACCTCATCAGGAGAATGACGTGATTGACCTGACCCATTCCGTTAGCTTAGCACCCGATCGTTTAGTATGTTGCTATTGCTTTCTTCATGACTTATACATGTTCCTATGACTATGAGATTATGCAACTCCCGATTACCGGAGGAACACTTTGTGTGCTACCAAACGTCACAACGTAACTGGGTGATTATAAAGGTGCTCTACAAGTGTCTCCAAAGGTACTTGTTGGGTTGGTGTATTTCGAGATTAGGATTTGTCACTCCGATTGTCGGAGAGGTATCTCTGAGCCCACTCGGTAATGCACATCACTATAAGCCTTGCAAGCATTGTGACTAATGAGTTAGTTGCGGGATGATGTATTACGGAACGAGTAAAGAGACTTGCCGGTAATGAGATTGAACTAGGTATTGAGATACCGACGATCGAATCTCGGGCAAGTAACATACCGATGACAAAGGGAACAACATATGTTGTTATGCGGTTTGACCGATAAAGATCTTCGTAGAAAATGTGGGAACCAATATGAGCATCCAGGTTCCGCTATTGGTTATTGACCGGAGAGGTGTCTCGGTCATGTCTACATAGTTCTCGAACCCGTAGGGTCCGCACGCTTAATGTTACGATGACAGTTATATTATGAGTTTATATGTTTTGATGTACCGAAGGTTGTTCGGAGTCCCGGATGTGATCATGGACATGACGACGAGTCTCGAAATGGTCGAGACATAAAGATTGATATATTGGACGACTATATTCAGACACCGGAAGTGTTCCGGAGAAGTTTCGGAAAAAACCGGAGTGCCGGAGGGGTTACCGGAACCCCCCGGGGAAGTATTGGGCCTTAGTGGGCCTTGAGGGGAGAGAGAGGGCAACAGCCAGGAGGTGGCACGCCCCCTCCCATGAGGAGTCCGAATTGGACTAGGGGAGGGGGCGCAGCCCCTCTTTCCCTCTCCCTCTCCCTCTCTTTCCTTCCCCCCTCTCTTCCTAGTTGGACTAGGAAAGGGGAGTCCTACTCCTACTAGGAGGAGGACTCCCCCCTCTCCTTGGCGTGCCCAAGGCAGTCGGCCTCCCCCTTGCTCCTTTATATACGGGGGCAGGGGGCACCTCTAAACACACTTGATATACGATATTTTAGCCGTGTGCGGTGCCCCCCTCCACCATATTACACCTCGATAATACCGTTGCGGAGCTTAGGCGAAGCCCTGCGTCGGTGGAACATCATCATCGTCACCACGCCGTCGTGCTGACGAAACTCTCCCTCAACACTCGGCTAGATCGGAGTTCGAGGGACGTCATCGAGCTGAACGTGTGCTGAATTCGGAGGTGCCGTGCGTTCGGTACTTGATCGGTCGGATCGTGAAGACGTGCGACTACATCAACCGCGTTGTAATAACGCTTCCGCTGTCGGTCTACGAGGGTACATGGACAACACTCTCCCCTCTCGTTGCTATGCATCACCATGATCTTGTGTGTGCGTAGGAAATTTTTTGAAATTACTACGTTCCCCAACACCAAGACCCGTTCCCGCTTTCGCGCATCGACCAGATCGTCGACTCTACCACCGAGTGCGACCTGCTGTGTTTCCTGGACGCGTTCTCAGGCTACCACCACATCAAGATGGCAGTGGAGGATGTGGAGAAGACCGCCTTCTTGACCCCGTGCGGGGTGTACTGCTACACCTGCATGCCGTTCGGACTGCGCAATGCTGGGGCGACCTTCCAACGGCTGATGCACATCGCCCTGGGGCGGCAGCTCGGGAGGAATGCGGAGGCCTATGTCGACGATATCGTGGTAAAGTCCCGGGAGGCGAGAACTCTGATTCAGGACCTAGAGGAGACCTTCGCGAGCCTGCGCCAGGTGGACCCGCGGCTTAACCCAGAGAAGTGCGTGTTCGGTGTTCCCTCCGGCAAGCTGCTGGGCTTCCTCATGTCCCACAGGGGGATCGAGGCTAACCCGGAGAAGGTCAAGGCGATAGAAGACATGAGCCCCCCACAAACTCTCAAGGAAATGCAGAAGCTTGCGGGCTGCATGACCTTGCTAGGTCATTTCATCTCCAAGCTGGGGGAGCGCGCCCTTCCATTCTTCAAGTTGATGAAGAAGAAGGGCCCGTTCGAGTGGACACCAGAGGCTGACCTAGCGTTTCAAGACCTCAAGAGATACCTGACCAGCCCTCCGGTGATGGTGGCGCCTCGTCCCCTCGAGCCCCTGGTGCTTTACCTTGCCGCCACTCCCTACTCCGCCAGCGTAGCGCTAGTGACGGTTCGGGAAGAGTGCCATGCCAAGAGTCTGCCGCGCCGTGCTGCACCTCCAGCCGGGGCGATACGGCGCCAAGAGGATGCCACAAAGACCGCAACAACGCCAACGAATGATCAGGCCCGGCAAGACGGCGCTCTCGAGCCTGCAAAGGCCCCAATGGAAGATCAGGCTCCTGAGGTCCCGTCACCTCATGAGACGCCCCAACCTCCGGCGGGCGCGGGCTCCATCGATGCTCCCGCCCTCGTCGAGCACCCAGTGTACTTCGTCAGCACGGTACTGCGGGATGCGAGGGCACGGTACCCCATGCCACAGAAGCTTCTGCTCGCGCTCCTGGTGGCCTCACGCAAGCTGCGCCATTACTTTCAAGGCCACCCGATCAAGGTCGTCTCAGCTTACCCACTGGAGAGGGTGCTCTGGAGCCCTAATGCCGCGGGAAGGGTCGCCGAGTGGAACATCGAACTTCAGGCATTTCAGCTCGAGTTCAGCACAACCAGGGTCATCAAGGGGGCCGCCCTAGCCGACTTCGTGGCCGAATGGACCGACGCCCCGGAACCCGAGGTCGGCGAGAGCCTATATCTCTTGCCAGGAAGTGAAGTACCAGACGGATGGGTCATGTACTTCGACGGCGCCTTCGCACGCCAAGGCGCGGGGGCTGGGCCGTGCTCATCTCGCCCACCCAAGACAAGCTCTACTACGCCGTGCACCTCTGCTTCCAGCGGGGCGAGAAGGTCTCCAACAACATTGCGGAGTACGAGGGGTTGATCGCCGGCCTCAAGGCCGCCGTGGCCTTGGGGGTAAAACGTCTCACCATCAAGGGCGATTCGCAACTCCTCGTCAACTTCTCCAACAAGTTGTACGAGCCGAAGGACGAGCACATGGAGGTGTACCTCGCGGAAGTGCGCAAGATGGAGAAATAGTTCTTGGGCCTGGAGATACAACACGTGCCTTGCGGCACGAACAAGGAAGCCGACGACATCCCAGAAGGGCATCTAAGCGCCTGCCCCAGGAGCCCGGCGTCTTCGAAGAGCGGCTTTTCAAGCCATCAGCAGCACCCCCATCGGCAGGGCTGGCGTCGCCTAGGGAGGAGCTCCCCCAACCACCAGCCTCGAGAGCCCCCGCCTGTGGCCCGACCACAGGAGCACGCCTGCTTCTGGCGCTCGAGCCTTGGGAGGGGTGCTGGACCAAGGAGTTTAAGACGTACCTGACACGAGGGACGCTGCCGGAGAAAGAGGAGGACGCGGAGCGCGTGGCACGGCAGGCCACGGCATACTGCATCTAGGATGGTGAGCTATACAGAAAGTGACCAAATGATGTTTCCTTGCGATGCATCTCCAGGGAGCAGGGGAACGAGTTGCTAACTGACATGCACAGCGGAGACTGCGGGCACCACTCGTCGTCACGTACCCTGGTCGGCAAGGCGTTCCGCAGCGGGTTCTACTGGCCCACGGCACTCAACGACGCGACCGAGCTGGTGAGATCCTGCGAGGCCTGCCAATTCCATGCCAAGCAGATCCACCAGCCAGCCCAGGGCCTCCAGACTATCCCACTCTCGTGGCCATTCGCGGTCTGGGGGCTGGACATCCTGGGTCCGTTCCCGCGAGCTCCTGCACTACAAAAAAAAGACACATCTGTGACATTTAGGGCCGAACGAAATTTTTTCTGTCATACTTATGACACTTCTATGACGATAATTGTGACAAAGCCCGGTATCATCATAGATGTGGTGGGCTCCTACTTCTATGACAAAAAATCATGACATTCTTTGGGCCGTCCTGGGCGGGCTTTTCGTCCTGGGCGGGTCGCAAGCTTCTGCATTTCCTTGAGACGGGGCCGGAGACGCGGCTGCATGACATTCTTTGGGCCGTCCATGACGGAAAAAACCGTGGTAGAAGCGAGGGCGCGGAAAATATCGGGGAGTTCCCGGTACGGTGGGTGGTCGGGGCCGAGCGATGCACGTTTCTCTCGTACACGTACGCGCGTGGGTGCGAGGCGTTGGGCTCTAACTGAACCCGAGCGAGGCGTTCGCCTACTGAACCCGAGCGATTCCACTGCAGGCTACGCATTACTGAACCCGAGCGATCGATCGATGGCTGTTAACTGAACCCGATTGAGCGATTCCTTTGTTCGCTACTGCTGCTAACTGAAGCCGATCGAACATTGCTGCATCCTTCCCTTGATGAACAGTGAGCATTGTTGGCGGGTTTGGATGAACAGTTTCCTATGGGGGGTTGGATGAACAGGACCCCGTGTTGCCGCTGGATGAACAGGACCCCGATCAATCGAGCCGGTTGGGCGTGGATGAACAGGACCCCGTGGAGGGATGGATGAACAGGACCCCATGGAGGGAAGGTTGAACAGTAGCCAGTGGAGGGCTGGTTGAACGGTAGCCGGTGGAGGGCTGGATGAACAGTAGCCCGTGGAGGGGTGGTTGAGCAGGACCCCGTGGAGAGGGATGGTTGAACAGTAGCCGGTGGAGGAGCGCGCGGTGGAAGCTAGATGAACAGGAGCCCGTGAATGAATAGTCGCAGGTGGAGGCTGGAGGAGGTCGACGGTGGATGAACAGTATCCCGTGGAGGCTGGAGGAGGTCGACGGTGGAGATGAACAGTATCCCGTGGAGTCCCGTTTTGCGGTACGCCACACCCCTCCCGTTGAACAGGACCCCCGTTTCGACCGTAGCACTCCAACACAAGTCCGTTTCCTCCGTTTTGCGGTACACCACACCCCTCCCGGTCAACAGGACCCCGTTTCGACCGTAGGAGGTCCAACAGAAGTCTGTTTCCTCCGTTTTGCGGTACGCCAGACCCCTCCCGATGAACAGGATCCCGTTTCGACCGTGGTCGGTCGAACACAAGGCCGTTTCCTCCGTTCTGCGATACGCCAGGCCTTGTTTCCATCGGCTGTTCCGTCCAAGCCGGTTGGCTCCCGATGAACAGCACGCGTTCCGTTGCCTCCCGATGAACAAGACGCATTACGTTGCCTCCCCATGAACACGACGACGGCGCAGCTTCTCCGTTCCGACCCAGCCATGTACACGAGCCCTAGCCGTACATATGCGCGAGTAGGCGTTCGAGACCCCGCCCGTATGTACGTACGTGGCCGTATTTTCTTTCTTGCACCCTGGCTGCTGTACGTACGTGTACATGCTACATGCGCGCCTCTACTACGACACGTGCGTGCCTCTACTACGACATGTGCGCGCCTCTGCTATGACACGTGCGCGCTTCTACATCGACCAGTATGTACATACACGTTCGCGACCAGAATGACAAAGCTACGTACGCTTCGACCAGGTGGGTCCCGACTGTCAGGCACTTCCTTGCGTGCGAAGATGTAGCTGGTGGGTCCCAGCAGTCAGGGGGGCAAATCATTTTTTTGCCCGTAATATGGACGCACTTCCTTGCGTGCGAAGATGTAGCTGGTGGGTCCCAACAGTCAGGGGGAAACGTTTTTTTTCGCGAAATACGGTGGCCCGTCCGGTGTGTCCCTGCTGTCAGGTGGAGGAATAATTATTTTACGCGTAATAAGGAGGCACTTCCTTGCTGCGGCCGTGGACCTAGCTGTCAGCCTCTCCACGTAGAGTACTCTTCCGACGGAAGTCGTTCGTTGACCACATTGACCACGCCACGCCGAGAGCACCAGGGCGGTGGACGATGGCGAGGCCTAGGAAGGGGACGACGCGGAGCCGGGGAAGACGCGACAGTGGATGCCCACGCGGAGGGGAGTATGTGGGTTGACTGCTTCGGCTGCGGTGTGAGGCTGCCATCGCCGGAGAATAACAGGAGGTGTGGGTGAGTATAGAGGGATGGAATGGCCAGCGGTGGCAGCACAGCCGGACACGGGAGGCAGGAGCAGGCGGCACGGCCGACGCTTGTTTGGGCGGCTGGAGCAAGAAGACCAGAGGTTGAAGAAGCACTACGGCCATTGGATGGACATCGTACGGTCACTGGAGCTAGAATTGTTCATATTGACTAAGTTGACAAAGCCCTCCATCCCCGTCATCTTAGTAGGCCCACAAGTCATCCTCCCACTATGGTGGGTCCCACCTAGCAGGGGGTATTCATTTTTTTGTGCGTAATAACGAGGCACTTCCTTGCGTGCGAAGATATAGCTGATGGGTTCGACCTGTCAGCTGGGGAACGTTTTTTTACGAAATACAAAGGTCCTTCCGGTGGGTCCTAGCTGTTAGGTGGAGGAACCATTATTTTGCGCGTAATAAGGAGGCATTTCCTTGCGTGCGGCCGTAGACCCAGCTGTCAGCCTCTCCGCGTACAGTCCACTTTCGATGCATGTCGTTCATTGACCATGTTGACCACGCCGCTGACGGAAATATGCCCTAGAGGCAATAATAAAGTTATTATTTATTTCCTTATATCATGATAAATGTTTATTATTCATGCTAGAATTGTATTAACCGGAAACATAATACATGTGTGAATACATAGACAAACAGAGTGTCACTAGTATGCCTATACTTGGCTAGCTCGTTGATCAAAGATGGTTATGTTTCCTAGCCATAGACATGAGTTGTCATTTGATTAACGGGATCACATCATTAGGAGAATGATGTGATTGACTTGACCCATTCCGTTAGCTTAGCACTCGATCGTTTAGTATATTGCTATTGCTTTCTTCATGACTTATACATGTTCCTATGACTATGAGATTATGCAACTCCCGTTTACCGGAGGAACACTTTGTGTGCTACCAAACGTCACAACATAACTGGGTGATTATAAAGGTGCTCTATAGGTGTCTCCAAAGGTACTTGTTGGGTTGGCGTATTTTGAGATTAGGATTTGTCACTCCGATTGTCGGAGAGGTATCTCTGGGCCCACTCAGTAATACACATCACTATAAGCCTTGCAAGCATTGTGACTAATGAGTTAGTTGCGGGATGATGTATTACGGAACGAGTAAAGAGACTTGCCGGTAACGAGATTGAACTAGGTATCGAGATACCGACGATCGAATCTCGGGCAAGTAACATACCGATGACAAAGGGAACAACGTATGTTGTTATGCGGTCTGACAGATAAAGATCTTCGTAGAATATGTGGGAACCAATATGAGCATCCAGGTTCCGCTATTGGTTATTGACCGGAGAGGTGTCTCGGTCATGTCTACGTAGTTCTTGAACCCGTAGGGTCCGCACGCTTAACGTTACGATGACAGTTATATTATGAGTTTATATGTTTTGATGTATCGAAGGTTGTTCGGAGTCCCGGATGTGATCACGGACATGACGAGGAGTCTCGAAATGGTCAAGACATAAAGATTGATATATTGGAAGCCTATGTTTGGACATCGGAAGTGTTCCAGGTGAAATCGGGATTTTTCCGGAGTACCGGGAGGTTACCGGAACCCCCCGGTAACTTAATGGGCATTATTGGGCCTAGGTGGAAGAGAGGAGAGGAGGCCAGGGCAGGGCCGCGCGCCCCTTCCCCCCCAGTCCGAATAGGACAAGGAGAGGGGGCGGCACCCCCCCTTCCTTCCTCCCCTCCACCTTTTCCCCCTTCCTCTCCTAGTCCAACATGGAAAGGGGGGAGTCCTACTCCCGGTAGGAGTAGGACTCCTCCTGGCGCGCCTCTCCTCCCTTGGCCGCCGGCCTCCCCCTTGCTCCTTTATATACGGGGGCAGGGGGCGCCTCTCTACACACAATTGATCTACTATCTTTTAGCCGTGTGCGGTGCCCCCCTCCACCATATTACACCTCGATAATATCGTAGCGGTGCTTAGGCGAAGCCCTGCGTCCGTAGAACATCATCATCGTCACCACGCTGTCGTGCTGACGAAACTCTCCCTCAACACTTGGCTGGATCGGAGTTCGAGGGACGTCATCGAGCTGAACGTGTGCTGAACTCGGAGGTGCCGTGCATTCGGTACTTGATCGGACGGATCATGAAGACGTACGACTACATCAACCGCGTTGTGTTAACGCTTCCGCTTTCGGTCTACGAGGGTACATGGACAACACTCTCCCCTCTCGTTGCTATGCATCACCATGATCTTGCGTGTGCGTAGAATTTTTTTGAAATTACTACGTTCCCCAACAGTGGCATCCGAGCCTGGTTTTATGCGTTGATGTTATGCATGAGTAGAACACAAGTGAGTTGTGGGCGATATAAGTCATACTGCTTACCAGCATGTCATACTTTGGTTCAGCGGTATTGTGAGATGAAGCGGCCCGGACCGACATTACACGTACGCTTACGCGAGACTGGTTTCACCGTTGCGAGCACTCGTTGCTTAAAGGTGACTGGCGGGTGTTTGTCTCTCTCACTTTAGTTGAACCGAGTGTGGCTACGCCCGGTCCTTGCGAAGGTTAAAACAGCACCAACTTGACAAACTATCGTTGTGGTTTTGATGCGTAGGTAAGAACGGTTCTTGCTAAGCCCATAGCAGCCACGTAAAACTTGCAACAACAAAGTAGAGGACGTCTAACTTGTTTTTGCAGGGCATGTTGTGATGTGATATGGTCAAGACATGATGCTATATTTCATTGTATGAGATGATCATGTTTTGTAACCGAGTTATCGGCAACTGGCAGGAGCCATATGGTTGTCGCTTTATTGTATGCAATGCAATCGCCATGTAATTGTTTTACTTTATCACTAAGCGGTAGCGATAGTCGTAAAAGCAATAGTTGGCGAGACGACAACGATGCTACGATGGAGATCAAGGTGTCGAGCCGGTGACGATGGTGATCATGACGGTGCTTCGGAGATGGAGATCACAAGCACAAGATGATGATGGCCATATCATATCACTATATTGATTGCATGTGATGTTTATCTCTTATGCATCTTATCTTGCTTTGATTGACGGTAGCATTATAAGATGATCTCTCACTAAAATTTTAAGATAAAAGTGTTCTCCCTGAGTATGCACCGTTGCCAAAGTTCGTCGTGCCCAGACACCACGTGATGATCGGGTGTGATAAGCTCTACGTCCATCTACAACGGGTGCAAGCCAGTTTTGCACACGCAGAATACTCAGGTTAAACTTGACGAGCCTAGCATATGTAGATGTGGCCTCGGAACACTGAGACCGAAAGGTCGAGCGTGAATCATATAGTAGATATGATCAACATAGTGATGTTCACCATTGAAAACTACTCCATTTCACGTGATGATCGGTTATGGTTTAGTTGATTTGGATCACGTAATCACTTAGATGATTAGAGGGATGTCTATCTAAGTGGGAGTTCTTAAGTAATATGATTAAGAGAACTTAAATTTATCATGAACTTAGTACCTGATAGTATCTTGCTTGTCTATGTTAATTGTAGATAGATGGCCCGTGCTGTTGTTCCATTGAATTTTAATGCATTCCTTGAGAAAGCAAAGTTGAAAGATGATGGTAGCAATTACACGGACTGGGTCCGTAACTTGAGGATTATCCTCATTGCTGCACAGAATAATTACGTCCTGGAAGCACCGCTGGGTGCCAGGCCTCCTGCAAGAGCAACACCAGAAGTTATGAACGTCTGGCAGAGCAAAGCTGATGACTACTCGATAGTTCAGTGTGCCATGCTTTACGGCTTAGAACCGGGTCTTCAACGACGTTTTGAACGTCATGGAGCATATGAGATGTTCCAGGAGTTGAAGTTAATATTTCAAGCAAATGCCCGGATTGAGAGATATGAAGTCTCCAGTAAGTTCTACAGCTGCAAGATGGAAGAGAATAGTTCTGTCAGTGAGCATATACTCAAAATGTCTGGGTATAATAATCACTTGATTCAACTGGGAGTTAATCTTCCGGATGATAGCGTCATTGACAGAATTCTTCAATCACTGCCACCAAGCTACAAGAGCTTCGTGATGTACTATAACATGCAAGGGATGAATAAGACAATTCCCGAGCTCTTCGCAATGCTAAAGGCAGCGGAGGTAGAAATCAAAAAGGAGCATCAAGTGTTGATGGTCAGTAAGACAACTAGTTTCAAGAAAAAGGGCAAAGGGAAGAAGAAGGGGAACTTCAAGAAGAACAGCAAGCAAGTTGCTGTTCAGGAGAAGAAACCCAAATCTGGACCTAAGCCTGAGACTGAGTGCTTCTACTGCAAACAGACCGGTCACTGTAAGCGGAACTGCCCAAGTATTTGGCGGATAAGAAGGATGGCAAGGTGAACAAAGGTATAGGTGATATACATGTTATTGATGTGTACCTTACCAGAGCTCGCAGTAGCACCTGGGTATTTGATACTGGTTCTGTTGCTAATATTTGCAACTCGAAACAGGGACTACGGATTAAGCGAACACTGGTCAAGGACGAGGTGACGATGCGTGTGGGAAACGGTTCCAAAGTCGATGTGATCGCCGTCGGCACGCTACCTCTACATCAACCTTCGGGATTAGTATTAGATCTAAATAATTGTTATTTGGTGCCAGCGTTGAGCATGAACATTATATCTGGATCTTGTTTAATGCGAGACGGTTATTCATTTAAATCGGAGAATAGTGGTTGTTCTATTTATATGAGTAATATCTTTTATGGTCATGCACCCTTGAAGAGTGGTCTATTTTTAATGAATCTCGGTAGTAGTGACACACATATACATAATGTCGAAGCCAAAAGATGCAGAGTTGACAATGATAGTGCAACTTATTTGTGGCACTGCCGTTTAGGTCATATCGGTGTAAAGCGCATGAAGAAACTCCATAATGATGGACTTTTGGAATCACTTGATTATGAATCACTTGGTACTTGCGAACCGTGTCTCATGGGCAAGATGACTAAAACACCGTTCTCCGGAACTATGGAGAGAGCAACTGATTTGTTGGAAATCATACATACAGATGTATGTGGTCCGATGAATATTGAGGCTCATGGCGGATATCATTATTTTCTCACCTTCACAGATGATTTAAGCAGATATGGGTATATCTACTTAATGAAACATAAGTCTGAAACATTTGAAAAGTTTAAAGAATTTCAGAGCGAAGTTGAAAATCATCGTAACAAGAAAATAAAGTTTCTACGATCAGATCGTGGAGGAGAATATTTGAGTTACGAGTTTGGCCTACATTTGAAACAATGCGGAATAGTTTCGCAACTCACGCCACCCGGAACACCATAGCGTAATGGTGTGTCCGAACGTCGTAATCGTACTTTACTAGATATGGTGCGATCTATGATGTCTCTTACTGATTTACCGCTATCGTTTTGGGGTTATGCTTTAGAGACGGCTGCATTCACTCTAAATAGGGCACCATCGAAATCCGTTGAGACGACGCCTTATGAACTATGGTTTGGCAAGAAACCAAAGTTGTCGTTTCTTAAAATTTGGGGTTGCGATGCTTATGTGAAGAAACTTCAACCTGATAAGCTCGAACCTAAATCGGAGAAATGTGTCTTCATAGGATACCCAAAGGAGACTGTTGGGTACACCTTCTATCACAGATCCGAAGGCAAGACATTCGTTGCTAAGAATGGATCCTTTCTAGAGAAGGAGTTTCTCTCGAAAGAAGTGAGTGGGAGGAAAGTAGAACTTGATGAGGTAACTGTACCTGCTCCCTTATTGGAAAGTAGATCATCACAGAAACCTGTTTCTGCGAAACCTACACCAATTAGTGAGGAAGTTAATGATAATGATCATGAAACTTCAGATCAAGTTATTACTGAACCTCGTAGGTCAACCAGATTAAGATCCGCACCAGAGTGGTACGGTAATCCTGTTCTGGAGGTTATGTTATTAGACCATGACGAACCTACGAACTATGAAGAAGCGATGGTGAGCCCAGATTCCGCAAAATGGCTTGAGGCCATGAAATCCGAGATGGGATCCATGTATGAGAACAAAGTATGGACTTTGGTTGACTTGCCCGATGATCGGCAAGCCATTGAAAATAAATGGATCTTCAAGAAGAAGACTGACGCTGACAGTAATGTTACTGTCTATAAAGCTCGACTTGTTGCGAAAGGTTGTCGACAAGTTCAAGGGATTGACTACGATGAGACCTTCTCACCCGTAGCGATGCTTAAGTCTGTCCGAATCATGTTAGCAATTGCTGCATTTTATGATTATGAAATTTGGCAAATGGATGTCAAAACTGCATTCCTGAATGGATTTCTGGAAGAAGAGTTGTATATGATGCAACCGGAAGGTTTTGTCGATCCAAAGGGAGCTAACAAAGTGTGCAAGCTCCAGCGATCCATTTATGGACTGGTGCAAGCCTCTCGGAGTTGGAATAAAAGCTTTGATAGTGTGATCAAAGCATTTGGTTTTATACAGACTTTTGGAGAAGCCTGTATTTACAAGAAAGTGAGTGGGAGCTCAGTAGCATTTCTGATATTATATGTGGACGACATATTGCTAATTGGAAATGATATAGAATTTCTGGGTAGCATAAAGGGATACTTGAATAAGAGTTTTTCAATGAAAGACCTCGGTGAAGCTGCATATATATTAGGCATCAAGATCTATAGAGATAGATCAAGACGCTTAATTGGACTTTCACAAAGCACATACCTTGACAAAGTTTTGAAGAAGTTCAAAATGGATCAAGCAAAGAAAGGGTTCTTGCCTGTACTACAAGGTGTGAGATTGAGTAAGACTCAATGCCCGACCACTGCAGAAGATAGAGAGAAGATGAAAGATGTTCCCTATGCTTCAGCCATAGTCTCTATCATGTATGCAATGCTGTGTACCAGACCTGATGTGTGCCTTGCTATAAGTTTAGCAGGGAGGTACCAAAGTAATCCAGGAGTGGATCACTGGACAGCGGTCAAGAACATCCTGAAATACCTGAAAAGGACTAAGGATATGTTTCTCATTTATGGAGGTGACAAAGAGCTCATCGTAAATGGTTACGTTGATGCAAGCTTTGACACTGATCCGGACGATTCTAAATCGCAAACCGGATACGTGTTTACATTGAACGGTGGAGCTGTCAGTTGGTGCAGTTCTAAGCAAAGTGTCGTGGCGGGATCTACGTGTGAAGCGGAGTACATAGCTGCTTCGGAAGCAGCAAATGAAGGAGTCTGGATGAAGGAGTTCATATCCGATCTAGGTGTCATACCTAGTGCATCGGGACCAATGAAAATCTTTTGTGACAATACTGTTGCAATTGCCTTAGCAAAGGAATCCAGATTTCACAAGAGAACCAAGCACATCAAAAGACGCTTCAATTCCATCCGAGATTTAGTCCAGGTGGGAGACATAGAAATTTGCAAGATACATACGGATCTGAATGTTGCAGATCCGTTGACTAAGCCTCTTCCACGAGCAAAACATGATCAACACCAAGACTCCATGGGTGTAAGAATCATTACTGTGTAATCTAGATTATTGACTCTAGTGCAAGTGGGAGACTCAAGGAAATATGCCCTAGAGGCAATAATAAAGTTATTATTTATTTCCTTATATCATGATAAATGTTTATTATTCATGCTAGAATTGTATTAACCGGAAACATAATACATGTGTGAATACATAGAAAAACAGAGTGTCACTAGTATGCCTCTACTTGGCTAGCTCGTTGATCAAAGATGGTTATGTTTCCTAGCCATAGACATGAGTTGTCATTTGATTAACGGGATCACATCATTAGGAGAATGATGTGATTGAATTGACCCATTCCGTTAGCTTAGCACTCGATCGTTTAGTATATTGCTATTGCTTTCTTCATGACTTATACATGTTCCTATGACTATGAGATTATGCAACTCCCGTTTACCGGAGGAACACTTTGTGTGCTACCAAACGTCACAACGTAACTGGGTGATTATAAAGGTGCTCTACAGGTGTCTCCAAAGGTACTTGTTGGGTTGGCGTATTTCGAGATTAGGATTTGTCACTCCGATTGTCGGAGAGGTATCTCTGGGCCCACTCAGTAATACACATCACTATAAGCCTTGCAAGCATTGTGACTAATGAGTTAGTTGCGGGATGATGTATTACAGAACGAGTAAAGAGACTTGCCGGTAACGAGATTGAACTAGGTATCGAGATACCGACGATCGAATCTCGGGCAAGTAACATACCGATGACAAAGGGAACAACGTATGTTGTTATGCGGTCTGACCGATAAAGATCTTCGTAGAATATGTGGGAACCAATATGAGCATCCAGGTTCCGCTATTGGTTATTGACCGGAGAGGTGTCTCGGTCATGTCTACATAGTTCTCGAACCCGTAGGGTCCGCGCGCTTAACGTTACGATGACAGCTATATTATGAGTTTATATGTTTTGATGTACCGAAGGTTTTCGGAGTCCCGGATGTGATCACGGACATGACGAGGAGTCTCGAAATGGTCGAGACATAAAGATTGATATATTGGAAGCCCATGTTTGGACATCGGAAGTGTTCCGGGTGAAATCGGGATTTTTTTTCGGAGTACCGGGAGGTTACCGGAACCCCCCGGTAACTTAATGGGCATTATTGGGCCTAGGTGGAAGAGAGGAGAGGAGGCCAGGGCAGGGCCGCGCGCCCCTTCCCCCCCAGTCCGAATAGGACAAGGAGAGGGGGGCGGCACCCCCCTTCCTTCCTCCCCTCCACCTTTTCCCCCTTCCTCTCCTAGTCCAACATGGAAAGGGGGGAGTCCTACTCCCAGTAGGAGTAGGACTCCTCCTGGCGCGCCTCTCCTCCATTGGCCGCCGGCCTCCCCCTTGCTCCTTTATATACGGAGGCAGGGGGCACCTCTCTACACACAATTGATCTATGATCTTTTAGCCGTGTGCGGTGCCCCCCTCCACCATATTACACCTCGATAATATCGTAGCGGTGCTTAGGCGAAGCCCTGCGTCGGTAGAATATCATCATCGTCACCACGCCGTCGTGCTGACGAAACTCTCCCTCAACACTCGGCTGGATCGGAGTTCGAGGGACGTCATCAAGCTGAACGTGTGCTGAACTCGGAGGTGCCGTGCGTTCTGTACTTGATCGGTCGGATCGTGAAGACGTACGACTACATCAACCACGTTGTGTTAACGCTTCCGCTTTCGGTCTACGAGGGTACGTGGACAACACTCTCCCCTCTCGTTGCTATGCATCACCATGATCTTGCGTGTGCGTAGAATTTTTTTGAAATTACTACATTCCCCAACAGCCGTGCCGAGAGCACCAGGGCGATGGACGACGGCGAGGCCTAGGAAGGGAACGACACGGTGCCAGGGAAAACTCGGCAGTTGTTTCCCACGCGCAGGGGAGTGCGAGGGTTTACTGGTTCGTCTGCCGTCGCTGGAGAATAACAGCAGGTGTGGGTGAGTAGAGGGATGGCTAGGCCAGCGATGGGAGAACGACGGGGCGGTGAGGCCTGCGCGGAAGCATAGCCGGCCATGGGAGGAGGGAGCAGGCAGTCTCATCGGCGCTTGTTTGAGTGGCTGGAGCAGGAAGAGCAGAGATTGAAGAAGCATGATGGCCGTTGGATGGACATCCAACAGTCACTACACTCGTGTGTTGACTAAGTTGATGGCGTTGCGTGTGCGTCAACCTTATTTTTTAGGAAAGCACACGCATCAACCTGTAGCAGGCGCACAAGTCATCCTCAAATCTGTGGAAAACAACATACAACCCATCTGCCATTATTTCTAATAATTTACAGTCCATTTGCCAAATCTTAAGAATGTTTTTGGAGCCCATCTTCTTTTTGTTAGTATTACACCCCATATTGTGGCCACGGTTAAAAATTATACAAAATTTTGCATATTTCGGTGTGGTCAACTATTTTTAATCCCGAAATATCGAGTCACATTCATACCATTTTGAAAAATAATTTATATAAATATAAAATCCAAATAATTGTCCAGGCATAAAAATCAATGGAATTTAAAATCTTGTAATTAAAAAAATGAAACTAATTCCCCGTTTGATGTGTTTTAAAATGTACAGCCCATTTCTGGGCAAACCGAATGAAACTCTCTCCTCGTCTTGAAAGATTTGCAGCCCAGTAGGGCTGATAAAGCAAGTAGGCCTCGTTTGGGTATTTCTTTAAAAAAATAGAACTGGGCTAGCCATTTTTAGCAAGAAAAAAACACAACTGGGCTCATGATGTGGTAAACATAAATAAAACCCTGGCTAGACGGGCCACATCCCCCGCACAGCCCCATTATTACCCTGATCCGTCGCTAGAACTAGTATAAATAACAATTGCTTGTTCCTCAAAAAAAAGTAAATAACAACTGCGCGACCTGCTGGGTCCCTGGTGTCAGCCGCTCGTTGTGTAATTCACTCGTTTATTGACTATGTTGACAATGGCGTGAGCCCCAAATGTCCAACCATTAGGAGGAACCATTTTTTGTGGCTTGTAATAACGAAGCACTTGCTTGCGTACTGCCATGACGCCGGTGGGTCCCTACTGTCATACTCTCCACGTACAGTCATATCATTGTTCCTCTCGTTTGTTGACGGCGTTGACAACGCAAGAGGGCAGCGCACCGCGCACGGCGAGCGAACCAGGGCCTCGGACGATGGTGAGGCCTCGGACGGAACGAACAGGAGCCGTGGAAGATGCGCTGGTCCAGTCGCAGGCGGAGGGGAGTACGAGGGTTGACTGGTTCGGGTGCGGGTGCGTGTTGGGGCTGACGTCGCCGGAGAATAACAGGACATGTGGGGGAATAAAGGGAGGGACTGGCCGACGTTGGAGGGTACGATAGGGCAGCGGAGGCGCAGCCAGCCATGGGAGGCAGGAGCAGGCGGAGCCGGCGGGGTGGTTTGGTTTGGGCGGCTGGAGGAAGAAGACCAAAGATAGAAGATACACGGCAGATGTTGGATGTCAATCCAACGACTGGTAGGCAGAAACGTTTGTTGACTAGCTAGTAAGTCGACACCACCTTGGATAGGCTATTTCCTCGTGGGTCCCAAATGTCAGAATCCAAATCCGTCACGGTCATGCAGCCTTTCCTATGAAAATTTATAGCCCATTTGGTGTGCTAGTTCGAAATAAGTTTGTGGGTGCTGGTGGGGGCTAATCACTTGGCTTCTGTAATGCACAGTGAGCTCAAGCAGCCGGCGAGAGTGATGTTATTTCCCTTGGTTGGGATTTGTTACAATATTTCACTCTAAATTAAATGAATGGCAAGCCATTTGCCTTGTTTCAAAGAAAATATGATAGTCACAGCCGAGTTGAAAAGGGCAAGAACATCTAACTCCAGCTTACAAACTGTACAAAAGCACGAGGGTTAATTGTTCACCAGGTTTAGACAAAACCCAGGTTGAAAAGGGCAACAACATCTAACTCCAGCACTGTTTTCGGCAGTCACAGTTAAATGGATCGGTCAGATCCATAGAATGAACATCTTGGGTCGTAAAATTTACTGGATTATGACCACAATATGTTGTAAATAGAAGCCCGGGATGTTCAAAAGCTCTTTTGCCCACCTGAAACTCCTTTTTTTGCTCTTCGACATACCCATTCGTCAAAACCATGCTGCTGATAAACTTAAGCCTAATGGGCAATAGTAACCTCGCATTCAGCAGGAAGAATGTGACAAATCTAGTATTTGCATGGTTGGCTACATATCGTTCTAGCGTTATTGTCTTCAATCGAATGTCATGAGAAGTGAGAAAATCCCGGTGCTTACAAATCCACCGATTGGTTATAACTTTCTTACCCCGTCCTGTTGCCTAAATAGACATGAAGATTGAAAACAGTTAAGGTCTAAAAAAAGAGTGTGGAAAGAGCAACAACTGAACGGTTAATTCTAGTACACTATATGCGGGCTTCCAATGTGCGTGAAATTATCACTTTTATGTACAACTTCTCCAGACATGGAAAGCATTGCAGCAAGCCAATAATCTTGTTCAGATCAAAACTATTCATTTGGATATATAAGATCTTGACAGAATCCAGCACCATTGATAGGCTATCCATGGAGAAACTCTTCATTGAGCATAAAACATAATATTAGTACAAAATGTGTACTCCGAGATGATATATAACTTATGCGTAGAAATTTAAAATGCAGCTTATGGTTACAAGTGTAGATGATAATATAAAGTACTTGAAGAACTGTGGAGCCAAACACCATCTTGAAATGAGCACATAGATCATGTATTACACCCAAGGTCTCCAGTTTAGGCGCATAGAGGATGGTTATTTGCGACGGTGAATAACTAGAATCAAGGATCAACCTTTGAAGTGAAGGGGCATCTTGGATGATGAGCTGCCTTCCGTCAAAAGAAATTCCAATTCTTACAAGGTTAGGCGACTTTATTTGGAGACAACCGATTATAACTATGAAAACAAGCACCAAGCACTCCAGGGCAGGGTAACTGGAGTGGATGATACTGTGCAATGAGGCCTCCGATATACGAACCCGCACAAGTGAAAGTTTCTTGAGAAATGGGAGTCGAAGGTTTAGTACCAGATTGTCTGGTAGGTAGCACACGCAAAGGTGGCGGTGTGGAGAGAGGAGGGAAACCGCGAGATGGACATCGGTGCTGAGGGCACAGGTAGATGGCGTTCGGTATCTGGTAGGTGATTTCTAGGGGAATAGTAGAACTCAAGCAGCTGTAGTTCTGTGAATTCAGGGGATTTCAGCCAGGCGTCCACCGTGTAGGGCGTGGTATGCTTGCTTAGGTAGCATGACGGAATGCAGAGGCTTTGAACGAAGCCCTGGTGGGAGGAGATGATGGATCTGGGGATTTCAAAATCATTGAAGAGAGATAGCTGACGACTAGGACTCGACATTCGGTTAGACCGAACCGATCGGTTCGGTGCTTCGGTTAGTGTTGAAATTCGGTTTCCTAAATTTCCTAACCGTTCGGTCGCGTGAAAAATCAATGACCGAGGTTTCGGTGCACCGATAGTTCGGTTCGGTCCTCGGTTATAACCGAACAGAACTGAAATATTGGGAGTCAAAGAAACAAGAAATCAAGATTCCATTCCCTCAAAACAAGAAAGAAATCGGGAGTCAACGAAACAATGAACAACCGAACGTGGGATTCTCTAGTTATTGCCGCCGGCATGAAGGAGCGATGGTGGCTGGCTCGCTGCCGCATGGGAGGCATGTACTTCATCGGCCGCTGCCGCCTAGGAGCCAGCTGCTGCCTCGGGCCCTCGGCCGCCGACGCGTGGGAGCCAGCTGCCGCCTCGGGCCCTCGGCCGCCGTCGCGTGGGAGCCAGATGCGTCTTCGGCTGGCGCCACGTGCAATCTGGGCCTTGCCGCCGCCGCCTCCGAGTGCGAGCCATGGGCCGACTCGGTGGGATTGAGCGAGGTGAGAAAATAGGAGCAGTAGCGCTGCCGCTGCTTGATATGCGTGCGTGAAGTTTATTTTTTCAGGGGTTCCATTAGGGATAAGTTGCGGGGTTGTTTGCGTTGAGAAAAAGGATGGAAAAGCTTCGTGTGGATGGGTTACTGGGCTTCGTTTCGATGGGCTTTATACATTATTCGGTCAATTCGGGGAATTCGGTCAACATGGTCCAGTGACCGAACTAACCGAAGTATGTTCGGTTTTTGAGTTTTGCCAACCGAATAAACACCCACAATTTCGGTCCTCGGTTTTTTCGGCTTCGGTCCCGGTTTTTTCGGCTCCGGTCTTCGGTTCTCGTTTTTTTGCCCACCCTTACTGACGACAGTCGAGATTAAGGGGCACGGCGTGCCATAGAGGGTGGCACTGAATTGAGAGGACTTGAGTGCGGCAGCAATCCTTAGTGGGGAGAAGCGAGATGATCTCCCCAAGGACGGCGTCCGGGAGATCACTGATGCGGTCCACCCGAGATTCTACGGGTTCCTGGGATCCGGTGGGGGCGGGGTCGCCGCTTCTCCCCGCGCTGCCGGGTGTGGGATCTGCAACAGGCGTCGCCGCTGGCGGGAGCCTCATCTTCTTGGCGCTGGGGTCAACCGACTCCATTTTCCTCGAGGGTGTCGCGTCGTGCTCACAGATTTGAGCAGAGTAACGAATGACGAGCCTAGTTGTAGTGCGAGTGAAGAAGAAGGGGAGCTGAGGTTTTTCTGTAGTAGTGAGGAAGAAGGGGAGTTGGGGTTTTCTGTAGGAGTGAGGTGAGGAATTTGAGGTACGAGTGGAGCAAGCTGACGTGAGGTGGGTGGGAGTGAGGAGGAAGAAGAGCATCCAGGTTTTTTTGGGGGGCGGTGTGCTGGGTGTGGGTAGCGCCTCTCATTAAGTAAATATATGGGCTTTTGAATTGATTTTATTATTTACTAGGGTGGATGGGCTGTTTTGTCTTGGGCCCAGAGAAACAATTACTACTAGTACAGTGGAGACACTCTACAGCTACCGGAAAAACAATTACTACTAGTACAGTGGATACACTACTGCTTCTGGCTCCTCCTAGGTCATCGAAACGTCTCCCTCTACTGAATGTTGTTTTACTTTTGTTCACCAACATGCGGGCCATGCCACGCGCGGGCCCAAATGCCATCCACCAAATTAGAAGGCAGTATGCAGGCGGAGAGTCACCCCGGTCATAGCACGGCGGTAACGAGTCGTCGTATCACAAAACCCCACCTCCCCGCAGTCTAAGTTTGACGGACGAAGCAACCATCATTTCACTCTTCGCTGAATCCCCTTCTCCCTCACCGTCTTCAAGAAAGCCAACACTCGCATCTGCCATTGTTCTTCTCTCCCAACGAAGAGAAGGTAAGCGGATCCGTGATATTGGTATATTTTCGTTCCGAGAAAAAAAAGAACTTTTGCAAAGCAGTAACCAATCCTCACTCTCTTTTTTGTTTCATTGTCATTGCGATTGTGTTTTCCTTTCAGTGGTCTCCTAGTATTCGTCAGTTTCATGATGGACCAAGGAGAACCAGGCAAATATCTGCCGATATTGGAGCAGATGCGGGAGGCTGATCCCCACGAGACAGAGAGCTCCAAGAAGGAGGCAGCCACCGAGCCGACCCCAGATACACTCACGGCCACTACTGAGATGGTCAACGCCCCGTTTGAGGTTACAACCCCCTTGGCACTGCAGGAGCAATTTTCCCCCTTCGAGGATGTGTCCCCCCCCCCCCGCGCTGAGATGCCCAAGGTGATTTTCTTCTTTGCCGATCTCGATTGTGGTTTTTCATCTAAGTATGTGGTGATGAATAATGCAAAATTTTATTAGCTTCGATGCCATGCTATACATAGTGGTTTAAATAACTTGTGTTTCTTATACTGGAAAGTAATTCAGAATTTGTTTCTGTTTCAATTAGAGCCTTGATGCAAACAAGGATTGTGTGGTTGTACATGTCACTCACTATGAGGCGGATGACCTGAATATACGCAGTGGGAAAACAGAGTTCTTAGGCTGTTGGATCCTGGAAGCCATTTGCGCTTATACCGATGTCGAGTTGTATTCCAGCCTCACTGTTGTCATGCGTGTTGTCCAGGGTGTACTGAAGCACAAGAAGTTCAAAGCTACTCCTTCGTTTGTGAGGCATACTGTTCTTGTCAAGCTTACGCAGGAAGATGATGTGGCATGCCTCCACAAACAAGTTTATGAGTGGCAAGTCCACAAGGTTATATTCATGAAGGTTCACAGGATTGAGCTGCTGCCAGACGTCCTCGATGATATTCATGGCAAGGTCCGTCTTGTCTCCAACCCAAATTAGATAGAGGCATGTAATAGTTGCCCCAACTAGTGTTTAATGCTAGTTTGGATTGTGTCTACTTATCCGAACCTTGCCTATTATCAAGCCCTCTGGGGCTAGTACTCTGTTTGAATCCGTCTATGGGAACTGCTGCTACTTTTGTGTGCCCGTGAATCATGTGAGAACCATCGTAATTGTTGCCGAAACAGATGCGTCCTCACTAGTTTTTTCATGAATATGGCATGGTAAGACATAAGTTGTCATGGTTTATCATACAAGCAGTGTGTGTTTGATGAAATAGAGTACTCGTTCGAGAAATGTGCGCCAACGTATACATAAGTACTTGTAAACACTGTTGGTGCTACCCCACTTGTAAGCAGTTGTGCAAAACACGACACATTGGCTCAGCTCGCTTCAACACTAGGCTATCGACCAGCTAACAATCAATAATCTGCTGTCTGACATATAAGCAACTACGTATCTTGTTACAGTGGTTCATGCCGTTAACTAAGGCCACAATGTAAATTCGAAACGTTCACACGCTCCAGCGTTCATGTGGAACACTCACATTAAACTCGGCTTCATAAAAAACTTGAAAAGCATAAGTTAAGCAATTTTATACATCTCGATGATTCATAGAACATAACAAACATATACTAGTTCACAGCAAAAGACAAAGTTGTGAGAAGGTTTACAAATCAAGAAAAAACAAGCAAGGCTTCTCTGAGCAAAGGGCCTCCCGGCAGGCTTAAATTTCCTAGAGTTCACTCTGGTTTTTCTTGTTGCCACCATCCAGGGTTAGGTTCTCTCATTCTAGAATAACCAATTATAATTGTGTTCTCAGCTGGAATGTTGAACTGAACCATGTAGTGTACTGACCAGCTGAAATTCTTGTGCATTCACTAAATTTAAGCACCGCTATTTGCGGAAATAAGCAGACCACAATGCCTCTTGTCGGCGCACCTGTCCCAAAAACCTCCGTGCAGCCGTGCCAGCTAGTCCTCGGTCCATGGATCACCTCGTAGAAAGTGCATTCCGGACTAGGATGCAATTGTCGCTCGTCCCTGCACTGCAACCAGGAAGTAAAATGTATGAATCAGCTTCTTTTAGATTACGTTGGTCATTCTACCTAGTTACCACCAATGTAGTAATACCTGGAAGACTGGTGGTTAGAGGACGGCAGCTAGGAATAGCCATCTCATTTTGTGCAGTTGTACTAAAACTAAGGTGTGTACTTTAGATTGCGCAGATAGAAACGATATGGAGACAGACATCCCTGTTTGCGCAAATACGAAATACGGTTATTTAAACAGTGACAAATATTTGCAGTGGCGTATGATTAACAGCAACATCTATTGTGTTATAATTGGCACTAGATTGATAGTATGAAAGTGCCCTTAAGTAAGTAGCATCACATCACATCAACACTGCCACTAGATTAACATGCAGAACAATAGCATTAGTATTACTATCATGAGAGTAGCACATGGTCAGTAAATGTGTAATCAAATTTGTGCAGTTCCACTGAGATGAAGCAATGTTAGCGGTGTGAGATTTAAGTGTAACTGCAAAAACACAATTCATGGGAAATAAAGCAAGACGGAAGCACTTCATAAAATGGTGGTGGCATTGCTTCAATTTATCGACGGCACTAGACCATTACTTATAGTGACATTAGGTGGCATTGCTTAATGCTTCATGTGATTTTAAATTAACGGTAGCGATATGGGCGTAGGGACAGCAGGGGCATAAAGTGGTGAGGCAGATGTGGTTGCCGAGA
This sequence comes from Aegilops tauschii subsp. strangulata, assembly GCF_002575655.3. Classification (NCBI taxonomy): domain Eukaryota; kingdom Viridiplantae; phylum Streptophyta; class Magnoliopsida; order Poales; family Poaceae; genus Aegilops; species Aegilops tauschii. The sequence continues at coordinate 410,886,906 of NC_053037.3, read as the reverse complement.
GCGGCAAACACTCTGACAGCATGTCTGCATTTGTCCCGCATAGGAAATCTAGACCTGCTCATTCTCATTTGCGGTGTCCCCCAACACCCCCTCACTTTCTTTCCTTTTTCAACCAAGAGACAGGTCCACTTCCCCCCAACCTTCGCCATCCACCATGCTTTCTTCGCCTCTTCAACCAATAGACCGGTTGGGTAGCCAGTATCTACTACTTTCCCACGTTTCCTCTTAGAACCAAGTCCTAGATTCATGCTACAGCTTTCCCTGTTTCTTCCCTGTTTGAACCAACTCTTAGATTCGACTGTATGAACTAGCTTTACTTCTAATAATAGTAAAAGTCTAGGTGGCTTTGGAACAGCCGACGGAAGTAGAAAAAGACCCACACACAACCACGTGGGGAGCTGGGGCAGTAGAGCAAGGCAGGTTTCGAAGGAATATATACCTGAGGGTCGTCTGCATGTGGCAAACACGACGTCGGGAGGCCGCATCTTGGCCACAATACCGCAGGGAGGAAGAAGGGGTCGGAGGCCCTCCCGAGCCGGCGCGGCCGCTGATCGGGACGCGCGGGCAGCCGTTGGTCTCCTCCCTCGCCGCCGACGACAGCGTGAACGATGCACCTACACCCCTGCCCCGGTCGAGGTGGTCCGGCCGGATTTGTGACCAGCCATGAGCAGAGAGAGAGTGTGGCCACCTATGTCTTGCTTAGATCTGGAGAGCATGAGAGAGTGAAAGAGAGGAACCCTAGTAAAGCAAGCGCTAAGGCTCCTGCTTATATATATAGTGGAGTGATTTTGTTGTACCAACTTCAAAAAAATGCGCTCCTACGTGTACCCGCGAGTGGGTGTGAGAGAACTAGTGCGTGCGTGCACCGCTTCTTTTCGTGAGAGTACAATATACTATACCCAAAGAACTTTCGCCACAAGAGTAATAGTATAAGTGTGTGACGTGTGAGCTAAAATAAAAGGTGCATGGCGTCTTTTGTTTTTTAGAAGTTCCGAGGGTAGGGTGTGAAGAGCACATATGTGTGTGACGTCTACCTGCAGATAGACGGTGGGTGCGAGAGGACTCGGGAGAGTCGTGACTCGTGAGGGTGCGTGTGTGCGTGGGAGAGAGGGGGCACGTATCAATGCAATGCATGTGTCTGTAAATCATTATCAGACAAACGTTCGCCAGAAGCCGTTTCCTGACGAACGCCGTAAGAACCGTTAGATCGACATCCGACAGTGTCAGTTTTGCCATGTCATTTAACAGAGCAGCCACTCCCCCTACACACAAATCTTCCACGTGAGTGTTAGCAAGTGTCGTATGCTCCTCCCTCCGTTCCAAAATGCAGTCCATATAGCTTTATTGAAAATTCGAACATCGCAAACTTTTACCGAGTTTTCGTGTACCAAAATGCACATATAGAATACCACTATATATCATTTCATTCATCTTCGAGAGGTAACTATAAAGATGGAGGAGGAGTCTACAAAGAAAGACCGCCGTATCACCTGCAGCAATTTCAACCATCCTTTGGTGTGGAGGAATGTCATAGGAGCTCTATATGATATGATTTTTCTAGGATTTTTTCCTTTAGAGCCAATTGGTTCATAGGAATAGATTCATATACTCCACATTTCAAAGGAAATAAACATGATATCATTTTTATAGCTTTAGAGCCACTTGGTTCATATGAATGGATTCCTATACTCCCATAATTTCAAAGGAAAATAAACATTAGCGTATATTCAATAGAAAAGTTCCTATGATGTGAACCAAATGACATCTCTTTTCTAATCCCTCCTCATAGGAATTGAGATACATGTCATCTCTAGATTCAATAAAGAAGTTCCTATGATGTGAACCAAATGACATCTCTTTTCCAATCCCTACTCATGGGAATTGAGATACATGTTGTCACAGCCCTAGACTCATGTTTGTAAATAGTGGCATTACATCCATGCATCATGTCTATTTTTATCTGGAACTTGAAATGGGGACTAATAAACCCTAGCAGCAAATGAAATTCAACTAGGGTCAAAATTAAATCTTTCAATGAACCCCAAATGCCCTTCTTAAATGTTCATCATTTTTGAATTGGTTTAGAACCTCTACCAAAAATGGTGCACACTTTTCTAGGACACTCTAGATTTTTGAATTAAATCATAAGTATTTGAATTTGGACATTTAAATTTTATAAAATATTTTAAATGTCCAAATAATCTTGAAAGCATTTGAAGGCTGTTGGAAATATTTTCAAAAGTGCCCACAATTATTTTCAGGATTTTACAAAATGAATTAGTATTTTTACTAATTCAAAACAGAGAAATAAAATAGAAAACTGAAACAGAATAAAGGAGAGAGAGAGAGAAACCCACCTGGGCCTCACTTGTGCTGGCCCAGCCCACCTGGCCTGGTGCCAGTCATCCCTAACCTCTGCTAGTAGGCAGAGGCAGGACAGCGCACGCGCGCGTGAGGCGCCACGCCTCCCCCTGCTTGCCGCCGACCGCCTGGAGCTGGCTAGGGACGCCATGCACGTCCCCAAGCCCCACCTTCTCGCTCTCGTCCCCGTTCCCTGCCTCTCTCTCGCTTCGCACCTCGGACCCGAACGCGTCCGTCGCCGCCGCTCACTGCCACCGCGCCCATCGCCGTCCCCTTGCCCCGTTGCCGTTTCCTCTAGTTCCCCCGTCGACGCCGTGAAGCTCCAAGCCGAAGAACACGACCTCGGGTGCCTGGATCCGTCGCCCTTGAGCTCGTCACCGCCGCATCTGGCCGCCGAAGGTCGTCGTCGATACGTGCCCTGGAGGTCGTCCCCGAGCCCGCTGAGACTGCTGTCGACCCCACTGTGAGCTCCTCTTCGATTCCCCTCTCTCCCCACGCGCTTTTGCTTGCTCTATCCATGACAACCACCGGAGCCGAGAGCTCCGTGCCGCCGGCCATGGCGCCGCCGTGGCCAGAACCCGAACCAGCCGCTCCCGCACGCGTCATCGTTCTCCTCGCCTCTCCAGGAGCCCGTAGCCACCACCAGATCCTCCCCACGTGCCCTACAGCCACCGCCCGAGCTCGCCCGAGCTCCGGCCGCCGCCGCGAGCTCTGTTCCGGCGAGCTCTGGCGCCCCCGCGGCCACCCACCTGCTCCTCTGGATGCGGGAGAGAACGGGCTACGCCCTAGTGGTCTCCGCGCGTCCAGCCGCCGCCCGTAGCTCAAGTCCGGCAAGCCTCCGCCGTTGTTTTGGTCGCCACTGGCCGAACCCCGGCGACAGCCGACGTGGCGCATCATTAGGACTAACCCCCCTAATTAGCCACCTCACTGCCACTGACAGCGGGCCCCACTGCCGGTCAAACCCAGTCAGCGCTGGATTTGACCGGGTTTGCCTAGTGAGTCACTGACCAGTGGGTCCCACTGGTCAGGTTTGACCTGGACCGGGTCTGTTGACCTGCTGAGGTTAGCATGACGCAATGCTGACGCAGTAATATGCTTTTCTGGATTTATTCTTTTTAGGAAATTCCAGAAATTAGTGTAAACTTCAAAAATTCATATAAAATCAACCGTAACTCAGAATGAAATAAATTATATATGGAAAATGATCAAAAAAATCCAATCTATCCATCTGTACTGGTTTCATGCATGTTTAAGCAACTTAACCTTGCTGTTTAGTGCAAAACATGATAAGGCACTATTTAAATTCATAAGTTGAGTTTGGGATTGAACCTTTGGTTCAAAATGACTCAAACCCAGCTGGTTGTAGTTGGATTAGCCCAACACGCTCATTTTGCCATGTCCTGATAATGCATCATATTGAGCATTGCATTGATTGTGTTCTTCCTTGTTTGCTGGTAATTGTCTCCTCTGAGTAGACGACGTTCCGACGATGAGATCGATGACACCGATGAAGAGCTATTACTATCTTCAGAAGTGCCAGGCAAGCAAACCCCCTTGTTCATTCTGATACAATCCCACTCTCTCGCTCCTGCTCTCTTTTACTACATTAGGACAACAATGATTCAACTGTTACATGCTGCGGTAGTTGAACCCCCTTTTCCTCTGCATGACCTATCATTGCCAAAGTAAATAGATGAAACCCACTAGCATGAGTAGGAGTTGTTTGAGCCCTGATGTGCCTACTCGTTCATGCTTGTTTTGTCATGCCTACTACTGCTTAGAATTGAGTCAGGTCCGATTCATCGGGGATGAATTGGAATGTGGTGAACATGTCTTACTGTTGAGAGCTAAGTGTGTGAACACGATTTGGTAAAGGTAGCGGTGAGAGGCCATGTAGGAGTACATGGTGGGTTATCTCATTGAAGCCGTCCTCAGGAACTGAGTTCTGTGTTTGTGATCCATGAACAACTACTACCACTCATTGGGATCCTTAATTCACCCTCTCGACTTATTAGCCGCCCTTGTCCTCTGTCCAGGAGTTGCAAGTAGTTTCTGGTGTTTGTAGTTGCTGGAGGCTGTGCGTAGTGCTGACCTGAGGGGTGGGTTGTGATGCGGTAGGCACGTGGTCGGGTATGCCGGGCGCCCGTTTGGTGTCGCGGAATCCTGTACACATCGTTCGGGGCCGTATGTGGAAACCTTGGCAGGACTCCCTGCGGATGGAACCTGAATAGGCGATAAACCTGGACTAGGGACTTGTGTGGTTAGTCAGGTCGTGGCTTGAAGGAAATATGCCCTAGAGGCAATAATAAAGTTATTATTTATTTCCTTATTTCATGATAAATGTTTATTATTCATGCTAGAATTGTATTAACCGGAAACATAATACATGTGTGAATACATAGACAAACATAGTGTCACTAGTATGCCTCTGCTTGACTAGCTCGTTAATCAAATATGGTTAAGTTTTCTAACCATAGACATGAGTTGTCATTTGATTAACGGGATCACATCATTAGGAGAATGATGTGATTGACTTGACCCATTCCGTTAGCTTAGCACTTGATCGTTTAGTATGTTGCTATTGCTTTCTTCATGACTTACACATGTTCCTATGACTATGAGATTATGCAACTCCCGTTTACCGGAGGAACACTTTATGTGCTACCAAACGTCACAACGTAACTGGGTGATTATAAAGGTGCTCTACAGGTGTCTCCGAAGGTACATGTTGGGTTGGCGTATTTCGAGATTAGGATTTGTCACTCCGATTGTCGGAGAGGTATCTCTGGGCCCACTCGGTAATGCACATCACTATAAGCCTTGCAAGCATTGCAACTAATGAGTTAGTTGCGGGATGATGTATTACAGAACGAGTAAAGAGACTTGCCGGTAACGAGATTGAACTAGGTATTGAGATATCGACGATCGAATCTCGGGCAAGTAACATACCGATGACAAAGGGAACAACGTATGTTGTTATGCGGTCTGACCGATAAAGATCTTCGTAGAATATGTAGGAACCAATATGGGCATCCAGGTGTCGCTATTGGTTATTGACCAGAGAGGTGTCTCGGTCATGTCTACATAGTTCTCGAACCCGTAGGGTCCGCACGCTTAACGTTCGTTGACGATATAGTACTATGAGTTATGTGTGTTGGTGACCGAATGTTGTTCGGAGTTTTGGATGAGATCACGGATATGACGAGGAACTCCGGAATGGTCCGGAAGTAAAGATTGATATGTGGATAGTAGTGTTTGATCTCCGGAAAGGTTCCAGAATCCATCGGAAGGGGTTCCGGATGTTTCCCGAAATGTTTGGGCACAAGAACACTTTATCTGGGCCAAAGGGGAAAGCCCACGAGGTTTTTGGAAAGCGCAAAAGGAAGTTTTGCGGAGTCCAGGGGCCAGACGCCAGGGTCCCTGGCGTCTGGGTAACCCTGGCGTCTGGCCCTGGACTCCGAGAAGGACTCTTGCCTTTCGGGTGAAACCGACTTTGTGGAGGCTTTTACTCCAAGTTTCGACCCCAAGGCTCAACATATAAATAGAGGGGTAGGGCTAGCACCCAAGACACATCAAGAAACACCAAGCCGTGTGCCGGCAACCCTGTCCCCTCTAGTTTATCCTCCGTCATAATTTTCGTAGTGCTTAGGCGAAGCCCTACGGAGATTGTTCTTCAGCAACACCGTCACCACGCCGTCGTGCTGCCGGAACTCATCTACTACTTCGCCCCTCTTGCTGGATCGAGAAGGCGGGGACGTCATCGAGCTGAACATGTGCAGAACTCAGAGGTGCCGTGCTTTAGGTATTTGGATCGGTCGGATTGTGAAGACGTACGACTACATCAACCGCGTTGATATAACGCTTCCGCTTACGGTCTACGAGGGTACGTAGACAACACTCTCCCCTCTCGTTGCTATGCATCACCATGATCTTGCGTGTGCGTAGGAATTTTTTTGAAATTAATACGTTCCCAAACAGTGGCATCAGAGCCAGGTTTTATGCGTAGATGTCATATGCACGAGTAGAACACAAGTGAGTTGTGGGCGATATAAGTCATACTGCTTACCAGCATGTCATACTTTGGTTCGGCGGTATTGTGAGATGAAGCGGCCCGGACCGACATTACGCGTACGCTTACGCGAGACTGGTTCTACCGACGTGCTTTGCACACAGGTGGCTGGCGGGTGTCAGTTTCTCCAACTTTAGTTGAACCGAGTGTGGCTACGCCCGGTCCTTGGGAAGGTTAAAACAGCACCAACTTGACAAACTATCGTTGTGGTTTTGATGCGTAGGTAAGAACGGTTCTTGCTAAGCCCGTAGCAGTCACGTAAAATTTGCAACAACAAAGTAGAGGACGTTTAACTTGTTTTTGCAGGGCATGTTGTGATGTGATATGGTCAAGACATGATGCTAAATTTTATTGTATGAGATGATCATGTTTTGTAACCGAGTTATCGGCAACTGGCAGGAGCCATATGGTTGTCGCTTTATTGTATGCAATGCAATTGCCCTGTAATGCTTTACTTTGTCACTAAGCGGTAGCGATAGTCGTAGAAGCATAAGATTGGCGAGACGACAATGATGCTATGATGAAGATCAAGGTGTCGCTCCGGTGACGATGGTGATCATGACGGTGCTTCGGAGATGGAGATCACAAGCACAAGATGATGATGGCCATATCATATCACTTATATTGATTGCATGTGATGTTCATCTTTTATGCATCTTATCTTGCTTTGATTGACGGTAGCATTATAAGATGATCTCTCACTAAATTTCAAGATAAAAGTGTTCTACCTGAGTATGCACCGTTGCCAAAGTTCATCGTGCCCAGACACCACGTGATGATCGGGTGTGATAAGCTCTACGTCCATCTACAACGGGTGCAAGCCAGTTTTTGCACACGCAGAATACTCAGGTTAAACTTGACGAGCCTAGCATATGCAGATATGGCCTCGGAACACTGAGACCGAAAGGTCGAGCGTGAATCATATAGTAGATATGACCAACATAGTGATGTTCACCATTGAAAACTACTCCATTTCACGTGATGATCAGTTATGGTTTAGTTGATTTGGATCACGTGATCACTTAGATGATTAGAGGGATGTCTATCTAAGTGGGAGTTCTTAAGTAATATGATTAATTGAACTTTAATTTATCATGAACTTAGTCCTGGTAGTATTAACATATCTATGTTGTAGATCAATAGCTCGCGTTGTTGCTTCCCTATGTTTTATATATGTTCCTAGAGAAAACTAAGTTGAAAGATGATAGTAGCAATGATGCGGACTGGGTCCGTGATCTGAGGTTTATCCTCATTGTTGCACAGAAGAATTATGTCCTTGATGCACCGCTAGGTGACAGACCTATTGCAGGAGCAGATGCAGATGTTATGAACGTTTGGCTAGCTCAATATGATGACTACTTGATAGTTTAGTGCACCATGCTTAATGGCTTAGAATCAGGACTTCAAAGACGTTTTGAACGTCATGGACCATATGAGATGTTCCAGGAGTTGAAGTTAATATTTCAAGAAAATACCCGAGTTGAGAGATATGAAGTCTCCAACAAGTTCTATAGCTAAAAGATGGAGGAGAATAGCTCAAGCAGTGAGCATGTGCTCAGATTGTCTGGGTACTACAATCGCTTGAATCAAGTGGGAGTTAATCTTCCAGATAAAATAGTGATTGACAGAATTCTCTAGTCACCATCACCAAGTTAGTAGAACTTCGTGATGAACTATAGTATGCAAGGGATGACGAAAGTAATTCCCGAGCTCTTCGCGATGCTGAAATCGACGAAGGTAGAAATCAAGAAAGAGCATCAAGTGTTGATGGTTAACAAGACCACTAGTTTCAAGGGCAAAGGGAAGAAGGGGAACTTCAAGAAGAACGGCAAGCAAGTTGCTGCTCAAGTGAAGAAGCCCAAGTCTGGACCTAAGCCTGAGACAAGTGCTTCTACTGCAAAGGGATTGGTCACTGGAAGCGGAACTGCCCCAAGTATTTGGTGGATAAGAAGGATGGCAAAGTGAACAAAGGTATATTTGATATACAGATTATTGATGTGTATTTTACTAGTGTTCGTAGCAACCCCTCGGTATTTGATACTGGTTCAGTTTCTAAAGAGTAGTAACTCGAAACGGGAGTTGCATAATGAACGAAAACTAGTTAAGGATGAAGTGACGATGTGTATTGGAAGTGGTTCCAAGATTGATATGATCATCATCACACACTCCCTATATTTTTAGGATTAGTGTTGAACCTAAATAAGTGTTATTTGGTGTTTGCGTTGAGCATGAATATGATTTGATCATGTTTATTGCAATACGGTTATTCATTTAAGTTAGAGAATAATTGTTGTTCTGTTTACATGAATAAAAACCTTCTATGGTTATCCACCCAATGAAAATGGTTCGTTGGATCTCGATCGTAGTGATACACATATTCATAATATTGAAGCCAAAAGATGCAAAATTAATAATGATAGTGCAACTTATTTGTGGCACTGCCGTTTAGGTCATATTGGTGTAAAGCGCATGAAGAAACTCCATGTTGATGGGCTTTTGGAATCACTTGATTATGAATCACTTGATGCTTGCGAAACATGCCTCATGGGCAAGATGACTAAAACGCCGTTCTCCGGAACAATGGAGCGAGCAACTGACTTACTGGAAATAATACATACTGATGTATGCAGTCCGATGAGTGTTAAGGCTCACGGCAAGTATCGTTATTTTCTGACCTTCACAGATGATTTGAGCAGATATGGATATATCTACTTGATAAAACATGAGTCTGAAACGTTTGAAAAGTTCAAAAGAATTTCAGAGTGAAGTAGAAAATCATCGTAACAAGAAAATAAAAGTTTCTATGATATGATCGCAGAGGTAAAATATTTGAGTTACGAGTTTGGTCTTCAGTTAAAACAACGTGAAATAGTTTCACTATTCACGCCACCTGGAACACCACAGTGTAATGGTGTGTCCGAACGTCCTAACCGTACTTTATTAGATATGGTGCGATCTATGATGTCTCTTACCGATCTACCACTATCGTTTTGGGGTTATGCATTAGAGACAGCTGCATTCACGTTAAATAGGGCACCATCAAAATCCGTTGAGTCGACGCCTTATGAACTGTGGTTTGGCAAGAAACCAAAGTTGTCGTTTCTTAAAGTTTGGGGCTACGATGCTTATGTGAAAAAGTTTCATCCTGATAAGCTCAAACCCAAATCGGAGAAATGTTTCTTCATAGGATACCCAAAGGAGACAGTTGGGTACACCTTCTATCACAGATCCAAAGGCAAGATATTCGTTGCTAAGAATGGATCCTTTCTAGAGAAGGAGTTTCTCTCGAAAGAAGTGAGTGGGAGGAAAGTAGAACTTGATGAGGTAACTATACCTGCTCCCTTATTGGAAAGTAGTTCATCACCTAAATCTGTTCCTGTGACTACTACACCAATTAGTGAGGAAGCTAATGATGATGATCATGTAACTTCAGATCAATTTACTACCGAACCTCGTAGGTAAACCAGAGTGAGATCCGCACCAGAGTGGTACGGTAATCCTGTTCTCGAGGTCATGTTACTTGACCATGACGAACCTGCGAACTATGAGGAAGCAATGATGAGCCCAGATTCCGCGAAATGGTTTGAGGCCATGAAATCTGAGATGGGATCCATGTATGAGAACAAAGTGTGGACTTTGGTTGACTTGCCCGATGATCGGCAAGCCATAGAAAATAAATGGATCTTCAAGAGGAAGACGGATGCTGATAGTAGTGTTACTATCTACAAAGCTAGAATTGTCGCAAAAGGTTTTCGACAAGTTCAAGGTGTTGACTACGATGAGAGTTTCTCACTCGTATCTATGCTTAAGTCTGTCCGAATCATGTTAGCAATTGCTGCATTTTATGAAATCTGGCAAATGGATAAACAAACTGCATTCCTTAATGGATTTATTAAAGAAGAGTTGTATATGATGCAACCAGAAGGTTTTGTTAATCCTAAAGGTGCTAACAAAATATGCAAGCTCCAGCGATCCATCTATGGACTGGTGCAAGCATCTCGGAGTTGGAATATACGCTTTGATAAGTTGATCAAAGCATATAGTTTTATACAGACTTGCGGTGAAGCCTGTATTTACAAGAAAGTGAGTGGGAGCACTACAACATTTCTGATAAGTATATGTGAATGACATATTGTTGACCGAAAATAATGTAGACTTATTCTGCAAAGCATAAAGGAGTATTTGAAAGGAGTTTTTCAAAGAAGGACCTCGGTGAAGCTGCTTACATATTGAGCATCAAGATCTATAGAGATAGATCAAGACGCTTGATAAGTTTTTTCAATGAGTACATACCTGACAAGATTTTGAAGTAGTTCAAAATGGAACAGTCAAAGAAAGAGTTTCTTGCCTGTGTTACAAGGTGTGAAATTGAGTAAGACTCAAAGCCCGACCACGGCAGAAGATAGAAAGAGAATGAAAGTCATTCCCTATGCCTCAGCCATAGATTCTATAAAGTATGCCATGCTGTGTACCAGATCTATTGTATACCCTACACTGAGTTTAGCAAGGGAGTACAATAGTGATCTAGGAGTAGATCACTGGACAGCGGTCAAAATTATCCTTAGTGGAATAAGGATATGTTTCTCGATTATGGAAGTGACAAAAGGTTCGTCGTAAAGGGCTACATCGATGCAAGTTTTGACACTGATCCAGATGACTCTTAAGTCTCAATCTGGATACATATTGAAAGTGGGAGCTATTAGCTAGAGTAGCTCCGTGCAGAGCATTGTAGACATAAAAATTTGCAAAATACTTACAGATCTGAATGTGACAGACCCGTTGACTAAAATTATCTCACAAGCAAAACATGATCACACCTTAGTACTCTTTGGGTGTTAATCACATAGCGATGTGAACTAGATTACTGACTCTAGTAAACCCTTTGGGTGTTGGTCACATATCGATGTGAACTATGGGTGTTAACCACATAAAGATGTGAACTATTGATGTTAAAATCACATGGCGATGTGAACTAGATTATTGACTCTAGTGCAAGTGGGAGACTGAAGGAAATATGCCCTAGAAGCAATAATAAAGTTATTATTTATTTCCTTATTTCATGATAAATGTTTATTATTCATGCTAGAATTGTATTAACCAGAAACATAATACATGTGTGAATACATAGACAAACATAGTGTCACTAGTATGCCTCTACTTGACTAGCTTGTTAATCAAAGATGGTTAAGTTTCCTAACCATATACATGAGTTGTCATTTGATTAACGGGATCACATCATTAGGAGAATGATGTGATTGACTTGACCCATTCCGTTAGCTTAGCACTTGATCGTTTAGTATGTTGCTATTGCTTTCTTCATGACTTATACATGTTCCTATGACTATGAGATTATGCAACTCCCGTTTACCGGAGGAACACTTTGTGTGCTACCAAACGTCACAACGTAACTGGGTGATTATAAAGGTGCTCTACAGGTGTCTCTGAAGGTACTTGTTGGGTTGGCGTATTTCGAGATTAGGATTTGTCACTCCGATTGTCGGAGAGGTATCTCTGGGCCCACTCGGTAATGCACATCACTATAAGCCTTGCAAGCATTGCAACTAATGAGTTAGTTGCGGGATGATGTATTACAGAACGAGTAAAGAGACTTGCCGGTAACGAGATTGAACTAGGTATTGAGATACCGACGATCTAATCTCGGGCAAGTAACATACCGATGACAAAGGGAACAACATATGTTGTTATGCGGTCTGACCGATAAAGATCTTCGTAGAATATGTAGGAGCCAATATGGGCATCCAGGTGCCGCTATTGGTTATTGACAAGAGAGGTGTCTCGGTCATGTCTACATAGTTCTCGAACCCGTAGGGTCCGCACACTTCACGTTCGTTGACGATATAGTACTATGAGTTATGTGTGTTGGTGACCGAATGTTGTTCGGAGTTTTGGATGAGATCACGGATATGACGAGGAACTCCGGAATGGTCCGGAAGTAAAGATTGATATGTGGATAGTAGTGTTTGATCTCCGGAAAGGTTCCGAAATCCATCGGAAGGGGTTCCGGATGTTTCCCGAAATGTTTGGGCACAAGAACACTTTATCTAGGCCAAAGGGGAAAGCCCACGAGGTTTTTGGAAAGCGCAAAAAGAAGTTTTGTGGAGTCCAGGGGCCAGACGCCAGGGTCCCTGGCGTCTGGGTCCAGACGCCCGGAACCCTGGCGTCTGGCCCTGGAGTCCGAGAAGGACTCTTGCCTTTCGGGTGAAACCGACTTTGTGGAGGCTTTTACTCCAAGTTTCGATCCCAAGGCTCAACATATAAATAGAGGGGTAGGGCTAGCACCCAAGACACATCAAGAAACACCAAGCCGTGTGCCGGCAACCCTGTCCCCTCTAGTTTATCCTCCGTCATAATTTTCGTAGTGCTTAGGCGAAGCCCTACGGAGATTGTTCTTCAGCAACACCGTCACCACGCCGTCGTGCTGCCGGAACTCATCTACTACTTCACCCCTCTTGCTGGATCGAGAAGGCAGGGACGTCATCGAGCTGAACGTGTGCAGAACTCGGAGGTGCCGTGCTTTCAGTACTTGGATCGGTCGGATCGTGAAGATGTACGACTACATCAACCGCGTTGATATAATGCTTCCGCTTACGGTCTACGAGGGTACGTAGACAACACTCTCCCCTCTCGTTGCTGTGCATTACCATGATCTTGTGTGTGCGTAGGATTTTTTTTGAAATTACTACGTTCCCCAACATGGCCGACACCCTCGCCAGGCTTCCGCTTGAAGGTTGCCGAGATACATGACGTGTACATGGTGGTAAGTGGCGAGAGCGTGTGTGAAGAAGTACACCCCTGCAGGGTTAACATCATCTATTAGAATAGCCACGTCCGCGGTAAAGGACCTCTGGGTTGCCTATACAGTTCATAGACAAGTGAAAGTGGATACTCGAAAATGCGCAAGATAAGTGTGAGTGCTATGGATGGCGTTGTCGTAAGGAGACGGGAGCGGATCCATAGTGGTGTATTGATATGGTGAATATGTGGACTCGTGTGCGCCACCTCAAAAGAGTTACTTGCAGTCGTAGTTTTGGATAGCCACCGAGTCAAAGCTGGCTTGCTGCAGTTAAACCCCACCATCCCTTTGTTGATAATGATGCATATGTAGTTAGTTCTGATGTAAGTCTTGCTGGGTACATTTGTACTCATGTTTGCTTAATTTATGTTTTTGCAGAGAGACTTCAGTCTTGCTAGTAGTTCCGCGTGGACTTTGATGTTTAGCTTGTTACCTCAGCTATGATCTTGTGCCCTCGGTAGGATCTTGTAGATAGTCCAGCTTCTTAGCCCTTTTCGTTTGTAGATGTGTGTACTCAGACATGTTAAGCTTCCGCATGTGCTTTTGACTTGTATGCTCTGAATGTTGGGTCATGAGACCCATGTTTGTGATATCTCGCTCCTCGAAGCCTAATGTATAAATACTTTGAGTTGTAGAGTTTTGTTGTGATGCCATGTTGTATTTGCACATATCGAGCATATTGTGTGTATGATTTGAAATGCTTGGTATGTGTGGGATCCGACAACCTAGTTGTTTATCCTTGGTAGCCTCTCTTACCGGGAAATGTCTCCTAGTGTTTCCACTGAGCCATGGTAGCTTGCTACTGGTCCGGAACACTTAGGCTGGCCGGCATGTGTCCTTCTTTGTTCCTGTGTCTGTCCCTTCAGGGAAATGTCACGCGGTGTCTATCGGAGTCCTGTTAGCCTGCTACAGCCCGGATTCTCCGGAGTCCTGTTAGCCCATCTGCTACAGCCCGGATTCACTCGCTGATGACCGACAAGTTCGTTGCTGGGTCATGTATGCTTGTCCCTGTAAGTTAGTGCCACTTTGGGTTTACGACTAGTCATGTCGGCCTGGGTTCTTTGTCATATGGATGCTAGCGACACTATCATATACGTGAGCCAAAAGGCGCAAACGGTCATGGGCCAAGTAAGGTGGCACCCATGGGAATACCGTGCGTGAGGCCGCAAAGTGATATGATGTGTTACATGCTAGATCGGTGTGACTTAGGATCGGGGTCCTGACAGCTTTGGTATCAGAGCCTGACTGCCTATAGGATTACCAAGCCAAACTGGTCGAAGTTGAGTCTAGAAATGCTTTAGTATATAAGGGAATTGATTGTGGAAGGGAACATAAGGCTCTTTTTACTCCTTTACCTTATGCCCTTCTGATCTGAGTCAACCTCTTCTTTTCTACGGGGGTTAAGAACTAGGCTTCTCATCTTTCTATCAGGATCACGTGTTACTAATCTGTAGACCTATAAGGTTGATGGTTTCAAGCCCCAGTTCAGTTCCTACTACTTCTGTGTGTTGACAGTTGATCTCAGAACCTTGACATTGTGATGTTAAGTGGTTATGCCGCCATTTTGCAGGATGTCTCAAATCTTTTTGAGCATTTACAACCGTTATGCTATCCGAGTCATCCTAGGTTTCGAAATAGTCGGATGCATTTGCAACTCCCTTCTTTCCTTTGCCGATGTTCCTTTGGGCCAGTTTAACCACACTAATCGTTGAGTTGAGGTACTCTGTTGCCTTGACATATATGTTGGAGTTATTATTATGACCCTAGGTGTTTTAGAGGATCACCTAGTAATCTAGCCATGTTTTGTGTCCCAGTGTGATGATTATGGCCATCATTCTCGAAAGCATCCCGTGATGCCATTTAGTTAGTAGGCATTCTACTCCTGGGTTTTTGAGCCCAAGATTCATCCTACTTACTTCATGTTGATAGTGTTGCTAATTCCTTTAGGGTATTAGTAACCTTTGTGATAGTCTTCGAGATTCGTGGTATATCCTTCTTCCAATACCATGAACCAATATGGCAGAAGTTCTTTTGAACCAAAAGATCACAATCAGAGTGCTCTTGATGAGTTCTCGATTCTATGTTGTGACTCTGCCAGTTCTACCTTTCTGCATGGGTTATCCGGAGGAAATATGTTGAACTCATTCGACATGCTAATCCATGCATCCACAACTCAGAAACTCATATGTTCTTTTGGTTTGTCCCTCTTTAGTTATTTTCTGGCCCTCCTCTATCAATTGATAGTCAAGAGTATGTGTGCATTCATTCATCGATGCCTGTTACTCTTGTGGTCCGTCAAGCCATTCTATTCCGGAATGACTAGGAGAAACAAACTCCAGTACCTCGTCCATCTCTGGGATTGGGTCAAAGTAGTTGTATTCCACAGATCAAAATGCCAATCGAGCTTTTGTTCCGTTCTACCCTGGAGTATTACCATCTTTATATCAAGAATATCATGGGAACTGCACACCATCCTAAGAACTCTTGATACAGTGATACCTCTCGCCATCATTATTCATTCCTCAGTCCCCGTGTTGTTGCAACCGGAATGCCGACAAGTGAATCGTGATGTGTGAAATCAATACTCCTAGCAACCCCGTTGCTTAGTAGTTAATGGACAATACTCTCATTCTTAGCGTGCTGGTTATTGAACCATCATCCTAAGATTGATCATGCTACCTAGTCCATTTTTCCCTGGTGCACTCTTTGATCAATGAGTTAGGATTGTGTCAATCCTTTCTTAATTGATCACATCATCTTGCCTCGAAAGCAAGATCTCTCCCGAGCTTAATAACATATCGGTGGTTCGTGATTTTCTGAATATCTTCTCGGAAGTATCACCATGTTGTCCCCTGACCGTTATGTTGAGCTCATGATCAAGCTGGTTTCTTGTAAACCACCCCTTCTCCAAGAATCTGTGTTGGATGCCCCTGAGCTAGTTGTTAAGCTAAACAACAACTTGGAGAGTTGGAAGATAAAAGCTTGCCTAACTTAGTTCATTTCAAAGGGATATCTTTTGTGTGTGTGTGTGTTGAAGAAAGATGATATCTTCATCGACTGGTCCTCGTGACTAGTTGTTGGATCTATTGCCTTATCAAAACTTTGATTTGAGTGTGGGCTATCCTCAAATCAAATCAGAACCAACGATGTTTGTAATGTTGTCTTACTCATGGTTTGACTGAGCATACACCATTACATCTTTTGGTCTGACCAATGCTATCACCGTGTTCATTTAATTGTGGAATTCCATCTATATGGAAGCCTGGATGGATTGTTGTTGAGCCCATTGACAACATTTTCATCTTGTCCATGATTCATGTTGAACATCTAAGTTAGTGTTGGAAACTTTTGAAAGCATTTTCTTCGTGCTAGCTCATGAAGTCTATGTTTGGATGAAAGAAGTGACTTACTCTAATTCATGTGCATCTGATGCAAGTTCCCACCATGAATTCGAGAAAGTTTGTTTTGCTTCCTCTGGAATCATCCCAAGTCAGTCATGCGTATGTGCGAAGTATTCTGTGGTTTGGAGACTTGCAACCTTCATTCCATATGTATCCCTAGCACACCAAGCCACTGATTGATTTGTTCAAGGAGAAGAAGCTCCTTCTTAAGAGCTAACCCGGGCTTATAAAAGGACTTCGATATCCTCAATGATGGTTCCCTGCCTGGACTCGGTAGTGTTTCATTGTAAGACTACCATGTGGTCATGCTTGTCTAGGACACTGTGTTCACACGTGTGTAGCAGAACCAACTCATGTTTTGGAGCTTGCTATCGTAGTTCATCTCTCGAGAATCTCGCAACGCCATCTCGTCGGTTTGTGTTGCAAACTTTCTTTCCAGACATGTTGTCTGAAATATCCCGATACCAACCAGAGCTGAATCTCAGGCAGATATGATGGTTGGAACATTCCCAACATTTGCATTTTGTCCCCAGCTTGCACCGCCATTGTGCCAGTTTCCCATGGGGTGCCTTTCTCAGCAATTGTTGTCCAGGATCATCTTCAGAAGTGGACTGACCATGGGTCCCACCAATTCCCGATGATAAGAAGAAATCATCCATCGCGTTGTCTTCAACAAGGTAGTCCAAATCATCCATTCTAGTTTGGTTATGCCATTCTCTCGAACTCCGTCAAACGATCGTTCATAAATTGCCTTAGCCTGGTATGAAGAGTTTCAATGATCTATGGATCAAAAGTAATTCTTTTGCCACTTAAGGGAATAATTCTATGAGTCACCTTCCCTAGGGTGCCCTGTTATGGAATCATGGCGATTATTTCCTCGCTATCTTGAAACCATGCACCATCTTCTTCAACGTGGAATTCTTGCTCACCCAATTGAACCCTTGTCATCCACCTCTTTCCATTGCTCCTGGTGTGTTTTTTATGTCTCAACTTAAGAGATGTTCTTACATCTCACTCCATGAGTTGATCTTGAGTGCTCGATCTTCGAGGAGATCGTTTCATGTAGAGTTTCTTTCTGTCGTCAACGCGTTGAATGAAGATCTCGAAAGCAAAGACGTCAAGATCAATATGAAGCAATGGATTAACATCTCCGAGAAGGACAGTTGGATCATGAAGATTGTGTAGTTTTGTGTCCCCTCTGTCTTCTTACCTCACGTCTGAATCTCGGGACGAGATTCTTGTTTAGTGGGGTGAGTTGTCACAGCCCTAGACTCATGTTTGTAAATAGTGGCAGTGCATCCATGCATCATGTCTATTTTTATCTGGAACTTGAAATGGGGACTAATAAACCCTAGCAGCAAATGAAATTCAACTAGGGTCAAAATTAAATATTTTAATGAACCCAAAATGCCCTTCTTAAATGTTCATCATTTTTGAATTGGTTTAGAACCTCTGCCAAAAATGATGCACACTTTTCTAGGACACTCTGGATTTTTGAATTAAATCATAAGTATTTGAACTTGAACATTTAAATTTTATAAAATATTTTAAATGTCCAAATAATCTTGAAAGCAATTGAGGGCTGCTGGAAATATTTTCAAAAGTGCCCACAATTATTTTCAGGATTCTACAGAATGAATTAGTATTTTTACTAATACAAAACAGAGAAATAAAATAGAAAACTGAAACAGAATAAAGGAGAGAGAGAGAAACCCACCTGGGCCTCACCTATGCTGGCCCAGCCCACCTGGCCTAGTGCCAGTCATCCCTAACCTCTGCTAGTAGGCAGAGGCGGGATAGCGCACGCGCGCGCGAGGCGCCACGCCTCCTCCTGCTTGTCGCCGACCGCCTGGAGCTTGCTAGGGACGCCACGCACGTCCCCAAGTCCCACCTTCTCGCTCTCGTCCCCGTTCCCCGCCCCTCTCTTGCTCCGCACCTCGGACCCGAACACGTCCGTCACCGCCGCTCACTGCCATCGCGCCCACCGCCGTCCCCTTGCCCCGTTGCCGTTTCCTCTAGCTTCCCCGTCGACACCGTGAAGCTCCAAGCCGAAGAACACGACCTCGGGTGCCTGGATCCGTCGCCCTCGAGCTTGTCACCGCCGCATTTGGCCGCCGGAGGTCGTCGTCGATACGTGCGCTAGAGGTCGTCCCCGAGCCCGCTGACTGTTGTCGACCCCACTATGAGCTCCTCTTCGATTCCCCTCTGTCCCCGCATGCTTTTGCTCGCTCTAGCCATGACAACCACCGGAGCCGAGAGCTCCGTGCCGCCGGCCATGGTGCCGCCGTGGCCAGAACCCGAACCAGTCGCTCCCGCACGCGTCATCGTTCTCCTCACCTCTCTAGGAGCCCGTAGCCACCACCAGATCCTCCCCACGTGCCCTACAGCCACCGCCCGAGCTCACCCGAGCTCCGGCCGCGCCGCGAGCTCCATTCTGGCGAGCTCCGGCGCCCCCGCGGCCACCCACCTGCTCCTCTGGATGCGGGAGAGAACGGGCTACGCCCTAGTGGTCTCCGCGCGTCCAGCCTCCGCCGTTGTTTTGGTCGCCGCCGGCCGAACCCCGGCGACAGCCGACATGGCGCGTCATTAGGACTAACCCCCCATAATTAGCCACCTCACTGTCATTGACAGCGGGCCCCATCGCCGGTCAAACCCAGTCAGCGCTGGATTTGACCGGGTTTGCCTAGTGAGTCATTGACCAGTGGGTCCCACTGGTCAGGTTTGACGTGGACCGGGTCTGTTGACGTGCTGAGGTCAGCATGACGCAATGCCGACGGAGTAATATACTTTTCTGGATTTATTCTGTTCAGGAAATTCCAGAAATTAGTGTAAACTTCAAAAATTCATATAAAATCAACCGTAACTCGGAATGAAATAAGTTATATATGAAAAATGATCAGAAAAATCCAATCTATCCATCTGTACTGGTTTCATGCATGTTTAAGCAACCTAAACTTGCTGTTTAGTGCAAAACATGATAAGGCACTATTTAAATTCATAAGTTGAGTTTGGGATTGAACCTTTGGTTCAAAATGACTCAAACCCAGCTGGTTGTAGTTGCATTAGCCCAACACACTCATTTTGCCATGTCCTGATCATGCATCATATTGAGCATTGCATTGATTGTGTTCTTCCTTGTTTGCCGGTAATTGTCCCCTTTGAGTAGACGACGTTCCGACGATGAGATCGATGACACCGATGAAGAGCTATTACTATCATCAGAAGTGCCAGGCAAGCAAACCCCCTTGTTCATTCCGATACAATCCCACTCTCTCGCTCCTGCTCTCTTTTACTACATTAGGACAACAACGATTCAACTGTTACATGCTACGGTAGTTGAACCCCCTTTTCCTCTGCATGACCTGTTGATACGTCTCCGTCGTATCTACTTTTACAAACACTTTTGCCCTTGTTTTGGACTCTAACTTGCATGATTTGAATGGAACTAACCCGGACTGACGCTGTTTTTAGCAGAATTGCCATGGTGTTTTTTATGTGCAGAAACAAAAGTTCTCAGAATGACCTGAAACTCCACGAAACTTATTTTTGGAAAATATTAAAAATACTGGAAGAAGAATCCACGTCAGGGGGCCTCCACCTGTCCACGAGGGTGGGGGGCGCGCCTGCCCCCCTGGGCGCGCCCCCTGCCTCGTGGGCCCCCTCACGCTCCACCGACCTCAACTCCAACTCCATATATTCGTGTTCGGGGAGAAAAAAATCAAAGAGAAGGATTCATCACGTTTTACGATACGGAGCCGCCGCCAAGCCCTAAAACCTCTCGGGAGGGCTGTTTTGGAGTCCGTTCGGGGCTCCGGAGAGGGGAATCCGTCGCCGTCGTCATCATCAACCATCCTCCATCACCAATTTCATGACGCTCACCGCTGTGCGTGAGTAATTCCATCGTAGGCTTGCTGGACGGTGATGGGTTGGATGAGATTTATCATGTAATTGAGTTAGTTTTGTTAGGGTTTGATCCCTAGTATCCACTATGTTCTGAGATTGATGTTGCTATGACTTTGCTATGCTTAATGCTTGTCACTAGGGCCCGAGTGCCATGATTTCAGATCTGAACCTATTATGTTTTCATGAATATATGTGAGTTCTTGATCCTATCTTGCAAGTCTATAGTCACCTACTATGTGTTATGATCCGGCAACCCCGAAGTGACAATAATCGGGACCACTCCCGGTGATGACCATAGTTTGAGGAGTTCATGTATTCACTATGTGTTAATGCTTTGGTCCGGTACTCTATTAAAAGGAGGCCTTAATATCCCTTAGTTTCCGCTAGGACCCCGCTGCCACGGGAGGGTAGGACAAAAGATGTCATGCAAGTTCTTTTCCATAAGCACGTATGACTATATTCGGAATACATGCCTACATTACATTGATGAATTGGAGCTAGTTCTGTGTCATCCTATGTTATGATTGTTACATGATGAACCGCATTCGGCCTAATTCTCCATCACCGATCCAATGCCTACGAGCTTTTCACATATTGTTCTTCGCTTATTTACTTTTCCGTTGCTACTGTTACAATCACTACAAAACCCAAAAATATTACTTTTGTTCTCGTTACCATTACTTCCATATTACTTTGCTACTAAATACTTTGCTGCAGATATTAAGTTATCCAAGTGTGGCTGAATTGACAACTCAGTTGCTAATACTTGAGAATATTCTTTGGCTCCCCTTGTGTCAAATCAATAAATTTGGGTTGAATACTCTACCCTCGAAAACTGTTGCGATCCCCTATACTTGTGGGTTATCAAGACTATTTTCTGGTGCCGTTGCCGGGGAGCATAGCTCTATTCTTTGAGCCACTTGGGATTTATATCTGCTGGTCACTATGAAGAACTTGAAAGACGTGAAAACAAAAAATTATCCCTCAACTACGAGGGGAGGTAAGGAACTGCCATCTAGCTCTGCACTTGATTCACCTTCTGTTTTGAGTAAGCTTGCGACACCTAAACCTGCTTCTGCTATTCAGTCTGATATGTCGCATGTTATTGATGATGCCACTTTTGCTATGCATGATACTTATGATGAAACTACTTCTATGCTTGATACTACTGTGCCACTTGGTGAATTTCTTGATGAACAACTTGCTAGGGCTAGAGAGAATGAAATTATTGAAACTGATAATATTGAAGATAGTGATGATGAAGACTCTCCCCCTAATAAATATGAATTACCTGTTGTTCCTGAGGGTTATGTTATGGATGAAGAAGCTGCTAGAGCTATTTTAGCTTGCAATGATAGATATGATCTTAAGAAGTTATTAGCTAAATGGAAGCAGCGATCTCTTAATGCCAGAATGAAACCTGACCCTGCTTTTGCTACTTCACCTATCTGTGTTACTGATAAGGATTATGAATTCTCTGTTGATCCTGATATAATTACTTTGGTTGAATCTGATCCTTTTTATGGCTATGAATCTAAAACTGTTGTGGCACATCTTACTAAATTAAATGATATAGCCACCCTGTTCACTAATGATGAGAGAACTCGCTACCTTTATATTCTTAAAATATTTCCGTTCTCATTAAAGGGTGATGCTAAGATATGGTTTAATTATCTTGATCCTGGTTGTGTGCGTAGTCCCCAAGATATGATTTATTACTTCTCTGCTAAATATTTCCCTGCTCATAAGAAACAAGCTCCTTTAAGGGAAATATATAATTTTGTGCAAATTGAAGAAGAGAGTCTCCCACAAGCTTGGGGAAGGCTTCTCCAATTACTTAATGCTTTGCCAGATCATCCTCTTAAGAAAAATGAAATACTTGATATCTTTTATAATGGACTAACCGATGCTTCCAGAGATTACCTGGATAGTTGTGCTGGTTCTGTTTTCAAGGAAAGAACACCGGATGAAGCTGAAATTTTATTGAATAATATATTGACAAATCAAAATAATTGGACACTTCCTGAGCCAATTCCTGAGCCTATTCCTAAACCAACTCCGAAGAAGAGGGGTGTTCTATTTCTCAGTCCTGAAGATATGCAAGAGGCAAATAAATCTATGAAAGAAAAAGGTATTAAAGCTGAAGATGTTAAGAATTTACCTCCTATTGAAGAAATACATGGTCTTCATTTACCGCCTGTTGAAGAAATATATGATCCTAATCCATTACCTTTCAAAGAAATTCATGGTCTTGATAACCCGACATAGGTAGTAAAGGTAAATTCTCTCTATAGATTTGATGAAGGTGATATCCCTCGTTATAAGTCTGCTAGACAATGCTTAGATGAGTTTGACAATTTCATTGTTAAACAAGAAAACTTTAATGCTTATTTTGGTAGACAGTTGAAATATAATTCTGACACACTTGAACACTTGGGTGATTA
Organism: Aegilops tauschii subsp. strangulata; assembly: GCF_002575655.3. NCBI lineage: Eukaryota > Viridiplantae > Streptophyta > Magnoliopsida > Poales > Poaceae > Aegilops > Aegilops tauschii. The sequence continues at coordinate 410,863,914 of NC_053037.3, read as the reverse complement.
TATGTCTAGAGTTAAAGGTGAACTTAAACTCATTAGTAAACATGCTTCTATGGTTACCACTCAAGTAGAACAAGTACTTAAAGCTCAAAATGATTTGCTCAATGAATTGAATAGTAAGAATAATGACTATGCTGTTAGAGTGGCTACTAGAACTGGTAAAATGACTCAGGAACCTCTGTATCCTGAAGGCCATCCTAAGAGAATTGAGCAGGATTCTCAGAGAAATAACTTAGATGCACCTAGTCCTTCTAAAAAGAAGAAAAAGAAAAATGATAGGACTTTGCATGCTTCTAGTGAACCTATTGCTGAAACACCTGAAAATCCAAATGATATTTCTATTTCTGATGCTGAAACACAATCTGGTAACAAACATGAACCTAGTGATAATGTTAATGTTAATGTTCATGATGATGCTCAACCTAGCAATAATAATGAAGTAGAAATTGAACCTGCTGTTGATCTTGATAACCCACAATCAAAGAATCAACGTTATGATAAGAGAGACTTTGTTGCTAGGAAGCACGGTAAGGAAAGAGAACCTTGGATTCAGAAACCCATGCCTTTTCCTCCCAAACCATCCAAGAAAAAGGATGATGAGGATTTTGAGCGCTTTGCTGAAAGGATTAGACCTATCTTCTTGCGTATGCGTTTGACTGATATGCTCAAAATGAATCCTTATGCTAAGTATATGAAAGAAATTGTCACTAATAAAAGAAAGATACCGGAAGCTGAAATTTCCACCATGCTTGCTAATTACACTTTTAAGGGTGGAATACCTAAGAAACTAGGAGATCCAAGAGGACCAACTATACCATGCTCCATTAAAAGAAACTATGTTAAAACTGCTTTATGTGATCTTGGAACTGGTGTTAGTGTTATGCCTCTCTCTTTATATCGTAGACTTGATTTGAATAAGTTGACACCTACTGAAATATCTTTGCAAATGGCTGATAAATCAACTTCCATACCTGTCGGTATTTGTGAGGATGTGCCTGTTGTGGTTGCAAACATTACTATTTTAACGGACTTTGTTATTCTTGATATTCCCGAGGACGATAGTATGTCTATTATTCTTGGAAGACCTTTTTTGAATACTGCAGGGGCTGTTATTGATTGCAACAAAGGCAATGTCACTTTTCATGTTAATGGTAATGAGCATACGGTACACTTTCCGAGGAAACAACCTCAAGTTCATAGTATAAATTCTATTGGAAAAATTCCATCAATTATTTTTGGAGGTTTTGAATTTCCTCTACCTACTGTCAAGAAGAAATATGATATTCTTATTATTGGGGACGTGCATATCCCCGTTGAGGTAACATAGTGTTATTCAAAATTTCTCCGGTTCCATGTTAGTCAGAATGAGTTTGTTAACAAGACTTGATCAACCTTGTTAGTGGATTCCTTTTGATGAGCATGAGATGGATGAAACTAGGAGGCACGACTTTCTGTACCCTCTCTCTACTTTCTGTTATTTAGTTGAAATAAAGCAAAAATAGTATTTTCCTGTCAGTTTTCTGAATTATCCGTGCAATATAAAAATACCCCGAAAATAAAAGTTCTCCAAATGCCCTGCCAATTTAATATGATTTTTTCTGGAATATTTGAGAATATCTGGCACTGAGAACACAGCAGGGGGAGCAAGCACCTGGCCACGAGGGTCCAGGGCGCGCCCATCCCTACAGGGCGCGCCCCCCTGCCTCGTGGGCCCACGGTGGCTCCCCTCCACTTATTCCTGCACCCACACACTTCTTCTTCCTCCCAAAAAAATCACCATTCAGCTCAAGCACGAGTTCTAGCTCATTTTGCTGTGATTTTCGATCTCCTTGCTCAAAGCACCTCTCACAAAACTGCTTGGGGGGATTGTTCCTTGGTATGTGACTCCTCCATTAGTCCAATTAGTTTTTGTTGTAGTGCTTTATTCATTGCAAATTTGTGCTACCTAGGTTACCATGTTCTTGAGCTTGCATGCCAAATTTATATGGTTCCAAGTAGTTCTAATGCTTGATATAGTCTCTAGGCACTTGTAGTAGTAGTTGCTATCAATTTTGTTGAGCTTGGTTCACTTTTATTTGAAGTTACTAAAAATTTCAGAATTTTTCAGAAAATAATGAAAAGATTTTTTAGGGGCTCATCGAGCCGAAGCTCGAAGGAAAAGCAAAGTGAAGAAGCAGAGAGGCCCAAATATAATTTACCTTGCACCGCGGAGGTTCGGCCGTGTGAATGGCCTTCCAATGATTTCTTGAGAGCAGCCGGGATTTATGATGATTTTTATGAATTGGCTGAGAATGCAGGCCTCACCGACTTCCTCCGCGACCAACGCAAACAGTATCTCTTACTCACCAATACTTTTGTGCAAAACTTCTACTATTATCCTAAGGAATCACCTTCTCCAGCAGAGTTTCATTTATATGATGTGGTTAAGAAGATGTCACTAGACGAATTTTGCAAGGTTTGCAAAATACCTTTCGAGGGTAGCTTAGAAGAACCACATCGTAAAGATGTGGACGGGTTTATTGACACTATTACTGTAGGGGAAACTAGGAAGGTTTCCGATGCAAGAATCACTAGCATACATTTTCCTGTTTTACGCTACTTTGCAATATTTGCTAGTCATTGCTTAATTGGTCGCGGAAACTGTGGAAACCTTAGTGTTCCTGATATTATTATTTTGTTCCATGGTTTATTTTGTGATAATACTGTTAGTATGGGCGGTATTATTGCCAAACGGTTAAGTCTGAACCATACAAAGGGCCCCATCTTTGGAGGTGTCTATGCTTCACACCTTGCTGCATATTATAACATACCTATTAGGCACTATGAAAAAGAAGAAAAATTGTTGCCCACTGTTTATTTAGATTATAAGAGTATGGTAGCACATGACTTTATTGTTAAGAATAGGGAAGGGGCGCTTAAATACAAATTGTTCTTTGATAAACATCACCCCGAGACTATTACCTTGCCTGCTCCTTCCTTGTTTGATTTATCTGCAGGTCCGTATCTCGTTCCGCTGGCGGCCATTCACGCCTACCGGAACCCTACATCAGCCACAGAGCCAGAGCCGGAACCACAATTTGAACCTCCACGACAGTCTAATTACCAGTGGGATCCGGAGATGATTGCCAACCAGTGGAAATCAGGGGCTTCTTCATCTCAGTATGACCCCAACTACAACTATGGATATCCGCCAGGCCATCCGTGGCAATAAACCAACTTAGGCCAAAAGCCTAAGCTTGGGGGAGTACGTATTTCTCACCGACGTTACATTCATGTTCACACACTCATTGCTAGATGTCGGTGCTCATACTTTTTCACTGTAATATCCATGTTAGTTTATTTTCTTTTTACGATTTTTCTTGTGTGTTTAATAAACCTTAAGAAAAACCAAAAAAATTAGTTGTAGCTTTTAGTTAGTTCACTTTTCTTGCTGTAGTAAAAAGAAAACCCAAAAAGATTTCCCGTTCTTCTTTTGCTTGTTGGGAGCTTTCCCGTGTAAATAGTTTTATTTTCTTTTCTTTTCTTTGGGGGTCGATAGGAGAAGACCATAATTAAATTGTCGAAGTGGCTCTTATATGCATTATTGTTGATTTAACCAAGAGCCCATATTGCCTTGTCTTCTCCTGTTTATTGAATGCTCGCAGATTCCAGCTTAGTCCAATGCACGTGCACTCTTATTATTTTCACATTGTTCGGTCGTGCAAGTGAAAGGCAATTATGACGATATATGATGGACTGATTGAGATGAGAGAAGCTGGTATGAACTCGACCTCTCTTGTTTTTGTAAATATGATTAGTTAATCGTTCCTGATTCAGCCTATTATGGATCATGTTTGCAATGACAATTAGAGATCATAGTTGCTCGTGCCATGCTTGATTAGCTATGAGTTATAATGGTTTACCTTGCGTGCCAACATGCTATTAAAATGGTTGTGATGTGGTATAGTGGGTGGTATCCTCCTTTAAATGATTCAAGTGACTTGACTTGGCACATGTTCACACATGTAGTTGAAACAAATCAACATAGCCTTTACGATATTTATGTTCATGGTGGATTATATCCTACTCATGCTTGCACTCAATGTTCATTAATTTTAATGCATGTTCATGACTGTTGTCGCTCTCTAGTTGGTCGCTTCCCGGTCTTTTTCTAGCCTTCACTTGTACTAAGCGGGAATACTGCTTGTGCATCCAATCCCTTAAACCCCAAAGTTATTCCATATGAGTCCACTATACCTTCCTATATGCGGTATCTACCTGCCGTTCCAAGTAAATTTGTATGTGCCAAACTCTAAACCTTCAAATGAAATTCTGTTTTGTATGCTCGAATAGCTCATGTATCAACGAGGGTTGTCCTTATCTTCCATGTTAGGCGGGTTATTCTCAAGAGGAGTGGACTCCTCTCCTCACTCACGAGAAAATGGCTGGTCACCGGGATGCCCAGTCCCATGCTTTATGCAAATCAAATCAAAATAATTGCAAACAAAACTCCCCCTGGGACTGTTGCTAGTTGGAGGCACTCGTTGTTTCGAGCAAGCCATGGATTGATGCTTGTTGGTGGAGGGGGAGTATAAACTTTACCATTATGTTTGGGAACCGCCTATAGCGTGTGTAGCATGGAAGATATCGCCATCTCTCGGTTGTTATGTTGACAATGAAAGTATGCCGCTCAAAATATTATTTATCTCTATTCAAAACCGAGCTCTGGCACCTCTACAAATCCCTGCTTCCCTCTGCGAAGGGCCTATCTATTTACTTTTATGTCGAGTCATCACCCTCTCACTAAAAAGCACCAGCTGGAGAGCACTGCTGTCATTTGCATTCATTACTATTAATTTATGTTGGGTATGACTATGACTGGATCTCTTATACCATGAATTACAATGTCTAGTCATTCCTTGATCTTTAAATGTGCTCTGCATTTATGTTTTGCGGTCTCAGAAAGGGCTAGTGAGATACCATCTTATTATATCATGATTGTTTTGAGAAAGTGTTGTCATCTGAGATTTATTATTATTGCTCGCTAGCTGATTATGCCATTGACATGAGTAAACATCAGACCTAAGAGTTATTGTGAATATGGTTAGTTCATAATCTTTGCTGAAAACTTGAATGCTGGCTTTACATATTTACAACAACAAGAGCAAACGGAGTTTGTAAAAGTTTTTCTTTATCACTTTCAGTTTATCAACCGAATTGCTTGAGGACAAGCAAAGGTTTAAGCTTGGGAGTTGATACGTCTCCGTCGTATCTACTTTTCCAAACACTTTTGCCCTTGTTTTGGACTCTAACTTGCATGATTTGAATGGAACTAACCCGGACTGACGCTGTTTTCAGCAGAATTGCCATGTGTTATTTATGTGCAGAAACAAAAGTTCTCGGAATGACCTGAAACTCCACGGAACTTATTTTTGGAAAATATTAAAAATACTGGAAGAAGAATCCACGTCAGGGGGGCCTCCACCTGTCCACGAGGGTGGGGGGCGCGCCCCCTGCCTCGTGGGCCCCCTCACGCTCCACCGACCTCAACTCCGACTCCATATATTCGTGTTCGGGGAGAAAAAAATCAGAGAGAAGGATTCATCGCGTTTTACGATACGGAGCCGCCGCCAAGCCCTAAAATCTCTCGGGAGGGCTGATCTGGAGTCCGTTCGGGGCTACGGAGAGGGGAATCCGTCGCCATCATCATCATCAACCATCCTCCATCACCAACTTCATGATGCTCACCGCCGTGCGTGAGTAATTCCATCATAGGCTTGCTGGACGGTGATGGGTTGGATGAGATTTATCATGTAATTGAGTTAGTTTTGTTAGGGTTTGATCCCTAGTATCCACTATGTTCTGAGATTGATGTTGCTATGACTTTGCAATGCTTAATGCTTGTCACTAGGGCCCGAGTGCCATGATTTCAGATCTGAACCTATTATGTTTTCATGAATATATGTGAGTTCTTGATCCTATCTTGCAAGTCTATAGTCACCTACTATGTGTTATGATCCGGCAACCCTGAAGTGACAATAATTGGGACCACTCCCGGTGATGACCATAGTTTGAGGAGTTCATGTATTCACTATGTGTTAATGCTTTGGTCCGGTACTCTATTAAAAGGAGGCCTTAATATCCCTTAGTTTCCGCTAGGACCCCGCTGCCACGGGAGGGTAGGACAAAAGATGTCATGCAAGTTCTTTTCCATAAGCACGTATGACTATATTCGGAATACATGCCTACATTACATTGATGAATTGGAGCTAGTTCTGTGTCACCCTATGTTATGATTGTTACATGATGAACCGCATTCGGCATAATTCTCCATCACCGATCCAATGCCTACGAGCTTTTCACATATTGTTCTTCGCTTATTTACTTTTCCATTGCTACTGTTACAATCACTACAAAACCCAAAAATATTACTTTTGCTATCGTAACCATTACTTCCATATTACTTTGCTACTAAATACTTTGCTGCAGATATTAAGTTATCCAGGTGTGGCTGAATGTACAACTCAGTTGCTAATACTGGAGAATATTCTTTGGCTCCCCTTGTGTCGAATCAATAAATTTGGGTTGAATACTCTACCCTCGAAAACTGTTGTGACCCCCTATACTTGTGGGTTATCATGTGTCATTGCACAGTAAATAGATGAAACCCACTAGCATGAGTAGGAGTTGTTTGAGCCCTTATGTGCCTACTCATTCATCCTTGTTTTGTCATGCCTGCTACTACTTAGAGTTGAGTCAGGTCCGATTCATCGGGGATGAATTGGAATGTGGTGAACATGTCCTACTGTTGAGAGCTAAGTGTGTGAACACGATTTGGTAAAGGTAGCGGTGAGAGGCCATGTAGGAGTACATGGTGGGTTGTCTCATTGAAGCCGTCCTCAGGAACCGAGTTCTGTGTTTGTGATCCATGAACAGCTACTACCACTCATTGGGATCCTTAATTGACCCTCTCGACTTATTAGCCGCCCTTGTCCTCTGTCCAGGAGTTGCAAGTAGTTTCGGGAGGCCATGCGCAGTGCTGACCCGAGGGGTGGGCTGTGGTGCGGTAGGCACGTGGCCGGGTATGCCGGGCGCCAGTTTGGTGTCGCGGAACCCTATACACATCGTTCGGGGCCGTATGTGGAAACCTCGGCCGGACTCCCTGCGGATGGAACCTGAATAGGCGATAAACCTGGACTAGGGACTTGTGTGGTTAGTTAGGTCGTGGCCGACACCCTCGCCAGGCTTCCGCTTGAAGGTTGCCGAGATACATGACGTGTACATGGCAGTAAGTGGCGAGAGCGTGTGTGAAGAAGTACAACCCTACAGGGTTAACATCATCTATTCGAATAGCCGCGTCCGCGGTAAAGGATCTCTGGGTTGCCTATACAGTTCATAGACAAGTGAAAGTGGATACTCGAAAATGCGCAAGATAAGTGTGAGTGCTATGGATGGCGTTGTCGTAGGGAGACGGGAGCGGATCCATAGTGGTGTATTGATATGGTGAATATGTGGACTCGTGTGCGCCACCTCAAAAGAGTTACTTGCATTCATAGTTTAGGATAGCCACCAAGTCAAAGCTGGCTTGCTGCAGTTAAACCCCACCATTCCTTTGTTGATAATGATGCATATGTAGTTAGTTCTGATGTAAGTCTTGCTGGGTACATTTGTACTCACGTTTGCTTAATTTATGTTTTTGCAGAGAGACTTCAGTCTCGCTAGTAGTTCCGCGTGGACTTCGACGTTTAGCTTGTTACCTCAGCTACGATCTTGTGCCCTTGGCAGGATCTTGTAGATAGTCAGGCTTCTCAGCCCTTTTCATTTGTAGATGTCTGTACTCAGACATGTTAAGCTTCCGCATGTGCTTTTGACTTGTATGCTCTGAATGTTGGGTCATGAGACCCATGTTTGTGATATCTCGCTCCTCGGAGCCTAATGTATAAATACTTTGAGTTGTAGAGTTTTGTTGTGATGCCATGTTGTATTTGCACATATCGAGCATATTGTGTGTATGATTTGAAATGCTTGGTATGTGTGGGATCCGACAACCTAGTTGTTTATCCTTGGTAGCCTCTCTTATCGGGAAATGTCTCCTAGTGCTTCCACTGAGCCATGGTAGCTTGCTACTGGTCCGGAACACTTAGGCTGGCCGGCATGTGTCCTTCTTCGTTCCTGTGTCTGTCCCTTCGGGGAAATGTCACGCGGTATCTACCGGAGTCCTGTTAGCCTGCTACAGCCCGGATTCTCTGGAGTCCTGTTAGCCCAGCTGCTACAGCCCGGATTCTCCGGAGTCCTGTTAGCCCAGTTGCTACAGCCCGGATTCACTCGCTGATGACCGACACGTTCGTTGCTGGGTCATGTATGCATGTCCCTGTAAGTTAGTGCCACTTTGGGTTTACGACTAGTCATGTCGGCCCGGGTTCTTTGTCATATGAATGCTAGCGACACTATCATATACGTGAGCCAAAAGGCGCAAACGGTCCCGGGCCAGGTAAGGTGGCACCCGTGGGAATACCATGCGTGAGGCCGCAAAGTGATATGATGTGTTACATGCTAGATCGGTGTGACTCAGGATCGGGGTCCTGACAGCTTTGGTATCAGAGCCTGACTGCCTATAGGATTACCAAGCCAAACTGGTCGAAGTTGAGTCTAGAAATGCTTTAGTTATATAAGGGAATTGATTGTGGAAGGGAACGTAAGGCTCTTTTTACTCCTTTACCTTATGCCCTTCTGATCTGAGTCAACCTCTTCTTTTCTACGGGGGTTAAGAACTAGGCTTCTCATCTTTCTATCAGGATCACGTGTTACTAATTTGTAGACCTATAAGATTAATGGTTTCAAGCCCCAGTTCAGTTCCTACTACTTCATTGGTTTTCTCTTTTCTTTATGCTCTTGTGCCCTAGAGTGAAATGATGGTTGCTTCGTCCGTCCAGCTTAATGCGGGAAAGGTGGGGCTTTGTGATTTGACCCCTCATCGCTCATTTACTACTACTGCGGCGCTACGACCGGGGTGCCTCCAAGTCCAACCGCTGCTCTGAACTGTAATTTGGTGCATCGCACGTGGGACAAGACGGTGGATGAGCCACATGTCGGCCAGAGGGGTCCTGTTAAGTGTGTCACCATTTCGTGTGCGGACTGACCCGTGATAATCCCCAAGTGCAGGGAATCATCATAGCAATTTCCAAAGGTGGAAGTGATAAGTATGGAGTGTCGAACCCACAAGGAGCTTAAGGTAAGATCAATATTCTCTCAAGCCCTATCTGCCACTGATACGACTCTACGTGCACCGAACGTTTGCTTCCAACTAGCAACGAGAAATAAAACTACGTTGTGGGTATGAAGTGGATAACTTTGTATGATATCGGAGAGCTAAAATATAAAAGTAGGTGCTGTTATCATGAAGTTAGAATATATTACTAAATATTATAAATAGCGAGTGTGGAATAATGGTGGATCGGTGTGCGGAATTGTCCTAGGCAATTGTTAACAAGACCGATAGTCGTCATTGCAATTTCATATGAGGGAGAGGCATAAGCTAACATACTTTCTCTACTTGGATCATATGCACTTATGATTGGAACTCTAGCAAGCATCCGCAACTACTAAAGATCATTAAGGTAAAACCCAACCATAGCATTAAAGCATCAAGTCCCCTTTTATCCCATACGCAACAACTCCCTTACTCGGGTTTAAGCTTCTGTCACTCTAGCAACCCACTATAAGCGAATCATGAATGTATTGCAACACCCTACAGCGGGAACCCCTCACGCTTGTGCGACACGGAGGGAACCATAGGACAGCATCAAAGTAAAACATACAACTCATACCAATCTAGATCATCAATCAACCCAAAGACAAAAGATATCTACTCAAAACATCATAGGATGGCAACACATCATTGGATCATAATATGTGGCATAAAGCACCATGTTCAAGTAGGGATTACAGCGAGGTGCGGGAGAGTGGACCGCGTAAAAGAGATGAGGATGGTGATGTTGATGAAGACGATCACCGCGGCGATGGTTCCCCTCCCGATGGCACTCCGGCACCACCAAGAGAGAGGAGGAGAGGTTCTCCCCCTTGTGCTTCCTCCTCCATGGCCTCCCCCCTAGATGGGGAAAGGTTCTCCCTCTGATCCTTGGCCTTCATGGCGATGATGGCCTCTCCGGGATACTCCTCCATGGCCACCGGTGATGATGGTCCCCTCCGGCAGGGTGCCAGAGAGGGCCTAGATTGATTTCTCGTGGCTACAGAGGCTTGCTGCGGCGGAACTTCCGATCTAGGTTAATTTTCCGAGGTTTCTGTATTTATAGGAATTTTTAGCGTCGGTCTCACATCAAGGAGGTGCCCGAGCTGTCCACGAGGCAGGCCCACGCGCCCGGGGGGTGGGCGCGCCCCCCACCCTCGTGGGCAGCTCGGGACTCTTCTGGCCCAACTACGATGCTCCGTGGTCTTCTTTTGGTCCATAAAAAATCATCAAAAATTGGCACGTCAATTGGACTCCGTTTGGTATTCCTTTTCTGCAAAACTCAAAAACAAGGAGAAAACAGAAACTGGCACTGGGCTCTAGGTTAATAGGTTAGTCCCAAAAATCATATAAAATAGCATATAAATGCATATAAAACATCTAGGATGGATAATACAATAGCATGAATACTTCATAAATTATAGTTACGTTGGAGACGTATCAGCATCCCCAAGCTTAATTCCTGCTTGTCCTCGAGTAGGTAAATGATAAAAGAAATAATTTATGAAGTGTGAATGCTAGCAGGTGCACAAGTTTGATCAATGATAATTTCAATCACCTTTTCTAGCATCAATATATGTCATAACAGTAGCTCATCTCATAAAACTTTTCATGATCAAGTAACAAGCAATTCACATGTTAAAGTATAGATCATAAACTTTCTTGAAAACTAACAAACTATATTCTCAGTCATCAAACAATTGCAATTCATCTTATTTTCAGAATGGGTCTATGTCAGAGCTTTGATTTAGCAAACTTCACATACTCAACTATCATTTAATCTTTCACAATTGCTAACATTCACGTGATATTTATGGGTTCAATGTTTTAGTCAGACACAGAGAAAGATAGGGGCTTATAGATTCGCCTCCCAACCTTTTACCTCAAGGGTAATGTCAACAATAATAGTTCATGATGCCTTACATCCAATTGGATATATATATGTATATATATATATCAGAATCTTTCCAACACAATGTGCTTGCCAAAGGATAAAATGTAAAAAGGAAAGGTGAAAAATCACCATGACTCTTGCATAAGGGTAAGAGATAAAAGTAAAAGATAGGCCCTTTGCAGAGGGAAGCAGACGTTGCCATGCGCTTTCAGGGTTGGATGCACAAAATCTTAATGCGAAAGAACGTCATTTTATATTGCCACTTGTGATATGGACCTTTATTATGCAGTTCGTCGCTTTTATTTCTTCCACATCACAAGATCATATAAAGCTTATTTCCTCCACACTAATCAATCATACATATTTAGAGAGCAATTTTTATTGCTTGCACCGATGACAACTTACTTGAAGGATCTTACTCAATCCATAGGTAGGTATGGTGGACTCTCATGGCAAAATCGGGTTTAAGGGTATTTGGAAGCACAAGTAGTATCTCTACTTAGTGCAAAGAATTTGGCTAGCATGAGGGGGAAATGCAAGCTCAACGTGTTGGGCGATCCATGACAATATACTTTATTTCAGATATAAGAAAACATAACCCATTACGTTGTCTTCCTTGTCCAACACCAACCTTTTAGCATGTTATATTTTAATGAGTGCTCACAATTACAAAAGATGTCCAAGATAGTATATTTATATGTGAAATCCCTCTTCCTTCAATATTCTTTCATGAATTGTTCAAGTGACCAATTCTACGTTTGCTAACTTTCAATAAGTTTACTACCTATACTTATTATGCGTGAAGTCATTACTCCCCATGTTATAAGCATATGAAACATATATAAATTTAGGTTTATGACATTCAATTTATTCAACCATTTACTCATAGGATATACGTGAGGCACATGAGTAAATGACAAACTACTCCAAAAGATATGAGTGAAGTACACCGAGTAGTCAAATAATTAACTAGCCATGGGAGGATTCTTTTTCATTCAATATTTCAGATCCAATGATTTTATTTAAACAGCAATTAAAATTGAAAATACGCTCCAAGCAAAACACATATCATGTGACGAATAAAAATATAGCTTCGAGTAAGGTATACCGATAGTTTTGAAGACGAAAGAGGGGATGCCTTCCGGGGCATCCCCAAGCTTAGGTACTTGCGTCTTCCTTTAATATTACCTTGGGGTGCCTTTGGCATCCCCAAGATTAGGGTATTTCCACTCCTTATTCTCCTCATATCGATATCTCACCCAAAGCTTGAAAACTTCAATCACACAAAACTTAACCAAACTTCATGAGATAGGTTAGTATGATAAAGAGTAAACCATTCACTTTGGTACTGTTAAGGACAAGTTCCATAATTGTTCTCACACAATGCCTACTGTACATATCATTTCTACAACTTATATTGAGAAATATAAGTCATAGAAACTAGAAAACAAGCAAACTATGCAATGAAAACAGAATCTGTCAGAAACAGAAAAGTATGTAATGATCTGAACATAAACCATACTTCTGCTACTCCAAAAATTATGAAATAAATTTGTGGACGTGAGGAATTTGTCTATTAATCTTCTGCAAAAAGAATCAACTAAAAAGCACTCTTCTGTAAAAAAAATGACAGCTAATCTCGTGAGGGCAAATTTCTGTTTTTTACAGCAAGATCACATTGACTTTCTCCCAAGTCTTCCCAAAGGTCTTACTTGGCACTTTATTGAAAGAAAAGCTATAAAACATGATTAATACAGTAGCTCAATCATGTAAACACACAAAAACAGTAAGGGTAAATATTGGGTTGTCTCCCAACAAGCGCTTTCCTTTAATGCCTTTTAGCTAGGCATGATGATTTCAATGATGCTCACATAAAAGACAAGAATTGAAACACAAAGAGAGCATCTTGAAGAATATGACTAGCACATTTAAATCTAACCCACTTCCTATGCCTAGGGATTTGGTGAGCACACAACTTATGGGAACAAGAATCAACTAGCATAGGAAGGCAAAACAAGTATAACTTCAAAACTTTAAGCACATAGAGAGGAAACTTGATATTATTGCAACTCCTACAAGCATGTATTCCTCCCGCATAAAATTTTTCAGTAGCATCATGAATAGAAACTTTGTTCTCATAATCAATTGTAACCTCTTCCGAAATAGTGGAATCATTACTAGCTAAAGTTGACACTCTTCCAAATCCACTTTCATAAATATCACACTAAGATTCAACACCCTCCAAAATAGTGGGATCACTAATTCCTAAAGTTGACACTCTTCCAAACCCACTTTAAATGATAGAATTATTCATACCCCAAAATATATAAGTGAAGTTCATGGAGCATTCTACAACTAACATAGACTAACCAATATCCAAGCTCAGTGTATATAAGTGAAGCACACGAAGCATTCTATAAAACCATACTCAAAAGATTTAAGTGAAGCACAAAGAGCAATTCTATAAGATCATACTTAAAAGATTTAAGTGAAGCACATGGAGTATTCTATAAATCAATGAAGGGCTATCTCATGCTTGCATGGTTCTTAAAGGAAAAACAAAAACACAAAGGATACAAATCATGTGAACAAAACAAAAACCGAGGTATACTGATATTTGTTGAAGAAGAAAGATGGGATGCCAACCGGGGCATCCCTTAGATGCTTGAGTATCCTTTGAAATATTTACTTGGGGTGCCTTGGGCATCCCCAAGCTTGAACTCTTGCCTCTCTTTATTCTTCTCATATTGATAGCTCCTCGACCTTCGGACACTTCATCCACACAAAACTTTAACAAAAACTTGTGAGATCCGTTAGTGTAATAAAGCAAATCACTACCTTTAGGTACTGTAATGAACTCATTCTTTATTCATATTGGTGTTAAACCTACTGTATTCCAACTTCTCTATGGTTCATACCCCCCGATACTAGCCATAGATTCATTGAAATAAGCAAACAACACACGCAAAACAGAATCTGTTAAAAAATAGAACAGTCTGTAGTAATCTGGAAGTTTGGTAAACTTCTGTAACTCCTAAAATTATGAAATAAATTTAACAATTTGAAAAAATTGTACAGAAGTAATGTGCAAAAAGTTTCAGGCCCATTTGACTCTCCAGTAAAAAATGTAAATTCATGCACTACAGCCAAAGTTTCTGTTTTTGTTTTGCACATAGTAAACAAGCAATCTAATCATCCTAAAACCAAAGCTTGGCACATTATTTTTATAATACAATGGATATATACAAGGGGATAATTATTTACAGAGAAACTTCCATGAAAAATTCTACCTTGTTTCCGTGAGCATGAACACAAGTGCTCAAGGTCGACCCTCACTTCTTCAATGCATAACTTTCCAATCACTTCTCTTTTTGAAAAACTTTTTAGGCATGGGAGGCAAGTAATAATTTTTTTGTATTTTCATTCTTTTAATTTTTTTGTATGTTTCACCCACAACTAAACATAAACAAAAAGGAAAAACAAAATCTACTTAGTGAAGAAAGCAAACAAGCACACACGAGAATATCAACCCCACGCTATTGCTCCCCGGCAACGGCGCCAGAAAAGAGCTTGATAATCCCCAAGTGCAGGGAATCATCGTAGCAATTTCCAAAGGTGGAAGTGATAAGTATGGAGTGTCGAACCCACAAGGAGCTAAAGGTAAGATCAATATTCTCTCAAGCCCTATCTGCCACTGATACGACTCTACGTGCACCGAACGTTTGCTTCCAACTAGCAACGAGAAATAAAACTACATTGTGGGTATGAAGTGGATAACTTTGTATGATATTGGAGAGCTAAAATATAAAAGTAGGTGCTGTTATCATGAAGTTAGAATATATTACTAAATATTATAAATAGCGAGTGTGGAATAATGGTGGATCGGTGTGCGGAATTGTCCTAGGCAATTGTTAACAAGACCGATAGTCGTCATTGCAATTTCGTATGAGGGAGAGGCATAAGCTAACATACTTTATCTACTTGGATCATATGCACTTATGATTGGAACTCTAGCAAGCATCCACAACTACTAAAGATCATTAAGGTAAAACCCAACCATAGCATTAAGGCATCAAGTCCCCTTTTATCCCATACGCAACAACTCCCTTACTCGGGTTTAAGCTTCTGTCACTCTAGCAACCCACTATAAGCGAATCATGAATGTATTGCAACACCCTACAGCGGGAACCCCTCACGCTTGCGCGACACGGAGGGCACCGTAGGACAACATCAAAGTAAAACATACAACTCATACCAATCTAGATCATCAATCAACCCAAAGACAAAAGATATCTACTCAAAACATCATAGGATGGCAACACATCATTGGATCATAATATGTGGCATAAAGCACCATGTTCAAGTAGGGATTACAGCGGGGTGCGGGAGAGTGGACCGCGTAAAAGATATGAGGATGGTGATGATGATGGTGATGTTGATGAAGACGATCACCGCGGCGATGTTTCCCCTCCCGATGGCACTCCGGCGCCACCAAGAGAGAGGAGGAGAGGTTCTCCCCCTTGTGCTTCCTCCTTCATGGCCTCCCCCTAGATGGGGAAAGGTGCTCTCTCTGATCCTTGGCCTTCATGGCGATGATGGCCTCTCCGGGATACTCCTCCATGGCCACCGGTGATGATGGCCCCCTCCGGTAGGGTGCCAGAGAGGGCTTAGATTGATTTCTCGTGGCTACAGAGGCTTGCGGCGGCGGAACTTCCGATCTAGGTTAATTTTCCAAGGTTTCTATATTTATAGGAATTTTTGGCGTCGGTCTCACATCAAGGAGGTGCCCGAGCTGTCCACGAGGCAGGCCCACGCGCCCAGGGGGTGGGCGCGCCCCCCACCCTCGTGGGCAGCTCGGGACTCTTCTGGCCCAACTACGATGCTCCGTGGTCTTCTTTTGGTCCATAAAAAATCATCAAAAATTGGCACGTCAATTGGACTCCGTTTGGTATTCCTTTTCTGCAAAACTCAAAAACAAGGAGAAAACGGAAACTAGCACTGGGCTCTAGGTTAATAGGTTAGTCCCAAAAATCATATAAAATAGCATATAAATGCATATAAAACATCTAAGATGGATAATATAATAGCATGAATACTTCATAAATTATAGATACGTTGGAGACGTATCACCCTGCTTGAGTTGCTACGCCAACACGACAGGAGCAGCCTACCACTTGGTTTTGCTCCTCGGTGAATCCCGACTATATTGATCTAAAAAGATACGTACTGTACTACCCTCTCCGTCTCGGTTTATAGGGCGCACACGTAGTTCTCGGTCATCCATTTGACTAACTAAATATGAGTTACTATGTCACAAAAAGTATGTCATTCGATTCTTAAGCGGATGTAGTTTCTAAACATATACTGTTCATCACATATATAGCCACTTAAATTCTCAACCTAGAACGACGTGCATGCCCTGTAAACCGATACGGAGGAAGTAGTAAAAATGAGGTGATTTTACCGAGCGATGGGCGGGGGAGCATGGCCTATCATGCCGTCCCACGTGTCATGATGTACCAAGGCGATGCGCGTGTCCCTCTTGAGGCAGAACAACGGCAGAAGCAATACTACGTGGTTTTCTTGAAGAAGATGATGGCGAAGCGAAGTGTGAAATAATGGTTGCTTCGTCCGTTTGGGAAGGTGCGGCATTGTGATTTGACGTTTCATTGCTCATTACTACTACTGGGGCGGTACGACTGGGGTGCGTCCCCCCTGCTGTTCTGCACTGTTAGTTGGTGCATGACACGTCGACCCGGTTGCTATATGTCCCACATGTCGGCGAGGGGAAGTACAGAATTCATGGAAGCGAGCGTCGACGAAGGAGTACAAGACACAGCTTGGTTTTTGCTGCTTCGCGCGATCCATCGATACAAACCCGAACTAAAAAAAGGCGAGGGCGGGTCTTTTCCTGCACGGCAGGCAGGGGAGTTTGGCATAGTCTGTTCGAGGCAACGAGGCAGGAAGGGAAACAAGCAAATAAAGGTTGAGCGACTTAGTTTTGGGAAAATTTGATTTTACGGAGTACGTACCCACTATGGAGGTAGTACACTGCTTACTACTCCCTCCTTTCCGGTTTATAGGGCTCGTCTAAAAAAATTAGTTTTTCCGTTTTATAAGTCTCAATTCTACTAGTAGTAGTAGTACCATCACATGTTGGATTTCGAGGTGCGTTAAATCACCCGATGCAAGCATTGTCAAGAGAAAACTCACCAATGCATGTAGAAGTTTATGGAAATTTAGTGGTCATGCATGCATTCGTTCTAATTAATGCCTCGGTAAACATAACTTCTTGAGAAAAACGAGCGTACATTACTTGTGCAAACTACGAAATTAATTCCACCACTCACCGTCTACCTTGGTTGGAGAGATTTTGAAATTGAGCCATAAAATGGAAAGGAGGGAGTAGTAACATAGCCTAGGGTAGCTTGCTGCACCACGGACTCCAAGGAAATTGTTGTAGGAGTACTACTCCTATATACTACTCCAAGGAAATTGAGCCATAAACTGGAAAGGAGGGAGTACTACTAAAGGACATATATTCCAAACAATATGATAATCTCTCTAACCAAGGTAGGGACGAGGAGTAAACGAAGGGAGTAGTAAAATTTTCTCCTCGTCCTGCGAGCCACCGCGCGCGTGGGCGAGGGAGCGGGCGTAAGGCATAGTACTACTACCTCCGTCCTGGTTTATAGGTCACCTTTGTAGTTCGTGCCAAATTTTTACCAAATATTTAGCTAACAAAATGTTAATGCATGTCAACAAAAATTATATCGTTGGATTCGTATTTCAACATAGTTTTCAATGATATAATTTTTGGTAACATGCATGAACGTTTTGTTAGTTCAATCTATAGTCAAAATTTGACACAATATACAATGGGGACCAATAAACCAATATACAATGAGTAGTACTTCCGCCGTCCGAAAATACTTGTCCAAGGAATGGATGTATCTAGCTGTATTTTAGTTCTAGATACACCCATTTGTATTCATTTCTATGACAAGTATTTTCGGACGGAGGGAGTAGTAAGCAAGCTTCACCTCATCCCGCGAGCAACCGTGCCCGTGGGCGGGGGAGACGGCGTAGTAAGCAAGCTTCTCCTCATTCTGCGAGTTGACGGGACACATCAAAGTAATACGTACAGAGCATCTCGAGTGTATAGAACCTTGCCTCTAAGGTAGGCCCCACATGGTTTGCCTCTTTTTTAACATAACGCGTCAAGTCGCAATTTGTTTGTTCACCCGTGGTAGACGATCCTCCATCAAGTGGACAACCAGTACACGTGTCAAATTACCACGTGGGCTGCCTTTTCGTACATAAATGAGCTCCACCGTGTACTCGTGCGGGTGTGGTTGGGAAAGAGATGGGGGTACGTGCGCCGTGCGTGCACCTCTTCTCTTCGTGCACGTCCCCCACCTACGTGGGTGTGTGTGAGAGAGATACAAACCTAGACATAATGCGTCGTCCATCCCCATGCCTCCGCCCAGTCCGACCACCAGTCACCACCACGCCCCACTCCTCCTCACCTTATCTGTCATCTTTATCGAGACTAGCAATGTGCCCGTGCGTTGCAACGGATCCAAAGTAGAATAGTACTTGTTCACAAACTTGAAAGAAAACACTCTTGTTTTGATATACATATATACCACTAAAAATATATTACGTTTCACTCAAAATATATTTCTTAGGTTGTTTTGATGAGACGAGGGAGGGATGTGGTTGCTTTCAAGATTGGAGCAAAGAAGTGGGCTATTATTGCAAAAATGCCACAACTTACCTCGCAGCCATTAGATGTAAATCTAATGGTCAGAAATGATGGATGGCAGACACACCATCATCACCAACTGAGTCTTTTATAGGAGTAGAGATATCATTTTTCGATGAAATTCTTGAGATACCTTTTTTCCGATAAAATTCTCGAGATACCATTAGTTTTTACACATGGGATTACTCCTGCATGGGTCAATCACAACAGGTGTTTTGTAAAAAAAATGCATCTTGATGTTCCCTGTAATGCACGGGCATCTTGCTAGTCCATGAAAACAACACATGGCAAAATTTCACGGCGAACGAGGGATTTGAATCTGCTGGGAGGGGCTGCTTGGATTTTGCCCGGGGTAGCCAAAATATTGGCGACCCTTTTGTCCACCGGTGCCTTTGCCACCGATGAACGAGGAATGGCTCAGGTGCTCATGCATCCTCCAGCGCGCACGTTGGAGATGAGCTCGCACGAGCTGTGCTTTTTTTGTCCCACCACGCCGCCCGAGCCGGCCACATACCGACCGGCGACCCGCATATTATGCCATCCAACCGTAGCCGCACACATTCTGACAGCAACTCAACCAACTGGACGAAATTCATGCAAACATGGCGATAGTTCTCATAAAAAATGATAGAATTCATATAAAATACCAGATTTTCATACAAACATGACGGATTTTATTACATTCAAATCAACTAAGTGGTGCTAGTTCTGGACAACACAGGTATATAATACCTGGCCTAAATGGTCACCCGCCGATCCATTTGTGTTCCTCATGTCCGGCAGCACGATCACCGGACTGCCGGGAGCCCCGGAGGTATATGCTTCAGCGTGAAGGACGGCTCGCTTCCCCGCTGCCCAACTGATATGGTTGGCTGATGCCCAAGATGATGGTGGAAGGGGGCTTCTCTGCTTCCGTGGAGCCCATGCGGGGTCGACGAAGGTCCTCGCAACAAAAGGATCCGGCAAGACACCTGCTGTGTACGCCGGCGTCGCCTCCGCGGTGGCCTTCATGGGACCCAAGCGGCGGCGGCCTCCTGCGTTCTACTTCTCCTCGATGATGGCGGCGGATGCGGAGGCGCTGGCCACCGACTCGTCGCTCTTCGCGCACCCGGCTTCTGTCTTTGCTTGCATGGTGCGGCCGCTGGCATGGGAGTCTCGGCCATAGAAACGGGAGACGTGGTCGCAGACACGGGAGGCGCGGTACGAGGCGGCGGCGTGGACGGCAGCGACGACGCCCGTGCGCTGCTCCTCGTCGAGCTGGCCTGGAGCAGCGAGTTGCTGAACCGCGCGTCGGCTTGAGGCGGCAACTGGTTCCATCGGGTGAGGGAAGGGAGGTGGATCAGCGAGCTGCATAGCTCGTATCCGGCGGGCTCGGCGGGCCACCCAGCCGGCTTGGATGCGGGATAACTACTCTTCGTAAGCCATTGTAAGAGTGGACAAAATGGTGAAGGAGGAGATAGGGGAGCGGCGGAGGGGTGTGATTCTTGGCCGGCATTTGGCCTCGTTTAAATAGGAGATTAAATAGACGGCGGGCGGGAGGAGCTCGGTCGGCGTTGCGTTTAATGTCGGCCCGGTCATGAACGGACATGTGTCCAGAGTGGGTTTCTCGGCTTCCACACGGGTTTCATGGAGGCGTTTGAATGCGGCAAGGAGGCGTGTTCAGCCAGGCGTGCATCAAGTGGCGCCCTCGACTCTGACGTACGACACCGCGCCGTTCTTCCACTAACGTGTGGGCTCTTTGGGTACATGGCCTGCATGTCAGTGACCCAACGCAGGCAACGCATGGCAGAGGAACTTTTGGTGGACCAGGGCGGTCAGAAGCGGGCATTTCATAAACCGATGATTGTTCATTGAGTGTGACATCATCTATTTCATCTAGATAAGCCTACTATATAATGTAAGAGAATTTTAAATTTTTTATATGTACGTTGATAGCCCATTCGATACTTGTGATTCATAAAGACCGCTGCAAACATCAATGTTCTGCTTATCACAGACAAGATTGATTAAACCTTGCAAAAAAAAGATAAGATTGATTAATACCCGTAACAATCCATGTCCTTAACAAAGGGTGCATGCACGTATAGGTTGAGCGTGTATCTTGCGTCGTGTGCGGTGTCGTCGGTGTGCATGCAGGCGTGCGAGTGTTGCGTGCGTGCATGTGTACGTTTTAGTGTTGCATGCATGTGTGCGTACGTGCATGTGTTCATGAGTGCATGTGTACGTGTCAGTGTTGCACGCCTGCATGCGTGCGTGTGTTCGTTATGTGTACGTGTCAGTGTTGCATGCCTGCATGCGTGTATGTGTTCGTGCGAGTGTTGTGTGCGTGCATGTGTACGTGCGGGGTGAGGCTACACGTCAGTCGACTGACTTTTTCATCTAGTCAGTAGATTTTCCAGCCGTTGGATACGAAATCAAGGGCCTGCAGTATCTTCAACCTCCAACCCCTGAGCCGCCAACCACCGCCGCGACCGGCCCGCGCGGCCACGCCGCCCCGCCCGCCCCGAAACCACTCCCCACCGCCGGTCCGCCGCCGCCCCGGCCATCCCTCTAGCCCCCCCCCCCCCCCGCGCCAAGCTTTTTCTCCGGTGATCCCCACGCCACCGCCCAATCACCGCGCCCCCACCGCCAGCGACTGCCAACCAGAGGTCTCACGACTTCAAATCCCCACCGACCACTAATTTATTACCATTTCTGTCCTTCATATACGCGCTGACGGGTGGGCCCTATGGTAATGTGCGCTGCTGAATGTGGACCGTTTGACTGGTCAATTGATCGTGTCATCAACAAATTACGGAGCTGTATGGTGAGCCAGTGACCGTATGATCACCCTAAAATGTGTTTTATTAACACAATACAGGCTCACACTACCCTTTCTTTCTTTCATATACGCGCTGACAGGTGGGCCCCACGGTTACGCGCCCCGATGGTGCAACACTAGTTGCACCACGTGGAACGTTTGACTGGTCAATTGATTGTGTCATCAACAAAATACGAAGTTGTACGGGTGAGCCAGTGACCGTATAATCACGACATGTATTTTTTTAACACGGTACAGATGCAAGCGCTCATATATACACACAAGCACTCACCGCTATAAGCGCACACACATAGACCCTACGCCTATGAGCACCTTCGAGAGAGGGAGCCAGCATATGATCTTGAGATTTTACGAAGTCACCATAGGTGCCTTGTAGTCGAGTGGAACGTCTTCTCCCACTGAACGCATATCGTCGGAAAATTACTGAAATTAACCCAGGATAAATGCGAGCACCAGGACTTTAACCCTGGTGGGTTCGAGAAACCACTGTCCTCCTAACCATCCAACCACAGGTTGGTTAGCACCACAAAATGTATGTGCTGACCGTGATGAGCTTATTCTGAAGTCCAGTGACCATATCGTGCTTTCGCTTCAAATACAATGACCGTAAGTGTCGTCAACAAAATACGGAGCACGCATCAAATACAATGTCTGTCTGTGTCATCAACAAAATACGGAGACGTATCGTGAGCTAGATACCGTATGATCACCACGAGAATATATACGGTGAACGTAATGAGCATATTCTGAAGTCCACCGACCGTATAGTGCTTTCGCTTGAAATACAGTGACCGTCACACGTGAATGTGTCATGGGCATGCATACTTTTAGAGGGCCGAGAGATAGTTTGTGTGCGTACGTGAAAGTGGTGTAGAAAGAGGGGGTGTCCGGTGGAGACAAGGAGAGATATGCCCTTCGTTTCTCTTTCCCGTGACTAATATTTAGGAGAAAATATAAACATTCACAATGCAGAACAAATATTTTTGGATGCACCATGCAATTAACTTTCATGTATTAGTGGTCGATTGCGTGTGTGGTGTGGTGGGCACATCATTTCTAGTTGGGGTGGGCACATCATTTCTAGTTGTGGTGGGTCAACATGAGGACTCATGGGTCGGTTCCATCCTGCGCCATATAGGTTGGACCGAGACGCATTATACGAAGACCCATGTGGAGGACTCGACGTACAACACGAAGCTACTAGAGTCGTGGAGGACTCTATCCCCACTGGTGATAAGCCGACTATATATGATTTGTAACCCTAGGCCCCGAGTATGTTATAGAAGCCTGGGAGCTAGTTCGTCGATAGTATACACACACGAACAATGCCTGGTATTCACGTGTACTTTGTACACACCCCTATCACTAATATACAGTACAAGGAGTAGGCTTTTTCCTCAACTGCAAGGGTCCGAACTTGGGTAAAACCTTGCCTCGTATTGCCATCCAGCCTAACAGTCAGGGATATCCTACCGAATGATCTGATGGAATCATATCTGCCAACTACTAAGAGAGAGGTGTGTCTGTGGGGGGGGGATGTGTGCGAGAGAGGCCTAGATAATGTGCGTGCGGGAGACACATAGGCACATATATGTGCGTATAGAGGGCTAGTAGAGACCGTGCGTGTGTGTATATGCATGTGAGAGAAATAGTGTTTTCCAACTAAGATTAGTGAAAAGAGTGGTACATAGTAGTCAGAAAGAGAGAGAGATACAGAGAGAGTGTGTGCGTGAGGCACCCCGACACCCCGGGAGAGATTGTGAGCATGTGTGAAAGAGAAATGCCGATGTATATAAAGTGTGTGCACTTATGCGTTAGATAGAGAGATATATAGCACGTTTGTGAGGACGGGCCGAGGCATAGTGCATCTACATGTAAAAGGCGGTTCTACGCATTAAATTAAAATATAAATGGCACTATTATTTTTGGATGAGATCATGAATTTTGCAATTTGCGTATGAACGAAAATTGGTCTATCAGACACCCATACTCTATTGAATTCTAACATGTGCATGTGTTTATTTCATGTTATCGATCCATAGAGTGAGAGCGGTTTGAAATACAGGCAATGCATTGCTTTTGCAATTCATATATAAACATTAATTAGTGCACTCCATGTTGTTAGTGTGAAGCACTTTATACATTTGTCACTTACATGGATACATTCCAAATTGCTAGCTACGAAACAGAATACATGTTGAATTCAACATAAAGGGGGTTTCGAAGATTCGAATTCATAGGAAGTGCATTAATCTATTTGAACCCGAGATAATGACATTTGTAAATCAGATCTAAAAGCGGGCATCAATCTTTGTTGTGCGTTTGAACATGCTATATATTCATACGCATGTCTAACTATTTTTTTGCAACCAAGGAGATTATATCTGGAACCATGCATGAACTGAGGTAAGTTGCATATTTTTTAATATATACTCGTGTACAATGTATATTCAAATGTACCCCATCCATTCGAAAACAATCGTAGTTTTAGGACTTTCAAGAGTAAAGATTTGTGAAGTTTGACAAATCCTGAAAGTTCAATTCAAGAGAACCGAAAACGTTAATGCTTCTGCTCCCAAATATTGAACGAAGCGCCAAATAAGCCTCTGGTCACCCGAAACCGCGCGAGACTAATGTTTGGTGGTAGGAAATTACTGTCCTGACTCTGGCACGTGTAGCCTATCGGCCCGATGTCCAAAGGTCTAAACAGGGGTAGGTTTGTAACTTCACCAACATGCTAGTCTCAACCGCCTCCTAGAAGCGCCTCAGGGGTAGGTTTGTAACTTCACCCATGCGCTCGGCCGAAATCTATCCGGCCCACCATTTGGGACACCTGAGATTACTGTCCTACCCCCAACCCGCAATATGTCCGAAATTTTAGATGGGGGCAAAGTTTGTAACTTTCCCCAAATTTCAAACAAGCACGTCCCAAACCGAAAACATTGTTCACCCTTAGTTCCCCCTCCCTCCGTTTCCCCATTCATACTCCATGGGCACCAAAACGCCCTCTCCACCAGCCGCAAAACCCCAGCCTCCTCCGTCCTCCACCCCATCGCGCCCAATCCACCGCTGCCCTCCTCCATCACGCCGGAGTCGGTACCCCGACGTCGTCGTCCAACGCAACCACATCCGCAACGCCCTCAAGGACTTACCAGCTAAAGCCAAGGCAGAGCTGCCTCCACGACGCCCACGCCGACGTGCGCCGTACCAGAACCACTTTGACCACGCCGTCCTGCGCCTCACCGCTGCCGCTCCACTGTCGCAACCGTCCACCGCACCGGAGATGTTCCCGCTACGCCGTCGTTCGCCGCCTCAGATCTGGTTCCCCGCCGCCGACAGACGGCCACCGCACCACACTCAACAACTTGGCCATGGGTTCGTCCAAGGCTCCACCGTCCTCCACAACTTCTCGTTTCCAGCAAACCACAAGAAGATCGTTGGAAAAATAGAAGGAGGACACAGCACTGCCAGCAGAAAGAGGTACTACTCTTCCCTTATTCGTGCAAATCTTACGTCTTTACTCACACCGTATTCATCCCACGAGAGAAACTAGTTGAGCGCTTCGCACTGCATCTTCTTCGTGATACTAAATGCACAAGGTTTCCTCCCATTTACTATTTCACCTTTGCTAGAGGTCAGTAGCCCACCTGCATTTCAATTCAGGGCCAGTCGAATCGCAATTAAAAGAAGCAGCACCCGCTTAGGCGCGCGGAGCACCTAGTCCGCCTGTTCGCCGGGGAAGCGGCGCATCGGTGTCTATCATAGGGGTGTGGGGCGCAGGAGCTGCTTGCGCCCGATCTGGAGGTCGGCGGGGCTTCAAGGGATGGCCGGGGTGGTTCCAAGCATGACGGTGCGGTAAGGTCGAGGGGAGGGCGAAGGCAGGGGACTGGGCCGGTGGTCGCTGGCGTTTTGAGGAAGATCATAACACTGACTGGCTGGAGGTAGATGAAGGCGATCTGCCTGTTCTTTGTACATCAGACGGTGCAGAAAAAATGGATTGACCTATTTGTTTTTAGTCGACTGTTATTTTCATAGGACCACACCTTGTGGTGTGCTTGAGGAGCATCTGCATTTCCCAGCCATCCCTGTGCTCATATTTCAAAATCCTAGAATCTAGTAATTTCATGTGCCATGCATGTTGTAGAGCTATCATATGTCTCCCGTCATTTATTTCTCACCGACCTGCTATCTGCTACCTTTACACTGTATTACTTGTGCACACACTTCACCCATACTCACACTATTGTTTTTTATGCATGGGTATTTCAGACTCTGACGCGGTGTTGATGAATACAAAAAAGAAAAGACAGAAGTCGCTCCAGTGTAATTCGAAGATAAGCACTAAGCGTCTCAGCGCTCTAAAGGGTGCAGTGCCAGCAGATGGAGACAGTAAACGTAGCTCTGTAGTTGATGATCTCAATTGCCACACACAACCATCCCAGGTGCTTGCTTTAACTTCGCGCTGTCAAATGTGGTTGCATGTTGCATATGGTGTCTAGCTTGTATTGCTTCCAATTTGGTTAAATTGCGTCAGCTTACTTTACACATTATACCTTCAATAATGACATGCCTTCATGTTTTTGATACATACTACATATGTCTATTAACCATGTTCGTACATCAAACTAATGCTCTTTTGTATCCCTCATCAATCACTTATGACGAGACAGTCACCCGAGTGGGTTACTGTGAGACGCGCTACTCGTTTAAAGAGTGCAGTGTCATCCTCCCCACATGATTCTCAAGAAACAGCAAGGCTAAATGAAGATAGTCAACGTAGCTCTCTAGTTGATGACCGCAATTCCCCCACACCATCATCGCAGGTGCTTGCTCTTACTTGGCAGTGTGATACGTGGTTGCATGTTGCATATGGTGTCTACCTTGTAATGCTTCTAATTAGGGTAAATTGCATCTGCTTAGTTAACACATTATACCTGTGAATATGACATGCGTTCCCGTTTTTGGTACATATTACGTCTTTGTATTAACCATGTTCTTATCAAACTACTTTTCTTGTGTATCCCTCATCAATCACTTCTGACGAGACACCTTCAAGTTGACAATGTCATATTGGTTGCATCTTGCATATCATTTCAAACATGTATTGCCTCTAAGTTGTTGAAGTGCCACTTATAATGAGACACATCTAACTTGGTAGAGTGATTTTGGTTGGATCTTTCATATGGTGTCTAGATTGCATTGCTTCCAATTTGTTGAAATGCCTTCTGCTTAGCGTTTTTTGTACATATTCCATCCTCCTACAATGTGGTTGCCATACATAAAAGTTGTGTTCGTCAGTATCATGCATCAACGAATTTGGAAGTGCGAATTTCATTCCTTTTTCTTGTGTGTTTACTTGACAAGGCAAAATCTAAAAGGACGAAGGCACGGAATGATGGTGGTCCTCTGGAGCAACCGAAATAGATGATCTCTGCAGATTCTCCTGCTACTCCTACTGCAGTGCAAGTTCCAAATCTCATCTCCCCTACTCCACAACCCCAGGTGCTTGCTCTAACATGGCAGTGTGATATCTGGTTGCATGTTGCATATGGTGCCTAGCTTGTATTGCTCCTAATTTGCTAAATTGCATCTCCTTAGCTTACACATTATACATGTGAATATGACACGCCTTCCTGTTTTTGGTACATACTACATCTGCCTATCACACCATGTTCTTACATCAAACTACTGTTCTTGTGTATCCTGCATCTATCGCTTATGATGAGAAAGTCACGCCCGTGGGTTAGTATGAGACACGCTACTCTTATAAAGAGTGCAGTTTCATCCTCTCCACATGATTCTCAAGAAATAGCAAGCCTAATTGAAGATATTGAACGTAGCTCTGTACTTGAAGACCGCACTTCCCCTACACCACCATCGCAGGTGCTTGCTCTAACTTCGCAGTGTGATATGTGGTTGCATGTTGCATATGATGTCTAGCTTGTAATGCTTCTAATTAAGGTAAATTTCATCTGCTTAGTTTACACATTATACCTGTGAATATGACATGCCTTCCTATTTTTGGTACACACTACATCTATGTGTTAACCATGTTCTTACATGAAACTACCTCTCTTCTGTATCCTGCATCAATCACTTACGATGAGACACCTTTATTCGTTGCATATTGCATATTATTTCTAGCCTGTTGCGATGTATTGCTTCTAATTTGGTCAAATACATTTGTTAGGCCACCCTTTTAATTTGGCAGAGTGATATTGGTTTCATCTTTCATATGGTTTCTAGCTTGCATTGCTTCTAACTAGTTCAAACACCTTGTGCTTAGTTTACACTTTATACATCATACATGTCAATATGTCATGTCGTCCTATTTTTCATACATATTCCATCCTCCCATCAAGCGGCCGTCTTACATGAAAGTAGTGCTCGCCAGTATCATGCATCAATGAGTTCTGAAGAGCAAATTTTATTCCTTTTTCTTATGGGTTTGACTTGACAAGGAAAAATCAAAAAAGAGGAAGAAAAAGAGTAAGAAAGGCGATGATGGTGGTCCTCTGCAACAATGTAAACGGAGCATCTGTACGGATTCTCCTTGTATTGCGAGTGCATTACAAGTTCCAAGTCTCCGCTCCCCTACTCCACCATCCAAGGTGCTTGCTCTAATTTGGCAGTGTGATATCTGGTAGCATGTTGCATATGGTGTCTAGCTTGTATTGCTCCTAATTAGTGTAAACTGCATCTGCTTAGCTTACACATGATACGTGTGAATATGACACGCTTTCCTGTTTTTGGTACATACTATATCTGTCTATCACACCATGTTCTTACATGAAACTACTCTTCTTGTGTATCCTGCGTCAGTCACATATGATGGGACACCTTTAAGTTGGCAGTGTGATATTGGTTTGCGTCTTGAATATGATTTCTAGCATGTAGTGCTTCTAGTTTGATGAACGCCACCTATGACGAGACACTTTTAACTTGGCAGAGTGATATTGATTGCACCTTCCATATGGTGTCTAGCTTGCAGTGCTTCTAATTTGTTGAAGTGCCTCTGCTTAGTTACCACATCATAGGTGTGAATATGTCAAGCCGTCCAGTTTTTCGTACATATTCCATCCTCGTATCATGACTTTGCCTTTCATCAGAGTAGTGTTCGTCAGTATCATGCATGAATGAGTTCTGAAGAGCGAATTTTATTCATTTTTCTTGTCGGTTTAACCTCACAATGCAAAATCAATAAAGCGGAAGGAAATTGGTAAGGCATTGGATGATGGTGGTCCTTCCGAGCAACTTAAACGGAGGGTCTCTACAGATTCTACTCCGCCATCCTCCCAACAAGATTTGCAAGACAATGCAAGGCTAGACAGTCAACGTAGTTGTGTAGATGATGAGCACATCTCCCCTACTCCACCATCACAGGTGCTTTTTCTAACTTGGCACTATCATATGTGGTTGCATGTTGCGTATGATGTCTAGCTTGTATTGCTTCTAACTTTTTTGAATTGCATCTGCTTACTTTACACATAATGCATGTGAATATGACACGTGTTCCTGTTTCTAGAACATACTATATCTGATCACACCATGTTCTTACATCAGACTACTGTTCTTGCATATCCCGCATCAGCCACTTATGATAAGGCACCTTTAAGTCGCCACTATGATATAGGTTGTGTCTTGCATATGATTTCTAGCATGTACTGCTTCTAATTTGTTGAAACGCCAGACAGTTTGAACTTGGCAGAGTGATATTGGTTGCACCTTTCATATGGTGTCTAGCTTGCAGTGCTTCTAATTTGTTGAAATGCCTTCTGCTTAGTTACCACATCATAGGTGTGAATATGTCATGTCGTCCTATTTTTCGTACATATTCCATCCTCGTATCATGTGTTTGCCTTTCATCCGAGTAGTGTTCGTCAGTACCATGCATGAATGAGTTCTGAAGAGCGAATTTTATTCCTTTTTCTTATCGGTTTGACTTCACAATGCAAAATCAATACAGCTGAAGGAAATTAGTCCAGCAGTGGATGATGGTGGTCCTTCAGAGCAACTCGAACAGAGGGTCTCTACAGATTCTACTCCGCCATCCTACCAACAAGATTCGCATGACAACACAAGGCTGGACAGTCAACGTAGCTGTGTAGATGATGAGCACATCTCCCCTACTCCACCATTGCTTGCTCTAACTTGGCACTATTATATGTGGTTGCATGTTGCGTATGATGTCTAGCTTGTACTGCTTCTAACTTTGTTGAATTGCATCTGCTTACTTTACACATAATGCCTGTGGATATGACACCTGTCCCTGTTGATAGAACATACGTGTAGATGATGAGCACATCTCCCCTACTCCACCATCACAGGTGCTTGCTCTAACTTGGAACTGTCATATGTGGTTGCGTGTTCCATATGATGTCTAGTTTGTATTGCTTCCGATTTTGTTGAATTGCATCTGCGTAGCTTACAACTTATACCTGCAACGATCACTTACCCATAAGACACATTTAACTTGGGAGTGTGATGTAGGTTGCATCTTGCACTATCTTCTAGCTTGTACTGCTTATAATTTCTTGAAATGGCACTTACGACGAGACACTGTTTACCTGATAGAGTGATATTGGTTGCATGTTCATATGGTGCCTAGCTTTCATTTCTTCTAATTTTGTTGAAATGCCTTCTGCTTACTGTTTTTCATACATATTCCTCCTCCTATCGTACGTCTGAATATGCAATGTTGTCTTCTTTTGTATATATTCCATCCTCCTATCCTGCGCTTGCCTTACATCAAAGTAGTGTTCGTCTGTATCATGCATCAACCAGTTATGCAGAGCTAATTTTATTCATCTTCTTTTGGTTTTGACTTCATAAGGCAATATCAGAAAATAGGAAGGAAAAGAGTAAGTTAGGGGATGTTGGTGGTCCTCCGGACCGAGGCAAACAGAGACTCTCTAGATTTGCCACTGCTACTGCTAATGAAGTTGAAGTCCCAAGTCTACATGATGAGTTCATCTCCCGTACTCCACCATCGCAGGTGCTTGCTCTAAGTTGACAGTGTGATAATTGGTTTCATGTTGCATATGTTGTCTAGCCTGTATTTCTTCTATTTTGCTTAAATTGCACCTGCTGAGTTTATACGTTATACATGTGCATATGACATGCTTTTTTGTGTCTAGAATACACTGCATCTATCAATCATACCATGTTCTTACATCAAAGTACTGCTGTTGTGTATCCCGCATCAGTCACTCATGATTGGACGCTTTTAACATGGTAGTTTGATAGTGGTTGCATCTTGCATTGATTTCTATGTTGTACTGCTTCTAATTTTTCGAAATGCCACTTATGACAAGACACTTATAACTAGGCAGAGTGATATTGGTTGCATCTTTCATATGGTTTCTAGCTTGCATTACTTCTATTTTCTTGAAAATCCTTCTGCTTAGTTTACACATCGTAGCTATTAATATGTCACGCCGTCCTGTTTTTTTACATATTCCATCCTCATACGGTTGTCTTACATCAAAGTATTGCTTGTCTGTATCATGCATCAATGAGTTCTGAAGAGCGATTTTATTCTTTTATGTTGTGGGTATGCCTTGACATGGCAAAGTCAAAAAAGAGCAAGGAAAAGAATATAGTAGGGAATGGTGTTACTCGTCGGGTGAAACGGAAAAGGATCTGCCCTCGAGATTCTGCTGGTACTTATAGTGCAGTAGAAGGTCCAAGTCCACCGGCTAAATCTACAAACACAGTATCACCTGCTCCACCAGCTGCAGCATCCGCTTCAACTGTACCAGCATCTCAACGAGTTACTCGTTCGTTTGCTCCAGAACTGGCCAGTTCCCAAGCTGCATTCACACCTTACACTACTTCCGAAGCACTGCTGACACAATAGGACTTGGCAAGATCAGATGAACCTCATGAGCATCAACACCAAGACAGTACCTGACCGAGTCAAGTTGCAGTTGCATGCTCCTTTATATGTACTCTCACAGTTTGATGTGCACTAACACTTTCCATATTCGTTGTTGAACTAGCACCACGGTGCAAGCGGAAACAGACATCAGGGATAATGCTTGACAGATTAACAAAATCTAAAGGAGGAAGAATGGAGATCCATTTTGAGGCAGTTTAAAAAGGCCACGTGATGAGAGTCATCCAAGTTAGTATCAGAGGCAGCCATTGCCGTTAGGTGTCATGCACGTATCCTCCCAACGTGGATCCAGTACAGGAATGAGAAAGACAATACCCAGTTTAACACCTTCCTTGACTATTTATCTGTAAGTAATGTTATTCATCGCAATTTGTAATATTGTCTTGCTCTGTGCCATACTTTCTAGCTTCCTCCTAATAAGACTCACATTCTTTTTTCAACAGATGAGGTTCAAGTTGGATCCGAAAGATGATGCAACTAAACAAGCACGCACTCATGTTTTTCAGTCTGCTCTGCGATAGTATCGGTACCACCTTAGAAAATCTCACTTTGAAGGCAAGGCTAACAATGAAATCGCCCAAACATCTCCAGTGGAATATATTACAGATGAAGACTGGACAGCCCTTGTTAAACACTGGTCTGATCCAAAGTATCAGGTAGGGTATATGTATTTGATCAGACCACATATTGAACTTGTATTTATGTATGTGCCTTACAAGTGTATCCTCTTCTAGGCTAACTGTTTGAAGAACAAGACCAACCGTTCTAAAGTGAAATTCCAACAGACAACAGGATCTCGTAGCTATATTGCACACCGCGAGGCTCTTGTAAATAGCTGCTACTTCCTTCTTTTTTCTGTGCCATATTATCGTATCTATATTGACTTGTTCCAAATACAGAGGAAAACCCGTGCGGACCAAAAAGAACCTGAACCGAATGTAGTGCAAATCTTCAAGGATTGCCACACCAGCAAGATGAAGGGCACGAGCACACCAGTTCAGGCCGCTGTTGTAAGTCCTTACTCCTCCTGCCTTTGAACTGATTGGTACTGTGATGTGTTCATTTAACTGCTTGGTTTGTAGCCAATGTCAGTTACTCTGTTCACTTTTATACACAGTTGTCTTAATGTATCATTTCACCTTACATGGTTTAAAAGAGATGAAGGATATTCTTTTGGTCTTGATTTGTAATCTAGTTGTGATGTTCACGTGCGCACACTATGATAGAATAGCCTGTTTGTTTTATATCTGTTTGCCCATGATATGAATGATGTCATACTATGTTTATCCTACTTTAAACCATGTCTCTTTATCCTTAGATGTCAACGAATGTGAGGAAATAGACAATACAGTAGGCATGCTACATGGGCATATGTTCCGAAAGTGATTTTATTATGTAGTTGGCACTACAATACATGCTAATGTATTACAGTAGTTCACCAAAATAAGTTATGTATAAACGTGAAACCTACTTTATTTGTTTTTGTCTCATTAGTAACTTATCCGGTACACTAATCTACAAGTTCAAACTTTCAGCAAGCTATGGAACAAATGATTGAACAGCCACAACCACCTGAAGGTGACGAGGCTACCACAGGCAGAATGTCACCTCTTGCTGCAATGCGTCAGTATCTCTCCACTAACAGTGCAAAAAGCACCTTCTTGGGTAATTCTGGGTTGGTTGTCAAGGTAACCTCGTCCAAATTGCCTACTGAACTAAATCTTTCGGCTAGACAGAGTGATATATCTGTGCTCCAAACACAAGTCCAACCCCTAATGGACGTTG
Organism: Aegilops tauschii subsp. strangulata; assembly: GCF_002575655.3. Taxonomy (NCBI): domain Eukaryota; kingdom Viridiplantae; phylum Streptophyta; class Magnoliopsida; order Poales; family Poaceae; genus Aegilops; species Aegilops tauschii. The sequence continues at coordinate 410,830,525 of NC_053037.3, read as the reverse complement.
TGTCGGAAACAAAAATAGTGGTTGACAAATGTCGTGAAGATATGAATGGTTTTGAAACCAGACTATCAGACATTTGCTTTGTTGTTCAAGAGCAATGGCGGAAAAAGGGGAAGATCATGTTGCTCCATCAGATTCTACAGCCTGAAACATAAGCACTCAGGTCAAATGATCTGTGCTTCTATACATCTGATGGTGCTTTTATCTGCAAGGATTGTAAACTTTATGCCAACAGGCCTTTTGTTGTATGGTTGGATTTTTGTTGTTGTGATACAACATTTATGATGCTGCCAAAGGCTGTAGTAATTACGACACTATTTTTGTATAGTGTAGGTTTATCTTAGTAATGTATTCGGCCGAAAGCTTCGTAGGAGCCCAACATGCCAACATTCGTCGGGCCCATTCCAATTGGGATAAAAACGATTCTGGGCCGAAATTTGCATGTAGCCCACTAAAAATATCTGGGCCTAAATCAGCATAAGCTTTCATATTTTTCTGGTAGGCCTGTGCCCATAGTGGGCCTTTAACAGGCCTAAATATAATTTGGGCCCTCAGTAATAATAGGCCGTTTACATGTGTAAATATCTTGAGCCCATAAAAAACATGGGCCTTTAATAGGCTGAAAGTAAGATTGGGCCCTAATTGTGCCAAATAACCCACTGGTCTCAGCAGGCCAAAATGGTGGCCGATTTACAATGCGGATCGTCCACAGGCCGAAATTCAGACGGGCCGTAAATGCGCCGACCTACTACACGGGCCTTTAACAGGCCGGAAGTTTGGTCGGGCTTGATTAGTGTCATTTTTATATGGGCCGTTAGGAGGACCGATGTGGCATTGGGCCACATATGGCCCATGGATTTCGTCCGACGTTAACAGGCCAAAAGTCCCAACAGGCTGAAAGTGGCCCAAATCTGTAGCGGGCCTCTAACAGGCTGAATGTCAGACATGGCCGAATATGACCCATATCCTTCACGGTCATTTATGGGCCGAAAGTTTCAATGGCCTATAAATGGGCCCAAATGAAGTAGGACCTTTAACAGACCGGAAACACACCGGGTCGTAATTCGGCCCAAATTCTTAGCGGACTGTTAACAGGCCAGAAGTGACCATGGGCCGCGATGATGACAAGTTTAGGACGGGCCGTTGACGGGCCGATTTGACACTAGCCGTACAGGCCTTAACTGAGAATGTTGGGCCTTTAGCTGGGCCGGCCCATTATGGTCTGCAAAATCTTATGGGCCTTTAGCTGGGCCGGCCCATTATGGCCCACTAAATCTTGTGGGCCATTAGTTGGGCCGGCCCATTATGGCCCGCTAAATTTTGTGGGCCTTTAGTTGGGTCGGCCCATTTAATCTTTATGGGCCACTTTTGGGCCGGTCCACGTGTCAACGTATCATAGGCGCATCTCTCCCATTGGATGAGTGACACCTGTCCCAACGGTGAGCAAACACGTGTTACCTCCGGCCAATGAGTATTTTACATGTGGAAAATCCCCATTGGTCCGGGCTGTTAACGGGTTATCGGATCCAAAACCGGACCCGATAGCTTAACGGCGTTCCGTTACGGTGGATGCCACTTGTCGGTCACCCTTAACGAAAGCACTTCTATGACGCGCGATTTATCGTCATGGAAGTGGACACTTCCGTGATGATAATTTTGGTAATGTCATGGAATACTTATACGATAGCACAGGTATGACTATCTTGATTCTGTCATAAAATTGTCTTGGATGTACATGCATGACAGAAAATGTGACCTACTGTGACAAACACGTATCATCACGAAAGTGTATTTTTTTGTAGTGCTAGGGGCTACCGCTACCTCTACGTCGCCATCGACAAGTTCACCAAATGGGCAGAGGTGGAAGCCGTCCGCACCATCCCAGCCGGGTCGGCAGTTAAGTTCATCAAGGGCCTCGTGAGCCGGTTCGGGGTCCCTAACCGCATCATCACCGCCAACGGCTCGCAGTTCACTAGCAATCTCTTCAAGACATATTGTGCTAACCTTGGAACGCAGATCTGGTACGCTTCGGTGGCACACCCCAGGAGCAATGGCCAAGCCGAACGCGCCAATGCGGAGGTCCTGAGGGGCCTCAAGACCATGACCTTCAAGAAGAAGCTCGAGGCCTTCGGCAGGGGCTGGCACGACGAGCTCCAGTCCATGCTATGGTCTCCGCACCACCGCCACCAAGCCAACAGGCGAGACCCCGTTCTTCCTCGTCTACGGAGCAGAAGCGGTTCTCCCTCACGAGGTCAGGCATCGCTCCGTGCGGGTCCTGGCGTTTGATGAGACGCAGCAGGACGCCATGCAGGGGATGGACCTTGTGTTGGGGGAGGAACGCCGTCGTGAAGCCTCGCTCCGAGCAGCAAGATACCAGCAGGCGCTACCATTGTCGCAGCGTCCGCTCCAGGACGCTCGAGGTGGGTGATCTCGTCCCGAGGCGGGTGCTCTCCAGGGAAGGGCTGCACAAGCTCTCGCCCATGTGGGAGGGCCCATTTAGGATCGCCCACGTCTCCAGGCTGGCGCCGCGCGCCTGGAGATGCAGGACGGGATCCCCATCCAGAACACGTGGAACATCCAGCACCTCCGGAAGTTCTACCCATGAAGCAAGGCCCAGTGCCTGTGAAGGTCTCCACTCGTGACACTCTCACGTAATAATGAGTGGGATTGTACATGCCCCGGAGTCTCCGGAGTGCCGCCCTCGGGCCTCGGGGGCTCCCTCCCACGTCCTACTGCAGCACTTAGCTCCGCGCTGGTGAGAAGACTAGACTAGGTGCCAGATGCGGCTGTTCATTTGCTTTCCGTAGTTGGCTTGCCTCTCTTTAATGGAAAATTTGAATTCTGATGTTTCTCGCTGGCTTGGTTCGATTCCCTTTTCTCTCCATTTCTTCCCTCGGTTTTCTGTTTTGCCCGACATTCTCCCTCGCGCGCCTCGTGAGGGGGCTGGACAGGTGCGCGCGTAAGCGCTTCCCTTGGTCTTCATGAGTCACCCTCGTCCGAGCTCGCGACCGGTGCACCCCTTTTTAAGTCCGTGCCCCACGGGTACCGCGACGTGGTGCGCTAGGCCATGCCCGGCCACGCCTCAGGCCCTGAGCAAGGTAGGATAAGGGTTTCTTAACGAATTTTTGCAGTATCTCGACACCTCCCAAGTCCGCAGCAGGGAGGTCTCATCAGGTGCCGGGAGATGCGCGCCTCACGAGGTGAAAGCTACTTCAGACGCATCGAGCTAAGTTATCCTTACATGCCTACGTAAAGCACTGATGCCGCAGCATAACTCAGAAGTAATAAGCATAACAAAAAGCAGGAAAAGCGCTACGGTTCATCATACGCCCCCGCAGGGCCCCATACTTGTTTCTTGTGATGTAGGGAGAAAAGAAAGGAAAAACAGGCAAAAGCGGCCCCTGCGCCCGCGACTACTCCCGGGAACCAGCTCCCAACGCCTCCCCAAGCTCAGGCGGAGCCCTCCTCGTGCTTCACTGGGGCGTGGCGACTGTCGGATTACGGGTTCTGGCAAAACCCTTGAGGTTCGAACTCTGGGGTGCGCACGAAGATCTCTCCCTCGCCCTAGCTCGCTCGCTCACCACGATCTCAAAGCTCAGCACGCCGAACCCAAAGAATAAGGGACACAAGAGTTTATACTGGTTCGGGCCACCGATGTGGTGTAATACCCTACTCCAGTGTGGTGTGGTGGATTGCCTTGTAGGCTGAGGATGAACAAGTACAAGGGAAGAACAACCTCCTGAGGAGAGGTGTTCTTGTGCTCGGTGAGCTTCGGTGGTGGCTAGGGATGGAATGGATCCGATCCAAGATCAGTTGCCCCTACGGTGGTGGCTAGTCCTATTTATAGAGGCCCTGGTCCTCTTCCCAAATATTAGGCGGGAAGGGATCCCACAACGGCCAATTTGAAGGGGGACAACTAGTACAAGCTATCCTGACAAAAGGTGGTCTTCGCCTGCCAAAGGCTCTGGTGGTGACGCTGACGTGGGCTCCGCGATGACCTCCGTCCTGCTGGTCTTGGTCTCATTGCACCGATATGGAAACCATTGGCTGAGGCCTCGAGACTCCTCGCCTGCGCTTGCTCCCTTAGCACCAAAGAGGAAACGGGTACTCTGCGCCCGCTGGCGCCAGCCTGACCTTGGTCATCATGGCTCACGTCACGGGAACCTCGTGAGGTGCCCCTTGCCTTGATCTCTCCGCTCCTCGCGAGCCAGCCTAGGGAGGCTGCCCTTGAGGAGGTCTTGTGTCGTCCGCCTCGCGAGGCTTGCCCCTCGTGAGGATCTTGAGTGTTTGCTGGTGAAGATGGGCCGTACCAGGCCGCTGGTGGAGCCACGCCGTGGGCCACAGGCAGGCAAGTCTGGGGACTCCCGTTCCCAGAACACCAATAGTAGCCCCCGGGCGCAAGGCGCGCTCGGACTTGGCTTCGAGGCGAAGCCAAGGGGCAAGTGTGAAGCGCCGCGGGCCCTAATCACCTGCGGCCTTGATTGACGCGTGGCGACTGACGGGACGTGGGCGTCTTCGCTTCCCCATGCTGCCTCGGCAACTGCCCTCGATTTGACGAGACCTGGACATGCAGAAAAGCCATCATTACCTACGATCATGGAGGTCGCTGGTTGGCCTTCTCCTGCTATAAATGAGGAGGGGGCGGAGCCCCCGCTGCTCATCTCCTTCTTCCTCGCTGCGCGCTCCTTCTGTTGGGAATCGTAGCATAATTTTAAAATTTTCCTACGCTCACCAAGATGCATCTATGGAGTCTACTAGCAACGAGGGAAGGGAGTGCATCTACATACCGTTGTAGATCGCGAGCGGAAGCGTTCCAATGAACGTGGATGACGGAGTCGTACTCGCCGTGATCCAAATCACCGATGACCGAGTGCCGAACGTACGGCACCTCCGCGTTCAACACACGTACGGTGCAGCGACGTCTCCTCCTTTCTTGATCCAGCAAGGGGGGAGGAGAGGTTGATGGAGATCCAACAGCACGACGGCGTGGTGGTGGATGTAGCGGCTCTCCGGCAGGGCTTCGCCGAGCTTCTGCGCGAGAGAGATAGGTGTTGCAGGGGAGAAGGGAGGTGCCAAAGGCTGTAGTGTGCTGCCCTCCCTCCCCCCTTTATATAGGCCCCCAAGGGGGGTGCGCAGCCCTTGGAGATGGGATCTCCAAGGGGGGGGCGGCGGCCAAGGGGGGAAGGGGTTGCCTTGCCCCCCAAGGCAAGGGGGAACTCCCCCCCTAGGGTTCCCAACCCTAGGCGCATGGGGGGGAGGCCCAAAGTGGCGCCCCAGCCCATTAGGGGCTGGTTCCCCTCCACTTTCAGCCCACGGGGCCCTCCGGGACAGGTGGCCCCACCCGGTGGACCCCCGGGACCCTTCCGGTGGTCCCGGTACAATACCGATAACCCCCGAAACTTTCCCGGTGGCCAAAACTGGACTTCCTATATATAATTCTTCACCTCCGGACCATTCCGGAACCTCTCGTGACGTCCGGGATCTCATCCGGGACTCCAAACAACTTTCGGGTTTCCGCATACATATATCTCTACAACCCTAGCGTCACCGGACCTTAAGTGTGTAGACCCTACGGGTTCGGGAGACATGCAGACATGACCGAGACGCCTCTCCGGTCAATAACCAACAGCGGGATCTGGATACCCATGTTGGCTCCCACATGTTCCACGATGATATCATCGGGTGAACCACGGTGTCGAGGATTCAATCAATCCGTATGCAATTCCCTTTGTCAATCGGTATGTTACTTGCCCGAGATTCGATCGTCGGTATCCCAATACCTTGTTCAATCTCGTTACCGGCAAGTCTCTTTACTCGTACCGCAATGCATGATCCCGTGACTAACGCCTTAGTCACATTGAGCTCATTATGATGATGCATTACCGAGTGGGCCCAGAGTTACCTCTCCGTTTACACGGAGTGACAAATCCCAGTCTCGATCCGTGCCAACCCAACAGACACTTTCGGAGATACCCGTAATGCACCTTTATAGTCACCCAGTTACGTTGTGACGTTTGGCACACCCAAAGCACTCCTACGGTATCCGGGAGTTGCACGATCTCATGGTCTAAGGAAAAAATACTTGACATTGGAAAAGCTCTAGCAAACGAAACTACACGATCTTTTATGCTATGCTTAAGTTGGGTCTTGTCCATCACATCATTCTCCTAATGATGTGATCCCGTCATCAATGACATCCTATGTCCATAGTCAGGAAACCATGACTATCTGTTGATCAACGAGCTAGTCAACTAGAGGCTTACTAGGGACAGGTTGTGGTCTATGTATTCACACATGTATTACGATTTCCGGACAATACAATTATAGCATGAATAAAAGACTATTATCATGAACACAGAAATATAATAATAACCATTTATTATTGCCTCTAGGGCATATTTCCAACAGTCTCCCACTTGCACTAGAGTCAATAATCTAGTTACATTGTGATGAATCGAACACCCATTGCGTCCTGGTGTTGATCATGTTTTGCCCTAGGGAGAGGTTTAGTCAACGGATCTGCTACATTCAGGTCCGTGTGTACTTTACAAATATCTATGTCTCCATTTTGAACACTTTCACGAATGGAGTTGAAGCGACGCTTGATATGCCTGGTCTTCCTGTGAAACCTGGGCTCCTTCGCAAGGGCAATAGCTCCAGTGTTGTCACAGAAGAGAGTCATCGGGCCCGACGCATTGGGAATCACCCCTAGGTCGGTAATGAACTCCTTCATCCAGACTGCTTCCTGTGCTGCCTCCGAGGCTGCCATGTATTCCGCTTCACATGTAGATCCCGCCACGACGCTTTGCTTGCAACTGCACCAGCTTACTGCTCCTCTATTCAAAATATACACGTATCCGGTCTGTGACTTCGAGTCATCCGGATCTGTGTCGAAGCTAGCGTCGACGTAACCCTTTACGACGAGCTCTTCGTCACCTCCATAAACGAGAAACATATCCTTAGTCCTCTTCAGGTACTTCAGGATATTCTTGACCGCTGTCCAGTGTTCCTTGCCGGGATTACTTTGGTACCTTCCTACCAAACTTACGGCAAGGTTTACATCAGGTCTGGTACACAGCATGGCATACATAATAGACCCTATGGCCGAGGCATAGGGGATGACACTCATCTCTTCTATATCTTCTGCCGTGGTCGGGCATTGAGCCGTGCTCAATTGCACACCTTGCAATACAGGCAAGAACCCCTTCTTGGACTGATCCATACTGAACTTCTTCAATATCTTGTCAAGGTATGTACTCTGTGAAAGACCAATGAGGCGTCTTGATCTATCTCTATAGATCTTGATGCCTAATATATAAGCAGCTTCTCCAAGGTCCTTCATTGAAAAACATTTATTCAAATAGGCCTTTATACTTTCCAAGAATTCTTTATCATTTCCCATCAATAATATGTCATCCACATATAATATGAGAAATGCTACAGAGCTCCCACTCACTTTCTTGTAAACACAGGCTTCTCCATAAGTCTGTGTAAACCCAAACGCTTTGATCATCTCATCAAAGCGAATGTTCCAACTCCGAGATGCTTGCACCAGCCCATAGATTGAGCGCTGGAGCTTGCATACTTTGTTAGCATTCTTAGGATCGACAAAACCTTCCGGCTGCATCATATACAACTCTTCCTTAAGGAAGCCGTTAAGGAATGCCGTTTTGACGTCCATCTGCCATATCTCATAATCATAGTATGCGGCAATTGCTAACATGATTCGGACGGACTTCAGCTTCGCTACGGGTGAGAAAGTCTCATCGTAGTCAACCCCTTGAATTTGTCGATAACCCTTAGCGACAAGTCGAGCTTTGTAGATGGTCACATTACCATCTGCGTCCGTCTTCTTCTTAAAGATCCATTTGTTTTCTATGGCTTGCCGCTCATCGGGCAAGTCAGTCAAAGTCCATACTTTGTTTTCATACATGGATTCTATCTCGGATTTCATGGCTTCTAGCCATTTGTCGGAATCCGGGCCCGCCATCGCTTCTTCATAGTTCGAAGGTTCACCGTTGTCTAACAACATGATTTCCAAGACAGGGTTGCCGTACCACTCTGGTGCGGAACGTGTCCTTGTGGACCTACGAAGTTCAGTAACTTGATCTGAAGTTTCATGATCATCATCATTAACTTCCTCCCCAGTCGGTGCAGGCACCACAGGAACATTTTCCCGCGCTGCGCTACTTTCCGGTTCGGAAGGGGTGACTATCACCTCATCAAGTTCCACTTTCCTCCCACTCAATTCTTTCAAGAGAAACTCCTTCTCTAGAAAGGACCCGTTCTTGGCAACGAAGATCTTGCCTTCGGATCTGAGGTAGAAGGTATACCCAATAGTTTCCTTAGGGTATCCTATGAAGACGCATTTTTCCGATTTGGGTTCGAGCTTTTCAGGTTGAAGTTTCTTGACATAAGCATCGCATCCCCAAACTTTTAGAAACGACAGCTTAGGTTTCTTCCCAAACCATAATTCATACGGTGTCGTCTCAACGGATTTAGACGGTGCCCTATTTAAAGTGAATGCGGCAGTCTCTAAAGCATAACCCCAAAATGAGAGCGGTAAATAGGTAAGAGACATCATAGATCGCACCATATCCAATAGAGTGCGATTACGACGTTCGGACACACCATTTCTCTGAGGTGTTCCAGGCGGCGTGAGTTGTGAAACTATTCCACATTTCCTTAAGTGTGTACCAAATTCGTGACTTAAATATTCTCCACCACGATCTGATCGTAAGAATTTTATTTTCCTGTCACGTTGATTCTCGACTTCACTCTGAAATTCCTTGAACTTTTCAAAGGTTTCAGACTTGTGTTTCATTAGGTAGACATACCCATATCTACTTAAATCATCAGTGAGAGTGAGAACATAACGATATCCTCCGCGAGCCTCAACACTCATTGGACCGCACACATCGGTATGTATGATTTCCAATAAGTTGGTTGCTCGCTCCATTGTTCCGGAGAACGGAGTCTTGGTCATCTTACCCATGAGTCATGGTTCGCACGTGTCAAATGATTCGTAATCAAGAGACTCCAAAAGTCCATCTGCATGGAGCTTCTTCATGCGCTTGACACCAATGTGACCAAGGCGGCAGTGCCACAAGTATGTGGGACTATCGTTATCAACTTTACATCTTTTGGTATTCACACTATGAACATGTGTAACATCACGTTCGAGATTCATCAAAAATAAACCATTGACCAGCGGGGCATGACCATAAAACATATCTCTCAAATAAATAGAACAACCATTATTCTCAGATTTAAATGAGTAGCCATCTCGAATTAAACGAGATCCAGATACAATGTTCATGCTCAAAGCTGGCACTAAATAACAATTATTGAGGTTTATAACTAATCCCGTGGGTAGATGCAGAGGTAGCGTGCCGACGGCGATCACATCGACCTTGGAACCATTCCCGACGCGCATCGTCACCTCGTCTTTTGCCAGTCTCCGTTTATTCCGTAGTTCCTGATTTGAGTTACAAATATGAGCAACCGCACCGGTATCAAATACCCAGGAGCTACTACGAGTACTGGTAAGGTACACATCAATTACTTGTATATCACATATACCTTGGGTGTTGCCGGCCTTCTTCTTGTCCGCTAAATATTTGGGGCAGTTCCGCTTCTAGTGACCACTTCCCTTGCAATAAAAGCACTCAGTCTCGGGCTTGGGTCCATTCTTTGACTTCTTCCCGGTAACTGGTTTACCGGGCGCGGCAACTCCCTTGTCGTCCTTCTTGAAGTTCTTCTTACCCTTGCCCTTCTTGAACTTAGTGGTTTTATTCACCATCAACACTTGATGTTCTTTTCTGATCTCCCCTTCCGCTGATTTTAGCATTGAATATACCTCGGGAATGGTCTTTTCCATCCCCTGCATATTGTAGTTCATCACAAAGCTCTTGTAGCTTGGTGGAAGCGACTAGAGGATTCTGTCAATGACCGCGTCATCCAGGAGATTAACTCCCAGCTGAGACAAGCGGTTGTGCAACCCAGACATTCTGAGTATGTGCTCACTAACAGAACTGTTCTCCTCCATTTTACAGCTGAAGAACTTGTCGGAGACTTCATATCTCTCGACCCGGGCATGAGCTTGAAAAACCAGTTTCAGCTCCTCGAACATCTCGTATGCTCCATGTTTCTCAAAACGCTTTTGGAGACCCGGTTCTAAGCTGTAAAGCATGCCGCACTGAACGAGGGAGTAATCATCAGCACGCTGCTGCCAAGCGTTCATAACGTCTTGGTTCTCAGGGATTGGTGCTTCACCTAGCGGTGCTTCTAAGACATAATCTTTCTTGGCAACTATGAGGATGAGCCTCAGGTTCCGGACCCAGTCCGTATAGTTGCTGCCATCATCTTTCAGCTTGGTTTTCTCTAGGAACGCGTTGAAATTGAGGACAACGTGGGCCATTTGATCTACATAATGTAAAGATTTTAGACTAAGTTCATGATAATTAAGTTCATATAATCAAATTATTTAATGAACTCCCACTCAGACAGACATCCCTCTAGTCATCTAAGTGAAACATGATCCGAGCTCAACTAGGCCGTGTCCGATCATCACGTGAGACGGACTAGTCAAGATCGGTGAACATCTCCATGTTGATCGTATCTTCTATACGACTCATGCTCGACCTTTCGGTCCTCCGTGTTCCGAGGCCATGTCTAAACATGCTAGGCTCGTCAAGTCAACCTAAGTGTATTGCGTGTGTTCCGAGGCCATGTCTGTACATGCTAGGCTCGTCAACACCTGTTGTATGCGAACGTAATCTATCACACCCGATCATCACGTGGTGCTTCGAAACGACGAACCTTCGCAACGGTGCACAGTTAGGGTGAACACTTTCTTGAAATTATTATAAGGGATCATCCTACTTGCTACCGTCGTTCTAAGCAAATAAGATGCAAAAACATGATAAACATCACATGCAATCAAACAGTGACATGATATGGCCAATATCATCATGCTCCTTTGATCTCCATCTTCGGGGCACCATGATCATCTTTGTCACCGGCATGACACCATGATCTCCATCATTGTGTCTTCATGAAGTCGTCACGCCAATGATTACTTCTACTTCTATGGCTAACGCGTTTAGCAATAAAGTAAAGTAATTTACATGGCGTCTACTTAATGACACGCAGGTCATACAAAATAATAAAGACAACTCCTATGGCTCCTGCCGGTTGTCATACTCATCGACATGCAAGTCGTGATTCCTATTACAAGAATATGATCAATCTCATACATCACATATATCATTCATCACATCTTCTGGCCATATCACATCACATAGCACTTGCTGCAAAAACAAGTTAGACGTCCTCTAATTGTTGTTGCAAGTTTTTTATCGTGGTTTGTAGGTTTCTAGCAAGAACGTTTTCTTACCTACGTATGACCACAACGTGATTTGCCAATTTCTATTTACCCTTCATAAGGACCCTTTTCATCGAATCCGTTCCGACTAAAGTAGGAGAGACAGACACCCGCTAGCCACCTTATGCAACTAGTGCATGTCAATCGGTGGAACCTGTCTCACGTAAGCGTACGTGTAAGGTCGGTCCGGGCCGCTTCATCCTACAATGCCGCCGAAACAAGAAACGACTAGTAGCGGCAAGAAGAATTGGCAACATCAACGCCCACAACTTCTTTGTGTTCTACTCGTGCATAGTAACTACGCATAGGCCTGGCTCATGATGCCACTGTTGGGAATCGTAGCATAATTTTAAAATTTTCCTACGCTCACCAAGATGCATCTATGGAGTCTACTAGCAACGAGGGAAGGGAGTGCATCTACATACCGTTGTAGATCGCGAGCGGAAGCGTTCCAATGAACGTGGATGACGGAGTCGTACTCGCCGTGATCCAAATCACCGATGACCGAGTGCCGAACGTACGGCACCTCCGCGTTCAACACACGTACGGTGCAGCGACGTCTCCTCCTTTCTTGATCCAGCAAGGGGGGAGGAGTGGTTGATGGAGATCCAACAGCACGACGGCGTGGTGGTGGATGTAGCGGCTCTCCGGCAGGGCTTCGCCGAGCTTCTGCGCGCGAGAGAGAGAGGTGTTGCAGGGGAGAAGGGAGGCGCCAAAGGCTGTAGTGTGCTGCCCTCCCTCCCCCCCTTTATATAGGCCCCCAAGGGGGGTGCGCAGCCCTTGGAGATGGGATCTCCAAGGGGGGGGGGCGGCGGCCAAGGGGGGAAGGGGTTGCCTTGCCCCCCAAGGCAAGGGGGAACTCCCCCCCCTAGGGTTCCCAACCCTAGGCGCATGGGGGGGAGGCCCAAAGTGGCGCCCCAGCCCATTAGGGGCTGGTTCCCCTCCACTTTCAGCCCACGGGGCCCTCCGGGACAGGTGGCCCCACCCGGTGGACCCCCGGGACCCTTCCGGTGGTCCCGGTACAATACCGATAACCCCCGAAACTTTCCCGGTGGCCAAAACTGGACTTCCTATATATAATTCTTCACCTCCGGACCATTCCGGAACCTCTCGTGACGTCCGGGATCTCATCCGGGACTCCGAACAACTTTCGGGTTTCCGCATACATATATCTCTACAACCCTAGCGTCACCGGACCTTAAGTGTGTAGACCCTACGGGTTCGGGAGACATGCAGACATGACCGAGACGCCTCTCCGGTCAATAACCAACAGCGGGATCTGGATACCCATGTTGGCTCCCACATGTTCCACGATGATATCATCGGGTGAACCACGGTGTCGAGGATTCAATCAATCCGTATGCAATTCCCTTTGTCAATCGGTATGTTACTTGCCCGAGATTCGATCGTCGGTATCCCAATACCTTGTTCAATCTCGTTACCGGCAAGTCTCTTTACTCGTACCGCAATGCATGATCCCGTGACTAACGCCTTAGTCACATTGAGCTCATTATGATGATGCATTACCGAGTGGGCCCAGAGTTACCTCTCCGTTTACACGGAGTGACAAATCCCAGTCTCGATCCGTGCCAACCCAACAGACACTTTCGGAGATACCCGTAATGCACCTTTATAGTCACCCAGTTACGTTGTGACGTTTGGCACACCCAAAGCACTCCTACGGTATCCGGGAGTTGCACGATCTCATGGTCTAAGGAAAAAATACTTGACATTGGAAAAGCTCTAGCAAACGAAACTACACGATCTTTTATGCTATGCTTAAGTTGGGTCTTGTCCATCACATCATTCTCCTAATGATGTGATCCCGTCATCAATGACATCCTATGTCCATAGTCAGGAAACCATGACTATCTGTTGATCAACGAGCTAGTCAACTAGAGGCTTACTAGGGACAGGTTGTGGTCTATGTATTCACACATGTATTACGATTTCCGGACAATACAATTATAGCATGAATAAAAGACTATTATCATGAACACAGAAATATAATAATAACCATTTATTATTGCCTCTAGGGCATATTTCCAACACCTTCTTCTTCCTTGCTTCACTACTAGCAGCGACACCCATGGCGGCGGTGAAGAGATTCTCTGCGCGGAGAAAGGCATGGCTCGCCAAGAGGGGCCCAGCTCTCCTCCGCCCAAGAGGGGGCGCGGTCGCCCTCGCAAGTATGCTGCAACCCCTGCTGTGGTTCCCTGTAGATGAGGACGAGTCTCTTCGGGGTCCGGTGCCGCTCTGGGGGTTCGAAGCGGCATGTCTCCTCCTGGTGGAAGCCACTTGGGGCGCAGTGGCTTCGCTGACGGAGGGAGGCGCGCCGCGGTCGCCAGCCCCCTCGGCCGCGCTTCCACTCGGCGAAGGTGCTGCCAGAGTTCGTTGTGCGGTCGGAGAACCCGACCAGTACCTGGCTCCAGCTTCCGCGCTTCTTTGTGGGGGAGCTGGCAGCTTCGGTCCCTGGCGGCCTCTGGCTGTAGGCGGACGGCTGCTGCACCAAGGCCTCATGGGTCGCGGTGGAGATCTCCGTCGCGGGCAACGTAGCCCTGGCCCGTGGCTGGCAGATGTTTGCCCGCGCGTGCGGCCTGGGCCGGCGGTGCACTCTCCACTTTAAGTATGATGGTGCCGCGACCCTCTTCGTGAGGGTGTTCGGGGAAGACGGCCGCCGCGCTGGGTGCTGCCCAGAAGACAACGACGGTGGCGAAGTGCACGGCCTTGGCGACGACCGCGACGAGGACGAGGGCGAGCTCGCCCTTGGTGATGGCTGCGGCTCATCCAACGGCAGCGGCTCCTCCTCCGGCGGAAGCTCCAGCAGCGGCGGCTACGACCAGCCGCCTCGTCGCCGTGCTCGCTTCGAGGGCGGTGGTGGGTCGTCCCGCCGTCGCGCCCCGGTGAAGCACGAGGAGGACTCTGGCTGAGGTGGAGGGAGCGCTGGGGTCCGACTCTCAGGAATAGTTGCAGGCATAGGGGTCGCTTCTGCCTGTTTTCCCCTTCTTCTTCTTCTTCTTCTTCTTTTTCTTTCCTGCATCATCAGAAACAAGTATGGGGCCCTACGGGGGCGTATGATGGATCGTAATGCTTTTCTGCCTTTTGCTATGTTTATCATTTCCGAGTCGTGCTGCAGCATCAGTGTTTTACGTAGGCATGTAGAGATAACTTAGCTTGGTGTATCTGAAGTAGTTTCCGCCTCGTGAGGCGCGCATCTCCCAGCACCTGGTGAGGCCTCCTTGCCGTGGGCTTGGGGGGCATGGAGGTACTGCAAAAATTTGTTAGGAAACCCTTATTCCTCCTTGCTCAGGGCCCCAGGAGTGGCCGGTCATGACCCAGCACTCCACATCGCGGTACCCGAGGGGCACGGACTTAAGAGAGGGAGGTGCGCCAGTTTGCGAGCTCCAACAAGGGTGCCTCACGAAGGCCAGGGAAAAGCTCACGCGCGCACCTGTCCAGCCCCCTCGCGAGGCACGCGAGGGAGAGTACGGGCCAAAACAAAGAACCGAGAAGAAACAGAGGAAAAAGGCAACCGAACCAAGCCAACAAGAAACACCAGAATGCGAATTTCCATTAAACAGGGGCAAGCCAACCACGGAAAGCAAATGAACAGCCGCGTCCAGCACCTAGTCTAGTCTTCTCACTAGCACAGAGCTAAGTGCTGCCACTAGGACATGGGAGGGAGCCCCCGAGGGCCGAGGACGGCACTCCGGAGACTCCGGGGCATGTACGGCCCCACTCATTATTATGTGAGAGTGTCACGAGCGGGGACCTTCACAGGCACTCGGCCTTGCTTCATGGGTAGAACTTCCGGAGGTGCTGGATGTTCCAAGCGTTCTGGATGGGGACCCTATCCTGCGTCTCCAGGCGCACGGCACCAGGCTTGGAGACGTGGGCAACCCTAAACGGGCCCTCCCACATGGGCGAGAGCTTATGCAGCCCTTCCCTGGAGAGCACCCGCCTTAGGACGAGGTCGCCCACTTCGAGCGTCCTGGAACGGACACTGCGGCAGTGATACCGTCGCAGCGCCTGCTGGTATCTTGCCGCTCGGAGTGTGGCTTCACGGCGGCGTTCCTCCCCCAGCACAAGGTCCATCCCCCGCATGGCGTCCTGCTGCGTCTCATCAAACGCCAGGACCCGCGCGGAGCGATGCTTGACCTCGTGAGGGAGAACCGCTTCTGCTCCGTAGACGAGGAAGAACGGGGTCTCGCCTGTTGGCTTGGTGGCGGTAGTGCGGATGGACCACATCACAGACTAGAGCTCATCGTGCCAGCCCCTGCCGCAGGCCACGAGCTTCTTCTTAAAGGTCCTAGTCTTGAGGCCTCTCAGGACCTCCGCGTTGGCGCGCTCGGCTTGGCCATTGCTCCTGGGGTGTGCCACCGAAGCATAGCAGATCTGTGTTCCAAGGTTAGCACAATATGTCTTGAAGAGATTGCTAGTGAACTGCGAGCCGTTGTCGGTGATGATGCGGTTAGGGACCCCGAACCGGCTCACGAGGCCCTTGATGAACCTAACTGCGGACCCGGCCGGGATGGTGCGGACAGCCTCCACCTCTGTCCATTTGGTGAACTTGTCGATGGCGACGTAGAGGTAGCGGTAGCCCCCAGGCGCTCGTGGGAACGGGCCTAGGATATCCAGCCCCCAGAACGCGAATGGCCATGAGAGCGGGATGGTCTGGAGGCCCTGAGCTGGCTGGTGGATCTGCTTGGCGTGGAATTGGCAGGCCTCGCATGACCTCACCAGCTCAGTTGCATCGTTGAGTGTCATAGGCCGGTAGAACCCGCTGCGGAACGCCTTGCCGACCAGGGTGCGCGACGAAGAGTGGTGCCCGCAGTCCCCGCCGTGTATGTCGGCCAGCAACTCGTTCCCCTGCTCCCTGGAGATGCATCGCAAGGAAACATCATTTGGCCGCTTTCTGTATAGCTCACCGTCCTGGATGCAGTATGTCGTAGCCTGCTGGGCCACGCGCTCCGCGTCCTCCTCTTTCTCCGGCAGCATCCCTCACGTAAGGTATTCCTTGAACTCCTCGGTCCAGCACCCCTCCCGAGGCTCAAGCGCCAGGAGCAGGCACGCTCCTGTGGTCGGGCCACAGGCGGGGGCTCCCGAGGCTGGTGGTTGAGGGAGTTCCTCCCGAGGCGACGCCAGCCCCGCGGATGGGGGTGCTGCTGATGGCTTCAAAAGCCGCTTTTCGAAGACGCCAGGCTCCTGAGGCAGACTCTTGGATGCCCTTCTGGCGATGTCGTCGGCTTCCTTGTTCGTGCTGCGAGGCACGTGCTGTAGCTCCAGGCCCAAGGACTGCTTCTCCATCTTGCGCACCTACACGAGGTACGCCTCCATGTGCTCGTCCTTCGGCTCGTACACCTTGTTGGAGAAGTTGACGAGGAGCTCCGAATCGCCCTTGATGGTGAGATGTTTTACCCCCAAGGCCATGTCGGCCTTGAGACCGGCGATCAATCCCTTGTACTCCGCGATGTTGTTGGAGACCTTCTCGCCCTGCTGGAAGCAGAGATGCACGGCATAGTAGAGCTTGTCTTGGGTGGGCGAGATAAGCATGGCTCCAGCCCCCGCGCCTTGCGCGTGAAGGCGCCGTCAAAATACATGACCCAACCATCTGGCGCCTCGCTCCCCTGCGAGAGGGAGCGGCCCTCGCTAACCTCAGGCTCCGGGACGTCGGTCCATTCGGCCATGAAGTCGGCTAGCGCGCCCCCCTTGATCACTCTGGTTGTGCTAAACTCGAGCTGAAATGCCTGTAGTTCGATGTTCCATTCGGCGACCCTTCCCACGGCATTAGGGCTCCAGAGCACCCTCTCCAGTGGGTAAGCCGAGACGACTTTAATCGGGTGGCCCTGGAAGTAATGGCGCAGCTTGCGTGAGGCCACAAGGAGCGCGAGCAGGAGCTTCTGTGGCATGGGGTACCATGCCCTTGCATCCCGTAGTACCGTGCTGACGAAGTACACCGGGTGCTCGACGAGGGCGGGAGCACTTATGGAACCTGCGTCCGCCTGAGGTTGGGGCGCCTCCTGAGGTGACAAGTCCCCAGGAGCCTGGCCATTCATTGGGGCCTCTGCAGGCCCGAGACAATCGTCTTGTTGAGCTTGACCATTTGTTGGCGTTGTGGCAGCTCCTGAGGCACCCTCTTGGCGCCGCACCGCCTCGGTTAGGGGTGCGGCGTGGCGCGGCGGACCCTTGGCCTGGCGCTCCTCCCGTACTGCCATCAACACCGCGCTGGCGGAGTAGGGAGTGGCGGCAAGGTAAAGCACCAGGGGCTCGAGGGGACGAGCGCCACCATCACCGGAGGGCTAGTCAGGTATCTCTTGAGATCTTGAAACGCCAGGTCGGCCTCCGGGGTCCACTTGAACGGACCCTTCTTCTTCATCAGCTTGAAGAATGGCAGGGCGTGCTCCCCCAGCTTCGAGATGAAGCGACCTAGCGATGTCACACAGCCCGCAAGCTTCTGCATTTCCTGGAGGGTCTGCGGTGGACTCATGTCTTCTATTGCCTTGACTTTCTCTGGGTTAGCCTCAATCCCCCTGTGAGACACGAGGAAGCCCAACAGTTTGCCTGAGAGAACACCGAACACACACTCTCTGGGTTGAGTCGCAGGTCCACCTGGTGCAAGCTCGTGAAGGTCTCCTCCAGGTCTTGAATCAGAGTCTTTGCCTCCCGAGATTTTACCACGATGTCGTCGACGTAGGCCTCAGCGTTCCTCCCAAGCTGCTGACCTAGGGCGATGTGCATCAGCCGTTGGAAGGTCGCCCCTGCGTTGCGCAGCCCGAATGGCATGCAAGTGTAGCAGTACACCCCGCATGGGGTCAGGAAGGCCGTCTTATCCACATCCTCCACCGCCATCTTGATCTGGTGGTAGCCCGAGAAAGCGTCCAGGAAACACAGCAAGTCGCACTCTGCAGTGGAGTCGACTATCTGGTCGATGCACGGAAGCGGGAACGGGTCTTGGGGGCAGGCCTTGTTGAGGTTGGTGAAATCGACACACATGCGCTCCTTCCCGCCTTTCTTTGGCACGACGACAGTGTGCGCCAGCCACTCCGGGCACCGGACCTCGCGAATGACACCTGCCGCTTCTAGCTTGCGGGTTTCCTAGACGATGAAGGACTGCTTCTCCGTGGACTGCCGCCGCGCCTTCTACTTCACAGGGCGCACACTGGGGCTCACCCTTAAGTGATGCTCGATCACCCCCCTTGGGACCCCTACCAGCTGCTTGGGTTCCGAGGCGAATACCTCCTTGTTCGCGTGCAAGAACTTCATCAATGCCTCCTCTTGATCTGGGTCGAGGTCGGCACCTATGGTGAAGGTGGCTCCTGAGGGCTCACCTTCCTCGACCGCTACTTGCTTGGTTTCGGCCCGGTTTTGAGTGAACAACAGCTTCTTCTTCGCCGGTGCGGCCTCCTTAGCTCCGGGGGTGGCCTCGTCGGCCGGGCGTGCCGCCGCGGCGGTTTTGAGGGCAAGCTTGAGCGCCGCTAGAGCCTCCTTGGTGTCTCCAACTATGGTGAGGACGTCCTTTCTCCCGGGCATCTCCATGAGGTTGTAGGCCGGATGAGTTGCCGCCATAAACTGAGCCAGGGCCGGGTACCCGAGGATGGCGTTGTACGGGTGGGCAATGCGGGCGATGTCAAAGTCGATCAACTCGGTGCGGTAGTTGTCGCGGGTGCCGAAGGTCACGGGGAGGCGGATCTGCCCTAGGGGGCTTGTGAAGCCATTGCCAACCCCGGAGAAGGGCTTGCTGGGGCGGAGCCATTCGATTTGTACATGGAGCAGGCTAAAGGCCTCCACGGAGAGCATGTTGAGGCCGGCGCCGCCGTCGATGAGGGTCTTGGTGAGAGCTACGTTGCAGATGGTGGGCGTGCAAAGCATTGGGAGCACGCCTGAGCCGACGGTGGAGACGGGGTGATCCCCCGGTCGAAGGTGAGGTCGGCCTTGGGCGCCGCCCATCCTGGAGGAGCCCCCTGCCGTGCGGAAGCGGCGCTGATCTGGCGGAAAAACTGCTTGGCATGGCGGTCCGAGGGCGGTGCTTGCGAGTCACCGAGGAGAGCCGCGACGGTGGCGGGCACCGGTGCCGCGAAGCGTGCGATGAAGAGGCCGCGCAGCTCTTCCCAAGTGGCCACGGAGGACCCGGGCAGGTTAAGCAGCCAGGCGCGCGGCGTGCCCGCGAGGGCCATGGGGAACCAGTTAGCCATGACCTTGTCGTCGCCTCCAGCTTCCAGAATGGCCTCCTCGTACTCCAGCAGGAAGGCCGACGGATCTGCCGCACCGTCGTAGCACGACGGCATCTCCGGCTTGAACTTGGGCGGCCACTGCACCCGCTGCAAAGCGGGGGTAAAAGCTCTGAGCCCCCTGGCGCCGTCGTGGGCGTCGGCTGACCCAGTTGGAGGAGCAATGCCGGCCATGGGGACAGGACGGGAAGGCGGCGCCGGCGGAGAGGCGAACTTCGGCGCACCCCTACCTGGCACGCCAAATGCCGGATTACGGGTTCCGGCAAAACCCTTGAGGTTCGAACTCTGGGGTGCGCACGAAGATCTCTCCCTCGCCCTAGCTTGCTCGCTCACCATGATCTCAAAGCTCAGCACGCCGAACCCGAAGAACAAGGGACACAAGAGTTTATACTGGTTCGGGCCACCAATGTGGTGTAATACCTTACTCCAGTGTGGTGTGGTGGATTGCCTTGTAGGCTGAGGATGAACAAGTACAAGGGAAGAACAGCCTCTTGAGGAGAGGTGTTCTTGTGCTCGGTGAGCTTTGGTGGTGGCTAGGGATGGAATGGATCCGATCCGAGATCAGTTGCCCCCTACGGTGGTGGCTAGTCCTATTTATAGAGGCCCTGGTCCTCTTCCCAAATATTAGGCGGGAAGGGATCCCACAACGGCCAATTTGAAGGGGGACAGCTAGTACAAGCTATCCTGACAAAAGGTGGTCTTCGCCTGCCAAAGGCTCTGGTCGTGACGCCGTCGTGGGCTCCGCGATGACCTCCGTCCTGCCGTCCTGCTAGTCTTGGTCTCGTTGCACCGATATGGAAACCTTTGCCTGAGGCCTCGGGACTCCTCACCCGCGCTTGCTCCTTTAGCACCAAAGAGGAAACAGGTACTCTGTGCCCGCTGGCGCCCGCCTGGCGCCAGCCTGACCTTGGTCGTCATGGCTCACGTCACTGGAACCTCGTGAGGCGCCCCTTGCCTTGATCTCTCCGCTCCTAGTGAGCCAGCCTAGGGAGGCTGCCCCTGAGGAGGTCTTGTGTCGTCCGCCTCGCGAGGCTTGGCCCCTCGCGACGATCTTGAGTGTTTGCTGGTGAAGATGGGTCATACCAGGCCGCTGGTGGAGCCACGCCGTAGGCCGCAGGCAGGCAAGTATGGGGACCCCCGTTCCCAGAACGCCGACAGCGACGGGACGACCCGCCATTGTCCTCGACCACGGGGAGCCACAGCGGGGGTCGCGTCGTGCTTGCGAGGGCGACCACGCCCCCTCTTGGGCGGAGGAGAGCCGGGCCCCTCTTGGCGAGCCTTCCCCTTCTCCGCGGCCGAGAACCTCTTCGTCGGCGCCATGGGTGTCGCTGCTAGCAGTGAAACACGGAGCAAGGAAGAAGAAGCAAGCGGAACGGAGGAAGAGATGGGCAACGGGGGCTCCGCCCCCTCCCCATTTATAGCGGGAGGAGGCCAACCGCCGGCCTCCACGATCGCAGGTAATGATGGCTTTTCTGCATGCACCAGGGACTCGTCAAGTCGGGCAGTTGCCGAGGCAGCATGGGGAAGCGGAGACGCCCACGTCCCATCAGTCGCCACGCGTCGATCAAGGCCGCAGGCGGTTGGGGCCCGCGGCGCTCCGCACTTGCCCCTTGGCTTCGCCTCGAAGCCAAGTCCGAGCGCGCCTTGGGCCCGGGGGCTACTGTCGGTGTTCTGGGAACGGGGGTCCACAGACTTGCCTGCCTGCGGCCCACGGCGTGGCTCCACTAGCGGCCTGGTACGACCCCTCTTCATCGGCAAACACCCAAGACCCTCGCGAGGGGCCAAGCCTCGTGAGGCGGGAGACACAAGACCTCCTTAGGGGCAGCCTCACTAGGCTGGCTCGCGAGGAGCGGAGAGATCAAGGCAAGGGGCACCTCCCGAGGTTCCCGTGACGTGAGCCATGACGACCAAGGCCAGGCGGGCGCCAGCGGGCGCAGAGTACTGGTTTCCTCTTTGGTGCTAAAGGAGCAGGCGCATGCGAGGAGTCCCGAGGCATCAGGCAAAGGTTTCCATATCGGTGCAACGAGACCAAGACCAGCAGGACGGCAGGACGGAGGTCACCGCGGAGCCCACGACGGCGTCACCACCAGAGCCTTTGGCAGGCGAAGACCACCTTTTGTCAGGATAGCTTGTACTAGCCGTCCCCCTTTAAATTGGCCGTTGTGGGATCCCTTCCCGCCTGATATTTGGGAAGAGGACCCGAGCCTCTATAAATAGGACTAGCCACCACCGTGGAGAGGGAGAACAGATTCGGCCCAGACGATCATTCAGATCATCCTCAACCACACAAGCTCACCGAGCTCAAGAACACCTCTCCTCAGGAGGTAGTTCTTCCCTTGTACTTGTTCATCCCAGCCTACAAGGCAATCCACCACACTACACTGGAGTACGGTATTACACCACATCGGTGGCCCGAACCAGTATAAACTCTTGTGTCCCTTGTTCATCGAGTTCGGCGAGCTCAGCTTTGAGATCGTGGTGAGTGTGTGAGCTTGGGGGAGAGAGATCTTCGTGCGCACCCCAGAGTTCGAACCTCAAGGGTTTTGCCGGAACCCGTAATCCGACAAAATAAACGACGAAATGTTACCCACTCGTAGTCTCGTGCATAGCGTCTTAGGCAAACGAGGGGTTTCCACGCCTCCTACCGACGCCACTGCCTATATGTCTCGTCTTCCATGGTCTTAGAGGCGCAATGAATCATGACAAAGGTTGGCAGGAGGGCTCCTACTTCGTTTTTAGATGCTTTATTGAATATTTATAGGGCTTGTTCCTGTTTAGGAAGACAAGGCGATGAAGACTCCCTGAAGATGAAATAAAGTTCTTTCTGCCTAGCCCATGTTCCTGCTGTGTGTCTAACGTTGTCGGAGGGCGTGTGTAGGTGTCTCTTCGGCAAACCTTTACATGATTTGGTCGGTGTTGTTTGTGGTGGACCAGCTTGGATCCAATCTTCATTCGTATGTGTAAAAATGTGTTACGGGTTGGATCCTTCTAATCTACGCTCATTTTCATCATCGACGATTGTTGTTCTAGTGCATGGTTCTTTAGGACTTCAGCACGATGATTTTCCGATTGTCTATTATAAAAGGTTTGTTCGGTTCCGGTGAAAGAGCGGTGCACCTAGTTGCCCCTAAGTAGTCTACAAATTTGGATGTAATTTGTGTTACTTTTGGTGTTCGATGGATAGGTCGATTTTCTTCTTAAAAAAATCCAAACAAATAAGCTCCTTGTTTTTTCAAGTCACTACTCCCGGGGAGTTTTTTCTAACCCTTTCCGCCCTCCCCGGTTTTCCCTCCCGTCGGCGCCGCTCTGCTCCTCTGTGGCTGATGCTGTCACGATGGATCCCTGCCGCCGGGCGCCAGCGGGGGCTGCTGGCCAGGCTGGGCTCACGCGCTTATTCCTACGGGAGGGTGTTCGACGCAGCGGCCCGGGACGGCGAACTTCGGGTGTTCGTTGTCGCCGGTGAGGTCTCCGGCGATTCGCTCGCTTCGCGCCTCATGGCGTCCCTCAGGAAGCTCTCCCCTGTTCCCGTTCGTTTTGCTGGCGTTGGCGGGTGTGGTTTAACCCCATTTTTGGTTCAGTTATCTGTGCTATTATAGTATTTTTCAGTCTCAGTTTGAGCATTTTTTTCTGATGAAATGCCCCAGTTTGAACATTTGATAAATACTACTCCCTCCGTTCGGAATTACTCGTCCAAGAAATGAATGTATCTAGATGTATTTTAGTTGTAGATACATCCATTTTTATCCATTTTTGTGACAAGTAATTCTGAACGGAGGGAGTACTTAGCTCTGAAACCACCTAATCACTTCATGCACTTTAAGCTTTATATTTGCCATTTGATGTCAATGTTTTTTTTTTCAATGAATGTTCATTTGTGCATGGTACTCGTATAGATCTTCGTTACACAGAAATGCTTCATACAGTCAAGGTATTTTGGACTTGAAAGAAACTTGGAGAGGGGTTTAGTTCTGGATTGCTTATTTGTTCTGTTCCGGAAGTGTTTACATGTTCAGATTATGTACTGTACATAGACTAGGCTCCATTTGTAGTTATGTGCACGCTTAAACATCAAATTTGTGGGGATGGAGAGGGAAGTGTGTTCCAGTGGATATTTTGTTCGGTGTCCAATTTTTAGTCAAGTGACAGAATGAGGGAAATTTTTATTTGTTAATTCTTGTTATGCTAGTTTGTGATTCTCTTCTAGGCAGTAGGTTCATCAGGTTCTTAAAGAAACAAGGACGAGTTCCTTCACTTTCTGGATTCAAGTCAGTCTTCAATATTGGAGATGATGTAGAGGAACAGAAAGAAAATTGAAAAGACAACAGTTCTCTTGATACATTGTTTCCTTCTCTTCCATAGGGGAGCGTGAATAAGGAAGATTGGATGTGAATACAGGAAACATAACATTAGGGTTGCTTTATTTATTACTACCTCTGTAACTTAATATAAGACGTTTTTTGACTCTACGACAGTGTAAAAACCCGTCTTATATTTTTTTTTACGGAGGGAGTATTATGTTTTTTATCTTCACCAGAAGAAAACAAAATGGAGGGTCAACTGCCATGTCGTGGAGTTGTCAGTCATCGCCGTCATACAGTTATGATTGATCTCCTTGATGTATGCACATACTTCCTGCTCAAATGCCGTTGGTTGATGTTTGCAGTCAGGAGTTCCTTTGTGTTCCCTCTGTTTGGATGCAAAGTGAGTTCATTTTCATGTGTGTGCTCAACATATCCATGCATTAATTAGTTCAGCATTGTTATAGCGTCATTTTACTTTCCATATGCACGCTTTGATCCAAGTCCAGTTCAAGCTGGATCGCATCATGTTGCAACTTTGATCTTTCATTTTTTTACTCACTAAACAGAATTTTCTCAATGCAGGGAATTAATGTGCAAGGAAGGGTTGCAATCACTTTTTCCCATGGAAGAAATTGCCATAATGGGTTTGTGGGAACTGCTGCCACACATATATAACGTCAAGGTGCATCTCTGGTGTGTCTTGTGCTTTGCTTTCTGTTTGTGTTCACTTGATGTATACTCGTTTTTATGTTGCAGAGGAAGATCAAGGATACTTTAGATGCTGCTATATTATTTCGGCCTCATGCTGTAGTTACTGTTGATTCAAAGGGGTTTTCGTTTCGCCTATTGCAGCAATTAAAATGTAAGGCTTTAAGTGGAATCATTTTTACCATACCACAATTTCATTCAAATAACTAAATTTACATTTATTTTTCCATGAGCAAAGATGGTAAGATTTTTCTTTTGTCTAGGTAGGTACAACCAAAAAGTTGATAGCCCTCTACATGTCCATTATGTTGCACCATCATTCTGGGCCTGGAAAGGTGGTGAAAGCAGGCTCTCAAAGTTGCATAATTTTGTGGATCATATGTTATGTATCCTTCCTTTTGAGGACGAAATTTGCAGATTACATGGGTTGCCTGCTACATATGTGGGCCATCCCTTATTGGATGATGCTGCTGGCTTAAATGTGGCAGGGACTTCGCTTCAACATAAAAATGTGGTAGGGAATTGTGCGGCTTCATTAGTATCTGTTGCATAATGACCTTCTCCTTTGTTGACCATAGAATTATAGTCAAGGCGAGATCTCATCAAAAAATTGAAGTTCATTGGCTGTTGTCATTGATGGATAATAAGGCCTATCTCCTTTGTTGAGAAAGGTGGCTCATATCCATTAGGACATGGAATGTGCATCTAAAGATTCCTATACTATTCCTGCCTAAACCTGGGTGTGGCCATAGAAATCCAAGGAGCTAAATCTCATCCAAAGCTAGGTAGAAGCAAGGGTTAGGGACTAGATTATACTTAGCACTATATTATTGTATAAGAAATGGATCTGAGGATCATGATCCTAAAAGGTTCAAGTGGGTTGTGAGAGAGCGGCATTCCCTTGTTTTCTTCTGAGATTGTGCAATGCTAAGAATAATGTTGACATGGAATGTTGTCTTGTCTTCTAGAAGTGACTAACCGGTTTCAAACTGCATTGCTGATATCATGTAAATGAATTGTTAAGACTAGTACTTTTGAATTTTGTATATCTGTTTGATATCTGGGACCACCAACTTTACTCACAATATAGTTGTTTATGTCTTCAAATTTCATAGGACTCAGAATTATCTCCTGACATGTCCATGCGTCAACGAAGTGGTGAAGCTTTTAGCCTGGAGCATGGGTTGTCTTCAGGTAATTAAATGTGTCATTCTTTGTGCCTTCTTGGATTCTTCTTGTGCACAAATACTAGATCGTTATGCCAATTATTATATCCCTTTTTGTGTTTTTCCTTCTTATATATATATCAGATTGGTGAATTGTAATGTGTTAACTTTGTAATTGATGCATTTTATGAATTATCATCAAGGAAATATACAAACATGTAAGTTAGGAAAATTCAGTTGCCAATAACTACTGGGAGGGCATGCTGTTTTCTGAATTTCATAGGAAACTAATACTACTGTTTTCCGAAAACTAACATGACGGTTGATGTATGTTAATGGTGCAACTTCAGATCTACAGATCGCTGTGGCAGTTTATTAACTTCCATTCAAATGTAGGCATGCTCGCACACTATCAATCCTCAAGGCTCAGTTTGTGATTGCTGAACTGTGATGTGCTTAACTTATTTTATAATCTGCTGGGAAAGATAGCCACATAAACAGGAAAAAGTGGTTACCGAAATTGTAAAGTAGACAAAAGCTGGTTGAAGAAACTATTATCATAATTGGCAGCAATGACAAACGCAACCTGAGTACCAACTGCCAGATGATTCATTACATAGTCAAATCTGTTTTACATGAGATGCAAAGGAGATGGCCAAATATTTTAGCACCTGCTTTTTCTTGTGATTTCATTTATATTAATTTTAACTGCAAATATCAATATGGTGAAACAAGGAACATAGCTAAAGCTGAAAAAGAACTATATAGAACTAGCCAACTGGGCCTCTTTAATTCGTAGGATTCTCAAAGTGCGGGAATAGGAAAACATAGGAATAGAGTGTCATGTCCTCTTGTATCCTACGGGATTGAGAGAAGTGTTTGATAGCACAGGAAAAACAATGGAATTCTACAAAGAGCTTTGAGTGGATGGAAAGTTTCCTTCAAAATGTAGTACAGATGAATCCTATGGAAAAAATCCTAAGGATTCCAATCCTACAAATCAAATGACCATCGTAGGAAAAATTCCTAAGGATTCAAATCCTTTAAAAATCCTATGAAATTCCTTTGTATCAAAGGAGCCCTAGGAGACAAATTAGACACTTGTATGGTCTACTATACCATCCATATATTATTAACATGATACACATTTATTTTTTGTTTTACACAATGGTAAAGCTGCTGCCTTTGTGACCATGAGGTCGCGGGTTCAAGTCCTGGAAACAGCCTCTTGCAGAAATGTAGGGAAAGGCTGCGTACTAAAGACCCAAAGTGGTTGGATCCTTCCCTGGACCCTGCGCAAGCGGGAGCTACATGCACCGGGCTGCCCTTTTTTACACAATGCAAGGCCATCAAAATTTCTGTCTGAATCATTAAATTTTTCTCGCCTAGAGTGCCGAGTAGCTAGAGTGCGCGTGTTGTTTGATCTTAATCCTGGTACTTGCTACCCAAGTCTAGTAATTGTTTGCTTCTCCTCTTAATGAAAAGAGGACAAACACTTGCTTGCACGTTCTCTAGGAAACATTTCTTGCCTTATCATATGCATCAGTAACAATTCATAGCAAGACATCATATCTGGATTTTGTGTTCTGGCATGATGCTAGTTTATTGACCGCTCTATAAATGATTGTTGTGTTATAAAAAGCATGTCTGTTTTCTAATGATAAATACTCCTTTGATAGATGCCACAATCTTAACCATGCTGCCTGGAAGCAGGATGCAGGAAGTAGCTCGTATGCTTCCAATCTTCTTTCGGACTGTGCAACATTTAAGTCACACTTTAAATGATCTGTCACTAGTCATCCCAGTTGCTCCACATCGGGATGTGAGGACCTATGTTGAAAATGTAGTTCGATCAGTGCCGTTTCCAGTGGTACTGATACCTGGGGGTTCACTAGAAAAAAGATATGGTGCATTCAATGTAAGCTCACTTCTTTTTCGAGTTAATGGCTTTATTTCTCTACCACCAAAT
The DNA here is from genome assembly GCF_002575655.3 of Aegilops tauschii subsp. strangulata. NCBI lineage: Eukaryota > Viridiplantae > Streptophyta > Magnoliopsida > Poales > Poaceae > Aegilops > Aegilops tauschii. The sequence goes on along the minus strand of NC_053037.3, from coordinate 410,802,770 downwards.
TCACTCTTTGGATATTGCCATTTTCGAATGTTGATATTTTCACTCATTTGACGGATGTGAAGACTGTAGCACCATACCTTGCTAACACACATATCATGTATTGCTGTTTGTTCCAAAAGGATTCATGTTACTACTGTCCCTTTACAGCTGTGCTGTGGCTATAACCCCAGACTATGATTGGTTAAGTTAGCATTAGCATTTTCATCTCATCTTATATAGGATCAAAATCTCTATGAAGAAAAATCTAGAACACTGTTGATTACTGTAGCCGCTGGATTGTCCCACGGGCCCACACATTATATTCCAGCCATGCTTTTATTCTTTTTTTCCCTAGGAAACGATTGTCTAATTATATTAAGATACAGTGTTGTCTGTCAACAGTTCTATTAGTTATACACAAATAGTGATTCTCTAAGTGTTCACTCTTTGTTTTTGAGACAGCATTTATTCCTTGGTTGGTAATGTTAAGGCTCCTCTGTTCAAACCAACCATTCCTTTGGTAGCGAAGTGTACTAACCCAATAGGGCTAGATTTGAAATTTATTAGACTTGATTGATTGTTAGTATGTGAAACTTATCGCGGCCAGAGTCTACTTTTCTAATATTCCTTTTTTTTGCAGGCTAGTAAAGCAGCATTATGTACTTCCGGAACAGCTGTCATGGAACTAATGCTAGCAAAGCTACCCTGTGTGGTGGCCTACCAAGCTCATTTCCTTACCGAGTGCTTCATCCACCTGAGAAAAAAGATAAACTTTATTTCTCTACCAAACATCCTTTTGGACTCTCCCATTGTGCCTGAGATCCTTTTTCGAGCGTGCACAGATAAAAATCTAGCTGCAAAACTAAGGTAATTTTCCTTCTTCTAATCTACACCTTATATTTCCGTAAGTACAAAGGTGGCTTCTAGTTATGCGAAACGACGTTCTCAATTAAGCATCAACATGATTGTGCTATATATTCATTTTAACCTGTTGGGCAATATTCCACCTGCATTTCTAACTGTGGATTGGACCTCATCATATGTCTATCTCATTTTGACTGGTCCAGCGAGGTTATCTTCAACGATGAAGTCCGTCAGCTGCAAGTTGGATCAGCTGAGCGAATGCTCCAGGTTCTCTACGAACCGATCAAGCGACAAGGCAATTTGTTCGCAGAGGAGTTGGGGGACTCGGGCTTGTCATCAGATGTCTACTCCCCCAGCACGATTGCAGCATTGACAGTGCTTTATACGGACAAACATCGGCGGATGGTGCACCGGAATTGAGCGGGCTTTCGCAGTGGTGGATGAATGTTTCATCTTCCAGAGTGCCAGGGCAGTCGCTACCGGCAGGGGACTGTATTGGCTGCAGTTGATGATTGATCATTGGAGGAGCAAAGCAAATGGTTGGGTAAACTTTTTCGGTGTGGACTGATGTAGAGTTCGTGTCAGCATCACAATATCGTTGTAGAAATTTCGAACGCATGTGCTCTGGTGGGTCAATTGTGTGTGGGCCTTGGTCATGGACAAATCCGGAGTGATGTTTGGCAGAGAAAACTCTTCCATGAGTGGAATTTTGTGGAGGGTGCATGGAGCATATGAGCTGGGGAAGAAGTAACTTAAAATATTTATATCCTGCAGCTTTTGTAACTGTAAGTCTGGCCATTTGCTAATTTGGTTCGTGCTGCTGCGCTTTTTAATGCGGTTTGAGCATCAAGTGTATCAAATGATCAAATATAGTCTGGGCTCTTGCTTCGTGCCAACTCTGGCCATAGAGGATCCTGGACAATGACGGAAGCACTGGTGGCGCCGTAGCCGGTGATCATGTCACGGCTGAGCTCATGTACGCTGCGGGCCATGGGGCCGCGAATCTTCAATGGAAAATATTTCGGAGTGGAATTTTTAGTTTTGGTCCCCAAGTTGCCATCGTCATCTACATCAATTTGGTGGCTTTATAGCCGATTTTTGTCTGCCAAGTGGGCGTGGTGCATTTTCATCGGTCTTCACGAGTTCACGTACTAATCATAGAACGCTAACCATCCGTGAAGGAATTTCAGGGCCTCCTTGATTCGTAGGATTTTGAAAACGTAGCAATAGGAGAAGCATAGGGTTGAAGTGACATGCCCACTTGAATTATATAGGATTAGCAATAAATGTTTGATGCCACAGGAAAAACAAAGAAATTATATAAAGAGGTTGGAGTGGATGTTAGATTTCCTATGAAATGTAGCACAAAAGAATCCATAGGAAAAATTCCTATAGAATCCAATCCTATAAATCAAAGAACAAACATAGGAAAAAATTCTAAGGATCTCAGTCCTCCAGAAATCCTATAAAATTCCTTTAAATCAAAGGAGCCGAGGAATCGTTCCAGATGAATACAAGGTTTGTCGAGGGAATCTGTCTTCTCATTACCGGTTCACACAGTTCTCCAGATTTCGTAAAATTTCAGACGAGACTGGTAGTAGTACTACTGTACAATTGATGATTGATATCTGTTGATAACCGTAGAGAGATCACCAAAATAGCACCTTCGCCCGAAGCTAGAGACGATACCCACGAAATGCAAATTGGTCCACCACAGACCACACCACGCATGAATGAACGGTTACAGAATGGGAATTCAATGTTTCGATGCCTAAACTAAGAAGCTAACAACACGCAGCTAAGAGAGAGAGGAACGATCGGCGAGAGAACGAACGCACGTAGCATTCACCTCGCCTCATTGGCGCCGCCGCGGCGCGCCTCGTGCGCCCCCACGGCCGGCGGGAAGTTGAGCAGCGCCTTGGCGCCGCGCAGGCGGAACGCGGCGCGGTCGTACGCGACGGCCGCCTCCTCGGCCGTGCCGAAGGTGCCGAGCCACAGGCGCGTGCCGGGCCGCGACGGGTCCCGGATCTCCGCCGCGTACTTGCCCCACGGCCGCCGCCTCACCCCGCGGTAGTGCGGGCGCTCCGCGGCCCTCCCGGCCGCGCATGCCCCGCCGCCCTCGATCGCGTCGGCGCCAGCGGCGGCAATGGCCGTCGCCGTCTTCGTCGGGGGAGAGGAGGACGAGGAGGGCGAGGCGGCGGCCACGGCGGAGGCCTCGCGGAGGACGTCGAAGAGGAGCATGTCGAGGGAGTCGTTCTCGTTGAGCGGGAGGTAGGCGGCGGCACCGCCCAGCGAGAGGGACGTGTCCATGCCCATGCCCGTGCCCACCCGCGCAGGCGGAGCGCGCGCGCCGGGCGCGGCGAGGTGGTCGGCGCCGAGCGAGAGAGGCATGCCTGCGCGCGGGTGGGGCGTGCGGTGGGGGTTTAGCTTGCTGCGCACACCGGGGAGAGGTATATGTTGCTATTTACAGCAGCCCGGAGAAGGCGTCTCTGGCAAGACACTGGTTTTCTGGGGGAGCATTGACGAGGTGGAGACCGAGACCGCGTGGGCGCTCTGTGCGCCGCAGGCGTCACGATTCTTGGGGAGGAAGGCAAGGCAGGCAGAGGAGGACAAAGAGAAACAAGGGAGTGTAGCGGACCCGTGGTGGGATTTGTCAAGCGACGAGCGTAGATCCGTGACACAGATCGTCGTCGGAGCGCCACGCCATGGGACGGACGAGCAGCCAGGGGCCCCGGCGGGAAGAGTCGCGGTCGTGTGAGCCAGTGTTGTTCTCGAAGGGACTGACGGGCAGGGCAAAGGTTCTGGACTGGTTGAGTTGTTTTGCCTGCTCCGGCAACGATCGGTCAAGGCGTGTGCGCCCTTTTTCATTTTGGCAATGTGCGTGTTTTGTTTTGGGCGAGTGCTAGGAATCAGACTACTGATATTTAGCTTTCTATATCAGACTCCTAGTCCACCGTTACATTGATGCAGCCTGGACCGTGTGATTGAAGAGGTGGACCTAGGTAGTTAGTTAGTTTGCATGCTGCACTAATTACGATTTGTTTCCCATCAACTGCTCCTCAGAAATCACGCTAGACCTACATCACATCACTTTAGCCGTAACCTCCTCCTTTCTGCTTCATCCGTACGTGCTTTGAAATCTGCACTAAACTAGGAGAAACTAGTCCATCTGATGCATGCTGTTGGCCAGTTTTTTGTGACTGGGAAGCAGATACATTTATTTTGCTTCTATTTCCTAGCACTTGAACAATTCAATTCATTTTGCTTCTATTTCCTAGCGAATTTGCTTCCACATCAACAGTAGATTGTTTCATTCCATTGAGGTTTTTATCCATCGCGACCATTTATTCAATTTGTTTAGACTATAGGAAATTTTGCTTCAAATTACCATACATAAGCTCAAAAAAGAGCCTCCTCCTCCAAGAAAAGCTGGGGTTCGTGCCTCTCGCCGGCTCCGTCGCAGGTCCGCCTCGTCTCCGGTGGCCCTAGGGCCATGGGGGCGCAGTGGATCCTAGCAAGGGCCGGCGGGAGGGCTCCGTTGTTAGTCGTTCCTTTGAGATTTGTTAGGGTTTGTGTCCTATTCAGGAAGGCGAGACGGCGGTGGCTCCCTGAAGATGGAATAAAGGTCTCCCCGCCTAGTCCCCGTTCCAGTGGTGCGTCTAGCATCGTTGGTGGGCGTGTGGAGGTGTGCCTCCGACGGATCTATCATCGATGGATTTGCTTGGATCTGGTTGTGGTTCTTCTATATTCGTATGTCTTCAGGTTGGATCCTTCCGATCTACGTTATTCTTCATCGATGGCGGTTGCTGCTCTGGTACGCTGGTCCTATGGGGCCTTAGCACGACGACTTCCCGACTGTCTACTACAACAAGTTGTGCCCGACTCCGGTGACGGAGGGGTGATGATGGCGGCGCGCCTTCGGCTCGCTTCAGTGCTTGTAGTCGTCGCTAGGTGGTCTACGAATCTGGATGTAATTTTATTATTTCTGGTATTCGTTGTACTTTCATGATTGAAGATGAATAGATCGAAAGTTTTCTCGCAAAAAAAAGACACCAGTGCAACAATAAAATGCTTCCAACAATACAAATATATGATTCCATCAAACACCTTTTTTTACCATTGTTATTACTGCCGGTTTTGAAGATATTAAATTGAGACTTTGCTTTCAAAGAATTCGGTATTTGCGTCCAAAGGAATGGGAATTTGCTTCCTAAAAAAAATGGTATTTGCTTCCTTAATATTTGGTATTTGCGTCCAAAGAAATGGGAATTTGCTTCCTAAAAATTTGGTATTTGCGGCCGAAGAAATGGGAATTCGCTTCCAAAGAATTCCAAACTTGCATAAAAAATGAGAATTTGCTTCCATATACAACAAAAAATAAGGACGCCGATAACTGCCACACGTGTGGCATCTAGGGGTATCTGCAGCACGCCCCGTGTGGCATCGACACAGGCCTGCTCGCACGAGCACGTCCGGCGCTCCCCGCCACAGCCCGCACGTTCGGTGTGCGGCGCGATCGCCCGCATGAGCACGTCCGGGTGAGCGACCACGCGGCCCGCACGACCTGTCTCGGCCGTCGCCCCTCCCCGCCTGCGAGCCACACGCCCCGCGTGGCAGTAACCACGCGGCCCGCCGCGATTTCCATGGTCTGGACCCTCTTCCATGTCCGTGTAACTGCATTTGCCATGTCGCTGAACTACAGTTGCCATGTCGGACAACTACAGTTGCCATGGTTGTTCAACTGCAGTTGCCATCTCAAGTCAAGTGCCGGATGCCATTTTTGGGCAACTGCAGTTGTTGCCATGTATGGTCTGGTTTACTACAGTTGTCATGATTTGAAAACTTTAGGAGTTGCCACCTACTAACACTAGACAGTTGCCATGTAGCACTACAAAACATGGCAAAAAACATGTCCGGGTAAAGAGAGAGTTGCCATCTGTTTACAAGCACACTAGGGCAGTTGCCATGTACCCTGCAAAAACACATGACAACTGATAGCTTTTGGTGTGTGGGAAAGGAGACGGGCATGTGGGCTACGGTGGTATCTTTAGGAGTTGCCACCTACTAACATTAGACAGTTGCCATGTAGCTCTACAAAACAGACGTGGCAACAATAACACGTTCGGGTAAAAGAGAGTTGCCATCTGCTTACAATCACGAATAGGGCAGTTGCCATGTAACCTGCAAAAAACATGGCAAATGACAACTTGGGTGTGGGAGAGTGGGAAAATGGGCAGTCGTGGGAGATGGGGACAGAAGTCGTGCGGGGCGTGCGGGCGCGACGGCAGTTCCACCGCACGCCCCGAGTCGCAACAGCTGACCTCGGAGGGAAAACAGCGTGCGAGCGAACTCCCTCACATGCCACACACGCGAGTTGTCCTGCGTGGCACACAAAATCAGCCCTCTCGTGCCAAGATTCGTGCAAAAGGCACTGGATGGCGATCGAGGCGTGTGAGTGAGTTGGCTAACGCCCACACGTGTGGGCGTTAGTGTTTTCGAAAAATAATGCATGTGACCAGGTTTTGCATCTCCTGGCACAATGATGCCATGCTTCCAAAGATATATATTTTGCTTATAAATCATTATATGATAATATTTTCATAATCAGAGAATTGCTTCCATACAAACATATATTTATTTCAATCAAAAAGGAAGAACATATAATTTAAACATGGAGATATGTCTCCGCGATTGAGAACATTTGTGAGAATTTGCTTCCATGGTGATCATGAAGCGCTGCACCATCGGCAGAGACACGATCTGCAAGCATAAGTGCAGCGCACCGTGGCCTTGTGGAAAGACGTTTTGCATCTTACATTCTTACTACCTTCTTGTGTGCTTCCTGCAATCCGAGACATAATCATGCGTCGGAGTTGACAAAATTGGATTAACAAATCCTAGGGCAATCGAGAAGAACTCTACAATGCTTAAAATAATGAAATGTCCCAATGGAGAAAAGAACGATACAAACTATGCCTCCTTCATCATTCATGATGAATTAATGATACGTGCAATCCAGTTTCAAACTAGTGCATCAATCGGGACTCACATGTGCTTCATCCTCGTCGCCTACCTGTACATGCAATGCTGAGTTGCAATGCCGCTCGGTAATCCACCCTCCTCTCTCCTGCATGGCGTGAAAGACTATCCTACTTGGCCTCGTTTCCAAACTACGATGGCGCTCAGGCGAGGTGGATCAAAGGCCAAAACTGCAGGTAGAACCGGGTCCAATCCTGGCGGAATTAAGCACGGCGACGAAGGAGGTTACGAGCTTGTCGGTGAGCAGGTGGTGGGTCAGTCCCCGCGTGGCCGCCGGACAAGATGGTGCAACGACGAGGTGGAACGGAGGTCATAGATGTGCGGGTCAGAAACTCGTGCTGGGGCGCTGGGCGATAGATGAGTAGCGGTGACGAGCATGGCGAGATCCCTGATGTGTGCGGGATGGACAGGAAAGATGGAGAGAGTTAATTCAGGGAGAGATTAAAGGGTGTGGGCCAAAAAATCTGGTGGTTAATATCAGGCTTGATTTAGGGGCATCTCTCAGCCGTGAGATCAAATACAAATTAACGTTGTCCGATGAGTCTGACGAATGATTCTCATCAGACTTCTGTAGAGAAGTGTTTCCCTTTTGTTTTTGTGTAGTGAGGGCGTGTGTACCCGGCTAGCATCTTTTTAAGGTGGAGGCTGGAGGGTGTATTTTTCGTCCTGAACTATTATTTTGAAAGTATATAAATGGTTCTTCAACTTTAAACGAACAAACCTTGGTATACCAACTTATCAAACTGAATATCCCCGTTTTTTTGGCAAGCAAGCCAAGGCAAGCCTGAAACCTGCTCAACGCTGGGAGGGAACCGGATCCTCTAACTTAGAGAAGGAATGTCACGGTGCTACAGTGCTTGTCTGTAAAATGAAGAAAGAAAGTTAGAAACTGTTAACATGTTGTTTATTATTGATATTTATTATAGATATAAATAATCTAAAATTAATTTTATTTCACCATCAATTTATTTATATGTAATTACTGTAAATGTACATGGTAGATTTGTAATTTGTAAATTAATTTATGTCATTTTAGCATTAATCATATGGATTGAAAGAAGGCAAGTTAGAGTATTGTACCTTCTCTAACATCCCTTATGTATGTTAGAGGATCTAGTTTCCACTGGGAGCCCCCTCCACTGGATGTCCTGAAGATTAACATTGATGGTAGCTTTGTGGCTGATCTCAAGAGAGGAGGTTGGGGCTTTGTGATAAGAGACGTACAGGGAGAAGTAATGGGTTCGGGGTAAGATGCAATGGCGGAGTAATGTTGATGTCTCAGGGGGCAGTGCCCCCCCCCAAAAAACTTTGAAATATTTGTGAGGAAGTTTTTTCTAAGGAGGCATCCATTTAGAGAAAAATAGTTCCTGGCTCCCTCAGATTTCATGATTTGACTTTAGCCCCCCTGAACCTTTTGCCTAGCTCCGCCACTGGTAAGATGGACCATGTTCAAGACAGTTTGCAAGCGGAGGCAGTGTGTCATGTCCGATCTAGGATTACTTTCTCAGATTTGAGTAGAAGGGGAAAACCAGAGGAGGAAAGGAACACTTGCTTTCCTTGGCAAACAACCGGTGCTCTCTCAAGATTTCCAACACTTGTCTTAAATGTTCTATGTGAGATTCCAAATCTTCACTGAAAACTAGGATATCATCCATGAAAATCAACACACATCTTCTTGTAAACTTGGCAAATATTGCATTCATAAGGCACTGAAAGGTTGCTGGAGCATTTGTAAGACCAAAGGGCATCACCCTAAACTGAAATTGACCATGATGAGTCTTAAATGTTGTTTTAGCCTCATCCTCTTCCACCATTCTAATTTGATGATATCCTTCTCTAAGATCCAGTTTGGAAAACCATTTGGCACCTGCAAGTTCATCCAGTAGCTCATCGACCACATGCATAGGAAATTTGCTTTTGACTGTCAACATATTCAATTTTCTATAATCCACACAAAACCTCCATGTTCCATCCTTCTTCTTGACCAGCAACACAGGAGAAGCAAAAGGAGACATACTAGGTTGTACTAGTCCAACTTCAATCATTTCAGACACCTGCTTTTCAATTTCATCCCTTTGCAAAGGAGAGTATCTATATGGTCTAGAATTCACCGGAACACAATCAGGTAAAAGCGAAATGGCATGATCAAATGCTCTATGTGGTGGCAACTGTTGTGGTTTTTGGAACACATCACCATATTCAGTTAGAAGCTGTTGAATACCTTTAGGTATAGTTTGAACAGATATACCCGCCTCCGGGGCTAATACAGCTGTAGCCCAAACATCATTTCCTTTAAGACACTCTTCAAATTGTTCTGCAATGAGTTCTTTAATCTGTGTGACAAGAAGATGCAATGGCGGATTAATGTTGATGTCTGAGGGGGCAGTGCCCACCCCAAACTTTGATATATTTGTGAGGAAGTTTTTTCTAAGGAGGCATCCATTCAGAGAAAAATAGTTTCTGGCCCCCTCAGATTTCAATGATTTTCCTTTAGGCCCCCTGAACCTTTTGCCTAGCTCCGCCACTTGTAAGATGGACCATGTTCAAGATAGGTGGCAAGCAGAGGCAGTGTGTCATGTCCAATCTAGGATTACGTTCTCAGATTGAGTACAAGGGGAAAACCAGAGGAGGAAAGAAACACTTTCTTTCCTTGGCAAACAACTGGTGCTCTCTCAAGATTTCCAACAATTGTCTTAAATGTTCTATGTGAGATTCCAAATCTTCACTGAAAACTAGGATATCATCCATAAATATCAACACACATCTTCTTGTAAACTTGGCAAATATTGCATTCATAGGGCACTGAAAGGTTGCTGGAGCATTTGTAAGACCAAAGGGCATCACCCTAAACTGAAATTGACCATGATGAGTCTTAAATGTTGTTTTAGCCTCATCCTCTTCCACCATTCTAGTTTTATGATATCCTTCTCTAAGATCTAGTTTGGAAAACCATTTGGCACCTGCAACTTCATCCAGTAGCTCATCGACCACATGCATAGGAAATTTGCTTTTGACTGTCAACAGATTCAATTTTCTATAATCCACACAAAACCTCCATGTTCCATCCTTCTTCTTGACCGGCAGCACGAGAGAAGCAAAAGGAGATATACTAGGCTGTACTAGTCCAGCTTCAATCATATCAGCCACCTGCTTCTCAATTTCATCCTTTTGCGAAGGAGAGTATCTATATGGTCTAGAATTCACTGGAACACAATCGGGTAAAAGGGAAATGGCATGATCAAATGCTCTATGTGGTGGCAACTGTTGTGGTTTTTGGAACACATCACCATATTCAGTTAGAAGCTGTTGAATACCTTCAGGTGTAGTTTGAATAGATATACCCACCTCCGGGGCTAATACAGTTGTAGCCCAAACATCATTTCCTTTAAGACACTTTTCAAATTGTTCTGTAGTGAGTTCTTTAATTTGTGTGACAGGTTTATCTTGCATGCCTTGTAAAGTAATCACCTGGTCCGGATGTTGGAACTGGATCCATTTTTGTTCCCAATGACAGGTCATAGGACCCCACTGCTCCAGCCAATCCATGCCCAAAATGGTGTCATAGCCTCCCAAGGGACAACCTTCATGTCAGTAGTGAATGTATGACCCTGAATCCACCATTTGAGCCCCTCGACTTCTTGCTCACACTACATGAACTCACCATTTGCCACTTTCACTTTCAAAGGGGCAGGAAGTGGAGTAGTAGTACACTGTAGCCTATCCACTAACTGTTGGTCAATGAAAGTATGTGAACTGCCAGAGTCCACTAACAGGAGCATGACTTTATTGTCCACCATGACTCTTAATCTAATTGTCTTGGGATTTTGTGAACCAGACAGAGCATTAACAGACAGAAATGCAGTAGCTCGGCTGCATATTCTTCCACAGCCAGGGCGTCCAACATAGCATCTTCCAAATACACTCGGTCCTTTGTACTGATAGCAGCTGCCTTGGCCTGCACTTCATTTTTTGCACAAGTGTCCTGCACCAATGCATATTCGGACGCTGTGTTGACTGACAAGAGTAACTGAATTTCCACGGCAGAACGGATTTCTTCCTTCAGTCCTAAAACAAACTGAGTTACCAGCAGCGTTTCACTCATAGCCCCATCATACAGCCATACTTGGTACACCAACTGGTTGAAATTATTGTGGTATTCTTGTACTGATCCCACCTGTGTCAGCACTAGCAAATCCTGAAGGAAATATGCCCTAGAGGCAATAATAAAGTTGTTATTTTATATTTCCTTATTCATGATAAATGTTTATTATTCATGCTAGAATTGTATTGATCGGAAACCTAAATACATGTGTGAATACATAGACAAACACTGTGTCCCTAGTGAGCCTCTACTTGACTAGCTTGTGTTGGGGAACGTAGCATGCAATTTCAAAAAATTTCCTACGATCACACAAGATCTATCTAGGAGATGCATAGCAACGAGAGGGGGAGAGTGTGTCCACGTACCCTCGTAGACCGAAAGCGGAAGCGTTAGCTTAACGCGGTTGATGTAGTCGAACATCTTCGCGATCCAACCGATCAAGCACCGAACGTACGACACCTCCGAGTTCTGCACACATTCAGCTCGATGACGTCCCTCGAACTCTTGATCCAGCAAATTTCGAGGGAGAGTTTCGTCAGCACGACGGCGTGATGATGGTGATGGTGGTGTGATCCGCGCAGGGCTTCGCCTAAGCACTACGACAATATGACCGGAGGAGTAAACTGTGGAGGGGGGCACCGCACACGGCTAAGAGAACAATTGATGTGTTTTGGGGTGCCCCCTGACCCAAATATAAAGGAGGAGAAGGGAGGAGGCCGGCCCTAGGGGGCGCGCCAAGTGTGGGGGAAACCCACTAGCACTCCTAGTCCTAGTCGGTTTCCCCCTTCTTTCTCATGGAGGGGAAAGGGGGGAGGAGAGGGAGAGGGGGAAGGAAGGGGGGGGGGCGCAGTGGCCCATTACTTTCCCCGGGGGGTTCCGGTAACCCCTCGGTACTCCGATAAATATCCGAAACGCTCCGTAACCATTCCAATGTCCAAATACTATCGTCCAATATGTCAATCTTTACCTCTCGTCCATTTCGAGACTCCTCGTCATGTCCGTGATCTCATCTGGGACTCTGAACAATCTTCGGTCACCAAAACACATAACTCATAATACAAATCATCATCGAACGTTAAGCGTGTGGACCCTACGGGTTCGAGAACTATGTAGATATGACCGAGACACATCTCCGATCAATAACCAATAGCGGAACCTGGATGCTCATATTTGTTCCTACATATTCTACGAAGATCTTTATCGGTCAAACCGCAATGACAACATACGTAATTCCCTTTGTCATCGGTATGTTACTTGCCCAAGATTCGATCGTCAGTATCCTCATACCTAGTTCAATCTCGTTACCGGCAAGTCTCTTTACTCATTCCGTAATGCATCATCCCGCAACTAACTCGTTAGTCACATTGCTTGCAAGGCTTATCATGATGTGCATTACCGAGAGGGCCCAGAGATACCTCTCCGATACTCGGAGTGACAAATCCTAATCTCGATCTATGCCAACCCAACAAACACCTTCGGAGATACCTGTAGAGCATCTTTATAATCACCCAGTTACATTGTGATGTTTGATAGCACACAAGGTATTCCTCGGTATCCGGGAGTTGCATAATCTCATAGTCAAAGGAATATGTATAAGTCATGAAGAAAGCAATAGCAATAAAACTTAACGATCATTATGCTAAGCTAACGGATGGGTCTTGTCCATCAAATGATGTGATCCCGTTCATCAAATGACAACACATGTCTATGGTTAGGAAACTTAACCATCTTTGATTAACGAGCTAGTCTAGTAGAGGCTTACTAGGGATACTATGTTTTGTCTATGTATCCACACATGTATCAAGTTTCCGGTTAATAAAATTCTAGCATGAATAATAAACATTTATCATGATATAAGGAAATATAAAATAACAACTTTATTATTGCCTCTAGGGCATATTTCCTTCAGTCTCCCACTTGCACTAGATCAATAATCTAGTTCACATCGCCATGTGATTTAACACTAATAGTTCACATCTTTATGTGATTAACACCCATAGTTCACATCGCCATGTGATCAACACCCAAAGGGTTTACTAGATTCAATAATCTAGTTCACATCGCTATGTGATTAACACCCAAAGGGTACTAAGGTGTGATCATGTTTTGCTTGTGAGAGAAGTTTAGTCAATGGGTCTGCCACATTCAGATCCGTATGTATTTTGCAAATTTCTATGTCTACAATGCTCTGCATAGAGCTACTCTAGCTAATTGCTCCCACTTTCAATATGTATCCAGATTGAGACTCAGAGTCATCCAGATCGGTGTCAAAGCTTGCATCGACGTAACTCTTTACGACGAATTCTTTATCACCTCCATAACCGAGAAATATCTCCTTAGTCTTCTAAGAATAATTTTGACCATTGTCCAGTGATCTACTCCTAGATTACTATTGTACCCCTGTGCCAAACTCATGGCAAGGTACACAATAGGTCTGGTATACAGCGTGGCATACTTTATAGAACCTATGGCTGAGGCATAGGGAATGACTTTCATTCTCTCTCTATCTTCTGCCGTGGTCGGGTTTTGAGTCTTACTCAACTTCATACCTTACAACTCAGGCAAGAACTCCTTATTTGACTGATCCATTTTGAACTCCTTCAAAATCTTATCAAGGTATGTACTCATCGAAAGTCTTATCAAGCGTCTTGATCTATCTCTATAGATCTTGATGTCCAATATGTAAGCAGCTTCACCGAGGTCTTTCTTTGAAAAACTCCTTTAAAACACTCCTTTATGCTTTCGAGAAAATTCTACATCATTTCCGATCAACAATATGTCATTCACATATACTTATTAGAAAGGTTGTAGTGCTCCCACTCACTTTCTTGTAAATACAGGCTTCTCCACAAGTCCGTATAAAACCATATGCTTTGATCACCTTATCAAAGCGTATATTCCAACTCCGAGATGCTTGCGCCAGTCCATAGATGGATCGCTGGAGTTTGCACACTTTGTTAGCACCTTTAGTATCGACGAAACCTTTTGGTTGCATCATATACAACTCTTCTTTAAGAAATCCATTAAGGAATGCAGTTTTGACATCCATTTGCCAGATTTCATAAAATGTGGCAATTGCTAACATGATTTGGACAGACTTAAGCATCACTACGAGTGCGAAAATCTCATCATAGTCAACACCTTGAACTTGTCAAAAACCTTTTTCGACAAGTCTAGCTTTGTAGATAGTAACACTACTATTAGCGTCTGTCTTCCTCTTGAAGATCCATTTATTCTCTATGGCTTGCCGATCATCGGGCAAGTCAACCAAAGTCCATACTTTGTTCTCATACATGGATCCTATCTCATATTTCATGGCCTCAAGCCATTTTGCAGAATCTGGGCTCATCATCGCTTCCTCATAGTTCGTAGGTTCATCATGGTCTAGTAACATGACTTCCAGAACAGGATTACCGTACCACTCTGGTGCGGAACGTGCTCTGGTTGACCTACGAGGTTCGGTAGTAACTTGATCTGAAGTTTCATGATCATTATCATTAGCTTCCTCTCTTGTTGGTGTAGGCATCACGGGAATGTTTTTCTGTGATGAGCTACTTTCCAATTCGAGAGAAGGTACAATTACCTCATCAAGTTCTACTTTCCTCCCACTCACTTCTTTCGAGAGAAACTCCTCTAGAAAGGATCCATTCTTAGCAACAAAGATCTTGCCTTTGGATCTGTGATAGAGGTGTACCCAACAGTTTCTTTTGGGTATCCTATGAAGACGCACTTCTCCGATCTGGGTTCGGGCTTATCACGCTGAAGCTTTTTTACATAAGCATTGCAGCCCCAAACTTTAAGAAACGACAACTTAGGTTTCTTGCCAAACCATAGTTCATACGGTGTCATCTCAATGGATTTAGATGGTGCCCTATTTAACGTGAATGCAGCTGTCTCTAATGCATAACCCCAAAGCGATAGTGGTAAATCGGTAAGAGACATCATAGATCGCACCATATCTAATAAAGTACGGTTATGACGTTCGGACACACCATTACACTGTGGTGTTCCAGGTGGCGTGAGTTGTGAAACTATTCCACATTGTTTTAAATGAAGGCCAAACTCGTAACTCAAATATTCGCCTCCGCAATCAGATCATAGAAACTTTATTTCCTTGTTACGATGATTCTCCACTTCACTCTGAAATTCTTTGAACTTTTCAAATGTTTCAGACTTGTGTTTCATTAAGTAGATATACCCATATCTGCTTAAATCATCTGTGAAGGTTAGAAATTGACGATACCCGCCGCGAGCCTCAACACTCATCGGACCGCATGCATCGGTATGTATTATTTCCAATAAGTTAGTGGCTCGCTCCATTGTTCCGGAGAACGGAGTCTTAGTCATCTTGCCCATGAGGCATGGTTTGCAAGCATCAAATGATTCATAATCAAGTGATTCCAAAAGTCCATCCGCATGGAGTTTCTTCATGCGCTTTACACCAATATGACCTAAACGGCAGTGCCACAAATATGTTGCACTATCATTATCAACTTTGCATCTTTTGGCATCAATATTATGAATATGTGTATCATTACGATCGAGATTCAATAAACCATTCACATTGGGTGTATGACCATAGAAGGTTTTATTCATGTAAATAGAACAACAATTATTCTCTGACTTAAATGAATAACCGTATTGCAATAAACATGATCAAATCATATTTTTGCTCAACGCAAACACCAAATAACATTTATTTAGGTTCAACACTAATCCCGAAGGTAGAGGGAGAATGCGATGGTGATCTTATCAACCTTGGAATCACTTTCAACACACATCATCACCTTGCCCGTAACTAGTCTCTGTTCATTTTGCAACTCCTGTTTCGAGTTACTACTCTTAGCAACTGAACCAGTATCAAATAGCGAGGGTTCTATAAACACTAGTAAAGTACACATCAATGACATGTATATCAAATATACCTTTGTTCACTTTGCCATCCTTCTTATCCGCCAAGTATCTAGGGCAGTTCCACTTCCAGTGACCATTTCCTTTATAGTAGAAGCACTCAGTTTCAGGCTTGGGTCTAGCTTTGGGCTTCTTCATGGGAGTGGCAACTTGCTTGCCATTCTTCTTGAAGTTCCCTTTCTTTCCCTTGCCCTTTTTCTTAAAACTAGTGGTCTTGTTAATCATCAACACTTGATGTTCTTTCTTGATTTCTACCTTCGCCGATTTCAGCATCGCGTATAGCTCGGGAATCATTTTTGTCATCCCTTGCAAATTATAGTTCATCACAAAGTTCTAGTAGCTTCGTGATAGTGACTAGAGAATTCTGTCAATCACTATCTTATCTGGAAGATTAACTCCCACTTGATTCAAGCGATTGTAGTACCCAGACATTCTGAGTACATGCTCACTGGCTGAGCTATGCTCCTCCATCTTGTAGGAAAAGTACTTGTCAGAGGTCTCACACCTCTCGACACGGGCATGAGTCTGAAATACAATTTTAACTCTTGGAACATATCATATGCTCCGTGGCGTTTCAAAACATTTTTGAAGTCCCGGTTCTAAGCCGTAAAGCATGGTGCACTAAACTATCAGGTAGTCATCATACCGAGCTTGCAAAATGTTCATAACGTTTGCATCTGCTCCTTCAATAGTAGGTAAATTTTTAACATCCTCAGCTTTAATACCTTTTTCCTCCATAGATTTCTTTGCCTCTTGCATATCTTCAGGACTGAGATATAATATACCCCTCTTCTTCAGAGTGGGTTTAGGCGGTTGTTCACGAAGAGTCCAATCATCATAATTTTTCAATATATTATTCAATAATTCTTCAGCTTGCCCAACAGTTCGTTCCCTGAAAACACAACCAGCACAAGTATCTAGGAAATCCCTAGAAGCATCGGTTAGTCCATTATAGAAGATATCAAGTATTTCATTTTTCTTAAGAGGATGATCAGGCAAAGCATTAAGTAACTGGCAAAGCCTCCCCCAAGCTTGTGGGAGACTCTCTTCTTTAGTTTGCACAAAGTTAAATATTTCCTGTAAGGCGGCTTGTTTCTTATGAGCAGGAAAATATTTCTCAAAGAAGTAATAGATCATATCCTGGGGACTATGCACACAACCAGGAGTAAGAGTATTGTTCCAATCTTTAGCATCACCCTTTAATGCGAACGGAAATAATTTGCGAATAAAATAATAACGAGTCTTCTCGTCATGAGTAAAAAGGGTGGCTATGTCATTCAACTTAGTAAGATGTGCCACAACAGTTTCAGTTTCATAACCATGGAAAGGATCAGATTCAACCAAAGTAATTAACTCTGGGTCGACAGAGAATTCATGAACCTTATCATCAATAAAGATAGGTGAGGTAGCAAACTTAGGATCATATTGCATTCTAGTATTCAGAGATTTTTCTTTGTACTTGCATAATAATTTCTCTAGATCATCTCTATCCTTACAAGCAAGAATATCTCTAGTTGTCTCCTCATTCATAACATAACCTTCCGGTACCTTAGGCAATTCATATCTAGGAAGGCTAGTTATAGCAGGTGTTTCAGGAGTATCAGTTTCAAGCTCATCATCAGATTCAACAACATCATGTTGTATTACTCTAGCAATTTGTTCATCAAGAAAGTCACCAAGTGGCACAACATCATCATCAAGCAAGGTACTAGCATCATCATAAGCATCATTCATAGTAGAAGTAGCATCATCAGTAACTTGCGACATATCAGGATTAATAGCATGTGGTGGTGTTGCAAGTTTACTTATAACAGAAGGTGAATCTAAAGCAGAACTGGATGGCAGTTCCTTACCTCCCCTCGTCTTAGAGGGATAAATCTTAGTCTTAGCATCCTTCAGATTCTTCATAGTGATAAATTGATAATAATCCCAAGTGACTCAACAAATATAGCTATGCTCCCCGACAACGGCGCCAGAAAAAGGTCATGATAACCCACAAGTATAGGGGATCGCAACAGTTTTCGAGGGTAGAGTATTCAACCCAAATTTATAGATTCGACACAAGGGGAGCCAAAGAATATTTGAAGGTATTAGCAGCTGAGTTGTCAATTCAACCACACCTAGAGGTTAATTATCTACAGCAAAGTGATCAGTAGCAAAGTAGTATGATAGTTTTGATAATAGTGATAGCAGCAATGGTAATGGTAACAATGATAGCAGTAATTTTGTAGCAAGTGCAACAGTAACAATAGCAGTAGTAACTTAGCAAGAAAATATATGATAAATTCGTAGGCATTGGATCGGTAATTTGCTGGATGATATTCATCATGTGACAGTCATAACCTAGGGCGATACGGCACTAGCTCCAGTTCATAAATATAATGTAGGCATGTATTCCATAAATAGTCATACGTGCTTACGGAAAGAACTTGCATGACATCTTTTGTCCTACCCTCCCGTGGCAGCGGGGTCCAATTGGAAACTAAGGGATATTAAGGCCTCCTTTTAATAGAGAATCGGAACAAAGCATTAACACACGGTGAATACATGAACTCCTCAAACTACGGTCATCACCGGGAGTGGTCCCGACTATTGTCACTCCGGGGTTGCCGGATCATAATACATAGTAGGTGACTATAACTTGCAAGATCGGATCTAGAACATGGATATAATGGTGATAACATAAATGGTTCAGATCCGAAATCATGGCACCCGGGCCCAAAGTGACAAGCATTAAGCATGGCAAAGTCATAGCAACATCAATCTCAGAACATAGTGGATACTAGGGATCAAGCCCTAATAAAACTAACTAGATTACATGATGAATCTCATCCAACTCCTCACCGGCCAGCGAGCCTACGAAGGAATTACTCACTCCCGATGGGGAGCATCATGGAATTGGCGATGGAGAAGGGTTGGTGATGATGAAGAACGAAGATCCCCCTCTCCGGAGCCCCAAACTGACTCCAGATCTGGCCTCCCGATGAAGAACAGGAGGTGACGGCGGCTCCGTCTCGTGGATCGCGATAATTCTTTCTCCCTGAGTTTTCTTCAAATATGCGATTTTATAGTATCAGTGTTGAGGTGTGTGGGGCCACCAGGTGGGGACAACCCACCTGGGCGCACCTGGGGGCAGGCGCGCCCTGGTGGGTTGTGCCCACCCAAGTGCCCCCCTCAAGTGACTCTTGGCTCCAGAAATTCTCTTTTATTGTATAAAAAATCCTCGCAAAGTTTCGTTCCATTCTGAGAACTTTTATTTCTGCACAAAAACAACACCATGGTAGTTCTGCTGAAAACAGCGTCAGTCCGGGGTTAGTTTCATTCAAATCATGCAAATTAGAGTCCAAAACAAGAGGAAAAGCTTTAGGAAATGTAGATACATTGTAGACGTATCAACTCCCCCAAGCTTAAACCTTTGCTTGTCCTCAAGCAATTCAGTTATAAACTGAAAGTGGAAAAGAAAAACTTTTACGAACTCTTTTGCTCTTGTTTGCATAAATAAGCTTAAACAACACCCAGGTTTTCAGCCAACATTATAACTAACCATACCGACAGTAACTCTTAAAAAATATATTAACTCATATCAATGACATAATCAACTAGCGAGCAATAATAAGATATCTCAAACAGCAACACGTTATCAAAACAACCATGATATAATATGATAATAGTGGTATCTCTCTAGCCCTTTCTAAGACCGCAAAACATAAATATAGAGCACCTCCAAAGTTCAAGCAGCGACTAAACATTGTAATTCATGGTAGAAAAGATTGAGTCATGATGCACCCAACATTAGCTACACACAATGCATCTGCATGACAATAGTGCTCTTAGGTTCTGGCGCTTATTTTAGAAGGTGATGACACAACATAAAAGTAAATAGATAGTCCCTTCGCAGAGGGAAGCAGTGATTTGCAGAGGTGTGAGAGCTCAAGTTTTGAAAACAAATGTAAATGATATTTTGAGATATGCACCCTTCTCATTTACTTCACGACTATCAGTTATCAATATCTTCCATGCTAAGCACGCTAGTGGCGGTTCACGAGCGATAAAAGTAAAGGTTTACTCCCCCTCCACCATCAATCACACTCCAAGGCTTGTCCGAAACAATGGGTGCCGTCCATACCAACAACAGTCCCGGGGGAGTTTTGTTTAATTATTTGCATTTTTTAGTTCGGGACTGGGAATCCCTATTACCGCCCTTTTCTCGTGCGATGGCAAGTGAATAAACACTCGACCTGAGAATAAACCGCTTAGCATGGAAGATACCGACCACCTCCTGTCGTTCCATGAACGATCCAGGGACACAAAAAGGATAATTATTTGAAGTTTTTAGAGGTGGCACATTCAAATTTACTTAGGACGGCAGGGTAATACCGCATATAGGTAGGTATGGTGGACTCATCTGGAATAACTTTGGTTCAAGGTTTTTGATGTACAAGCAGAATTCCCACTTAGTTCAGGCGAAGGCTAGATAATAGGTTGAGAAGTGGCCAGCTAGAGAGCAACAACGGTCATGAACATGCATTATGCATAAGTAACATCGGACACTAGCATGAGTAGGATATGAACACCATGAACATAAATATAGAGGCTATGTTGGTTTTGATTCAACTACATGCATGAACATGTGCCAAGTCAAGCCACTCGAACATTCAGAGGAGGATACCATATCATCATACTACATCACAATCATTTTAACGCAATGTTGATATCCAAGATAAATCATTATCCACTCCTGGCTAATTATGCATGGCATGAGAAACTATAATCTCTAATTGTCATTGCAAACATGTTTAATCATAATGGACTGAATCATGGATACTAGGTTAAACATATTTACAAAAACAGAACAAGTCGAGTTCATCCCCGTTTCTCTCTGCCATGGCCAGTTCATCGAATATCGTCATTATTGCCTTTCACTTGCATGGCCGAATGATGTGAAAATAATAATAGTGCAAGAGTGCCGTGGACTAAGCTGGAATCTGCAAACATTTTATTCAACGGGAGAAGACAAGGTAAAATGGGCTCTTTATTAGATCAACAATTATTCATATGAGAGCCACTCAACATTTTCATCGTGGTCTCCTCCTTGGTACGACTTGAATAAAAAGAAAAGAAATTCAGAGAAACACACAGAAATATTTTTGGAGTTTTTGGTTTTTCTTGAACAAGCAAATAAAAGGAAAAACGAAAAAAATATTTACACGGGAAAGCTCCCAACAAGCAAAAGAAGAACAAGGAAATCTTTTTGGGTTTTCTTTTTAGTGCTACAGCTAAACATGCATAGAAAGTAAACTAACTACAACTATTTTTTTGGTTTTTCCAAGGTTTTTCAAACACACAAGAAGAAAGCGAGAAAATAAATTTAACATGGATAATACAATGGAAACGTGTGGACACCGACAACTGGAATGAAATGTGTGAACATGAATGTAATGTCGGCGGAAAACACGTACTCCCCCAAGCTTAGGCTTTTGGCCTAACTTGGTAAGCAGTCAGTAGTCTGGATAGTAGTTGGGGTGCTGAGGAGCGGGCATCCATGGATCCCACTGCCGAGGCTCCTCCTCTGCTGCAGCCTGGTCGTTCCAGTGGGCGATGATATCAGCAGGCATAATCCTATATCCGCCCCTGTCAACAGGATCAAACAAAGCAGGAGCAGGCAATGGAATAATATCACGAGTGTCAATGCTGAAAACAAGGTTATAAGGAACGCGAATGTCAGGATAATCTCGTGCAATAAAATGGTGGTGTTCCATGGCTGCGCGATCTAAGTAAACCTTGGTCAGAGGGTAATCATGAAGGCGTATCTCAACATTAAAGCGAGCCGCCAAGCGAGTAGCAAAAATACCACCATGTATTTTACCCTTGGACTTATTAACGTGGAGGCGACGTGCCACAATAGCTCCCAAGCTATAAGTGTTTTCGCCCTCTAGTGCACGATGTAAAACAGCAAGGTCTGGTGAACTAAGTGCGCCCACCTTTTCTCTAGCAAGCAATCATTTTGCAATGAAAAGAGCAAAATAATGAAAAGTAGGAAAATGCAAGCCAGCGGCAATTATACCCGACACCCCTCTCTCATCTCCCACTGTCAAGGTACGATAAAAGGCCTCAAACTCTGCCGGCCTAGGCTCTACCAAACCACCATTAGCAGGAAGCATGCATATTTCAAAAACTTAGTAAGCGGTATCTGATGGAAATCAGAATATAAACTAAACTGCACCTCAGGAGGATTATTCCTAGGAAGGAAATTAAAACTTTGAACACAGATGTTTGTGAGGAGATGATACTGTTCACATTCAGCTGAGATGAAGTCGGTGAGGCCGGCATTAGCAACATATTGTGTAAACTCCTGAAGGATTCCGGCCTCTTCCATGAACGGGGTATGCGGCCATTCGCACGGCCGTACTTCCACCAACCTCTCAGGGTGGAGATCACTATCAGATGACTCCCCAATAACTCCCTTGGAGTTCTTCTTGGAAGCAAACTTCCTAAAGATATTCATCCTTTGCCTATGAACAAAAATTCTGAAAATTTTAGTCCAGAAGTTTTTCTCAACAAAACTTCACAGAATTGATAGCAACTACTCATAGGGATACATAGAGGCCATAGCAAGCATTCAAACTACTTAGAACTCTAAGAATTCAACATGCAAGCTCATCTACAGCAGCACCAAGAGTAGCTAATTATTCAAAATATGAACCACTAAAGCAAAAACTAATTGGACAAACGGTGGAGTCACATACCAAGCAACAATCCCCTAAAACAGTTTCGAAAACGGAGCTTCGAGCAAAGAGATCGAAATCCGCGGGTTTGAGATCAAGAACACGAGAGAGAGAGAGAGGGAGCAATGGTGAATTTTTTCTGGAGGTAGGTGATGATGTGGGATGAAGAGAAAGTGAGGGCGACCACGTGGGGACCACAACCCACCAGGACATGCCTGCGGGTCCTGGCGCGCCCAGGTGGGTTGTGCCCACCTGGTGCACCTCCCTCTGATATTATTTGCACCAAAAATTCTTAAATATTAAGAAAAAATCGTATTAAATTTTTAGAGCATTCCGAGAACTTTTATTTTTGGGTCATTTTTTTATTGCATGGAAAATTCAGAAAACAGACAAAACATGGCATTTTATTTTATTTAACTAATAAAAACAGAAAACAAAAGATAGGGACAGAAGGTAGTGCTTACTAAATTCATCAACTTCATGCCTCTCAAAAATGATCCATTAATACGGTTGATCAAGTCTTATTAACAACCACTTTCGATTAGCATGAAACCGAAGAACTTTCGTAAATCACTAACTTACCTCAACGGGGATGTGAATATTGATACGTCCATTTTGCATCATGTTTTCTTACTGTCATTTATAATGTTTTTATCCATAATAATGCTTTTTGGAGTAATTCTAATGCCTTCTCTCTCATAATTTGCAAGGAACACACCAAGAGGGAGAATTCCGGCAGCTGGAAATCTGGACCTGAAAAAGCTACGCACGCTACCTATTCTGCACAACTCCAAACAAGCTGAAACTTCACAGAGATTTTTTATGAAATATATAAGAAATATTGGAGCAAATAACTACCAGAGGGGGCCCACCAGGTGGGCACAACCCACCTGGGCACGCCAGGGAGCCCAGGCGCGCCCTGGTGGGTTGTGCCCTCCTCGGCCCACCTCCGGTGCCCATCTTCTGGTATATAAGTCATTTTTACGTAGAAAAAATAAGAAGAAGGTTTTTGGGACGGAGCGCCGCCATCTCGAGGCGGAACTTGGGCATGAGCACTTTTGCCCTCCGGCGGAGCGATTCCGTTGGGGGAACTTCCCTCCCGGAGGGGGAAATCATCGTCATCATCATCACCAACAACTCTCCCATCTTGGGGAGGGCAATCTCCATCAACATCTTCAACAGCACCATCTCATCTCAAACCCTAGTTCATCTCTTGTATTCAATCTTGTTACCGGAACTATAGATTGGTGCTTGTGGGTGACTAGTAGTGTTGATTACATCTTGTAGTTGATTACTATATGGTTTATTTGGTGGAAGATTATATGTTCAGATCCGTTATGCTATTTAATACTCCTCTGATCATGAGCATGTTTATCATTTGTGAGTAGTTACTTTTGTTCTTGAGGTCACGGGAGAAATCATGTTGCAAGTAATCATGTGAATTTGATATGTGTTCAATATTTTGATAGTATGTATGTTGTGATTCCCTTAGTGCTGTCATGTGAACGTCGACTACATGACACTTCACCATATTTGGGCCTAAGGGAATGCATTGTGGAGTAGCAAATAGATGATGGGTTGCGAGAGTGACAGAAGCTTAAACCCCAGTTTATGCGCTATTCCGTAAGGGACCGATTGGATCCATAAGTTTAATGCTATGGTTAGAATTTATTCTTAATACTTTTATCGTAGTTGTGGATGCTTGCGGAGGGTTAATCATAAGTAGGAGGTTTGTTCAAGTAAGAACAGCACCTAAGCACTGGTCCACCCACATATCAAATTATCAAAGTAGCGAACACAAATCGAACCAACATGATGAAAGTGACTAGATGAAATTCCCGTGTACCCTCAAGAACGCTTTGCTTATCATAAGAGACCGTTTTGGCCTGTCCTTTCCTCAAAAGGATTGGGCTACCTTGCTGCATATTTGTTACTACTATCGTTACTTGCTCGTTACAAATTATCTTGCTATCAAACTAGTTCGCTACTTACAATTTCAGCACTTGCAGACATTACCTTACTGAAAACTACTTGTCATTTCCTTCTGCTCCTCGTTGGGTTCGACACTCTTACTTATCGAAAAGAGCTACAATTGATCCCCTATACTTGTGGGGCATCAAGGCTATTTTTTGGCGCCGTTGCCGGGAAGTGAAGCGCCTTTGGTAAGGAAACATTTATATAGTGTGCTGAAATTTATTGTCACTTGTTACTATGGAAAACAATCCTTTGAGGGGTTTGTTTGGGGTATATTCACCTCGTCCGGAACCACAATTAGCTACCCCTCAACCTACTGCACCTACTTAAAATGTTGAATATGAAATTCCTTCGGGTATGATAGAACAACTGCTAGCTAATCCTTATGCAGGAGATGGAACCGAACATCCTGATATGCACTTGATGTATGTGGAACAAATTTGTGGATTGTTCAAGCTTGCAGGTTTACCCGGAGACGAGGTGATGAAAAAGGTTTTCCCTTTATCTTTGAAGGGAAAAGCATTGGCAAGGTATAGGCTATGCGATGATATTGGATCATGGAATTGGAATCGTTTGAAATTGGAGTTCCACCAAAAAATTTATCCTATGCATCTAGTTCATTGTGATCGGAATTATATATATAATTTTTGGCCTCGTGAAGGAGAAAGTATCGCTCTAGCTTGGGGAGGCTTAAGTCAATGTTATATTCATGCCCCAATCATGAGCTCTCAAGAGAAATTATTATCCGGAACTTTTATGCTCGGCTTCCTCGTAATGATCAAACCATGCTGGATACCTCTTGTGCTGGTTCTTTTATGAAGAAGACTATTGAATTCCGGCGGGATCTTTTGGAAAGAATTAAACGCAGCTCTAAAGATTGGGAACTCGACGAAGGTAAAGAGTCAGGTATCAAACTTAAGTATGATTGTGTTAAATCTTTTGTGAATACCGATGCTTTTAAAAAGTTTAGCACTAAATATGGACTTGACTCTGAGATAGTAGCCTCCTTTTGTGAATCATTTGCTACTCATGTTGAACTCCCTAAAGAGAAGTGGTTTAAATATCACCCACCTATTAAAGAAGAAATTAAAGAACCGGTACTGGTGAAAGAAGAAACTATACTTTATAATGTTGATCCAGTTGTCCCTTCTGCTTATATTGAGAAACCACCTTTTCCTGTTAGGATAAAGGAACATGCTAAAGTTTCAACTGTGGTTAACAAAAGCTATATTAGAACACCTAAACCTGATGAACAAATTAAAGTAGAACCTAGCATTGCTATGGTTAAAGATCTCTTAGAAGAAGATATTGATGGGCATGTTATTTACTTCTGTGAAGAAGCAGCTAGAATTGCTAAACCTGATAAAAAGAGATAAACATAGACCAGTTGTCGGCATGCCTATCTTCTTAGTTAAAATAGGAGATCACTGATACGTCTCCATCGTATCTACTTTTCCAAACACTTTTGCCCTTGTTTTGGACTCTAACTTGCATGATTTGAATGGAACTAACCCGGACTGACGCTGTTTTCAGCAGAATTGCCATGGTGTTATTTTTGTGCAGAAATAGAAGTTCTCGGAATGACCTGAAACTTCACGGAGAATATTTTTGGAATTTATAAAAAATACTGGCGAAAGAATCAAGACTAGGGGGCCCACACCCTGTCCACGAGCCCCCTGGTATGGAATGAACTTATAATCTGATGATCGAGTCGATTCCATGATTATAAGTTCATAACCCTAGCGCCCATTCCCATTTCGGGCGCGCCCCTTGCCTCGTGGGCCCCCTGGTGCTCCACCGACCTCAACTCCAACTCTATATATTCACGTTTGGGGAGAAAAAAATCAAAGAGAAGGATTCATCATGTTTACGATACGGAGCCGCCGCCAAGCCCTAATCTCTCTCGGGAGGGTTGATCTGGAGTCCGTTCGGGGCTCCGGAAAGGGGAATCCGTCGCCGTCGTCATCATCAACCTTCCTCCATCACCAATTTCATGATGCTCACTGCCGTGCGTTAGTAATTCCATCGTAGGCTTGCTGGACGTGATGGGTTAGATGAGATTTATCATGTAATCGAGTTAGTTTTGTTAGGGTTTGATCCCTAGTATCCATTATGTTCTGAGATTGATGTTGCTATGACTTTGCTATGCTTAATGCTTGTCACTAGGGCCCGAGTGCCATGATTTCAGATCTGAACCTATTATGTTTTCATGAATATTTGTGAGTTCTTGATCCTATCTTGCAAGTCAATAGTCACCTACTATGTGTTATGATCCGGTAACCCCGAAGTGACAATAATTGGGACCACTCCCGGTGATGACCGTATTTTGAGGAGTTCATGTATTCACTAAGTGTTAATGCTTTGGTCCGGTACTCTATTAAAAGGAGGCCTTAATATCCCTTAGTTTCCAATAGGACCCCGCTGCCACGGGAGGGTAGGACAAAAGATGTCATGCAAGTTCTTTTCCATAAGCACGTATGACTATATTTAGAATACATGCCTACATTATATTGATGAATTGGAGCTAGTTCTGTGTCACCCTATGTTATAACTGTTGCATGAAGAATCGCAGCCGACATAATTATCTATCACTGATCCAATGCCTACGAGCTTTTCACATATTGATCTTTGCTTAGTTACTTTTCCGTTACCACTGTTACAATTACTACAAAATTGCTACTGTTACTTTTGCCACCGTTACCGTTACTTCCATACTACTTTGCTACTAAATACTTTGCTGCAGATATTAAGTTTTCCAGGTGTGGTTGAATTGACAACTCAACTGCTAATACTTGAGAATATTCTTTGGCTCCCCTTGTGTCGAATCAATAAATTTGGGTTGAATACTCTACCCTCGAAAACTGTTACGATCCCTTATACTTGTGGGGTATCAATCACTGTTATCGTGGTTTATGTGAAATGGGTGCCAGTGTGAGTGCTATTCCTTGCACTTTATGTTAAGAAATTATGAAAGACATAGCACCTGCTGAGATAGAAGAAATAGATGTTACTATTAAACTTGCTAATAGAGACACCGTATCACCAATTGGGATTGTTAGAGATGTTGAAGTCTTGTGTGGGAAAATAAAATACCCTACTGATTTTCTTGTTCTTGGTTCCCCACAAGATGACTTCTGTCCCATTATCTTTGGTAGACCTTTCTTGAACACAGCTAATGCTAAAATAGATTGTAAGAAACAAACTGTGGGTGTTAGTTTTGGTGAAGAGTCTCATGAGTTTAATTTTTCCAAGTTTAGTAGAAAACTTCGTGAAAAAGAATTGCCTAGTAAGGATGAATTAATTGGTCTTGCTTCTATTGTTGTGCCACCTACTGATCCTTTAGAACAATATTTGCTAGACCATGAAAATGATTTACATATGCATGAAAGAAATGAAATAGATAAGATTTTCTTTGAACAACGTCCTCTACTTACACACAATTTGCCTATCGAAACTCTGGGAGGTCCTCCTCCACCCAAAGGTGATCCTGTGTTTGAATTAAAACAATTGCGAGACACTTTGAAATATGCTTATCTTGATGAAAAGAAAATATATCCTGTTATTATCAGTGCTAACCTTTCAGAACATGAAGAAGAAAGATTATTGAAAGTTCTAAGGAAGCACCGGGCTGCTATTGGATATACTCTTGATGATTTAAAGGGCATTGGTCCCACTCTATGTCAGCACAAAATTCAGATGGAACCTGATGCTAAACCTGTCGTTGATCACCAACGTCGGTTAAATCCGAAGATGAAAGAGGTGGTAAGAACGGAAATATTAAAACTTCTGGAAGCAGGTATAATCTATCCTATAGCTGATAGTAGATGGGTAAGTCCTGTTCATTGTGTCCCTAAGAAAGGAGGTATTACTATTGTTCATAATGATAAGAATGAACTTATTCCACAAGGAATTGTTACAGGCTATAGAATGGTAATTGATTTTAGAAAATTAAATAAAGCAACTAGAAAAGATCATTACCCTCTGCCTTTTATTGATGAAATGCTTGAAAGATTATCTAAGTGCACCGTATGCTCATTACCATTGATATGAAAAGTGACCTTGCTTTTATTGCAATCAATAATAGCCCCTGCAGCATTCAAGAAGGGTCTACCAAGCATAATCGACATGTTGTCATCCTCGGGCATCTCAAGTATAACAAATTGAATCAAAATAGTAACATTAGCAACAACAACGGGCACATCCTCACAAATACTGATAGGTATGGCAGTTGATTTGTCAGCCATTTGCAAAGATATTTCAGCAAGTGTGAGTCTATTCAAATCAAGTCTTTTATATAAAGAGAAAGGCATAACACTAACACCTGCTCCTAAACCACACAAAGCAGTTTTCACATAATTTCTTTTGATGGAGCAAGGTATAGTTGGTATTCCTGGATCTCCAAGTTTTTAGGTACTCCATATTTAAAAGTATAATTAGCAAGCATAGTAGAGATTTTAGCTTCCGGTATTTTTCTCTTATTGGTGATGATGTCTTTCATGTACTTTGTATAAGGAGGCATTTTCAAGATATCAGTCAAGCAAGTACGCAAAAACACTGGCCTCAACATTTCAGCAAAGCGCTCAAATTCTTCATCATCTTTCTTTTTAGTTGACTTAGGTGGAAAGGGCATAGTTTTTTGAACCCACGGTTCTCTTTCTTTACCGCTTTTTCTAGCAATAAAATCTCTTTTATCATATCTTGTATTCTTGGGTTGTGGGTTATCAAGATCAACTAGAGGTTCTATCTCAACATCATTATCTGGTTCTTTTTCATTGTTTGGTTGAGTATTCTCATGAACATCAGCATTATCTTTTTCATTATCACTAGGTGAATGTTCATTATCAGACTGAGTTTCAGCATCAGAGATAGAAACATCATTATCATTATCAGGAGGTTTTTCTATTTCAGGTTCACTAGAAGCATGCAAGGTCCTATCATTTTTCTTTTCCTTCTTCTTTTTAGAAGGACTAGGTGCAGTGGTGTTATTCCTTTGTGAATCCTGTTCAATTCTTTTTGGGTGTCCCTCAGGATAAAGTGGTTCATGAGTCATTTTACCTACTCTAGTTGCAACTCTAACAGCAAAGTCATGTATATTATTATTCATTTCATCAAGCAACTCTCTTTGTATTTAGCAACTTGTTCTAACTGGGTTTGAACCATAGAAGCATGTTTTCCAACACCTCTAACATCATTTGAGATTCTAAATAACAAGTCACTCAAGCGAGCAATCATATCAGAATTGTATTTCAATTGTTTCATAACTGTTACATTGAAGTGATCTTGTTTTCTAATGTAGTTTTCAAACTCATAAAGGCATTGGCTAGGGTGCATATTGTGGGATTATCATTATCATTGAATTTCATTAGAGAATTTACCTCTACCACCTTAGGTGGTGGTGCTGTATTAAGCCCATGTATTTCTTCAATAGGAGGTAAATTTTTAACATCCTCAGCTTTAATACCTTTTTCCTTCAAAGATTTCTTTGCCTCTTGCATATCTTCAGGACTGAGATATAATATACCCCTCTTCTTCAGAGTGGGTTTAGGCGGTGGTTCAGGAAGAGTCCAATCATCATAATTTTTTGATATATTATTCAATAATTCTTCAGCTTGCCCAACACAACCAGCACAACTATAAAGGAAATCCCTAGAAGCATCGGTTAGTACATTATAGAAGATATCAAGTATTTCGTTTTTCTTAAGAGGATGATCAAGCAAAGCATTAAGTAACTGGCAAAGCCTCCCCCAAGCTTGTGGGAGACTCTCTTCTTTAGTTTGCACAAAGTTAAATATTTCCTACAAGGCAGCTTGTTTCTTATGAGCAGGAAAATATTTTCCAGAGAAGTAATAGATCATATCCTGGGGACTACGCACACAACCAGGAGTAAGAGTATTGTGCCAAGCTTTAGCATCACCCTTTAATGAGAACGGAAATAATTTGAGAATAAAATAATAACGAGTCTTCTCATCATGAGTAAAAAGGGTGGCTATGTCATTCAACTTAGTAAGATGTGCCACAACAGTTTCAGTTGCATAACCATGGAAAGGATCATATTCAACCAAAGTAATTAACTCTGGGTCGACAGAGAATTCATAATCCTTATCATCAATAAAGATAGGTGAGGTAGCAAACTTATGATCATATTGCATTCTAGCATTCAGAGATTTTTCTTTATACTTGCATAATAATTTCTCTAGATCATTTCTATCCTTACAAGCAAGAATATCTCTAGTTTTCTCCTCATTCATAACATAAACTTTTGGTACCTTAGGCAATTCATATCTAGGAAGGCTAGTTCTAGCAAGTGTTTCAGGAGTATCAGTTTCAAGCTCATGATCAGATTCAACAACATCATGTTGTATTACTCTAGCAATTTGTTCATCAAGAAAGTCACCAAGTGGCACATCATTATCATCATCAAGCAGGGTACTAGCATCATCATAAGCATCATTCATAGTAGAAGTAGCATCATCAATAACTTGTGACATATCAGGATTAATAGCATGTGGTGGTGTTGCAAGTTTACTTATAACAGAAGGTGAATCTAAAGCAGAACTGGATGGCAGTTCCTCACCTCCCCTCGTCTTAGAGGGATAAATCTTAGTCTTAGCATCCTTCAGATTCTTCATAGTGATACATTAATAATAATCCCAAGTGACTCAACAAATATAGCTATGCTCCCCGGCAATGGCGCCAGAAAAAGGTCTTGATAACCCACAAGTATAGGGGATCGCAACAATTAGTATTCAACCCAAATTTATAGATTCGACACAAGGGGAGCCAAAGAATATTTGAAGGTATTAGTAACTGAGTTGTCAATTCAAACACACCTGGAGATTAATTATCTGCAGCAAAGTGATCAGTAGCAAAGTAGTATGATAGTTTTGATAATAGTGATAGCAGCAATGGTAACGGTAACAGTGATAGCAGTAATTTTCTAGCAAGTGCAACAATAACAATAGCAGTAGTAACTTAGCAAGAACAATATATGATAAATTTCTAGGCATTGGATCAGTAGTTTGCTGGATGATATTCATCATGTGACAGCCATAACCTAGGGCGATACGGCACTAGCTCCAGTTCATAAATATAATGTAGGCATGTATTGCGTAAATAGTCATACATGCTTATGGAAAGAACATGCATGACATCTTTTGTCCTACCCTCCCGTGGCAGCGGGGTCCAATTGAAAACTAAGGGATATTAAGGCCTCCTTTTAATAGAGAATCGGAACAAAGCATTAACACACGGTGAATACATGAACTCCGCAAACTACGGTCATCACCGGGAGTGGTCCCGACTATTGTCACTCCGGTGTTGCCGGATCATAACATGTAGTAGGTGACTATAACTTGCAAGCTCGGATCTAGAACATGGATATAATGGTGATAACATAAACGGTTCAGATCTGAAATCATGGCACCCGGGCCCAAAGTGACAAGCATTAAGCATGGCAAAGTCATAGCAACATCAATCTCAGAACATAGTGGATACTAGGGATCAAGCCCTAACAAAACTAACTAGATTACATGATGAATCTCATCCAACTCCACACCGACAAGTGAGCCTACGAAGGAATTACTCACTCCCGGTGGGGAGCATCATGGAATTGGCGATGGAGAAGGGTTGGTGATGATGAACAACGAAGATCCCCCTCTCCGGAGACCCAAACGGACTCCAGATCTGGCCTCCCGATGAAGAACAGGAGGTGACGTCGGCTCCATCTCATGGATCACGATAATTCTTTCTCCCTAATTTTTTCTCCGAATATGTGATTTTATAGTATCAGGGTTGAGGTCAGCGGGACCACCAGGCGGGGACAACTCACCTGGGCGCGCCTGGGGGGGGCAAGCGCGCCCTGGTGGGTTGTGCCCACCCAGGTGCCCCCCTCAAGTGACTCTTGGCTCCAAAAATTCTCTTTTATTGTATAAAAAATCCTCACAAAGTTTCATTCCATTCCGAGAACTTTTATTTCTGCACAAAAACAACACCATGGTAGTTCTGCTGAAAACAACGTCAGTCCGGGATTAGTTTCATTCAAATCATGCAAATTAGAGTCCAAAACAAGAGGAAAAGCATTAGGAAAAGTAGATACGTTGGAGACGTATCACCCGCGAAGAAGCGCGGGAGCGAGAGCCAGGTGCCGCGAGCCTCTCCGACCACACTATGAACTCCGGGAGCACATCTGCCGAGTGGAAGCGCGGCCGAGGAGGTCGGGAAACCATGGCACACCTCCCCTCATCGCAGGGGCTGCCTCGCCCTTGGCGGCTCCCACCTCGAGAAGAAGCGCCGCCCCGACCGCCCAAAGCAACGTCGGCCTGCAGAAGTGCGCCCGCGCCCCCGAGGAGCTACCGCCGGGGTCGTAGCATGCTTGCGAGGGCGGCCATGCCCTCTCTTGGGCGGCGGCAAGCCGGGCCCCTCCTTGGGGGCCTTCCTCTTCTCAGTGGCGGAGAACCTCCTCGTCGGCACCATGGATGCTACGGCAAGACGGGGAGACGAAGAAGAGGAAGGAGAGGGAGCGGGCGGCGAGAAGATGGAGATGAGAAAGGGGGGCTCCACCCCTTCCCTCATTTATAGCCGGAGGAAGGCCAACCGCTGGCCTCCACGATCCCACGCAATGATGGTTTTTCTCTACATGCAGCAGAGTCTCGTCAAGTCGGGAACGGTTGTCGAGGCTGCGTGGGGAAGCGGAGACGCCCCACGTCCCATCAATCGCCATGCGTCGACCAAGGCTGTAGGTGGTTAGGGCCCGCGGCGCTCCGCACTTGCCCTTTGGCTTCGCCTCGAAGCCAAGTCTGAGCGCGCCTTGGGCCCGGGGGCTACTGTTGGCATTCTGGGAACGGGGGTCCCCAGACTTGCCTGCCTATGGCCCACGGCGTGGCTCCACCAGCGGCCTGGTACGGCCCATCTTCTCTGAATTCTTTTATGTATGATTGGTTATCTTTGCAAGTCTCTTCGAATTATCAGTTTGGTTTGGCCTACTAGATTGATCTTTCTTACAATGGGAGAAGTGCTTAGCTTTGGGTTCAATCTTGCGGTGTCCTTTCCCAGTGACAGTAGAGGCAGCAAGGCACGTATTGTATTGTTGCCATCGAGGATAACAAGATGGGGTTTATATCATATTGCATGAGTTTATCCCTCTACATCATGTCATCTTGCTTAAAGCGTTACTCTGTTCTTATGAACTTAATACTCTAGATGCATGCTGGATAGCGGTCGATGTGTGGAGTAATAGTAGTAGATGCAGGCAGGAGTCGGTCTACTTGTCTCGGACGTGATGCCTATATACATGATCATACCTAGATATTCTCATAACTATGCTCAATTCTGTCGATTGCTCAACAGTAATTTGTTCACCCACCGTAATACTTATGCTCTCGAGAGAAGCCTCTAGTGAAACCTGTCGGCGTCCTGGGAACGGGGGTACCCAGACTTGCCTGCCTGCGGCCCACGGCGTGGCTCCATCGATGGCCTGGTACGGCCCAGCTTCAGCATCAACAACTCAAGACCCTCGCAAGGGGCCAAGCCTCGCGAGGCGGACGACACCAAGACCTCCACGAGGAGAGGCCTTCCTAGGCTGGCTCCTGAGGAGCGGAGATTCCTATGCAAGCCTCACCTCGCGAGGTTCAGATGACGTGAGCCTTGACGACGAAGGCCAGGCAGGCACCAGCGGACGCGGTGTACCGGTTTCCTCTTTGGTGCTAAAGAGGCAAGCGTAGGCGTGGAGTCCCAAGGAATCAGCCAAAGGTTTCCATCTCGGTGCAACGAGACCAAGACCGCCAGGACGGCAAGACAGAGGCATCGTCGAGCCCACCACGGCGTCACGACTAGAGGCTTTTGCAGGCGAAGACTACTTTTGTCAGGATAGCATGTACTAGTTGTCTCCCTTTGAATTTGGCCGTTGTGGGATCCCTTCCCGCCTTCATTTGGGAAGAAGACCAAGGCCACTATATATAGGGCCTGGCCACAACCATAGAGAGGGATCCGAATCCAGTAGATCATCCTCTCCCCACCAGCACAAGAACACTCCTCCTCCTGAGGTTGTTCTTCCACTGTACTAGTTCATCCTCAGCCCCTCGAGGCCAATCCACCACAAAGCAGGAGTAGGGTTTTACACTGCAAGGTGGCCCGAACCTGGGTAAACTGCTGTGTCTCGTTTCCTTCCAGTTCATCGAGCCAGGCTGTGAGATTGGCGAGTAAGCAGACTGGGGAGGTTGAGTTCTTCGCACACACCCTAGAGTTCGAACCTCTCAAGGGTCTGCGGAACCTGAAAGCCGACACAGGGGACGGTCTTCTGCTTTATCTTCACGACCCATCAGTCCGGCCCATATCGAATAGGCCGGACACCTGAGGACCCCCTAATCTAGGACTCCCTCAGTAGCCCCCGAACTTGCCTTCAATGATGATGTAGTATCTGGCTTATGTCTTTGGCTTTGCAAGGCTGGTTCTTCATCATATTCCGGATTGACGACAGTCCGGTCCTGACCTTCGCGTTCTGCCTTTATGATTCCTTCCTGTTGTCGCCTCGATTTCCGTGCACTGGGCGAATGCGAACGGTCCATATTTTTTTTGCAAATAAGCCCCATGCAGGGGGGCATCTATATAAGGAGGTTGGATCCCCAAATACCATCCACACCCCGTAGAGATCATCAGAGCCAGCCACAGAAAACTTCAAAACATGGCCAGCGCTCCTAGCTCTTCTTTGCGCCCCCATGGCCCTCAACAGGGTGGTTGGCAAAGCTGCTCAGTGTCTCACCTTCAGCTGAATCGACTTCAGACGCAGGGATATCTCCCACTCGCAGATCTAGTCTCTGTGCGGGTAGGATTGGCCTCGATTGGTGATACGTCCATTTTGCATCATGCTTTTATATCGATACCTATTACATTATGGGCTGTTATTACACATTATGTCACAATACTTATGCCTATTCTCTCTTATTTTACAAGGTTTACATAAAGAGGGAGAATGCCGGCACCTGGAATTCTGGGCTGGAAAACGACTATTCTGCACAACTCCAAAAGTCCTGAAACTCCACGGAAGTTATTTTTGGAAATAATAAAAAATACTGAGCGAAGAAAATACCAGAGGGGACCCACACCCTGGGCACGAGGGTGGGGGGCGCGCCCTACCCCCTGGGCGCGCCCCCTGCCTCGTGGGCTCCCTAGTGGCCCTCCGGTGCCCATCTTCTGCTATATGAAGTCTTTCGTCCGAAGAAAAATCAGAAGCAAGCTTTCGAGACGAGACTCCGCCGCCACGAGGCGGAACCTTGGCGGAACCAATCTAGGGCTCTGGCGGAGCTGTTCTGCCGGGGACACTTCCCTCCGGGAGGGGAAATCATCGCCATCGTCATCACCAACGCTCCTCTCATCGGGAGGGGGCCAATCTCCATCAACATCTTCACCAGCACCATCTCCTCTCAAACCCTAGTTCATCTCTTGTATCCAATTCTTGTCTGTAAGTCTGAGATTGGTACATGTAGGTTGCTAGTAGTGTTGATTACTCCTTGTAGTTGATGCTAGTTGGTTTATTTCGTGGAAGATCATATGTTCAGATCCATTATGCATATTAATACTCCTCTGATTATGAACATGAATATGCTTTGCGAGTAGTTACGTTTGTTCCTGAGGACATGGGAGAAGTCTTGCTATTAGTAGTCATGTGAATTTGGTATTCGTTCGATATTTTGATGAGATGTATGTTGTCTCTCCTCTAGTGGTGTTATGTGAACGTCGACTACATGACACTTCACCATTGTTTTGGCCTAGAGGAAGGCATTGGGAAGTAATAAGTAGATGATGGGTTGCTAGAGTGACATAAGCTTAAACCCTAGTTTATGCGTTGCTTCGTAAGGGGCTGATTTTGATCCATATGTTTCATGCTATGGTTAGGTTTACCTTAATACTTCTTTTGTAGTTGCGGATGCTTGCAATAGGAGTTAATCATAAGTGGGATGCTTGTCCAAGTAAGGACAACACCCAAGCACCGGTCCATCCACATATCAAATTATCAAAGTACCGAACGCGAATCATATGAATGTGATGAAAACTAGCTTGACGATAATTCCCATGTGTCCTTGGGAGTGCTTTTCTTTATATAAGAGTTTTTCCAGGCTTGTCCTTTGCTACAAAAAGGATTGGGCCACCTTGCTGCACTTTATTTACTTTTGTTACTTGTTGCTCGTTACAAATTATCTTATCACAAAACTATCTGTTACCTATAATTTCAGTGCTTCCAGAGAATACCTTGCTGAAAATCGCTTATCATTTCCTTCTGATCCTCGTTGGGTTCGACACTCTTACTTATCGAAAGGACTACGATAGATCCCCTATACTTGTGGGTCATCAATTGGCAATGATGTGCTGATACGTCTCCAACGTATCTATAATTTTTGATTGTTCCATGCTATTATATTATATGTTTTGGATGTTTTAATGGGCTTTAATATGCTCTTTTATATTATTTTTGGGACTAACCTATTAACCGAAGGCCCAGTGCAAATTGCTGTTTTTTTTGCCTATTTCAGTGTTCCACAGAAAAGGAATATCAAACGGAATCCAAATGGAATGAAACCTTCGCGAGGATCTTTCTTGGAACAAACGCAACCCAGGAGACTTGGAGTGGAAGTCTGGAACTCCGCGAGGAAGCCACGAGGCAGGAGGGCGCGCCCAGGGGGGTAGGCGCCCCCACTCTCGTGGGCCCCTTGCAGCTCCACCGACCTACTTCTTTCGCCTATATATACTCTTATACCCTGAAAACATCCAGGGGAGCCACAAAACCACTTTTCCACCGCCGCAACCTTCTGTACCCGTGAGATCCCATCTTGGGGCCTTTTCCGGCGCTCCGCCGGAGGGGGATTCGATCATGGAGGGCTTCTATATCAACACCATAGCCTCTCCGATGATGTGTGAGTAGTTTACCATAGACCTTCAGGTCCATAGTTATTAGCTAGATGGCTTCTTCTCTCTCTTTGGTTCTCAATACAAAGTTCTCCTCGATGTTCTTGGAGATCTATTCGATGTAATACTTTTTGCAGTGTGTTTGTCAAGATCCGATGAATTGTGGGTTTATGATCAAGATTATCTATGAACAATATTTGATTCTTCTCTGAATTCTTATATGCATGATTTGATATCTTTGCAAGTCTCTTCGAATTATCAGTTTGGTTTGGCCTACTAGATTGATCTTTCTTGCAATGGGAGAAGTGCTTAGCTTTGGGTTTAATCTTGCGATGCTCGATCCCAGTGACATAAAGGAAACCGACACGTATTGTATTGTTGCCATCGAGGATAAAAAGATGGGGTTTATATCATATTGCTTGAGTTCATCCCTCTACATCATGTCATCTTGCTTAATGCGTTATTCTGTTCTTATGAACTTAACACTCTAGATGTGTGCTGGATAGCGGTCGATGTGTGGAGTAATAGTAGTAGATGCAGAATCGTTTCGGTCTACTTGACACGGACGTGATGCCTATGTTCATGATCATGCCTAGATATTCTCATAACTATGCGCTTTTCTATCAATTGCTCGACAGTAATTTGTTCACCCACCATAATATATGCTATCTCGAGAGAAGCCACTGGTGAAACCTATGGCCCCCGGGTCTATTTTACATCATATTAGTTTCCTGCCAACTAGCTATTTATGTCGCCATTTATTTTGCGATCTTTACTTTCCAATCTATACAACAAAAATACCAAAAATATTTATCTGATTATCTTTATCAGATCTCACTTTTGCAAGTGGCCGTGAAGGGATTGACAACCCCTTTATCGCGTTGGTTGCAAGGTTCTTGATTGTTTGTGCAGGTACTAGGCGATTTGCGTGTAGTATCCTACTGGATTGATACCTTGGTTCTCAAAAACTGAGGAAAATACTTACGCTACTTTGCTGCATCACCCTTTCCTCTTCAAGGGAAAACTAACGCATGCTCAAGAGGTAGCAAGAAGGATTTCTGGCGCCATTGTCGGGGAGATCTACGCACAAGTCAAGACATACCAAGTACCCTTCACAAACTCTTCTCCCTCACATTACATTATTTGCCACTTGCCTCTTGTTTTCCTCTCCCCCACTTCACCCTTGCCGTTTTATTCGCCCTTTTTCGTTCGCCTCTTTTCGCTTGCTTCTTGTGTTTTTTGTGTGGCAGTGTGCCCGTTTTGCTCAGATGGCTTTGCCAAAAAGCGTTGATCCTCACCTTAGTAGGATGGAAGAAATTGAAAACAATGTTAGAAGCTTTATATCTTTGCAGTTTGAGCATAATAATTTCTTCAGAAACGAGCTTAAAGAACAAAAAAATTTATGGAGTACATCAATGAAGAGCTCGATGATATGTCTAAGGAATTTTATGGTCTGAAATCTCAGTTTGCTCATCTTGAGAATTTAGTAGGCCAAATTTCGGATAAGCAAGCCACTTTAGTTAATAAGATGGCCGCTAAACCGGAAGATTTAGAGAACAATAGTAATGAAGATCTAAAAGTGATTGATGTGTCTCCTATTAAATCTTTGTTTTACAATATGAATCTTGATAAAGATGGGACTGGAGATGAGTCAACTTTAGTTAAAAGGCGTCCCAATGATTCGGAGTTTTTAGATCTTGATGCAAAAACTGGTAAAAGTGGGATTGAAGAGGTCAAAACTTTACATAGCAATGAACCCACTATTTTGGATTTCAAGGAATTTAATTATGATAATTGTTCTTTGATAGATTGTATTTCCTTGTTGTAATCCGTGTTAAATTCTCCTCATGCTTATAATCAAAATAAAGCTTTCACTAAAAATATTGTTGATGCTTTAATGCAATCTTATGAAGAAAAGCTTGAATTAGAAGTTTCTATCCCTAGAAAACTTTATGATGAGTGGGAAACTACTATTAAAATTAAGATTAAAGATCATGAATGCTATGCTTTGTGTGATTTGGGTGCTATTGTTTCCACAATTCCAAAAACTTTGTGTGATGTGTTAGGTTTCCGTGAATTTGATGATTGTTCTTTAAATTTGCATCTTGCAGATTCCACCATTAAGAAACCTATGGGAAGGATTAATGATGTTCTTATTGTTGCAAATAGGAATTATGTGCTCGTAGATTTCATTGTTCTTGATATAGATTGCAATCCTACATGTCCTATTATTCTTGGTAGACCTTTCCTTAGAACGATTGGTGCAATTATTGATATGAAAGAAGGAAATATTAGATTCCAATTTCCATTAAGGAAAGGCATGGAACTATTTCCTAGGAAGAAAATTAAATTACCTTATGAATCTATTATGAGAGCCACTTATGGATTGCATACCTAAGATGACAATACCTAGATCTATTCTTGTTTTTGTGCCTAGCTAGGGGCGTTAAATGATAGTGCTTGTTGGGAGGCAACCCAATTTTATTATTATTCCCTGATTTTTGTTACTGTTTAGTTATAAATAATTCATCTAGCCTCTGGTTAGATGTGGTTTTATGTTTTAGTTAGTGTTTGTGCGAAGTAGAAACTTTGGGAAGACTTGGGTGAAGTCTTTGTGATCTTGCTGTAAAAAACAGAAACTTTAGCGCTCACGAGATTAGCTGCCGTTTTTTACTGGAGAGTGATTTTAGGTTGATTCTTTTTGCATATAATTAATAGATAAATTCCTCACGTCCACCAATTTATTTCAGAATTTTTGGAGTTACATAAGTATGCGTTTGATACATATTACTACAGACTGTTCTGTTTTTGACAGATTCTGTTTTTCATGTGTTGTTTGCTTATTTTAATGAATCTGTGGCTAGTATCGGGGGGTATGAACCATAGAGAAGTTGGAATACAGTAGGTTTAAAACCAATATAAATAAAGAATAAGTTAATTACAGTACCTTAAAGTGGTGATTTGTTTTCTTATACTAACGGAGCTCATGAGATTTTCTGTTGAGTTTTGTGTTGTGAAGTTTTCAAGTTTTTGGGTAAAGATTGGATGGATTTTGGAATAAGGAGTGGCAAGAGACTAAGCTTGGGGATTCCCAAGGCACCCCAAGGTAAAATTCAAGAACAACCAAAAGCCTAAGCTTGGGGATGCCCCGGAAGGCATCCCCTCTTTCGTCTTCGTCTATCGGTAACTTTACTTGAGGCTATATTTTTATTCACCACATGATATGTGTTTTGCTTGGAGCGTCTTGTATGATTTGAGTCTTTGTTTTTTAGTTTACCACAATAATCCTTGCTGTACACACCTTTTGGAGAGACACACATGAATCGGAATTTATTAGAATACTCTATGTGCTTCACTTATATCTTTTGAGCTAGATAATTTTGCTCTAGTGCTTCACTTATATCTTTTAGAGCACGGTGGTGGTTTTATTTTATAGACATTATTGATCTCTCATGCTTCAATTATATTATTTTGAGAGTCTTTTAGAACAGCATGGTTATTTGCTTTGGCTATAAAATTAGTCCTAATATGATAGGCATCCAAGATGGGTATAATAAAAACTTCCATATAGAGTGCATTGAATATTATGAGAAGTTTGATACATGATGATTGTTTTGAGATATAAAGATGGTAATATTAGAGTCATGCTAGTTGAGTAATTGTGAATTTGAGAAATACTTGTGTTGAAGTTTGCAAGTCCCGTGGCATGCACGTATGGTAACCGTTGTGTGACAAATTTGAAGCATGAGGTGTTTCTTTGATTGTCCTCCTTATGAGTGGCGGTCGGGGACGAGCGATGGTCTTTTCCTACCAATATATCCCCCTAGGAGCATGCACGTAGTGCTTGGTTTTTGATGACTTGTAGATTTTTGCAATAAGTATGTGAGTTCTTTATGACTAATGTTGAGTCCATGGATTATACGCACTATCACCCTTCCTCATTGCTAGCCTCTTCGGTACCGTGCATTGCCCTTTCTCACCTTGAGAGTTGGTGCAAACTTCGCCGGTACATTCAAACCCCGTGATATGATACGCTCTATCACACATAAACCTCCTTATATCTTCCTCAAAAGAGCCACCATACCTACCTATTATGGCATTTCCATAGCCATTCCGAGATATATTGCCATGCAACTTTCCACCGTTCCGTTTATTATGACACGCTTCATTATTGTCATATTGCTTTGCATGATCATGTAGTTGACATCGTATTTGTGGCAAGGCCACCATGCATAATTTTTCATACATGTCACTCTTGATTCATTGCCCATCCCGGTACACCGCCGGAGGCACTCATATCGAGTCATATTTTGTTCTAGTATCGAGTTGTAATCATTGAGTTGTAAATAAATAGAAGTGTGATGATCATCATTATTAGAGCATTGTCCCGTGTGAAAAAAAGAGAAAGGCAAAATAAAAAAAGGCCAAAAAAAAGAGAAAGGCCAAATAAAAAAAGGGAAGCCCCCCCCAAAAAAAGAAGGGACAATGCTACTATCCTTTTTCCACACTTGTGCTTCAAAGTAGCACCATGATCTTCATGATAGAGAGTCTCTTATTTTGTCACTTTCATATACTAGTGGGAATTTTTCATTATAGAACTTGGCTTTTATATTCCAACAATGGGCTTCCTCAAATGCCCTAGGTCTTCATGAGCAAGCAAGTTGGATGCACACCCACTTAGTTTTTTTTGTTGAGCTTTCATATATTTATAGCTCTAGTGCATCCGTTGCATGGCAATCCCTACTCCTCGCATTGACATCAATTGATGGGCATTTCCATAGCCTGTTGATTAGCCGCGTCAATGTGAGACTTTCTCCTTTTTTGTCTTCTCCACACAACCCCCATCATCATATTC
Source organism: Aegilops tauschii subsp. strangulata (assembly GCF_002575655.3). Lineage (NCBI taxonomy): Eukaryota > Viridiplantae > Streptophyta > Magnoliopsida > Poales > Poaceae > Aegilops > Aegilops tauschii. The sequence continues at coordinate 410,760,424 of NC_053037.3, read as the reverse complement.
TATTCCACCCATAGTGCTATGTCCATGGCTCACGCTCATATATTGCGTGAAAGTTGAAAAAGTTTGAGAATACTAAAGTATGAAACAATTGCTTGGCTTGTCATCGGGGTTGTGCAAGATGAGAGCATTTTGTGTGACGAAAATGAAACATGGCTTAACTATATGATTTGTAGGGATGAGCTTTCTTTGGCCATGTTATTTTGTGAAGACATAATTGCTTAGTTAGTATGCTTGAAGTATTATTATTTTTATGTCAATATTAAACTTTTGTCTTGAATCTTTCGGATCTGAACATTCATGCCACAATAAAGAAAATTACATTGAAAATTATGCTAGGTAGCATTCCACATCAAAAATTCTGTTTTTATCATTTACCTACTCGAGGACGAGCAAGAATTAAGCTTGGGGATGCTTGATACGTCTTCAACGTATCTATAACTTTTGATTGTTCCATGCTATTATATTATCTATTTTGGATGTTTAATGGGCTTTAATATGCTCTTTTATATTATTTTTGGGACTAACCAGTTAACCGAAGGCCCAGTGCAAATTGTTGTTTTTTTGCCTATTTCAGTGTTTCGCAGAAAAGGAATATCAAACGGGATCCAAATGGAATGAAACCTTTGCGAGCATCTTTCTTGGAACAGACACAACCCAGGAGACTTGGAGTGGAAGTCTGGAACTCCGCGAGGAAGCCACGAGGCAGGAGGGTGCGCCCAGGGCGGGTAGGCGCGCCCCCCACCCTCGTGGGCCCCTCGCAGCTCCACCGACCTACTTCTTTCGCCTATATATACTCTTATACCCTGAAAACATCCAGGGGAGCCACGAAACCACTTTTCCATCGCCGCAACCTTCTGTACCCGTGAGATCCCGTCTTGGAGCCTTTTCCGGCGCTCCGCCGGAGGGGGATTCGATCACGGAGGGCTTCTACATCAACACCATAGCCTCTCCGATGATGTGTGAGTAGTTTACCACAAACCTTCGGGTTCATAGTTATTAGCTAGATGGCTTCTTCTCTCTCTTTGGTTCTCAATACAAAGTTCTCCTCGATGTTCTTGGAGATCTATTCGATGTAATACTTTTTACGGTGTGTTTGTCGAGATCCGATGAATTGTGGGTTTATGATCAAGATTATCTATGGACAATATTTGATTCTTCTTTGAATTCTTATATGCATGATTTGTTATCTTTGCAAGTCTCTTCGAATTATCAGTTTGGTTTGGCCTGCTAGATTGATCTTTCTTGCAATGGCAGAAGTGCTTAGCTTTGGGTTAATTCTTGTGGTGCTCGATCCCAGTGACAAAACGGGAACCGACACGTATTGTATTGTTGCCATCGAGGATAAAAAGATGGGGTTTATATCATATTGCTTGAGTTTATCCCTCTACATCATGTCATCTTGCTTAATGCGTTACTCTGTTCTTATGAACTTAATACTCTAGATGCGTGCTGGATAGCGGTCGATGTGTGGAGTAATAGTAGTAGATGCAGAATCGTTTCGGTCTACTTGACACGGACGTGATGCCTATGTTCATGATCATGCCTAGATATTCTCATAACTATGCGCTTTTCTATCAATTGCTCGGCAGTAATTTGTTCACCCACCGTAATATATGTTATCTTGAGAGAAGCCACTAGTGAAACCTATGGCCCCCAGGTCTATTTTACATCATATTAGTTTCCCGTCAACTAGCTATTTCTGTCGCCGTTTATTTTGCAATCTTTACTTTCCAATCTATACAACAAAAATACCAAAAATATTTATCTTATTATCTTTATCAGATCTCACTTTTGCAAGTGGCCATGAAGGGATTGACAACCCCTTTATCGCGTTGGTTGCAAGGTTCTTGATTGTTTGTGCAGGTACTAGGCGATTTGCGTGTAGTATCCTACTGGATTGATACCTTGGTTCTCAAAAACTGAGGGAAATACTTACGCTACTTTGTTGCATCACCCTTTCCACTTCAAGGGAAAACCAACGCATGCTCAAGAGGTAGCATGTGCTAGCAGAGAATCTCCCCAACCCCAGCAAGGAGGAGAGGGTATGCTTTGTTTCGTTTCTTTTTCGAGGCTTAGGATTTCCAATCTACCCCTTCCTCAGAGGTCTATTGGAGTTCTCGGGATCCAGCTGCACAACCTCACACCAGGTTCTATCCTGCACATCTCGGTTTTTGTCGCTCTCTGCGAACTGTTTTTAGGCTGCGAGGCTCATTTTGAACAATGGAGAAAGTTATTCTGCCTCGTCCCTCGTCATCAAGGGGGTTCCATATTTGAAGTGGGCGGCGCCGAAGTATGGCGCATAGCCGGATCAGGTTACCTTATAGGAACTCCCAAGGAGGTATCCCAAGAATGGTCTTCGGAATGGTTTTATATTGAGGACATTCCCCTTTCGGACCCAGTTCGGCGCGGACTCCCCGAATTTTCCAATGCTCCTTTGAAGAAACGCCTCAATTGGCGCCCCTGGAGTCCCAAGGAAGAAGACAGTGCAGAGGTGAGGAGGTTGGTCAGCAAGGTTAGATTACTAGCTCATTCCGAACTCTCGATAATCGAAGTCATGGCCATTGCGATAAAGCGATGTATCCAACCCCTCCAGTCCAGAGTGACCCCTTTATGGTGTTACAACAGAGAGGACGACGCGTCTCGTTATAGGCGCAAAGGCTCGGATACCCCCGCCGAATTGGCCATAATCCTGGCCGATCTTTATAAAGGTGAGAAAGAAGACTTCCTCCGTTTAAATTGTCGGGAAGGCTTTTCCATGTATAACCCCATTGAATGGGTAAGTTTTTGATTATCAACACTATTCTACCTCGTTATCGAGGCATGCTAATCAAATTGTTCCGGTTGTCTTAAAGCAGACATGGAGGAGGGAGGTTGAGAATATTCATTGCCCCTCCCCTCAGCCAGAGGATTATGTTCGCAACGAAGACCCCGGATTCTATGAGGATCCGGAGATATTCATAGAGTTTGATGATGGAGTCTTTTATCAAGCGAGCCTTGACGGCTCGGAAGTAGCTATTATAGCCGACTACCCCCGCTTTTTCCCTGTCTCCATTGTAAGTATTCGGAAAGTTTCCTCAAAAAAGGAGCCCCCACTTACATCTCACCCATCACACTAAATTATGCTTCCTAGGATCGGCGCTCACTGAGCTGCACTCCATCGAGAGCGGCCTCCAGGAAGGCAGCATCTACGCAGGGCGAGCGTTCAAAATGAAAGGAAACCGGGAGCGCTGTTGAGTCCCCTCCTTCTTCAACGAGGCTTGTCCTTTGATATGTTCCTAGGCATGAGATCAGATTGTTATATTTCTCCTCCCGTCTTATTTCAGGAGGGGCACACGGCAAACCATGTCCAAACGCCCCGGCTCCGGGCTCGTCAACCAGGACAAGAGCTGATACAGAAGCAATGCCAGATCAACCCCCTCATGAGTTCTGATGAAGTACCTGTCACGAATTCTGAGGTGGGGAGCATGATGAATCATCGACGACTCAAAGAGGCCATGCGCGCTCCAGTTTTTACCGAGCAGGAATTTACTGCCCTAGCTCCGTGGATGCATATATCCGAGCCGCCCAGGATGGACTTGCTAGAGTTACCCAACTGTTTTCAAAGGATATGCAGGTAATAGTTTGTGCAAATTTAATAGACATATGCCAGTAGCCCCCGAGACTTGAAGCTGTTAGGCCAACTGATTTAAGGATTGCTATGCCCGCAGGTTCTCAGAGAGAAGAACAACGCGCTGTCTCAGGAGCTTAAAACGAGCTAGACAAAGCTGAGTGCTGCCACCACAGAGCTTGAGGAAATGAAGAAAGCCAAAATGAACATTGATGAAAGTAACAAATTTGAGGAGGAAAAGGATAAACAAACCGAAGAGATAAAGAGCTTAAAGCCTCATTTACTGGACGCGAAAAAGAGAATAAAGAGTTGAAAGGCGGCATATTCGGTATGACCTTCTGAACCCTCCAAGGGACTCATAGTATCCCATAATTCGGATTGTCATAATGCTATTGTTGCAGGTCTGTTAACCGGGCGGCCTGAAGAAGAAGTATCCGGATTTCGAGGTGACATGCTAAAAGAGCTGTCCGCGGTGCCTGAGCGGGCTCGGAAAGCCATGAGATTATGGTCAAGGCCTTATGGCCATCCGATGTCCCTCCAGAAAGTATGGAGGGGTTGGCGAACCTGTTCAAAGGTGCCCGACACTGTTTTGAGCTATGGAAGGCGTCCGCATGCTGGGAAGGTGCACGAGAGGCATGGGCGATGTTGAAAACGCGTTACACCGGGCTCGATCTGAATCATATGGCCTGAGTTGGACCTCAGGGACCGGACGGAAAAGAAATTCCCGTGAATTTGGTATATGACCAAGATATGATAGCTGTGAAATATTCGCAAGAAGACTGTAGCCTAGACAGTCTTATAGATGACATAGATAAAGAGTAGGTGTTCGATTCAATGTATCAATGAACTTTACCATCGAACTTATCTCCAACCGAACATGGAAAAATTTGTCATCGCAGGCCTTCAGCTTCAACCTCTGAACCAACAAGGTGGAGTGTTTCTGGATACCATGTTGTAATGTAATAAACATTCATTATGTTCGAAAACCAGGCAATCCGGTCATATTGCTCGAACAGACAAAATTTGTTCAGGGAGTTATGTTATATTACTATTTAAGGTAAGAAACATCTTCCAAGGAAAATAGTTCCATTAAGGGTTACTTTCCTTGGGTCGGCAGGCCGAATTATGCATGCCTAGGCTTTGATCCGAAAGATAGGATTGCGGGTAGCCTGTCCCGTATTTGTTAGAAAAATTATATAAACATAAATAGTCTGTCGTTGCTTGCCGACCAATTATTCCCTTAATAACGCTAGCTTTCGGCTTCACCCATCTGAGGCACAGATCCGGATTACCCGGTTGTAACAATCGCAGAGGTACGCCCATTACACCCTAGCTGAACAATCGGGAGCAAGGCAACCCAGCTTGGCAAAACCTTAAGTCATAGAGGTGCATATAATGGCAAAAGATGTATAGAGCAAACGACATGAACAATGGAAGCAACAAGCTTTTAGTAATAACCTTCGTCAAAGAAGCCCCCAATTATAATGGGGTGTATACATTTAAAGATGTGTACCCCTATCAGTTCGGTAGATCCGAACATACCCTGGGATATAAAAAGGAAAAAAAGAGAGAAGAGGAGAAAAAGGAGCCTAGTCAAAGAAAAAATAGAAAAATAGTGTGGCCGAACTATTCGTAGAATCGTCGGAGCCGAGCAGCGTTCCATGGATTCGGCTCAAGGCGATTATCCGATGCATTACAAAGGCGGTAGGCTCCTCCTGTGAGAACTTCATCTATGATGAAGGGGCCCTCCCATTTTGGTTTGAGCATATCCTTCTTCTTCTTCGGGAGACGCAAGACGAGGTCGCTGACGTTGTATGTCTTGGCTCGCACTTCTCTGCTTTGGTATTGCCTGGCCTGTTGTTGATAAAATGCGGAATGGGCTTGTGCAATATCACGCTCCTCTTCAAGGCTGTCTAGGTCATCCTGCCGATTGAGGTCGGCTTCTCGCTCTTCATACATGCGCACTCGAGGTGAGTCATGGATAATGTCGCAGAGCAAGACAGCTTCTGCACCGTACACCATGAAGAAAGGTGTGTATCCGGTCGTTCGATTAAGCGTAGTCCGTAGCCCTCAGAGCACGGAATCGATTTCCTCAACCCAGTGCTTATCTGACTCCTGTAGGGAGTGCACCAGTCTGGGTTTAATGCCGCTCATTATCAGGGCATTGGCCCATTCAACCTCACCGTTTGTTTGAGGGTGGTAGACAGATGCATAATCAAGTTTAATGCCTAAGTTAGCACACAAGTTTTTCACCTTGCCGGCTGTAAAATTGGAGCCATTATCAGTGATGATGCTGTGCGGGACACCGTAACGGTGTACCACGCTGAATATAAAGTCAATGACTGGCCCAGCTTCAGCCGTTTTTAATAGTTTGGCCTCTATCCACTTAGTGAATTTATCCACCATAACCAGTACGTATTTCTTTTTGTGGCTTCCCCCTTTAAGGGGTCCGACCATATCAAGCCCCCAGACTGCGAAGGGCCAAGTAATGGGGATTGTTCTTAAGGTAGTGGGAGGCATATGACTTTGATTGGCGAAAAGCTGACATCCCACACAACGTTGGACAAGGGCTCACTACAAAAAAAATACACTTCCGTGATGATACGTGTTTGTCACAGTAGGTCGCGTTTTTGTCATGCATGTACATCCATGACAAATTTATGACAGAATCAAGATAATCATACCTGTGCTGTCGTAGAAGTGTTCCATGACATTACCAAAATTATCATCACGGAAGTGTCCACTTCCATGACGATAAATCACGCGTCACAGAAGTGCTTTCGTCAAGGGTGACCGACACGTGGCATCCACCGTAACGGAACGCCGTTAAGCTATCGGGTCGGGTTTTGGATCCGATAACCCGTTAACAGCCCGACCAATGGGGATTTTCCACGTGTAAAATCATGATTGGCTGGAGGAAACATGTGTCGGCTCATCGTTGGGACAGATGTCATCCACTCATTGGACAGAAGGCGCCTATGATACGTCGACACGTGGCACGGCCCAACAGAGGCCCATTCCTGTGAAAAGGCCGGCCCGTTTGACTTGGTCAAAAGGTGGCGGGCCGGCCCATGGAAAGCCTGTTAACGGCCTATTCGCATATAGCCCATTTACATCCCTCTAACCCAAGGCCCGTTACGCCCTATCCGAATTAGGCCCAGTAGCGTCATCTGGGCCATCCAATATGATTCCAGCCCGTTTTCACTTCTGGCCCATGTATGGCCCATGACGTCTTTCGGCCCATATGAGGCCCTATGTAACTCTTGGCCTATTAACGGCCCGTGGTGAAACTGGCCCGTAATGAACAGTGTATCACTTTACACCCATTAACGGCCCGTGGTGAAACTGGCCCGTAATGAACAGTGTATCACTTTATACCCATTAACGGCCCGTTATTCCATTGGGCCGTTTCCAGCCCATGTTATCTTTCGGCCTTCTCAGAGCCCATTTATTCTTGGGCTCATTTCCAGCATTCATTTACTTACGGCCCGTTACTGTAATTTTCTGCTTGTGGGCCAAATTCAGCCCGTGGTTACAGTTGGCCCGTTTGTGGTCCGTTAATACGTTGGGTCATTTTCATAGCGTCATCAAATACGGCCTATTAACGATGGCCCGTTATGGTCGGCCCATGAACAGACGATTCCAACTCTAGCCCGTTTACGGCCATAATGCGGTCTGTTTGGCCCATGTTTGGCCAATCGATCATACGGCCCGTATAAGGCCCATTGATGATACCGCCCGCAGAAGGCCCATTGTTTCTACGGCCCGTAGAAGGCCTATTGTTTCTACGGCCCGTAGAAGGCCCACTGTTTCTACGGCCAGTAGGAGGCCCAGTGTCACTACAGTAAATCTTAGCCCATGGTTATTGTGGCCTAGTTTTAAAAAATAGGTTATTGCAGCCACTAGCTAACCGCGGAAAAAGAACAGCAATGACTACAAGCAAACAAATAAACAAGACAACAAGGAAATAAATAAGCAAGCAACTAACGCTAGGCTATCACGGCTATTACACATATTACATCCACTCGGCATCAAAGTTCGCCACCAGTGCAAATATAGGGAACAAAGCAGCATATCATATACACTGATTGTCAAAGTTGGCGACCAGCGCAAATAAACGCCGCAGCAAAACAAATCCAGAACTGAAACCACTTCAGAAGATCTCAAGAAACAATATCCTGGGTACCCATAATGCTGGCAAGATGCTTAGCAAGCTTATTAACTTTCTCTTGTTTGGCGCTTAAATCCTCCAGCGCTTGTTGTTGCACCAGAAAATATGCATCTGAATTCTGCAGGGACTTCCTCAGTCCTTCAGCTTCCTGTCGTAGCACATCTGATCGATGTCTTTCAACTTGAAGTTGAGACTCAAGAAGACGAACTGATTCAGGCAGCGAGTTCGAAGAGCTTGTGCCAGCAGTAGTGGCCAGTAACTCGAACACTACATCAAGACAGGACTTTTGGGTTCCCTCACTGTCGTCAAGATAGTTTTTATCAGCTTTCTTGGAGACCAACAGGGATGTCTCACTATCTTGAACCTTATCTGCATTACTTCCTTTACCATTGGATAACGCGGTACTGTTCTCCAATATTTTGTCCGCATTCTAAAAGAGAAACAAGCAGACACATCACATGTTTACCATGTTGTATATGAAACCCATTTTGGTAAATGAGTTCAGTAGTAAAGTGGACAGGATAACAGCATGAAACAAACATATATCTATGTACCATGGTCACTTTATGGTCTATATCATTCTAGTTTTTGTTGCCAAATCAAGATAGACACAGTTCAAATAATATTTGTTCAAGACAAAGCAGAATAGACAGAATATAAGGGTGGGTAACTATAGAGCAATAACAACACTTGTAATGTGCATGACATGAGAACATAACTGTTTATTCAATTGAAACTGAAATCAACATAGAGCAGGTTACAACAGCAAACCAGTTAAAGAAATAGGTTTAAAACATACCTGTTACGCCATTGGAGTTTCAATTCCATCCTTCAAATTTGAAAATAGTTGGTATGGGTAAATACAGTAATGCAAGAGCAAAGGAGTATGAACCATAGCTACAGAACCTGACCTGATAACAAATCTTCTTCTCCTTTAAGCATTGAATTGGGATTCGGAGTGGCGGTCCTCGTGCTTTGGGCACTGCAGTTCCCTTACTAACTGCTCGTGTTTGGGTGCTCTCTGGTGGAGACGGTGCTATGTCAACTGGAACTGGGTTACTATCTGCCGGGGTTGGGTTTAGAAGGGGTGTAGCTGGTTCTCTGTCCAACTGGGTAGGGGTACAATCTGCGAGAGTCTGGGTTATGTGTGGTGGATCTGGTCCTGGGGCTAGTACAACCGTGGTTCTATCTGCATCAACTGGTAGCACTATCTTTTCTGAAGATCGTGTTGTTACTCCCTTAGATACTGGCATCACGCTCTCCAATTCAAATGGTTGATAAACAAGAAAAGTAATTGAAAGTATAGACATTGTATGATAGGCAGGTGCAATGGATAGTGGGGAATAAAAGAGGGCATGAAATAATTCATATTTATGTTGTCTAACCAAACAGGATAGCATGACACAATTTCACATATATGATGGCTAACTAAACAGGATAGCATGACACAATTTCACATTATGATGGCTAACTAAAAAAGATGGAAAGACATAGTTCAAAATATGAGACTATGTAAACAGGATGACATGACATAACTATATAATGTGTTTATTAAATAGGTTGTCATGCCATAATTCACATACATTCACGGATAGAATGCCATAATTCAAAATATGATGACTGTAAACACTAAACAGGATGAGATGATATAACTATATGATGTCTTTATTAAATGGGTTGCCATGCCATAATTCAGATAGATGATGTGTATGTACTATGTAAACATGATGGCATGATATAATTCAAATATATGATTTATATAGTAAGCAAGTAAGCAGATGGCAATCCATATATGATGTAAAAACTAAGCAATGCAAGACAACATGCATGACATGGGTAATATAACCTTGCCAAGTTTGAGCATAGACCTCAGGAGGGAAATAGGACTGGTCATCAGTCTCTGAATCCTCCTCTGAGGAGCTCTCTGTAACCAGCAAGATGGCTGCTTCAGTAGGTAGCATTGTCTGCTCTGAATACCTTGTTTTCACTCCAGATACTTCCATCACCGCTTCAAATGGCTCATGCACAGGAAGAGTAGTTGAATATACAAACGTTGTCGACAAATGGAACATGTAATACAAAAAAATGATAGCATGATATAATTCACATACATGATGATTGGCTAAACAGCATGGCATTGCATAATTCACATATATAATGCCTTTGCAACAAGATAGCATTGTATAATTCACATATATAATGTCTTGCAACAAGATGGCAATGCATAATTCACATATATGGTAATTAGACACTGAACAGGTGGCATTCACACAAAGCATGTCTAAACTAATCAAATGACATAGCAATGCGAGACACCATATGCACGATATGAGCAACATAACCCTGCCAAGTTAGAGCATACACCTCGGGGGGGGGGGGAATAGGACTGGTCATCTGTCTCTGAATCCTCCTCTGAGGAGCTATCCGTAACCAGCGAGATATGCGCTTCGTCAGATAGCATAGTCTGCTCTGAAGACCTTGTTTTCACTCCAGAATTTGCCATCACCGTGTCAAATGGCTGATGCACACGAAGAGCAGTTGAATGTACTAACATTGTTGACAAATGTAATATGTAACGGAAAAAAAGGATGGCCTGATATAATTTACATATAAGATGACTGGCTAAGCAGGATGGCATTGCAAAATTCACATATATGATGCCTGGCTAAACAAGATGGCGTTGCATAATTCACATAAACGATGAATAAACTAAACAGATGGCATTCGCACAAAGGATGTCTAAACTAAGCAGATGACATATTTGATGTATAAAGTAAGCAATGCAAGACACCATATGCATGATATAACCAACATCAGCATGCCAAGTTAGAGCGAAGACCTCAGGGGGTAAATAGGAGTTGTCTTCTCCTTCTGAATCCCCCTCAGAACAGATATCTTCCTCTCGATTACAATCCGAAATGCATGGAGGGGGGCTGCCTTTGCGCCTACCATGGAGCGACGTCTGCATGAAATTTTATTGCCACGCAAGGCTCGTCTCTTTTGCTCTACATGTTCAGTTCCATTGTTTACAATAACTGTCATGCATAGGAATAAAACATAGTGAGATTATGTAAGGAGTGCATGCAGAAATCCAGAGTGATGGTAGCAACCTGTGGATAGACCCAAAACCAATAATAGCAGGCAGATAATGGCTTCAGTTAAAAAATATAGATAATGGCTTCTTTACTGTTTGTTTCCCACCCAACATGAAAATCATAGTAGACACCGGAGATTAACCAGATAGTAGATAGATACTATTGATAGCGGCCCCGATATGTGCCCCACAACCATTTAAAAACTCAGTTAAAAATATAGATAATGGCTTCTTTACTGTTTGTTTCCCACCCAACATGAAACTCATAGTAGACACCGGAGATTAACCAGATAGTAGATAGATACTATTGATAGCGGCCCCGATATGTACCCCACAACCATTTAAAAACTCAAGTTTGACCATTAGTTTGGAGCTGACTCAGAGTCTAATCGGTGAACAGGACGATAAAGTAGCATGTAATATTAAGCGACGCATAACGTAAGCAGACACGAAAGAGTGCGACCTCTCTTGCGGACCCGTGTAGTCCTCGAGGTCATCTGCTCGGTTGATGATGGTAATGCAGTTTTCATGGCTGCCAGCGGCGGGGAAGAAGATCTGAGGCGGTGAAAGACTGTCTGGAGGCCGGATCCCTGCTATGCTGGACCCTTCTGTCGTTGGAGCAGCTGAGCTGGGGTGGACGACGGCGCAGCAGGAGCGGGACAAACCACGCAAGGTTTTCTTTGACAACTATCTGTAATAGAAGTAATTCTGTAAGGGCTCGTTTGAATTGGAGGATTCCAACAATGCAGCGATAGGAAATAGACAGGAATAGGATAGGAATGCACGTGCAAAATAGAGAACTTAAAAACACAGGATTTCTGCCAATCTGGGTGTTTGATTCACAACAATTGGAAGATCACAGGATGCAAAGAAGCATGGTGAGATTAAGTCAAACCACAAGAAAATGTACGGTTATAATGCTATTATGCTACTATCTCTTAGTCTTGTGCTTCATGAATAGGAATTTGAAAAGGAGGACAAGTGAAAATTAAAATTCCTACGTTTTTTCTTTCAAGGAGACACTAAAGGAACAAATCCGTGTGCTCAGTGGACAATATATATAACATGTAGAGTAAAAAAGAGATGCAAAAAGTGTACAACTTCTTTGGCGAAGCCATGTCGATCTCAGCGTGATTGGGTTGGCCGGTGAGGATGCTCCGGCTGACTTTGCTGTCGGAGGAGGGGAAGAAGATCTTAGGCGTCTGGAGATGGAGCCCGAGGTACTGCTCCGCTGTGATGGAGGGTTTCGTCGTTGGAGCAGCTCCGGTGAGTTGTACGACGCCGAGGCTGAAGCAGGACAAGAGAGACAACGAACAACGTTAACCTGAGTGGAATTCTAATAGCATCTCCAATACATGACGTAAAATACATGTCCACAAAGTGCTAGATGTAAAATACATCAGCCGCTCATCTCTGAACTAAACTGTCGAAACTGAACTTAACTGTCGAAACTGAACTTAACTGTCGAAACTGAATTTTGCTGTCGAAACTGAATTTTGCTATCGAAACTGAACGCACTAGCAAGGTGAGGCTACACGTCGGTCGACTGACTTTTTCATCTCTGGCCAGTCGATTTTGCAGCCGTTGGATACGAAATCAAGGGCCTGCGGTTCATCTTCAACCTCCACCCCCCTGAGCCGCCAGCCACCACCGGCCAAACAGCAGCCCCCCGCCGCCCGCCCCGAAAACACTCCCCACCACCGGTCCGCCGCCACCCCGGCCATCCCTCTAGGCCCCCCCGTGCCGAGCTTTTTCTCCGGTGATCCCCACGCCACCGCCCTGCCAACGCCCCGCCACCACCGGCGACCACCGCCCCCATCCTGAACCCTAAGATAGATAGTGGGGTACCTCTCCGGCGAGCCCCCCTCCCCGCTGCGGCTGGTTCTTCCTTCACCCCGGCGAGCCCCCCCCCACCCCCTAAAAATCGACTGACCCAAAAGTCAATTCAGTCGACTGAAGTGTAGCTAAATCGGAGCAGCATCGCAAGCAAGAGCAAGAGCGAGAGCAGTAGCGCGAGCAAGAGCAATAGCAAGAGCAGACCAGGCAGGGGACCGAGAGCAAGAGCAGAGCAGCAGCGCGAGCGAGAGCTAAAGCAGCAGCAGCTCCTACGGATGTGGAGGTCGCCGCCGAGGGAGCGACGCCGTGGAGGAAGTGACCGGCGACGCCGCCGTGGATGGAGCCGTGCCGTGTCGGCTCGGGACCGAACGCCGGCAGCACCGTGAGATCGAATCAAGAAGAAAATGCGGCGATTAGTGTACAACCTCTTTGGTGGCGCAGATTAGGCCGCAGCTTCATCCGAGGAAACGGTGATGATGATGCTCTTCCGGTGGTGCAGGTGAAGACGGCGGTGTAGGAATGGAGGTGGCGCGAAAGACGAGGGGAACATCGGGGAAGCTCCTTGGAGGTGGAGGACGGGGTGGCTGAGCCGGTGGGACGATGAGATCGACGACGGATCCTCATCCGGTACGATGGATGAGGGACGTCGAGGTGTTGTTGTGGACGACGTTGTCGGGGAAGAGGCTCCGGCTGGGTGGCGGCCGAAGCAGGGTGTGGGGTTTCGTCGCGGGTTTTCGTGGCCTCGGTGTACGAATGGGTGGGCGGATGGGATGGAAGTGGGGAACCATGGCTTAGAGACGCGCTTGTCCGAAATGTGGGGTAAGTTACGAAAGTACCCCCACCGATTTGAGGCGGTTCTTTCGGTTCAGGGGTACCACGGGCATTTCGCGTGTCGGGATTTCATAGGAGGTGGGAGTTTTCACGCGCGTTGTAATTTCGGAATAGCAAGGCGCGGTTTGAGATGGAGGGAGTTGTCGGAGCACAACGAGACAAAGATATATCTTAAATATTTCGGGCTAACAAGGCGCGGGTTGAAATTTCCGGACAAGCCTAACGTGTACTGTACCAAATCAATGCGCACTACAAATGTCATTCAAAACTTTGAATTCATGTTATGTTCAATTAAAATATTTCGCTACGTGTATAATGCATGCAACCTACTACTCAAATGAACGTTTTAGTGCATTCCAAATGTATATACTACCGCTTCAATATGAACTAAATTTGAATTCGTTTCTCTATTTGAATAAGATCTACAGTAATGATTGTTGTGAAGTCAAAGCATTTGAATTCGTTTCTCTGTTTTAATAAGATCTACAATCATCATTATTGTCAAGTTAAACCATAGTTTGTGTATTATCTTCACAGCACACCACATGATTAGTCTCGAGTTACATATGAACTATGTGTACTATATGAACTCGAACTAGATTTTTTGAATCCACTTTATTTTGATTTCAAATCACATTTTATTTCTAGCTCTGGCTAGATCTTCATAATCTAAACCATGTCTCATATGCATAATGTGTTTATCACATTATGTATGGTGCCCCGCCCCCTACGCCTACAAGTATTTAGATGTGAGTTGCAAACACCACACATTACCACAAATTCAAATAAAATGTGAGAATGTTCGATATTTAGTATTGTTTAGTTTGTTCGATATTTAGTTGTAAGCTGCAAACGCCACACATTATCACAAATTCAAATAAAATGTGAGATTGTTTGATGTATAGTATGGTTTAGATTGTTCGGCATTTAGCTGTGAGTTGCAAACGCCATGCATTATCACATTATGGTATAACATGTGCACAGCACGTGTATCACTGCTATATTCATGCATGCAATGTTTAAAACACTATGATAATCCGCTTTCATATCAAATTATGATCTTTGTTAGTCTCTTACACCCACACAATCCTCTAACCTTTGTAGCTACCACTAACTTTCTCTCGTGCATGCACACGCCCTCCCCCTCCCTCGGCATTCTATCCACCGGGCACATTGATTTTTCTCTTTAGGTCGTTCTCCCAGAGTCTCCACAACTCCTTTCCGACACACACCGATCGATAAACCTCTCCAGCGATGCCTGCCTACAACATACACACACACCTTCAATCTCCTCCTTTATGTGTCCTTGCCTCGTGTCTCTCATACGGCCAGACACACGTGTAAACTCTCGCCCCTCTTTTCATCGATCTCACAACCGCACACTCCTCCCCCTATCTAGCTAGTAGTTGGGCCTCTCGCACCACCTCCTAGCTCCATTCTCTCTGTCTATCCGTCTCGCTGGGCCTTATTTGCCTCTAACAAATGGACGTACACCGACCGATCTCTCACTATACATATAGCTAGCTAGGTCCTTATAACTCATTTTTACCCACACGTCAATCGATCTACCTCATTAGTTGTGTCTCTCCCTTCCTCCGACAAACAACAATTGATCTACCGATCTAGTTAGGTTTGCTTACCAAACACATGGTTCCCCTTCATCATCCATGGATGCATCCCGACAGATCTATCACGCACAGGCACACACAGAAACACATCCCCACTCTTATTGATAACATTGCAGTTCCACCCTCAGTTTGTCTAGTAGGCCTCTCCCACCATCTTCGAGAAGCAACTCCATCACCCATCCGGCACTCTAGCCCTCTCCCTCCCTCTCCCTCCCTCTCTCTCTCTCCTCTCTCTCTCTCTGTCCCATCATATTTCCCGTCCTTCAGTTATGTATGGATGTCGACCGATCTCCCTCAAGACATAGCTGGGTCTCTCCTTCTCAACACATATACGAGTCGTTCTACCTCTATAGTTAGGCCTCCGCCTACACCTCCCCCACCCCCTCCCCCCCACACACACTGATACATCGAGCGCTCTAGTCATGTCTCCCTGCCACACACAAACTTGACATGTGCCCTCTAACGTTCCGGTAGGCCAGTCGCCCTATATCTTTGACTTGCGCACACACACAATTTCGATGGCTCTCTTCATCGATCTCGCACCCACCCACTTGATCCTCTCTTCGACTCTATCGATAGCTATGACCCCTCCCTCTCTTCTCGTGGATTGCCCGACCCTCTATGTATGATATGGATAGGCCTCCATTTCACACACATTGCATGCAAAATTTTGTTAGAGATGTCATCGACACATATTCCCATAAATAATTCACGAAATCAACCCCCACCCCACCCCCACCCCAAAACAAAAAACACTCACGAACGCGGTTTGTATCTCTCACACACACCCACGTAGGTGGGGGACGTGCACGAAGAGAAGAGGTGCATGCACGGCGCACGTACTCCCGTCTCTTTCCCAACCACACCCGCGCGGGTACACGGTGGAGCTCATTTCTGTATGAAAAAGGCAGCCCACGTGGTAATTTGGCACGTGTACTGGTTGTCCACTTGGTGGAGGGAGGATCGTCTACCACGGGTGAACAAACAAATTGTGACTTGACGTGTTATGTTAAAAAAAGAGGCAAACCATGTGGGGCCTACCTTAGAGGCAAGGCTCTATACACTGGAGTACTTTTGATGTGTCCTGTCAACTCGCAGAATGAGGAGAAGCTTGCTTAGTACGCCGTCTCCCCCACCCACAGGCGCGGTGGCTCGCAGGATGAGGTGAAGCTTGCTCCGCCTTACGCCCGCTCCCTCGCCCATGCGCGCGGTGACTCGCAGGACGAGGAGAAAAATTTACTACTCCCTCCGTTTACTCCTCGTCCCTGCTACCTTGGTTATAGAGATTATATCATATTGTTTGGAATATATATGTCCTATAGTAGATTTCAATATGAACTACTAGTACATACTCCAAACACTGATGTATATAGACGTATTTTAGAGTGTAGATTCACTCATTTTGCTCCGTATGTAGCACTCTCCCTCGCCCCTCGACCCTCGCCCACATGGTGGACGTGCAGCAATTCATTCGGTCTCATATAGCCAGAACAATATATACTGCACTACCATTATTGCTCGACTTCCCGAAGAGGCGAAGAGCCAATCGCAAGGTTAATATTTTGGAGATGCCAAGCGCAAGGTTATAGGAGAACGAGTAGTAGGTGCCGCGTCATTTATAAATAAAGTTTTTTTTTCTTAAGTGGCACGTACACAATATGATAGGTTCATATGGAGAGAAAAGGAAACCGCTCCACTATATACATAGTCAGGACGGGCCAGCCTACACGGTTGCTTGCTGGGGTTGCTCTCTTCACACTCTCTCGCACAAAACGACTGTGGCCACATCTCTAACATCCCGGCGGATCACGTCCGCTTGGGGAAGGGGTGGATGCTTAGTGTAGATGTGGTGGCCGTCGCCGGCGGCGAAAACCCACTGTCGGCACGTCCCGATCAGGGGTCCCCGCCGTTCTCTCTCACAAAGCCGGTGAGGTTGCCTTCGTCCCTTGCTCACTGCCGCGACGTGGGCAGTTGCCGCCTCCCGCCGCCCTCCTCAAGGTTGAGCTACGTCCCTCAGGTACAACTCCCTTTACAGCCGGCTTGCACCACTGCTCTAGCTGCCCACATCACTCCCTGTGGATATTTCTCTACTTCTTTGCCCCGCACATACCTCTACTGGCTTCTACGTACTGTATTTGTGATGAGTTTATGTCTCATCAACTAGTCCCAGTAATCTTATTCTAATCACGCTTCTTCAATTTCTTTGCCACAGGGATGCTCATCTCGATTTTGGTGAAACTGCACAAAACGATCCGATGGTCAAAAGGTTGCAAAATTCATTTATTAGGAAGCTCGAACGTTGCCAGCAAATTGAACCCTGGTCAGGGTTCACGGTTCAAGGGCTAGGGACTGCATGGATCGTTTTTTTCTTTAGCTGCCTCTGTTCCAAAATAAGTGTCAACTTTAGTAGTAGTACAACTTTGTACTAAAGTTTGCACAAAGTTGAGACACTTATTTTGGAACGGAGGGAGTACATATTTGCTATGATCAATCATTGAGATGCAATAGCATGCATGTTAGTCTCCTTTGTATTTGATGAAATGTTGCAACAGGCAACCTTGGACGCAAGATACATGTAACAGAAGCTGGAAGCTTCATAGCATTGTAAAAATTTATCTCGCTGATAAATTACAGTACGTACTATACTAGTACTTCCTCCGTTCCTAAATATAAGTCTTTGCAGAGATTTCACCATGAACCACATGCGGATGTATATAGATGCATTTTAAGTGTAGATTCATTCATTTTGTTCCGTATGTAGTGGAATCTCTACAAAGACTTATCTACTAGTAATAGCTAGCCCCCACAACTAGGAATTCTCTATCCTCTCCTTGAGCCACATCATCAAAATTGATGTAGCCGTTAGATGAAGTAAATCAGTCCATAATAGCCGTCTGATCTAGACGTTGAGAGGCTCCACACTAAGCCACATGCAAGCATGCAGAAATACCGTGGCACATGCATGTGAGTGGGTTTTAAATCACATCAACATGTCTGCATGCAAGCATGCACCGGTAGCATGCATGTAAGTGAGCTTTTAAGTCCTATTAACATGTCAAAAAGAAAAATATAATCCCATTATGCAGTAGGAGTTGGCTGATCTTTTTTCCTTACGTGGGATGATCTAAATGATGATGGGAGTTTATTTAGTTTGGCTACCAGATTTGTCATGCGGTCATAGAGTTTTTTTAGTTCTATGAAATCGATAATTTTGCGCAGAGAGATATACCGCTGTTCCGCGGCAACGCGCGGGGACTCATCTAGTAATATTTAGGAATGGAGGGAGTACTATGTAAAGAGTTAGGTGTCGCACGGTGATAGTGTGAGGTGGGCCATGTAATCACTGAGCCTGTGTGTTTTCACTGATCTTGCACGCCTCCGCTGTAAGAATGGAGAAAATTGTAATCTAGTAGTAGTACCTCCTTTCGCCGAAAGCGTGGGACATCCAGCAGTCCTACCACCTCAGTAATAAAGACCAATGAGCCGTCAAATCACATAGACCCAGCAGTAAGTTGGACGGACGAAGCAACCATCACTCTTGCACCAGTGAGAGGTCGCGTCCGCTCTGCCCGGGCATGAATGCGGCACCGATTCTTTGGAGCGGCGCTGACCGTTTCGGGCGGGAAGCGCGCAGGCGATGGAGGGGCTTTGGGTGGACCAGGCTGGTCAGGAGCGGGCGTGGCAGCTGTCCACATGTCCCTACCGGACACGCCCGGAAACGAGAGGATGCACCGACTCTCGCGGCTAAAATCGTACTACACTACACAACATCTCTCTGTAGGAGTAGGTCGATCTGTCGCTCTCTCTAACACACACATGTTGTTAAACACACACACACACACACACGCACGCACGCACCTTGGTCCCGTTGCACCTTCTAACGTGACTTTACACCTAGACGGAGGGAGTAGTAAGTATATGAGATACGGTGGCACACTGACTTAAGTCGAATACAAGTGCCCAAAATTTGTGTGCATGTTATAATAAGGATTCACTTAAAATAGTACGTGAGCGAACAGAGGGATCAATTGGACAGTGTTCCCGAGCAGTAACGAGATGTGTGAGGTAAGATACACCGCTGGCGCTTTTAATTTTTCTTATTAATTTGTTTGTTTCACCCTCTGACTGGTGGGACCCAACGTACTACGTGGAGAGAGGTAAGGTGACTAAGGCTGCATTATTTCTGCACCACTGTGGATAGTCTTACCACCAAAGCCACATGACACGATTATGATTGAAATCCTAATGACTCCCACACACACAAAAAAACACGACATGCTTTCACACGAATGCAGGAATGTATAAAAGGTTATTTCCCTCTCGTTGAACATAACGGGAGGGTTGTGTAGCTAGTTAGCCTGTTCGCTCATCAAACTTGAGGTCTCGGGTGGATTCTTTGACTGGTCAAATTTTTTTCTAGGGTTTGCACGCTTCACACTTGCTCTCCAGTATATATATACACGCTGGAGCCTCAGCGCTTGTAGTTGCTCTCTTCACACTCTCTCGCCCTCTCCCGCTGGAGCCTCAGCGCTTGTAGTTGCTCTCTTCACACACTCTCGCCCTCTCCAGATCTAAACAAGACTTCGTTGGCCTCTCTCTCCCCTCACTGCTGCTCAAAGAGCCGGCAGGATCCGTCCGCCGGGAAGGGAAGGAGGCTTAACGCTGTCGCCGTCGGCGAGGGACTATCGGCGCAGCTGTTCACTTTCCACCCAGCGGCGGCGCGGGAGGGCCTCCGACCCCTTCTTCTTCGCCGCCGTCCCGTCGCCCACCGAACCACGCCCCAAGAACCTTAAGGTATAATTTACTTACTCCACATGCATTGCTCTAGCTGCATGTATACCATGAATCTAGGACGTGGTTCAAAGAGGAAAGGAGTGGAGGAAAGTAGCGGGAAAAGTTGTATATAGCATGAATCTAGGACGTGGTTCAAAGAGGAAATGAAGGGGGAAAGTTGTATAGCATGAATCTAGGATGTGGTTCAAAGAGGAAAGGAACGGGGGAAAGTTGTGGGGAAAGTTGTATCGCATAAATCTAGGATGTGGTTCAAAGAGGAAAGGAAGGGGCGAAAGTACTAGTTCAAAAAGGAAAGGAAGGGACAAGGCTGTAGAGTTTGAGCAGGACTAGATTTGCTGCGCTCACATAGGGAAAGGTGTCTAAAGATAACAAAACTGGGACCAACACAAATATGCTCCTTGGTTGTTTGTTCTTTGTTGCAATAGACTGTGCATGACCACAATACATCGGTAGATGCACATGGTGCTGGTGCGTCCACTGTCCCGTGCAACTCATTAGCTGTTGTTAATCTAAGGCCCTGTTTGGTTAAAAACTCCCTAGTCCCTACCTGCTTGGTTCCAGGGACTAAACATGGACTAGAGGTTATTAAATGACATGCTAAAAGACCATGTTACCCCTAGTAATGAACTAATAGAGACAAGGTGCGATGCGTGGCAGGGGCAACTGTTGGAAAAAGTCCCAAAAAGACTCCCTCTGGGTCTTCTTTCTTTAGTCCCAAATGCCCACTTTTAGTCCCTAAAAGTCCCTCCTGTTTGGTTTAGATACTGACACGGAGTTTTTTTAGTCCCTACACCAAAATGTCCCTGTAAACAAACACCCTCTAATAATGCCGCTGGAAAATTGATGCAATGCCACAGTTAAAAGCAAATTACATGTTTAACGAATTTTATTGTTAATATAATCTCTATGTTAATATTAATCAATGCCACCGTTTGAGAAATGCTACTGTCTTGCTTTCTTTCCCATTTAGATAAGGTAGATGCTTCTTTTTGTTGGCTTCTGTGTCATCCACCGTTATTGACCACTAATTGTTTCCTTTGCACCTCTGTGTAAACAGGGTTATCTACTTCACCTCGTTGCCATTGTGACCTTTTGTTGCACTGCACAAAACTCTTTTGTTTTAAGAGTGTTTTGTGCAGTTCAACCAAAATGTCACACCGACAACGTTGCTTGATTGCTTGATCTTAGTGGAACTGCACAAGAGGAGATCTTACTTCCTATCCGTTAAGGCGAATTTGGTTCAAATCTTCTTCTTGTGAGTTGTTTGAATTCCGCATCATGAGAGGTCAGTACTAGCCTTCTTTCACATGATTCTGTAGTGTGCTTTCATATGTTGTGCTACTTGTACGATAATGTTGCTTGATTTTAGTGAACTGCACAAATAGAGGTAAGACTTCCAATCTGTATGTGCACCGTAATATCCCATTGAGGTAAGATAAGGATATTTCACAACTGCTGGCCTGTATTTTGCCACTTTCATCAGAAAATTAAGTTTAGTACTGTACTTGTGCTCCCTAATTGACATGCCAAATCTTACATTGAAGGCGAAGCTTGCTGTTATTGAACCAAGTGATGAAGGGGAAGAACAAGCGGAAAAAAACAAAAATCAACTCCCGGTGCTGTAATGAAGCACTGGAACTGTGATGACACAAGTAATGATATAGTTTTGCATCTTAATTTATTGCTATGCCTGGAACGAGCAATTGTTTTGCCACTGATTTGATGCCACTCTTAATGTAATATGTGATTATCTCTACTTGTGCAAACAGGGATCTTCTTTGAAGATACGATATATTTTAGTGGAACTGCACAAGAAGATGTTGGAAACATTAAATTAATCGAGGAGTATATAGTAAGCATGGCCACCACCGTAGATAGCAACAGATGGTTCCGGAGAAGTGCTTCATCTGTATGCTCTACACAATAAGCCTCCTGACAAAGGTTGGTACTCGCCCACTGATTTCATCCATATGATTAAGCTTTGTCATCTCTATTGGTGTTGTGCTACTGTTTAGATACTGTCATGAAAAAGTGGTATTGTCCTTGGGAAGTGCTTCATCTGTGATGTTTTAAATATTTCCTTTCCTTTTTTTCGAGCAACCAGGGATACTAGCATTTAGTAGTCCTCTTGTCTTTGCACAACAGGATCATCTTCCTCTGAACAAGAATATGGAGTACGTGAAGTGACTAGTTCCGATTATGCCAGGATGAAGAAGCCCTGTCTATCTTCTCATCAGAAGGAGCAGTTGAAGGATTGTTACATTACTCCCCACAAGACCAAACTAACTTCAGCTCAGAAGGACTGGCAAATCTCCATTTTTTTGCTATGATGCGCGAGTACAATGTTGTTCTAGGATTCTTTTTGGTGTGTTCCATTTTCCTAAATGTGTGCTCTACATGGACCATGTATGTGCCTGTTGAAACTGTCAATTCATAGTATAGTTTGCTTTATACTAATCACTTTTTTGTATTTGTGCAAACAGGGGTGCTCAGCTTGATTTCAATGGGAACTGCACAAAATGTTCATGAATACATCGAATCATTCATTTCCACCACAAGAAAGGAGGTGCCGATAAGTTCAAGGCATTGCAACATATAAGGGCGAAATCATACAAGCTACGCGCGAATTTGGTTGATTTTGGTGGAACTGCACAAAAAGAATAGCTGGTTTATTTAGCATGAGGTGCCATGTCAATGTCCGAACTGATGGCAAACCCTGCCCATTCCACAATCGTAGGCATTTGATATTTTGGAATGGGACAACCTTGTCAAATTTTGCTCATTGATTTTAGCAAGACATGCGTTTGATATTTTCGAATGGGACGCCCTTTGCTGTCAGCAGCGTCGATCAATTTTTTCTTTATTCTTTAGTTGTGAAGTAAATATTGCCTCTGACATGTGAGCCGCTGAGATGCATAATCATCGATTGTTTTGAATGTTCTCTATGAATTGCCAGGCCTGTGTGTTTGATTGCAATGTACAGAAACGCTAAAAAGTTGCTCAAACTCTTTGTACTCCTTCTGTTCCTTTTTACTTCGCACATTGTGAAAGTGCATACTTTTTTGTATAAGATTGGTCAAAGTAGAGATACTTTGACTGCAGACAAAACTTGTATGCAGACTAGAAAGGACCGGAGGGAGTACATGTGAAACTGCTGCAAACGAGGTGATCACCCTGGGAATAATGCTAGTACGTATTGTTTTGCATGTTCATCCAATGCCAGTGATACAGGAATTCGAACTAATCGAAATAAATTCATTCATACATGGTCGGATTTCATATAAACATGCCGGATTTCATTACATTTCATACATTCTTCAACTAAAAAGGGGTGCGCTGGAGGTATAATTAATTAACCCAAGCTACCCACCTGTGTCCCGCTGAGCCGAACAGAAGCTTCAGTGACTTAACTGCAGGTGCAGTTGCGTAACTGACATGTGGCCTGTTGGGCCCACGTGTCAGTCAGCCAACTGCACCAGCAGTTAAGTAGAAGCAGCGTTCTTCTCCAGCGCAGCTCTCCGACTCCACGTCGCCGCCAAGAAGCTAACCGGCCGTCAATGGTCAACCCGCCTAGTTTGGCTTCAACCGGAGGGTAGCAGCGGTGGCCTTACTTGGACCTGAGCGGCGGCGACCTACCGTGTTCTACTCTTCCTCGTTTTCTGTGTGGCGCGGCCTCGTTGGCAACGGGGCGGGGCCTCGGCGGAGCCGGCGATGTCCTCTGTCTCGTTGCCGAAGGGCGGCGCCTCAGCGGAGCGGTGGAAATCCTCCCCCATGTTGCCGGCAGGGTGGGGCCTCGGCTGAGCCGGCGATGTCCTCTGCCTCGTTGTTGGCGGGGCGGGGCCTCGGCGGAGCCGACAGTGTCCTCTGCCTCATTGTTGGCGCAGCGAGGCCTCGGCGGAGCAGGGCCTCATCGACGCCAGCGGAGCGGGGACTCGTCAGAGCCGGCATTGTCCTCTGCCTCGTCCTCGGTCTCGCCAAACAGCGCCTCGCCCGCTTCATCGCCCTCTTTGCTAGCCTTTTTGTAGGCGGCCGCAGCCTCCGCCACCCGCATGCGGTACCGCCAGCACTCGAGGCGGCCCTTGCGGGCGGAGCGGTACGAGTCGAGCAGCGCCTCCTGCTCCGCCCACTCCGCGGCGATCTGCTCCTCCGCCTGCAGGTGCTCCTGGAGGAGATGGTGGTTGTAGGCGGCGTCGGCCTGCGCCTCCCGGAACTGCTCCTCACGCATCTACCTCACCCTGTCCATATATTGGGCACGAGCCTCGCCGATGGTCATGGTGCAATGCACCGGCGAGGATGGCGCGGAGGAGGGGGTTGGCGCCGGATCGTCAACTACCATGTTCTCCATTGGGACGTCGTCGTCCTCCGGCTGGCTGCCGGCCAGCCGGTCGGCAGCAATGGCTGCCATCTCCTTGTGGTCCGTCGTCCGCCCGTCCCGAAGAGTGCTGGAGCGCGAGGAAGCCATGGTGGGCAGTAGTGGTGTGGACAGGAGAAAGGGAACGAATGCGGATGACTGCGGCTATGGCCGGCGCAGCAGTTTATATAGCAATGGTGGGCGGGCGGAGGGACGGACGTGTGGCGCCGGAGTAGCCGCCTCGGCAACCGCGTGTCATTAATGTGGGCGGCAGATGGACGGACGGACAGCACTTGTGTCGTTTGAAGGCGGAGCAATCGCCTGCACCGGGAAGCGGGGCGGGCGGCACTGACTGTTTCGCGCGGAAAGTGCGCGCGGGCGAGGAGATGACTTTACTTGGAGAGGATGACAATGGGGACCCACTAGGTCCATAGCCTCACGTACGCAAGTGCCTCCTTATTTTATATATATATATATATATATATATATAACTATAATTTATTTTGCTTCCTCCTGGTTTCCTGACATCACGGTCCCACACCATTGTCAACCTATGTAGTAGTCAATAAACGAGAGAATTGCACAAGAAGCGGCCGACAGCTGGGACCAAGCAGCTCGAGCAGTATTTGTGTTTTTGAGGTGTGAGCACTGCAGATTTTTTCGATGTTTAGCCCAGATATTAATTTTTCTCCTCTGAACAACAACGAAAACATCGCTGCAGGTATTAACTGGGCGGGCTGTGGCCCGTCTAGCCCAGGCCAGATATCCAGCCCAGATATAAATTTTTGTCAAGCTGAAAATGGCTAGCCCTGCTATACTTTTTTTAGGAATACCCAGGCAAGGTCAAGTTGTTATTCTCCGCCCCACTGGGTTGTAAATCTTTCCTAGGAGGGATGCATTAGGCTTAACAAGAAAATGGGCTTTAAGAAATAATAAATGGGATATAATTATAAAAACTAGGCAGTAACTATAAAAAAATGCACCAAACACGTGATTACTTTATAAAATATTATTTTTGGATATTGAAAATTTTAATTTCATTAATTGTTGCGAGCGCAATGTTTCGTTGGATTTTTATGTAATATAAATTTATATTAAAATTGTATTTAATCTGACTAGAAATTTCGGGATAAAAATATTTCGGATCCCATCAAAATGTGGGAAATTTTATTGAATTCTGTTTTGAACGGTTGGTTGAAATGGGATGTACTTTTAACAAACTGTAAATGGGCTGTAGTAAATTCCATTAGAATTCAAAAATGGGCTACACATTCTTACAAATCTCAAATGGGCTATAAGTTCTTTGCCACACACTTCTGGCCTTACTGAGTTGACGCGTCCCCTAAAAAAACAGAGTTGACGCGTATGCAAGGCTTTGTCAACTTATAGTCAACACACGGTTCTAGCAGCAGTGGCCGTTGGATGTCCATCCAACGGATGCCGTGCTTCTTCTTCAATCTCGGATATTCTAGCTTCACCCGCCCAAAAAATGATTCCTCCCCCTGACATCTGGGGCGCACCGTTTCGGAAGCTGACCTATGGGCCTACTAAGTTGACGTACCAAGGGCTTTGTCAACTTAGTCAATATAAACGATTCTAGCTGCAGTGACCGTACGATGTCCATCCAACGGTCGTCATGCTTCTTCAACCTCTGGTCTTCTTGCTCCAGCCGCCAAAAGCAGCGCCGGTCGTGCCGCCTGCTCCTGCCTCTCGTGGCCAGTTGTGCTGCCGCGGAGGCCTCACCGCCCCCTACTACTCCCACCGTTGGCCAGGCCATCCCTCCACTCACCCACACCCCCTGTTATTCTGCGGCGACGGCAGCGCAGCCGAACCAGTGAACCCTCGTACTCCTCTCCACGTGTGCATCCACTGTCGCGTCTTCCCCGGCTCCGCGTCGTCCCCTTCCTAGGCCTCGCCGTCGTCCACCGCCCTGGTGCTCTCGGCGCGGCATGGTCAACGTGGTCAAGGAACGACTTCCATCGGACGTGGACTGTACGTGGAGAGGCTGACAGCTGGGTCCACGGCAGCCGCAAGGAAGTGCCTCCTTTTTACGCGGAAAATAATTATTCCTCCACCTAACAGCGGGGACCCACCAGACGGGCCACCAGTATTTTGCAAAAAAAATCGTTTCCCCTGACTGCTGGGACCCACCGGACGGGCCACCGTATTTCGTGAAAAAAACGTTCCCCCCGCTGTCAGCTCGGACCCACCGGAAGTGCCTCCTTATTACGCACAAAAAAATGAATACTCCCCCGGCTAGCTGGGACCCACCTTGGTGGGAGGCTGACTTGTGGGCCTACTAAGTTGACGGGGACGAAGGGCTTTGTCAACTTAGTCAATATGAACGATTCTAGCTCCAGTGACCGTACGATGTCCATCCAACGGCCGTAGTGCTTCTTCAACCTCTGGTCTTCTTGCTCCAGCCGCCCAAAGCAGCGCCGGTCGTGCCGCATGCTCCTGCCTCCCGTGGCCGGCTGTGCTGCTGCAGAGGCCTCACCGCCCCCTACTATTCCCACCGCTGGTCAGGCCCTGCAGCGACGGCAGCCTCACACCACAGCCGAACCAGTGAACCCTCGTACTCCTCTCCGCGCGGGCTTCCACTGCCGCGTCTTCCCCGGCTCCGTGTCGTCCCCTTCCTAGGCCTCGCCGTCGTCCACCGCCGTGGTGCTCTCCGCGCGGCGTGGTCAACGTGGTCAAGGAATGACTTCCATCGGAAGAGTACTGTACGTGGAGAGGCTGACAGCTGGGTCCACGGCCACAGCCCAGGTTTTTTGTGATTTGCCAAGTAAGTCGCTTTGTCAGGCCTGTTGGGCTGCAAATATGTCAAGACGAGGAGAGCTTTCATTCGTCTGGCCGAGAAAATGGCCCATCAGTAATGAGAAATGGGTTGTACATTTTTTAAAAACATCAAACCGGCAATTAGTTTCAAATATCTTTTTTTAATTTCAAGATTTTAAATTACATTAATTTTATGCATGGAGAATTTGTTGGATTTTATATTGATATACATTTATTTTTTAAATCAGTTTGAATGTGAGTCAAAATTTCGGGATTAAAAACAGTTCGGACCACACCGAAATATGCAAAATTTCATATAATTTTTGACCGTGGCCACAATATGGGCTGTAATGCTAACAAAAAGAATATGGGCTCCAAAAAAATCTCAAGAATTAGCAAATGGGCTGTAAATTATTAGAAATAATGGCAGATGGGCTGTATGCTGTTTTCCACAGATTTGAGGCTTTCCTAAAAAAAGGTTGACGCACAAGCACTGACTGTTGGATGTCCATCCAATGGCCGTCGTGCTTCTTCAATCTCTGCTCTTCCTACTCCAGCCGCTCAAACAAGCGCCGGCGGGACTGCCTGCTCCCTCCTCCCCGCGGTCGGCTGTGCTGCCGCGCAGGCCTCACCGCCCCACCGTACTCCCATCGCTGGCCTAGCCATCCCTCTACTCACCCACACCTGCTGTTATTCTCCGGCAACGGCAGACGAACCAGTAAACCCTCGTACAGTCGTACTCCCCTCCGCGTGGGAAACAACTGCCGAGTCTTCCCTGCCTCTGTGTCGTCCCCTTCCTAGGCCTCGCTGTCGTCCACCGCCGTGGTGCTCTCGGCGTGGCATGGTCAATGTGGTCAACGACCAACTTCCATCGGAAGAGTACTGTGTGTGGGGACGCTGACAGGTGGGTCCACGGCCGCAGCAAGGAAGTGCCTCCTTATTACGCGCAAAATAATTATTCCTCCACCTGACAGCGGGGACCCACCGGACGGGCCACCGTATTTCACGAAAAAAACGTTTCCCCCCTGACTGCTGGGACCCACCAGCTACACCTTCGCACGCAAGGAAGTGCGTCCGGGCAAAAAAACAAAACGATTCGCCCCCCTGACTGCTGGGACCCACCAGCTACATCTTCGCACGCAAGGAAGTGCCTGACAGTCGGGACCCACCTGGTCAAAGCGTACGTAGCGTTGTCATTCTGGTCGCGAACGTGTACGTACATATATACTGGTGGATGTAGAGGCACGCACGTGTCGTAGTAGAGGCGCGTACGTGTCGTAGTAGAGGCGCGCACGTAGCATGTACACGTACGTACAGCGGCCAGGGTGCAAGAAAGAAAATACGGCCATGTATGTGTACATACGGGCGGGGTCTCGAACGCCTACTCGCGCATACATACGGCCAGGGCTCCTGTACATGGCTGGGTCGGAACGGAGAAACAGCGTCCTTGTCGTGTTCATGGGGAGGCAACGGAATGCGTCGTGTTCATGGGGAGGCAACGGAATGCGTCGTGTTCATCGGGAGGCAACGGAACGCGTGGGAGCCAACCGGCTGGGTTGGAACGGAATGCGTGGTCGTGTTCATCGGGAGGGCTTGGACGGAACAGGCGATGGAAACGAGGCCTGGCGTACCGCACAACGGAGGAAACGGACCTCCTACGTTCGGAACGGGGTCCTGTTGATCGGGAAGGGTCTGGCATACCGCAAAACGGAAGAAACGGACCTCCTACGGTCGAAACGGGGGTCCTGTTGATCGGGAAGGGTGTGGCGTACTGCAAAACGGACGAAACGGACCTCCTACGGTCGAAACGGGGGTCCTGTTGATCGGGAGGGGTGTGGCGTACCGCAAAACGGACGAAACGGACCTCCTACGGTCGAAACGGGGGTCCTGTTCATCGGGAGGGGTGTGGCATACCGCAAAACGGGACTCCACGGGATACTGTTCATCTCCACCGTCGACCTCCAGCCTCCACGGTCTACCGTCGACCTCCTCCAGCCTCCACAGGCTCCTGTTCATCCAGCCTCCACCGCGCGCTACTCCACCGGCTACTGTTCAACCACCCCTCCACGGGCACCCCTCCACCGTCTACTGTTCATCCAGCCCTCCACACCACGGGGTCCTGTTCAACCACCCCTCCACAGGCACCCCTCCACCGTCTACTGTTCATCCAGCCCTCCACACCACGGGGTCCTGTTCAACCACCCCTCCACGGGCACCCCTCCACCGTCTACTGTTCATCCAGCCCTCCACCACACCACGGGGTCCTGTTCATCCAGAGGCAACGCCACCGCTCACTGTTCATCCAAACCCCCCCGCAACGCTCACTGTTCATCCCAAAGGCAGCATCAATCGGCTTCAGTTAGCAGCAGTAGCGAAGGAATCGCTCGATCGGGTTCAGTGAACAGCCATCGATCGATCGCTCGGGTTTAGTAACGCGTAGCCTGCAGTGCAATCGTACGGGTTCAGTTAGAGCCCAACGCCTCGCTCGGGTTCAGTTAGAGCCAACGCCTCGCACACACGCGCGTACGTGTACGAGAGAAACGTGCATCGCTCGGCCCCCGACCTCCCACCGTAACCGGGAACTCCCCGAAATTTTCCTTGCCCTCGCTTCTACCACGGTTTTTTCCGTCATGGACAGCCCAAAGAATATCATGCAGCTGCGTCTCCGGCCCGCCCAGGATGAAAAGCCCATTTTCTGTCATGATTTTTTGTCATGGAAGTAGGAGCCCACCACATCTATGATGATACCGGGTTTTGTCACAATTATCGTCATAGAAGTGTCATATGTATGACAGAAAAAAAATTTGTTCGGCTCAAAATGTCACGGATGTGTCTTTTTTTTGTAGTGGCTTGTGCGTCTGCTCGGGCCGTTGGCGAGAAAAAACCTGTCCGAAAAGCTTTGCTTACGAGGGCCCGAGCTGCAGCGTGTGATGTCGCTTGAAGCTACGTCGGTATTTCCCAAAAGAGGAAGGGATGATGCAGCACAACGGCGGTAGGTATTTCCCTCAGAAATGAAACCAAGGTTATTGAACCAGCAGGAGAACCAAGGAACACAACGTAAATAGCCCCTGCACACAAATAACAACACCTCGCAAACCGACGTGTTAAAGGGGTTGTCAATCCTTTTCGGGTAACGGCGCCAGAAACGGTGCATGGACGGGAGAAAGTTGTAATAGATTGAATAAATAGATCGCAAATAAAATAAAGTGCAGCAAAGTATTTTTGTATTTTTGGTTTAACAGATCTGAAAATAAATGCAAAGGAAAAGTAGATCGCAAAGGCAAATATAAGAGAAAGAGACCCGGGGGCCGTAGGTTTCACTAGTGGCTTCTCTTGAGAAAAATAGCAAATGGTGGGTAAACAAAGTACTGTTGGGCAATTGATAGAACTTCAAATAATCATGACGATATCCAGGCAATGATCATTATATAGGCATCACGTCCAAGATTAGTAGACCGACTCCTGCCTGCATCTACTACTATTACTCCACACATCGACCGCTATCCAGCATGCATCTAGTGTATTAAGTTCATGGAGAAACGGAGTAATGCAATAAGAACGATGACATGATGTAGACAAGATCTATCTATGTAGAGATAGACCCCATCGTTTTATCCTTACTAGCAACGATACATATGTGTCGGTTCCCCTTCTGTCATTGGGATCAAGCACCGTAAGATCGAACCCACTACAAAGCACCTCTTCCCATTGCAAGATAAATAGATCAAGTTGGCCAAACAAAACCCAAATATCGGAGAAGAAATACGAGGCTATAAGAGATCATGCATAAAATAGATCAAAGAAACTCAAATACTTTCATGGATATAAAAAGATATAACTGATCATAAACTCAAAGTTCATCAGATCCCAACAAACACACCACAAAAAGAGTTACATCATATGGATCTCCAAGAGACCATTGTATTGAGAATTCACTGAGAGAGAGAAAGCCATCTAGCTACTAAGTACAGACCCGAAGGTCTACAAAGAACTACTCACGCATCATCGGAGAGGCACCAATGGAGGTGGTGAACCCCATCCGAGATGGTGTCTAGATTGGATTCGGTGGTTCTGGATTCTGTGGCGGCTGGATCAATATTTCGTCGACTCCCCTAGGGTTTTGGGAATATTGGGGTATTTATAGAGCAAAGAGGCGGTCCGGGGGGCACTCGAGGTGGGCACAACCCACCAGGGCGTGCCTGGGCCTCCTGTCGCGCCCTGGTGGGTTGTGCTCTCCTCGGAGCACCCCCCCCCCCAGGCGCAGCCAGGGCCCATTATGTGTCTTCTGGTCCAAAAAAACTCTCCGTAAAGTTTCGTTGCATTTGGGCTCTGTCTAATATTGATTTCCTGCTATGTAAAAAACATGCAGAAAACAGCAACTGACACTTAGCACTATGTCAATAGGTTAGTACCAAAAATGATATAAAATGACTATAAAATGATTATAAAACATCCATGATTGATAATATAACAGCATGGAATAATAAAAAATTATAGATACGTTGGAGACGTATCAGCATCCCCAAGCTTAACTCCTACTCGTCCTCGAGTAGGTAAGTGATAAAAACAGAATTTTTGATGTGGAATGCTGCCTAACATGTCATATCATATTCTTTTCTTTATAGAATGGACATTTGGACTTTTATGTGATTCAAAGCAATAGTATAGTTTTGACATGATAATGTAGATACTCAAGCATATCAACAAGCAACCATGTCTTTCAAAATATCAACGCTAAAATAAGTTATCCCTAGCCCATCATGCTCAACCATTGATCCATTCATGAAACACACTCGCATATTAGCTACACCCAATACTCAAGTACGATCATATTGCCTCTTAGTTGGTGCTTTTATAAGAGAAGATGGAGACTCAAATTCAAAAATAAAAATTGCATAAAGTAAAAGAAAGGCCCTTCACAGAGAGAAGTAGGGATTTGTAGAGGTGCCAGAGCTCAAAGCGAAAAACTTAGAGATAAAAACATTCTGGATACTCAATTCATATTCATATTCAGAAAGCGAAACTCAACAATACCTTCGTGAGATCTGTTAGTATAAGAAAGCTAACCACTACTATATGTACTGTATCAAACCAATTCATATTCTGTTCTTGCATTATGTCTACCGTATTCCAACTTTTCTATGGCAAAAACTCATCAAAGAAAACCATAGAGCTGTCAAAATAAGCACACAACACAAAAGAAAACAGAATCTGTCAAAATAGAACAGTCTGTAGCAATCTGACTATTTTGAATACTTTTGTAACTCAAAAAATTCTGAAAAATTAGGAAGACCAGGGTAATTTGTATATTAATCTTCTGCAAAAAGGATTGGCATTTTATCACGCTCTGGTGATTTTTAACAATTGTTTTCGTGAGCGCATAAGTTTCTGTTTTTCAGCAATATCAAACAACTATCACCCAAGAAGATCCTAAAGGCTTTACTTGGCACACACACTAATTAAAACACAAAAAATACCATCATAATAGTAGCATAATTGTGCAAACACACAAGAAAAGAAAGCAAAAAAAAATTCATTAGGTTGCCTCCCAACAAGCGCTATAGTTTTACGCCCTTAGCTAGGCATAAAGCAAGGATCTAAGTATTGCCATCTTTGGTTCGAGATCCATAAGATGCCCTCATGATTGATTCATATGGTGGCCTAGTTCTTGTTCTAGGTAAGTGTTCCATACCCTTCCTCAAAGGAAATTGGAACTTAATATTGCCTTCTTTCATATCAATCACGGCACCGATAGTGCGTAAAAACGGTCTACCAAGAATAATAGGACAAGACGGATTGCAATCAATATCAAGAACAATAAAATCTATGGGCACATAATTCCTATTTGCAAGAATAAGAACATCATTAATTCTTCCCATAGGCTTTTTAATAGTAGAATCCGCCAAGTGCAAATTCAAAGAACATGATTCAATATCGGTAAGACCAAGCACATCACATAAAGATTTCGGAATTGTAGAAACACTAGCACCCAAGTCACACAAAGGAAAACACTCATAATTTTTAATCTTGACTTTGATAGTAGGTTCCTATTCATCATGCAATTTTCTAGGAATTGAAACATCTAATTCCATTTTTTCTTCAAAAGCTTTCATCATAGCATCAACAAAATGTTTAGTAAAAGCTTTATTTTGTTCATAGGCATGAGGTGAATTTAACATGGATTGCAACAAAGAAATACAATCAATCAAAGAGCAACTATCATAATTAAAGTCTTTGTAATCCAAAAGACTGGGCACATCACTAGTTAAAGTTTTGACCTCTCGAAACCCACTTTTATCAATTTTCTCAACAAGATTTCCACCCTCCAAAATATCGGGACGCCTTCTAGCTAAAGTTGACTCTTCTCCAGTCCCTTTATCATCAGTCTTAACTTTACTAAATAAGGAATCAATAGAAGAAACACCAATCATTTTAAAATCTTCATCACTTTTACGAAAGTAATCACTAGAAAACGCTTTTTTCTAAAAATTCTCTTTTAGCTCCAAGCATAGCGGTTCTTTTCTTACTTTCATCCATAGAAACATAAAGAGCTTTAATTGATTCATCAACCTTAGGCACAAAAATTTTCATCTTGAGATTTTCCACATCATGAGAAATTCTATCAACACTTCTAGACAAATCATCAATCTTATTCAACTTTTCCTCCATGGTAGTGTTGAAAACATTTTGCGTATTGATAAATTCTTTAATATTATTCTCAAGATCAGAGGTGTTCCTATTATTATTGTAAGATTTATTTCCATAGGAATTACTAGGAAAAGGCCTAGGATTAAAATTACCTCTATAAGCATTATTATTGAAATTATTTTGAGAGATAAAATTCACATCTATGGCATCACTATTTTGCTCAATCAAAGTAGACAAAGGCATATCATTAAAATCAATATGAGCACTTTTACTAGCAACCAATTTCATAAGAGCATTAACTTTTTCACTCAAAGAAGAAATTTCTTCAACCGAATTAACTTTTTACTAGTAGGAGCTTTTTCGGTATGCCATTGCGAATAATTTGCCATAATATTATCAAGCAATTTGGTGGCTTCACCCAAAGTAATTTCCATAAAAGTACCACCCGCGGCGGAATCTAAAAGATTACGAGAAACAAAATTCAACCCCGCATAAAAAATTTGTATGATCATCCAAAGATTTAACCCATGAGTTGGGCAATTCCTTAGCATCATTTTCATCCTTTCCCAAGATTGTGCAACATGCTCATGTTCAAGTTGCTGGAAATTCATGATCTGAGTTCTGCTCGGGCCGTTGGCCAGAAAAAATTTCGTTCGGCTCAAAATGTCACGGATGTGTCTTTTTTTTGTAGTGGCTTGTGCGTCTGCTCGGGCCGTTGGCCAGAAAAAACCTGTCCGAAAAGCTTTGCTTACGAGGGCCCGAGCTGCGGCATGTGATGTCGCTTGAAGCTACGTCGGTATTTCCCAAAAGAGGAAGGGATGATGCAGCACAGCGGCGGTAGGTATTTCCCTCAGAAATGAAACCAAGGTTATTGAACCAGTAGGAGAACCAAGCAACACAACGTAAACAGCCCCTGCACACAAATAACAACACCTCGCAAACCGACGTGTTAAAGGGGTTGCCAATCCCTTTCGGGTAACGGCGCCAGAAACGGTGCATGGACGGGAGAAAGTTGTAATAGATTAAATAAATAGATCGCAAATAAAATAAAGTGCAGCAAAGTATTTTTGTATTTTTGGTTTAACAGATCTGAAAATAAATGCAAAGGAAAAGTAGATCGCAAAGGCAAATATAAGAGAAAGAGACCCGGGGGCCGTAGGTTTCACTAGTGGCTTCTCTTGAGAAAAATAGCAAATGGTGGGTAAACAAAGTACTGTTGGGCAATTGATAGAACTTCAAATAATCATGACGATATCCAGGCAATGATCATTATATAGGCATCACGTCCAAGATTAGTAGACCGACTCCTGCCTGCATCTACTACTATTACTCCACACATCGACCGCTATCCAGCATGCATCTAGTGTATTAAGTTCATGGAGAAACGGAGTAATGCAATAAGAACGATGACATGATGTAGACAAGATCTATCTATGTAGAGATAGACCCCATCGTTTTATCCTTAGTAGCAACGATGCATACGTGTCGGTTCCCATTCTGTCACCGGGATCAAGCACCGTAAGATCGAACCCAGTACAAAGCACCTCTTCCCATTGCAAGATAAATAGATCAAGTTGGCCAAAAAAAACCAAATATCGGAGAAAAAATACGAGGCTATAAGAGATCATGCATAAAAGAGATCAAAGAAACTCAAATACTTTCATGGATATAAAAAGACATAACTGATCATAAACTCAAAGTTCATCAGATCCCAACAAACACACCGCAAAAAGAGTTACATCGTATGGATCTCCAAGAGACCATTGTATTGAGAATTCAGCGAGAGAGAGAAAGCCATCTAGCTACTAACTACAGACCCGAAGGTCTACAAAGAACTACTCACGCATCATCGGAGAGGCACCAATGGAGGTGGTGAACCCCATCCGAGATGGTGTCTAGATTGGATCCGGTGGTTCTGGACTCTGCGGCGGCTGGATCAATATTTCGTCGACTCCCCTAGGGTTTTGGGAATATTGGGGTATTTATAGAGCAAAGAGGCGGTCCGGGGGGCACCCGAGGTGGGCACAACCCACCAGGGCGCCTGGGCCTCCTGGCACACCCTGGTGGGTTGTGCTCTCCTCGGAGCACCCCTAGGCGCAGCCAGGGCCCATTATGTGTCTTCTGGTCCAAAAAAATCTCCGTAAAGTTTTGTTGCATTTGGACTCCGTCTGATATTGATTTCCTGCGGTGTAAATAACATGCAGAAAACAGATACTGGCACTTGGCACTAAGTCAATAGGTTAGTACCAAAAAATGATATAAAATGACTATAAAATGATTATAAAACATCTAGGATTGATAATATAACAGCATGGAACAATAAAAAATTATAGATACTAGACGTATCAGCGTGATGGCCGCCCAGACCAGCATGTATTTCAGCCAAGAGTTGCCTCCCCTCCTCCTCGGAGATGCATCTTTGGAGAACTCCAGTAGTGCTTTTCTTTTACAGTTCACCTTCGTGAACTTTATAGGCTTTAGAACGTTGAACTATGCGATGGGCCTCATTTTGATCATCAGGAAGCTCCTGCCTATTAAGGTAGGCCAGGAAGGGTTCGTTCCATGGAGCAATAATGGCCATGATTTCATGAGCAGAGGGTGTTATTTCGGTATCCGAACCTTCGATGATATATGTATTGTGTTCGGCTGCTGGGGTTGGGATCAGGCCGGACTGGCGTCTCCGCTCTCGTCATGCCATACCACGGATGGCTTGAAGAGCCTTTCCACAAAGGTATTAGGTGGGACGGGGTCGTGCTTGGCGCCCATTCGAGCAAGGATGTCCGCTGCTTGGTTACTATCTCGAGCGACGTGATGAAACTCAAGCCCCTCGAACCGAGCCGATATTTTTAATACCGCGTTTCGATGCCGCCATTTTTGGATATTTTTCATCGAACTCTCCATTTACCTGAGATATTGCGAGGTTTGAGTCACCGTGCACCTCTAGGCGTTGTATGCCCATGGAAACAGCCATGCGGAGACCATGTAGAAGTGCCTCGTATTCGGCTGCGTTATTGGACTCCATATACATGATGTGTAGCACATAGCGGACTGTGTCCCCTGTAGGGGATGTCAAGATGACGCCAGCCCCCAGTCCGGCTAGCATTTTGGAGCCGTTGAAGTACATGATCCAGTTGGAGTATGAACTGTACTCTTTGGGGAGCTCGGCTTCCGTCCACTCGGCGACGAAGTCGGCCAGCACCTGAGATTTAATAGCTCTGCGCGGCTTGTATGTTATTTCAAACGGTAAGAGCTCAATGGCCCATTTAGCTATGCGGCTGGTGGTGTCCCTGTTGTTTATAATGTTGTTAAGTCGTACTTCGGATGCCACCGATCGAGCACTCTTGAAAATAGTGTCAGAGTTTTCAGGATGCCATAAAGACCACATAAGCTATCTTTTGGTAGTGAGGGTATCGGGATTTGCATGGTGTAAGGACCGCCGATACGTAGTACACTGGCTTTTGGATGAGGAATTTATGTCCCTCTTCCCCTCGTTCGACGACGAGTACAACGCTCACACTACAAAAAATACACTTTTGTGATGATACGTGTTTGTCAAAGTAGGTCACGTTTTCTATCATGCATGTACATCCATGACAAATTTATGACAGAATCAAGATAGTCATACCTGTGCTGTCGTAGAAGTGTTCCATGACATTACCAAAATTATCATCATGGAAGTGTCCACTTCCATGACGATAAATCGCGCGTCACAGAAGTGCTTTCGTCAAGGGTGACCGACACGTGGCATCCACCGTAACGGAACGCCGTTAAGCTATCGGGTCCGGTTTTGGATCCGATAACCCGTTAACAGCCCGGACCAATGGGGATTTTCCACGTGTAAAATTCTGATTGGCTGACGAAAACACGTGTCAGCTCCCCGTTGGCACAGGTGTCACTCATCCAATGGGCGAGATGCGCCTAT
The DNA here is from genome assembly GCF_002575655.3 of Aegilops tauschii subsp. strangulata. Classification (NCBI taxonomy): domain Eukaryota; kingdom Viridiplantae; phylum Streptophyta; class Magnoliopsida; order Poales; family Poaceae; genus Aegilops; species Aegilops tauschii. The sequence goes on along the minus strand of NC_053037.3, from coordinate 410,722,764 downwards.
GATATGTTGACACATGGACCGGCCCAAAAGTGGCCCATAAAGTTTAAATGGGCCGGCCCAACTAAAGGCCCACAAGATTTTGCGGTCCATAATGGGCCGGCCCAGCAAAAGTCCCACGAGATTTTGCGTATCATAATGGGCCGGCCCAGCTAAAGGCCCACGAGATTTTGCGGGCCATAATGGGCTGGCCCAGCTAAAGGCCCGCGAGATTTTGCGGACCATAATGGGCCGGCCTAGCTAAAGGCCCACAAGATTTTGCGGACCATAATGGGCCGGCCCAGCCAAAGGCCCATGAGATTTCGCCGACCATAATGGGCTGGCCCAGCAGAAGGCCCAAAAGATTTTGATGACACTAGTAGGCCGGCCCATTAACTGGCTGCCATGTTTTGGGCCAAATGCTGGCCCATATTTGATCTGGTCCATTAACAAGCTGCCACGTTCCAGGCCTAATAAAGGCCCATAAGTGATCCGGCCCGTTAAAATCCTACCACTTGTGGGCCAAATTACGGCCCAGATCAGGTCCGGCCCTTTGAGAGGCTTTGGGCTAAATTATGGCCCATATCAGATTCGGCCCGTCAACTGGACGCTATCCTTTTGGGCCCAGTTGATAAAGGCCCATTTAGTAATTTGGCCTGGTATTAGTTTCGGCCTGTTAAAGGCTCGTTTAACATTTCGGCCCTATATATATTTCGGCATGTTAAAAGCCCGTCATATAGTTGCGCCTAACTACGGCCCCGTTTGCATCCGGCCTGCTCACAGACGATAATCTGATTGGGCCAAACAAGGACCAAGAAAATTTTGGCCTGTTATAAGCCCATGATTTGATTGGCACAATCATGGGCCGGGGTCTATTTCGGCCTGTTGCCGGCCCGTGAGCTGTTCGGCATGTTTCAGGCCCAACCTACTTTTCAGCCTCCTAAAAGCCCATTGAGTTTTCTTGGGAAAATAGGGCCGGCGGTTTACTTGGCCTATTAAAGGCCCGAATCTACTAGTGGGCCAGTTTACATTTAGGCCTGTTAATGGACCAAGATGATGGGGCCCATGATGCGGATCATACATGGTGATTTGCATGACGGCCCGATTATGTGCCGTAATTTTACGATTTGGCCGGTTTACTGCGAAGATAGGATATATATACAGTAAAATAACTGCAGCATCGTGAATAAGAAAAAAAACCTAGACTATACAATAAAGAAATTACGGCATATTACATCCACTGGGCATCAAAGTTCGCCGCTATGATAATAAAGCACAAGCAGACAACAGATTACATACACTGGGCATCAAAGATCGCCACCAGTGCAATTAAACACGCCGACAAAATAATATACAAAACTGACAGTACTTCAATAGAGTTCAAGAAAGGTTAGCTCTGCTCGGGAGCTGCAGTGCAAGCAGCTGAGCAAGCTGGTGAGACTGCACTTGTTTGACACTTACATCCTCCTCACTCTGAAAGATAAATGAGCAGACAGATGACAGGTTTTGCACATTTAAGTATCAGTGCTGACAATTCATCACATTTCTTACTGACGAATAAAGTGACACGGTTTAAAATAGCATTAACACAATATGGTATTGTTCAGGTCAAGACATGGCAGGAAATGACATTGTGAAGGAGTTGGCAGCTTCACGACACCACTGGATTACACATCAAGAACTCATAAGTATTAATGGTTAGTGTGCTATCAATTTATCCCATTTCAGATTGGCAAAATAAGATCACTTGCTCTGTATAGTTTAATTTACATGGTATGAAGAAGGAACTTGGTTGTACAACTGAAAACTTAAATTGAGAAGGACAAACTTTTGTTTATGAACTACTCCAAATATACATAATAAACTTTAAACATGCAATTTGATACAAAGACCAAAAATAAACAGCTGTTGCAGTCATGCCTAACCAAATATACACAACAAAGTTTGAAGGCTTGAGAAGGACAAACTTACATTATTGGTGAAGGCAGGCTCTATAAAGCCCTTGTCCATGCTGATGGGGGGGGGCAATTCAAGAAGTTTACCACAAAATCTTCTTCATAAGCATTGCCTTTATTCTACATTTTGTTAAGAGTAAATATAGATGTGACAATATAAGAAAAAATGGAGAATATTTAAGATAATATGAAGAGTGATGGTACATAACCAAGTAGCTATAAATGTAATTACATCGATACAGGCAAAAGGTACAGCCAAGAGCAATGCAGAGCTAAACTTCTTCAGTACCATCGGTGTTATCCAACCTTATGGTAAGAGTAAATATAAATCTTATGTGTAGAAAATGGAGGCAAAGGAAAATAAGCTGCAGGGTGATGGTACATGAACAACTACCTATCAATATAAGTACACTGATAAAGGACAGCAGGTACTTACAAGAACAATGCAGAGCTAAAAAAAATCATTGGCATTGGATATATTCTACACTAATGTAACCATTCATACAGATCAGATAATTTGGAGCGAACAATTGATAAGCAAGCTATCATGCATACTGCTGTCACATAATGAACCAGGTATGTATGCAAGTACAGTGATACAGACAACAGGTACTAACAAGAGCAAAGCAGCGGGCAGCATATTTGCGATATCCTGTCGTTCTTTTCAAACCGGAAATCTTTTTCGAGCAGATTTCCTGCAAAAAAGATCCGTAAGGTACATGCGGAAAAGTAGAAGTTCAAATTGTCATGCAATATCATAGACAGTACCTCATCCTTGGAACGAGACCAGTGCATAACAAGGTTTTTCCATTCAATGTCTTCTAAATTTAGCACAGAAGACTTCACCAGAAATTCGTTTATAGACTTGCCATCAAAGTGTGATTTCCTCAGGTAACACCAATACTGCTGCAATGCTTCCTTGAAAAGCGCAAGCAAGCTTTGCTCATCATGACTATCCAGATTGACCCTCACCTACTTACAACAATGTAATGTGAATCATTGATGTGTTCAATCAGCAGAAAACAGAAAAATAATCACCACGAATAATAGCACTTACACGTAAGTGGGACAGGAAGATGTGAAAATGGTGTTTGTCTTCACTATAATCTTCCCATGATGGGAATATATGGACGTAGTCCCTAACAACATTGAAAGCACTGTCTTTTAAACTGGGAAGAACTGGAATAGGGTTCCAATCTACAGGAATTGGCCGTCTCTGCAGTTGGGATAGATCTTCGGCCGGTGGACTTGCTGTACTTTTTGCTGGAGTGGGATTTTTCTGTGGTACGGCTGGTGCTATGGCAACTGAAATCAGCATACCTTTTGCTGGAGTGTAGGTCGTGTGTGGTGCGGCTAGTGGTGTGGCCAGTGAAGTATGGGTACAGTCTGCTGGAGTCGGTCCTACGTTTTGTGTCATTGGTTGTACTGTTGGGGAACGTAGTAATTTCAAAAATTTCCTACGCACACGCAAGATCATGGTGATGCATAGCAACGAGAGGGGAGAGTGTTGTCCACGTACCCTCATAGACGAACAGCGGAAGCGTTATCACAACGCGGTTGATGTAGTCGTACGTCTTCACGATCCGACCGATCAAGTACCGAACGTACGGCACGTCCGAGTTCTACACATGTTCAGCTCGATGACGTCCCTCGAACTCCGATCCAGCCGAGTGTTGAGGGAGAGTTTCGTCAGCACGACGGCGTGGTGACGATGATGATGTTCCACCGATGCAGGGCTTCGCCTAAGCTCCGCAACGGTATTATCGAGGTGTAATATGGTGGAGGGGGGCACCGCACACGGCTAAGAGATCTCAAGGATCAATTTTTGTGTCTATGGGGTGCCCCCCTGCCCCCGTATATAAAGGAGCAAGGGGGAGGCGGCCGGCCTAGGAGGAGGGCGCGCCAAGGGGGGAATCCTACTCCCACCGGGAGTAGGACTCCTCCTTTCCTTGTGGGAGTAGGAGAAGGGAAGGGGGAAGGAGAAAGAAGGAAGGGTGCGCTCCCCTTCCCTAGTCCAATTCGGACCAGACCATGGGGAGGGGTGCGGCCACCTTTTGAGGCCTTTCTCTCCTTTCCCGTATGGCCCATTAAGGCCCAATACGAATTCCCGTAACTCTCCGGTACTCCGAAAAATACCCGAATCACTCGGAACCTTTCCGAAGTCCGAATATAGTCGTCCAATATATCGTTTTTACGTCTCGACCATTTCGAGACTCCTCGTCATATCCCCGATCTCATCCGGGACTCCGAACTCCTTCGGTACATCAAAACTCAATAAAACTGTCATCGTAACGTTAAGCGTGCGGACCCTACGGGTTCGAGAACTATGTAGACATGACCGAGACACGTCTCCGGTCAATAAACAATAGCGGGACCTGGATGCCCATATTGGCTCCCACATATTCTACGAAGATCTTTATCGGTCAGACCGCATAACAACATACGTTATTCCCTTTGTCACCGGTATGTTACTTGCCTGAGATTTGATCGTCGGTATCTCGATACCTAGTTCAATCTCGTTACCAGCAAGTCTCTTTACTCGTTCCGTAACACATCATCTCGCAACTAACTCATTAGTCACAATGCTTGAAAGGCTTATAGTGATGTGCATTACCGAGTGGGCCCAGAGATACCTCTTCGACAATTTGGAGTGACAAATCCTAATCTCGAAATACGCCAACCCAACAAGTACCTTTGGAGACACCTGTAGAGCACCTTTATAATCACCCATTTACGTTGTGACGTTTGGTAGCACACAAAGTGTTCCTCCGGTAAACGGGAGTTGCATAATCTCATAGTCATAGGAACATGTATAAGTCATGAAGAAAGCAATAGCAACATACTAAACGATCGAGTGCTAAGCTAACGGAATGGGTCAAGTCAATCACGTCATTCTCCTAATGAGGTGATCCCGTTAATCAAATGACAACTCATGTCTATGGCTAGGAAACATAACCATCTTTGATTAACGAGCTAGTCAAGTAGAGGCATACTAGTGACACTCTGTTTGTCTATGTATTCACACATGTATTATGTTTCCGGTTAATACAATTCTAGCATGAATAATAAACATTTATCATGATATAAGGAAATAAATAATAACTTTATTATTGCCTCTAGGGCATATTTCCTTCATGTACAACCAATATAAGTGGGGTGTTGTCTGATTTCTCCGGCACAACCACGTTTTTCAAGGACTTTGCTGGTGCTCCTTCAGGTTCGGCAATCACCCTCTTCCTTTTTTATGTCTGATGCACAAGAACAACATTTGAGTGGAAAAACATGGTATGATGACAGATGGAATATGTATTGATAATGGATGGGCATGGCATCTCGACATATATGATGAGTAAACTAAGCAGATGGTGGTGCAACAAAGTAGAAGAAATGCAAGACAACATATGCAAGATACGCGCAATCAATAAAACCTTGCCAAATTAGAACAGACACCTTGATGGGTGAATAGGACAGGCCATCTGCCTTTGACTCCTCGAGGTTAGAATAGTCATTAGGATCATATTCTGAACAAGAATCAACAGGTGGGGAGCGTATGAGTTTCATTGCATCCAGAATGGCACTCAATGCCTTGGTGCCAATTTTGTAAGTCATTGCGGTGTTTAGCTTCAAGAGTGGACTGCTGCTAGTGCGACACAAAGCAGCTACACAGATCATAGTGTAGATATAATGGGAAAACCATAAGCATCAGAGTAAAATCAGCAAAGTGGAACTTGCTGGAATATATGTGCTACTATTGCCGGTACGGCTAGAAAGGCTTCGGATACCAGCTCTCTTCAACTGAAGGTGCGATACTGTTAATATCAGTGTAACTCTCAAAGGCGACACAGCTCCCCGCATTCCCTTGCTATTCTTATAGGATTCAAGTGGGCAGGCCACTACAAATCCTATTCCCATGTTTACAAAATCCTACGAATCAAAGAGGCCCGAAGAGTTCAAAGTGTCCATACCAACCGACCGTATAGACCTCTACACTGCAAATGTCCCTGCTCATCTTCACTACAAGGAACATACTGTACTACTATCATACTCCCTCCGTTCCAAAATATAAGTCTTGGTAGAGATTTCCACTATGGATCACATACAGATGTATCCAGATACATTTTAGAGTGTAGATTCACTCACTTTGCTCCATATGTAGTCCATGGTGGAATCTATACAAAGACTTGTATTTAGGAACAGAGAGAGTACTTATTAAAGAAGAACGGAAGAGGAACATGCTAAAGAAGAGCAAGCAGATTTTGGATAATAAAATGTTCGTTGCGCAGTGCCCACACATGATGAACCAGAGCGCATTAAGAAAGCAACTCCCTGCTGTCTCTCTAGATGTGGTGGACGTGCTTTTTCGAAAGTAAAGTAGGAACATTAGCTGACCAATTAAATGTTATATGTTTTAGTAATATCAGCATCATATCAGATTCATACTTGAGCAACAAGTTTGGAATTATGAGTGGCACGTTGTTTAGCTTGATGGATTCAGGAGCAGTGCTAAGCAGGTACAATGATGGTACTGAATATAAAGGCATGTCTGCATGCAAGTCACGTGACTTTTGTCATTTGGGTCAGTCGACCATTTCAGGTGGTTGGATGAAGATCCTACGTCTCCTAACCCTTCTTCTTCCTCGTCTCTGATTCTTCCCATACAGAACACCGCACGGGCCGCCGGCCGGACCACCGGCCCCCACCGCCTGTGTTCCTCCACCACCCCCGCCCCCACCCGCGTCGAGTTTTCTTCATTCGGCGAGGACCCACCACCCCCCCACACACACACAACCAAAGCCCCCACCCGAGCCCCTTCGTTCGCACCGGCGAACTCCGGCGAGCTCTGAAAAATCGACTGACCCAATTTTGAAATTTAGTCTACTGTCATTTAACTAGTGTGGAATATAAAAGGCGAAAACCATAAGCATTGGGAGTATAGTGTTGAGCGTGCCATGGCGGATCTGAAGGTGCAAACCGGACAAAGGCAACTTCGCAACCAATGTTTGCTTTCAACTAGCAAGTAAGTGATGGACAAGAAATCAGAGTAAAGCAGTGGCGATCTATTTTCTTGCTATGATAAATAAGTTGAGCATATACGAAAGAGTACCGCCTCTGCTGCGGCGCCGTGTATGCATCTGCTGAGAATTTGACGGTGCTGCGGTAGCAATGGCTGTCGGCGGCGTGGAAGCAGATCTAGGACGGTAGACGGTGGCGGCGGGGCGCGGTGGACGAGACGGTCGTAGGAGCGGCGCTGGCAAGGTGGACGACGGCGGGGATGAAGCGAGAGGACGGGATCCAAGGATCCCGGTCTGAAGCCGTGGATGAGAGAGGTCGATCTCTTGTAATGGACGACGGCGTCGGGGTATCAACTCCGGCATGGTGGAGGAGGATGGCGGTGGATGGGGTGGCGGGCGGAGGAGGCTGGGGTGGAGAGGGTGTTTTGGCGCCCACGGAGTACGAATGGGGAAATGGAGGTGGAGAGGAAGGGGGGAACCATCTCTTCAGGGCGCGCTTGTCTCAAATGCGAGGAAATTTACAAACTTAGCCCCCGTTTCAAATTTCCTACATCACAGCAATATTAGTCGGTTGGGGATAGGACGGTAATCTCGCATACACCGAATATTTGCCGACAAGAGTTTGTTTTTGGCGCCCACCGCGTATGAATCAGGGAGGGAGTCGATTTCGGCCGAGGACACACTGTGTTTTGGCGCCCACCGTGTATGAATCCGGGTGAGAGGCGGTTATGTCACGTTTGAGTGAAATTACAAACCTACCCCTATCGAAACCTATAGAAATCGAGCAGATAGGCTTTGCGTGGCAGGGATAGGCAGTAGTAATTTCCATCTCGCAGGTTTTGGCTTCGGGCGGTTACTGCGACTTTCCCCGCTTCGTTCAAATTTTGCAGAGTGCACGTTTACCGTGCCAACTCAATTTGAATCCCGTTTGTATTCTATTTTTTTCAGGCGGGATCCATTTTCGATTGGAATAAAATTCTATATACATTATTTTTTATATATACTTTCAAAAGCACAACACCCTTTATACATAAATTTGGTTTACAAATGGCATGATCTCAGATTCATAAGGTTGTATCCATCAATTTGGATTTTCAAATATTTGAAACCACTTTATGTTGAAATCCAATGTATGCATTCCTCGCTAACTGTCTCCAATTAATGTGTGTTTCATGCGGGGTTTTTTTTACTTCTCAAATATGTATAATGTGTTTCACACACGCAACATATAGTGTAATCCCGTTTAGACATTAATTGCATATAAACCATGCATTGTTTCTAATTAAAGAATCTATGGATCACCAATATTGATAAACTATATAACATTACACGCGTCCCCAAATTCAAATGAATATGCATGTTCGATACACCAATTTGCGTTATGATATTATCGATACCGTGATCTCTAGTTTAATTATTTGAATCCCATTTAATCCAGATATTCGTCTCATATTACTATCACTCATGCTTATATAGGACTATCTCTCTAGACCTATACACGTTCATCGTCTCTCGGGTATCTCTCGTGCTACCTGTATGTCGACAATGATCTTTTATCTTCGTAACACACTGACGTTACTCTCTCCCTCGACCTTCATCGCTCTATCTCTCTCTAAGTATATCTCGCTCCCTGCTATGTGTCTCTAACTATGATTCTCCATGTGGAATCTCTTTCTCTCACACAAACACAAAACTTTGTCTCCCGGGGTCTCATTTCCCTCTACTATTCCCCTGTGTGCCACTCGCACACCCCTCATACAGAGATGTCTTTCGCTCCTTAGGTGTGAGAACCGACGACTCTTCCTCTTAAATATCTCTTTCTCACACACAAACACAAACTCTGTCTCCCAGGGTCTCATATTTCTCCACTGTTCTCTTGTATGTCGCTCACACACACTCTCTCTCCCTAGAGATATCTTGCGTTCCCTCATATGTTTCTCTAGCTATCACTCTCATTTTGAAATATATTTCTCTCTCATAGACACAAAACTCCATCTCTCGGGATCTCATTTCTCTCCGATATTTGTTTGTATGTGAGTCACATGCACCCTTTCTTCATCTCTCTCACACCCACACCCATAACTCAGCCTTCTGATCCACTCGACTCCTATCTCTAACGCACACTAGCTAGCATCTTTATCTTTCTATTTATCTGTTTCTCCATCAACCTTCTTTCATTTATAGGTTGATCTCTTTTGCACAATCGTTGTGCCTCACTCCCTCTGCTCGCCATAGATGCATGCTCCAGCCCACGCCACTATTTCTTAAAGACAAAAACACATGCTCAATTGTCGGGCCTTCTTCCCTGCATTCTCGCATGCATGCATATTGTCATACCGATCCGTCTCTCCCATGTCGTTGATCTTAGCTTATGACTTATGTCTTCTTTCTTTTATCTCGATCATGCGCGCGCGCACACACACACATCCCACGTATACATGTATACCTCTCACACATGCACGTTGAAGGTCTCTATGTCTCCATACGTAGTTAATTACCCTCAACCCTAACGCCACATCGAATCGTTCTCTTCTTGTGTGCACATAACTTCCGCCTGGATGGGTAAAACACACACTCACACTTAACAATCTCCTTCTAGCTACCCCCCCCCCCCTCTCACTCTTCCCCTATATGCCCGAAACCAATAAGACCATCCCTTCGTTTAATTCCCGCCTACATGCACCATCGATATATAGTAGTCTTCCTCGGTGTCTCTTGAACAAACACGTTCTCTCGATGTCGACTACTCTCACGCGCACACACCTTCTCTTCCCTCTCTACGGGCATTTTCTCTCTCGCACCCCATCGTTGGTGGCCTCTGCCATACACATCACCTCTCTATGATGAAGCCATGCACACATAAATTACATCCGCCACCAAGGACCCCGCGACACACACACACACACACAAACAAACACACACGCACGCACGCACCCACCCACCCACCCACACCCACACACACACACTAAGACTCCATCACACACACATACACACTAAGACTCCATCTCTCTCTCTCACACACACACACCCACACACACACACACACACTGAGACTCCATCTCACACACACACATGCTCTAGGCGGAGCATTTGTTCCTACCACCCTTCATCCACCCTTACCCGTATGATAAACAATCACCTTAATTTACTTGTATAACATGGACAAATTCCACTTTACTTTAGTAGTTAGCAAACTTATCATCTGTACCCTTATAAAAAACCGAGTTGGCGATGATGGTGTGCCTGCCATCTTGTAATATAGACCGTCTGATCTATATCTGACAGATAGAAAGCAAACTATGATAATTTTACAAAAGATAGCCGCACCTCTCTCCACATCCTTATCTCCCACAACCTCATTGCTGAGCAATTAAAAAAGAAAGTCTCTGGAACAATCTAGCATGGTGGCCGCTGCCGCTTGCTGGCGCCGTCCATCCCCATGCCTCCGCCCATTCCGACCACCAGTCACCACCACGCTCCACTCCTCCTCACCTTATCTCTCATCTTTCATTTTTTTCGATGACATTCTCGAGATACCAGTTTTCCGATAAAATTCTTGAAATATCATTAGTTTTTACACATGGGATTACTCCTGCATGGGTAAATCACAACAGGTGTTTTGTAAAAAAAAATGCATGTTGATGTTCCGTGCAATGCACGAGCATCTTGCTTGTAATTATATAACGAAAATCACGAGCAGGAAGTGACATGTTTTTTACACAACCATGTTAACATGGCCACGTAAATCACTAGCTAAAGTAAATACCATTATACTTATATCCCGATGCAAAAGGTTGAGTACATGTTCGAAGAGTAGAGTCGCACACACGCACTCTGTCTCTCAGAATCTCACACACACACACACACACACACACACACACACCAGTTACGTGACGCCCACTTAAGCAGACACGTATGTTACAATTTGTGCACCCGCAGGTACACGTGATGTTGCGCATTTATTTAAGCCGGACGTCGAACCCAAACACTAGCTGCATTCATTCCCCTCCCGCCGCCTCTTCTCTGGTCGCCGTCGCCCGGTAGGATGAGGATCCCCTGACGTGAACAATCCTACCATTCTATCACTGACATGTGGGACCCCCAAGCGTGGGTCCCACCAGTCAGCGAAGGAAAGGTAGGGTAAGGCAGTGATAGCCACGTCAGAGGATCCATGTCCCGCCCGGTAGCCATGGCCCGGCCGAAGGTAACAACATACGCCATACTCCCGCCGAAGCGGCTCTTTAATCTGGAAATTTTAGTGGTCATGCATGCATCTTTTTGTGCTAGCACTCCTATATAAGGGTTGACCGGTCGCTTCCCGCGGACGTGCGCGGGCGGTGGAAGAGGAAGGAGAAGGGAAGCAGGCTGTGGAGTAACATTTTTTACCACAATTTCTTAGGAAACTGAGTGCAATAATTGAGTAGTTTTGCAAACTACCAGTACTACACCTGAAACGGTTCAAAACCTATACTCCCTTGCCAGCGCGCGCTTCCCGCGTGAAATGGTCAGCGTCTCCCTAGAGTGTCAGTGCCGCATTAATGCCCGGCCAGAGCGGAGGCGACCTCTCACTGGCGCCGGCTTTGAAGCAGCGCGACGGCCGAGAGAGCGCCGCTTCCCGGTGCACCGACTGCTCTGCGTCGAGGCTGGCCATAGGCCCTGTTTGGATCCATGGGTTAGAGTTAGTTTTGGGGCTCAAATAGCCCTAAAGTATCCAAGCATGAGGGTTTAAATTGGAGCAAGTTGCACCGAACCCACCAAAAAAAACTATCGCACCCAAGAGGTGCTAACTAGAGATAGTTCTCATTGGGACCACTAAAAAATCACTTCTCTCTCTCCATCAAGTGCATTTATTGTCAATCTAACCGTGTCACCCAAACACCTCTTCAGCTACAGTTAGTTTAGGGTTAGTCATGAGTTAGTCCAACCTCTAGCTAAGTTAGAGTATCCAAACAGGAGCAGTATAGGACATGCAAGTTGCTCAAAGCATACAGTCAAATTCGTACGTGAAAGGATTTTTTTCTTTTTGAAAACGGAACATGAAAGGAATTTTTTTAGAATGCTCTTGGCATGTCGCTAACATGTGATGAGTTAACCGACCTCAATAGACGGCAAAAACGCCAGCCCACCGCACTTTGAGAGAGACGAGGAGGGAGAAGCGATACGGGCTGCTGGATTACTAGAGATAGGTGTCACACGGAAGCCAAGAAATATGGTGATAGCGTGGGTTAGCCATGTACTAGTATGATGTAACTACACTGGGCTGCCGTGTTTCGTACTCTTCCAGTCCACTGTGGAGATGATTGGTTGATTTTATATCGCCGAATAATATAAAATATTATGAGTGCAGACGCTCCACCCTGAGGTTCCTTGCTCCTTCTCGGTCGTTGGGAATCTATATTCTTCCACTCTATTTTTTTATGTGAGCTTTGTTCATCCTTTTGCCAACACGCGACACATCTAGCATCAAGGTGCACGTGTCATGCAAGGATCGTTCCATCTATATGAAGAACACGTGAGACTGGAACTACGAGACGGACATGTACCCAGGAGTGGACGTGCGAACCTGTGTAATGTAGCGCAGTAAGTGAAGTAGAGAGGCACAAATAGTATGAACATGCGTGGCATATAGGCATTTGTCTCTTACTACCTCTAAATGTTGTACGTGCAATGCCTGGTGATGTTATGGAGTACGTGACTAAGTACTCTACTACTACTATATTAATTGAAGGCACATATTAGGTTTTATATTTGTTTACGTGTATGCCCCGAGACCTTCCAACTAGACGTCTCTTTCTCTCCGGGTCGCACTTTGTATCGTTCATACCACTAGTACAGTAGTACTACTACGTGTGGTCTCCGACCCAGAAGTGGAGACGCTCTACCACGATGTTCATGTCCCACTCCTTTCGCTGACGTGTGTGACATCCAGCACGTGCCGTGTGTTTGGCACTCCTTCGTCGTAAGAGTTGAAACGCTAGCATTCATTAGAAATAAAAAATAAATATAAATCACCAGTGATACTATACCACGCGGTTTCCTTGCTCCTCGATATCGGAAAGAATACTTCCGCTCGCCGACATGTGGGACGTTGACCATCCTGGTCCACTTGCCATGCCCGCAGAACTCCAAGGGAGAGTCACCCCGGTCATCGCGCCGCAGTAATTACTAATGAGCCGTCAAATCACAGGCCCAACCTTTTACCCACTGTGAAGTTGCTCGGACGAAGGAACCATCATAACTTCGTTGAATTCCGCTTCTTGAAGAAAACTGCTGTACCAGCAGTACTGCTAGCTACAGTAGTTACTCCAGCAGAGGCCTCCTTTGGTTCATAGGATAGGAATTTTATAGAAATATGTAAATCATAGGAAGTGAGATGACATGCATCTCAATTCCTATAGAGAAAGAGATGCCATTTGATGCATAGGATAGTAATTTTTTCCATTGAGTCAAGGCTAATGTACTGGTAATTTGCTCTAAAAACTACAGTAGTAACTAGTAGTACTGTTACATGCTCGTAATTAATTAAACAAACGTACGGGCGACACAGACACACACACTAACTACTAGTACTACTACTCACATGCTGGCCAGACGCCGTCGTTCTCCTTCCCGGCTTTGTCGGCGACACCCCACCGTGCTTGGATCTCCGCCGACCTCTCCGCAGCAGCGTGTGCGTCCTCTTCTTTCTTGCGGCGGCGGGCCTCTCTTTTCTTGAGTGCTTTCTGACTTTTCCGCTCCCTCTATGCGGCTTTGGCCGCCTCTTGCTCTACCGCCCATTCGGCCTTGGCAGCTTCAAATTCCGCCCACATAGGTGTGAGGTCGCGAGCGGCGATGAACTCGGCACGGCGGGATGCCACCGCTTGCCTACCATTCTGTGTGCGGTCGTGGGTGGCGAGGAACTCGACGCGGGGGGATGCCATCGCTTCCTTACCGGTTAGTGTGCGGCGCGGTGGCATGAACGACGCTTGGTGATAGCTCTGGGGTGGAGTGGCTAGACAATCGTAAAGTGCATTGGTTTGTCAAGAGCTCAAGGACAGAAGATGAAGGAAATTTGGATTCCCCTTCAATCATGGTCATTTATTACCGAGTAAAATGCATTGGCGGTCAGTGAACTTGTCTTGATAGCTCACTTTGATCATTGTATACGAGATACTCCCTCCTTTCCGGTTTATAAGGCTTATCTCAAATTTTTCGTTTTCCCGATTTAAAGGGCTCATCTCCAACTCCTATTGAGATTCCGAGGCGCATTAAATCTTTGCATGCAATAATTCAAAAGGAACTCACCAACATGCAATGTTCCTACTCATCTAGTGGCCAAGCATGCATGCAGTGTAACTAATCCACATTAATGCATTAGTTTAATTTGGGTAATTTTATAAAGTACGAGATATATTCCTCCACTCATCATCTGCCTTGATAGATGAGATTTCAGATTTGAGCCCTATAAACCGAAAAGGAGGGAGTATGGTGATTATACGGTCACTGGCTCAGTGTATAGCTCCGTATTTGTCTGGTTGACCAGTCAAACAGTCCGCATGCGCCTCATCAGCTCGTGTTCTTTATCTATCTATCTATGCGGGCCTACCTGTCAGTGGAGAAAGAAATAAAAACCGAAATTATGTGTATGTGACATTACTGTTTAGACGTTTGTTGGAGGCCTCCGCGAACACCGAGCATGTATTCACCTGGCTCAACACCAACGGTCATACTCGTGACTCGGCGCCTTGCTCATGTATATCGTCCATCACAATGACAATCTATAAAATAGCCTAGCTAGAGAGGGTACTATGGTGCGGAGTATGTACTATCGTGAGCAACCGATCATAGTGCCACTGCACACGAGTGTGTGTCTGATCGATTCGTCCATTATTCGTAAGTTATGTATGGTTGTGTGTGTCTAATGGTGGTCATCGAATGCTAGCTAGCGACAAGAGCGGTTGCATGGACGCCTGGTTGTCAATACGTGTCGCATACGCTTCAAAGGCTCGTCATCCATGAGTTCACATTTTACCACCACGCCAGCATCTGACCGCCCTGGCCTACCGAAACCCCTTCCATCGCTAGCGCGCGCTTCCCGCCTGAAACGATCACCGTCTCTCTAGAACGTCAATGCCGCATTCACCGGCCTTAACTGCAGGTGCAGTTGGTGTGTCACTGACATGCGGGCCTGATGCCCGTTGGGCCCACATGTCAGTGAGACAACGCACTTGCAGTTAAGTCACTGAAGCAGCGTCCGAATTCACGCCCGACGCGACCTCTCACTGGCGCCGGCATTGCAGCAGCGCGACGGCCGAGAGAGCGCCACCCGCGCGGCATCCCGGTGCAAGCGACTGCTCCGCGTTAATGACACCACGGCTGCCGATGAACCTACTTCGGTGCCAGCCGTCCATCCGTCTACCGCGGCTCATTGCCATTCGCCCGCTATATTAACTTGAGCCCCAGCTCCCAGCCATAGCCAAAGACCCACACTCATTCTCCTCCGGTCCCTTCCTTCTGTTGGCACCACTCCAACCATGGCCTCCGGGCACTCCAAAGCTCTCTTTGACGTACTGTCACAGGAGCAGACGAAGGACATCGGTGGCTCCGTTCCGAGCGCGCTCCAAAGCTCTCTTGGACATATCTCGCAGGAGCAGACGAAGGAGATCGCCGGCTCCCCCCCCCCCCGGTCGCCCTCTGCCGCCACGACCACAAAGCCGGCAGCGAGGAAGAGTAGTACAGGGTAGGTTGCCACCGCTCTGGTCCCAGGAGGCCACCGCTCCTCCACTCAGTCGATGGCAAGCTTGGTGGGATAAAAATCGGCAGCCGATTAGCCGCTTGACGGCGACGTGGAGGCGGAAATCTTTTAGATTAGGTTTATGGCCGGCCGGCTTTCTCGGGTTCATGGCCGGACATGGTGGTCGGGGCCCGGCGATCGTTTAGATTAGGTTTATAGTAGGTTTTAGTAAGGTTTGTGCGAAATATGTAATGAATTTTGTCCAGTTTATAGGAAATGTTCTCGAAATGTAATGAATTTCATCCGGTCAATTTGAAATTTTCTTTGTTTGCACGAATTTCGTCCGGTTAGTTCATATAGTTGTCGAAAGGTATGCGGGCAGCATTGGATGGCATCCATCAGTGTTCTCAGACAGATGCCGGTGTAAATTTGAGGGCCAGCGCTGGAGATGCCCTAACTATCATGCTATAATCGCTAACAGTGCTCCATTATTTCGCAGGGAACAGTTATCCCTCGATCAAAATCAGATCCGCCGTGTTTCGCACTCCTCCCATGTAAGAGTGTAGACTCTTGCTTACATAAAAATGGAGCAAGTGGACGGCACTGTAGCATGTCATATCACTCAAACTAGCCCGCCTAACGCGCGGGAAAGCACCGCCCTCGTCATTTTGTTCTGGATTTCTATCAATCGATCGCACGAAAATGTTACGCTTTGCAAGTTCAAAAGGAAAAGGCGGTACACTTACAACTCGTACGCGTCGCGTTCACGTCGAACCCCTGACAGTCTGGCTCGCACGCCGCTCACCAGAGAGGACACGCGTTGTCTTGCATTTTCACTGACATGTGGGACTGCAGTTGAATAAACTATCGATAACCGAAATCTAATCGCTCGGCGGGCGTCGGCTGAGAGGAGAGAGACGGGGGAGGGAGAAGAGATCGCCTGCCCGCCGTGCACGGACTCCAAGAAATATGTGGTGATAATGTGAGGTGCGCCATGCGGGAGTCCGCATCGCTTCCAAGCCCGCTTCTTACCGCCCTGGCCCACCAGAACCCCTCCCCCACCCCACCACCTCCCCGCGCACGCTCCCCCTTCAGAGGCCAGCTGGCCGCATTCATAGCAAGTACTATAGCTAGCACTGGTAAAATTCTGGGCTATAAAGGGCATGTACAATGGTTGATAAGATAGTCTTATCATAAGTCTTGCATGTAATTTAGAGATGACAAAAAAACATGTGTACACTGGATCATCTCTTAACCTTATCTTCAATAACTAGTTATTCCTAAAAACATGGTGAAACATATTGTGCTAAGAGATCATCTCTTGTCTTCTCGACAAGCCCGCTTATGTGGAGGAGAGAGAGGCATTGACAAAGTCAAGGAGTGGGATCTGCAGGAGCCCGTCTCTACACGTGCTCCTAGGTATAAAAAACTAATTCTAAAAAAAGAGGCATACAAAACAATTGTGTCTAAAAAAAGAAAGGTAAAAAACATTTGAGAGGAAATAGATAGAGAGAAAGTGAGAAAAAGTTGTAACCTTATAGTCAACACTATGGTAGTATTACATGAGGAAGGAGGGAGTGGTGCACATGCCAAGTTCACTGGGCTGCCGTGTTTCACACTCCTCCGTCGTAACAATGGAGACAATAGGTTTCATCAAAAATAAACAATGAATACTCGTTGCTCGTCCACTATATCGGAAAGAATACTTTCATTCGCTGACATGTGGGACGTCGACCATCCTGGTCCACCTGCCATGCACAAAATTATCCTGGTCCACCTGCCATGCACAAAGTTAGTCGGACGAAGGAACCATCATGACTTCGTTGAATTCCGGTTCTTCATGAAAACTTACTCTACCCGTAGTACTGCTACCACACACGAAGACTGGACGACACTGTACCACGTCATATCACTAAAACCCACTAGGCCAAACTAGCCCGCCTAGGATTTGTACTCCATCCGTTTCAAAGTTAGTAGTACAAAGTTGACTCATCTATTTTGGAACGGAGGGACGTCTCTGTACTGCTATGATTTTGTGTTGTACGTCTCTGTACTTTTGCTATGATTTTCCTACCCTATGAACCAAATGAGGCCTGAATGTATCAGTGTCGACTATTGTCTGATCGATCGCTAAGCCTACAATTTTAGGAGCTTGGGCTATTGGCCGATCGACGACAGATCAGTATAAGCGTACCACGAGCTCATCAGCCCCAACATTTCTCTTCGGTGAGTGTTTTGCAAGTACTATAGCTCGCACAGTAGCTAGCCTACTAACACCAAGAATCATCAAATAAGCCCTGCTGATATGAAAAACAGTTCAAACTTACATCTAAGCATGCCATATATTACATCAAAAGCTGGTGAGGATACATCTGTTTCCATAACTCAGAGAGGGTTCGCATGATTCACTATCAAACAAAAGTAGCAAGTACCGCCCACACAAGACAGTGCACTAGCACTAAGATGGTTTGATAACACGCATCGTTCTGGTAATTAAACATAGGGCAATGCAAACTACCCTGAAGGATTAGCACGACCAACTATTTCTTGTCATCGATCTCTCGGGCAATGACCACATCACGGACAGCGGCATGGGAATCGATCTCTGGGGCGATGTCCACAGGACTGACCGCGACATTGGAATCGATCTCTGGGGCGATGTCCACATGATGGACAGCGGCATCAGAATCGATCTCCAGGGCGATGCCAACAGGACGGACCACGACATCGAAAACGATCTCTGGGGCGTTGTCCACAGGACGGGCCACGACATCGGAATCATCAAGGACGTCTACCAGCACCTGCACAACCCTAACATATTAGCAAGCACATTGCAAATAATAAAAAACCACAACTTTTGGTAACAAGCCATTACTTTTTACCTTGTGCAGCTCACCGGGGGATCCCATCCCTCCGGGGGCCATCTCCTCGTCCTCGATGGGGGCCATCACCTTACCAGGGGAATACTGCTTCTCAACGGCGACTATCTCCTCAAACTCGGCCTTGAGCCTCGCATAGGTGGCCATCAAAGTTTCTGGGGTAGGCACGGTGGGGCCCTTGCGGTTCTTCCAACTTTCTTTGAGGAGTTCGTCCGCCAACGTCGTCAACTCTTTGGCCAGTGCTTGTTTCTTGGAGTTCTTCGTCTCCATGGGTTGGCCCGCCAACATGGTCAACTCGTTGGTCGGTGCTCGCTTTCTGGAGATCGTTGTATCCAGTGGGTTGTCCGCCGGCAACTCTTTGCCTAGTGCTCCAGGATCCATCAATGAACTGACAAACAAAAAGCAATCGGAAGGAAACCACAATCGCAATGAAAACGGGAAAAGAATAGGCTGTGAGAATCGGTCGGTGCTTCGCAAAAAGAAGATTCTTGGAATGAAAATATAGCAGCATCACTGATTCGCCCACCTTTCCTTCGTCGGTACAGAAGAAAAATGGCAGAAGTGAGTAGCCTGGAGTGAGGTTTTCTTCAAGAAAGGGGAGAAAGGGCTTCAACGAGCATTCCAGTGAAATGATGGTTGCTTCGTCCAGTCCAACTTCGAGGCCACTTTACCACTGCTAGTAAAGGTGTGGGTTTTGTGATATGACGGGTCATGACGGCCACACCGGGGTGACCGGTGAGTTTCGACTGTAGCACCTCGCTGTGATTTGGTGGATGGCACGCGGGCCCGGATGCTTTGATGTCCCGCATGTAGATAGAGCGGCTAGTCATATAGGAGTGCTCAATATTGTGCACCGCGACCAAGGCAAAGAGGAAAACGAGAGAACTACGTAATTAATGCATGAGTTTAATTAGGGTAGTTTTGTAAAGTACGAGATACATTCCTCCAATCGCAAAATGCCTTGGTTGATGAGATTTGAGATTTGAGCCCTATAAACTAGCAGGGAGATTTGAGATTTGAGATACTGCACGCGGTGTAGTCTAGTCACTTGTTGGAATCTCTAGAAAGACTTATACTGCATGATTCTTTGCTCCTTCTTACTACTACGTACTACTTCACCGACATGTGGGACAGCCAGCAGCATCAGGGTCGACGTAATACGTGTCATGCACCAGATTAGAGTGCGGAACGGAAGGGGGGCATCACCCCGGTCGTACCGCCTGGCCCTGTTTGGATACTCTAACTCGGTTAAAGGTTAGAGTTAGATTCTAATCCTGAACTAACCCTGAAGTAACTCTAGCGAAAGAGGTGTTTGGATGACAGGGTTAGATGGAGTGCGGATACGGCGAGGTGCCTTCATGGGCGGTGCGAGAGGGAGGGAGGGAGGGAGAGGACGAGAAGCTTCGAGGAATTGGGGAGGGATCTGCTGCGGGGAGAGCGAGAGAAAAATGTGTTTTTAGTGTCCCGAGAAGAACTAACCCAAATAAGCACCTCTTGGGTGGGTTAGATTTTTTTCGGTTAGTTGAGTTCAAACTAACCCAAACTAACTCTAACACATGGATCCAAACAGTAACCCAAACTAACCCTCCTGTTTGGATATTTTTGGGTTAGTTGAGTTCAAACTAACCCAAACTAACTCTAACACATGGATCCAAACAGTAACGCACCGTCAAATCGCACAGCCCGGCCTTTCCAGCAGTAAGTTGAATCCGCTACTCCCTCACCCTCCTCGCCTCTCTGTCAAACCGCCTACGCAAAAACTGTTGCGCGTACTGCCCGGGAAAAGCCCCGCCCTCAACTTTTAACTACGTGAAAATAGTTCGAGCTTGTTCGTTCTATATAAATACTAGTACTGTATGTTTATTCACTTGTGGGGTTGTTCAATGAATGGAGGGCCGGGGAGCACAAATGAACAATACTAGTAGTAGTAAGTAGGAGTCGTACAGGTAGTCACCTTAAATAGAGAGTTTCTTTTCTTTAATGCCCCGTACACAAATTGAAACGCTTGTTGTGGAGAGAAAAATATATTCACTCCACTATATATGTACGCAGGGGCCTGAGCGCTTGCTTTACTAGGGTTGCTCTCTTCATTCTCTCATCCTCTCCAGATATAAACAAGACAGCGGTAGCGACATTTTCTCTCTGCTCACCGCTGGTCACAGATCTGGCCGGACCCCTTCAGCTGGTGTGTGTAGAGGACTAAGTGCATCGTTCACGCGATCATCGCCGGCGAGGGAGGAAACCCACAGCTGCCGGAGGGGCCCGATCCTCTGCCCGTGCCATTCTCTCCGACACAGCGCCGGCTCGGGAGGTCCTCCGACCCTTCTTCCTCCCTGCCGTATTGTCCGCAGATCCGACCTGCCGCCGCCGACATCCCGACGACCCTCAGGTATAAGTTCTTTGAAAGTGGCCTTGCTCTACTACCCCAGCTCCCCATGTGTCTTCGTGTGCATCTTTTTCTACTCCCATCAGCTCTTCCAAAGCCACCTAAATTTTTAGTATTATTAGAGGTAAAGCTACTTCATGCATTTGAATCTAGGGCTTTGTTCAAACAATGAAGTAAGGGGGGAAAGTTGTAGCATGAATCTAGGACTTGATTCAAAGAGGAAATAATATGGTGAAAGTAGTAGAGACCGGATACCCAACCGGTCTCTTGGTTGAAAAGGGAAATAATGGGAAAATGCAGTACAAACTGGATAAGGAATAGATCTATTATTGGTTGAAAAAAGGATAGAAAGTGGCGGCTGGTGGACAAGTCAACAGAGTATGTCCAGGATTAGATTTGTTGCCCTCACATAGTAAAAGGTTTCCAGGATTAGAATTGTTGTCCTCACATAGTAAAAGGTCTCAGGATTAGATTTGCTGCCATCACATAGTAAAAGGTCTCCAGGATTAGATTTGCTGCCCTCACATAGTAAAAGGTCTCCAGGGTTAGATTTGTTGCCCTCACATAGTACAAGGTCTCCAGGATTAGGTTTGTTGCCCTCACATAGTAAAAGGTCTCCAGGATTAGATTTGCTGCCCTCACATAGCATGAACAAACTCGGCATCACCACTTTATGCCTCCTTGTCGGTACATTGTGCTGATGCGTCCACTGTCGCATGTCCTTATACCAACCTTTTGCTGTTGTTAATGTAAGGGTGCATGTAAAATGAAGCGATCACACTGTTACTTTAGGGACATGTCTAACCAGTGTTATTGTTAATCTAATGCCTCCAGTGATAAGATGCAATTAAACTGTGTTACAAATGGCACTCCTGTTGTTTTCCCCAGTATGATAAGTAAGTTGCTCCTTTACGCTGCTGAGTGTCCTGGTGTCCCCACGGTCCCATGCCCTTAAACCAACTCTTTAGCTACTGTTGATTTACTGTATCTGGTAAACAAGCAATGCCACCATTGAAGTAATCCCATATTTGAGGAATCTCATTGTTGATCGTAATGCTTCTGGTAACATGAATCATTGTTGACGTTTTAAAATTTCTACTGTCCTTGCGTGATTGCCATGAACATAATTAAGATTCTTCTTTCATTTCGTATATGTTTCGTATATTCTTATTGACCAGCAACTGTTTACTTTCTATCTTTTTGTGCAGATAGGGATATCCATTTCACCTTGTTGCTATTGTGACCTTTTGGTGAACTGCACAAAACACTTTCTTTCGGAATGAGTGTCTTGTGCAGTTCAACTAAAATGTCACGTGGGCAACATCTCTCAATTTTGGTGGAACTGCACAAAATGGTGATTGGAGTTTCTAAAATCTTCATCAAGTTCTGCTGGTAATTTCGTGCAACATTTTATTAGCCTTTGCAAGATGAGCTGTCACTGTCACCACAATGGCACTTTATTTTAATGGAACTGCACAAAAGGATAAGAAAATTATAGTTGCACCCTACATGAGCCGGACAACCAACCTTAATGTTCCTCAATTTTAGTGCAACTACTAAAGAAGAATCTGCCAGCTCACGAGAGCAAGTACTTCTTGCTAGCTGAATGATGCAATCTTTGCTTCATTTCAGGTGAACTGCAGAAAAAGGCGCATGAATTGAATCATGGAACTCCAGGCAGGCCTCATCCGAGTGGAGCTGCAGGTTGAGTTCAAGGAGGCCACTATTAAAGTGAAATCATGCTCTTCTTGTCTGTGTTGTGCAAACAGGAATACTCAACTACAGATGTTGTGACGGTCAAGAGCATTCGCCAAGTTCTTCGATTATATGACATGGCTAGCCAAGATGGATTTAATCCCAATATTCACTTTATCAAAAGGCTGTAATGGGTTGGTTCTGAATCTTGCAAGCTGGGAATCAATGAGATGTATAGGCATCTTTGTTGTACTTATTATTTGAATCTTATTTGTTGGTTCTGAATCTTGCAAGCTGGGAATCAATGAGATGTGTAGGCATCTTTGTTGTACTTATTATTTGGATCCTATTTGTTGGTTCTGAATCTTGCAAGCTGGGAATCAATGAGATGTGTAGGCATCTTTGTTGTACTTATTATTTGGATCTTATTTGTTGGTTCAGAATCTTGCAAGCTGGGAAACACGGCATGATGATGCAGAGGACAACAACCATAACAAACAGTTCAAACTTGGTAGTATTATCTTTGTGAAAGTGCGACAAATGTGCTGATCGTGTGCGTCCTGAGAATAACAATTCTAATTGTTGTGCATGTTGATCCTGTGGCACTGATAGAACGAGCCAATGCATTGCTTGTTTTAAGTATAAATTTTTATTAAAGCTAATTAAATTTAAGTAAAGTGACCACTAACTCCTATTATTACAGTACCAATACAGACCCGCTCGTGAACCCACGTGTGGCCGGAGTAGGTTTCTTAATGGAGGCGTTTGAATGCACCGAGGGTGCATCTTCTGCGGGCGTGCAGCGGACGAGGGAGGGGTAGTAACTGTTGTCGCCTGTACACACTCAGTTTACTGTTGAATCCAGTTCCCCAAGAGCTGAAAAATGAACTGCTGCCGCCGCCTACACACTCGTTCACTTGAAGAGACTCCAATGGCGATCCGAGGGGTGCGCCTGCTGGATATGGACTTCAGCAAGGAGTTCCCCTTTGAGTTTGCCGTTCAGTCCTATGGCTGCACCAAGTTGAATGTGATGTACACTAACGATCCAGACTCGGTGAAGCTCTGCCTCGCCGAGTTCAAGCAGTACCTACAGGACGAGAAAGCACAAGGTTGCAGGACTAGACCTTGTGCCCATCCATTCGTCTCCTGACAGGGACCAGCGGATCGCCGTCGCCCAGGTATGTGTGCGGGACGAGGTTCTCATCTACCACTTCTGTAGGGCCATCAGAGGTTCTGGAGCATTTGCCCATTTCATCGGCAGCGCCGACTGCACCTTCGCTACGGTGGAGAGAAGGAAGAACGCGACGATTCGGCCATCTGGTGCAACAACCTTGTCGACATCCAGAAGCAATACAAGATCATCAGCAACGGGCAGGAGAAGGACTCCGTGGTTGACCTCACCGAGACCATCATCGACCCCTGATACGCCAACATGAAAGAAGACAACGATACCAAGGACCTGAACACGTGGGAGGTACCTCTGAATCTAGCCTACATAACCTACGCGGCCAAGGACGCATACGCATGCTACGACATGTACAGGCAGATCTTGGACATGAGGGTGTGTCTGCTTCCCGTAACCGACGAGTACACGGACAGCCGCAGCGTCATGATCAAGCGTGCCAGGAAGGTCTAGATGTTGTACTTTATCTGTTTATAAGCACCTTTATCATCTGAGTGTTTCATGTATTAGCCTATGTGTCGTAATTATCTGTTTTCTCCGAAATATTTCTTTTAAGAACCCATTAACCTGTTTGCTTTTTTTAGTGGCTATTTGCTTATGTATGTAACTAGTTCACTTGTCCGTTAAAAAAAACTAGTTCACTCGCTGCCGTGCTTTGAATCTCCTTCCTCCCAACATATTCCCCTCCTCAGGTGGACCCAGCAGGTCTCGTACACAGACATACGGGACCAACCACCTATCCATTTGTATTTCTTTATTTTGTTCAATCTTTCGTCCTCTTCCTATACAGTGGCTGGCCATCATAGCCTATGGCGTTGGCCAGGCCATCCCTCTACTACCACACATTGTCTGGCGGCGGCAGCTCCACCAGCCCACCCTGCACCCGAAGAAGTCAACCCTCGTACTCCCCTCCGCCTGCGTCTTCCCCCACTCCGGTCCGTTCGGTCCGAGGTCTCGACGTCGTCCTCCGCCTTGGTGCTCTAGCCGCGGCGCCGCCGTCTGTTGTTCCCAACATGGTCAGCAAAACAAGAGGAATCGGGAGACAACTGTTCGTCGAGAGGCTGACAGTCCGGGCCCACCAGGTCCATGGCCTAGGTTTTGTTGTTTAACATGGGCAGCCACGACATGTTTCAACAATTTTTGGATCCAGCAGGTATCAAGCGGCCTCTGGGCCTCCCAACCTAGCTTGTCTATAACATCAGCAGCCCAAGTTATGTTTGTTTTTTTAAGACGACGCACAACTCAGTTCTATTTTTCTATAAGAATGCAAAACTGAACTCGTTTTCTATAAGAATGCAAAACTGAACCTATATTTATATCTTATTTTATTACATATATATATATTAGAAACAACATAAGTTTCCGTTAAACCTGTCGTTCGTCCAACCATTTTATAGACCTTCCCACTTCCTTTATTTTTCGTTTTCATTAATCCTATATCTGAATTTTCTCCCACTTTCTTTTTCGATGTAAACTGAGTTTTCTCTCAGTACTTTTTCCTAGAACCATCTCAACTGTCCCACGTCTAGCCTAAAAAATAATAATACCCCACGTACTATTAACTCATCAAACTAAAATGATATTTTATTTCATAAGTTGAAAGTTCTTACAAAATAATAATAATAATAATAATAATTGTTTATATATAATTTGGCAAGTTAACTCCTAGTGATTGCGTACATAAGCTTGCAAAGATTTTACTGACCAATGCAGTAATAGACGTGCAATCATGTGTTTATGTTTTTATAACATTTCTCCATCTAGCCCAACATGATATTTTCACCCAGCCCAGCAAGTCCGCGGATTTCGAGAAAAATGCAAATGGGCTTTAAATTCTACCATATATATGAACGGGCTGCATAGATGCTACATCATTGTTTCACCCAGCCCACCAAATGGACTAAAAAATAAATGGACTGGCTGACATGTGGGCTAGTAGATCGAAGCCTAAGAAGGCGTTGGATTTACATCCAACGGCCGGCATTCTTCTTCAATCTCTTGTCTTCTTCCCCCAGCGCTGCTGGGACCGCCTGCTCCAGCCTCCGGCGTCCAGCGGCGTTGTTTTGCGCTCCTCAGCGAAACGCTACCCCGCCGACGGCCAGGCCATCCCTCCACTCCGCACCTCCTATTATTCTCTACCGAGTGTAGGCCCACCCCGCACCCGTACCAGTCAAGTCTCCTACTCCTCTCTGTCTGCGACTCCACTGCCGCGTCTTCCCCATCTCCGGGTCGTTCCAGTCTGGGGCCTCGCCGTCGTCCACTGCCTCGGTGCGCTCGGCGCGGCGTGGTCAACATACGAGAGTCATCGGAAGAGGACTGTATGTGGAGAGCCTGACGGCTGGGACCCACGAGGTCCATGGTCGCACGCAAGGAAAGTTCCTCCTTATTACGCACTGTACGTGGACTATACGTGGGAAGGGCTTCTGTATTTCGCGAAAAAAACGGTCTCCTCGCTGACAGGTCGGACCCACCAGCTATATCTTCGCACGCAAGGAAGTGCCTCCTTATTACGCACAAAAAATGAATACCCCCTTGCTAGCTGGGACCCACCATAGTGGGTGGCTGACTTGTGGGCCTACTAAGTTGACGGGGACGGAGGGCTTTGTCAAATTAGTCAATATGAATGATTCTAGCTCCAGTGACCGTACGATGTTTATCTAATGGCCATAGTGCTTCTTCAACCTCTGGTCTTCTTGCTCCAGCCGCCCAAAGCAGCGCCGGTCGTGCCGCCTGCTCCTGTCTCCCGTGGCCGGCTGTGCTGCCGCGAATACCTCATCGCCCCCATACTACTCCCACCGCTGGCCAGGCTATCCCTCCACTCACCCACACCCCCTGTTATTCTGCGGCGATGGCAGCCTCACACCGCAGCCGAACCAGTGAACCCTCGTACTCCTCTCCACATGGGCATCCACTGCCGCGTCTTCCCCGGCTCCGCGTCGTCCCCTTCATAGGCCTCGCCGTCGTCCACCGCCTTGGTGCTCTCGGCGCGGCATGGTCAATGTGGTCAACGACCGACTTCCATCGGAAGAGTACTGTACGTGGAGAGGCTGGCAGCTGGGTCCACGGCCACAACCCAGTTTTTTGTGATTTGCCAAGTAAGTCGCTTTGTGAGGCCTGTTGGGCTGCAAATCTTTCAAGACGAGGAGAGCTTCATTCGGCTGGCCGAGAAAATGGCCTATCAGTAATGAGAAATGGGCTGTACATTTTTAAAACACATCAAACCGGCAATTTTCAAATTTCTTTTTTTCATTTCGAGATTTTAAATTGCATTGATTTTTATGCGTGGACAATTTGTTGGATTTTATATTGATATACATTTATTTTGAAAATCAGTTTGAATGTGACTCGAAATTTCAGGATTAAAAACAGTTCGGACCGCACTGAAATATGCAAAATTTCGTACAATTTTTTAACCGTGGCCACAATATGGGCTGTAATGCTAACAAAAAGAATATGGGCTCCAAAAAAACCTTAAGAATTAGCAAATGGGCTGTAAATTATTAGAAATAATGGCAGATGGGTTGTATGTTGTTTTCCACAGATTTGAGGCTTTCCTAAAAAACGGTTGACGCACAAGCAGTGACTGTTGGATGTCCATCCAACGGCCGTCATGCTTCTTCAATCTCTGCTCTTCCTTCTCCAGCCGCTCAAACAAGCGCCGGCGGGACTGCCTGCTCCCTCCTCCCCGCGGCCAGCTGTGCTGCCGCGCAGGCCTCACCGCCCCACCGTACTCCCATCGCTGGCCTAGCAATCCCTCTACTCACCCACACCTGTTGTTATTCTCCGGCGACGGCAGACGAACTAGTAAACCCTCGTACAGTCGTACTCCCCTCCGCGTGGGAAACAACTGCCGAGTCTTCCCTGGCTCTGTGTCGTTCCCTTCCTAGGCCTCGCTGTCGTCCACCGCCCTGGCACTCTCGGCGCGGCCTGGTCAACGTGGTCAATGACCACATGCATCTAAAGTGGACTGTACATGGAGAGGCTGATAGCTGGGTCCACGGCCGCACGCAAGGAAATGCCTCCTTATTACGTGCAAAATAATGATTCCTCCACCTGACATCTGGGACCCACCGAAAGGGCCTCTGTATTTCGCGAAAAAAATGTTACCGCCGCTGACAGCTCGGACCCACCAGCTATATCTTCGCACGCAAGGAAATGCCTCCTTATTACGCACAAAAAAATAAATACTCCCCCTGTTAGCTGGGACCCAGTATAGTGGCAGGCTGACTTGTGGGCCTACTAAGTTGACGGGGACGGAGGGCTTTGTCAACTTAGTCAATATGCACGATTCTAGCTCCAGTGACCGTACGATGTCCATCCAACGGTCGTAGTGCTTCTTCAACCTCTGGTCTTCTTGCTCCAGCCGCCCAAACCAGCGCCAGTCGTGCCTCGTGCTCCTGCCTCCCGTGGCCGGTTGTGCTGCCGCGGAGGCCTCACCGCCCCCTACTACTCCCACCGCTGGCCAGGCCATCCCTCCACTCACCCACACCCCCTGTTATTCTGCGGTGACGGCAGCCTCACACCGCAGCCGAACCAGTGAACCCTCATACTCCTCTCCGCGCGGGCTTCCACTGCCGCGTTTTCCCTGGCTTCGCGTTGTCCCCTTCCTAGGCCTCGTCGTCGTCCACCGCCCTGGTGCTCTTGGCGTGGCGTGGTTAACGTGGTCAAGGAACGGCTTCCATCGGACGTGGACTGTACGTGGAGAGGCTAACAGCTGGGTCCACGGCCGCAGCAAGGAAGTGCCTCCTTATTACGCGCAAAATAATTATTCCTCCACCTGACAGCAGGGACCCACCGGACGGGCCACCGTATTTCGCGAAAAAAATGTTTCCCCCTGACTGCTAGGACCCACCAGCTACATCTTCGCATGCAAGGAAGTGCGTCCGGGCAAAAAAAAACGATTCGCCCCCTGACTGCTGGGACCCACCAGCTACATCTTCGCACCCAAGGAAGTGCCTGACAGTCGGGACCCACCTGGTCGAAGCGTACGTAGCGTTGTCATTCTGGTCGCGAACGTGTACGTACATAGTGGTCGATGTAGAGGCGCGCACGTGTCGTAGTAGAGGCGCACACATAGCATGTACATGTACGTACAACAGCCAGTGTGCAAGAAAGAAAATACGGCCACGTACGTACATACGAGCAGGGTCTCGAACGCCTACTCGCGCATACGTATGGCCAGGGCTCGTGTACATGGCTGGGTCGGAACGGAGAAACAACGTCGTCGTCGTGTTCATGGGGAGCCAACCGGCTGGGTCGGAACGGAATGCGTCGTCGTGTTCATCGGAAGGGCTTGGACGGAACAACCGATGGAAACGAGGCCTGGCATGCCGCAGAATGGAGGAAACGACCTTGTGTTCGACCGGCCACGTTCAAAACGGGATCCTGTTCATCGGGAGGGGTCTGACGTACCGCAAAACAGAGGAAACGGACCTCCTACGGTCGAAACGGGGGTCCTGTTGATCGGGAGGGGTGTGGCATACCGCAAAACGGAGGAAACGGACTTGTGTTGGAGCGCTACGGTCAAAACGGGGGTCCTGTTCATCGGAAGGGGTGTGGTGTACCGCAAAACGGGACTCCACGGGATACTGTTCATCTCCACCGTCGACCCCCTCCAGCCTCCACGGGCTACCGTTCATCCACCGTCGACCTCCTCCAGCCTCCACCTGTGACTGTTCATCCACGGGCTCCTGTTCATCCAGCCTCCACCGCGCGCTACGCCACCGGCTACTGTTCAACCAGCCCTCTCCACGGGCTCCTGTTCAACCACCCCTCCACGGGCTACTGTTCATCCAGCCCTCCACCGTCTACTATTCATCCAGCCCTCAACGGGGTGGTCCTGTTCATTCAGCCCTCCACGGGGTCCTGTTCATTCAGCCCCAACCGGCTCGATCGATCGGGGTCCTGTTCATCTAGAGGCAACACCACGGGTCCTGTTCATCCACCCCCACCGGGGACTGTTCATCCAACCCCCCCAGCAACGCTCACTGTTCATCCAGAGGCAGCATCGATCAGCTTCAGTTAGCAGCAGTAGCGAAGGAATCGCTCGATCGGGTTCAGTTAACAGCCATCGATCGACCGCTCGGGTTCAGTAATACGTAGCCTGCAGTGCAATTGCTCGGGTTCAGTTAGAGCCCAACGCCTCGCTCGGGTTTAGTTAGAGCCCAACGCCTCGCACCTACGCGCGTGCGTGTACGAGAGAAACACGCATCGCTCGGCCCCGACCACCCACCGTAACCGGGAACACCCCGATATTTTCCTCGCCCTCGCTTCTACCATGGTTTTTTCCGTCATGGACGTCCCAAAGAATGTCATGCAACTGTGTCTCCGGCCCGCCCAGGACGAAAAGCCCATTTTCTATCATGATTTTTTGTCATAGAAGTAGGAGCCCACCACATCTATGATGATACCGGGTTTTGTCACAATTATCGTCATAGAAGTGTCATAAGTATGACATAATTTTTTTTCGTTTGGCCCAAAATGTGACGGATGTGTCTTTTTTTTGTAGTGTCACTACCTGGTGAGTTGCGGATATATAAAGCAACATAGGCTCGCCAACACTTGGGGCGGCTAGGATTGGGTTGGATGCTAATAAGGGTTTTATTTCTTCCAATCCGGTTGTGGCCGCATCCGTCCATTTGAAGTTGTCGGTGCGTCTAAGCAACCTGTAAAGTGGCAATGCTTTTTCCCCTAATCTGGAGATGAAGCGGCTCAAAGCCGCTACGCACCCTGCTAGTTTTTGGACCTGCTTTAAGTCTGTTGGTATAGCCAATTGCGACAAGGCTCAGATTTTAGCTGGGTTTGCCTCAATTCCTCTGTGGGAGACAATAAACCCTAGTAGCTTTCCGGCTGGGACGCCGAAGACGCATTTTTCCGAATTGAGCCATATGTCGTATGTTCAGAGGTTGTCAAACGTGAGGCGGAGATCGTCCACCAATGATTCGACGTGTTTAGTCTTGATGACCACGTCGTCTACATATGCATCGACTGTCTTGCCGATTTGTTTTTCCAAGCATGTTTGAATCATGCGTTGGTAAGTGGCACCAGCGTTTTTGAGCCCAAAGGGCATAGTGTTGAATTAGAAAGACCCATACGGGGTGATGAACACTGTTGCGGCCTAGTCGGACTCCTTCATTTTACTCTGATGGTATCCGAAGTAAGCGTCGAGAAAACACTATGAGTCATGTCATGCGGTTGCATCAATGATCTGGTCAATGCGGGGCAATGGGAAGGGGTCTTTAGGGCAAGCCTTATTGAGGTCTTTGAAATCGACACAGAGGCGCCAAGATTTATCCTTCTTCGGCACCATGACCTAGTTGGCCAGCCAATCTGGGTGTTTGATTTCTCTGATGAACCCGGCCTCGAGTAGTTTGGCTAGTTCCTCTCCCATGGCTTGTCGTTTGGATTCGGAGAATCACCGAAGCGTTTGCTTGACTGGTTTGAACCCTTTGATAATGTTGAGGCTATGTTCGGCCAGTCTGCGTGGGATCCCGGGCATGTTCGAAGGGTGCCAGGCAAAGATATCCCAATTCTCACATAGGAATGCGCATAAGGCGACGTCTGTCGTCGGATCCAGTTGTGCTCCAATGGACGATGTTTAATTGGGATCCGTCGGGTGCACTTGAAATTTAACTATTTCATCTGCTGGCTTGAAAGAGGTGGATTTAGGTCTCTTGTCGATAATCACATCATCCTTGTCCATCGTGGATCGCAGGGTGGTTAGTTCTTCGGCCGCAAGGGCTTCGGATAGTGCCTCAAGGGCCAAGGATGCGGTTTTGTTTTCGGCGCGGAGTGCTTTATCCGGATCACTTGTAACTGTGATTATTCCATTGGGCCCTGGCATTTTAAGCTTCATGTACCCGTAATGGGGTATGGCTTGTAAGCGTGAGAAAGCGTCCCGCCCTAAAAGGGCGTGATATCCGCTATTAAAGGGAGCCACATGGAAGAGCAACTCTTCGGACCTGTAATTCTCCAGCGTGCCGAATACTACGTCAAGTTTGATTTTCCCTAAACATCGTGCTTCTTGACTAGGGATGATGCCTCGAAAGGTGGTACTGCTTTGCTTGATGCGTGTTCTGTCAATATGCATTTTTGTCGAGCGTGTCCTCATAGATGAGGTTAAGCCCACTGCCGCCGTCCATGAGCACTTTGGTAAGTCGGAAGTCGTCCACAATTGGGTTTAGAACCAGGGCGACGGGTGCCCGGACTGATCGGGCCCTTGGTTCGTCGTCAGCAGTGAAGGTTATTGCCGCGTCATTCCATGGGCTCATTGTGGTTACTTGGTGAATTTCGGCGAGGTCGCGGAGCGCCCTCTTATGCCGATTATTTGAAGAGAAAACTCTTGAAGACTGTGATGACGTTGAGGTTGTCATCCTCCGAAGAATGCTTCTCTGGAGTAGCGGTGGTGAGGATGGCCTCACCACTTTTAGCCACTTGCCGGAGTACCCAACATGCCCAAAGGTTGTGAGTTGGTTCGGTGCTTGGCGTCGCATGTATCTAACAAGGTTTGTCGAGGAGTTCGTCAAGAACGGACCTGTATCCCACAAAGGGTTTGTTTTTCTTGCCGACGGGCTTATGATCGGATGCCTCGTAAGGGTGTACCCGTTTTGCCCGGGCAGTGCACTGCTTAAAGGCAGCAGGTTCCAATTGGTTTTTTTGGGCCTTCCATGTGCTTTTCATCGCGCAAGTACTTCCGTACTACGTGTGTTAGCTCTGTGAAACTCTGTATGCGACGACGGTCGAGGGCATTCCGAATTCCCTCATCGGGACAACTGCGATGAAAGACCGAGACCGCATCGTCGTCGCAACAATCTTTAATCTTGTTTTTGACAAGTAGGAACCTGGCCCAAAAGTGATGGACCGTTTCCTGAGGTTGCTGTCATACATACATCAGGTTGTATATGTCCGGAGGGCCTGAATTACTTGGAGAGTATTGGTTGTGGTGGGTGGGTGGGCTAAAACTTGAATCCCGACCCATAATTGTGTCCGGAGCTTGTAAAATCTCCGAGGTCACCGATTCGGGTCCAGGAAGTTCCAAGTGCTCCCCGGACCCTAAGTCCGACCCTGAGTTCGGGGGACGCGGAGTCTCATCCAGAGGAAGGGTTTCTAGTTCAATGGGTTCGGAGATCCGAACATAGCTGGTTTTTAATTTAGGGGAAGAAGCGTTTTCGGCTCGTTCCCTAATGATCGCCACCAGGTGAGTGATCGGCAGGAGATTAATTTCCCTCTGGTCAGGTTGAAGCCCGATCCGATCATAATCCGTTGAAAGCCCCAAGGCGGCGATGCGATCTAGCAGCTCGTTTAAGGACGAGATGTCAGCCGGATCCATCTTTTTGGAGTGTTCGAGACCGATGCAGAGGTGATGTTTGGCGATCGCGGGGGACGCCGTTGGCTTGATGGCCGTGTGGGCATCCACGGTGAAACCGCCGAGCTGGAGGACCTGTCCTGAAGTCAGGCTCCTTCCAGAAGTGATATCGTTGTTGATGACAAGGCGAGCCATGGATCGCTTTTCGTGACTGCACAGCGGAGCTCTCAATAAAAGCACCAATGTCGGTGTCAAAACCGACAGATCTCGGGTAGGGGGGCCCAAGCTGTGAGTCTAAGGACCAATGGTAACAAGGGACAATGAGGACACGATGTTTACCCAGGTTCGGGCCCTCTTAATGGAGGTAAAACCCTACGTCATGCTTGATTGTATTCGATGAGTATAGGGGTTACAAGAGTTGATCTGCCTTGAGATCGTAATGGCTAAACCCTAGTTGTCTAGCCTATGAATATTCTAATAGCCTCCACGGACTAAACCCTCCGGTTCATATATATACACCGGAGGGGCCTAGGGTTGTTCAGAGTCGGTTTACAAGGGAAGGAAATATTACATCCAGACACTCAACTTGCCGTCCACGCATACAGGAGTCCTACCCGGACACGGGGGACGGTCTTCTGCTTTATCTTCACGGCCCATCAGTCTGGCCCATACTGAATAGGCCGGACACTTGAGGACCCCCTAATAATCTAGGACTCCCTCAGCCCCCTCCACACGATGTCCTGAAAATTAACATTGATGGCAGCTTTGTGACTGATATGAAGAGAGGGGGTTGCTCAGGTTGAGGCTTTGTGATAAGAGACGTATAGAGAGAAGTAATGGGTTCATGAGCGGGGAAGAGGACCATGTTCAAGACAGTTTGCAAGCGGAGGCAGTGGCCTGTGCCCAGGCTATGAATCAGGCCATACAATGGGGGATGACCAATGTCATGGTCGAAACAGATTCACAGCTCCTGGTCCAAGCCGTTAACAACTCAAAGAGTTTCGATCTTGCGCTCAATGGTGTCCTATTTAGGGGGATTAAAGCCTTGGCTATGCTGCGCTTTAATTCTTTTTTCGGTTGGTTATTGCCTTCGGACATGTAATAGTGTTGTTTATGCATTAGCGACGTATGATTCGAAGATGGTGTATGAGCCCCAAGCCGTTTGGCCGGGTGATGCACCCACCTTCATCCATGATTTGGTTGCCGACGATCTGGCACGGCACAGTGGCTAATGGAATGAGATGTTCCAAGTTCAAAAAAAACTTGTAAAACTGAATTAGTTCGGTCCTCAATACCGCTTCGGGTGGTTCCCAAACGATGTAGACACAATTTTTGACAAAAAAAACATGTCACCCTGGTTTGATTGCCAAATTAACTAAGCGACATGAAATCCCTCCCCGTTCTACATGTCACACAGGTATCCCTGTATACATGTTAAAAATTTAAGAATAGTGGATTACTTTGGGTCAAAAAAAACTAGTGGATTACTAGATGCATACATGTCATACCTATGTTGGTCATTATTCAGGTTCCACCATTGTTTTTCGTATGGTAAAATATGCCTATGGATATGACACTGGCGGACGTGGTGTGTAGCTGGCGGCTCCTGATGCTCCTCCTTCGGCTTAGGCGTGCATGGGAGCATGGAAGTCCACGTCCATGTCTGCCCCACTAGCCCTGAGCGCCAATAGCAGGGCAAGTCACTGCGCGAGCTCAGCCCGCTCTGAGGCCTCGAGGGTCTGCTTGAGGGCCTCGTCGTACTCACCCCCTTCTCTTTCATCACATGTGGCTCGCTCACACGCACGAGCGACGAAGCACGCCCGCGACGTTAGTCTTGCTTGTCGTAGAACCACACATCCTAGTGGGGCGAGTTCTCGGCGAACACATGATCGTGGCGGCGGTGGATCTGTGAAGCCCCCGCGCAACCTGAGGCCGGAACGACCAGCACTGGAACTCTTTCCAGGTTCAAATACCAGCCGTTCAGTCGGTGCGCGTCCGGCCAAGGTACATGGATGACCTACTACCAGTACTCACGTCGCGACAAGCACATACCTGCGGGCGCGCACGAGGACGCAACCCCGTGCGGCAGGGTGCCACGTGCCGCCGCTCAGAGGAAGAGTTGACATCATGGTCGTGCTTCCGAGGCACCCCCACACGTATCATTTAAAAAGGACCATCGTGTGGTAGTTGGGTAGCTGCCGCATGGGCTCGGGACGGATACCGAGCGGACATGCGACGCGTCCGTCTGTTATCCGTGTGGACGCAAACTTGATTTAAATTTATATTCACACGAACACGAAATAAATAAAATTGTCAAATAAGTCGTGGTGTTGGGTCATGATTTCTGCCCATGCCGATCCAATCGGACTCAGCGGATGAAATGCGTAGTTGGAGTTGCCCTGACTCCTTGAGATCCGGACCAATCGAAGGTCGCATCCAACGGCAGATGACGCCCCGACAACAAAGTCGTCGCCTGGTCTCCTCCGCCGCTCCCGCCACTCTCCTGCTCCTACTCCTCGCCGGCGCCGCCGACGCCGAGCCACCGCTAGTCGGCGTTTCTCCCCAGGGTGAAGGAGCCACATGCCTGTGCGCCCTCCTCCGCATCTATTTCCTCCTCTCGTCCTGACCAAATTGTTTCTGCAGACGAGGCGTACTTCGCGCCGCAGGTGATCGCCTGCAGGGACGGCTCGGGCTCCTTCCCCAGGAGCCGGCTCAACGACGGATACTGCGATTGCACCGATGGAACCGACGAGCCAGGTTTTCCCCTATCTGCTTTGGATTTGCCCGAACTTGACTGCGAAGTCCCCAACTGAGTAGATCTGGTCGATTTTGCTGATGTGATTACGTCTGATTGGAATTTCGTGGTTAGGTACTATAATTGATTAAAGCAGTTCAGCTTTGTCTTGCGGATTTAGTTACGCCAGTTGAAACTGCAATTCACCGAACTAAGTGCAAGAGTGAAATGCTTAACTTTGACAGTACTTTACAGTTTATTTTCCGGCAGTTTAGATCAGAATGAGCTATTAGGCCAGCTATAACTACCGCAGATCTTTATGCATTACACTAGTACCACATGTCCACATTACCAAATGTGTTCTTTTTGTTGTTGTGCTAACTGCTATTGTGGCAGGCCTCGCTGTTACTTGTTCCTGTAATTCTGAATGCTCACTTTAGAAAACATTGCCACACAACAATTTTTTCTCTTCACTTGATGTTAACAGTAATGCCCAAGATATTCACTAATGGAATGTTTTCATTCACATTATTTGCGTTATACAGGCACTTCGGCTTGCCCAGAAGGCAAATTTTATTGTATAAACACTGGAGATCTTCCTCGTATCTTGTTCTCTTCGTTTGTGAATGATAACATTTGCGGTATGCTATTGATTTTGCAGACTATCAAATCCTTAAATCATGCCCTTCCTTTACTAGTTTGTACTTAGTATTTACTGGATTCTGTTTTGTTAGCAGCAGAAATTTTGATACTGTTTCTATGTTTGTAGATTGCTGTGATGGAAGTGATGAGTATGAAAGTGGCATCCATTGTCCGAACACATGTAAAAAGAGGCATGATACTGCCGAGACAGACAATGGTGTTAGTGAGCTGTCAGTCGCACATTTAGGTGGAACGGACATAATTTCTAGTAAACATACACTTGACATAGAAGATCTTATCCAGAAGCTAAGAGGTACTTTCCCTTCAGAATGCTAGATGTAGCTGTTTCTGGAACAGAATATGTTTTTTATACCTGATTTGATTTCAATTGTCCTGTTTACAGGATTAAGAATGGCTGCAGTTATTGAACTGGGTGTTGTTGTATGTATTTTCGTTTTCTACTTTGCTCGACGGAGCACTCGGGCACGGAGGAGACAATATATTTTGAAACGTAAGCTTTGGCCCCTCCAATTTATAAGTGTGTTCTTTCTTTCTGTAGTACTCCCTCCGATACATATTTATTGTCATGGCTTTAGTAAAGTGTAAGCTTCTTATCTTGTTAGAACAAAATGAAGGAACATGTAGGATAAGTGGCATGTTGTATTTCTCTCTCTTGAACAGACGCGCATCAAAATGCATGTCGCTCTATATTAGAAGAAGAATGTCATGAAGGTGCAAAGCAGTTCCTACCACGCTAGTGGCATCTACCATGCGTCAACAAAAAAAACCGTATGAAGACTAACCTAAACTAAGACGAAAACAAGAGAAAAAAACTATCTATGAGGGTCTGGACCCGAGAGGTGTGATTGTATATCCACCCCCGTCCTGCCCAAGTGAGTTAGGCTGAACATGATAACATAATTGATATACTAATTGATTTGTTATTCAGCTAAGCTGGTTTATATGTCCTGGCATTTGAGTGATGCTTTATTATTAGTAACTTTGCTGTCATTCAGAACTATGGAAATGTTAAGCGTATTCAAAATGTTGCCGATTTTTCATCATTTTCCTGGATTGAGCATATGATATTCTGTTCGTTATTAGACTAAGAAGTTTATCAAGATTTAGGGGATATTTGACTGATGGGTATTGTTTTGAGGAGCTTCAGTATTTAGCTTGAATGACACCCTAAAAAGGACCCCTCATCCAAACACACTCTTATCTTATGATCTACGGAACTACTTTCTACCTTAATCCAGTTCAGCAGTAGCAAGCCTTTGTTATCCTGTTGGAAGCTGCTGCAACTTGCAAGCACAGGACAGCAATCTTATATTCAACGCATTGTGATGATATATTCTTGGTGAACTCACCAAATTAACTGTGTTATTTTCAGGTTAGAAAAGTTTTAAGCTTGTAGGGCTGATCGAGAATTGGAGATGGGAAGGTCAGGCATCCACAAGGTTTCTAAAGTAACTAGCCTACGCATCTGCTGTTAAAAAGAAACTAGGCCAGGACAGTCGTGATTTATCCATGCAATATTTTCTCTCCGGCCTTCCTGCCGGTAACGCCAGTTCAGTGCTTGTGTGTATATTAAGTTACTATTGTGTTGGTGTGTTGTTGGCGATGGCATCCATAGGGTGGGGGTGGTGCTGTTCGCGGTAAGAGCATGGTTAACAATACAACCAACAATCAGCTATAAGGAGTTGCCATGTTATCTAAAGCCAACCTAATAGTCGGCATGTACAACAGTAAATTTTAAATGTATACTACTTTGTTAATAGTTGACCTACTTTACAACCTCACAAATTATCTTCGGGCTTGTACCGCAGCCGGCTACTAATCAACGGCTTTTTTTCTCTTTCATCTTCTCTTTACTCCAATTAAGCAAATATTTTAGTCCTTATAGCCTGCTTATGTTTATGTACTCCCTCCGTCTAGGTGTGTAAGTCATCTTACGTTGTGCATCGTGACCAAGGCGGAGAGGAAAACGAGAAAACTTAATGTCTTTTTGCTAATTAATAGCATTGCATGCAATGAACTAACCACTGCATGTCATGTTTGGTAGTCTCAAGTCATTGAAAGCATGCACGGCCCACATCTCTTATTGATTGATATGTCACAAAATAAGAAACGAAGAGGGAGTTAATATACCGTGCCTAAGTGTTTTGGGATTATTTGGTTTTCGTAAGATGACTTACACACCTAGACGGAGGGAGTACCTTATTGTAATTGCTCAGTTTTCAAGGTTGTATCTTTGTCTTGGTGTAGCAGTCGCAGCCGACACAAGGAGCCAGTCAGCCACAGCCAGTGGTGTTTTGGCCGGATTCGGAATTAGGGACTCATGTATCATCTGATGAATCCAATTTCTTTTACACTTCTGTATCTTACTTTATCTTGTTTTTTAGTACTCCCTCTGTAAAGAAATACTGTAAGAACGCGTTTGGTTGGAGCTCAGGTAACGTATTCACT
This sequence comes from Aegilops tauschii subsp. strangulata, assembly GCF_002575655.3. Lineage (NCBI taxonomy): Eukaryota > Viridiplantae > Streptophyta > Magnoliopsida > Poales > Poaceae > Aegilops > Aegilops tauschii. The sequence continues at coordinate 410,683,816 of NC_053037.3, read as the reverse complement.
GTTGTAATGAGAATACACTGTATTAGATTGGAGGTAAGTGATTACATGATGTGTCTGGTTCACGCAAAGGAATAGGAAGCCGTGGAGTGCCGTCGCGAGCCTTGTAGACTATGCCGGAGGACCGGAGGACGGACGACTGCTGGGGATGGCCCTTGACGGAAAATGAGATCACCAGCCGTTCAAACAACGCTGCTGCTCACGGCAGCGAAGCGACATCGGCGGCGCTGCCCACGGCGTCGGCGAAGAGAGATCGGTGGCGCTGCCCACGCCGACAGCGGCGGCGAATGGAGATCGGCGGCGCTCAGCGGCGGAGGCGACTGGAGATCGGCGGCGCTCAGCAGCGGAGGCTACTGAAGATCGGCGGCGCTCAGCGGCGATGAATTGATACGGCGATGGTACTGCAAGTCGCTGCTGCTTGGTCCTGACGCGGAAGAAAACGACGAGTGGTGTTATTCCATACCAGGCTATATCGGGTGTTTTCGAATTTGTGAAGGACGGTTTACGATTACACGGGAACTGAAACCGACGCTGCCGAAACAAACGCTGGTAACGTAATCGTGATCCACTGTATTCGGGAGACAGCGAAAATGGCACAAACCAAACCCGGCGTACATGTTGTTGGAGCCCATCATGTTACCCTGGCGGGCTGAGGGGACACCATCCACAGCTTCTTCGGGTGCAACAGCAGCAGGGGTCACGGGGGCACTCAAGATGATAGAGGGAGCGTCCCCATTGACCCCTACAGCAACCTGATCCGTCCCGTCCGCTCGGCCAGACGCGATGACCATCTCAGCATCAATGGGAGAGGGTTCCTCATCCTGGGAACCTTCAGCCCCCATCGCCTCCTCGACCGTGAGCTTCTGGACAGCCTTGGTCACCGCCTTGATCTCCTTCTCCGGCAGCTTTGACCTGCCCGCCACCTCCTCATCTCCAGGGGCCACCGACAGGCTTCCGTACTCGAGGAGCCGCCCGGTCGAAGCCCCCGAAGTGTGCAGGTTCTTCGGGTGAGCAGAAGCCTTGAGGTCGATGGAGAAGTTCTTCTCTCGAAGCTCAGTAGGGACACCACAGAACTTGGCTGTAGTGTGCCCCACGACACCACAGCACAGACAAAAATTAGGCAATTTTTCATACTTAACAGGAAAGTATATCTTGTTAGTGCCTCCAACGTCGGTTGTGTCGATGAACTTCCTCACGGGCTCGTCCACCCGATGCTCGACGCGGACGCGAATGTACTCGTCGACGATCTTCTTGTTCTTGTGTGACACCGTAATGACGATGCCGAGCTTCTCGCCAAGGGTCCATCCCATTTCCACGGTCTTGATCGGAACCGGCAACCCATGGATTTGCACTCAAATTCTGAAAGAATCAAGGGGAACATCCACAGGGTCACCGCTGCCATCAAACGCCGCGAGCAGGACTGCGTCATTCCTGTAGTGCCACGGCCCAGCTTGCAGCACATGACGCCGGTCACCTTCCTCCGAAAAGGTGACGACGAAACGCCTATCTTCACTTTTGACTCGCTGGGCCGCCGCCTCGCCGCGGAGTCTCCATGGCCCTTTCAGCTCGTTGACAACGGCCTGGGGGTCAGCCGGGTATGGCGAGAGTACCCGACCCACCACCAGCTTGTCCGCCACCGCGCGCAAGGCCGCCTCCATGTCGATGACGATCGGCTTGTCGTTGAACATTGTCGGAGAGCGCAGCTTGGTCTTGTTGTTCCTACGGAGGGTAGGGGGCGATGTAGTCGTCGCAGCGAATCCAATGGAGGCATTCGGCGAAGCCAGAAACAGGCCGGTTGGCCCCCCCACGGTGCCCTTCCCCTTTGTCAGCAGAGACGAGTCAGTGGCAGCCATCGGGACGTTGCTCACCATGCCCTGTGAGGGAGATGCCACCATCCGCAGTCCGTCCAGACCGCTGCTGTCCTCGGACGCAGCAGCCTTCTCCTTTTGATTCTTGCCAGCCTGAGCCGCAGGGTAGTCCTGGCTTGACATGCTTCCCTGAAAAGAACGAACAGCAGAGCAACTGGAAGCAGTGGCTAAAGTTTGAGGACCAAAATCATGCTCTGTACCCTTGAAATAGTCATCCCCCTCCTCAAATTTCGTCACAACATCAAACCTGATAACTCTTGGCTTTAATTTCGCACAAGAAACGGAACTATCACCAAATTCCCCATTCACCAGGAGGTTGAACGCACTAGAAACTGCCTCCTTCTCTCCCCAATTACTCACCAGATCAGCCACGGGCGTATATTCCGGCACCATCAAATCCTCAACGACCATCGCAATCGTCGCTGTAGCTTTCCCTTCCTTCAATTGAGTATCCCCAAGATCTGAATTGAAGAAGCCTTGCATCCTCTCCCGAAGGCGCCGAACGCAGCCTTCTGGATCTCGCGCTCTCTGAAGGATCTCCCTTCCCCGCCTCTTGAAGATGCTCCACTCGTCGCCGAAGTGGCCATCCAGCCTCCCGGGCCGGCGCCGCCGACATATCCGTCACGGGCGAGTCGCCCTGGGCGTCGCCAGAGCCGCTCTCCCGAAACGCAATATTATCTTTTTATCTGAAACATGAAAGAATAAAGAGTATGTTGAGAGCTTGCCCTATAGGTTGGGTATGAATAATGTTTTTACTGTTTCTGGCCATGGTAAAGGTGGTGGACTAGCTGTGTTTTGAGATGAGGCCTACTCTTGTGAGGTGAACAAATATGGTGACCACTTTATTGATTTGTACGTTGAAAGGAACAAAGTGGATGTGCACCTTCATTTACGGTAAGCCTAAGGCGAGTCAAAGGTATGTTACGTGGGATCTCTTGAGACGGATTAAACCTCTTGGTGTTGGAGCTTGGTTTATGATGGGGGATTTTAACGAAGCTATGTGGCAAGAAGAGCACTCTCTCGTCATAAGAGGTCTACTAGACTAATGGCTAATTTTCGTGAAGCTTTGTCTGATTGCAATTTATATGACTTGGGTTACCATGGCGTGCCTTGGACGTATAATAACAAACAAGATGGAAACAAGAATGTTAAGGTGCGTCATGATCGTGCGGTGGCGTGCCCGCTTTGGTCTTCAATGTTCCCTCGATGTAAGGTATCCCATATAATAAGCTCCAGGTCTGATCATTGTCCCATTTTTGTTGAGGTTTTGGGTACTCACCGGGTGGGTAGATTTGTTAATCAGTTGAAATATGAATCTTATTGGGAGAGGGAAGGTGAAGCTTTGGATGACCTGATTAGTGCTTGCTGGAATAGAGAGTCTAATATTAATGATCTTGAAGATATTGCTAATAAGTTAGACAAATTAATGAAATCTCTTCATGGGTGGAGTCGGGTCCATACTGGTTATTTACCAAAGAAGCTGGAGTGGCCTCGTAAAAGACTAAATGTGTTGTTTAGTAGGAATGATCATTCTGCAGTGATGGAAAGGAAGAAAATTCTTCAAGAGATGGATGAGCTTCTTATAAAGGAAGAGATGTTATGGAAGCAAAGATCTCGTTTGGATAAAATAAGAGGAGGAGATCGTAATACTAATTATTTTTAGAGAAAGGCTTCATGGAGAGCAAAGAAAAATTATATTGCGGCACTAAGGAAGGATGATGGGGGTCTCACGGAAAAGCTGGAGGAAATGAAAGGTATAACAAACTCGTTCTTTAAAAATCTTTATTCTGTTGATGACTCCGTTGACCCGTCACATATTATTCCGTTGGTTATACCCCTTGTATCTGATGATATGAATGATGAGCTTTACAAACCGTTTTCTGAACAAGAGATTAGTGATGCGCTTTTTCAAATGGGACCGTTAAAAGCTCTGGGTCCGGATGGTTTTCCTGCAAGGTTTTTCCAACGAAATTGGGGTTTGATCAAAGTGGATATTGTTAAGGCTGTCCAACAGTTTTTTAATTCTGGAATTATGCCAAGGGGATAAATAACACAACTATTGTTCTCATCCCAAAAGTTAAGAATCCTCAATCTATTAAAGAGTTCAGGCCGATCAGTTTGTGCAATGTTATCTATAAGATTATTTCCAAATGCCTTGTTAACAGACTGCGACCGCTCCTTAATGGTATGATTTCGCCTACTCAAAGTGCATTTATTCCGGGAAGGTTAATTTCTGACAATGCTCTCATAGCTTTTGAATGTATGCATTCGTTAAGTACGCTGAAAGATTTCAGAGGGGAATTTTGCGCATATAAGTTGGACTTGGCGAAAGCCTTTGATCGGGTGGACTGGTGTTTCTTACAATGTATGATGGGGGCTTTGGGTTTTGCACCGACGTGGATAAATTGGATTATGGCATGTGTTACATCAGTGAAATTTGCAGTGCGCTTCAACGGGCAATTGTTGGAGATGTTTTCACCTACTCGGGGGCTCAGGCAGGGAGATCCTTTATCCGCGTATTTGTTCCTATTTGTTGCCGAGGCACTTTCTTTACTGCTTAAAGATGCTTCTACCAGGGGAGCTCCTCGGGAGTTCCATTTGAATAGACAAGCCCCAAGTATTTCTCACTTGCTGTTTGCGGACGACAGTATGTTATTTTTCAAAGGCTCCATTGATCAAGCAGTCGCCATTAAAAATATTTTGATGGAGTACGAGAAAGGGACTGGGCAGTTATTAAGTCCTGATAAGTGTTCCATGATGTTTGGGAAAAAGTGTAGTTTGGAGAACCAAGTGGCTATAATGGTAATCTTAAAAATTACGGTCGATGGTTTCGAAGATAAATATCTTGGACTTCCGGTTCCTGAGGGAAGAATGAAAGCTGGTAAGTTTCAATCTACTAAAGAAAAGGTTTCGAAAAGGCTCTCTGACTGGATAGAGAAATATGCTTCTTCTAGGGTGAAAGAGGACTTAATAAAATCAGTTATTCAAGCTCTACATGTGTATGCTATGGGTATTTTTAAGTTCCCGGCTTCCCTTTGTGAGGAGTTAACCCAGATTATCAGGAATTTTTGGTGGGGAGATGAGGAAGATCGAAGAAAAACACATTGGTTTGCATGGGACAAATTAACAAGGTCTAAAGGTGTGACGCCCTCGATTCAATCGTACACTAATCATACACGCAAATGTGTACGATCAAGATCAAGGACTCACGGGAAGATATCACAACACAACTCTAGACACAAATTAAAATAATACAAGCTTTATATTACAAGCCAGGGGCCTCGAGGGCTCGAATACATAAGCTCGAAAACACAAGAGTCAGCGGAAGCAACAATATCTGAGTACAGACATAAGTTAGACAAGTTTGCCTTAAGAAGGCTAGCACAAAGGCATCTACGATCGAAAAGGCAAGGCCTCCTGCCTGGGAGCCTCCTAACTACTCCTGATCGTCGGCAGTCTCCACGTAGTAGTAGGCATCTACGGTGGCATCTGGCTCCTGGGCTCTGACATCTGGTTGCATCAACCGGAAAGAAGAAGAAAGAGGGAAAAGGGGGAGCAAAGCAGCCGTAAGTACTCATCCAAAGTACTCGCAAGTAAGGATCTACACTACATATGCAACATTATCAAAGGAAGGCTGTATATGTGGACTGGGCTGCAGAAATGCCAGAATAGAGGGGAGAACCTAGTCCTATCGAAGATTAGCATCTTCTGGAAACCACCATCTTGCAGCAACAGGAGGGAGTAGAGTAGCATAAAGCAAAGTAGTAGTAGTGTTATCAACCTCGGCTAGAGATCCTTTCTCGACTCCTTGCGAGAAAGCAATCCGAGAGCCATACTATCCATTTCTCATATCAATGTCTCATCTCAAGTATCCAGTTCTAGTTGTATCGATCGGGATAAAACTCCAAGTGTCCGTTGACGGCGGCGCGGGGCATCAACGGGGCGCGCGCTGCAGCGCGTGCGGGGCCGCGGCGGTCAGGGGCTGCGGTCGCGGTCGGGGACGAGCGGGACGACGGGGACGACTTGGGACGGCGGCCTACGGCGAAGAAAATAGAGGGGGGGCAGTGGTAGCTGCGAAGGGGCTCACAGTGGAGCACGACGACGAGGTCGGGGAGGCGCCGGAGTAGCAGGACGACGGCGAGGTAGTGGCGGGGCCGGCGGGAAGAAGACGACGCGGTGGCGTCGATGCAGGCGCGATCCGGGCCGATCCGGCCTCATAGACGACGTAGTGAGGAGCTCCTAGACTCGACGGCGGGGCACGGGGCGGTCGATGGCCGCGGCTTCAGTGGGGGACGGCCATGGTCATGCGGCTCCGGGCGCGGGCAGCGAAGGGAGAGGGAGCGAGAGGAGAGTGGATCTAGGCGAGGTGGAGGGGAGGAGCCCGAGGGGTCGAGATGGGGGCATCCTTATCCCTGCAGCGACGGGGTTGGCGAGGTGGTCGGGCGGCGACCGCGCCCTGTAGCGACGCGGGGCGGAGGAGCAGTGCACGGGTGGGGGAGAAGGAGAATGTGGGCTGGGCCGGTTCGGTGAGATGGGCCGAGGCCCGGGGGGTCAGGGGAGGCCTTTTCATTTTATTTTCATCTTGCCTTTTCTGTTTTCTAATTAGTTTCCTTTTATTTTTTATTTTATAAAATACAACACTAGTAACTTATGCCACTGCCACAAATAGTTTTAGGTTAAAATAAAATAGTTTAGTATTTTTACAATTTAAAAAGCAATTAAATTATTATCTAGGCCACTGTGTTGACTAGTTTAAGGCATTTAAACACTTTGCAAAAATGTTGGTTCACCACCATAATTAGTTGTGGAATATTTGCCACACTTTGAACATTGTATTTTGCATGTTTGACAAAGTTGAATTTTAGGACCTTAATTTGAATTGAATTTGAATTATGCTTCGGATCAAATGAGGATTAGCAACAGTAAGAATGATGACGTGGCATCATTAGCAGGAGATTATTGTTGCTTAATTATCCGAGCGTCACATTTCTCCTCCACTACAAGAAATCTCGTCCCGAGATTTAAGAGGTGGAGTAAGGGGAAAGACTCGGGAAGGACGGAGCTCAACACAAGATAGGTACGTGGGGACTATGTCAGTGAACATGACATAGAGGCATCTCTCAAGTTGATTCAAGAAAGTCATCGAGAGGAAGGTGAGGAGGAGCAAAAAGAAGCTTCAACCGGGTAGGCAATCGTTCATTGCCTGAAACAGAGGGTGAAAGGGGCTCAGAGCAATGGGAATAAGTATTGCGTCTGATACCGGAATATATCGCTAGGAAGGTGGCTCATGATTTACATACGAAGCCAAGTGCGAGGAACAATTCTGGAAAACAGGGGTGTACAGGAGAGTCAGGTTTCGATCCTGTGGAACTGTGGGTTATGGGCCCACCATGTGGGTTAAAAGTAGAAGGAGCGGTGACATCTTGCAAGGTCTTGATAGCAAGGCATGTCAGAGGGTGGCCTGCCAGTTATGCCGGCAACAAGGTCGGTACCAAGGGCGAGGGACGAAGAGAACCATTTTCCTGCTCGTTAAACGAGGCGGACCAATAGGCAAGGTTCTCGTCCATCAGTGGTTACCGGAATGTCATCAACAATAGTAACAGGGTCTTACCGATAGAGTTGTACACCGTGGTGTTTACATAAGCAGTGAATTATTACTTCTTATATCATACAGATCACAAGAATGGTTAAACAAACCAATGGAAAGGAAAAATATGACTATCAAATCAAACAACCCAACGGAAAGGAAGATGTGTGTACACATAAGAGTTGGGAGTATATCCTTCCCAAGGAAAAGCAGAGCAGGATATACATGATAGGACAGCAAGTTCAAAAGCATTTAGATAATGGGGAGAGGGAAGAATCATGATATTACCCATACAATGGTGTGAGGGTAATTGAACGAGAAACATTTTGCATTATGCTTTCGATGTTCTTGTAGATATTCAGAATACCACAGTCATGCTTCGATGAGGCAATTATATGGTGTCAAGTAAAGATTGGGTTCGAAGATCACAAGAGATACCGAGAAACAATTCCAAGATATCTCAGAACGTAAGGAATAACCAAGCACAACCAGGTCTGTGTTGGTAGGAAGTCAAGATGTCATCGATGATATCACAAATCATCGAGGGGCAGGGATGGTATTTCTAGCCATGAATTCAATTGACATCTCTGAAGAAGCCAAAGTGTAGACGGCGATCACGACAGATTTTGTCGAGAGACTCTATGAAGATGCCATTGAGCAGAAAAGGAAGGATGAAGTGAAAGGTTATGAGAACCACAGATTCGACACAAGCTCGAAGTCAAGCTTGTTGTTCGAGGTGAAATGATAAGATGAGGAAGGTCGACGTAATCTTAGCTCATCATCTAAAGTTGCTCCGGGCATAAGGACCAGGTAGCACAGTTAAAAGTTGACACGATAAAAATATAGCCGATTAGGCTAGGAATGATGTGATGGGGTATAAAACTTCCCAATATCATATACTAGGTGTAATGCCAGAAGGTAAATCGGAGTAGAGGTTGGACGGGGGAATGATTTGCAGAGGATAAGTATTTTAACTTATCCGGTAAATGAAATCAAGGAGGAAATATGGTCGGAACCACAATTGCAAAGGATCAATTCATAGGTACAAGATGAGCTTGTACCAAAGAAATAATTATTATTTTATGAGCAGCTTCCATGATAAGTTCTACATCGGGTCCATGGGCATGAACTCAAAGGTTCAAGGTCGACTCCCACTGCTTCAATGCATAACCTTTCATTCACTCCTCATTTTCGAAGAAATTGTAGTGCAGAAGATTTATCTGGCGAAGTACCAGAAGAGTAAGACTCGTGAGAACTCTCGGGTTCAGACGGATTATGGAAGGCATAAGTTCAACCCATCGGGGCATTTTTACGAATCTACAGAACCATCAACCAAGCAAAAGATACGAGTTCGAAAGCAGAGTATCGAAGTCAAAGCAAATGATACAATTTACCGAAGGTATTATGTATCAGGGAAAAACTCACAAGATTTTGGATGTGAAGGACACTGTCGGATAACAACCCAGTAATGGATCTGGCGATTCACGACGGAGTTGATGTGAGTATCAGTATTCAACCAGAAGAAGAAGAAATGCAAAGGCATCGGCTTATAGAAACGTCTGAATGATTCGATGCTTGGGTACAAAGGAATTATGATTTCAAGACGAAGGATCAGAAGCAGAGGCTCTGATCAAAAGATGAGTAAGTTGAATAGACTTAGAGGTGTACCCGATCAATTCTGGATTGGGCAAGAACCAACTCATATCTGGAAGGATGTCTGAGCCAGAAAGAAAATTTCCAAGGATTAATTGATGATTGCGAGTATTCGCTCACACGTTGAATCCATAGTAACAGAATGACAATCACAAAGAATTTTAAAGAATATTGCTGGACATATGGAATTAATCCTACTGCAAGCAGGCAAGGAGAATCAAGAGCAATAGGCTGCAGAGGATTTTCGGAAGATCAGATAGTATTTCCAAGTATTTTGGAAAGCATATGAACAACTGGGGATGAACAGACCACGGTTAAGTGAATTATCCGCAGTGCAAAAAGAAGCCGCAAAGCAGAAGGCACAAAGGATTCTCGAAGGAACGGAGAGTACATCCTGTAATAACAGGAGCAACTTGGTATGAAGGTACAAGCGGCGAGGATTTTATTCACGGGGATTATCGGTGGTCAGGAACTGCAAGACAGTGGACACAGGGTCTTGAGAAACATCGAGGAGTATCTGCAGAATCTTCTGGCCAAGCAGGCGATCATCGGAAATGTCGATGCTCTCCGAGAGGAAGTCGGTACGAGAACCTAATGTCAAAGTTAGTAAAATGTTTAACCCGAATGGACGAGAGATCAGAGTCCCAGAGTATAGACGAGCAATAAAAGATCCTAATACCATCCAATTGGCGACATGGGCCCGTAAGCCACACAGCCAAGTTAGTAAAAGTTTTTCATTGACTAGACTCAACTTCGGCCAAGGAGTTGGAAAGGGGGCTACCTACAGTCAGTCGGCTCTGATACCAACTTGTGACGCCCTCGATTCAATCGTACACTAATCATACACGCAAATGTGTATGATCAAGATCAAGGACTCACGGGAAGATATCACAACACAACTCTAGACACAAATTAAAATAATACAAGCTTTATATTACAAGCCAGGGGCCTCGAGGGCTCAAATACATAAGCTCGAAAACACAAGAGTCAGCGGAAGCAACAATATCTGAGTACAGACATAAGTTAGACAAGTTTGCCTTAAGAAGACTAGCACAAAGGCATCTACGATCGAAAAGGCAAGGCCTCCTGCCTGGGAGCCTCCTAACTACTCTTGGTCATCGGCGGTCTCCACGTAGTAGTAGGCATCGATGGTGGCATCTGGCTCCTGGGCTCCGACATCTGGTTGCATAACCGGAAAGAAGAAGAAAGGGGGAAAAGGGGGAGCAAAGCAACCGTGAGTACTCATCCAAAGTACTCGCAAGCAAGGATCTACACTACATATGCAACATTATCAAAGGAAGGCTGTATATGTGGACTGGGCTGCAAAAATGCCAGAATAGAGGGGAGAACCTAGTCCTATCGAAGACTAGCATCTTCTGGAAACCACCATCTTGCAGCAACAGGAGGGAGTAGAGTAGCATAAAGCAAAGTAGTAGTAGTGTTATCAACCTCGGCCAGAGATCCTTTCTCGACTCCCTGCGAGAAAGCAATCCCAAAGCCATACTATCTATTTCTCATATCCATGTCTCATCTCAAGTATCCAGTTCTAGTTGTATCGATCGGGATACAACTCCAAGTATCCGTTACCGTAGGACAGGCTATCGATAGATGTTTTCTTCCCTGCAGGGGTGCACCAACTTACCCACCACGCTCGATTAACTCCGGCCGGACACACTTTCCTGGGTCATGCCCGGCCTCGGCCAAACAATACGCCGCAACCCGAGCTAGGCCTAATAGAGAGGTCAGCACGCCGGACTAAACCTATGCCCCCAGGGTTCATGGGCCATCTCCCCGGGAACTCCTGCACGTTGCGTGGGCGGCCGGTGAGCATACCTAGCTACCTCCTTCAACAAGGCAGGTGCTTATGCAGTCCAACCCGGCGCGCGCCGCTCAGTCGCTGACGTCTATTAAGCTTGGCTGATGCATACGATGCAGAACGCCCATACTATGCCCACGTGATGGTTAGTGCTATCAGGCCAGAGGCCCCTCGGATCAAATATCCAAATCGTAGTGGATTAGGAGCACGCGGTAACAAGCAGAGACTCACGAAAGATGTGACCCCGTTGCCCCGTCTCGAGGACTTGCGGCAAGGGCTAGGAATGCCCGGCCACGCCTCGTAATTATCTCGCGGGCACCCTCCAGGTCAACCCAACTCCACATCACTCGCAATTAAGCTCGCGCGGGTACCCCTCAGAGCCGACCCGTCTTTAGTAACATGGTTCAGTGTAAAGTCATAGTAACCATAGTAACTGTGTGTCCAAACATCAGGGGAAAACCCGAGGAATCACCCCCGGTGGATTCCACTCGATGTAATCATCAAGGTGAACGTAAGAGGAACCACCCCCGAGGTTCACACTTGAGGGGTTGCACGACAGAGTCGTATCGGAAGTGGTTAAGGCGGAATCACCCTCGATGACCACGACCGAATAGCTACACTACAGGTTAACATCAGAAGTGCTGAAGAGGTCTCACCCTCGGCACTCGATAGTAACCCAGTAGTGTCGAGCAACTAAGGGGAAAGTGATGTGCGGTGCCGGGGCCTGGTCTTCGATCCCATTGATCGGGTCTTCGATGATGAAGCAGGGGCAACAAGGACAAGGTGGGGTCACCGATTGATCACTAACCAACCTATACTAAGCAGTTTAGGATAAGCAGGTAAGGTACAATGAGCAGGTTACAAAAGCAGGCTATGCATCAGAATAGGAGCAAACAATAATAGTAGCAAAATCTAATGCAAGCATGAGAGAATGGAATGGGCGATATCTGGATGATCAAAGGGGGGCTTGCCTGGTTGCTCAAACAAGAAGGAGGGGTCGTCGGTGACGTAGTCGATCACGGCGGCATCGGCAGCCGCCACCGGGTCTACCGAAGAGAAGAGGGGGGAGAAACAGTAAATACATAGCAAGCAAGTGCATAACAGGACAACACGCATAGCTAGACGTGTTCTAACGCGGTCCTAGACGTTATAGGTGAAGGGGGAATTCAACTGGGAAGGTGTTCTCGGTTCCGGACCTGTGTCAGACAGATGACCGGAGGGGGAAAGTTCCATGTTCAGCATGCTAGGGGCACGTGACAGATGAACGGACCGCGTATCCGGATTCGTTGGATTTTTCTAAGCAACTTTCATGTAGAAAACATTTTCATCCGAGCTACGGATTATTTTATATTAATTTCCAAAGTTTTAACTCATTTTCAGCAATTAACAGATTAATTAAATCAAAAAGCATTTATGACGTCATCATGATGACGTCAGCGATCAAAGTTGACCGTTGACCAGTCAACTGACTGATGGGTCCCATTTGTCATAGACTTAGATTAATTAATCATGGTTAATTAGTTTAATTACTCAATTAGATTAACTAAACAAAGTTAATTAACTAATTAATTAATAATTACAATCTTTATTAAATTCTTTTTTTTATAACTTTCAGGGGGTGGGCCCCGGCTGTCATTGGCCCATAGGGCCTTTACGGGCGCTGGCACAGGCGGGTTATGGGCGCTATCGCCCAACCCGTTTGCGAACAGAGGCGCACGCCGGCGCGAGCGCCAGCGAGCAGGGGCCGCGGGCGGGGCCGACAAGGACGGCGGAGCGCGGCGAGTGAATAGGCCGGTGGCCAGGGCGGGTTGTGGCGACGGAGCGGCGGTGAGGCGACTGCAGCAGGGGAGACGAGCAGTGCGGGCAGGAGGGTGCAGGGGCCAGGGCGGGGGAGATGGAGAATGTGGGCTGGGCCGGTTCGATGAGATGGGCCGAGGCCCGGGGGGTCAGGGGAGGCCTTTTCATTTTATTTTCATTTTGCCTTTTCTATTTTCTAATTAGTTTCCTTTTATTTTTAGTTTTATAAAATACAACACTAGTCTCTAAATCAACACTAGAAACTTATGCCACTGCCACAAATAGTTTGAGGTTAAAATAAAATAGTTTAGTATTTTTACAATTTAAAAAGCAATTAAATTATTATCTAGGCCACTTTGTTGACTAGCTTAAGGCATTTAAACACTTTGCAAAAATGTTGGTTCACCACCATAATTAGTTGTGGAATATTTGCCACACTTTGAACATTGTATTTTGCATGTTTGACAAAGTTGAATTTTAGGACCTTAATTTGAATTGAATTTGAATTATGCTTCGGATCAAATGAGGATTAGCAACAGTAAGAATGATGACATGGCATCATTAGCAGGAGATTACTGTAGCTTAATTATCCGAGCGTCACAGTTCTCCTCCACTACAAGAATTCTCGTCCCGAGATTTAAGAGGTGGAGTAAGGGGAAAGACTCGGGAAGGACGGAGCTCAACACAAGATAGGTACGTGGGGACTATGTTAGTGAACGTGGCACAGAGGCATCTCTCGAGTTGATTCAAGAAAGTCATCGAGAGGAAGGTAAGGAGGAGCAAAAAGAAGCTTCAACCGGGTAGGCAATCGTTCATTGCCTGAAACAGAGGGAGAAAGGGGCTCAGAGCAATGGGAATAAGTATTGCGTCTGATACCGGAATAGATCGCTAGGAAGGTGGCTCGTGATTTACATACGAAGCCAAGTGCGAGGAACAATTCTGGAAAACAGGGGTGTACAGGAGAGTCAGGTTTCGATCCTGTAGAACTGTGGGTTATGGGCCCACCATGTGGGTTAAAAGTAGAAGGAGCGGTGACATCTTGCAAGGTCTTGATAGCAAGGCATGTCAGAGGGTGGCCTGTCAGTTATGCCGGCAACAAGGTCGGTACCAAGGGCGAGGGACGAAGAGAACCATTTTTCTGCTTGTTAAACGAGGCGGACCAATAGGCAAGGTTCTCGTCCATCGGTGGTTACCGGAATGTCATCAACAATAGTAACAGGGTCTTACTGATAGAGTTGTACACCGTGGTGTTTACATAAGTAGTGAATTATTACTTCTTATATCATACATATCACAAGAAGGGTTAAACAAACCAATGGAAAGGAAAAATATGACTGTCAAATCAAACAACCCAAAGGAAAGGAAGATGTGTGTACACATAAGAGTTGGGAGTATATCCTTCCCAAGGAAAAGCGGAGCAGGATATACATGATAGGACAGCAAGTTCAAAAGCATTTAGATAATGGGGAGAGGGAAGAATCATGATATTACCCATACAATGGTGTGAGGGTAATTGAACGAGAAACATTTTGCATTATGCTTTCGATGTTCTTGTAGATATTCAGAATACCACAGTCATGCTTCGATGCGGCAATTATATGGTGTCAAGTAAAGATTGGGTTTGAAGATCACAAGAGATACCGAGAAACAATTCCAAGATATCTCAGAACGTAAGGAATAACCAAGCACAACCAGGTCTGTGTTGGTAGAAAGTCAAGATGTCATCGATGATATCACAAATCATCGAGGGGCAGGGATGGTATTTCTAGCCATGAATTCAAATGACATCTCTGAAGAAGCCAATGTGTAGACGGCGAACACGACAGATTTTGTCGAGAGACTCTATGAAGATGCCATTGAGTAGAAAAGGAAGAATGAAATGAAAGGCTATGAGAACCACATATTCGACACAAGCTCGAAGTCAAGCATGTTGTTCGAGGGGAAATGATAAGATGAGGAAGGTCGACGTAATCTTAGCTCATCGTCGAAAGTTGCTCCGGGCATAAGGACCAGGTAGCACATGTTGGGTAACGTAGCAGAAATTCAAAATTTTCTACGCATCACCAAGATCAATCTATGGAGTTTACTAGCAACGAGAGGGAAGGAGTGCATCTACATACCCTTGTAGATCGCGAGCGGAAGCGTTCAAGAGAACGGGGTTGATGGAGTCGTACTCGTCGTGATCCAAATCACCGATGATCCTAGCGCCGTACGGACGGCACCTCCGCGTTCAACACACGTACGGAGCAGCGACGTCTCCTCCTTCTTGATCCAGCAAGGGGGGAGGAGAGGTTGATGGAGATCCAGCAGCACGACGGCGTGGTGGTGGAAGTAGCGGGATCCCGGCAGGGCTTCGCCAAGCGCAAGCGGGGAGGAAGAGGTGTCATGGGAGGGAGAGGGAGGCGCCAGGGCTTAGGTATTGCTGCCCTCCCTCTCCCCCACTATATATAGGGCCAAGGGAGAGGGGGGCGCAGCCTTAGCCCTTCCTCCAAGGAAGGGTGCGGCCAGGGAGGAGTCCTTCCTCCCCAAGGCACCTCGGAGGTGCCTTCCCCCTTTAGGACTCTCCCTTTTTCTTATCTCTTGGCGCATGGGCCTCTTGGGGCTGGTGCCCTTGGCCCATATAGGCCAAGGCGCACCCCCTACAGCCCATGTGGCCCCCCGGGGCTGGTGGACCCCCTTGGTGGACCCCCGGACTCCTTTCGGCACTCCCGGTACAATACCGATAAAGTGCGAAACTTTTCCGGCGACCAAAATAAGACTTCCCATATATAAATCTTTACCTCCGGACCATTCCGGAACTCCTCGTGACGTCCGGGATCTCATCCGGGACTCCGAACAACTTTCGGGTTACCGCATACTAATATCTCTATAACCCTAGCGTCACCGAACCTTAAGTGTGTAGACCCTACGGGTTCGGGAGACAGGCAGACATGACCGAGACGACTCTCTGGTCAATAACCAATAGCGGGATCTGGATACCCATGTTGGCTCCCACATGCTCCTCGATGATCTCATCGGATGAACCACGATGTCGAGGATTCAATCAATCCCGTATACAATTCCCTTTGTCTATCAATATGTTACTTGCCCGAGATTCGATCGTCGGTATCCCTATACCTTGTTCAATCTCGTTACCGGCAAGTCTCTTTACTCGTTCCGTAACTCACATCATCCCGTGATCAACTCCTTGGTCACATTGTGCACATTATGATGATGTCCTACCGAGTGGGCCCAGAGATACCTCTCCGTTTACACGGAGTGACAAATCCCAGTCTCGATTCGTGCCAACCCAACAGACACTTTCGGAGATACCTGTAGTGCACCTTTATAGCCACCCAGTTACGTTGTGACGTTTGGTACACCCAAAGCATTCCTACGGTATCCGAGAATTGCACAATCTCATGGTCTAAGGAAATGATACTTGACATTAGAAAAGCTCTGAGCAAACGAACTACACGATCTTGTGCTAGGCTTAGGATTGGGTCTTGTCCATCACATCATTCTCCTAATGATGTGATCCCGTTATCAACGACATCCAATGTCCATGGTCAGAAAACCGCAACCATCTATTGATCAACGAGCTAGTCAACTAGAGGCTTACTAGGGACATGGTGTTGTCTATGTATCCACACATGTATCTGAGTTTCCTATCAATACAATTTTAGCATGGATAATAAACAATTATCATGAACAAGGAAATATAATAATAACCTATTTATTATTGCCTCTAGGGCATATTTCCAACAGTCTCCCACTTGCACTAGAGTCAATAATCTAGTTCACATCACCATGTGATTAACACTCACAGGTCACATCACCATGTGACAAACATCCAAAGAGTTTACTAGAGTCATCAATCTAGTTCACATCACTATGTGATTAACACTCAATGAGTTCTGGTTCGATCATGTTATGCTTTATGAGAGAGGTTATTAGTCGACGGGTCTGAACCTTTCAGATCTGTGTGTGCTTTACGAATATCTATGTCATCTTGTGGATGCTACCACGCGCTATTTGGAGCCATTTCAAATAATTGCTCTACTATACGAATCCGGTTTACTACTCAGAGTCATCCGGATTAGTGTCAAAGTTCGCATCGACGTAACCCTTTACGACGAACTCCTTTTCACCTCCATAATCGAGAAAATTCCTTAGTCCACTAGATACTAAGGATAAGTTCGACCGCTGTCATGTGATCCATTCCCGGATCACTATTGTACCCCTTGACCAACTCATGGCAACGCACACTTCATGTGCGGTACACAGCATAGCATACTGTAGAGCCTACGTCTAAAGCATAGGGGATGACCTTTGTCCTTTCTCTCTCTTCTGCTTTGGTCAGGTCTTGAGTCTTACTCAATACTCACACCTTGTAACACAGCCAAGAACTCCTTCTTTGCTGATCTATTTTGAACTCTTTCAAAATCATGTCAAGGTGTGTGTTCTTTGAAAGTATCATCGGGCGTCTTGATCTATCTCTATAGATCTTGATGCCCAATATGTAAGCAGCTTTATCCAGGTCTTCCTTTGAAAAACTCCTTTCAAACAACCCTTTATGCTTTCCAGAAATTCTACATCATTTCGGATCAAAAATATGTCATTCACATATACTTATCAGAAATGTTGTAGCGCTCCCACTCACTTTATTGTAAATACAAGTTTCTAACAAACTTTGTATAAACCCAAAAACTTTGATCACTCCATCAAAGCGTATATTCTGACTCCGAGATGCTTGCTCTAGTCCATGGAAGGATCACTGGAGCTAGCATACCTTTTAGCATCCTTAGGATTGAAAAAACCTTTCTGATTGTATCACATACAACCTTTCCTTACGAAAACTGGTAAGGAAACTTGTTTTGACATCCATCTGCCAGATTTCATAAATGCAGCTAATGCTAACATGATTCCGACGGACTTAAGCATCGTTACGGATGAGAAAATCTCATCGTAGTCAACTCCTTGAACTTGTGGAAATACTCTTTGCCACAAGTCGAGCTTCATAGACGGTAACATTACCGTCCATGTCCGTCTTCTTCTTAAAGATCCATTTATCTCAATGGCTTGCCGATCATCGGGCAAGTTCACCAAAGTCCATGCTTTGTTCTGATACATGGATCCTATCTCGGATTTCATGGCTTCTAACCATTTGTCGGAATATGGGCCCACCATCGCTTCTCCATAGCTCGTAGGTTCATTGTTGTCTAACAACGTGACTTTCAAGACAGGATCACGTACCACTCTGAAGTAGCACGCATCCTCGTCGTCCTACGAGGTTTGGTAGTGACTTGATCCGAAGTTTCATGATCACTATCATAAGCTTCCACTTCAATTGGTGTAGGTGCCACAGGAACAACTTCCTGTGCCCTGCTACACACTAGTTGAAGTGACGGTTCAATAACCTTATCAAGTCTCCACCATCCTCCCACTCAATTCTTTCGAGAGAAACTTTTCCTCGAGAAAGGACTCGTTTCTAGAAGCAATTACTTTTGCTTCCAGATCTGAAATAGGAGGTATACCCAACTGTTTTGGGTATTCTTATGAAGATGTATTTATCCGCTTTGGGTTCGAGCTTATCAACCTGAAACTTTTTCACATAAGCTTCGCAGCCCCAAACTTTTAAGAAACGACAACTTAGATTTCTCTAAACGGTGTCGTCTCAACGGAATTGCATGGTGCCCCTTTTAAAGTGAATGCGGTTATCTCTAATGCCTAACCCATAAACGATAGTGGTAATTCGATAAGAGACATCATGGTATGCACCATATCCAATAGGGTGCAGTTATGATGTTCGGACACACCATCACACTATGGTGTTCCAGGCGGTATTAATTGTGAAATACTTTCCACAATGTCTTAATTGTGTGCCAAACTCGTAACTCAGATACTCATCTCTATGATCATATCACAGACATTTTATCCTCTTATCACGACGATCTTCAACTTCACTCTGAAATTACTTGAACCTTTCAATAATTCAGACTTGTGTTTCATCAAGTAAATACACTCAGCATCTACTCAAATCATCTGTGAAGTAAGAACATAACGATATCCACTGCATGCCTCAGCACTCATTGGACTGCACACATCAAAATGTATTACTTCCAACAAGTTGCTCTCTTGTTCCATCTTACTAAAAACGAGGCCTTTCAGTCATCTTGCCCATGTGGCATGATTTGCATGTCTCAAGTGATTCAAAATCAAGTGAGTCCAAACGATCCATCTGCATGGAGTTTCTTCATGCATATATACCAATAGACATGGTTCGCATGTCTCAATCTTTTCAAAAACGAGTGAGTCCAAAGATCCATCTACATGGAGCTTCTTCATGCGTTCTATACCAATATGACTCAAATGGCAGTGCCACAAGTATGTGGAACTATCATTACTATTTTATATCTTTTGGCACGAACATGTGTATCACTACGATCGAGATTCATTTTAGGTGCAAGACCATTGAAGGTATTATTCAAATAAATAGAGTAACCATTATTCTCCTTAAATGAATAACCGTATTGCGATAAACATAATCCAATCATGCTCAACGCAAACACCAGATCTCGATGGTAGAGGGAGCATGCGATGCTTGATCACATCAACCTTGGAAACACTTCCAACACATATCGTCATCTCACCTTTAGCTAGTCTCCGTTTATTCCGCAGCTTTTATTTCGAGTTACTAACACTTAGCAACCGAACCGGTATCTAATACCCTAGTGCTGCTAGGAGTACTAGTAAAGTACACATTCATATAACGTATATCCAATATACTTCTGTCGACCTTGCCTGCCTTCTCATCTACCAAGTATCTAGGGTAGTACTGCTTCAGTGACCGTTCCCCTCATTACAGAAGCACTTAGTCTCGGGTTTGGGTTCAACTTTGGGATTCTTCGCTAGAGCAACAAATGATTTGTTGTTTCATGAAGTATCCCTTCTTGCCCTTGCCCTTCTAGAAACTAGTGGTTTTACAAACCATCAACAATTGATGCTCCTTCTTGATTTCTACTTTCGCGGTGTCAAGCATCGCGAGTTGCTCAAGGATCATCATAACTATCCCTGATATGTTATAGTTCATCACGAAGCTCTACTAGCTTGGTGGCAGTGACTATGGAGAACCATCACTATCTCATCTGGAAGATTAACTCCCACTCGATTCAAGCGATTGTGGCACTCAGACAATCTGAGCACATGCTCAACGATTGAGCTTTTCTCCCTTAGTCTGCAGGCTTAAGAAACTTGTCAGAGGTCTCATACCTCTTGACGTGGGCACTAGTCTGAAATCCCAATTTCAGTCTTCGGAACATCTCATATGTTCTGCGACGTTTCAAAACCGTCTTTGGTGCCACAATTCTAAACCGTTAGCATTACGCACTGAACTATCACGTAGTTATCAAAACGTGTATGTCAGATGTTCCGCAACATCTACAGACGACGCTGAGGTTCAGCACACCGAGCGGTGCATTAAGGACATAAGCCTTCTGTGCAGCAATGAGGACAATCCTCAGTTTACGGACCCAGTCCGCATAATTGCTACTACCAACTTTCAACTAATTTTTTTTCTCTAGGAACATATCTTAAACAGTAGAACTAAAGCGTATGACATAATTTGCAAAGACCTTTTGACTATGTTCATGATAATTGAGTTCATCTGATTAATCAACTCCCACTCAGATAGACATCCCTCTAGTCATCTAAGTGATACATGATCCGAGTCAAACTAGGCCGTGTCCGATCATCATGTGAGACGGACTAGTCATCATCGGTGAACATCTCCATGTTGATCGTATCTACTATATGACTCATGTTCGACCTTTCGGTCTCTTGTGTTCCGAGGCCATGTCTGTACATGCTAGGCTCGTCAAGTCAACCTAAGTGTTTCGCATGTGTTCCGAGGCCATGTCTGTACATGCTAGGCTCGTCAACACCCGTTGTATTCGAACGTTAGAATCTATCACACCCGATCATCACGTGGTGCTTCGAAACAACGAACCTTCGCAACGGTGCACAGTTAGGGGGAACACGTCTCTTGAAATTTTAGTGAGGGATCATCTTATTTAAGCTACCGTCGTTCTAAGCAAATAAGATGCATAACATGATAAACATCACATGCAATCAAATAGTGACATGATATGGCCAATATCATTTTGCTCCTTTGATCTCCATCTTCGGGGCACCATGATCATCTTTGTCACCGGCATGACACCATGATCTCCATCATCATGATCTCCATCATTGTGTCTTCATGAAGTTGTCACGCCAACGATTACTTCTACTTCTATGGCTAACGCGCTTAGCAATAAAGTAAAGTAATTTACATGGCGTTATTCAATGACTCGCAGGTCATACAAAAAATAAAGACAACTCCTATGGCTCCTGCCGGTTGTCATACTCATAGACATGCAAGTCGTGATTCCTATTACAAGAATATGATCAATCTCATACATCACATATATCATTCATCACATCTTCTGGCCATATCACATCACATAGCACATGCTGCAAAAACAAGTTAGACGTCCTCTAATTGTTGTTTGCAAGTTTTTACGTGGCTTGTATAGGTTTCTAGCAAGAACGTTTCTTACCTACGTAAAACCACAACGTGATATGCCAATTTCTATTTACCCTTCATAAGGACCCTTTTCATCGAATCCGTTCCGACTAAAGTGGGAGAGACAGACACCCGCTAGCCACCTTATGCAACTAGTGCATGTCAGTCGGTGGAACCTGTCTCACGTAAGCGTACGTGTAAGGTCGGTCTGGGCCGCTTCATCCCACAATGCCGCCGAAACAAGATAAGACTAGTAGCGGCAAGAAGAATTGGCAACATCGACGCCCACAACTACTTTGTGTTCTACTCGTGCATAGAAACTACGCATAGACCTAGCTCATGATGCCACTGTTGGGTAACGTAGCAGAAATTCAAAATTTTCTACGCATCACCAAGATCAATCTATGGAGTTTACTAGCAACGAGAGGGAAGGAGTGCATCTACATACCCTTGTAGATCGCGAGCGGAAGCGTTCAAGAGAACGGGGTTGATGGAGTCGTACTCGTCGTGATCCAAATCACCGATGATCCTAGCGCCGTACGGACGGCACCTCCGCGTTCAACACACGTACAGAGCAGCGACGCCTCCTCCTTCTTGATCCAGCAAGGGGGGAGGAGAGGTTGATGGAGATCCAGCAGCACGACGGCGTGGTGGTGGAAGTAGCGGGATCCCGGCAGGGCTTCGCCAAGCGCAAGCGGGGAGGAAGAGGTGTCATGGGAGGGAGAGGGAGGCGCCAGGGCTTAGGTATTGCTGCCCTCCCTCTCCCCCACTATATATAGGGCCAAGGGAGAGGGGGGCGCAGCCTTAGCCCTTCCTCCAAGGAAGGGTGCGGCCAGGGAGGAGTCCTTCCTCCCCAAGGCACCTCGGAGGTGCCTTCCCCCTTTAGGACTCTCCCTTTTTCTTATCTCTTGGCGCATGGGCCTCTTGGGGCTGGTGCCCTTGGCCCATATAGGCCAAGTCGCACCCCCTACAGCCCATGTGGCCCCCCGGGGCTGGTGGACCCCCGGACTCCTTTCGGCACTCCCGGTACAATACCGATAAAGTGCGAAACTTTTCCGGCGACCAAAATAAGACTTCCCATATATAAATCTTTACCTCCGGACCATTCCGGAACTCCTCGTGACGTCCGGGATCTCATCCGGGACTCCGAACAACTTTCGGGTTACCGCATACTAATATCTCTATAACCCTAGCGTCACCGAACCTTAAGTGTGTAGACCCTACGGGTTCGGGAGACAGGCAGACATGACCGAGATGACTCTCCGGTCAATAACCAACAGCGGGATCTGGATACCCATGTTGGCTCCCACATGCTCCTCGATGATCTCATCGGATGAACCACGATGTCGAGGATTCAATCAATCCCGTATACAATTCCCTTTGTCTATCGATATGTTACTTGCCCGAGATTCGATCGTCGGTATCCCTATACCTTGTTCAATCTCGTTACCGGCAAGTCTCTTTACTCGTCCGTAACTCACATCATCCCGTGATCACATCCTTGGTCACATTGTGCACATTATGATGATGTCCTACCGAGTGGGCCCAGAGATACCTCTCCGTTTACACGGAGGGACAAATCCCAGTCTCGATTCGTGCCAACCCAACAGACACTTTCGGAGATACCTGTAGTGCACCTTTATAGCCACCCAGTTACGTTGTGACGTTTGGTACACCCAAAGCATTCCTACGGTATCCGGGAGTTGCACAATCTCATGGTCTAAGGAAATGATACTTGACATTAGAAAAGCTCTGAGCAAACGAACTACACGATCTTGTGCTAGGCTTAGGATTGGGTCTTGTCCATCACATCATTCTCCTAATGATGTGATCCCGTTATCAACGACATCCAATGTCCATGGTCAGAAAACCGCAACCATCTATTGATCAACGAGCTAGTCAACTAGAGGCTTACTAGGGAAATGGTGTTGTCTATGTATCCACACATGTATCTGAGTTTCCTATCAATACAATTCTAGCATGGATAATAAACAATTGTCATGAACAAGGAAATATAATAATAACCTATTTATTATTGCCTCTAGGGCATATTTCCAACAGCACAGTTAAAAGTTGACACGATAAAAATATAGCCGATCAGACTAGGAATGATGTGATGGGGTATAAAACTTCCCAATATCATATACTAGGTGTAATGCCGGAAGGTAAATCGGAGTAGAGGTTGGACGGGGGAATGATTTGCAGAGGATAAGTATTTTAACTTATCCGGTAAATGAAATCAAGGAGGAAATATGGTCGGAACCACAATTGCAAAGGATCAATTCATAGGTACAAGATGAGCTTGTACGAAAGAAATAATTATTATTTTATGAGCAGCTTCCATGATAAGTTCTACATCGGGTCCATGGGCATGAACTCAAAGGTTCAAGGTCGACTCCCACTGCTTCAATGCATAACCTTTCATTCACTCCTCGTTTTCGAAGAAATTGTAGTGCAGAAGATTTATCTGGCGAAGTACCAGAAGAGTAAGACTCGTGAGAACTCTCGGGTTCAGACGGATTATGGAAGGCATAAGTTCAACCCATCGGGGCATTTTTATGAATCTACAGAACCATCAACCAAGCAAAAGATACGAGTTCGAAAGCAGAGTATCAAAGTCAAAGCAGATGATACGATTTACCGAAGGTATTATGTATCAGGGAAAAACTCACAAGATTTTGGATGTGAAGGACACTGACGGATAACAACCCAGTAATGGATGTGGCGATTCACGACGGAGTTGATGTGAGTATCAGTATTCAACCAGAAGAAGAAGAAATGCAAAGGCATTGGCTTATAGAAACGTCTGAATGATTCGATGCTTGGGTACAAAGGAATTATGATTTCAAGACGAAGGATCAGAAGCAGAGGCTCTGATCAAAAGATGAGTAAGTTGAATAGACTTAGAGGTGTACCCGATCAATTCTGGATTGGGCAAGAACCAACTCATATCTGGAAGGATGTCTGAGCCAAGAAAATTTCCAAGGATTAATTGATGATTGCGAGTATTCGCTCACACGTTGAATCCATAGTAACAGAATGACAATCACAAAGAATTTTAAAGAATATTGCTAGACATATGGAATTAATCCTACTACAAGCAGGCAAGGAGAATCAAGAGCAATAGGCTGGAGAGGATTTTCGGAAGATCAGATATTATTTCCAAGTATTTGGAAAGCATATGAACAACTGGGGATGAACAGACCACAGTTAAGTGAATTATCCGCAGTGCAAAAAGAAGCCGCAAAGCAGAAGGCACAAAGGATTCTCGAAAGAACGGAGAGTACATGTTGTAATAACAGGAGCAACTGGGTATGAAGGTACAAGCGGCGAGGATGTCATTCACGGGGATTATCGGTGGTCAGGAACTGCAAGACAGTGGACACAGGGTCTTGAGAAACATCGAGGAGTATCTGCAGAATCTTCTGGCCAAGCAGGCGAACATCGAAAATGTTGGGGCTCTCCGGGAGGAAGTGGGTACGAGAACCTAATGTCAAAGTTAGTAAAATGTTTAACCCGAATAGACGAGAGATCAGAGTCCCAGAGTATAGACGAGCAATAAAAGATCCTAATACCATCCAATTGGCGACATGGGCCCGTAAGCCACACCACCAAGTTAGTAAAAGTTTTTAATTGACTAGACTCAACTTCGGCCAAGGAGTTCGAAAGGGGGGCTACCTACAGTCAGTCGGCTCTGATACCAACTTGTGACGCCCTCGATTCAATCGTACACTAATCATACACGCAAATGTGTATGTATGATCAAGATCAAGGGCTCACGGGAAGATATCACAACACAACTCTAGACACAAATTAAAATAATACAAGCTTTATATTACAAGCCAGGGGCCTCGAGGGCTCGAATACATAAGCTCGAAAACACAAGAGTCAGCGGAAGCAACAATATCTGAGTACAGACATAAGTTAGACAAGTTTGCCTTAAGAAGGCTAGCACAAAGGCATCTACGATCGAAAAGGCAAGGCCTCCTGCCTCAGAGCCTCCTAACTACTCCTGGTCGTCGGCGGTCTCCACGTACTAGTAGGTGTCGACGGTGGCATCTGGCTCCTGGGCTCCGACATCTGGTTGCATCAACCGGAAAGAAGAAGAAAGGGGGAAAAGGGGGAGCAAAGCAACCGTGAGTACTCATCCAAAGTACTCGCAAGCAAGGATCTACACTACATATGCAACATTATCAAAGGAAGGCTGTATATGTGGACTGGGCTGCAGAAATGCCAGAATAGAGGGGAGAACCTAGTCCTATCGAAGACTAGCATCTTATGGAAACCACCATCTTGCAGCAACAGGAGGGAGTAGAGTAGCATAAAGCAAAGTAGTAGTAGTGTTATCAACCTCGGCCAGAGATCCTTTCTCGACTCCCTGCGAGAAAGCAATCCCAGAGCCATACTATCCATTTCTCATATCCATGTCTCATCTCAAGTATCCAGTTCTAGTTGTATCGATCGAGATACAACTCCAAGTGTCCGTTACCGTAGGACATGCTATCGACATATGTTTTCTTCCCTGCAGGGGTGCACCAACTTACCCACCACGCTCGATTAACTCCGACCGGACACACTTTCCTGGGTCATGCCCGGCATCGGCCAAACAATACGCCGCAACCCGACCTAGGCTTAATAGAGAGGTCAGCATGCCTGACTAAACCTATGCCCCCAGGGGTCATGGGCCATCTCCCCGGGAACTCCTGCACGTTGCGTGGGCGGCCGGTGAGCAGACCTAGCTACCTCCTTCAACAAGGCAGGTGCTTACGCAGTCCAACCTGGCGCGCGGTGCTCAGTCGCTGACGTCTATTAAGCTTTGGCTGATGCATACGACGCATAACGCCCATACTATGCCCACGTGATGGTTAGTGCTATCAGGCCAGAGGCCCCTCGGATCAAATATCCAAATCGTAGTGGATTAGGAGCACGCGGTAACAAGCAGAGACTCACGAAAGATGTGACCCCGTTGCCCCGTCTCGAGGACTTGTGGCAAGCGCTAGGAATGCCCGGCCACACCTCGTAATTATCTCGCGGGCACCCTCCAGGTCGACCCGACTCCACATCACTCGCAATTAAGCTCACGCGGGTACCCCTCAGAGCCGACCCGTCTTTAGTAACATGGTTCAGTGTAAAGTCATAGTAACCATAGTAACTGTGTGCCAAAGATCAAGGGGAAAACCCGAGGAATCACCCCCGGTGGATTCCACTCGATGTAGTCATCAAGGTGAACGTAAGAGGAACCACCCCCGAGGTTCACACTTGAGGGGTTGCACGACAGAGTCGTATCGGAAGTGGTTAAGGCGGAATCACCCTCGATGACCACGACCGAATAGCTACACTACAGGTTAACATCAGAAGTGCTGAAGAGGTCTCACCCTCGGCACTCGATAGTAACCCAGTAGTGTCGAGCAACTAAGGGGAAAGTGATGTGCGGTGCCGGGGCCTGGTCTTCGATCCCATTGATCGGGTCTTCGATGATGAAGCAGGGGCAACAAGGACAAGGTGGGGTCACTGATGGATCACTAACCAACCTATACTAAGCAGTTTAGGATAAGCAGGCAAGGTACAATGAGCAGGTTACAAAAGCAGGCTATGCATCAGAATAGGAGCAAACAATAATAGTAGAAAAATCTAATGCAAGCATGAGAGAATGGAATGGGCGATATCGGGATGATCAAAGGGGGGCTTGCCTGGTTGCTCAGACAAGGAGGGGTCGTCGGTGACGTAGTCGATCACAGCGGCATCGGCAGCCGCCACGGGGTCTACCGAAGAGAAGAGGGGGGAGAAACAGTAAATACATAGCAAGCAAGTGCATAACAGGACAACAGGCATAGCTAGACGTGTTCTAACGCGGTCCTAGACGTTATAGGTGAAGGGGGAATTCAACTGGGAAGGTGTTCCCGGTTCCGGACCTGTGTCAGACAGATGACCGGAGGGGGAAAGTTCCATGTTCAGCATGCTAGGGGCATGTGACAGATGAACGGACCACGTATCCGGATTTGTTGGATTTTTCTGAGCAACTTTCATGTAAAAAACATTTTCATTCGAGCTACGGATTATTTTATATTAATTTCCAAAGTTTTAACTCATTTTCAGCAATTAACAGATTAATTAAATCAAAAAGCATTTATGACATCATCATGATGACGTAGGCGGTTAAAGTTGACCGTTGACTAGTCAACTGACTGATGGGTCCCATTTGTCATAAACCTAGATTAATTAATCATGGTTAATTAGTTTAATTACTCGATTAGATTAACTAAACAGAGTTAATTAACTAATTAATTAATAATTACAATCTTTATTAATTTCTTTTTTTATAACTTTCAGGGGAGTGGGCCCCGGCTGTCATTGGCCCATAGGGCCTTTGCGGGCGCTGGCACACGCGGGTTACGGGCGCTCGGGCATCGGGCGCTAGTGCCCAACCCATTTGCGAGCAGAGGCGCGCGCAGTGCGAGCGCCAGCGAGCAGGGGCCGCGGGCGGGGCCGACGAGGACGGCGGAGCGCGGCGAGTGAAGAGGCCGGTGGCCAGGGCGGGTTGTGGCGACGGAGCGACGGAGCGGCGGCGAGGCAACTGCAGCAGGGGAGGCGAGCAGCGCGGGCAGCAGGGCACAGGGGCCAGGGCGGCGCGTCGGGGCCGGTCATGGCGCGGCCAGCAGGGGGTGCGGGAGGTGCGGCAGCGGCGGCCAGGGGCGAAGCAGGGGGCGGGCGTAGGTGAGCGGCGGAGGAAGGCAGCAGGCGGGCGGCAGCGGAGCAAAAGCAGCAGCAGCACGGGGTGGACGCGGTCAGGGGCGGCGGTGCGCGCCGCGGGCGGACGTGGAGGCCAGGGAGCGCCTGGCGGGGCGCCGGGCGCGAGCGGGGGGTGGTGGGCGCGGCCGCGCGTGGGCGCAGGGGGGCTGCCGGCGTTTGTGCAGCACGCGGCAGCAGAGGCGGGGCGCTAGGCGAGGCCAAGCGGGCGACGGCGGGAGCGGGGCCAGGCGGTTGACGGCAGCGCGGGGCATCAACGGGGGGCGCGCGCGGGGCCGCGGCGGTCGGGGGCTGCGGTCGCGGCCGGGGACGAGCGGGGCGACGGGGACGGCTTGGGACGGTGGCCTACGGCGAAGAAAACGGAGGGGAGGCAGGGGGTAGCGGCGAAGGGGCTCACAGTGGAGCACGATGACGAGGTCGGGGAGGCGCCGGAGTAGCAGGACGACGGCGAGGTAGTGGCGGGGCCGACGGGAAGAAGACGACGCGGTGGCGTCGATGCAGGCGCGATCCAGCCTCGTAGACGACGTAGGCGACGTAGTGGGACGCAGAGGAGCTCCTGGACTCGACGGCGGGGCACGGGCGGTCGATGGCCGCGCCTTCAGTGGGGGACGGCCATGGTCATGCGGCTCCGGGCACGGGCAGCGAAGGGAGAGGGAGCGAGAGGAGAGTGGATCTGGGCGAGGTGGAGGGGAGGAGCCCGAGGGGTCGAGATGGGGGCATCCTTATCCTGCAGCGACGGGGTTGGCGAGGTGGTCGGGCGGCGACCACGCCCTGTAGCGACGCGGGATGGAGGAGCAGTGCACGGGTGGGGGGAGAAGGAGAATGTGGGCTGGGCCGGTTCGGTGAGATGGACCGAGGCCCGGGAGGGTCAGCGGAGGCCTTTTCATTTTATTTTCATTTTGCCTTTTCTGTTTTCTAATTAGTTTCCTTTTATTTTTAGTTTTATAAAATACAACACTAGTCTCTAAATTAACACTAGTAACTTATGCCACTGCCACAAATAGTTTGAGGTTAAAATAAAATAGTTTAGTATTTTTACAATTTAAAAAGCAATTAAATTGTTATCTAGGCCACTGTGTTGACTAGTTTAAGACATTTAAACACTTTGCAAAAATGTTGGTTTACAACCATAATTAGTTGTGGAATATTTGCCACACTTTGAACATTGTATTTTGCATGTTTGACAAAGTTGAATTTTAGGACCTTAATTTGAATTGAATTTGAATTATGCTTGGATCAAATGAGGATTAGCAACAGTAAGAATGATGACGTGGCATCATTAGCAGGAGATTATTGTAGCTTAATTATCCGAGCGTCACAAAAGGTAAGGGTGGTATGGGATTCCGGGATCTCAGATTATTTAACCTAGCCCTCTTAGCCAAACAAGCGTGGAGGTTATTGGTTTATCCAGATTCGTTGTGTGCTAAGCTGATGAAGGCAAAGTATTATCCTCGGGGACATATTCTTCATACAGTGTTTTCTCAGTCTGCATCACTCACTTGGCAAGGTATTATGCATGGTCTGGAATTACTTAAAAATGGCGTCATTTGGCAGGTGGGTGATGGATCTAGTATTAATATTTGAAGGGATAATTGGTTATCGAGGAGCACTGGACTTAAAATCTCAGCTAAAAGGCATAATACTATATTGAGATGGGTCTCTGATTTGTTCTTGAGCGGGAGAAAGGTATGGGATGAAAATTTGATTAAGTACCTTTTCTATCCCCATGACGCAGAGGAGATTCTTAAGATTCATATTCATGCTTATGGGGATGGGGATTTTATTGCGTGGCACTATGAGAAGAACGGTATATTTTCTGTTAAAAATGCGTACAATTTAGCGATTGAGTTGAAGGATAGTCAAGATAAATTGGGTCAATCTAGTGGAGATCCATGTGGAGAAAGAAAGCTCTGGGATTTAATTTGGAAGGCTAATATCCCTCAGAAGATAAGGATTTTTGCCTGGAGAGCAGCAACCAATAGCTTGGCAGTCCAGACCAAGAGAGTTAAGCACCATCAGATTACTTCAGGTATGTGCTCTATTTGTGGAGTAGAAGATGAAAGCCCTTTTCATGCCCTCGTTACTTGTTCCAAGGCTCGTGCTCTGCGACTCGCCTTGAGAGAATCATGAAATATTCCTGATGAAGAGTGGTTCAAATTCTCGGGGCCAGATTGGCTATTGATTTTGTTGGATCATTTGAGCCTGCAACAGCGAGAGCAAGTTTTGTTTCTTTTCTGGCGAGCATGGCATCTGAGAAATGATTTAATTTTTGGAAAAGGGCAGGAATCCATTGCTGCTTCTGCAATTTTTGTGGTAAACTATGGGTCTTCTTTTACGTCCTGTCATGACACTGTCGAGGTTGTTCCTAGTAACAAAGGTAAAGAAAAAATGGGAGGTGCTACACCAATTTTCGCAACATCACAACAAAAGGTGGGATGGAAACCTCCACCAAAAGATTATATCAAGATCAATGTCGATGCCAGATATGTGGAGAGTATTAATGCGGCCAGTGTGGGGTGGTTGTGAGGAACTCATCTGGCGAAGTTATTATATCTTCGTGGGACTTTCTGGGTCAGTGCTACAGCGTGAATGAAGCTGAGCTGCGTGCTTGCCTGGCAGGCCTTTATATAGGTATTACTCTTCACCGGTCCATTATTTTGGAGACTGATTGTGCTTTTGTCCGTTCTTTCCTTGCAAATGAGAATCTTGACAGGTCCTCGCTCGTTGATCTGGAAAAAGAAGCCTTGAGTATTTCGAAGATGCTTAAGAATTTTAAAATTGCGAAAATTAATCGGAACGCTAATAAGGTGGCTCATGAAATTGCGAAGTTTAGCTTTATAAGTAAATCTGATGGGATTCTTCCTAATAGCGTCCCGCCCTGTGTGGCGAATTTTGTAATGAACAATTGTAATAACATTATTAATTAATTAATGTATGGGGTTTTTTCAAAAATAATAATATAAAGCCCGTAAATTGGCGTCCGGCGGATTGCGACTTTTATCGTTGGGCAGAGGGAAGGCTATGAAGCTCTGCCTGTGCTTGTTTCCGTCCGTGCTTGTTATGCGAGCTGAAGTTGTGACTGCCGCTTCTCTTTGTCTTTGGGGATGGATGCATCGATGCTTGTCCTCGTAGGTGCATCAATCTTTGATCACATGATGCTTGCCTTGATGTAATGTCCACGAGACCACGACTCCACGGTGCTGCAAGAAATTCTGGCCGATGGTAGTGCGTAACCTGTTTATTATACCGCTCTCAATAGAGAACAACTACTATACGTACGACAATATTTCATCGGACACTGAACCATCACCCTTGATCAAACAGTATCGAACTTCACACTTTTGCATCTCTAACTTTACTTTTTGAACCTTACTAGTAAGGGAACCGCTAGGCGCCGGCCGAACGTTTCGACCGGTCCAGCGCCAGCTGTTCGATCTGACTAACACGGAGGCTACAGAACCGCTCGATTCCTGCTTGTATCAGGCGCGCTCGCGTGGACTAGGTCATCGTCTTCCTCACCGTTGCGAATCCCCTACTCCTCCTCCCCCGCTCGACTCACTACCCACCCACCTGCGCGCCCCCGCACCTCCTCCCCTGTTGCCGGCTCGCCGCCTCACCGTCGTCGCCTCCGGTCGCCGCCCTCGCCGTTGGTCGCCGCCCTCACCTATGTCGCCTTCGTGCGATTCTCATCTCCGTGGATGCAGCAACGTGCGCCCATGGTTGCAGCCTTGTAATCCGGTGGCACCGCTTGCAACCCTAGTGCACGACGACCACGCTCCGGTGCCGACTGTTCGCCGGACACAACACCCCGACGGCGAGCTCACAAAAAAAAAGATGCATCTCTCCTCGGGTTGCCGCCGGTAGCAGCAAAATTGTCCACCTATCGAAGCAAAAACAAGTACCGGTTGGAGCTTTTCACACATACGATTCAAGCTTCCTCTGTCAAACGGTTGCAACTTTTTTAATTCTGCAGAGTCTGGTTGTAGCTAATCCATGAACAGGTGTAGCAAAAATGTCGCGCCGTTGTCGCATGTCGCATCTAAGCTGTGAAGCATGTAGCAAACAATGACGCTGGTAGTAGCAAAAATTGACAACGGTTGCAGCAAAATATCATTGCCGCCGACCCGAGTCGCAGCTAATTGATCTGTACATGGTTGTAGCAAAAAAGCTCGCCGGTGGTAGCTTCGACCATAGCCGGTTGCAGCAAAAAAAATCGTCGCCGCCGTCGAGGTTGCAGCATCATCATGAAGGATGTAGCAAATGCCATCGCCGGTGATAGCAATTGCAGACATCGGTAGTAGCAAAAACTTATGCGGTTGCAGTAATACTATGTCGCTGCCGTCGCGGGTCATGCCCTCGCCGTATTTGGTTGTAGCAAACTCTGCCATGGGTCGCAGCTCCTTCATCTCCTGGTTCCAGAACCTCACACCAACGGTCGCAACCCCCCACCCCCCCTCTCCCCCCCGCGACTTCAGTTGAATCAGTTTCACGCCGGGCCGCGTACCAGTGTG
Organism: Aegilops tauschii subsp. strangulata; assembly: GCF_002575655.3. Taxonomy (NCBI): domain Eukaryota; kingdom Viridiplantae; phylum Streptophyta; class Magnoliopsida; order Poales; family Poaceae; genus Aegilops; species Aegilops tauschii. Next base: position 410,651,295 of record NC_053037.3, on the reverse strand, counting down.
GTCCGAGCTCGTCATGGTTGCACTTGCACGCAGACGTTTTCCGCCCTGCACTGTCAACGAATGGACCATGGATGCGCAAGTGCGTGTGCCTGGGATGGAGCAGTTTGGGGGAGGGTCATCTAGCGGTGAGCGGAGCTAGGGCCGACGAGGGCCATGGCGGAGGAGCGTGAGCTGCTTGCAGCGAGGAAGACGAAGGCTGCGGTAGGGAGACGAGGAAAGTTCCTCGATGGATAATAAAGTGGTTATGGGCCCGTAAAAAAGGGTTGTTGGGCTATGCGCAAGAGTGGGCGACGCCAGGCTGGCGTGCGACGGATCCGCGTGCGACGGATCCGCGCTTTGGCCGGCGCACCGACTCTAAATGTTTCCCTACTAGTAATAGTGCACGCGGAGAAAAGAAAACACCTCACGAGAAAAAGAAAAGAAAAGAATGGCCTGCTGGGCCTTTGGGCTTACGATGATACACCCACCCCACAACGTTCCTGGCCCATTAGGGTTTTACGCCTCGTCCCTTCACCCGCCTCTTCGGCCTCGTCGCACTCTACCAAATCTATAAATCCCCCCGACCCCTTAATCCTTTCCCTGCGGCGCCGCCGTCTCGGAGCATCGCACGCCAGCAAGCCCATCGCCTCCCACCGCAGCACAGCGACCTCAGCAACTCCTGCCAGGATGGTCGCGTTAAGGGTGAGCTCTCTTACTCGTACGCACCGCTATCACGGGGATTAGTTCTCGTCGTGTGATCTGAACTGACCATTTGGCGCTCGCGCTAGTGCAGTTCCACCAGTACCAGGTGGTCGGGAGGGGCCTGCCGACGCCGACCGAGGAGCATCCCAGGATCTACCGCATGAAGCTCTGGGCCACCAACGAGGTCCGCGCCAAATCCAATTTCTGGTGAGGACATGATTCAAATTTGGAAGCCTCTCGAGGATGCGTGAAGAAGAGCAACGGCCAGATCCTCGCCTTCAACGAGGTGAGCTCTTCTTCTACGCTCATTTTAGTTTACTCCGTGGTTGAATCGTACTAGCTTGGCAATGCCATTAGAAGGATATCCGAGTGTGAGATCGTTGTTAATTTATTTGCATTAGTGTACCACCAACTGTTCTCGTTGGTCAAAATGCTACTGGCGTCTGCTGTAACTTCTGATTAATGTTGGATGGTGAAGAATTCAATCATTGGCTTCTAGTGCATGTCTCCCTTATAGTGTTGCCTTTTTTCGATCTGTAGATTGTTGAGAAGAACCCCACCACAATCAAGAACTTTGGTATCTGGCTGTGTTACCAAAGCAGGACTGGATACCACAACATGTACAAGGAGTACCGTGACACCACCCTCAATGGCGCAGTGGAGCAGATGTACACGGAGATGGCTTCCCGCCACCGTGTCAGATCCCCCTGCATCCAGAACATCAAGACAGCCACTGTCCACTTCAACATCTGCAAGCGTGATAACACTAAGCAGTTTCACAAGTCGGACATCAGGTTCCCGCTGGTCTACCAGAAGGTCAGGCCACTAACCAGGAAGCTGAAGACGACCTTCAAGGCATCGATGTGATAACCCATCCCGTCCATAAGCTGTAAGCCTGTCCATTATGAAGTATCATTGCTAGTTCATATTAATAGTATTGATATGCAACATTTTATTCTTCTTAATTCTAGATAGCAGTTCCACGTCGTGCCCTTTATGGGATTGACAACCCTTGTTTAATCTTTGTAACATTTGTGGTTATATGACTGCCTGATACGAGTACATGAACTTTCTTTTTGCTCCAATGTTGTTTATCTGAATCTCTATTTTTTTTCTTATATAATGATTGGGATAAACCATTTGCCAACTAAGGGTTGTAATAATCTAGTTCACTTTGTTTCTCAAATGTACTCTGTCATACTTATGTGTTAGTCTCATTGATTTGCACAATTGGACTTTGTTTCTATCTTTAGCCATGTTGTTATCAGCAGTGATATTATTCTGGCATACACAAGTAGTGATATTTTTGAGTTGTTTTTGAATGAGATACTTCGGTTTTGAACGTCATTACAAAGGTTTAAGTAGTTGGCATGGTAACTTTGCAGTTACCAACAGTTAATTTGGTTCCCCTCTTTTTCCCTACTACCAAAATCATGCTTGTTCTTGGATGTTTTTATTTATGTTCATTAACTAATGGATGGACATCCATGCCAACATTTATAAAATATGTTCATATTTAATTCTGTTTAGTTATCTGCTATTCTCCCAATCATAATTTTGGATCATTATTTTGTGATTTTGTGGGGCAACTTTGCCGAGGCTTCCAAGATGTAATTTGGTTTCCTCTTTTTCCCTGTTGCCTATAACATTTGTCAACTGTATGCTCAAGTTCTTTGACCTTATTAGGTCTATGGTATGCATACTTGTCAACATGCTTGGTAGTTCCACTGTGCCTACACACTGTAGTGAATGTGTATTCTCTAAACTCTGCCGATATATTTGAGTTTTTGTCACTAGATCTCATTTATCATTGGGATTTTGTGAGGCAACTTTGCCGAGGCTACCAAGATATAATTTGGTTTCCTCTTTTTCCCTGTTGGCTATAATATTTGTCAATTGTTTGCTCAAGCTCATTGACCTTCTTAGGTTTATGGTATGCATACTTGCCAACATACATACTGCCTATGTGCTGCAGAGAAGTATATGTATTCTGCAGTTCCAAACTGTGCCTATATGTTTTTGATTTCTGCTCACTAGATTTCACTTATCACCGGTACCTGGTGAGGCAACTTTGCCGAGGCTTCCAAGATGTAATTTGGTTTCCTCTTTTTCCCTGTTGCCTATAACATTTGTCAACTGCATGCTCAAGCTCATTGACCTTATTAGGTCTATGGTATGCATATTTGCCAACACGCTTGGTAGTTCCACAGGGCCTATACACTGTATTGAATGTGTTTTCTCTAAACTCTGCCGATATATTTGAGTTTTTGTCACTAGATCTCATTTATCATTGGGATTTTGTGAGGCAACTTTGCCGAGGCTACCAAGATATAATTTGGTTTCCTCTTTTTCCCTGTTGCCTATAATATTTGTCAATTATTTGCTCAAGCTCATTGACCTTCTTAGGTTTATGGTATGCATACTTGTCAACATACATACTGCCTATATGCTGCAGAGAAGTATATGTATTCTGCAGTTCCAAACTCTGCGTATATGTTTTGAGTTCTGCTCACTAGGTCTCATTTATCACTGGGACCTGGTGAGGCAACTTTGCCGAGGTTTCCAAGATATAATTTGGTTTCCTCTTTTTCCCTGTTGCCTACATCGAGTTGCTTGGTTGCTTGAGCTCATTGGCCTTATTTGGTTTATGGAAGGCATCCTTGCCAACAGCGCCCTAGCCAGGCCCAGGGCTGCCCTGGCCGTGGACTGGGGCGTGAAGAGAAAACTCTTCGTATAAGTGTTAGCAAAGCATAAGGTGTTTTGCCATACTTTTTGTTACCTGAAGTGTAAGTTAAGTTCATGTGGTTATGACTTATGAGGCAACTTTGCCGAGGTTTCCAACAAATAGCTTGGTTCCCTCTTTTTCCCTGTTGCCTACATCACTAGCTGCCAGGATGCTCTAGCTCCGTGACCTTCAAGGTTATGGCAGGCATCCTCGCCAACATCCTTTTATCTGTAGTTTTATCTAGTTAAAGTGCATTTGTTGCAAGGAGTACCAAGTTTCAATATCTTTGTAAAATAGTTGTTACTGTTGAACTGATTTGGTTTGACTTGTGACTGAGATTATCTATTTAAAACAAGTTCTTTGTTTCAGTTTTGAACTAAATTGCCAGCAAATATTTGTGCGCCAACCTTCAATGGCGTCCTTACTCTTCCAGCTTGCTTTACTGTGCCGGACGGACTATTACTCCATTGGGCGATTTGATATGTTTGGCAATTAGATAATTTGCCTGTTCTGAAGGCTTGCCATTACTATGCCAGATACGATTTTGCTGCTGTATGTTTAAAATTGCGTGGCACCTCCAAATGGTGTAAAACATTAGTCAATTGAAGTTGATGGAAGGATCCATGCAGTCCTATGCACTTTGCTGCTATATGGTTTATATTGCCTCTGAACTGGAAACTGGAAGCCCAGTTTGAAATGAAAATAGGAACTTGGGAAGGAAAATATAGTGAAAGTAATAGCTTACCTCCGTTCTGTCCCATCCGTATGTGCCAACTATGTCACAACTCACTGTGGCCACCAGATTGACAAGAGTGAACATTTATGTTAAGGAAAGTGCTGCTCATGTTATTATTCACAAACAAGGCAAAATGACAACAATCGTGGAAACTATCGCTAACCTAGGAAGTTCATGAGCAGGGGAAGAAAAAGTGGCTTCGTACGAACAGAGGAAGAAGTGCAGGGTAGAGGGTGCAAGGGGAGAACAGTGCAAAAGGGGCTGGATGGGATAAGAATACAGGGAGCAAGAATAGAGCTTGTATGAGGCGCAGCCTACAGGAAGCTATCTAGTCTTTTCCTTTGAGAATGTAAGCAATGATAGTGTGGAGTTCATGGTGTACAATGATATAAACTTCTCCTTAGGGGGATTGATGGCTCTGTCACTCATGTTGCGAAGGAGGTGGAAGGGAGAGAGGTGGATTACACAGAGAAGAGAAAGGAGTCTGTAGGTGATGGGAAGGAAGAAAACTTGCATCGGCGGCCTCCGATCAGGAAAACGATTGGATGGAACTGTCTTGGGATGCTCTTAGCCACGGCAGTTCGTGAGCTCTTGATCTTAAGTGTGAGTTCAAGGCCGTTCGTGAGCTCTTGATCTTCAAGGGTGAGTTCGAGCAGATATCATTTTTCTTTTGGAGTCTCATTGAACATATAAACCCTCCTAGAGTACCCGCATAGCTGAGGGCATCGCTCGCGCTTGCCACTTTTGACCACCCGATTGAGCTGGTACAGTAATATTTTGGCTGCTGGCGGCTGGTTAACCGCTCGCTTGTTTTTACTTTTGCGTCTGGTTCACGAGAGAATGACATGTGGGGCTCGTTTGGCGTGGGGCCGCGAGCTACACGTGAGTTTTCTTCAGCTTTTGGTACGCGAAGTCTGCGTCGCTTGCTCGTCAATCGCGATCTGGGTAAAAGGAACCCTAGGCCCACGAGCCAATCCCGCCCTCCTCGCCAATCCCGTAGCCGCCTCCCTCGCTTCCTCCACAGTCCCGCAGCCGCCTCCCCCGCTTCCTCCGCACCTCGCCCCGTGAGCCCCGCTCCCCTCCTTCCCTGCTCTCCGCTATGCCGCCTCCTCTCCTTCACTTCTCTCTCCGGCGGCGGCGCCGAAGAAGGCGCACATGGGCGATGGATCCGTGCCTGAGAAGAGCGGCGGGGATTGCACTCCGGCCGCGGTGGGGTGCAGCCGCGGGAAAGATGAACTAGGTCCGCCGCTCGTCTTCGTCTCCTCGCCCCACCCTTGCTGCCTCCATGGCCAAGCGCATGTAATTTTTTTCCTGGCCCTCCATGGTACTCGTTGCCGGTGGGATCTCGAGGAACAGGTGACCTCCATGGCGCTCGTTGCTGCTCTGAATAGGTGAGCCCCCCTCTCTCTTTTCCCCCTTACCCTCTCTTTTTCTCAGCCTGGCTGCTGCTCATCCTCCAATCTCTTCCATTCAGGCAGGGTGGACGCAGCGCACACGATCTCTAGGAAGGCCACGGGATGACTGTGTGATGCAGTGAGGACAACAACAAATCTATCCTCGTTGAGCTACCACCCCGACGGCTGCCTGCAGAGGAGGAGAGTTCGAGGACATCTTTCAGTTCATGGGGGAACTCGAACACGGGTAAGCTCTTTTCCTTACCCTGTCTTCCCATGATGAGCTGGGCTCATCTCTCTAATTCATGTCTTCCTAATTTTTTGTTGTTATGCAGATAGGGTTTGGGCGGAGGTTGATTCCCCTCCGACCGAGCGTACCGAGTTGCTTTGCTGTACAAAGATCCCTTTTTGATGGTGCCATGGTGCTCCTCTCTAGGCAAGCTGCAACCATCCTCCCCCATCATTTCTTGTATTTTCTTTTTAAAATTTTACACACTGAGCTATAGGTTGATCAGATCTGTTGTATGAGTCAGAACCTGCATAAGAACAATTATCAACTTTTTAATGTGCAGGTTTATGACTACATTACAGATCTTGGTGGCTGCCTGTACATGCCATTTCAGTAGTTGGATTATGCATTACCTGCAATTAGTCAAGTGATTAGTTATTACCAGTAGTATCTGGACCTTATTTGGTTTGGTCAATTTAGTCATTGAACATCCATTTTTCTAAATTTATTGGTATTTTTAATATGCCATTTGTGTCAGCACACTAATGTCAAATCTTGTAATTGTTTGTCTACCAGGAAATCGTATTATTAAGGTGTCTCTGTTACCAATGGATAATGAGTAAAAACTTCATTTGTGAATATTATATGCCAAAACGTCTTCCTTTGTGCTGCTCCTGTGTCTAAGAAATTCACAGGGAAGAGGCCTTACGATAGAGGGTTTTACTTCTCTTTTCTGCTTTTTTTTCATTCACCATACACAAATCTTGGTCTTCAATTTATTTTATTTCCCATGAGTGACCTGACATTAATGTGATGCTATGTAAGCCTAGAGTGTAGAGTGAGTCAAGTATGTAGTAGATGCACTAATTTGGCTCATTGCCTTGCTTCACTGCTGTGTAGATGCAAAACTTTGTTCTCTTGTGCTGAATGTTTGTCACTGTTTTCCATTTTTGCTCATTCTGATCTAACCAAATGGACCCCATGGATTTGAGGTTGTCATGCATGTCATATTTGGATATGCCCTTATTTGTATCAAAATATATGGATGGTTGCTTTTATCATTTCCATCTATATATTTCACTTGACTAGCCATTAGCGCTGTGGGTTGCTACCGAGTGAACTTTTTTTTTAATTTGCATTGTTTGTCATTCTCCTGCTTATTATTGTTCGTTTCAGTTTGTAGGGCTTGTACACTCCACTGTCTAAAATAAATCTAGCCAAAAGGTGGTTGAGAGACATTTTGTGGTGCCACTATTTTCTTCCAGGTTTAGGCGCTTTGACTCTACTAACTTTAGCTAGGTTTGTATCATCTGATCTACCACGCTACCTATTATTAGTGTATTTGCAAGCTATAGAGAATTGCCGATCAACATGTTCAAAGTCGTATCCTCTTATACTTTGCTGCTTATTGCTATGTTCACTTCAGTAAGGTGTAATTTGGTGTTCTTTTATTTCTTCGGCACAGATGCTATTCAGTGCAACCTTCATGTGCACCTTGACTTCTATGGATGATCTTGTACATAATTTGCTCTTTTTTATTAATGTGTGGTTTTATCGGTTAATTCCCTCTCTTTTTACTTTTCATGTCAGGTGCTACATGTGCTTTCTATAATGGCAAGGATAAATTACTACCCTATTTCGGTACAATGCAGATCAAACATTCATGTCCTAAAATGATTTGCTTGGCTTCATGCAATTGAACTGTTATCGCATATTTACGAGCCCCTGGCAAGCCGGCATTTAGGTCTCCGACTAAAGCTCCTCCTCGCCACCACGGGTGCACGCCGGCGTGGCCACCCTTCCCTCCCAACTGTAGGTACTCCCCGGGTCCCCTCCGTGGCCTCTCTCTACCCCTGGCATGTCTCTCTTCCTGACCTTCTCTGTACCAGTATGAGTTGGTTGGTTACATGTTTCTTTTCTATGCTGATGCATATCTTATTGCTAGCTTGTGTAGGATAGGGACCCATCCTACATATGAATAGGAATCCATTCCTACAAAACCAAGGACTAATCCTACATATGAATAGGAAACCAAGTCCTATAGGAATCCTATCCTATAGAAAATTTAAACCTATAAGGTCTCTGGGCAACTCGGCCTTCCAGGGGCTCACTCGATTTTGTTACTTCTTGGCCATCGGATGCTGGTCAAACAGGACGTCGGTGTGGTGCTTTTTGTTGGATCATCCCGCGCGTCGTCGCATTCTGTTTTGACCGGGCGGTGAATTCGCAGGGGCAAATGACCTGTGGGCTCAGGTTGTCTAGTGATTGGCTGGGTCAGCCGTTCTTGGGTGTCTGTGCGGCCTCTCCTGGGTCAGATGTGAGAGGAAACTGAGAGGGAAGATCGGACGACCAGGAAACGTCTATCTCGGGGGATCGCTGGGAGGCCGAGATGCCCAGATCAAAGTGGAAATATCCTACCTGGTAAAATAGATTTGCTAAGCAACAAATTATCTCGACACATACTATTAGATTGAGTTTTTAACTAATTTATGATTTTGTTGGCCAGAACCGTTGTTGATGCAAAGATGTGCCACGTGATTGTTATAGTGAGAGCAATGTATGTTTCTATCCTTAGTTTATGCTCTCTCTCCCCTCAATAAATATGACACATACAACTAACATATTCTCTTATTTTTTTGCAGGTATGACTGCATATATTCTCTTTGGACTTTTTGAACCAAGTCGCAAACATCTTAGAAAAGGACAGTGTGTGTGAGTTTTTCTATATCCAGTTTGAATTCAGAAGCATTATGAATTCATTGTGTGCTTCCCTCCTCTTCCAAACTTAGTTTGGTTCTAGCAATAGTTGGTTACTTCTTTTACCTATTTGCCGCTTATGTCTCCTACTCTTCATGGGAAGATAAGAGTTGTATCTACTGCAGTGTTTGATTTAAGGATCTGCTAGGCATGTCATGGCAAGTAATTTTACCTGCCAATTGCCATGCTCTAGCATAAATTATGTCCTGTTGTAGCACCTGACATTCAGAAACTCGGTGGCCAGGTATCATCCTTTAGAGAAAATAATACCTTCCATTCAGATTATTAATGCGTAATATTTTGCTTGAGAACACTACTGTGGTTTGCCATGTGCTACACCAGCAAAAAGCTAAGGTCCTATTTCAGTGAACTAGCTACAGAATCAGCACACAGATTTGCTTCTCCTGAAAGATTTTGGTGTTTGTTTTCTCATCCTGAAATCATTTTTTTTATTTGTAGGACCTTTAGTATTTTTCTATATGGTGTGGTAAATATTGTTAGTTCTTTTGTCTTCTCTATTTTCTGGAGATCTGTCAAAAGCCCTTTTAGTCGTTGCATTATGTATGCCACTGCCTGCCTTGGATCTTTGGGAAACATGTACTTGGCCATCTCACTCAGGTTGCAGCAGCTGGATGCTGTTTTTTATTTCTAAATAAAATGGTGCCACTGTTTTTGTCCCAACAGAAATTACAAAGCTTAACATTGCATCTTATAGCGGGTATTTGTGGGCTGTAAATCACATGAATCCATGTTTCAAGAAACATTGATTTTCCTGTTAATTTCCATGTAAATGAACATTTTGGTTACTTCCAGCAACTTTTAGATTTGAGCATTTTGGTTTGCCATTTAAATATAATCCTAGAATGACTACCACATGAGATTAAGGAACTTATTCATATAACTGTAATTACTAATTATTAATTACCATTCATACTGTGTTTTGCATATTCTTCTGCTATAAAAAAATTATCATGATATCGCTGACATGTGAAGTTCTACAGGGCAATGTGTTTGTCAGTCTTGTTATCAATTCAGTACCGACCTTTGGCTGGCAAAGAAAGTGACACATTTTCTGATCATAGTTAGCTACTACATAAAAGGTACTCCCTCCGTTTCAAAATAGATGACTCAACTTTATACTAACTTTAGTACAAAGTTAATACGAAGTTGGATCATCTATTTTGAAACGGAGGGAGTATGACAGAATTTTGTTGACAGAGCTTGCTGAAAATATCGGTCATCATGTAATAGTTACACCTCTTGAGTCCAACTACGAACTCTTTCATTATTGGATCTAAAGTGTTTGCATCAATCAGTTCATACTCCCTCTGTTCATCAATATAGGACGTTTTAGACTGACCATACAACTCTCCAAAGCGTCTTGTATTTATGAACAGAGGAAGTATTTGTTAAGTTAGCTTCTGTCCTGCACCTTTTATATGTGTGTCATACCGATATCTGAAGGTAAAATACTGAAACACATATATTGTCTGTCATGTTTTTTTGAATTCAGCTTATCTTATGGCCTTGCATGGTGTGCCTCCATGGATGGAGCTTTCCTTGGGTGCCTTGTTTAATGTTTTACCATGGCTGGATCATTAGTTGAGGCCCTTTCTAGATAGGGGACATTTATATAGTACCTAAGAGAAAGGGAACAAAATTGGTCCGCAAGCTATTCTTGCATGTTTTACTCTGAGTTAGTTAAGTCTTTGTTCTATACAAAGATAAGCTTGTGATTCTTTCGAATTATATAATATTTTTCTTTCAAATTCAGCATATTCTTATTTTTTCATCTTAAATATTTAGCATATTCTTATATAACCCATGCAATTTTGCAACATTTAAGCTATTGTTTCCTGAATATGTTGCTGTAGTTAAAAAGTTTCTACTACCCAGTATGGTCAGGAAATTGCAAAAGAGTCGAGGTAGTATTGAAATTAAATCTAGGACTTGGCTCCTTCAGGTATTTCAAGGGAAAAACAGAATCTGTTTAACTAATTTTCTATTTTGTTTATTTATGCATCTGTGAACATAGCTTTCCACTTTAGCTCATGTATAAACTGGATGGCAAAATAGACTTTGCCCATTTCACACCTATGTCGTCTTATTAGAAAAATAGAGTTTGTTTTATAGCTGATGCTCAATATGTTTTATCCATTGGTGAATGCTCAACTTTAGCTCATAAACTACTCCCTCCGTTTCAAAATAGATGACCCAACTTTGTACTAACTTAGTATGGGTTTTACATTGTTGTACAAAGTTGGGTCATCTATTTTGGAACGGAGGGAGTAGATGGCAAAGCTAATTCTTATGGGGCTTTTGCCACTTTTTGTTTTATGGCTGTCTACACAGCTGAGGGCATGCTTCTTTCTTGCTAATTGTCAATTCTTTTGTACAGTGTCTTTCAGCTACTTATGCTATGCTAGGCAATGAGAGTGTACATAGCATGTATGGGTTTTACATTGTTTTGCACAGGTAGAGATACATCACATATTCTTTTTCTCTTGACATTGATGGGTATATTGCCGAGTCCTTTCTTTTGCCACAAGCGGTAGTAGCTGTGCCATTCGACTCAAAGGACAAAGTGTTGATCACAAGGGGGTAGGGTTTAGGATATGTACACAAGAGAGTATATAACCAAATTATATGATGTAATTGATTTCTATTTCTATCAACTCCTCGTGTACTCAATGTTCATGAGTTCGTGTATTAAGTACTACATTGTATTGTCGCCTCTGTTTAGCTCTTTTTTTAATGCAAGTTTAGAGCTACTCGGACTTCCTAATTGCAGGCTATATTAAACTACCGATGATCTAATTTGTGGCATTATTACCTTAAGAAAAGATTTGTGTTTAATTTTCTTTATATGTAGGCGTATAAGTTCTTACCAAATGAACTTGCTCGGATTTAAGAGGTTACTGAAAAAATGCAAATATTTTCAACGCGGACATGGTTTTAAACGGGTCTTTGCGCCATTTGGCGCAACAGGTCATCTAGTATCAATAAAATAAAAGCTGGCGAGCTATGCTGTAAGTTACGTTTTGACTCCCATGTTTCTGAGAGTGATGGAAAAGCTGGTGGTCTTGAATAATAAAGTCGAGTTAAATTATTTGTCTATGTATTTTATTGATATTTTGGTTATGAAAGAGGATCTTGTGGATTGGCGTTTTACGGGGTTTATTGTCTACCCGGGCTGGAATGATAAACATTTATCCTGGACTAATCTCTATATGCGCATAAAAAAGAAGGGTGATTTCAACGAGATTATATATGCGCATAAAAAAGAAGGCGGCAAGGCAAGACCAAATTCGTTGATGGGAGATTTCCGTGACTGTTTGGGAGAATGTGGATTGGAAGACATGGGATGCCTTGTGACTCGTTCACGTGGAGGAGAGGTGAAATTAGAGAGAGACTTGACCTTATGGTATGTACTAATATGGATTGGGCGAGGAAATTTCCTTTGGCCGTGATTATTAATGAAGAGCATGTATCATCGTCCTCTCATTCTGGATACGGAATATTTTGATGGTAATATGTTTACCCGCCCTCAGGGATGAGTAAAGCAGTTTGAAGCTCGTTGGCTTCAAGAGGAAACGGATACGGAAATTGTTCATACTACATGGGATAAAGCCAAGTTAAGGTGTATTGGGCCTTTCCTCGCTGTGCGCACATGGGTACAGGCGGACCTGCATATTTGGGATCGTGATACTCTGAATAGCCCGGAATTAAAAAGAATTAATAAATTAAAAAAAGAGTTGGAAAAGCTTCGAAGGGGACCTATGCATGCCCATTCCCAAGTGCGCCAAAAGAAGATTCTTGTCCTTGTTGAAAATCTTTTGGAACAAGAGGAGATTTATTTGTTACAACGTGGTCATGCAAACTGGCTTTTACATGGAGACTGCAATATCATTTTCTTCCATAATGTGGCTACGACGAGAAGGAAGAGAAAACAGGTTAAAAAACTACTCGATGATACTGGTGTTTGTGTGCAAGATTCGGAATTGAGGGACCATATTAGGGGGTATTTTCAAATCTTTTTACCTCCATCCGAACAATGAGGTTCTCTCTCTTGTTCAAAGAAAGGTAACGGATGAGATGAATAAGGCCTTGCTTGCTCCCTACACGGTTGAGGAGGTTCGAAAGGCCCTATTTGATATTGGTCATTTGAAAGCGTCGGGTCCAGATGGCCTTCATGCGATCTTCTACAAAAGATTTTGGTCTATGTTGGGGGATGATCTGATCGAGGAGGTTCTACAAGCTGTGAATACTTGTACTATACCATCTGGATGGAATGAGACTACAATTGTAATGATCCCAACGGTTAGTTCTCCAGAGAAGGTAACTCAATTTAGACACTTGTGTAATGTGGTGTATGCAGTTATATAAAAAATGATAGCGGACCTCTTGAAGCTAATCCTACCAAAGATTATCAGCCCAACTCAGAGTGCTTTTGTTTTTGGAAGACTGATTACTGATAATATTTTAGTGGCATATGAGTGCTTCCATACTATAAAGAAGAAAAAGGTGGGTAAAGATGGTCTGTGTGCAATCAAATTGGACATGCATAAAGTATATGATCAAGTGGAGTGGGTTCTCTTGAAAGGAATTTTACTGAAATTGAGATTAAGGAGAATTGGGTGAATCTAATCATGTAGTGTGTTTCCATGGTGGAGTACCATGTCCGATTTAATGCTGAAGAAACGAAGAGTTTTAAACCTATGAGAGGACTAAGACAGGGGGACCCTCTCTCGCCCTACTTATTCTTGTTGTGTACTGAGGGTCTGACAACCCTTTTAGCGAATGCAGAGGAGATTGGTAACATGTCTGGAGTTAAGGTCAACAGAGATGCCCCAACGATTTCTAATTTTCTCTTTACATGACTCTCTAATCCTTATGAGAGCTAATGCCATGAACGCCGAGGTGCTGAAAGCTGCATTGGACTCCTATCGCGCCGCTTCGGGCAAATGGTGAGCTTGGAGAAATCGAGCATCTTTTTTAGCCCCAATACGAAAGTGGAAGATAAGGCGCAAATTTGCACAATCCTGAATATTATGACTGAAGCCCTCAACGACAAATATTTGGGGTTGCCAGCCAACGTCGGTATGGACAAAAGTGACTGTTTTCAATTCCTGATCAAAATAAAAATTAGTGGATGGAAAGAAAAATTGCTATCTCTCGGAGGGAAGAAAATTCTCCTCAAGTCTGTTGTACAAGCTATTCCCACCTATGCCATGTTGGTCTTTAAAATTCCTATTTTTTTGCAAAGGAATAATTGACGCGATGTCGCAATTTTGGTGGAGTGACGAGGACAACATGGCTTGGTGGAAAATGTGTGTTCCAAAAGATCAAGGAGGTATGGTATTCCGTGATATTCACTGTTTCAATCTTGCTTTGCTAGCTAAACAAGCGTGGCGTCTACCGGAAAATCCCGACTCTTTATGTGTATCTATATTGAGAGCTAAATATTTCCCTGATGTGGACCTAATGAATTCAAGCATAAATAGGGGCTCATCTTTTACCTGGCAAAGTATTATGGCAGGAGTTAATTCACTGAAAAATGGGTATATCTAATGAGTGGGAAATGGACAGAATATCGATATTTGAAAAGATGTTTGGATTTCGCATTGTGCAAATAGGAAAATTATTTCCCCAAGAGGAAGGAACCTCTTGTCAAAGGTTTCTGATCTTATTGACCCAACCACGAATTTGTGGGATGAAGATTTGGTGAGACAAATGATGTGGCCGATCGATGCTCAACGAGTCTTTGCGATCCCCCTTCCTTGGCACAACCTGTTGGATTTTATTGAGTGGAGTTATACAAAAAATGGGTTGCTCACTGTTCGATCAGCCTATTTGGCGGAATGGACCCTACAACATGGGACAAAATTGCATTGTACTAATTGTATGGGGTGAAGTAATGTTAATCCCATCAGGGGTAAGATTTTGCAATCTATCTTGTCCGGCAAAGGTGATTTTTTTATTTGGCGTACATTGCATGGAACTCTCCCATGTCATGTTACGCTTGCAAATAGACACATGAAGTTACGCCCACTTGTCCATCATGTGAAAATGGGCCAGAAGATACAAAGCATGTGTTGTTCCTATGTCAGAAAGCAAGGGAGGTTCGGAATCGACTGAGAATGGACGAGGTTATTAGCAGAGCCTGTGCCATTGATCGTGCGGGAGAGGCTGCCCTCGAATTTCTACTACTTTTGCCAGACCAGGATTCTTTTTATAATGGGCCTTCAGAATGCTCATGAAGTGACTTCCATTACAGCTTGGTACTTATGGTGGGAGAGACGTAAATTGGTTCATGAAGAAAAATTCCAAAATGCATGCCAAATCTCTATGGTGTGCGTGCTTTGACGGCAAATTTTGTTAATACCGCTTCACCAATGGCTTCCAGTAAGAATGGGGGATGGATTAAGCCCCCTACGGGCTTTGTTAAGTTAAACGTGGATGCATCTTTTGACCATGATCTGTTTAGGGGCACAACTGGCGTTGTTCTTAGAGATGACGGATACGTGTTTAATGTATCTATAATTTATGAAGTATTCATGCCATGTTTACAACAATTTTATATGGTTTTGGTGCACTTTTATATGATTTTTGTGGATTAACCTATTAACCTAGTGCCTAGTGGCAGTTGTTATTTTCTGCATGTTTTTTTTCTTCTAGAAAATCCATACCAAACGAAATCCAAATGCAATGAAAATTTACGGAGATTTTTTATGGAGAAGAAGAGACCCACAGAGCTTAAGGACTAGAAGAGGTCCAGGGGGCCACAAGCCTGGGTGGCGCCCCCCCTAGGGCGCGCCACCTGAGCTTGTTGGTCCCTTGGGAACCCTCCTGGCATGATTCCAACGCTGAAAATTACTATAAATATAGAAACTCCCGAAAGTTAACCTAGATGAGTTTTTTCACCGTCGTAAGCCTCTGTTTCGAAGTGATCACGTTCGGAGCTCCGTTCCGGCACCCTGCCGGAGGGGGGAAGTCATCAACGGAGGCCATCTTCATCATCCCCGCTACTTCCATGATGAGGAGGGAGGAGTTCACCCTCGGGGCTGAGGGTATGTACAAGTAGCTATGTGATAGGGCACGATCTTGATGTACCATGAGCTTTGTTAATATAGTTGGATCATATGGTGTTCTTCCCTCTATATTTGTTGTGATGAATTGAGTTTTGCCCTTCGAGGTTTCATTATTATCGGATTGAATATATTGGATTTGAGATCACTTGATGTATGTCTTGCATGTTGATACTCGTGTTGATAATGAGGTATTCTATTGAGTCACTTGATATACGTTTTGATAATCAACTTGTGGATTCCCGTGGTAACATTGGGGTAATGTAGGCACATAGGTTGATACCCGTTTTCATCCTACTTTCTCCAATAGAAACTTTGGGGTAATCTTTGAAGTTCTTTGTGTTGGATTGAATATTATGAATCAAAAATTGTTTTATGCATATCGAATAATTAACTCACGGATACTTGTGGTGACATTAGAGTTTATTGATGCGTATCATATGGTGTTATTGTAATACGATCTCTAGGCCTGTTTGCGACACTTATAGGGATGGCTCAATAGATTGATCAGAAAGATAACTTTGAGGTGGTTTGCTACCTACAACAGTTTTATCTTATGTTCTTCGATATTGATAACAACTTTGGAGTTATTCTTTGTCGCACATTGAGGGATTGTTATATGATTCAATTATGTTAGCACTGTTGAGAGATTGCACTACGGAAAGTATGAACCTCAGGCCTTGTTTCTAAGCATTGCAATGCTGTTTGTGCTCACTTTTATTACTTGTTACCTTGCTGTTTTTATCATTTCAGATTATAAAAACCTATTTCTACCATCCATATTACACTTGTATCACCGAACTAGTGCGCCTATACAATTGACAACTATATTGGGTGTGTTAGAGACAAAGAGACTCTTTGTATTTTGATTGCAGGGTTGTTTGAAAGAGATCACCTTCATCATACACCTCTCAGGATTGATAAACCTTAGGTCATCCACTTGAGGGATATTAGTTGTTGTCCTACAAAACTCTGCGCTTGGAGGCCCAACAGAGTTTACAAGAATAAAGTTGCGTAGTAGACATCAAGCTATTTTTGGCGCCATTGCCGGAGAAGTGAGTGCTTGAAGGAATATATTTAGGTCTCGTAATTGTATCTAGTTTGGGTTTATAGAAGAAAACTACAAAAAAAATGGAAGTGAAGTTGTGCCAAATTGCTTAGATTTATTAAGGCTTTCGTAAAAACGATGGATAAGAAAATTGTGCCAAAGTGTTAGAAGAGGAATTCAATAAAATGTATGGCATAAAACCTCTCAATGATAAGAATGATTGCAATGATATCAGTATGAATTCTTTGAATATCCATGATACTAATGATATGCAAAGTCATAAGCTTGGGGATGCTATGTTTGATGAAAATGATCTTTTTAGTCCCCCTATTTTTGATGAGCAAATTTGTTATGATGATTGCATGCCTCTTATTTATGATGATTACAATGATGAAAGTGGTTTTGAAAGAGTGTCAACTTTATGTAATAATGATCCCACTATTTTGGAGGGTGCTGAATCTTGTTGTAATAATTATGAAATTGGATTTAGAGAGATCGTGACTTTATTTAATGAAGACTTCACTATTTTGGAAGAGGTTTCAATTTATTATGACAACAAAGTTGCTATGTATGATGATTATGATGATGACATGTATGCTATAAAAAATAATGATAACCATACAACTTGTCATCATGATTTTAATGTTCAATTGAGTTATGTCAATCAAGTTTCATACAATAGTTATTTTTGTTGAGTTTGCTCCCACTACTATGAATGAGAAGAAATTTGCTTATGTGAAGAGTAATAAAATTTCTATGCTTGTGGATCATGAAAAGAATGCTTATGTGATAGCTATATTGTTGAATTCATTCATGATGCTACTGAAAATTATTATGAGAGAGGAAGATATGCTTATATATATTTCAACAACATCAAGTTTCGAAGCCCAACGTTCGGACGACACATCAACAATGGTCCTTGTCATCGCTCCTGCACATCTAGCGAGAGTACTACGTGCATCCCTTCCATTAACCTAGCCAGCCGCCGCCTCCAAAAAGCTAGGGTACTCTGCCTCCCGCCGGCACCGGCGCCGGTCCGTCCCGTCTCCGGTGGCCTTAGGGCCATGGAGGCGGAGTGGATCTCGCTCCTTGCCGGTGGGAGGGCTCTGTTTTTAGATCTTTCTTCGAGCTTTGTTAGGGTTTGTGTCCTGCTCAGGAAGGCGAGACAGCGGCGGCTCCCTAAAGATGGAATAAAGGTCTCCCCGCCTAGCCCCCGTTCCGATGATGCGTCTAGCATCATCGGTGGGCGTGTGGAGGTGTGCCTCCGGTGGATCTGTCTTTGGTGGATTTGCTCGGATCTGTTCGTCGTTCGTCTTCGTTCGTGTCTCTTCAGGTTGGATCCTTTTTGATCTACACTCTTCATCTGCGGCGGTTGCTGTTCTGGTGCGTTGGTTCTTTGGGGTCTTAGCACGACGACTTCCCGACTGTCTACTACAACAAGGTTTGCTCGGCTCCGACGAAGGAGGGGCGATGACATCGGCACGCCTTCGGCTCGCTTCAGTGCTTGTAGTCGTCGCTAGGTGGTATACGGATCTGGATGCAATTTTTATTATTTCTAGTGTTTGTTGTACTACCATGATTGAAGATGAATAGATTGGAAGTTTTTTTTCCCAAAAAACAACATAAAGTTTCCTCCCTTTATGTTGAAAGTTTTGAAGTTATACTTGTTTTGCTTCCTATGCTAATTGATTCTTGCTACAATAAATTGTTTACTTACAAAATCTCTATGCATAGGAAGTGAGCTAGGCTTAAATGTGTTTGCTATATGATTCATGATGCTCCCTTCATATTTCAATTCTCTACTCTTTTATGAGCACCATTAAAATCATCATGCCTAGTTAAAAGGCATTAAAGAAAAACGCTTGTAAGGCATTTTGAATTTTGATCTTAGTCATGTGAACACACAAAAACAACTTATAAGTTACTCAAGTCAAATGATGTGAAGTTTGGCCCAACTTTATAGTAGAAAAAAACTATAAACAATTACAATACCAAATTAGCACCATTAAATTTTCCTTCTATTTAAGCCGGAGGGAGAAGAACATACTTTCATATTCACTTGTGTTAGGATTTAATTAATCCTATTAATCCCTACTTTTCCTAATCAAGGCGGTTGCTTCGTCTCTCTTCGGTCGCACCCCTCGAGGGCTATATATATATATAATCCCATTATGAATGAGAAGAAGGATTCACTTTTACTTCTCTATCTTCCGTCTCTCTCGTTTTACATCGACACGTTATCAGCACGCTCTACCACCGAGAGAGATTTCCTTCGCTCCAAAGCGACGGTTACATAGACACCTGAACAACGACGGTTGTGGGTTGTCTGCATGGTGGCGGCAGCCCACGGACAGCGCTCGGCGACTAGCGGCGGAGCCAAGACTACCCTGCATCGACTGCAATACAGCGCGCGCTCGGTATCCTGCTTCTGGATGGCGTTCGTGACATCAAACGCTGCCCCATGCCATCCAGGACTCGAGCATGCTTTTGCATGCATGCATCTGTCCAAGAAGTAGCCCAGTTTGAATTTCATTCTTTCCAATTAACAACGAACTAATCGCCCAGTGATTACCGTATTTTTCACGTACATGGATGAATCTCTCCACTGTGTGGTTACCAATGGCAACCAACGGTTCCTGCGGCGACGCCGCAACGAACGGGGCGGCGGCCGGCTGACCATCCAGACGCGTTCTAGGCGGCCCTCGCCCGCACCCTCGTGGCGTCCTTCAGCGCGACACGCTGAGGCGCAACCGTTAACTGGCGGCGCACGAGAGGAGTCGACGCAGCCGGTGGCATGACGCTCCTCCCTCCAGCAGGCGGGGCAGCACGGCACGGCGCCCTTGCAGAGCGGCCGCGACCTCGGCGTCGCTATTACCCATGGTGGTGCCCATTCCGGCGCTACTTCTGGCTTTCGTGGCCCTCAGCCCGGCACGGATTCCCCTTTTTAGGCAAAGCGGAGGCAGCAGTTGCAACCCACGTCGGTGCTCATGGCCCGAATGACGAGCCTATCTCGCTTGCCGTTGACTGCGGCGCTCGCGCCCATGCGGCACCAGGCTGCAGCGCCGCGCCGCACCGCGCCCCGCGCCCGGCCATGCGCCGCGCTCCGCCCTCGCTCCCCCGCGGGACTCGGCCACAGAGCCGTTGGATTCGGCCACAGCGCCGGCTGCGCCGAGACGGTACTCGCCGCCTCAGCCCCCTCCTCGCCTTCGCCGTCGCCTCGTAGCCCTAGACGGCCTCCCGTCCCCGCCGGTGATAGCCGCTGTAGCGGCGCCAGTGGAGATGGGTGGGGCGCTGCTGCACAGGGAGGGCGGGGGAGCGGTTGCTCCTGAGGGAGAGGAAACCGTCTCCTTCCCTGTCGGACGAATTTCCCGAATTAAACCTATATTATCTTGGTTATTAATTCGGATTGCGTTCTATTAACAGTTGTCTAACTCTGTTTTAGACACTGCTAATTACAGTACTTAAATTTTAGTACTGTAAAAATGTTGAGTACTACGTATTCCATATAATATGTTGATGTAATATATCTCCTTGTTTCTTACATGTTGAGAATAATTACATCTATTATTTGCAATTAAGATTTTTCTTTTATCTCTTGCAAAGATAAATTCAGTACCTCTACATTACTAATTTGCGATTGAGAATTTTCTTCTTTCGCAAAATAATGTCATTGCGATTGAGATCAATTTTCTCTCGCAAAATATTAATTCACTGCGCTGAATTATCTTGCAGTTTGATAGAAGGTCTCATTTAATTTGAGATCTATACAAAAGTTTTTCACTTGAGGATCAAGTTTGCAACATCTTTATTATCCACTACATTAGTAGTGTATATCTGTAGAGTACCTTGTACTCCAGAATAAACTATGATGTAATATATTTCCATGTTACTCTACATGTTGAGATTACTTACATCTACTATTTGCAATTGAGATTTTCAATTTCTTGCAAAATAAAAATCAATTCATCTTAATTGAGCCTTTTTGGCTTAATACGAGCAAGAATTGATATGCAAAATTCTTAGTGATTTCTTTAAATTGATGTATTGGGATCACAAGGTAGTGTGTAGATCTACTGCTTTGCAGATTATCACAACTACTTTTTAAGCCAACATTTCGTCATATTTGACATTATGATTGCTCAACATTATGATCTCCCATGCATTTTATTAGGTTACGACATAAGGTACTAGAAGTATATACTGATTTCATCAGATTATACTCTCTAGTGCTGAGAGATGGACCCTGAAATTTATTTTGGGGAGTATCTACAAGATGTCATGCTTAACGATTTGAAGTTCACACTAATGGTTTCAAGCTAACTCCTTGAAATATCCATTAATTTTTGCAAATTCATTACAACACTAACCATGATGGTCTTTAATTTACTGATAGTAAATTAATTATCTCTGGTAACCGATGGCTAGAGAATTTGAGGCATTCGTCCTCAATGGCCACCACTGCCCTATCTGGGCCATGGACATCATGATCGCTCTTGTGTCCCGTGGGATAATGTGTGGAATCCTGGATTTACCTCTGGTCAAGATCACACCGCTAACAGAAAAATGGTGTCTTATATATCATAAGGCATTACATTCAGATCTCGGCATCTGATTATTTTGTATCAGCAATTCCTGGGATACAATGAACCTCAAGGGCAAATGTTTGAATCTTACTTCAACCTTCAATCCGACATCACCAGCTGTGACGGGACCCTATGGGCACGGAGAATGTGATGGTTGAATATGCCTCAACCGACATGTTTGGACTATAAATAGTCTTTCAATCTCCTGAGTGGTCAATATAATTAATGTCCATTTACGATGTTGTAACAACAACATAAGTATTGTTGTCATCATATATTGTATATCACAGTATATTGTATCAGCAATTTGATGCATATACATTTGTATGTATTCTATATATCTGACAATGATTTTCATATTGAGAATCTGCATGTCTATATATAGATTTCTACGGGAGTCAATCCGATGAAAAATGATATGTGCCTTGTGGGCATATGCACCACAAACTCTATACTTAGGGAAGTCCAATGTTTCCACTCTCATTGAGAGAAATGAGATATTTTAAAATCGCTAGACGCGATGAGGTATTTGTTGGCTCAACTCGAGTCATATTTACTATCCCTATGGGTACTCGAGTAACATCGGGATGCTTTATTGCTTCCCAGGTTTAACTCGTACCCTACTAAACTATGGAGGTATCCGTTAAAATAGTTTCCATAGCAAAACTTATGATGACAACAAAGAGAAATAACTCTCTTTACCATATGCAACGGATATGGCAAGCACATTCTCTGTGCATCATCTGGATTGTACTACACATACGACACAACCCGTAGCACATGTTGCGTACGAGTTAGTTTTCCAGAGTGTCTTGTACATGACAAACTTGGCATACTCGCCTTGGTCATCGAGACATTGGGTTGAAACCAAAACTATCAGCAATTCCAATAGTTTATGGTTATTATGATGCTAAATTCTAACAACATTTGGATTTTATGTGCACTACAAGTGACACAAGGAAGTTAATTTTAAGGCTTGCACACCTTAAAGACTACGCTGAACCACTCAGACTCCTTGCATGCATCAAGTTGAGGTAAGTGGCTCTTCCCATCCATTGACTAGGCAATTCAGGTATTCCATGGTTCTAAAAGGCATATCTACATGATGGTCTTAAGTGTGTGCTTTATTCACACGAAACCATTGGCTCATTATCCTGACATCGATTTCAAGCAAATCGAATGGATAACATTGCAGAATTCTCCTTGAGTGCCTTCTCTATGGCCCTTGGATTGAAGTTTAGCAATTTGTCCTAATGTCTAGACTCAAAATGGTTTGGTGGAATCCTATCCAAAGAGTTAAGCTTATTGCATTATCTTTACTTTGGAATTGCAACTTACCAACTTTACGTTGGAGTAATGCAGTTTTACACCCCCATGACAGAACTGCATAATATTACCCCCCTCTATCTTTGATATGTGGATATCTATCAAGTATTTCCTATCTGCGGTAATTCGGTTGCATACCGATATGACCACCCGACATACATCATTGGCGCCTCAACATATAGTTGGGATCTATGTGAGGAATAATTGTATTTCCGTCAATACCTCAAGCCTCTCGAATGGGGAGTTATTCAAGGCCAGTATGTTGATTCAATGAGGAATATTTCCAGGCATTAGGGGAGAATTCAAGTACCATAAAGAATGCCAGGAAATTAGTGGAATGTTCAACACATTTCTGCCTCAAATCCACGTACTCAAAAGATCTGAACCATGCGTTCAGAAGATTTGCAACACATTGCAAATAACCTGCCAGATTCATTTACTGACTATAAAGGTGTCACACAATCCTACAATCCCGCAAAAGTACGCCTGAAAGAGTGGAGGTAGCAACAAAATTCACTCCACTCCCCGTTCAAAGCAACAGGGGGAGATGTATGGCAGAAGTACATCAGGATTCAGCTTCTCGCAAGCAAGGATATCAAGGCCCGTGACTCAGTAAATGCAAGTCAACTTCACGTTGACAGACACCTAATGGGTAGTATACACCCAGTGGACGGGAAACCCCCGCCAACCCAGGTCACAGTGCACACAATGGCCGGGAATTTGAATACCCGACTCAATCGCATTGGGAAATCGCGAGCAGTCACCATGGGTAACGATATTTACTATATATATATATATATATAGATTCTGGAGAATCATATAACCGGAAGTCTACAACTGTCGACATACATTTCTCAGCTAGATTGCAAAACCTTTCAAATGATTCAGATCCAAAGACCATGGCCATGGCAAAGTGTGAACAACACTCGGACTGAACTCAAGCAAAGGGTATAATCTAGGTAGAAATGATCTTGCTCAATAATGGGAAGGTATTCATAAGCAATACCTACACCAGTTTTCTTCTGGAAACAAAATTGAGAACAATGAGGTGGTGAAACAAAGAGCAAGTATTGTAGCACAAGGGTTCACGCAGATACCCAACTATTCTCCAGAGGTGGAATCTCATTCCGATAACTTATATCTTTGGCGGTTCAAAATCATCTATCTCTGCAGTTGATAGATGTAATGATTACATATCCTTGTCGATCACTAGATTCAGACATATATGATTGATTCCCGATGGAATCTCAATTCTGAATCGAAATACAAAATGCGACATACATTGTGTAAAATCAATAAGTCACCATACGACTTATTGTTGTCGATACATATGGTACAACTGACGTAGTGAGATCCTTATACACAAGGATTACTCCTACAACGATGATTATCCATGTTTGTGTGTCTGCAATGATGACACATGTAATCATCTAAATGGCGGAGTTTAAAATGAAGGATTTGGGTAAACCAAAATACCGCTCGTTACTACAACTTGAGCACCTTCATTCATACATTATGGTATACTATGTTGTCTATATCCAAAATATATTGGAGAAATTCATTGTGGACAAATCTTATCCATCCATAACTCTCATGGTAGTTCATTCTCTAGACATAGAGAAAGGTCTATTTAGACCAAGAGATGATGGAAATGAGATATTGGGACTCAACATTCCATAATGCCATTGGATCCATCAAACACAATTGGTTGGTACTCAAGAATATCTTTCGATATCTCCAAGGCATCAAACATCTTGTTCTGGTTTTTTTCCAGTTTCACGGAAATGTGAACACTGATATCATTGGATACATTGATCAGATCCCCACTATGTCAGATCGTAGACAAACTTAGTATTCCTACTAGGTGTGGTAGCCCTCTCATGAAGAGTCTTCGAAACAGACCTCATGGCTACATCCACCAACCATTATCTCAACGATAATCTTTCTTGTGTTGCCCGGATGCAAACATATTACATAATAAGCAATATCACTATATTGCATATATTGCAAGTCAAATCATGCGACTGATTTGTTCACCAGGTCTCTACCAACTTCTACGCTCCAGAAATGTGTTCATGGAATTGGTATATGACGACTTCGGAATATGCAAGAATCAGGGGGAGTATCTTCCTGAATTGTTCCTGTTAAAAGCATCATATTATACTCTTTTTCCCTTCATGAGTTTACTTTATAGGTTCTCATAAAGGTTTTTAATGAGGTAATATCAACACAAGACCATATGTCATATTTTCTGTTTTCCCCACCGTGGTCTTTTTAAGAAAGTATATGTGACATACTTATTGTCGTCTAAACTCTATGAGTTTTCTCGTATTGAGTTAAAAGAGACAATAACCATTATATGTTGTATCATTTTCTCCTTATTTTCCCATTGGGTTTGAAGGAGTTTTAGCAACATATCAAACACCTATCTCCTCATATTTTTCCCACAGAATTTTTAAAGGAGCTTCTTCAAGATGATGATACTTACACTAACAAGCATGGATTAGGGAGAGTGTTAGGATTTAATTAATTCTATTAATCCCTTCTTTTCCTAATCGAGGCGGTTGCCTCGTGTCCCTTCGGTCGCATCCCTTCGGGGGCTATATATACTAGATGACTCATTGCGCCAATGGCGCAAAGGCCGAGAGGGAGCCAAGTATTGTGAGAATATTTAGACACTCAAGTCGAAAACCAAATGTGGCCAACACTCCCGCATCCTCTGCTTGGAAGCCGCCTTTTCTCACCGGATCTAACATAGATACATGATTCTTCAAGAGCAAATTTCAGAGAAAATATAAAGCATGGAAGGCTTTAAGTTGTACTATTGAGACCATACCACCATATCTTCTTTTAGTTTCTTTGGAAATCGAAAGGTTTAAGAGGACGGTACATGTGAGAAGTTGTGAATCCACAACAAAAAACTAAACTAACTTCCAAACAAACATTTCAAGTTTGGAAGCTACAAAGAAGCAGCCCAGATCTCTCGTTGTAGTGCAGGTTCAAGAAAATGGGCCGAATGACCATCACAGCAACATGTAGAAGCAGCAAAAATATAGGCTTGCTGTGTAACTGATCATGAAAGATAGCTTGGTCAGTTTCTCCATTGTTGGCTTATACTGAGCAAGAACATCAGCCTGCAGAGAAGAAAAATGGAGGACTGCTTTATTCTGCGGTACATCCACAATAGTACAACAAATACAGTAGTTAAATGTGCGCTAAGATGTAAGACCTTTTAGATCACTATTTTAGTGATCTAAAAGGTAAGCAGTGATCTAAAAGGTCTTGTATTAGTTTGAAGAGGGAGTACTTAATAAGACTATAAGCCAGTACATCAAAGTAATGCCGGCTTCCCATTAATTTGATCAAACCAATATGACAAAGGGAAGGGAAACTTCAGAAGACCATATAAATTGACCGCGATGTCTTAATTTAAAACTCTGAAATGAAGTAATAAACATTAAGTCTGAATGTTGTCACTAAAAAAAGCATAAAAAAGGTAGACCAGCCATCAGTGCATCATAATTAGTGGTTCATCATGGGCAAACCAGGCAGCAGTAGCCTAATAACTTAGACGAAAAAAATGCAAGAAGTCAAAGCACAAGGTGGGAAACAAGACCGAGCATTGACAGGTAACCAAATAATGAAGGAATATCCCCAAAGGACGCAAGAGGTGAGAGAGGAGCACCTAGCAGAGGTTTGTGGACTACCTTTTTATGCCACACCATATCCACATCCCTGGCGCTTGACGTACTTGCTGCTATTGCCGTCTCTACCTTATTTCCTCCATTGCCGGTTCGTGGACTACCTCTTCAGGACACGCCGAATACATATCCTCTCCTTCACCAGCTGGTAGTCTTGCCCTTCAATCATGCCGCTAACAAATAAAAAGAGAACACTATGATCAAGTTAATAAGGCTTACGACTGTATGTGAGGACAACAAATAATTCATGCTTATCAACACCATAGTGTACAATTTTAGCAGAAAGCACATCATCGTTCTGGAAGAAAATAGGTGGAAGCATAAGAAAGCAATTAAAAAATCTCTCCAGAGGCACTCACATGGTAAAATCCAAAACATTGAAAGCAACATATTGTTTTTGTGAAATGTACAGGATTCAAGAAACTGAGTACCATCAAAAGTAGTCTGCTATCCATATCCAGAACTCCAGTTCTTACATACTCGCTAAAAGTTTTATTGGTTGAGATCATTTTTGGATCACCCACCAGCAAGTATGCATGGTTCATATGTGAAGAGAAACTGGCAATTACAATCAATAACCAATTAGCCAACACATGAAAAAGATCCTAAACCACTATGGCTACTATTCACCAATACCATAGATGATAGCACTGTGCTATAAGTTTCTTCATGATTCACCATATAAAAAGATTATACCTCTTCTACATAGCAGCACAAGACGTTTACGCAAGGAAGGAAAAGAGTAAGTTTAATTTCTTTTCACCTATTTCTTATCAATGGAGATGGAAAATGCTCTAGTCTATTTTTAATGTTTTATCTTGTCCACCTATTTGTAGATAGGCCTTTTTGTAACATGACAACCTAAAATTTATTAAGAGACATGAAACTTTTATTATCTGATCGAAAGAACAAAAGTTAGTAAATATTTGCTACAAGTACCTAACAGGAACAAGTGCAGCCTCAGTCTTTTTCAGAAGGCTAGTACATATTACAAACCAGGAAACGGTGGTTGAAATATGTGCTATGATGCAGTTTCTGAAACACGGTTTCATGGTTGGCCACGATAAGTGTCAAATGTTTTCTCCTTTTTATTCGGGGTCCATTAGGGTCATAGCTGATGGTACCTTATAAACAGAATTTTCAGAATAGATTGCAGCTTGTATAAGATAGACAGGTTTAGTTAGTATCATATTTAATCGAAAAGCAAAATATATCATTTAACTATTTACATGTCTAGATCCAAGGTTTGAGAAATCAATAAAGTGCCCTCCCCAGAAATCACAGTGGAAGCAAGTAAATAACCCAAGCTTGGTGTCGCACCACAATAAAGAGGATCATAAAGGAAAAAATAGAGGATCATACAGAATAATCAGGAATCTGTACACACAGCTTACTACAGTTTACTCATGCTTCAGAATCAATCAACATGCTTGATGCCGCACCATAATAAATAGCACATGGATATTCTAACTCACAGGACAAATTATATAATGTCGTCTTGCCTTGCATTTGCACCTCTCATTGCATCGACCACCAATGTAACATAAAAAAGCACGTCAACCAAGATAAACCAAATCATGGACTTGGACAGGAAAATCAAAGAGAGGAAAACCTGTGGATGGGTTAGATAGCAAGTCGCCGGCGAGGGTGCTCAGGTCTGACCGACAACACCCGGCCCCACACACAGTTCGGAAGCACTCTACCACATAATCAGATGGCATGAAAGTACTAACAACGACCAACCAAACCGAATAAACCACATGAATGGTTGTGAATGAAGCCAGAATCATATGCATCTCACAACTAACAAATTTAACTGATAATTCAAGATACTAAAGATCTGCTCTGCATTTTCGACAGTGAAAATAGTAAAGATCTCGAATGCAATAAAACAACAAGGAAGCAAACAAGTTGCACATGATTTAAATTACGTCGCGTAACTTCTAAAGTTTTCCCCTTATATGACAACCTGCTTCCCAGCAAGAGTCATTACAGTATTTAGATATCTTGTATAAAAAAGATCAAGAACTAAAAACTACATTCGGCAAGACATCCTCTCTACAAAAGGAAATTCCTAGAGCAAACATTAGCCGATTCAGTGCATATCTCCAAGGCTCAAGTAAGGAAATTGTCAAAAGGGAGTAAACTGGATTGGAAGGAGCTGCAATACCTAAGGATGGGTTGGAGACTGCGAGGTCGACAAGGACGCCTATCCAAGCATGTTTCTTCGGTCATAAGCTTTTATTTTACTTCGTCATGAAGCTGTGAAAAAAGCCATCTCGGTATGCGCTTTCGAGCTTTAAACCAACCATTTTCATGAATAAATTAGTTGCTTCAGTTCTGTTGGGATGTATCATATAGCAAAGAACAGAACAAAATAGAAGTTTCTCTACCAATGTTGTAATTGTCTTGAGTAAATGGAAGTTAAGATAAATGAGAATCATTGAGGCAAACACAAATTAAAAAATCAGCCACCGCAATCCTCAATGTCCGCTGTTCCTCTCTCTATGGTCAGGCATTACAACCAAAACAGAAGGTATCACAACTCATAGGCATCTAAAGTTCTGAACTGTAAGCAAAGCATAGCTAGCCATCAACGTCTTATTTGACACACCAAAACTACCCAAAGACCAGCACCAAATTATACCCCATAAATAATGAAGGCCCACCGAAGACCAAAAGCAATGCAGCTAGCAATAAGATATAATCCAGGAACAACAAAACTATTGAGACCATGGATCTAAAGCCGGTGAAGCCACTCTGTAATCCAAACACATTCTGACAAGATGGACCAACCCGGTGAAGCACGTCAGGAGGTAACGGCTATGTCAGCATGTCACCAGACATAATTATCGTTGCATCCTTACAATTCATCTTCATATGGAGTTATTTATGTTAGAAAGCCTGTTCAAAGTCAACACCTCTCCTTTCACATCTGTATCTACCACCTCTCCTTTTGCATATGTATCGACCATCAACCAAAATAGCTAAAAGGGTAGATTGAGCACATTGCACACCCAAGGAGCATAAACAAACGTGCGGGTTGAGCCGAAAAATTAAAGAACAAGCAGGAAGAAGTTACAATACCTGCGGGCGGGTCAAAAGCATCAGAATGAGGAGGCATACTGGGATGGCGGGCACCATCTACACAAATATAATGCCTCTTGATTCGGTTTTAATGAGGTGTGTACAAAGCAAAGGCAACATAAAGTTGAGCTAAAGAAAATAGTGAAGATTAACCTGGGAAGAATGTGAAAACCAAGCTGCAAGTAAAACCATAGCTTCGTTCTGCTTTTGTTCTTCTGAAAAGTTACAACTTCACATTAGCATGTGTTGAATCGAAGGACACAATTGAACAAAATTTAAAAGTATCACTCATGCTAATAGCATATAAAAGCAGATCATTCCAAGGGCAACAAACTATCACGTCATACTAACCATTATCCATTCCAGCAGCAACAAATCTGCACTGGAGATCCATAACGAATTAACCATACAAGGCAAGTTGGGAATATTTTCCAGGGGTGCCAATATCGAACAGGTTGAACACGACATGGAAAAAGAAGAGCGAGTCTGGACAAAACATACCTGCTCCCAATGTATTGTGCCAAAAACAGGGTCCACGAGAGAAGTTTCACCTTGTTCTGGACTCTTCCTCAAGATCCTCCCTCTTCTCTTCTTCATAAGATCTGCACATATCATGTTCAGGAAAATTGTAAATCGAGAAATCAAAATCAGGAACCAAAGAAATCAAGAGGCAAAAACTTGGGAGGAAGAAGATGGCAGGGCCAAACATATACAGCCTAGATTGGGGATGAGGAACAACAACCAGCGGTCGGGAGTGATGGTCGGCCCACCACTGCGACTCGAGCGCCGCTGGATCTCCGGCCTCGCAACACCTTCCCCATGTCCGTCCTGTTCACCCTCCCCCTGGTCCTCGTCCTCCATACCCATCACGGAAATCACACCGCCCCTGCTCTACCATAGTGTGGCCTACCCACAGCAACACCAGATCAAGAACATGGGGAGGCGAAACCATCGTGCACGGCAACGCCGGATCGAGAACGTGGGGAGGCACTGCCTTGCAGGGATGGGATAAAGAGTTAGGGAGATGGTCGACGATGCGGCTGGAGGAGAGACAGCTAGAAGAGGAGGAAACCAAGGGGAGGAGCAGGGGCATGGCGGCGGCGAAGTGCACGGGCGGAGATGGAGCGGGCGTGGGGCGCGGGGCTCGGGGCGGAAGGGGATTGGGGGCTAGGTTTTGACCGCTCGCTCAATTTATACCCCTTCACGTGAAAAGACCAAAATGCCCTCGGCGGGGAACGGAATTTACAAGCGATGGCAGAAGCACTGTTCATGATGAATTAGAGGCGATGTGGCTGGCTTCATCCTACCTATGACTTCTTGAGGGTTTATATTATAATCCCATCATGAATAAGAGAAGAAGGATTCACTTTTACTTTTCTGTCTTTGTCTCTCTCGTTTTACATCAACAACTTGGTGTTGAGGAAACAAGTCCGTGAGAAAATACTTTCATATTCACTCCTTGGTAACCCGTCTCCGTGGACATATCTTCGGTTCAACTACCCAGCTCAACAATAGTCAAGCCCCGGTCCCCACTCCGACACGTCGCAGGTCGCACCAACCCCAACCTCACTCCCGGCTTACCAACCCACTCCCCTCCTTCAAAAAAAAAAACCCACTCCCCTACCCTTCTTCTCCCCCTCCCACACCAATGGTTCCTTCACCAACCCCAATTGAGCACCCGCCTCACCTCGCGAGCTGGTACGCGTCAAAGAAACCTCCAGCTCCCGATTCGCCATGGCTCAAGAACAACCCAATCCCAACGAGGTAAGGATCCAGCACGATTGATTCTTTGCTTCTCTTCTTCGTCTCGTCGCGGTATCATCGGCTCACCGAACGCGGGAATCCGACTCTCCGCGCAGGTCGTGCTCGGGCAGGAGATCAACGGCGCGAGGGTGGTCACCCTCAACCGCCCGCGCCAGCTCAACGGCATCAACGACAGAGTGGTGCGCCCTCTTGCTCTTGGCTCGGGAGATGTTCGATTAGAAGTGTTTTTTTTTTTTTTTTTTTGCAGTGGAGGTCCTGTGGAATGCTGATAATTGGAGTCGCCACTGCTTATTTGTCTTTGCTTCTAGGTCTATCTCCTAGCGCAGCTCTTGGAGAAATGGGAGCAAGATGACGATGCCAAGCTTGTCATCTTCAAGGTGCGTATTCATTGGCACATGCCGCAGCACATTTAGGATGGTAACCAGGGCTGGTGTTGAAGAGTATCGTGTTTTTCCATAGCTGGAGAAGTTTCAGGGAATCAACGCAACAAAGAAACTGATTGAACTTTACCCAGTGTACAGTATATATATTCGCTAATCCAAAGGAAATGCCAAATGTCGGAGTAATTGACAAAAACTACCACATTTCACGTATCCGTCCCACAGAACTACCACATTTTGAAAACTGACCAAAAACTCCAGATTAGTGCTAATTTCGTGACAAAAAACTACCAGGTCGAGTTGAAGACCGATTTAACTGTTTTAAACCCCTTTCTGACAGAGCTGGCCCACCTGTCGGGATGGCTGCCGCGCTAACGGCTAACGGCGCTCGCCACCACCGCCATTGTTGCCGAAGCTCGTCGCTGCTCTTAGGCGCCGCCGCCGCTGCTCTATTTGCTGTTGTTGCTACCTGTCGCTACCGCCGTTGTCCCCGCTGCTGGCCTCTGCTGCCGGCACCGGCGAGCCCCTGGCCTCCCCTGCCTGCTGCCGCGCAGCTCCTGCCCGCGCCCCCTGCTGGCTTGCTGCCGCTGCAGCTTGCCGGCCCCGCCGCCGCAGACCGCCCGTGCCGTCCGCTCGCGCTGCCCGC
This sequence comes from Aegilops tauschii subsp. strangulata, assembly GCF_002575655.3. NCBI lineage: Eukaryota > Viridiplantae > Streptophyta > Magnoliopsida > Poales > Poaceae > Aegilops > Aegilops tauschii. The sequence continues at coordinate 410,619,150 of NC_053037.3, read as the reverse complement.
CGGCCTGCGTGCCTCGCCGCAGCCCCGCCGCTGCTCGGCTCCCGCCTCTGCCTCCGCCGCGTGAACCCTCCCAGACCCGCGCTCACGGCTCGCCCCGCCTCCTCCTCCCAGTGCCGCACCGTCCCCTGCAGCCCACACACGGCCGCGCCCGGCGACCGGCCAGGCCCACATCTACCATCGAGCAGTAGCTCGCGACACCGACATCGATGTCGCCGCGAAGGCTGCCGCCGTGCAGTGCGAGGCAGAGCCGACCCGGAGCTAGTTCACCCGGCGCTCGTGCTGGGGTCCGACGTGGTGTAAAGCGAGCAGGCGGCCGGAGCTCCCCTGTTTCCGTCTCATGCACAAGAGGTGTTTGTTGAAATGCCAAAGAGAGAGAGGAGGGGAGGAAGAAGAAGGTTGATGATGACGTGTGGGTACCACCTGTCATAACGGTTAACTTGACGGTCAAAATAAACAGAGTTGACTTTGCTGCCGGTCCCACATGTCATAAACAGGTTTAAAATCATAAAAACGGTCATCAACTCGACCTGGTAGTTTTTTGTCACGAAATTAGCACTAATCTGGAGTTTTTGGTCAGTTTTCAAAATGTGGTAGTTCTGTGGGACGGATATGTGAAATGTGGTAGTTTTTTGTCAATTACTCCAAATGTCATGTTCAGCAATAGCATTACATGGTGCTAAAACTCGTGTCCTGCGACAGAAGTTTTTTCTTTCTTTTGAAACTGTTGTGATATTCAGCAATTGTCAGTTGTCACAAGTGATATGAATGTGAGGTTTGTTGGTCAACAGGGAGCAGGACGCGCATTTTCTGCTGGTGGGGACCTAAAGATGTTCTACGAAGGGAGATCATCAGGTGGGATTCTCAGAGTCCCCGTGCTGTATTGCCTGATTTGCATCATCAGTGATTTATATTTGCATGTAACAAAGCAAGGCTGTTTGGAGATATTGATATGACTGCTTTGCAGATGATTCCTGCCTCGAGGTTGTGTACAGGATGTACTGGCTCTGCTATCACATTCATACATATAAGAAAACCACGGTGATGCCCTTGTGACATATTTGAGGAAAATTCCCTATTTTACTGGAGATGTTATATTCTGAAAATATACGCTTGTGCATTCATACAGGTGGCCCTGGTTAATGGACTTGTCATGGGTGGAGGTGCAGCCATGGTTGCTCCACTGAAATTTGCAGTTGTCACAGAGAAAACAGTACGAATCAATTTATGCCACACTTATGGCTTTTAGTGATAAATTCGTTCGTAGATTTCTCAAAAAAAATTGTACATGCATCACCTTAATAATCTAGTGATCATACATCAAAGTAATATTCAATGCCTTTCTATTGATACTTTGTTCCTGTAAATAAATAATACTTGCATAATTTTTTAAACGAGATCCAATCAAACTTGAATATTACCTCCATTCTGAATTATAAGATGTTTTGGACATTTCAATATAGGTTACATACAGACTGAAGTGAATGAACAAACACACTAAAATACGTCTGTATATACATCCAATTCAGAAAGAAGTTAGAACATCTTATAAGTCGGAATGGAGGGAGTAATATATACTCCAGTGTAGTTATATATCTGTTTGGAGTTTCTCATAAGGATCATTTCTGTTTGTGTAGGTTTTTGCCACCCCTGAGGCAAGTGTTGGACTACACACAGATTGTAGCTTTTCTTATATCCATTCTCGGCTCCCTGGATATTTAGGTAGGCATTGGGTTTAATTTCCCATTCTCACATCCCCAGATAATAATTTAAATGGCTTACTCAGAGGGATATTGTCCTTTTGGGACAAACAGTATGAATGAGTTTGGCATGAGAAAATTGGTCATGGCCAATTAACTATAAATAGGAATTTCAGTTTCAATCTCCTTATTTTCACTCTTTCTTAACTTTTAGGTGAGTATCTGGCTTTGACTGGTGCTAGACTGAATGCAAAAGAAATGATTGCTGCCGGTCTTGCTACTCATTTTGTTCATTCTGAAGTAAGTCTTCCAGCAGTTTGCGTTTCTTGATGTATTGTTTTGTTTACAGTATTTTTTGCTTGGTTCCAAGCACAAAAATCTGATATTCTCAATCTGTAGCTTGATTAACAAAATACTTGCTGATATTGGTTTGCTTGTAGTTTGACTAGTTTATAATATGTATGGCAGAAATTGGAAGATCTTGAAAAACAATTACTGAATTTAAACACAGGCGACGAGTCTGCAGTCCGAGCTGTCATTGAGGAATTCTCTACGGATGTTCAACTTGATCAAGAGAGTATTTTAAACAAGTTAAGGATTATTTCTTGATAAATATCATAATTCCATTATTTGTTGTAAGGATTCCGTGTTTACTTATTTGAAGAAAAAAAGGGTTTCTTTGAGTAATGTACTAGTAATTATTCTATTTATTTATGGAAGCAAACTGACACTGGATGTCGATTTTTGATAGGCTTTCAACTATCGACAAATGTTTCTCAGCCGAGACTGTTGAGGAGATCTTGAAAGCACTTGTAAGGCTTCAGCACTTATGATGAATCTTCACACTGTTGCTTCTTTCTTATTAATTTTATCTGTCAATTTTCTTGATCTGTTGTTCAGTAACTACCAGTCCGCGTTTGCTCGTTCTACACTCAGTTGCTTCACATCTTCATGTGATAATGAAAAAAATTCAAATTTTTTGATGTATTCACTTTAGCACCTAAAATTATATCGCCCTCGGCCATTCAGTTTAGGAGAATGTTGTAATTGGTTTATCATGCTGGTTCTATGGTTCATTTACATAGGAGGAAGGCAGAAATGATACACTCATACACTTACTAGTCTTCATTCCTTCTATGAACAGCACAACTGCCGTGCCGTATAATGAGACGAACGATTTTCCTCTCTTTTATAGAATGATAAATTACTGTTTTGCTTGTGGATGTAGGATTCAGAAGTGAGTGTGGACGGAAATCAATGGATAGCTCCAGTCCTGAAGAGTATGAGAAGATCATCTCCTACTGGATTGAAGATCACACTGCGATCGGTAGGAACTCTCGCGTCATCCATTATCCGTGGACAATTTTGTTGTTGTGTAGGCTTCATATTTTGTTCTTGTTTAAAAATGTGCCTACACTTGCCATTAATAGCCACACTAGTCATTCTTTTGTTAGATATGGCTTTGCTAGTGCAAAACACTGTATACTTTGAAATCTTTTTATGGAGTGCGGTGTAGGCTGGGGGTTCTTTTGCTTGCATAAGCTAAGCCAGTAAGTCTACTGTTTTTGACGATTTATTTTCTACTTTTCAGGTTAGAGAAGGTCGGAAGCAGAGTCTGCAGGAGTGTTTGAAGAAGGAATTCGGACTAACAATGAACATCCTCCGATCTGTCATTACTGGTGATGTGTATGAGGTATTGCAATCGTACAATGAATGAACCAAACGAGTCTTTTGGTTGAATCTTAGCCTATTTTCAATTTTGTTTCATGATAGGGTATTAGAGCTCTGAGCATCGACAAAGACAATGCACCTAAGGTCTCCCTCTCCCTCCCCTCTCTCAATACAAAATTTTCTCGCACATCTGTTCTTCAACTGGGGCCTAAATGGGTTTACATACAATCTCAACAGTGGAGTCCTGCAACCGTTGAAGAGGTGAAGAATGAAGACATTGACCGTGTTTTCGAACCATTCACCTCGGGACACGAGCTCCAAGTCCCATCTGATGATTCCAACAGGTGACTGAGTCCACCAATACTTTTTCGCTGTTTGAATTTCAGACACCTAGCATAGACAGTTTATACTCTTCCAATGTCACCAACGTACAGGTGGAGCGGCAAACACGAGCACACGGTCTATGCGAAATCTTCACAGTAATCACCACATAGCCAGGCTCTGGAGCAGCAGCCCTTTGTACTGGTGTTGCTGTATGACATGCATGTTTGAGTGCAAATGCACTACCTGTGTGTAACATTATGCCAACTGTTGAGAACTACTGTACTATAAAGGAAGCAATAAAGCAACTGAGGTTTCATTACGACAACACAAGTAAAACTCATCTCCTGTTCTTGTGCAACCTATTACACAACCCAGATATTCTCTGCTCTTTTCATATGTCTGTCTCAAACTCTGTTCTAACTTCACTTAGCTATGTAAAGAAGGGTTGAACCCAACCACTCGAGATTGTAACCATCACGCCCGTGTCATGTCCACAAGTCAAGGACAAAAGTTCTACCAAAAGGAAGTATGTGCAGCGAAACTGAAAACATGTGGTGTATGCCTATCGTGTAAGTTATCAGGTATACTCCAACTGCAGGTAGCCCTTGTTGAACATAGTAGATCTTCTCTCGATTGGGGCTGGCCTCACAGATAAAGCCCACTTCACAGCGGTTTCTTCGCTTGCTGGAAACTGCACCCCAATCTTCTTCAGCTTATTGGTTCGATTTAATAGGAAAACGAGGAGGTCCTTCTCATATTCTCCAGACTTGAACCCAAGAAACTTGATCTTCAACAGGCTATTAGTTAGGCATGAAGCCTTTGCAAGCATCTTCTTGTGATCAGCAAAACTAAAGGATGCCTCTGTCATCTTATTTTCAGCAGCCTAGCATGAAGTAAGGTGTGTTAATAATAATAATACATCTCTCAATGAACTGAAACCCGTAGATGATAAGATGCATACCGAGACGGTCAACTGCTGTAGGCTAGGACAGCTCTGAAGCAGCTTCACCAGGAAAACAGCTTCTGATTCCCGCGAGAAATCCAAGCTCACTGACAATATCCTCAACCCTTCAAATGTAATTGGCAACTTCGCAATATCTTTATATTCACCAGCTAACAACTGCAAAGGAATAAGATACGAATATACAAATGAGGTAAAAACTCAATCTCCAGATGGGATAAAATTAAGCTATGCATGTTTAATTGTTTAGGTTAGACCCAAACCCACGTCGAAATAAAAGTGTTAAGTAGTGTGTGCCTTCAACCACTTGTTATGTTCTGACTCAAACAACTACTTGTTTCCTGGAATCTACAAATTGCTACATGACACAAATACTTAAGTTGTCTTTCTCATATTTATAAGAATAAGTGACGCATCTTTGTCAGCAGCATGCATTGCCACACACATAAGAATCAATGCACCATACAAAGTATTACAAGTAAGTAACTTCACTGTAACTTCAAAGTATTACCCCCTCCGTCCCAAAATAAGTGACTCAAAGTACAGTCATGGTCGAACTACTCTGTCCTTCCTAAAATCAAGTTTTCATGGATCAAATCCAGGGAGGACATTCCTAAGGTTATATTAATTGATCACTTACTTTTGTAGCTTGAAATACATGGATCATTGACTTGTGACAAGGCAAACACACTGTAATGCAACCAAGGAACACGTAGCCTCGTTGAGGCTTCCGTTCATCAGCTACGCATATTCTTCCACGTATCATGACCAGTATTGTGAACAATTGGACAGCAGCCTACTCCAGATCTAGACAAATTAACACTGCAGTAATAGCTGATAGAGTAGGATGGATGCGAGAGAGCTCACCTTCACAGCACAGCCTCTGAGCGTGAGGGAAGCTAGCCCTGTGGCAGCATCCAAGAACGGCCGCATCCTGAAGAGAACCTTTTCCTGGGACTTGGCGACGTGCAGGTATACCTTGCTGACATCCGGCGAAGGCTCCAGGTGCACCTTCTGCGTCTTGGGTCGAGTGTGAAGCGTGATTGTCCTCAGCCCCGGCGCTCTCAGCGTGACCTCCCGTTGCTCCACGTTGGGCATAAACAAGAAGCTCCTCACGGTCAACGACTCCACCGTGCATCCGGCGTCCAAGCCCGTGCAGTGAAACATCTCCAGCGTCCGGAGCCCGGTCGCCGCGGAGAGGATGGCGGTGAGGACCACCTGTTTGATGAAGACGCGGTGGAGCTTGAGCGTCCGGAGGCGGGCGCAGGCGACGGCGGAGAGGGGCGGCACGCTGCAGGTGTTGAGGGATAGCACGGCGAGGGAGCGGATGGCGAAGACGTTCTTGGGCAGGCAGACGCGGCGGTGCAGGCGCACGGCGAGCTCGGAGAGGCCGTGGTTGGCGGCGGCGTTGATGACGTGGCGGAGGGCGGAGGGCTTGATACGTTTGGGCGGGGCGATGTCGAGGCGGCGGAGGAGCTTGGGCTGGCTGGCGGGCAGCGGGACCGGGGACGCGGGCCCGGAGAACCTGACGGAGTCGAGGTGGGAGTAGAGGGTGGGGAGGTGGCGGAAGCGGCGGGCGAGGACGGAGAGCGTGACGGCGAGGCGGGTCGGGAGGCGGTTGGCGATGGCGAGCACGACGTCGTCGGGGAGGTTGGAGAAGAAGTCGGGCAAGTCGGCGGCCGCGCCCTTGCCGGCCTTGGGGCGGCGGCGGCGCTTCCGCTTGCGCTTGAGGTCCGCGGCGGCGGCGGGCGGGCGGGCCATCTCGGTGCGGGTTGGATCGGAGGGGAGGGGAGGAGAGTTGTGGATGGATCCGGGTCGGGTTGGGACGGTGGCTGGCTTTTGGAGAGCTCGGGCCTCGGGCTCAATCGTGTGCCTCGCAAGTTTCTCTTGTGAATTCCGTCGGTTCGATGCAAGTACGGCGTATTTGAGCCCATGACTTGAGTCAAGTTGGGCTGGGCTGTTCTAAAAAAAAAAGAAATGTCGGGCTGGGCTCGACTCGCCTCACCATCTCCTTCCAAGTTCCATCATGATTTGAAGGCTACAGGTTTTTCTCAAAAAATAAAAAGATTGACCTGTCACAAAAGAAAATTCATTGTCTCACAAAAAAAAAATCATGATTGAAGGATATTCATCCTCAAAAAAATAAAATTATGATTGAATGCTGGGGATGCAAATATAGAACCTAAAGGTACCCTCCATTTTAAAATTTAGTTCATTTGGTTGAACTAAGTAGTACTCCCTCCGTCCCATAATATACGACATTTTTGCAAGGTATGTATAAACCGCTGAACAAAAACGAATTGGACCAATGGATGAGTCACATACCAAGGAGCAATTTCTCCGAAAAGTTTTGAAAATGAAGCTCCGAGCAAAGAGATCGAAAATTCGTATCTAGGAGCAAGACCGCGAGCTACGAACTGGAGATAAATTTTCCTAGAGGTGGAGGAAGAAGATGGGCATGGGAGATAAGTGAGTGGGGTCATGTGGGCCCCACAATGCACTTAGACGCGCCTGCTGCCCTTGTGGACATCAGCGGCACCCCCCTGGGGTGTGCCCAGTGCCAATTTTTTATTCTATTCTATAAAAATTCATGTTAAAATTTTATGACATTCTGAGCACTTTTAGTTCTAGGTCTTTTTTTGAATAGATAATTCATAAAGCAGGATAAACTTGATATTCTACTTTATTAAACTAAAAATAACAGGGAGTGAAATAAAGTTAGAGAAGGTTGTGTTCACGGAATTCATCGACCTAAAAAAGAATCCATTAATAAGGTTGATTGGGTCTTATTAACAGACTATTTCCGAGTGAGCATCATGAGGTTGTTGATGAAGAGGGGTTATTGATGATGACTAGGATGATTTGCCCCCTCCGAAGCCCCGAACGGATTCCAGATCAGGCCTACCAATGAAGAACAGGAGGTGCCAGCGGCTCTGTCGTGGAATTGTCACGGCAGATGTCCTAGTGTGAGGACTTAGTCGTGAGGCCAACGCATCTATGTGGTAGCTTGAGAGGGGTTGAGCGAAATTGAGAGACGCAACACAAGACAAGGGTTTAGACAGCTTTGGGCCCCGGGAAATATCATCTGGTAACAACCCTACATGCTGTTTGTGGCCATCAGGTCTCATTATCATCACGAGGGAGTCGCCGTATCTCCGGCTCTCCTAGTTATGTCTAGCCTTAACGATTATTTTCTTACTTGTCCCCCTCTTGGGGTGCCCCGCCCCTCCTTATATAAGTTGAAGGGGCGGGTTACATGTAGAGTCCAACTCGGATTAAGATTTCAACTATTCTGACTTCGTATCACGGGCTTCTCTCCATGGGCTTCTTAACGTCTTGGGCTTCTTAACGTCTTCGGGCTTATTAACCCCAGGCGACTTTGTCTGCCGGGTTATAACTGTCTGCCGGCTTACCATCTGGCTTATCATCTGACTTAACATTTGACTTAACATCTGCCGGCTTATAATATGGCTTATAATCTGTCCGCCGGCTTACTGTCTGACTTGACATCTGACTCAACATCTGCCGACTTAACATCTGATTTAACATCTGCCGGCTTATAATCTGACTTAACATCTGCCGGATCACCAATGAAACACCAAGTCCCAGCCGGGTCATATCTCCGGCCAGGTCATCTCGCGGGGTATATCCCCGACATTAGCCCCCAGTTTCATTTGGATTTATCCATGTTAAACTGATCCACAAATACAAGAACAATTTTGACAGATTATGCTCCGGTTTAAGAACTTTTGTAAGCCGGCTCCTGATCATCCTTAATTCCTTGTCATTTCCCTCTTCTAGAAAATCCGGGTCAATAAGCCATCTTCATAATCAATTTGTTGACGTTGGTTTCTCACAGAGAAAATTGTGAAGAATAATTCATTTGAGTCAGCTCCCAATGCTTAAAAAGTATTGGTCTTTGAAATACTCATCTAATTCTTCAGCCGGCTTGAAGATGTAAAACTTGCCGGTTTATCATTTCCAAAATTGCTGGCTTGTAAATATTGATGACACCGGGTCATAATTGTAGTTAACATCAAGCTTGAAAATATACCTCTTATATGCCTATCACTTGTAGCCCCCAAGTCTTAAGAAGGTAGTGTAACAACTGAAGGAAATATGCCCTAGAGGCAATAATAAAGTTATTATTTATTTCCTTATTTCATGATAAATGTTTATTATTCATGCTAGAATTGTATTAACCGGAAACTTAGTACATGTGTGAATACATGGACAAACAGAGTGTCACTAGTATGCCTCTACTTGACTAGCTCGTTGTATCAATGATGGTTAAGTTTCCTAACCATAGACATGAGTTGTCATTTGATTAACGGGATCACATCATTAGAGAATGATGTGATTGACTTGACCCATTCCGTTAGCTTAGCATTTGATCATTTAAGTATATTGCTATTGCTTTCTTCATGACTTATACATGTTCCTTTGACTATGAGATTATGCAACTCCTGAATACCGGAGGAACACTTTGTGTGCTACCAAACGTCACAACGTAACTAGGTGATTATAAAGGTGCTCTACAGGTGTCTTCGATGGTGTTTGTTGAGTTGGCATAGAACGAGATTAGGATTTGTCACTCCGATTGTCGGAGAGGTATCTCTGGGCCCTCTCGGTAATGCACATCACTACAAGCCTTGCAAGCAATGTGCCTAATGAGTTAGTTGCGGGATGATGCATTACGGAACGAGTAAAGAGACTTGCCGGCAACGAGATTGAACTAGGTATTGAGATACCGACGATCGAATCTCGGGCATGTAACATACCGATGACAAAGGGAACAACGTATGTTGTTATGCGGTTCGACCGATAAAGATCTTCGTAGAATATGTAGGAGCCAATATGGGCATCCAGGTTCCGCTATTGGTTATTGACCAGAGAAGTGTCTCGGTCATGTCTACATAGTTCTTGAACCCGTAGGGTCCGCACGCTTAACGTTCGTTGACGATATAGTATTATATGAGTTATGTATGTTGGTGACCGAATGTTGTTCGGAGTCCCGGATGAGATCACGGACATGACGAGGAACTCCGGAATGGTCCGGAGATAAAGTTTGATATATGGGATAATAGTGTTTGGTCTCCAGAAGGGTTCGGAATTCACCGGAAGGGGTTCCGGATGTCTCGCGAAATATTTGGGTACGAGAACACTTTATTTGGGCCAAAGGGGAAAGCCCATGAGGCTTTTGGAAAGTGCAAAAGGAAGTTTTGCGGAGACCAAAGGCTAGATGCCAGGAACCCTGGTGTCTAGGGGTAGACGCCAGGAACCCTGGCATCTAGCCCTGGAGTCCGAGAAGGACTCTTGCCTTTCGGGCAAAATCGACTTGGAGGAGGCTTTTACTCCAAGTTTCGACCTGAGGGCTCAACATATAAATAGAGGGGCAGGGCTAGCACCAAAGAGACATCAAGAAACACCAAGCCGTGTGCCGGCAACCCCGTCCCCTCTAGTTTATCATCCGTCATAGTTTTCGTAGTGCTTAGGCGAAGCCCTGCGAAGATTGTTCTTCACCAACACCGACACCATGCCGTCGTGCTGCCGGAACTCATCTACTACTTCGCCTCTCTTGCTGGATCGAGAAGGTGAGGACGTCATCGAGCCAAACGTGTGCTGAACGCGGAGGTGTCGTACGTTTGGTACTTGATCGGGACGGATCGTGAAGGTGTACGACTACATCAACCGCGTTGATAAACGCTTACGCCTACGGTCTACGAGGGTACGTAGACAACACTCTCCCCTCTTGTTGCTATGCATCACCATGATCTTGCGTGTGCGTAGGCAATTTTTGAAATTACTACGTTACCCAACAGTGGCATGATACGTCTCCAACGTATCTATAACTTATGAAGTATTCATGCTATTATATTATCTGTTTTGGATGCTTATGGGCTTTACTAAACACTTTTATATTATTTTTGGGACTAACCTATTAACCGGAGGCCCTGCCCAAATTGTTGTTTTCTTGCCTATTTCAGTGTTTCGAAGAAAAGGAATATCAAGCGGAGTCCAAATGGAATGAAACCTTCGGGGGAGTTATTTTTGGAACGGAAGCAATCCTGGAGACTTGGAGTAGACGTCAGGGAAGCTTCAAGGAAGCCACGAGGCAGGGAGGCGCGGCCCCACCCTCATGGGCCCCTCGTGGCTCCCCTGACTGAATTCTTTCGCCTATATATGTCCATATACCCTAAAAACATCGAGGAACAGAATAGATCAGGAGTTCCGCCGCCGCAAGCCTCTGTAGCCACCAAAAACCAATCGAGACCCTGTTCCGACACCCTGCCGGAGGGGGGATCCCTCACCGGTGGCCATCTTCATCATCCCGGCGCTCTCCATGACAAGGAGGGAGTAATTCACCCTAGGGGCTGAGGGTATGTACCAGTAGCTATGTGTTTGATCTCTCTCTCTCTCTCTCTCTCGTGTTCTTGAGGTGGTACGATCTTGATGTATCGCGAGCTTTGCTATTATAGTTGGATCTTATGATGTTTCTCCCCCTCTACTCTCTTGTAATGGATTGAGTTTTCCCTTTGAAGTTATCTTATCGGATTGAGTCTTTAAGGATTTGAGAACACTTGATGTATGTCTTGCATGTGCTTATCTGTGGTGACAATGGGATATTCACGTGATCTAATTGATGTATGTTTTGGTGATCAACTTGCGGGTTCAGTGACCTTGTGAACTTATGCATAGGGGTTGGCACACGTTTTCTTCTTGACTCTCCGGTAGAAACTTTGGGGCACTCTTTGAAGTTCTTTGTGTTGGTTGAATAGATGAATCTGAGATTGTGTGATGCATATCGTATAATCATACCCATGGATACTTGAGGTGACATTGGAGTATCTAGGTGACATTAGAGTTTTGGTTGATATGTGTCTTAAGGTGTTATTCTAGTACAAACTCTATGATAGATCGAACGGAAAGAATAGCTTCATGTTATTTTACTACAGACTCTTGAATAGACCGATCAGAAAGGATAACTTTGAGGTGGTTTCATACCCTACAATAATCTCTTCGTTTGTTCTCCGCTATTAGTGACTTTGGAGTGACTCTTTGTTGCATGTTGAGGGATAGTTATATGATCCAATTATGTTATTATTGTTGAGAGAACTTGCACTAGTGAAAGTATGACCCCTAGGCCTTGTTTCCTAGCATTGCAATACCGTTTACGCTCACTTTTATCATTAGTTACCTTGCTGTTTTTATATTTTCAGATTACAAAAACCTATATCTACCATCCATATTGCACTTGTATCACCATCTCTTCGCCGAACTAGTGCACCTATACAATTTACCATTGTATTGGGTGTGTTGGGGACACAAGAGACTCTTTGTTATTTGGTTGCAGGGTTGTTTGAGAGAGACCATCTTCAACCTACGCCTCCCACGGATTGATAAACCTTAGGTCATCCACTTGAGGGAAATTTGCTACTGTCCTACAAACCTCTGCACTTGGAGGCCCAACAACGTCTACAAGAAGAAGGTTGTGTAGTAGACATCATGGCATCCGAGCCAGGTTTATGCGTAGATGTTATATGCACGAGTAGAACACAAGTTAGTTGTGGGCGACACAAGTCATACTGCTTACCAGCATGTCATACTTTGGTTCGGCAGTATTGTTGGATGAAGCGGCCTGGACCGACATTACGCGTACGCTCACGCGAGACTGGTTCTACCGCCGGGCTTTGCACACAGGTGGCTGGCGGGTGTCAGTTTCTCCAACTTTAGTTGAACCGAGTGTGACTACACCCAGTCCTTGAGAAGGTTAAAACAACACTAACTTGACGAACTATCGTTGTGGTTTTGATGCGTAGGTAAGAACGGTTCTTGCTCAGCCCGTAGCAGCCACGTAAAACTTGCAACAACAAAGTAGAGGACGTCTAACTTGTTTTTGCAGGGCATGTTGTGGTGTGATATGGTCAAGACATGATGCTATATTTTATTGTATGAGATGATCATGTTTTGTAACGAAGTTATCGGCAACTGGCAGGAGCCATATGGTTGTCGCTTTATTGTATGGAATGCAATCGCCCTGTAATTGCTTTACTTTGTCACTAAGCGGTAGCGATAGTCGTAGAAGCAATAGTTGGCGAGACGACAACGATGATACGATGGAGATCAAGGTGTCGTAGCAGTGACGATGGTGATCATGACGGTGCTTTGGAGATGGAGATCAAAGGCACAAGATGATGATGGCCATATCATATCACTTATATTGATTGCATGTGATGTTTATCCTTTATGCATCTTATTCTGCTTTGTTTGACGGTAGCATTATAAGATGATCTCTCACTAAATTTCAAGGAAAAAGTGTTCTCCGTGAGTATGCACCGTTGCCAAAGTTCGTCGTGCCGAGACACCACGTGATGATCAAGTGTGATAAACTCAACATTCATCTACAACGGGTGTAAGACAGTTTTGCACATGGAGAATACTCGGGTTAAACTTGACGAGCCTAGCATATGCAGATATGGCCTCGGAACACTGAGACGGAAAGGTCGAGCGTGAATCATATAGTAGATATGATCAACATAGTGATGTTCACCATTGAAAACTACTCCATCTCACGTGATGATCGGTTATGGTTTAGTTGATATGGATCACGTGATCACTTAGATGATTAGAGGGATGTCTATCTAAGTGGGAGTTCTTAAGTAATATGATTAATTAAACTTTAATTTATCATGAACTTAGTCCTGGTAGTATTAGCATATCTATGTTGTAGATCAATAGCTCGCGTTTAGCTCCCCTGTTTTATTTTTTGATATGTTCCTAGAGAAAACTAAGTTGAAAGATGTTAGTAGCAATGATGCGGATTGGATCCGTGATCTGAGGATTATCCTCATTTCTGCACAGAAGAATTATGTCCTTGATGCACCGCTAGGTGACAGACCGATTGCAGGAGCAAATGCAGACGTTATGAACGTTTGGCAAGCTCAATATGATGACTACTTGATAGTTTAGTGCACCATGCTTTACGGCTTAGAATCGGGGCTTCAAAGACGTTTTTTGAAACGCCACGGAGCATATGAGATGTTCCAAGAGTTGAAATTAGTATTTCAGACTCATGCCCATGTCGAAAGGTATGAGACCTTTGACAAGTACTTTGCCTACAAGATGGAGGAGAATAGCTCAGCTAGTGAGCATGTGCTCAGAATGTCTGAGTACTACAATCACTTGAATCAAGTGGGAGTTAATCTTCCAGATAAGATAGTGATTGACAGAGTTCTCTAGTCACTATCACCGAGTTACTAGAACTTCGTGATGAACTATAATATGCAAGGGATAACGGAGACGATTCCCAAGCTCTTTGTGATGCTGAAATCGACGAAGGTAGAAATCAAGAAAAGCATCAAGTGTTGATGGTTGACAAGACCACTAGTTTCAAGAAAAGGGAAAGGGAAGAAGGGGAACTTCAAAAAGAACGGCAAGCAAGTTGCTGCTCCCGTAAAGAAGCCCAAAGCTAGACCCAAGCCTGAAACTGAGTGCTTCTACTTCAAAGGAAATGGTCACTGGAAGTGGAACTGCCCTAGATACTTGGCGGATAAGAAGGATGGCAAAGTGAACAAAGGTATATTGGATATACATGTTATTGATGTGTACTTTACTAGTGTTTATAGGAACCCCTCGGCATTTGATACTGGTTCAGTTGCTAAGAGTAGTAACTCAAAACGGGAGTTGCAGAATGAACAGAAACTAGTTAAGGGCGAGGTGACGATGTGTGTTGGAAGTAGTTCCAAGATTGATATGATCATCATTGCACACTCCCAATACTTTCGGGATTAGTGTTGAACCTAAATAAGTATTATTTGGTGTTTGCGTTGAGCATGAATATGATTTGATCATGTTTATTGCAATACGGTTATTCATTTAAGTTAGAGAATAATTGTTGTTCTATTTACATGAATAAAACCTTCTATGGTCATACACCCAATGAAAATGGTTTGTTGGATCTCGATTGTAGTGATACACATATTCATAATACTGAAGCCAAAAGATGCAAAGTTAATAATGATAGTGCAACTTATTTGTGGCACTACCGTTTAGGTCATATTGGTGTAAAGCGCATGAAGAAACTCCATGCTGATAGGATTTTGGAATCACTTGATGCTTGCGAACCATGCCTTATGGGCCAGATGACTAAGACCCCGTTCTCCGGAACAATGGAGCGAGCAACTGACTTATTGGAAATAATACATACTGATGTATGTGATCCGATGAGTGTTGAGGCTCGCGGCAGGTATCTTTATTTTCTGACCTTCACAGATGATTCGAGCAGATATGGGTATATCTACTTGATGAAACAAAAGTCTGAAACATTTGAAAAGTTCATATAATTTTAGAGTGAAGTGGAAAATCACCGTAACAAGAAAATAAAGTTTCGGCAATCTGATCGTGGAGGAGAATATTTGAGTTACTAGTTTGGTCTTCATTTGAAACAATGTGGAATAGTTTCGCAACTCACGCCACCTGGAACACCACAGCGTAATGGTGTGTCCGAACATCGTAACCATACTTTATTAGATATGGTGCAATCTATGATGTCTCTTACAGATTTACCATTATCGTTTTGGGATTATGCATTAGAGACAGCTGCATTCATGTTAAATAGGGCACAATCTAAATCCGTTGAGACGACACCATATGAACTGTGGTTTGGCAAGAAACCAAAGTTGTCGCTTCTTAAAGTTTGGGGTTGCGATGCTTATGTGAAAAAGTTTCATCCTGATAAGCTCAAACCCAAATCGGAGAAATGTGTCTTCATAGGATACCCAAAGAACACAGTTGGGTACACCTTCTATCACAGGTCCAAAGGCAAGACGTTGCTAAGAATGGATCCTTTCTAGAGAAGGAGTTTCTCTCGAAAGAAGTGAGTGGGAGGAAAGTAGAACTTGATGAGGTAATTGTACCTACTCCCTTATTGGAAAGTAGTCCATCACAGAAATCTGTTCCTGTGACTCCTACAACAATTAGTGAGGAAGCTAATGATGATGATCATGTAACTTCAGATCAAGTTACTACCGAACCTCGTAGGTCAACCAGAGTGAGATCCGCACCAGTGTGGTACGGTAATCATGTTCTGGAGGTCATGTTACTTGACCATGATGAACGTGCGAACTATGAGGAAGCGATGATGAGCCCAGATTCCGCGAAATGGCTTGAGGCCATGAAATCTGAGATGGGATCCATGTATGAGAACAAAGTGTGGACTTTGGTTGACTTCCCGATGATCAGCAAGCCATAGAAAATAAATGGATCTTCAAGAGGAAGACGAACGCTGATAGTAGTGTTACTATCTGCAAAGCTAGACTTGTCAAAAAAGGTTTTGACAAAGTTCAAGGTGTTGAGTACGATGAGATTTTCTCACTCGTAGTGTCGGGGATATACCACGCGGCATGACCCGGCCGGAAGTATGACCCGACCGGAATTGGCGGCTCACAGAGACCCGGCGAGTATTTGGTGACTTCCTGATAACCCCAACGGCGGGTCAGATGGATGACAAGGCCCAAGGCCCAGAAGGCCGGTTCATGTGATGGTGGGCCGGCTTAAGAAGAAAGGGATGACGAATATTTCCTTTACGAGGAAGCAATACCTGGACTTGTATTCAACTTGTAAGAAAAGATAGACTAGTCCTAGTCCTACTAGGACTCCACATGTAACCCGCCCCTCTAACTTATATAAGGAGGGGCAGGGCTCCCCAAGAGGGACAAGCAACAAGAAACAATCTCTAGGGCTAGACACAAAGAGTCGGCTTACCGGCGACTCTCTCATGAGCATAATGAGACCTAGCCACAAACAGCATGTAGGGTTGTTACCGGATGATGTTTCCCGGGGCCCGAAGCTGTCTAAATCCTTGTCTTGTGTGTCGCGTCTCTCGATTCCACCCAACCCCTCTCAAGCTACCACATAGATGCGCTGGCCTCGCGACTAAGTCCTGACACTAAGGACATCTGCCGTGACAATTCCACGACAGTTGGCGCCCACCGTGGGGCCCGCACATGGTGGTGTTGAGTTCTTGGAGGGATCTCTCATATGGATCGAGAAGCTCGCGATTGACTAGATGAAGAAGAAGAAAAGGCTCGCAGGATAACCCGACATAACATAACTTTGGGCAGAGCCGGTAAAGTTCATCGTTGAGTCGGGATTAAATTTTTGAGTGGGTAGCACAAGGTTAAAGTTCAAGAAGAATTAGGATCGTTGGGCTTATGTGTGTTCGCTGCCGCCGTCCTACGATCCGCCGAGACCGACAGGCGTTTTGTTCCCTGTACAATTAAGATATCTAAGCCAAGTCGATCTTGAGGTTCTGCTGCAAGGCGCCGGGAGCAAAGACCAAGACCAAAAGAGATGAGATCAGACAAAGAAGACGTCAACAGATGCAAGCCACGCTCGAGATGAGAAAACATGGAAGACAAAACCGACAGCGACCTGGACTTCGTCTCAGCCTTGTTTTTTGCTGCACTGTGGACATCTCTCAGCAGCCTCAAATACTGGGTTGGCTAATATTATTAAATTAGATCTGAGGCGAACTGCTGTCCGAGCAACACAGGGATCGGTCTAGTCTGATTTTATTAAACTAGATTTACCTTGTTCTCCTCTGGACCGAGGGTCACACGAAAGATACTGGTCCTCTGGACCGACCCGTACAAGAATCCAGTCGCCAGGGCCTTTTCTTTTTTCCTTGATGCTACTGATGATACATCTCCTGATTGGAAGGATCGCTGCTACATCCGTTTGGAAAAGTCAAAGGTCATCATTAGAGAAAGTCCTAAAAACATCCTATGGAAATCATGCCTTATCACGAGGCTCAAGCATACAAGTCAAGGAAAAAAAGAAGGGAACGGCCTTGACTCGATTTCAGGATTCGGTCATGACCCGGACTATGCTTGGTTGCCGAGTCGCCCGCAGCGTGCAAGTCGCTGTCGAGATTACCAAGCCGCCGAGACAGTTAATTTCTACTGCGATACACTGTTTTGCTGATTTCAAACCCCGAGGCGTCAACTCACAAGCTGTTGGTGCTACGACATTTTGGGTAAAGGCTGAGGATGATTTCATCAACCACAAGTACTACTTGGTGCTCACGAGGAGTACTAGTACTAGTTGACTAATCTGGTACTAATTATTGTGAACTGCTACGGCCACTCCACGATACTACGAGGTGCTATCCTTCTTATATATTTTATTAGCACATGTTATTTTTATCAAAGAACAATTATTCTGGTCTGTGGTGTTTTTTCGCAGGACCATTATTCATTATAACGGTGACGCAAAGGGGCGTGCGCCAATATTATTTTTGCACTAGCGCATTCGTGCCGTGCTGCTGGATGGATACATGCGCAAATCGCCGCCCCTGCTACATCAACATGACGCGGCTGACTCGGCCGTCCGCATGGTTTACCGTGCCTGCGATTGATTCGTCGTCTGCACCAGCTTACAACGCCGGTGCCGACTCTCCCCGTCCGCACCGGCTTACACGCCACAGCAGACTCATCTGTCCGAGCCGCCTCTGATGCTGCAGTCATTTTTACTGTCCGCCCTGCGGTCCGGCATATTCAAAGTGCCGGGTTGACTAACGGACTTTACGCACAGATCATCTGTCATTCACAAACATCAGGTGATATCCATCTAAATTTATCTTATTAACACTTATTGTTTTTTGTCAAAGAACAATTACTCTGCCCTGTAATATTTTTACACAGGACAATTTTTATGCTATTATACATCGGATACGGAGTGCATGCACTAGCATCCGCCCATGCCACGCTGCTCGACAGACATGCGTGTGAGCCGCCGTTCCCGCGGTCCAGTCCGCATCAACTTGTCAGGACCGTGCGAATTGCCCACTAAAGCACACACAGGCCGCCGTCCCCCGCAGTTCGGTCTACATCAACATACGGCCGACTTGCCCGTTCGTGCCGGCTTACAATGCTGCGGTTAACTCGCCCGTCCGCACCGGCTTACAACGCCGCGACCGACTCATCTGTCTGATCCCGCGGCCGACTCGTCCGTGGTTGATTTCAGCTTCACCATGGTGATCATCAATTCCGCGGTGGATAATATCTGGCCTAACATATCAGGTGAAATCCATCCAGTATATTTTTATATTACATATTGCTTTCTTTAACAGAGCAATTACTCTGGCTTGCAAGTTCTCCAATGAAGGACAAGTTGTCTACTGTAAAAAGGGACTATTATATCACTGAGCTATTGGATAACTCATGCCGGTTTATATCACGGTCAAATATGGAGAGTCTCAAGCCAACTCCTCGAGTAGTATTAAGACTCGGGGGCTACAATGACATGACTCCGGGACTCCGGGTCATTGGAGGGAATGATAACCCGGTTCCGGAGGCCACCGCCATATTGATGAAAATTTAAAGGCCGTCAGAAAATTGCCGATTCAAAATAAAGATTCCAGTTTAAAATCCGGCTTAAGAGACATCTCTCTCCCGCAAAGCTTTGAAGCTCTCAAATCTGGTCCAAAACATCCGGCTCAAGGTAAATTTGTCTCTTACAAAGCTTTGAAGCTCTCAATATCCGGTTTAAGAATTTCCGGTTCAAAAAGAATAATCTCTCGCAAAGTTCGAGTTCTCAGAAAAATTAGAGGTTGCCAAAGAGAACTTGCTGCCATGATATGCGGTTCAAACGTGGGCATCCTGCCTTATTGGCTTATCATATTATTGATCATTTGGGGGCTTCCTGCTCATCGAGCATAGCTGTTGGTACCCTCTTGATCGACGCAATGCCAAAACTTATATGGTCATTTGGGGGTTTCCTGTTCAAACATAGGTCGTATTCGAACCAAAGAGAACATAGTTGTCGGTACCCTTTTGATTGGCACACTGCCAAACCCACTAGGGGGCTTCTTGATCGTATCCGAATCATAGTTCAACCCCTTTTGGGTCCGACATGGATCGTGTTCGAATCAGTGTCGTTAAACAACTCTCAAGGTCATTTGGGGGCTTCCTGTTCAAACATAGGTCGTATTCGAACCAAAGAGAACATAGCTGTCGGTACCCTCTTGATCGGCAACGCCAAAGCCATTGGGGGCTATATGATCATATTTGAATCTTAGCTTAACCCCTTTGGAACGGTTTACTGATCGTATTCGAATCAGAAACCTCGATTTTTATTTGGTTTAAGTTTTTGCAAGCAATCTTTGGTTTTGTCTTGAGACTTTTTTGTTCAGATCTAAGTATAAGTGTGGTTTAAATTTAACCCGGCTTAGCTTTGGATGATAAGTCGCCAGCATGTGACAATCATCATATATTTGGGAGTATTGGCTTCTAAGGATTGAGTTATCACCCTTACTGCACAGGTCATGTAAACCGACAGTACAAATTCAATATCACAGTGGTTATATGTGAGATATTATGACCCGCCCTGCGGTAAACCGCCAAGGGATCTTGTGATCTACTTGCGTGCAGGATAAGACTACCTTTGGATGGTTACCCGCCCTGGCTTTTGACGTTAAATCGCCAGGGCGTATGTTGTTTAAACTCTGTGCAGGATTTACAGAGCTATGATTTACATAAATGATTAAGTTCCAGCCCATCATCAAAAATTGAAATTGGTGCCAGGGCGTATGTCTCTTACCGATTTACCACTATCGTTTTGGGGTTATGCATTAGAGACAGCTGCATTCACGTTAAATAGGGCACCATCTAAATCCGTCGAGACGACACCATATGAACTGTGGTTTGGCAAGAAACCAAAGTTGTTGTTTCTTAAAGTTTGGGGTTGCGATGCTTATGTGAAAAAGTTTCATCCTGATAAGCTCAAACCCAAATCGGAGAAATGTGTCTTCATAGGATACCCAAAGGAGATAATTGGGTACACGTTCTATCACAGATCCGAAGGCAAGACATTCATTGCTAAGAATGGATCCTTTCTAGAGAAGGAGTTTCTCTCGAAAGAAGTGAGTGGGAGGAAAGTAGAACTTGATGAGGTAACTGTACCTGCTCCCTTATTGGAAAGTAGTTCATCACAGAAATCTGTTCCTATGACTCCTATACCAATTAGTGAGGAAGCTAATGATGATGATCATATAACTTCAGATCAAGTTACTACTGAACCTCGTAGGTCAACCAGAGTAAGATCCGCACCAGAGTGGTACGGTAATCCTGTTCTGGAGGTCATGTTACTTGAACATGACGAACCTACGAACTATGAGGAAGCGATGATGAGCCCAGACTCCGCGAAATGACTTGAGGCCATGAAATCGGAGATGGGATCCATGTATGAGAACAAAGTATGGACTTTGGTTGACTTGCCCGATGATCGGCAAGCAATAGAGAATAAATGGATCTTCAAGAGGAAGACGGACGCTGATAGAAGTGTTACTATCTACAAAGCTCGAATTGCCACAAAAATGTTTTCGACAAGTTTAAGGTGTTAACTACGATGAGTTTTTCTCACTTGTATCGATGCTTAATAGTCTGTCCGAATCATGTTAGCAATTGCCGCATTTTATGAAATTTGGCAAATGGATGTCAAACCTGCATTACTTAATGGATTTCTTAAAGAAGAGTTGTATGTGATGCAACCAGAAGGTTTTGTCGATCCTAAAGGTGCTAACAAAATATGCAGCGATCCATCTATGGACTGGTGCAAGCATCTTGGAGTTGGAATATACGCTTTGATAAGTTGATCAAAGCATATAGTTTTATACAGACTTATGGTGAAGTCTGTATTTACAAGAAAGTGAGTGGGAGCACTACATCATTTCTGATAAGTATATGTGTATGACATATTGTTGATCGGAAATAATGTAGAATTTTCTGGAAAGCATAAAGGAGTGTTTGAAAGAAAGTTTTCGGTGAAGCTGCTTACATATTGAGCATCAAGATCTATAGAGATAGATCAAGACGCTTGATAAGTTTTTTCAATGAATACATACCTTGACAAGTTTTTGAAGTAGTTCAAAATGGAATAGTCAAAGAAGGAGTTCTTGCCTGTGTTGCAAGGTGTGAAGTTGAGTAAGACTCAAAGCACGACCACGACAGAAGATAGAGAGAGAATGAAAGTCATTCCCTATGCCTCAGCCATAGGTTCTATAAAGTACGCCATGCTGTGTACCAGACCTATTGTATACCCTACCCTGAGTTTGGCAAGGGAGTACAATTTTGATCTAGGAGTAGATCACTTGACAGCGGTCAAAATTATCCTTAGAGGACTAAGGAAATATTTCTCGGTTATGGAGGTGATAAAGAGTTCGATGTAAAGAGTTACGTCGATGCAAGCTTTGCAACCGATCTGGATGACTCTAAATCACAATCCGGATACATATTAAAAGTGGGAGCAATTAGCTAAAGTAGCTCTGTACAGAGCATTGTAGACATAGAAATTTGCAAAATACATATGGATCTGAATTTGGCAGACCCGTTGACTAAACTTCTCTCACAAGTAAAACATGATCACACCTTAGTACTCTTTGGGTGTTAATCACATGGCGATGTGAACTAGATTACTGACTCTAGTAATTCCTTCGAGTGTTGGTCACATGACGATGTGAACTATGGGTGTTAATCACATGGTGATGTGAACTATTGGTGTTAAATCACATGGCGACGTGAACTAGATTATTGACTCTACAGCAAGTGGGAGACTGAAGGAAATATGCCCTTGAGGCAATAATAAAGTTATTATTTATTTCCTTATTTCATGATAAATGCTTATTATTCATGCTAGAATTGTATTAACCAGAAACTTAGTACATGTGTGAATACATAGACAAACAGAGTGTCACTAGTATGCCTCTACTTGACTAGCTCGTTGAATCAATGATGGTTAACTTTCCTAACCATTGACATGAGTTGTCATTTGATTAACGAGACCACATCATTAGAGAATGATGTGATTGACTTGACCCATTCCGTTAGCTTAGCATTTGATCGTTTAAGTATATTGCTATTGCTTTCTTCATGACTTATACATGTTCCTATGACTATGAGATTTTGCAACTCCCGAATACCGGAGGAATACTTTGTGTGCTACCAAATGTCACAACGTAACTGGGTGATGATAAAGGTGCTCTACAGGTGTCTTCGATGGTGTTTGTTCAGTTGGCATAGATCGAGATTAGGAGTTGTCACTCCCATTGTCGGAGAGGTATCTCTGGGCCCTCTCGGTAATGCACATCACTATAAGCCTTGCAAGTAATGTTACTAATGAGTTAGTTGCGGGATGATGCATTACAAAATGAGTAAAGAGACTTGCCGGTAATGAGATTGAACTAGGTATGAGATACCGACGATCGAATCTCGGGCAAGTAACATACCGATTACAAAGGGAACAACGTATGTTGTTATGCGGTTTGACCGATAAAGATCTTTGTAGAATATGTAGGAGCCAATATGAGCATCCAGGTTCCGCTATTGGTTATTGACCGGAGACATGTCTCGGTCATGTCTACATAGTTCTCGAACCCGTAGGGTCCACACGCTTAACGTTTGGTGACGATCAGTATTATGAGTTTATGTGATTTGATGTACCGAAGGTTGTTCCGAGTCCCGGATGAGTTCACGGACATGACGAGGAGTCTCGAAATGGTTGAGACGTAAAGATCGATATATTGGAAGGCTATATTCGAACATCGGAAAGGTTCTGAGTGGTTCGGGCATTTTTTGGAGTACCGGGAGCTTACCGGAACCCCCCGGGAGAAGTTATGGGCCTTATGGGCCATAAGAAGGAAGCACACCAGCCATGCGCCCCCCTTGGGCAGGAGGCCGAATTGGAATAGGTTTGGGGGGGGGGGGCTTTCCTTCTCTCCTACTCCTCCTTCCCTTCCTCTCCTACTCCAACTAGGGAAGGGGGGAATCCTACTCCCGGTAGGAGTAGGACTCCCCTAGGGCGCGCCATAGAGAGGGCCGACCCCTCCCCTCCTCCACTCCTTTATATACGGGGGAGGGGGGCACCCCATAGATACACAAGTTTATTGTTTCCAGCCATGTGCGGTGCCCCCTCCACCATAATCCACCTCGGTCATATCGTTGCAGTGCTTAGGCGAAGCTGTGCGCCGGTAGCTTCATCATCACCGTCATCACGCCATCGTGCTGACGAAACTCTCCCCCCGACACTCTGCTGGATCGCGAGTTCGTGGGACGTTACTGAGCTAAACGTGTGCTGAATTCGGAGGTGCCGTACGTTCGGTACTTGGATCGGTCGGATCGTGAAGACGTACGACTACATCAACCGCGTTGTCATGACGCTTCCACTTTCGGTCTACAAGGGTACGTGGACAACACTCTCCCGCTCGTTGCTATGCATCACCATGATCTTGTGTGTGCGTAGGATTTTTTTTTGAAATTACTACGTTCCCCAACAGCAACAGCTTAAGACTTGCTTCAATATGAATGTCACAACCATGAAGAAATCCGATTTGTTCATCTCAGTCACTAGTCAAACTGAATATTCCACATATGTAGCCCCCAAGTGCCGGGTTGTCATGCTTGCAGCAACCTGGGACTTGTAATTGCCTTATGCTCATAAAAACTTTAACCAGTGTAGCCCCCAAGGGCCGGGTCATTATGCAATAATGAACAGGGACTTTGTATGTATGATCATGTAGATTCGAGCAGCAATGTGTAGCCCCCAAGGGCCGGCTCATTACAATGTGATGAGTCGGGTCTTTAATAAGGTGAGCAAAAAATGACTTTGCATTAGCCCCCAAGTGCCAGGGTGCATGCTGGCAGTGACATGGGACTTACATATTTGATGTAATCTTAACTTGAATAATTTAGCGCCCAAGTGCCGGGTCGTAAGCCTGCAGCGACTCGAGACTATTCCTTCCATTGTAGAATAAATCATATCCATTGATAAAATAGCCATTGCGCTAAAGCGACTTTGAAAACCTCAATCATAATACTGGTTATTGATAACCATAATAAAAATCCAGCCATGTTGGCTATTCAAGATTTAAATACTATAATCCATCGCGGGTATTGACCCGTAGGCATGCAATATCATGATTTTGATTGCTCAAGGCAAAGATATCCTAGCAACTTATAGTCTGCTATGAGGGTGGGTTATTTACCCAATATGCTCAATTATGAGTCATATAGTTAAGGGTACATGGCCTGAATTGTGAAACCATGTGTCAATATGGTACAAAGATGAACCCAAAAATGTTCAAATAGAAATTATAAATCAGAAAAAATAAGGCTTTCATAGGCCGCCAAGCCTAAATCTCAAGTACTTTCAAGGGCCGCACAGCCACTGAGTTAAACCTTCATGCAAACCTTATAAGCCGGACCTCACATAACCAATCGTCGTTTTAACTTTGACAAGTTCAGGGTCTTGTATAAGATTGACTGTCAAAAGTACGGCGGGTCATTCCAGAATTACCTGGGTGGAGTGGCAGACTTAAAAAGGTAGGATAACCCGGGTTTTTAGGTGAATACACCTGGCTTCCAAGCCTGGCTTTTAAGCCTATCACAAGGGTCATACAAACTCTTGTCCATTGAACAAGGAGCCCCCAAGTAATATATTTTTGAGCTGTGCTCGTCGGGTACCTATGTTTGAGTTGTGCTTTGCAACAGACTCTCTTTGGTCCCTTTAACCTGGATAGCAAGCCCCCAAGTGTTTTGTAAGCATGGCGTATAAGCCGGATCAAAGGGTAATCATAGCTTCGCTCAATGAGCAGGAAGCCCCCATGTGACCATAATAAGATAAGCCCATAAGGCAGGATACCCATGTTTGAACCGCGCATCATGGCAGCAAGTTCTCTTTGGCAACCTTTAATTTTTCTGAGAACTCGAACTTGCGAGAGATGAATTTCTTTTTCAACCGGAGTTTTAAACCGGATATTGAGAGCTTCAAAGCTTTATGGGAGAGAGATGTCTCTTGAGCCGGATTTTAAACCGGAATCTTCATTTTGAGCCGGAAATTTTTCTTTAAATTTTCATCAATATGGCAGCAGCCTCCAGGACCGGGTTATCTTTCCCTTCAACGCCCCGGGGTTCTTAAATTTGCTAAAACTGGCAAGACCTGTTGAGTCATATCATTGCAGCCCCTCGAGTCTTAAGACGACTCGAGGAGTTGTCTTGAGATTCTCCATACTTGACCGTGATATAAACCGGTATGAGTCATTCAACAACTCAGTGATATAATAGTCCCTTTTGAAGTAGGCAACTTGTCCTGCACTAAAGAACTTGCAAGCCAAAGTAATTGCTCTTTTAAAGAAAGCAATATGTAACATAAAAATATACTGGATGGATTTCACCTCATATGTTAGGCCGGAAATTATCCACCGCGGAGTTGATGACCACCACGGTAAAGCTGAAATTAATCACGGCCGAGTCGGCCGCGGGAGCAAACAGATGAGCCGGCCGCGGTGTTGTAAGCCAGCGCGGACGGGCGAGGCAATCGCAGGCGCGATAAGCCGCGTGGACGGGCGAGTCAGCCGCGTCGTGTTGATGTAGCGGGGCGGCGACTTGCGCACGTATCCATCCAGCAGTACGGCATGGACAAGCGCCAGTGCAAATATAATGCTGACGCGCGCCCTTTATGCGACACCTTTGTAAAAAATAATGGTCCTGCGAAAAAATATCATAGACCAGAGTAATTGTTCTCAAACAATTTAATATGTGTTGATAAAATATATAGAGAAGATAGCACCTGGTGGTTTTGTGGGATGTTGAGCCAGTCGTGATAACGAGACGAGTACAAAGATGAATCTGTAGGTAGAATGAACCAGCAAGAACAGTGGGTCAACTGCTGTTGTAAGCCGGCCGTGACAGCAAGGTGGCTGCAACTCATATGACAGATCAACCTCATTCACCGGACCACCTGCACCGGACAGCCAGTTGGGCAGGCGTATCTGTTGTATTTTATTATCAATTGAAGTGGACTAGTTGATGCCCAGGCTGATAGCTTGAGCCAGTTGGGAAAAAATTCTTGTTTGATTGTCACCCGTTGGCTGATCAACGTGTCGTCTGTGAGAAACAATCAGCTCATCCTCATCATCAAATTATGTTTGCACTTTGTCCCTCTAAGAACTCCAGACCTCAACAATTGTCTGTCCTCCCACTAAATATTGTTAGCAGTCATCGGCGATAACTTCTCTCTGAGAAAGGGTCGTCAGACTATCACTTTTACGAGTCAATTTCTTAGGTAATTGTGCTTCCTTCTTTCTGTAAGAGCTATCATCTGCAGCATAATTACCACCATTGGTCACGGTGTTATGTTCTTCATAAGCATCCAATCATCCCAAGCACGTTCAACATTATAATCCATCTCTTGCATCTTTTCCTTGGTAATCTCATAATTCCTATCAGCATCTGGAGCCCTCACAGCAGTAGGCGAGGAAAAAGCACGATCCCAAGAGGATGCGTGGCGGGGAGGCGTCGTTTGACTTTGGCTGCCATCGATGTACTGAAAACTTTAACTTTACAGACGCAACGCTTGTGCTGGTGGCCGGATTGTCACCACAGTAGTACGCATTAGTACTAGTATTAATATACTTGCTCGTTCTTGTTTCAACAACCGTCATAGCCGGCTTGCCGCAATCGGCCGGTCTGGAGCAAGAACCAAGCATGAGACGGGTACCAAAGTGGGCAACAACTGCCACAGACAGGCTCGGGAGGCTGCTCGGAGGCCGGGCAGAGGCGGTTGACTCAAAGCGAGGCCAGGGTGACGGAGTCGGTCGGGCCAGCGGCCTGGCAACAGTGCGAGACTGCAACGGCGCTGGCGGCTTGGCCCCGGAAGAAAAGGCGATGCACGGCGGGTCAAAGCGACGGCGTGAACCAGCGAGGAGGTGAGGCGAAGCTGAGCTTAGGAGCAATGACTCAGGTGAAGTTGCGCGATGAAGGCCGTAGCAGTTGGCCGGCTCACAGCAATTTGGCGGTAGCAGAGGCAGCTTGCCGTCGCAGACGAGGCCGCGGCAATGGCGAGTCAGGGCGCTCCTCGCCGGTTTAACAGGGCGGCGTGACAGGCGGCTTCAGGCAGGCGCGAGGGCGCACCAGCGGCTCAACAACGGCGCGAGGCGCAAACCGGGGCGGCTCGCGGCAGCGGCAAGCCGTCGGAGCGACTTGAGGCACGACCCAGCGGGGCGGTTCCAGATGAAGCACTACGAGGGGCGCCTGGCCAGGGCGGCTCAGCGTAACAGCAGCGCCCCGGTGGCTTGAGGAGGAGCGACGGGGCTGGCCGCAGCAGCGGCTCAGGGCGCCGGCGAGGACAACTCAGGCAAGTCGGCTGCTGCGGAAGTCGGGTGCAGAGGTGAGCACGACAGCAGTCCACGGCACTTCTCGGTTGAGGCGCTGTAGGGGAGGCCGTGGTCGCTGCTCGGGGTGCGGCGGCTTGAAGTAGAATCAGGTGGCTTGCAACAGTTGCGAGAGTGGAAACGGCGGCGACTTGATGAAATCGCATCGACAGAGGCGGCCGGCTCAGCGGCGGCGACTCACGGCCGAAATGAGGGTTGCGTCTCTCCGAGGCCATAGCGAGGTGCGGTGGCCAACGGGTCAGCCACAACAGATCAACCACGACGGGTCAATGACGGCGGGTCACAGCAGGAGGCCGAGCTCGTGGACCATCTGTGTCCGGGTCGAGTCGGTCGCGGAACGAGTCCGGGTCGCGGTCGGTTGCGGCGACTCATGGCCGCATCAGTGGGCGCTAGCGGGTGGCTCGAAGCGACGGGCGTAGCAGCAACTCAGCGGCTCACAGCGGTGGGTGGTCCGGTGCAAGGATCAGAGTGAAGGCAAGACCATGGCCACGCGACGGAGGCGGGTCAATGGAGCGGCGGCGGCTCGGAACGAGGCCACGACAATCCGACTCCAACTCCGTCGACGTCCCTGTCCTGGGCGTAGTTGTTTGGACTCCCACGTCCGTGTGTGGATTTTGTGAAGGCTTGTCTTCATCCGTGGCGAAGGCAGCTCGGATCTTAAGTGGAGACGACCTGCCATGATGGCAGTTTTGAGACGGTGGCTCTCGGAGGAACGAAGTTGAGACGGCTCGTGTTGAGGATATAACCCTTAGAGTCACCCGCCAGGAGGGGCCGGGTTACTCATAATGGTCATCACGCGAAGCCCAGTACCGAGCTTGAAGACGGCGGGTCAATGATGGGCCTAAGACCCGGAGATGGCTTAAGGCTCGTAGTGATAAACCGCCGTATGGCAAGACTTGTAGTGTAAGGCAAGAATAGTTGAGAGTCCGAGCCGGACACTCTTATGAGCCGGCCGGGACTTTGAGAGCCGCTGGGCATCAACCTCTCTATATAAAGGGGTGACCCGGCGGCGGTTTAGGGACAAGTAAGATCTCATCGAGAGCCAGGCACAGCAATTAAGCTCCCTGGTCATCGAAACCATAAGCAATACCACCTTAACTCGACGTAGGCTTTTACCTTCACCGTAAGGGGCCGAACCAGTATAACCCCCGTGTTCCTTGTCCCGTTTAACCCCTTTAAGCTTCCTAGTTGCGATGGCTCCACGACTAAGTCCTAGCACGAGGACATCTGCCGTGACAATTCCACGACAGTTGGCGCCCACCGTGGGGCCAGCGCACGGTGGATTTGAGTTCTTGAAGGGCAGCTTCGAAGGGCTCAAGGGATACGCTGTGGGTCGGATGACCAAGAGTCATCGCGGCAAGCTCTACATCGACGATGCAACCTGGGGCCCCGACGCCGGCTCAGTCGAGTACGGGTACCGGATCCCCTTTGGTGGAATCCACGTCTTCATTGGCAAAATCGGTGAGCCGGGCCCTGAGCCGGAGCTCTGCACCGACCTCATCGAGACGGCTCAGCGTGCACGGCCCGCCCGGGCTCTACCTGCCTTGAAGCATGCTTTCGTGGGGTGTGTCCATGGAGGACTCTCTGAAGGATCTAGATCTGGTGATGAGGCGACCGCCGGCTCTGACGGCGAGTCGGCTACGGATGAGTCAAACTCGTTATACCAACTTCAGGATGGCAGGCTCGGGGGCTGTTCCGACGGCGACAGTATTCCGGACCCTTTTGAGCCGCCGAGCCGGGTTGGAATCTTCATGGCCGGTGCACAGCCTGTTCAAAACCCTGCCGCTAGGTCAGGAAACCCGGTGCCCTCGCCGGCTCAGGTGCTGATGGATCTCATGGACAAGATGACGGCCCTGTTGACCGCTACGGTTGACCCGGCGGATCAAGCTCAGCATGACGCGGAGGTGGCACAGTTAAAGTTAGATCTAGTAAAAGCCAAGGAGGATCTGGCAGCGGAAGGGATCAGGATGGCTGCAGAGAGGGCAGCTCTCGACGCCCAGACTCAGCTGATTAAGGCACAATCTTTCCGTCTCACGATGGATCAAAACGCGTCCAATGAGGTCATGAGAAGGAGGCACCACAAGACCCAATCTCGACTCCCTCCGGTTTACGATCCTCGGAACCTCTTCAACACGCCTGGTGCAGGGCCTAGCAACCCGCCAGAGATCATAGCACCCGGGACTGGAACACCAATTCAACCCCAAGTGATGGGGCCTCCCCGGGTGAACCCTGCCCCGCCTCAGTATGTGCCAATACCACCGGGTCATTATGCCAACCCGCTGGAAAACATGGTCGCCGCGGCGGCACGACTGGCGGCTCTCCCAATTGATGGCGACTCTCCAACTGCGGTCGAAACCCGCCGGGTCAGGGAGCTCCTTCAGACAGCTCTGGCGCAGCAAGAGGTGTACTCTTACAGCCAGGACAGGATCCATTCAACCCCTCGTCCAGGCCGGAGCCCGAGTTATAGCAGACACATGGTTTCAGCGACCAGCTCAAGTAATGTCCGACGCCATGACTGGCCACCTGGCCATGGCCCGGCCCATAACGGAGCCTTTCACGCAACAGACCAAGACAGAGCACGGCAAGAGGTGGAGCAGGTGCCTCAGTTGACGGTTTACCAGACACCCCCGGCTTATCCAACGGCTTCCGTCGACGTGGGTATCCCTACGAGGACCGGAGGTGTCCCTTGTTTAGTGCCGGCTCTCCGCAATGAATGTCTACCCAAGGACTTCAAAGGGCCTAGGAAGGTGCCTAATTACACGGCTGATTTACAACCCGGAGCCTGGATCGAGAGTTATGAGATGGCCATGGAATTGCTGGAGGTCAGCGAAGCGGCGATGGCCAAGTACTTCACCATGATGTTAGATGGGACTACCCGCACTTGGTTGAAAGGGCTGCCACCGAATTCCATCGGGTCTTGGGCTGAGCTGAAAGCCCGGTTCATCCAAAACTTCAAAGATACCTGTAGGCAGTCTATGTCAATTGTGGATTTGACTAACTGTAAACAGCAGGAGGGTGAGTCCACGACACATTGGGTTCGCCAGGTCAAAGAGATAATACATTCATCTGATAAGATGGACGCCGGCTCTGCAGTCTTAATGTTGGAACAGAATTGTCGTTTCATGCCCCTGAAGATGAAACTCGGGCGGCTCAAGCGTGATTGTAATGATATGGGTACACTGATGGCGGCTCTCGTCAAGTATGCCGACTCTGATAGTACCAAGGACCCTGCGTCGGATGATGAAAGGACAGGGAAGGGAAAGAAGAACGGCAATGGCAAGGGTCCTCAGAATAACCCGGCGAACCAAGGAGGTGGCAAGCGTAAGGCCGACGGCAGCCTAGAGTTTGTGGCCAACGCCAGCTCACAGGGTAATAACCAGCGACGCAAGGGGAGGCCACCTCCCCGAGCCAGCGGGTCAGGCCCGACGCTGGAGCAGCTGTTGAATGAGCCTTGTCCAAGGCATGGCTCTAGGGAGAAGCCAGCTACTCATCTATGGAAGGATTGCGCAATCATGAAGGCCTTTAAGAATTCCAATGCCTTTAATGGCAACAATGGCCCGGGCGGCGGCTCAGGCGCTGGCGGTTTTCATGGCCCGGGTGGCGGCTCAAATCCTAATCCTCAGAACGGTCAAGGGGGCTTTAATCAACATTCTGGCGAGGGTCATCAACAGCAGCAGGGGGGTTATCAGACCAATCCAAAGCAGCTAAACGGTGGACAGTATCACGTATTTACCACCAGTCTGTGTAAGCGAGATCAGAAGCTTCGTAAGAGGGCTGTGAACGCTGTTGAGCCGGCGGTTCCACGCTATTTAAGATGGTCTGAGCAGCCTATTGTGTGGAGTAGGGAGGATCACCCTCCCCGGGTTGATAATCCGGGTCACTTGGCCCTGGTGGTGGCTCCTCAGGTGGGAGGATATAAGTTCACTAAGGTGCTCATGGATGGAGGCAGCAGCATCAACATCCTCTATTATGAGACTTTCCGCCGTATGGGGCTGATTGATAAGAACCTCAGCCAGTCCAATACTGTTTTCCATGGCGTGGTGCCTGGTAAGTCGGCTTATCCAGTTGGTAAGATCGAATTGGAAGTGGCCTTTGGAGACGAGTACAACTACAGGGTAGAAAAATTGACCTTTGAGGTGGTCAAGATAAGAAGTCCGTATCATGCCATATTTGGGCGGCCGGCTTACGCCAAGTTCATGGCACGGCCGTGTTACGTGTATTTGCAGCTCAAGATGCCGGGTCACAATGGGACCATTACGGTTCATGGCAGCCGGAAGGTGGCCTTGGAGTGTGAGG
The DNA here is from genome assembly GCF_002575655.3 of Aegilops tauschii subsp. strangulata. Lineage (NCBI taxonomy): Eukaryota > Viridiplantae > Streptophyta > Magnoliopsida > Poales > Poaceae > Aegilops > Aegilops tauschii. Next base: position 410,586,977 of record NC_053037.3, on the reverse strand, counting down.
AAGGCGATGCGGCTTATGCAGAATCTGTTTGTGCAACAGAGGAGTTGAAGTTTTACAAGGACAATGTTGACCCAACAGATATGACCTCTCTGAAAAAGCCGACTACGGAGCATGAGCCGGCAATGAAATTTAAATCGGCTGATGAGACTAAACTTGTTGATTTCGTTCCAGGTGATTCATCTCAGCAGTTTAGCATCAGTGCCAATCTGGATCCAAAATAGGAAAGCGCGCTCATCGAGTTCATCCGTGAGAATAGGGACATTTTTGCATGGAAACCTTCTGACATGTCAGGTGTACCTAGAGAACTCGCTGAGCACACACTCAATGTTGATCCGAAATTCAAGCCGGTCAGGCAATTCCTTCGGCGGTTTAATGAGGAAAGGCGGAAAGCCATTGGAGAAGAGGTGGCCCGGCTCTTGGCGGCCGGTTTTATTGTTGAAGTCTTTCACCCAGAGTGGTTAGCTAACCCGGTGCTCGTGCTCAAGAAGAATGGCACCTGGCGGATGTGTGTGGACTACACGGACTTAAACAAGGCATGTCCGGCTGATCCTTTCGCTCTCCCTCGTATTGATCAAATCATTGATGCCACGGCGGGTTGTGAGCGTTTAAGTTTCTTGGATGCATATTCTGGATACCATCAGATCAAAATGGCAATTAAGGACCAAGAGAAGACGGCGTTCATCACTCCCTTTGGAGCCTTCTGTTATGTGTCTATGCCTTTTGGACTCAAGAGTGCACAGGCGACTTATCAGCGTTGCGTGCAGAACTGTCTTCATAACCAGATTGGGCGCAATATTCATGCCTATGTGGATGATATTGTGGTTAAGTCCAGGGAGAAGGAAACCTTGATAGATGATCTGAGGGAAACCTTTGATAATCTCCGGGTCTACAAGATGATGCTTAACCCGGCCAAGTGTGTTTTTGGTGTTCCTGCAGGCAAGCTCTTGGGTTTCCTGGTTTCTAACAGAGGCATTGAAGCTAACCCGGAAAAAATCAAGGAAATCACCTCTCTGGCTAAGCCGGCGTGCATAAACGACGTCCATCGCCTGGCAGGTCGTATCGCTGCTTTAAGCCGGTTTATAAGCCGTTTGGGTGAGAAGGCCATGCCGCTGTACCAGTTGATGAAGAAAACTGATGACTTTATCTGGAATAATGTTGCTAATGCTGCGTTTGAGGATTTGAAGAGACAGTTGGCCGAGCCCCCAGTCCTCGCTGCTCCGGTTGACAAGGAGCCTTTATTACTGTATGTAGCTGCTAACACACGGGCCATCAGTGTGGCTGTGGTGGTGGAGTGCAAGGAAGAGGGTAAGGAGCATCCGGTTCAGCGGCCGGTTTATTACGTCAGCGAAGTGCTCATCGAGTCCAAACAGCGGTATCCACATTGGCAGAAGCTTGTTTATGGTGTGTTCATGGCAAGCCGGAAGCTTAAGCATTATTTCCAGGGTCACCCTATCACTGTGGTTAGTTCTGCTCCCCTTGGAGATATCATCCAAAACAGAGAAGCCACAGGAAGAGTGGCTAAATGGGCTATAGAGCTCGGGCCTCATGATCTGAAATATGTACCACACACTGCTGTTAAATCTCAAGCTTTGGTGGATTTCATCAACGATTGGACAGAGCTACAAGTGCCCGAGGAAATGCCGGATAATACATATTGGACTATTCACTTCGATGGGTCCAGGCAATTGGAGGGCTCGGGGGCTGGAGTTGTATTGGCTTCCCCTAAAGGTGACAAGTTTCATTATGTGCTACGGTTGATGTTTCCTTGCACTAACAATGCGGCTGAGTACGAGGCCTTGCTCCATGTCTTCGGATGGCTAAGGAGATGAGCTTGAGCCGGGTAAGGTGCTTCGGCGACTCAGACTTAGTGGCTCAACAAGTATCAGGTAAGTGGGATTCCAAGGACCCTCTCATGGCGGCTTATCACCGTGAAGTTGATGCCATTGCTGGACACTTTCAGGGTTACCAAGTAGAGCACATCGATCGCAGGAAGAACGAGGCGGCTGATGCATTAAGCCGGCTGGGCTCTCAGCGAAAACCGGTGCCGCCTAATACTTTCCTGGACATCTTGCATAACCCTTCTGTTAAGGTACCTACAGAGGAAGATTTGGCTGTCCCTGACCCGGAGGCACAGTTGGTGGCGGCTCTCCACATCACCCCGGACTGGACGGTGCCATACTTGGCTTACATGACCCGGGGAGATTTGCCTGAGGATGAAACTTTGGCCAGACAAATAACCCGGCGGTCTAAGTCAATGGTTGTTATCAATGGTGAGCTGCATCGCCGCAGTGTTACGGGAGCGTTCCAGCGTTGTGTCTCCCCTGAGGAAGGTCAAGAAATCTTGCGTGAGATTCACGAAGGGGATTGTGGCCATCATGCCGGCTCAAAATCCCTTGTGGCCAAGGCTTTTCGTCATGGTTTTTATTGGCTGATGGCTCATGCTGATGCGGAGGACTTGGTCAGTAAATGTGATGGTTGCCAGAGGTTCTCGTGACGGGCTCATGTGCCGGCTCAGGAGCTGAGGATGATACCAATCACTTGGCCATTTGCGGTCTGGGGGCTTGATATGGTTGGGCCTTTTAAAAGGTCCAAGGATAAGAAGACTCACCTCTTGGTGGCAGTTGACAAATTCACAAAGTGGGTTGAAGCAGAGCCAGTTAGCAAGTGTGACGCAGCCACGGCGGTTCAGTTCATGAAAAGGGTAATATTTCGCTTTGGCTTTCCACACAGCATTATAACTGATAATGGTACCAATCTGTCTAAAGGCGCCATGGAGGAGTTTTGTCAACAAGAGCATATTCGACTTGATGTTTCATCAGTGGCTCATCCTCAATCCAATGGTCAAGCTGAGAGAGCTAATCAGGAGATCTTGAAGGGCATTAAGCCCCGGCTTTTGGTCCTTTTACAACGGACGCCGGGTTGTTGGGTGGAGGAGCTACCCTCCGTGTTATGGAGCATCAATACTACTCCTAACAGGTCTACGGGTTACACGCCTTTCTTCATGGTTTATGGAGCGGAAGCAGTCCTCCCCAGTGACATCCGTCATGACTCGCCTCGAGTGGCGGCTTATGTTGAGGCGGATAATGAACAGGCGCGCCAAGATGCTCTTGACTTGTTGGACGAGCAGCGTGACGTGGCAGCAGCTCGCTCAACAATTTACCAACAAGACCTGCACCGTTATCACAGTCGCCGGGTTAAGTCCCGGGTCTTCCAGGAAGGTGATCTGGTGCTCCGGCTCATCCAAGATCAAACAGATGCACACAAGCTATCCCCGCCTTGGGAAGGACCCTTTGTGGTCAGCAAGAACTTGCACAACGGGTCGTACTACCTTATTGACGTTCGGGAGCATAAAGATTCACGCAAGTCGGAAGAGGAGACCCGTCGGCCGTGGAACATAGCTCAGCTTCGGCCTTATTACACTTGAGCCGCCGGCTCTCATAAATGTACATATTTCTATAGCCATGTATATATTATGTTAAATAATAAAGCAGGACCTCTGTCCTTTTCTCCTCCAAAGGTAAAAGTGTTGTTTCCATTACACCATCACATGATCACTTGGAGGTGGATCCGGCTTATGATCGTATTCGAATCTAGCCGTACGCAATATAATCACTTGGGGGCTTCCTGTTTAAACATAGGTCGTATTCGAACCAAAGAGAACATAGCCGTCGATACCCATTTGATTGGCAAAGTGCCGAGCTCATTGGGGAGTTTTCTTTGATCATATTTGAATCATAGCTCAACCCCCTTTGGGAACCGACGTGGATCGTATTCGAATCAGCGTCGTTAAACAATTCTTAAGGTAATTTGGGGGCTTCCTGTTCAAACATGGGTCGTATTCGAACCAAAGAGAACATAGCTGTCGGTACCCTCTTGATCGGCATCGCCAAAGCCACTGGGGGCTATATGATCGCATTCGAATCTTAGCTTAACCCCTTTGGATGGTTCTCTGGTCGTATTCGAACCGGAAGCCCCTAAGTTTTGATCTTCTGACTTACAACAAGTTCTTTTGATCACATCAGCAGTGTGCAAGGGCGGTTTTTTGGTTCTGCCGGTTTAACTTTGGTAACACGCAATAAGCCTTATCGATACTGGTGAACCGGCGTTGAGATTTTAACCATACTATTCGGGTTACATGAACCGGAAGTATGCTTGAAGGTTTGTCAGTATGCTGTTATGGTTACATTAAAGATATAATTGAGGACCAGTCTTTGGTGACTTTGTTCATATTCCGGGTTATATATATATATATATGGTTTATGATTCTCAGTGCGGTAAGCCGCCCAGAGACTTGTGACTTGTTTTCTATGCAGGATGGTTCAATACAGCTATTCGAACTTAAGGAAAATAACTGATCAATTATAACCCGGAGGAATAAGAAGAAGCAGTTTCAATGGAGCTAAGCATTCAACACGTACTCTATGGCACGACAAAATTAAGTATTTGTCCTACTCTATTACAAGACTCCCCGAGTCCAAAAGATGAGGCATTGTTTTAAGATGTAGTCATGAGCCGCCTACAAGTCAAGATGCTTGTTGAGTTGAAGCTTCCGGCTCATCCCTCTCCGCTCCTCCGGCTGTTCCCATGACCTGGAAGGTTGACGATTTCCAGTCAATGCCGCTCAAAGCTTCAAATTGAGCCTCCTCATCAATTAACCCGGCCGGGTCAATTTCTGGGGCAAAGGTGTGCTTACGAGTCGGCGGGACCAAGCTGATGGCTTCATAACGCGGAGTGGGGATCCTCTGATTCTCTGCGTCATAGCCCAGCTGGTACTTGGTAAGGTCGGTGTCATTCCCAATCAGGGTGGCCACCGGGCGCACGATCTTCACACAGGCAGCAAAGTCTTTTTGGTCGAAGGGGGTGCCGTCTTCCTTCAGGCTGGGGTATCCAAGTGCAATGTCAGCCGGGTCTAGCTCTGGAAGAAAAGCCTTGGCCCGGCTCAGAGCAGCTATGGCTCCGGCTCTTGCAGAAGCCCATCGCAGCTCTTGGAAACGCTGAGGAAGAATGGCAAGCCGTCGAAGTACGTCTGCCAGGTGAGTCGGAACCTCATTGGATAGGGCCACAACGGCCAAGGCGCGCTGTGACCCGGTGTAGAGTTGCTCCACCAAGGTGTACACGGCCTTCAGTTTGGTCAGCACGTTCTGATTGAGGTTGGCGTTTCTGGGATCTGTTTAACAAAGTAAGATAAGCCGCTAGCAATGATGGGAGTTATGAGACATAAAGACTGTAAACTTGTTCAAAGCTTGCAGAATGACTTACCGAAGATTGCGGCGACCATCTGTGACACATGGCGCTTTAAGCCGGAGAGTTCGGCGGTTCTCTCCGTCAGAGCCTTCTCCGCCTGTTCGGCCCGGCTTACCAGAGCAGCCTTCTCTTCGGCCCCTTCCTTTCAGCTTCAAACTTCTTCTTCAGTTTTTCTTGAGCAGCAACACTGGATTCAAATTTAGCGTTGGCCTTTCGGGTCTCAGTTTCCTGAGTCTTCAGGCGGTTCTTCAGCTCAGAGATATCAGCCTCAAATTTCTTGCAAGCAGCCTGTACAATTTCCGGGTTATAGTATGAATAATTATTATGCAATTTTAAAGTCCCAAGCACTTTCCAAGCAAAGACACTTGGCACTTGGGGGCTAATGCATGTCGAAAGTTTCTATCTACAAAATTACCGGTTCATGAAAGTAAGCCGGAAGTTAAGTCTACAACATATTCTATCATAAGTAGTAGACTTGGGGGCTAGAGTATGGTAAAGATGACTATGCAGTAAGCAATAGAGTGGTACCTCAGACTTCTGCTGTATCTGCTTCACCATGTCAATCTCCAAGTCCCGGCTGCTGTGCACCTGATTGACATAGCCGGAGATGATATCTCCAATGCTCAGGTTAGCATAGTTGGTGATGTCCAGCTTGGCCCTGCGGCGCTCTAGCAAGTCTTCCTTGGCAGAGCACTTAGCCAACGCAGTGGGTCTCCCCGGCTCGACAAACTCCGTCCGGGTGATTACCACGTCCGGGTCATCGGCCGGCTGAGCCGGGCTGGAGATGTCCGGGTTGGTAGAAGTCTCTATGGCTGGCTCGTCGGTTGGAGCGGTGGCTTCAGGAGCAGAGGCAGCTGGCGGCTCTTGAGCTGAAACTTCCGGCTCAGTCAAGACCGGCTCTTCGACCGGTTTATTCTTCTTCGCCCTCTTGCCGAGCTTTGCCTGGGCACTGAAAGGACAAAAGGTTAGTACAAAAGTATGAGTAAAGATAAGCACAACAAGAGATGATCATCATTACCCGGGTACGGTCTTGAAGGCCGGCAGGTTCGATTGCATAGAGTCACCAGAGGAAGGTGAAGTTTCCTGATAATTTGAATCAGAAGAATTGAGCGGTTGACGTATAACGCCCGCCAAAGGATGAAAAGGATATAAGTTGGAGATAACCTCGGTCCGGCGCTTCCTTGACGCTTCAGGTAAGCCGGAGGAGAGGTCTGCATCCTTGTTGGTCCGGGTGTGCCGCCGGCTTTCATGGATCTGTTGCTTCAAAAGAAATTGAGGATCTTGATAAGCTAAAGGATGTGAAAATCTTACTTTCCGGGTTACTCTTCGGACTTTCAGCCTTGGCAAGGGCTCCGAGTCAGAGGAAAGTGTCATTACCTCTTCAGTCATCGGGTTACTTGCTCCGGTGTCATCCTGCTGATGATCAGTATCAGTAAGGTGGATAGGAATAAACAAGAAACAAAACAAGAGCTTACAGATTCAGGGGTTACCTCTGACTCGGAGCTGTCACTTAGTTGAAGCAGCTCTGAGGCAGTAGGCCTGCTTCCCTTCTTGCGGGGAGCGGTTCTCCTGGCGGCTTTCTTAGCCTTCCTGGCCTTTTTGGCCGCCTCATGGTCATACTTGACCTTCCAGAACTTGTCATTAGCCTGAAACATACAACAAAGATTTCTTAAAGTTCAGATGGAAACTATTCAAAGGAAAACCAAGGTGTTCAGGTCAGTGGCTTACCGCCGGAGCCGGGTTAGCTTGGCAGAAGGGGTTCAAGCCGGTCCTCCCACAGTCGCCTAAGCTCTCATTCAGGAGAGACTTGGTCATGTCGTCCACAACGTCCTCAGGAAGATCGTTGGGGCTGTGCCGCAGAGGGTCATCCTTCCGGCCCGTGTAAGCACACATTAAGCCGGGGCGGCGGCTCAAAGGGATCACCCGCCAGGAGATCCAAACCCGGACCAGATCAATGCCGTTGAGACCGTTTCCCAGGAGAGCCTTGATCTTATTGATGGTGGGGATCAGAGGTTGACGCTCCGCCTGAGATAGTTTGTCTGGCAGAGGGTGATTTGGCTCCAGACGCAGGGCACGAAAGCCGGGCAGAGGGCTCTCGTTAGCCGGAGAAGTGTCCTGGCAGTAGAACCACGTCTGGTTCCAGTCCTTTGGATGGCTTGGCAGTTCAGCGTAAGGAAAAAGGCAATCTCTCCGTCGTTGAATGGAGATTCCACCAAGTTCCAAGCTCGGCCCATTGGCGCACTCGTTCTGGCGGTTCATATAGAACAGCTCCCTAAAAAGCAGTAGGCTGGGCTCTTCTCCAAGATAGACTTCGCAGAATACTTGGGAGTTGCATATATTTGACACGGAATTGGGTCCTATGTCTTGCGGCCGCAGATCAAAGAAATTCAGCACATCTCTAAAGAATTTTGAGCCGGGCGGTGCGAAGCCCCGGCTCATGTGACCAGCAAATATCACCACCTCACCATCCCTTGGTCGCGGTCTCTCCTCCGACGGGTCAGGGGCACGATAAGACATGATTTCCTTCTTGGGCAAGTAACCCGTCTTTACGAAATCAGCTAGGGTGTCGTCGGTGACATTGGATCTCATCCAGTTGCACGTGATGGGTGCCTTGGGAGCTTTGGGAGGCATTGTGAAAGATGAGGCCTATGACAAAAGGAAAATGTCCGGTTCAATTATAAGCCGGCAGACGTCTATAGTTTAATACTCAATGGCGGCTTATGAGAGGGGCCTAATGACATATGGTTAAGTGCATCGGGTTATCTAAGCCGCTGTAGGTATTGTGAGTAATTCAAATTGTCTACAACTTTATCATAAATGAGCCGGAAATTTTACAGCGCGTGGCTTCTTTTAAGCCGGAAATGTGAGCCGCCATAGCTCAGCAGATGCAATTTTTGACTAAGTGTGGTGAAAACAAGTTTCACAGATCGCAGTAATTATTTTGGATCAAACGGTTGGCTAAAGAGAAAAAATTTCTAGACCTAGAACTAACGCAGAAGAAGTCCATGGATTCAGAATGGGATCTTATTTCAAACAAAGGAGGTCTACTAGTGTCAAAATGGAGGTGCAACAACTACCGCAGGAGCTCTGTGCTACTCTTGCATCGAAACATGACCATAGTGGCAGAACTACAGGGAACTCGTGAAGAACAACGAAGAACAGCGAAGAACAGTGGAACCCTAATGCGGATCTACGGTGGAGAGGTGCAGGGACTTACAGGTGCGGAGTTACGGCGGGGGTTCGTCGCGTTTCTCTGGTCACGTCAGGTTGATGCAGCGGCCTGAGTTGGTGAAGATGAGGAAACCCGCGGCGGCGGAGCTCGGGCGGCAGCACAGTGGCGAGAGGAGGAAGAAGATGGAGGCGACGAGTGACTTTTGGCTTATGGGCCGGGCTATTTATAAGGTGAAGCTCATAAGTGGGCGCGAGAAACGAGGAGGTCACGGCGTGATTATCTCGCCCCAGAGGCCCTCGATTTTCGGGATGACCATTAAAGATAAGATCCGTTGGGATTTAATGGAATAAAGAAATGAACTTAATGGAAGATGACGTCATGGCGGGTTATTAGGAATCCAGAAGATGACGTCACGGCGGGTTAAAACCTTCGCACAGATGTAAGCCGGAAAATTTTCTTTCAAGGGGATTGAAGATTGACATGAACCGGTTCAAATCAATCTGGGGCCTAATGTTGAGGATATAACCCTTAGAGTCACCCGCCAGGAGGGGCCGGGTTACTCATAATGGTCATCACGCGAAGCCCAGTACCGAGCTTGAAGACGGCGGGTCAATGATGGGCCTAAGACCCGGAGATGGCTTAAGGCCCGTAGTGATAAACCGCCGTATGGCAAGACTTGTAGTGTAAGGCAAGAATAGTTGAGAGTCCGAGCCGGACACTCTTATGAGCCGGCCGGGACTTTGAGAGCCGCTGGGCGTCAACCTCTCTATATAAAGGGGCGACCCGACGGCGGTTTAGGGACAAGTAAGATCTCATCGAGAGCCAGGCACATCAATTAAGCTCCCTGGTCATCGAAACCATAAGCAATACCACCTTAACTCGACGTAGGCTTTTACCTTCACCGTCAGGGGCCGAACCAGTATAACCCCCGTGTTCCTTGTCCCGTTTAACCCCTTTAAGCTTCCTAGTTGCGATGGCTCCACGACTAAGTCCTAGCACGAGGACATCTGCCGTGACAATTCCACGACAGCTCGGCTGCCGTGGCGGTTGCCGTGGCTCAAGGCCATAGCGATAGGCGGAGGAGTCGAGACTGTGGTCAGCTTGCGGTGACTCACAAGTGGAGCAGGCGGCTCTCGGTAACGGCGGCCTCGAGGCAGTGACTTTCGGCAGCGGCGGCTCGACGGAGAGAAGCTGCGGCCGTGGTGAAAAGGGCCTTGGAGGCAATTTAAATGCGTCCGGCTTAGCACAGGCGGCTCGACGCGGAAGTGAAAACAGCTGAGGCGAGTCAACGTGCGGCAACAGAGGCGTCCGGGTTGTAGCGGGCGACTCATCGCCCGTCGGCGGAGCTATGCGCTGGCGACTCAGGTACGGCGCTCGCGGGGTCCGGGAGGGACCGAGTCTTTTTCCAGGTCCGAGTTGTGTCTTGACTTGTAGCAATTTAACGTGGGAGACTTGTAGTACTCCCTTCTCCAGATCGTAGCTGACTTGAATAATCCATCTCCGAATCTTTTTCGAACGAGCAGGCATTCGTGAGACATCGGTTTGATCCAACGCATTCTTTTCAGATCTTTGTCTTGGTGACTCAAAGAGCTACTGAATAAATTGCATGACGGCGGCAGCGGATAGACCCTAACCCTAATTTTTCTCTGACTCAAATCTTACGTATTGTAAAATCTGGACTGATGATGCTGATGCAAATCCTTCCGAGCTGAGTCTTTCTTCATCCGGAAAATTGCAAACTTCTCAATCCTTAGGAGAGATCCCTCCAACAACTCAACACCACTGTGTGCAAGCCCCACGGTGGGCGCCAACTGTCGTGGAATTGTCACGGCAGATGTCCTAGTGTGAGGACTTAGTCGTGAGGCCAACGCATCTATGTGGTAGCTTGAGAGGGGTTGAGCGGAATCGAGAGACGCAACACAAGACAAGGGTTTAGACAGCTTCGGGCCCCAGGAAACATCATCCGGTAACAACCCTACATGCTGTTTGTGGCTAGGTCTCATTATCATCACGAGGGAGTCGCCGTATCTCCGGCTCTCTTAGTTATATCTAGCCTTAACGATTATTTTCTTACTTGTCCCCCCTCTTGGGGTGCCCCGCCCCTCCTTATATAAGTTGAAGGGGCGGGTTACAGGTAGAGTCCAACTCGGATTAAGACTTAAACTATTCTGACTTCGTATCACGGGCTTCTCTCCATGGGCTTCTTAACGTCTTGGGCTTCTTAACGTCTTCGGACTTATTAACCCCAGGCGACTCTGTCTGCCGGGTTATAACTGTCTGCCGGCTTACCATCTGGCTTATCATCTGACTTAACATTTGACTTAACATCTGCCGACTTAACATCTGACTTAACATCCGCTGGCTTATAATCTGACTTATATTCTGGCTTATAATATGTTCGCCGGCTTAACATCCGACTTAACATCTGACTTAAACATCTGCCGACTTAACATCTGACTTAACATCTGTCGGCTTATAATCTGACTTAATATCTGTGAGGTCACCAATGAAACACCAAGTCCCAGCCGGGTCATATCTCCGGCCGGGTCATACCGTGGGGTATATCCCCGACAGGCTCCGTATCGTAAAACACAATGAAACTTTCTCTCTAGTTTTTTTCTCGGGAAGACGATACTTATGGACTTGGAGGTAGGACAAATGGAGCCACGAGGGCCCCACAAGGCAACAGGGCGCGCCCCTGCCTTTGTGGGCAGGTGGCACCCCCGGTGGATCTTTGCACCAGTATTTTTTATATATTCCATAAAAATCTCTGCCAAGTTTCGTTCAATTGCGAGAACTTTTATTTCTTTGGAGACATTCATTTCACCCCCGTGGGGGCATCATCTTTGGAGATATCCAAAGCTGGACGGACATATGGACGGCTTGGAGGTTGGGCGTCGGTAGGTGGTGGAGTGGCGCTTCACCCTACACATCGATGGCGACGGATCTCGGCGGCGTGGCGCAGTGGAGACTTGGTGTAACACCCCGGATGTAACTTTTGATTTTTGTAACTCCAACTCTTGCCATTTTCGGCTATGTGTTATGATTTTCCCTTCGTGGTCGGGTTTTGTTTTTTGTTTTGCATTTTGTTCATGTCATGCATCTCATATCATGTCTTCAAGTGCATCTCATTTGCATACGTGTTCGTCTCATGCGTCCGAGCATTTTCTCCGTTGTCCGTTTTGCAATCCGGCACTCCCACATGCACCGGCGCACCCCTCTTGTTTCTTTTCGTGAGCGGGTGTTAAACGTTCTCGGAATGGACCGAGGTTTGCCAAGTGGCCTTGGTATACCACCGGTAGACCACCTGTCAAGTTTCGTTCCATTTGGAGGTCGTTTGATACTCCAACGGTTAACCGGGTAACCACAAAGTCCTTTTGTGTGTTGCAGCAAAACCCCCCTCCAAACAGCCCAATAACCCACCGAAGTCACCTCCATGCTATCGGTCGTTCGATCACGATCGTGTGGGCGAAAACCGCACTTCATTTGGAGTCTCCTAGCTCCCTCTACCTATATAAACACCCCTCCCCCGAAATTTCGGATCAATTCCACCCTAACCCTAGCCTTCGTCCTCCCTGCGCCGCCGAACATGTCCGGTCCATGCCGGACAAAAATCCCGCCACCGCCCTCGCCCAACCGGGAGCCGCCACGTGGCAGCGCCGCCGCCCGCAGGCCCGCGAGGCCCACGGCTGGCCCCCGAGCCCGTGCGCCTCCCCCGCCGCCCGTCTCCAGCGCCGCCCGCGCCCGGTCGCCGCCTCCCGCGCCCGCACCTCCACGCCGGCGCCGCCATCCGCCGCCGCCCGCCGCTCCGGTCGCCGCCTCTCCTCCCCGTCGCCGAGGACGTCGCCGGCCCCCGCGGCCCCGTGCTCCTCCTCCCCGACCCCGTGCTCCGCCGCCTTCCCCGAGCCCCGCGCCGGTCGCCGTCGTCTCCCTCTTCCCCTCCTTCTCCGGCGAGCCTCAAGCCGGCCAGATCTCGATCTGGAACGAGAGGTTGACTTCTTCTCCTCCCCTTGATTTCTCTAAGTCCCGAAATGTATTGCATTATGTTGCCATGTTCTCTGCATCATAACTCCGTGCACATAGCTCCATTTCGTGCGTGTCATATATCGAAATGTTCGCCTCGAGATGATCTTCATTTAGTTCCATTGTGTCATGCTCGTTTGAGTCCATCTTGATGCCCAAATCTCTGGTGCAAGAGTGCTATATGATGTTTACTGCTGTTACCTATCAGAACTTGGTGATTTGTTATTTTTGTTGCATTTGATGTGTGCATCTTATGGGCATGAGCTCTAAAGGTGTTTTGATCTATGCCATGGCATCTTTACAGAGGTGTATGCCACGTATTTTTGTGATCTATGTGGTGACTAGCACAAGCATGCAAACTAGGCTTCGTGATGTTTCTGTTTTCAGGGACTTAGAATTTTGCTAAGTCTTTACCTGCTGATATTTTTATGCCATGTAAACTTGATGCTACAGTGAGATCCATGCTTATTTTGAGATACTTCACTAAGGATGTTTTGAACATATGGTTATGATCTATCCATCCATGCCCCTGTTTGCAATTATGGAGTGTCCTAGCATATCTTAATCTTGCTCTACTTTTGCTATAAAATGTTTCTGGCAGAATGTTAACATGATATTCAATTTTGCCAAGGTCGTTGTAGTTGATCCATACATGCTATGAATTTGATCTTGCCATGGATAGCTTCATAAACATGCCATATTGCTGTAGGTATGCTTGTTTTGTCATGCATTGCTTTGTGATGAGTGAATCAAGCTCACCAAGATGCCTTCATAATTCTGTTTACTGCCATGCTCTATTTTCTGCCAAGTCTGGAACCTGTTAACGAAACTTGCTATGTTTACATGAGTGCCATAATATCTTGTGATCCTTTTTGGCTCATGGTCAGTAAGGGACTTCTGTTCTATGAATTTAGTAGATTCATGCCATGCCTTGCTTTGCTATGTTAAGTTCCTGAAGCATGTGTTTTTCTTACTCTGAACATTGCTACCTGATGCTGTTTCTGCCATGTCCAGTATTTTTACCAAGTCTGTGAACCTGATATCTTTTGCACTTTTGCCATGCTTGTTTGAACCTGTTATGGTATGATCTAGCCATAGCTCAGTGTTCACCTTTTGTCAAGAATCTCCTGTAGATTACTGTCATATGCTTATTGCTATGTTGGAGTGCTGTAGCATAGTTACTTGATGTATTCTAAGTGCTATCATGCTGTTAATCGCAGAATCGTGTCATTTTTGTTTTGCTTGCCATTTGCAAACCGTGCGTCCGTTTCCGGTGATCTTTATATCAATTTCAACCGAAATCATCTCATCTTTCCAGTGGCATACTTGGTTTGCCAAGTTACTGCCTTTTTCATCATTTTTATTCCGGAGCACGCATACGCATCGCATATCATATCTCGCATGTCATGCATGTTTTGCATCATGTTGCTTGTGCATTTCCCGTGATTGATTGTGGTTCCATTGCTTGTGTTCTTGTTGTGGGTAGATCCGGGAGACGAGTTCGTGTACGAGGAACCTGTTGAGTACGCTTACGAGGATCAACCTTTCGACAACTCTGAGAACCTTGCAGGCAAGATGACCATACCCTCGAAATCACTTCTATCTTTGCTTTGCTAGTTCTTCGTTCTATTGCCATGCTGCGCTACCTACCACTTGCTATATCATGCCTCCCATATTGCCATGTCAAGCCTCTAACCATCCTTTCCTAGCAAACCGTTGTTTGGCTAAGTTACCGCTTTTGCTCAGCCCTTCTTATAGCGTTGCTAGTTGTAGGTGAAGTTGAAGTTGGTTCCATGTTGGAACATGGATATTTTGGAATATCACAATATCTCTTATTTATTTAATGCATCTATATATTTGGTAAAGGGTAGAAGGCTCGGCCTTATGCCTGGTGTTTTGTTCCGCTCTTGCCGCCCTAGTTTCCGTCATACCGGTATTATGTTCCTTGAGTTTGCGTTCCTTATGCGGTTGGGTGATTTATGGGACCCCCTTGACAGTTCGCCTTGAGTAAAACTCCTCCAGCAAGGCCCAACCTTGGTTTTACCATTTTCCACCTAAGCCTTTTCCCTTGGGTTTTCGCGAGCCCGAGGGTCATCTTTATTTAACCCCCCCGGGCCAGTGCTCCTTCGAGTGTTGGTCCGAACCGAGCAGCCTGCGGGGCCACCTCAGGGAAACTCGAGGCCTGATTTTACTCGTAGCTTGACTTATCCGGTGTGCCCTGAGAACGAGATATGTGCAGCTCCTATCGGGATTTGTCGGCGCATCGGGCGGCTTTGCTGGTCTTGTTTTACCATTGTCGAAATGTCTTGTAAACCGGGATTCCGAGACTGATCGGGTCTTCCCGGGAGAAGGTTTATCCTTCGTTGACCGTGAGAGCTTATGATGGGCTAAGTTGGGACACCCCTGCAGGGTATTATCTTTCGAAAGCCGTGCCCGCGGTTATGAGGCAGATGGGAATTTGTTAATGTCCGGTTGTAGAGAACTTGTCACTTGACTTAACTAAAATACATCAACCGTGTGTGTAGCCGTGACGGTCTCTTCTCGGCGGAGTCCGGGAAGTGAACACGGTTTGAGTTATGGATGAACGTAAGTAGTTTCAGGATCACTTCTTGATCATTTCTAGCTTCGCGACCGTTGCGTTGCTTCTCTTCTCGCTCTCATTTGCGTATGTTAGCCACCATATATGCTTAGTGCCTGCTGCAGCTCCACCTCATTACACCACCCCTTTCCTATAAGCTTAAATAGTCTTGATCTCGCGGGTGTGAGATTGCTGAGTCCTCGTGACTCACAGATTCTGCCAAAACAGTTGCAGGTGCCGACGATGCCAGTGCAGGTGACGCAACTGAGCTCAAGTGGGAGTTCGACGAGGAACGTGGTCGTTACTATGTTTCTTTTCCTGATGATCAGTAGTGGAGCCCAGTTGGGACGATCGGGGATCTAGCATTTGGGGTTATCTTATTTTCATTTGGATTTCACCGTAGTCGGTCTATGTGTGGATTTTGGATGATGTATGAATTAATTTATGTATTGTGTGAAGTGGCGATTGTAAGCCAACTCTCGTTATCCCATTCTTGTTCATTACATGGGATTGTGTGAAGATGACCCTTCTTGCGACAATACCTACAATGCGGTTGTGCCTCTAAGTCGTGCCTCGACACGTGGGAGATATAGCCGCATCGTGGGCGTTACACTTGGCGTCCGATGGGTGGCTATGGACTCGTGCAGGAGGACGACACTGTCTGGCATCGTGGTGGCGTCGATGGCAGAGAGGCCTCGCAAGGTCAATGCGTCATTACCTGATCTGAGGATGGATTGATGGATGAAGGAGGTGACGACCCTTACAGCGTGCGCATGTGGTGCCCGCTGAAAGTGCGCCGGACCGGTGTGTAACCCGGTCCAGGTATTGTGGCTTGGATGGGGCATCCAACATTAGATGTTAGGTGTCGGTGCGATGTCTGTTTGGTATTAGGCTCGGACATTCGGCACCCTTTCATCACATGATATGAATAGCGACATGTGTTGCCAAGATGGTGGCTTCAGGCTTATTGATGTATTATCTTGTAAGAGCTTTATGAATAATTAATAAAATGGCTGCATGCATCGCCCAAATGCAGAGGCCGGAGATACATCCTCCTTTTCAAAAAATAAATAAATAAAAAATGTTTTAATATGGACTACATATGGACTGAAATGAGTAAAAACACAAACTAAAGCGTGTTTATATACATCTGACCACAGAAAAGTTAGAACATCTTATATTTGTGAATGAAGGGAGTACTTGATACTATCAAGAGATCCTATATGAACATCTTACGCCCTGGTGCTCGCCTCCCGGCCGCCCGCCACCCCTCGCCCTGGCCCCCGCTCTGAGATCCACCGCGTCCCTCCGGTGGAGGAGCCGGCCCCTGATGAGGAAGGTGGCACGTGGACTGTTGTCCGCAGCCGCCAGGTGCGCCGCTCTGACCGCCGCTCTTCGCCCCGCCCTCGGCGTCGTCGCCGCGACCATGAGGCATCTCCTCGGTGCATCGACGAGTGCCCGCGCTGCTTGGCTCGTCCATGGCACCCCAGGTCCGAGTGCCGCCGCTCTGCTGCAGGCGTTGCCGTTTCTTTGGCCATGTCGCTCGGTTCTGGACCACCCCGCTCCCCCACCGGTCGTCTGGCTCCCCGCCGCCAAAGCGCCTGTGCCCCCGTTCTCCCGGGTCCTCCGAGTGAGTGTTGCCAGACCGAACGGCCCCGCGTCCTCCGGGGCCGCGTCCGCGCCCTCCTCGCCCATGCTGTCGGCCGGGACCTCCCGGGCCTCCTCCTCCCGTGGTGCGCTGGTTCCCGCATCGGCGTCGCCATCCCTACCCCCCCCGTCGGGCTCCAGCTCCTCTGCAGCGGCCGCCTCCCCTCTCTCCGGACACCCTTCGCTCCGCCCGGCCGGCGCGGTTTGGTACCTTCCATGGTCTGCAGCGATGGAGACCGCCGAGGACGAGCTCTAGTCCCTAGCTCTTCTAGCTGAGCCCGCCGGTAACCGCAGGGGCATCTCCCCCGACGAGATTTTCGAGGCTCTCCGGGCGCGTTTTGACCTTCCGCAGGACGAGTTCTCCGTCCACCGCCACCACCCCGGAGACTTCCTCATCCGCTTCCGTTCCCGCGAGTCCCGAGCGCGCGTTGCAGCCACGAGCCTGCACTCCCCGCGCTTCCGGTTGCGCTTCACCCCCTGGAGTCCCATTGCCGCCGGCGAGCCTGTTGTCGGTGTCTAAACCGGCAGATCTCGGGTAGGGGGTCCCGAACTGTGCATCTAAGGTCGATGGTAACAGGAGACGGGGGACACAATGTTTACCTAGGTTCGGGCCCACTCTATGGAGGTAATACCCTACTTCCTTCTTGATTGATCTTGATGAATATGAGTATTACAAGAGTTGATCTACCACGAGATCGTAATGGCTAAAACCCTAGAAGTCTAGCCTGTATGACTATGGTAATGAGTATATCTATACGGACTAAGCCCTCCGGTTTATATAGACACCGGAGGGGACTAGGGTTGTACAAAGTCGGTTATAGAGAGAGGAATCTTCATGTTTGGTCGCCAAGCTTGCCTTCCACGCCAAGGAGAGTTCTATCCGGACACGGGAGACAGTCTTCGATCTTGTATCTTCACAGCCCATAAGTCCGGCCCATGTCCAACAGGCCGGACGCCCGAGGACCCCTTAGTCCAGGACTCCCTCAGTAGCCCCTGAACCAGGCTTCAATGACGAGGTATCCGGTGCGCAGATTGTCTTCGGCATTGCAAGGCGGGTTCCCCTTTTCGTCCAAGATAGTCTTCGGACGGACGTGTCCGGATCTGCAACACAAGTACCACACACACAACCGTAGAGAGTATAATATTTCATGAGTCCCATCCGCTGACAACTTTTCGCAAGATGACATCACACCTGCCCGGTCATTATTTCGAACTGTTTTCGTCTGCTGTTCCACGTTTCGAGATGCGGTTTCCATTGGCATGTCTTGTCAAAGCAGAGATCGTGTCCCCTTATTGCGCGATTCTCATCAATACGGACATGGGTAATCCAACCGTGCCGTTTACACAGCCTTGGGAATAGGTGAGTTTTGAGGCGAGTGGGGAGGCGTTCAATATTTACTGCCTTTATAAGGGGATAAGGATTCCTCAGTTCTCGTCTTTTCCACTCCGAGCAAACACCCAACCATGTCCGGATCCGGAGGTCAGGGCAACTGGATGGCCTCCTCCGTCAAGGAGAAGGACATCGCCGAGCTTCGGGAGGCTGGGTATCTGGCGAAAGAGATCACCCATCGGCTCCCGGCCGAGGGACAAGTCGTCCCCACACCAAAACCCAACGAGAGGGTGGTGTTCCTCCCTCATTTCGTCTGCGGGCTAGGGTTTCCACTCCACCCTTTCGTCCGCGGGCTGATGTTCTATTACGGGCTAGATTTCCATGATCTAGCCATGAACTCCTTCCTCAACATCTCGGCATTCATTGTCGTGTGTGAGGCTTTCCTCCGCATCCAACCCCACTTCAGACTGTGGCTCAAAATCTTCAACGTGAAGCCGAAGGTGGTGGATGGCCAACACGCGGAGTGCGGGGGAGCCATGGCGAGCAAGATGCCCAACGTCACATGGCACCAAGGCACGTTCGTGGAGACTGTCAAGGAGTGGTAGAAGTTGTGGTTTTATATCACAGAGCCACGCGGTGCCACTTGGGCCACCGCCCCCGAATTTAAGTCCGGGGCTCCAATGCGGCTGACCTCCTGGATGGAGAAGGGCCCAAATTGGTCTTCGTCAGATGAGCTGATGGCACTACAAACGGGCATCCAAAGCATGGTGAACAAGAACATCAAGCTTGTCGACGTGATCCAGGTTATGATAGTTCGCCAGATCCTCCCCTGCCAAAGCCGAACCTCCCCTCTATGGGAACTCGATTCGGAGAAGCACCAGACCTTGGTGAGGCTCTTCGGCACCACTCACAAAGATGCCTGGAAGCTGCTCTTCAAGGGCGATGAGAAGCCGCCGGCCATAGACTCAGATCGTGGGCACGATCTTGCCTACCCCGCCAGCGCGGTAAGTCCTTCACATCTCAAGGCGTACCCTCTACCTGTTTGTCCAAGGAGGGTAACTGAATTTTGCTAATTTATCATTTCAGGAATGGACGGAGAAGGCGGAGCGAATTCACTGTTCGGCTCCGCTGCCCGAAGAACCAGTCATTCCGCTCCTAGCGAAGATGCTAGTCCCGGCGCCCTATCAGCCGCCGGACACTACAAAAAAAAGACACATCCGTGACATTTTGGGCCAAAGGAATTTTTTTCCTGTCATACATATGACACTTCTATGACGATAATTGTGACAAAATCCGGTATCATCATAGATGTGGTGGGCTCCTACTTCTATGACAAAAAATCATGACAGAAAATGGGCTTTTCGTCCTGGGCGGGCCAGAGACGCAGCTGCATGACATTCTTTGGGCCGTCCATGACGGAAAAAACCGTGGTAGAAGCGAGGGCGAGGAAAATTTCGGGGAGTTCCCGGTTACGGTGGGAGGTCGGGGGCCGAGCGATGCGCGTTTCTCTCGTACACGTACGCGCGTGTGTGCGAGGCGTTGGCTCTAACTGAACCCGAGCGAGGCTTTGGGCTCTAACTGAACCCGAGCGATTGCACTGCAGGCTACGCGTTACTGAACCCGAGCGATCGATCGATGGCTGTTAACTGAACCCGATCGAGCGATTCCTTCGCTACTGCTGCTAACTGAAGCCGATCGATGCTGCTCTGGGATGAACAGTGAGTGTTGGGGGGGGGGGTTGGATGAACAGTGAGCGGTGGCGTTGCCTCTTGATGAACAGGACCCCGTGGTGTGGTGGAGGGCTGGATGAACAGTAGACGGTGGAGGGGTGCCCGTGGAGGGGTGGTTGAACAGGACCCCGTGGTGTGGAGGGCTGGATGAACAGTAGACGATGGAGGGGTGGTTGAACAGGACCCCGTGGTGTGGAGGGCTGGATGAATAGTAGACGGTGGAGGGGTGCCCGTGGAGGGGTGGTTGAACAGTAGCCGATGGAGTAGCGCGCGGTGGAGGCTGGATGAACAGGAGCCCGTGGAGGCTGGAGGAGGTCGACAGTAGCCCGTGGAGGCTGGAGGAGGTCAACGGTAGCCCGTGGAGGCTGGAGGAGGTCGACGGTGGAGATGAACAGTATCTCGTGGAGTCCTGTTTTACGGTACGCCACACCCCTTCCGATGAACAGGACCCCCGTTTCGACCGTAGGAGGTCCGTTTCGTCCGTTTTGCGGTACGCCACACCCCCCCGATCAACAGGACCCCCGTTTCGACCGTAGGAGGTCCGTTTCGTCCGTTTTGCGGTACGCCACACCCTTCCCGATCAACAGGACCCCCGTTTCAACCGTAGGAGGTCCGTTTCCTCCGTTTTGCGGTACGCCAGACCCCTCCCGATCAACAGGACCCCGTTCCGAATGTAGGAGGTCCGTTTCCTCCGTTGTGCGGTACGCCAGGCCTCGTTTCCATCGCCTGTTCCGTCCAAGCCCTCCCGATGAACACGACCACGCATTCCGTTCCGACCCAACCGGTTGGCTCCCACGCGTTCCGTTGCCTCCCATGAACACGACACATTCCGTTGCCTCCCCATGAACACGACGCATTCCGTTGCCTCCCCATGAACACGACGACGACGCTGTTTCTCCGTTCCGACCCAGCCATGTACATGAGCCCTGGCCGTACGTATGCGCGAGTAGGCGTTCGAGACCCCGCCCGTATGTACACATACGTGGCCGTATTTTCTTTCTTGCACCCTGGCCGCTGTATGTACGTGTACATGCTACGTGTGCGCCTCTACTACGACACGTACGCGCCTCTACTACGACACGTGCGCGCCTCTACATCCACCAGTATATATGTACGTACACGTTCGCGACCATAATGACAACACTACATACGCTTCGACCAGGTGGGTCCCGACTGTCAGGCACTTCCTTGCGTGCGAAGATGTAGCTGGTGGGTCCCAGCAGTCAGGGGGGCGAATCGTTTTGTTTTTTTTGCCCGGACACACTTCCTTGCATGCGAAGGTGTAGCTGGTGGGTCCCAGCAGTCAGGGGGGAAACGTTTTTTTCGTGAAATACGGTGGCCCATCCGGTGGGTCCCCGCTGTTAGGTGGAGGAATAATTATTTTGCGCGTAATAAGGAGACACTTCCTTGCTGCGGCTGTGGACCCAGCTGTCAGCGTCTCCACGCACAGTACTCTTCCGATGGAAGTCGGTCATTGACCACATTGACCACACCGCGCCGAGAGCACCACGGCGGTGGACGACGGCGAGGCCTAGGAAGGGGACGACACGGAGGCAGGGAAGACTCAGCAGTTGTTTCCCACGCGGAGGGGAGTACGACTGTACGAGGGTTTACTAGTTCATCTGCCGTCGCCGGAGAATAACAGCAGGTGTGGGTGAGTAGAGGGATGGCTAGGCCAGCGATGGGTGTACGGTGGGGCGGTGAGGCCTGCGCGGCAGCACAGCCGGCCGCGGGGAGGAGGGAGCAGGCAGTCCCGCCGGCGCTTGTTTGAGCGGTTGGAGCAGGAAGAGCAGACATTGAAGAAGCACGACGGCCGTTGGATGGACATCCAACAGTCGGTGCTTGTGCGTCAACCTTTTTTTTAGGAAAGCCTCAAATCTGTGGAAAACAGCATGCAACCCATCTGCCATTATTTCTAATAATTTACAGCCCATTTGCTAATTCTTCAGATTTTTTTGGAGCCCATATTCTTTTTGTTAGCATTACAGCCCATATTGTGGCCACGGTTAAAAAATTATACGAAATTTTGCATATTTCGGTGCGGTCCGAACTGTTTTTAATCCCGAAATTTCGACTCACATTCAAACTGGTTTTAAAAATAAATGTATATCAATATAAAATCCAACAAATTCTCCACGCATAAAAATTAATGTAATTTAAAATCTTGAAATGAAAAAAAAGATATTTGAAACTAATTGCCGGTTTGATGTGTTTTAAAAATGTACAGCCCATTTCTCATTACTGATGGGCCATTTTCTCGGCCAGCCGAATGAAAGCTCTCCTCGTCTTGAAAGATTTGCAGCCCAACAGGCCTGACAAAGTGACTTACTTGGCAAATCACAAAAAAACTGGGCTGTGGCCGTGGACCCAGCTGTCAGCCTCTCCACGTACAGTACTCTTCCGATGGAAGCCGTTCCTTGACCACGTTGACCACGCCGCGCGGAGAGCACCACGGCGGTGGACGACGGCGAGGCCTAGGAAGGGGACAACGCGGAGCCGGGGAAGACGCGGCAGTGGAAGCCCGCGCGGAGAGGAGTACGAGGGTTCACTGGTTCGGCTGCGGTGTGAGGCCGCCGTCGCCGCGGGGCCTGGCCAGCGGTGGGAATAGTAGGGGGCGGTGAGGCCTCTGCGGCAGCACAACCGGCCACGGGAGGCAAGAGCATGCGGCACCACCGGCGCTGCTTTGGGCGGCTGGAGCAAGAAGACCAGAGGTTGAAGAAGCACTACGGCCATTGGATGGGCATCGTACGGTCACTGGAGCTAGAATCGTTCATATTGACTAAGTTGACAAAGCCCTTGGTCCCCGTCAACTTAGTAGGCCCACAAGTCAGCCTCCAACCAAGGTGGGTCCCAGCTAGCCGGGGGAGTATTCATTGTTTTGTGCGTAATAAGGAGGCACTTCCGGTGGGTCCGAGCTGACAGCGGGGGGAACGTTTTTTCGCGAAATACGGTGGCCCATCTGATGGGTCCCAGCAGTCTGGGGGAAATGATTTTTTTTGCAAAATACTGGTGGCCCGTCCGGTGGGTCCCCGCTGTCAGGTGGAGGAATAATTATTTTCCGCGTAATAAGGAGGCACTTCCTTGCGGCTGCCATGGACCCAGTTGTCAGCCTCTCCACGTACAGTCCACGTCCGATGGAAGTCGTTCCTTGACCACGTTGACCATGCCGCGCCGAGAGCACCAGGGCGGTGGACGACGGCGAGGCCTAGGAAGGGGACGACGCGGAGCCGGGGAAGACGCGGCAGTGGATGCACACGCGGAGAGGAGTACGAGGGTTCACTGGTTCGGCTGCGCTGCCGTCGCCGCAGAATAACAGGGGGTGTGGGTGAGTGGAGGGATGGCCTGGCCAGCAGTGGGAGTAGTAGGGGGCGGTGAGGCCTCCGCGGCAGCACAGCCGGCCACGGGAGGCAGGAGCAGGCGGCACGACCAACGCTGCTTTGGGCGGCTGGAGCAAGAAGACCAGAGGTTGAAGAAGCACGACGACCGTTGGATGGACATCATACGGTCACTGCAGCTAGAATCGTTTATATTGACTAAGTTGACAAAGCCCTTGGTACGTCAACTTAGTAGGCCCACATGTCAGCTTCCGAAACGGTGCGCCCCAGATGTCAGGGGGAGGAATCATTTTTTTGGCGGGTGAAGCTAGAATATCCGAGATTGAAGAAGAAGCACGACATCCGTTGGATGGACATCCAACGGCCACTGCTGCTAGAACCGTGTGTTGACTATAAGTTGACAAAGCCTTGCATACGCGTCAACTCTGTTTTTTTAGGGGACGCGTCAACTTAGTAAGGCCAGAAGTGTGTGGCAGAGAACTTATAGCCCATTTGAGATTTGTAACAATGTGTAGCCCATTTTTGAATTCTAATGGAATTTACTACAGCCCATTTACAGTTTGTTAAAAGTACAGCCCATTTCAACCAACCGTTCAAAACAGAATTCAATAAAATTTCCCACATTTTGATGGGATCTGAAATATTTTTATCCCGAAATTTCTAGTCAGATTAAATACAATTTTAATATAAATTTATATTACATAAAAATCCAACGAAACATTGCGCTCGCAACAATTAATGAAATTAAAATTTTCAATATCCAAAAATAATATTTTATAAAGTAATCACGTGTTTGGTGCATTTTTTTATAGTTACTGCCCAGTTTTTATAATTATATCCCATTTATTATTTCTTAAAGCCCATTTTCTTGTTAAGCCTAATGCATCCCTCCTAGGAAAGATTTACAACCCAGTGGGGCAGAGAATAACAACTTGACCTTGCCTGGGTATTCCTAAAAAAAGTATAGCTGGGCTAGCCATTTTCAGCTTGACAAAAATTTATATCTGGGCTGGATATCTGGCCTGGGCTAGACGGGCCACAGCCCGCCCAGTTAATACCTGCAGCGATGTTTTCGTTGTTGTTCAGAGGAGAAAAATTAATATCTGGGCTAAACATCAAAAAAATCTGCAGTGCTCACACCTCAAAAACACAAATACTGCTCGAGCTGCTTGGTCCCAGCTGTCGGCCGCTTCTTGCGCAATTCTCTCGTTTATTGACTACTACATAGGTTGAAAATGGTGTGGGACTGTGATGTCAGGAAACCAGGAGGAAGCAAAATAAATTATAGTTATATATATAATAAGGAGGCACTTGCGTACGTGAGGCTATGGACCTGGTGGGTCCCCATTGTCATCCTCTCCAAGTAAAGTCATCTCCTCGCCTGCGCGCGCTTTCCGCGTGAAACAGTTAGCGCCGCCCGCCCCGCTTCCCGATGCAGGCGATTGCCCCGCCTTCAAACGACACAAGTGCCATCCGTTCGTCCATCTGCCACCCACATTAATGATACGCGGTTGCCGAGGCGGCTACTCCGGCGCCACACGTCCGTCCCTCCGCCCGCCCACCATTGCTATATAAACTGCTGCGCCGGCCATAGCCGCAGTCATCCGCATCCGTTCCCTTTCTCCTGTCCACACCACTACTGCCCACCATGGCTTCCTCGCGCTCCAGCGCTCTTCGGGACAAGCAGACAACGGACCACAAGGAGATGGCAGCCATTGCTGCCGACCGGCTGGCCGGCAGGCAGCCGGAGGACGACGACGTCCCAATGGAGAACATGGTAGTCGACGATCCGGCGCCAACCCCCTCCTCCGCGCCATCCTCACCGGTGCATTGCACCAGGACCATCGGCGAGGCCGTGCCCAATATATGGATAGGGTGAGGCAGATGCGTGAGGAGCAGTTCCGGGAGGCGCAGGCCGACGCCGCCTACAACCACCATCTCCTCCAGGAGCACCTGCAGGTGGAGGAGCAAATCGCCGCGGAGCGGGCGGAGCAGGAGGTGCTGCTCGACTCATACCGCTCCGCCCGCAAGAGCCGCCTCGAGCGCTGGCGGTACCGCATGCGGGTGGCGGAGGCTGCGGCCGCCTACAAAGAGGCTAGCAAAGAGGGCGATGAAGCGGGTGAGGCGCTGTTTGGCGAGACCGAGGACGCGGCAGAGGACAATGCCGGCTCCGACGAGTCCCCGCTCCGCTGGCGTCGACGAGGCCCTGCTCCGCCGGGGCCCCACGGCGCCAACAACAAGGCAGAGGACACCGCCGGCTCCACCGAGGCAGAGGACATCGCCGGCTCAGCCGAGGCCCCACCCTGCCGGCAACGTGGGGGAGGATTTCCACCGCTCCGCTGAGGCGCCGCCCGCCGGCAACAAGACAAAGGACATCGCCGGCTCCGCCGAGGCCCCGCCCCGCTGCCAACGAGGCCGCGCCACACAGAAAACGAGGAAGAGTACAACATGGTAGGTCGCCGCCGCTCGGGTCCAAGTAAGGCCACCGCTTCTACCCTCCGGTTGAAGCCTAGGCGGGTTGACCATTGATGTCCGGTTAGCTTCTTGGCGGCGACGTGGAGTCGGAGAGCTGCGCTGGAGAAGAACGCTGCTTCTACTTAACTGCTGGTGCAGTTGGCTGACTGACACGTGGGCCCAACAGGCCACATGTCTGTTACACAACTGCACCTGCAGTTAAGTCACTGAAGCTTCTGTTCGGCTCAACGGGACACAGGTGGGTAGCTTCGGTTAATTAATTATGCCTCAAGCGCACCCCTTTTTAGTTGAAGAATGTATGAAATGTAATGAAATCCGACCGTGTATGAATGAATTTATTTCGATTAGTTCGAATTCCTGTATCACTAGCATTGGATGAACATGCAAAACAATACGTACTAGCATTATTCCCAGGGTGATCACCTCGTTTGCAGCAGTTTCACATGTACTCCCTCCGGTCCTTTCTAGTCTGCATACAAGTTTTGTCTGCAGTCAAAGTATCTCTACTTTGACCAATCTTATACAAAAAAGTATGCACTTTCACAATGTGCGAAGTAAAAAGGAACAGAAGGAGTACAAAGAGTTTGAGCAGCTTTTTAGTGTTTCTGTACATTGCAATCAAACACACAGGCCTGGCAATTCATAGAGAACATTCAAAACAATCGATGATTATGCATCTCAGCGGCTCACATGTCAGAGGTAATATTTACTTCACAACTAAGAATAAAGAAAAAATTGATCGACGCTGCTGACAGCAAAGGGCGTCCCATTCGAAAATATCAAACGCATGTCTTGCTAAAATCAATGTGCAAAATTTGACAAGGTTGTCCCATTCCAAAATATCAAATGCCTACGATTGTGGAATGGGCAGGGTTTGCCATCAGTTACATTGACATGGCACCTCGTGCTAAATAAACCAGCTGTTCTTTTTGTGCAGTTCCACCAAAATCAACCAAATTCGCGCGTAGCTTGTATGATTTCGCCCTTATATGTTGCAACGCCTCGAACTTATCAGCACCTCCTTTCTTGTGGTGGAAATGAATGATTCGATGTATTCATGAACATTTTGTGCAGTTCCCATTGAAATCAAGCTGAGCACCCCTGTTTGCACAAATACAAAAAGTGATTAGTATAAAGCAAACTGTACTATGAATTGACAGTTTCAACAGGCACATACATGGTCCATGTAGAGCACACTTTTAGAAAAATGGAACTCACCGGAAAGAATCCTAGAACAACATTGTACTCACGCATCACAACAAAAAATGGAGATTTGTCAGTCCTTCTGAGCTAAAGTTAGTTTGGTCTTGTGGGGAGTAATGTAACCATCCTTCAACTCCTCCTTCTGATGAGAAGATAGACAAGGCTTCTTCATCCTGGCATAATCGGAACTAGTCACTTCACGTACTCCATATTCTTCTTCAGAGGAAGATGATCCTATTGTGCAAAGACAAGAGGACTACTAAATGCTAGCATCCCTGTTTGCTCAAAAAAGGAAAGGAAATATTTAAAACAACACAGATGAAGCACTTCTCAAGGACAATACCACTTTTTCATGACAGTATGTAAATAGTAGCACAACACCAATAGAGATGACAAAGCTCAATCATATGGATGAAATCAGTGGGCGAGTACCAACCTTTGTCAGGAGGCTTATTGTGTAGAGCATACAGATGAAGCACTTCTCCGGAACCATCTGTTGCTATCTACGGTGGTGGCCATGCTTACTATATACTCCTCGATTAATTTAATGTTTCCAACATCTTCTTGTGCAGTTCCACTAAAATATATGGTATCTTCAAAGAAGATCCCTGTTTGCACAAGTAGAGATAATTACATATTACATTAAGAGTGGCATCAAATCAGTGGCAAAACAATTGCTCGTTCCAGCCATAGCAATAAATTAAGATGCAAAACTATATCATTACTTGTGTCATCACAGTTCTAGTGCTTACAGCACCGGGAGTTGATTTTTGTTTTTCTTTCGCTTGTTCTTCCCCTTCATCACTTGGTTCAATAACAGACAAGCTTCGCCTTCAATGTAAGATTTGGCATGTCAATTAGGGAGCACAAGTATAGTACTAAACTTAATTTTCTGATGAAAGTGGCAAAATACAGGCCAGCAGTTGTGAAATATCCTTATCTTACCTCAATGGGATATTACGGTGCACATACAGATTGGAAGTCTTGTCTCCATTTGTGCAGTTCCCTAAAATCAAGCAACATTATCGTACAAGTAGCACAACATATGAAAGCACACTGCAGAATCATGTGAAAGAAGGCTAGTACTGACCTCTCATGATGCGGAATTCAAACAACTTACAAGAAGAAGATCTGAACCAAATTCGCCTTAACGGATAGGAAGTAAGATCTCCTCTTGTGTAGTTCCACTAAGATCAAGCAATCAAGCAACGTTGTTGGTGTGACATTTTGGTTGAACTGCATAAAACACTCTTAAAACAAAAGTGTTTTGTGCAGTGCAACAAAAGGTCACAGTGGCAACGAGGTGAAGTAGATAACCCTGTTTACACAGAGGTGCAAAGGGAACAATTAGTGGTCAATAACGGTGGATGACACAGAAGCCAACAAAAAGAAGCATCTACCTTGTCTAAATGGGAAAGAAAGCAAGACAGTAGCATTTCTCAAACGGTGGCATTGATTAATATTAACATAGAGATTATATTAACAATAAAATTCGTTAAACATGTAATTTGCTTTTAACTGTGGCATTGCATCAATTTTCCAGCGGCATTATTAGAGGGTGTTTGTTTACAGGGACATTTTGGTGTAGGGACTAACAAAACTCCGTGTCAGTCCCATCTAAACCAAATAGGAGGGACTTTTAGGGACTAAAAGTGGGCATTTGGGACTAAAGAAAGAAGACCCCGAGGGAGTCTTTTTGGGACTTTTTCCAATAGTTGCCCCTGCCACGCATCGCACCTTGTCTCTATTAGTTCATTACTAGGGGTAACATGGTCTTTTAGCATGTCATTTAATAACCTCTAGTCCATGTTTAGTCCCTGGAACCAAGCAGGTAGGGACTAGGGAGTTTTTAACCAAACAGGGCCTTAGATTAACAACAGCTAATGAGTTGCACGGGACAGTGGACGCACCAGCACCATGTGCATCTACCGATGTACTGTGGTCATGCACAGTCTGTTGCAACAAAGAACAAACAACCAAGGAGCATATTTGTGTTGGTCCCAGTTTTGTTATCTTTAGACACCTTTCCCTATGTGAGCGCAGCAAATCTAGTCCTGCTCAAACTCTACAGCCTTGTCCCTTCCTTTCCTTTTTGAACTAGTACTTTCGCCCCTTCCTTTCCTCTTTGAACCACGTCCTAGATTTATGCGATACAACTTTCCCCACTACTTTCCCCCATTCCTCTCCGCTTTGAACCACGTCCTAGATTCATGCTATACAACTTCCCCCCTTCATTTCCTCTTTGAACCACGTCCTAGATTCATGCTATATACAACTTTTCCCACTACTTTCCCCCACTCCTTTCCTGTTTGAACCACGTCCTAGATTCATGGTATACATGCAGCTAGAGCAATGCATGTGGAGTAAGTAAATTATACCTTAAGGTTCTTGGGGCGTGGTTCGGTGGGCGACGGGACGACGGCGAAGAAGAAGGGGTCGGAGGCCCTCCCACGCCGCCGCTGGGTGGAAAGTGAATAGTTGCGCCGGTAGTCCCTCGCCGACGGTGACAACGTTAAGCCTCCTTCCCTTCCCGGCGGACGAATCCTGCTGGCTCTTTGAGCAGCAGTGAGGGGAGATAGAGGCCAACGAAGTCTTGTTTAGATCTGGAGAGGGCGAGAGAGTGTGAAGAGAGCAACTACAAGCGTTGAGGCTCCAGCGGGAGAGGGCGAGAGAGTGTGAAGAGAGCAACTACAAGCGCTGAGGCTCCAGCGTGTATATATATACTGGAGAGAGAGTGTGAAGCGTGCAAACCCTAGAAAACATTTTGACCAGTCAAAGAATCCACCCAAGACCTCAAGTTTGATGAGCGAACAGGCTAACCAGCTACACAACCCTCCCGTTATGTTCAACGAGAGGGAAATAACCTTTTATACATTCCTGCATTCGTGTGACAAGCATGCCGTGTTTTTTGTGTGTGTGGGAGTCATTGGTATTTCTATCATAATCGTGTCATGTGGCTTTGGTGGTAAGACTATCCACAGTGGTGCAGAAATAATGCAGCCTTAGTCACCTTACCTCTCTCCACGTAGTACGTTGGGTCCCACCAGTTAGAGGGTGAAACAAACAAATTAATAAGAAAAATTAAAAGCGCCAGCGGTGTATCTTACCTCACACATCTTGCTACTGCTCGGGAACACTGTCTAATTGATCCCTCTGTTCGCTCACGTACTATTTTAAGTGAATCCTTAATATAACATGCACACAAATTTTGGGCAGTTGTATTCGACTTAAGTCAGTGTGCCACCGTATCTCGTATACTTACTACTCCCTCCGTCTAGGTGTAATAAGTCACGTTAGAAGGTGCAACGGGACCAAGGTGCGTGCGTGTGTGTGTGTGTGTGTGTGTGTTTAACAGCATGTGTGTGTTAGAGAGAGCGACAGATCGACCTACTCCTACAGAGAGATGTTGTGTAGTGTAGTACGATTTTAGCCGCGAGAGTCGGTGCATCCTCTCGTTTCCGGGCGTGTCCGATAGGGACATGTGGACAGCTGCCACGCCCGCTCCTGACCAGCCTGGCCCACCCAAAGCCCCTCCATCGCCCACGCGCGCTTCCCGCCCGAAACGGTCAGCGCCGCTCCAAAGAATCGGTGCCGCATTCATGCCCGGGCAGAGCGGACGCGACCTCTCACTGGCGCAAGAGTGATGGTTGCTTCGTCCGTCCAACTTACTGCTGGGTCTATGTGATTTGACGGCTCATTGGTCTTTATTACTGAGGTGGTAGGACTGCTGGATGTCCCACGCTTTCGGCGAAAGGAGGTACTACTACTAGATTACAATTTTCTCCATTCTTACAGCGGAGGCGTGCAAGAGTAGTGAAAACACACATGCTCTGTGATTACATGGCCCACCTCACACTATCACCGTGCAACACCTAACTCTTTACATAGTACTCCCTCCGTTCCTAAATATTACTAGATGAGTCCCCGCGCGTTGCGGCGGAACAACGGTATATCTCTCTGCGCAAAATTATCGATTTCATAGAACTAAAAAAACTCTATAACCGCATGATAAATGTGGTAGCCAAACTAAATAAACTCCCATCATCATTTAGATCATCCCACGTAAGGAAAAAAGATCAGCCAACTCCTACTGCATAATGGGATTATATTTTTCTTTTTGACATGTTAATGGGACTTAAAAGCTCACTTACATGCATGCTACCGGTGCATGCTTGCATGCAGACATGTTGATGTGATTTAAAACCCACTCACATGCATGTGCCACGGTATTTCTGCATGCTTGCATGTGGCTCAGTGCGGAGCCTCTCAACGTCTAGATCAGACGGCTATTATGGACTGATTTACTTCATCTAACGGCTACATCAATTTTGATGATGTGGCTCAAGGAGAGGATAGAGAATTACTAGTAGTGGGGGCTAGCTATTACTAGTAGATAAGTCTTTGTAGAGATTCCACTACATACGGAACAAAATGAATGAATCTACGCTTAAAATGCATCTATATACATCCGCATGTGGTTCATGGTGAAATCTCTACAAAGACTTATATTTAGGAACGGAGGAAGTACTAGTATAGTACGTACTGTAATTTATCAGCGAGATAAATTTGTACAATGCTATGAAGCTTCCAGCTTCTGTTACATGTATCTTGCGTCCAAGGTTGCCCGTTGCAACATTTCATCAAATACAAAGGAGACTAACATGCATGCTATTGCATCTCAATGATTGACAGATCATAGCAAATATGTACTCCCTCCGTTCCAAAATAAGTGTCTCAACTTTGTGCAAACTTTAGTACAAAGTTGTACTACTACTAAATTTGACACTTATTTTGGAACAGAGGCAGCTAAAGAAAAAAACAATCCTTGCAGTCCCTAGCCCTTCAACCGTGAACCCTGACCAGGCTTCAATTTGCTGGCAACATTTGAGCTTCCTAATAAATGAAGTTTGCAACCTTTTGACCATCGGATCATTTTGTGCAGTTTCACCAAAATCGAGATGAGCATCCCTGTGGCAAAGAAATTGAAGAAGCGTGATTAGAATAAGATTACTGGGACTAGTTGATGAGACATAAACTCATCACAAATACAGTATGTAGAAGCCAGTAGAGGTATGTGCGGGGCAAAGAAGTAGAGAAATATCCACAGGGAGTGATGTGGGCAGCTGGAGCAGTGGTGCAAGCCGGCTGTAAAGGGAGTTGTACCTGAGGGACGTAGCTCAACCTTGAGGAGGGCGGCGGGAGGCGGCAACTGCCCACGTCACGGCAGTGAGCAAGGGATGAAGGAAACCTCACCGGCTTTGTGAGAGAGAACGGCGGGGACCCGTGATCGGGACGTGCCGACTGTGGGTTTTCGCCGTCGGCGACGGCCACCGCATCTACACTAAGCATCCACCCCTTCCCCAAGCGGACGTGATCCGCCGGGCTGTTAGAGATGTGGCCACAGTCGTTTTGTGCGAGAGAGTGTGAAGAGAGCAACCCCAGCAAGCAACCGTGTAGGCTGGCCCGTCCTGACTATGTATATAGTGGAGCGGTTTCCTTTTCTCTCCATATGAACCTATCATATTGTGTACGTGCCACTGAAGAAAAAAACTTTATTTATAAATGACGTGACACCTACTACTCGTTCTCCTATAACCTTGCGCTTGGCATCTCCAAAATATTAACCTTGCGATTGGCTCTTCGCCTCTTCGGGAAGTCGAGCAATAATGGTAGTGCAGTATATATCGTTCTGGCTATATGAGACCGAATGAATTGCTGCACGTCCACCATGTGGGCGAGGGTCGAGGGGCTAGGGAGAGTGCTACATACGGAGCAAAATGAGTGAATCTACACTCTAAAATATGTCTATATACATCAGTGTTTGGAGTATGTACTAGTAGTTCATATTGAAATCTACTAAAGGACATATATATTCCAAACAATATGATATAATGTCTATAACCAAGGTAGTAGGGACGAGGAGTAAACTGAGGGAGTAGTAAATTTTTCTCCTCGTCCTGCGAGCCACCGCGCGCATGGGCGAGGGAGCGGGCGTAAGGCGGAGCAAGCTTCACCTCATCCTGCGAGCCACCGCGCCCGTGGGCGGGGGAGACGATGTACTAAGCAAGCTTCTCCTCGTTCTGTGAGTTGACGGGACACATCAAAAGTACTCCAGTGTATAGAGCCTTGCCTCTAAGGTAGGCCCCACATGGTTTGCCTCTTTTTTTAACATAACACGTCAAGTCGCAATTTGTTTGTTCACCCGTGGTAGACGATCCTCCCTCCACCAAGTGGATAACCAGTACACGTGCCAAATTACCACGTGGGCTGCCTTTTTCGTACAGAAATGAGCTCCACCGTGTACCCGCGCGGGTGTGGTTGGGAAAGAGACGGGAGTACGTGCGCCGTGCATGCACCTCTTCTCTTCGTGCACGTCCCCCACCTACGTGGGTGTGTGTGAGAGATACAAACCGCGTTCGTGAGTGTTTTTTGTTTTGGGGTGGGGGTGGGGTGGGGGGGTTGATTTCGTGAATTATTTGTGGGAATATGTGTCGATGACATCTCAAACAAAATTTTGCATGCAATGTGTGTGAAATGGAGGCCTATCCATATCATACATAGAGGGTCGGGCAATCCACGAGAAGAGAGGGAGGGGTCATAGCTATCGATAGAGCCGAAGAGAGGATCAAGTGGGTGGGTGCGAGATCGATGAAGAGAGCCATCGAAATTGTGTGTGTGTGCAAGTCAAAGATATAGGGCGACTGGCCTACCGGAACGTTAGAGGGCACATGTCAAGTTTGTGTGTGGCAGGGAGACATGACTAGAGCGCTCGATGTATCGGTGTGTGTGGGGGGACGGGTAGGCAGAGGCCTAACTATAGAGGTAGAACGACTCGTATATGTGTTGAGAAGGAGAGACCCAGCTATGTCTTGAGGGAGATAGGTCGACATCCATACATAACTGAAGGATGGGAAATATGATGGGAAAAAGAGAGGAGAGAGAGAGAGAGGGAGGGAGAGGGGTAGAGTGCTGGATGGGTGATGGAGTTGCTTCTCGAAGATGGTGGGAGAGGCCTACTAGACAAACTGAGGGTGGAACTGCAATGTTATCAATAAGAGTGGGGATGTGTTTCTGTGTGTGCCTGTGCGTGATAGATTTGTCGGGACGCATCCATGGATGATGAAGGGGAACCATGTGTTTGGTAGGCAAACCTAACTAGATCGGTAGATCAATTGTTGTTTGTCGGAGGAAGGGAGAGACACAACTAATGAGGTAGATCGATTGACGTGTGGGTAAAAACGAGTTATAAGGACCTAGCTAGCTATATGTATAGCGAGAGATCGGTTGGTGTACGTCCATTTGTTAGAGGCAAATAAGGCCCAGCGAGATGGATAGACAGAGAGAATGGAGCTAGGAGGTGGTGCGAGAGGCCCAACTACTAGCTAGATAGGGGGAGGAGTGTGCGGTTGTGAGATCGATGAAAAGAGGGGCGAGTGTTTACACGTGTGTCTGACCGTATGAGAGACACGAGGCAAGGACACATAAAGGAGGAGATTGAAGGTGTGTGTGTATGTTGTAGGCAGGCATCGCTGAAGAGGTTGATCGATCGATGTGTGTCGGAAAGGAGTTGTGGAGACTCTGGGAGAACGACCTAAAGAGAAAAATCAATGTGCCCGGTGGATAGAATGCCGAGGGAGGGGGAGGGCGAGGAAGGCGTGTGCATGCACGAGAGAAAGTTAGTGGTAGCTACAAAGGTTAGAGAATTGTGTGGGTGTAAGAGACTAACAAAGATCATAATTTGATATGAAAGCGGATTCATATATTTGAATAGGAGATCATAGTGTTTTAAACATTGCATGCATGAATATAGCGGTGATACACGTGCTGTGCACATGTTATACCATAATGTGATAATGCATGGCGTTTGCAACTCACAGCTAAATGCCGAACAATCTAAACCATACTATACATCAAACAATCTCACATTTTATTTGAATTTGTGATAATGTGTGGCGTTTGCAGCTTACAACTAAATATCGAACAATCTAAACAATACTATATATCGAACATTCTCACATTTTATTTGAATTTGTGGTAATGTGTGGTGTTTGCAACTCACATCTAAATACTTGTAGGCGTAGGGGGCGGGGCACCATACATAATGTGATAAACACATTATACATATGAGACATGGTTTAGATTATGAAGATCTAGCTAGAGCTAGAAATGTAATGTTATTTGAAATCAAAATAAAGTGGATTCAAAAAATCTAGTTCGAGTTCATATAGTACACATAGTTCATATGTAACGCGAGACTAATCATGTGGTGTGTTGTGAAGATAATACACAAACGTGGTTTAACTTGACAATAATGATGATTGTAGATCTTATTAAAACAGAGAAACGAATTCAAATGCTTTGACTTCACAACAATCATTACTGTAGATCTTATTCAAATAGAGAAACGAATTCAAATTTAGTTCATATTGAAGCGGTAGTATATACGTTTGGAATGCACTAAAACGTTCATTTGAGTAGTAGGTTGCATGCATTATACATGTAGCGAAATATTTTAATTGAACATAACATGAATTCAAAGTTTTGAATGACATTTGTAGTGCGCATTGATTTGGTACAGTACACGTTAGGCTTGTCCGAAAATTTCAACCCGCTCCTTGTTAGCCCGAAATATTTAAGATATATCTTTGTCTCGTTGTGCTCCGACAACTCCCTCCATCTCAACCCGCGCCTTGCTATTCCGAAATTACAACGCGCGCGAAAACTCCCACCTCCTGTGAAATCCCGACACGCGAAATGCCCGTGGTACCCCTGAACCGAAAGAACCGCCTCAAATCGGTGGGGGTACTTTTGTAACTTACCCCACATTTCAGACAAGCGCGTCTCTAAGCAATGGTTCCCCACTGCCATCCCATCCGCCCACCCATTCGTACACCGAGGCCGCAAAAACCCGCGATGAAACCCCACACCCTGCTCCGTCCGCCACCCAGCCGGAGCCTCTTCCCCGACGACATCGTCCACAGCAACACCTCGACGTCCCTCATCCACCGTACCGGATGAGGATCCGTCGTCGATCTCATCGTCCCACCGGCTCAGCCACCCCGTCCTCCACCTCCAAGGAGCTGCCCCGACGTTCCCCTCGTCTTTCGCGCCACCTCCATTCCCACACCGCCGTCTTCACCTGCACCACCGGAAGAGCATCATCATCACCGTTTCCTCGGATGAAGCTGCGGCCTAATCGGCGCCACCAAAGAGGTTGTAGACTAATCGCCGTATTTTCTTCTTGATTCGATCTCACGGTGCCGCCGGCGCTCGGTCCCGAGCCGACACGACGCGGCTCCATCCATGGCGGCGTCGCCGGCCACTTCCTCCACGGCGTCGCTCCCTCGGCGGCGACGTCCACATCAGTAGGAGCTGCTGCTGCTTTAGCTCTCGCTCGCGCTGCTGCTCTGCTCTTGCTCTGGGTCCCCTGCCTGGTCTGCTTTTGCTATTGCTCTTGCTCGCGCTGCTGCTCTCGCTCTTGCTCTTGCTTGCGATGCTACTCCGATTTAGCTACACTTCAGTCGACTGAATCAACTTTTGGGTCAGTCGATTTTCAGGGGATGGGGGGGCTCGCCGGGGTGAAGGAAGAACCAGCCATAGCGGGGAGGGGGGCTCGCCGGAGAGGTACCCCACTATCCATCTTAGGGTTCAGGATGGGGGCGGTGGTCGCCGGCGGTGGCGGGGCGTTGGCGGGGCGGTGGCGTGGGGATCGCCAGAGAAAAAGCTCGGCACGGGAGGGCCTAGAGGGATGGCCGGGGCGGCAGCGGACTGGCGGTGGGGAGTGTTTTCGGGGCGGCGGGGCAGCGCACCGCCGGCCGCGGGCGGCGGGGGGCTGCTGTTTGGCCGGTGGTGGCTGGCGGCTCAGGGGGGGTGGAGGTTGAAGATGAACCGCAGGCCCTTGATTTTGTATCCAACGGCTGCAAAATCGACTGACCAGAGATGAAAAAGTCAGTCGACCGACGTGTAGCCTCACCTTGCTAGTGCGTTCAGTTTCGACAACAAAATTCAGTTTCGACAGCAAAATTCACTTTTGACAGTTAAGTTCAGTTTCGACAGTTCAGTTCAGTTTCGACAGTTAAGTTCAGAGATGAGCGGCTGATGTATTTTACATCTAGCACTTTGTGGTTATGTATTTTACGTCATGTATTGGAGATTCTATTAGAATTCCACTCAGGTTAACGTTGTTCGTTGTCTCTCTTGTCCCGCTTCAGCCTCGGCGTCGTACAACTCACCGGAGCTGCTCCAACGACGAAACCCTCCATCACAGCGGAGCAGTACCTCGGGCTCCATCTCCAGACGCCTAAGATCTTCTTCCCCTCCTCCGACAGCAAAGTCAGCCGGAGCATCCTCACCGGCCAACCCAATCACGCTGAGATCGACATGGCTTCGCCAAAGAGGTTGTACACTTGTTGCATCTCTTTTTTACTCTACATGTTATATATATTGTCCACTGAGCACACGGATTTGTTCCTTTAGTGTCTCCTTGAAAGAAAAAACGTAGGAATTTTAATTTTCACTTGTCCTCCTTTTCAAATTCCTATTCATGAAGCACAAGACTAAGAGATAGTAGCATAATAGCATTATAACCGTACATTTTCTTGTGGTTTGACTTAATCTCACCATGCTTCTTTGCATCCTGTGATCTTCCAATTGTTGTGAATCAAACACCCAGATTGGCAGAAATCCTGTGTTTTTAAATTCTCTGTTTTGCACGTGCATTCCTATCCTATTCCTGTCTATTTCCTATCCCTGCATTGTTGGAATCCTCCAATTCAAACGAGCCCTTACAGAATTACTTCTCTTACAGATAGTTGTCAAAGAAAACCTTGCGTGGTTTGTCCCGCTCCTGCTGTGCCGTCGTCCACCCCAGCTCAGCTGCTCCAACGACAGAAGGGTCCAGCACAACAGGGATCCGGCCTCCAGACTATCTTTCGCCGCCTCAGATATTCTTCCCCGCCGCTGGCAGCCATGAAAACTGCATTACCATCATCAACCGAGCAGATGACCTCGAGGACTACATGGGTCCGCAAGAGAGGTCGCACTCTTTCGTGTCTGCTTATGTTATGCATCGCTTAATATTACATGCTACTTTATCGTCCTGTTCACCGATTAGACTCCGAGTCAGCTCCAAACTAATGGTCAAACTTGAGTTTTTAAATGGTTGTGGGGTACATATCGGGGCCGCTATCAATAGTGTCTATCTACTATCTGGTTAATCTCCGGTGTCTACTATGAGTTTCATGTTGGGTGGGAAACAAACAGTAAAGAAGCCATTATCTGTATTTTTTAACTGAAGCCATTATCTGCCTGCTATTATTGGTTTTGGGTCTATCCACAGGTTGCTACCATCACTCTGGATTTCTGCATGCACTCCTTACATATTCTCACTATGTTTTATTCCTATGCATGACAATTATTGTAAACAATGGAACTGAACATGTAGAGCAAAAGAGACGAGCCTTGCGTGGCAATAAAATTTCATGCAAACGTTGCTCCATGGTAGGTGCAAAGGCAGCTCCCCTCCACGCATTTCGGATTGTAATCGAGAGGAAGATATCTGTTCTGAGGGGGATTCAGAAGGAGAAGACAACTCCTATTTACCCCCTGAGGTCTTCGCTCTAACTTGGCATGCTGATGTTGGTTATATCATGCATATGGTGTCTTGCATTGCTTACTTTGTACATCAAATATGTCATCTGCTTAGTTTAGACATCCTTTGTGCGAATGCCATCTGTTTAGTTTATTCATTGTTTATGTGAATTATGCAATGCCATCTTATTTAGCCAGGCATCATATATGTGAATTTTGCAATGCCATCCTGCTTAGCCAGTCATCTTATATGTAAATTATATCAGGCAATCCTTTTCTTTCGTTACATATTACATTTGTCAACAATGTTAGTACATTCAACTGCTCTTCGTGTGCATCAGCCATTTGACACGGTGATGGCAAATTCTGGAGTGAAAACAAGGTCTTTAGAGCAGACTATGCTATCTGACGAAGCGCATATCTCGCTGGTTACGGATAGCTCCTCAGAGGAGGATTCAGAGACAGATGACCAGTCCTATTCCCCCCCCCCGAGGTGTATGCTCTAACTTGGCATGGTTATGTTGCTCATATCGTGCGTATGGTGTCTCACGTTGCTATGTCATTTGATTAGTTTAGACATGCTTTGTGTGAATGCCACCTGTTCAGTGTCTAATTACCATATATGTGAATTATGCATTGCCATCTTGTTGCAAGACATTATATATGTGAATTATACAATGCTATCTTGTTGCAAAGGCATTATATATGTGAATTATGCAATGCCATGATGTTTAGCCAATCATCATGTATGTGAATTATATCATGCTATCATTTTTTGTATTACGTGTTCCATTTGTCGACAACGTTTGTATATTCAACTACTCTTCCTGTGCATCAGCCATTTGAAGCGGTGATGGAAGTATCTGGAGTGAAAACAAGGTATTCAGAGCAGACAATGCTACCTGCTGAAGCAGACATCTTGCTGGTTACAGAGAGCTCCTCAGAGGAGGATTCGGAGACTGATGACCAGTCCTATTTCCCCCCTGAGGTCTATGCTCAAACTTGGCAGGGTTATATTACCCATGTCATGCATGTTGTCTTGCATTGCTTACTTTTTACATCATATATGGATTGCCATATGCTTACTTGCTTACTATATAAATCATATATTTGAATTATATCATGCCATCATGTTTACATAGTACATACACATCATCTATCTGAATTATGGCATGGCAACCCATTTAATAAAGACATCATATAGTTATATCATCTCATCCTGTTTAGTGTTTACAATCATCATATTTTGAATTATGGCATTCTATCCGTGAATGTATGTGAATTAGGGCATGCCAACCTATTTAATAAACACATTATATAGTTATGTCATGTCATCTTGTTTACATAGTCTCATATTTTGAACTATGTCTTTCCATCTTTTTTAGTTAGCCATCATAATGTGAAATTGTGTCATGCTATCCTGTTTAGTTAGCCATCATATATGTGAAATTGTGTCATGCTATCCTGTTTGGTTAGACAACATAAATATGAATTATTTCATGCCCTCTTTTATTCCCCACTATCCATTGCACCTATCTGTCATACAATGTCTATACTTTCAATTACTTTTCTTGTTTATCAGCCATTTGAATTGGAGAGTGTGATGGCAGTATCTAAGGGAGTAACAACACGGTCTTCAGAAAAGATAGTGCTACCAGTTGATGCAGATAGAACCACGGTTGTACTTGCCCAAGGACCAGATCCACCACACATAACCCAGACTCTCGCAGATTGTACCCCTACCCAGTTGGACAGAGAACCAGCTACACCCCTTCTAACCCCAACCCCGACAGATAGTAACCCGTTCCAGTCGACACAACACCGTCTCCACCATAGAGACCCAAAAACGAGTAGTTAGTAAGGGAACTGCAGTGCCCAAAGCACGAGGACCACCACTCCGAATCCCAACTCAACGCTTAAAGGAGAAGAAGATTTGTTCTCAGGTCAGGTTCTGTAGCTATGGTTCATACTCCTTTGCTCTTGCATCACTGTATTTACTCATACCAACTATTTTCAAATTTGAAGGATGGAATTGAAACTCCAATGGCGCAACAGGTATGTTTTAAACCTGTTTCTTTAACTGGTTTGCTGTTGTAACCTGCTCTATGTTGATTTCAGTTTCAATTGAATAAACAGTTATGTTCTCATGTCATGCACATTACACGTGTTGTTATTGCTCTATTGTTACCCACACTTATATTCTGTCTATTCTGCTTTGTCTTGAACAAATATTATTTGAACTGTGTCGCTATCTTGATTTGGCAACAAAAACTAGAATGATATAGACCATAAAGTGACCATGGTACACAGATATATGTTTGTTTCATGCTGTTATCCTGTCCACTTTACTACTGAACTCATTTACCAAAATAAGTTTCATATACAACATGGTAAACATGTGATGTGTCTGCTTGTTTCTCTTTTAGAATGCGGACAAAATATTGGAGAACAGTACCGCGTTATCCAATGGTAAAGGAAGTAATGCAGATAAGGTTCAAGATAGTGAGACATCCCTGTTGGTCTCCAAGAAAGCTAATAAAAACTATCTTGACGACAGTGAGGGAACCCAAAAGTCCTGTCTTGATGTAGTGTTCGAGTTACTGGCCACTACTGCTGGCACAAGCTCTTCGAACTCGCTGCCTGAATCAGTTCGTCTTCTTGAGTCTCAACTTCAAGTTGAAAGACATCGATCAGATGTGCTACGACAGGAAGCTGAAGGACTGAGGAAGTCCCTGCAGAATTCAGATGCATATTTTCTGGTGCAACAGCAAGCGCTGGAGGATTTAAGCGCCAAACAAGAGAAAGTTAATAAGCTTGCTAAGCATCTTGCCAGCATTATGGGTACCCAGGATATTGTTTCTTGAGATCTTCTGAAGTGGTTTCAAGTCTGGATTTGTTTTGTTGCGGTGTTTATTTGCGCTGGTCGCCAACTTTGACAACCAGTGTATATGATATGCTGCTTTGTTCCCTATATTTGCACTGGTGGCGAACTTTGATGCCCAGTGGATGTAATATGTGTAATAGCCGTGATAGCCTAGCGTTAGTTGCTTGCTTATTTATTTCCTTGTTGTCTTGTTTATTTGTTTGCTTGTAGTCATTGCAGTTCTTTTTCCGCGGTTAGCTAGTGGCTGCAATAACCTATTTTTTTAAACTAGGCCACAATAACCATGGGCTAATATTTACTATAGTGACACTGGGCCTCCTACTGGCCGTAGAAACAGTGGGCCTTCTACAGGCCGTAGAAACAATGGGCCTTCTACGGGCCGTAGAAACAATGGGCCTTCTGCGGGCCGTATCATTAATGGGCCTTATACGGGTCGTATGATCGATTGGCCAAACATGGGCCAAACATACCGCATTATGGCCGTAAACGGGCTAGAGTCGGAATCGTCCGTTCATGGGCCGACCATAACGGGCCATCGTTAATAGGCCGTATTTGATGACGCTATGAAAACGGCCCAACGTATTAACGGACCACAAACGGGCCGACTGTAACCACGGGCTGAATTTGGCCCACAAGCAGAAAATTACAGTAACGGGCCGTAAGTAAACGAATGCTGGAAATGAGCCCAAGAATAAATGGGCTCTGAGAAGGCCAAAAGATAACATGGGCTGGAAACGGCCCAACGGAATAACGGGCCGTAAATGGGTATAAAGTGATACACTGTTCATTACGGGCCAGTTTCACCACGGTCCATTAATGGGTGTAAAGTGATACACTGTTCATTACGGGCAAGTTTCACCACGGGCCGTTAATAGGCCAAGAGTTACATAGGGCCTCATATGGGCCGAAAGACGTCATGGGCCATACATGGGCCAGAAGTGAAAATGGGCTGGAATCATATTGGATGGCCCAGATGACGCTACTTGGCCTAATTCGGATAGGGCATAACGGGCCTTGGGTTAGCGGGCTATAAATGGGCTATACGCGAACATGCCGTTAACAGGCTTTCCATGGGCCGGCCCGCCACCTTTTGACCAAGTCAAACGGGCCGGCCTTTTCACAGGAATGGGCCTCTGTTAGGCCGTGCCACGTGTCGACGTATCATAGGCGCCTTCTATCCAATGAGTGGATGACATCTGTCCCAACGATGAGCCGACACGTGTTTCCTCCAGCCAATGATGATTTTACACGTTGAAAATCCCAATTGGTCGGGGCTATTAACGGGTTATCGGATCCAAAACCCTACCCGATAGCTTAACGGCGTTCCGTTACGGTGGATGCCACGTGTCGGTCACCCTTAACGAAAGCACTTCTGTGACGCGCGATTTATTGTCATGGAAGTGGACACTTCCGTGATGATAATTTTGCTAATGTCATGGAACACTTCTACGATAGCACAGGTATGACTATCTTGATTCTGTCATAAATTTGTCATGGATGTACATGCATGACAAAAAACGCGACCTACTGTGACAAACACGTATCATCACGGAAGTGTATTATTTGTATTGGGAGAAGAAGGCCAAGAAGAAGGCCAAGGGGGGCCGGGGTGGCCCTCGCCGCAAGGGCACTTCGGACGTGATGCCCGGAGACAAGACTCACTCCTCTGCCGCCGAAGATGACGATGAGGAGGAGGAGGAACTAAAGCCTCCCCTTGATGGGGGGAGGAAGAAGAGGGCGGCCTCCACAAATCTGGAGGCGGAGGCGCCCAAGAAGGGGAAAGGCTCCCTCGCGGATAAAACCGCGTGGGACGTCGACAGCAGTCCGGAGCGACCCCCGCGGAGCAAGCCCCTGGCCACGTCATAAGTACTGACAGACTCGTACTGGCCCGTGTATCTGGCCTTTCCTCTTCATTGTATTAACATGGTTAGTTATGCTATTGCAGTCCGGCCCACGACAGCCTCCAGCGATCCTCATCAGGAGGTTCGTTGGATTCAAAGGCGATGGCCAGCGAGTCACCGCCAGCCGCTCACTCTCCCAAGGCCAAGGGCGACAACGAGGTGACGTCCCAAAGGACCTTCTCTGGCCAGGGAGAGGTTTAGGAGGCCGTCAGGGCGGCGCCAGAGGATGACTCCTTGGCCGCCGGACACATGGGGGGAAAAGCCCCCATGGAGACTGGCAATGGGGGCCATGTCCAATTCGGCCCCCAGCCGAATACCATTCCGGAGACCTACACGGCTCCGGAGTCAAGCGAGCAGCCTTCCCCGAAAGGAGGAGGTGTGCCTGTTCCGCCGGTGACCTCTGTCTAACCAGAGGCACCGGATAATCTGCTGGAAGCGCTACGAGGCGCTTCCATTGTGGATGAACACCGTACCCTTATGGGTATGGTGATTGAAAAGGTTCTGTCTGTCAAGAGCGGACTGACCGAAGCCTGCAGCAATCTGCTGACCGACTTTGAGGTAAGCGACGCAAAAGAAATAGTCCCAATATAGACAGTAGCCCCTGAGACACTGTCCAGTGTTCGGAAAGAAAAGCCGGAC
This sequence comes from Aegilops tauschii subsp. strangulata, assembly GCF_002575655.3. NCBI lineage: Eukaryota > Viridiplantae > Streptophyta > Magnoliopsida > Poales > Poaceae > Aegilops > Aegilops tauschii. The sequence continues at coordinate 410,543,227 of NC_053037.3, read as the reverse complement.
AGAGGATCAATTAATTTTCCCAGGGAACAAACTAAATGTGTCTTTATGCGAATAAGTAGGCGTCGTTGTTGGCCGCGACCTTACACATTGCCGAAGTCTCCGGACTGAAGCAGAAGCTGGAGCGGGCCGAGGGAGAGCTCGCCCAAGCGAGGAAGCAGCTGGAAGAGCAGCAAGGTATGCAATGACTTGCTATATATTCGGTAAGAATAAATGATGTGTATTGAGTATAATGTCATGATTTGTGTAGGAGCGACGATCGAGGTCGAGGCCCTGAAAAAGGACCTGGCCGAAGCCGAGGAGAAAGCTGCCAAGGAGCAAGCCACTCGTAAAATCTCAAGGCCAGGCTCAATGAGGTTCAGCAAGAGCTCCAGGACGCGGTGAAAAAGTGTGATGCCTTGGAGGGCGATGTTTCGGCTCGAGAGACCGAACTCGCCAAGGCTCGCCAAAGTGTGGAAGAGGCCTGGGTTGAAGCCTAGGGCGCCCTCCAGGAGATCCAAGAGGCCAAGAAGATCACGGCGGGTAAGGCGTTTAGTATGCAAACCAAGTATGTGAAGAAGAAAAAGTATTTCTTACTAACCCGAATTCGGAGTTCCCCAGGGGCGTTTGCGGACCTGCCGCGCAACGTGTTAGACGCTGCGGAGTTCTTAAGAGCCAAAGAAGGGAGCTTGACGGAGAAGCTGTTCTGGTCGCAGTACCTTGCACCAGAACATCAAGTGCCCTTCACCGATCAGTTGAAACAGCTGGTCGGGCTGCATAGGGTGGCCGAACTGGCCATGAAGGATTTTATAATCCGGTTGTGGCCTACCGAAGCTATACCCAGCAGCTACTTCGGCCTCGTGCAGCGGCAGGTGAATGCATGTCCTCGGCTAGACGTCGTTAAGCGGTCGGTCTGCATCGAGGGCGCGCGCCTGGCCTTCGCCTATGTCAAGGTGTGGTGGGCGAAGATGGATGCCGTCATGCTAGCGACCAAGGGGCCGCCTGAGGGCAAGGAGCACCGCACACCCGAGCGATATTTTGGAGACGTCCTGGAGGGGTCTCGTATTGTGGCGACTGCTACCTCTTGAGCACTGCGTTGGTTTTTCCCTTGAAGAGGAAAGGGTGATGCAGCAAAGCAGCGTAAGTATTTCCCTCAGTTTTTGAGAACCAAGGTATCAATCCAAGAGGAGACCACACGCAAGTGCCTCGTACCTACACAAACAAATAAGAACCTTGCAACCAATGCGATAAGGGGTTGTCAATCCCTTCACGGCCACTTGCAAAAGTGAGATCTGATAGAGATGATAAGATAATATTTTTGGTATTTTTTATGATAAAGACGGAAAGTAAAGAATGCAAAATAGACGGTGATAGAAATAACGAGAGATTAATATGATGGAAAATAGACCCCGGGGACATAGGTTTCACTAGTGGCTTCTCTCCAGATAGCATAAGTATTACGGTGGGTGAACAAATTACTGTCGAGCAATTGATAGAATTGAGCATAGTTATTAGAATATCTAGGCATGATCATGTATATAGGCACCACGTCCATGACAAGTAGACCAACTCCTGCCTGCATCTACTATATTACTCCACACATCGACCGCTATCCAGCATGCATCTAGAGTATTAAGTTCATAAGAACAGAGTAACACATTAAGTAAGATGACATGATGTAGAGGGATAAACTCAAGCAATATGATATAAACCCCATCTTTTTATCCTCGATGGCAACAATACAATACGTGTCGTTTCCCCTTCTGTCACTGGGATCGAGCACCGCATGATTGAACCCAAAGCTAAGCACTTCTCCCATTGCCAGAAAGATCAATCTAGTAGGCCAAACCAAACTGATAATTCGAAGAGACTTGCAAAGATAACCAATCATACATAAAAGAATTCAGAGGAGATTCAAATATTGTTCATAGATAATCTGGATCATAAATCCACAATTCATCGGATCTCGACAAACACACCGCAAAAGAAGATTACATTGAATAGATCTCCAAGAGAATCGAGGAGAACTTTGTATTGAGATCCAAAGAGAGAGCAGAAGCCATCTAGCTAATAACTATGGACCCGAAGGTCTGAGGTAAACTACTCACACATCATCGGAGAGGCTACAGTGTTGATGTAGAAGCCCTCCGTGATCAATGCCCCCTCCGGCGGAGCGCCGAAAAAGGCCCCAAGATGGGATCTCACGGGTACAGAAGGTTGTGGCGGGGGAAATAGGGTTTCGTGGTGCTCTTCGATGTTTCCAGGGTATATGAGTATATATAGGCGAAAGAAGTCGGTCAGGAGAGCCACGAGGGGCCCACGAGGGTGGGGGCGCGCCCAGGAGGGGCAGGCGCGCCTCCCTGCCTCGTGGCCTCCTCGGTTGTTTCTTGACGTCCACTCCAAGTCCTCTGGATCACGTTTGTTCCAAAAATCACGTTCCCGAAGGTTTCATTCCGTTTGGACTCCGTTTGATATTACTTTTCTGCGAAACACTGAAATAGGCAAAAAAACAGCAATTTGGGCTGGGCCTCCGGTTAATAGGTTAGTCCCAAAAATAATATAAAAGTGTATAATAAAGCCCATTAAACATCCAAAACAGAATATATAATAGCATGGAACAATCAAAAATTATAGATACGTTGGAGACGTATCAAGCATCCCGAAGCTTAATTCCTGCTCGTCCTCGAGTAGGTAAATGATAAAAACAGAATTTTTGATGTGGAATGCTACTTAGCATGATTTTCAATGTAATTCTCTGTATTTGTGGCATGAATATTCAGACCCAATAGATTCAAGATAAAAGTTTAATGTTGACATAAAAACAATAATACTTCAAGCATGTTAACCAAGCAATTATGTCTTATCAAAATAACATAGCCAAAGAAAGCTTATCCCTACAAAATCATATAGTTAGGCCATGCTTCATTTTCGTCACACAAAACGTTCTCATCATGCACAACCCCTGTTTCAGCCAAGCAATTGGTTCATACTTTTTAACGCGCTTCAGCCTTTTCAACCCTCACGCAATACATGAGCGCAAGCCATGGATATAGCACTATGGGTGGAATAAAGTATAATGATGGGGGTTATGTGAGAAGACAAAAAGGTAGAAAGTCTCACATTGACGCGGCTAATCAATGGGCTATGGAGATGCCCATCAATTGATGTCAATGCGAGGAGTAGGGATTGCCATGCAACAGATGCACTAGAGCTATAAATATATGAAAGCTCAACAAAAGAAACTAAGTGGGTGTGCATCCAACTTGCTTGCTCACGAAGACCTAGGGCATTTTGAGGAAGCCCATCATTGGAATATACAAGCCAAGTTCTATAATGAAGAATTCCCACTAGTATATGAAAGTGACAACATAGGAGACTCTCTATCATGAAGATCATGGTGCTACTTTGAAGCACAAGTGTGGAAAAAGGATGGTAACATTGTCCCTTCTCTCTTTTTCTCTCATTTTCTTTTTTTATTTGGGCCTTCTCCTTTTTTTCCTTTGGCCTCTTTTTTTCAGTCTGAAATCTCATCCCGACTTCTAGGGGAATCATAGTCTCCATCATCCTTTCCTCACTTGGGACAATGCTCTAATAATGAAAAATCATCACACTTTTATTTATTAACAACTCATGAATTACAACTCGATACTTAAAACAAAATATGACTCTATGTGAATGCCCGGCGGTGTACCGGGATATGCAATGAATCAAGAGTGAGATGTATGAAAGAATTATGAATGGTGGCTTTGCCACAAATACAATGTCAACTACATGATCATGCAAGGCAATATGACAATGATGATGTATGTCATAATAAACGGGATGGCGGAAAGTTGCATGGCAATATATCTCGGAATGACTATGGAAATGCCATGATAGGTAGGTATGGTGGCTGTTTTGCGGAAGATATAAGGAGGTTTATGTGTGATAGAGTGTATCATATCACGGGGTTTGGATGCACCGGCGAAGTTTGCACCAACTCTCAAGGTGAGAAAGGGCAATGCACGGTACCGTAGAGGCTAGCAAATTGCGGAAAGGTAAGAGTGCGTATAATCCATGGACTCACATTAGTCATAAAAACTCATATACTTGTTGCAAAAGTTTATTAGCCCTCGAAGCAAAGTACTACTATGCATGCCCCTAGGGGAAGGGCTGGTAGGAGTTAACCATCGCGTGATCCCGACCTCCACACATAAGGAAAGCAATAAAAGAACACCTTATGCTTCAAATTTGTCACACAACGTTAACCATACGTGCATGCTACGGGACTTGACAACCTTAACACAAGTATTTCTCAATTTCACAATTACTCAACTAGCACAACTCTAATATTACCACCTTTATATCTCAAAACAATTATCAAGTATCAACTTCTCATGATATTCAATGAACTCAATATGGAGGTGTTTATTGTACCCATCTTGGATGCCTATCATATTAGGACTAATTTCATGATTAAAGCAAATTACCATGCTGTTTAAGACTCTCAAAATAATATAAGTGAACCATGAGAGATCAATAATTTCTATAAAATAAAACCACCACCGTGCTCTAAAAACATATAAGTGAAGCACTAGAGCAAAAACTATATAGCTCAAAAGATATAAGTGAAGCACATAGAGTATTCTAATAAATTCCGATTCATGTGTGTCTCTCTCAAAAGGTGTGTACAGCAAGGATGATTGTGGTAAACTAAAAATCAAAGACTCAAATCATACAAGACGCTCCAAGCAAAACACATATCATGTGGTGAATAAAAATATAGCCCCAAGTAAAGTTACCGATAGACGAAGACAAAAGAGGGGACGCCTTCCGGGGCATCCCCAAGCTTAAGCTTTTGGTTGTACTTGCATTTTACCTTGGGGTGCCTTGGGCATCCCCAAGCTTAGGCTCTTGCCACTCCTTGTTCCATAATCCATCAAATCTTTACCCAAAACTTGAAAACTTCACAACACAAAACTCAACAGAAAATCTCATGAGCTCCGTTAGCAAAATAAAACAAACTACCACTTTGAGGTACTGTAATGAACTCATTCTTTATTTATATTTGTGTTAAACCTACTGTGTTCCAACTTCTCTATGGTTCATAAGCTCTATTACTAGCCATAGATTCATCAAAATAAGCAAACAACACACACAAAACAGAATCTGACAAAAACAGAACAGACTGTAGTAATCTGTATCTAACGCAAACTTCTGTAACTAAAACAATTCTACCAAAATAGGAAATACTAGATAATTTGTTTATTGATCTACTTCAATTCGAATCAGTATTTTATCACCTTCTGGTGATTTTTAACAATTGTTTTCGTGAACAGAAAGTTTCTGGAATTTTCAGCAAGATCAAATAACTATCATCCAAGAAGATCCTATAGGTTTCACTTGGCACAAACACTAATTAAAACATCAAAAAAATCTAACCAGAGGCTAGATCAAATATTTATTACTAAACAGAAACAAAAAGCAATGAATTAAAATAAAATTGGGTTTCCTACCAACAAGCGCTATCGTTTAACGCCCCTAGCTAGGCATAAAGGCAAGGATAGATCTAGGTATTGCCATCTTTGGTATTTAACTTTTTAGTGGAGTTATGCTCGAATCCGGGAGGTTCCTTACGATTCCCTTCATACTCGGATATTCTTAGATCTAGAGCATCCAACCGTTTATTGCAAAGTGTAATAAATGTATTCATACGATTAAGGTTTCCTCCAACATTTTTAAGAGGTTCAAGAGACTTTTGTAATTCGCACAATTTTTCTAAGATTTGGGTTCCCTCTTGAGTAAGAGGTGGTCCCCTATGTGGGGGAATTACTCCTACTATCCCCTCTATAATTTCATAAGCAAAACTAGGATCAGTTTCAATAAACTTCCCTTTGGCGGCAAAATCAAGGAGTTGTCTATGGGATAAGGTTAGCCCAACATAAAAATTGCGAAGTAAAACCTTGAAATCTCCCTCTATAGTGCAACCACGATAGGATTCTATCATCCTATACCAAGCATCTTTTAAATTTTCTCCTTGTTTTTGTTTGAAGTGAAGAACTGCGAACTCGGGGGACAAAGGAGTAGGAAAAGGACTTGTAACATCCCAAAATTCTAAATTTTGGAATGTTATATTAAATAAATAGTTTTGATTGTTTGTTTGATTGTGCTGTGGTTGCTTGTATGAAATTGAGTGAAATTCGAAACTTTTTGAAAGTTAAATGAGAGGGAATAAAAGGACTTTCCCAAACTTTCATTTTGCATTTATGATCTCCGTGAATTCAAATTCTTTTCAAATACAAAACCCTAGAGAGAAGATGACATGACTTCTTCCATTTAAATAAATGAAAAGGGTTTTTTTAAATATTTGAATTTCATTGGAAAATGTTTCAAATTCAGAAACTTCAAGCAACTCAATGATTTTCATGAGAGTAGATAAAATGACTTCTTCAAAACATATGAAATATGAGTTGGAAGTTAAAAGGATCAAATTTAAAGTCCTTTTGGAAATTATTTTCAATTTGGAGTTATTTGGGTTTTATTCAAATTATTTTTCTCCAAAAATAAAATATATGGAAATTAGGGTAAAATGATTCCCTACAATAGAAAATTTGAGAGAAATAAATTTGAAGTCATTTTGGTATTTTTAAAATGATTTTTATGAGGTTACATTGTAGCAGTAGCACTCTTTGCTTTATTTGAATTTGTGTGGATTTTATTTGACGCTAGAAAAATGTTCATCTTGTAGGAAATCTTTTTCTGAAAATTTTGATATAAAATATGCCTAGGTTCTATTTTATTTCGCTTTTATTTTATTTTCGTTGTGTTAAAAAAATCTTCTCCTCCGACTGGGCCGCCCAGCTCTTGCCAGGCCGCGGCCCAGTCCAGCACCGCGTCGCCCCGACCGGGCGCCGGTTTTCGCCGCCCGTACGCCATCGCCGCCGCGTCGACCTCGGCGTCGGTGCCGAGGCTAGACCCTCCTTGCCCCTCCCGCAAGCCGTCCGCCGCCCCCGGCCTTTAAATAGCGACCCCGGGCCCTTGGACCCCGAGTTCGCCGCCGCCCGATCTGCCTAGCTAGCCCGCCGCCGCCGCAGATCGCCGACGCTTTGCGCCGCCGCAACCGCGCCCCGCCTAGCCCCGCGCCGCCCCGCGTAGCTGCCGCCTCTGCCCGCCGCCGCCGTCCGCTGCCTCGCCCCGATGCCGGAGCTCGCCGCACTCGCCGGACCGGCCGCGCCGCCTCGCTGCCGCCGGAGTTGACCGCCAACGCCGGTCCAATCCACCACGGAACCGCCTGAACCGGTAGGAACCGCCCGGTTCGCCCGGTTTTCTTTTTAGTTGTTTTAGTTTGGTTTTCGTCTTAAAACCGGTTTTGTTTAGTTTTACCTATTTAGAGATTGTTCGTTTAGGTTCTTCAGTGAACAGATTCGTCAGATTAGATCTGTTAGCGAGCGTTCGCTCCATAGACTTTTCTTTTTCTGTTTTAGTTTTCTGCCAGGGACTCATTTGTGAATATTTTATTTACAGAATAGTCCCTGATTTTCAAACCTTCGTTACTTTTTACTCGTTAGGCCAAATTAAACGAAACCAATGCCCACTTCTTCGTTATGATCCCCTCTATCCATTAAAACAACTTAAACATGTTTTTGAAAGTTTGAAAATTTGAATTCAAACAGATTTGTATTTGAACTCCGTTTGATCGTAACTTGAGTTTTATAACTCCGTTTAAGTTGATTCTTTTTGCAGATCGAAGCTCTTGACCTAAACTTTCTGATAAGGCCAAATTCACATAATTTTGGTACTGTTAGAAATTGTTTTATGTTGCAAGAGTTATTTGCTTGGTTTTGATGTTTTCAGAACTGTCTTCTTCGTTCTTTCCGATCTTTTGAGTGATTGCTTATGTGTGGTTACTACTGCTTGCTCACGATAGATTGACAGGAGTGTGACAAGTAGAACTACCAGGAGTTATGAGTGCGCATCATCTTCATCAACTGTACAAGGCAAGTTCACACTTTGATCATATCCCTTTCATACCCAGTTTTTATGCATTAGTTTCAACCCTCGAACACTGCATGGTTAGGACTTGATAACATGTGGGTATTGGGAAGTAGTTGATGAGGCAGGAACCTATTGCCCGGCATTCAAACCTTGGGAGTTACTTCTACGTTATGCTTATACTGCTATGCTATGCTCGTAGACGTGGATTGGTTGAGTGTATCCATGACAGATGTGAGAGTTTTTAATAATGGTTAACTTAAGGTGGCTACTTTAATACACATCTGGGTGGATTGGTTGGGGCACCCTGGAGCACCCAGTGGTTTGCCCGGGCACCTGGAGAACCCAGTGCTTGCCCAAGGGGATCCCGGAGGACCCGTGTGATCACCCTATGGACTGCCACCCAGGCTCAAAGGGATCATAAGATTATTCATGCTAGAAACTTCCGTGTGCAGCCACAAGCCATTATGGGCTCTGACATAGTTGAGTAAGTTGCGTGAGCTCTTGAAGAGGTGGACTAGCAGATGTAGGGGGGTTGTAGGTGTACCGGTCTGCCCGGAGTAAAGAGTTAATGCTTCTGAAAGACTGTGTCTCGGTCATCCGTTTCTCAAACACCATGTAGTGCGAGAAATCTAACGGCGGAGATCGAGTCTTATGGGGAAAAGTGCGCAAACCTCTGTAGAGTGTACAAACTAATCATGGTTAGCCGTGTCCCCGGTTATGGACATCTTGAGTCTCTGGTTCTTGAATTATCATGTTGATCTCAACACTTTATTTAATTAATTTGATTGGGTTAATGATTATTATTTTGGGATTGAGTTGGAGGAACCTTCTCAAAATTTATCAACCAACTTTGTAGTTAAATAAAATATATTCCTTTGATGTAGGAAACAATTGGCTTTCGCAAAACAATATAACTTAGAGCCTCCACCAGGCAAATATGCATGTAGTGATAGCCTTTATTCATAATTATCCTATGGTGTGAATTTGCCAGTACATTCAATGTACTGACCCTTTGTGGCTGCAATGTCTCATGTTGCAGGAATCTTATGACGAGTAAGTGATACGTTAGGGTTATGATTTCTACACTCAACTTTGCCGTTGGTGTTGATGGGAATCCACAACCTTGTTGTTACTTCCGCTATTTGGACTGAGGTAATAGTATTTACGTTACTTTATACATGTGATTTACCTCTGTTATAAATCCTCGAGTACTGTGTGTGTCAGCATACCGATCCAGGGATGACACTTAAGCACAAAGTCTTGACCGTCTGAGGTCGGGTCGCTACAAGATGGTATCAGAGCACATGTTGACTGTAGGACGTGACCCCTAGAAACTGGCAAGCCCATAGGAAAGATTTTTCTCTACAACTTCATTTTCAAAAGATGTTTTACCCCTCTTTCTCTTTTGAGCTTATTCAAATATTCCCTTTTAGTGAGACTATACCCCTTTGCCCTTTTGACCACATGAAGATCGACTGATGGGACCACTACAAGGAGTACAAGATATCGGACAACTAAGACCATTTCGGAATGAAGAGGATTTTACCGTGCATTATACTAATAGAAACTACAACGGTTGAAGACTCCGAAGACTAGGAGAATTTGAAGGCTCTGAAGAATTCCCAGAATTGTATGACCTAGGAAGGCACCCCTTATGGAACTTGGCAGACTGTGGAAGGTGTCAATACACGAGATCACGGTGTATCGGAGAAACACCGGAACATGGAGCATTAGAACTCAAAGTTCTTGTCAAGAAAACCCTAAGACAGGAGATATCAACTATGGAATGATAGCTCATGGCGGAGACATGGGCATAAACACGGCTAACCATGGTGTTATCGCCCGCTTATGCTATTGTCACCGTGCTGGGTTAAGCATGCATTTCTTCGAAAGGATTGGATGGTAGAAGGCTGATGGAGCATCTATCAGCAAAGGATGCACTTTTAACCTTAGCTGGTGTATCGCCAGGGTCTGGAGTATTACATAAAGAATTTGAAGATGGACCTTTAGGAAGCCGTACTTGACAAATAAGTATTTCGTGAAGAACTCGGGACCCAGAAGCTAAAAGTAGCCAAGCTGGAGGAGCAAAACCTCGAGATACCAGAGATTCATCAGGAACTGAAGGACAGTAGGACCGTGGTTCATGCCAAGGATGTTGAAACCCAGAAGTTTGAATGCAACTCTAGAATATTAAAGGACGTCACAAGGGACTTCGCGTCAACAGAGATGATCTGGCAAAAGAACTTGAGAAGGACAAGCACGATCAGAAGTAGCCCTCGGAGACATGAACAAGACTTGAAGAGTTTGGCGACTTTGAAGATTTATTGACCTTTAGAAGACCAAACCCCTGTTATATACTTACGTTAGATGCGACGTTTGTGAGCTGTCATTTGTTTGATGATTTTCCGACAGCCACAAATAAAATCTGTCTTTTCAAAACTTTTGTTTGTATTATGTGTATCCCTCTCTATCTCTCTTATCTTACCCCAAAACCCATGGACCCAATAGAGGATGAATGGAGATGAACTCATGTTTCCTGGACCGATAAGTCAATTGGAGACGGACTGATGGATGCAGAACATGGAAGATCATATGGAGAATAACACTATAGTCGGAAAGGATATGGCCCAGCATGCTCTTCAGTGCTTTGAAAGAGGTGTTGCTACTTGGTGGAGGATGTACCAAACCATCAATGGATGGGAAAGAATAACCACTTGGGAGGAATTTAAGTTGACTCTGCCAAAGTCTCGGTTTGTGTCCGAGAAATTGAAGCCTTATGGAAATGATATGAAGAAGCCTTGTGCATGCAAGCTTTGTGGAGAAATAGGACACAACCATAAAGAACACAAGGATGAAAGCCCTAATTGTGAAGGAAGTCACCCAGTTGAAGAATGCCCAACTAGGCAGATCACTTGTTTCTTGTGTGAAGGGACTACCCACTACCCTGCTCAGTGTCACATTTACCCCATGGTACAAAGAACCATCCAGCAGAAGAAAGAAGCAATGAAAGGAGCCCTCATGGAAATTTTACAAGAATCTGTGCTGGAGTTAGAGGTGGAGGACACACCCAAAGAAGACCCAATTAAAGCCTGCACCAAATCATGCTATTCATGTGGAGAAGGACACATCTCCCAAAACTGTCTGAATGGGGATCTAGTGGAATTCCTGACAGAGGAAGTAGAGTATGACCCACAGGAAACAGAAGCCCTGGTTGGAACGGAAAAGTCCAGGAAGAGAAGTAGATTGGATACCAGGAAGGACCTGAGTCATATCACCTGCTACAGGTGCAAGGAATCGGGGCACTACTTCAGCAGTTGCCCAAAAAGGAAACCACGAGACTTGTCGGAAGTAATATGTTTTCGTTGTAATGAAGCAGGGCACTTTGCCAGGGATTGTCCCAAAGAGAAGGAGGCTTGTGTTAAGTAGTGGAGTTTGCAACAAAAGGAATATAGTAGCAGTAGTAGTGGGAACAATTCTTTTTCATTGAAGTGTTGAGTTGAGGCATGTAATGGAAATGCAGGAGATTGTAATAGTTTGAAAATCAATAAAGTTAGCATCATTGGTACTGATTGGATTTTATGAGATGTTACTCTATGAAGAAGGATTGCTGACCATTTTCGAGGATATGAGAACTATGGTCTATGGAAGAATTGGAGCATTTAAGGGTGGTAGTACCCTGTGAGGAGATTTGACCCCTGGAAAAGATAATGAGATTCCACGGAGTGAACTTCGGACAAAATAAGTATGAGTTTTAACTCGATATGTGGGATACCCCAAGAATATGGAGGGATGAAGTACTATTGAATATAAAGGAGGTAAGATGTTGGTAATATGGAGCCGTTGCAACTCCACGATGAGTCGGAGAAATCACATTTTAGTTTGATGCCAATAGAAGGATGAGAGACAGTACAATTGGATGGATTTAAGAATGCTAGGAAGCTGGATGTGGAATAATGATCAGTTGCCCCGAGGATGAGATCAATGTTTACAAGTGATGAGACGGGCCATAACCCACAGGCCCCAAGACCTGCCAAGAAGCAAGCACACTCTTGCTGAAGGAAAAACCCTGGAAGAAGTTAAGATTTTATCGGCAGACGATCTTAAAGGAGTTACGCAAAAAACCTGAGAGTTGTGAAGGAACGATAGATGTTTGTTTGGCTTGCAGAATCAATGGATTTATCCGAACTTGGTTCGTCGACAAGGGAAATTCTGCAATGCTTGTGAGGATGACTGAGTGTTAGAATGCGAGATTCGCTAAACCATATACAAGGTAATGATTTGGGTGCGGGATGGATTGATCACCATACCGACTTACTCTCATTATTCGCCTTGCTATATGGGATGGTAAATCTGAGTGACTTGCCTATAATAGGGAGACGACGATATTAAACCTTGTTTGCACCTTAGAATGGTATAGCAATTTTCCCTTGTACAAGGCAGCTGCTGCCAATCGTAGGTTATATGGTGAGGTTCAACCCAGACCCATTTCCTGCAGGAGAAACCGTAAATTGATGACCACCATGAGATATCGATAGCCGTTAGTATTGGCGCCAGACCCGTCAGCTAAGAAGAACCAGTCACAGAAGAACCCTACCAAGAATGAAAGGACAGAGGAATTGAGGAAAAGGTTATGCCAGTACCCGAAGAGCCCGGAGACGAAATTTTCCCGAGAATCTGAGAAGACCGACACTGTCATGAATAAGGATGGAGTATATGAGTTTTGATGGAACGATAACCATGTTGTTAAGGATGGTAGCACCCCAGACCCCCCTTGTGATGATCGATGGATTTTAAGAAGACCCTCGACCTTAACCTATTTCTTTCTAGCCTCTCCGAATCTCGAGGACGAGATTCATTTTAAGGGTGGTAGGTTTGTAACATCCCAAAATTCTAAATTTTGGAATGTTATATTAAATAAATAGTTTTGATTGTTTGTTTGATTGTGGTGTGGTTGCTCGTGTGAAATTGAGTGAAATTCGAAACTTTTTGAAAGTTAAATGAGACATAATAAAAGAACTTTCCCAAACTTTCATTTTGCATTTATGATCTCCGTGAATTCAAATTCTTTTCAAATACAAAACCCTAGAGAGAAGATGACATGACTTCTTCCATTTAAATAAATGAAAAGGGTTTTTTAAATATTTGAATTTCATTGGAAAATGTTTCAAATTCAGAAACTTCAAGCAACTCAATGATTTTCATGAGAGTAGATAAAATGACTTCTTCAAAACATGTGAAATATGAGTTGGAAGTTAAAAGGATCAAATTTAAAGTCCTTTTGGAAATTATTTTCAATTTGGAGTTATTTGGGTTTTATTCAAATTATTTTTCTCCAAAAATAAAATATATGGAAATTAGGGTAAAATGATTCCCTACAATAGAAAATTGGAGAGAAATAAATTTGAAATCATTTTGGTACTTTTAAAATGATTTTTATGAGGTTATATTGTAGCAGTAGCACTCTTTGCTTTATTTGAATTTGTGTGGATTTTATTTGATGCTAGAAAAATGTTCATCTTGTAGGAAATCTTTTTCTAAAAATTTTGATATAAAATATGCCTAGGTTCTATTTTATTTCGCTTTTATTTTATTTTTGTTGTGTTAAAAAAATCTTCTCCTCCGGCTGGGCCGACCCAGCTCCTGCTAGGCCGCGGCCCAGTCGAGCGTCGCGTCGCCCCGACCGCGCGCCGGTTTCTGCCGCCCGTACGCCATCGCCGTCGCGCCGACCTCGGCATCCGTGCCGAGGCCGGACCCTCCTTGCCCCTCCCGCAAGCCGTCCGCCGCCCCGGCCTTTAAATAGCGACCCCGGGCCCTTGGACCCCGAGTTCGCCGCCACCCGATCCGCCTAGCCAGCGCGCCGCCGCCGCAGATCGCCGCCGCTTTGCGCCGCCGCAGCCGCGCCCCGCCTAGCCCTGCGTAGCTGCCGCCTCCGCCCGCCGCCGCCGTCCGCTGCCTCGCCCCGACGCCGGAGCTCGCTGCACTCGCTGGAGCCGCCGCGCCGCCTCGCCTCGCTGCCGCCGGAGTTGACCGCCGACGCCGGTCTGATCCACCACCGAACCGCTGTCACGTCCCTAGCCTTGCTATGCACTTGGACTAGCTTGGTTGCTGCATCATGTCTAAATTTCATTTAAAGTTGAATTGGGGATTGTTAAACCCTAGCACCAAATGAATTCAACTAGGGTCAAATTCAAATGTTTTCTATGAACCCAAAATGCCCTTTGGAAATGTTCATGATTTTTGATAAAGGTGAAAACCTCTGCCAGAAATGATGAGCATATTTCTTGGCCATTTATGGATTTTTGAGCTAAATCATATTGTATTTGAATTGAAGCATTTAATGCCTATAAATATTTTAAATGCTTCAATACTTCTGAAAACAATTGGGGGCTGTTGGAAATAATTCAAATAGTGTCCACAATTTTTATCAGGATTTTACAAAATGAGTTAGTATTTTTACTAATTCAAAACAGATCAAATAAATAGAAAAACAAAAACAGAAATAAAAGAGAGAGAGAGAGAGCAAACTCACCTGGCGCTTACCTGGCCTGGCCCAGCACGGCCCAAACCAGCTGGTCGACGCCAGTCGTCGTCTCCACCGCGCCAGAAGGACGCCGAGCGCGTGCTCGCCGTGCGCACACACGCGCCCATGCCACCTCCTGCCTGCTAGCTTGCGTGGCGCCGCGAAGAGACCCGCGAAAGCCGTCTGGATCGCTCTGACCGCCCCGCCATTCTCCCCCTCGCCTCCCTCTCGCCCTCTCCACCATGGCCGAGACGGCCGCGAGCTCGCTGTCACCGTAGCCATGGCCACAGGCCCTCCCTCGCCTCGTCGACATGTCCATGGCCTCCGCCTCGACGCCCTCATCCTCCCCGTCGACCCACTCGACGCCAGACGCCTCAAAATGCCGTCCCCGACCTCTTCTTCATCGTCGGCCGCCGCGGATCCCCATCGTCGACTCGTCGCCGTCCGGCCTTCCTCGAGCTCGAAGAGGCCACCGCTGCAACCACCGTGAGCCCCTCACCCCAACCCCTCTCTCCCCGCCGTCGATTCCTTCCTCTAGCCCACTAACCACCGCGGCCGAACCTCACCGCCGCCGTGCCTCGTCGCCGACGTGGCTAGAGCCACAGTGGCTCGAAGCCAAGCTCACCGCTGTGCTCAGCGCAGCACCAGGAGCCTGTAGCCACCACCAGCTCCTCCTCCCGTGCACCGTAGCGCCGAACCCAGCCCCGTCCGAACTCCGGCCGCCGCCACGAGCTCGACTCCGGCGAGCTCGCTCCACCCCAGCTCCTCCCGCTTGCCCTACCAGATGCGCGCGAGCCCCAGCTACGCGTAGGACCAAACCGCGGCCGATTTGGTCGACCGTGGGCAAATCCCGAGCCCTCCGCCGTCTCGGGCTTCACCGGCGACGAGCCGTGGACCAAGTCCGGCGGGTTTGACCCCACTGACCAGGGGGTTTGACCTCCCCTGTGTCACTGACGCGTGGGCCACCCCCCTGATGCTTTTAGTTAGTATTAGTTTAACACTAATTAATTTAGGTTAAGTTAGTTAGTCACTGACGTGTGGACCCCACACGTCAGGTTTGACCTGGACGACCCGTTGACCTGCTGACGTCACACCGACGCCATGCTGACGCAGTAAATAGTTTCTGTATTTAAAACAATTCAGGAATTCCAGAAAATCCTATAAACTTCTAAAAATCATAGAAAATAATCTATAACTCAGATGGAAAACATTTATATATGAAAAATGATCAGAAAAATCCAATCTATCCATCTGTACCATTTCCATGCATGTTAGAACAACTTATGACTACTGTTTAGGACAATTCAATTAAATGGCATTTAAGAAATCACATATGGAGTTTGAATTTGAATCTTTGATTCAAGCCAACTCCATTTAACTTGCTGCTAGTTGCATTAGCCCAAACCACAGCATATTGCCATGTCATGATCATGCATCATATTGTGCATTGCATTGATTGTATTTCTTCTCTGTTGCCGGTATTTGTCCCCTCTCGGTAGACGATGTTCCGGCGTTGTGATCGTTGACACTACTGAAGACTCAATGCTATCTTCAGAAGTGCCAGGCAAACAAAACCCCCTTGTTCATTCCGATACAATCCCACTCTCTCGCTCCTGCTCTCTTTTACTGCATTAGGACAACAACGATCTATCTGTTACTTGCTGCGGTAGCTGAACCCCTTTATCCTCTGCATGACCTGTCATTGCCACAGTAAATAGATGAAACCCACTAGCATGAGTAGGAGTTGTTTGAGCCCTGATGTGCCTACTCATTCATGCTTGTTTGTCATGCCTGCTATTGCTTAGAGTTGTGTCAGGTCTGATTCACGGGAATGAATTGGAAGTGGTGAACATGTCCTACTGTTGAGAGCTAAGTGTGTGAACACGATTTGGTAAAGGTAGCGGTGAGAGGCCATGTAGGAGTACATGGTGGGTTGTCTCATTGAAACCGTCCTCGGGAACTGAGTTCTGTGTTTGTGATCCATGAACAGTTACTACCACACATTGGAATGCTTAAGTGCCCCTCTCGACTTATTAATCAACCTGATCTCTGTCCAGGAGTTGCAACTAGTTTCTGGTGTTTGTAGGTAGTGTTAGTAGTCTACCAAGTGGCACCGAGTATAGGTGGGCTTGGGACAGACTAGGCACACGTGGCCTGGTGTACCGAGTGGCACCCGGATGGTGGGCTCGGGAACCCTGCACACATCGTTTGGGGCCGTGAGCGACACCCCGGCCGGATCTCCTTGCGGATGGAACCCGAATAGGCGATAAACCTGGACTAGAGACTTGTGTGGTTAGTCAGGTCGTGGCCGACTCCCTCGCCAGGCTTCCGCTTGAAGGTTGCCGAGGTACACGAGGTGTACATGGTGGTAAGTGGCGAGAGCGTGTGTGACGAAGTACACCCCTGCAGGGTTAATATGATCTATTCGAATAGCCGTGTCCACGGTAAAGGACTTCTGGGTTGCCTGTACAGTTCATAGACAAGTGAAAGTGGATACTCTAAAATGCGCAAGATAAGCGTGAGTGCTATGGATGGCGTTCTCGTAGGGAGACGGGAGCGGATCCATAGTGGTGTATTGATATGGTGAATATGTGGAATCGTGTGCGCCACCTCAAAAGAGTTACTTGCAGTCGTAGTTCAGGATAGCCACCGAGTCAAAGCTGGCTTGCTGCAGTTAAACTCCACCACCCCCTTTGTTGATACCGATGCATATGTAGCTAGTTCTGATGTAAGTCTTGCTGGGTACATTTGTACTCACGTTTGCCTATTTTATGTTTTGCAGAGAGACGTCAGTCTCGCTAGTAGTTCCGT
Source organism: Aegilops tauschii subsp. strangulata (assembly GCF_002575655.3). Taxonomy (NCBI): domain Eukaryota; kingdom Viridiplantae; phylum Streptophyta; class Magnoliopsida; order Poales; family Poaceae; genus Aegilops; species Aegilops tauschii. The sequence goes on along the minus strand of NC_053037.3, from coordinate 410,525,946 downwards.
GTGGACTTCGACGTTTAGCTTGATACCTCAGCTACGATCTTGTGCCCTCGGCAGGATCTAGTAGATAGTCAGGCTTCTCAGCCTTTTTCATTTGTAGATGTCTGTACTCAGACATGTTAAGCTTCCGCATGTGCTTTGACTTGTATGCTCTGAGTGTTGGGTCATGAGACCCATGTTTGTAATATCTCGCTCTTCGGAGCCTAATGAATAAATACTCTGAGTCGTAGAGTCTTGTTGTGACGCCATGTTGTATTTGCACATATCGAGCATATTGTGTGTATGATTGAAATGCTTGGTATGTGTGGGATCCGACAATCTAGTTGTCTATCCTTAGCAGCCTCTCTTATGGGGAAATGTAGTCTAGTGCCTCCTTGAGCCATAGTAGTCCGCTACAGCCCGGTTCACCGGAGTCCTGCTAGCCCAGCACTACTGCTCTAGACACTTGACTGGCCGGCATGTGTTTCATATCGTTCCTGTGTCTGTCCCTTTGGGGAAATGTCACGCGGTGACATCCGGAGTCCTGCCTAGCCTGCTACAGCCCGGGTTCCCAGAGTCCTGTTAGCCCAGTGCTACAGCCCGGATTCGCACGCTGCTGACCGACACGTTCGATGTTGACTCATGTATGCCTGTCCCCATACGTTAGTGCCGCTTTGGGTTCACGACTAGCCATGTCGGCCCGGGTTCTCTGTCATATGGATGCTAGCGACATTGTCATATACGTGAGCCAAAAGGCGCAAACGGTCCCGGGCCATGGTAAGGCGACACCCGTGGGAGTACCGTGCGTGAGGCCGCAAAGTGATATGAGGTGTTACAGGCTGGATCGGTGTGACTTGGAATCGGGGTCCCGACAGCTTTGGTATCAGAGCCTGACTGCCTGTAGGATTACCAAGCCAAACTGGTCGAAGTTGAGTCTAGAAATGCTTTAGTTATATAAGGGAATTGATTGTGGAAGGGAACGTAAGGCTCTTTTTACTCCTTTACCTTATGCCCTTCTGATCTGAGTCACCCTCTTCTCTTCTACGGGGATTAAGAACTAGGCTTCTCATCTTTCTATCAGGATCACGTGTTACTAATCTGTAGACTCGTAGGATTGTTGGTCTGAAGCCTCAGCTCAGTTTCTACTACTTCCATGTGTTGACAGTTCATCCCAGAACCTTGATATGATGTTGTTAAGTGACTATGCAAATCCTTGTGAATGTCTCAAATCCTTTGAGCATTTACAGCCGTCATGCTGTCCGAGTCATCCCAGGCTTCTAAACAATCTGATGCATTTGCAAAATCCTTTCCCTCTGTTTTTGCGTCCCTTTGGGCCAGATTAAGCACACTACCGGTGCGTTGAGGCACTCTATTGCCTCGGTATATGTGTTGGAGCTATTATTATGACCCTAGGTGTCTTAGAGAGTCACCTAGTAATCTAGCCATGTTTTGTGTTCCCAGTGTGATGATTCTGGCCATTATTCTCGAAAGCATCCCGTGATGCAATTTAGTTAGTAGGTATTCTATTTCTGGGTTCTTGAGCCCAAGATTCACTCCACTTACCTCCTGTTGATAGTGTTTGCTCGTTCCTTTAGGATATTAGTAACCGTTGCGATAGTCCTCGAGATCCGTGGTATATCCTTCTTCCAAATACCATGAACTGCTTACGGCAGAAGTTCTTGAACCAAAATATCACAATAAGAGTGCTCTTGATGAGTCCTCCATTCTGAATTGTGAATCTGCCAGTCCTACCTTTCTGCATGGATTATCCGAAAGAAATATGTTGAACTTGTTGACATACTAAATCTATGCATCCACAACTCAGAAAACCATATGTCCCTTTGAGTTGTCTCTCTTTAGTTGTATTCTGACCTCTGTCTATCAATTGATAGTCAAGACTAATTGTGCATTTGTGTTTTCGATGCTTACTATTCTTGTGGTCCGCCAAGCCATTCTATTTTGGATGGCTAGGAGAAACAAACTCCGGTACCTCGTCCATATCTAGGATTGGGTCAAAGTAGTTGTATTCCGCAGATCAAATTGCCAATCCAGCCTTTGATCTGTTCTACCTTGGAATGTCACCCTCTTTCATATCAAGAATGACGTGAGAATTGCACAATCTCTCATGAATTCTTGATGTAGTGATACTTCTCGCCATCATTATTCATCTCTCGGTCTCCGTGTTGGTTGTAACCGGAATGCTGACAAGTGAACTGTGATGTGTGAAATCAATACTCCTAGCAATCCCGTTGCTTGGTAGTTAATGGCAATACTCTCATTCTTAGCGTGCTGGTTGTTCAATCATCATCCCGAGATTGATCGTGTTACCTAGTCCATTTTTCCTGGTGCACTCTTCAGTCAACGAGTTAGGATTGTATCAATCCCTCGCTCCTTGATCATACCGTCTTGCCCTGAAAGGCAAGATTGTTCTCGAGCTTAGCAACATATCGGTGGTATGTGATTTTCCGATTATCTTCTCGGAAGTATCACCAGGTCGTCACCTGACCGCTATGTTGAGTTCGTGATCATGTTGGTATTCTTGTAAACCACCCCTTCTCCAAGAATCTGTGTTGGATACCCCTGAGCTAGTTGGTTAAGCTTAACAACAACTTGGAGAGTTGGCAGATAAAAGCTTGTCCAACCACGCTCATCCCTAAGGGATATGTTGTTGTGTGTGAGTGTGTGTGTTGAAGAAAGATGATATCTCCATCGATTGGTCCTCGTGTCCAGTTGTTGGATCTACTATCTTACCAATCTTTGATTTGAGTATGGGCTATCGTCAAATCAAATCAGAACCAATGGTGTTCGTAATGTTGTCTTACCCGTGGTTGATCCTCGAGCATACACCATTATATCTTTTGGATCTGACCAATGCTATCACCGTGTTCACATGATGGTGGGAGTCCAGTGATATGGAAATTCTGATGAGTTGCTATTGAGCCCATCAACAGCATTTTGTCTCCTCCCTGATTCATGTTGAACATCCAGCTAGTGTTGGAAACTTTTGAAAGCATTTTCTTCGTGCTAGCTCATGAAGTATATGTTTGGATGAAAGTAGTGACTTCCTCTAATTCATGTGCATTTGATTTAAGTTGCCGTCGTGGATTCGAGAAAGCTTGTTTTTGTTTCCTCTGGTACCATCCCAAGTCAATTATGCATGTGCGAATGTATTCTATGGTTTGGTAGATTAATTACCTCCATTACATATGTGTTCCTAGCACACCAAGCCACTGGTTGATTTGTTCAAGGAAAAGGAGTTGGTGTGCTAATTCTAGATCATGCACAAGACTCCAATATCCTCGATGGTGGTTCCCCACCTGAACTCGGTAGTGTTTTATCACAAGACTACTATGTGGTCATGCTTGTCCGGGACAGCGTGTTCACATGTGTTTAGCAGAACCAGCTCATGTTTTGGAGCTTACTATCGTAGTTCATCTCCCGAGAATCTCGCAACGTCATCTCGTCGATTTGTGTTGCAAACCTCCATTTTCTTCTAGACTCGATGAGTCTGGAATATCCTGTTACCAACTAGATCTGAATCTCAGGCAGATATGATGGTTGGAACTTTTCCAGGATCTATGATGTAGGTTCCGACAAGGTTGATGTTCTGGCCGACACACCTAGCCGGAAGATCTATCATTGTAGTATCTTGATTGAGCTATTTGACCATCTTCTCCATGAGGATTTCGTGTAACTTATTCTAGAAGTTTTCCTTATGGACTCTTGTGCTCCCGAAGTCCGACCTTTTACTTGATGTTCTACGTACCAAACCATTTTAACAAATGGGTTGCACTAGCACATCGAGGAGAACATTAGAAGTGGAGTGCTAAATGTCTCTCGGTCGATCATCCAGGTTTCGTTCCCTTGGCCTCGCTAAGGTCAAATCTGAGAAAGTGTTGTCCTCCTCTGCACCTGCATCCTCCATCACCGTTCATCATGATAGTATGATGTGTTGCCAGGATCCTCGGCACGGATGTTGGTAAAATCTTGATGAATATGGAAATGCTCAAGTTCTTGAAAGCACGCTCAGTCACTAGGTTATATCCTTGGTATCAACTGGAATGTGCCTTCCATTTGCCGAGTTGTTCTATAACCATAGTTTCCTTTCCAAATTGAGTGTGCCATTCTTTTGAATTCTTTCAAACGATCATTTGTAAATTGCCTTACGCTGGTATAAAGAGTTTCAATGATCTTTGTATCAAAAGTAATTCTTTTTGCCACTTAAGGGAAGAATTCCATGAGTCACCTTTCCTAAGGTGCCCCGTTATGGAGTCATGTCAATTTCTCCTCGCTACTTGAAACCTTTGTCATCTGTTCTCTTTCCATCCACTGTCTCAACTTAAGAGTTGTTCCAACGTCTCACTCCATGAGTTGATCTTGAGTGCCCGATCTTCAAGAAGATCGATCATGTAGAGTTTCCCTCTCTTCCGTCATCATAGTTGGATGAAGCTCTCGAAAGAAAAGATGTCAAGATCAAGATGATGCAACGAATTAACATCTTCGAGAAGAACAATTGGATCGTGAAGATTATGTTAGTTTGCGTTCCCCTTTCATCTTACTCTACGCTTGAATCTCGGGACGAGATTCTTGTTTAGTGGGGGCGAGTTGTCACGTCCCTAGCCATGCTATGCACTTGGACTAGCTTGGTTGCTGCATCATGTCTAAATTTCATTTAAAGTTGAATTGGGGATTGTTAAACCCTAGCACCAAATGAATTCAACTAGGGTCAAATTCAAATGTTTTCTATGAACCCAAAATGCCCTTTGGAAATGTTCATGATTTTTGATAAAGGTGAAAACCTCTGCCAGAAATGATGATCATATTTCTTGGCCATTTATGGATTTTTGAGCTAAATCATATTGTATTTGAATTGGAGCATTTAATGCCTATAAATATTTTAAATGCTTCAATACTTCTGAAAACAATTGGGGGCTGTTGGAAATAATTCAAATAGTGTCCACAATTTTTATCAGGATTTTACAAAATGAGTTAGTATTTTTACTAATTCAAAACAGATCAAATAAATAGAAAAACAGAAACAGAAATAAAAGAGAGAGAGAGAGAGCAAACTCACCTGGCGCTTACCTGGCCTGGCCCAGCACGGCCCAAACCAGCTGGCCGACGCCAGTCGTCGTCTCCACCGCGCCAGAAGGACGCCGAGCGCGTGCTCGCCGTGCGCACACACGCGCCCATGCCACCTCCTGCCTGCTAGCTTGCGTGGCGCCGCGAAGAGACCCGCGAGAGCCGTCTGGATCGCTCTGACCGCCCCGCCATTCTCCCCCTCGCCTCCCTCTCGCCCTCTCCACCATGGCCGAGACGGCCGCGAGCTCGCTGTCACCGTAGCCATGGCCACAGGCCCTCCCTCGCCTCGTCGACATGTCCATGGCCTCCGCCTCGACGCCCTCATCCTCCCCGTCGACCCACTCGACGCCAGACGCCTCAAAATGCCGTCCCCGACCTCTTCTTCATCGTCGGCCGCCGCGGATCCCCATCGTCGACTCGTCGCCGTCCGGCCTTCCTCGAGCTCGAAGAGGCCACCGCTGCAACCACCATGAGCCCCTCACCCCAACCCCTCTCTCCCCACCGTCGATTCCTTCCTCTAGCCCACTAACCACCGCGGCCGAACCTCACCGCCGCCGTGCCTCGTCGCCGACGTGGCTAGAGCCACAGTGGCTCGAAGCCAAGCTCACCGCTGTGCTCAGCGCAGCACCAGGAGCCTGTAGCCACCACCAGCTCCTCCTCCCGTGCACCGTAGCGCCGAACCCAGCCCCGTCTGAACTCCGGCCGCCGCCACGAGCTCGACTCCGGTGAGCTCGCTCCACCCCAGCTCCTCCCGCTTGCCCTACCAGATGCGCGCGAGCCCCAGCTACGCGTAGGACCAAACCGCGGCCGATTTGGTCGACCGTGGGCAAATCCCGAGCCCTCCGCCGTCTCGGGCTTCACCGGCGACGAGCCGTGGACCAAGTCCGGCGGGTTTGACCCCACTGACCAGGGGGTTTGACCTCCCCTGTGTCACTGACGCGTGGGCCACCCCCTGATGCTTTTAGTTAGTATTAGTTTAACACTAATTAATTTAGGTTAAGTTAGTTAGTCACTGACGTGTGGACCCCACACGTCAGGTTTGACCTGGACGACCCGTTGACCTGCTGACGTCACACCGACGCCATGCTGACGCAGTAAATAGTTTCTGTATTTAAAACAATTCAGGAATTCCAGAAAATCCTATAAACTTCTAAAAATCATAGAAAATAATCTATAACTCAGATGGAAAACATTTATATATGAAAAATGATCAGAAAAATCCAATCTATCCATCTGTACCATTTCCATGCATGTTAGAACAACTTATGACTACTGTTTAGGACAATTCAATTAAATGGCATTTAAGAAATCACATATGGAGTTTGAATTTGAATCTTTGATTCAAGCCAACTCCATTTAACTTGCTGCTTGTTGCATTAGCCCAAACCACAGCATATTGCCATGTCATGATCATGCATCATATTGTGCATTGCATTGATTGTATTTCTTCTCTGTTGTCGGTATTTGTCCCCTCTCGGTAGACGATGTTCCGGCGTTGTGATCGTTGACACTACTGAAGACTCAATGCTATCTTCAGAAGTGCCAGGCAAGCAAAACCCCCTTGTTCATTCCGATACAATCCCACTCTCTCGCTCCTGCTCTCTTTTACTGCATTAGGACAACAACGATCTATCTGTTACTTGCTGCGGTAGCTGAACCCCTTTATCCTCTGCATGACCTGTCATTGCCACAGTAAATAGATGAAACCCACTAGCATGAGTAGGAGTTGTTTGAGCCCTGATGTGCCTACTCATTCATGCTTGTTTGTCATGCCTGCTATTGCTTAGAGTTGTGTCAGGTCTGATTCATCGGGAATGAATTGGAAGTGGTGAACATGTCCTACTGTTGAGAGCTAAGTGTGTGAACACGATTTGGTAAAGGTAGCGGTGAGAGGCCATGTAGGAGTACATGGTGGGTTGTCTCATTGAAACCGTCCTCAGGAACTAAGTTCTGTGTTTGTGATCCATGAACAGTTACTACCACACATTGGAATGCTTAAGTGCCCCTCTCGACTTATTAATCAACCTGATCTCTGTCCAGGAGTTGCAACTAGTTTTTGGTGTTTGTAGGTAGTGTTAGTAGTCTACCAAGTGGCACCTGGTACAGGTGGGCTTGGGACAGACTAGGCACACGTGGCCTGGTGTACCGAGTGGCACCCGAATGGTGGGCTCGGGAACCCTGCACACATCATTTGGGGCCGTGAGCGACACCCCGGCCGGATCTCCTTGCGGATGGAACCCGAATAGGCGATAAACCTGGACTAGAGACTTGTGTGGTTAGTCAGGTCGTGGCCGACTCCCTCACCAGGCTTCCGCTTGAAGGTTGCCGAGGTACACGAGGTGTACATGGTGGTAAGTGGCGAGAGCGTGTGTGACGAAGTACACCCCTGCAGGGTTAATATGATCTATTCGAATAGCCGTGTCCACGGTAAAGGACTTCTGGGTTGCCTGTACAGTTCATAGACAAGTGAAAGTGGATACTCTAAAATGCGCAAGATAAGCGTGAGTGCTATGGATGGCATTCTCGTAGGGAGACGGGAGCGGATCCATAGTGGTGTATTGATATGGTGAATATGTGGACTCGTGTGCGCCACCTCAAAAGAGTTACTTGCAGTCGTAGTTCAGGATAGCCATCGAGTCAAAGCTGGCTTGCTGCAGTTAAACTCCACCACCCCCTTTGTTGATACCGATGCATATGTAGCTAGTTCTGATGTAAGTCTTGCTGGGTACATTTGTACTCACGTTTGCCTATTTTATGTTTTGCAGAGAGACGTCAGTCTCGCTAGTAGTTCCGTGTGGACTTCGACGTTTAGCTTGATACCTCAGCTACGATCTTGTGCCCTCGGCAGGATCTAGTAGATAGTCAGGCTTCTCAGCCTTTTTCATTTGTAGATGTCTGTACTCAGACATGTTAAGCTTCCGCATGTGCTTTGACTTGTATGCTCTGAGTGTTGGGTCATGAGACCCATGTTTGTAATATCTCGCTCTTCGGAGCCTAATGAATAAATACTCTGAGTCATAGAGTCTTGTTGTGACGCCATGTTGTATTTGCACATATCGAGCATATTGTGTGTATGATTGAAATGCTTGGTATGTGTGGGATCCGACAATCTAGTTGTCTATCCTTAGCAGCCTCTCTTATGGGGAAATGTAGTCTAGTGCCTCCTTGAGCCATAGTAGTCCGCTACAGCCCGGTTCACCGGAGTCCTGCTAGCCCAGCACTACTGCTCTGGACACTTGACTGGCCGGCATGTGTTTCATATCGTTCCTGTGTCTGTCCCTTCGGGGAAATGTCACGCGGTGACATCCGGAGTCCTGCCTAGCCTGCTACAGCCCGGGTTCCCGGAGTCCTGTTAGCCCAGTGCTACAGCCCGGATTCGCACGCTGCTGACCGACACGTTCGATGTTGACTCATGTATGCCTGTCCCCATACGTTAGTGCCGCTTTGGGTTCACGACTAGCCATGTCGGCCCGGGTTCTCTGTCATATGGATGCTAGCGACATTGTCAAATACGTGAGCCAAAAGGCGCAAACGGTCCCGGGCCATGGTAAGGCGACACCCGTGGGAGTACCGTGCGTGAGGCCGCAAAGTGATATGAGGTGTTACAGGCTGGATCGGTGTGACATGGAATCGGGGTCCCGACAACCGCCTAAACCGGTAGGAACCGCCCGGTTCGCCCGGTTTTCTTTTTAGTTGTTTTAGTTTGGTTTTCATCTTAAAACAGTTTTGTTTAGTTTTACCTATTTAGAGATCGTTTGTTCGTTTAGGTTCTTCAGTGAATAGATTCGTCAGATTAGATCTGTTAGCGAGCGTTCGCTCGATAGACTTTTCTTTTTTTGTTTTAGTTTTCTGCCAGGGACTCATTTGTGAATATTTTATTTACAAAATAGTCCCTGATTTTCAAACCTTCGTTACTTTTTACTTGTTAGTCCAAATTCAACGAAACCAACGCCCACTTCTTCGTTATGATCCCCTCTATCCAGTAAAACAACTTAAACATGTTTTTGAAAGTTTTAAAATTTGAATTCAAATAGATTTGTATTTGAACTCCGTTTGATCGTAACTTGAGTTTTATAACTCCGTTTAAGTTGATTCTTTTTGCAAATCGAAGCTCTTGACCTAAACTTTCTGATAAGGCCAAATTCACGTAATTTTGGTACTGCTAGAAATTTTTTTATGTTGCAAGAGTTATTTGCTTGGTTTTGATGTTTTCCGAACTGTCTTCTTCGTTCTTTCCGATCTTTTGAGTGATTGCTTATGTGTGGTTACTACTGCTTGCTCACGATAGATTGACCGGAGTGTGACGAGTAGAACTATCAGGAGTTATGAGTGCGAACCATCTTCATCAACTGTACAACGCAAGTTCACACTTTGATCATATCCCTTTCATACCCAGTTTTTATGCATTAGTTTCAACCCTCGAACACTGCATGGTTAGGACTTGATAACATGTGGGTATTGGGAAGTAGTTGATGAGGTAGGAACCTATTGTCCGGCATTCAAACCTTGGGAGTTACTTCTACGTTATGCTTATACTGCTATGCTATGCTCGTAGACGTGGATTGGTTGAGTGTATCCATGACAGATGTGAGAGTTTTTAATAATGGTTAACTTAAGGTGGCAACTTTAATACACATCTGGGTGGATTGATTGGGGCACCCTGGAGCACCCAGTGGTTTGCCCGGGCACCTGGAGAACCCAGTGCTTGCCCAAGGGGATCCCGGAGGACCCGTGTGATCACCCTATGGAATGCCACCCAGGCTCAAAGGGATCATAAGATTATTCATGCTAGAAACTTCCGTGTGCAGCCACAAGCCATTATGGGCTCTGGCATAGTTGAGTAAGTTGCGTGAGCTCTTGAAGAGGTGGACTAGCAGATGTAGGGGGGTTGTAGGTGTACCGGTCTGCCCGGAGTAAAGAGTTAATGCTTCTGAAAGACTGTGTCTCGGTCATCGTTTCTCAAACACCATGTAGTGCGAGAAATCTAATGGAGGAGATCGAGTCTTGTGGGGAAAAGTGCGCAAACCTCTGCAGAGTGTACAAACTAATCATGGTTAGCCGTGTCCCCGGTTATGGACATCTTGAGTCTCTGGTTCTTGAATTATCATGCTGATCTCAACACTTTATTTAATTAATTTGATTGGGTTAATGATTATTATTTTGGGATTGAGTTGGAGGAACCTTCTCAAAATTTATCAACCAACTTTGTAGTTAAATAAAATATATTCCTTTGATGTAGGGAAAATTGGCTTTTCGCAAAAACAATATAACCTTAGAGCCTCCACCAGCCAAATATGCATGTAGTGATAGCCTTTATTCATCATTATCCTATGGTGTGAATTTGCCAGTACATTCAATGTACCGACCCTTTGTGGCTGCAACGTCTCATGTTGCAGGAATCTTACGACGAGTAAGTGATACGTTAGGGTTACAATTTCTACACTCAACTTTGCCGTTGGTGTTGATGGGAATCCACAACCTTGTTGTTACTTCCGCTATTTGGACTGAGGTAATAGTATTTACGTTACTTTATACATGTGATTTACCTCTGTTATAAATCCTGGAGTACTGTGTGTCAGCATACCGATCCAGGGATGACACTTAAGCACAGAGACTTGGCCGTCTGAGGTCGGGTCGCTACAGGACTAGCCATAATGACGAAGCAAGCAAGAAAGAGGCGAACGGAAAGAGAGGGCAAATAAAACGGCAAAGGTGAAGTGGGGGAGAGGAAAATGAGAGGCAAATGGCAAATAATGTAATGCGAGGGATAAGAGTTTGTGATGGGTACTTGGTATGTCTTGACTTGTGCATAGACTCCCCGGCAACGGCGCTAGAATTCCTTCTTGCTACCTCTTGAGCACTGCGTTGGTTTTTCCCTTGAAGAGGAAAGGGCGATGCAACAAAGTAGCATAAGTATTTCCCTCAGTTTTTGAGAACCAAGGTATCAATCCAGTAGGAGACCACACGCAAGTCCCTCGTACCTAAACAAACAAATAAGAACCTTGCAACCAACGCGATAAAGGGGTTGTCAATCCCTTCACGGCCACTTGCAAAAGTGAGATCTGATAGAGATGATAAGATAATATTTTTGGTATTTTTTATGATAAAGACGGAAAGTAAAGAATGCAAAATAGACGGTGATAGAAATAACGGGAGATTAATATGATGGCAAATAGACCCGGGGGCATAGGTTTCACTAGTGGCTTCTCCCAAGATAGCATAAGTATTACGGTGGGTGAACAAATTACTGTCGAGCAATTGATAGAATTGAGCATAGTTATGAGAATATCTAGGCATGAGCATGTATATAGGCATCACGTCCGCGACAAGTAGACCGATTCCTGCCTGCATCTACTACTATTACTCCACACATCGACCGCTATCCAGCATGCATCTAGAGTATTAAGTTCATAAGAACAGAGTAACGCATTAAGTAAGATGACATGATGTAGAGGGATAAACTCAAGCAATATGATATAAACCCCATCTTTTTATCCTCGATGGCAACAATACAATACGTGTCGTTTCCCCTTCCGTCACTGGGATCGAGCACCGCATGATTGAACCCAAAGCTAAGCACTTCTACCATTGCAAGAAAGATCAATCTAGTAGGCCAAACCAAACTGATAATTCGAAGAGACTTGCAAAGATAACCAATCATACATAAAAGAATTCAGAGGAGATTCAAATATTGTTCATAGATAATATGGATCATAAACCCACAATTCATCGGATCTCGACAAACACACCGCAAAAGAAGATTACATTGAATAGATCTCCAAGAGAATCGAGGAGAACTTTGTATTGAGATCCAAAGAGAGAGAAGAAGCCATATAGCTAATAACTATGGACCCTAAGGTCTGAGGTAAACTACTCACACATCATCGGAGAGGCTATGGTGTTGATGTAGAAGCCCTCCGTGATCAATGCCCCCTCCGGCGGAGCGTCGGCAAAGGCCCCAAGATGGGATCTCATGGGTACAGAAGGTTGCGGCGGTGGAAATAGGGTTTCGTGGTGCTCTTCGATGTTTCTAGGGTATATGAGTATATATAGGTGAAAGAAGTCGGTTAGGAGAGCCACGAGGGGCCCACGAGGGTGGGGGCGTGCCTAGGGGGGCAGGCGCGCCTCCCTACCTCGTGGCCTCCTTGGTTGTTTCTTGACGTCCACTCCAAGTCCTCTGGATCACGTTTGTTCCAAAAATCATGTTCCCGAAGGTTTCATTCCGTTTGGAGTCCGTTTGATATTCCTTTTCTGCGAAACACTGAAATAAGCAAAAAAACAGCAATTTGGGTTGGGCCTCCGGTTAATAGGTTAGTCCCAAAAATAATATAAAAGTGTATAATAAAGCCCATTAAACATCCAAAACAGAATATATAATAGCATGGAACAATCAAAAATTATAGATACGTTGGAGACGTATCAGCGACGCAATGTGCGAAAGACATTATCTTTGAATGAATACATTCATGTTGTCTCGGCCTTGTATGATCGAACAAAGTTGTCATGTAATATAATGTTTGTTTTTATAAAAAAATTACCTCCTGTGCGGTCGTGTGTTATAAAATCTGAGGGTTGGCCAGTCGTCGGCTTCTGCCCCCACGTAGGTAGTACGGGGGTGTTCGGGATGGAATCTAAACACTCTTGATCCAATTGCTTGGTCCTCGAAGGAGGTGTTTAGCGCAACAAACCAAGCAATCAGACTATACGGCTTGAACACCCTCACTTAGCCATAGGAGTTTGACAATAAAAATAAAGGCGCAGCCCCTAGTATCCGAACTGGGATGCTGTAAACAGCTGATTGGGTAAGTACCGATCCCTCGCGTAATGCAGAAAAAATCTCGAATGATTTGAGACCTCCGAAGAGCTGACCGGCTCTCGCCGCATCATGACAGTCAGTTTTCGGCTTTCTCTACTGAGGTGCTCCATCGGGTAAACCAGGGCACAATCGCAGTAGTTCTCCCTTTACTACCTTAGCCGATATAGCAGAACGTAAGGTGGCAAGCACAGGAGCCGGGCAACCCAACTATTGACCAAAGACATGATTTGGAGCCAATGCATATAATGCTAAATTCGGGGTGTCGAACTGTAAAAAAGTGTTCGGACTTTGTTGCCGTAGTGCGGGGTGCTATGAAGCCCCTGGCAAATTGAAATGTACCATAGTATACGGGTGCTATCTGATAAGCTTATTAATAATAAAAAAGAAGAAAACAGAAAAGGAGCAAAAGCATAAAGCAGGGGCCCTAAAGTTTGGGCCGCAAACTACTTCCATTGTAATTTGATTAATACGTCAAGCCGCATTGATACAAATAGTGCGATAAGCAATAGGCTATTTAACATGCCAAAACCAAGGGAGAGCAGCGTGTGGGTCCTGAAAACAGGTAGAGTGATCGTTAAAAGAAACCACCTAGAGATTCCCCCGTGCGCCTGTGCTTCTTGCCGTCTTGGTGTATTTATCCTTTGACAGGACCAGTTATCAGACCGTCAGGGCGGGCCTGTGGATAAGAAACCTGAAAAAAGAAGAAGATAGTGAAAGTATATGTGTCCGGGAGCGGTCGAGCTGTGCCATGGATCACAAGGTAAGTATGCCTCTGTCTATGCCCATGGTATTTTGAGTGTGTAATTATGTACGCGCGGTACGAATGTCGTCCCTTGATTGGGGCTGGGACGAAGGGGGAATTGCTAGTCGAGCTCTTGACGAGCCGAGCTGTCCTGCTGCAGAATAGTTTGGACCCTCTTAGTAGTGTCCGGGAGCTCGGCCGCCGAATTAAGGTTCTGCCTAAAAAGGCCGCTCTGCACTTCTGCTGCTAGGGCAGCGGTGTGCTCCTCGGTACGGAGGGAGCGTTCCATGTTTCCATTGACTATTATGACACCGCGTGGACCGGGCATCTTGAGCTTGAGATAAGCATAGTGTGTCACCGCGTTGAACCGAGCAAATGCGGTTCATCCAAGCAGTGCGTGGTAGCCGCTGCGAAAAGGGACGATATCGAAGATCAACTCTTCACTTCGGAAGTTGTCCGGAGAGCCGAAGACAACCTCTAGCGTAATTGAGCCCGTGCAGCGGGCCTCTACACCTGGTATGACTCGTTTGAAGGTTGTCTTTGTCGGCTTGATCCGTGATGGGTTAATGCCCATTTTGCGCATTATATCCTGATAGAGCAGGTACAGGCTGCTGCCGCCGTCCATAAGGACTCGCATCAGGTGGAATCCGTCAATTATTGGGTCAAGGACCAATGCGGCTGAACCGCTATGACGGATACTAGTCGGATGATCCCGTCGATCAAAAGTGATCGGGCATGACGACCATGGATTAAATTTTGGGGCGACTGACTCTATCGCATAGACGTCCCTGAGCGCGCGCTTGCGCTCCCTCTTGGGGATGTGTGTAGCATATATCATGTTCACCGTTTTGACCTGGGGGGGGATTCTTTTGTCCCCCTGTGTTCGGTTGCCGGGGCTCCTCGTCATTGTCCTCGCTTTGCGATCCCTTTTCTCTGTTCTCTGTATTTAACTTGTCGGCCTGTTTAAAAACCCAACAATCTCTGTTGGTATGATTGGCTGGTTTATCAGGGGTGCCATGAATTTGGCACTGACGATCGAGTATGCGGTCCAAGCTGGATGGTCCTTGATTGTTTCTTTTATATGGCTTCTTCCGCTGATCGTACTTGGAACCGCTGAATCCGACATTGACTGTCGTGTCATCGGTGTTGTCGCCATTGCTTCGGCGCTTGTGTCTGTTGCGTCGGAGTTTGCCGTTGCTATTTTTGCCCTCAGAGGTGCCTATTTCACTTGCTGTGTTTTTGCTACGGGCCAGCCAACTATCCTCACCCGCACAAAAGCGGGTCATGAATGCCGTGACGGCTGCCATGGATTTTGGTTTTTCCTGGCCGAGGTGGCGGGCGAGCCATTCGTCATGGATGCTATGTTTAAAGGCCGCTAGGGATTCGGCATCCGGACAGTCGACGATCTGGTTCTTTTTAGTTAGGAACCTAGTGCAGAATTTCCTGGCTGACTCTCGAGGCTGTTGGACTATGTGACTTAAGTCATCGGCATCTAGTGGCCGGACATATGTACCTTGGAAGTTGTCAAGGAAAGCTTCTTCCAAGTCCTCCCAACTACCAATAGAATTTTCAGGCAGACTGTTTAGCCAGTGCCGAGCTGGCCCTTTGAGTTTTAGTGGGAGGTATTTGATGGCGTGAAGATCATCCCCGCAGGCCATGTGGATGTGGAGAATAAAATCCTCGATCCATACCGCGGGATCGGTTGTTCCATCGTATGATTCGATGTTTACGGGTTTGAACCCTTCTGGGAATTCATGATCCATTACTTCGTCAGTGAAGCAAAGAGGGTGTGCGGTGCCTCTATATCGGGCCGCATCGCGACGTAGCTCTGATGGAGTCCGTCTTCAGTTTTCGGCCCGGGCGTGACTAGGTTTGTCACGTCCGAATAAATAGCCGTCCTCGCGTGTCAGGGCACGTCCTCGCGATCCGTAGATCGATCTTGTATGTCCTGCTCTACTGTCCAGGTCTTGACGAAGGTCATATGTATAACCCCGAGTTGTCTTATCCCTGCCTTTACGAAGAGGTGGGACAGTCTGGTTTTCGACTCGAGTTGCCGTTTTATCCCGACCGCGCGGTGGTCGTTCAACCGCATTGCGTGATGCTGGTGCGGGCTCTGGCGCCTCGTCATCGAACTGAGGTAGCAATTTGCGCTTCGGGTAACTTTTGGCTGGGCGTTTAAGGCCGTATTCCTCGGCTGCCATGACATCGGTCCATCTGTCATTGAGCAGGTCTTGATAAGACTGAAGCTGCTGCTGCTTCTTTTTCAGGCTCCTCGCAGTGGCTATTAGCTGAAGCTTAAAGCGCTCCTGCTCGAGAGGTTCCTCAGGCACGATGAAGTCTTCGTTGTCGAGGCTCACCTCCTCCTCGGAGAGCGGATGATAACTACCGTCCTCCGAGTCTTCTTCTATGGCCTGTTCATCAGGGATGACTTGCCCATCTTCCCGATTGTCTTGTTCGGCAGTTTGTTCGTCGGGGTCTTCTGTGTCTTCGGCACCATCCGGAGTGTTATCGTCTCCTGTGTCGGTGTTGCTGTCCTTGCTGCGGCGCGATTTAGAGCGGCGCCGCTGATGACGGTTCTTTGGTTGTGTTTTAGGAGGGTCATCCTTCGCTGGGCTCTCCTTGTCGTCGCCGCTATTATCTTTTGGTGCATCCACCATGTATACGTCATATGAGGAAGTGGCCATCCATCGTCCAGTGAACGGCGGGTTTTGGGCCTCCTCTTCTCCGGCATCGTCGTCCATACCGTCGATGTCTTCGGAGTCATAGTCAAGCGTGTCGGTTAGGTCTTCGACAGTGGCTATGAAGTGGGCGGTGGGTAGGAAACGAAATTTTCCATCATCAGCCTCCAGTTCAAACCGGATATAATTCGGCTGAGAGTCCCCCGCTAGGGATAGATTTTTTAATGAATTGAGCACATTGCGTAAAGGCGAGTGCCAGAAGATGTCCGCGGCGCTGAATTCGGCGATCAATGACCGATCCTGCTCGACATACGCGGACGCACATGGTTCGAAACTTATCGCCTCAAACGAGTCCGAGGTTCTGGAGACACAGATATCACCCGAGGTTAGGTCTGTGTGCGGCTCCAACGCCGCGGAATCTATGGCTTCCGTGGCGGAGTTGAGCTTCCCGTCCTCGGATGGCGCGATCTGCTCCGGATCTAAGGCCAGAGCGGTTGTAGGTGCAATTTCCTGAGTATGGACCGGTGACAGATTTAAGTCATGTTCACCGAAGGGAAAAGGAGCGGCTGCCGTGGTCTCAAAGCCGTTGAAGATCAAGTCTCCACGGATATCCGCGACGTAATTCAAGCTCCCAAATCTGACTTGATGGCCAGGGGCGTAGCTATCGATCTGCTCCAGATGGCCAAGCGAGTTGGCCCGCAGTGTGAAGCCGCCGAACACGAAGATCTATCCAGGGAGGAAGGTTTCCCCTTGGACAACATCGTGGCTAACGATTGAAGGAGCCATCAAACCTCACTAAAAAAATACACTTCCGTGATGATACGTATTTGTCACAGTAGGTCGTGTTTTTTGTCATGCATGTACATCCATGACAAATTTATGACAGAATCAAGATAGTCATACCTGTGCTGTCGTAGAAGTGTTCCATGACATTACCAAAATTATCATCACGGAAGTGTCCACTTCCATGACGATAAATCGCGCGTCACAGAAGTGCTTTCGTCAAGGGTGACCGACACATGGCATCCACCGTAACGGAACGCCGTTAAGCTATCGGGTCGGGTTTTGGATCCGATAACCCGTTAACAGCCCCGACCAATGGGGATTTTCCACGTGTAAAATCATCATTGGCTGGAGGAAACACGTGTCCGCTCATCGTTGGGACAGATGTCATCCACTCATTGGACAGAAGGCGCCTATGATACGTCGACACGTGGCACGGCCCAACAGAGGCCCGTTCCTGTGAAAAGGCCGGCCCGTTTGACTTGGTCAAAAGGTGGCAGGCCGGCCCATGGAAAGCTTGTTAACGGCCTATTCGCATATAGCCCATTTACAGCCTGCTAACCCAAGGCCCGTTACGCCCTATCCGAATCAGGCCCCGTAGCGTCATCTGGGCCATCCAATATGATTCCAGCACGTTTTCACTTCTGGCCCATGTATGGCCCATGACGTCTTTCGGCCCATATGAGGCCCTATGTAACTCTTGGCCTATTAACGGCCCGTGGTGAAACTGGCCCGTAATGAACAGTGTATCACTTTACACCCATTAACGGCCCGTGGTGAAACTAGCCCGTAATGAACAGTGTATCACTTTGTACCCATTAACGGCCCATTATTCCGTTGGGCCGTTTCGAGCCCATGTTATCTTTCGGCCTTCTCAGAGCCCATTTATTCTTGGGCTCATTTCCAGCATTCATTTACTTACGGCCCGTTACTGTCATTTTCTGCTTGTGGGCCAAATTCAGCCCGTGGTTACAGTCGGCCCGTTTGTGGTCCGTTAATACGTTGGGCCGTTTTCATAGCGTCATCAAATACAGCCTATTAACGATGGCCCGTTATGGTCGGCCCATGAACGGACGATTCCAACTCTAGCCCGTTTACGGCCATAATGCGGCCTGTTATTGGCCCATGTTTGGCCAATCAATCATACGGCCCGTATAAGGCCCATTGATGATACGGCCCGTAGAAGGCCCATTGTTTCTACGGCCCGTAGAAGGCCTACTGTTTCTACGGCCCGTAGAAGGCCCACTGTTTCTACGGCCCGTAGGAGGCCCAGTGTCACTAAAGTAAATATTAGCCCATGGTTATTGTGGCCTATTTTTAAAAAATAGGTTATTGCAGCCACTAGCAAACCGCGAAAAAAGAACTGCACTGATTACAAGCAAACAAATAAACAAGACAACAAGGAAATAAATAAGCAAGCAACTTATGCTAGGCTATCACGGCTATTACACATATTACATCCACTAGGCATCAAAGTTCGCCACCAGTGCAAATATAGGGAACAAAGCAGCATATAAACGCCGCAGCAAAACAAGTCCAGAACTGAAACCACTTCAGAAGAGTTCAAGAAACAATATCCTGGGTACCCATAATGCTGGCAAGATGCTTAGCAAGCTTATTAACTTTCTCTTGTTTGGCGCTTAAATCCTCCAGCGCTTGCTGTTGCACAAGAAAGTACGCATCTGAATTCTGCAGGGACTTCCTCAGTCCTTCGGCTTCTTGCCGCAGCACAGCTGACTGATGCCTTTCAGCTTGTAGCTGAAACTGAAGAAGCCGAAGTGATTCAGGCAGCGAGTTCGAAGAGCTTGTGCCAGCGGTACTGGCCAGTAACTCGAACACTACATCAACGCAGGACTGTGGGGTTTTCTCACTGTCTACAAGATAGTTTTTATCACCTTTCTTGGAGACCAACAGGGTTGTCTCACTATCTTGAACCTTATCTGCATTACTTTCTCTACCATTGCATAGTGGGGGTGCTCTTCTCCAATATTCTGTTTGCATACTACAAGAGAAACAAGCAGACACACCACAGGTTTAGCTTGTAGTATACGAAACTCATTTTGGTAAACTGGTTCAGTAGTAAGGTGGACAGGATAACATCATGAAACAAACATATATCTATGTACTATGGTCACTGTATTGTCCATATCATTCTAGTTTATGTTCCCTAATCAAGATAGAGACACGGTTCAACTCATATATTTTTAAGACACAGCAGCATAGTCAGAATATAAGTGTGAGAAACTACACAGCATTGGTAGCACTTGTAATGTGCATCACATGAGAACATAACTATTTATACAACTTAAACTGAAATCAACATAGAGCAACAAGTTAGAACAGCAATCCAGTTAAAGAAATAGGTTTAAAACATACCTGTTGCGCATTGGAGTTTCAATTGGATCCTTCAAATTCGAAAGTAGTTGGTATGAGTAAATACAATGATGCAACAGCAAAGGAGTATGGACCATAGCTACGGAATCTGGCTTGAGAACAGTTGCTCTTCTGCTTTAAAACGTGGAGTTTGGGTTAGCTGTGGTGGTCTTCGTGCTTTGGGCACTGCAGTAGCTTTACAAACTGCTCGTGTGGGGGTACTCTGTGGTGGACATGGTGCTTTGTCAACTATAAGTGGGTTACTATCCGCTGGGGTTGCGGTTAGATGGGTTGTAGCTGGTTCTCTGCCCAATGGTGTAAGTGTGCAATCTGGAAGAGTCTTGATTATGTGTGGTGGGGCTAGTTTGTGGGCCAGTACAACCATGGTTCTATCTGCATCGACGGGTAGCACTATCTTTTGTGAAGAACGGGTTTTTTCTCCCTTAGATACTGCCATCACCCCTTCCAATTCAAATGGCCGATAAACAAGAAAAGAAATTGAACGTACAGACATTGTATGATAGACAGATGTGGTAATTCACATATATGTTGTCTAACCAAACAGGACAGCATGACACAATTTCACATATATGATGCCTAACTAAACAGGATAGCATGACACAGTTTCAGATACATGATGGATAACTTAACAGGATATAATGGCATAATTCAACATATGATGAGTACCTAAACAGGATGACATGACAAAACTATATGATGTCTTTCTAAAATAGGTTGGGATGAAATAATTCACATACATGTTGTCTAAGTATACAGGATGGCATGATATAATTGACATAATTGATTCATATACTAAGCAGCTGGCACTCGCATGTATGATCTCTAAACTAAGCAGATAGAATTCAATATTGTGCATATGATGTATAAACTAAGCAATGCAAGACACCATATGCATCATATGAGAAATATAAACATTGCAACTTAGAGCATACACCTCAGGTGGGATATAGGACTGGTCATCTGTCTTTGAATCCTCCTCTGAGGAGCTCCCTGTAACCATCGAGATATATGCTTCAACAGGTACCATTGCCTGCTCTGAAGACCTTGTTTTCACTCCAGATTTTTCCATAACCGGCTCAAATGGCTGATACACATGAAGAGTAGTTCAATATACACAGATTGTCGACAAATGGAATACGTAATGAAAAAAAGATGGCATGAGATAATTCACATATATGATGCCTGGCTCCATGGCGATGCATAATTCACATATATGATAACTGGCTGAAAAACATGGCATTGCATAATTCACATATCTGATATAGAAAGCAAACAGGAGGCATTCACACAAAGCATGTCTAATCTAAGCAGATGGCATGGCAATGCAAGACACCATATGCATGATATGAGCAATATAACCCAGTCAAGTTAGAGCATGCACCTCGGGGGGGATACGACTTGTCATCTCTCTCTGAATCCTCCTCTGAGGAGCTATCTGTAACCAGCAAGAAATCTGCATCGACAGGTAGCACTGACTGCTGAGAAGACCTTGTTTTCACTCCAGATTTTCCCATGACCGACTCAAATGGCTGATGCACAGGAAGAGTAGATGAATGTATAAACATTGTTGACAAATGGAATACATTATGGAAAAAAAATATGGCACAATACAATTCACATATACGATGACTGGCTAAACAGGATGGCATTGCATGATTCACGTATATGATGCCTGGCTAAAGAAGATGGCATTGCATAATTCCCATATACTCCCTCCGTTCCTAAATATTTGTCTTTTTAGAGATTTCAAATGGACTACCACATACGGATGTATATAGACATATTTTAGAGTGTAGATTCACTCATTTTGTTCCATATGTAGTCACTTGTTGAAATCTCTAAAAAGACAAATATTTAGGAATGGTGGGATTATGATATAGAAACCAAACAGGTGGCATTCACACAAAGCAAATCTAAACTAAGCTGATGACATATAAGATGTATAATGTAAGCAATGCAAGGTGCCATATGCATGATATGACCAACATCAGCATGCCAGGTTAGAGCAAACACCTCAGGTGGTAAATAGGCGTGGTCGGCTCCTTCTGAATCTCCATCTGAACAGTTATCTTCCTCTGGAATACAATCTGGAAATGCAGGAGGGGGGGCACTTCGCCCACCATGGAGCGGCGTCTGCATGACATTATATTCGCACGCAACGGTCTTCTCTTTTTCTCTACATGTTCAGTACGATTGTGTACAATATCTGACATGCATAATAAAAAAATAGTTAGATTTTGTAAGGCCTAAGGGGTGCATGCAAAAATCAAGACTGATGGTAGCAAACGAGTGGATGGATCCAAAACTAATGATAGCAGGTAGATTATAGCTTCAGTTTAAAAAGATAGAAAATGGATCATCTATTGTTTGTTGCCCACCCAACATGAACCACACAGAAGACCCCAGATGAACCAGATAGTAGACAGATACTATTCGTTGCTGGCTCGATATGAGACCCATGGGCAATTCAAAACTCAAGATTGAACGATAAAGTAGCAGGTAATAATAACCGATGTATAACGTAAGCAAACACGAAAGACTGCGACCTCTCTTCCGGAACTGTGTAGTCCTCAGGTTCATCTGCTCAGTCGATGATGGTAATGCAGTTGGCGTGGCTGCCGGCAACGGGGAAGATGATCTGATGTGGCGAAAGGAAGTCTGCAGGGGGGATCTCTGCTGCAATGAACGCTTCTGTCGATGGTGCCCCTCAGGTGGGGTGGATGACGGCATGGCAGGAGCAGGACATAACACAGAGAGTTTTCTTTGACGCCTATCTGAAAATGAAGTAAATCTGTAAGGGCTCCTTAGAATTGGAGGATTCTATAAATGCAGGGACAGGAAAAACATAGGAATAGGATAGGAATGCACGTGCAAAATAGAGCATTTGGAAACATAGGATTTCAGTCAACCTGGGTGTTTGGCTCACATGAATTGGAAGAACAGAGGAATGGAGAAACAAAGTGATGCGACGAGTGTACAACCTCTTTGGCATAGCCTTGTGGACCTCAGCATCATTGGGTTGGACGTGGAGGATGGTGATGATGCTGGTGTGACTGTCGGAGGCGGGGAAGAAGATCCAAGGCCTCTAGAAACGGCGCCGAGGGTACTGCTCTGCTGTGATGGACGGTTCCGTCGTTGGAGCAGCTCCGCTAAGGTGTACGGCGACGAGGCTGAAGCATGACAAGACAGACAACGTTAATCTGAAGTGGGACCCTAATATCATCTGCAATAGATGATGTAAAATACATCACCAAAAAATGCTAGATGTAAAACGCATCAGCCGCGCCACTGCCACTCCGACAGATGCTGTAAGTACTGTTCACTCTGAACTTAATTGAAGAAAATGAACTTCACAGTCGAAGCTGAATTTTACTGTCGAAACTGATTGAACTAGTAACAGAGCATTGCAATAGATGTTTAGGGCGTTCGAGCACTAGTAGCAGAGAAGCGGTGATCTAAATCAGCAGACGCTCGAGCAGGGAACGCACTAGCAGAGAGCAAGTCGTGCAGTAGCACCATGAGCGAGTGCTAAAGCAGCAACTCCTGTAGCTGCCGGAGGTCGTGCAGCAGCAGCAGCGCAAGCGAGAGCAAGAGCAGAGCAGCAGCACGAACGAAAGCAGGAGCAGTGCAGCAGCGCGACCGATAGCAAGAATAGAGCCGCAGCGCGAGCGAGAGCCGGAGCAGCTGCAGCTAGTGCCGTTGTGGAAGTCGCCGCCGAGGAAGCAACGACATGGGGGAGAGACGCCGTGGATGATGTGGTCGGCGACGGCGCCGTCGATGGAGACACGCCATGTCTGCTCGGTATCAAGCACCGGCAGCCCCGTGAGATCGAATAAAAGATAAAATGCAGCGGTGAGTGCAGAACCTCCTTGGTGGCGCCGAGTTGGTCTCGGCTTCATTTGAGGAATAGGTGAGGGTGCTGCGGTTCCGGCGGGGCAGGTCAAGACGGCGCTGTGGGGATTGAGGTGGCGCGATAGACGAGGCGAACATCGGGGCAGCTCCTTGGAGGTGGAGGACGGGGCGGCTGATCCGGCGGGACGACGAGATCGACAACGGATCCTCATCCGGTGCGGTGGATGAGGGACGGCGAACTGTTGCGGTGGACGATGTAGTCAGGGAAGAGTCTCCTGCTGGGCGGCGGTCGGGAGGCCGACGGAGGAGCGTGGGGTTTCGCGGGTTTTGGCGGCCTAGGTGTACGAATGGGGGGGCGAAGGGGGAGGGGAGCCAAGCTTAGGGACGCGCTTGTCCGAAATGTAGGGTAAGTTACCAGCGTACCCCCACCGGTTTTGACACCGCGACGTGGAGCTTCATTTCCGGCTGAGGGGTAGAAGGGGGATTTCGCGTGTCTGGGCTGCGGGAGCGATTTCGGATGAGGAGGGAGTTCTCGCGCGCGTCCAAATTTCGGGATAACAAGGCGCGGCGCGGGTTGAAAAAGCGGGAGTTTCAAAGCAGGTGAGACAAAAGATACTCGAGCTTGAAAATTTTGGGATAACAAGGTGCAGATTCCTTGTTCGGCAGAACAAACTTAACGTGTAAAAAAACAATTCATACAAGACACAAGAGAGTCATGTCCCCTTTTACTATATTGCTATAGATGCCATTGAAAAAACTACAAGAAAATGTAAAAAAATCGGGAGAACAAGATTACCCTGCACAGTACCAAATCGATTCGCACTTCCCTCAACAACAACAAAAAACAAATCAATTCCCACCAAAGAAAGAGTAATGTCCCTTTTTATATGATTACAGATGCCATGATCTCGAATTTCAATTTTTGAATCCACGTTATGTTGAATTCAAATATATCGTTAGGTGATCTTGCGGTTTATAATTGATGTAGTCGTACATTTTGATCTTCCACCATATATGAACATTTTACTCCACCATGTGAACATATATATTGTCGTCTACCATATGGACTAAATTTGAATCAATTTTCCTTATTTGAATACGATTGTTGTCAAGTTATACAATAATTTAAATATTATCTTGATAACAAAAAACATACATATAGCAGTAATCATATTTCACTATGAACTACATGTACAATACGCTCTCCAATTCAAATATTTGTATCCATTTTATGTTGAATTCAAATCATAGTACATTATTGGTCTAGGTAGCGAGATGTTTGGGATAATCTAAACCCTGTTTTCATACGTATAATTTTTGGCTGAATTGGGACAAGTTTTGGTATAAGCCTCTTGCAAAACCGGAGATTCTCTCAACAAGCCTCGTGGTTCCGAGAGGGAACGTGTCACCTTTGTGTGCGAAACGATATACGCTGCCTCCCCCCTGATTTTATTTACAGAGGCAACATAGAACTATATGAGTGCCCTGTTAAATTTTGGAATTATTTCGGGTTCATTTGGCCTTTTTATACATTAATTGAGTTTCTGGACTTTTAATGTGCATAATCTAAATATGAATTGCATGCACTTGCTCCGGTGCACCAAAGTGGGTTGAAAAATCACATGTGTGTCCTTGGTTGAATTTCTAGGTCCCATGGAAGAAATGAGAATGAAATTCAAACATCTGGGCGTCATGACTCGGCTGAGAACATCGAGAAACTTTGATTTTAAATTCATGTAAATCCAAAACTCGCCTGGAAATCATGAAACTTGGCATGGTGTCATGTCATGGCACTAACATGTTGTGGTAAAAAATTGGGCCGATTTGGAAGCTCGTGGTTCTAAGAGGGAACGTGCCACCTTTGAGTGTGAAACGATATACGCTGCCCCCCTTTAACAAAGGCAACATAGAACTACATTAGTGCCCTGTTAAATTTTGGAATTATTCTGGGTTCGTTTGTCGTTTTTTATACATTAATTGAGTTTCTGGTCATTTAATGTGCATAAGTCAAATTTGAACTACAAGCACATGCTCTCGTGCACCAAAGTTGGTTCAAAATTCACATTTGTGTCCTCGGGTGAATTTCTAGGTCCCATGCAAGAAATGAGAATAAAATTAAAACATCTGGGCATCGTGGCTTGGCCGAGAACATTGAGAAATTTGGTTTTAAAATTCTTGTAAATCCAAAACACGTCTGAAAATCATGAAACTTGGCATGGATGTCATGTCATGGTACTACCATGTTGTGGTATAAAAATTGGCCGAATAGGAATAGATTTTGGTATAAGCTTCTTGCAAACCGAAGCTTCTCTCAAGAAGGCTCGTGGTTCTGAGAGGGAACGTGCCACCTTTGAGTGCGAAACGGTATACGTTGTCCCCCTTGAGTTTATTTACAAAGGCAACATGGAACTACATAAGTGCCCTGTTAAATTTTGGAATTATTCCGGCTTCGTTTGGCCTTATTTACACATTAATTGAATTTTTGGTCATTTAATGTGCATAATTCAAATTTGAACTACAAGCACATGCTCCCGTGCACCAAAGTTGGTTGAAAAATCACATTTGTGTCCTCGGGTGAATTTCTACTCCCTCCTTCCATCTATATAGGTCCTAATGCGTTTTTTGAGGCTAACTTTGACCAAACGTTAGAGCAATAATATATGACATGCAACTTACACAAAGCATACCTTAAAATTTGTATGTCAAAGGAGCTTCCAATAATATAATTTTCATAGTATACATCTCATGTGCTATTAATCTTGTCAATAGTCAAAGGTTGTCTTGAAAAACACATTAGGCCCTATATAGATGGAAGGAGGGAGTAGGTCCCATGCAAAAAATGAGAATAAAATTCAAACATCTGGGCATCGTGGCTCGGTCGAGAACATTGAGAAACTTGGTTTTAAAATCATGAAACTTGGCATGGTGTCATGTCATGGTAGTACCATGCCGTGGTAAAAAAAATTGGCCGAATAGGAACAAATTTTGGTATAAGCTTTTTGCAAATCGGAGATTCTCTCAAGAAGGCTCGTGGTTCTGGGAGGGAACGTGTCACCTTTGTGTGCATAATTCAAATTTGAAATACAAGCACATGTTCCAGTGCACCAAAGTTGGTTGAAAAATCACATGTGTGTCCTCGGGTAAATTTTCTAGGTTCCATGCAAGAAATGGGAATGAAATTCAAAATTCTGGGCGTCGTGGCTGGGTTGGAAACATTGAGAAACTTAGTTTTTTAATTCCTGTAAATCCAAAACACGCATGAAAATAATGAAACTTGGCTTGGTGCCATGACATGGCACCAACATGCTGTGGTAAATTTGCAGTCCGATTTGCGAAGGCGCACACATTAACAATCAACAAAGTCATTTTGGAACAAGTGCTGTCACGTGACAATCGGAAACACAAGTATTATTGAAACCATGGGCGTTCTACTTACTAGTACCATTACGTGCCGCCACGCGTCCCCATTTTTTATTAGCTAGGAGGCGCCGTGCAGGGTAGCTATTTGAGTACGAGAGGCATGCGATCAGACCCCTGCGCGTGCTTATCGGGAGGAGAGCCCTTTGACCTCCATCTGCCGTCCACCTCTCTCCCTAAGTCTCCATTAATGGCGCCCGAGCCTCTGTTTAATGGCGTGGCTATGTCTCACTCGACTGAGATTTAAGAGAGAAAAAAGAAAATCTGAAAGCACAGATCTTGATGTAAGATCCGACGGACCTATATAGCATCTACTACGACTTATAGCAGGACTGATGAATATATAAGGACGATTAATTTTTTTTATCAAAGAAGGGCTTGCCCCTTCCGATTTTCATTACTGAAAACCACCACAATTCACAAGAAGTTCAGCACAACTCGTTGAGAACCCAAAATTCAAGGGGCGGAGGCACAAGGGGCAGTGGAGCATGGTGAGGTCCATCGAGACCTTAGAGAGCTCCATCGTCGGGTCCTGTTCGGTCTGCATGATCTCGCCCTCCTCGTGCACAACCATCTCTCGACTTGGGCCGGGGTATTACAAAGCTTTACCGTCACATATTTTATACTACTTCAAGGTGCATTAAATCAACACATGCAAGTATCAAAAGGAGAGTCACGCCATGCATGCATGCGTTGTAATTAATGCATCGGTAAAAGCAAATTATTGAAATATATCGAGTGCAGTGCTTTGATGTGTCGCGTCAACTCGTACATCAACGAGAAGTTTGATTATCCTCTCCCTCGCGGACTTAACTGAACATGCCTTTGGCTGTATGACAGGTTGGCCACACACCTGTCGGGCTCACCTGTCATACACGCAAAGGCAGGAGCGTCCCTCCCTCGCCCATGAGCGTGGTGGCTGGCAAGACTAGGAGAAGCTTTCTCTACACGCTCTCCCTCCCGCACGCGGTGGACATGCAGCAGTTCAATCGGTGTCAGATGGCCAGAAGCGTACTGTGGTACTCCTCCAGTGCAGTAGTACTCCATCATTGTTCGACTTCCCGAAGAGGCGAAGAGCCAAGCGCAGCCCGGACGCTCGTGTGGCAGTTCCATGTGTAGAGTAGTCTAGGATAGCGTGTACCGTGCCTGTAAGCTTAAAATCGTTGGGGTCGGCTCCATGCTATGTGGCCGTCTCGAAGTTTTTTAAAAAAACTTTAAAATAGTCTTCTGGCCCTACCTGAAACCCTGGTGATTGTAGTTTGCACGCTCATCTGGTCAAGACAGGAATCTATATTTTAATTTGTTTTTTTCATAAAGGGGGGACTCCCCGGCCTCTGCATCAGAACGATGCATATGGCCACATATATTTTGATTTGTGGTGGGTAAATGTTAGAGGTTGCAGCAAATATATTGTACACTGCGGGTCTTTCAACCAAGTTTAGAGGCAAGCATGTGGGGCCAGTGCTATGATGTGTTGCGTCAACTCGTACAACGAGGAGAAGCTTGATTTTACTACACGCCTTCTCCCTCACCCATGCGCGTGGTTGCTCGCAAACGAGGACAGGCTTTTGCTTAGTAGTACTTCTACAACAAGCTATCTGTCCCACTCGTGGTGGACGGACATGCAGTAGTGGATTCGACACTGTAGAAGCAGTAGTAGTAACATCATTGTTCGTCTTCTTGAAGAGGCGAAGAGCCAAGCGCAAACCGAACGTTGCAGTTGCGAACATTGGAGCACGCATATAGCCAGGCTCTTGCATGAGACAAAATTGCTATGTGAGCCCACTATTGTACTAGTACGTACAACTACTTGCTAGTATAGCCCTGTAAACCAGAAAGGAGTATTTGCCCTTCTAGAGATTTCAACAAGTGACTAGACTCCACCGAGACGGAGTACATATGGAGCAAAATGAGTGAATCTGCACCGTAAATAAATACATACTAGTTCTATCGTTTTCCTCTCTGAGGTGCACAATATTGAGTATACTGACTAGTCTCTTTTTGACACGCATTTACGTTTTTTTACACAGTACAGATGCAAGCGCTCATATACACGCGCATACACTCACCCCTATGAACGCACACACGCACGACACTATCATCTTGAAATTTACGAAGTCACCATAGGCACCTCATCGTCGACAATGTAGGAAAATTATGAGGGGGGTCTCTCCAACAGTGTTCCTTGGCTCGCACCTAGCATCACGGTGGTCGAACTTGGAGTCATTCATCTGGTACACGTGGCATCTCAGATCTGGACACAAGGTGACGCGACCTCTCACTTCCTCCGCCATTTGAAGCGGCGCGCCGGTGGAGGGCTAGCATACTCCAATATTAGGTTGGCTCTATGTGATGTGGCAACTTCATATACTAACCGGATGCTGGCTATACTCCCTCTAGAAATAAATACATGGTGTATTGTTTTATTCCTATCGGCGAGGTAACTTAATGTCTTTTTGCTACTTAATAGGATTACATGCAATGAACTAACCACCGCATGTGATGTTTGGTAGTCTCAAGTCATTGAAAGCATGCACGGGCACGGAGGGGGACGCAACTTCATTGACTTACTGCACCTGCCTTTGGGTGTATGACACGTGGGTCCAACGGGTGGCTAACCAACCTGTCATACAGCCAAAGGCAGGTGCAGTAGAGGGGCGAGGAGTAGATGGCCAACATGCACGTGAATTCAACGCAGTCTGCACTTCTCATATAAAGGCTCCCGCCAGTCCAATCTACGAAATCCTATGCACCTACGCACCTAAGGGCAAGAGTGATCACTCCAATCGCAAGATCAGTTGACTAGAAGCTATACCCATGGAGGCGATGAGCGCGAGCATCAGCCGGCTGTGCCAGATGGTCCACGACGCCGGCCTGCATCCTGGCACCGAGGAATGTCTCCAGGTAGTGCTTGAGGCTGCCAGGGCGAGGGGCCGCTTGGACGACAGCTTCGTCTCCTTGTTCGACGAGGTCCTCGTCAGCTTCCTCGACAAGTTCACCGTCATCAAGAAGCTCGCAGACGACCTTGATGTACGCCTCCAGCCCACGCGCCCAGGCTCTGTGATGCCTGCCACCCTCAACAGCCTCTATGGTGACAACCTCTTCGACGCACTGGTGGCCCTGCGACTGCCCGCCGTCGCGCCAGAGAATGTCCACCTCAAGGTCGCACTCGCCGCGCAGTGCCTGGCGCAGCAAGACACCATCGACATAATCACCCACGTCTACGCGCAAATCGTCCACAAGGACTACTACATGCAAGAGGAGGAAGATAGGACGCTGGCCTTCTTGGACCGCAGGGCAACCTTGGACAGCATTGTTTAGAAGCACGTTGAGCTTGCCGCCAACGCCGCTGCTCCTCACACGTCGGTTGGTGACCCGGTGCACTACGGCGTGAGGATGTCGTTGATGGATCCGTATGTATCTTTATCTTTCCGTCAAATCCATGTAGTAGTATATGGTACTACTAGTAATTATCTTACCTTTCGCATCAACTTCATAATTTTCCTACGTACTTCATGCATGAACCGTGCCAGAACCAAACTTCTCATTACTCTAGGGAAAATCATTATTTCTATCTATCGGTCGCCCCATGGAGCAGAACCAAATTTTACAAGTTACAAGTTCAAAAGGAAAAGCCTGCCGTGTTCGCGTCGCACCCCCACACGGTTTGTCCGGCACGCCGCTCAAGGGGGAATGCGTGCTGTGTTGCATTTTCACTTACAAGTGGGACCGCTGTTGAGCAAACCGACTATCGGCAAACCCCCACCCCGCCCACCGCGCGATGGCTGAGAAAACAGGAGGGAGAAGAGATGGTTGTAGCTAGCACGGACTCCAAGAAAATTGGTGTTGGAGACTCGTGTGGGTGGCGTGTGCCGTACTTCTAGACATGAATGCTAGTTATGGCCCATGCCACCCCACTATATTAAGGTGCTGGTTACTCCACTATATCGAGTACGTAGAACAAATTTCCCGGAGTCCGTGCTCGGCCCTCCTCTATCTCTCTTCTCAGCCAGCCAGTAGACGCGCGGAGCCCATCGTCTGTTTGCTCATATGCGGTCCCACATGTCAGTGAAAACGCAAGAGGACCCACTGAACCTGCACATCTTTCACCTCGACGTGCTGGTGATGAAAAACAAATCCAATAAAGATCTTCGGTGGCCGCTTTTGGAGTTACTCAAGAGTAGTAAGATTCTATTTATAGTTTAACCCAAGATGCACATCACGTGGCTTCACCTACCACTCTATTTTCTTGCATGACACGACCTGGATGCTGGATGTCCCACGTGTCGGCAAAAGGAGAAAGAACTCGATCAAATCTTCGGTTGTGCTCTCGGATTAGACAAGTTGTGCTAACTTAAAATTTTGTTGTGTAGAATGGATGCAAGTTTTGGTATTGGGAAGAAGAGTACAATGATATATTGATAGAGCACAATTTAGTAGATGTTCTAGCACTTTTAGCTAGCAGAGAGGCTAGAGATGAGACTAGTTCACTTGTTGATAGAATAGAGGCTAGACACGTCTACTTCTTTACACTCGAAGAAGAAAGAAGCACGCAAGATCGAGCCTCCGCAGATCAACAATGAATGCATCGAGAAGGCACTAATCCAACTTACAGGAGCAGTTATGGAAGTTGGATATCTTCTAAAATGTATTCTTGTGGTTCTTGTTTTCTTTGGTCTTGCTTTTCTAGTCAAAATTTTGGTGATGTATTTCCATGTACCAAAAAATCAATGATGAAAAAAAGATATGTTTTTGCAAAGAAAAATGTACGCGGCCGGGATGCGGTCGCGCATTCGGCGCACGACCACCGCATCCGAGAAATGGCCCGGACATGATCCCATTGCCCTACCCAAACGGACAGAATCCGGGCAAAACATAGGTCCGTTTGGGGTCGTGCGTTGGAGTTGGCCTTACAAGTGGGACCGCAGTTGAGGAAACCGACTATTGGCAAACCCCCACCTCGCCCGCCGCGCGATGGCTGAGTTAGAGAAACGACTAGGTTGAAGAGATTGCTGTAGCACGGACTCCAAGAAATATGGTGTCAGATGGAAGTCGTGCTGGTGGTGTGTGCCGTACTCCTGGACGTGAATGCTTGTTCTGGCCCATGCCACCCTACTACTCCTAGTACTACTTATAGTAGTAGTATCGAGGATTCGAGGTGCTGGTTACGTACAGCGAACACATTAACATATGGCCCACCTCACACTGTGGCCAAATTTCCTGGAGTCTGTGCTAGGTTAGAAAGTGTTCTTTGTGAGGATGGGTGGCTGGTCTCAAGTTTAAAAATTGTTGTTTTACGTACATAGACGTAGAGATAGTGCAGCATGTGAAGCTAGTACAAATAGTGTACTATTGTTGATTGGCCTCATCCGATAACCTGTTGCAATGCACGTACAATTATGTATTCGGAAAATATATTTTTGCCTCATCGCAGCACCCACTCAGAGAAGCGACTCGATAGCCATTCATAAATTTAGTAAGTTTATCACAGGCATATCATTTTATTACATAGAACATGTCATCAACCCACAACAACAACGAGGATAGATTATAAATACTAAAGTTTTCATCACACAACAAATAACAAGCAATGAAATGAACTTCAACTCAACCAATCCTCGGCGTTGGAAACACTTGCTTTGAACCACAAGTGATTCTCTGGGAAGGGCCAGCTATTGTAAATCTCGAGGCCAACGCATGACTGATCATCTAGGCTGAAGCGGCCTACTATATCACGGCCAGGGTAGGTAACCACCGAAATGCCCGACGTATAGATACAGTTGTTTCTCATAAATGGTAGTAACGTTGTGTCAATAGCAGCTGGATCGGCTTTCACCATCATTGGATAGTTTTGTCCAAGGAAGAGCGAGTTTACTCCAAGAGCGAGTTTACTCCAAGAGTACTAATAAATAACTTTGATGTGTCCCATCAACTCGCAGAACGATGAGAAGCTTGCTTACTACGCCTTCTCCCTCGCCAACGCGTGCGCGGTGGCTCACAGCACGAGGAGAAACTTTTGCTTACAAGCGGTGGACATGCAGCAATTCATTTGGTGTCAGATTGCCATAAGTACTACTGTAGTACCATCATTATTGTTCGACTTCCGGAAGAGGAGAAGAGCCAAGCGCAAGGTCACCTACTAACCTAGTACAGTACTACTATAGCCAAACCTGGTCCACCTTTTTAGAGCATGGTTAATAAATATAGGCGGCTCTTGCAGCGGCACATCATTTAGAGCAAGTACTCTCTTCGTAGGAACAAAGGAAGTGAAACAAAAGTTGGAGTGGATGCTAGATTGCCAATTAAAAGATGGTTACATAGGAAAAAAATCCTATAGCATTCTATCCTATGAATCAAACGACCAATGTAGGAAAATTATGATGGGGGTCTCTCCAACAGTGTTCCTGGGCTCGCACCTAACATCACGGTGGTCGAACTTGGAGTCATTCATCTGGTACACGTGGCATCTCAGATCTGGACACAAGGTGACGCGACCTCTCACTTCCTCCGCCATTTGAAGCGGCACGCCGGTGGAGGGCTAGCATACTCCAATATTAGGTTGGCTCTACGTGATGTGGCAACTTCATATACTAACCGGATGCTGGTTATACTACTACGGTACTCACACTCCAAGAAGTGACTCGAAAACCATTCATAAATTGAGTCTATCAACACACAACGACAACGAGGATACATGTTGGATTATAGATTATTTCCAACAAAACATTCTAGCAAATACTAAAGTTTTCATCACACAACAAATAACAAGCAATGAAATGAACTTCAACTCAACCAATCCTCGGCGTTGGAAATGCTTGCTTTGAACCATAGGTGCTCTGGGAAGGGCCAGCTATTGTCAATATCGAGAGCAACGCAGGACTGATCATCCAGGCTGAAGCGGCATATATCAGGACCAGGGTAGGGAACCACCGAAATGTCCGAGGTATAGATACAGTTGCTTCTCATAAATGGTAGTAAGGTTGTGTCAACAGCAGCTGGATCGCCTTTCACCATCATTGGATAGTTTGGTCCAAGGAAGAGCGAGTTTGTTCCAAGACTATCAATACTGAACCAGGGAGAAGGTGTTTGCGCTAGCACACTAGTATCCGTCCTGAATACCATGCAACAGGTGTTGGAATAGGTCAGGAGAGGGTGACCATGGGAGACAACACCTGCTTCCTCAGTAGTAACAGTCTGAGTGCACTGTATACAGACAAGAAGAGGTGATCCATCGGAATTAGTTGCCATGCGCCACTGAGTATATAAGTTATGCTCCTCCTCATGCTCGTGATCATCACCATCGTCATCTCCCCCTTGCTTATAAATTTTTTCAAGTATAGGTGGTGGAATGTTCACAGGACCTTGGAAACACAAGAAGAAGGTTAATTAGTAAAGGGAAACTTGCTAACCCGCATGCATGTGGATGAAACAATTATAATTACGGTGGAAGACAAATGTACCGAAACTACGAGGATCCCATGCAAAAACAGTGCCACGAGTGGTGGCAGCAAACACAAGATCCTCGTATTCAATTGCATCACAGTACACATCTGTGTATAGAAACTGATTTTTGAGCAATATCCATCCAGTCGAACCACGAAGGATGGCAACAAGCTTGTCGAAGATAGCAACAACTTGATAGTTCTTGTAATTCCAAGAGCGGTTGGGAACTCGACAAATTGCTATCTTCAGTAGACGACAGTCACCATGATCGTATTTGAACGTACGTAGATCATCTGTGTGCTCAACCTCAGGGCACTCGGAGATTTTTGGAAGTGGAATCCGCTGACGAGTGTACACATTCACAAGTTCCCACTCGCAATTGTACCCAATATAAACAACCCAATCTCCATTTGTGCCAGCCCAGGACTTACCCTTAAGCGATGTCATCTTGACATCACACGTATCATTATCAAGCGGCATCAACTTGCACAAGGCGAGGCCTCCGTCGTCCGCGCCCATGCGAACAGGCTTATAGCGAAGAAGATAAGGGAGATCACACCACTCCTGGACCCTTGGGTTCCTTGTAATGATGTTATTAGTTGAGTCAAGAATGGGCTTGAACGAACCTGCCATGCTAGCCGAGGTGATGACGTCGCACCGATCAATGAGTTCCCCCACCACGTCATCTTTCAGATCGGGGCAAGAATAACGGGGTCGTTTCCGGCTTGTTCCCTCCATGGAGAAGACGATCAAACAATGGCAGAAGGAAGGGTGAAGGCAAATGGAGGAGGGAGGAAGAGCGTGCGACAGCAGTTCCAAATTGAGAGGGAAAGGCGAAGAGTCGGTGGACGGTTGCCAGTTTGCCACGGTACACGAAGAGGCGCCCCGGCCTACACGTCCTTTCGGAAATTGTACAAAAGGACTCGCCGTCGTCTCGCTGACATGTTGGAACGGGACCACATGTCAATGAAACATCGTGTGTAATTTCTCGTGCAAAATACGATCTGGCCACGTTGGCCCGAGGTGCCGCATTATTTCTCGACTTTATTTTTTTAATGGCGTGCCGTTCAGTTTTGAAGCACGACTAACTGGTACTATTTGCAGAGAAAATATAAACTACTCTACCACTACTCCACCTCTAGTACTAGTAGTATAAAAAAGATATATAGGCTGGAGCTTCAGAGCTTTCTTGCTAAGGGCTGCCCACTTGCTTCTCACACTATCACCCTCTCTCCAGATCTAAAAAAGACGGCCTCTCTCTCCCTCCTCACCGGTGGTCACAGATCCGCCGGGGAAGAAAAGGACGTGCAGTGTTGACGCACTCGTCGTCGGCGAGCGAGGTCACGCACTGACGACAAGGCCGTCCTCTCAGACCTAGCGCCCGCGCGGGATGGCCTCCGTCCCCAAGCTCACTGTCGTAGTGCGTGTGGAGGACGATGACCACGAGCGAAGCCACTTCCCGCCGACCCTCAGGTATGCTACCTCTTTTTGAACCATACCCTTGTTCTATTGCCCCATCTGCCATGTCGCTGCATGTGGATCTTTTTCCACTCCACCATCTTCCCAATTTGCTATCCTCTGCTCTGCTGGTCACGCAGACGAAAACCTTAATTTGCACTATTAAAGGAAACCCTACTTCATGCAGACTAATCCATGTCTGGGTTGAATAAGGAAAGGAAGGGAGACTGTACTGTCCAAGAGAGTAGGCATCGAACCCGCATCTAGGTTGAGAAGGGGAAAATCAGTAGCTAAGGAACGAGTCTCGTGTCTCTTGGTTGAAGAAGGGTAGAAAGGCATGACAACGCAATAGAGAATGACCAGGTCGATCGGTTTGTTGTCCTCACATAGGAAAAAGGTGGCTAAACATAACAAAAATGGGATGTAATCCACATATGCTGCCTGGATATTTGTTGCTCTGGGCAACCATACCTCCCTCACCACTCTATGCGTCCGTGGAGGTACATCGTACTGGTGCGCCCACTGTCCGAATGGGCCTCGCATGCTCTTAGTCTAACATTTTTGCTGTTAGTATAATGCCAGCAGTGAAGTCAAGCAATGCTACTGCTAAAGTGATGCCACATTTAACTAATGCCGCACTCAGTCTAATGCCACCGATAAATTTAAGCAATGCCATTTAATGTCACTAGACTATTTTAGGGTTAGCTGTTGATTGTGGATGTATTAAAGATTTTTCAACTAAGGCATTCTAATGGTGTTGCACAACCAGTATACCAACGATGAAACTTGTTACTACATTCAGATCTTTGCACTGTTAAGGCTTATAGATTACATACCTCACTTTCATGAGATAAGTTAATTTTTTTGTACAGTGTCACCAAAATGCCAAGGCGCTGAAGTCATTTTATTTTGGTTAAACTGCACAAAAAATTATGAAGACAAGAGGAAAGGTTAAGAGTGGGCACCTCCTCCTCCGGCTGTTCTCTTGATTCGTTCGATCAATTTTTTATGTTTGATCGATTATCAAGATTGGGATAGCAATTTTTAAGGTCCCCCAGAGTTCGAAATGATATTTACCTTGGAGGTACATGGTTTGCAAAAAATTTATACTGTCATTAGTTAATAATGCTAGTTACCTTCAGACTTTTGTATTTGGTTTATGCTCATGCACAGCTAGTATACCAATGCTGAAACGTGTTACCTTTACATTTTGTATTGTTAGTTCTTATAGAAATCTTCCAATGCCAGAGTTTATTGAAATATGTTCAGTAAAACCATTGTACTGTACCCTGTAATAAAATAACTACTCTACTGTTGCACTAGCCACTGGATTAGTGTATATTTGTAGTATTCGAAATTTCGAATGCTGTTGCATTAGCGTATGGACATAAATAAAGGGCGGCAAGCTTTCCCAGATATGTGCTCAAGAAAACTACTACCTGTTTTTCTAAATACTAGTAGACGTTTGGGTACTTTAAACTGAACCGCAAAAACCTCTTATATTAAGGAACAGAGGGTGTAGAGTTCACTCAAATTATCCCGGTAAAGCTAGTCACACCTTTGTTGAAATTAATGTTCATTATATTATCGGAGGAGGTCCGTAAGTTTGTCTCTAATGCCTGTCGACTACATACCTGACATCATGATGTAATGTCAAGTCATTTCCTTTTTTATAGTGTCACTGAATTGTCAAGGCGGTGATGGCATTTTATTTTAGTTGAACTGCACAAAATATGCTTAAAAGAAGAGGAAAGGTCAGGAATCGATCATTCTTTCAGAAAGAACTATATATGCCTTTCTGACATCAGCCTCTGTTGCCTTATTTATTCCTTCAAAAAGGTGGTTAGAAACAGTCTTGCTACCTTTTCCCATTAAGAAATTGGAATGCTTATATTTGTGAGTCTATGCTTCAACTAGTGCCACTTTTATAGTAATCACACTTTAAATATCTATGCAAACAGGGATGCTCGAGTTTAGTGGAACTGCACAAAAAGTCCAACTGGTTCAACATTAGGAGCATGTTTTCTCCCAAACCTTTATATCCAATTGGTGGCACTATGAGCTGTTCATTAAGAAGGTACATGGTTTGCTACTATCTTGCTACTCTTTTTGTACTATCATTAGATAGTAATACTAGTGGTTTGCATGTGAATTTATTGGCAGGGTGGACCTACATTGGAGGTGCAGGACATGATTCAATGACTGGATGCTCAATTTCGGTTGTATCGATTTCACCTCTTCCATCACTGCGAACATGGATATCCTTGGTCTGATGAAGAATAGGCGCTATATTTCTGCTCTGAACAAGCAAATCAATTCAGTATGAAATTGTCCAGGGCAAAACATGCCTGTATCAAATTGTCCAGTGCAAAACATGAGAGATCTAAGCGGAAGAGACATGTTTAAACCAAAAATACAAGGTGGGGTATATGTTTACTAGCTGCTTGATATTTGTGCAGACAGAGATGTCTGCCCGTTGCTATTTAGCAAACACACAAAGTGACCGCAATTTTGGTTGAACTGCACAAGAGAATAGTATAGTCACTGCATGCAGTGCCATTTGAAAATAGACACAGAAAGATTGGATAGTCACTTCATGGACTACAGAAAAGTAGTACTGTACTATTTATTGGCCAACACTAGGTGCTTCATTGCTTTGGTCTGATTATACAATGGGCATCATTTTGCCTAAGTTAAAGTTTGTATTCCAAAAATAGTCTCGCCGTGTGATCAAGAGAAGACCAAATCATATTGCAGTGGATGTTCCTCCATCATGTGTGGTTCATTCCCATGGTTCCAGCTGTTGGTGAAACCACTTACGTTTGCAAGAGGAATTGTAGACTTCACAAACAAATTTGTCATTCAGTCTGTACTGAATGTTGGCCAAGAGAAGCATCCATGTTAGTAGGAAGAACATATGTTTTTTCTAGATCTTTGCTTTTGGAGCTACATATTTGTATATGATCTGTGAATCATTGAGATGCATTAACATGTTGATCTTATGTATGGGAATCGTACTAGTTGGTTTTAGTTGTGGCTGATCTTTGCTTTTGGAGCTACATATTTGTATATGATCTGTGAATCATTGAGATGCATTAACAATTCCTTATATCTGTTCGCTCAGTGTTTACAAGTTACCGATCGATCACTAGCTAGCCTACTAATGCGCTCCTGGCTGTTTTAGTTGCGACGCAAGATCCGAAGTGGCCTTTTTTGAATAGAAATGCCTACCTCTGAAGGAACTGACAAGCTGCTCTGAAGAAAATGCCATGCGAATCTAAAGAAACTGCTAGCAAAAACGTTCACAAATGCCTTATCTCCCAACTAAAGTTCATCAATTAATGCCCTCGGCTGCGACTCGTTGCATGCTGCTCCGCGTACTGGCTGCGAGCGAGTGCTCGCATGCAGCCGTCCGTAATTAAGGCAGCTAACTGATGCGAAAAAAGATGCGCTTTAATTGTTGCGGGCCTTTTAAATCCGTGGAATCATTATTGACAAGGAGGGAGATGATTCGAGTGCACTCGTTTGACCGTAAGGCCGGCGTGCGACCCAGCACGGACGGGACGGGACGGCACAGTCAGAATTTCAGTTTCTCTAGTTTTCCATGGCAAGCTGGCGCGCTAAGCAATGCCTGCTTCATTATGCATTGAATTCCGGTGACCGTCGCGCTACCTTCCGCTTATAAGTACTATTTCTCGGCCTTCTATGGTGGCACCGTGACCCAACTCGCCCTATCCTCATAAGCCCCCACCGGCCCGACGTTGCTCGCCACTTATCCTCGCTCTCGCCACATCCGCCATGCCCCTGCCCGTCCGCGATAGGTGTGGCCGGAGGCGGTCACCGCCGGAACTAGTGTTCGGTTTTTCACCGGAAGGCAGACAAAGGAAGGAGGCATTCTATCGGTCTTTAGATGGCAATGCGGAGATCGAGGACTTGTTGGAGCGCGACCGCCTGGCGGAGGAGCAGGAGTTGTTGGAGTGCGACCGCTTGGCGGATGAGCAGCGTATCGCCGATTTGCGCCGCCAGCGGGACATGGAGCAGCAGCGCACCGACGCTCTGAGTCGCGAGCGGAGCGCCCGCACGTGGGCCGACTACGTGGAGGTCGGCGCCCGGCAAATAGCCCTGGAGGCTGTTGGGCACGCGTTCGCGATGCCGATTTTTACTACCAGCTCGTCAAGTGGGTTTCCCGCTTAGAAGCCGAAGCTTCGGTGGACCACGCCGGCATGGAAAGGGCCAACGCACGCGAGCAAAGCGCCCTATCGCACCTCTGGCAAGTCCGAGGCGAGGCGGAAGACGCCGGTGCCGGCGTTTAGCGTGTACCGCAGA
Source organism: Aegilops tauschii subsp. strangulata (assembly GCF_002575655.3). Classification (NCBI taxonomy): domain Eukaryota; kingdom Viridiplantae; phylum Streptophyta; class Magnoliopsida; order Poales; family Poaceae; genus Aegilops; species Aegilops tauschii. The sequence goes on along the minus strand of NC_053037.3, from coordinate 410,485,979 downwards.
TGGCGGCCGGCATCGTCTAGTTAGCTAAGAGTAAGTTAGTACTTGTACACTACTAGAGTATTACTGGAAGTAGATAGTTAACTTGGCTATGATGGTTGTCAACGTGGAAGTTCAGTACTCTATATGTGGATCAGACCTGTTACTTTGCTCTGAATGTTGAACTTTCCGTTTGAACATATGGAATGGGCTGTTATTTTTTTAAATGGGTTGTATTTGTCCTCCACGGGTTTAGAGGCTGACTTGTGGGCCTACCAAGTTGACGCGTACACAACCAGGAGATGATTGTACGTGGAGAGGATGACAGTAGGGACCCGCCAAGGTCATGGCAGTACGCAAGCAAAGTGCCTCCTTATTTCAATCCAATAAAAAAATGGCTCCTCGTAATGGATTTCTGACATCTGGGTCCCATGCCATTGTCAACGTAGTCAATAAACGAGAGAGTTGCACAACGAGCGGCTGACATCAGGGACCCAGCAGCTCGCCCAGTTATTTTTGTTTTCGGTTAATTTGATAAATGCCACTCCAAATCTGGTGTTTCTAAGAAATGCCATTGCAATTTCCAAGCTTTGAAAAATGCCATTTCATGTCATCCCCAGTGGCATTTTTCGAAGTCTGGAGTGGCGTTTTTCAAAGTTTGCAAATTGCAGTGGTGTTTTCCAAAGTTTGCAAAAATTGCAGTGGCATTTTTCAAAGTTTGGAAATTGCAGTGGCATTTTTATGTATCGCCATATTTGTTGTGGCATTTATCTAATTTGTTTTTGAGACGGAAGCAGGGTGTCAACTGGGCTGTGCGGGTCACTCTGGCATGTCTAGACAGCCTTCTCTTTTATGTTCACCACAGACCAGCCCAGTAGTTTTTTTTTCTTTCTGAAAATGGCTAGCCCAGTATTTTTGTGATTTGCCAAGTAAGTCGCTTTGTCAGGCCTATTGGGCTGCAAATCTTTCAAGACGAGGAGAGCTTCATTCGGCTGGACGAGAAAATGGCCTATCAGTAATGAGAAATGGGTTGTACATTTTTAAAACACATCAAACCGGCAATTACTTTCAAATTTCTTTTTTTCATTTCAAGATTTTAAATTGCATTAATTTTTATGCGTGGACAATTTGTTGGATTTTATATTGATATACATTTATTTTTAAAATCAGTTTGAATGTGACTCAAAATTTCGGGATTAAAAACAGTTCGGACCGCACCGAAATATGCAACATTTCGTATAATTTTTTAACCGTGGCCACAATATGGGCTGTAATGCTAATAAAAAGAATATGGGCTCCAAAAAACCCATTAGAATTAGCAAATGGGTTGTAAATTATTAGAAATAATGGCAGATGGGTTGTATGCTGTTTTCCACAGATTTGAGGCTTTCCTAAAAAAAGGTTGACGCACAAGCAGTGACTGTTGGATGTCCATCCAGCGGCCATCGTGCTTCTTCAATCTCTGTTCTTCCTGCTCGAGCCGCTCAAACAAGCATCGGCGGGACTGCCTGCTCCCTCCTCCCCGCGGCCGGCTGTGCTGCCGCGCAGGCTTTACCGCCCCACCGTACACCCATCGCTGGCCTAGCCATCCCTCTACACACCCACACCTGTTGTTATTCTCCGGCGACGGCAGACGAACCAGTAAACCCTCGTATAGTCGTACTCCCCTTCGCGTGGGAAACAACTGCCGAGTCTTCCCTGCCTCCGTGTCGTTCCCTTCCTAGGCCTTGCCGTCGTCCACCGCCCTGGTGCTCCCAGCGCGGCCTGGTCAACGTGGTCAACGACCGACATGCATCTGAAGTGGACTGTACGTGGAGAGGCTGACAGCTGGGTCCATGGCCGCACGCAAGGAAATGCCTCCTTATTACGCGCAAAATAATGATTCCTCCACCTGACATCTGGGACCCACCGAAAGGGCCTCTGTATTTCGCGAAAAAAATGTTACCGCCGCTGACAGCTCGGACCCACCAGCTATATCTTCGCATGCAAGGAAGTGTGCCCTTATTACGCACAAAAAAATGAATACTCCCCCTGCTAGCTGGGACCCAGTATAGTGGCAGGCTGACTTGTGGGCCTACTAAGTTGACGGGGACGGAGGGCTTTGTCAACTTAGTCAATATGCACGATTCTAGCTCCAGTGACCGTATGATGTCCATCCAACGGTCGTAGTGCTTCTTCAACCTCTGGTCTTGTTGCTCGAGCCGCCCAAAGCAATGTCGGTCGTGCCGCATGCTCCTGCCTCCCGTGGCGGGCTGTGCTACCGCGGAGAACTCACCGCCCCTACTATTCCCACCGCTGGCCAGGCCCTGCTGCGACCACAGCCTCACACCGCAGCCGAACCAGTGAACCCTCGTACTCCTCTCCGCGCGGGCTTCCACTGCCGCGTCTTCCCCGGCTCCGCGGCATCCCCTTCCTAGGCCTCGCCGTCGTCCACCGCCCTGGTGCTCTCGACGCGACGTGGTCAACGTGGTCAAGGAACGGCTTTCATCGGACATGGACTGTACATGGAGAGGCTGATAGCTGGGTCCACAGCCGCAGCAAGGAAGTGCCTCCTTATTACGCGGAAAATAATTATTCCTCCACCTGAGAGCGGGGACCCACCGGACGGCCATCGTATTTCGCGAAAAAACGTTTCCCCCTGACTGCGGGGACCCACCAGCTACATCTTCGCACGCAAGGAAGTGCGTCCGGGCAAAAAAAAAACGATTCGCCCCCCTGACTGCTGGGACCCACCAGCTACATCTTCGCAGGCAAGGAAGTGCCTGACAGTCGGGACCCACCTGGTCGAAGCGTACGTAGCATTGTCATTCTGGTCGCGAACGTGTATGTACATTCTGGTCGATGTAGAGGCGCGCACGTGTCGTAGTAGAGGCGCGCACGTAGCATGTACACGTACGTACAGCGGCCAGTGTGCAAGAAAGAAAATACGGCCACGTACGTACATACGGGCAGGGTCTCGAACGCCTACTCGCGCATACGTACGGCCAGGGCTCGTGTACATAGCTGGGTCAGAACGAAGAAACACTGTCGTCGTCGTGTTCATGGGGAGCCAACTGGCTGGGTCGGAACGAAATGCGTCGTCGTGTTCATCGGGAGGGCTTGGACGGAACAGCCGATGGAAACGAGGCCTGGCGTACCGCAGAACGGAGTAAACGGCCTTGTGTTCGACCAGCCACGTTTGAAACGGGATCCTGTTCATCGGGAGGGGTCTGGCGTACCGCAAAACGGAGGAAACGGACCTCCTATGGTCGAAACGGGGATACTGTTGATCGGTAGGGGTGTGGCGTACCGCAAAACGGAGGAAACGGACTTGTGTTGGAGCGCTACGGTCGAAACGGGGGTCCTATTCATTGGGAGGGGTGTGGCGTACTGCAAAACAGGACTCCACGGGACACTGTTCATCTCCACCGTCGACCCCCTCCAGCCTCCACGGGCTACTGTTCATCCACTGTCGACCTCCTCCAGCCTCCACCAGCGACTGTTCATCCACGGGCTCCTGTTCATCCAGCCTCCACCACACGCTACTCCACTGGCTACTGTTCAACTAGCCCTCTCCACGGGCTCCTGTTCAACCACCCCTCCACGGGCTACTGTTCATCCAGCCCTCCATCGTCTACTGTTCATTCTGCCCTCCACGGGGTGGTCCTGTTCATCCTGCCCTCCACGGGGTCCTGTTCATCCAGCCCCAACCAGCTCGATCGATCGGGGTCCTGTTCATCCAGAGGCAACACCACGGGGTCCTGTTCATCCACCCCCACCGGGAACTGTTCATCCAAACCCCCCCCAGCAACGCTCACTGTTCATCCAGAGGCAGCATCGATCGGCTTCAGTTAGCAGCAGTAGCGAAGGAATCGCTCGATCGGGTTCAGTTAACAGCCATCGATCGATCGCTCGGGTTCAGTAACGCATAGCCTGCAGTGCAATCACTCGGGTTCAGTTAACAGCCATCGATCGATCGCTCGGGTTCAGTAACGCGTAGCCTGTAGTGCAATCACTCGGGTTCAGTTAGAGCCAACACCTCGCACACACGCGCGTACGTGTACGAGAGAAATGCACATCGCTCGGCCCCCGACCTCCCACCGTAACCGGGAACTCCCCGAAATTTTCCCCGCCCTCGCTTCTACCATGGTTTTTTCCGTCATGGACGGCCCAAAGAATGTCATGCAGCTGCGTCTCCGGGCCGCCCAGGACGAAAAGCCCATTTTCTGTCATGATTTTTTGTCATAGAAGTAGGAGCCCACCACATCTATGATGATACCGGGTTTTGTCACAATTATCGTCATAGAAGTGTCATATGTATGACAGAAAAAAATTTCGTTCGGCCCAAAATGTCACGGATGTGTCTTTTTTTTGTAGTGCCTTTTGAGGACGGCACAGTGGAACTCTCAAAGAAAGCACCAATGTCGGTGTCAAAACCGGCGGATCTTGGGTAGGGGGTCCCGAACTGTGCGTCTAAGGTCGATGGTAACAGGAGACGGGGGACACAATGTTTACCCATGTTCGGGCCCTCTCTATGGAGGTAATACCCTACTTCCTGCTTGATTGATCTTGATGAATATGAGTATTACATGAGTTGATCTACCACGAGATCATAATGGCTAAAACCCTAGAAGTCTAGCGTGTATGACTATGGTAATGAGTATATCTATCCGGACTAAGCCCTCCGGTTTATATAGACACCGAAGGGGACTAGGGTTGTACAAAGTCGGTTACAGAGAGAGGAATCTTCATGTTTGGTCGCCAAGCTTGCCTTCCACGCCAAGGAGAGTCCTCTGGACACGGGAGAAAGTCTTCGATCTTGTATCTACACAGCCCATAAGTCCGGCCCATGTCCAACAGGCCGGACGCCCGAGGACCCCTTAGTCCAGGACTCCCTCGCCTGTCACCGTGCGCATGCGCGTCCTCATTGAGATCTGCGGCATCCTAGATCACACATGGGGCCGCGCCTCCGCCGACATCTTGCTGGCCCCCTTCTGCCTCATCGAGGACCTTGCCCCAGAAACGCGCTCCGGCCGCGACATGTCCGTGTTCCGCCTCCCTGCTTGGACGGCAAACCCCGACGGCATTCCCCGTCCGTCCGAGCTGCTCTTGCCGCCGTGAGATGGCTTTGAGCTGGATGCCGACCCAGACTGTGTGTCTGAAGGAAATATGCCCTAGAGGCAATAATAAAGTTGTTATTTATATTTCCTTATATCATGATAAATGTTTATTATTCATGCTAGAATTGTATTAACCGGAAACTTAGTACATGTGTGAATACATAGTCAAACAGAGTGTCACTAGTATGCCTCTACTTGACTAGCTCGTTAATCAAAGATGGTTAAGTTTCCTAGCCATGGACAAAGAGTTGTCATTTGATAAGCGGGATCACATCATTAGAGAATGATGTGATTGACTTGACCCATCCGTTAGCTTAGCACAATGATCGTTTAGTTTGTTGCTATTGCTTTCTTCATGACTTATACATGTTCTTATGACTATGAGATTATGCAACTCCCTAATACCGGAGGAACACTTAGTGTGCTATCAAACGTCACAACATAACTGGGTGATTATAAAGATGCTCTACAGGTGTCTCCGATGGTGTTTGTTGAGTTGGCATAGATCGAGATTAGGATTTGTCACTCCGAGTATCGGGGAGGTATCTCTGGGCCCTCTCAGTAATGCACATCACTATAAGCCTTGCAAGCATTGTGACTATTGAGTTAGTTGCGGGATGATGCATTACGGAATGAGTAAAGAGACTTACTGGTAACGATATTGAACTAGGTATTGAGATACCGATGATCGAATCTCGGGCAAGTAACATACCGATGACAAAGGGAACAACGTATGTTGTTATGCGGTTTGACCGATAAAGATCTTCGTAGAACATGTAGGAACCAATATGAGTATCCAGGTTCCGCTATTGGTTATTGACCGGAGATGAGTCTCGGTCATGTCTACATAGTTCTCGAACCCGTAGGGTCGGCATGCTTAACGTTCGGTGACGATCGGTATTATGAGTTTATGTGTTTTGATGTCCCGAAGGTTGTTCGGATTCCAGATATGATCACGAACATGACAAGGATGACTATGTTTGGACATCGGAATGGTTCCGAGTGAGTTCGGGCATATACCGGAGTACCGCGAGGTTACCGGAACCCCCCGAGAAGTATATGGGCTTATTGGGCCATAGTGGGAGAGAGGAGAAGGAAGCCTAGGAGGGTGCGCGCCCCCCAAGCTCAATCCGAATTGGGTGGGGGGTCGGCCCCCCCTTTCCTTCCTCCTTCCTCCCCCTCCACCATAATCCACCTCGGTCATATTGTTGCAGTGCTTAGGCGAAGCCCTGTGCCGGTAGCTTCATCATGACCGTCATCACGCCGTCGTACTGACGAAGCTCTCCCTCGACACTCAGCTAGATCGAGAGTTCGTGAGACATCACCGAGCCGAACGTGTGCAGATCGCAGAGGTGTAGTACTTTCGGTACTAGGATCAGTCGGGTCGTGAAGACGTACGACTACATCAACTGCATTGTCATAACGCTTCCGCTTACGGTCTACGAGGGTACGTGGACTACACTCTCCCCTCTCGTTGCTATGCATCACCATGATAGATCTTGCGTGTGCATAGGTTTTTTTTGAAATTACTACGTTCCCCAACAGTGGCATCCGAGCCAGGTCTATGCATAGATGTTATATGCACGAGTAGAACACAAAGAGTTGTGGGCGATAATAGTCATACTGCTTACCAGCATGTCATACTTTGATTCGGTGGTATTGTTGGATGAAGCGGCTCAGACCGACATTACACGTACGCTTACACGAGACTGGTTCTACTGACGTGCTTCGCACACAGGTGACTAGTGGGTGTCAGTTTGTCCAACTTTAGTTGAATCGAGTGTGACTACGCCCGGTCCTTGTTGAAGGTTAAAACAGCACACTTGACGAAAAATCATTGTGGTTTTGATGCGTAGGTAAGAACCATTCTTGCTCAGCCTGTAGCAGCCACATAAAACTTGCAACAACAAAGTAGATGACGTCCAACTTGTTTTTGCAGGGCATGTTGTGATGTGATATGGTCAAGACATGATGCTAAATTTTATTGTATGAGATGATCATGTTTTGTAACAGAGTTATCGGCAACTGGCAGGAACCATATGGTTGTCGCTTTATTGTATGAAATGCAATCGCCATGTAATTTCTTTACTTTATCACTAAGCGGTAGCGATAGTCGTAGAAGCAATAGTTGGCGAGACGACAACGATGCTTCGATGGAGATCAAGGTGTCAAGCCAGTGATGATGGTGATCATGACGGTGCTTTGGAGATGGAGATCAAAGGCACAAGATGATGATGGCCATATCATATCACTTATATTGATTGCATGTGATGTTTATCCATTATGCATCTTACTTTGCTTAGTTCGGCGGTAGCATTATAAGATGATCTCTCACTAAATTTCAAGGTATAAGTGTTCTCCCTGAGTATGCACCGTTGCTACAGTTCGTCGTGCCGAGACACCACGTGATGATAGGGTGTGATAAGCTCTACGTTCACATACAATGGGTGCACGCCAGTTTTGCACATGCAGAATACTCAGGTTAAACTTGACGAGCCTAGCATATGCAGATATGGCCTCGGAACGCTGAGACCGAAAGGTCGAACGTGAATTATATAGTAGATATGATCAACATAGTGATGTTCACCATTGAAAACTACTCCATCTCACGTGATGATCGGACATGGTTTAGTTGATATGGATCACGTGATCACTTAGATGATTAGAGGGATGTCTATCTAAGTGGGAGTTCTTAAGTAATATGGTTAATTGAACTTTAATTTATCATGAACTTAGTACCTGATAGTATTTTGCATGTCTATGTTGTTGTAGATAGATGGCCCGTGTTGTTGTTCCGTTGAATTTTAATGCGTTTCTAGAGAAAGCTAAGTTGAAAGATGATGGTAGAAACTACACAGACTGGGTCCGTAACTTGAGGATTATCCTCATTGCTGCACAGAAGAATTACGTCCTGGAAGCACCGCTAGGTGACAAACCCGCTGCAGGAGCAACGCCAGATGTTATGAACGTCTGGCAGAGCAAAGCTGATGACTACTTGATAGTTCAGTGTGCCATGCTTTACGGCTTAGAACCGGGACTTCAACGACGTTTTGAACGTCATGGAGCATATGAGATGTTGTAGGAGTTGAAGTTAATATTTCAAGCAAATGCCCGGATTGAGAGACATGAAGTCTGCAATAAGTTCTACGGCTGCAAAATGGAGGAGAATAGTTCTGTCAGTGAACATATACTCAGAATGTCTTGGTACCACAACCACATGACTCAACTGGGAGTTAATCTTCCTGATGATAGTGTCATTGACAGAGTTCTTCAATCACTGCCACCAAGCTACAAGAGCTTCGTGATGAACTATAATATGCAAGGGATGGATAAGACCATTCCCGAGCTCTTCGCAATGCTAAAGGCTACGGAGGTAGAAATCAAGAAGGAGCATCAAGTGTTGATGGTTAACAAGACCACCAGTTTCAAGAAAAAGGGTAAAGGGAAGAAGGGGAACTTCAAGAAGAACAGCAAACAAGTTGCTGCTCAAGTGAAGAAGCCCAAGTCTGGACCTAAGCCTGAGACTGAGTGCTTCTACTGCAAAGGGACTGGTCACTAGAAGCGGAACTGCCCCAAGTATTTGGCGGAGAAGAAGGATGGCAAAGTGAAAGGTATATTTGATATACATGTTATTGATGTGTGTCGGGTCATGGGTTCCGGCAAAACCCTCAAGGTTCGAACACTGGGGTGCGCGCGAAGGTTTCCTCCCTACCGATCCACGCCCTAGCTCGCTAAGATCTCGCGGACGAACTCGACGAACTCACAACACAAAAGACACAAGATTGATACTGGTTCGGGCCACCATTGTGGTGTAACACCCTACTCCGGTGTGGTGGTGGTGGATTGCCTCTTGGGCTGATGGTGAACAGTACAAGGGGAAGAACAGCCTCCTGAGGTTGAGGTGTTCTTGTGCTCGACGAACTTGTGTGGGTGAGATGCCTCTCAATCCGTTCGGGCTCAGTTGCCTCCTACTGTGGTGGCTAGTCCTATTTATAGAGGCCTTGGTCCTCTACCCAAATATTGAGCGGGAAGGGATTCCACAACGGCCAATTTGAAAGAAGACAACAAGTACAAGCTATCCTGACAAAAGTAGTCTTCGCCTGCCAAAGGCTCTGGTGGTGACGTGCTACCTCTTGAGCACTGCGTTGGTTTTCCCTTGAAGAGGAAAGGGTGATGCAGCAAAGTAGCGTAAGTATTTCCCTCAGTTTTTGAGAACCAAGGTATCAATCCAGTAGGAGGCTACGCACGAGTCCCTCGCACCTACACAAAACAAACAAATCCTCGCAACCAACACGATAAGGGGTTGCCAATCCCTTCACGGTCACTTACGAGAGTGAGATCTGATAGACATGGTAGAATAATATTTTTGGTATTTTTGTGATAAAGATGCAAAGTAAAAATAAAAGCAAAGTAAAAGGCAAAGGAAATAACTAAGTGTTGGAAGATTAATATGATGAAGATAGACCCGGGGGCCATAGGTTTCACTAGTGGCTTCTCTCAAGAGCATAAGTATTTTACGGTGGGTGAACGAATTACTGTTGAGCAATTGACAGAATTGAGCATAGTTATGAGAATATCTTGGTATGATCATGTATATAGGCATCACGTCCGAGACAAGTAGACCGACTCCTGCCTGCATCTACTACTATTACTCCACTCATCGACCGCTATCCAGCATGCATCTAGAGTATTAAGTTCATGAAAACAGAGTAACGCCTTAAGCAAGATGACATGATGTAGAGGGATAAATTCATGCAATATGATAATAAAAAACCATCTTGTTATCCTCGATGGCAACAATACAATACGTGCCTTGCTGCCCCTACTGTCACTGGGAAAGGACACCGCAAGATTGAACCCAAAGCTAGGCACTTCTCCCATTGCAAGAAAGATCAATCTAGTAGGTGAAACCAAACTGATAATTCGAAGAGACTTGCAAAGATAACCAATCATACATAAAAGAATTCAGAGAAGATTCAAATATTGTTCATAGATAAACTTGATCATAAACCCACAATTCATCGGTCTCAACAAACACACTGCAAAAAGAAGATTACATCGAATAGATCTCCACGAGAGAGGGGGAGAACATTGTATTGAGATCCAAAAAGAGAGAGAAAGCCATCTAGCTAATAACTATGGACCCGAAGGTCTGAGGTAAACTACTCACACTTCATCGGAGAGGCTATGGTGTTGATGTAGAAGCCCTCCGTGATGGATGCCCCCTCCGGCGGAGCTCCGGAACAGGCCCCAAGATGGGATCTCGTGGGTACAGAAGGTTGCGGCGGTGGAATTAGGTTTTTGGCTCCGTCTCTGATCATTTGGGGGTACGTACATATATATAGGAGGAAGAAGTACATCGGTGGACCAACAGGGGGCCCACGAGGGTGGAGGGCGCGCCCCCCTACCTCGTGATCTCCTGGAAGCTTCTCTTACGTAGGGTCCAAGTCTCCTGGATCATGTTCGTTCCAAAAATCACGCTCCCGAAGGTTTCATTCCGTTTGGACTCCGTTTGATATTCTTTTTCTGTGAAACTCTAAAATAGGCAAAAACAGCAATTCTGGGCTGGGCCTCCGGTTAATAGGTTAGTCCCAAAAATAATATAAAAGTGGATAATAAAGCCCAATATTGTCCAAAACAGAAGATAATATAGCATGGAGCAATCAAAAATTATAGATACGTTGGAGACGTATCAAGCATCCCCAAGCTTAATTCCTGCTCATCCTCGAGTAGGTAAATGATAAAAACAGAATTTTTGATGCGGAGTGCTACTTGGCATAATTTCAATGTAATTCTTCTTAATTGTGGTATGAATATTCAGATCTGAAAGATTCAAGACAAAAGTTCAAATTGACATAAAAATAATAATACTTCAAGCATACTAACTAAGCAATTATGTCCTCTCAAAATAACATGGCCAAAGAAAGTTCATCCCAAAAAAATCATATAGTTTAGTCATGCTCCATTTTCATCACACAAGAATGCTCTCATCATGCACAACCCCGATGACAAGCCAAGCAATTGTTTCATACTTTAGTAATCTCAAACCTATAAACTTTCACGCAATATATGAGCGCGAGCCATGGACATAGCACTATGGCTCGAATAGAATATGATGATGGGGGTTATGTGGAGAAGACAAAAAAGGAGAAAGTCTCACATCGACGAGGCTAATCAATGATCTATGGAGATGCCCATCGATTGATGTTAATGCAAGGAGTAGGGATTGCCATGCAACGGATGCACTAGAGCTATAAATGTATGAAAGCTCAACAAAAGAAACTAAGTGGGTGTGCATCCAACTTGCTTGCTCACGAAGACCTAGGGCACTTGAGGAGGCCTATTGTTGGAATATACAAGCCAAGTTCTATAATGAAAAATTCCCACTAGTATATGAAAGTGACAAAACAAGAGACTCTCTATCATGAAGATTATGGTGCTACTTTGAAGCACAAGTGTGGAAAAGGATAGTAGCATTGTCCCTTCTCTCTTTTTCTCTCATTTTTTTGGGCCTTCTCTTTTTTTTGGCCTTTCTCTTTTTTTATTCCTCACTTGGGACAATGCTCTAGAAAATGATGATCATCACACTTCTATTTATTTACAACTCAATGATTACAACTCGATACTAGAACAAAGTATGACTCTATATGAATGCCTCCGGCGGTGTACCGGGATATGCAATGAATCAAGAGTGACATGTATGAAAGAATTATGAACGGTGGCTTTGCCACAAATACTATGTCAACTACATGATCATGCTAAGCAATATGACAATGATGAATGTGTCATGATAAACGGAATGGTGGAAAGTTGCATGGCAATATATCTCGGAATGGCTATGGAAATGCCATAATAGGTAGGTATGGTGGCTGTTTTGAGGAAGATATAAGGAGGTTTATGTGTGAAAGAGCGTATCATATCACGGGGTTTGGATGCACCGGCGAAGTTTGCACCAACTCTCAATGTGAGAAAGGGCAATGCACGGTACCGAAGAGGCTAGCAATGATGGAAGGGTGAGAGTGCGTATAATCCATGGACTCAACATTAGTCATAAAGAACTCACATAATTATTGCAAAAATCTACAATTCATCAAAAACCAAGCATTACGCGCATGCTTCTAGGGGGATAGATTGGTAGGAAAAGACCATCGCTCGTCCCCGACCGCCACTCATAAGGAGGACAATCAAAGAACACCTCATGTTTCAAATTTGTTACATAACGTTTACCATACGTGCATGCTACGGGACTTGCAAACTTCAACACAAGCATTTCTCAAATTCACAACTACTCAACTAGCACGACTTTGATATTATTACCTCCATATCTCAAAACAATCATCAAGCATCAAACTTCTCTTAGTATTCAACACACTCATAAGAAAGTTTTTACTATTCTTGAATACCTAGCATATTAGGATTATTTAAGCAAATTACCATGCTATTTAAGACTCTCAAAATAATCTAAGTGAAGCATGAGAGATCAATAGTTTCTATAAAACAAATCCACCACCGTGCTCTAAAAGGTATAAGTGAAGTACTAGAGCAAAACTATATAACTCAAAAGATATAAGTGAAGCACATAGAGTATTCTAATAATTTCCAAATCATGTATGGCTCTCTCAAAAGGTGTGTACAGCAAGGATGATTGTGGTAAAATAAAAGGCAAAGACTCAAATCATACAAGACGCTCCAAGCAAAACACATATCATGTGGTGAATAAAAATATAGCTCCAAGTAAAGTTACCGATGGAAGTAGACGAAAGAGGGGATGCCTTCCGGGGCATCCCCAAGCTTTGGCTTTTTGGTGTCCTTAGATTATCTTGGGGGTGCCATGGGCATCCCCAAGCTTAGGCTCTTTCCACTCCTTGTTCCATAATCCATCAAAAATCTTTCACCCAAAACTTGAAAACTTCACAACACAAAACTCAACAGAAAAACTCGTGAGCTCCGTTAGCGAAAGAAAACAAAAGACCACTTCAAGGTACTGTAATGAACTCATTATTTATTTATATTGGTGTTAAACCTACTGTATTCCAACTTCTCTATGGTTTATAAACTATTTTACTAGCCATAGATTCATCAAAATAAGCAAACAACACACGAAAAACAGAATCTGTCAAAAACAGAACAGTCTGTAGTAATTTGTAACTAACGCAAACTTCTGGAACTCCAAAAAAATCAGCCAAAATAGGAAGACCTAGGAAATTTGTTTATTGATCAGCAGAATTTGGAATCAGTATTTTATCACGTTCTGGTGATTTTTAATAATTGTTTTTGTGAACAGAAAGTTTCTGGAAATTTCTGCAAGATCAAATAACTATCATCCAAGAAGAGCCTATAGGTTTAACTTGGCACAAACACTAATTAAAACATAAAAACACATCTAACCAGAGGCTAGAACAAATATTTATTCCTAAACAGAAGCAAAAGCAAAAAAAACTAAAAATAAAATTGGGTTGCCTCCCAACAAGCGCTATCGTTTAACGCCCCTAGCTAGGCATAAAAGCAAGGATAGATCTAGGTATTGCCATCTTTGGTAGGCAATTCTTCAATGAGACATCTATTATCCTTAGAAATTTCTTTCTTTTTAGTAATTATCAAACTTTTAGGCACAAGATCGAAAAATTCATTTGTAGCAAATGGTTCCTTAATGATAGCAACAGGATTGGGATGAATACTTATAGATTTGAGATCCGCAGTTTCCTTACTAGAGGATTCACCCTTATTTTTAGGAACATACATAAGCTTGGAAATTTTAGTAGGAGGACTTGGAGTATTCTTCACGGAAGAAAAAGCGATTCCCAAGTTGGTAATGATATCTTCAAGTTTATCGATCCTAGTGGAATCCTGATTTATTTTCTAAGTAACTGTGGGTTCCTTCTCTTTAATATTTTTCAAAGTGACTCCTACTTTAGATCCATATTGAGTGATTCGGTTGTGGATCTTTTTATCCAAATTTTCAATTAACTCTATGGTAGCAACCTTATTTTCAATAATTTAAAGCCTTTGCATTACATGCTCCAAAGTTAACATAGTTCCATTAACCAAAAGAGGTGGTGAGCCAAATAAATCTATCATAGCATTATAAGAGTCAAAAGTATGGCTACCCAAGAAATTCCCTCCGGTAATGGTATCAAGAATATATCTATACCAAGGATTAGCACCTACATAAAAATTGCGGAGAAGAACAGAAGTAGATTGCTTCCTGGTAGATCTATTTTGAGCATTGCAAATTCTATACCAAGCGTCTTTTAGATTTTCTCCCTCCCTTTGTTTAAAATTTAGAACTTCATTTTCGGGAGACAACGGAGAAGATAGAGGACTACCCATAACGACAAGCAAAAGAAAAAGAGGCGAACGAAAAAGAGGCGAACGAAAAAGAGAGGGCGAATAAAATGGCAAGGGTGAAGTGGGGGGGGGAGGAAAACGAGAGGCAAATGGCAAATAATGTAATGCGAGAGATAAGGGATTGTGAAGGGTACTTGGTATGTTGACTTTTGCGTAGACCTCCCCGGCAACGGCGCCAGAAATCCTTCTTGCTACCTCTTGAGCACTGCGTTGGTTTTCCCTTGAAGAGGAAAGGGTGATGCAGCAAAGTAGTGTAAGTATTTCCCTCAGTTTTTGAGAACCAAGGTATCAATCCAGTAGGAGGCTACGCGCGAGTCCCTCGCACCTACACAAAACAAACAAATCCTCGCAACCAACGCGATAAGGGGTTGTCAATCCCTTCACGGTCACTTACGAGAGTGAGATCTGATAGACATGGTAGAATAATATTTTTGGTATTTTTGTGATAAAGATGCAAAGTAAAAATAAAAGCAAAGTAAAAGGCAAAGGAAATAACTAAGTGTTGGAAGATTAATATGATGAAGATAGACCCGGGGGCCATAGGTTTCACTAGTGGCTTCTCTCAAGAGCATAAGTATTTTACGGTGGGTGAACGAATTACTGTTGAGCAATTGACAGAATTGAGCATAGTTATGAGAATATCTTGGTATGATCATGTATATAGGCATCACGTCCGAGACAAGTAGACCGACTCCTGCCTGCATCTACTACTATTACTCCACTCATCGACCGCTATCCAGCATGCATCTAGAGTATTAAGTTCATGAAAACAGAGTAACGCCTTAAGCAAGATGACATGATGTAGAGGGATAAATTCATGCAATATGATAAAAAACCCATCTTGTTATCCTCGATGGCAACAATACAATACGTGCCTTGCTGCCCCTACTGTCACTGGGAAAGGACACCGCAAGATTGAACCCAGAGCTAGGCACTTCTCCCATTGCAAGAAAGATCAATCTAGTAGGTCAAACCAAACTGATAATTCGAACAGACTTGCAAAGATAACCAATCATACATAAAAGAATTCAGAGAAGATTCAAATATTGTTCATAGATAAACTTGATCATAAACCCACAATTCATCGGTCTCAACAAACATACTGCAAAAAGAAGATTACATCGAATAGATCTCCACGAGAGAGGGGGAGAACATTGTATTGAGATCCAAAAAGAGAGAGAAAGCCATCTAGCTAATAACTATGGACCCAAAGGTCTGAGGTAAACTACTCACACTTCATCGGAGAGGCTATGGTGTTGATGTAGAAGCCCTCCGTGATGGATGCCCCCTCCGGCGGAGCTCCGGAACAGGCCCCAAGATGGGATCTCGTGGGTACAGAAGGTTGCGGGGGTGGAATTAGGTTTTTGGCTCCGTCTCTGATCATTTGGGGGTACGTAGGTATATATAGGAGGAAGAAGTACGTCGGTGGAGCAACAAGGGGCCCACGAGGGTGGAGGGCGTGCCCTGGGGGGGTAGGCACGCCCCCCTACCTCGTGGCCTCCTGGAAGCTTCTCTTACGTAGGGTCCAAGTCTCCTGGATCATGTTCGTTCCAAAAATCACGCTCCCGAAGGTTTCATTCCGTTTGGACTCCGTTTGATATTCTATTTCTGCGAAACTCTGAAATAGGCTAAAAACAACAATTCTGGGTTGGGCCTCCGGTTAATAGATTAGTCCCAAAAATAATATAAAAGTTGATAATAAAGCCCAATATTGTCCAAAACAGAAGATAATATAGCATGGAGCAATCAAAAATTATAGATATGTTGGGGACGTATCATGACGCCGTCTTGGGCTCCATGGTGACCTCCGTCCCGCTGGTCTTGGTCTTGTTGCACTGATATGGAAACCTTTGCTTGATGCCTCGGTACTCTGCGCCTACACTTGCCTCCTTAGCACCAAAGGGGAAACAAGGACGCTGCGCGCGTTGGCGCCCTCCTGGTGCCCGCCTGATCTTGATCGTCATGGCTCACGTCACGAGAGCCTCGCGAGGTTTACCCTGCCTTGATTTCTCCGCTCCTCGCGAGGTAGCCTGGTGAGGCCGCTCCTGAGGAGGTCTTGCGTCGTCCGCCACGCGAGGCTTGGCCCCTCGCGAGGGTCTTGAATGTCTCGTTGATGAAGATGGGCCGTACATGCCTGCTAGCATAGCCACGTCGTGGGCCGCAGGCAGGAAAGTCTGGGGACCCCCGTTCCTAGAACACTGACAGTAGCCCCCGGGCCCAAGGCGCGCTCGGGCTTGGCTTCGAGGCGAAGCCAAAGGTCAAGCGCGGAGCGCCGCGGGCCCCAAAAGCCTGCGGCCTTGGTCGATGCGTGGCGGTTGATTGGACGTGGGCGTCTCCGCTTCCCCACGCTGCCTTGGAATCCGCCTGGCTGTGCGGCCCCCGCAACCTACATAGTTATTCTTCCATCGCCCACGCCTTGCTTCCCCAATCCCTCTGCTTTCTCGAGACTCTGCTCCTCCTCTCCAATCTGACCTGCACCCTGTCCGCTTTGTCGCCATGGCGCCAAAACAAGCAGACAGGGGGAAGAAACCCCTGTCTTCACCAAGTGCGCCTCCGGCCGTCGAGCCTGCGGTCGGCCGATCCTTGGTGCTCAATGACGAGGCCATGGACAAGGTGCGTCCAATGCTCGCTTCCAGCTTCAACGAGTGGGGGGAGACGATAGCTTGGCCTGCGTCTCGCGCTCGCATTACCCGGGCAGCCACCGAGGTCCCAATCTTCATCGATGCCCTTTGGGCTGGCCTGATTCCTCCTTTCCCTGCCTTCTTCAATGCGGTGCTTGAGCATTATCAGATCCACATGCTGCATCTCGACCCTCAATCCGTGACTCTCCTTGCCGCCTTTGCCTTTGTGTGTGAAGCCATGGTGGGCATCGCTCCTTCTGTGGCCCTCCTACATCATTTCTTCTCATTGCATCTGATTGACCCACAGCAAAGCTCAGGGTGCATGAGCTTCTAGGCCGTGGCCGCGACAGCGGGTGCGGGGATTGACTTCGAGCTTCCTCCATCCACGAGCGAGTTTCAGACACAGTGGGTGTTTGTCGACGCCGGTGTGCTCAGCCCTCTGCTCTACGCCCTGTCAGCGCCTGCCGTTTCCCACCCCGGCTGGGGCCAGGAGAGGCTCGCGAGCCCCCATCTGAGGAGGCTGAAGGACCGCGGCGTGACCGCGCCTATGGTGGTGAAGGAGTTCATCAAGCGCCGGGTCACTCCGCTTCAGCGCCATTCTCGCCCGATGTGGACCTTGCTCAGCAGTCAGGACCATATGATGTTTCAGGAGTCCGGGCTCCCCCTTGGGACGCGGCAAACGGTGCTCGAGGTCCTGACAGGTGTCCCTTCGCCGGACGACTTGCCTGGGAAGAACTGTCTGCTGTACCGCTACAAGAACAAGGCTGAATTTGCAGGGAGCATGCCTCCCTTTGACGAGTGGGGACTGCGTCCGAACGGCCTGGTGGGGTCCCGCGAGAACCCTATCAATGTGGTTCCCTTCTTCGTCGCCGGCGCCGAGCTCGTCCCGAATGTGGGTGCAGGGGGACGAGCGGCGCCAGAGGCTGGCGGCACGAGTGCTGATGTGCGGACCCCGCCTGGGGCTCCTGGGGCGTCGTCCTCAGGAACCCGTGATTCTGGGACGTTGGTCGCTGAGATGATGCAGCACACGGCTCCCGAGGCTGAAACTCCGGAGGCCTCGGGAGGTCGCGGTGAGACGGCGCCCGACTGTTCTGTGCAGCCAGGCACCCCTGAAGTTGTTCTCTCGAGCACTTCTCCGGTTGCACCCCGTACTGGCCGCCACGTTCAGCGCTTCGGTCGGCTTTGTGTGGACTTCGAGGAACTCCGCAAGAGGAAAGGGTCTCCGAGCGGCAGCGGTATCTTCGGGCCGTTGAAGCGACGAAAGTACATCGCCGTTGACGTGTAAGTACTGCACCTTGTGATTTCTTGATTGCTGCTTTCCTCCCTGACGCTGGCTCTTCAGGACCCCTTCTGCCAGGGCCATTGAGTCCCCCGAGAAGCAATCCCTGCCTTCTTCGGCACCCCCATCGGCCTTGAGCATCCCGAGCCTGCATGCCGCGCCTGGAGCTGGGCCGGTCGAGGGGGTGCGCTCACCTTCATGGCGCTTTGAATCTGCGGCTCCTTCGCCCTTCCTCCACGGCCTGGCTTGGAGCATGGCGGGCGTTCCCCGGACTCCTCCTCTGGTCATGGACAGCAGCTGGTTGGCTTCGGTCTTCAGCTCCTCCTCAAGCAGCGGGCCCTGACTGGCCGGGGCCCCTCGTGAGGTCGGGCTGGCACCTGGAGCGGCACCAGCCCCCAGCCCCCTGCTGAGAGGGGGTGCGCCGCTTCACGTCCCGCCTGCAGCCCCCGTGGCGGAGGATGAGGTGGGTCGTGCGTTGGAGTTTGAGTGCGGGCGAAGCGTCGTTGGTCATGAGCTCTTCCAGGAGACGATGGGCGCGATGAGCCGACTTGGTGAAGAACTCGCGGGTGTCGACTCGCGCCTTGAGGCTGAGGGTCTTCGGCTGGTGGAGGAACGGCGTAAGCTGAGGGTGGCCACCAACCTTGGCCGCTACCAGCGTGATCTTGACAATGCGAAGGCCGAGGCGTCCCTCAAGGTTTCCCGTGAGGCTTGCTCCCGAGCCTTGGAGGAGGCTCGCGAGGTTGACCGCCGTCGCAAGGCTGCGGAGAAGCGCGCGTGGGAGCTCCAAGCCTGGAGTGCGTCCCTCGAGCGGTAAGTGGAGGCGCGCAGAGCCGCCCTTGCATCGCTGAGGGGGACGCCCGCCGAGGAAGAGGAGGTCTGGAAGCGCGAGGAGGCGTTGGCTCTGGAAGCCGTGGAGCGTAGCCTCGAGCTTGAGCAACTGGAGATGAGGGAGCGTCAAGTTGCCCAAGCGGAAGATGTCATCGGGGCTCGCGAGGCCAAGGTCCAGGAGGAAGTCGACCGCCGGGTGGCCGAGGTTCGCGCGGATCTTGAAGGTTGGCACGACCTGAAGCTGAAGCTTTCGGGAACTGAGGCAGCGGGCAGGACCGCCGCTCTCAGGCCCAGGTTAGATGAGGCGGAGAGGTGTGAGGAGGCCACGGCTACCGCCCTGGTCATGGCGCAGGCGGACTTGGCCTCCGCCCGCGCCGAGTTGCTTTCTCTTCGGAAACGGGTTGATGACGCCGAGGCCGTCGCGCGGCAAAATAGGGAGGAAGTACTTCAACGGCGGACGCTGGAGCGCGAGCACGCCCCCATGCTTCAGGACCTCCGGAGCAGGGCTAATACCGCCCTGGGCTACATCTGTGATGAGAATGCACCGCACCCCCACTCGAATGACTACGCCATTCACATGAGCTTCTTCATCAACGTGGTGACGCGCCTGGAAGCCCGGTCTGATAGGGCTCGCCAGCTTGTGGAAGAGAGAAGCCGGGGCCTGCTCGGGCGCGTGTTCTCCCGTGTCTTCAGCCATATTCGGAACTCCTTCCCCGACTTCGACTTCGACGCCGCCATTGCCCCTGTACCGCAGGCCATTAGTGGTGACTTGGCGCGGTGGGTGGAGGACAACGTGGACGCGCTGGTCAGGGCCTTCACTTCCGAAGACGAAGCGGTGGTGGTCGTGGCAGATGAAGGTGCCGTGGTCAACGACGGCGATGGAGGCGTCGCCGAAGGCGGCGATAATGCCGGCGAAGACGACGATGACGCGAGTGACGTGTCCGAAGGTGATGCGGCGAGTGACATATCTGGCTGATCCCATGTTCCTCTGCTGTTTTATCCTGTATGCAAAAACTCGGGCATGGCCCCTAAAGATTGTGAGAGCATTTTGAGACGGGGAGCCCCTCGTGTAAACAAACCGCTGCCTTCATTCTCTTATGTCAAACTGAGTGTGCGCCTTCGCGAAATCGTAAATCTGGCGGCAAGTTCCCATCGTGGCTTACCTTAGTCGGGCGGGTCACAAACCGAATCGTGAGGTCATGAGCTTTCGGGACTCCTGGAGAGCCCGTCAATCCACCCGAGGGGGCCTCGTGAGAGGCGAGCACCATCTATGGCGTTAGCGTGCACGCGCGGCACACGTGTGCCTCGCCCAATCCAGCTCGCGAGGGGCTCGTGAGTGGAAGGCGTGGTGCGTGAGTCCAAAACAAGGCGAGAACCAGATAACGAGAAATTGCTCCGAACGAGAAAAGGCACCCCCCCAGCGCGCATCAATGAAAACTCAACTTCAACTCAAATCCAAATCCAAAGGGCAAGGCTAAAGAAAAGGGATTCAAAGCAAATGGCCGCGTCCGGCACCTAGTCTAGTCTTCTTGTCTTCAAGTCTTCTCACCAGCGCGGAGCTAAGTGCTACCACTAGGCGTGGGAGGGAGCCCCCGAGGCCCGAGGGCGGCTCTCCAGAGACTCCGGGGCGTGTACAGCCCCACTCATTATTACGTGAGAGTGTCACGGGCGGCGATCTTCACAGGCACTGGGCCTTCTTCACAGGTACCGGCCTTGCTTCATATTGCCAGATGAGGGCCCCGCCTTGCGCCGCCCTCGACCACCTTTGAGCCAACCGGCAACCAGGACGACACAAAGGGGGGAAAGGGGACGCCGGCGGGGCCCTCGGCGACCACGGGTCTTCTGCCAGGGGAAGGCTCGCCGGCACCTCCCCGGCAGAAGGCCTACCTCCGGGTGACGCCTGGCTTCACGCGCCGTGGGGAGGGGCCTTGCTCCTGGCTCCCTCCATGCAGCCCCCGACGTGCTTCCCCTGGCGGGAGGGGGGCCGCTGCGCCCGGGTCGTCGGCCGACGTTGTGACCTGATTCACTTGCAGCCCACGGTTAGCGTAAGCCTGCTCTTGAGAGATTAGCGGTACCCTGTAGTTGTTTTCACAGGCGCGGTCGTCGTGGTTCCCCGTCGGCACCCGGAAGGCCTCAACTTCTAGCGCCTCTTCTTCCTAGCCTTCTCCGAGGAACGCGCCAGGGTCGTCTACCGGCGTGTACTCTTGGTCCATCATGCGGAGCACGTAGGCTTCCGGGGCTGTTACCCCGAACACCTCGCCGTAGTGCCCCACACTCCACGTTGCTCGGCCCAGCGCGGCGTCCTGAGGATGGTAGCGCGACATCTCGCTGGGACCGTGGGAGGCGACGCTCGTGCCCATGCTTGTCGCAGGCGGCACGGGGGCGGCGGGGCCCCCAGCACCGTCGGTCGTGCTGGTGTCGATGAAGCCCCCAGGCACGCCTGAGGGCGCGTGGTTGCGGCGAGGCCCGCTGTGAGATCCCGTAGTGGCCTGAGAAGGAAGCAGATAGCAGAAAGGCGGCGCTCCCGACGCCGCCGCATCCAGCAGCTCAGCGACGCGTTCTAGCAGTGCATCCCGGCCGCTCTCCATCAGTCGGCACCCCAGCAACTCCCGCGCCACCGTGAGCGCGGCCTGCATGTTCGCCTGCTCCCGCCGTGTGTGTGGCGCCATTGCTGCGGCGTGGCTTGCGGCCCTTGCAGCGGCTCGCGCTTGTCGTGGAGTGAGGGTGGACGGCGCCCCGCCACGCCGCTCATGCCCTGTGGCGTTAGGCGGTTCTCGGGCCGCCTGGAGCGTAGGATTGAGGTCTTCATGGGCAGGTGGCGTCGCCCGGGCTGGCCAGGCTGCCCAGCGGTCGGAGTCGGCCCTCGGGTCGCCGGACATTGGGGCCGCGGAGCGTCGGTGGGTCGATTGGCGGGGAAGAGGCTCCGGCGCACCCCTACATGGCGCGCCAAGTGTCAGATCACGGGTTCCGGCAAAACCCTCAAGGTTCGAACACTGGGGTGCGCGCGAAGGTTTCCTCCCTACCGATCCACGCCCGAGCTCGCTAAGATCTCGCGGACGAACTCGACGAACTCACAACGCAAAAGACACAAGATTTATACTGGTTCAGGCCACCGTTGTGGTGTAACACCCTACTCCAGTGTGGTGGTGGTGGATTGCCTCTTGGGCTGATGGTGAACAGTACAAGGGGAAGAACAGCCTCCTGAGGTTGAGGTGTTCTTGTGCTCGACGAACTTGTGTGGGTGAGATGCCTCTCAATCCGTTCGGGCTCAGTTGCCTCCTCTGTGGTGGCTAGTCATATTTATAGAGGCCTTGGTCCTGTCCCCAAATATTAAGCGGAAAGGGATTCCACAACGGCCAATTTGAAAGGAGACAACTAGTACAAGCTATCTTGACAAAAGTAGTCTTCGCCTGCCAAAGGCTCTGGTGGTGACGCCGTCTTGGGCTCCATGGTGACCTCCGTCCTGCCGTCCTGCTGGTCTTGGTCTCGTTGCACTGATATGGAGACCTTTGCTTGATGCCTCGGTACTCCGCGCCTGCGCTTGCCTCCTTAGCACCAAAGGGGAAACAAGGACGCTGCGCGCGCTGGCGCCCGCCTGATCTTGATCGTCATGGCTCACGTCACGAGAGCCTCGCGAGGTTTACCCTGCCTTGATTTCTCCGCTCCTCGCGAGGCAGCCTGGTGAGGCCGCTCCTGAGGAGGTCTTGCGTCGTCTGCCCCGTGAGGCTTGGTCCCTCGCGAGGGTCTTGAATGTCTCATTGATGAACATGGGTCGTACAAGCCTGCTAGCATAGCCACGTCGTGGGCCGCAGGCAGGCAAGTCTGGGGACCCCCGTTCCCGGAACACCGACAATGTGTACCTATGCTCGCAGTAGAGCCTGGGTATTTGATACTAGTTCCATTGCTAATATTTGCAACTCGAAACAGGGGCTATGGATTAAGCGAATATTGGCTAAGGCCGAGGTGACGATGCGCGTGGGAAATGGTTCGGAAGTCGATGTGATCGCTGTCGGCACACTACCTCTACATCTACCTTTGGGATTAGTTTTAGACCTAAATAATTGTTATTTGGTGCGAGTGTTGAGCATGAACATTATATCTGGATCTTGTTTGACGCGAGATGGTTATTCATTTAAATCAGAGAATAATGGTTGTTCTATTTATATGAGTAATATCTTTTATGGTCATGCACCCTTGATGAGCGGTCTGTTTTTACTAAATCTTGATAGTAGTGATACACACGTTCATAGTATTGAAGCCAAAAGATATAAGTTTAATAATGATAGTGCAACTTATTTGTGGCACTATCGTTTAGGTCATATTAGTGTAAAGCGCATGAAGAAACTCCATGCAGATGGACTTTTGGAATCACTTGATGCTTGCGAACCATGCCTCATGGGCAAGATGACTAAGACTCCGTTCTCCAGAACAATGGAGCGAGCAACAGACTTGTTGGAAATAATACATACTGATGTATGCGGTCCGATGAGTGTTGATGCTCGCGGTGGGTATCGTTATTTTCTTACCTTCACAGATGATTTAAGCAGATATGGGTATATCTACTTGATGAAACATAAGTCTGAGACATTTGAAAAGTTCAAAGAATTTCAGAGTGAAGTGGAAAATCATCTTAACAAGAAAATAAAGTTCCTACGATCTGATCGTGGAGGAGAATATTTGAGTTACAAGTTTGGTCTTCATTTGAAACAATGCGGAATAGTTTCGCAACTCATGCCACTTGGAAAACAACAACGTAATGGTGTGTCCGAACGTCATAATCGTACTTTACTAGATATGGTGCGATCTATGATGTCTCTCACTGATTTACCGCTATCGTTTTGGGGTTATGCTTTAGAGACAACTGCATTCATGTTAAATAGGGCACCATCTAAATCCGTTGAGACGACACCTTATGAACTGTGGTTTGGCAAGAAACCCAAGTTGTCATTTCTTAAAGTTTGGGGCTGCGATGCTTATGTGAAAAAGCTTCAACCTGATAAGCTCGAACCCAAATCGGAGTAATGTGTCTTCATAGGATACCCAAATGAGACTGTTGGGTACACCTTCTATCACAGAGCCGAAGGCAAGATACGTTGCTAAGAATGGATCCTTTCTAGAGAAGGAGTTTCTCTCGAAAGAAGTCAGTGGGAGGAAAGTAGAACTTGATGAGGTAACAATACCTGCTCCCTTATTGGAAAGTAGTTCATCACAGAAATCGGTTCCAGTGATTCCTACACCAGTAAGTGAGGAAGCTAATGATGATGATCATGAAACTTCTGATCAAGTTACTACCGAACCTCGTAGGTCAACCAGAGTAAGATACACACCAGAGTGGGAGTATCGGACATATACCGGAGTACCGGGGGTTACCGGAACCCCCCGGGAGTTTAATGGGCCAAGATGGGCCTTAGTGGAGAAGAGGAGGGGCGGCTAGGGCTGGCCGCGCGCCCCTCCCCCTCTAGTCCGAATTGGACAAGGAGGGGGGCGGCGCCCCTTTCCTTCCCCCTGTCTCCTTCCCTTCCTTTCCCCTCCTACTCCAACTAGGAAAAGAGGGAGTCCTACTCCCGGTGGGAGTAGGACTCCTCCCTGGCACGCCCTCCTCCTGGCCGGCCGCCTCCTCCCCCTGATCCTTTATATACGGGGGCAGGGGGCACCTCTAGACACACAAGTTGATCTATTGATCTCTCCCAGCCGTGTGCGGTGCCCCGCTCCACCATAATCCACCTCGGTCATATCGTAGCGGTGCTTAGGCGAAGCCCTGCGTCGGTAGCATCATCATCACCGTCATCACGCCGTCGTGCTGACGGAACTCTCCCTCGAAGCTCTGTTGGATCGGAGTTCGTGGGACGTCATCCAGCTGAACGTGTGCTAAACTCGGAGGTGTCGTGCGTTCGGTACTTGGATCGGTCGGATCGTGAAGACGTACGACTACATCAACCACGTTGTGCTAACACTTCCGCTTTCGGTCTACGAGGGTACGTGGACACACTCTCCCCTCTCGTTGCTATGCATCACCATGATCCTGTGTGGGCATAGGAATTTTTTTTGAAATTACTACGTTCCATAACAGTGGCATCCGAGCCAGGTTTTATGCGTAGATGTTATATGCACAAGTAGAACACAAGTGAGTTGTGGGCGATACAAGTCATACTGCTTACCAGCATGTCATACTTTGGTTCGGCGGTATTGTTGGATGAAGCGGCCCGGACTGACATTACGCGTACGCTTACGCGAGACTGGTTCTACCGACGTGCTTAGCACACAGGTGGCTGGCGGGTGTCGGTTTCTCCAACTTTAGTTGAACCGAGTGTGGCTACGCCTGGTCCTTGTGAAGGTTAAAACAGCACTAACTTGACGAACAATCGTTGTGGTTTTGATGCGTAGGTAAGAACGGTTCTTGCTCAGCCCGTAGCAGCGACGTAAAACTTGCAACAACAAAGTAGAGGACGTCTAACTTGTTTTTGAAGGGCATGTTGTGATGTGATATGGTCAAGACGTGATGAGATATAAGTTGTTGTATGAGATGATCATGTTTTGTTGAAGTTATCGGCAACTGGCAGAAGCCTTATGGTTGTCTCTTTATTGCATAAGATGCAAGCGCCAAATAATTGCTTTACTTTATCGCTATGCGATAACAATAGTTGCAAGAGCAATAGTTGGCGAGATGACCATGTGACGAGACATTGATATAGATCAAGATGATGGAGATCATGGTGTCATGCCGGTGACGATGGAGATCATGACGATGCTTTGGAGATGGAGATCAAAGGCACAAGATGATGATGGCCATATCATGTCACACATTTTGATTGCATGTGATGTTTATCTTTTATACATCTTATTTTGCTTAGTTTGATGGTAGCTTTATAAGATAATCTCTCACTAAATTTCAAGGTATAAGTGTTCTCCCTAAGTATGCACCGTTGCGAAAGTTCTTCGTGCTGAGACACCACGTGATGATCGGGTGTGATAAGCTCTACATTCAAATACAACGGGTGCAAGACAGTTTTGCACACGCGGAATACTCAGGTTAAACTTGACGAGCCTAGCATATGCAGATATGGCCTCGGAACACTGAGACCGAAAGGTCGAGCGTGAATCATATAGAATATATGATCAACATAGTGATGTTCACCATTGAAAACTACTCCATCTCACATGATGATCGGACATGGTTTAGTTGATTTGGATCACGTGATCACTTAGATGATTAGAGGGATGTCTATCTAAGTGGGAGTTCTTAAGTAATATGATTAATTGAACTTTTAATTTATCATGAACTTAGTCCTGGTAGTATTAGCATATCTATGTTGTAGATAAATAGCTCGCGTTTAGCTCCCCTGTTTTATTTTTGATATGTTCCTAGAGAAACTAAGTTGAAAGATGTTAGTAGCAATGATGCGGATTGGATCCATGATCTAAGGATTATCCTCATTGCTGCACAGAAGAATTATGTCCTTAATGCACCGCTAGGTGACAGACCGATTGCAGGAGCAGATGCAGACGTTATGAACGTTTGGCAAGCTCGATATGATGACTACTTGATAGTTTAGTGCACCATGCTTTACGGCTTAGAATCGGGACTTCAAAGACGTTTTGAACGCCATGGAGCATATGAGATGTTCCAAGAGTTTAAATTAGTATTTCAGACTCATGCCCATGTTGAAAGGTATGAGACCTTTGACAAGTACTTTGCCTACAAGATGGAGGAGAATAGCTCAGCTGATGAGCATGTGCTCAGAATGTCTAAGTACTACAATTGCTTGAATCAAGTGGGAGTTAATCTTCCAGATAAGATAGTAATTGACAAAGTTCTCTAGTCACTATCACCAAGTTACTAGAACTTCGTGATGAAGTATAATATGCAAGGGATGACGAAAACAATTCCCAAGCTCTTCGCGATGCTAAAATCGGCGAAGGTAGAAATCAAGAAGAACATGAAGTGTTGATGGTTGACAAAACCACTAGTTTCAAGAAAAGGGCAAAGGGAAGAAGGGGAACTTCAAGAAGAACGGCAAGCAAGTTGCTGCTCAAGTGAAGAAGCCCAAGTCTAGACCTAAGCCTGAGACTAAGTGCTTCTAGTGCAAAGGGACTGGTCACTGGAAGCGGAACTACCCCAAGTATTTGGCAGATAAGAAGGATGGCAAAGTGAACAAGCTATATTTGATATACATGTTATTGATGTGTACTTTACTAGTGTTTATAGCAACCCCTCGGCATTTGATACTGGTTCGGTTGCTAAGAGTAGTAACTCGAAATGGGAGTTGCAGAATGAACAGAAACTAGTTAAGGGCAAGGTGACGATGTGTGTTGGATGTAGTTCCAAGATTGATATGATCATCATCGCACACTCCCTATACTTTCGGGATTAGTGTTGAACCTAAATAAGTGTTATTTGGTGTTTGCGTTGAGCATGAATATGATTTGATCATGTTTATTGCAATACGGTTATTCATTTAAGTTAGAGAATAATTGTTGTTCTGTTTACATGAATAAAACCTTCTATGGTCATACACCCAATGAAAATGGTTTGTTGGATCTCGATCGTAGTAATACACATATTCATAATATTGAAGCCAAAAGATGCAAAGTTAACAATTATAGTGCAACTTATTTGTGGCACTGCCGTTTAGGTCATATTGGTGTAAAGCGCATGAAGAAACTCCATGCTGATGGGCTTTTGGAATCACTTGATGCTTGCGAACCATGCCTCTTGGGCAAGATGACTAAAACGCCGTTCTCCAGAACAATGGAGCGAGCAACAGATTTGTTGGAAATCATACATGTTGATGTATATGGTCCGATGAATATTGAGGCTCGCGGCGGGTATCGTTATTTTCTGACCTTCACAGATGATTTGAGCAGATATGGGTATATCTACTTGATGAAACATAAGTCTGAAACATTTGAAAAGTTCATATAATTTCAGAGTGAAGTGGAAAATCATCGTAACAAGAAAATAAAGTCTCTACGATCTGATCGTGGAGGAGAATATTTGAGTTACGAGTTTGTTCTTCATTTGAAACAATGTGGAATAGTTTCGCAACTCAGGCCATCTGGAACACCACAGTGTAATGGTGTGTCCAAACATCGTAACCGTACTTTATTAGATATGGTACAATCTATGATGTTTCTTACCGATTTACCACTATCGTTTGGGGTTATGCATTAGAGACAGCTACATTCACGTTAAATAGGGCACCGTCTAAATCCGTTGAGATGACACCGTATGAACTATGGTTTGGCAAGAAACCAAAGTTGTCGTTTCTTAAAGTTTGGGGTTGCGATGCTTATGTGAAAAAGTTTCATCCTGATAAGCACAGCCCAAATCGGAGAATTGTGTCTTCATAGGATACCCAAAGGAGATAGTTGGGTACACCTTCTATCACAAATCCGAAGGCAAGACATTCGCTGCTAAGAATGGATCCTTTCTAGAGAAGGAGTTTCTCTCGAAAGAAGTGAGTGGGAGGAAAGTAGAACTTGATGAGGAAATTGTACCTTCTCCCGAGTTGGAAAATAGTTCATCACAGGAATCAGTTCCAGTGATGCCTACACCAATTAGTGAGGAAGATTAATGATGATGATCATGAAACTTCAGATCAAGTTACTACCAAACCTCGTAGGTCAAACAGAGTACGGTCCGCACCAGAGTGGTACGGTAATCCTGTTCTGGAGGTCATGCCACTTGACCATGACGAACCTACGAACTATGAGGAAGCAATGATGAGCCTAGATTCTGCAAAATGGCTTGAGGCCATGAAATCTGAGATGGGATCCATGTATGAGAACAAAGTATGGACTTTGATTGACTTGCCCCATGATTGGTGAGCCATTGAGATTAAATGGATCTTCAAGAGGAAGACGGACGCTGATTGTCAGGACCCCGATTCCAAGTCACATCGATCTAGCCGGTAACACCTCATATCACTTTGCGGCCTCACGCACGGTATTCCCACGGGTGTCGCCTTACCATGGCCCGGGACCGTTTGCGCCTTTTGGCTCACGTATATGATAGTGTCGCTAGCATCCATATGACAGAGAACCCGGGCCGACATGACTAGTCGTGAACCCAAAGTGGCACTAACTTACGGGGACAGGCATACATGAATCAACATCGAGCATGTCGGTCAGCAGCGTGTGAATCCGGGCTGTAGCACTGGGCTAACAGGACTCCGGGAACCCGGGCTGTAGCAGGCTAGGCAGGACTCCGGATGTCACCGCGTGACATTTCCCCGAAGGGACAGACACAGGAACGAAGTGAATCACATGCGGGCCAGTCAAGTGTTCCGGAGCAGTAGTGCTGGGCTAGCAGGACTCCGGTGAACCGGGCTGTAGCGGACTACTATGGCTCGTGGAAGCACAAGACTACATTTCCCCATAAGAGAGGCTACCAAGGATAAACAACTAGGTTGTCGGATCCCACACATACCAAGCATTTCAATCATACACACAATATGCTCGATATGTGCAAATACAACATGGCATCACAACAAGACTCTACGACTCAGAGTATTTATTCATTAGGCTCCGAGGAGCCAGATATTACAAACATGGGTCTCATGACCCAACATTCAGAGCATACAAGTCAAACACATGCGGAAGCTTAACATGTCTGAGTACAGACAACTATAAATGGAAAAGGCTGAGAAGCCTGACTATCTACTAGATCCTGCCGATGGCACAAGATCGTAGCTGAGGTAACAAGCTAAACGTCGAAGTCCACACGGAACTACTAGCGAGACTGTCGTCTCTCTGCAAAACATAAAATAAGCAAACGTGAGTACAAATGTACCCAGCAAGACTTACATCAGAACTATCTACATATGCATCGGTGTCAACAAAGGGGGTGGTGGAGTTTAACTGCAGCAAGCCAGCATTGACTCAGTGGCTATCCTGAACTACGACTGCAAGTAACTCCTTGAGGTGGCGCACACGAGTCCACAAATTCACCATACCAATACACCACTATGGATCCGCTCCTGTCTCCCTACGAGAACGCCATCCATAGCACTCACGCTTATCTTGCGCATTTTAGAGTATCCACTTTCACTTGTCTATGAACTGTACAGGCAACCCAGAAGTCCTTTACCGCGGACACGGCTATTCGAATAGATCATATTAACCCCGCAGGGGTGTACTTCGTCACACACGCTCTCGCCACTTACCACCATGTACACGTCGTGTACCTCGGCAACCTTCAAGCGGAAGCCTGGCGAGGGAGTCGGCCACGACCTGACTAACCACACAAGTCTCTCGTCCAGGTTTATCGCCTATTCGGGTTCCATCCGCAAGGAGATCCGGCCGGGGTGTCGCTCACGGCCCCAAACGATGTGTGCAGGGTTCCCGAGCCCACCATCCGGGTGCCACTCGGTACACCAGGCCACGTGTGCCTAGTCTGTCCCAAGCCCACCTATACCGGGTGCCACTTGGTAGACTACTAACACTACCTACAAACACCAGAAACTAGTTGCAACTCCTGGACAGAGATCAGGTTGATTAATAAGTCGAGAGAGCTTGGAGCGCCCGGAGCCCAATGTGTGGTAGTAACTGTTCATGGATCACAAACACAGAACTCAGTTCCTGAGGACGGTTTCAATGAGACAACCCACCATGTACTCCTACATGGCCTCTCACCGCTACCTTTACCAAATCGTGTTCACACACTTAGCTCTCACACCGTAGGACATGTTCACCACTTTCCAATTCATTCCCGATGAATCAGACCTGACACAACTCTAAGCAATAGCAGGCATGACAAACAAGCATGAATGAGTAGGCACATCGGGGCTCAAACAACTCCTACTCATGCTAGTGGGTTTCATCTATTTACTGTGGCAATGACAGGTCATGCAGAGGAAAGGGGTTCAACTACCGTAGCATGTAACAGTTGAATCGCTGTTGTCCTAATGCAGTAAAAGAGAGCAGGAGCGAGAGAGTGGGATTGTATCGGAATGAACAAGGGGGTTTTGCTTGCCTGGCACTTCTGAAGATAGTATAACTCTTCATCGGTGTCATCAAACTCATCGTCGGAACCACGTCTATCGAGAGGGGACAACCACCGGCAAACAAGGAAGAACACAATCAATGCAATGCAACAATTATGATGCATGCTAAGACATGGCAATATGAATGTGTTTTGGCTAATGCAACTACAAACAGATGGGTTTGGGTCATTTTGAACCAAAGGTTCAATCCCAAACTCAGATTATGAATTTAAAAAGTGCCTTATCATGTTTTGAACTAAACAGCAAGGTTAAGTTGTTTAGACATGCATGAAACCAGTACAGATGGATAGATTGGATTTTTCTGATCATTTTTCATATATAAATCTTTTCATTCTGAGTTATAGATTATTTTCTATGATTTTTAGAAGTTTATAGGATTTTCTGGAATTTCCTGTATAAGAATAATTCCAGAAAATAATTAACTGCATCAGCACTGCGTCACTGTGACGTCAGCAGGTCAACAGACCGGGTCCAGGTCAAACCTGACCAGTGGGGTCCACTGGTCAGTGAGATAGACACTAATCCCGCGTTGACTCCGGCTTTGACCCGCTGCGGGGCCCGCTGTCAGCGTCTACTGGTGGTCCAACTGGCGGGGTTAGTGCTAATGACGAGGCCACGTCAGCCCTCGCCGGAGTTTCGCCGGCGACAACCAAAACTGCGGCGGCAACTCGCCGGACTTGAGCTACAGACGGCGGTTGGACGCGCGGGAACCACCAGGAGGTAGCCCACGCTCTTCCGCATCCAGGGGAGGTGTCAGAAGGTCGCAGGGTGGCCTGGTTCACCGACGGCGAGCACTTGGGTGGCCGCCAGAGTTTGGTGTGTGCGGCAGCTGCGCTAGAGCATGTGGCGGAGCAAGTTAAGCAGCGGGGCGGCAGCTACGGCCCAGTAGGAGCACAACCATGTGCTCGGACGCAAGCTTTGGGTGCCCTGGCCACGGCGGCGCCATGGCCGGCGACATGGAGCTCTCGGCTCGGGTGGCTAGACTGGCTAGAGGAGGGGATTGACTGCGGGAGAGGGGGAAAATGCTCGGGGGCTCACAGCGGTGCCGTAGAGATGGCCAGCGTGCTCGGGGAAGGCTTGGCGACGGCGAATCGACATCGGCGGTGACCGGCTCCCGAGGTTGAAGACGGTGGCGATGACGACGCTACGGAGCGTCCCGGCTGGCTTGGCTCGGTGGAGATGACGAGGAAGACGGCGCGGAGCTCGTGGGCACAACAGAGGGGCAAGGGGGTAGCTGTGGCCGTGGTGGTTCTCGTCGGCGGTCTCGGGTCCGTACGGTCGGTCATGGGAGAGAGAGTCAGAGAGGGGATGGGGACGAGCAAGCGGTCGAGGAACGCGCGGGAGAGTGTGTGGCGTCCGTAGCCAGCGCTAGGCGTTCGGCGGCAAGCAGGAGGTGCACAGGCGCGTGCCAGCGCGCCGCGGCCACGCGCTCCTGTCCTCCTGGCGTGAGGAGGTAGACGACTGGCAGCAGCCAGCTGGTGTGGGCCGTGCTGGGCCAGGCCAGGTAAGCGCCAGGTGAGTTTTCTCTCTCTCTCTTTTATTTGTTTGTGTTTTCTAGTTTTTTGCTATAGTTTGAGCTTAGGAAAAATACCAAGGCATTTCCTAAAATCCTGAAAATATTCATGGACACTTGCTGGATTATTTCAGTGGCCCAAAAATAGTTCCAACATTATTTGAGCATTTAAATTATTTATAGTACTTAAATGCCCAAAGTCAAATACAATAAGATTTAATTCAAAAATCCAGAATGGCCTAGTAATATGTGCATCATTTTTGTCAGAGGTACTGGACCAAATCAGAAATGATGAACATTTCTAAAGGGCATTTTGGGATCATTGAAAAGATTTAAGTTTGAACCTAGTTGAATTTCATTTGCTGCTAGGGTTTATCATCCCCCATTTCAAGTTTCTTCCAAATATTAAACATGATGCACACATGAAGCTAGCCTAGTGCATTGCCAGAACTAGGGATGTGACACTGATAGTAGTGTTACTATCTACAAAGCTAGAATTGTCACAAAAAGGTTTTCAACAAGTTCAAGGTGTTAACTACGATGAGTGTTTTTCACTCGTATCTATGCTTAAGTCTGTCCGTATCATGTTAGCAATTGCCGCATTTTATGAAATCTGGCAAATGGATAAACAAAACTGCATTCCTTAATGGATTTATTAAAGAAGAGTTGTATACGATGCAACAAGAAGGTTTTGTCAATCCTAAAGATGCTAACAAAATGTGCAAGCCCCAGCGATCCATCTATGGACTAGTGCAAGCATCTCGAAGTTGGATAGACGCTTTGATGAGTTGATCAAAGCATATAGTTTTATACAGACTTGCGGTGAAGCCTGTATTTACAAGAAAGTGAGTGGGAGCACTACAGCCTTTCTGATAAGTATATGTGAATGACATATTGTTGATCGGAAATAATGTAGAATTTTCTGGAAAGCATAAAGGAGTATTTGAAAGGAGTTTTTTCAAAGAAAGACCTCGGTGAAGCTGCTTACATATTGAGCATCAAGATCTATAGAGATAGATCAAGACGCTTGATAAATTTTTTCAATGAGTACATAACTTGACAAGTTTTTGAAGTAGTTCAAAATGGAACAGTCAAAGAAAGAGTTCTTGCCTGTGTTGCAAGGTGTGAAGTTGAGTAAGACTCAATACCCGACCACAGCAGAAAATAGAAAGAGAATGAAAAATCATTCCCTATGCCTCAGTCATAGGTTCTATAAAATATGCTATGCTGTGTACTAGACCTATTGTGTACCTCACCAAGAGTTTGGCAAGAGGGTACAATAGTGATCTAGGAGTAGATCACTGGGCAGCGGTCAAAAAATTATCCTTAGTGGAATAAGGAAATATTTCTCGGTTATGGAGGTGATAAAGAGTTCGTCGTAAAGAGTTACGTCGATACAAGCTTTGACACCGATCTGGATGACTCTAAGTCTCGATCTAGATACATATTGAAAGTGGGAGCTATTAGCTAGAGTAGCTCCATCCAGGGCATTGTAGACATAGAAATTTGCAAAATACTTACGGATCTGAATGTGACAGACCCGTTGACTAAAATTATCTCACAAGCATAACATGATCACACCTTAGTACTCTTTGGGTGTTAATCACATAGCGATGTTGTCGGAGTAAATGGCCATGGGTAGCCATACCGACTCCCCCTGGCTCTTCGAAAATTTATCAGGCCAATCGAGCCTTCAAGCATCCAGAGCATGGGGCCGCCTTCCTCTGGCCGGCTATCCCCAGGGCTGACTACCAGAAGGCGACCCGGCCTCAAGAACCTTCCCGAAGAAAGCTACGAGATGGCCGACTCCAGGAAGCCGGCCCTGAGAGGGCCGACTCCCACAAGCCGGCCATGAAGATGGCCGACTTCCAGAAGCCGGCCATGAAGATGGCCGACTTCCAGAAGCCGGCCAAGACTGCACCCACCAAAACTGCACCCACATAACGGTGATAAGACGGGGCGCGGCCGCAGTACAGCCCACTACCCCCGAATCCCGAAACATGCGTGGCCACAGGGCGCCGTACGGGACAGCCATCCCCCGTCCGGCGCGGCACTGTAGCCATGTTGACCTCAACGTCACCCATGACAGGCGCCAGTACGGCCCGCGGGCGGCGGGCCCCTTTAGCCAGAGAGACGCTCGAAGGCGGCCCGGCCTCCCCTAGTCGGCCTGGGGCGTAGCCGACTCCCAATAGCCGGCTACTTCCCTCCCTCGAAACGTGTGCCTCATTAAGGAGACAAGACGAGGTGAGGCTACAGTGAGAGCCCGCAAGGCGGCAGCACTATAGCCATGCTCACCTCGACAAAGCCCTCGTCATCAGGGACGAGGCAACAGTAACCAGCCGCCGATGAGGCCCCCAGGCGGTGGGGCCGGCCTGTCGGCCAAGAGGCCGGCAGCCGGCGGGACCCACCAGTCGGCGGGCCCCAACGGCCGGCGGAGAAGCCGGCGAGCACAGACACTAACGGCTGGGACCCGCGCCCAGCCGGATTACCATTGTACCCCTGGGGGTAGGCCTATATAAACCCCCCCGGGACACCCATGCAAAGGGTTGATCTCATAGAGTTTCACACACCACATAGAGAGAAAAGGAGAGCTAGCCTTACCCTTCTTCTTCCCCTAGCCAAACAGCTCAAGGAGCACTTGTAGCTACTCGTGTTGATCTAGTGATCATGCGGAGACCCCGCAGAGCAGGACTAGCGGTGTTATCTCCACGGAGAGCCCCGAACCTTGGTAAGATCCGCCGGCATGCATGTCTTCGCCTTATCCCGTTTCCAGGCACCGGCGATGTCTTACTGGCTCCCACAATGATAAGCCACCCGTTGGCATATGTCGCACCTACCACCCGACATTTGGCGCCCACCGTGGGGCCAGGTGCACCGTCGTCCGGAGACCTGTTCTGGACGGGAACCCTTTTCCTCCCCCGCGAGCGTAGCCAGCCCGCTACGCCCGATGGCTCTTGCCCTGACGCGCAGCAAGGCGTCGACGACGCCTACGCGGCGAGCTGCCTCGCCGACCTTCTTGGCGAGACTCGCATCTCCGACGAGCCCGCGTCCGACGCGGGCACAGACTACCCCAAGAGCCGCCTCGTCAGCCTCCTCGACCAGCTTCACGTCTCCAGGGAGCTTGCTCTGGACTTGGAGTCGGTCGGCTCCACCGACCCGATGCTTGTCGACTCCGACACGGCATCGCTTGATGCCTTCCCCACCGACGTGGTGATCTGCGACGACCCTCTCCCTCGAGCCGACAGTGGCAGCAGCGCTGTCACTGAGGTGCTGGTCATCAGCCACGGCGCCAACTCGGGCGAGAACGCCCACGATGCCCTACAAGCGGCGCTACACGACTTGTCCGTCCCCATCCCGGCCGACGCCGACGCCGAGACTCTGGAGGCACGCCACCTCGCCCTTATTGCGGAGGGCCAGAAGATAGCCTCCATGAGACGCCTCACAGAGGCTCACCAGCGCGAAGTCGACCGCGCCGCCTTCGGTACGCCGCCTCCTGGCGGGCCGAGCCGAGCCGGCCCCGTCAAGAAGCGCGGCGCAGCCATCGCCAGCATGCTGGGAGCAGACCGCCCAGTCTACGCCACGCCACTCGAGAACCTGCGTGCCGCTCAGGCGGCCGCAGAAGAGCTGAACGGGCTGGGGGCTGATGAGCTCTCCTACATGACTAGACGCATCCAGCAGCTGATTGACGCGGCCGCAGAACGGCATGAAGCCGGCGCCTGCGCCGAGAGTCCTCCCCCGCGCCGAGAACACGCCGCGACATCCCGGACGCCGACTGCAAGCGGCACCCGCGCAAGGAAAGACAAGAGCCGGCTGCTAGCCGCAGCCAGACTCGGGTCACCATCGAGCGCGACGCAGATGGTCGCCCCCGAGCGGTGGAACGACAAGGCAATCCGCCTCCCCCCCCCCCCCGCCTCGTGGGGAGAGATATCCCACCCCGCCGCCTGTCACGCATCCGACTCTCGGTGGCCGACTAGGCCACCGTGAAGGAGTCGGCGAGAATGATGCCAGCCACCGGATCGATCGCCTAGCGCGATCCCTGGTGCTAGAAGAAGAAGATGATGTCGGCCCGCCTTGCTTCAGCCCCCGCATCCGCGACGAGCCCTTCCCCAAAGGGTTCTCACTCCCCAGAGACACGCAAAAGTACAACGGCTCCGTGAAGCCGGAAGATTGGCTGATCGACTACTCTACCGCTGTCAGCATAGTGAACGGCAACAGGCGCGTTGCCGTGAAGTACGTCCCTCTCATGCTTCAAGGCACGGCACGCACCTGTCTGAACAGCCTCAAGCCCTACAGCGTCAATAGCTGGCTAGACTTCACGGAAGTCTTCGTCCGCAACTTCACCAGCACATACAAGCGGCCTCCCAAGCCCCGCCAGCTCTCCTTATGCGTCCAAGGGCCCAGCGAATTGACCCGCGACTATCTCACGCGTTGGGCTGAGCTCCGCAACTCCTGCGAGGGGGTGCACGAGGTTCAAGCCATAGAATACTTCACCGCCGGGTGCCGAGAGGGCACCCTCCTCAAGCACCGACTCCTCTCCGACGAGCCGAATACCCTCGACGAGCTGTTGATCATAGCAGACAAATACGCCACGGCCGACTCCTCGATAAAGACCGAGCTCCGAGTGGACGCCTCTGGAAAGGTGCTCGCTCCGGCTCCCAAGACGCCGGCTGGTGACTCCAACCAACGCCCCTACCAGAACACCACAAGCGCAAGGCCCCCATGCCGCCTTCCACCAGTCGGCAAGTAGCCACCGTCGAAGACGAACAGCCCGAAGAGCGGCCCGCTCCCAAGAAGAAGGGCGGCAGGCCGGCTTGGCAGCCGGCTTTCTCCTACGAACAAACTCTCGATGCCCCCTGCAAGTTCCACAGCGGCGCGAAGCCGTCCAACCACACTACCCGGAAGTGCCATTGGCTCACGCGGATCTCCAAGGGCGAGGGGCTGGTGCCGCCTCCGCCTCCCGGCCCGCCGCCTCCAGCCCCTCAGCAGCCGGCTGCTCGACCAGCAGTCGGAGCCATTCAAGATGAGTTCCCAGATGAGCACGCCGCCTACGTCGTCTTCACGAGCCAGATTGAAGACAAGCGCAGTCGGCGCCGACAGCACCAAGAAGTCAACGCGGTCGCCTCCAGCAATCCCGAGTTCATGCATTGGTCTGAAAGGCCTATCAGTTGGAGCCAGGCCGATCACCCAGAGGTGATGCCGTCTCCTGGCTCCTACGCATTGTGTTGGACGTCACCCTCGCGACGGAAAGGCGAGCTGCCCGTTTCTCCCGCGTGCTGATTGATGGTGGAAGCAGCATCAACATACTGTACCGCGACACGATGGAGAAGTTGAACCTCAAGGCGAAACAGCTCATGCCAAGCCGGACTGTGTTCCATGGCATCGTACCCGGCCTGTCATGTTCCCCAATCGGCAAGATCAAGATGGATGTTCTCTTCGGAGACAAGGATCACTTTCGCCGAGAAGTGATCTGGTTTGAAGTAGTGGATCAAGAGAGCCCTTACCACGCCTTGCTCGGCCGACCTGCCCTGGCCAAGTTCATGGCTGTGCCCCAGTACGCCTACCTCAAGATGAAGATGCCGAGTTCAAAGGGGATCATCACTGTAGCCGGAGACTACAAGAAGTCCATCGAGTGCGCTGCAGCCAGCAGCCGACTGGCCGAGTCCCTCGTGGTTGCTGAAGAGAAGAAGATGCTGGACCGAGTCGTGGCCATGGCCGGCAAGCAGCCGGCCCTGTCCCCCAGCCCCAAGGAATATGATGCTCAGGGCTCCTTCCAGCCGGCCAAGGAGATAAAGAAGATACCTCTGGACCCGGAGAACCCGGAGAGGTTTGCTATCATTGGTGCAAACCTGGACAGTAAATAGGAAGGCGAGCTCGTTGACTTCCTCCGTGAGAATCGACACATCTTTGCATGGTCCCCAAAGGACAGGCTGGGTGTTCCGAAGGATTTCGCCGAGCACAAGCTACACGTCCGAGCGGACGCGAAACCAGTCAAGCAGCCTCTCCGCCGACTGTCAGAGGAGAAAAGAAGGATCGTAGGAGAAGAGATAGCCCGGCTCTTGGCCGCCGGCTTCATTATGGAGGTGTTTTTTCCCGAGTGGCTTGCCAACCCGGTCTTGGTGTTGAAGAAGAACAACAAATGGCGTATGTGTATAGATTACACCAGCCTCAACAAAGCCTGCCCCAAAGATCCGTTTGCCCTACCATGGATTGATCAAGTGATAGACTCCACAGCCGGATGCGAGCTGTTGAGTTTCTTGGATGCTTACTCAGGATACCACCAGATCAATTTGGACCCAGCCGACCGCCTGAAGACCGCCTTCATCACACCATTTGGAGCTTTCTGCTACCTGAATATGACATTCGGCTTGAGAAATGCCGGTGCCACTTTTCAGCATTGCATGCAGAAATGCCTCCTCAAGCAACTCGGCAGAAATGCCCACGTCTATGTAGACGATATTGTGGTGAAGACGGAGAAGCGCGGCACCCTGCTGGAAGACCTCGGAGAAACATTTGCCAACTTGCGCTGATTCCAGATCAAGCTCAACCCCGAGAAATGCGTGTTCGGAGTACCAGCCGGCCAGCTTCTAGGCTTTTTGGTCTCTGAACGCGACATTGAGTGCAACCCAGTGAAGATCAAGGCCATTGAGAGAATGGAGATTCCCACCAAGTTGCGAGACGTTTAGAAGTTCACCGGGTGCCTGGCCTCCCTAAACCGCTTTTATCAGCTGGCTAGGGGAAAAGGCTCTCCCCCTGTACCGACTCATGAAGAAATCCACCCACTTCGAGTGGAACGACCAAGCAGACCAAGCTTTTCACGAGTTGAAGAAGATGCTGACCACACCACCTGTCCTGGCAGCGCCGACTGAGAAGGAGCCCATGCTCCTCTACATTGCTGCGACTAGCCGAGTGGTCAGTACAGTCATCGTGGTCCAGCGCCCAGAAGAAGGCCGAGCTCAGTTAGTCCAGAGGCCGGTATATTATTTAAGCGAAGTACTGTCCACCTCGAAGCAAAACTACCCGCATTACCAGAAGATGTGCTATGGAGTGTACTTTGCCGCCAAGAAGCTGAAGCCCTACTTTCAAGAGCATCCCATCACGGTCGTATGCACTGCCCCGCTTGCCGAGATCATGGGTAGCCGGGATGCATCCGGCCGGGTGGCTAAGTGGGCCATTGCGCTGGCTCCTTACAAAATCTTCTACCAGCCCCGCACCGCCATCAAGTCCCAAGCATTGGCCGACTTCCTTGTCGACTGGGCCGAGACCTAGTACCTACCGCCGGCTCCCGACTCCACTCATTGGCGGATGCACTTCGACGGGTCCAAGATGCGCACCGGCTTGGGAGCCGGCATCGTCCTCACCTCTCCCAAGGGCGACAAGCTTAGATACACATTGCAAATCCATTTTGCCGCCTCCAACAATGTGGCTGAGTACGAGGCGCTCATACACGGGCTCCGGCAAGCCAAAGAGCTCGGCATACGCCGGATCCTGTGTTATGGCGACTCGGATTTGGTGGTCCAGCAGTCATCTAGCGACTGGGACGCCAAGGACGCAAACATGGCGAGCTATCGATTCTTCGTCTAGCAAATCAGTGGATACTTTGAAGGGTGCGAGTTCCTCCACGTGCCACGGGCCAACAACGAGCAAGCAGATGCCCTCGCACGGATCGGCTCCACCCGACAAGCTATACCAACCGGTGTCTCTCTCCAGCGCCTCCTCAAACCGTCTATCAAGCCGTCTCCAGAATCAGACTCTATCTTCGTACCGCCTGCCCCTGATGCAGTCGGATCCGACTGGGGGAACCCAGCAGACGGCTCGGGGACTTCGACAAGCGACCCGGGGACTGCCGTAGTCGCACCCGGCTCGGGGACTTCAGAACCCGGCCCGGGGACTGCGGCAGTCGGCCCGGGGACTGCAGCGACACAACAGGCGGTGGCCGACTCCAACTCTCCACCACCCAACCCACCCACCCGGGTCACAGTGGCCGTACTGACAATAGAAGAAGTCACAACTCCATCATGGGCCCAGCCCATCCTCAACTTCCTAGTAAACAAAGAGCTGCCGACTGATGAGATCTCGGCAAGACTAGTGCAACGCCGAGCCGGAGCATACGCAGTAATAAACAGAGAACTTGTTAAGCGTAGCGTCACTGGAGTCTTCCAGCGCTGCGTCGAGCCAGAGAAGGGCATAGCAATCCTCAAGGGTATCCACCAAGGCGAATGCGGCCACCACGCGGCCTCAAGATCACTTGTCGCCAAAGCTTTCCGCCATGGTTTCTTCTGGCCGACTGCTTTGGAAGACGCCAAGGAGTTAGTCAAATGCTGCAAAGGATGCCAAGTCTTCAGCTCCAAGCAACACCTGCCGGCTTCTGCACTCAAGACCATCCCCCTCACCTGGCCCTTTGCCGTTTGGGGGCTGGACATGGTGGGCCCATTCAAGACAGCCCGTGGCGGCATGACACATCTGCTTGTCGCCGTGGACAAATTCACCAAGTGGATCGAAGCGAAGCCAATCAAGAAGCTGAACGGGCCGATTGCCGTGACATTCATCGCAGACATCATTGCTCGGTATGGTGTACCACACAGCATCATCACCGACAACGGCACGAATTTTGCCAAGGGAGCACTGGCACGTTTCTGCGTGATACAGGGCATCCGACTGGACTTAGCGTCCGTTTCCCACCCGCAGTCAAACGGCCAGGTCGAGTGAGCAAACGGCCTCATCCTCTCCGGCATCAAGCCCCGGCTGGTCGTACCACTGGAGCGTTCGGCCGGCTGCTGGCTCGATGAGCTGCCGGCTGTCCTCTGGAGTCTGCGTACTACCCCGAACAAGTCAACCGGCTTCACTCCTTTCTTCCTTGTATATGGTGCCGAGGCTGTCATCCCAACTGACATCGAGTTCGACTCACCTCGGGTCACCATGTACACGGAGGCGGAGGCCAAGGAAGCGCGAGAAGACGGCGTCGACCAGCTGGAAGAAGGCCAGCTGTTAGCACTCAGCCGGTCCGCCATCTACCAGCAGGGTTTGCGCCGTTACCACAACCGGAAGGTCAAGCCAAGATCCTTCCAAGAGGGCGATCTTGTGCTCCGGTTGATCCAGCGAACAACCGGCCAGCACAAGCTCTCGGCCCCTTGGGAAGGCCCTTTCGTCATCAGCAAGGCCCTAGGCAACGACTCCTACTACCTGATCAACGCACAGAAGCCAAGAGCATGCAAGAGGGATGATTCCGGCAAGGAGTCGGAACGACCATGGAACGCTAATCTCCTGAGAAGATTTTACAGTTAAAAGCAGTATGTATCATGCTACCCTTTTTGTATTAAGTACAAGACAATGGTCCCCCCGAGGCGCACTCGGGGACTGCTCTCCTTTATCTATGAATGACGAGTGTCATACCCATGAATGTACTATTACATTTGATTCTCTATTCGGCACCGGGTTCGACTAGTTGGCCCGGGGACTAGCCGCCTTGAGTTATATTAAAAGTTCTACCTGAAGTCAGACAAGTAGTGTGCCAGCACCCGAGCCCTCTCTTGTTGTAAGTCGCAGCTCGAAGAACCGACTGTCTGAATGGCAAGAGCCAAAGGCAGGAAAGGATGCCCACACGAAAAACGGCTTAGGACTAACGAACTTATATAACACGAGCCGGCCTCCCACCACGCCTACCGGCTGTCAAAACAGCCGGCTGGCCGACTTCCCAATCACTTCGCTACAATCCAAGAAAGCTAGAGTACTTGCCCTCCCAACCAGCCAAGCACTTCTCCAACCACAGATTGCAGAGCAGCTGTCCGGCTGGGAAGGCGGCAACCAAGGGAGGGCGGCAAAGGAAACAACCAAAGGATGAAAAGCAAGAACAGTGGAAAGCGAAACACATGCATGATTATATTTACACATAAGGCCTTCAACAGGCCGGCAGTCAATATAGTTCGAATACACCCCCAGTGGGTGAAAGTGCGCAAACTTAAGGAAATA
This sequence comes from Aegilops tauschii subsp. strangulata, assembly GCF_002575655.3. Taxonomy (NCBI): domain Eukaryota; kingdom Viridiplantae; phylum Streptophyta; class Magnoliopsida; order Poales; family Poaceae; genus Aegilops; species Aegilops tauschii. The sequence goes on along the minus strand of NC_053037.3, from coordinate 410,443,344 downwards.
TTGTTCAAAGAGTAATCAAACAGGAAAGTAAAGGCAGCAGATCAGACTAAGGGCGCAGCAGGGGAGCCGGGCTGGTCGGTGGAGACGGCAGCGCCGGCTGGAGGAGTGGCCGGCTGGCGAGTCTCGGCTTGATCATCGCCGGCTGCAGGCGATGCGCTCGCACGCGCCTTGTTGCTGGAGGCACGGTCAAGCTGAGGCTGGCCGGCTGCTCCACCGTCTGGCATGGCGTCTTCACCCTCCTCCTCCTCCTCGCCCTCGTCGCTGGAGTCGATCTCCTCCGCCGAGTCCTCGCCATCTGCTGGGTTCAGCCCGAACCACTCCTCCGGCTGGGCAACGCCGTTGTCATCCACCTCAGGAGCAAAGGCGCTGGTGTCGGTGTAGTCAGCGATCGCCGAGGCACGCTGGATGATAGCCGGCCGCACCGGCTCCAGCTCCGTGTCAGCCTCCTGCCGCCAGGTGGCCAGCTGGTCCAAACTCAGCTCAGGATACCAGGCCTTGACGAACTCCAGCGCCCGCCTGGCGCCTGACCGAGCTGCGGAAGCCTTCCAGGCCTCGAAGCGGCCGGCCGCTACCTCCAGCCAGTCGGCTGACCGACTGGGGGTGCGGGGAATCACCTCGCCGGGCCAGAGAGCGGCCAACACCTGCGCCCCAACACGCTGAAGCCGGCGGAGCATGCGGTGAGCCGGCTGGAGACGGGCTTGAATCACCAGGAGCTGTTCCTCAAGCGACCGGCGAGCGTTTGGCGCGATCTCAGCGCCAGCCTGCCTTTGCGCCTCGCGGTGGGCCTCGATGACCTGGTTGGCGGCAGTAGAGTTGCCAGGGAAGTACTCTGCACAAGAAAGAAAGAGAAAGAAGAAAAAAATACCAAGTTAGAGAGTGAACCAAACGGCAAGCGGCAAGCAAGGAACGAAGAAGAGGGCGGCCTACCGTCAACCAAGTCTTCGATCTGGCCGTAGCCGTTGATCAACGACTGCCTCGCCTCGGCCCAGCTCGCCGCCTCGGTCTCATATTCGGCTTGGAGGGCGGCCTCGCTATCCTGCACCGCCTTCAGGGCCGCCTTGTGGCTCTCCTCCTGGTCAGCCAGCTTCTTGACCAGGCGGTCACGCTCCCGAGCCAAGGCGTCGAACTCGGCTTCCTTAGCGCGAGGGGCGGCCTGAGTCCCACCCAGCTGCTCCCTCAGTTTGGCGTTGGCCGCTGCAGATATGGCAGAGAAGAAAAGAGCAATAAGAAAGAAGTCGTCAAGAAAGATCCGACGCGACTGCTCAGCAGTCGGCCCGAATCTCGGGGACTACACCCAGTGGGTGCGCTAATGCGCCCCCACGTGAGATAAAAGATGAAGCACTTACCCCGGCTCTTAGTTAGATCAGCATTCTTCTGGGCCAGCTCCCGAGCCTGGGAGTTGAAGGCAGCCGCACGGAGGTTGTGGTAGTCCTGCAAGTCGGACAGAGAAGCGAATGAGAACAAGATAGCAAACAAAGCCTACTAAGAAGTTCCAAGCCGCCTGCTCAACAGCCGACTCGGAACTCGGGGACTACACCCAGTGAGTGAGCTGACGCGCCCCCATGGAAGAAACCAAGATCAAGAAGCAAAAAATGGGAAGACTTACCCGAATGGCCGCCCGTGTCGCGAGGAACTCGTCATTATACTGCCTCGGCACTGCGGCCTGGGACTGAAGCCGGTTCCAGACTTCTTGCGCCACCACATTCACCATGGCCGTCCCACCACCGGGCGTCCACCCCGAGCTGGCGATGGCCATCTCCACGTCCTGGGCCGACGAGCTGGAGCCCGCGGCCTTCTGCGGGTCCGGAGCTGAGGTTGCCTTCCCCGCGCGCTGGCGCGATGGCGACTGGACCACCAGGTCCGTCCTCACAGCCGACTCGCGTCCAGCCGATTGCGCAGGCGGCACCTTAGGCCGGCTGCCTTGGGCCGCCCCAGTTGGCGAGGGCGGTGCCGCCTCCCTCTCCTGGATGACGACGTCTACCTCCCTCTCCAACCCCGGCAGGTCGCCGCCGGCTTCCTCCGGCGGGGGCTCCGGGATCTCGAGCGCCGCGACACGCAGGGGGGTGACAAGCAAGGCCCCCTCCGCTGTCGCTGCGGCTGCAGCCTCCGCCTGGGCCTTGGCCGCTGCGTCGGCACGTGCCTTCACCGACTCCTCCGCCTCCTCCTGCACCGCCTTGGCAGCAGCCGCCCTCAGCTCTTCCGCCTCCCGCTCCTCCCGCGCATTTCGCTCCTTCGCCGCTTGAAGCTCGGCACGGGGGTCCACACGGCGGGTGCTCCCGGATCCTCCCGGCGATCCAACCACGGAGGCGGTAGCAACCCGCTCAAGGGAAAGCGGAGCCCTGATTTTTGAGACAAGACAAGGATTCAGGAATCGACAAGAAAAGAAGAAAGAATATGCAAGAGAATCTACACTTATGCCGAAACCGTTTGCGGCTGCTTCACCACCTTGCGGAAGCGGGCCGCCTTCACGGCCGCCTCATCCCGTCTGGTCGCCGCCGCCCCGCCCTTGGGCTTCTTCGGCCGACTACCGAACAAGCCCGACGCGGCCCGGCGCTTCTGCGCACCGCCTCGAGCAGGCGGCGCGGCGGAGGAACCCGTGCCATGGTCGGACGCCGGCTGGCGGCGTGGGACAATTTCCGCCCCGTCGTCGTCCGGCCAGTCGTCGAAGCTGGCTCCAAGCCCGGAGCCGCCTGCGTCGCCGCCTGCGTCGCCGCCTCCCGCCTCGGTGTTGTCGTCCATGGCGGCCGCCCCCAAGTCATGGTCCTCCAAGTCATGCTCCGCCTGGTCAGGGAGAAATCGGCGATCCGCCCCCGACCCGGCCGCAGGTCGAAGGAGAGGGCTCTACCAAGACGTGCCGATTGGTCAGAGTCGGCCAAGAAAAACTTGGCGACAAAACTAAGAGAAGAAAGGATAAAGAAAGCATACCGTAGGCGGGGGATGTGCACGGGAGTACGGCTCCTTGCCAAACCGCCACTCTGCGGAGAGCTTGCAGTTCGCGAGATAATTCACCATGTGAGCCACCTCGTCATGAGGCATCTCCTTGGTGCACATCCGACTCGGATCGAGTTGGCCGCTCATCTGACAGATCAGATGAGGGCGGCTTTGAAGCGGGAGCACCCGGCGCGTGACGAAGGCGGCCAGCAGGTCGGACCCAGTCAGGCCCTCCGACTGGATCATTACCCGGAGTCGGGCAACGGCCGCGTCTCCAGCTGGCGACAGCGTCACGGCCCGATAGGACCACTGGGGCCGCCTCCCAGCCGGCGGGCCGGCTACGTAAGCCGGCAGGTTGACGTAGTCGCCTTGCAGGGCGACGTTCTTCACGTAGAAGTACGACTTCTGCCAGCGCTTCACCGACTGGATCAGCGTGATGACGGGGAAGGGGTTGTCGGCTGTCGGCCTCCGCATCACGATGAAGGCGCCGCTCTGAGCCGGCACACCCTGCATGCGGGTGCCGAGCTTGGTTTGGAAGAATTTCCCCCAGAGCTCGAGGGTGGAGAGAACGCCAAGAAAGCCCTCGCACAGAGTGACGAAGGCGGACAGTAGCACCACCGTGTTTGGAGTGAGGTGGTGCGGCTGGAGTTGATAAAACTCGAGGAAGGATCGGAAGAAGGCACTCGCGGGCAGACCGAGGCCGCGCAGGAAGTGTGATAAAGACTCGGCTAGACGACGAGTCACTAGTAGGTCTGATCCTTCACGGTACTTGCAAAACAACAACGAGCAGCGACAGTTGTAGAAAATAAATACCACACGTAGAAGAAGAAGAAGGGCCTTTGGATCAAAGGAGATATCAAGAAACCAAAGGAATAGACTTGCACCGAAATTAACCCAAGGTTAATCACGGCGGCGCAGCAGCAACAAATCCCCAATCATGAAGAATTGCAGAAACGCATCGTTGGTGCCTCTCCACTCGAGACGTTCCGTGTTTTTTGTTCAACTAAACTTTCCAAAACTCCCCTCCCTGATCTAACTCACGATACCTTATATAATAGCGACTCCCACCAGCCGTACGTACGGCCGTGCAAAACTCTAACAGAAACTAACCAAAAAAATCCTCTCCTTTTACATCTTGGAGAGATATTTACTTAAGCTAGCCAACTAACTTGTACGCGGATGACTTTTCTAAACTAGTACTCTTTAATTCTGAAACTAATTAATCTCTCCGGCCACGCTGATCACAAGCCTAAACTAAAATAAACTTGGTTGCTTGCACGCCTGGGACTACTTCACCGTACATGAAAAGCCCAATATTATTTCACCTCGGCGGAGTCCTGAAGTTTGGCTTCACCGTGTCCTTCTTTGGCTCGACTGATGAAATCTCAAAGAAAACTGAGCCAAGTTGTAACATGTTCGGGGTCGCACATGGTTCCTGTCCAATACTTGGAGCCGGCCCGAGTAAACCAGCAGCAGGAAGGATAATGGCGGCATTGATGGGCACATCATCCTCTCCCTCTTGAATCGAAGCCGTCCTCGGTTTCGAAACAAGCGTTGCAATCTTTTTCCGAGGAGAAACATTAACATCTACCTTGATGGCATTAGCAAACATTGGTCGCAGCACATGTCGTTTACCATTATTCCAAAATGAATAAATGTTGGACCTCCCGTCATGTGTGGCACCACGATCATATTGCCATGGCCTTCCCAACAATAGGTGGCATGCATCCATTGGCAAAACATCACATATCACCATATTAGTATAGTCGCCAATCGAAAAATTAATGCGCACCTTGTGTGTAACCTTCAGTTCTCCAGTGTGACGCATCCACTTGACACGATGGGGCTGTGGATGTTTCCACACATGTAATCCTAAAGACTCCACCAATCCTCTGCTGGCCCCATTGGTGTAGCTTCCACCATCGATAATCAACTTGCAATTAGTGTCGTTGATTTTGCACTGAGACTGAAAAATATTCCAACACTGTCCTTTATCCTCGATACGATCCTCTTGCACTCGCTGCACCATTAAGGATGGATATGATTCGGCAGCTTCAAAACTAGCAGTCACCTTTTCAGCATCTTCAATTTTTTCACTAGAAGTGTCAGAAACTACATCTTCATCACTCGCGGATGCATAACCATCTCTTGTGAGCAACACCCTTTTCTCATTAGGACATTCACGCCTCATATGTCCCCTTCCTCCACACTTGAAACACTCTATGCCACTAGTATGTGTGGTCGACTGCACACTAGAATCAACCCTCGAAATTCCTGAGTTTAAAGCATCCTTTTGCACAGAATGAGAGCGATTTGATGTTGTCGTCCTGGAGCTAGGGCCGACATCCTCACTCTTATGCTGCGAGCGTCGCCATGTGTTCAAACTGGTACTGGGAACTGTGCTAACTTGGCGTCGCTTAATCTGCTGTTCTGCACGCACAGCTTGGTGCACAAGATCTTGTATGTTGTAGTAGACCACCATCTCAACACGATCCTGCACCTCAACATTTAGTCCATTAAAGAAACGTGCCATGGTTGCCTCCGGATCCTCTGTTGTCCCTGTACGTATCATAAACAACTCCATCTCCTTGTAATATTCATCAACACTCATATTGCCTTGAGAGAGCCGCTGCAACTTGTTATACATATCTCTTTTATAGTGCTCAGGAACAAAACGTCGCCTCATGAATTCTTTCATACCTCGCCAAGTCGTCGGGCGATGCCTTGAACGACAAATTTGATTCCACCAAATTAGCGCGTAACCGGTGAACTCAATTCCAGCAAGTTGAACTTTCTTCTCCTCGCTATAATGATGGGCATCAAAAATTTGATCAACACGCATCTCCCACTCCAAATAGCCTTCTGGTTCGCACTTGCCGGAGAACGAAGGGATTGAAATTTTTATGCGCCCAATTCCATCATCCAAAGGCACACGCACAGCTTGACCAACTCGGTCATGCCCTCCACCACGAACGGAAGTTTCAGGATGAGGCTCATAGTGTCGTGGTCGTGGCGCGTACCCCGTTGCCTCATGGTCAACACCGTCATCGAGGCCATCATCTCCAGCATGTGGTTGTGCCGCCAGACGGCGATCAAGCACGCCGGCATGTCCGTCACGAGCCAGTGGTGCATAAAGCAGTGGAGCAGCCGGAGCAGTCTGTGGTGGTGTAGAATTCGTTGCCGGCATATTGATGATGTCTGCCAAACCATCGAACCGAGTGATCAGGACATCTATCCTTTTGCCGAGCGCATCATGACATTGCTTGATGTAGTTGCATGTGTGGTCAAAACCATCCCGAATATTTTGCGGAATATCATCCGCATACACTGGACGTACTATTTCCTCAGAATCAGCAGCAACCTCATCACCCTTGTTGATCGAGGTTGACATCTTGATCAACACAGTACCGTGAACAACCTTAGCTCTGGATACCACTTGATAAAGACTCGGCTAGACGACGAGTCACTGGTAGGTCCGATCCTTCACGGTACTTGCAAAACAACAACGAGCAGCGACAGTTGTAGAAAATAAATAGCACACGTAGAAGAAGAAGAAGGGCCTTTGGATCAAAGGAGATATCAAGAAACCAAAGGAATAGACTTGCACCGAAATTAACCCAAGGTTAATCACGGCGGCGCAGCAGCAACAAATCCCCAATCATGAAGGATTGCAAAAAATCATCGTTGGTGCCTCTCCACTCGAGACGTTCCGTGTTTTTGTTCAACTAAACTTTCCAAAACTCCCCTCCCTGATCTAACTCACGATACCTTATATAATAGCGACTCCCACCAGCCGTACGTACGGTCGTGCAAAACTCTAACGGAAACTAACAAAAAAACAATCCTCTCCTTTTACATCTCGGTGAGATATTTACTTAAGCTAGCCAACTAACTTGTACGCGGATGACTTTTCTAAACTAGTACTCTTTAATTCTGAAACTAATTAATCTCTCCGGCCACGCTGATCACGAGCCTAAACTAAAATAAACTTGGTTGCTTGCATGCTTGGGACTACTTCACCGTACATGAAAAGCCCAATATTATTTCACCTCGGCGGAGTCCTGAAGTTTGGCTTCACCGTGTCCTTCTTTGGCTCGACTGATGAAATCTCAAAGAAAATGAGCCAAGTTGTAACATGTTCGGGGTCGCACATGGTTCCTGTCCAATACTTGGAGCCGGCCCGAGTAAACCAGCAGCAGGAAGGATAATGGTGGCATTGATGGGCACATCAAAGTGCGAGCGAAAGATTACCCGCTCGCCTTCCGCCGGCGCCGGCGTGATCTCCTTCTCCGGCGCGAGACGGACCCGCACCTGGTCCTTGCCGGGCAACCGCCGCGTTTTGCGGAGGAAGCCGATGTGGTCCATATGGACGTTGGAGCCGTCCCAGTCCCCGTCGTACTGCATGATGGCGAGAAGCTGGCGAGAAAGGGTGTGGCGGTGGAGAAAGCACGGCCCCGCGGTGGCGAAGCTGCGGGGTGGTGCGAAGATTAGTGGGACGGCGCGGCGGCAAGATGCTGCTACGATGGAAAGAAGGAGGAGGAAGATGGCAGAGAGAGGAGGAGCGTGCGAGCGTCTGCCGCTTCCCCTCCTCCCCCTACTTATAGCCTCATGCGGCGAAGCCGAGGAGGCGAGGCGTGGGGGGGGAACGTGGGATTAACTGCGCCCACTCCCCCACGACCCGCGATTATTGCGCCTTAACGACGTGCAGAAACTGCCGCCGGAAGGCGTGCGGCCCGCCCTGGGCCAAGAGAATCCGCGCCTGGGCCTAGGCGTAGGAGTGGTGGGCCCCCGGCCTGCGGCGACGTCCTGTCGCGCGCGTGGGTTGGCAGGCTTTTCCCAGCCGGAGGATGCCACGTGGTTCGCGGGCGGCGAGCGGCCGGCCCGCAGCCCGACGCGTGCACCAACTGACTCCCGCCTTGAGACTTTAGAAATTTTGCCACGACGGCGCGCCCAACCGAAGCCGGCTCCCAGCTGCTGGCACGTCAAGATAAGAAGCTGACCGAGCTTCTCGACCTCCTCTCAGCCTCGAAGCCCAACCAGCTTCGGGGACTACTGTCGGAGTAAATGGCCACGGGTAGCCATACCGACTCCCCCTGGCTCTTCGAAAAATTATCAGGCCAATCGAGCCTTCAAGCATCCAGAGCATGGGGCCGCCTTCCTCTGGCCGGCTATCCCCAGGGCAGACTACCAGAAGGCGACCCGGCCTCAAAAACCTTCCAGAAGAAAGCTACGAGATGGCCGACTCCAGGAAGCCGGCCCTGAGAGGGCCGACTCCCAGAAGCCGGCCATGAAGATGGCCGACTCCCAGAAGCCAGCCAAGAATGCACCCACCAAAACTGTACCCACATAACGGTGATAAGACGGGGCGTGGCCGCAGTACAGCCCACTACCCCCGAATCCCGGAACATGTGTGGCCACAGGGCGTCGTACGGGACAGCCATCCCCCGTCCGGAGCGGCACTGTAGCCATGTTGACCTCAACGTCACCCACGACAGGTGCCAGTACGGCCCGCGGGCGGCGGGCCCCTTTAGCCAGAGAGACGCTCGAAGGCGGCACGGCCTCCCCTAGTCGGCCTGGGGCGTAGCCGACTCTAGCCGGCTACTTCCCTCCCTCGAAACGTGTGCCTCATTAAGGAGACAAGACGAGGTGAGGCTACAGTGAGAGCCCGCAAGGTGGCGGTACTATAGCCACGCTCACCTTGACAAAGCCCTCGTCATCAGGGACGAGGCAACAGTAACCAGCCGCCGATGAGGCCCCCAGGCGATGGGGCCGGCCTGTCGGCCAAGAGGCCGGCAGCCGGCGGGACCCACCAGTCGGCGGGCCCCAACGGCCGGCGGAGAAGCCGGCGAGCACAGACACTGACGGCTGGGACCCGCGCCCAGCCGGATTACCATTGTACCCCTGGGGAGTAGGCCTATATAAACCCCCCGGGACACCCATGCAAAGGGTTGATCACATAGAGTTTCACACACCACATAGAGAGAAAAGGAGAGCTAGCCTTGCCCTTCTTCTTCCCCTAGCCAAACAGCTCAAGGAGCACTTGTAGCTACTCGTGTTGATCTAGTGATCATGCGGAGACCCCGCAGAGCAGGACTAGGGGTGTTATCTCCACGGAGAGCCCCGAACCTGGGTAAGATCCGCCGGCGTGCATGTCTTCGCCTTATCCCGTTTCCAGGCACCGGCGATGTCTTACTGGCTCCCACAATGACAAGCCACCCGTTGGCATATGTCGCACCTACCACCCGACAGATGTGAACTAGATTACTGACTCTAGTAAACCCTTTGGGTGTTGGTCACATATCGATGTGAACTATGGGTGTTAACCACATAAAGATGTGAACTATTGATGTTAAATCACATGGCGATGTGAACTAGATTATTGACTCTAGTGCAAGTGGGAGACTGAAGGAAATATGCCCTAGAGGCAATAATAAAGTTATTATTTATTTCCTTATTTCATGATAAATGTTTATTATTCATGCTAGAATTGTATTAACCGGAAACTTGATACATGTGTGAATACATAGACAAAACAAAGTGTCACTAGTATGCCTCTACTTGACTAGCTCGTTGATCAAAGATGGTTATGTTTCCTAGCCATAGACATGAGTTGACATTTGATTAACGGGATCACATCATTAGGAGAATGATGTGATTGACTTGACCCATTCCGTTAGCTTAGCACTTGATCGTTTAGTATGTTGCTATTGCTTTCTTCATGACTTATACATGTTCCTATGACTATGAGATTATGCAACTCCCGTTTACCGGAGGAACACTTTGTGTGCTACCAAACATCACAATGTAACTGGGTGATTATAAAGGTGCTCTACAGGTGTCTCCGAAGGTACTTGTTGAGTTGGCGTATTTCGAGATTAGGATTTGTCACTCCGATCGTCGGAGAGGTATCTCTGGGCCCACTCGGTAATACACATCACTATAAGCCTTGCAAGCATTGTAACTAATGAGTTAGTTGCAGGATGATGTATTACGGAACGAGTAAACACACTTGCCGGTAACGAGATTGAACTAGGTATTGAGATACCGACGATCGAATCTCGGGCAAGTAACATACCGATGACAAAGGGAACAACGTATGTTGTTATGCGGTTTGATCGATAAAGATCTTCGTAGAATATGTAGGAGCCAATATGAGCATCCAGGTTCCGCTATTGGTTATTGACCGGAGACGTGTCTCGGTCATGTCTACATAGTTCTCGAACCCGTAGGGTCCGCACGCTTAAAGTTAGATGACGATCGGTATTATGAGTTTTGTGTTTTGATGTACCGAAGGTAGTTCGGAGTCCCGGATATGATCACGAACATGACGAGGAGTCTCGAAATGGTCGAGGCGTAAAGATCGATATATTGGACGACTATGTTCGGATACCGGAATGGTTTCGGGGAGTATCGGACATATACCGGAGTACCGGGGGGTTACCGGAACCCCCCGGGGAGTTTAATGGGCCAAGATGGGCCTTAGTGGAGAAGAGGAGGGGCGGCTAGGGCTGGCCGCACGCCCCCTCCCCCTCTAGTCCAAATTGGACAAGGAGGGGGGCGGCGCCCCCTTTCCTTCCCCCTCTCTCCTTCCCTTCCTTTCCCCTCCTACTCGAACTAGGAAAAGAGGGAGTCCTACTCCCGGTGGGAGTAGGACTCCTCCCTGGCGCGCCCTCCTCCTGGCCGGCCGCCTCCTCCCCCTGGTCCTTTATATACGGGGGCAGGGGGCACCTCTAGACACACAAGTTGATCTGTTGATCTCTCCCAGCCGTGTGCAGTGCCCCCCTCCACCATAATCCACCTCGGTCATATCGTAGCGGTGCTTAGGCGAAGCCCTGCGTCGGTAGCATCATAATCACCGTCATCATGCCGTCGTGCTGACAGAACTCTCCCTCGAAGCTCTGCTGGATCGGAGTTCGTGGGGCGTCATCGAGCTGAACGTGTGTTGAACTCAGAGGTGCCGTGCGTTCGCTACTTGGATCGGTCGGATCGTGAAGACGTACGACTACATCAACCGCGTTGTGCTAACGCTTCCGCTTTCGTCTACGAGGGTACGTGGACACACTCTCCCCTCTCGTTGCTATGCATCACCATGATCCTGTGTGTGCGTAGGAATTTTTTTGAAATTACTACGTTCCCCAACATGGTTGACTTGCCCGATGATCGGCAAGCCATAGAGAATAAATGGATCTTCAAGAAGAAGACTGACGCTGACGGTAATGTTACTGTCTACAAAGCTCGACTTGTTGCGAAAGGTTTTTGACAAGTTCAAGGAGTTTACTACGATGAGATCTTCTCACCCGTAGCGATGCTTAAGTCCGTCCGAATCATGTTAGCAATTGCTGCATTTTATGATTATGAAATTTGGCAAATGGATGTCAAAACTGCATTCCTTAATGGATATCTTAAATAAGAGTTGTATATGATGCAACCAGAAGGTTTTGTTGATCCAAAAGGTGCTAACAAAGTGTGCAAGCTCCAGTGATCTATTTATGGACTGGTGCAAGCCTCTCGGAGTTGGAATATACGCTTTGATAGTGTGATCAAAGCATATGGATTTATACAGACTTTTGGAGAAGCCTGTATTTACAAGAAAGTGAGTGGGAGCTCTGTAGCATTTCTGATATTAGATGTGGATGACATATTATTGATTGGAAATGATACTGAATTTCTGAATAGCATAAAAGGATACTTGAATAAGAATTTTTCAATGAAAGACCTCGGTGAAGCTGCTTATATATTGGGCATCAAGATCTATAGAGATAGATCAAGGCGCTTAATTGGACTTTCACAAAGCACATACCTTGACAAAGTTTTGAAGAAGTTCAAAATGGATCAAGCAAAGAAAGGGTTCTTGCCTGTGTTACAAGGTGTGAAGTTGAGTCAGACTCAATGCCCGACCACTGCAGAAGATAGAGAGAAAATGAAAGTCATTCCCTATGCTTCAGCCATAGGTTCTATCATGTATGCAATGTTGTGTAACAGACCTGATGTGTGCCTTGCTATTAGTTTAGCAGGGAGGTACCAAAGTAATCCAGGAGTGGATCACTGGACAACGGTCAAGAATATCCTGAAATACCTGAAAAGGACTAAGGATATGTTTCTCCTTTATGGAGGTGACAAAGAGCTTGTCGTAAACGGTTACGTCGATGCAAGCTTTGACACTAATCCGGATGACTCTAAGTCACAAACCGGATACGTATTTTTATTGAATGGTGGAGTTGTTAGTTGGTGCAGTTCCAAGCAGAGCGTCGTGGCGGGATCTACGTGTGAAGCGGAGTACATAGCTGCTTCGGAAGCAGCAAATGAAGGAGTCTGGATGAAGGAGTTCATATCCGATCTAGGTGTCATACCTAGTGCATCGGGTCCAATGAAAATCTTTTGTGACAATACTGGTGCAATTGCCTTGGCAAAGGAATCCAGATTTCACAAGAGAACCAAGCACATCAAGAGATGCTTCAATTCCATCCGCGATCAAGTCAAGGAGGGAGACATAGAGATTTGCAAGATACATATGGATCTGAATGTTGCAGACCCGTTGACTAAGCCTCTCTCACGAGCAAAACATGATCAGCACCAAGACTCCATGGGTGTTAGAATCATTACAATGTAATCTAGATTATTGACTCTAGTGCAAGTGGGAGACTGAAGGAAATATGCCCTAGAGGCAATAATAAAGTTGTTATTTATATTTCCTTATATCATGATAAATGTTTATTATTCATGCTAGAATTGTATTAACCGGAAACTTAGTACATGTGTGAATACATAGACAAACAGAGTGTCACTAGTATGCCTCTACTTGACTAGCTCGTTAATCAAAGATGGTTAAGTTTCCTAGCCATGGACAAAGAGTTGTCATTTGATAAACGGGATCACATCATTAGAGAATGATGTCATTGACTTGACCCATCCGTTAGCTTAGCACGATGATCGTTTAGTTTGTTGCTATTGCTTTCTCCATAACTTATACATGTTCCTATGACTATGAGATTATGCAACTCCCTAATACCGGAGGAACACTTAGTGTGCTATCAAACGTCACAACATAACTGGGTGATTATAAAGATGCTCTACAGGTGTCTCCGATGGTGTTTGTTGAGTTGGCATAGATCGAGATTAGGATTTGTCACTCCGAGTATCGGAGAGGTATCTCTGGGCCCTCTCGGTAATGCACATCACTATAAGCCTTGTAAACATTGTGACTAATGAGTTAGTTGTGGGATGATGCATTACGGAATGAGTAAAGAGACTTACCGGTAACGAGATTGAATTAGGTATTGAGATACCGACGATCGAATCTCGGGCAAGTAACATACCGATGACAAAGGGAACAACGTATGTTGTTATGCGGTTTGACCGAGAAAGATCTTCGTAGAACATGTAGGAACCAATATGAGCATCCAGGTTCCGCTATTGGTTATTGACCGGAGATGAGTCTCGGTCATGTCTACATAGTTCTCGAACCCGTAGGGTCCGCACGCTTAACGTTCGGTGACGATCGGTATTATGAGTTTATGTGTTTTGATGTACCGAAGGTTGTTCGCAGTCCCGGATATGATCACGGACATGAAGAGGAGTCTCGAAATGGTTGAGACATAAAGATCGATATATTGGATGACTATGTTTGGACATCGGAATGGTTTCGAGTTAGTTCGGGCATATACCGGAGTACCGAGAGGTTACCGAAACCCCCCGGGAAGTATATGGGCCTTATTGGGCCATAGTGGGAGAGAGGAGAAGGAAGCCGAGGAGGGGGCGCACCCCCCCAAGCCCAATCCGAATTGGGTGGGGGGGCCCTTTCCTTCCTCCTTCCTCCCCCTTCCTTCCTCTCCTAGTCCAACTAGGGAAGGGGGGGATCCTACTCCCGATGGGAGTAGGACTCCTCCACGACGCGCCATAGAGGGCCGGCCCTCCTCCACTCCTTTATATACGGGGGAGGGGGGCACCCCATAGACACACAAGTTGACATTGTCTTAGCCGTGTGCGGTGCCCCCCTCCACCATAATCCACCTCGGTCATATCGTTGCAGTGCTTAGGCGAAGCCCTGCGCCGGTAGCTTCATCATCACCGTTATCACACCGCCGTGCTTACGAAGCTCTCCCTCGACACTCAGCTGGATCGAGAGTTCGTGGGACGTCACCGAGCCGAACATGTGCAGATTGTGAAGGTGTCGTACTTTTGGTACTAGGATCGGCCGGATCGTGAAGACGTACAACTACATCAACCGCGTTGTCATAACGCTTCCGCTTACGGTCTACGAGGGTACGTGGACTACACTCTTCCCTCTCGTTGCTATGCATCACCATGATAGATCTTGCGTGTGCATAGGATTTTTTTTTTTGAAATTACTGCGCTCCCCAACAGTGTCGCGCTTCGCGTGCTCCCTTGTCCGGTTCCCGGTGTCGATCCACGTCTCGGAGACCCACGACTACCGCCTTCCGTCCCTGCCGCCGCCACCTCCTCCTGCTGGGACAGATTGTGATGACCCGGTTCGCCGCCTGTCCCCGGCCCCTGGCCTCGGCGACATGAGTTCCCCCCTCGACGCTTCCCTGGCACCTCGCGATGCTCTAGCTGTGGCGGCGCCGCCCGTCCCTCCGGTCGCCGGCCGCCTCCCCATCGTGGCTGGCAAGGGGTGCTGGGCCTGCACCCAGATGCCTCCCTGCCCGCGCCTTGGATCCCTGCCTCCTGAGGTTGGGCCCAGCATCACTTTTGGATAAAGCATGCACTCCTTCGTCAGCACCTGCGGCTGCTCCTGTTGTCCTGACCAGCACCCCTGTTCAAATTCCCCCGCTGACCGGTCTCCCCACCAGCTCGCACGAACCGCATCGGGTTCCACCCTCTCCGGGCTCGACACCTGGCGCTTCCGCTCTGGCCGAGGGGACTCTCGAATCTTCCCTGTCTCCGGCTCGGTCCTTGATTGGCGCAGACACCCCTCAGGCTACTTTGTCGCCTTCCCCAGCTCCCCCCTCAGACCCGCTTTTGGTTGGCACTGCCCCCGAGCCCGCCCCCACCGCTCCGCTCCTGCTTGGGGATTCCCGCGCTGACAGTGGCATCGCCACTCCGCGGCCAACCAGCCCCGAGCCATTGGCGATTCCCAACGCCGACAAGACCGACGAAGGCGCTGATCCCTAGGAAGATCTCCTCCCTGGCTAATTTTGTGGGCCACGAGGCCAATGCAGTGCCACCCCCTCCCCCACCACTAGAATTGGTCGCGTCGCCAGCTCCCCTGGCCGCTTCCGTGGGCCCCGAGGACCAAGTGGTGCCCCCAACCGCTGCATGGCCAGGTCCAATCGCTGAGTCCCTTGGCCCAGAGTGAGCCACGTCTCCCCACCCCATCTGCCGCCATGCAGGCTGCCCACGCCACCGCCCCCACACCGCTGCTGGGCTTCCTCAACTCTGTCAGCGTCGCGGTGTCACCAATTCTTGCCACCCCGGGCCCTCGTCGTGGCCGCCTAACGATCCCTCCCAACTTCACGCCTCGCCGCAGCACCCGCATTGCCAAAGCGGATCGGGGCCTGGACTCTGAAGCCAAGGCCAAGAGCATCCTCCTCCTCCACTTGAGGACCGTCTCCATCTCCGCCAGGACTGCATGGTGCCTCACCTCCTGAGCCGCCAGGACGCTCCGCAGGCTGCGCTGGAAGGCAGATACCACGCTCGGCAGGCCGAATGGCATGCGAATGTAGCTGTGAGGTGGGTCCTCGCAGCGTCCCACACACGAAGGCCAGAAGAGCTCCTGAGATGCAGCCCTGTTGAGTCCTGGGATGTCTATGCAGACGCGCAGCCCGGCATCCTCGCCTGGATGGGGAGCTGCGCCCAGTGAGCGGCGGTCGCCGCGCATGGCTCTCGCGTCTTGTAGTTCCTGAGTAGTCTTGGCAACGAACTCCTGAGCGCTGGGCGCTCCTCGCCCCGTGCCCTCCCGAGGGAGACGTGCCGCGAAGCACGCCTCCAAGTGGTGCCCGAGCGCGTCCCTCATGATGTTGGCGAGGTCTGAGGCCCTCCAGAAGAGATCCCCCGAGCCCTGCCCGAGGAGGGCGCCGGGCGCGCCTTCCTATGCAAGGGAGGGAGGCGCCCCAGGCGTGGGCGCCGATCCTTTCGCGGCACCGCTTGAGGCGCCGCTCCCCTGAGGCCCTGTGTTGAGTAGCTGCTTCTTCTTCTTGGGGTTGGCCTCAGGAGGATACTCGCCCTTGCTGCCTGGGTCTTCGATTGCTGCGGCTTGGAAGGCACGCTCGAGGGAACACACCGCGTCTCTTTCGTCGCAGGGTACCGTGATGATTCCGCCGCTTCCCGGCATTTTGAGGATGTTGTAGCCGTGATGAGTCACTGCCATGAACTTGGCCAGTGCTGGGTACCCGAGGATGGCATTGTACGACAAGCGGATGTGGGCGACGTCGAAGTCGATGAGCTCGGTGTGGTAGTTGTTGCGTTCTCCGAAGGTGGCGGGAAGGCGGACTTGCCCTATCGGCGTGGTGGAGCCGTCAGTCACTCCTGAGAAGGGCTTGGTAGGCTGAAGCTGATCGTATGACACTTGGAGGCTGTTGAACGTCTCGACGGACAGGACGTTAAGCCCTGCGCCGCCGTCGATGAGGGTCTTGGTGACTTGTACGTTGCTGATGACGGGTGAACAAAGCATTGGGAGAGCGCCAGCGGTTGCCGTGCACTTGAGATGATCCGCCGAACTGAAGGTGATCGCGCACTTGAACCACCTGAGCGGGCGCGTGGCCTCGAGCCTGGGGAGGACTACATTCACCCCACGAGCAAACTGCTTGCAGATGCGTTGAGAGGCTGGGGCTTGAGCTCCGCCCAGGATGCAGGTGATTGCACGCGGCTCTTGGAAGCCCCCAACTCCCTCGTCCTGATGGTGGTCGTCGTTCCTTCTTGGTGGTGGAGGCAGAGGAAGAAGACCGGCGTTGCCCTGAGGGCGGTCCTCGCGAGGCTGATCCCTCCAGGCGCCCTCGTGAGGCTGGTCCTGCCAACAGTCTTCGCGAGGCCGGACACGCCACTCCTGGCGCGGGCCATGGTCGTCCCAGCGTCCTCCGCCATGTCCTCCTCCTCGGCCGTAGCCCCGGTCGTTGCGCTCGGGGCGTCGACCGAAGCGTCCATCTCGAATGGCCCTGAGCTCTTGACAGTTGTTGGTGTTGTGGCTATGCACGTTGTGGAAGGCGCAGAACGGTCGGCTGCTCTTGGATGACTTAGACTGGTCTCTGCCGCACTTCGTGTATGGCTCTGCCGCGAGCACAACCACTCCCTTGCGCTTCACGTCCTTGGCCTTGGCTTTCTTCTCCTCCGGGTCAGCAGCTGGGAGCTCAAGGAGGGAAAGGCGCCCTTCATCAGCCCTTGCACACTTGGTCGCCAGGTTGAACAGCTCCAGGGATGTGCACAGCTCCTCGTGGATGGCGAGCTCCTCCTTCATCTTGATGTCGCGGACGCCATCAGAGAACGCCGAGATGATGGCCTCATCCGTCACCTTGGGGATCTTGAGGCGAACGTTGTTGAAGCACTGGATGTACTTCTAGAGGGTCTCTCCTGGTTGCTTCTTGACGCGACGCAGGTCACCCGCTGCCGGGGGGCGGTCGCGAGTGCCCTGAAAGTTGGCGACGAAGCGGTCGCGCATCTCGTCCCAGGAGGAGATCGAGCCCGGAGGTAGGTTCAGGAGCCACGAACGAGCGCCGTCCTTGAGCACCATGGGGAACCAGTTCGCCATGACTTTCTCGTCGCTGTTGGCCGCCTCGATGCTCAGCTCGTAGAGCTGCAAGAACTCTGCGGGGTCGGGGGTGTCGTCGTAGCGAGGAGGCAGATCCGGCTTGAACTTGCCCGGCCAAGCGACGCTACGGAGCTCGGGGGTGAAGGCGCGACAGCCTGCTGTGGTCACCGGGGCCCGCCGTGGAGGTGGAGCTTGATCTTGGTGCCTGCGCGCTGCCACGGCAAGTGGTGCAAGGCCCTGCCGCGGCAGGCGATCCTGACGTGGCGGTGCGGGGAGCGGTGGAGCGTTCTCTTGTGGTCGAGGAACTTCTTGACAGCTTCTTTCTTCACGCGCGGGTGCTTGGCGCAGCGGGTCGCGCTGCGGGGCCGCGCGCCTTGGCGCCAGGGCGCCGTCTTGGTGCAGAGGTGGTGGAGGCGCTCCGTGAGCTACGTCGCCCGTAGCCGGCGGTGGGTGAGGCAGCGAGAGGGACGGTGCGGGGGAGCCCCCAGCGGCGCTGACGAGCTCGGCGATGCGGTCCAGCCAGTCCGCATAGAGGTCGTCGACTGGGCGGTAACGCAGGAGCTCGTGCGCCATGAGGAGCGCGGCCCGTGGGTCCGTGGGAGCACAACGAGCGTGAGACGACGAACCGGCGGGGGTCAGCGACGGAGTGGCGGTGCGACCGTCCCGCCGCACCGAGGGGTGCAGCGAGGACGCCTGCTGCTCGTTTCCAGCCGGGGCGGTGGCAGCGTTGGCGGCGGGTGACGGAGAACGACGGGGAGGCCTGCCAACAGGAGCCGTCTGGGCGACGCGGGCGGCAAGGGCGGTCCGGCACTCAGCGCGGGCGCGACAAGCGTCCGACATGGTTGTGGTGGGGCGGCGAAGCACGGATCGACGAGAGGAAAGCTTCATCGCACCCCTACCCGGCGCGCTAAATGTCGGATTTCGGGTTCCGGCAAAACCCTCAAGGTTCGAACCCTTGGGGTGCGCACTAAGATCTCTCCTCTCCCAAGCTCTCGCGCTCCACGATCTCACGGACTAGCTCGCCGAACCCAAAGAACACGGGGACACAAGATTTATACTGATTCGGACCACCGTTGTGGTGTAATACCCTACTCCAGTGTGGTGGTGGTGGATTGCCTCTTGGGCTGAGGATGAATGGTACAAGGGAAGAACAGCCTTCTAAGGAGAGGTGTTCTTGTGCTCGGTGAACTTGTGGGTGTGAGGATGGAAAATGGAATCGATCCCCGATCCGTTACCTTCTACGGTGGTGGCTAGTCCTATTTATAGGGGCCCGGGTCCTCTTCCCAAATATTGAGCGGGAAGGGATCCCACAACGGCCAAGTTTGAAGGGGGACAGCTAGTACAGCTTATCCTGACAAAAGTAGTCTTCGCCTGCCAAAGGCTCTGGTGTGACACCGTCTTGGGCTCCACGGTGACCTCCGTCTTGCCGTCCTGCTGCTCTTGATCTCGTTGCACCGATATGGAAACCTTTGCAATGCCTCGGGACTCCTCGTCTGCGCTTGCCCCTTTAGCACCAAAGAGGAAACGAGGACGCTGCGATTTCTGGCGCCCGCCTGGCCTTGATCGTCACGGCTTACGTCACGGGAAACCTCGCGAGGTACCCCTTGCCTTGATTTCTCCGCCCCTCGCAAGCCAGCCCGGTGAGGCCGCTCCCGAGGAGGTCTTGTGTCGTCCGCCTCGCGAGGCTTGGCCCCTCGCGAGGGTCTTGAGTACTTGCTGGTGAAGATGGGTTGTACGGGTCCGCTTGGAGAGCCACGCCGTGGCTGCAGGCAGGCAAGTCTGGGGACCCCCGTTCCCAGAACGCCGACATATTTGTTCTCAAACTTTGGCCAAGAATAATAGAATATTTAATATAAGGTCGACCATGTATCATATAACGCTTAATTATCTCTGAGCATAATTAAGCTTCGATTTTGCTAGTAGGTAAAATAGAGAAAATTGCACATAGCAATAAAATATCTTATTTTTCTTTAATAATAATATAAATCAAGATTATTTAACAACATTATATGGTATCGAGCTAAAATCGAGCGAGATAGTGTTGGCTTAAGATCAACTCGTTTCTCCCTCGAGTTAATAGAACGGTCATACTTGGATCATTTCTTTGAAGATCGATCTGATTCGAGCCAAAATATGAATCAATCTCGAGAGACTCACGAGGCTCGAGCTTTTGGTCATGTTTGGTTCGGCTGTGGATTTCTAAATGCAGCTATGAAAAATCTGCTGTGGAAAAATAGCTGTGGAAAATCTGATGTAAAAAAGATGAAGGTCATTTGACAAACCAGCTGATACAGCTTTTTCAGATTTTGGCCCGCAGCGAAATCAGATTTTGGAAAGCACGTCATAGGCTGCTTCCGCTTTTGGTTCAGATTTTGGCAGCGGATTTCTGAAATCGAATTCAGCTGGGTTCGCCCTTTGGTTCAGATTCTGCTGCGCGGCAGCGGAATCCGTCGATAAAAACTGAACCAAACAGGGCCTTTATTGCAGACCTAGCATCCGGAGATTAGGGAAACGGATGGGAAGGGCGAGGGAGTTTCTCCTCCGGCCGCGAAGGTTCACCTCCTGGTCGGTGCTTACCCCCAATCTCACCTGGAATGCGTTACGTAATTTTTTTTCTAAAATCTCACCCGGAACCCTCCTCCCCAAGGGCCAAGGAGGAAGAAGGCCAGCAAGGAAAGCATACTCGTTCCCCACTTGCCCAAGCCACGCCCATCATTAAACCCCCCAGTTGCTGCTCCCCTTCCAAACATGACCGTTGGGCGCTGCCCCCCGCCGAGATCCCAGATATACCTCTTCTCCCACGCCACCACCAAGACGACGCTCTCACGAACCCCCGCCCCTACCCCTCGACGACATTCTCGTCCTCCCCCGTGCTCACGCGCCCCACGCTTGCCCTTGTCCCCGCGCGGCGAGCGGGGCGGCCGGGAGGTTTGATCTGCGCCGCCATGGCGATGGACTTGGTGTCGCCCGGGCCGGCCGCGGCGGCGGCAGGGGAGGCGAATCCGGAGGCGGTTAAGGGGGAGGAGGAGGAGGATGTGGTGATGGTGGTGGGGGAGGTCGGGGGACGGTGCGGCGGCGACGCCGTGGTGGTGGCCCCGGCCGACGCGGAGGTCGAGGGGCACCCCTACGCCTTCCACGTCTCCGGCCCGCGCAACCTGCCGCCGCCCAACTGGAGGGAGATCATCAGATCGAGTTGGTAATTTCTTTCGCTCTCGCCCTTTAATTCCATATATCTTGCAGTTTCCTTGTGCCTTAAATACAGGATTGAGACGGGGTGTGTCGGGTCACTCCGGTTTATGATGAGTTTGGCACGCGCCGTGGATTCGATGAACCCTCGGGGGGTCTGCCGAGCCCTTTGGTCTGTTGTTGAGATGGAAACGAAATTAGTTTAGGAAGTGCCGTCCGATTGCAATGCTCGTCCTGCGAATTGAAATTGCGGGGAGTTTATTGATTGATTAAATTATGAGAGCAAAATTTGCTCTCTCTTAGTTTGCTTATTATTTGCAGTATCCCGTGGTGTGATGTGCAAAATAGGTTTGCTGTACTTTTCCTGCAAGTTTAGGTTATGAAAGGACTGGAAACAAAAGATTGCCCTCCATCTCGTTTTCTGTTTCCTGGGCCACGGACGTGCACATGCTCCTCCTACCTTTCCTTAGGAACCGTGTTTTGTCTTTTGAGTACAAATAAGAAAGCACCAATTCAACCAGTTAAGTTTCCTTTAACCTACGCATCCTCCCTTGCACAGACTATGAACTAGCACGTACCTTCCTAGTTTTAAACTTTGATTTCATGTTAACCCACTTTGTTTGTGTGGCTCTTGTTTTCATGGCAATTTAGGAAGTTTTTAACCTCTGCTTCAAGTTAAGTTTGCTTCGTTGCCTAAAAAAGGACTTAAGTTATCTAGTTAACTCTGAGTAGTATGATCTTAGTATGTAAGACTGCAAGGTAAAACAGCCCAACAAAATGGGAAAGA
The DNA here is from genome assembly GCF_002575655.3 of Aegilops tauschii subsp. strangulata. NCBI lineage: Eukaryota > Viridiplantae > Streptophyta > Magnoliopsida > Poales > Poaceae > Aegilops > Aegilops tauschii. The sequence continues at coordinate 410,421,739 of NC_053037.3, read as the reverse complement.
TTTGCATCATGTGATTCTTGTTGGTAATATTTGTCGCTAGTGATGTTTACAGAAAAATGGGGGGAATGGCCATAGAAGAATGAGCTTTCTGGATTATAAACTTAAAAATCAGGGGACGGGAAGGGTATCATAATCATGTAAAATGATGACCAACGGAAATCCACGTTGCATATTCCTGCTAAGACTTATGTTGGCATGGAAGGAACACCAGCTTACAGGGCTTTTGGGGGCAAATTATATTGGAAATGAACATAACTGAAGTCTGTAGGGAATAGGCGAAACATCATCACTGCAAAACTGTAACTTGTTGCTATATATATATTTTATGAGAGGCCAGCCTGATACCATTGTCAAGTGCCCATATCAAACAGGATTTATGTTCCTTTTCTCGTAATTTTAATGAACTATTACTTCAACAAATGAAGTTCTGGACTCTGAAACGCTTGAAGCCTGATACCAATGTTGAAGTGCCCATTTCAAACAGGATTTATGTTCCTTTTCTCGTAATTTTAATTAACAATTACTTCAACAAATGAGGTTCTCTGGACTCTGAAACACCTACTTTACTTAGACATTCCCACATGAGGTATATGTAACATTTTCTCCTAATGCCTGATTTGCAGGAAGGATCCAAATTACAAAAGGATGGTAATGGCATGCTTCATTCAGGCAGTGTACCTTCTTGAAATAGACAGGCAAGATCAGAAAGGAGAGGAGGATGGCCTTGCTCCAAAATGGTGGAAGCCCTTCAAGTACAAGGTCACACAGACACTAGTTGATGAGAGAGATGGCTCCATATACGGCGCCGTCCTTGAGTGGGACCGGTCTTCTGCATTGTCTGATCTTATCCTCCTAAGACCAAGTGGCGCACCAAGGGCCGTGCTAGCTCTCCGAGGAACATTGCTGCAGAAACCTACAATTAAAAGAGACCTACAGGACGATCTACGTTTCCTGGTTTGGGAGAGCTTAAAAGGATCAGTGAGATATGTTGGCGCTTTAGAAGCACTGAAGGCTGCAGTTGAGAGATTTGGGAGCGCAAATGTTTGCGTCGCAGGGCACTCGTTGGGAGCTGGCTTTGCCCTTCAGGTATGCAAAGATCTCGCCAAGCAAGGAATCTTCGTAGACTGCCATCTGTTCAATCCACCTTCTGTTTCACTTGCCATGAGCCTAAGAAGCATGAGCGAGAAGGCCAGTCACCTGTGGCAGAAAGTGAAGGCAAGCCTGCCATTGAAGGAAGAAGCAGCGCTTGACTGTGCAAAAGATGAGGGCAGCATCAAGAAGAGACTACGTGCAGAGAAGAAATGGGTGCCACACTTGTATGTGAACAACAGTGACTACATCTGCTGCCACTACAATGCTCCCTCTTCCTCCGGACCCGACGGTGGTCCGGATGAGCAGCAGCAGCAGCGCAAGGCGAGTGAGATTGCTGGCGATGTGGTCGCGAAGCTCTTCGTCACGTCGTCGAAAGGCCCACAGAAGTTCATGGAGGCGCACGGGCTGGAGCAATGGTGGTCGGATGGGATGGAGCTGCTGGCCGTGTCTGACAGCAAGCTTATACACAGGCAACTGAAGTCTCTATACTCGTCCACAGCAGTACCACCTACAAAGTCATAGGGGGATGGCTGTTTCAAGGGTAGTTAGAAATGCTCTTTCTAATCGGTTTATACCTCAACTGAAACCCCTCGAGATGTTTCGTTATGGCCATGGTCGAATTATTCGTATAGGTTAATGTTGATCAAACGGATATGTAAGAATACTGTGGGCTAATAATAAATCCATTTAAGTAATTTATTTCTAGGTAATACTGAAAATTATTACTTTATACTCCCTCCGTTCCTAAATATTTGTCTTTTTAGAGAAATCAAATGGACTACCACATTTAAGTAATTTATTTCTAGGTAATACTGAAAATTATTACTTTATACTCCCTCCGTTCCTAAATATTTGTCTTTTTAGAGAAATCAAATGGACTACCACATACGGATGTATATAGACATATTTTAGAGTGTAGATTCACTCATTTTGCTCCGTATGTAGTCACTTGTTGAAATATCTAGAAAGATAAATATTTAGGAACGGAGGGAGTATATTCCAATGTACAATTGCATCTGTTGTCAGGATAATATCCATGTTCGCATGCTCTCCCCCGGAACCCAAGTTTTGTAACTTGTTGCTCTGTAGCATGCCATTTTTTTTTTTTTTGAGGGAATGCAGCATGACTAGTGAAGAGAGAGAGGGAGGAAGGCCCCAAAACGCTAAAATTTGCAGGTTGCTGACAAAGAACTTATGCATAAGTACAGTCCCCCGTTTGTTTTCGTAATGACTGATTTATTATTTTTGGTTAAGTAGATTTTACCTGTCATGCGCAAAAAAAAGAGAATATACCTGCCCTTTTTTATGGGATTCAATTTTTTTTAGGGATCCAAGGGATTCATTTTACAGAAAAATAAGGTAAAAGATTTTACCTGATCTGCACAAAAAATTGTAGGATTTACCTGCCTTTTTAAATGCATAAGTACAGTCCCCTGTTTGTTTCGTAATGACTGATTTATTATATTTGGTTAAGTAGATTTTACCTGTCGCGCGCAAAAAAATATTGTAGAATTTACCTGCCCTTTTTTTATGGGATTCAAATTTTTTTAGGGATCCATGGGGTCCATTTTACAGAGAAAAAGGTAAAATATTTTACCTGTCCTGTGCAAAATAATGTAGAATTTACCTGCCCTTTTTTATGAGATTCAATTTTTTATAGGAATCCATAGGATTCATTTTATAGAAAAAATTTAAAAATGAAAAAACAACTGAAAAAAGGTAAAAGAATTTACCTGTCCTGCACAAAAGAAATTGTAGAATTTACCTGCCCTTTTTTTATGGGATTCGATTTTTTTTAGGGATCCAAGGGATTCATTTTACAGAAAAATAAGGGAAAATATTTTCGAAAAAACTAACGCCCACACGTGTGGCATGTTGCACATCGCCCACACGCCTCCATCACCACTCATTTTGCCACGTATGAACAGATGACATCAGCAGAAATCTTTTTGATTTTCGGCTTAAAATGTTTTATCTCCTAATTAAAAAATCAAATTAGAAATCCGTTTTCATCATTAAAACCGTCTCGACGAGATCTTCAAAACTAGACTCCATGTTGATATGTTTCGATGAATTTTTTTTCTGCCCAAAAGTTGCCATGATGTTTACATTCTAATTGCCATAGTGCTTAAACTAAAGTTGCCATGTGGCAATTTTAGTTTGTAGGGCATGTCAATTTTAGTTTTTTGATGATGGCAATTCCAGTACTTTGACCATAATTTTTTTTTTATGAATCATGGTAATTTTAAGTGCATGTATCATGGCAATTTTAGTTTATGGTTCATGGCAAGTCTAGTTTATTAATTCTCCATTTTATAATATGTCAAAATTTACTTTGAAATGTAGAAAAAATAACTCAAACATATCATGGCAACTTCATTGTAAACATCATGGCAATTCACGTGCAATAGACATGGCAACTTTTAACCCTAAAAAAATTCATCAAAATATATTGATATGAGACCTAGTTTTGAAGATCTCGTCGCGAGGGATTTAATGGTGAAAACGGATCTTCAATTGGATTTTTCATTTAAGAGATCAAATATTTTAAAAACTGAAAATCCAAAAAGATTCCCACATGCATGAATGCGGTGACGTGGCGCAGTCTCTGTGTTATAGGGCGTGTGGGCGGTTTTGGCTCCCATTACACGTGTGGCCGTTAGCATTGTCCAAGATTTTACCTGTCCTGCACAAAAAATTGTAGGATTTACCTGCCTTTTTTTATGCATAAGTATAGTCCCCTGTTTGTTTCGTAATGATTGATTTATTATATTTGGTTAAGTAGATTTTACCTGTCCCGCGCAAAAAAAATTGTAGAATTTACCTGCCCTTTTTTATGGGATTCAAATTTTTTTAGGGATCCATGGGGTTCATTTTACAGAAAAAAGGTAAAAGATTTTACCTGTCCTGTGCAAAAAATTGTAGAATTTACCTGCCCATTTTTATGAGATTCAATTTTTTATAGGAATCCATGGGATTCATTTTACAGAAAAAAAACTAAAAATGAAAAAACAACTGAAAAAAAGGTAAAAGAATTTATCTGTCCTGCACAAAAGAAATTGTAGAATTTACCTGCCCTTTTTTTATGGGATTCAGTTTGTTTTAGGGATCGGTGGGATTCATTTGACAGAAAAAAAAGGTAAAAGATTTTACCTGTCCTTTGCAAAATATTGCAATATTTACCTGCCCTTTTTTTATGGGATTAAGATTTTTTTAGGGATCCATGGGATTCATTTTGCAGAAAAAAGGTAAAAATGAAGGGATTCATTTGACAGAAAAAAGGTAAAAGATTTTACCTGTCCTCTGCAAAAAAATTGCAGTATTTGCCTGCCCTTTTTTTTATGGGATTAAGATTTTTTAGGGATCCATGGGATTCATTTTACAGAAAAAAGGTAAAAATGAAAAAAAAAATCTGAAATTTACTTTTAAATGTAGAAAACAATAACTGAAACATATCATGGCAACTTCATTATAAACATCATGGCAATTCACGTGCAATAGACATGGCAACTTTTAACCCGAAAAAAATTCATCAAAATATATTGATATGAGACCTAGTTTCGAAGATCTCGTCGCGAGGGATTTAATGGTGAAAACGGATCTTCAATTGGATTTTTCCTTTAAGAGATAAAATATTTTAAAAACTGAAAATCCAAAAAGATTCCCACATGCATGAATGCGGTGACGTGGCGCAGCCTGTGTGTTATAGGGCGTGTGGGCGGTTTTGCTCCCATTACACGTGTGGGCGTTAGCATTGTCCAAGATTTTACCTGTCCTGCACAAAAAATTGTAGGATTTACCTGCCTTTTTTATGCATAAGTACAGTCCCCTGTTTGTTTTGTAATGACTGATTTATTATATTTGGTTAAGTAGATTTTACCTGTCCCGCGCAAAAAAATATTGTAGAATTTACCTGCCCTTTTTTATGGGATTCAAATTTTTTAGGGATCCATGGGGTTCATTTTACAGAAAAAAGGTAAAAGATTTTACCTGTCCTGTGCAAAAAATTGTAGAATTTACCTGCCCATTTTTATGAGATTCAATTTTTTTATAGGAATCCATGGGATTCATTTTACAGAAAAAATTTAAAAATGAAAAAACAACTGAAAAAAAGGTGAAAGAATTTATCTGTCCTGCACAAAAGAAATTGTAGAATTTACCTGCCCTTTTTTTTATGGGATTCAGTTTGTTTTAGGGATCGGTGGGATTCATTTGACAGAAAAAAAAAGGTAAAAGATTTTACCTGTCCTCTGCAAAAAAATTGCAGTATTTGCCTGCCCTTTTTTTATGGGATTAAGATTTTTTTAGGGATCCATGGGATTCATTTTGCAGAAAAAAGGTAAAAATGAAGGGATTCATTTGACAGAAAAAAGGTAAAAGATTTTACCTGTCCTCTGCAAAAAAATTGCAGTATTTGCCTGCCCTTTTTTTTATGGGATTAAGATTTTTTAGGGATCCATGGGATTCATTTTACAGAAAAAAGGTAAAAATGAAAAAAAAATCCGACTCCGCGGGGATCGAACCCAGAATCTCTGGTTTCGTAGACCAGCGCCTTATCCATTGGGCCACGGAGTCCTTGCTGGTAAAATTGGAATTTACGTGTCCACTTTATATAGGACACTCTTTTTTTGAGGAATTTATGAGAATTTTACAACCAAAAAGGTTTAAAATGAAAAATCAACCGACTCCGCTGGGGATCGAACCCAGAATCTCTGGTTTCGTAGACCAGCGCCTTATCCATTGGGCCACGGAGTCCCTGACGCGACAATTAATTCCTGAGTATATCCATTGCAGATTGATTCGTTCCCTGTTTCTTTCCACTATTGTTTTTGTTAGGGCATAAGTAAAATTTACGTCTCCCACTATAAAAAAGCAGAATTTACCTCCCCCCTACAAAAAAGCAGAATTTACCTCTCCCTTTAAAATAAAGTACACACTCTGCTTCGGAATGTAAGACGTTTTGACAGTTTAATTTAAACTGCCAAAACATCTTATATTTAGAAACATAGGTAGTAGAATTTACCCCTCTTTTAGAATGGGATTCATTCCCCAAAAATGATAGAAATGAAAAAACATATGCAGGATGACTGACGTTGGGGTTTTCAAATGGAAAACACGATCATAGAGCTACCTTTTATCTACTGGAATGATGGTTAAAAAATATGTGTCGAAGGTGCTACATGGGACACTCCATGTTTTGGAGTCTTGGCTAACAAACACCTACTGACCTACCATCGATAGTTATTCCAATCCGTCCATCCAGGGTCAAAGATATCCAACACTGCCTCTTCTCGTGCTCACGAGCTGAGGAGGTTAACTGGTGTGGAATGGTAACCATGGAGTATCGCGGCATCATCGGATGAATTGGGGATGACAACCTTGCAGCTGTAGCACCTTAGTATATCTATTGGCAAAGGAGGAAGCTCCTTTTTGGGGAGGCAATCTAGTTCCGAGAGAAAAAAAAATCAGCCTTGGAAGGTCCTTGTGACTAACTGCATAAAAGTTGCCAATACAAAATTGCCCGAGCGAAGAGACAATCAAATGTGGAAGAAGCCCAATCATGAAGTTGTTAAAAGTCAACGTGGATTTAGTAAAGTTGTTGATACCACAAGTGTGGTAAATTGTGCCAAGCGTCTCAGTTGCAATCATAGCAGTGGCATGCCATACTTCTTTTAGTAATATACCCCATTTATTATACACTCAGTTGCTATAACCAACTTTTGTCACAAGTTTGGCCACCACAAAAACTATGGCATGTCAAATTTGAGGCACAAAAGTGTGGCTAAGTGTGGAACCCAACCAAACATGCCCTTCGATACCATGTCAGGTGCTTCAGGGGCCATAGTATGAGATAAATGGGAACAGATCCTGCGGCAGGGGCGGGGTTTATACCACATGTGAGCAACATGGAGTCCACTGTAATCGTAGGGTTGAAAAATGTAGTTTTATGCCTGCTCATATGGGATTCAGTAAAGCTGTTGCGGAGATAGATTGCGGCGGCTGTAAGCAATTGGGATGTATGAATACCTTGGCACATATGCAACGGTTATCACAGAATGTCTACACCTTACAAAAGACTTTGCACAATTTCTATCCCAACCATGTATTCGGGAAGTGAATGAGTTAGTAGACTCTCTAGCTAAAAGCCTAAAACAACATTTAGTACTAGTTCATCCTATTTGTGGGACTCTTAACATCCCAAGACATTATTTCATCATTGCTAGTAAGCGCACCTCAGCGACCAGCCTAAACCCGAATTGGTCTACTGCCGCCGTCACACCGCTCAGACTCTACACCATCACCGCTCTGCCGAGGATCGATAGCAACTAATACCAATTTTTTCAAATACCACTGTGGAACGAACAAACCAGAACAAGAGGCACACACATTTAAGACAACGATAAGCTCCCGACCCGGACACTCTTCTATTAATTGGGGAATTTTTGCTACAGTAGCTACTAGAAAATGGGAACATGTTGTCCACCATGGTGTCCTGCGTCGGCTCACCGCTAGGCATGTTGCGCCCGATATCTCTCTCTTCACTGAAGACGTCATGTTTTTTATCATACCGACGCGTCGGAGCTCCTCACCATTCACGAGCTTCTTAGCACCTTTGGCAAGGCATCGGGCCTTCGCACCAATTTTGCTACATGCTCCACGACTCATCCGTTGCTCAGCGTTAGAGAGCACCGATATTGGGGACACGCTTTCTCGCCCAGTCAAGGACTTCCCCATTAAGTACCTTGGACTGTCGTTATCGGTTCGCAAAGCCTCCTCTATCGAGCTCATGCCACTTGCCCACAAGCTCGTCCTCAAGCTAGCCACCTGGAAGGCCTCTCTGCTCAACCACGGCGAGCGTGTCGCCCTAGTGCGTCATGTCCTCACTACCATGCCAATGCATATCCTGCTGGCCATGGCGACCCCCCCCCCAATCTCGAAGAAGATCATTAGGATCATTCGCGACTTCGTATGGCAAGGGTGCAAGGACGCGGGCGTTGGTTGTTGCCTGATCAACTAGGCTAAAGTCTGTCGCCCGCTCGAGTACGGGGGCCTTGGGGTTCATGATCTTCAGTGTGTCGGCATCTCCCTACACACCCGCTGGTTGTGGCTCCAGGCCACGGATCCTAGCCATCCTTGGCAACATCTCCACTTGCCCAACGAGCCCAAGGTTCGGCAACTCTTTAGGGCATCTACCATATGGACTCTAGGCGGCGGGCGCACTTGTCGGTTCTGGTTGGACCACTGGCTGGAGGGTAATTCCATCACCAATATTGCGCCTACTCTAGCTACCCTTGTCTCGCGACGACGGTGTTGCACATGCCTGGTTTGCGATTCTTTGGTGCAGCGCACCTGGATCTCAGACATTGGTGGCGGCCTTGGCCCCTTAGCCACCATCGAGTACAGGGACCTGTGGTGGCGCATCCAGAGAGTCTCCCCCTCCACGGCTCCAAACACTCTCACTCGGCGCTGGCCTGCCAAAGGGGTATACTCTGCGAGCTCTTGTAATAGTGTGATGTTCGAAGGATCTATGACGGTGCCATTCTGGAAGATTATCTAGCGAAGCTGCCCCCCCCCTAAATGTCAAGTTCTTCCTTTGGCTTGCGTCACAAAATTACTACTGGACGGCGGATCGCTTGGCTCAGTGGTACCTGCAGACCAAACAGGGTAGTGTAGCACTTTCGCAGAAGTATCCCAATGTGTATTCGTCCCAACAAAGAGCGAAGGATAGTATTTATGGAGGCATTTCTGTCACACACAAGGTGTCACAGTCCTTGTGTGAAGCACTGCTTGAGCTTCTGAAAATACTATTACTGTCCTGGGTAAACGATAAACTAAATATGCTAGTAAAAAGAGGATTTAAAGGTGTCTACTAAATAACTAAATAAAGTAAATAACAAGAGCTTAAAATGTAAATGATGTTTCGTGCAATGAAGAGATTAGGTGCAGAGAGATTTTAGTTCATGGTAGCCAGTGTGACGGTAATACCAGTTACCTTGTATTGTACTCATAGTATTTGATATAAACATTCTGTAGGCGGTTCTCCCTAGAATCATGAACCTCCTCCACTGGGGGTTACATTTCATTCTATGGTCCTGCTTCTCCATTCCCACAGAGTGGTCGTTTCCACAATTAAGGTCGTAAGACCGGAACCAAGCATTAAGTTCAATGGATAACTATTATCTCATATTGTCTTCAGTTCTCATATATATCTCCACCTATCACGTCAGAGGTCACAGAGTTCCTAAAAAATATGTGTCACCTATGTAGGTCATGAGATCATGTTGCCTGAGCCCTTAAATTAGACAACATGCATAGAGTTCACCATAGTATAACAACATACTAAATAGATCATACTACTATGAATTCAAATGACGACATATAGGATAGGCACTTATCAATCTAATCACTAACCTACATCTCCCACACCTAGGGGTATTACTCACACATCATAAGAGGAGAATCAATCACAATAGAGAGCAAAACCATGAAAACCATATCGATAATATTGAGGGGATCCACAATGAGATGAAATGGTGCTCAAATAGTCTTGATCTCAGATGAGATGGAGTAGAGATTACAAGTTCCAATCCATCTTACGATAGTGACTGAGTTGATGATGATGATGGAGATGAAAGGACCAAAAACTACGATGATCTTCTTGAGTCCTTCTGATCCTCTCTTCTCCTATTCTGGATGGTGTGGCGGCGGCTAGGTTTCTCCTTTTTCTCGTGGTCCCTTCATGAAAGTTGCTTGTATAGATGAGGAGGGGCTGTGGGCACTCCAAATGACTGCTCAAACGAGTGTGTGTGGTCGCATGGAACGATGCCTTTCACTCGGGTGCGCCTGTTGACAATGCTCTCTTCAGGAAAGTTACTCTAATTGGCTTGATTTGCAACAATCTCCTTTGGTTTCCTTCCAAATATGATATTTCCTGCCATCTAAAGGACAAAGTAGATTTTCCTCTCTTGTGTTGGATCAGCATTAGAAGTATCTGAAGAATAAAAAAATCCAATGAAACCAAATGGAAATCACTATGAAAAACATCACAAATTCTCGAGCCATCAACTTCCCCAAGCTTAAGATTTGCTCGTCCCCTAGCAAACAAGAAATCAAGAGAGTGAAAAGGAGCTTGGTTGAATTGAAAGAACTTTACCGACTCGAGAAAATACATCATATCCATCCTCTCTTATCCCGCAAGACCATTCAAGAAAGTATTTGCAATTGAATAGCTGCACCTAAACTTGTTGCCTAACCACGTATAGTCTCATACCCTTAGTTATAATTTCTCAAAAAAAAAACCTTCATTAACCAACTGTTTAGGAAAATGAAGGTGTTCATCTATTAGATGGATATTCAACTTAAGCTCAATCATCAAAATGCATTTAGAAGGTTTGGAGATCAAAGATAGCAAAGTACTCAAGTTTTTCATTAACACCCACTAATGCATCTTAGGCATGGATCTCAAACACTTCTCTTAGTTATTGTTCTTTGGGATTTCAACTCTCGGTGGCGGGGTTATGCCAAAATTCACTATATGCAATTGGGTTCCGGCGTGGCTTAATTTCATGCACTATGGATCAAGAATGGTTGTATCTTTCGAGCTCAGCGATCAGTGCTTTTATTTACCACTTACACACTCCCTCGGGGAAGGTTGATCATTTACTACACAATCCCCAAGTTCGTGACGGAGTTGCAGTTACGCAAATTATCTCAACATATAGCAACGAGACGTAAAGCCAGCCTAGGTCTGGAGCTCCACGATTTAAATTTTGGCATAACCTGAACCAGTTCAAATATTCATCCCTCTAATCAAATCCATCAATAGGTGTCATCAAGTCAATCAAAATTAGCATCTGGAGTTGAATTGCTTAAGTATACTCGTTCTCTTCAAAAATTCCTATCCTCTGAAATTTTCAGATTTTCATTAAAACAAAAACATGGTTTCCCACAAGGTTTGACTAGCAAAATATGGGATTGGGAGTTATGACTAGATGATATTCAACTAACGCGGGGAACTAATTGAAGTGCAGCAAGCCAACTGAAAATTCTTCCTCAAATAATATTGCGAGACAAGGGATTATGTATATGTTATACCTTCTCGCGCTGGCTCATTCTTCCCCTCCATCAAGTCCCAATTCATTTTCTTCATTTCCTCTTGCTAGCTGAGAACAAACCTGTAGGCTCAAAGAAAACAAATGAAAAGAACTATAACAAGGCAAGACCAAAGTGTGCTCCTCATTTTATCATGCAAACTGAAAATGAACATGCAAAATACAAAAAATAAATAAAAGAAAAATAAATATGCATGCATGGATAACTAGGGGATGAGCTACCCCAAGCTTAGGCTCTTGGCCTACTCTCTAGTCCATGTTCGTCATCGTTACCCCCCCTGGCCAAACTGTGGCCACTAGTGGGATGGGCCACTAGAGAACGGACCTCCCACTACAGGATGTGGCTACTAGAAAGAAGAGAGGAACTGCATGTTACCACTCAGCAGATTAATGTTGTTGTTGGCCTCGCGGAGGTCCGTACGAATCCCTCCTACCTGCTGCTGTAGTTGCTGAAACTCAAACCTGGGCACAAAATCTTGAGGCTGCCCATATTAGACATGTGGGGCAGCCTGTGGTGGAAAGTTTGGTGTGTGCTGAGGGGCAATGCCCCGTGCATCCCAACCGTGGGCCACACCTGCTCCTGCAGCGTCCCACTGTGGAGCGGTTTTGGGTTGAGAGATGTTCCAGAAACCAGGCTCGTTGCGGTACTCGTTGATCTCGTCAACAGAGAGTACCCACACATCACACGTAGAAACAGTAAATGCTTGCAGCAAGGGCAAGCAAACATCAACAATGTGCGTCTTAGGTAGGGGGCATTTGTAGCAATGCTCCCCTTGCACGGGCCCAACGAAGTGAGTGTTGATCATAATCCTACAGTTGAGTGTTTTAGGACCAGGGACGTTCTGCATAGCATCAATATCGAGGTCGAAGTGTTCGGCAAGCCGAGTCACTACACCTCCCACAACTATAGTTCCCCTCGGCTGCTTGTGCTGCCTACCGAGGTGATGCATAAGAAAATATCCCAAGTTAGGCTTGGGGTGTAATCGGGGTGGAGTGTTGCGTGGAGCACACACATGTCATAGCTCGACATGCCCCCGAGGTTCTCCTGTTCTCCCTACCAAAAATAGTGTTGGCAATGAAAATCATGAAGTAGCGAATGGTGGGTTTTGGATGCTCGATACCTTCTTCCCGGAGAGGTCATGTTCATCCTTGACGGAGACGAACCCAAAGCATTAGCAACCTGCGTACCCCTAGTGTCGGCAACTCCTCGGTTCTCGAAGCCGAAGACACTGCAGAACTGCTCCAACATCATGGTGTGCTGGACTCCTCCGAGCGTGAATGAGCAGCTCAGTGCCACCCTCGAGTCATCGAGAGTGTGAGAGAAGGTGGAGAGGAGCTCCATGGTGATGTTGCGGTACATGAGGTAATAGAAGTTACTAAAAACTCCCATCCCAGCATTGTCCGCAAGCCATGCGAAGTCATTGTGAAGCCCTTGGGACTCCAAGAATACGGCACCCTTCCACTTTGTGGGGATCATCCCCCAGTTGTTCACGCGTTGGAAGTCCTTGTCCACAACAGCACGAAGTTCATCTTCCTTGTTCCAGGCACGCTTAGAGCGTGAGGCCATGGCCTTCTTCCCCACGGCAATCACCGATCTCATCATTTTCTACACACAACGAAAATAACAACAGAAAAATGTAAGATTAACGTAGGGATCGAGTTTTAATACTACCTAAGATCGATTCAAACCTATTACTTTGAATCCTAACGTGTAAATCGGCCGAAAATCAAAAATATTATGCATCTCATCTAGCATACGAACATTGATGAAACCACCACCAAAACTTGCAAATAAACCATGTATCAAAGGAGAAACTCACCAAGGATGAAGATGCACGTATCAAACGAACGAAATCCGCGAAGAAACGGAAGTTCTGGAGGATTTTTATTAGGGTTGAGAGAGAGAGATGGGAGAGCTTTGGGCGCTGGGAGGAAGAAGAAGAAAACATCCCAGCGTCGGCGGCTTAGATTTATGAAAATTCAGGCGAAACGGGCACTCATATGGGCACGGGTCATAACCCACAAGTATAGGGGATCGCAACAGTTTTCGAGGGTAGAGTATTCAACCCAAATTTATAGATTCGACACAAGGGGAGCCAAAGAATATTTGTAAGTATTAGCTTTGAGTTGTCAATTCAACGACACCTGGAGATTAAATATCTGCAGCAAAGTGATCAGTAGCACAGTAGTATGATGATTTTGATAGCAGTGGTAACAATAGCAGTGGTAACGGTAACAACAGTAACAATTTGTAGCAGTTGTAACAGTAGCAATAGCGATAGTAACTTAGCAAGAACAATATGTGGAAAAATCGTAGGCATTGGATCGGTGCATTTGTTGGATGATATTCATCACATAACAGTCATAACCTAGGGTGATACAGAACTAGCTCCAGTTCATAAATATAACGTAGGCATGTATTATGTAAATAGTCATACGTGCTTATGGAAAAGAACTGGCATGACATGTTTTGTCCTACCCTCCCGTGGTAGCGGGGTCCATAAGGAAACTAAGAGATATTAAGGTCTCCTTTTAATAGAGAACCAGAACAAACACTACAAAAAAATACACTTCCGTGATGATACGTGTTTGTCACAGTAGGTCACGTTTTTTTGTCATGCATGTACATCCATGACGATTTTATGACAAAATCAAGATAGTCATACCTGTGCTGTCGTAGAAGTGTTCCATGACAATACCAAAATTATCATCACGGAAGTGTCCACTTCCATGAAGATAAATGGCGCGTCATGGAAGTGATTTCGTCAAGGGTAACCGACACATGGCATCCACCGTAACGGGTCGCCGTTAAGCTATCCGGTTCCGGTTTGGATCCGATAACCCGTTAACAGCCCGGGCCAATGGGGATTTTCCACGTGTATAATCATCATTGGCTGGAAGAAACACGTGTCGACTCACCGTTGGGACAGATCTCACCCACTCATCGGACCGAAGGCGCCTATGATACGTCGACACATGGCATGGCCTAACAGAGGCCCATTTTTGTGAAAATGCCGGCCCATTTGACTTGGTCAAAAGGTAGCGGGCCGGCCCACAAAAAGCCTGTTAATGGCCTGTTCGCATATAGCCCATTTACAACCCGCTAACCCAGGGGCCGTTGCGCCTATCCGAATTAGGCCCAGTAGCGTCATCTGGGCTGTCCAATATGATTCCAGCCCGTTTTAACTTCCGGCCCATGTATGGCCCATGACCTCTTTCGACCCATATGAGTCCCTTTGAAACTCTTGGCACATTAACGGCCTGTGGTGAAACTGGCCCGTAATGAATAGTGTATCACTTTATACCCATTGACGGCCCATTATTCCATTGGGCCGTTTCCAGCCCATGTTATCTTTCGGCCTTCTCAGGGCCCATTTATTCTTGGGCTCATTTCCAGTATTCGGTTACTTACGGCCCGTTACTGGCCTTTTCTGCTTGTGGGCCAAATTCAGCCCGTGGTTACAGTCGGCCCGTTAATCCGTTGGGCCGTTTTCATAGCATCATCAAATACGACCGCTTAACGACGGCCCGTCGGCCCATGAACGGACGATTCCAACTCTAGCCCATTTTACGGCCCATAATGCGGTCTGTTATTGGCCCATGTTTGGCCAACCAATCATACGGCCCGTAGAAGGCCCATTGATGCTACGACCCGTAGAAGGCCCATTATTTCTGCGGCCCATAGGAGGCCCATTGTTTCTATGGCTCATAGAAGGCCCATTGTTTTTATGGCCTGTAGGAGGCCCAGGTTCACTACAGTAAATATGTAGCCCATGGTTATTGTGGCCTAGTTTTAAAAAATAGGTTATTGCGGCCACTAGCAAACCGCGGAAAAAGAATTGCACCGACTACAAGCAAACAAATAAACAAGACAACAAGGAAATAAATAAGCAAGCAACTTACGCTAGGCTATCACGACTATTACACATATTACATCCACTGGGCATCAAAGTTCGCCACCAGTGCAAATATAGGGAACAAAGTAGCATATCACATACACTGGTTGTCAAAGTTGGCGACCAGTGCAAATAAACGCCGGAGAAAAACAAGTCTAGAACTGAAACCACTTCAGAAGAGCTCAAGAAACAATATCCTGGGTACCCATAATGCTGGCAAGATGCTTAGCAAGCTTATGAACTTTCTCTTGTTTGGCGCTTAAATCCTCCAGCGCTTGCTGTTGCACTAGAAAGTATGCATCTGATTTCTGCAGGTACTTCCTCAGTCCTTCGGCTTCCTGTCGGAGAACATATGATCGATGTCTTTCAACTTGAAGTTGAGACTCAAGAAGCCGAACTGATTCAGGCAGCAAGTTCGAAAAGCTGGTGCTAGCAGTAGTAGCCAGTAACTCGAACACTACATCAAGACAGGACTTTGGGGTTTTCTCAGTGTCTTCAATATAGTTTTTATCAAATTTCTTGGAGACCAACAGGGATGTCTCACTATCTTGAACCTTATCTGCATTACTTCCTTTACCATTGCATAATGGGGTACTCTTCTCCAATATTTTATCTGCATTCTAAAAGAGAAACAAACAGACACATCACAGGTTTACCATGTTGTATATGAAACTCATTTTGGTAAACCAGTTCAGTAGTAAGGTGGACAGGATAACAACATGAAACAAACATATATCTATGTAGTATGGTCACTGTATGGTCTATATCATTCTAGTTTATGTTGCTAAATCAAGATAGAGACAGTTCAAATCATATCTATTTATGACAAAGCAGCATAGACAGAATATAAGTGTGGGAAACTACACAACAATAACAACACTTGTAATATGCATGTTATGTGAACATAACTGTTTATTCAATTGAAACTGAAATCAACATAGAGCAAGTTACAATAGCAAACATATTAAAGAAACAGGTTTAAAACATACCTGTTTCTCCATTGGAGTTTCAATTGCATCCTTCAAATTTGAAATTAGTTGGTATGAGTAAATACAGTGATGCAAGAGAAAAGGAGTATGAACCATAGCTACAGAACCTGACCTGAGAATAATTCTTCTTCTGCTTTAAGCGTTGACTTGGGGTTCAGAGTGGTGGTCCTCGTGCTTTGGGCACTGCAGTTGCCTTACTAACTGCTCGTGTTTGGGTGCTCTATGGTGGAGACGGTGCTGTGTCAACTGGAACTGGGTTACTATCTGCTGGGGTTGGGGTTAGAAGGGGTGTAGCTGGTTCTTTGTCCAACTGAGTAGGGGTACAATCTGCGTGAGTCTGGGTTATGTGTGGTGGGGCTGGTTCTTGGGCAAGTACAACGGTGACTCTATCTGCATCGACAGGTAGCACGATCTTTTCTGAAGACCGTGTTTTTACTCCCACAGATACTGCCATCACCCCCTCCAATTCAAATGGCTGATAAACAAGAAAAGTAATTGAATGTACAGACATTGCAAGATAGATAGGTGCAATGGATAGTAGGGAAGAAAACAGGGCATGAAATAATTCACATTTATGTTGTCTAACCAAACAGAATAGCATGACAAAAAATTCACATATATGATGGCTAATTAAACAGGATAGCATGACACAATTTCACATGTATGATGGCTAACTAAACAGGATAGAATGACATACTTCAAAATATGATGACTATGTAAACAAGATGCCATGATATAACTATACGATGTGTCTATTAAAGTGGTTGGCATGCCATAATTCACAAACATGACGTCAATGGAAACATGATGGCATGATATAATTCACGAATAGAATGACATAATTCAAAATATGATGACTATGTAAACAGGATGAGATGATATAACTATATTATGTCTTTAGAAAATGGGTCGGCATGCCATAATTCAGATACATGCTGTCTATTTAAACATCATGGCATGATATAATTCAAATATATGATTTATATACTAAGCAAGTGAGCAGAGGGCAATCGCATATATGATGTGTCAACTAAGGAGATGGCATTCAATATTGTGTATATGATGTAAAAACTAAGCATTGCAATACAACGTATGCATGATATGAGTAATATAACCCTTCCAAGTTTGAGCATACACCTCAGGGGGATAATAGGACTGGTCATCTGCCTCCGAATCCTCCTCTGAGGAGCTATCTGTAACCAGCAAGATATCTGCTTCAGCAGGTAGCATTGTCTGCTCTGAAGACCTTGTTTTCACTCCAGATTTCTCCATCACCAATTCAAATGGCTGATGCACAGGAAGAGCAGTTGAATATACAAACATTGTCGACAAATGCAATGAGAAATACAAAAAAAGGACGACATGATATAATTCACATATATGGCGATTGGCTAAACAGCATGGCATTGCATAATTCACATATATAATGCCTTGCAACAAGATAGCATTGCATAATTCACATATATAATGTCTTGCAACAAGATGGCATTGCATAATTCACATATATGGTAATTAGACACTAAATAGGTGGCATTCACACAAAGCATGTCTAAACTAAGCAAATGACATAGCAATGCAATACACCATACGTACGATATGAGCAACATAACCCTGCCAAGTTAGAGCATGCACCTGGGGGGGAATAGGACTGGTCATCTGTCTCTGAATCCTCCTCTGAGGAGCTATCCGTAACCAGCAAGACATGCGCTTCGTCAGATAGCATTGTCTGCTCTGAAGACCTTGTTTCCACTCCAGATTTTTCCATGACCGTGTTGAATGGCTGATGCACAGGAAGAGTAATTGAATGTACTAAAATTGTTGGCAAATTTAATACATAATAAAAAAATGATGGCATGATATAATTCACATATAAGATGACTGGCTAACTAGGGTGGCATTGCAAAATTCACATATATGATGCCTGGCTAAACAAGATGGCATTGCATGATTCACATATACGATAAAGAAACTAAACGGATGGCATTCACACAAAGCATGTCTAAACTAAGCAGATGACATATTTGATGTATAAAGTAAGCAATGCAAGGCACCATATGCATGATATTACCAACATCAGCATGCCAAGTTAGAGTGAAGACCTCAGGGGGAAAATAGGAGTGGTCTTCTCCTTCTGAATCCCCCCTCAGAACAGTTATCTTCTCTTGATTACAATCTGAAATGGGTGGAGGGGGGCTGCCTTTGCACCCACCATGGAGCGACGTCTGCATGAAATTTTATTGCCACACAAGGCTCGTCTCTTTTGCTCTACATGTTCAGTTCCATTGTGTACAATAACTGACATGCATAGGAATAAAACATAGTGAGATTATGTAAGGAGTGCATGCACAAATCCAGAGTGATGGTAGCAAACTGTGGATAGACCCAAAACCAATGATAGCAGGCAGATAATAGCTTTAGTTAAAAAATACAGATAATGGCTCCT
The DNA here is from genome assembly GCF_002575655.3 of Aegilops tauschii subsp. strangulata. Lineage (NCBI taxonomy): Eukaryota > Viridiplantae > Streptophyta > Magnoliopsida > Poales > Poaceae > Aegilops > Aegilops tauschii. The sequence goes on along the minus strand of NC_053037.3, from coordinate 410,403,207 downwards.
TTAATGTTTGTTTGCACCCAACATGAAACTCATAGTAGACACACGAGATTAACCAGATAGTAGACAGATAGTATTAATTGATGTCCCAATATGTACCCCACAACCATTTAAAAACTCAAGTTTCAGCATTAGTTTAGACCTGACTCAGAGTCTAATAGGTCAGGACGATAAAGTAGCATGTCATCATATTAAGCGATGCATAACGTAAGCAGACACGAAAGAGTGCGACCTCTCTTGCGGACCCATGTAGTCCTCAAGGTCATCTGCTAAGTTGATGATGGTAATGAAGTTGTCGTGGCTGCCAGCGGCGGGGAAGAAGATCTGAGGCAGCAAAAGATAGTCTGGAGAGCGGATCCCTACTGTGGTGAACCCTTCTGTTGTTGGAGCAGCTGAGCTGGGGTGGAACACAGCGCAGCAGGAGCGGGACAAACCACACAAGGTTTTCTTTGACACATATCTATAACAGAAGTAATTGTGTAAGGGCTTGTTTGAATTTGAGAATTCTAACAATGCAGGGATAGGAAATGCATAGGAATATGATAGCAATGCACGTGTAAAACAGAGAATTTAAAAACACGAGATTTCTGCCAATCTGGGTGTTTGGTTCACAAGAATTGGAAGATCACAGGATGCAAAGAAGCATGGTGAGATTAAGCCAAACCATAAGAAAATGTACGTTTATAATGCTATTATGCTACTATCTCTTAGTCTTGTGCTTCATGAATAGGAATTTGAAAAGGAGGACAAGTGGATATTAAAATTCCTACGGTTTTTCTTTCAAGGAGACTCTAAAGGAACAAATCCTACAATTTTCCTTTGCTCCATTTCTTTGAACCAAATGCATGAATAGTAGTACCATAGGAAACTTTCCAATTCCTATGATTTTCCTTCACTTTTCCTTTCAAGCACTGGCGATTCTAGTAGGCAGGCTTGAGCAGGGAAAAGCCTACACTAAAAAAATGTTTTGTGCTACTTCTACTACTTTGGATACAGGCCACTGCCCTACTAGCTCAACTCCCAGGCCCATCTACAAATGCACAGCTCAAACGCGCAGAGATAAATAATGATGGCGCTCAAGAGAGTCCATCACGGATAGCTAAGTTGCCTGGTACCTCACTGCTTGTCATATAGTTAGGGGGTGCTCGAGGGGCCCATAAGCTCGGGGGGCGCGCCCTAGGGGGCGCTCCCAGGCTTGTGGCTCCCTCAGCCCTCTCCTGGCCTAGCTCCGGTGCTCCGTGGGTCTCTTCTGGTCCATAAAAATCATCGTAGGTTTTTAGCCCATTCCGAGAACTTTTATTTCTACACAAAAAACAACACCATGGTAGTTATGCTAAAAACAGCGTCAATCCAGGTTAGTTCCATTAAAATCATATAAAATTGTTGTAAACATGGCATGAATACTTCATAAATTATAGATACGTTGGAGAGTATCAGTTATTATGGCAACTTGTTCCTTCAGAGTCATATTCCTTTTGTTATTCACAACATCACACATGAACTTAACAAAAGTAGGAATCTTTAAGATACCAGTCACATGCATTGATATTTTAAGTTCAACTATGGCTTGCAGAAAAGAAGAGTATAATGCATCATTTGAAGGTGGTCCTACAGCCTTGGGATAAGGAAGAGTCTTTTTAGATTTACCTTTATCTTTATCCTTCTCCTTACCTTTCCCTTTGTTTTTCAGTGCTTGGCCACTAACCTTCTTGGTTCGATCAGGTGGTTGTTTATTTTTTTCCACCCTAGGTTCTTCCTCTTCTTCTGTTTTCAGAGTTTCTTCTTCATTGTTATTGCCATCAGTTGTTTATGCATTAGTCAACTTCTGCTTCATCTTCCTAAGTATCTTGATGGACCTGTTCTTCAGGTTCTTCTTCACCAAAGAGCAATTCTCTATTCTCATGAGTTTAGCTTTGGCTCTCTATTCTTCTTTGTTCTTGCTCTCTTTCATACCATTCTAGGCCCCTAGGATCCTATGTTCTCTTACCACTTCGAGTAGATATTTCATTACTAGAAACAGGATTATCTAATTGAGAAGAATCAAAGCTTGAGTCTCAAAGATTTGAATACACCAAGTTTCTATCATACGGGAGTGTTTATCAAGATTCTTTTCCGTGTGGCTTAACCCATCTACCTCTTGTGAGAGATATGCTACTACCTTTTCATTGTGATAGATACATCTTCAAAAGTCTCCGTTGAAGTTATCTTGATGGAATTTAAACTTGTTCATCGTATCTTGAAGCTCATCTTCCTGACGATAAATACTGAATATATCCACTTTTTCATTGATAACTTGTTCAACGGGCTTACCTTTCTCTTGATTTACCTTCTTGAATTCTTCCATGTCTTCAATATGGTATATTTTTCCAGTTGGTTTGATGGTTCTTGAATATCCATTGCTCGTGTGCGGATACAATCTTCTCAATATGTTCTTTCCCTTCTTCTAGGGTCAATGACATAAATTATCCACCTGCACCTAGATCAAGAATGGATTGTAATTCATCATTAATTCCATGATAAAACATATGTAGTATAACATATTTAGCATAACCATGGTTAGGACATAAGGTTAAAAATTTGGAGTATCTCTCCCAAGCTTTATATAGTGTTTCACCATCTTCTTAGACAAATGAAGTGAGGTTTCTTCTCAATTTAGTAATCTTTGAGCTTGGAAGGAATTTAGCCATGAACTTTTCAGCACACATAATCCAGCTAGTTATACTGTCTTGAGGCAATCGATTATACCACTTCTCAGCATCATCTTTTAGAGAAAACCTGAAGAGTTGCAATAGCACAAATTATCGTGAAACATCTTTTAACTTCAATGTCCCACATAAAGTGTCAAACATCATCAAATGTGCTTGATGGTCTTCCTCTTCAGTTCCAGCAAAAGCATGGTTTCTTACCTCTGTAATAAGATCACAGTCAATCGAATACTCTTGAGCATAATTAGTGGGATAAACTATAGGAGATCTAGAGACAAGTACTGGAGCACAATGATCCCTAATAGTCTTCTTGGGCTTTTGAGTAATCGTCATTTCTGCGAACAAAGTGTTAAGCTCAACTGTTTCACTATTTTGTAATTTTTTTCTATTAATGAAGCTTGTTGCTCCTGAGGAAAACGAGTAATGTAATTTGGTAAATACGTTATCCCTAAACGAGTAGACCCTTGTGTGTTACGGGAAGCATCTACAATAACAATACCTGCAAGAAACAGTTACGAAACAAATACTCTGCGCTTAGCTCCCCGACAACGGCGCCATAAAATGCCTTGGTGCCTGTAGACCAAACAAGGTAGTGTAGCACTTTCGCAGAAGTATCCCAATGAGTAATCGTCCCAACAAATATCGGAGGAGAGTATTTATGGAGGCATTTCTGTCACACACAATGTGTCATAGTTCTTGTGTGAAGTACTACTTGAGCTTCTGCAAATACTATTACTGTCCTGGGTAAACGATAAACTAAATATGCTAGTAAAAAGAGGGTTTAAAGGTGTCTACTAAATAACTAAATAAAGTAAATAACAAGAGCTTAAAATGTAAATGGTGTTTCCTGCAATGAAGAGATTAGTTGCGGAGAGATTTCAATTCATGGTAAGAATATATGAATTGTGCAGTGCGGCGGTAATACTAGTTACCTTGTGTTGTACTCATAGTATTTGATATAAACTTGTTGTAGGCATTTCTCCCTAGAGTCACGACACTCCTGGGTTATAGTCCCGCTTCTTTGTTGCCACAAAGTGGTCGTTTCCACAATTAAGGTCATAAGACCGGAACCAAGCATTAAGTTCAATGGATAACCGTTATCTCATATTTTCTTTGGTTCTCATAGATATCTCCACCTATCACGTCAGAGATCATAGAGTTCCTAAACAATATGTGTCACCTATGTAGGTCTTGAGATCATGTTGCCTGGTCCCTTAAATTGGATAACACGCATAGAGTTCACCACAGTATAACAACATACTAAATAGATCATACTAATACAAATTCAAATGACGACATACAGGATAGGCACTTATCAGTCTAACCACTTACCTACATCTCCCACACCTACGGGAATTACTCACACATCATAAAAGGGGAATCAATCACAACAGAGAGAAAAACCATGAAACCATATCGATAATATTGAGGAGATCCACAATGAGATGAATGCTCAAATAGTCTTGATCTCAGATGAGATGGAGTAGAGATTACAAGTTCCAATCCTTCTTACGATAGTGAAGGAGGTAATGATGATGATGGAGATGAAAGGACCAAAAACTGTGATGATCTTCTTGAGTCCTTCAGATCCTCTCTTTTTTTGTTCTGGATGGTGTGGCGGTGGCTAGGGTTCTCCTTTTTCTCGTGGTCTCTTCACGAAAGTTGCTTGTATAGATGAGGAGGGTCTGTGGGCACTCCAAACGACCACTCAAACGAGGGCGTGCGGTCGCATCGAACGTCGTCTTTCGCTTTGGTGCGCTTGTTGACAATGCTCTCATTAGGAAAGTTACTCCAATTGGCTTGATTTGCAGCAATCTCCTTTGGTTTCCTTCCAAATATGATATTTCCTGCCATCCAAAGTACAAAGTAGATTTTCCTCTCTTTTGTTGGATTAGCATTAGAAGTATCCGAAGAATAACAAAAATCCAATGCAACCAAATGGAAATCACTATGAAAAACATCACAAATTCTCGAGCCATCACTCGGCGAGGCTTACAGCACACCCCTGATACGTCTCCAACGCATCTTGATACGTCTCCAACGTATCTACAATTTATGAAGCATTCATGCTATTATATTATCTGTTTTGGATGTTTATGGGCTTTATTATACACTTTTATATTATTTTTGGGACTAACTTATTAACCCAGAGCCCAGTGCCAGTTTCTGTTTTTCTCCTTGTTTCAGTGTTTCGCAGAAAAGGAATATCAAACGGAGTCCAAACGGAATGAAACCTTCGGGAGAGTTATTTTTGGAACGGAAGCAATCCAGGAAACTTGGAGTACACGTCAGGGAAGCAACGAGGAAGGCACGAGGCAGGGGGCGCGCCCACCCCCTTGGGCGTGCCCTCCACCCTCGTGGGCCCCTTGTGGCTCCCCTGACCGACTTCTTTCGCCTATATATTCCCATATACCCTAAAAACATCGGGGAACAGAATAGATCGGGAGTTCCGCCGCCGCAAGCCTCTGTAGCCACCAAAAACCAATCGGGACCCTGTTCCGGCACCCTGCCGGAGGGGAGAACCCTCACCGGTGGACATCTTCATCATCCCAGCGCTCTCCATGACGAGGAGGGAGTAGTTCACCCTCGGGGCTGAGGGTATGCACCAGTAGCTATGTGTTTGATCTCTCTCTCTCTCTCTCTCTCGTGTTCTTGAAGTTCTATGTGTTGGTTGAATAGATGAATCTGAGATTGTGTGATGCATATCGTATAATCATACCCACGGATACTTGAGGTGACATTGGAGTATCTAGGTGACATTAGGGTTTTGGTTGATATGTGTCTTAAGGTGTTATTCTAGTACGAACTCTTGAATAGATCGATCCGAAAGAATAACTTTGAGTGGTTTTGTACCCTACAATAATCTCTTCGTTTGTTCTCCGCTATTAGTGACTTTGGAGTGACTCTTTGTTGCATGTTGAGGGATAGTTATACGATCCAATTATGTTATTACTGTTGAGAGAACTTGCACTAGTGAAAGTATGAACCCTAGGCCTTGTTTCTACACATTGCAATATCGTTTACGCTCACTTTTATCGCTTTCTACCTTGCTGTTTTTATATTTTCAGATTACAAAAACCTTTATCTACCATCCATATTGCACTTGTATCACCATCTCTTTGCCGAACTAGTGTACCTATACAATTTACCATTGTATTGGGTGTGTTGGGGACACAAGAGACTCTTTGTTATTTGGTTGCAGGGTTGTTTGAGAGAGACCATCTTCATCCTACGCCTCCCACGGATTGATAAACCTTAGGTCATCCACTTGAGGGAAATTTGCTACTGTCCTACAAACCTCTGCACTTGGAGGCCCAACAACGTCTACAAGAAGAAGGTTGTGTAGTAGACATCAAGCTCTTTTCTGGCGCCGTTGCCGGGGAGGTGAGTGCTTGAAGGTATATCTTTAGATCTTGCAATCGAATCTTTTTGCTTCTTATTTTCTCACTAGTTTAGTTTATAAAAGAAAAATACAAAAAATGGAATTAGGGGTGCCTCATATGCTTCATCTTTTTAATGTCTTCTGTGAAAATAAGGATTTCGATAATTGTGCTCAATTGCTAGAGGAAGAATGTATTAAAATGTTTGGCACTAAATCTTTGAATCATGAGCATGATTGCAATGTTGTTAGTATGAATTCTTTGAATACCCATGATGCTAATGATATGCAAAGCCACAAGCTTGGGGATGCTATGTTTGATGAAGATGATATGTTTAGTCCCCCAAGTTTTGATGAGCAAATTTATTATGATGAAAGCATGCCTCCTATTTATGATGATTATTGTGATGACACGTATGCTATAAAGAATAAAGATAACCATGAAACTTTTCATCATGATTTTAATTTTCAATTGGATTATGCCTCACATGATAGTTATTTTGTTGAGTTTGCTCCCACTACTATTCATGAGAACAAATTTGCTTATGTGGAGAGTAATAAAATTTCTATGCAAGTAGATCATGAAAAGAATGCTTTATATGCTGGTTATATTGTTGAATTCATTCATGATGCTACTGAAAATTATTATGAGGGAGGAACATATGCTTGTAGGAATTGCAATAATATCAAGTTTCCTCTCTATGTGCTTAAAGTTTTGAAGTTATGCTTGTTTTACCTTCCTATGCTAGTTGATTATTGTTCCCATAAGTTGTTTGCTCACAAAATCCCTATGCATAGGAAGTGGGTTAGACTTAAATGTGCTAGTCATATCCTTCATGATGCTTCCTTTATGTTTCAATTCTTATCTCTTATGTGAGCATCATTGAAATCATCATGCCTAGCTAGGGGTGTTAAACGATAGCGCTTGTTGGGAGGCAACCCAATTTTATTTTTGTTTCTTGCTTTTTGGTTCTGTTTAGTAATAAATATTTGATCTAGCCTCTGGTTAGATGTGGTTTTATGTTTTAATTAGTGTTTGTGCCAAGTAAGACCTATAGGATCTTCTTGGATGATACTTATTTGATCTTGCTGAAAATTCCAGAAACTTTCTGTTCACGAAAAAATTTGTTAAAAATCACCAGAACGTGATAAAATACTGATTCCAATTGCAGAAGATCAATAAACAAATTATCTAGGTCTTCCTATTTTGGTAGATTTTTCTGAGTTCCAGAAGTTTGTGTTAGTTACAGATTACTACAGACTGTTCTGTTTTTGACAGATTCTGTTTTTCGTGTGTTGTTTGCTTATTTTGATGAATCTATGGCTAGTAAAATAGTTTAAAACCATAGAGAAGTTGGAATACATCAGATTTAACACCAATACAAATAAGAATGAGTTCATTACAGTACCTTTAAGTGGTGTTTTGTTTTCTTTCGCTAACGGAGCTTACTAGTTTTCTGTTGAGTTTTGTGTTGTGAAGTTTTCAAGTTTTGGGTAAAGATTCGATGGACTATAGAATAAGGAGTGGCAAGAGCCTAAGCTTGGGGATTCCCAAGGCACCCCAAGGTAATATTCAAGGATAACCACGAGTCTAAGCTTGGGGATGCCCCGGAAGGCATCCCCTCTTTCGTCTTCGTTCATCGGTAACTTTACTTGGAGCTATATTTTTATTCACCACATGATATGTGTTTTGCTTGGAGCGTCATTTTATTTTATTTTGTTTGCTTGCTGTTTGAATAAAATACCAAGATCTGAAATTCTTAAATGAGAGAGAGTCTTCACAAAGCGACATAATTATTTAACTACTCATTGATCTTCACTTATATCTTTTTGGAGTAGTTTGTCATTTACTCGTGTGCTACACTTATATACTATGAGTAAATGGTTGAATGATTTGAATATCATAAATTTGAAATTATATATGTTTCATATGCCTTCACATATAAGAAGTAGAGGTGGTAAATTTATTGAAGGTTAGCAAACATTGTATTGGTCACTTGAACAATTCATGAAAGAATATTGAGGGAAGAGAGATTTCACATATAAATATACTATCTTGGACATCTTCTATGATTGTGATCCCCATTAATTATTTTCAAACTTGATCAAATTAGTTGAAGTTGGACAAGGAAGACAACATAATGAGTTATGCTTGGGTATATTTGTATAGAAGTTATATTGTTATGGATCCTCTAACATGTGGTGCTTGCTATTTAGAATCCTTTGCTAGCCAAAATATCTGTACTAAGCGGGAATACTGCTTGTGCATCCAAATTCCTTGAACCAAGTTTCTTCCATGAGTGTCCACCATATCTACCTATATGCGGTATTTACCTGCCGTTCCAAGTAAATTTGCATGTGCCAAACTCTAAACCCTAAAATAATAATCTGGTTTGTATGCCCGAATCGCTCATGTAGCGACTAGGGGCTGTCAGTATCTTCCATGCTAGGTGGGTTATTCTCACGATGAGTGGACTCCGCTCATCATTCACGAGAAAATGGCTGGTAACTGGGATGCCCAGTCCTATGATCAAAAGATCAAAAACAAATTCGCAAATAATTTAAACAAAACTCCCCCAGGATTGTTGAAAGTTGGACGGCACCCATTGTTTCGGACAAGCCGTGGAGTGTGATTGTTGGTGGAGGGGGAGTAAAATCTTTACCTTTCTGTTTGGGAACCGCCTATAATGTATGTAGTATGGAAGATATTGGGAACTCTTGGTCGTTATGTTGACAATGAAAGCATACCTCTCAAAATTATTTTCATCTCTGTTTTTGCTCCGAGCTCTGGCACCTCTGCAAATCCCTGCTTCCCTCTGCGAAGGGCCTATCTTTTACTTTTATGCAAGAGTCAGTAGTATTCCTTCTCATTCCAACCTACTTTTTAGTTGGCAAGCATCATGTGGTGGAGAAAGATCTAAGCATATATGGCCATTCAAATATATTTGATCATGAATTATTATTGTTGACAATTATCTATATGATAAATAAGTTGGGAGGCGAAACATTAAGCCCCTATCTTTCTCTGTGTTCGATGGATGCTATTTGTTCAAAAAATATGCTTTGAGTGGTAGAAATCATGGAAGACTATATGATAGTTGAATATGTGGGATTTGCTAAATCAAAGCTCTTACATAGACCCTTCCTGAAAATAAGATGAATTGCAATTGTTTGATGACTGAGAACTGTTTGTTAGTTTTCAAGAAAGTTTATGATGTATGCTTTAACATGTGAATAGTTTGTTACTTGATCATGAAAAGTTTTATGAGTTGAGCTACTGTTATGACTTATAATGATGCTAGAAAAGGTGATTGAAATTATCATTGATCAAACTTGTGCACCTACTAGCATTCACACTTCATAAATTATTTCTTTTATCATTTACCTACTCGAGGACGAGCAGGAATTAAGCTTGGGGATGCTGATACGTCTCCAACGTATCTATAATTTATGAAGCATTCATGCTATTATATTATCTGTTTTGGATGTTTATGGACTTCATTATACACTTTTATATTATTTTTGGGACTAACTTATTAACCCAGAGCCCAGTGCCAATTTCTGTTTTTCTCCTTGTTTCAGTGTTTCGCAGAAAAGGAATATCAAACGGAGTCCAAACGGAATGAAACCTTCGGGAGAGTTATTTTTGGAACGGAAGAAATTCAGGAAACTTGGAGTACACGTTAGGGAAGCAACAAGGAAGGCACGAGGCAGGGGGCGCGCCCACACCCCCGGGCGCGCCCTCCACCCTCGTGGGCCCCTCGTGGCTCCCCTGACCGACTTCTTTCGCCTATATATTCCCATATACCCTAAAAACATCGAGGAACAGAATAGATCGGGAGTTCCACCGCCGCAAGCCTCTGTAGCCACCAAAGACCAATCGGGACCCTGTTCCGGCACCCTGCCGGAGGGGGGAACCCTTTGATACGCCTCCGTCGTATCTACTTTTCCAAACACTTTTGCCCTTGTTTTGGACTCTAACTTGCATGATTTGAATGGAACTAACCCGGACTGACGCTGTTTTCAGCAGACTTTCTATGGTGTTATTTATGTGCAGAAACAAAAGTTCTCGGAATGACCTGAAACTCCACGGAACATATTTTTGGAAAATATTAAAAATACTGGAAGAAGAATCCACATCAGGGGGCCCACACCCTATCCACGAGGGTGGGGGCGCGCCTGCCCCCCCTGGGCGCGCCCCTGCCTCGTGGGCCCCCTGACGCTCCACCGACCTCAACTTCAACTCCATATATTCACTTTCGGGGAGAAAAAAATCAGAGAGAAGTATTCATCGCGTTTTACGATACGGAGCCGCCGCCAAGCCCTAAAACCTCTCGGAAGGGCTGATCTGGAGTCCGTTCGAGGCTCCGGAGAGGGGAATCCGTCGCCGTCGTCATCATCAACCATCCTCCATCACCAATTTCATGATGCTCACCGCCGTGCGTGAGTAATTCCATCGTAGGCTTGCTGGACGGTGATGGGTTGGATGAGATCTATCATGTAATCGAGTTAGTTTTGTTAGGGTTTGATCCCTAGTATCCATTATGTTCTGAGATTGATGTTGCTATGACTTTGCTATGCTTAATGCTTGTCACTAGGGCCCGAGTGCCATGATTTCAGATCTGAACCTATTATGTTTTCATGAATATATGTGAGTTCTTGATCCTATCTTGCAAGTCTATAGTCACCTACTATGTGTTATGATCCGGCAACCCCGAAGTGACAATAATCGGGACCACTCCCGGTGATGACCATAGTTTGAGGAGTTCATGTATTCACTATGTGTTAATGCTTTGGTCCGGTACTCTATTAAAAGGAGGCCTTAATATCCCTTAGTTTCCATTAGGACCCCGCTGCCACGGGAGGGTAGGACAAAAGATGCCATGCAAGTTCTTTTCCATAAGCACGTATGACTATATTCAGAATACATGCCTAATTATATTGATGAATTGGAGCTAGTTCTGTGCACCCTATGTTATGACTATTACATGATGAACCGCATCCGGCATAATTCTCCATCACCGATCCAATGCCTACGAGGTTTTCACATATTGTTCTTCGCTTATTTACTTTTCCGTTGCTACTGCTATAATCACTACAAAACACCACAAATATTACTTTTGCTTCTGTTACTTTTGTTACCGTTACCACTACTATCATACTACTTTGCTACTAAATACTTAGCTGCAGATATTAAGTTATCCAGGTGTCGAATCAATAAATTTGGGTTGAATACTCTACCCTCGAAAACTGTTGCGATCCCCTATACTTGTGGGTTATCAAGACTATTTTCTGGCGCCGTTGCCGGGGAGCATAGCTCTATTCTTTGAGTCACTTGGGATTTATATCTGCTGGGCACTATGAAGAACTTGAAAGACGCAAAAACAACAATTTATCCCTCAACTACGAGGGGAGGTAAGGAACTGCCATCTAGCTCTGCACTTGATTCACCTTCTGTTTTGAGTAAGCTTGCGACACCTAAACCTGCTTCTGCTATTCATTCTGATATGTCGCATGTTATTGATGATGCCACTTCTGCTATGCATGATACTTATGATGAAACTACTTCTATGCTTGATACTACTGTGCCACTTGGTGAATTTCTTGATGAACAACTTGCTAGGGCTAGAGAGAATGAAATTATTGAAACTTATAATATTGAAGATAGTGATGATGAAGACTCTCCCCCTAATAAATATGAATTTCCTGTTGTGCCTGAGGGTTATGTTTTGGATGAAGAATCTGCTAGAGTCATTCTTGCTTGCAATGATAGAAGTGATCTTAAGAAGTTATTAGCTAAATGGAAGCAGCGATCTCTTAATGCTAGAATGAAACCTGACCCTTCTTTTGCTACTTCACCTATCTGTGTTACTGATAAGGATTATGAATTCTCTGTTGATCCTGATATAATTACTTTGGTTGAATCTGATCCTTTTTATGGCTATGAATCTGAAACTGTTGTGGCACATCTTACTAAATTAAATGATATAGCCACCTTGTTCACTAATGATGAGCGAACTCGCTACTTGATATCTTTTATAATGGACTAACCGATGCTTCCAGAGATTACCTGGATAGTTGTGCTGGTTCTATTTTCAGGGAAAGAACACCGGATGAAGCTGAGATTCTATTGAATAATATGACAAATGAAAATAATTGGACACTTCCTGAGCCAACTCCTGAGCCTATTCCTAAACCAACTCCGAAGAAGAGGGGTGTTCTATTTCTCAGTCCTGAAGACATGCAAGAGGCAAAGAAATCTATAAAATAAAAAGGTATTAAAGCCGAAGATGTTACGAATTTACCTCCTATTGAAGAAATACATGGTCTTAATTTACCGCCTGTTGAAGAAACATATGATCTTAATCTACTACCTATTGAAGAAACTCATGGTCTTGATAACCCGACACAGGTAGTAAAGGTAAATTCTCTCTATAGATTTGATGAAGGTGGTATTCCTCACTATAAGTCTGCTAGACAATGCTTAGAAGAGTTTGATAATTTTATTGTCAAACAGGAAAACTTCAATGCTTATTTTGGTAGACAATTGAAATAGAATTCCGATACTCTTGAACACTTGGGTGATTATATGTCTAGAGTTAAAGGTGAACTTAAACTCATTAGTAAACATGCTTCTATGGTTACCACTCAAGTAGAACAAGTACTTAAAGCTCAAAATGATCTGCTCAATGAATTGAATAATAGGAATAATGACTATGTTGTTAGAGTGGCTACTAGAACTGGTAAAATGACTCAGGAACCTTTGTATCCTGAAGGCCACCCTAAGAGAATTGAGCAAGATTCTCAGAGAAATAATTTAGATGCACCTAGTCCTTCTAAAAAGAAGAAAAAGAAAAATGATAGGACTTTGCATGCTTCTAGTGAACCTATTGCTGAACCACCTGAGAATCCCAATGATATTTCTATTTCTGATGCTGAAACACAATCTAGTAATGAACATGAACCTAGTGATAATGTTAATGATGATGCTCAACCTAGTAATGATAATGATGTAGAAATTGAACCTGCTGTTGATCTTGATAACCCACAATCAAAGAATCAACGTTATGATAAGAGAGATTTTGTTGCTAGGAAACATGGTAAAGAAAGAGAACCATGGGTTCAGAAACCCATGCCTTTTCCTCCCAAACCATCCAAGAAAAAGGATGATGAGGATTTTGAGCGCTTTGCTGAAATGATTAGACCTATCTTCTTGCGTATGCGATTAACTGATATGCTCAAAATGAATCCTTATGCTAAGTATATGAAAGAAATTGTTACTAATAAAAGAAAGATACCGGGAGCTGAGATTTCCACCATGCTTGCTAATTATACTTTTAAGGGTGGAATACCTAAGAAACTAGGAGATCCAGGAGTACCCACTATACCATGCTCCATTAAAAGAAACTATGTTAAAACTGCTTTATGTGATCTTGGAGCCGGTGTTAGTGTTATGCCTCTCTCTTTATATCGTAGACTTGACTTGAATAAGTTGACACCTACTGAAATATCTTTGCAAATGGATGATAAATCAACTGCTATACCTGTCGGTATTTGTGAGGATGTGCCTGTTGTGGTTGCAAATGTTACTATTTTAACGGACTTTGTTATTCTTGATATTCCCGAGGACGATAGTATGTCTATTATTCTTAGAAGACCTTTTTTGAATACTGCAGGGGTTGTTATTGATTGCAAAAAAGGCAATGTCACTTTTCATGTTAATGGTAATGAGCATACGGTACACTTTCTGAGGAAACAACCTCAAGTTCATAGTATTAATTCTATTGGAAAAATTCCATCGACTATTTTTGGAGGTTTTGAATTTCCTCTTCCTACTGTCAAGAAGAAATATGATATTCTTATTATTGGGGATGTGCATATCCCCGTTGAGGTAACATAGTGTTATTCGAAATTTCTCCGGTTTCATGCGATTCGGAATGAGTTTGTTAACAAGACCTGATCAACCTTGTTAGTGGATTCCTTTTGATGAGCATGAGATGGATGAAACTAGAAGGCACAACCTTCTGTACCCTCCTTTTACTTTCTGTTATTTAGTTGAAATAAAGTAAAAAATAGTATTTTTCTATCTGTTTTCTGATTTATCCGTGCAATATAAAATTACCCCAAAAATAAAAGTTCTCCAAATGCCCTGAAAATGGAATATGATTTTTTCTGGAATATTTGAGAATATCTGGCACTGAGAACACAGCAGGGGGAGCAAGCACCTGGCCACGAGGGTCCAGGGCGCGCTCACCCCCCTGGGCGCGCCCCCTGCCTCGTGGGCCCATGGTGGCTCCCCTCCACTTATTCCTGCACCCACACACTTCTTCTTCCTCCCAAAAAAATCACCATCCAGCTCAAGCACGAGTTCTAGCTCATTTTGCTGCGATTTTCGATCTCCTTGCTCAAAGCACCTCTCACAAAACTGCTTGTCGGGATTGTTCCTTGGTATGTGACTCCTCCATTGGTCCAATTAGTTTTTGTTCTAGTGCTTTATTCATTGCAAATTTGTGCTGCCTAGGTGACCATGTTCTTGAGCTTGCATGTCAAATTTATATGGTTCCAAGTAGTTCTAATGCATGATATAGTCTTTAGGCACTTGTAGGAGTAGTTGCTATCAATTTTGTTGAGCTTGGATCACTTTTATTTGAAGTTACTAAAAATTTCAGAAATTTTTCAGAGGAAGAAATATGCTTAGGAAAATGTACCAAGGTGGTTCTTCAAGGAAGCAAGGACCCAGGCTTGCAATGCGTGATGCTGACGATGAGCCACCAAGGGATGCCCCAGTGCGGCCTTGTGAATGGCCTTCAGAAAACTTTATGGATCGAGCGGGAATCAAGGAAGAATTTAACGCATATTTGCGTAATGCTGATCTTGTGAGCTTCGAGGAGGAAAAGTGCCGCCAGTACCACTACCTCACTAGTTCCTTTGTGAGGAGGTTTGAATTTTCATCTTCACGCAATTCTCCAACTGTCCTGTTTGATCTTTATGAAAAATCTTATACGATGGACTTAGAGGATTTTACCACTGCTTGCAAACTTCCACAATGGGGTAGTGCTAGTGAACCTCGCAAATCTGAATTTAGATATTTTCTTGCTAGTATAACTGTGGGGGAATCTAGAGATATGGCACAAGCTACCATAGGGAGCATTCATTTTCCTGCTATACATTATTTTGCTCTCTTCATAGGTAGGTGCATAAATGGTAAAGATGAAGCATGTCATATGTGTGTCCCTGACCTCAGTATTCTTAGGAGTGCTGTGTTAGGAGACAAATCTTATAATTTGGGAGCCATTGTTGCACGTAGGTTGCATCATAATAGATTTAATGGAGATTTCTTTGGAGGAATTTATGCAACCCGCTTAGCTGATTTTCTTGGTGTAACCGTACGCAATGATGATATTGAATTGCCTCCTACTTATTTAGACTTTAATGCTATGGTTCACCACCAGTTTGTCGAGAGGAATGAATCACCTCTCCGGTATCGCTTAATCTTTGACAGACGTCGTGCTGTCCGTATTACTCTCCCTGCTCCTGCCTTCTTTGATTATCAGGCAAAAGGAAGACATTTTATTACCAGAGAGGAGGCAGATGAGTACGAGAGGAGGGCGGAGGCAGCTCGCCGCCACGCTGCAGCCCAGGAGGCAATAACTGCAGCATCGCAGTACGACCCCGGCTACAAGTATGGATATCCGCCAGGCCATCCCTGGCAATAAACCAACTTAGGCCAAAAGCCTAAGCTTGGGGGAGTACGTATTTCCCACCGACATTACATTTATGTTCACACACTCATTGCTAGATGTCGGTGCTCATACTCTTTCACTATAATATCCATGCTAGTTTATTTTCTTTTTCTTGCTTTCTTCTTGTGTGTTTAATAAACCTTAAGAAAACCAAAAAAATTAGTGTAGCTTTTAGCTAGTTTACTTTCATGCTGTAGTAGTAATAATTAAAAAAGAAAACTCAAAAATATTTCCCGTTCTTCTTTTGCTTGTTGGGAGCTTTCCCGTGTAAATAGTTTTATTTCTTTTCTTTTCTTTGGGGGTCAATAGGAGAAGACCATGATTAAATTGTTGAAGTGGCTCTTATATGCATTATTGTTGATTTAACCAAGAGCCGATATTGCCTTGTCTTCTCCTGCTTATTGAATGCTCGCAGATTCCAGCTTAGGCCAATGCACGTGCACTCTTATTATTTTCACATCGTTCGGTCGTGCAAGTGAAAGGCAATTATGACGATATATGATGGACTGACTGAGATGAGAGAAGCTGGTATGAACTCGACCTCTCTTGTTTTTGTAAATATGATTAGTTCATCATTCCTGATTCACCCTATTATGAATAAACATGTTTGCAATGACAATTAGAGATCATAGTTGCTTATGCCATGCTTGATTAGCTATGAGTTATAATGGTTTACCTTGCATGCCAACATGCTATTAAAATGGTTGTGATGTGGTATAGCGGGGTGGTATCCTCCTTTGAATGATTTAAGTGACTCGGCTTGGCACATGTTCACACATGTAGTTGAAACAAAATCAACATAGCCTTCACGATATTTATGTTCATGGTGGATTATATCCTACTCATGCTTGTACTCAATGTTTATTAATTTTAATGCATGTTCATGACTGTTGTCGCTCTCTAGTTGGTCGCTTCCCAGTCTTCTCCTAGCCTTCACTTGTACTAAGCGGGAATACTGCTTGTGCATCCAATCCCTTCAACCCCAGAGTTATTCCATATGAGTCCACTATATCTTCCTATATGCGGTATTTACCTGCCGTTCCAAGTAAATTTGTATGTGCCAAACTCCAAACCTTAAAATGAAATTATGTTTTGTATGCTCGAATAGCTCATGTATCAACTAGGGCTGTCCGTATCTTCCATGCTAGGCGGGTTATTCTCAAGAGGAGTGGACTCCGCTCCTCACTCACGAGAAAATGGCTGGTCACCGGGATGCCCAGTCCCATGCTTTATGCAAACTAAATCAAAATAATTGCAAACAAAACTCCCCCTGGGACTGTTGTTAGTTGGAGGTACTCGTTGTTTCGAGCAAGCCATGGATTGATGCTTGTTGGTGGAGGGGGAGTATAAACTTTACCATTCTGTTTGGGAACTGCCTATAATGTGTGTAGCATGGAAGATATCGCCATCTCTTGGTTGTTATGTTGACAATGAAAGTATGACGCTAAAAAAATGTATCTCTATTTCAAAACCGAGCTCTGGCACCTCTACAAATCCCTGCTTCCCTCTGCGAAGGGCCTATCTATTTACTTTCATGTTGAGTCATCACCCTCTTATTAAAAAGCACCAGCTGGAGAGCACTGTTGTCATTTGCATCCATTATTATTAATTTATATTGGGTATGACTGGATCTCTTTTACCATGAATTACAATGTTTAGTCAGTCCTTGATCTTTAAAGGTGCTCTACATTTATGTTTTGCGGTCTCAGAAAGGGCTAGCGAGATACCATCCTGTTATATTATATCATGATTGTTTTGAGAAAGTGTTGTCATCCGAGATTTATTATTATCGCTCGCTAGTTGATTATGCCATTGACATGAGTAAACATGAGACCTAAGAGTTATTGTGAATGTGGTTAATCATAATCTTTGCTGAAAACTTGAATGCTGGCTTTACATATTTACAACAACAAGAGCAAACAGAGTTTGTAAAAGTTTTTCTTTATCACTTTCAGTTTATCAACTGAATTGCTTGAGGACAAGCAAAGCTTCAAGCTTGGGGGAGTTGATACGTCTCCGTCGTATCTACTTTTCCAAACACTTTTGCCCTTGTTTTGGACTCTAACTTGCATGATTTGAATGGAACTAACCCGGACTGACGCTGTTTTCAGCAGACTTTCTATGGTGTTATTTATGTGCAGAAACAAAATTTCTCGGAATGACCTGAAACTCCACGGAACATATTTTTGGAAAATATTAAAAATACTGGAAGAAGAATCCACATCAGGGGGCCCACACCCTATCCACGAGGGTGGGGGCGCGCCTGCCCCCCCTGGGCGCGCCCCCTGCCTCGTGGGCCCCCTGACGCTCCACCGGCCTCAACTCCAACTCCATATATTCACTTTCGGGGAGAAAAAATTCAGAGAGAAGTATTCATCGCGTTTTACAATATAGAGCCGCCGCCAAGCCCTAAAACCTCTCGGGAGGGCTGATCTGGAGTCCGTTCGGGGCTCCGGAGAGGGGAATGTGTCGCCGTCGTCATCATCAACCATCCTTCATCACCAATTTCATGATGCTCACCGCCGTGCGTGAGTAATTCCATCGTAGGCTTGCTGGACGGTGATGGGTTGGATGAGATCTATCATGTAATCGAGTTAGTTTTGTTAGGGTTTGATCCCTAGTATCCATTATGTTCTGAGATTGATGTTGCTATGACTTTGCTATGCTTAATGCTTGTCACTAGGGCCCGAGTGCCATGATTTCAGATCTGAACCTATTATGTTTTCATGAATATATGTGAGTTCTTGATCCTATCTTGCAAGTCTATAGTCACCTACTATGTGTTATGATCCGGCAACCCCGAAGTGACAATAATCGGGACCACTCCCGGTGATGACCATAGTTTGAGGAGTTCATGTATTCACTATGTGTTAATGCTTTGGTCCGGTACTCTATTAAAAGGAGGCCTTAATATCCCTTAGTTTCCATTAGGACCCCGCTGCCACGGGAGGGTAGGACAAAAGATGCCATGCAAGTTCTTTTCCATAAGCATGTATGACTATATTCAGAATACATGCCTAATTATATTGATGAATTGGAGCTAGTTCTGTGCACCCTATGTTATGACTATTACATGATGAACCGCATCCGGCATAATTCTCCATCACCGATCCAATGCGTACGAGGTTTTCACATATTGTTCTTCGCTTATTTACTTTTACGTTGCTACTGCTATAATCACTACAAAACACCAAAAATATTACTTTTGCTTCTGTTACTTTTGTTACCGCTACCACTACTATCATACTACTTTGCTACTAAGTACTTAGCTGCAGATATTATGTTATCCAGGTGTGGCTGAATTGACAACTCAGTTGCTAATACTTGAGAATATTCTTTGGCTCCCCTTGTGTCGAATCAATAAATTTGGGTTGAATACTCTACCCTCGAAAACTGTTGCGATCCCCTATACTTGTGGGTTATCACCCTCACCGGTGGCCATCTTCATCATCCCGGCGCTCTCCATGACGAGGAGGGAGTAGTTCACCCTCGGGGCTGAGGGTATGTACCAGTAGCTATGTGTTTGATCTCTCTCTCTCTCGTGTTCTTGAGGTGATACGATCTTGATGTATCGCGAGCTTTGCTATTATAGTTGGATCTTATGATGTTTCTCCCCCTCTACTCTCTTGTAATGGATTGAGTTTTCCCTTTGAAGTTATCTTATCGGATTGAGTCTTTAAGGATTTGAGAACACTTGATGTATGTCTTGCATGTGCTTATCTGTGGTGACAATGGGATATCATGTGATTCACTTGATGTATGTTTTGGTGATCAACTTGCGGGTTCCGTGACCTTGGGAATCTATGCATAGGGGTTGGCACACGTTTTCGTCTTGACTCTCTGGTAGAAACTTTGGGGCACTTTTTGAAGTTCTATGTGTTGGTTGAATAGATGAATCTGAGATTGTGTGATGCATATCATATAATCATACCCACGGATACTTGAGGTGACATTGGAGTATCTAGGTGACATTAGGGTTTTGGTTGATATGTGTCTTAAGGTGTTATTCTAGTACGAACTCTTGAATAGATCGATCCGAAAGAATAACTTTGAGGTGGTTTCGTACCCTACAATAATCTCTTCGTTTGTTCTCCGATATTAGTGACTTTGGAGTGACTCTTTGTTGCATGTTGAGGGATAGTTATATGATCCAATTATGTTATTATTGTTGAGAGAACTTGCACTAGTGAAAGTATGAACCCTAGGCCTTGTTTCTACACATTGGAATATCGTTTACGCTCACTTTTATCGCTTGCTACCTTGCTGTTTTTATATTTTCAGATTACAAAAACCTTTATCTACCATCCATATTGCACTTGTATCACCATCTCTTCGCCGAACTAGTGCACCTATACAATTTACCATTGTATTGGGTGTGTTGGGGACACAAGAGACTCTTTGTTATTTGGTTGCAGGGTTGTTTGAGAGAGACCATCTTCATCCTACGCCTCCCATGAATTGATAAACCTTAGGTCATCCACTTGAGGGAAATTTGCTACTGTCCTACAGACCTCTACACTTGGAGGCCCAACAACGTCTACAAGAAGAAGGTTGTGTAGTAGACATCACATCTATAATTTTTTATTGCTCCATGCTATTATATTATCTGTTTGGATGTTTTATATGCATTAACATGCTATTTTATATTATTTTTGGAACTAACCTATAAACCTAGAGCCCAGTGCCAGCTTATGTTTTTTTCCTTGTTTTTTAGTTTTACAGAAAAGGAATATCAAACGGAGTCCAAACGAGCTGAAAATTTATGGTAATTTTTATGGACCAAAAGAGACCCCTAAAGCACCGGAGCTGGGCCAGGAGGTGACCGAGGAGGCCACAAGCCTGGGGGCGCCCCCTAGGGCGCGCCCTGAGGGCTTGAGCGCCCCTCGAGCACCCCTGACTTGTTTCCAACGCCAAAAATTCTTATAAATATAGAAACCTCCGAAAAGAACCCTAGATCGGAAGTTCTGCCGCCGCAAGCCTCTGTAGCCACAAAAAACAATCGGGAGCCCATTCCGGCACCCTGCCGGAGGGGGAAACCATCACCGGAGGCCATCTTCATCATCCCGACGGTCTCCATGACGAGGAGGGATTAGTTCACCCTCGGGGCTAAGGGTATGTACCGGTAGCTATGTGTTTGATCTCTCTCTCTCTCACTCACTCTCTCTCTCTCGTGTTCTTGATTTGGCATGATCTTGATGTATCGTGAGCTTTGTTATTATAGTTGGATCGTATGGTGTTCTTCCCCCTCTACTTTCTTGTGATGAATTGAGTCTTGCTCTTTGAGGTTTCGTTATGTTGGATTGAGTATTGGATTTGAGAACACTTGATGTATGTCTTGCGATGGGATACCTGTGGTGACAATGGAATGTTCTATTGATTCACTTGATGTATGTTTTGGCACTCAACTCGCGGATTCCCGAGGTGATATTGGGGTAATCTATGCATAGGGGTTGATGCACGTTTTCGTCCTATGCTCTCCGATAGAAACTTTGGAGTGATTCTTTGTTGCACGTTGAGGGGTTGTTATATGATCCAATTATGTTATCATTATTGAGAGAATTTGCACTAGTGAAAGTATGAACCCTAGGCCTTGTTTTTTCAAGCATTGCAATACCGTTTGTGCTCACTTTCATTACTAGTTACCTTGCTGTTTTTATATTTTCAGATTACAAAAACCTATATCTACCATCCATAATACACTTGTGTCACCATCTCTTCGCCGAACTAGTGCACATATACAATTTATCATTGTATTGGGTGTGTTGGGGACACAAGAGACTCTTTGCTATTTGGTTGCAGGGTTGTTTGAGAGAGACCATCTTCATCCTATGCCTCCCACGTTTTGATAAACCTTAGTTCATCCACTTGAGGGAAAATTGCTACTGTCCTACAAAACTCTACACTTGGAGGCCCAACAAGAGTCTACAAGAAGAAGGTTGCGTAGTAGACATCAACCCCCTCTGTAGCTTGTGCTCCGAGGAAGATGAAACCTTGCACCACATTCTTGTCGATTGTTTCTTCTCCAGAATCACCTGGCACGAGGTCCTATCTTGGTGCCGGCTACCCCTACCGCCACCAGACAGCGAGGCCACCTTCGTCTCTTGGTGGTTGGACAACACTCCGGCGGCCCCGCCATGCTTGGTAAGTGTTTCGCTTCACTAACGATCATCACCGCCTGGACCATTTGGAAGCATAGAAACCCGATCATCTTTGAGGGCATGCATCCATCCAACTCCCAACTCCTCAACATTATCATGGACGAGGCCAGGCGATGGGCGCGTGCGGGCGCCAAGGGACTAGATAGAATTATACCCATAGCCTGATCTCTTTGTTTAGGGGCTGAGCAACCCCTCTCTCCTACTCATGGGTAACCCCAAGGGCTCCCCTCTCTTGTTGTGCATGTCTTCTTGGGGTAACCACAACCTTGTTCTCTCCCTTACCTATCAATGGAATGATACGCCTCCGCGCGTATTCACGAAAAAAAGCTACTAGAAATAAAACTAGGGTTTGATAACTCAATACATCACACGTTGTGCGCTTAAATAGTGAGGTACAACCACGGTAAATAACTAGAGAAGATAAACATTAATATGGCACAACAAAACCAACTGTTACAGAGTTAAACAAGGCTTCAACCTTGATCCACCGTCCATCGCTTCACCACACCTCTCAGCCGTTGGATCTCCTTTAGAGATCCGAAGCTATGCTGATACCATGATAATTTTCATGCCTGTAGTATGGCAATTCATACTGTTAGAGTCCTTAAAATAAGCCACTTTTATTTGGCGGCTGCTACGAATCATCCGAATGATTTTCTAGAGAAACCATCCGCCTAGTCGGCCGTCTGATCCATCTTGCGCATCATAAAGTTTACTTTGTGCTCTATCTGAAGAATGCGATTTATTAGAATAGTGCAACCTTGGGTATTTTTCTTTGCCTGGAACCGGGGAAACACATAAATTCAATATTTTGCGGCATGAAGGAAGTTTTACATGTGATGTAGTAGGTTTTTTTTGCATGGTAATATGTGTCTTATTCATATCATAAAGATTAAAGTACAAGTCACATAAAGACCGACTTGACAAAACTGAAAAGACAACAGGATGTCTCTAAGCTTGACACCAACGCTCGTCACCTGCCTCCGGCACCACCACAACAGCCACCGAAAAAATAATGACGGGTCACCTTTGCACCCGAGCTCGACGCGGCTCCAACGCTGATATGCAGCTTTGCGGACCTTCAAGGTGGCTCGTCAAAGGCGAAACCATTACCGTTGAACGAATCAGACCGGTGCAACACTCTGGACACGCCATCGAACTCCAGATCTGGCACCCCCATATGACTAAGACGTCAAGGAGGAAACAATACCTGCCATCCACGAACCAAAAGCCCAGCACACGTTCTGTCTTCCAGATGTCGTCGATGCAGACCACAATCTGCATCCGCTCCTCGACTACCTCCGAAGCTCCGCGCCGACGTTGGAGCAGACGCCATCACAACGGCGGAGCCCGAGGACACATGTCCACCACAAGGATGCCACTGTCGCCACGACATCCCCGCTTGAACAGGCCGGTTCCCAGATCCTTCACCGACCATAGAGACGATCGCCTCACCGGAGAAGAATCTGGAGCTTCTTTATTCAGTATTGCCGTCGCCTCCGCCGAAGCCAAGACGTCGAACGATCCAAAACCCTAAGCTTCTTGGACCCTAAAACCTAAAGCTAAAACGATCCACATGCGCAGGATCCGGCGACCCCCTCACCACCGACGACCAAAAAGTCGCCGGCGGAGGAGAGCCGGCGGAAGACGGCGCGGGAAGGAGGGGCTCTCCTGGTGGCGGCGGCTAGGTTTCGCTACCAGAGTAGTTGTGGAAGATCTTGTTGTACTCCGACTGCAGTGATCTATAGTATATAGTACTCCCTCTGTAAACTAATATAAGAGCGTTTAGATCATTAAAGTAGTAATCTAAACATTCTTATATTAGTTTACGGAGGGAGTATAATATAATCACCGCGGGCGCGGAAGCAAACAAGCGAAAAAAGGTGTGGAACATTATAACCTACATATATGGCGATCCATCCCCGTTCCATCTTTCTATTCTGCAGATACATACATCAACGAGACATACCATAAAAATGTGGCCACTGCGATGCAATGCATTATGCATACACGTACTCCAACTCGTCAACCTGTAATACTTACCATGCATTGCATGCTACGCTTTGCTTTGCTCTGTCTGGTACTCTGGTCCAGTCCGGTAGTAAAAGCGGCCGTGAGCATTCAGGCTCGGCACATGCCTGCGGTCGATCGAGTGGTTTAAGGTGGCATTCATCGTGGGAGCTGGCCTGGCCGGACCACATAATTTTCGGACGTGCTCATCCCATTCCCACACACACCTGCAGGCTTGCAGCATGCGCGCGGTGTCATTTAATCTGGCCAGCAAGTTCTCAGTGCTGCCTGCTGAATGCTGATGCTGCAGATGGCGATCAAAGCTGCTAGTACGAAAAGGGCTTCTGCTAACTGCATCTGCTGCGGTTGCCCTCTTTACGGATCTTGGCAAGGACCTGGCTGGATCCACACCAGAGCTGCCTGGTGGTGGTTGAATTTCCAGCTGCAGCGACCGCTTCGAGCCCGGCTCTGCCTTTCTCTTTGCCAGAGGAAGGCAACCCGGCCCGGAAGGGAAGGGAGCCCTCCGTCCGTCGCCTACGATGGATTGGAGCCCAGTCTTCAGTAGAGCTAGCTAGTACAGCCTACGTGCCCAATGGCATTGCTCTCGCAGGAAGCAATTCGGGGGGCACCCAAGCTGTTAACCCAGAGAGCTTTCTTGGTATTTGGTTCGCGGGAACCAAGAAACGAAGGATTCCAACGGATTTTTGTCTACTGTATGCAAGACATGACTAATGATCTCGATCCATCCTCTTTTCCCTCTCTTTGTTCCCTCGATTCATGATGGCATGATTCTTTTCCCGGATCGAGTAGCTGATCCGCAGCCTTTCCTTCACCTTTTTCTTTCTTTCTAATCTCCTTCCTGTCCTAATGCTGACACTTTAACTCGTCCTCGATCAGCATAAGCAATGTTCAGGGGGTGGGATAAACTAGTTCCTGTGCATGCGCGTGATCCATTTCTCTCATCATCCATGATTAAGGATTTGTATATGAATGACTGAAAGTGACTTTTTCGTACAGACAGACACAGACCCATTGCTCCAAGGAGCAAATTAACAAGTATGCAGGACCTACATTTGGCCAAGCGCCACTCGTGTTATCTCCATTCGATCTATGTACAGATTACAAAGATCCCTAGGGACGGGCATCGGGGCGGCCATCACAGCACCAAATCGGATCAACGAAAACAAGGAGCAAAAACAGATAGAAATACGCGCGCATCGGCGAGAGCGATGGGCAACCATGCATGCACGAGGCAAAAGAAAGGGATCGGGAGGATCGAGGACGAGTCAGCGGCGGGCCTGCTTGTCGGCGGCGGCGGCGCAGGGGAGGGCGTGGGGCGCGTGGGAGCGCCCGTCGTCGAAGTTCTTGGCGTAGCTGACGGCGTCGTAGCCGAAGGTGCTGGGCCTGGAGGGCGGCGCCGGGGAGCTGCAGATGCACCGGGTCTCCTGCGCCAACCGCCGGAGCAGCTTGCGCCACGCGCGGTGCCCGCACCAGCCCACGCCCGGGATGGCGTCGCGCGCCGCCACCTGCAGGCGCCGCACCACGACGGCGGCGCGGTGCCGGCCGCCGGGCCCGGGCGGCGACCAGGAGGGGGAGGGCATGCACGACGACATGCTGACGGGGCGGTGCGGTGGCGCGGACGACGGCTCAGTGGCGCCCATGCCCGTGATGGCGTGCTGCTGCGCCTGTACCGCGGGGGAGTGTGGGGGGTGGTGGTGCGGATGGGAATGGGAATGGGGAGGATCTCCTGGCGGTTATAATGGTCAGTGGCATGCCCTGCTGGGACGAGAGGGATGGTATTTTTGTGGATGTGTGGGGCGGACTGGTGGTAGAGAGGAGAGTGCTGAAAGAGGTTAATTTTTTTTGTGGTGGTTGCATGCATGCTATTGTTAGTTGGGCGGGTTCTGTGGTAGTTATTAGCGGTTACTTAGATGCATGCCAGCTTAATTTAGGTGAGAACGATTCTTGTGGAGCTTTATGCTCCGTACCAAAGGTTTTTTGGTTTGTTTGTTTTATTTACGTTATTAATGTTTCAGTACCCATCTCGGTAATTAAGTGTAATGTTGTAGTTTGTTGTACGCCGGAGCTTACTGTTTAGTTCTCGGGCATGGCCCTACTTGTAGTGAATCAAAAAGTAAAAATTCAAACAACTAAGTTTAGTTTCCTATTTGAAAAAAAAAACTAAGTTCAGCTTCCTCACAAAAAAAAACTCGGTTCATCCAACGCAAGCTGCAGTGCGTGGGTCCTGACGAAACTCAGTTTAGATGTTTGTTCCTACCAAAACTGGCCACCTTTTGACAATTAGTTATTTTCTTTAAAAAGAAATTAGAATCGCGGCAAAAGATTTTTCATTTTCATTGATTAAGAGAGAAGTTTAAGAGGTTAAGGCCAATGGCCGAATTACAACAATCACTTGTGGCCCTACTTTTTGAAACGCGGCAAAAGTTATTTCCTTTCATGCACCTTTCAGCAACGTTTAGACCAAATTCGAAGGTGGTGTTTCATCATCTTGTGTTTAAATAAAACAAAATTGTTTTTTTTCTTTTTTTGCTCGGCGTGAGTGAGCCGAGCAGTAGAATCCTACGTGAGCCAACACATCACGTGGACTGCGTGCGCCGAACCCATCGATCAGCGACACCATTCAAAGCAAGTGTCAACACGCGAACCGACGAAGAAGAAATGCCCACCGAAATCCTCGATCATGGAATCCCCCGGGACGGATCTGTCTAGGATTCCGCAGTGATGTGTAGGCCGATCACCGTGAACCAAGCTCGTCCAAGCGAGTAGTTGGTTCGCTCCATGCACGTTTAGGAATGCCCGATGACACGAGGAACCAAACTGATCACACATGACATGATTTTCAAGGCCAGCCGCAAGTCGAGAGCTGTTGGGGGTAACTAACAACTGCTAGCATAAATCTTACAGTAAGGACCAATATAGCTGAATGGGAAGGAGCATTGCATACCCAACTGTCAAATATTGTTGGCCCTTGCAAGTGGCGGAGAAACCATACTCAAAATGCCGTTCCCATGAATGCATTGGAGGATGACACAGTGTGCCATTCTTACTTTCCAACACTGGAATGCTGCTAATCTATCATCATGGAGGGAAGTCCCATCTCATCATCTCCAAAATATAAGAGCGTTTTTAACACCAGTGTAGTGTCAAAAACAAACGCCCTTATATTATGGGATGGAGGGAGTACGTAACAACTTTGGTCTGCAAAGACTGCATTTCAGACCAAAAAATGGCTCAAGGACCCAAGGACCTATGCCACGTTGTAACTTCTTCTCTTACCTGAGCCATGCTAAGCAAAAATGTCAGTATTTAAAACCTGCATCCCATGAACTATTTGTCTTTCCTCTATTAAGATTTAAGCCGAGCCCTTACATGGCGGCCTTCGAAAGTTTGTAGTACCATTTAGCTTCCCACCTCCCTCAACAAACATTTAATCACATCGTGAGCCTGCATTGCAACATTGCACACTTGCATCCAGACACACACTGACAGACTCCTCCAGGGGTGATCCATCATTAGAACTGCAGCAATCCAAGGAACGCAACAATTTTAGCACCAACCTTACATTTCCAAGCTAATCACATCACAGCACAAGGGTAGATATCTAGCAGGAAAAAAAAATCCCTTTTGATGCTCGATTTCAGTTTCCAGGACAGAACTCACCAGCTAACCGAACCAACAACACATCATTAAACAGAAAATTTTGGGAAGACATAACAGCCTGACCGCCAAACCATGAAGAGCGCGGTCATTTCTATGCCTATTTACATTTGTTACTGATCCAGGCCTTGCCCGACCAAAGCTCTAATGGCAATGCTTGGGCGGGAACCTTGCTACATCCACAGGTAAAATTCCATTGTTTCCAAACTAAAGCTACCTTGGAGTAGGAATTACAGACCCCATCTTGTACCGGCCAGTCGTCAGAATGGTAGTAGATGCCAGTATGTCACTGATGTGTTGGTAAAAGTCCCAGCGCATCAAGTATGCAGGAAAAGTCTCAGCATTACCTTACTTGTTTTCCTCTTCAGGTTAAATTGGGCTTGACTTGAGGGCCTACAGTTCCAGAAATGTTTTAAATCTAGCTCCTGTAGTACCATCGGTATTTGTAGTTTTAAATAGTTTGACCTGACAAACGTAACATTTTGAATACCTTGTTAGAGGATGTAACAGCAGCTCTCCACTGTGGATCCTGTGTAGGGGATGGTCTGTCCCTGAACAAGGTAACCACTCTCGATTGGGTGGGCCTTTCCACTGTTGGTCGTTGAGGCATATCTCTCATGACCCATAAAACAAATCCTGATGGCACCGATGAGCCTACAGAAAGTTTGCATTAGCAGAGCAATTCCATGGAAAGTCGGTAAAACTGCGAACTGGTTGTGCTTTCCTGTGAACGGAACAATCAGTCTCCAAATGTAAGACGTTTTTTGACACTATCCTAACATTAGCAGAGTTCATTTACTATACCTATTTCTGCCATTGCAGTTAAATATACCAGAAAGGCAATCATGTTTCCAATAGGTATTCAAATTAGTGCACAAGTTTTATTTTTGCAGTTGAGTAACATACCACAGGCTAATAACGTAAAGGCAGGAACAAAATAATTTCACATGTACAACAGTGAAAAAGAAGACAAACTCTTAATGATGACTAAGCTATACCAAAATACCAAGAAAATCTTCAAATATTGCCATAATTGAATCTTTATTGACCTCACAGTGGGGTCCACTAGTACAGTATAAGCACAATATTGTGATAACAAGGACTAATGACAGGCTGATAATCTAGTCTTTAAGGCTTGAATCATCAAATCAAGACCAGCTTCAAGGTGGAGGAGGTCGAGGGTCTAAGCTCTGAGGCATTAAAGGTGGTGCACATACTTAACCTACATCTACCACCATAGTAGCATGCTTTCTTCCGGTCGCTAACTTCCAGCGTTAACTCCCTAAATCACATATAAAATCCAGGTCTAGAACATATGCACAAATACCTGACGGGCAATGGCGAACTAAAGAAAATCAAATGATACTCATCCTACATTTAGTAAAAGGCCATAGTTCAATTTTAGTGTTATTTCCAGACATAAACAACATATCATACCTATTAAATAATATAAAAATAATATAACAGCATTTTTTATGATCTCCGCCTCAGTCGAGTACCAATACAAAAGCACCTGCAGTGACGAGTAGGAAAATTGCAAGTCAATTAACAATTTAACTCCCAGTCCATGTATAAAGTGACCTCTTATTGCATAATAAAACTTACTGGAATATTAGTAACAAGTGCTAGTATAGCAGAAGACGAGAAACAGATAAGTGAGACAGCAGCTAAACTGGCAACCTGCAGAGAAGTAAGCCTTGAGAATTTCACATGGAGAAGCATGTTCAAAAAGATACAGTTTATTTATAAATATACCGCATTTTCTTAAAAGGGTAGGTAAGTCTAAACGACCCCCTGAACTATGGAGGTGTTTCTAGTTCACCCCCTGAACTATAAAACTATCTAACTAGCACAATAAACTTGTCATTTCCATCTACTTAACGCCCTTGTCTGGTTTTGCAGAGTGCAGTTCACATGTGGTTCACGAGTAGTGACCAAAGGGGACCGTGGTATTATTAACGGGTCCCACATATCAGTGCTATAAAAATTCCTCTATTTTTTCACCATCCTTTTCCTTCTTCCTCGTCCTTATCTGTCAGCACATCTATCCTCAACGTCTTTCCCTACATCCTGGAGGTGGCGCTAGACGGAGGAAGCAGATCCATCCCGCCTGCACTATAACCCTTCCTCTGGTATCCGGCTTCACCTTTACGACCCTCTCCCTCGCTCACACTTTCTCATCTTTATTCCCACCTCCCAGAAACCCCTGCACCCAAACCACCACCCGAATATGGAGGTGTGCCTTCATTCCCCTCGTCCTTCTATGTCAGCACATCTATTCTCAGCGTCTACCGCTGCATCCTGGAGGTGGCGCTGGACAGATGAAGCAGATTCATCCTGTCTGCAATATAACCCTTCCACCTACGGTATCCTATCCGGCTTCGCCTTTACACCCTCTCCCTCGCTGACACTTTCTCCTCTTTATTCCCACCTCCCAAAAGACCGAACACCCAAACCACCACATCTATTCTCAACGTCTTCCGCTGCATCCTGGAGGTGGCACTGGACAGATGAAGCAGATTCATCCTGTCTGCACTATAACCCTTCCTCCTACGGTATCCTATCCGGCTTCGCCTTTACACCCTCTCCCTCGCTGACACCTTCTCCTCTTTATTCCCACCTCCCAAAAAACCGAACACCCAAACCACCACCCGAACATGGAGGTGTGCGCTTCATTCCCCAGCCATAGAGATGCCGACGGTGGACGCAATGCTGCTCCACCCTGCAGTCACCTCCCATTGTGTTAGCCTCGGGAACGGCTAATCCCCAATGCCTCCGTTGAAACGGGGTTGGGCATCCGGTGAGTGTGTGCCGAGGGTGGCGGCAACAGCGTTCATTGGAGCCAAGGACTGCAGGCAGGAGGCTCCTGCAACACCACTGCAGCATCACGGGGCTGGAGGCAGGAGCTCACCCAAGGACCAAATCCTTGCAAAAGTTGAGCTATTCTTTGCTCCCATTCAAATTGAAGTGTACACAAGCTTCTCCTTGTCTATAAGCGCAGAAACTCTCACCAGCCTATCCTAATCCATGCCCGAAGCTCGCTGTTTCCGTGCCATGGAGCTGTGATCAGAGATGGGAATGTGCCCCTCTGCTCCAAGCACCGTCTCGACACCTGCAGGCTGCAGCTCTTTCATAGTTGAATAGCGCTGACACCATGAGGTTGCCAACAAGACTTCGTCTCGCTCTCGTGAGCAGACTGAGTTGTTGGACAGACACAGCGAACGGGGAAAGATGAAGAAAAAAATAATGTGAGGAAGTGGCACTGGTACATGGGCTCTGTTTAGATCACACACCATGCACCTAGTACCACTTCTAAAAAAATCAGCTTAGGGGGTTAAGCACACGGTTTTTGGATAGTTAGGGTGAGGTGGGTCATATATGCTTATTCCTTTCTTAAACTAGCAAATAATTCCAATCTAATCCTAATAACCAAAGAAAAAGAGGATAACCACATGCAGAGTTGTCTCAAGGGAAATGTACCTTCCACTTCTCAGTTGACACGGTTTCAGAACGAACTTTGCTCATCTTCGAGAACAATAATGCACCTTCACAAGATGATCACAGAACCAAGATGGCAAAGCCAAGGTAAGAACATGTTAAAAACCGAAGCCTCGCACTCCTTAATTCATGATAAGATGACATCATCTAATATTAGTACCAAATGAATGCCAGAAAAATTAGCAAGATGGGCAATGAACTAACAACAAACTAAATTAGAACTATAAACTTGATATCTACTGGGATAAATACAGGACAATGGAATGAAGATAGTCTTAGGTTGAAAATTCCATGCATTGGTATATAGAAAAACGTGACATGTTCTACATGTAGACAATATTATATGCTTACCATAACATGCCAAAGCAGCGCCAAGTACTAGAACAACTACTGAAAACACATCCAAATAAACCTGCAAAATAAAATGTTTGGCTAACGTCTATAAAGCAAGCAAGTTAAAACTAAATAAGCGAAACCTAAAACCAACCAGCTAGTGGCAAAATATTAATATAAAGTGTAATAAACATAAGAAAACATGCAAGTCGATATTTTTTCCCAGAACTGATACAGTGGACACCTTGGGATAGACTCTCATAGTACTAGCATGGAAGTTGAGACATAATACAAACAGAATACTGAGATTTTGTAACTCAAGAAAAAGAAAAAAGAAGAATTAGCACCGTCTCTAACAATATATAATGTTTGGTCTGCAGAGTTTCCCATTATTCTTGCATTTCCCATGGTAGTTTTAGCAATACACTTGTTTGACAAGGAAAATAAAAGAATTAAACTGTACGCTCATGATTTAACAAAATGGCCTACTGAAGTCAAAAGAAATTTGGTAAAGAAAATGATAATGTAATTTGTGCATACACCAACATAGAGTAGATGCAGTTTGTGTAGCGCAATTACATTGACTTTGCAGCGTTGATACATAAAAGTTTCAGAATTCATTTGAGATAAATATGCTATAGTTTTTCTCAGTTGACAGAAAAGAAGAATGATACTGTTCAAAATAGCGGCAGCAAGTGCATGGGCCCATAGGCAGCTGGATATAGAACCAAAAGGTGGTATACAGGGAATAGAAGATTTGTCTAGAATGGATTAGAAGCAAGACTAGCTAGATTTCTAGATATGAGCTTTCTGTTTTCCTTTTTCTAATGGAATTTTTTGCGTGTTTTTGACAAGCTTATCATGCTTTATCACAAGGCTGTTGGATGTGGAACTTTATGCTCCTGAATGGAGATTAGGAATCTAGCTTTATACAGTATTACAATTACCGGGCTCAGCAAGATTTCTCCTTTTCGTGCAGTATTGCAACAGATTGAGGATTTAAACTTTGAAAAGTTAAGATTTGTATGTTAATTAGAGCAAAATGCAGGTCGAAGAAGAACCAAAGCAGGATACAGTAAGTTGCTGATCCTTTGTACCTTTTTCAGGAGTGATGAATCAATAGGATTTTCTCCCCTACCAACCCAGATGAGGATGGCAAAGGCGAGCATAACAATAAATGACAGTACAAGAACCTGCAAGGAAAATAATATTAGGCCAGTAAATGGTTCTGCATAACAGATACTATATCATAGCAGAAGCACTATAGTCCCTCCGTAAAGAAATATAAGAGTGTTTGATCTAAACACTCTTATATTTCTTTACGGAGGGAGTACAGATTAGATGACAAACTGGGAAATTCTCCAACCACTGCGATCTATATATAAAAAGGCACACACACTGGAAATATGCAGATCTGTATTAGCGAGAGGAGAAAAAAAAGGCATGGCAAAGTAGCCAGTAAGTTATAATGATGGAAAAAACTTACCAAAATCACGAATTTTTGCCGGCTTCCAAGCTGTATTCCTGGGAAACACTTCCGACGGGCATCAGTAGGGCGGGTGCCAGGTTTGGTTTTTGTTCTGTCTAGTAAAGCTTCTTGGTGACTCCTTACATCATCTTCATCTTCATCATTTGTCTGATGACACAGGTCAACCCTGTAAGACCATTACTTTAGAAAGATAAAGCGCAAAGCATTTGCAGCTGTAAGTACATAAAAACAGAAGCAGGAGAGTGCAACATGAAGACGTCATCACACCACCAGGAAACTTCACTATCGAGGAGAATAAAGGAAACTATGAAAGGGTTTGTGATATCTTGCAAGCAAAATAACATGATCTCTAGCATCATCAGAATATAAAAGCGGTTGTCCTCATGTGTGCCAATGCACAAAGACAGCCTCCTGACAGGGGGTTACCCATTGGCACTAGAGAGGATTGTATCAGAGCTGTTGCTCATTGGAAATGACCAAGTGACAAGATAGAGAAAGATGCTGCTTATTTAACTTGAAACAGAGCTGGAGGAAAAACTTATACAAGTGTGGGACTCAGTGTGAGACATTAATCCTGTTGGTGCACCTACACCACTCATCGGTGTTGAAGGCCTCAAGGTGATGGGTTTCCAGTGGCGAGTGATATTTTGTATTGATGAGATGTGGTACAACATACAAACGAGTTTAAAGTGGTATTTATGTGACTTTGACCTGTACAAAGGACGAGAGTACAGCCAAGTGAAGTAAATGAAGCAAGAGTAACAATGTCTTCTATATCAATGACAGACGGTCACTTGGTACCATACTGGGAGGTATATCATATATATGATCTAGGATCAGCCCCGCAACCTTGAGTGTGTTGAAGTTAGTGAAGCCCAAACCATGCCTAGTATCTCCAACTAGTCTGTATAATATGAAGAAGCTTTTTTGCATAACACAACTTCAACAAAAGGAAAAGGAGAAAGGAAGAAGAGGCGTCGTATTTTACGCATTTTAATGTTTCTTCAATGGCATTAAATGCAGATATGGCTGGCCGAAAGTCTTATGGATTATACATATGATGCATCTATTGCCAAGAAACTCTCGATATGGGACGTAGGCTCTCTGCTCATCCAACTAATGAGTCGTGATTAAAAACATAGATCACAACAAACAGAGATAGGTATGCAATGGTCCTCCAATGGCACAAATAAGAGGTGACTCAAAGTCCCTCGTTTGCCATGAAATGTACCTGATTGTGTGAAAGCACAAGGTCAGATAACCTGCGCTGATACTAAGAAATTATACCACATGTACTTAAGTGTGAAAGGATCGTTCTTTTAAGCAATACAGGTTATCAAATCTGAGTTAAGAGGAAAATCTTAGCCAGGGTAGTAAAAGTCCACTTCTATTATCCCCATCACCCCCCCCCCCCCCCCCCCACACACACACACACGGTGGATGGTTCATGTGGTGATTACGTAATGGCAGGCTGCAGCTGTACAGTTCTTGTTGGGTTATGTGCTAAGTGCTCCAGTTGACCTTCCTCTTAAAATCATATAGTATCATTATAATGCAGCTTACTAGGCACCAATATAAAATACTCAACTCACCAGAATGACAACAGTAGTAGAAACGAGGCAAGAAGCAATATCTGCGGACTAGCTGCAAAATAATGAGAATTTAACCTCTTAGATGACTATAAACAAAAGAGGAAAGATCATGTAGTGTAAGTGGATAAAAGTGGAAGGACTATAGCAAAGCTAAACACCAGGACAACATACCCATCAAAACAAATCCGCATCCATGTACCCAACAAACCCATTTCTCACAAGTAGCGATGACGGTAGATACGAAATACGCAAGGAATACTGCAAAATGGTTGACAGAAAGGAAGTCAGTAGTAATGACGGTATTTATGAACTATGCAAGGAACACAGCCGAACTGAAGAAAGAAGTTAATATGTGGTTATACTGATTCTAGAGCTGCCACAACCACTTTATATTCCAAAAATATGTCAATAATGAAAAACAGTTTGCATGAACTAATGTTAAAAAAACATTTTGCATGAACTATGAAAACTGCACTATGACATACTGGCTGACAGCGAACTTATAGCATGACTAAAATAAATCTGCTTCTGGAAAATTTTAGAGTTACAAGTCAATTTAGAATTAATTCGGCACTAATATCGAAGATGATCGTGCACTACAGGAATTATTACAGCTCCAATTAGGATGGAACATACTAGTTAACAGAGAAGCAACAACATGACTTTTACAATGTTTATTTTTGTTATGAACTTAATGGAACTTTATTTTCAATTCAGCAGTAATCTGTAATCAAATTGTTACGCGTGAATCAAACCTATTTAAGGACACACATAACAGAACTGCAATAAGAGAAAATGGCAAAAAAAAACTACGTATATTTTGCTGGCTGTTATAGCAGTTACATTCCACTATCAGAAGGAAAATTAGTATATTTAAAGAAGAAGAAAACAGGTTTATTGTCACTATTAGCACTCCAGCAATCAAGCTAGCACTAAAGCATGATCAGTAGCAAACTAGCAAGTCAAGTTAGCGTGAATTGCATCTTGAATAGTACCAACCATATAGAACGCTTGAGATTCATTAGCAACTAACTATGTTATGCAGGAATTTCAAATGTGCAGCAATGGAAAACAATAATAAGAGACCAAACATACATAGATGATAAAAAAAAATCAAATATTGTACTAATGCTTTTCTCACCTATGTTGCATAGGCCAATCATAAAATGGAATATCTGCAAGAGATATAATATACCATTAAATCTGGCAGTTGAGCTCATAGCTCGAAGGGAGACAAAAGTCAAAACACTAGATTATCTACTTAAATCGCCATTCTAAGATCTGGCATGAAACCCCAATAGCCTAACTATTGATTTGCAATTGGACTTGTCAGTTGTCACATGCAAGGAGCCTTCGTCTTTGTTGCTTCCAAAATAAATAGGGGCTCCAAAATATACCGTCATTCTGGCAGTCTAAAGCAACTATACGGAGACCTGCACACTGCAGCGGGTATTTTTAGGTTATAGGATGGAACATATTATTTTAGAGATTACATAATGGATGAGCACTGTTAGGCCAGGAAACGGTTAGGGCAGAGGGCTGAGTGGACCGGAACAAGATGGGTGAGATAACACGCAAGGGATCGGAAGGAAATAACAGGATGGGCCAGAAACCAAGTCAACCCAACAGCTACGATAAATTGAGATGATAAAAGCTGTGAGTT
The DNA here is from genome assembly GCF_002575655.3 of Aegilops tauschii subsp. strangulata. Classification (NCBI taxonomy): domain Eukaryota; kingdom Viridiplantae; phylum Streptophyta; class Magnoliopsida; order Poales; family Poaceae; genus Aegilops; species Aegilops tauschii. The sequence continues at coordinate 410,366,962 of NC_053037.3, read as the reverse complement.
GAGAAAATAGCACTAATTGTTGTTACTGGGTATCATTTCTTTAATTATATAGATACTTGCTTCATGACACAGTAGCATGCTTAGTATCTTACACATAAACATCAGGGTACCTACATGGAATCACTTTTGGGGTGAATAATACAGATTTAAAACAAAAGGCATTATACATCAGCATCAGGTTACCTAAATGGAATCGCTTTTGGGGTGAATATTCCCAACTTTAAACAAAAAGGAATTATTATGATATGTTGATACTATAGAATCAAATGGTCCGAAAATAAATGCAATCTCAACTTTATATAAAGTGTGATACTACAAATACTCAAATAGTATAAAAATATAGCGGCCTAAATGAGTATCAGAAACGAATAAGTAAAAAATACATAATAACATAAGGCAGAGCAACTTCCTTTCAACAAGTATAAGGACTTATGTGGAAGATGGGGAAAAATATTATGTTTGAGCTATCCAAACTGGTGCAATTTTTGGGCTTGGATATTTGTGTAGCTTCATATTTTACCACTTTATAGAAAATCAAAATATCCGTTTCATTAAAAACAAACTGGTTACCTGTTGTAAACTAAAATGTAAGGGCCAAATAGGTACTTATCCATGATAACCAATTAACAATCAAGACATTATTGAAAGCAATCATAAGTCGTTACAGAACAAGGTAATAGGCAGCCTGAACAACAGTACATAACTATTTTACAAACCTTTTGCCGAGTCCATCCATGTTGCTGATTGTGCCTGTGAATTCTCGCTAACTGCAAACAAAAAAAAACAAGCAAAGTTGTTCTTGGTAACGGGATATAAAACATCAGATGTAAACGACGGATTTAGTGCAAAATGCAATGGAAACTGGTCGGCGGTCCTTGTTCTACATGTAACTCCATTCAATATCTCTGATCCATTCCAAACAAAAAATTCTACACTTCATTTGTACACAACTGATCTTGTCAAGTTCAATCATTAGTTGTGTGGCATACTCAGACCCCGGCATCCCAAATTTCTTCCTCCAGCACCGCTGATCAGTAAACTATAGATAATACTCGTGGAAACGATGCATGTAGTAACACCTAGCGACACCAGAATAGCAACACAGCACAGCTGATGCAGCTGGCCCTATCTCACTCTGCTGCCGAAACGAGCAAAAGTACCATGCACAGGAGGCCGTGCAACCCCACTCCTTGCCCCGCTGCCACAGGAAGGCCAAACACGCACCACCAGCGTGCAGCCCCCCGTGAATCACAAATCACGAGCATAGGAGCGATACACGGCACGGCAGATCGAATCGACGCACCTGCACGAAGGCGGTGGCAGCAATGGCGGCGTCGACAACAGCTAGCGCGGCCTCAGCGGCGATGATAGGAAGCGGCAGGCAGCCTCCGCCGTCCCCGCTGGCAGCGCCGCGAAAGGGCGCGTAGTAGCGGCTCATGCCGGTGGGCGAGGAGCTTGCTGCGGCGACCGGAGGATCAGCGGGCAGCTGGGGATGGCGGGCGGCGCATCCCGCGGCTGGCGGGAGGCCCGGGGCTAGGGTTCGGGCGAGGATTGGGGCGGAGGAGGGGAGGGGAGGGGAGCTCGACCGGAGGCGGGGGTGGAGGAGGAGGTGGAATTGACTGGAGGAGGCAGCACCTGTTGGATTGGAAAGCTCCCGGGACCGTGGTTCGGTCGTGGATGGTGAGTGCCAACGGATGGATGTTCGGCTGAAACCTGGCGATGCGAACGAGTGTGGGGCCCCGGAACCGGAATCACCGTCCGTTCGTACAGCCGCTCCCCGTGTCTCATTCACGTGGGTGTTTTTTTTTTTTATGATGAAACGACGCAGCTCAGCACAGCTCATGGAAGAGCTGCAAATTGTTGTTTCTTGAAAAAGTTTTTGTTCATCACAAGTCATGCAAAGCAACATGTATAATTTTTTTTTGCGGGGTAAGCAACATGTATAATATGATCATAAAGTAACAGTGCAACATATAGCATAAAGATTATGTTGGATAAATTAGCAATTTTCCGATTGATTTAATCCGAAAATAAATCATGAACATGGCATATACAATACTAATCTGGTACTGCTATTTAACCATGTAAGCATATACTATGCATATAGCAAAAACATCTACATGAACAAATTATACCCTCCGGTCGGCCGGGTCAAAGCCACGGCGACAGTGGCGGGCGGCAGTACCCTCGGCAACCTTCTTGTGTTAGGCGTGACCTCCCGAAGCACGTCGCGGGCCTGAGCCGGCAGCCCAGAACACGGCTCGTCAGCCGTATCCGGTTTATCCGACAGCTTCGGTGGAGTTAGGTGTGACCTCCCGAAGCACTGGTGTGCCGTGTTTAGTGCCGGCTCTACGTAACGTACGTCTGCCCAAGTATTTCAAAGGTCCTCGTAAGGTGCCTAACTACACAGCTGACTTACCCTTGAGACGTGGGCCGAAAGTTATGAGATGGCGATGAAGTTACTGGACGTCGATGAGGCTGCATGTGCTAAGTATTTCACCATGATGTTGGAGGGAGCAACTCGCACCTGGTTAAAAGGACTGCCAGCCAACTCCATTGGATCATGGGCCGAGTTACGAGCCCAGTTCATACAGCAGTTTAAAGACACGTGCAAAGCAACCGATGTCAATCGTGGATTTGGCTGCTTGTGTTCGAGAAGAGGGTGAGTCGACAACCCACTGGGTGCGCTGGGTCTCAGCAATTCTGCACTCGTCGGATCGTATCAAGGCTGATTCGGCAGTCCTAATGTTGGAAAGCAATTGTCGTTTCATACCTTTGAAGCAGAAATTTGGGCGACTCAAACGCCACTGCAATGACATGGGGACGCTCATGGAAACTCTAGTTAAATACGCCGACTCTGATGGTACCAAGGACCTCGAGTCTGATGATGATAAGCCGGGAAAGGGAAAGAAGAGTGGCAACACTAGGAACTAACATCATAACCCGGCGAATCGGGGGAGTAACGGTAAACGTAAGGCTGATAATTCGGATTTTGTGGCCCATACCAACACGCAGAACAATGGTCGGCGTCGTAAAGGAAAGCCACCCCCTCGGGCAGGATGGTCAGGTATAAATCTGGAGCAGATGTTGAATCAGCCTTGTCCAAAGCATGGCTCGCGGGACAGGCCATCCACGCACCTTTGGAAGGACTGCTACATTATGAGAGAGTTCAAAAATTCCGACTTGTTCCAGTACAATCATGGGCCAGGTGGCGGCTCAGGTCCCGGTTCTTATGGTCCGGGTCAGGGTGGTGGCAGTTCTAACTCTGGTTTGCAGGGTCACCAGGGAAACCAAGGTAACCAGGGAGGTTTTCATCAACAGTCTGGTCAAGGGAGTCAGCAGCAACAATCTGGGTATCAGAGTAACCCGAAGCAGTTGAACAGTGGGCAGTACCATGTCTTCACCACAAGTTTATGCAAGCGGGATCAGAAGCTTCATAAAAGGGTTGTGAATATTGTTGAACCGGCAGTTCCCTGTTACTTGTGCTGGTCGGAGCAACCCATTGTGTGGAGCCGTGAGGATCACCCCCCCCCCCCCGGTTGATAATCCAGGTCACTTGGCTTTGGTGGTCGCACCTCAGGTTGGAGGATATAAGTTCACTAAGGTACTCATGGATGGAGGTAGCAGCATCAATATCCTTTATTATGAAACTTTTGTCGCATGGGGTTGGCTGATAAGAATCTGAAGTCGTCGAACACTGTTTTTCACGGCGTGGTGCCTGGTAAGTCGGCATACCCAGTTGGTAAGATAGCTCTGGAAGTTGCTTTTGGGGATGATCATGACTCTAGGTCAGAGACATTGACCTTTGAAGTAGTGAAAATCAAGAGCCCTTATCATGCTTTGTTTGGACGGCCGGCTTATGCTAAGTTCATGGCAAGGCCTTGTTATGTTTATCTGCAGCTCAAGATGCCGGGTTACAAGGGAACCATCACGGTGCACGGAAGCCAGAAAATAGCTTTAGAGTGCGAGGAAGGTGATGCAGCCTATGCCGAGTCGGTCTGCGCAACAAAGGAGTTGAAATTTTACAAAGACAATGTTGACCCGGCTGACATGACATCTTTGAAAAAGCCAACTACGGAGCATGACCCAGCGTTGAAGTTTAAATCGGCAGATGATACCAAGCTAGTTGACTTCATTCCTGGCGATTCATCTAAGCAGTTCAGCATCAGTGCTAATCTGGATCCAAAATAGGAAAGCGCGCTCATCGAGTTCATCCGTGAGAACCAGGACATTTTTGCATGGAAGCCTTCTGACATGCCAGGTGTACCGAGGGAACTCGCTGAGCACAGTCTTAATATTGATCCAAAGTTTAAGCCGGTGAAACAATTTCTCCGTCGTTTTAATGAAGAGAGGCGAAAGGCCATTGGTGAAGAAGTGGCCCGGCTCCTGACGGCCGGGTTCATTGTTGAAGTTTTTCATCCTGAGTGGTTGGCTAACCCGGTGCTGGTACTTAAGAAGAACGACACTTGGCGTATGTGTGTGGATTACACGGATTTAAACAAGGCTTGTTCGGCTGATCCTTTTGCTCTCCCTCGTATTGATCAAATTGTTGATGCTACAGCGGGTTGTGAGCGTTTGAGTTTTTTGGATGCTTATTCTGGTTATCATCAGATCAAGATGGCAGTTAAGGACCAGGAAAAGACAGCTTTTATTACCCCTTTGGAGCTTTCTGTTATGTGTCTATGCCTTTTGGACTCAAGAGTGCCCAGGCGACTTACGAGCGATGTGTGCAGAATTGTCTTCATAATCAGATTGGGTGCAATGTTCATGCTTATGTGGATGATATTGTGGTGAAGTCCAGAAAGAAGGAAACCTTGATAGGTGATTTGAAGGAGACCTTTGATAATCTCCGGGTTTATAAGATGATGCTTAACCCGACCAAGTGCGTTTTTGGTGTGCCGGCAGGCAAGCTCTTGGGTTTTCTGATTTCTAACAGAGGCATTGAAGCTAACCCGGAGAAGATCAAAGCCATCACTTCTTTGGCTAAACCGGCGTGTATTAATGATGTTCAATGTCTGGCGGGTCGTATTGCGACTCTAAGTCAGTTCATAAGTCGGTTGGGAGAGAAGGCTATCCCTCTGTACCAGATGATGAAAAAGACAGATAATTTTGTCTGGAGTGATGCCGCTAATGAAGCATTTGAGGACTTGAAGAAACAGTTGGCTGAGCCGCCCGTTCTTGCTGCTCCTATTGATAAGGAGCCGTTGTTGTTATATGTGGCTGCTAATGCCCGTGCGGTCAGCGTAGCTATTGTGGTGGAACAGAAGGAGGCAGGCAAGGAATATCCGGTTCAGAGGCCGGTTTACTACATCAGTGAGGTTCTCATTGAGTCCAAGCAGAGGTATCCGCACTAGCAGAAATTTGTATATGGGGTGTTCATGGCCAGTCGGAAGCTTAAGCAGTATTTTTTGGGTCACCCAATCACTGTGGTTAGTTCTGCTCCCTTAGGGGATATTATTCAAAATAGAGAAGCCATAGGTCGGATAGCCAAGTGGGCCATCGAGCTTGGACCTCATGGTTTGAAGTATATGCCTCGCACGGCCATCAAGTCTCAAGCACTGGTGGATTTCATCAATGACTGGACAGAGCTGCAGATGCCTGAAGAAAAGCCAGATAACACGTATTGGACTATTCACTTTGATGGATCCAGGCAATTGGAAGGCTCGGGGGCTGGAGTTGTGCTAGCTTCCCCTCGAGGTGATAAATTTTGTTATGTTCTCCGGTTGATGTTCCCTTGTACTAACAATGCAGCTGAATATGAGGCCTTGCTCCACGGTCTTCGGATGGCTAAGGAGATGAACTTAAGCCAGGTGAGGTGCTTTGGCGACTCAGACTTGGTAGCTCAACAAGTTTCTGGTACTTGGGATTCTAAGGATCCACTCATGGCGGCTTATCGTCGAGAGGTTGATGCTATTGCGGGTCACTTCAAGGATTATCATGTTTAGCATATTGGTCGAAGGAAGAACGAGGCGTCTGATGCTTTAAGCCGGCTAGGCTCTCAGCGTAAGCCGGTGCCACCTAATACTTTCTTAGATATTCTGTATAACCCCTCAGTCAAGTTGCTTACAGAGGAAGATCTTGCTATTCCTGACCTAGAAGCACAATTGGTGGCGGCTCTTCATGTAATTCCTGATTGGACAGTTCCATATTTGGCATATATGACCTGGGGCGAGTTACCTGAGGATGAAACCTTGGCCAGGCAGATAACCCGCGGTCCAAGTCAATGACCATTGTCAATGGAGAGCTACATCATTGCAGTGTCACAGGGGCGTTTCAACGTTGTGTTTCACCCGAAGAAGGTCGTGAGATTCTGCGAGAAATTCATGAAGGAGATTGTGGTCATCATGCCAGCTCAAAATCTCTTGTGGCTAAAGCTTTTCGTCATGGATTTTATTGGCTGACGGCTCATGCTGATGCTGAAGACCTGGTCAGTAAGTGTGATGGATGTCAGAAATTTTCATGACGAGCCCATGTGCCCGCTCAAGAATTGAGGATGATTCCAATTACTTGGCCGTTTGCAGTCTGGGGGCTTGATATGGTTGGACCTTTCAAAATGTCCAAGGATAAAAAACACACCTCCTGGTGGCAGTTGAAAAATTTACAAAGTGGGTTGAGGCAGAGCCGGTCAGCAAATGTGACGCAGCAACGGCGGTTCAATTCATTAAAAAGGTGATTTTTCATTTTGGCTTTCCCCACAGTATCATAACTGATAATGGCACTAATCTATCCAAGGGTACTATGAAAGAATTTTGTCAACGTGAGCACATCCGGCTTGACATGTCATCAGTGGCTCACCCCAAATCTAATGGTCAAGCCGAGAGAGCCAATCAAGAGATCCTGAGAGGCATCAAGCCCAGGCTTATGGTTCCCCTGCAAAGGACACCGGGTTGTTGGGTGGAGGAGTTACCTTCCGTGTTATGGAGCATTAATACCACCCCCAACAAATCTACGGGTTACACGCCTTTCTTCATGGTTTACGGAGCAGAGGCAGTTCTCCCTAGTGACATCCGGCATGACTCGCCCCGTGTGGCGGCTTATGTTGAAGCTGACAATGAAAAAGCACGTCAAGAGGCGCTTGACCTGCTGGATGAGGAGCGTGACATCGCGGCGGCTCATTCAGCAATTTACCAGCAAGATCTACGCCGTTATCACAGCCGCAGGGTTAAAACCAGAACTTTTCAAGAAGGTGATTTGGTGCTCCGGCTCATCCAGGATCAAACTGACATGCACAAGTTATCCCCACCTTGGGAAGGACCTTTTGTGGTCAGTAAAAATCTGAACGACGGATCATACTACCTTATCGACATTCGGGAACACAAGGATTCGCGTAAGTCGGAGGAGGAGACCCACCGCCCGTGGAATATTGCTCATCTTCGGCCTTACTATACTTGAGCCACCGGCTCTTCCAATGTACATATTTTTGACAATGTATATGTTATATTTTTAATAAAGCCGGCATCCCTGAGAAAGCAGGGCCTCTGCCGTTTCATTTCCAAGAATAATGAGTCTTTGTTACTTACAACGTGATCACTTGGGGGCTTCCTGTTCAAACATAGGTGTATTCACCAAAGAGAACGTAGCGTCACTTGGGGGCTTCCTGATCATATTCGAATCATAGCATTACTACCCTCTTGACCAAATATGTCACTTGGGGGCTTCCTGTTCAAATATAGGTGTATTCACCAAAGAGAACATAGCGTTACTACCCACTTGATCTTGGTAATTCGGCTATCAAGCCAATATGATGATGTCATAAGAGCACAACTCTGGTTATCTTGGTAATTTGGCTACCAAGCCAATATGAAAATTCATAAGAGCACAACTCTGGTTATCCTGGTAACTCGGCTACCAAGCCAATATGATAAATTCATAAGAGCACAGCTCTGGTTACCTTGATAATTCCGCTACCAAGCCAATATGATAATTTCATAAGAGCACAGCTCTGATTACTTTGATAATTCGGCTACCAAGCCAACATGATAATTTCATGAGAGCATAGCTCTGATTACCTTGGGATTTCGGCTCTCAAGCCAGTATTATACTTTCATATGGGCATAGCTCTGGCCTACTTGGCGGATTAATGACCGGGTTACACAGACCAAAGAGAGTCTGACTGTGTAGCACAGCTCAAACATAGGTTTGTGATGACCCGGCAGCATATGGTGGCATTCAATACTTGGAATTATTCTCTTCTAAGTTTTGGGTCATCACCCGTACTTCATTGGCATAATAAGCCGGCAGTTCTTTTTATCATATATCACAGGTATGATATTTTTTGAATATAGTCAATCATGATTAAACCGGCCCTGGTTATGAACTATTTTAGTCACCAGCGGTTTTATATTGGGCATTATGACCCGTCTTGCGATAAACCGCCAGGACACTTGTGATCTGTTTGTATGCAGGAACAGATTTAAATTGCCAATATTACAAGCACAAGTGGCAACTCTTAAATTGGCGGATCACCAGTATCATGTAAAGCAAAGTATGCACGATGGCATAGCACATCAAGAGTTTAAGCTAGCTATTACAAGGCATCTGATGGCCCAACGAGACTAAGTGTTCATTAAGGTTATCAGTACAGCACACCGGCTTATGATTGTTGGCGGGTTGAAGCCTCAGGATCTTCTTGCACCTCTTCTTCATCCTCAATTCCTTGCTTATCCATCAGCTGGAAGTCAGGCGTAGCCCAGTTGATACCGGTCAACGCTCTAAACACAGCTTCATCGTCAATAATATTTGATGGATCAATGTCAGGGGCAAAGGTGTGCTTACGAATCGGAGGAATAAGATATGTTGGCTCATGAATCGGTGCGCCAATCTTCTTGTTGTCAGCATCATAAGCCGCCTGGTATGTGGATAAGCTGGTTTCGTCAACTAGCTTACTTGCTTTGGACGCATAGCTCTTGCTATTTCTGCGAAGTCATCAGCACTGAAGTCTGATCCGTCTTCTTTAACACTGGGGTAGTCGTTGGCCAAATCTTCCAGGTCAAGATCGACCTGCCATGCTTTGGCCAGGCTTAAAGCAGTTAAACCACCAGCTCTGGCAGCTCCCCGCTTTAAGTCCTCAATTCTTTTGGGCAGCACTGATAATTGCTTCAAAGTGTCTTGGATAAGTGTTGAAGGAGTTTTCTTATGCATCGTAGCAGCGATGGTTCGTTGGGCACCAGTATATAGCTGTTCCACAAGAGTGTAGACAACTTTAAGCTGGATACGCATATATGAGCCCAACTTAGCGCTTCGAGAACCTGTATCAATAAAGTTATGAGTAAGCCGGCAGACGTTTCTAATATGATTTTTCCAGTACAAGGGGGATATGTTCTTACCAAAGATGGCTGATGACATAAGGTTAACCTGCTGCTTTAGGCCGGATAACTCCTCTGTTACCGGCTTAAGCGCGGCTTCAGCATCCTCGGCTTTCTTCAGCAGGGCTGACCTCTCTGTATCCCAACCTGCTTCTTTGGCTTTCAAGCTTTCCTTCAATTTTCCATCACTGCTAAGACATTGATCACTTCATCCTTGGCTTTGGAGGTTTCTGCTTGTTGAGACTTGATATTTTCTCGAAGGTCAGCAATTTGGGATTCTTTACTGTTTAGCTCAGCCTACAAGAGATAAATAAGTCGTGAGATGGCAATGAATTTCTACAAAGTCCCAATTACAATACAAGTATTATATTTGGCACTTGGGGGCTAATGTCTATTGTTCTTAAAATACTGCAAAAGTCCCAAGCACAATACAAGTATTGTCCTTAGCACTTGGGGGCTAATGCATACTACTCTTGTCAACAGATGAACATATTGGTTGACCCGGATAAGGGGTAGTAATCCGGCTTATGAAGACTACGAACAGTATTATGCAATTCCTCCAAAATAAAGTTTCGACTTAACATAAATTGTTAAGCCGGCCCTTGGGGGCTATGGATGCAATGTTTATTTCCACTACTCAAAAGTCCCGGCTTAACATATCTATTAAGCCAGCCCTTGGGGGCTACATATGCAGAGTTGAAGTACTATTATCATAAGTCCCGGTTCATATTCAAAATATAAACCGGCCCTTGGGGGCTACTGGTTTTCATCTACGCAACTATTGAAGTTTAAAGCACATTCTATTCTGTCATGTCCAATAAACTTGGCGGCTAGTGGAAATATATGAAAGGAAGTGACATCGTTTACCTCATAGCGATTCTTCATCAAGTTCACTAAGCCGGCTTCAAAATCACGGCTGGTGTATAAACGGTTCAAGTAGCCAGAATGGATGTCTTGGGCGCTGAACTGGGTATAGCGCTCTAAGTCTACATTCCACTTGTCTTTATCCTCAGCAGAAATTTCTTCTTTGGTGGTGTGTCTGGATAAGGTAGTAGGACGACCCGGAGTCGTGAAGCCATGACCAGTAATGGTAACATCATCATCCTTTTCGGCCGGCTTAATAGGACTGGTTGTTCTGATAGGGCTCGGCGGATTGATATCAGTCGGGTTAGCATTCATCGGATCATGGTCAACATTCTGGTCTTCTGGTGGCAAATCATCAACAATATTATCAGCAATTGGGTGAGAAGATTCTGGTTGTTGTCTTTCCGGCTCAGACGGGTTGGGATCATTGACCGGCTTATTCAATTTTGCCTTTTTACTGGGTTTAGATTGGCCCCTGAAAAACAAGAAAATAAAAAGAAGTCAAGGTGATGACTGAGGGAGTCCTGGACTAAGGGGTCCTCGGGCGTCCGGCCTGTTATCCATGGGCCGGACTGATGGGCTGTGAAGACATGAAGGCCGAAGACTGTACCTGTGTCCGGATGGGACTCTACTTGGCGTGGAAGGCAAGCTTGGCAACCGAAGATTCCTTCTTATGTAACCGACCCCATGTAACCCTAGATCTCTCCGGTGTCTATATAAACCGGAGAGCGTAGTCCGGATAGGGGGATTCATTACCATATTCACATAGGCTAGACTTCTAGGGTTTAGCCATTACGATCTCGTGGTAGATAAACTCTTGTAACACTCATATTCATCAAGATCAATCAAGCAGGAAGTAGGGTATTACCTCCATAGAGAGGGCCCGAACCTGGGTAAACATCGTGTCCCCCGTCTCATGTTACCATCGATCCTAGACGCACAGTTCGGGACCCCCTACCCGAGATCCGCCGGTTTTGACACCGATGCTTTCATTGAGAGTTCCACTGTGCCGTCGACAAAAGGTTTGATGGCCCCTTCAATCGTCGATAATAACGCCGTCCAAGGAGGAGTCTTCCTCCCCGGACAGATTTTTGTGTTCGGCGACTTCGCACTGCGGGCCAACTCGCTTGGCCATCTGGAGCAGGTCGATAGCTATGCCCGATTAGGTCAGATTTGGAAGCTTGAACTACGTCGCGGATATCCATGGAGACTTGACCTTCGATGGATTTGAGACCGCGGCGATCGCTCCCCCTCTCTCCGATGAACATGACTTAAATCTGTCATCGGATCACATCCAGGAGATGGATTCTGTTGCTGCAACGGCCTCAGAACCGTAGCAGACCGTGCCCTCCGAGGCCACAAAGTCCGCGGCGTTGGAGCCGCACATAGACTCGACATCCTACAATGCTTGCGTCAATGGAACTCCGGACTCGTCTCCGGCTACACGTTCCGGATCAGGTGCGCCTGCGGACACCGAGCTGGATCGGTTATCGATTTTCGAATTTAGCGCCGCAGACATCTTCCAACATTCACCTTTGGGTGACGTACTAAACTCTTTAAAGAACTTGTCCTTGGAGGAAGACTCACAACCGAACTATGTCGGTTCGAGCTAGAGGCGAACGACGAGGAATTTTGCTTCCCACCCGCCACCCACTTCATAGCCACCGTCGGTGACTTAACCGACGTGCTTGACTATGGCTCCGAAGACATTGACGATATGGACGACGATGCCAACAAGGAGCAAGGCCAAGACCCGCCATTTACTGGATGCTGGACGGCCACCTCTTCGTACGACGTGTACATGGTTGATACACCTAAAGGATCTGGCGACGACAAAGAAGAGCCAGACGCGAATAAACCCTCTGAGACGCAGTCCAAGCGCCGGCGCCCCAAACGCCGCTCTAAGCCTCGTCGCTCAAAAGATAGCAATACTGGCACCAGAGAAAATAGTACTCCGGGCGATGCCGAAAACAACGAAGACCCTGTAGGAGCTACATTCGAACAGGAGGAATATGACAACAGGCAAGACAACCCTGATGAACAGGCCATAGAAGATGACTCGGAGGACGATAGTTACCGTCCACTCTCCGAGGAGGAGACAAGCCTCGACAATGAAGACTTTATCGTGCCTGAGGATCCTCTGGAGCAGGAGCGCTTTAAGCTTCAGCTCATAGCCACTGGAAGGAGCCTGAAAAAGAAACAGCAGCAGCTTCAAGCTGAACAAGATCTGCTCGTCGACAGATGGACTGACGTCCTGATAGCCGAAGAATACGGCCTCAAGCGCCCAGCCAAGAGCTACCCGAAATGCAGACTGCTACCTCAATTCGATGAGGAGGCACCAGAGCACACATCTCCCTCGCGTAACGCGGAACGACCACCACGTGGTCGAGACAGGGCGGTTGACCGGCCACCCCGCGGTCGGGATAAAGCGGCAACTCAGGCCAAACAACAGCCTGCCCCACCGCCCCGTAAAAATAAAGACGGAAGAGTTCGGGGTCACACGTACGACCTCCGGCAGACCCTGGACAGTAGAGCAGGACATACAAGATCGATCTACGGATCGCGAGGACGCGCCTTGAGGCACGATGACAGTTACCTATTCGGACGCGACAAACTTAATCACATCGGGCCGATAACCACAGACGGACTCCGTCGGAGGTGCGTCGCGACGCGGCCCGCTATAGAGGCGCCGCACACCCTCTCTGCTTCACAGATGAGGTGTTGGATCACGAATTCCCCAAGGGGTTCAAGCCTGTCAATATTGAATCATACGACGGAACAACCGACCCTGCAGTGTGGATCGAAGATTTTATTCTCCACATCCATATGGCCCGAGGAGACGGCCTCCACGCTATCCCTCCCGTTAAAGCTCAAAGGACCAGCTCGACACTGGCTAAACAGTCTGCCTGAGAGCTCCATCGGCAGCTGGGAGGACTTGGAAGAAGCCTTCCTCGACAACTTCCAAGGTACATATGTCCGGCCACCCAATGCCGACGACTTAAGCCACATAGTTCAACAATCTGGAGAATCAGCCAGAAAATTCTGGACTAGGTTCCTAACGAAAAAGAACCAGATCGTCGACTGTCCGGATGCCGAAGCCCTAGCAGCCTTTAAGCATAGCATCCGGGACGAATGGCTCGCCCGCCACCTCGGCCAAGAAAAGCCGAGGTCCATGGCAGCCCTCACGGCATTTATGACCCGCTTCTGCGCGGGAGAGGACAGTTGGCTGGCTCGCAGTACAAACACAGCCAACAAAACAGGCCCCTCCGAGGACAAAAACAGCACCGGCAAGCTCCGGCACAACAGACACAAACGCCGCAGCAATGGCGATAACACCGATGACACAACAGTTCATGCCGGATTCAGTGGCTCCAAGTCCGGCCAGCGAAAGAAGCCCTATAAAAGGAGCAGTGGAAGACCATCCAGCTTGGACCGCATACTCGATCGTCCTTGCCAAATACATGGCACCCCAGACAAACCGGCAAATCATACTAACAGAGATTGCCGGGTCTTTAAACAAGCCAGCAAGGTAAACAGCAAAAACAAGGAAGGGGAATCACAGAGCGAGGACGATGAGGAGGAGCCCCGGCAGCCGAGCACTGGGGGGCAAAAGAAATTTCCCCCTCAAGTCAAAACGGTGAACATGATATACACCACACACATCCCAAAAAGGGAGCGTAAGCGAGCACTTAGGGACGTCTACGCGGTAGAGCCAGTCGCCCCAAAATTCAATCCGTGGTCGTCGTTCCCGATCACCTTCGATCGCCGAGATCATCCAACCAGCATCCTCCATGGCGGTTCAGCCGCACTGGTCCTCGACCCAATCATTGACGGATTTCACCTGACACGAGTCCTAATGGACGGTGGTAGCAGCCTCAACCTGCTCTATCAAGACACAGTGCGGAAGATGGGCATTAACCCCTCACGAATCAAACCAACAAAGACTACCTTTAAAGGAGTCATACCAGGCATAGAGGCCCGTTGTACGGGCTCAATAACGCTGGAGGTAGTATTCGGTTCCCCGGATAACTTACGAAGCGAAGAACTAATCTTTGATATCGTCCCATTTCGCAGCGGCTATCACGCCCTGCTCGGACGAACCGCATTCGCTAGATTCAACGCGATACCACATTATGCTTATCTCAAGCTCAAGATGCCCGGTCCACGTGGCGTCATTAGAGTAAATGGAAACACGGAACGCTCCCTCCGTACAGAGGAGCACACCTTCGCCCTAGCAGCAGAAGTACAGAGCGGCCTTCTCAAGCAGCATTATAATCCGGCTGCCGAGCCCCTGGACATCATCAAGAGGGTCCGGACAACACTGCAGCAGGACAGCTCGGCTCGTCACGAGCCGAATTAGCAATTCGGCCTCCGTCCCAGCCCCGATGAGGCAACGGCATTACTACCGCACGTACATAAACTACGCATTCAAAACCCCATGGGTATCGACGGAGGCATAACTCGTTCGTGATCCACAGTACGGCTTGACCGACCCTGGGATTCGCCCGCTTTTACTTTTTTTATGGGTTTTCTTCTCTTTTCGAGGTCTATACAGACAACCCGCTTTCAGAACACACCAAGGAGGCAAGGAGCTTCTGCGTACAGGGGAACCCCCAGGCGATCTCTAATAAACGATTACCATACTTGTTTTACATACCCACACGCAGCTCGCCCTTGGTTACGGCATGTTAAATAGCCTTACTCGCTCATCGCATTACTTGTACAAAGTACGCCTCGACGTACTAGTTACATCACAATGGTGAATAAATGGTGGCGTCAGCTCATTACTTCATTTTTTCCGTTTCCTCACCTTAGTATCTATTACTCATTGCACATGTACACCATGGTACGTACTGCTACGCCAGGGGCTTCATTACACCCCGCATCACGGCAATAAAAGTCCGAACACTTTTACAGTACAGTTCGGCACCCCGAATTTGTAGCATTATCGGCTCTGAATCATGTCTTTGGTCAAAGTTGAGTTGCCCGGCTCCTGTGTTTACTACCTTACGTTCCGCTATATCGGCTAGGGTAGTAAAGGGAGAACTACTGCGATTGTGTCCCAGTTCTTCCGGATGAGCACCTCAGTAGAGAAAGCCGAAAACTGACTGTCATGATGCAGCGAGAGCCGGTCAGCTGTTCGCGAGGTTCCAAATCGTTGGAGATTTTTTCCGCTTCTTGCGAAGAACCGGTTCTTCTGATTAGGCGTGTATAACGCCCCTGATTCGGCCTTCCGAACACCAGGGGCTTCGCCAACTTTATCAATTGTCAAACTCCTATGGCTAAGTGAGGGCGGTAAAGGCCGCATAGTCTGATTGCCTTGTTCGTTGCGCTAAACACCTCCTTTAAGGACCAGAATGTGGAGTAAAGAGTGTTTAGATTTATCCCAAACACCCCCGTACTATCTACGTGGGGGCAGAAGCCGCCGACTGGTCAACCCTCAGATTTAATAAACGGCCGCACAGGAGGTAAAATTTAAATCATAAACATTATACTACATAACATCATTGTTCCATATTACAGAACAAGGTAATATACATGTTCTCATGGGAATATAACATCCTTCGAACATTGCTCCGCCACAAGGCGTGACCCCTCCAGAACACCGTCAAAATAGTGCTCGGGTCAACGATGCTCCTTGCCCTCTGGCGGTCCCTCGGTCATCAGCTTCTTGGCATCCAGCTTCGCCCAATGCGTCTTGACGCGGGCAAAGGCCATACGCGCACCTTCAATGCAGACCGACCGCTTCACGGCTTCGAGCCGCGGACAGGCACTCACAAGCCGCTGCACAAGTCTGAAGTAGCTGCTAGGTATAGGGTCGACAGGCCACAACCGGACTATCAGGTCCTTCATGGCTAGCTCTACCAACCTGTGCAGCTCGACCAACTGCTTTAGCTGGTCGCTGAAGGGCACCGGATGTTCGGATCCCAGATGTTGGGACCAGAATAGCTTCTCCGTAGACATCCCTTCTTTGGCTCTATAATACCCGGCAGCATCTGATACACTGTGCAGCAGATCCGTAAACGCCCCTGGAAAATCCAAATTTAGGATAAGTACAAGGAACATTTCTTCTACATACTTGCTATGCATGGTGAAAGACTTACCCGCTGTAATCTTCTTGGCCGCCTGAATTTCTTGGAGGGCGCTCTGGGCTTCGGCTCGTGCATCCTGCGTGCTCTCGCGGACCTTCGCCAATTCGGACTCTTGCGCCTTACAATCGCGCTCCAGGGACTCAAATCTCTCTATCGCGCCCTGGAGCTGTTGCTGCGCCTCGCCAACCCGGGCCTCGTGCTTCTCGCGCGAGGCGCATTCCTTGGCCGCTTTGTCCTCGGCCTCGGCTAGCGCCTTCTTAAGGGTTGCCACCTCGGTCATGGCCCCTAATAAAGTTTATGACACTTTAGTCCAGTCGGACTATTCATTTTTTCCAAACATACCCACAGGTTACTGCATACCTTGGCTATCCTCCAGCTGCTTCTTCACGAGGCCGAGCTCCTCCTCGGCCCGCTCCAGTTTCTGCTTTAGTCCGGAGACCTCCGCAGCATGAGCAGTGGTAGCCTGCAGCGATACCTGCTTATTCACATAGACAACTCATGTTAGACTCCTGCGATATTTATTCTTGATCCTCTGTTCGGCTTTTCTTCCCGAACACCAAACAGAGCATCAGGGGCTACTGTCTATACTGTGATATTTTTCCTACAATCACATAACTTACCTCAAAGCCCGTTAGAAGGCTAGTGCAGGCTTCGGTCAGTCCGCTTTTGACGAACTGAACCTTCTCTATCACCGCGTCCATAAGGACACGATGTTCATCCACAATAGAGGCGCCTCGTAGCGCCTCTAGTAGATTATCTGGTGCCTCTGGTTGGACAGAGGTCACCGGTGGAACAGGCACATTCCCTCCTTGTGGGGAATGCCGTTTGCTGGACCCTGGAGCCGTGTAGATCTCCGGAATGGTATCCGGCTGAGGGCCGAAGGGAACTCGGGTCCCGCCACCAGTCCCCGTATGTCCGGCGGCCGAGGAGTCATCCTGGGGCGTCACCCCGATGATCTCCGGAATCTCGCCCCGGCCTGGGAAAGTCTTTTTGGACGCCACCTCGTCATCACCCTTGGGCGAGACGGAATGAGCAGGTGGCTGAGACATGCTAGCCATCTCCTTCGAATCCAACGAATCCTCTGTCGAGGATCGCGGGGAGCCATCGCATGCTGGACTGCAGTAACACGGTTTAAAGTATATCAATATCACAACCCAGGAAGGTCAGATGTTTTTGGATTCTGGTACTTACGAGGCGGCCTGAGGCTTGGTCCGACGAGGTCGCTCCGGACTGCTATCAACATCCCACACAGAGTTATCCGTGAGGGAGCCTCTAACCCTCTTAGGTGCTTTCGCCTCCGGAATTGTGGGGGGCGCTCTCTTTTTCCTCCCCACTTCAGGTGGGGAGTCGTTTTCTTCTTCCTCTTTGTCGTCAGACAGAGAGGAAGTCTCGCTTACGGACGTCACGTCCGGAGTGCTTTTCCGGTGAAGGCCCTTCTTGGCCCTTGTGGCCGCCTTTTTAGCCGTCTTCTCCGGCACCACGTAAGGTGCAGGGAACAACATTTTCGTCAGTAACGGTTATTCTTGGTCCTCGGGCAGCGGAGCCGGACAGTTGATCTCCTCTGCCACCTTGATTCAGGCCTGAAAATAGGGGAAGGAAAGCTTAAATTTCCTCTCAAAATATGCTAGTAGAGGGTACTCCTTGAAAACATTAAAAGAACTGACCGGGTTGGGCTGGCGTTTTAAGCTAAGCCCGCGATCTTCGGTCGTAGGCGGTGGCGTCTCGCCGGCCTTGAAGAGCACTTTCCAGATTTCTTCGTGCGTCGTGCCGAAGAGCTCTAGTAGCGTCTAGTGCTTGGCCGGATCAAACTCCCACAGATAGGAAGTCCGGCATTGGCACGGAAGGACCCGATGAATAAGCATGACCTGGACCATGTTGACGAGCTTGATTTTCTTGTCTATCATGTTCTGGACGCACGTCTGGAGCCTAGTCAGCTTGTGCGAAGGACCCCAGGTTAGGTGTTGGGGATCGTAGCAGAATTTAAAAAAAAAATCCTACGCATCACCAAGATCCATCTATGGAGTATACTAGCAACGAGGGGAAAGGAGTGCATCTACATACCCTTGTAGATGGCGAGCGGAAGCGTTCCAATGAACGAGGTTGATGGAGTCGTACTCGCCGTGATCCAAATCACCGATGACCGAGTGCCGAACGGACGACACCTCCGCGTTCAACACACGTACGGAGCAGCGATGTCTCCTCCTTCTTGATCCAGCAAGGGGGAAGGTGAGGTTGATGGAGATCCAGCAGCACGACGGCGTGGTGGTGGATGTAGCGGGATCTCGGCAGGGCTTCGCCAAGCTTTTGCGAGAGGGAGAGGTGTTGCAGGGGGAGAGGGAGGCGCCAGGGGCTGTGTTGCTGCTACCCTCCCTCCCCCCCACTATATATAGGACCCCTGAGGGGGCGCCGGCCCTGGAACCCATCTACATGGGGGGGCGGCAGCCAAGGGGGAAGGGGGGTGGCTTACCCCCCAAGCCAAGTGGGGCGCCCCCCACCCCTAGGGTTTCCAACCTTAGGCGCAGGGGAGGCCCAAGGGGGGGTGCGCCAGCCCACTAAGGGCTGGTTCCCTTCTCACTTCAGCCCATGGGGCCCTCCGGGATAGGTGGCCCCACCCGGTGGACCCCCGGGACCCTTCCGGTGGTCCCGGTACAATACCGATAACCCCCGAAACTTTCCCGGTGGCCGAAACTGGACTTCCTATATATAATTCTTCACCTCCGGACCATTCCGGAACTCCTCGTGACGTCCGGGATCTCATCCGGGACTCCAAACAAGTTTTGGGTTTTCGCATACTAATATCTCTACAACCCTAGCGTCACCGAACCTTAAGTGTGTAGACCCTACGGGTTCGGGAGACATGCAGACATGACCGAGACGCCTCTCCGGTCAATAACCAACAGCGGGATCTGGATACCCATGTTGGCTCCTACATGTTCCACGATGATCTCATCGGATGAACCACGATGTCGAGGATACAATCAATCCCGTATACAATTCCCTTTGTCAATCGGTATGTTACTTGCCCGAGATTCGATCGTCGGTATCCCAATACCTTGTTCAATCTCGTTACCGGCAAGTCTCTTTACTCGTACTGTAATGCATGACCCCGTGGCTAACTCCTTAGTCACATTGAGCTCATTATGATGATGCATTACCGAGTGGGCCCAGAGACACCTCTCCGTCATACGGAGTGACAAATCCCAGTCTCGATCCGTGCCAACCCAACAGACACTTTCGGAGATACCCGTAGTGTACCTTTATAGTCACCCAGTTACGTTGTGACGTTTGGCACACCCAAAGCACTCCTACGGTATCCGGGAGTTGCACGATCTCATGGTCTAAGGAAAAGATACTTGACATTGGAAAAGCTCTAGCAAACGAACTACACGATCTTTGAGCTATGCTTAGGATTGGGTCTTGTCCATCACATCATTCTCCTAATGATGTGATCCCGTTATCAATGACATCCAATGTCCATAGTCAGGAAACCATGACTATCTGTTGATCAAAGAGCTGTCAACTAGAGGCTTACTAGGGACACGTTGTGGTCTATATATTCACACATGTATTACGATTTTCGGATAACACAATTATAGCATGAACAACAGACAATTATCATGAACAAAGAAATATAATAATAACCATTTATTATTGCCTCTAGGGCATATTTCCAACAGTCTCCCACTTGCACTAGAGTCAATAATCTAGTTACATTGTGATGAATCGAACACCCATAGCGTCCTGGTGTTGATCATGTTTTGCTCTAGGGAGAGGTTTAGTCAACGGATCTGCTACATTCAGGTCCGTTTGTACTTTACAAATATCTATGTCTCCATTTTGAACACTTTCACGAATGGAGTTGAAGTGACGCTTGATATGCCTGGTCTTCCTGTGAAACCTGGGCTCCTTGGCAAGGGCAATAGCTCCAGTGTTGTCACAGAAGAGAGTCATCGGGCCCGACGCATTGGGAATCACCCCTAGGTCGGTAATGAACTCCTTCATCCAGACTGCTTCCTGTGCTGCCTCCGAGGCTGCCATGTACTCCACTTCACATGTAGATCCCGCCACGACGCTTTGCTTGCAACTGCACCAGCTTACTGCTCCTCCATTCAAAATATACACGTATCCGGTTTGTGACTTCGAGTCATCCAGATCTGTGTCAAAGCTTGCGTCGACGTAACCCTTTACGACGAGCTCTTCGTCACCTCCATAAACGAGAAACATATCCTTAGTCCTCTTCAGGTACTTCAGGATATTCTTGACCGTTGTCCAGTGTTCCATGCCGGGGTTACTTTGGTACCTTCCTACCAAACTTACGGCAAGGTTTACATCAGGTCTGGTACACAGCATGGCATACATAATAGACCCTATGGCCGAGGCATAGGGGATGACACTCATCTTTTCTCTATCTTCTGCCGTGGTCGGGCATTGAGCCGTGCTCAATTGCACTCCTTCCAATACAGGCAAGAACCCCTTCTTGGACTGATCCATATTGATCTTCTTCAATATCTTGTCAAGGTACGTACTCTGTGAAAGACCAATGAGGCGTCTTGATCTATCTCTATAGATCTTGATGCCTAATATATAAGCAGCTTTTCCAAGGTCCTTCGTTGAAAAACACTTATTCAAATAGGCCTTTATACTTTCCAAGAATTCTATATCATTTACCATCAATAGTATGTCATCCACATATAATAAGAGAAATGCTACAGAGCTCCCACTCACTTTCTTGTAAACACAGGCTTCTCCATAAGTCTGTGTAAACCCAAACGCTTTGATCATCTCATCAAAGCGAATATTCCAACTCCGAGATGCTTGCACCAGCCCATAGATTGAGCGCTGGAGCTTGCATACTTTGTCAGCATTCTTAGGATCGACAAAACCTTCCGGCTGCATCATATACAATTCTTCCTTAAGGAAGCCATTAAGGAATGCCGTTTTGACGTCCATCTGCCATATCTCATAATCATAGTATGCGGCAATTGCTAACATGATTCGGACGGACTTCAGCTTCGCTACGGGTGAGAAAGTCTCATCGTAGTCAACCCCTTGAACCTGTCGATAACCCTTAGCGACAAGTCGAGCCTTATAGATGGTCACATTACCATCCGCGTCTGTCTTCTTCTTAAAGATCCATTTATTTTCTATGGCTCGCCGATCATCGGGCAAGTCAGTCAAAGTCCATACTTCGTTTTCATACATGGATCCTATCTCGGATTTCATGGCTTCTAGCCATTTGTCGGAATCCGGGCCCGCCATCGCTTCTTCATAGTTCGAAGGTTCACCGTTGTCTAACAACATGATTTCCAGGACAGGGTTGCCGTACCACTCTGGTGCGGAACGTGTCCTTGTGGACCTACGAAGTTCAGCAGTAACTTGATCCGAAGCTTCATGATCATCATCATTAACTTCCTCCCCAGTCAGTGTAGGCACCACAGGAACATCTTCCCGCGCTGCGCTACTTCCCGGTTCGGAAGGGGTGACTATCACCTCATCAAGTTCCACTTTCCTCCCACTCAATTCTTTCGAGAGAAACTCTTTCTCCAGAAAGGACCCGTTCTTGGCAACAAAGATCTTGCCTTCGGATCTGAGGTAGAAGGTATACCCAATGGTTTCCTTAGGGTATCCTATGAAGACGCATTTTTCCGACTTGGGTTCGAGCTTTTCAGGTTGAAGTTTCTTGACATAAGCATCGCATCCCCAAACTTTTAGAAACGACAGCTTAGGTTTCTTCCCAAACCATAATTCATACGGTGTCGTTTCAACGGATTTCGACGCAGCCCTATTTAAAGTGAATGCGGCAGTCTCTAAAGCATAGCCCCAAAATGAGAGCGGTAGATCGGTAAGAGACATCATAGATCGCACCATATCCAATAGAGTGCGATTACGACGTTCGGACACACCATTTCGCTGAGGTGTTCCAGGCGGCGTGAGTTGTGAAACGATTCCACATTTCTTTAAGTGCGTACCAAATTCGTGACTTAAATATTCTCCACCACGATCTGATCGTAAGAATTTTATTTTCCTGTCACGTTGATTCTCAACCTCACTCTGAAATTCCTTGAACTTTTCAAAGGTTTCAGACTTGTGTTTCATTAGGTAGACATACCCATATCTACTTAAGTCATTAGTGAGAGTGAGAACATAACGATATCCTCCGCGAGCCTCAACACTCATTGGACCGCACACATCGGTATGTATGATTTCCAATAAGTTGGTTGCTCGCTCCATTGTTCTGGAGAACGGAGTCTTGGTCATCTTACCCATGAGGCATGGTTCGCACGTGTCAAATGATTCGTAATCAAGAGACTCCAAAAGTCCATCCGCATGGAGCTTCTTCATGCGCTTGACACCAATGTGACCAAGGCGGCAGTGCCACAAGTATGTGGGACTATCGTTATCAACTTTACATCTTTTGGTATTCACACTATGAATATGTGTAACATCACGTTCGAGATTCATCAAGAATAAACCATTGACCAGCGGGGCATGACCATAAAACATATCTCTCATATAAATAGAACAACCATTATTCTCGGATTTAAATGAGTAGCCATCTCGAATTAAACGAGATCCAGATACAATGTTCATGCTCAAAGCTGGCACTAAATAACAATTATTGAGGTTTAAAACTAATCCCGTAGGTAGATGCAGAGGTAGCGTGCCGACGGCGATCACATCGACCTTGGAACCATTCCCGACGCGCATCATCACCTCGTCCTTCGCCAGTCTCCGTTTATTCCGCAGTTCCTGTTTTGAGTTACAAATATGAGCAACCGCACCGGTATCAAATACCCAGGAGATACTACGAGTACTGGTAAGGTACACATCAATTACATGTATATCACATATACCTTTGGTGTTGCCGGCCTTCTTGCCCGCTAAGTATTTGGGGCAGTTCCGCTTCCAGTGACCACTTCCCTTGCAATAAAAGCACTCAGTCTCAGGCTTGGGTCCATTCCTTGGCTTCTTCCCGGCAACTGGCTTACCGGGCGCGGCAACTCCCTTGCCGTCCTTCTTGAAGTTCTTCTTACCCTTGCCCTTCTTGAACTTAGTGGTTTTATTCACCATCAACACTTGATGTTCCTTTCTGATCTCCACCTCCGCTGATTTCAGCATTGAATATACCTCAGGAATGTTCTTTTCCATCCCCTGCATATTGAAGTTCATCACAAAGCTCTTGTAGCTCGGTGGAAGCGACTGAAGGATTCTGTCAATGACCGCATCATCCGGGAGATTAACTCCCAGCTGAGACAAGCGGTTGTGTAACCCAGACATTCTGAGTATGTGCTCACTAACAGAACTATTTTCCTCCATTTTACAGCTGAAGAACTTGTCGGAGACTTCATATCTCTCGACCCGGGCATGAGCTTGGAAAACCATTTTCAGCTCTTCGAACATCTCATATGCTCCATGTTTCTCAAAACGCTTTTGGAGACCCGGTTCTAAGCTGTAAAGCATGCCGCACTGAACGAGGGAGTAATCATCAGCACGTGATTGCCAAGCGTTCATAACGTCTTGGTTCTCTGGGATTGGTGCTTCACCTAGCGGTGCTTCTAGGACATAATCTTTCTTGGCAGCTATGAGGATGATCCTCAGGTTCCGGACCCAGTCCGTATAGTTGCTGCCATCATCTTTCAGCTTGGTTTTCTCTAGGAACGCGTTGAAGTTGAGGACAACGTGGGCCATTTGATCTACAAGACATATTGTAAAGATTTTAGACTAAGTTCATGATAATTAAGTTCATATAATCAAATTATTCAATGAACTCCCACTCAGATAGACATCCCTCTAGTCATCTAAGTGAAACATGATCCGAGTTAACTAGGCCGTGTCCGATCATCACGTGAGATGGACTAGTCAAGATCGGTGAACATCTCCATGTTGATCGTATCTTCTATACGACTCATGCTCGACCTTTCGGTCCTCCGTGTTCCGAGGCCATGTCTGTACATGCTAGGCTCGTCAAGTCAACCTAAGTGTATTGCGTATGTTCCGAGGCCATGTCTGTACATGCTAGGCTCGTCAACACCCGTTGTATGCGAACGTTAGAATCTATCACACCCGATCATCACGTGGTGCTTCGAAACAACGAACCTTCGCAACGGTGCACAGTTAGGGGGAACACTTTCTTGAAATTATTATAAGGGATCATCTTACTTACTACCGTCGTTCTAAGCAAATAAGATGCAAAACATGATAAACATCACATGCAATCAAATAGTGACATGATATGGCCAATATCATTTTGCTCCTTTGATCTCCATCTTCGGGGCACCATGATCATCTTCGTCACCGGCATGACACCATGATCTCCATCATCATGATCTCCATCATTGTGTCTTCATGAAGTTGTCACGCCAACGATTACTTCTACTTCTATGGCTAACGCGTTTAGCAATAAAGTAAAGTAATTTACATGGCGTTATTCAATGACACGCAGGTCATACAAAAAATAAAGACAACTCCTATGGCTCCTGCCGGTTGTCATACTCATCGACATGCAAGTCGTGATTCCTATTACAAGAATATGATCAATCTCATACATCACATATATCATTCATCACATCTTCTGGCCATATCACATCACATAGCACATGCTGCAAAAACAAGTTAGACGTCCTCTAATTGTTGTTGCAAGTTTTTACGTGGCTTGTATAGGTTTCTAGCAAGAACGTTTCTTACCTACGTAAAACCACAACGTGATATGCCAATTTCTATTTACCCTTCATAAGGACCCTTTTCATCGAATCCGTTCCGACTAAAGTGGGAGAGACAGACACCCGCTAGCCACCTTATGCGACTAGTGCATGTCAGTCGGTGGAACCTGTCTCACGTAAGCGTACGTGTAAGGTCGGTCCGGGCCGCTTCATCCCACAATACCGCCGAAACAAGATAAGACTAGTAGCGGCAAGAAGAATTGGTAACATCTACGCCCACAACTGCTTTGTGTTCTACTCGTGCATAGTAACTACGCATAGGCCTGGCTCATGATGCCACTGTTGGGGATCGTAGCAGAATTTAAAAAAAATCCTACGCATCACCAAGATCCATCTATGGAGTATACTAGCAACGAGGGGAAAGGAGTGCATCTACATACCCTTGTAGATCGCGAGCGGAAGCGTTCCAATGAACGAGGTTGATGGAGTCGTACTCGCCGTGATCCAAATCAACGATGACCGAGTGCCGAACGGACGGCACCTCCGCGTTCAACACACGTACGAAGCAGCGACGTCTCCTCCTTCTTGATCCAGCAAGGGGGGAGGAGAGGTTGATGGAGATCCAGCAGCACGACGGCGTGGTGGTGGATGTAGCGGGATCTCGGCAGGGCTTCGCCAAGCTTCTGCGAGAGGGAGAGGTGTTGCAGGGGGGAGGGAGGCGCCAGGGGCTGTGTTGCTGCTGCCCTCCCTCCCCCCACTATATATAGGACCCCTGGGGGGGCGCCGGCCCTGGAACCCATCTACATGGGGGGGGGGGGGGGGGGCGGCGGCCAAGGGGGAAGGGGGGTGGCTTACCCCCCAAGCCAAGTGGGGCGCCCCCCACCCCTAGGGTTTCCAACCCTAGGCGCAGGGGGAGGCCCAAGGGGGGCGCCCCAGCCCACTAAGGGCTGGTTCCCTTCCCACTTCAGCCCATGGGGCCCTCCGGGATAGGTGGCCCCACCCGATGGACCCCCGGGACCCTTCCGGTGGTCCCGGTACAATACCGATAACCCTCGAAACTTTCCCGGTGGCCGAAACTGGACTTCCTATATATAATTCTTCACCTCCGGACCATTCTGGAACTCCTCGTGACGTCCGGGATCTCATCCGGGACTCCGAACAACTTTCGGGTTTCCGCATACTAATATCTCTACAACCCTAGCATCACCGAACCTTAAGTGTGTAGACCCTACGGGTTCGGGAGACATGCAGACATGACCGAGACGCCTCTCCGGTCAATAACCAACAACGGGATCTGGATACCCATGTTGGCTCCTACATGTTCCACGATGATCTCATCGGATGAACCACGATGTCGAGGATTCAATCAATCCCGTATACAATTCCCTTTGTCAATCGGTATGTTACTTGCCCGAGATTCGATCGTCGGTATCCCAATACCTTGTTCAATCTCGTCACCGGCAAGTCTCTTTACTCGTACCGTAATGCATGATCCCGTGGCTAACTCCTTAGTCACATTGAGCTCATTATGATGATGCATTACCGAGTGGGCCCAGAGATACCTCTCCGTCATACGGAGTGACAAATCCCAGTCTCGATCCGTGCCAACCCAACAGACACTTTCGGAGATACCCGTAGTGTACCTTTATAGTCACCCAGTTACGTTGTGACGTTTGGCACACCCAAAGCACTCCTACGGTATTCGGGAGTTGCACGATCTCATGGTCTAAGGAAAAGATACTTGACATTGGAAAAGCTCTAGCAAACGAACTACACGATCTTTGAGCTATGCTTAGGATTGGGTCTTGTCCATCACATCATTCTCCTAATGATGTGATCCCGTTATCAATGACATCCAATGTCCATAGTCAGGAAACCATGACTATCTGTTGATCAACGAGCTAGTCAACTAGAGGCTTACTAGGGACACGTTGTGGTCTATATATTCACACATGTATTACGATTTCCGGATAACACAATTATAGCATGAACAACAAACAATTATCATGAACAAAGAAATATAATAATAACCATTTATTATTGCCTCTAGGGCATATTTCCTACATTAGGCCCCTCTCTTGCCAGGAGGTGAGCCGCATCGGGATTCCGGATCGGAATTCGGGGGCCGCCGCCCAGTCGACATCGCGCGGCTTGGTGATGTAGAACCACCCCGATTGCCACCCCTTCACCATCTCCGCAAATGAGCCTTCGGGCCAGGTGACGTTGGGCATCTTGCCCACCATAGCGCCTCCGCACTCTGCTTGTTGACCGCTCACTACTTTCGGCCTCACATTGAAGGTCTTCAGCCACAGGCCGAAGTGAGGTGGGATGCGAAGAAAAGCCTCACAAACGACGATAAATGCCGAAATGTTGAGGATGAAGTTGGGGGCTAGGTCATGAAAATCCAGCCCGTAGTAAAACATCAACCCACGGACGAATGGGTGAAGAGGGAACCACAGCCCACGGACGAAATGTGTAAGAAACACAACCCTCTCGTGGGGCTCGGGAGTAGGGACAATCTGTCCCTTGGCCGGGAGTCGATGAGTGATCTCCTTGGCCAGATATCCGGCCTCCCGGAGCTCCTTGATATCCTTCTTCTTGACAGAAGAGGCCATCCACTTACCTCCAGCTCCGGATCCGGACATCTTTGGAGTGCTTTCTCGAACAAGGGAAAAGCTAAAGCTTGGGCGCTGGAGCTCGGGGACGGAAGGGCTGAGGAGGAACCGAGGTGTGGGTAAAGAAAGGGAATCTGTTGAGGATATAAACCTTAGAGTCACCCGCCAGGAGGGGCCGGGTTACTCGTACGGTCGTTGCCAGAAGCCCGGAGCCAAGTTTGAAGACGATGGGCCAGAGATGGGCTGAGACCCGGATATAGTTTAAAGCCCGTAGTTGTAATCATTGTTATGGTAGAACTTGTAGTGTAAGACAAGTATAGTTGAGAGTCCGAGCCGGACACTCTTATGAGCCGGCCGGGACTCTCAGGGCTGCTGGGCGTCAGCCTCCCTATATAAAGGGACGACCCGGCAGCGGTTTAGGGGCGAGAACAATCTCATCGAGAGCCGGGATAGCAAGTTTAGCTCCCTGGTGATCGTAACCCTAATCAATACCATCTCAACTGGACGTAGGCTTTTACCTTCACCGTAAGGGGCCGAACCAGTATAAACCCTCGTGTTCCTTGTCCCATTTAACCCCTTCAAGCTTCCTAGTTGCAATGGCTCCATGACTAAGTCCTAGCTCGAGGACATCTGCCGTGACAATTCCACGACAGTTGGCGCCCACCGTGGGGCCAGCGCACGGTGGATTTGAGTTCTTGAAGGGCAGCTTCAAAGGGCTCAAGGGATACGCTGTGGGCCGGATGACCAAGAGTCGTCGCGGCAAGCTCTACATCGACGATGCAGACTGGGGCCCCGACGCTGGCTCAGTTGAGTACGGGTACCGGGTCCCCTTCGGCAGAATTCATGTCTTCATTGGCAAGATTGGTGAGCAAGGCCCTGAGCCAGATCCCTGCGCTGATCTCATCGAAACGTCTCAGCGCGCACGACCCGCCCGGGCCCGGCCTGCCTTAAGGCGCGCTTTTGTGGGATGCATCCATGGAGGGCCCTCTGATCCATCTGGGTCTGGTGATGAGGCGGCCGCCGGCTCTGACGGCGAGTCGGTCACCGATGAGTCAAACTCGTTGTACCAACTTCAAGATGGCAGGCTCATGGGTTGTTCCAATGGCGAAAGTATTCCGGACCTTTTTGAGCCGCCAAGCCAGGTTGGAGTTTTTATGGCTGGTGCGCAGCCTGTTCAGAACCCCACTGCCGGATCGGGAAACCCGGTGCCCTCTCCGGCTCAGGTGCTGATGGATCTCACGGACAAGATGACGGCCCTGTTGACCGCCACGGTTGACCCGGCGGATCAAGCCCAGCATGATGCGGAGGTGGCACAGTTGAAATTGGATCTGATAAAAGCTAAAGAGGATCTTGCAGCGGAAGGAATCAGGCTGGCTGCGGAGCCGGCGGCTCTCGATGCCCAGACTCAGCTGATTCAGGCGCAGTCCTTCCAACTCACGATGGATCAGAACGCGGCCAATGAGGTCATGAGAAGGAGGCATCAAAAGGCCCAGTCCCGACTCCCGCCGGTTTATGATCCACGCAACCTCTTCAACACGCCAGGTGCAGGGTCTAGTAACCCGCCAGGGGTCATAGCACCCGGGTCTGGACCCCTTATTCAGCCACGAGTGATGAGGCCTCCCCAGGTGCCCCCTGCCCCGCCTCAGTATGTGCCAATACCCCCGGGTCATTATAATAACCCACTGGAGAACATGGTCGCTGCGGCAGCACGGCTGGCGGCTCTTCCCGTTGACGGCGACTCTCCGACGGCCATTGAGACCCGCCGGGTCAGGGAACTCCTTCAGACAGCACTGACGCAGCAAGAGGCGTACTCCTACAGCCGGGACAGGATCCACTCGACCCCTCGTCCAGGCCAGAGCCCGAGTTACAGCCGGCACATGGTCTCAGCAACCGGCTCAAGTAACGTCCGACGCCATGACCCGCCCCCTGGCCATGGCCCAGCTCATAATGGAGCCTTTTACGCAGCGGACCAAGCGCGGCAAGAGGCGGAGCAAGTGCCTCAATTGACGGCTTACCAGACCCCCCACCCGACTTATCCGACGACTTCCGTGGATGTGGGTATCCCTACCAGGACCGGGGGCGTCCCTTGTTTGGTGCCAGCTATCCGTAATGAACGTCTACCTAAGGACTTCAAAGGCCCTAGGAAGGTGCCTAACTACACAGCTGACTTACAACCTGCAGCCTGGATTGAGAGTTATGAGATGGCTATGGAATTGCTGGAGGTCAGTGAGGCGGCCATGGCCAAGTATTTCACCATGATGTTAGATGGAACTGCCCGCACATGGTTGAAAGGGCTACCACCAAATTCCATTGGGTCTTGGGCTGAGCTGAAAGCCCGGTTCATCCAAAACTTCAAGGATACCTGTAGGCAGTCTATGTCAATTGTGGATTTGACTAACTGTAAGCAGCAGGAGGGTGAATCCATGACCCATTGGGTTCGCCGGGTCAAGGAGATCATACATTCATCAGGTAAGATGGATGCCGATTCTGCAGTCTTAATGTTGGAACAAAACTGTCGCTTTGTGCCCCTAAAGATGAAACTCGGGCGACTTAAACGCGACTGCACCGATATGGGTACACTGATGGCGGCTCTTGTCAAGTACGCCGATTCCGATGGTACCAAGGATCCCCCTTCAGATGATGAAAGGACAGGGAAGGGAAAGAAGAACGGCAATGGCAAGGGTCCTCAGTTTAACCCGGGGAACCAAGGAGGAGGCAAGCGCAAGGCTGATGGCAGCCTAGAGTTTGTAGCCAATGCCAACTCCCAAGGTAACAACCAGCGACGCAAGGGGAGGCCCCCTCCCCGAGGCGGCGGGTCAGGTCCAACGCTGGAGCAGCTGTTGAATGAACCTTGTCCAAGGCATGGCTCTAGAGAGAAGCCAGCGACTCATCTATGGAAGGATTGCGCGATCATGAAGGCCTTTAAGAATTACAATGGCCCGGGCGGCGGCTCAGGTGCTGGCGGCGGCTCAAATTCCGGTCCTCAGAATGGTCAAGGGGGTTTTAATCAACAGGCTGGCCAGGGTCATCAACAGCAGCAGGGGGGTTATCAGACCAATCCAAAGCAGCTAAGCGGTGGACAGTATCATGTATTTACCACTAGTCTGTGCAAGCGAGATCAGAAGCTTCACAAGAGGGCTGTGAACGCTGTTGGGCCGGCGGTCCCACGCTACTTACGATGGTCAGAGCAGCCCATAGTGTGGAGTAGGGAGGATCACCCTCCTCAGGTGGATAACCCGGGCCACTTGGCCTTAGTGGTGGCTCCTCAAGTGGGAGGTTATAAGTTCACAAAGGTGCTCATGGATGGAGGTAGCAGCATCAACATCCTCTATTATGAAACTTTTCGTCGTATGGGGTTGGTTGATAAGAACCTCAGCCAGTCCAACACTATCTTTCATGGTGTAGTACCTGGTAAGTCGGCTTATCCAGTTGGCAAGATCGAATTGGAAGTGGCTTTTGGTATGAGAATAACTACAGGGTGGAGAAATTGACCTTTGAAGTGGTCAAGATAAGAAGTCCATACCATGCTATATTTGGATGGCCGGCTTACGCCAAGTTCATGGCACGACCGTGTTATGTGTACCTACAGCTCAAGATGCCGGGTCACAATGGGACCATTACGGTTCACGGCAGCCGGAAAGTGGCTCTGGAATGTGAGGAAGGCGACGCGGCTTATGCAGAATCTGTTTGTGCTACAGAGGAGTTGAAGTTTTACAAGGACAATGTTGACCCAACAGACATGACCTCTCTGAAAAAGCCGACTACGGAAAATGAGCCGGCGATGAAATTTAAGTCGGCTGATGAGACTAAGCTTGTTGATTTTGTTCCAGGGGATTCATCTCAGCAGTTTAGCATCAGTGCCAATCTGGATCCAAAGTAGGAAAGCGCGCTCATCGAGTTCATCCGTGAGAATAGGGACATCTTCGCATGGAAACCCTCTGACATGCCAGGTGTACCTAGAGAACTCGCTGAGCATACTCTCAACGTTGATCCTAAATTTAAACCGGTCAGACAGTTCCTTCGGCGGTTTAATGAAGAGAGGCGGAAAGCTATTGGTGAAGAAGTAGCCCGGCTCTTGGCAGCCGGGTTTATCGTGGAAGTTTTTCACCCAGAGTGGTTGGCTAACCCGGTGCTTGTACTCAAGAAAAACGGCACCTGGCGGATGTGTGTGGACTACACGGACTTGAACAAGGCGTGTCCGGCTGATCCTTTTGCCCTCCCCCGTATTGATCAAATCATTGATGCTACGGCAGGTTGTGCACGTTTAAGCTTCTTGGATGCTTATTCTGGTTATCATCAGATCAAGATGGCAGTTAAGGACCAGGAGAAGACGGCGTTTATCACCCCCTTTGGAGCCTTCTGTTATGTGTCTATGCCCTTTGGACTCAAGTGTGCACAGGCGACTTACCAGCGTTGTGTACAGAACTGTCTTCATAAACAGATTGGGCGCAATGTTCACGCTTATGTGGACGACATTGTGGTTAAATCCATCAAAGAGGAAACCCTGATAGATGATTTAAGGGAAACCTTTGATAATCTTCGGGTTTATAAGATGATGCTTAACCCGGCCAAGTGTGTCTTTGGTGTTCCTGCAGGCAAACTTTTGTGCTTCTTGGTTTCTGACAGAGGCATTGAGGCTAACCCGGAGAAGATCAAGGCCATCACCTCCCTGGCTAAGCCGGCATGTATAAATGACGTTCAGCGCTTGGCAGGTCGCATCGCTGCTTTAAGCCGGTTTATAAGCCGTTTGGGTGAGAAGGCCATGCCCCTATATCAGTTAATGAAGAAAACGGATACCTTTGTCTGGAATGATGCAGCTAATGCCGCCTTTGAGGATCTAAAGAAGCAGCTGGCAGAGCCCCCAGTCCTTGCTGCTCCGGTTGATAAGGAGCCCTTGCTACTGTATGTGGCGGCAAACGCACGAGCCGTCAGTGTGGCTATTGTGGTGGAACGCAAGGAGGAGGGTAAGGAGCATCCAGTTCAGCGGCCGGTTTATTATGTCAGTGAAGTGCTCATTGAGTCCAAGCAGCGGTACCCGCATTGGCAGAAGCTGGTATATGGTGTGTTCATGGCGAGCCGGAAACTTAAGCATTATTTTCAGGGCCATCCCATCACTGTGGTCAGTTCTGCCCCCTTGGTGATATCATTCAAAACAGAGAGGCCACAGGGAGAATTGCTAAGTGGGCTATAGAACTTGGACCCCACGGTCTCAAATATGTGCCACGCACTGCTGTTAAGTCTCAGGCCTTGGTGGATTTCATCAATGATTGGACAGAGTCACAAGTGCCCGAGCAAAAGTCGGATAACACGTATTGGACTATTCATTTCGATGGGTCCAGGCAGTTGGAGGGCTCGGGGGCTGGCGTTGTATTGGCGTCCCCTAAAGGTGACAAGTTCCATTATGTGCTACAGTTGATGTTTCCTTGCACTAACAACGCAGCTGAGTACGAGGCCCTGCTCCATGGTCTTCGGATGGCTAAGGAGATGAGCTTGAGCCGGGTAAGGTGCTTTGGTGACTCAGACTTGGTGGCTCAACAAGTATCAGGCACGTGGGATTCTAAGGATCCTCTCATGGCGGCTTATCGCCGTGAGGTCGACGCCATTGCTGGGCACTTTCAGGGCTACCAAGTGGAGCACATTGATCGCAGGAAGAACGAGGCGGCTGATGCTCTAAGCCGGCTAGGCTCTCAGCGAAAGCCGGTGCCGCCTAACACTTTCCTGGACGTCCTGTATAATCCTTCGGTTAAGTTGCCTACAGAGGAAGACTTGGCTGTCCCTGACCCGGAGGCACGGCTAGTGGCGGCTCTTCATGTCATACCAGACTGGACAATGCCATATTTGGCTTATATAACCCGGGGAGAGTTGCCTGAGAATGAAACTTTGGCCAGGCAAATAACCCGGCGGGCTAAGTCAATGATCGTTATCGACGGCGAACTGCATCATCGCAGTGTTTCAGGGGCATTTCAGGGTTGTATCTCCCCTAAGGAAGGTCAAGAGATCTTGCGTGAGATCCATGAATGGGATTGTGGCCATCATGCCGGCTCAAAATCCCTTGTGGCCAAGGCTTTCCGTCATGGTTTTTATTGGTTGACGGCTCATGCTGATGCAGAGGACTTGGTCAGTAAATGTGATGGTTGCCAAAGGTTCTCACGACGGGCTCACGTGCCGGCTCAGGAGCTGAGGA
Source organism: Aegilops tauschii subsp. strangulata (assembly GCF_002575655.3). NCBI lineage: Eukaryota > Viridiplantae > Streptophyta > Magnoliopsida > Poales > Poaceae > Aegilops > Aegilops tauschii. The sequence continues at coordinate 410,333,242 of NC_053037.3, read as the reverse complement.
TGATCCCAATTACTTGGCCCTTTGCGGTCTGGGGGCTTGATATGGTTGGGCCTTTTAAAAGGTCCAAGGATAAGAAGACCCACCTCTTGGTGGCAGTTGATAAGTTCACAAAGTGGGTAGAAGCGGAGCCCGTTAGCAAGTGCGATGCAGCCACGATAGTTCAGTTTATGAAAAAGGTGATTTTCCGCTTCGGTTTTCCGCACAGCATCAGAACTGACAATGGCACCAATCTATCCAAAGGCGCTATGGAAGAGTTTTGTCAACGAGAGCATATCCGACTTGATGTTTCCTCAGTGGCTCATCCCCAATCCAATGGTCAAGCTGAGAGAGCTAACCAGGAGATTCTGAAGGGCATCAAGCCCCGGCTTTTGGTCCCTTTGCAACGGACGCCGGGTTGTTGGGTGGAGGAGTTGCCCTCCGTCTTATGGAGCATCAATACTACTCCTAACAGGTCTACAGGCTTCACGCCTTTCTTCATGGTCTATGGAGTAGAAGCAGTCCTCCCCAGCGACATCCGTCACGACTCACCTCGCGTAGCGGCTTATGTTGAGACGGATAATGAACAGGCGCGCCAAGATGCTCTTGACTTGTTGGATGAACAGCGTGATGTGGCGGCAGCCCGTTCAGCGATTTACCAACAAGACCTGCGTCGTTATCATAGCCGCCGGGTCAAATCCCGGGTCTTTCAGGAAGGCGATCTCGTGCTCCGGCTCATCCAGGATCAAACAGATGCACACAAGTTATCCCCACCTTGGGAAGGGCCCTTTGTGGTCAGCAAGAACTTGCACAACGGGTCATATTATCTCATTGACATTCGGGAGCACAAAGATTCACGTAAGTCTGAGGAAGAGACCCGTCGGCCGTGGAACATAGCTCAGCTTCGGCCTTACTACACTTGAGCTACCGGCTCTCGTGGTGTACATATTTGTCTCAGCCATGTATATATTATGATAAGTAATAAAGCAGGACCTCTGTCCTTTTTTCTCCTCCAAATATGCATGTGTTATTTTTATTACAAGATTACATGATGACTTAAAGGAGGATCCGGCTTATGATCGTATTCGAATCTAGCCGTAAGCAGTAAAGTCACTTGGGGGCTTCCTGTTCAAACATGGGTCGTATTCGAACCAAAGAGAACATAGCTGTCGATACCCATTTGATTGGCAAAGAGCCGAGCTCATTGGGAGGTTATCTTTGGTCATATTTGAATCATAATTTAACCCCTCTGAGAACCGACGAGGATCGTATTCGAATCAGTGTCGTTAAACAATTTTAAAAATCACTTGGGGGCTTCCTGTTCAAACATGGGTCGTATTCGAACCAAAGAGAACATAGCTGTCGGTACCCTCTTGATTGGCATCGCCACACCCGCTGGGGGCTATATGATCGTATCCGAATCTTGGCTTAACCCCTTTGGGCCGGGTCTCTGGTAGTATTTGAACCGGAAGCCCCTAAAAGTTCCTCTGCTTTATCACAGGTTTACTCTGATCATGTCAAGGTGTGTACGGCCGGGTCTCACTTTACCGGCTTAACTTTGGTTTACAGTGTTCGTTGAACGCCATGGGTATCATTATGACAGATAAGGCGGAATTAGGATACCAACCTTGTTACCCGGGTTACTTAAACCGGAAGTATGCTTACGGGCCGCTAAGTGTTATTACGGCTATGTCAAGCAGATAATTGAGGACCAGTCTCTTTTTGATTCATATTCCGGGTTATCTATCCAAGACACCTGATGCTCCGGGCGGTAAGCCGCCTTGAGACTTGTGATTTGCCTTTTTATGCAGAATACTTAAAGGTACCTCTTTGAGGTTGAGATAAACAAAAGGATGATTATGACCCGGAGAAATATTAAGGAGACAACTTCAAAAGACCTTGGCATTCAATACGTGCACGATGGCACGGAAGAGATAGACTGTTGCACCTACTCTATTACAAAAACTCTTCAAGTCTAAAAGGTGGAACATTGTTTGATAAACCGCCAGCCAAATTATGATGCTTGCTGAGTTGAGGTCCCCGGCTCATTCCTATCTCCTCCTCCGGCTGATCCCTAGACCTCGAAGGTTGATGACTTCTAGTTGATGCCGCTGAGAGCTTCGAATTGGGCTTCTTCATCAATTAACCCGGCCGGGTCAATCTCCGGGGCGAAGGTGTGCTGACGAGCCGGCGGGATCAGGTTGAGGGCTTCATAGCGAGGGGTCGGAATCCTCTGATTCTCCGCGTCATAACCCGGCTGGCACTTGGTCAGATCTGTGTCATTCCCGATGAGGGTGGCCACCGGGCGTACAGCTTTCACGCACGCTGCGAAGTCCTTCTGGTCGAAAGCTGAGCCGTCTTCCTTCAGGCTTGGATAACCCAGGGCGATGTCTGCCGGGTCTAGTTCCGGCAGAAGTGCCTTGGCCCGGCTCAGCGCGGCGATTGCGCCGGCTCTCGCGGAGGCCCGTCGCAGCTCTTGGATCCGCTGAGGCAGAACGGCGAGCCGGCGCAGGACTTCGGCCAGATGAGTTGGCACCTCGTTGGATAGGGCCACCACAGCTAAGGCACGCTGTGACCCGGTGTAGAGCTGTTCCACCAGGGTGTACACGGCCTTTAACTTGGTGACCATGCTCTGGTTGAGGTTGGCACTCCTGGGACCTATTTAACAGAATCAGATAAGCCGGTGACAAGGATGACTCATGACATATATAAACTTGATGAAAGCCGGTGAGGCGACTTACCGAAGATAGCGGCCACCATTTGGGAAACCTGGCGCTTTAAGCCGGAGAGCTCGGCGGTCTTCTCAGTGAGAGCCTTCTCCGCCTGTTCCGCCCGGGTCACCAGTGCGGCCTTCTCTTCGACCCAGGCTTTTCTCTCAGCATCGAACTCGGTCTTCAATTTTTCTTGAGTGGCGATGCTGGATACAAACTTGGCGTTTGCCTTCCGGGTCTCCATCTCCTGCATCTTCAGCCGGCTCTTGAGATCCGCAAGGTCCGCCTCTAGTTTCTTGCCAACAGCCTGCATATATTGCCGGGTTATTAACAGTCATTATATAAGTCCCAAGTGTTTTCCAAGCAAAGACACTTGGCACTTGGGGGCTAATGCATATTGAATGTATCTATCTACATACTGCCGGCTCAGTTGAGTAAGCCGGAACCTAAGTCTACAACATATTCAAGCATAAGTCGTCGACTTGGGGGCTAGCATGGCAAAGGTAACTATGCAGGAAGTAAGAAGACATCAGAAGGATACCTCAGATTTTTGTTGGATTTGGTTGACCATGGCGACCTCGGCGTCCCGGCTCTTGTGTACTTGGCTGATGTAGCCAGAGACAAGCTCTCCAATGCTCAAGTCGGTGTAGCCGGAGAGGTCCAGGTTCACCTGGTGGGGCTGCAGCAACTCCCCCTTCGCGGAGCATTTGGCCAACACGGTCGGTCTCCCCGGCTCAACGAACTCCGTCCGGGTGATAACCACGTCCGGGTCGTCTGCTGGTGGAGCTGAGCCGGAGGCCTCCGGGTTAACCGAAGTTTCGGTCGTTGCCTTGGTAGTCGGGGCAGAGGCCTCAGGTGCCGTGTCCATTGGAGTGGTGGCTTCGGGGGCGGAGGCAGCTGGCGGCTCTTGAGCTGTCACCTCCGGTTCAGGTACGTCCGGCACTCCGGCTGACCTGGTCTTCTTCGCTCTTTTGGTGAGCTTTGCCTGGGCACTGAAAAGACAGAAGTGTTAGGCACACAAAGAGTAAGTACAGACAAAGATACTGTAAGATGATTGTTGTTACCCGGGCGCAGTCTTGAAGGCCGGCAGATTTGACTGCATGGAGTCACCCGAAGAGGGGGAGGTCTCCTGATAATTGGAGTCAGAAGAGTTGAGTGGCTGACAGATAACACCCGCCAATGGATGAAAAGGGTACAAGTGAGAAAAAACCTCAGTGCGACGCTTCCTTGTTGCGTCGGGTAACCCGGCGGAGAGATCGGTATCCTTGTTGGTCTGGGTGTGACGCCGGCTTTCGTGAACCTGTCGCTTCAAAAGAAATTGAGGGTCTTGATGAGCTAAAGGATGTGAAAAGCTTACTTTCCGGGTTACCCTTCGGACTTTCAGCTGTGGCAAGGGCTCCGAGTCGGAGGAAAGTGACATTACCTCTTCAACCACCGGGTTACTGGCGCCGGTGTCATCCTGTCAATGAGCAAGTGTTGATAAGGCGGACAGCAACAAACCACAAGTACAACAAGAGTAAAGGCTTAGGGGTTACCTCTGACTCGGAGCTGTCGCTTAGTTGCATCAGCTCCGAAGCAGTAGGTCTGCTTCCTTTTTTACGAGGGTCGGCTTTCTTGGCGGCTTTCTTCGCCTTCCTGGCCTTCTTGGCCGCTTCATGGTCATATTTGACCCGCCAGAACTTATCATCAGCCTGAAAAATACAAGGATGAATTTTCAGAACGGTTCAGATGCAGGTTATATGCAGAAGGAGATAAAATATTAAAGTCAGTGGCTTACCGCTGGGGCCGGGTTGGTCTTGCAGAAAGGGGCTAACCCGGTCCTTCCACAGTTTGCCAGACTCTCGTTTAACAGAGCCTTGGTCTCTTCCTCAGCAACATCTTCTAGAATATCATTGCGACTGTGCCTCTGAGGGTCATCCTTTCGCCCAGTGTACTCACACATTAAGCCGGGGCGGCGGCTCAATGGGATCACCCGCCATGAGATCCAGACCTGTACCAGGTCGATTCCGTTCAGGCCGTTGCCCAGGAGGGCCTTGATTTTATTGATAGTCGGAAGCAGAGGCTGGCGCTCCGCTGCAGTCAGCTTGTCCAACAGCGGGTGAGTCGGCTCTAGACGTGTTGGGCGAAAGCCGGGCAGCGGGTTCTCGTCAGTCGGGGACGTATCTTGGCAGTAGAACCAAGTCATATTCCAGTCCTTGGGGTGGCTCGGCGGCTCTGCGTAAGGGAAAAGACAGTCCCTACGCCGCTGGATGGAGATGCCACCTAACTCCAGACTTGGCCCATTGGCACACTCATTTTGGCGGTTTAAGTAAAACAACTCTCTGAAGAGCAGCAGACTAGGCTCTTCTCCAAGGTACACTTCGCAAAAGACTTGGAAATTGCAGATGTTGGACACGGAGTTGGGTCCTATATCTTGAGGCCGCAGGTCAAAGAAGTTGAGCACGTCCCTGAAAAACTTTGAGCCGGGCGGTGCGAAGCCCCGGCTCATATGATCTGCGAAGATCACTACCTCCCCGCCCCTTGGCTGTGGTCTCTCTTCCGACGGGTCAGGGGCACGGTAGGACATGATTTCCTTCTTAGGCAAATATCCGGACTTAACAAAATTGGCCAGGGTCTCGTTGGTGACGTTGGACCTCATCCAGTTGCAATGATGGGGGCCTTGGGAGGCATGGTGAAAGTTGGTGGTCTATGACAAAAAGGAAAAGTGTCCGGGTTAATTATAAACCGGAGATTTACAGTTCCAAACTATGGTGGCGGTTTATGAAGGGGACTAATGGTATATACTCAAATATGGTGGTTTTCTCTAAGTCGGAGGATTCTACGAAGCATGGTTTTCTTTAAGTCAGAGGATTCGGCAGCGTGTGGTTTCTTTAACCCGGAATCGTAAGCCGCCAAGATTCAATAGCTGCAGTTTTTACTAAGTGTGGTAAAACAGGTTTCACATCTTGCAGTAACTTTTTTGGATCAAAATGGTCGGGTGAAATGAAAATTTTCTAGACCTAGAAACAGACGAGCGGATGTTCTTGAGCTCGAACGAATCATCTATACAGTGGAAAGAGATCTACTGGCACTTGAAATGAGGCCTAAACAACTACCGCACTAGTTTTATACAAGGCTAAAGATCAAACAAGTGCAGTGACTATGAGAACTACCGAGGCTTGTGGCAATGGCGATGAACACGAAGAACACAGACGAACCCTATGGTAGATCTATCTGACCGGGCAGAAGAGACTCACCGGAGTTGGAGAAGAGCGGAAGTCGCCGCCGTTTATCTGGTCTGAGTCAGGGTGATGCAGCGGCCGAGTTGATGAAGACCAGGGGCGCGACGGCGGCGGCAGTGGCAGAGCTCGGGCAGAGGAGTGACGGCGCGAGGAGGAAGAAGAGAGCGTGAGAAGAGCCTGTCGGGCCGGCCTATTTATAAGGCAAGGTCATAAGTGGGCGCGAGATTCAAGGAGACTACGGCGTGGTTATCTCCCCCCCACAACGCCTCGATTTTCGGAATGACAGTAAAAGCAAAGATCCGTTGCGGATCTGGCGGAGTAAAAAACGGACTTAATGGAGGATGACGTCATGGCGGATTATCCGGAGCTCAGAGGATGACGTCACTCCGGGTTATGGCCTTCACATGAATGGTAAGCTGGAGATTTTTTCTGTTAGAAGAGTTGAAGATTGACGTGAGCCGGCTCAAATCAATCTGGGGCCTAATGTTGAGGATATAAACCTTAGAGTCACCCGCCAGGAGGGGCCGGGTTACTCGTACGGTCGTTGCCAGAAGCCCGGAGCCAAGTTTGAAAACGATGGGCCAGAGATGGGCTGAGACCCGGATATAGTTTAAAGCCCGTAGTTGTAATCATTGTTATGGTAGAACTTGTTGTGTAAGACAAGTATAGTTGAGAGTCCGAGCCGGACACTCTTATGAGCCGGCCGGGACTCTCAGGGCTGCTGGGCGTCAGCCTCCCTATATAAAGGGACGACCCGGCAGCGGTTTAGGGGCGAGAACAATCTCATCGAGAGCCGGGATAGCAAGTTTAGCTCCCTGGTGATCGTAACCCTAATCAATACCATCTCAACTGGACGTAGGCTTTTACCTTCACCGTAAGGGGCCGAACCAGTATAAACCCTCGTGTTCCTTGTCCCATTTAACCCCTTCAAGCTTCCTAGTTGCAATGGCTCCACGACTAAGTCCTAGCTCGAGGACATATGCCGTGACAATTCCACGACAGAATCCTTACCCCCTTATAAAGTCCATGAATGTCAAGCGCCTCCCCACTCGCCTTAAACTCGCCTATTCCCAAGGGTCGTGCAAACGGCACGGTTGGGTTACCCTTGCCCGCGTTGATGAGAATCCCGCAATAAGGGGACACGATCTCTGCTTCGACAAGACGTGCCAATGGCAACCGCGTCTCGGAACGTGGAGCGACAAACGAAAAACGGTTCGAAATTATGACCGGGCGGACGTGATGTCGTGTTGTAAAAAGTTGTGAGCGGATAGAACTCGTGTAAAATATATATATATTCTCTCTGCGGTTGTGTATGGTGTGTGTAACAGGTCCGGATACAATCATCGCATCCGAAGACTATCTTGGAGTTCGAAAAAAGGGGAACCCGCCTTGCAATGTCGAAGAAAATCTGCGCGTCGGACTTCTCGTCATTGAAGCCAGGTTCAGGGCTACTGAGGGAGTCCTGGACTAAGGGGTCCTCGGGCGTCCGGCCTGTTATCCATGGGCCGGACTGATGGGTTGTGAAGACATGAAGGCCGAAGACTGTACCTGTGTCCGGATGGGACTCTACTTGGCGTGGAAGGCAAGCTTGGCAACCGAAGATTCCTTCTTATGTAACCGACCCCATGTAACCCTAGATCTCTCCGGTGTCTATATAAACCGGAGAGCGTAGTCCGGATAGGGGGATTCATTACCATATTCACATAGGCTAGACTTCTAGGGTTTAGCCATTACGATCTCGTGGTAGATCAACTCTTGTAACACTCATATTCATCAAGATCAATCAAGCAGGAAGTAGGGTATTACCTCCATAGAGATGGCCCGAACCTGGGTAAACATCGTGTCCCCCGTCTCCTGTTACCATCGATCCTAGACGCACAGTTCGGGACCCCCTACCCGAGATCCGCCGGTTTTGACACCGACAATGACCAAGCACAAAAATTGGAATAGTTGAAAATAGTCTTACCCAGGTACAATCTTGAAAGCTGGAATTTGTGTTCCCGTTGACTCGCCAGAGGAGGAATGAGAAGTCCCCTGATAGTTTGAATCAGACGGGTTAAGAGGTTGTCGAAAATAACCCGCTTTGGGGTAAAGTATGTTAGAAGTATGTAAGACCTCTGGACGGCGTTTGCGAAGTGGAGTGTTTGGTAAACCGGAAGAGGTGATCACGTTGCTGCTATGCCGGGTCGTGCGGCGAGCTTCATGTTGGTGTTTCTTCAAAAGAAAGTTTGGATCCAAGTGAGCTAGAGGGTGAGAAAATCTTACTTTCCGTCTTGCTTGACGGGTTTTCTGTGTTGGCAGAGGTTCTGAGCCGGAGGAAAGAATAATTACCTCTGCGTCACCAGCACGGCTAGCCTCTGCGTCATCCTGATAATAATGATTGTCAATGAGATGTATGAAAAAGGAGCCAAGTGAATCAAGTTCTACCTCTGACTCATGATTATCATCGTCATCGTCAATGTTTAACTCGGTGGACTCGGCGGTTTTCTTTTTGGTGGGCTTCTTGTTGGCCTTGGTTTTGACACGAGGTGCTTTGTCCGGCTTATCCTGCGGTTTCCTCTTCCAAAATGGATCATCAGCCTGTTAAGATTGGAAAAATCATAAGAGAATATTAAGGATGTGGATTAAGTAGGAATCGAGCAATTCTTACGGCTGGTGGCTTGTTGACAGTGCAGAAAGGACTAAGTCCAGTTTTGTTGCACTCTTTTATAGGTTCATTCAACAACTTTTTGGTGGCTTCACTAACTTCTGCCTCACATAATTGAATATCACAATGGCGCTGAGGATCTTTGACATCACCAGTATATTCGCACATTAAGCCGGGGCGGCAACTTAATGGCAAGATACTCCAAGATAGCCAACACCGGAAAAAATCGACGCCAGTTAAGCCGTTAGCCATAAAGGCTCTGAGCTTTGAGAAGGCAGGTGCATACTTGGCCCGTTCCTTTGCATCAAGACGTTGGGGAAGTGGATGGTTATTGTTAAGCCGGTGCTCGCGGTAACCCGGCAGAGGATTTTCACCAGCCGGGGATGTGTCTTGAACATAGAACCAAGTCTGGTTCCAATCTTTGGGGTGGCTATGTAGCTTGGCATGAGGAAAACTGACATCTTTCCTCTTCTGAATAATGACTCCACCAAGTTCTTGGCATGGCCCATCAACAAATTCAGTTTGGCGGTTTAAATAATAGAATTCCCTGAATAGATCAACCGTGGGTTCTTCTTGAAGATAGGCTTCACAGAATACTTGAAAATTGCAAATGTTAGACACGGAGTTGGGTCCGATGTCTTGAGGGTGCAGTTGGAGGAAATGAAGCACATCACGAAAAAAATTGAGCTGGGAGGGCTGAACCCCCGACCCAAGTGATCAGCAAAAACAATCACTTCTCCATTTTTGGGTTGAGGAAGGAGTTCATCACCAGGAGCTCTCAAGTGGATATCCTCCTTTTTGGCTAAGGCGCCAGTGGCGACATAATTGTTCAGTTCTTCCTCGGTAATCCGGGATTTGACCCAATTGCAAGAAGTATATGTCTTAGTCATTTCTGAAAAAAGATTATGCCGGTTTAAGGTCACATGGTTAAGCCGACTTACGGTTAAAGGAGCACGACTAGGTATTAAGCCGGAGCTTGATATCACAATATAACCAAAGAATTATTGGAGGCTTAAGAGGGGACTAATGATACCTGGTGGGTTACTATTTTTGAGTTAAGCCGCCTATAACGATGTTGAAAGAGCAGATCTACAGATGAAGCAAAATGGCTAAGTGTTCAGAGAAACAATTTTCATAGATTGATGTTATTATTTCAGATCTAGCGCACTTTAGTTAAATACAAAAATATTCAGACCTAAAAGTATCAGTGCTTGAGCAGTTCATGGGTACAGATCGATTTTCATCTACGAAGGACATATTCTAATAGTAAAAGGGATTGTTATGATCGCCGCGGTGTAAAAGGAGTACCAAGGGCGAATCAAAAATCCTACAACCAAGAACAAGGACGACCTTCGATGAACTTCGTCGAAACCCTAATGGATCTATGAGGAGAGGAAGAAGAAGAACTAACCAGGGCTGTTGAGAGGCAGAGGTGCGTGGATGAGATCTGGTCCGAACAGGTTGATGCAGCGGCCGTTGTCGGAGCAGAGGCGAAGGTCGACGGCGGCGGCGGAGCTCATGTGCTAGGGCGTCGCGAGGAAGAAGAAAAGACTAAGAGGCACGGGGGGGGGGAGTGAAAGAGACCCCCGGCCCTATTTATAAGGCAAATGGATAAATGACAAGCGCGGGAATCGAGGAGGTCAAAAACGGATATGTGGCAGTGCAGACGCCTCGATTTTCGGAGATACATTAAAGATTTTGGATTTGTGCAAAATTAATGACACGTGACGTCACGGCGGGTTACCATGATCCCAGAGGATGACGTCATGGCGAGTTACAAGTTTTCGCGAAGGCAATGAAGAAGGAATTTTTCCAAGGGTTGAAGATTGATTTAAACAAGTTTAAATCAACCTGGGGCCTAATGTTGGGGATATAGCTATTGAGTTAACCCGCCCAGGAGGGGCCGGGTTATACCCATGGCGACTCATAAGACAAAGCCCATGAAGGAATCAAAGATGGCGGTTCATGAGGATAAATTATGAAGGGCCCAAGGCCCAAGGGCGTCTTAAGGCCCGTAGGTATAAACCGCCATATGTGTATGACTTGTACTATAAGGCAATTGTAGTTAAGTCACCGGGCCAGATACGTTTATGAGCCGGCCGGGACTCTGTAAGCCACCGGGCGTCAACCTGTGTATATAAAAGGACGACCCGGCGGCGAGTTAAGGGCAAGAAACGAGAGATCGAAAGCTAGGTCAAGCGTATTCGCTCCCTGGTAATCGAGACACAAGCAATACCACCTCAAACTGGATTAGGCTTTTACCTTCACCGCAAGGGGCCGAACTAGTATAAACTCCCTGTGTTCTTTGTCCCGTTTAACCCCTTTAATCTAATCTCGTTGCGATGGCTCCACGACTAAGTCCTCACACTAGGACATCTGTCGTGATAACCCCACGACATACATGGTATGAAAATTCATTTCGGGTTGGTTCTTTTGGCAGCTTAAAAAATAAGCCGCATCCATCCGAGCTTTTCTCATAAGTCGCCTAGGGATTCTAGTATAACTGATTTAGAAGTCTCAAAAAATTTAAGAGCCAGCTTATTTTTTAAGCCGTCCAAAAGAACTGGTCCTTCATGATGCATCTAATAATATTGATCTCAGACTGTGATTGTTGATATTTTTTCTTCTAAAGTTAGTCACACTTTAAAAAAGTTGACTTTGACCAAATTTTTATATGCAAACTAAAAAGAAAGGAAGGGAATATAATATGTGTTGTGTTGTGTTGTGTTAACGAGTTTAATCAGTTGCTCATGGAACTCATTAGCTCGCTCATTAAGCTCGTTAAGTTTAACCAGCTGAAATATACTCTGTTCATTAAGAAGCAAGCTACGAGGTTGACGAGATGAGCTCTCGAGCGGTTATTAAGCTCGTGAGCTACAAGCTTTTGGTCTAACCCTAGACCCGAGTAATGATGAGTACAACTATCCAATGAAGAGTGATGTTTGAAAAGGTTATTGTCGGTGTGTCTAAGAACCAAACATTGTATTGTCAGCTACAACACTTTGAGAGTTCGATGGGACTGAACACGTCTAGCTTTCTAGATCATGGTTGAACGTAAGAAGAAAACAAAGGGAAGAACACACAGGAATACTCAGGTTTAAGCCACCATATTGGTGTAATACCCTACTCCTGCACTACCCTTTATTTCATATGATAGTTTTTTTCGAAAAGGGGGGACTCCCCGGCCTCTGCATCAGAACGATGTATACGGCCAACTTATTAAATAAGCAAATAGGTTCAACAAGGTCTTAGAGTCTCAAACGAAAATAAAGGAAAGCTCATAAAGAGCCAAAGGGCCAATAACAAACTAGCCACAAAAAGCCACAACCGGCTGGCATAAGAAAGATAGGTAAACTAATTGCCTATCCTATTACATGACCGCCATCCAAACCGGGTGAAGATATCCCGTGCTACCATCTCCCAGCGAATAGATCCAGTAACCAAACGCTCCCTGGCCTCCGTCGGAGTGAGTAGCGACCACATATGGATCAACGAAGTGCATGGAAAATAACCTGCAAAAAATGAATATTTGTTGTTAAAAACCAAATCATTTCTGCAGTTCCAGACTGCCCACAATAAAGCATATACTCCTACGCGAATGTGTCTCGCTATTTCGGACTCTATCCTGTTAAGCCACGTTCCAAATAACGTGCTGACAGAACTCGGAGGAGTAATATTAAATGCAATATGGACCGTCCGCCATAGAACTTTGGCTAACGGGCAATCAAGAAAAAAGTGTTTGATCGTTTCATCCCGATCACAGAAACTACACCTAGTAGGTCCTGTCCAATTACGCTTTGCCAAATTGTCCTTGGTTAATATTACTTGTTTATGTACAAACCACATAAACACATTGATTTTCAAAGGAACTTTGACAGTCCAAACATGTTTGGAACTAGGAATAGAGCTTGAATTGATAACATCAAGATACATTGATTTAACTGTAAACTCTCCAGACCTAGTAAGCTTCCAGCGTAATTTATCGGGCTGTTGAGACAGCTCAACCTCCATCAGTCTACTCACTAGATGAAGCCATTCTTCCCAACGATTGCCGACTAGCGTCCTTCTGAACTGAATATTAAGGGGAATGGATTGAAGTACCATTGCAACGAAAGTATCACGTCGTTGAACAATACGATATAGAGACGGGTATTGAATGGCAAGGGGGGTCTCTCCAAGCCAAGTATCCTCCCAGAATCGCGTGCTAGCACCGTTGCCGATAATAAACTTTGTCCTATAAAAAAAGGTTAATTTGACTCTCATAAGCCCTTTCCAAAAAGGTGAGTCAGTCGGCCTCGCTGTCACCTGGGACAAAGTTTTGGAGTGAAGATACTTGCTACGGAGGATCTGCACCCAAGTAGCATCAGTCTCGACCGATAACTTCCACAGCCACTTGCTGAGAAGACACATGTTCTTGACCTCAAGATTCTCAATGCCAAGACCCCTTGGTCTTTCGGTCGACAGATAATATCCCACTTGGCAAGTCTGTATTTTCTTTTTAGTTCATCGCTCTGCCAGAAGAATCGTGATCGATAAAAGTCCAGTCTTTTCCTAACTCCAACTAGGACTTCGAAGAACGACAAAAGAAACATAGGCATACTCGTGAGAACCGAGTTTATCAAAATTAATCGGCCTCCGTATGACATGAGCTTGCCCTTCCAGCAACTCAGTTTCTTTTCAAATCGGTCCTCGATACACTTCCATTCTCTGTTTGTCAGCTTACGATGGTGGATTGGTATACCTAAGTATGTAAAAGGTAAAGTCCCCAATTCGCACCCAAACAATTGCCTATAAGCCTCTTGTTCGTCATTGGCTCTACCAAAGCAGAACAATTCGCTTTTGTGAAAGTTAATCTTTAACCCGCTCAATTGTTCAAATAAGCATAACACCAGCTTCATATTTCTCGCTTTTGCCAAGTCATGCTCCATAAAGATGATCGTATCATCGGCATACTGTAGGATAGACACACCACCATCAACTAGATGAGGTACCAAGCCACCCACCTGACCAACCTCCTTAGCCCTTCCTATCAGAATTGCCAACATATCAACTACAATGTTGAACAGAATAGGAGACATCGGATCCCCTTGTCTTAGGCCCTTATGTGTCTGGAAATAATGACCTATGTCGTCATTCACTTTAATTCCAACACTCCCTTTTTGTGTGAATGATTCTACCTGGCGTCGCCAGGCTTCATCAAAACCTTTCATACGCAAGGCCTGTTGAAGGAGAGGCCATTTGACTTTATCGTACACTTTCATCTGCGCAATAGCTTCAAACACCTCTTTCTCCGAGAACGGGGCAATCAAAATATCATTCTCATCAACAGTAAGTTGAGGCACATCCTCAATCGTGGACTCATCCAGGGACACACAACTATCTTCCGGAGGCCCAAACAACTGCTTATAGTACTCAGTTATATATAATTTTAGGTTATCCTGACCTAAAATAGTTCCTTCATCTTGTTCAAGCTGAAAGATTCTCTTCTTTCTGTGCTTGCCATTAGCGATCAAGTGAAAGAATTGAGTGTTCGCGTCCCCCTGGACAACTTTGCGAACCTTAGCCCACAACGCCCACTTTAATTCCTCTTCACGGAGAAGCTCTTTCAACCTCATCTCCGCTTCCAGTTTAGCATGAAGCTCCGTGGCTTGCAAAATTGTGGATTCGGCTTTGCAAATCCAGGGACTGAATAAGTGTAAGGAGCCTTTCCTTTTCGACCTTATAAATCCCACTAAGATGCTTAGCCCACCCACGCAAGAAACTTCTCAAATGCCTGATCTTATTCTGCCAGCGCTCAACCGAAGTCCTACCTCCTGCATCCTTAGCCCATTCCCTGGCTATCAGATCCAAGAAGCCATCACGTTCAAACCATGCCAGCTCGAATGAAACGGAATTTTTGTTACCCATGTGGTTTGGCTCACCCGAGTCCACAAACAAAGGCGTGTGATCAGAAATTCCACGCGAAAGAGCCTGGACCGTTACCAAAGGGAATTTCTGTTCCCACTCGACACTCGCTAGGACTCGATCCAGCTTCTCAAACATCGGGTTTGGCAAAGCATTAGCCCAAGTAAATTTTCTACCGGAAAGCTCTATCTCTCTTAGATCCAAGCTTTCAATAATGGTATTAAACATAAACGACCATCTGCCATCAAAATTATCATTATTCTTTTCCTCTCTCCTCCTAATGATATTGAAATCACCCCAACCAGAATTGGGAGCTGCTCAGAGCCGCAAATTCGAACAAGATCCGCCAAGAACTCTGGTTTAAGCTCGGGCTGTGCGGCACCATAAACCGCCACCAGAGCCCAATTAAACCCATCAGCTTTCGACCTAACCCGAAACTTAACCGCGAAGTCTCCCATCACTACACTTCGGACTTCCAGCGGATCGCATCTCACTCCAAGTAAGAACCCACCCGATCTTCCTCTCGGAGGCAGGCAGTGCCAATCGAAATCGACACCTCCCGATAAAGTATTGAGAAACTGGGGCGCAAAATTATCTCTACCAGTTTCTGAGAGAGCAATAAAATCCAATCTATGCTCGATAGACGCATCTACAAGAAACCTTCTTTTAGCCAAGTCTTTCAGACCTCTGCTATTCCAAAAGATCCCTTTCATATTTCATCATGAATTTTTTTAGTAGTACGGATCCTAGCACTCCTACGTACCGCTGAAGCCGGGCAGATCTTCCGCTTCCACTTGCGTTTGGGTTTGCTTTAATCCTCCACCCGGTCCTCACAACCGGGCTTAGTGGATCGAACTACTGCAGCCTCTAAAGTGTCATCCTCTTCCTCTGACTCAGGAATGGATGGTGCAAGATCCGCACAAAAATTATCGAGCACCCTGACCCCCAACACATGAATGTCTGCATCATTCATGGGTTTTACCGCTGCTAAGTTTCGAATCGTTTCTAAGGCGCGTTCCGCTTCCAAATCTAGGAGATCATTAACAGAGTTGGAAATTTCACTATCATTGCTACCTAGTGAAACTCCTAATTGATGTGCATTATTAATAATCTCATTATTAGAAAAATGCATAATAGAATTAGAAATGTTGACCGACATACCAGTAGTGACCTCAATGTCACAAAGCTTGGCCGCCCTAATGGCGCACCGCTGCTGCATGTCATCAACCTCCGGGTGATCCTGGAGAAGATAGCTCATCCGTCGCCCCGCAGAGACCGGATCCGGGATCCCTCCAAAGGCGATGACCTCCTCCCGAGTGACCCCACTCGGAGTGAAGCCACCAGCCTCACCCCCAGCACACAGCGAATCTGCACCCCTCGAAGAATCAGCCGGAGCTGCCGGAGGAAGCGGCGGGGAGCTCCCCGACCCCACTAACGTCTGCCTCGAAACGAGGCCCTGGGCCGCCGGTGCGCCGGGAGAGGGGAGCGCGAGGGCCGCCTACCCGAGCACTCCTCCCGCCCCAACCCTCTAGCTAGATGGGGTCACCGGCGCCACAGGGGATGCGACCTCCCTAGCCGCCAGAGGGGAAGAGGGGGTCGAGGCCACCTGCCCCGGACCGCCTCCCCTACGCCCAGCCGCCGTCTGCATCTCTCGCGCCACGAGAGGAGGAGAAGAAGTCGAGGCCACCTGCCCCGGACTCCCTCCCCTAGGAAGAGCCTCCAAAGTGGACGTCGTCTCCCGGATTGAGACCGCGGGGAGAGTGGGAGAGAGAGGAGCCACCTGCTCAGACTCCACCTCCCCTCCCCAAACCGAAGCCGTCACCGAGAAACTCCTCACCAAGCCTCCGAGCACGGGACAATCAGCAGCATCAACCTCCAAGGCAGGAAGCGTGCGCTCAAACACATCATCGGACTCCACCCGGTCACTCCAGAGTCTGGGAGGGGCAGAGGCTGGCTCAAACGACCCAAACCTCAGAGAACTCATAGGCACCGAGGAGGATGGTGCCGTCCCGTCCCCGGGCCCGTCCCCGGGCGTCTGAGTAACGGGGCCCGATCCGTTGGACACCTCTCGTCCAGCATCGTCAACCGGTGCCTCCTTAGCACCCGTGTTGTCATCACCCTCGTGCATATCTACATCAGTCCCATTGATAGCCTCAGCAAAGAGATCTGCATCCTCAAACTCAATCTCTAGGTTGAAAATCTGTCCCCCATACGTCCACTTGACCACATCAGGGACGAACTCAATGTCCAGAACACTCACCAATAGTCGGGCCACCCCATGAGCGCGGGTAAAGGCCATATCCACTCTCTCAGGTTTCCCAACCATAATACCCAAGCTAGCCACGACCCGAGCATCCTGCATCGGCTCGGAGGGAGCCCCGGAAAATCGTAACCAAACCTGAGTAAGGGGCTTGCCCTGTGGCTCAACCTTCTTCCACTTGTGGAACTCCAGAATGCATTTTGTGCCAGGTACACTGCATAGCCCAAAACTCAGCAGTCTCTGCAAATCTTCCACAGAGGGGAAGTCAACCTTGAACATGTTGGCCTCAATACTGACAAGCTCCCACTGGAAGTCACCTGGAGCTAACTCCTGAAGCCTCTGCACAATCTGAGCCTCAGAGACATCTCCTTGGGTAACTTTCACAACCCAAGTGGTCAAACTCTGGGTCTCCACAGGAATCTCTCTCGCAGCCGGAGACTCAAAGAACATCAACTCAGCACAATATACTCCATACATTGTAAGAGTCGGAACCTGATCACGCAAAAACGGGCAATCCCCCGTAACATGTGCTGGCTTACCACACGAATCACAAAGCTCCGCCACGCACTCAGCAATGAAGTGGCCCTTCTCACCACAACAATAGCACAACATCTTCTCCTTCTTACGCGCCCACTTGGACGCTCTCTCCGAGTCTGACCTGTCTGCCGCCTCAGCTGTAGCCACAATCCCAGGTACCTCAGCGTTGGCCAGCGCCGTCACGACGTCCATAGCCTGGCTAGACAAATCTGGCGTTTGACCGGAATCGGCTGCCAGGACAGAGGTCGTCTGCTCGACAACAACAGGTGGAGGGGGCTGCCTGTTACGGTACCGACCTCGACCACCACGAGGACCCCGGTAGCCACCTCGCTGCCGGTAGTCAGGGCCAGATGCCCCCTCAACAAAACCACTCGGAGGGCCGAGAAAAGGTCTCTTAGCAGAACCATCACTCTGCCAAGCATATCCGCGACCACCTCCCGTCGACGACGAACCACGGTGTTGGCCTTCCCCATATGCATTGTGACCATCGTCCCCCCACTGTCTCCAGGGAGGTTCATTAGACCCACCAACAACCGCGTTTTGATGCGACTGCGCTGGGCCAGGCCATTTTTGCGCCGGCCTCATGATGTAGTGAGGCGGTGGCGCAGGTCGATGCGACCTAGTTGACCGAAGTTGGCCTCGGACCTTGCGCTCCGCCCCGCCCCGTAGCAGCATTCACCGCCGTGCTCGGCGCCGTCGGCCGGGGACCAACAGGCCCGCCCCGACCCGCTGCTGGCACTGGTGGCCTAGACGCTGTCGGCTGGGAACCAGAAGGCGTCCCACTCCGACCCGCAGCGGGCGCCGGTGGCCGAGTCCCGGGGTAGCCACCTCCTCGGCCCACAGCGGCTTGCGTAAAGGCCACCGGAGGTTTAGGGCCACCAGGAGCCGTGGCGCCACGCCCAGCGCCCACAGTCGGCGACGGCGCAACCCCGGCGCGGCCACTCGCAGCCACCGTCGGAGGTTTCTTCGCTGGTGGTGCCCCCGCCCCTAGGCCCGCCATCGCAACGAGGGGCCTGATCCGTTTCGCTCGTCCAGAGCCGCAGGAAGGGAAAACCGGCGTCCCGTGCCGACGAACCCTAGCTAGCGGCACAGAAACGTACGTAGGGACATGATCGATCAAAACTCTGCATGTGTCGGTGCACGCAAACTTGATGGGTTTCGGAATAGCCTGGGCCTCATACCCAGCTATCTCCGGCCCAACCAATTGCGGCCTAGTGTCTGTCAGATTCGGCCCATCGCGGCCCAAGAGAAATTTCAAGCGAAACTCCCGAGCCGCCCTGATCCCGATCCCCGGGATCGCCGGCGTGCGTGCCGCGGCCGGCGCCGGCGCCAGTCCGGCCACTTTCCGGTGCGCATGCTTCCTCTTCTTAACCGTAATCCATGACTTCAGACGGATCAAATCGAAGAGCGTAAGGTTCGGAAGACTTACCTTAGGCAGGGGGCCCTTCCATGGCCTGATCGCCGTCGCCACCGTTCTCCGGTGAACAACGCGACGGACCATCTCCTTCCTCTCTCCTGCGTGAAGTCCAACCCTAGCCGGATCGTCGGGAGGCAAGACCTTGTCGACCGTCATGGCCACTTGGTCTTCGTCATAGCCGAAGTGGAAGAACTCGCAGATGAGATCCGACGGCGTCGGCGACAGCGGTGAGGCCGCCGGAGCATCCCCGTCACCGTCCGCATCGTCTTCATCAGAGTCGGCCAGAGCCCAGAACCAGCCGCCGACGCGCTGATGAACCCCAGGAGATGGGGGCGGCGCCCCCGCAATCGCCGCTCCAGTCGCCCCGGAGTCGCCCTCATCGCCGCTCAGTGCGCTCATTTCATATGATAGTTGACTACAATGTGTGACTTGTGTTGCGAATCAATCTCCCCTTGCGAGGTCATAGCCTCCCCCTATTTATATGGCCATCTGGGGACCTTCACGGAGACTCTCATTGGCTGAACATAACATTGCGTAGGCTGGCCTAAGAGCATCTCCAATAGCTTGTCTACATAGCTGTCTATACTCGTTTTCCACGACGTGAGCCCAAAACAGGCGTCCAGCAGCTTGTCTATATGGTCGTCCAAATATACCCATCCTCTAAATCGACCTTGACAATGTCGACGCTTGGACAATATGAAGGCGTCGTCTAAACTCAGCTGCAGTCATGATTTATTCCTCTCTCCAGCGACGGCCCACCTGTCATGGTCCCTGTATATAGACGTTCTGATGCAAAACTGAACGTGTATATGAGAGAATTTTTTTAAACCATTGTCTATATAAATATATAGACATTTAAATATACACATGCTTGGAGATGCTCTAAGCTTGTACCGACGAGGCATGGTCGCCTGCGCCACGCGCATACGTGCTCTGGCTCTTGATGATGGCTCCCAGGGTATCGTCGCATGCGCCACACGCGTACGTGCTCGTGATGATGGCTCCCAGGGTAGCGTATTGCACCACAGATATTCACTTGCTTCTCTCATACAGTGTGGTCAGTGCCAAGGTACCGGCCCTGTAGTAACGTACCGGGGAGGTGGCCGCTCATGGCCACCGTGGATGACCGTGGCCGAGGGAAGGTCAAGCATCTCTAGCTAGATCCCGTATAATGTCCCGACCCATAAAATAATCGTCAAAATATGGGTCTGCGCGAAAAATATTGCCCGGTCAGATGCTATAAATGCATCGGATCCGTAAAAAAATTTGAGGGGCGCGGTAAAATCACATCTCCAGCCCGCGAAAACGCAGGTTTCCCCCTCGACCCGACGGTGCCCCGTATCCCAGAAAAGCGGTTAGCGGGAGCGACATTTCAACCCGCGCCCATTCCCCACCCCCTTCCGCGGCCGCCCGACATTGGTTCCGCCCGTTCACCGCCGGCGATTCCGGCCAAATCTGCGGACGGAATCACGCCGCGGGGGCACCCCTAACCCTGTTCCACCTAGCCGCTTCACCGGCTCCCCGAATCCGCCGAGCGGAGCCGCCCCTAGTCGCCGTCACCGCCGCAAAGCCACCGCCCCCGAGCAGCCGGTGAGTATTTGTGCTTGTGCTTTGGGATGCGCTATGCATAGTTGGTTCATGCGGCGTTCGTATTTGTGAATTTAGATGGATTTGAGCCCTCGCGTCAAGTTCCTGCTCGAGGATTCGTCCGATTGGGACGACTCGGATGTTGAGACGC
The DNA here is from genome assembly GCF_002575655.3 of Aegilops tauschii subsp. strangulata. Taxonomy (NCBI): domain Eukaryota; kingdom Viridiplantae; phylum Streptophyta; class Magnoliopsida; order Poales; family Poaceae; genus Aegilops; species Aegilops tauschii. Next base: position 410,312,831 of record NC_053037.3, on the reverse strand, counting down.
TGCTCGAGAACCATCGGCAGCAGATGTTGGTGATGGCCCTCGCCGTGAAGGAGCACGAAGATGAGAACCGAAAGAGACGGCAAGGATCGACCATTGGCCGTCTTTGCATTCCTCGAAATCGCCATCTCGGAAACAAGATGTTGATGCAAGACTACTTCGCCGACAATCCAACATATCCGCTGCACCTCTTCCGGAGAAGGCACCGAATGCGCCGATCCCTCTTTGTGAAAATACTACAAGCTTGCGAGACCAATTGTCGGTATTTTTCTCAAAGAAGAAATGCCGCGGGCTTAAAGGGATTTAGTGCATATCAAAAAATCTCGACAGCTATGCGCGTAATAGCATACGGCATTCCGACTGACTATGTCGATGAGTATCTTCACATTGGTGAAGATACTACAATTGAGTCAATGCGTAGGTTTGCCAAAGTGATCATCCGTGTCTTCGGTCCTGAATATCTTCGGACACCCAATGAGAAGACACAAAAAAATTAATGGCATCAAGTGAGAGAAGAGGTTGGCCTGGCAATGCTAGGAAGCATTGATTGTATGCATTGGACTTGAAAAACTGCCCGAAGGCATGGCAGGGAATGTATTGTGGCAAGTCTCGTGATGCAACATAGAGGTCGTAGCATCCGAAGATTTATGAATTTGTCATTGCTTTTTTGGTGTGCCCGGTACTCTCAATGGTATCAATATGTTGCAACGGTCTCATTTGTTTGCTAGGCTTGATTGTGGTGATGCTCCTGCTTGCAACTACACTATTAATGTGCATGAATACACAAAGGGGTACTATCTTGCGGATGGTATCTATCCTTCTTGGTGCACATTTGTCAAGAGCATCAAAGACCCCAAAACTAGGAAACAATGTGAATTTGCAAGGGCACAAGAGGTTGCCCGAAAAGATATTGAAAGAGCATTCGGGGTTTTGCAATCTAGGTTTGCCATTGTTCGTGGTCCTGCTCGTTTTTGGGACAAGCGATCCTTGAAAAACATCATGACATGTTGTGTTATTCTTCACAATATGATTCTCAAAGATGAGAAAGGCATGAACTTGGAGTTCTTCTACGACAATATGGGTAGCCGTGTCAAACCAGCTAGAGACCCTAACCGTATTAAAGCATTTCTTCAGACCTACCGGGAGATTGAAAATGCAAACACCCACTTTCAGCTTTAGGAGGATCTCATTAAACACCATTGGCAAAGGGCTGGGCAGTAACATATTCCATTTTGCATTCATTTCAGTTCATTCATGTGTGATTTGTATTCAGGACAAGTTTTGTATTGAATAATTTACTTTGCTTCAGTGATTTCAATAATTATTGTAATTTGAATGATTGTTGTATTGTAATATTGACATTTCATCTTATATTAAATTAATAATTTTGAATATGTGGCATATGTGTCAAATTCAGATAAAAATCCATCCGTTCTGCGGACCGCTGCGGGCGCCGACCAAGTAAACCGAAGCTGTAAAAAAAAATATCCGCGGGTTTATGATTCCCGGGATGATGATTCCCACGAGGGCCTATACAATTCAGGGTGTCCGGGGATGTCCTCCCCGGGAGCGTTAACCCGGAGAGCTGCCGCACCGCGGGGCCACGGTCAAGTGCCTGGCCGCCGCCCGTGGTACCCCGGTTTATGATGAGTACAACTATCCATGATGTTTGAGATACATGTATGCTACTCTCTCCGGTCCAAAATATTTGAAGTTCTAGTTTCATTCTAAGTAAAAAAATAGGTTCAACCAAGTCTATAGGAAAATATATCAACATCTACAACACCAAATTAGTTTCACTATATTATTGTAAAGTATATTTTCATACTATATATATTTGATGTTGTGGATATTAAAAAAAGTTTGACTTAGGACAAACCTAGAACTTCAAATATTTTGGAACAGATGAAGTACCTCCTTGTGCTTTGTGAGGATTCATCATTTCCCTTGTTACTTGTCTGTAATTCTTTGTTACTACTCCCTCCTTCCCATAATATAAGAACGATAATGTAAAAAACGTTATTATATTATGGGACGGAGGGAGTAGATTATTGTATATAACATACTACATAGTTTTTAATTCGAGAATGGAATGGATCTTTCATTCTACTCTCTCCGTCCAGAAATACTTGTCAGAGAAATGGATGTATCTAGACGTATTTTAGTTCTATATACATCTACTTTTATCTATTTCTGTGACAAGTAATTCCGGACGGAGGGAGTATCATCTACCAGCGTTTCAAATGAGGAAACCTGAATTCATGATTATTTATTCAGATAGAAGTTTGTATATCATAATTACTGTTCATTATACTCCCTCCTATCCATATTAATTATCAATTGTTGCTGATTTAGTACAACATGGATCGGAGGGAGTATTAAATTGACTGCACAAAGGAGTCTTGTGCAACTGGCCTAGCTAGATCCATTCACATCATTCACGGTGAACACCTGGGAAACATTGCCTCTGCAAAGTTGCTGACGCCAAACTCGTGAGCGACGCACAGTACATACAGAATTTCGATATTATGCATAGAAGAAACAAGGGATGACGATCGATTTACTTTCTGGTCTACTTTCGATGAGGTTTGTTCACCTTCTGGTCTACTTTGCGGAACGTATTGCTAACGCAGGGAATGGCAACCTTGAAAATGAGTCACACATCAGGTCATGGTGTCAAGGGCATGAACATATATACTATCAATCTACCATATCCATGTTTAACTATTTTCAAGACAATACCAGCTGACCACCCTCAATGTACAGAAATATCTACTTGTTGAGGTGTGATGGCTCTGAGCCAATAGCTATGTCGAAACCTGGAGGAACAAAAACGGCATCATCCCATTTTGAGGAGGAGCTATCCTGCAAGCATATACCATTGATTTTGGTAAGGTTATAATATGACATCTAAGGGAAGTAGGGAACCGAATGAATCAAGGTTTCATAAGTGGAGCATTAAACAGCTTCCATATGCAAGATTCTGGAGGAAAAAGGGCCCAGAAATGATACGAGATAAGGAAATATTCCAATGATGTCACAAAACTAGTCTAGCAATGTGATCACATATAATTACGAAATTTTCATGTTAATTTCGTGCCTAAACTATGGTCAATTGCATTCATGCACCACAATAGGTGATTGCAGTGCATATGATATGTTGTTTTCTAGTCTAAGACTACGCTCCAAACCTCTCTAGCTACAGTATTTGTCATGCCCCTTCCATCTAAACAAGGATATGGTTAACTCAACAATATGCTGAAACAATGTTACGGTATTTGTGTACCTTCATTGATGTGATGATATCCTCCAAAGAACAAACCTGAAGAAGCAAATGAGTCAACAAATGTGAAGTCAAAATTCGTCATTCATAATAAACAAACAAATAAATGTGGCACCTGTGTGTCACCAATCCTAACAGCAGGGATAGGATTTTGCTGGTCACTAGATGCTCGGTGCAGTGACTTGTCTAAGTCCTCCTAGACAAGTTTAAAAGTTTAAAGTAAGAAAATGTGATAATCAGGTGTGCGAAGGGGAATATGATAATCCTGACCTTTCTGAAGAAAACTGGACGATATCTCTTGTTATCATTCCTCAGAACAAGGCTCCTTGACTGAAAAGCAGGTCAGCAAGTAGGTCAATTGTCTTAATGATGGAATTCTTACGAGAAAGGAGTTAATATGAAGCAAGACAGTATTGAGCATTAACTAGCTTCTTTACCGAGTGATGCGACAAAATGTAGTAGTTGATCGCTCAGTTTAAATAGGACGACATAGTCAAAGATGGTGGTGACATGGTGGCACATAAATGTGCTGATGATGGTGGGGGACTGGAGTATGATGGCACAAGGGGCACAAAGGGGGTGTGCATAATGGCAGAGGCTGTTTCTTACACAAAGCTCAAGGCAGTTCTTTACACGAGGGTGGAGAAGGTGGCAAGTGCCATGGACACTGTTGACATATGATGCCTGAAGAAATCAGTTTGCAGGAATCCATATAGGGTAAGAAGACCACCTGATCCTCCCTGCCCCTGTGGAGCGGCTGCCGACCAGGCACCGTTGCGCCACTTGGATCCAGGAAACACCTCGATCAGGCCTAGGGACACCCTTACCCAACCATGTTCATCACAATACAATCTTAACCCCTAACAAAATGTAAACATAGCTTAGGTACTACATCATTTGAAAATAGTGGAGGATTGCTCGCCCGCTTCAACGCGGAGCGGGAGTTGGCTGGCGACAGTTTTAGCAGGAGTTGGCTGGCGACATGGCTGTGCAGGTGCATCCATCGCCTGATGTGCACGAGGGCTCGAGGTCGACGCGACGGCGCCGTGGGAGCTCGTCAAGTCCCATCACCCGTGCCGCCCGGCTTTGCCAGACCTTGCCTTCAAGCCGCTTTCCCCCCTGCCAGACTGGATTCGCGGCCTCTGCTTCCACTGCCTTAAGCCGAGGCACAAGGCCAAGACCTGCCGCAACAGAGTGACCTGCAGGCACTGCTTTCTCTCTGGCCACTGCGCGAGGAAATGCAGTAACAAGCCAGTGCCCCATCTCCTCCCTGGTGCTCGCCCTAAGATGCAGCCAAGCCAACCATGACCGGTCGTGCGGCCCACTGCCGCTCCTCTGCTTCCGACAGGCGCCAGTTGCCACTCCACCTCGACAAGCGCCTCCCTGCGCCATGGCTTGGAGTGGCGACCACTCTGCGAGGCCGGTGGAGGTCTTCACTGTTGTGCATGTAACGCCGGCAATAATGCAGGAGCCGGCCGTCCTCGACTCCAACGCGGTGGTCATGTGGTTCGACCGCGAGCTGCACGCCGGCAAGAAGGACGTCTCGGCCATTCTCTGCAAGGCCAACGGAGCACTGCGAATCGATGTCACCGTCACCAACCACCAACCCGAAGCTTTTTTGGTGCATTTTGTCCATCAACACCACTATGCCAAGGTGGCATCGCAACAGGAGCTTTAGCTTCGGGTCTGCCGCCTCAAGGCGCATGGGCAAAATGTCGACCTCAACCACCACGTCAAGCTTTGGGATGAGGTTGCCTCTCCATGCCTGGGACGAGCACACCATGGTGAAGGCCATCCAAGCTCAAGACCGAGGCCGAAGTGCTCGGCCTTTGGGCATGGATGACGTGCCCCAGCAGGGTCCCCAGGGTGAATTGGATCACCCTTCCGGCGAGGAACAACGGCGAGCCTATCTATGGTCGCCGCGGGCTGGAGCATTGGGTGCTTCTCCACTTAGCAATCCATGAAGACTCATCAAGCGGGAGCATCGTTTCCACCCCATACAACTGACGCTGCCATATTGTCGATGGGGAGACTCAGACCGCATGACTGTCGCGAGCGCATCTCGCAGACCGTGCAGCACTACCGCCGTGACCAGGCCGACGGCCACCGCCGCGGTGACCGCAACAATCAAGGTCGTGTCTAGTCGAGTACAAGTGGAGGCGGATGGGAGGATCACATCCATCGCAGCCTCTCCAGGGCGCCCCGCGAGGGAAGGCAGGAGCGCAGGGCGTGACGAGTGCAAGACCGTGACGGGGGACGTCGTCGCAATGGACAGGGAGTGGAGCAATGATACGTCTCCAACTATTTTTTTTCATGCTATTATATTACCAATCTTGTACGCTTTATATGTAATTTTATATCATTTTTGTGGACTAACCTATTAACCTAGTGCCCAGTGCCAGTTTTTATTTTTTTGGCTATTTTTTTTGTTTTGCAGAAAAACCATACCAAACAAAGTAAATTTTACGGTGATTTTTTTTGGACAAGAGACCCTAGAAGCTTCGGGGAGAAACAAGAGGACACACAAGGCCACCACAAGCTGAAGGGGCGCCATCAGCACTTGTGGGACCCTCAAGCCTCCGTTTGACCTAATTTCAGCGCTTAAATTCCCTAAAATCCAAAAAAACAGAGCAAGGCCCAAAACAATTTTATCGCCGCCGCAACTTCCGCGATCCCATCTTGAGACCTTTTTCGGTACTCTGCCGGAGGGGGAAACCATTGGGGAGGCAATCTTCATCAACCTTGCTGCCTCCATGATGATGTGAGAGTAGTTCCCACAGGACCTACGGATCCATAGCATAGCTAGATTTTGATCTTCAGTACAATGATCTCTTCGGAGGTCTATTCGATGTAATTCTCGCGGTGTGTTTGTTGGGATCCGATGAATTGTGGGTTTATGATCAGATTATTCACTGAAAGTAATTGAGTCTTTTCTGAGATTTATTGTGTGTGATTTTATAGCCTTGTATTTCTCTCCGATCTATCCGTCTTCTTTGGCCAAGTAGATTGATTTATCTTCAGTGGGAGAGGTGCTTGGTGGTAGGTCCAATCTTGCGATGTCCTTATTCTGTGACAGGAGGAGTCGCAAGGCACGTATTGTATTGTTGTTACTAAGGGTAAACCGACGGGATTCGAACACATTATTTGATCTTACTTTGTCTACACTATGTCAGCATGCTCAAAGCATTACTCTATTTGTTATGAACTTAATACCATACGATGCATGCTGGATAGCGGTCGAGGGGTGGAGTAATAGTAGTAGATGTAGATGGATTTCGGTCCACTTGTCTCGATGCCTATATATTGATCATGCCATGAAGAATCATCATAACTATGCGTTATTCTATCAATTGCCCAACAGTAATGTGTTTACCCACCATTGCTATGCTTATGAGAGATGCCTCTAGTGAACCTATGGCCCCTAGGTCTATTCACTTTATATTTACTAAAACCCTAAAAATACTTGCTACAATTTATTTACTTCTATTTTCTATTTTATTTTATCTATCTACCACTATCAGATTTAATCCTTGCAATTGCTCGAGTACAAGGGGATTGACAACTCTCTTGCCTTCGTTGGGTGCAAGCATTTGCTTTGTGTGTGTGTGCAGGTACCTCTTATCTTGTTTGTGTGGCGTCTTCTACTGGTTCGATAAACCTTGGTTCTTAACTGAGAAATATACTTTTTGCTACTACACTACATCACCCTTCCTCTTCAGGGAAAACTCAACGCCTATCACAAGTAGCAAGCAGCAACCGCAGCAGGCTCCAGCTCGAGCAGTGGGGTGGGCACTTGTCTGGCAGAGCACGCACGGGTCTCGCTGCCCGTGCACGGCCGCAACCCGTCCAGGCAACCCTCCCCTGCAGCTGAAAGGCAACGGGAGCAGGACGCCCTTACCCTGCCAGTCTCACCGCCACTGTCGCTGACCTCTGTCCTCCAAGCTCACCATGTTCCAAGCGCGGGGAGGTGGCGATTGTGGCTCATGTTCGCATGCCGTCAGCCTGGCCCTCATCGACCTATGCTCACCATCTAGGTTGTTGCGGCCTCTAATCGATCTATCACCATTGCGCCCACCGAGCTTCGAGGCGTCGCCCACACCACCCCTTCTCTGCACAGCCATTCTACGACGCACGCCATCCGCACCATGCATCAACAAGAGGCTGCCTGACGTGCCAGTCGTTCCTACGGGGCACCGATGGCATCTTCGGCACAGCAAGGTGAAGTTCTAGTTTGCCGCACTTGGGCACTGTGAAGGATGGCCAGGATGTTCTGGGGCAGTGCTGGAGGCTCTTGAGGAGCGGTTCAAGGATCAGCTCCCTAAAGATGTGGTTGACGCAATGAGACCCCTATCAAGCTTGATGATGCCCTATTTAACAACATAGAAGAGGCACTGGTCAGCCGTGCTGGGCCTGATGGACTTGACCATGTCGACGGTGGGGCTCCGATGGATGCCTGAGACCCTGGATCCCTCTAATCCATGTAGTGATCTGCATTTATCAATGTATCAAAAACTTCCAAGGGCTGTATGTGCTCCTGGTGCACTGTTGGGGTCTTTTAGACTAAGGTGTAGTTCATGTGTTTGCATTCATAATTGGGCGGGTTTGGGCCATTGGTTGTAGGTCATGTTCGTGTAATGGCGCCATGTGTGTTTGTATCATGTACTGTCCAAGGGTGAAGATGTTTCCTTATGATGGAACAACCTACAAATGTGCTTAGTTGGCATGTGAGGGGTCTCAACTGCCCAGACCGTCGCACCACCATCCACGAGACTGTGGCCGCTTCAACCTGTCAAATTGTGTTTGCAAGAAACAAAGCTTGAGAATGTTGACATGTTCACGACGCTTTTCCTTGGAGGTAATAGGCTGCGGAATTTTGCTCAAAGGCCATCGATCGATACCCGTGGAAGTATACTAATGCTCTGCGACGTTACTAACGTTGTGGCCACCGCCTACAGTCTTTCGGCTTCGATCCATGTCAAGCATTCTGATGTCCGCTTCCGCCTCACCACCGTGTACGGGCCAACTACATCCTCCCTCAAAGAGGGCTTCTTCGCCGAGTTGCTTGGCCAAAAGCCCCGGACTTTGTGGCTGGCTCTGGGTGATTTCAACCAAATCTACCGTGCTAGGGACAAAAAATTGCAGAATGTCAATACAAGGCGAATAAACCGGTTTCAGGCAACTTTGCAAAGCTGTGACCTTAAGGAAATCCACCTTCAGAACAGGCGCTTCACTTGGTCAAATGAGCAATCGAACCCAACTTTGTGCAAACTTGACTCTTATTTTTGCAATGCGGAGTGGGACATCTAGTTCAGCACACATATTCTTCATGCCCTATCCTCGCCGCTATCCGACCACTACCCCCTCTTACTTGCCGATGATAAAGGACCTTAGAAACCCCGCAGATTCAAGTTCGAGAATTTTTGGGCTTCCCTCCCGGGCTTCCAGGATGTCATCTCGACGGATTGGAATGAGCAGACTGTGCACGCCGATCCCTTCCATGTGTTGCACCACAAGTTGAATACAACCAGCAACCGCCTCTTTACTTGGAGTAAGGGATTGTTTTCTAGGGAAAAGCTCCACCACGCGACACTCCTTGTTATCCTGCGCTTGGACATTGCCCAAGAGTCCAAGCATCTCTCTGTTATGGAGGATGACATACGGCCCAAGCTCAAGCGAAGGATCATTGGGTTGGCGGTGTTGGAGTGTGCCCGCAAAAAGCTATGTGCTAGGCTATGCAACCTTAAGGAGGGGGATGCGAATACCAAAAAAAATCATCAGCGGGTTAACTCAAGGAGAAAGAATCACATTCATAGGCTCAAGCTGGGTTGGGTGACGGATCATGAGCAAAAGGAGCAACTTGTCCAGGAGCACTTCTCCAATGTGATGGGCAAGGGGACACCGAGATCCATGGACTTCAATTGGGAGGAGCTCAATTTGGAGCCGCATGACTTATATTGCCTTGGGGATCCCATAATCGAGGATGGGGTGCGCGATGCCAGTAACCAAATGCCTGGAGACAAGGCTCCCGGACCGGATGGCTTTACGGCCTATTTTTTAAACGATGTTGGAGCACCATCAGAATGGACATCATGAGGGTGGTCTCCTCCTTTGCCAGCCATCGCACAACCAACCTTCACTGCTAAACACCGCAAATGTCGTGCTCCTGCTGAAAAAAGATAGGGCTGAGGAGATCTCTCATTACCGCCCTATTAGCCTCGTCCATGCCATCGGTAAGATAATTGCGAGGATCCTAGTCATCCGTCTCGCTCCCCAGATGCACAAACTTGTATCAAATGCCCAAAGTGCCTTCATCAAGATGAGAAGTATTCATGATAACTTAATGTATGTTCGCAATCTTGCGCGACGCCTCCACACGAGGAAAACGCCGTCCCTTCTCTTCAAGCTTGATATTCGGAAGGCGTTTGACTCGATCAAGTGGGACATCCTTGACCTTCTCCAGTGGCGTGGCTTCCCGCCTAACTGGATTGCCGCCCTCCTCAGCACTTCGTCCTCGTGCATTCTATTGAATGGAGTGGCCGGCAAGCCCATCCCTCACGGTCGGGGGCTCCGTCAAGGGGACCCGCTTTCCCCCTTTTTGTTTGTCATAGCCATTGACCCACTTCACAAGATTCTCGAGTTGGCAACGGGTAAAGGCTTGTTCCACAAGATTCATGGCCGATGCGTGGTTTTGGGGACCTCCCTCTATGCGGACGATGCTGTGGTATTCATGGCACCCGTTAGAAAAGAGATTGACAACCTCGCCATCATCTTGCATTTATTCGGCGATGTCACTGACATATCCACAAAGTTCCAGAAGAGCTCAGTGGTTCCTGTTCGTTGCGGGCACATCAACTTGGCAAGCATCCTCCACCCCCTACCCGTGGCTCAGGCTTCTTTCCCTTTGAAATACTTGGGGCTGCCTCTTTTGGTGTGGCAGGTGAGAAAGGTGATTTTCAATACCTGGAAGACAAGGCGGCTTCCAAGTTGACCACTTGGGATGGGCAAAACATCACTGCTATTGGTCGTTGTGCCCTGGTGAAGTCGGTGCTCTCTTCGCAACTCATCTTCTCCATCCATCGCTCATCTTGCCCCTGTCCACGTTGCACAACATCAACAAAACTGAGAGAGCCTTTCTTTGGGAGGGTACGAACAAAACCACTGGTGTTAAGTGCAAGGTGAATTGGAATGCGGTATACCAACCTAAGGACCTTTGTGGCCTTCGTGTGCTAAACACGGAGAAGTTTGCTCAGGCTCTCCGACTGCGGTGGTTGTGGTTTGTATGGAAAGACCCAACCAAGCTTTGGGTGGGCATGGGAAACCCTTGCGACGAGTTGGACTCCACCTTGTTCTATGCCTCATCAGCCATCTTTGTTGGTAATGGCGCAAGGATGCCTTTCTGGGATGCGCCATGGGTGCATGACCGCAAGCCAAAGGACATTGCGCCTCTCATCTACTCCCTTCGTTCCAAAATAGATGACTCAACTTTGAACTAACTTTAGTACAAAGTTGGGTCATCTATTTTGGAACGGAGGGAGTACAAGGCATCCAAAAGAAAAAACTGGAAGGTCCGTGAAGCTCTTAACAACGATGCTTGGGTCTCCAAGATTAGCATCTCGTCATCCTTTTCGCTGAATCACCTACGTGAGTTTGTGACCCTTTGGACAACTACCTGTGGATTCCATCTTGACGACAATGCCGAGGATGAGATTGTCTAGAAACACACCGCTAGCGGGCAATATACGACCGAGTCGGCTTATAAAGCATAATTCCATGGTACTATTCAATTCCCAATGGGATACACTGTGTGGAAGGCTTGGGCACCACCCAAGGTAAAGTTCTTCGTTTGGTTGGTTATTCAAAACAAGGTATCGACGGCGGATAGATTGGAGAAGCGTGGATGGCCTAACTGTGGCCTCTGCCCTCTTTGAAAGTGGGAGCAAGAGTCTGTGGACCACCTCTTCTACAAATGCCGCTTCTCCATCCGGCTATGGGGATTGCTAAAAGACTGGTTCCAACTTGTACACATCGATACTTCCTTGTGGCACCTATCCGGCTCCATCAAAGATTGGTGGGTGGGCCTCTCTGACAATTCGATCCGCAATAGGAAAGCGATGGCCTCGCTCACCATGTTCGTCGCCTAGACCATTTGGAGCGAGAGGAATGCACGTGTGTTCCGTCAAGAAGAGTGCTCCGCTGACGGTGCTTCTCACCAATATCAAGAAGGAGGCCAAGCTCTGGATCACCGCAGGTGGTATAAAATTGGGTCAAATGATGCCGCGAGAGTAGTGTCTAACTGTTGTTTCGGGGTGTTGTGGCACTATCCGTGTTGTAGCGCAGACTAAACTCTATTCCTCTTCTTATTTAATGAATGAGGCAAATCTTTTGCCTCTTTAAACAAAACTAATGACTAAACCCAAATATTGTTGGCTGCTGTTTGGTAAAAAGAAATACTGAGATTAAATCTCAACATGCATGTGTGCACCTAAGAAGAAACAAGAATCAATACACACAATACTTTGATTTTGTCCATCCTTGGACAGTGGCTCCTTACTTTGATACTACTCAACAAATTCTACCATGTACATGAATTCAGAACTATAAAAATAGATGAGGATATTCAAACCTGGAAAACAGGAACTCCTGGAAATCCCTCATTCAAAAATTCCCCTCCATCTTGCATCAACTGCAAGATAAAAATGCTAAACTGTTAATTTATTGCAAGAGTGGTTAACTATCATCACAATAGAAACGCTCCAAAATACGAGGGTGAATCAAAATATATCAGCCCAAATCGTTAAAAAAAAGACGTGCACCAGTGCATGTAGTCTCAATTAGAGATAGAAAAATAGAACAACAAAGTGGTTCAATTCCTTTAAAAAGGAGATGTGAAATGAACACACCTTGACTTCACAATGGCTCCACAGTTCTCACTAACTGATGAAATGTTATTATTTCCTATAAGGCCTCTATCTTTTATGCTACTCCCTCCGTAAAGAAATATAAGAGCATTTAGATCACTACTTTAGTGATCTAAACGTTCTTATATTTCTTTACAGAGGGAGTACTTATTGTCACATAAGTCTGGTAGCACTTGCACAAAACAAGGAGAGAAACAATGGAGGCGTAAAGCAGCAGAGATGGAATGAACGACAGAACATGCCTTGTCAGTCATATGGTCTCACAATGTTGTCTAGAAATCTATGAAATCCGTTGTCATTTTGTTAGTTGAGAAACTAGCTATCAACCACCCAGTAAAGCACATGGAAATTAATCAAGGTCGCGCATAAGCTGCTGGATCAAGAAATCAGTACCGAACATTGAACATGTAAACATACCGTTATTTAACTTAGCCATGCTGCAGATGCTATGGATTTGATCTGTCGGATAATAACTAGAGCAGGTAAACTATTTGAAGTCCTACAAAAAATTGGTCTTGCGGTACAGATACTCAGCTGAATATAAGGACCAAGCCCCTTCCCCATTTGAACATTGCAAAACAACTAAAGTGACAGGTTTACCGGTATCCCAGGGAGTTATGCGGATATGTGCTCTCGATATCTTATAGAAAACCGATTAAGAGGGGCCAATGTGAAGTGTTAAGATGGGTTTATATGGCATCTTGGCGCACTTAAATTCTCAAAGAAATTGTTAAATTGGAGCACTGAAGCATATCTTGTGCTACAGGGAAACTGTTGCAAACAGTGAATAATTGAATGCAATGTAAAATGGAAGCACAGATGGTTGGGTTTTCTTTCCAATGAGTATATACATAAATAAAAAGTTAAAACAAGAAAACTGATGACAACTTACAAGGCCAAGTATTTATGTATAATCACAACAAGATCAGGTGACCAAAACAATACCAGTTGCAATTTTCTAAAACTCCACTAAGAATATCATCATGGGTCAACCAACATTTCGCATTATTACATAAGGGAAATATATAATATGATCCGGTAACATCAATAAGAAGATCAAATTTGCTAATAAATCACATGCACTACCATCTATTTCGAACAAATGTTACCTTAATTGCATTAGCCACCTGAGAAGGATCAGGAAGAAATCTAAATGCCACACCATCAGACTTCAGTTGGATAACCTGAAAACGAAATCATATATCATATGTAAATAAGATGCTCCAAAAATAGGTACACATGGAAGACAACGCGGAATCAGGAGTACATGATTTCCAAAAGATAAATGAATACTAATGACACCTGAATGGGCTTTCTAGTAAACAAGTAGCATCTTCTAAACTAGAAACATTTATAAATCTTGCAAATCCAGGATTTCATATGAAATGCGACCTCATTTAAATACAAGCAATCAACTTGAATCGGGACCTTAACTACTACTACTCCGTCCCCTTATGTAAGACGTTTTCAAAAGCCGCTTGCAAAAACGTCTTACATTATGGGATGGAGGGAGTAATTAAAAACCTTCCAGAAAAACTAATTCATGAGTGCAGAACCCGTTCATGAGTGCCACCACAACAAAGCCCTCAAGATATACATGACTGGTGATTTCCAAGAAATATATTCCCACTTAAGGCTTGGAGAATGACATTAAACGATCAGGCAGCTTTAAGTGAACAAATGAAAGTGATGCCCTGACTAAATGACAGATGAAACCCCATTTTAGATATATCAAATTCGCACCCTGCCATGACTTCCATGAGACACGATTACTGTTCCAAATTTAATTGGCATGCTAGTCGCTGGACATACAGGATGGTTACAGCGCCAAGGCTACTTAGAGAACACGCCATTAGAGCATCGCATTCGAGGATTCCGTCGAGCAAGACCTATGGAAACCAAATGCAAGCGCCTGACCTTGTTGAGCGCAACAGGTACCACGGTGGAGCCAGCGCGCATATCGTCGTCCATTTGTGCGAGGAGCATATCGGCGTCCTCCCTCCGGAAGCAGAGCATCCCGAGCGCTGGTGGATGCCTCGCGCTTCCGCCCACACCGCCGGCCACATCCCCTCCCCCGCCCCTGTGGGTTTTCGACACGAGCATAAATTCCTGCGCGGAGTTAGCGAGGGCGTACACGGGCACCCCGGCGAGCCGGTCCTCGATCTCGGCGACTGGCAGCGCCGCCGACGAAGATGGGGAGGGGATGCGAGCCCATGGCGGCGCAATGGCCCGTGGGAGGGGGAGGGAGGATAGGAAGGAGGTGAGGTGGGTCTGGATGGGGAGGAAGGGGTTTGGATTGTTGGGCTTGCTCAGGCTAGGGTTTGGGGTCGAGGTGGAGGCAGCTTTGTTGAGCCATGGGAAATCGAAAGGCATGGCGGTGGCCGGTGGGGAGATGGAGAGGAGCGAAGAGGTGAGCACGGACAAGACGACGAGTCGACGAGCACAAGGGTTTTGGAGAGAATTATCTGGTCGTCCCACCGTCAAGATGCAGGTGGCAAGGTGAAATGTCTTCACATGTTTTTTTTTCTTTTCTTTTAAACTTCCAACCTATATTTATTACTCGCCTTTGGCACGAAAATTAGCACAAGACTAGTCACAAATTAGAGTCATGAACCATGGTTACAGAAAGTTATCTCCGCGATATCCTTTAACAAACGTGGTTGGTTGATTCACAATTAGAACGGTTAGCTTACAATGACCGTTTAAGACATAATATCGGGAGATGATTGCTACCACTTCTTAGATTTTAGGATTATTTGAAAAACTTTAGGCGTCTAAGATTTTGAAAAGGGGAAAGTATATATGATCTATCATGTCATGGCACCATAAAGAATATCAGAAGTAACAAAAATTATAACTAGGCTTATGAACCACCCAGCGACGACTATAAGCACTAGAGCGAGTTGAAGCCGCGCCATCATCAAACCAGTCGGGAAGTCGTAGTGCTAAAAACACACACACACACACACCCTCCCCAGGATCAGTGCAGCAGAACATCAACCGTCGTGGATGAATAGGAGCGTAAATCGGAAGGATCAAACCTATAAACACACGAACAAAGAAGAATGAAAATCATATCCAAACAGATCTACCGAAGACTCGCACCTATTGAAATCCCGCGAGATCAAACGGGGACACACCCCCACACGTACTCTGACGATGGTAGATGCACCACCAGAACAAGGATTGGATGTGGGAGACATTATTCTCACTAGGAACATCGCCGCCGTCACATAACCCCACGCTGAACCAAACAAGAATAAGGGGGTCCCTCCCATCGGTGAGGGGTCAGGTTCCTCCGGACCACCAATGTCCAAAGGCCACTAAATATGGGGCGGACCAGCCGCAACGCGAACAGGAATAGGGAAAACCTAATCGCCTAGTAGTCACCTCGTAGGAAAGTTCATATGGGTTGTTTTCGCATTCAGTATTTTGATGCCTTCCGGTGAAGGGAGATTAATTAAGGATCTGCTAGACCAAAAAAATTGAGCTTAGCCCCGAAAAACTCTACATAGGCTCATTGTGGCGGGGATGCTATAAGAGCATCTACAGACCCGAACCCCCATAGCCGCCCCAAAGGCCCGGACGCAAAAAACGCCACCCAACCGGGCGCCCCATAGCCGGCCCAAACGCCCGGACTGACTGGCACTCCCCATATCTGGCCCATATCTTGGGTGGATATGGGAAGGCACGGGCACGTCCGCCACGTAGGACTGACCGCTAGGGTCCGCGGCAATTCGGTCATATCTACCTCACCTCTCCTTGCCCTAACAACACTCTTGTCTACCATGTTCGCCCTCCTCCGCATTGCCGCCATCGGACTTCCACCGGTATTGGTGCTCCGCCACCATCCCCAACGCAGGGCTTCACCACCGGACGGCCTAACGCATGCTGCTGCCGATCAGGACGCCACCGGAAAAGGTTGCCACCACCGGACGGCGTTGTCGGATTTCGGGTTCCGGCAAAACCCTTAAGGTTCGAACACTGGGGTGCGCGCGAAGATCTCCCCCTCACCGATCACGCCCTCACACACTTTGCGATCTCTAGGCTAGGCACGGCGAACTCACAACACACGAGGACACAAGATTTATACTGGTTCGGGCCACCGTTGTGGTGTAATACCCTGCTCCAGTGTGGTGGTGGTGGATTGCCTCTTGGGCTGAGGATGAACAGTACAAGAGGATGAACAGCCTCCTGAGGAGAGGTGCTCTTGTGCTTGTTGAACTTGTGGGTGTGAGGATGGCCCATCGAACCGCCCTTCCTAACGTGGTGGCTAGTCCTATTTTATAGAGGTCCTGATCCTCTTCCCAAATATTGAGTGGGAAGGGATCCCACAACGGCCAAGTTTGAAGGGGGACAGCTAGTACAGTTTATCCTCACAAAAGTAGTCTTCGCCTGCCAAAGGCTCTGGCGGTGACACCGTGTTGGGCTCCACGGTGACCTCCATCTTGCCGTCATGCTGGTCTTGGTCTCGTTGCACCGATATGGAAACCTTTACCCGATGCCTCGGAACTCCTCGCCTGCGCTTGCCTCCTTAGCACCAAAGAGGAAACAAGGACACTGTGCGCGCTGGCGCCCGCCTGGTCTCGATCGTCATGGCTTGCATCATTGGAACCTTGCGAGGTTTGCCTTGCCTTGATCTCTCCGCCCCTCGCGAGCTAGCCTGGTGAGACCGCTCCAGAGGGGGTCTTGTGTCGCCCGCCTCGCGAGGCTTGGCCCCTCGCGAGGGTCTTGAGTGCTCGCTGGTGAAGATGGGCCGTACGGGCCCGCTTGTGGAGCCACGCCGTGGGCCGCAGGCAGGCAAGTCTGGGGACCCCCGTTCCCAGAACGCCGACAGTAGCCCCCGGGCCCAAGGCGCGCTCGGACTTGGCTTCGAGGCGAAGCCAAAGGGCAAGTGCGGAGCGCCGCGGGCCCCAATAGCCTGCGGCCTTAGTCGACACGTGGCGGTTGATTGGACGTGGGCCTCTCCGCTTCCCCACGCCGCCTCGGCAACCGCCCGACTTGACGAGTCCCTGCTGCATGCAAAGAAAAACCATCATTGCCTGTGATCGTGGGGGGTGCTGGTTGCCTTCTCCTGCTATAAATGGGGAGGGGGGCTGAGCCCCCATCGCCCATCTCTTCCCATTCCGCTCGCTTCTCCCCTTTGCTCCATTGCTAGTAGCGACACCAATGGCGCCGCCGAAGAGGTTTTCCGCCGCGGAGAAGGGGAAAAGCCCGTCTGGAGGGGCCCGGCTCGCCGATGCCCAAGCGTGGACGCGGCCGTCCCCGCAAGCACGCCGCGACCCCCGCCGCGGCCCCCCGCATCCGCGGCGGCGCCGCTTTGCGCAGTGGGGGTCGCCCTGGTTGTGGCAGCCCTGTCGGTGAAGAGAGACGTGCCGTGGTCGCGCGGCCTCCCCGGCCGCGCTTCCACTCAGCGGAGGTGCTGCCGGAGTTCGTCGTCTGGTCGGAAAACCCAGCGGCAACTGGCTTCAGCTCCCACGCTTCTTCGCCGACGAGCTGCCGGCCGTCGGTCCAGGCGGGCTCTGGCTGCAGGCGGACGGCTGCTGCAGCAAGGCTTCCTGGGTCGCGGTCGAGGTCTCCGTCGCGGGCAACATAGCCATGGCTCGTGACTGGCAAACGTTTGCCCGCGCGCGAGGCCTAGGCAGGCGGTGCACCCTCCACTTCAAGTACGACGGCGACGCGACCCTCTACGTGAGGGTGTTTGGGGGAGACGGTCGCTGCGCCGGGTGCTGCCCCGAGATCAACGATGGTGACGAGGTGCTCGGTCTTGGCGATGGTCGTGACGAGGATGAAGGCAAGCCCGCCCCTGGTGCCGACCACGTCTCGTCCAACTACGGCAGCTCTTCCTCCGACGATAGCTCCAGCAGCGGCTATGACCAGCCGCCGCGCTCGCTTTGAAGGTGGCAGCGGGTCGTCTCGCCACCGCGCCCCAGTGAAGCATGAGGAAGGATCTGGCTAAGCTCGAGAGAGCGTCATGGGCCCGCCCCGCAAACTGCCGCAGGGGCACGCGCCGCTTTTGTTTCATTCTTTCTTTCCTTCCTGTATTAAGAGAGAAACCAGTATGGGGCCCCGGAGGGGCGTGCAACAAACTATGATTTCCCGGTTATTATGTTATGTTTATCGTTTCTGTATTGTGTCGCAGCATAAATGTCTTATATAGGTACGTAGGAGTAACTTAGCTTGACGTGCTTGAAGTAGTCTCTGCCTTACGAGGCTCGCATTCCTCAGTACCTGGCCAGGCTTTTTGGGAACTGCAAAAAAATTTAGTTAGGGAATTCCGAGCCCTGATCGCTGGCGCCGCCACCAGCCATGACTCAACGCCTCGCATCGCGGTACCCGTGGGGCACGGATTAGGGGAGGAGCGCCAGCTTGCTCCTCGAACGAGGGTGCTTCGCGAAAAAACAAGACGCTCATGAGGGCATCTGTCCAGCCCCCTCGCGAGGGACGCGAGAGAGAGTGCAGGCCAAACAGAGAAATGAAGGCAGAACAGAGGCAGAAAGCGATAGGGCGAGACCAGCAAGAGAACACTAGAAAGCAAATTTCGATTAAAGAGGGGCGAGCCAATTGCGGAAAGCAAATGAAAAGCCGCGTCCGGCAACTAGTCTAGTCTTCTTGTCTTCTCGCCAGCGCGGAGCTAAGTGCTTCCACTAGGACGTGGGAGGGAGCCCCCGAGGCCCGAGGGGGGCACTCCTGAGACTCCGGGGCGTGCACAACCCCACTCATTATTACGTGAGAGTGTCACGAGCAGAGACCTTCACAGGCACTGGGCCTTCTTCACAGGCGTTGGGCCTTCCTTCAGGGGTAGAACTTCCGGAGGTGCTGGATGTTCCAGGCGTTCTGGATGGGTACCCCGTCCTACATCTCCAGGCGTGCGGCGCCAGGCCTGGAGACGTGGACGACCTTGAACGGGCCCTCCCACATGGGCGAGAGCTTATGCAGCCCTTCCCTGGAGAGCACCCGCCTTAGGACGAGGTCACCCACCTCGAGCGTCCTGGAGCGGATGTTGCGGCAGTGGTACGGCCGCAACGCCTGCTGATATCTTGCCGCTTGTAGCGTGGCTTCACGGTGGCGTTCCTCCCCCAGCACGGGGTCCATCCCCCGCATGGCGTCCTGCTGCGCCTCATCAAACGCCAGGACACGCGCGGAGCGATGTTTGACCTCGTGAGGGAGAACCGCTTCTGCTCCGTAGACGAGGAAGAATGGGGTCTCACCCATTGGCTTGGTGGCGGTGGTGCGGATGGACCATAGCACGGACTGGAGCTCATCGTGCCAGCCCCTGCTGTAGGCCTCGAGCTTCTTCTTGAAGGTCCTGGTCTTGAGGCCCCTCAGGACCTCTGCGTTGGCGCGTTCGGCCTGACCGTTGCTCCTGGGGTGCGCCACCGAAGCGTAGAAGATCTGCGTTCCAAGGTTAGCACAATATGTCTTTAAGAGATTACTAGTGAACTGCGAGCCATTATCGGTGATGATGCGGTTGGGGACCCCAAAACGGCTCACGAGACCCTTGATGAACTTGACCGCGGAGCCAGCTGGGATGGTGCGGACGACTTCTACCTCCGCCCATTTGGTGAATTTTTTGACGGCGAGGTAGAGGTATCGGTAGCCCCCAGGCGCTCAAGGGAATGGCCATGAGAGTGGGATGGTCTGGAGGCCCTGAGCCGACTGATGAATCTGCTTGGCGTGGAACTGGCAGGCCTCGCAGGACCTCACCAGCTCAGTCGCGTCATTGAGTGCCGTGGGCCAGTAGAGTCCGCTGCGGAACACCTTGCCGACGAGGGTTCGCGACGACGAGTGGTGCCCGCAGTCTCCTCCGTGTATGTCGGCCAGCAACTATCTTCCTTGCTCCCTGGAGATGCAACACAAGGAAACATCATTTGGTCGCTTCCTGTATAACTCACCGTCCCGGATGCAGTATGCCGTGGCTTGTCGGGCCACACGCTCCATGTCCTCCTCCTCTTCCGGCAGCGTCCCTTTCATCAGGTATTCCTTGAATTCATTGATCCAGCACCCCTCTTGAGGTTCGAGCACCAAGAGCAAGCGCGCTCCCGAGGTCGGGCCGCAGGCCGGGGCTCCTGAGGCAGGTGGTTGAGGGAGCTCCTCCCGAGGTAGCGCTGTTCTTGAGAGTGGCGGTGCTGCTGATGGTTTGAAGAGCCGCTCCTCAAAGACACCGGGCTCTTGGGGTAGCCGCTTGGATGCCCTTCTGGCGATGTCGCCGGCTTCCTTGTTGGTGCCACGGGCACATGCTGCAACTCCAGACCCGAGAACTGCTTCTTCATCTTGCACACCTCCATGAGGTATGCCTCCATGTGCTCGTCCTTTGGCTCATATACTTTGTTGGAGAAGTTAACAAGGAGCTGCGAGTCGCCCTTGATGGTGAGACGCCTCACCCCCAGGGCCACCGCAGCCCTGAGGCCAGCTATGAGGCCCTCGTACTCTGCTATGTTATTGGAGACCTTCTGAAAGATCGTGGATGTCGCCTAGAGGGGGGGTGAATAGGCGCTTTAAAATAATTACGGTTTAGGCTTGAACAAATGCGGAATAAACCTAGCGGTTAATTTGACAAGCACAAAACCTACAACAACTAGGCTCACCTATGTGCACTAACAACTTATGCTAAGCAAGATAAACAACTAAGTGATAGCAAGATATATGACAAGAAACAATATGGCTATCACAAAGTAAAGTGCGTAAGTAAAGGGTTCGGTTAAGAGATAACCGAGGCACGTGGAGACGACGATGTATCCCGAAGTTCACACCCTTGCGGATGCT
This sequence comes from Aegilops tauschii subsp. strangulata, assembly GCF_002575655.3. Classification (NCBI taxonomy): domain Eukaryota; kingdom Viridiplantae; phylum Streptophyta; class Magnoliopsida; order Poales; family Poaceae; genus Aegilops; species Aegilops tauschii. The sequence goes on along the minus strand of NC_053037.3, from coordinate 410,291,867 downwards.
AATCTCCGTTTGGAGCGGTGTGGAGGCACAATGCTCCCCAAGAAGCCACTAGGGCCACCGTAATCTCCTCACGCCCTCGCACAATGCAAGATGCCGTGATTCCACTAAGGGACCCTTGAGGGCGGTCACCGAACCCGTACAAATGGCAACCCTTGGAGGCGGTCACCGAACCCGTCAAATTGCTCGGGGCGATCTCCACAACCTAATTGGAGACCCCGACGCTTGCCCGGAGCTTTACACCACAATGATTGAGCTCCGAACACCACCAACCGTCTAGGGCGCCCAAGCACCCAAGAGGAACAAGCTCAAGGGCACCAAGCACCCAAGAGTAATAAGCTTCTCAACTTGTAACTTCCACGTATCACCGTGGAGAACTCAAACCGATGCACCAAATGCAATGGCAAGGGCACACGGAGTGCCCAAGTCCTTCTCTCTCAAATCCCACCGAAGCAACTAATGCTAGGGAAGAAAATGAGAGGAAGAACAAGAAGGAGAACACCAAGAACTCCAAGATCTAGATCCAAGGGGTTCCCCTCACATAGAGGAGAAAGTGATTGGTGGAAATGTGGATCTAGATCTCCTCTCTCTTTTCCCTCAAAAACTAGCAAGAATCCATGGAGGGATTGAGAGTTAGCAAGCTCGAAGAAGGACAACAATGGGGGAAGAACACGAGCTCAAGAGATAAGGTTCAATGGGGAAGAAGACCCCCTTTTATAGAAGGGGAAAAATCCAACCGTTATGTGCTCAGCCCGCACACGAGCGGTACTACCGCTCCACGAGCGGTACTACCGCTCTGGCGGAAGAAGCAGGGAAAAGGAGCAACCAAACATGAACCTTGGGGCGGTAGTGCCGCTTATAAGCGGTACTACCGCGCACCCCAGCGGTACTACCGCCGAAGGAGCAGAACACGGGACCAAAAATGCAGTAGCGGTACTACCGCCCGACCGGAGCGGTACTACCGCTTATAGGCGGTACTACCGCCCATCAGGGCGGTACTACCGCTTATAGGTGGAACTGCCGTGCCTTACTGCCGTGCAACTACTGCAAAACTCGACACGAAAAATGCAAGACCCAAAATCGAGGCGGTACCAGCGCGGAACCGTAGCCGTACTACCGCTTATGGCCATAGGCGGTACTACCGCTTTGGACAGCGGTACTACCGCTTGGGGCGATAAGCGGTACTGCCGCTCTGGCCGCGGTACTACCGCTAGGAAGCCAAAACTGCCATAACTTCTGCATATGAGCTCTGAATTGAGCAAACTCAAGCTTGTTGGATTGAGAAAGACGAGTAGCATCAAAACAGCGACTGGTTATAGTAAGAAGAGGCAGGGGAGGTATGCCAAAAAAATAGAGGAGTGAAACCTCCAACCGAGAAGAACCGGCATAACCTCCAACATCGAAAACATCATAGAAGATGCGAGTGAACTCCGTTTTCGATGAACTCGAGCTTGTCATCAAGATGACCATAAGCTCCAAAACTCACAAAGAGAAGAGCCAAACAAGAACCAACAAAGATGATGCAAGGATGCAATGGTTTGAGCTCTCTATGAACGATACGATCAAGCTACTCATCGAGAGCCCCCCTAGATAGTACGGCAATCGATCCTATAACCCGGTCTCCCAACTACCATCATGAGACCGGTAACATAGAAAACCTATCAAGAGCAAACCTTTGCCTTGCACATGGTCCACCTGAGCTAGATGATGACGATCTTGACTCCCTCAAGTTGGACCACCTTTCTTGGTTGTGTTGGCTCGATGAAGACTAGTTGATTGCTCCCCCATACTCCACTATGGGTGAGCCACTCTTCCGCACATCTTCACAAGTCCATTGTCACCACAATGGACGGCAAGCTTCAAGCATTTGATCTCTTCATGATGCTTCACTTGAACTTGCGCACCGCAACATCTTCACAAGTCCATTGTCGCCACAATGGACGGCAAGCTTCAAGCATTTGATCTCTTCATGATGCTTCACTTGAACTTGCACACCGCAACCTAACCCCACAAAGAACTCTCACAAAGATCATGGGTTAGTACACAAAGCGTAATCGACAATGCTTACCACACCATGGGATCGCTTGATCCCTCTCGGTACATCTTGTGCGCTTTGTGTGTTGATCAACTTGATTCACTCTTGACTTAGTCTTGATCAACCTTGACTCTTTCCAACTCTCTTCATTTGGATGATGTCTTGAAGGTAAACATGAATGATCACACAATCTTCTTCTTCAAGACATGCTTGCAATAAGCTCTACTCTCACATGACCAATCTTTGGATAATTCCTTAACAACACCTTGGTCACCACATAAACTCCTTGAAACCAACACATGGACTTCAAGAAAAGCCTATGGACAAATCCTTCAAATATAACTCAAGGCAACCATTAGTCCATAGAGATTGTCATCAATTACCAAAACCAAACATGGGGGCACCGCATGTTCTTTCACCTTCTCGCCGTGCTGGAAGCAGAGCTACACGGCATAGTAGACCTTGTCCTGGGTGGGCGAGATGAGCACCGCTCCAGCCCCCGCGCCCTGGCGCGAGAACGCGCCGTCGAAGTACATGACCCAGCCGTCCGGCGCTTCGCTCCCTGGAGATAGGGATTGGTTCTCGTCTGCTTCGAGCTCTGGGGCGTCAGTCCATTCCGCCACAAAGTCTGCGAGCGCAGCCCCTTTGATGACCCTGGTCGTGCTAAACTCTAGGTCAAATGCTTGCAGCTCGATGTTCCATTCAGCGACTCGCCCGGCAGCATTGGGACTCCTGAGCACTCTTTCCAGAGGGTAAGCCGAGACGACCTTGATGGGGTGACCCTGGAAGTAGTGGCGCAGCTTGCACGAGGCCACCAAGAGCGCGAGTAGGATCTTCTGAGGCATGGGGTGTCGTGCCCTCGCATCCCGCAGCACTGTGCAGACGAAGTATACCGGGTGCTCGACGAGGGCGGGTGAGCTGTCAGAGTCCTTGGCTTCCGTGGCTTGAGGCGTCTCTTTGGGGTCTTCGGCTTCAGGAGCCGGGCGACCTGCCGAAGCAGCCGCTGCATCAGGGGCATGACCTTGGTGCCGCGCTGCCTCGGCCGGCCTGGAGGCTTCACTTGGCGGGCCCTTGACCTGGCGCTCTTCTCGGAGAGCCACCAGCGCTGCGCTGGCGGAGTGGGGTGTGGCAGATAGGTAGAACACCAAGGGCTCGAGGGGTCGAGGCGCCACCATCACTGGCGGGCTGGTCAGGTATCTCTTGAGGTCTTGAAACGCTTGGTTGGCCTCCGGGGTCCACTCGAATGGGCCCTTCTTCTTCATCAGTTTGAAGAACGGTAGGGCACGCTCTCCCAGCTTGGAGATAAAGCGCCCCAACGCAGTCACACGGCCGGCAAGCTTCTGCATCTCTTTGAGGGTCTGTGGTGGACTCATGTCTTCGATTGCCTTGACCTTTTCTGGGTTCGCCTCGATCCCTCTGTGGGACACAAGAAATCCCAGCAGCTTGCCGGAAGGGACACCGAACACGCACTTCTCCGGGTTGAGCCGCAAGTTCACCTGGCGTAGGCTCGCAAAGGTCTCTTCCAGGTCTTGGATCAAAGTTCTCGCCTCCCGAGATTTCACCACAATGTCGTCGACGTAGGCCTCCGCGTTTCTCCTGAGCTGCCGCCCTAAGGCGATGTGCATCAGCCGCTGGAAGGTCGCTCCCGCGTTGCGCAGTCCGAAAGGCATGCAAGTATAGCAGTACACCCCGCACGGGGTCAGGAAGGCGGTCTTCTCCACATCTTCTACCGCCATCTTGATCTGGTGATAGCCTGAGAACGCATCCAGGAAGCACAGCAAATCGCACTCGGCGGTGGAGTCGACGATCTGGTCGATGCGTGGAAGCGGGAACGGGTCTTGGGGGCAGGCCTTGTTGAGGTTGGTGAAGTCGACACACATGCGCTCCTTCCCACCTTTCTTCAGCACAACGACGGGGTTCGCCAGCCACTCGGGGTACCGAACCTCGCGAATGGCACCCGCCGCCTCCAGCTTGCGGGTTTCTTGGACGATGAAGGCCTGCTTCTCTGCGGATTGTCGTCTCGCCCGCTGCTTCACAGGGCGTACGTTGGGGCACACCTTTAAGTGATGCTCAATCACCTCTCTCGGGACCCCTACCAGCTGTTTGGGTTCCCATGCGAATATTTCCTTGTTTGCGCGCAAGAACTTCACCAATGCTCCCTCTTGATCAGGGTCGAGGTCGGCACCTATGGTAAAGGTGGCTCCTGAGGACCCGTCTTAATCGACTGGCACCTGCTTGGTTTCTGCCTTGCCTTGTCTTGAGTGAACAACTGCTTCTTCTTGGTTGGTGCGGCTCCCTTGGCCTTGGAGGCGTCCGCGTCGGCGGGCTGCGCCGTCGCGACAGACTTGAGGGCAAGCTTGAGCGTCATCAGGGCTTCCTTGGTGCCCCCAACTACTGTGAGGACACCCTTGCTCCCGGGCATCTTCATGAGGTTGTAGGCCGGATGGGTCGCCGCCATGAACTGAGCCAGGGCCGGGTACCCGAGGATGGCGTTGTACGGGAGGCCGATGTGGGCGATGTCGAAGTCGATCAGCTCAGTGCGGTAGTTGCCGCACGTGCCAAAGGTGACAGGAAGGTGGATCTGTCCCAGGGAGTGGGCGGTGCCGCCGCCAACTCCTGAGAAAGGCTTGCTGAGGCGGAGCCGCTCGAGTGGTACGTGAAGAAGGCTGAAGGCCTCCATGGAGAGCAAGTTGAGTCCGGCGCCGCCGTCGATGAGGGTCTTGGTGACGAACACGTTGCAGATGGTGGGCGTGCAAAGCATTGGGATCATTCCCGAGCCGGTGGTGGAGACGGGATGATCCTCTGAGTCGAAGGTGAGGCCGGCCTCAGGCGCCACCCAACCCGGGGGAGCCCCCGGCCGCTTGGAAGCCGCGCCGATCTGGCGAAGGAATGACTTGATGTGACGATTCGAGGGTGGCGCTTGCGAGCCGCTGAGGAGGGCCGCGACCGCGTGGGGTGCCGGTGCCGTGAAGCGCACGACGAAGAGATCGCACAGCTCCTCCCAAGATGCCACCATGGATCCAGGGAGGTTGAGCAGCCAGGCGCGCGGCACGCCTGTCAGGGCCATGGGAAGCCAGTTGGCCATGACCTTGTCGTCACCCCCGGCCTTGAGGACGGCTTCCTCGTACGCTAGCAGGAAAACTGACGGGTCCGCCGCGCCGTCGTAGCGCGGCGACATCTCCGGCTTGAACTTGGGCGGCCGCTGCACCCGTCGCAGGGCGGGAGTAAGGGCCCAGAGCCCCCAGGCGCCGCCGTGGGCGCCCACAGATCCAGCCGGAAGAGCAGCGCCAGCCATGGGGAGCGGGCACGAAGATGGTGGAGCGCGGATCGACGGAAGAAAAGATCCTGCGCACCCCTACCTGGCGCGCCAAATGTCGGATTTCGGGTTCCGGCAAAACCCTTAAGGTTCGAACACTGGGGTGTGCGCGATGATCTCCCCCTCACCGATCACGCCCTCACACGCTTCACGATCTCTAGGCTAGGCACGGCGAACTCACAACACACGAGGACACAAGATTTAAACTGGTTCGGGCCACCATTGTGGTGTAATACCCTACTCCAGTGTGGTGGTGGTGGATTGCCTCTTGGGCTGAGGATGAACAGTACAAGGGGATGAACGGCCTCCTGAGGAGAGGTGCTCTTGTGCCTTTTGAACTTGTGGGTGTGAGGATGGCCCATCGAACCGCCCTTCCTAACGTGGTGGCTAGTCCTATTTATAGAGGCCCTGGTCCTCTTCCCAAATATTGAGCGGGAAGGGATCCCACAACAACCAAGTTTGAAGGGGGACAACTAGTACAGCTTATCCTGACAAAAGCAGTCTTCGCCTGCCAAAGGCTCTGGCGATGACGCCGTCTTGGGCTCCACGGTGACCTTCGTCTTGCCTTCCTGCTGGTCTTGGTCTCGTTGCACCGATATGGAAACCTTTGCCCGATGCCTCGGAACTCCTCGCCTGCGCTTGCCTCCTTAGCACCAAAGAGGAAACAAGGACACTGTGCACGCTGGCGCCCGCTTGGTCTCGATCGTCATGGCTTGTGTCATTGGAACCTCGCGAGGTTTGCCTTGCCTTGATCTCTCCGCCCCTCGCGAGCCAGCCTGGTGAGACCGCTCCCGAGGGGGTCTTGTGTCACTTGCCTCGTGAGGCTTGGCCCCTCGCGAGGGTCTTGAGTGCCCGCTGGTGAAGATGGGCCGTACGGGCCCGCTTGTGGAGCCACGCCGTGGGCTGCAGTCAGGCAAGTCTGGGGACCCCCGTTCCCAGAACGCCGACAGGCGTCCCGGTATGTCAAACTCTCCCATATTTTTGCCTCACGCTCTACGTGTTCAATTAAATGTTTGAGTTAGTTTTGTATTCTTTCGGTCATTACTTGTAGTACACCAATCGATTCGACGTAGAATGAAGGCTATGGAAACGATGATCTTGACAAATTCATATTCAACGAGTTCATCGCGCCATCGAATTCAGATGATGAGGATGCCAAAATGATGATGATGAGCATCCAAGAGGAGTTCGAGAAGGCAGAGGAGCATGCCCTAAACTTCAAGGTTCCATCAAGGGTTGCAGAGTGATTCTGCGTGATAGGATTCTCGGTGCACTACTTCTGTTCAGAAACTACTTCACATCGGTCCCAACATTCCCTAAAATTTTCTTTTGTCGTCGATACCGAATGAGCAAAAACTTTTTCTTGCGGGTAGTGGACAACGTGGAGAAGGCTGATGACAACTTAAAGCTGAGGAAGGATTGTTGTAGAAAACTTTCTTTCTCTCCTCTGCATAAATCCGGATGGGGGATCCCACGGTCTTGAACACCACGGTGCAATTTGCACACACTGTGGTAAAGGTGTATGAATCAGAGTACCTGAGAGAGCCAACTGTTGAGAACACAGAAAAATTGTTGGCAATTGGAGCAGCAAGAGGATTCCCCATTATGCTAGATTCAGATGATTGCATGCACTCACAGTGGAAGAACTGCTCAAAAGGTTTGCATGGGCAATACCAAGGTCATGTCCAAGAAGCCACCATAATACTTGAAGAAGTGGCATCGCAACCTTCACAGGACTTGTGGATTTGGCATGCTTTCTTTGGCACACCAGGTTCATGGAATGACATCAATGTACTCCAATGATCTCCTTTGTTCAAGAGACTATGTGACGGGGAAGCTCCACCATGCAACTATACCGTCAAAGGACGCAACTACACCATAGGGTACTGTGTTGCCGATGGTATCTATCCTCGGTGGGCAGTGTTTGTGAAGAATATATCTGATCCCCAAGGCAACAAACAAACCCGCTTTGAAACAATTCAAGAGGCAGTTAGGAAGGATGTGGAAAGGGGCATTTGGAGTGCTCCAAGCTTGTTGGGGTATTGTTTGTGGAACTGTGATGATGTGGGAGCCTGAGACACTTTGACAGCTCATGACATGTTGTGTAATCTGGCACAACATGATTTTTGAGGATGAGGGTGAAGGGGTAGCGCACAAGCATGATTTCGAGAAACTTGGTGTTCAGGTCCGTCTACCGGAACAAGAGGCAGAGAGCATTGCCAACTTCCTGAAGATGCATCGACAACTGCGAGATCAACATGTTCATATGCAACTTCTGGACGATCTTGTGGAGCATATGTAGGTCCACACTGGAAATCAATAAATTTTCCTCCAATTTATCAATTATGCACTATGAACAATATTTTTGTTTAAACTATGTTTGGATCATGTACTATTAAGTATGAATTATTTGTATTTGTGTGCACCAAAGCTATGTTTCACTGGTACAACGAGGTGCTATACAAACGGTTTTTAACCCCTTTCCGCGACGGCATTTGGAACCGTCGCCGAGTGAGTGACTGCGATAGGGGGTCCTTCCCACACCACCCAGAAACCGTCGGGGATAGGGAGCCACCCAGACGCTGCATCCTTGCAACTCGTTTGTGCTCGCATTGCCATTGCAATCGGTATTCTGTGGTGCTACATTTATGAAAGCAGACAATCACACACATTCGCTTTTCCCAAACCGTATGCGATAACTAATTAAGAAGATTAGCTAATCGTCGTACGAGTGTCAGGCGGGTTACGAAATGACTGTCGTAACATGACTCAACCTGGCAATCGGGTCGGGTCGACCTCTACCAAACCCATGCCCGGAACACTTATCGGGTCTATGTCCAACTCATGACCCTATCCATGGGTCGAATCTCATGCCCATGCCCGAATCGATCGGGTTACCCAACCCGATCGGGCCCCCAACGGGCGTAATACATTTATTTATTATTTAATTTATGCTACCTGCTGGGGCCATGCACTTCCTCCGAACCAAGGATTTCTACTCGCATGTTGCTCCTTCTATTGACTTAGAGCATCTCCAGCCGCGCCCCCAACAGGCCCCCAGGCCACTTTTTCGGCGCCGGTGTCAAAAAAATGCCCCAGTCGCGCCCCCAGGACGCCGAAAAGCGCCGGTTCGGCCCTTTTTCCGCCCGGCGCACTAGGGGGGCGATCGGGGGCTCCGGCGCAAGGGAAAAGCGCGGCTGGCCCACACCGTCAGGTGAAAAGTCAAGATTTTCTTCCCCGACTCGCCTCCCACCCCCCGCGCCCTCGGCCGCCACTAGCTATATCCCGGCGCCGCCCGCCGCCCTTCACCGCTAGATAGCCAATCCCCGCCGGAAAAATAGCAGAGGTTCGCCGCGGCAGCCCCTCCAACAGCAGCTGGGCGTTTCCGGCCGCCGTTTCCGGCCGCGGAGGGGCAGTTTAGCGGCGGGTACACGCCCACCGGGCGCAAGGTGTTCGGCGATTTGCTTGCCTCGGCGATGGACTCGGATGACGAGGAAGCGCTCGCCGCGCTGCTGGAGGAGGAAGCCGAGGCCGACGTCCAGGAAGAAGAGCATCTCATGGTGTTCGTCGCCCTCGCCCAGCTGCTGGCGAGCAATGAAAAGCTGCGGCGAGGTGGCTCGGCGTCAGGGCGAGTGAAAGCAAAGAACCGGCATCGTCTCGAAGGCTACTGCATGCTCTACTCCGACTACTTCGCCGATGCTCCACTTCACGGCGACAAAACATTTCGGTGCCTTTATCGGATGAGCCGAAAGCTCTTCCTCAGGATTGTGAATTCCATCGGGAGTTCGACAGCTACTTCAAGTGCAAGATGGATTGCACCGGAAAACTTGGATTCACCTCGATCCAGAAGTGCACGACAGCGATGAGGATGCTTGCATACGGAGCTCCCGATGATTCACTCGACGACTATGGGCGCATGGCCGAGTCCACCAGCATAGAGTCTTTCTACAAGTTCTGTCGGGTAGTGGTGGCAGTGTTTGGACCACAATACTTGAGAACACCCAATGCGGAAGACACTGCTCGGATCCTAGCACAGAATGCAGCAAGAGGATTTCCTGGGATGCTTGGAAGCATCGACTGCATGCATTGGAAATGGAAGAATTGCCCATTTGCTTGGCAGGGGATGTACAAAGGCGCCAAAGGCGGTTGCAGTGTGGTACTTGAGGCGGTGGCCACAGACGACCTCTGGATTTGGCACTCCTTCTTTGGTATGCCAGGAATTCACAATGACATCAATGTGCTGCAATGCTCTCCTGTCTTTGCCAAGCTTGTTGAAGGTCATTCTCCTCCGGTGAACTTCGAGATCAATGGGTGGCACTACAACAAGGGGTACTACCTAGCTGATGGCATCTATCAGAGATGGTCTACATTTGTGAAGACTATCTCAAACGCTGTGCCAGGAGGCAAGAAGTCCCACTTTGCCAAGGTGCAGGAGGCTTGTCGGAAGGATGTCGAGCGAGCATTTGGTGTGCTCCAATCTCGATTTGCTGTTGTCCGGTACCCTGCTCAGACCTGGTCGAAAGATCAAATGTGGGAGATCATGACTTGCTGTGTCATCTTGCACAACATGATCATCGAGAGCGAGCAAGAAGACCCAGTGTTTGGCACTGAACCATACTACAGGCAGGGTCCTCTAGCCGAAGTTGATCACCAGCTACCGGCAACCTGGACTGCCTACCTCAGTATGCGTCAGGAGATCCGAGACCCACAGGTGCATCATCAACTGCAGCATGATCTGGTGGAGCACCTATGGAGGCTCAAGGGCGACGCCGGGCGCGACATGTGATGAAATATGAGTTTTTAGTTGTTGAACTATATAATTTGTATTGAAATTTTTGTTGTTGTACTATTTTGTTGAACTATTTGATTTTTCTGTGATGAACTATGTGATAAAAATATATTTATGTTCATAATTCAAAGCTGAGCCACGGCGAACCATGCTGAATGTGGGCCTATTCTCGCCCATATGGGCCCTTTATTCGCCGAAAGGGGCTAAAAGGTGGGCCAATATCGGCGCCTGGGGGCGACGGTGTTGGGGAACGTAGTAATTTCAAAAAAATCCTACGCACACACAAGATCATGGTGATGCATAGCAACAAGAGGGGAGAGTGTTGTCCACGTACCCTCGTAGACCGAAAGCGGAAGCGTTAGCACAACACGGTTGATGTAGTCATACGTCTTCACGATCCGACCGATCAAGTACCGAACGCACGGCACCTCCGAGTTCAGCACACGTTCAGCCCGATGACGTCCCTCGAACTCCGATCCAGCCGAGTGTTGAGGGAGAGTTTCGTCAGCACGACGGCGTGGTGACGATGATGATGTTCTACCGACGCAGGGCTTCGCCTAAGCACCGCTACAGTATTATCGAGGTGGACTATGGTGGAGGGGGGCACCGCACACGGCTAAAAGATCAAACGATCAATTGTTGTGTCTATGGGGTGCCCCCTGCCCCCGTATATAAAGGAGCAAGGGGAGGAGGCGGCCGGCAAGGAAGAGGCGTGCCAAGGGGGAGTCCTACTCCCACTAGGAGTAGGACTCCTCCTATTCATAGTAGGAGTAGGAGAGGGAGAAGGAAAGGGAGAGGAGGAGAAGGAAAGAGGGGGCCGGCCCCCCTTGCCCTAAACCAATTCGGTTTGGGCCTTGGGGGGGCACGCCCACACTCCCCTTGCTGCCCTCTATTTCCACTAAGGCCCATGTAGGCCCATTAAGCCCCAAGGGGGGTTCCGGTAACCCCTGGTACTCCGGTAAAATCCCGATTTCACCCGGAACACTTCTGATATCCAAATATAGGCTTCCAATATATCAATCTTTATGTCTCGACCATTTCGAGACTCCTCGTCATGTCCGTGATCACATCCAGGACTCCGAAAAACCTTCGGTACATCAAAACATATAAACTCATAATATAACTGTCATCGAAACGTTAAGCGTGCGGACCCTACGGGTTCGAGAATTATGTAGACATGACCGAGACACGTCTCCGGTCAATAACCAATAGCGGAACCTGGATGCTCATATTGGCTCCCACATATTCTACGAAGATCTTTATCGGTCAGACCGCATAACAACATACGTTGTTCCCTTTGTCATCGGTATGTTACTTGCCCGAGATTCAATCGTCGGTATCTCAATACCTAGTTCAATCTCGTTACCGGCAAGTCTCTTTACTCGTTCCGTAATACATCATCTCGCAACAAACTCATTAGTTGCAATGCTTGCAAGGCTTAAGTGATGTGCATTACCGAGAGGGCCCAGAGATACCTCTCCGACAATCGGAGTGACAAATCCTAATCTCGAAATACGCCAACCCAACAAGTACCTTCGGAGACACCTGTAGAGCACCTTTATAATCACCTAGTTACGTTGTGACGTTTGGTAGCACACAAAGTGTTCCTCCGGTAAACGGGAGTTGCATAATCTCATAGTCATAGGAACATGTATAAGTCATGAAGAAAGCAATAGCAACATACTAAACGATCGAGTGCTAAGCTAACGGAATGGGTCAAGTCAATCACATCATTCTCCTAATGATGTGATCGCGTTAATCAAATGATAACTCATGTCTATGGCTAGGAAACATAACCATCTTTGATCAACGAGCTAGTCAAGTAGAGGCATACTAGTGACACTATGTTTGTCTATGTATTCACACATGTATTATGTTTCCGGTTAATACAATTATAGCATGAATAATGAACATTTATCATGATATAAGGAAATAAATAATAACTTTATTATTGCCTCTAGGGCATGTTTCCTTCAGTCTCCCACTTGCACTAGAGTCAATAATCTAGATTACACAGTAATGATTCTAACACCCATGGAGCCTTGGTGCTGATCATGTTTTGCTCGTGGAAGAGGCTTAGTCAACGGGTCTGCAACATTCAGATCCATATGTATCTTGCAAATTTCTATGTCTCCCACCTGGACTAAATCCCGGATGGAATTGAAGCGTCTCTTGATGTGCTTGGTTCTATTGTGAAATCTGGATTCCTTCGCCAAGGCAATTGCACCAGTATTGTCACAAAAGATTTTCATTGGACCCGATGCACTAGGTATGACACCTAGATCGGATATGAACTCCTTCATCCAGACTCCTTCATTTGCTGCTTCCGAAGCAGCTATGTATTCCGCTTCACACGTAGATCCCGCCACGACGCTTTCTTTAGAACTGCACCAACTGACAGCTCCACCGTTCAATGTAAACACGTATCCGGTTTGTGATTTAGAATCGTCCGGATCAGTGTCAAAGCTTGCATCAACGTAACCATTTACGATGAGCTCTTTGTCACCTTCATAAACGAGAAACATATCCTTAGTCCTTTTCAGGTATTTCAGGATGTTCTTGACCGCTGTCCAGTGATCCACTCCTGGATTACTTTGGTACCTCCCTGCTAGACTTATAGCAAGGCACACATCAGGTCTGGTACACAACATTGCATACATGATAGAGCCTATGGATGAAGCATAGGGAACATCTTTCATCTTCTCTCTATCTTCTGAAGTGGTCGGGGATTGAGTCTTACTCAACTTCACACCTTGTAACACAGGCAAGAACCCTTTCTTTGCTTGATCCATTTTGAACTTCTTCAAAACTATGTCAAGGTATGTGCTTTGTGAAAGTCCAATTAAGCGTCTTGATCTATCTCTATAGATCTTGATGCCCAATATATACAGAGCTTCACCGAGGTCTTTCATTGAAAAACTCTTATTCACGTATCCCTTTATGCTATCCGGAAATTCTATATCATTTCCAATCAGCAATATGTCATCCACATATAATATCAGAAATGCTACAGAGCTCCCACTCACTTTCTTGTAAATACAGGCTTCTCGAAAAGTCTGTACAAAACCAAATGCTTTGATCACACTATCAAAGCGTTTATTCCAACCCCGAGAGGCTTGCACCAGTCCATAAATGGATCGCTGGAGCTTGCACACTTTGTTAGCATCCTTTGGATTGACAAAACCTTCCGGTTGCATCATATGCAACTCTTCTTCCAGAAATCCATTCAGGAATGCAGTTTTGACATCCATTTTCCAAATTTCATAATCATAAAATGTGGCAATTTCTAACATGATTCGGACAAACTTAAGCATCGCTACGGGTGAGAAGGTCTCATCGTAGTCAATCCCTTCAACTTGTCGAAAACCTTTTGCAACAAGTCGAGCTTTATAGACAGTAACATTACCGTCAGCGTCAGTCTTCTTCTTGAAGATCCATTTATTCTCAATTGCTTGCCGATCATCGGGCAAGTCAACCAAAGTCCACACTTTGTTCTCATACATGGATCCCATCTCAGATTTCATGGCTTCAAGCCATTTTGCGGAATCTGGGCTCACCATCGCTTCTTCATAGTTCGTAGGTTCGTCATGGTCTAGTAACATAACCTCCAGAACAGGATTACCGTACCACTCTGGTGCGGATCTTACTCTGGTTGACCTACGAGGTTCAGTAATAACTTGATCTGAAGTTCCATGATCATCATTATTAACTTCCTCACTAATTGGTATAGGCGTCGCAGAAACTGGTTTCTGCGATGAACTACTTTCCAAAAAGGGAGCAGGTACAATTACCTCATCAAGTTCTACTTTCCTCCCACTCACTTCTTTCGAGAGAAACTCCTTCTCCTGAAAAATTCTGAATTTAGCAACAAAAGTCTTGCCTTCGGATCTGGGATATAAGGTGTACCCGGCAGTCTCCTTTGGGTATCCTATGAAGACACATTTCTCCGATTTGGGTTCGAGCTTATCAGGTTGAAGCCTTTTCACATAAGCATCGCAGCCCCAAACTTTAAGAAACGACAACTTTGGTTTCCTGCCAAACCACAGTTCATAAGGCGTCGTCTCAACGGATTTTGATGGTGCCCTATTTAACGTGAATGCGGCTGTCTCTAAAGCATAACCCCAAAACGATAGCGGTAAATCAGTAAGAGACATCATAGATCGCACCATATCTAGTAAAGTACGATTACAACGTTCGGACACACCATTACGCTGTGGTGTTCCGGGTGGCGTGAGTTGCGAAACTATTCGGCATTGTTTCAAATGAAGACCAAACTCATAACTCAAATATTCTCCTCCACGATCAGATCATAGAAACTTTATTTTCTTGTTACGATGATTTTCAACTTCACTCTGAAATTCTTTGAACTTTTCAAATGTTTGAGACTTATGTTTCATTAAGTAGATATACCCATATCTGCTTAAATCATGTGTGAAGGTGAGAAAATATCGATATCCGCCACGAGCCTCAATATTCATCGGACCACATACATCTGTATGTATGATTTCCAATAAATTTGTTGCTCTCTCCATAGTTCTGGAGAACGGCGTTTTAGTCATCTTGCCCATGATCACGGTTCGCAAGTACCAAGTGATTCATAATCAAGTGGTTCCAAAAGTCCATCAGTATGGAGTTTCTTCATGCGCTTTACACCGATATGATCTAAACGGCAGTGCCACAAATAAGTTGCACTATCATTATCAACTCTGCATCTTTTGGCTTCAATACTATGAATATGTGTATCACCACTATCGAGATTCAACAAAAATAGATCACTCTTCAAGGGTGCATGACCATAAAAGATATTACTCATATAAATAGAACAACCGTTATTCTCTGATTTAAATGAATAACCATCTCGCATCAAACAAGATCCAGATATAATGTTCATGCTTAACGCTGGCACCAAATAACAATTATTTAGGTCTAAAACTAATCCCGAAGGTAGATGTAGAGGTAGTGTGCCGACCTCGATCGCATCGACTTTGGAACCATTTCCCACGCGCATCGTCACCTCGTCCTTAGCCAATCTTCGCTTAATCCGTAGCCCCTGCTTCGAGTTGCAAATATTAGCAACAGAACTAGTATCAAATACCCAGGTGCTACTGCGAGCATTAGTAAGGTACACATCAATAACCTGTATATCACATATACCTTTGTTCACCTTGCCATCCTTCTTATCCGCCAAATACTTGTGGCAGTTCCGCTTCCAGTGACCAGTCTGCTTGGAGTAGAAGCACTCAGTCTCAGGCTTAGGTCCAGACTTGGGTTTCTTCTCCTGAACAACAAATTGCTTGCTGTTCTTCTTGAAGTTCCCCTTCTTGTTCCCTTTGCCCTTTTTCTTGAAACTGGTGGTCTTATTGACCATCAACACTTGATGCTCCTTTTTGATTTCTGCCTCCGCAGCCTTTAGCATTGCGAAGAGCTCGGGAATCGTCTTATCCATCCCTTGCATGTTATAGTTCATTACGAAGCTCTTGTAGCTTGGTGGCAGTGATTGAAGAATTCTGTCAATGATGCTATCATCCGGAAGATTAACTCCTAGTTGAATCAAGTGATTGTTATACCCAGACATTTTGAGTATATGCTCACTGACAGAACTATTCTCTTCCATCTTGCAGCTGTAGAACTTATTGGAGACTTCATATCTCTCAATCCGGGCATTTGCTTGAAATATTAACTTGAACTCCTGGAACATCTCATATGCTCCATGACGTTCAAAACGTCGTTGATGACCCGGTTCTAAGCTGTAAAGCATGGCACACTGAACTATCGAGTAGTCATCAGCTTTGCTCTGCCAGACGTTCATAACATCTGGTGTTGCTCCTACAGCGGGTCTGGCACCCAGCGGTGCTTCCAGGACGTAATTCTTCTGTGCAGCAATGAGGATAATCCTCAAGTTACGGACCCAGTCCGTGTAATTGCTACCATCATCTTTCAACTTTGTTTTCTCAAGGAACGCATTAAAATTCAACGGAACAACAGCACGGGCCATCTATCTACAATCAACATAGACAAGCAAGATACTATCAGGTACTAAGTTCATGATAAATTTAAGTTCAATTAATCATATTACTTAAGAACTCCCGCTTAGATAGACATCCCTCTAATCATCTAAGTGATCACGTGATCCATATCAACTAAACCATGTCCGATCATCACGTGAGATGGAGTAGTTTCAACGGTGAACATCACTATGTTGATCATATCCACTATATGATTCACGCTCGACCTTTCGGTCTCCGTGTTCCGAGGCCATATCTGTTATATGCTAGGCTCGTCAAGCTTAACCTGAGTATTCCGCGTGTGCAACTGTTTTGCACCCGTTGTATTTGAACGTAGAGCCTATCACACCTGATCATCACGTGGTGTCTCAGCACGAAGAACTTTCGCAATGGTGCATACTCAGGGAGAACACTTATACTTTGCTAATTTAGTGAGGGATCATCTTATAATGCTACCATCAACCAAAGCAAGATAAGATGCATAAAAGATAAACATCACATGCAATCAATATAAGTGATATAATATGGCCATCATCATCTTGTGCTTGTGATCTCCATCTCCGAAGCACCGTCATGATCACCATCGTCACTGGCGCGACACCTTGATCTCCATCGTAGCATCGTTGTCATGTCGCCAATCTTATGCTTCTACGACTATCGCTACTGCTTAGTGATAAAGTAAAGCATTACAGGGCGATTGCATTGCATACAATAAAGCGACAACCATATGGCTCCTGCCAGTTGCCGATAACTCGGTTACAAAACATGATCATCTCATACAATAAAATTTAGCATCATGTCTTGACCATATCACATCACAACATGCCCTGCAAAAACAAGTTAGACGTCCTCTACTTTGTTGTTGCAAGTTTTACGTGGCTGCTACGGGCTTAGCAAGAACCGTTCTCACCTACGCATCAAAACCACAATGATAGTTTGTCAAGTTGGTGTTGTTTTAACCTTCACAAGGACTGGGCATCGCCACACTCGGTTCAACTAAAGTTGGAGAAACTGACACCCGCCAGCCACCTCTGTGCAAAGCACGTCGGAAGAACCAGTCTCGCGTAAGCGTACGCGTAATGTCGGTCCGGGCCGCTTCATCCAACAATACCGCCGAACCAAAGTATGACATGCTGGTAAGCAGTATGACTTATATCGCCCACAACTCACTTGTGTTCTACTCGTGCATATAACATCAACGCATAAAACCTGGCTCGGATGCCACTGTTGGGGAACGTTGTAATTTCAAAAAAATTCCTACGCACACGCAAGATCATGGTGATGCATAGCAACAAGAGGGGAGAGTGTTGTCCACGTACCCTCGTAGACCGAAAGCGGAAGCGTTAGCACAACGCGGTTGATGTAGTCGTACGTCTTCACGATCCGACCGATCAAGTACCGAACGCACGACACCTCTGAGTTCAGCACACGTTCAGCCCGATGACGTCCCTCGAACTCCAATCCAGCCGAGTGTTGAGGGAGAGTTTCGTCAGCACGACGGCGTGGTGACGATGATGATGTTCTACCGACGCAGGGCTTCGCCTAAGCTCCGCTACAGTATTATCGAGGTGGACTATGGTGGAGGGGGCACCGCACACGGCTAAAAGATCAAACGATCAATTGTTGAGTCTATGGGGTGCCCCCTGCCCCCATATATAAAGGAGCAAGGGGAGGAGGCGGCCGGCCAGGGAGAGGCGCACCAAGGGGGAGTCCTACTCCCACTAGGAGTAGGACTCCTCCTATTCCTAGTAGGAGTAGGAGAGGGGGAAGGAAAGGGAGAGGAGGAGAAGGAAAGAGGGGCCCGGCCCCCCTTGCCCTAAACCAATTCGGTTTGGGCCTTGGGGGGCGCACCCCACACTCCCCTTGCTGCCCTCTATTTCCACTAAGGCCCATGTAGGCCCATTAAGCCCCCGGGGGGGTTCCGGTAACCCCCGGTACTCCGGCAAAATCCCGATTTCACCCGGAACACTTCCGATATCCAAATATAGGCTTCCAATAAATCAATCTTTATGTCTTGACCATTTCGAGACTCCTCGTCATGCCCGTGATCACATCCGGGACTCCGAACAACCTTCGGTACATCAAAGCATATAAACTCATAATATAACTGTCATCGAAACGTTAAGCGTGCGGACCCTACGGGTTCGAGAATTATGTAGACATGACCGAGACACATCTCCGGTCAATAACCAATAGCGGAACCTGGATGCTCATATTGGCTCCCACATATTCTACGAAGATCTTTATCGGTCAGACCGCATAACAACATACGTTGTTCCCTTTGTCATCGGTATGTTACTTGCCCGAGATTCGATCGTCGGTATCTCAATACCTAGTTCAATCTCGTTACCGGCAAGTCTCTTTACTCATTCTGTAATACATCATCCCGCAACAAACTCATTAGTCGCAATGCTTGCAAGGCTTAAGTGATGTGCATTACCGAGAGGGCCCAGAGATACCTCTCCGACAATCGGAGTGACAAATCCTAATCTCGAAATACGCCAACCCAACAAGTACCTTCGGAGACACCTGTAGAGCACCTTTATAATCACCTAGTTACGTTGTGACGTTTGGTAGCACACAAAGTGTTCCTCCGGTAAACGGGAGTTGCATAATCTCATAGTCATAGGAACATGTATAAGTCATGAAGAAAGCAATAGCAACATACTAAACGATCGAGTGCTAAGCTAACGGAATGGGTCAAGTCAATCACATCATTCTCCTAATGATGTGATCCCGTTAATCAAATGACAACTCATGTCTATGGCTAGGAAACATAACCATCTTTGATCAACAAGCTAGTAAAGGAGAGGCATACAAGTGACACTATGTTTGTCTATGTAGTCACACATGTATTATGTTTCCGGTTAATACAATATTAGCATGAATAATAAACATTTATCATGATATAAGGAAATAAATAATAACTTTATTATTGCCTCTAGGGCATATTTCCTTCAGACGGCTGGGCGCAAAACCGCCCCCAGTGCCGATTGTATCGCCGGCTCGCCCCCAGGGGGCGATTTTTATGCGTCCTGGGGGGGCCAACGGCTGGAGATGCTCTTATATAGGCGACGCTCCACTTCCAATGCACTCGCTAGGCGAGGTGGTTCTAATGCAGCCGGCAAGCTGCGTATTCTGCTTGCTATGTGCATGTAGAGCAGCACATGGGTTGGCTTTTGTGGCTCAACAAGCCGAACGTGTTGCTCCATTGATGCTACTGAGCTAAGCTTTTTGTTATTTTATGCTTTTGTCTGTCTACAGCAATAACAAAGCAACGTGGATGCATGCCGTCTTAAAAGATCTCACCAAAAATATTCACAAGTCATGTAAAGTAAAAAATATATATACTTATTAATATTAATCGGGCGACCCATGGGTAACCCATGGGCACGAACTTGTACCCATACCCTACCCACAACTAATTGGGTTACCCATCGGGCTTACCCATGGGTGAAGATGGCGACCCATACCCTACCCATTCGGGTCGGGTGCCCATGGGCGCGGCCGCCCATGGGTCGGATTGCCGGGTTGATACATGACAACTATCTCACATGCTATTATGTGGTGCAACATTTACGATGCATATCATATCAGAAACAGTTCATGGTTGCGAATCGTGTACGATAAGGCAACTATCACAAACGTTTAGTTTGCCCGCACCGTTTGTGATATTGTCTGACATCGCACACGCTTTGCAAACGACAATTGTGTGCATGCTTGCACACGTTTCCTCTCTGTGAACCGTGCCGGATTATGGTGTATATCGCAAACGTTTGTGTTTTACCAACCGTGTGCGCCGTAACGACCTGGGGAGCGTAATTTCACCGCAATTTAATTGTTGCTATTTCTAATTGTACCGGATTTTAATTTGAATGTATGCTATAGCTTTATTCATATCCATCAGGTTCAAACAACCAATGCATTATTCGATTCATAGGTATATGTTCAAGAATTACATAAGAACCAAAAAAAAGAATGATGAACCATAGTTGTATACTTGTACTATTAAAGACGGTAAAGAAAGATGCGAAATAGATTCTGGTTGTTGAACAAGGTGAAGCGGAATGCCCATATTGTGCCCTCCTCCATGCAGAAGGCACGCACGACTCTAGTCCAACCCCTTGTGATGTCCGACCGCCAATCCTTCACGGTCTTCATGAAAACATCTAGATAATCATCGTGTTCTGGTAGAAATACTTTAACCTTTGCATGGCCACCAATCGTGTAGTTTGAGAGGTAATCTTGAGTAAACTGCTTTGGGAACCACTGCAAAGGAAAAAGATTCACACATTGTCATCTAACACAACTCATTATGGGCAGTAAAAAGAAGGCTCCTGAGTTCTTACTTACCATCCCGCAGTTCGTTGTTGTCTTGGATAAAGTGTAAACAAATAGTTTAATTGCCATCTTTTGACCCATTTTACTAACAATCTTTATTAGCTTCCTCACTTGATGCTGATTCATCGATATCTCATTGCCCCATGCGCAGAAAGGGTCGAAGTGCGGATCTTTACCAATGACATATGTACCTAAAAGCACCAAGTTAATATTAGAAGCTAAACAACAATTGCACAATGATGTAGTACAACACTCTTTTATAATATCTTATAACATCCAATATACTCACATATTAGATGAATTAACATCTTATATTATGGGCCGGAAGGAGTTTATTGCATTTTTACAAATTATCGACTGATTAACTGCTACTGTATCCATGGGTTAAAGTTAGTTTGAGCTAGTTCGGGCTCAAATAGCCCTAAAGTATATCCAAACATGAGGGCTAGTTTGAGCTAGTTGCATCTAACCCACCCAAAAAAATTATCCCACCCAAGAGGTGCTAATTGGAGCTAGTTCTCCTAGTGCATTTATTGTCAATCTAACCCTGTCATCCAAACACCTCTTTGGATGGAGTTAGTTCAGGGTTAGTCATGAGCTAGAAACTAACTCTAACCTCTAGCTAAGTTGAGTATCCAAACAGGGTTGTGTTGTTGTTGTTGCTACTGCTCTTCTACGTATATCTAGACATCATCAGAACATTAAGGTAACACTCTTCCTTGTTGCTATGTAGTCTAGGATTGCATATTTAGACATTAAGTACAGTGCATGTTGCTATGTAGCCTTAGATATATTACATATGGCCCTAGTTAACCTAACAATAAATGGGTTACAGACATATTCAGTTAAAAGTCTGATTCACCGATTAGTCCCCTATCATCCCCCGACCTATATGGTACCAGCTACCGATATCCTGAACAACGAGTATATATAAGCCATGGGATGAAACTAATCTCGATGGAAAACAACAGTCGTTCCCAAAATTGTCCTTTGTAGGTACATCAAGAGTCATGTTAAGCACAATAGGCTAAACATCAACCAAATATATCCATGGCAAACAAAATAATCTCCAAAAGATAGCTTCAGTGTGCGGGTTTAAGCACGCTAGTAAAGCAAAACAAGTGGAAATGTGTGTTTACTGCAACAGGCCTACACATTTAACAACAAGCAAACATAGTCATTCAAACTGGTATTGTGCCGGTCTAAGTACACTGGTTATTGTTAAATAAAAATGGAAAGGCGTGTTAACTACAAGATGCAGCAACCAAATGTAGTCATTCATAGTGGTATTGTTGGAACTGGTATTGATGAAATTGAACTGCATAGTTCATACTTGCACATATAGAACATCATGTTGTGAATAACTGGAATAAAGGAGGCATATTACGAACAACCAAAGATAGCATTTGAAACTGGACATATGCTAATTACGAACAACCGAACAATCAAAAAACTTTAAAAGAGGCATATGCTAGCTATAACAGGCTTAACAGCAAGCAAATATATTCATTCCTATCGGTATGTTTAAAACTGGATTGATGAAATGTACTGCACAGTAAATAGTTGCACATATATGGCATCACATTGTGAACAACTAAAATAAAAAAGGCATACTTCAAACAACCAAATATAGCAATTAAAACTGGACATATTCTCACTCGACAAAACAAATCATGGGTTCCCCCCTGTGAAGAGGCACGGCAAAACAAATCATGGGTTTCCTCACTTGTCACAGATGGGCTCGTTTCTGTGGGAAGAGCACAAACCCTAGATGCACTCCATGTTGTCGCAAATGGGCTCCTTCCCCTTCGAAGAGCACGATTGTAGGGTGCCCTCCATGATGTCACAAACGGGCTATTTCCCCTTGGAAGAGTAGATGGGCTCTTTCCCCTTGGAAGAGCCGGAGAGGGTGCCCTCCTCGTTGTCTCTGTCGATGAGGTCTGACTTGGAAGCTGTGGACCCAAGCCAGCGTCGCAGAACGTGTCCTTCAGAAATGACAAAAGGGGCTCGATGGCGATGCAGGATGGCAAATTCTTGACAGCGAGCCAGAGGAGATCAGCGGCGGGGCCATGGATGAGATCGATAGCGGTTGAACCCGAGGGGTTGGGGGTGGGCCACTTAACCTGTGACATAGCCCGTGTCAGGCCATCGCTGTCGATGACCTCGATGTCGTAGCCGACGTCCACGACATACCCTCATATTCTTGCCCGCTGATTGAGTGCCTGTGGCCAGTAATGGTCATCAGCTTCCTTGTCGATGTCGGGCAAAGAGACCGCGATACACCTCTTTCGGGCCAGTCGCTCCTCGAGCTCCACGGGAAGCGTAGCCGGGCTTAGGCTGCGACGCTTTGGAGTGGGGGATGTGGATGGGGATCTGTGGGAAAGGGGGTGTTTGGCAGGCGTCATCTAAGAAACTCAGGGCTGCCTAGGTATGGAGATCGGTGGGTAAGCTGCACGGGCAAACCAGCAGATGTTGACAATGGAGGCCTTGCAGCGGTGGCGACGACCTTGCTAGGGTTTCGAGCGAGGGAGGGTGTGTGTGTGTGTGGAGGGGGGCGGGGGTGTGTTTGAGGAAATGACGCGACTACTGAAAGTCTTACTACGTGGGAGTCAAACGCGGTAGTGAAATGCCAGGGCTATTGAAAAATTGGATGATGGTGCATCGCACACGTTTCGGAAATAACAACCGTGTGTTATGAAACAGAAAAACCTTCGAGACGGGCATATATTTTTGAGAAATGCAGGCGGGAGCGGGAACAAGAAACTGTTGGGGAACGCAGTAATTTCAAAAAAAAATCCTACGCAAACGCAAGATCATGGTGATGCATAGCAACGAGAGGGGAGAGTGTAGTACACGTACCCTCGTAGACCGCAAGCGGAAGCGTTATGACAACGCGGTTGATGTAGTCATACGTCTTCACGATCCGACCGATCCTAGTACCGAAAGTACGGCACCTTCGCGATCTGCACACGTTCGGCTCGGTGACGTCCCACGAACTCTCGATCCAGCTGAGTGTCGAGGGAGAGCTTCCTCAGCACGACGACGTGATGACGGTGATGATGAAGCTACTGGCGCAGGGCTTCGCCTAAGCACTGCAACGATATGACCGAGGTGGATTATGGTGGAGGGGGCACCGCACACGGCTAAGAGATCAGTGATCAACTTGTGTGTCTATGGGGTGCCCCCCTCCCCCGTATATAAAGGAGTGGAGGAGGGGGGAGGGCCAGCCCTCTATGGCGCGCCCTGGAGGAGTCCTACTCCCACCGGGAGTAGGATCCCCCCTTCCCTAGTTGGACTAGGAGAGAAGGAAGGGGGGAGAGGGAGGAAGGAAAGGGGGGCGTCGCCCTCCTTCCTAGTCCAATTCGAACCGGAGGCGGAGGGGGCGCGCGGCCTGCCCTGGCTGCCCCTCTCTCTCTCCACTAAAGCCCATTAGGGCCCATATACTCCCCGGGGGGTTCCGGTAACCCCCCGGTATTCCGGTATATGCCCGTAGTCTCTCGAAACCTTTCCGATGTCCAAACATAGTCATCCAATATATCGATCTTTATGTCTCGACCATTTCGAGACTCCTCGACATGTCCGTGATCATATCCAGGACTCCTAACTACCTTCGGTACATCAAAACACATAAACTCATAATACCGATCGTCACCGAACGTTAAGCGTGCGGACCATACGGGTTCGAGAACTATGTAAACTGTTGGGTAACATAGTAATTTCAAAAAAATTCCTACACACCCGCAAGATCATGGTGATGCATAGCAACGAGAGGGGAGAGTGTTGTCCACGTACCCTCGTAGACCGAAAGCGAAAGCATTATGACAACGCGGTTGATGTAGTCGTACGTCTTCACGATCCGACCGATCCAAGTACCGAACGCACGGCACCTCCGAGTTCAGCACACGTTCAGCTCGATGACGTTCCTCGCACTCACAATCCAGCAGAGCTTCGAGGGAGAGTTCCGTCAGCATGACGGCGTGATGACGGTGATGATGATGCTACCGACGCACGGCTTCGCCTAAGCACCGCTACGATATGACCGAGGTGGATTATGGTGGAGGGGGCACCGCACATGGCTAAAGATCAACTGATCAACTTGTGTGTCTATGGGGTGCCCCCTTCCCCATATATAAAAGAGTGGAGGAGGGGGAGGGCCGACCCTCTTAGGCGCGCCCCAAGGGGAGTCCTACACCCACCAGGAGTAGGACTCCAACCCTTCCAAGAGTAGGAGTAGGAGAGAGGGAAGGAGGAGAGAGGAGGAAGGAAAGGGGGCGCCGCCCCCCTCCTTGTCCAATTCAGACTAGAGGGGGAGGGGGCGTGCGGCCTGCCCTGGCCGCCCCTCCTCTTCTCCACTAAGGCCCAATAGGCCCATTACACTCCCCGGGGGGTTCCGGTAACCCCCGGTACTCCGGTATTTGTCCGAACTTGCCCGGAACCCTTCTGAAGTCTAAACATAGTCATCCAATATATCGATCTTTATGTCTCAACCATTTCGAGACTCCTCGTCGTGTCCGTGATCATATCCGGGACTCCGAACTACCTTCGGTACATCAAAACACATAAACTCATATTACCGATCGTCACCGAACGTTAAGCGTGCGGACCCTACGGGTTCGAGAACTATGTAGACATGACCGAGACTCGTCTCTGGTCAATAACCAATAGCGGAACCTGGATGCTCATATTGGCTCCTACATATTCTACGAAGATCTTTATCGGTCAAACCGCATAACAACATACGTTGTTCCCTTTGTCATCGGTATGTTACTTGCCCGAGATTCGATCGTCGGTATCTCAATACCTAGTTCTATCTCATTACCGGCAAGTCTCTTTACTCGTTCCGTAATACGTCATCCCGCAACTAACTCATTAGTTGCATTGCTTGCAAGGCTTATAGTGATGTGCATTACCGAGAGGGCCCAGAGATACCTCACCGACAATCGGAGTGACAAACCCTAATCTTGATCTATGCCAACTCAACAAGTACCATCGGAGACACCTGTAGAGCACCTTTATAATCACGCAGTTATGTTGTGACGTTTGGTAGCACACAAAGTGTTCCTCCGGTATTCGGGAGTTGCATAATCTCATAGTCATAGGAACATGTATAAGTCATGAAGAAAGCAATAGCAATATACTAAACGATCGAAGGCCAAGCTAACGGAATGGGTCAAGTCAATCACATCATTCTCTAATGATGTGATCCCATTAATCAAATGAAAACTCATGTCTATGGCTAGGAAGCTTAACCATCTTTGATTCAACGAGCTAGTCAAGTAGAGGCATACTAGTGACACTCTGTTTGTCTATGTATTCACACATGTACTAAGTTTCCAGTTAATACAATTCTAGCATGAATAATAAAAATTTATCATGATATCAGGAAATATAAATAACAACTTTATTATTGCCTCTAGGGCATATTTCCTTCAGTCTCCCACTTGCACTACAGTCAATAATCTAGATTACATAGTAATGATTCTAACACCATGGAGTCTTGGTGCTGATCATGTTTTGCTCGTGAGAGAGGCTTAGTTAATGGGTCTGCAACATTCAGATCCGTATGTATCTTGCTAATCTCTATGTCTCCCTCCTTGACTTGATCGCGGATGGAATTGAAGCGTCTCTTGATGTGCTTGGTTCTCTTGTGAAATCTGGATTCCTTTGCCAAGGCAATTGCACCAGTATTGTCACAAAAGATTTTCATTGGATCCGATGCACTAGGTATGACACCTAGATCGGATATGAACTCCTTCATCCAGACTCCTTCATTTGCTGCTTCCGAAGCAGCTATGTACTCCGCTTCACACATAGATCCCGCCACGACGCTTTGCTTAGAACTGCACCAACTGACAGCTCCACCGTTCAATATAAATACGTATCCGGTTTGTGACTTAGAGTCATCCAGATCAGTGTCAAAGCTTGCAATGATGTAACCATTTACGACGAGCTCTTTGTCACCTCCATAAACAAGAAACATATCCTTAGTCCTTTTCAGGTATTTCAGGATGTTCTTGACCGCTGTCCAGTGATCCACTCCTGGATTACTTTGGTACCTCCCTGCTAAGCTAATAGCAAGGCACACATCAGGTCTGGTACACAGCATTGCATACATGATAGAGCCTATGGTTGAAGCATAGGGAACATCTTTCTTTTTCTCTCTATCTTCTGCAGTGGTCGGGCATTGAGTCTGACTCAACTTCACACCTTCTAACACAGGCAAGAACCCTTTCTTTGCTTGATCCATTTTGAACTTCTTCAAAACTTTATCAAGGTATGTGCTTTGTGAAAGTCCAATTAAGCGTCTTGATCTATCTCTATAGATCTTGATGCCCAATATATAAGCAGCTTCACCGAGGTCTTTCATTGAAAAACTCTTATTCAAGTATCCCTTTATGCTATCCAGAAATTCTATACCATATCCAATCAACAATATGTCATCCACATATAATATTAGAAATGCTACAGATCTCCCACTCACTTTCTTGTAAATACAGTCTTCTCCAAAAGTCTGTATAAAACCATATGCTTTGATCACACTATCAAAACATTTATTCCAACTCCGAGATGCTTGCACCAGTCCATAAATGGATCGCTGGAGTTTGCACACTTTGTTAGCATCCTTTGGATCGATAAAACCTTCAGGTTGCATCATATACAACTCTTCTTCCAGAAATCTATTCAGGAATGCAGTCTTTACATCCGTTTGCCAAATTTCATAATCATAAAATGCGGCAATTGCTAACATGATTCGGACGGACTTAAGCATCGCTACGGTTGAGAAAGTCTCATCGTAGTTAACTCCTTGAACTTGTCGAAAACCTTTCGCAACAAGTCGAGCTTTGTAGACAGTAACATTACCGTCAGCGTCAGTCTTCTTCTTGAAGATCCATTTATTCTCGATGGCTTGCCGATCATCGGGCAAGTCAACCAAAGTCCACACTTTGTTCTCATACATGGATCCCATCTTAGATTTCATGGCCTCAAGCCATTTGAGGAATCTGGGCTCATCATCACTTCCTCATAGTTCGTAGGTTCGTCATGGTAAAGTAACATGACCTCCAGAACAGGATTGCCGTACCACTCTGGTGCGGATCTTACTCTGGTTGACCTACGAGGTTCCGTAGTAACTTGATCTGAAGTTACATGATCATCATCATTAGCTTCCTCACTAATTGGTGTAGGAGTCACAGGAACAGATTTCTGTGATGAACTACTTTCCATTAAGGGAGCAGGTACAGTTACCTCATCAAGTTCTACTTTCCTCCCACTCACTTATTTCGAGACAAAACTCCTTCTCTAGAAAGGATCCATTCTTAGCAACAAATGTCTTACCTTCGGATCTGTGATAGAAGGTGTACCCAACAGTCTCCTTTGGGTATCCTATGAAGACACATTTCTCCGATTTGGGTTCGAGCTTATCAGGTTGAAGCTTTTTCACATAAGCATCGCAGCCCCAAACTTTAAGAAATGACAACTTTGGTTTCTTGCCAAACCACAGTTCATAAGGCGTCGTCTCAACGGATTTAGATGGTGCCCTATTTAACGTGAATGCAGCCGTCTCTAAAGCATAACCCCAAAACGATAGCGTTAAATCAGTAAGAGACATCATAGATCGCACCATATCTAGTAAAGTATGATTACGACGTTCGGACACACCATTACGCTGTGGTGTTCCGGGTGGTGTGAGTTGCGAAACTATTCCGCATTGTTTCAAATGAAGACCAAACTCGTAACTCAAATATTCTCCTCCACGGTCAGATCGTAGAAACTTTATTTTCTTGTTACGATGATTTTCCACTTCACTCTGAAACTCTTTGAACTTTTCAAATGTTCCAGACTTATGTTTCATCAAGTAGATATACCCATATCTGCTCAAATCATTTGTGAAGGTGAGAAAATAACAATACCCGCCGCGAGCCTCAACATTCATCGGACCACATACATCAGTATGTATGATTTCCAACAAATCTGTTGCTTGCTCCATTGTTCCGGAGAACGGCGTTTTAGTCATCTTGCCCATGAGGCAGGGTTCGCAAGTACCAAGTGATTCATAATCAAGTGATTCCAAAACTCCATCAGAATGGAGTTTCTTCATGCGCTTTACACCAATATGACCTAAACGGCAGTGCCACAAATAAGTTGCACTATCATTATCAACTCTGCATCTTTTGGCTTCAATATTATGAATATCTGTATCACTACTATCGAGATTCAAAAAGAATAGACCACTCTTTAAGGGTGCATGACCATAAAAGATATTACTCATATAAATAGAACAACCATTATTCTCTGATTTAAATGAATAACCGTCTCGCATCAAACAAGATCCAGATATAATGTTCATGCTTAACGCTGGCACCAAGTAACAATTATTCAGGTCTAAAACTAATCCCGAAGGTCGATGTAGAGGTAGTGTGCCGACCGTGATCACATCGACTTTGGAACCATTTCCCACGCGCATCGTCACCTCATCCTTAGCCAATCTTCGCTTAATCCGTAGTCCCTGTTTCGAGTTGCAAATATTAGCAACAGAACCAGTATCAAATACCCAGGCACTATTGCGAGCATTAGTAAGGTACACATCAATAACATGTATATCACATATACCTTTGTTCACCTTGCCATCCTTCTTATCCGCCAAATACTTGGGGTAGTTTCGCTTCGAGTGACCAGTCTGTTTGCAGTAGAAGCACTCAGTCTCAGGCTTAGGTCCAGACTTGGGCTTCTTCACTTGAGCAGCAACTTGCTTGCCGTTCTTCTTGAAGTTCCCCTTCTTCCCTTTACCCTTTTTCTTGAAACTGGTGGTCTTTTTTACCATCAACACTTGATGCTCCTTCTTAATTTCTACCTCCACAGGCTTTAGCATCGCGAAGAGCTCGGGAATTTTCTTATCCATCCCTTACATATTATAGTTCATCACGAAGCTCTTATAGCTTGGTGGCAGTGATTGAAGAATTCTGTCAATGACACTATCATCCGGAAGATTAACTCCCAGTTGAATCAAGTGATTGTTATACCCACACATTTTGAGTATATGCTCACTGACAGAACTATTCTCCTCCATCTTGCAGCTGTAGAACTTATTGGAGACTTCATATCTCTCAATCCGAGCATTTGCATGAAATATTAACTTCAACTCCTGGAACATCTCATATGCTCCATGACGTTCAAAACGTCGTTGAAGTCCCAGTTCTAAGCCGTAAAGCATGGCACACTGAACTATCGAGTAGTCATCAGCTTTGCTTTGCCAGACGTTCATAGCCGTAAAATTTTGCATCATGTCTTGACCATATCACATCACAACATGCCCTGCAAAAACAAGTTAGATGTCCTCTACTTTGTTGTTGCAAGTTTTACGTGGCTGCTACGGGCTGAGCAAGAACCGTTCTTACCTACGCATCAAAACCACAATGATATTTCCTCAAGTATGTGATGTTTTAACCTTCTCAAGGACCGGGCGTAGCCACACTCGATTCAACTAAAGTAGGAGAAACTGACACCCGCCAGCCACCTGTGTGCGAAGCACATCGGTAGAACCAGTCTCGCGTAAGCGTACGCGTAATGTCGGTCCGGGCCGCTTCATCCAACAATACCGCCGAATTAAAGCGTGACATGCTGGTAAGCAGTATGACTTGTATCGCCCACAACTCACTTGTGTTCTACTCGTGCATATAACATCTACGCATAAACCTGGCTCGGATGCCACTGTTGGGTAACGTAGTAATTTCAAAAAAAATCCGACGCACACGCAAGATCATGGTGATGCATAGCAACGAGAGGGGAGAGTGTTGTCCACGTACCCTCGTAGACCGAAAGCGGAAGCGTTATGACAACGCGGTTGATGTAGTCGTACGTCTTCATGATCCGACCGATCCAAGTACCAAACACACGCCACCTTCGAGTTCAGCACACGTTCAGCTCGATGACATTCCTTGAACTCACGATCCAGCAGAGCTTCAAGGGAGAGTTCCGTCAGCACGACGGTGTGATGACAGTGATGATGATACTACCAACGCAGGGCTTCGCCTAAGCACCGCTACGATATGATCGAGGTGGATTATGGTGGAGAGGGGCACCGCACACAGCTAAAAGATCAACTGATCAACTTGTGTGTCTATGGGGTGCCCCCTTCCCCGTATATAAAGGAGTGGAGGAGGGGGAGGGGCCGGCCCTCCTAGGCGCGCCCCAAGGGGAGTCCTACTCCCACCGGGAGTAGGACTCCAACCCTTCCAAGAGTAGGAGTAGGAGAGAGGGAAGGAGGAGAGAGGAGGAAGGAAAGGGGGGCGCCGCCCCCCTCCTTGTCCAATTCGGCCTAGAGGGGGAGGGGGCGCGCGGCCTGCCCTGGCCGCCCCTCCTCTCCTCCAGTATGGCCCAATAGGCCCATTACACTCCCGGGGGGTTCCGGTAACCCCCCGATACTACGGTAACCCCCCGGTACTCCGGTATTTGTCCGAACTTGCCCGGAACCCTTCCGAAGTCCAAACATAGTCATCCAATATATCGATCTTTATGTCTCGACCATTTCGAGACTCCTCGTCATGTCCGTGGTCATATCCGGGACTCCGAACTACCTTCGGTATATCAAAACACATAAACTCATATTACCGATCGTCACCGAACGTTAAGCGTGCGGGCCCTACGGGTTCGAGAACTATGTAGACATGACCGAGACTCGTCTCTGGTCAATAACCAATAGCGGAACCTGGATGCTCATATTGGCTGCTACATATTCTATGAAGATCTTTATCAGTCAAACCGCATAACAACATATGTTGTTCCCTTTGTCATCGGTATGTTACTTGCCCGAGATTCGATCGTCGATATCTCAATACCTAGTTCAATCTCGTTACCGGCAAGTCTCTTTACTCGTTCCGTAATACATCATCCCGCAACTAACTCATTAGTTGCATTGCTTGCAAGGCTTATAGTGATGTGCATTACCGAGAGGGCCCAGAGATACCTCTCCGACAATCGGAGTGACAAATCCTAATCTTGATCTATGCCAACTCAACAAGTACCATCAGAGACACCTGTAGAGCACCTTTATAATCACCTAGTTACGTTGTGACGTTTGGTAGTACACAAAGTGTTCCTCCGGTATTCGGGAGTTGCATAATCTCATAGTCATAGGAACATGTATAAGTCATGAAGAAAGCAATAGCAATATACTAAACGATCGAATGCTAAGCTAACGGAATGGGTCAAGTCAATCACATCATTCTCTAATGATGTGACCCCGTTAATCAAATGACAACTGATGTCTATGGCTAGGAAACTTAACCATCTTTGTTTCAACGAGCTAGTCAAGTAGAGGCATACTAGTGACACTCTGTTTGTCTATGTATTCACACATGTACTAAGTTTCCAGTTAATACAATTCTAGCATGAATAATAAACATTTATCATGATATAAGGAAATATAAATAACAACTTTATTATTGCCTCTAGGGCATATTTCCTTCATAAACATGACCGAGACTCATCTTCGGTCAATAACCAATAGCGGAACTTGGATGCTCATATTGGTTCCTACATATTCTATGAAGATCTTTATCGGTCAAACCGCATAACAACATACGTTGTTCCCTTTGTCATCGGTATGTTACTTGCCTGAGATTCGATCGTCGGTATCTCAATACCTAGTTTAATCTCGTTACCGGCAAGTCTCTTTACTCGTTCCGTAATACTTCATCCCGCAACTAACTCATTAATTACATTGCTTGCAAGGCTTATAGTGATGAGCATTACCGAGAGGGCCTAGAGATACCTCTCCGAAACACGGAGTGACAAATCCTAATCTCGATCTATGCCAACCCAGCAAATACCATCAGAGACACCTGTAGAGCATCTTTATAATCACCCAATTACGTTGTGACGTTTGATAGCACACTAAGTGTTCCTCCGGTATTTGGGAGTTGCATAATCTCATAGTCATAGGAACATGTATAAGTCATGAAGAAATCAATAGCAATGAAACTCTAACGATCATAATGCTAAGCTAACGAATGGGTCTTGTCCATCACATCATTCTCCTAATGATGTGATCCCGTTCATCAAATGACAACACATGTCTATGGTCAGGAAACATAACCATCTTTGACAAACAAGCTAGTCAAGTAGAGGCATACTAGGGACACCCTGTTTTGTCTATGTATTCACACATGTACTAAGTTTCCGGTTAATACAATTCTAGCATGAATAATAAACATTTATCATGATGTAAGGAAATAAATAATAACTTTATTATTACCTCTAGGGCATATTTCCTTCAGTCTCCCACTTGCACTAGAGTCAATAATCTAGATCACATCACCATGTGATTAACACGAATAGTTCACATTACCATGTGATTAACACCCATAGTTCACATCGCCATGTGACCAACACCCAAAGGGTTTACTAGAGTCAATAATCTAGTTCACATCTCTATGTGATTAACACCCAAAGAGTACTTAGGTGTGATCATGTTTTGCTAATGAGAGAAGTTTTAGTCTACGGGTCCATCATATTCAGACCCGTAAGTATTTTGCAAATTTCTATGTCTATAATGCTCTGCACGGAGCTACTCTAGCTAATTGCTCCCACTTTCAACGTATATCCAGATTGAGACGCATAGTCATCTGGATCGGTGTAAAAGCTTGCATCGACGTAACTCTTTACGACGAACTCTTTGTCACCTCCATAACCGAGGAATATTTCCTTAGTCTTCTAAGGATAATTTTGACCGCTGTCCTGTGATCTACTCCTAGATCACTATTGTACTCCCTTGCCAAACTCATAGCAAGGTACACAAATAGGTCTGGTACATAGCATAGCATACTTTATAGAACCTATGACTCAGGCACAGGGAATGACTTTTCATTCTCTTTCTATTTTCTACCGTGGTCGGGTTTTGAGTCTTTACTCAACTTCACACCTTGCAACACAGGCAAGAACTCTTTCTTTGACTGTTCCATTTTGAACTACTTCAAAATCTTGTCAAGGTATGTACTCATTGAAAATCTTATCAAGCGTATTGATCTATCTCTATAGATCTTGATGCCCAATATGTAAGCAGCTTCACCGAAGTATTTCTTTGAAAAACTCCTTTCAAACACTCCTTTATGCTTTCCAGAAAATTCTACATCATTTCTGATCAACAGTATGTCATTCACATATACTTATCAGATAGGCTGTAGTGTTCCCACTCACTTTCTTGTAAATACAGGCTTCATCACAAGTTTGTATAAAACTATATGCTTTGATCAACTCATCAAAGCATATATTCCAACTCTGAGATGCTTTGCACCAGTCCATGGATGGATCACTGGAGCTTGCACATTTTGTTAGCACCTTTAGGATCGACAAAACCTTCTGGTTGCATCATATACAACTCTTCTTTAAGAAATCCATTAAGGAATGTAGTTTTGACATCCATTTGCCAGATTTCATAGAATGTGGCAATTCGCTAACATGATTCGGACAGACTTAAGCATCGCTACGAGTGAGAAAATCTCATCGTAGTCAACACCTTGAACTTTGTCAAAAACCTTTTTCGACAAGTCTAGCTTTGTAGATAGTAACACTACTATCAGCGTCCGTCTTCCTCTTGAAGATCCATTTATTTTCTATGGCTTGCCGATCATCGGGCAAGTCAACCAAAGTCCACACTTTGTTCTCATACATGGATCCCATCTCAGATTTCATGGCCTCAAGCTGTTTCGCAGAATCTGGGCTCATCATTGCTTCCTCATAGTTCGTAGGTTCATCATGGTCAAGTAACATGACCTCCAGAATAGGATTACCGTACCACTCTAGTGCGGAACGTACTCTGGTTGACCTACGAGGTTCGGTAGTAACTTGATCCGAAACTTCATGATCATCTGATCATTAACTTCCTCACTAATTGGTGTAAGCATCACTTGAACTGATTTCAGTGAAGAAATACTTTCCAATTCGGGAGAAGGTACAATTACCTCATCAAGTTCTACCTTCCTCCCACTCTTCTTTCGAGAGAAACTCCTTCTCTAGAAAGGATCCATTCTTAGCAATAAAGATCTTGCCTTCGGATCTGTGATAGAAGGTGTACCCAACAATCTCTTTTGGGTATCCTATGAAGACACATTTCTCCGATTTGGGTTCGAGCTTATCAGGTTGAGGCTTTTTCACATAAGCATCGCAACCTCAAACTTTAAGAAACGACAACTTGGGTTTCTTGCCAAACCACAGTTCATAAGGTGTCATCTCAACGGATTTAGATGGTGCCCTATTTAATGTGAATGCAGCTGTCTCTAATGCATAACCCCAAAACGATAGTGGTAAATCGGTAAGAGACATCATAGATTGCACTATATGCAATAAAGTACGGTTATGACGTTCGGACACACCATTATGCTGTGGTGTTCCAGGTGGCATGAGTTTGTGAAACTATTCCACATTGTTTTAATTGAAGGCCAAACTCGTAACTCAAATATTTGCCTTTACGATCAGATCGTAGAAACTTTATTTTCTTGTTACGATGATTCTCTACTTCACTCTGAAAATCATTGAACTTTTCAAGTGTTCCAGACTTGTGTTTCATCAAGTAGATATACACATATATGCTCAAATCATCTGTGAAGGTCAAAAAACAATGATACCCGCCATGAGCTTCAACACTCATTGGACCGCATACATCTGTATGTATTATTTCCAATAAGTCAGTGGCTCGCTCCATTGTTCCGGAGAACGGAGTCTTAGTCATCTTGCCCATGAGGCATGGTTCGCAAGCATCAAATGATTCATAATCAAGTGATTCCAAAAGTCCATCGACATGGAGTTTCTTCATGCGCTTTACACGAACATGACCTAAACGACAGTGCCACAAATAAGTCGCACTATCATTATTAACTTTGCATCTTTTGGCTTCAATATTTATGAATATGTGTATCACTACGATCGAGATTCAATAAACCATTTACATTGAGGGTATGACCATAAAAGGTTTTTATTCATGTAAATAGAACAACAATTATTCTTTGACTTAAATGAATAACCGTATTGCAATAAACATGATCCAATCATATTCATGCTTAACGCAAACACCAAATAACATTTATTTTAGGTTCAACACTAATCCTGAAGGTAAAAGGAGTGTGTGATGGTGATCTTATCAACCTTGGAATCATTTCCAACACACATCGTCACCTCGCCCTTAACTAGTCTCTGTTTATTTTGCAACTCCCGTTTTGAGTTACTACTCTTAGCAACTGAACTAGTATCAAATACCGAGGGGTTGCTATAAACACTAGTAAAGTACACATCAATAACATGTATATCAAATATACCTTTGTTCATTTTGCCATCCTTCTTATCCGCCAAGTATCTAGGGGCAGTTCCACTTCCAGTGACCATTTCCTTTGCAGTAGAAGCACTTAGTTTCAGGCCTGAGTCTAGCTTTGGGTTTCTCACGGGAGTGAAAACTTGTTTGTCATTCTTCTTGAAGTTCCCTTTCTATTATTTTGCCCTTTTTCTTGAAACTAGTGGTCTTGTAAACCATCAACACTTGATGCTCTTTCTTGATTTCTACCTTCGCCAATTTCAACATCGCGAAGAGCTCGGGAATTACTTTCGTCATCCCTTGCATATTGTAGTTCATCACGAAGTTCTAGTAACTTGGTGATAGTGACTAGAGAACTTTGTCAATTACTATCTTATCTGGAAGATTAACTCCCACTTCATTCAGGCAATTGTAGTACCCAGACAATCTGAGCACATGCTCACTGGTTGAGCCATTCTCCTCCATTTTGTAGGCAAAGTACTATCAGAGGTCTCATACCTCTCGACACGGGCATGAGTATGAAATACCAATTTCAACTCTTGGAACATCTTATATGCTCAATGGCATTCAAAACATTTTTGAAGTCCCGGTTCTAAGCCGTAAAGCATGGTGCACTAAACTATCAAGTAGTCATCATACCGAGCTTTGTCAAACGTTCATAACGTTTGTATCTGCTCCTGTAATAGGTCTGTCATCTAGCGGTGCATCAAGGACATAATTCTTCTGTGCAGCAATGAGGATAATCCTCAGATCACGGACCAAGTCCGCATCATTGCTACTATCATCTTTCAACCTAGTTTTCTCTAGGAACATATCATAAATAAAACGGGGAAGTTATTTGTGAGGTATTGATCTACAACATAGATATGCAAATACTATCAGGACTAAGTTCATGATAAATTTAAGTTCAATTAATCATATTACTTAAGAACTCCCACTTAGATAGACATCCCTCGAGTCATATAAATGATCATGTGATCCATATCAACTAAACCATGTCCGGTCATCACGTGAGATGGAGTAGTTTTCAATGGTGAACATCACTATGTTGATCATATCTACTATATGATTCACGTTCGACCTTTCGGTCTCCAGTGTTCCGAGGCCATGTCTGCATATGCTAGGCTCGTCAAGTTTAACCCGAGTATTCTGCATGTGCAAAACTGGCTTGCACCCGTTGTATGTGAACGTAGAGCTTATCACACCCGATCATCACGTGGTGTCTCAGCACGAAGAACTGTCGCAACGGTGCATACTCAGGGAGAACACTTATACCTTGAAATTTTAGTAAGGGATCATCTTATAAAGCTACCGCCGAACCAAGCAAAATAAGATGTATAAAAGATAAACATCACATGCAATCAAAATATGTGACATGATATGGCCATCATCATCTTGTGCCTTTGATCTCCATCTCCAAAGTACCGTCATGATTTCTATCGTCACCGGCATGATACCATGATCTCTATCATCTTGTGCTTTTGCAACTATTGCTATCGCATAGCGATAAAGTAAAGCAATTACATGGCACTTGCATCTTATGCAATAAAGAGACAACCATAAGGCTCCTGTCAGTAGCCGATAATTTCAAAAACATGATCATCTCATACAACAATTTATATCTCATCACGTCTTGACCATATCATATCACAACATGCCCAGCAAAAACAAGTTAGACGTCCTCTACTTTGTTGTTGCAAGTTTTACGTGGCTGCTACGGGCTTAGCAAGAACCGTTCTTACCTACGCATCAAAACCACAACGATTTTTCGTCAAGTGTGCTATTTTAACCTTCAACAAGGACCGGGCGTAGTCACACTTGATTCAACTAAAGCTGGAGAAACAGACACCCACTAGCCACCTGTGTGCGAAGCACGGCGGTAGAACCAATCTCATGAACGCGGTCATGTAATGTCGGTCTGAGCCGCTTCATCCAACAATACCGCCGAATCAAAGTATGACATGCCGGTAAGCAGTATGACTATTATCGCCCACAACTCTTTGTATTCTACTCGTGCATATAACATCTACGCATAGACCTGGCTCTGATACCACTGTTGGGAAACACAGTAATTTCAAAAAAAATCCTACGCACATGCAAGATCATGGTGATGCATAGCAACGAGAGGGGAGAGTGTAGTCCACGTACCCTCGTAGACCGTAAGTGAAAGCGTTATGACAACGCGGTTGATGTAGTCATACGTCTTCACGATCCGACCGATCCTAGTACCGAAAGTACGGCACCTCCGTGATCTGCACACGTTCGCCTCGGTGATGTCCCACGAACTCTCGATCCAGCTGAGTGTCGAGGGAGAGCTTCGTCAGCACGACGGCGTGATGACGGTGATGATGAAGCTACCGGCGCAGGGCTTCGCCTAAGCACTGCAACGATATGACCGAGGTGGATTATGGTGGAGGGGGGCACCACACACGGCTAAGAGATCAATGATCAACTTGTGTGTCTATGGGGTGCCCCCTCCCCCGTATATAAAGGAGTGGAGGAAGGGGGAGGGCCGGCCCTCTATGGCGCGCCCTGGAGGAGTCCTACTCCCACCGGGAGTAGGATTCTCCCTTCCCTAGTTGGACTAGGAGAGAAGGAAGGGGGAGAGAGGGAGGAAGTAAAGGGGGCCGCCGCCCCCCTTCCTAGTCCAATTCGGACCAGAGGGGGAGGGGGCGCGCGGCCTGCCCTGGCTGCCCCTCTCTCTCCACTAAAGCCCATTAGGGCCCATATACTCCCCGGGGGGTTCCGGTAACCCCTCGGTATTCCGGTATATGCCCGAACTCTCTCGAAACCTTTACGATGTCCAAACATAGTCATCCAATATATTGATATTTATGTCTCAACCATTTCGAGACTCCTCGTCATGTCCGTGATCATATCCGGGACTCCGAACTACCTTCGGTACATCAAAACACATAAACTCATAATACCGATCGTCACCGAACGTTAAGCGTGCGGACCCTACGTGTTCGAGAACTATGTAGACATGGCCGAGACTCATCTCCGGTCAATAAACAATAGTGGAACCTGGATGCTCATATTGGTTCCTACATATTCTACGAAGATCTTTATCGGTCAAACCGCATAACAACATACGTTGTTCCCTTTGTCATTGATATGTTACTTGCCCGAGATTCGATCGTCGGTATGTCAATACCTAGTTTAATCTCGTTACCGGCAAGTCTCTTTACTCGTTCCGTAATACTTCATCCCGCAACTAACTCATTAGTTACATTGCTTGCAAGGCTTATAGTGATGAGCATTACCGAGAGGGCCCAGAGATACCTCTCCGAAACACGGAGTGACAAATCCTAATCTCGATCTATGCCAACCCAACAAATACCATCGTAGACACCTGTAGAGCATCTTTATAATCACCCAGTTACGTTGTGACATTTGATAGCACACTAAGTGTTCCTCCGGTATTCGGGAGTTGCATAATCTCATAGTCATAGGAACATGTATAAGTCATGAAGAAAGCAATAGCAATGAAACTGTAATGATCATAATGCTAAGCTAATGAATGGGTCTTGTCCATCACATCATTCTCCTAATGATGTGATCCTGTTCATAAAATGACAACACATGTCTATGGTCAGGAAACATAACCATCTTTGACAAACAAGCTAGTCAAGTAGAGGCATACTAGGGACACTCTGTTTTGTCTATGTATTCACACATGTACTAAGTTTCCGGTTAATACAATTCTAGCATGAATAATAAACATTTATCATGATGTAAGGAAATAAATAATAACTTTATTATTGTCTCTAGGGCATATTTCCTTCAGAAACATCACACACGATCGAAACATAATAACGTTGTGTTATCAAACAGAAAAAACCTGCAGGCGGGTAGATATTTTTGAGAGGGGAAGCCTCGTGGAGCCCAATGTACTGTGCGGATGTGCGTAACAGGGGCACCGGTGTGGCACACAGTTAGTGTGAGTGAATCGTGTCTGTTGCGTTATCCGACTTGTCTAATGTTCATAAATTTGGCGAAAAATGACGCGGGAGAGAGTCAGAACACGAACACACTTGCATGTGGACCAAATATATGTATGAAAAGGGCGGCTTGATGTTCAAATACCAAATGCAACTTTGATGTCGCATCTATCTCGCAAAGCGCACGGTATTGTTTGCCCCCCTCGTGTCGGCAGGAAGGGAATCCTAAGCTATGAATGCATGCCCCCGACGGAGGTGCACCTAGCAAAGTGCGATGTAGTAGTCCCCCTCCCACACTTTTAGTCGGTGGGCCAGAGAGGGCATCTCACCAAGATGGATCGTAAAACAGACCAAGAATAATCCACCTTGGTTGTACAACCTCTCTCTTGTTGTTGGTCAAAGTGATGGCCGTCGATGTGACCCCGGAGATGGGCTAGCTCGCCAATAATCACGTAAGTAGCTAGTCCCCGAAGACAACCACTGCCTGCGTGTGGCCCAAACATATGTATGGAGATGTGTGTTTGAGTAGACAATGGAACAACTTTGATGTGGCACCATGCTTTTGAACCAGAAATCCCCACACTTAGCGAGGGTTAGTTGACGATGCATATGTATGTCACACCACACTTCAAGCCGATGACGGGGATTCATGCATGCATGCGTGCATAGTACGCGCTCAAACTTAATTAGGTCTGAATCTCACCATGACCTATACTACGATAACACGAACCAAAGGAAGAATCCGCCATGGTAACCTATCTTGTTGTCGATCAAGGTGATCATGGATGTCCATGCGTGCCCACAAATATATAGGCTTGTCGCCGATAACCACACGAGGGAGTGTACCGTTCGAAGACAACCACTACATGCATATGTATGGAGGTGATGCGTGCATCACTACAAAAAAAATACACTTCCGTGATGATAAGTGTTTGTCACAGTAGGTCGCGTTTTCTGTCATGCATGTACATCCATGACAAATTTATGACAGAATCAAGATAGTCATACCTGTGCTGTCGTAGAAGTGTTCCATGACATTGCCAAAATTATCATCACGGAAGTGTCCACTTCCATGACGATAAATCGCGCGTCACAGAAGTGCTTTCGTCAAGGGTGACCGACACGTGGCATCCACCATAACGGAACGCCGTTAAGCTATCGGGTCGGATTTTGGATCTGATAACCTGTTAACAGCCACGACCAATGCCGATTTTCCACGTGTAAAATTCTCATTGGCTGACGGATCCACGCGCCAGCTCCGCGTTGGCACAGGTGTCACTCATCCAACGGCCGAGATGGGCCTATGATATGTTGACACGTGGACCGGCCCAAAAGTGGCCCACAAAGTTTAAATGGGCCGGCCCAACCGAAGGCCCATAAGATTTAGCGGACCATAATGGGCCGACCCAGCTAAGGGCCCACAAAATTTAGCGAACCATAATGGGCCGGCCCAGCTAAAGGCCCACACGATTTTGCAGACCATAATGGGCCGACCCAGCTAAAGGCCCACAAGATTTTGCGGACCACAATGGGCCGGCCCAGCTAAAGGCCCACAAGATTCTGCAGACCATAATGGGCCGGCCCAGCTAAAGGCCCAACATTCTCTGTCAAATCGGCCCGTCAACGGCCTGTCCTAAACTTGTCATCAACGCGGCCCATGGTCACTTCTGGCCCGTTAACAGTCCGCTAAGTAAATGGGCCGAATTACGGCCCATTGTATTTCTGGCCTGTTAAAGGTCCAGCTTCATTTGGGCCCATTTATAGGCCATCAAAACTTTCGGCCCATAAACGACCGTGAAGGATTTGGGTCATATTC
The DNA here is from genome assembly GCF_002575655.3 of Aegilops tauschii subsp. strangulata. NCBI lineage: Eukaryota > Viridiplantae > Streptophyta > Magnoliopsida > Poales > Poaceae > Aegilops > Aegilops tauschii. The sequence continues at coordinate 410,250,323 of NC_053037.3, read as the reverse complement.
GGCCATGTCTGACATTCGGCCTGTTAGAGGCCCACTATAGCTTTGGGCCACTTTCGGCCTGTTGTCATTTTCGGCCAGTTAACGCCGGACGTAAACCATGGGCCATATGTGGCCCAACGTCATATCGGGCCCATTAACGGCCCATATAAAAATGACGATAATCTAGCCCGACCGAAGTTCCGGCCTGTTAAAGGCCCGCGTATTAGGTCGACGCATTTATGACCCGTCCGAATTTCGGCCTGTCAAAGATCCGCATCGTAAATGGGCCACCATTTCGGCCTGCTAAGTCCAGTGGGTTATTTGGCACAATCAGGGCCCAATCTCACTTTCGGTCTATTAAAGGCCCATGTTTTTATGGGCTCGAGATATTTACACCTGTAAACGGCCTATTTTTACTGAGGGCCCAAATTATGTTTAGGCCTGTTAAAGGCTCACTATGGGCACAAGCCTACCAGAAAAATATGAAAGCTTATGCTGATTTAGGCCCAGATATTTTTAGTGGGCTACATGCCAATTTCAGCCCATAATCGTTTTTAGCCCAATTGGAATGGGCCCGACGAATGTTGGCATGTTGGGCTCCTACGAAGCTTTCGGCCGAATACATTACTAAGATAAACCTACACTATACAAAAATAGCGTCGTAATTATTGCAGCCTGAGGCAACATCATAAATGTTGTATCACAACAAAATAAATTCCAACCATACAACAAAAGGCCTGTTGGCATTAAGTTTACAGTCCTTCCAGATAAAAGCACCATCAGATGTATAGAAGCACATATCATTTGACCTGAGTGCTAATGTTTCAGGGTGTAGAATCTGATGGAGCAGCACGATCTCCACGTTTTTCCGCCATTGCTCTTGAACAACGAAGCTAATGTCTGATAGTCTGGTTTCAAAACCATTCATATCTTGACGACATTTCTCAGCCACTATTCTTGTTTCTGAAACAACGTCCATTAGGGATTGGACTTGTGTCTGGAGCACAGATATATCACTCTGTCTAGCAGGAAGATTTTGTTCAGTAGGAAATTTGGACGAGGTTACCTTGACAACCAACCCAGAATTACGCAGGAAGGTGCTTTTTGCACTGTTAGTGGAGAGATATTGACGCACTGCAGCAAGAGGTGACATTGTGCCTGTAGTAGCCTCGTCACCTTCAGGTGGTTGTGGCTGTTCAATCATTTGTTCCATAGCTTCCTGAAAGTTTGAACTTGTAGATTAGTGCACCAGATAAGTTACTAATGAGACAAAAACAAACAAAGTAGGTTAAACGTTTATACATAACTTATTTTGGTGAACTACTATAATACATTAGCATGTATTGTAGTGCCAACTACATAATAAAATCACTTTCGGAACATATGTCCATGTAGCATGCCTACTGTATTGTCTATTTCCTCACATTCGTTGACATCTAAGGATAAAGAGACATGGTTTAAAGTAGGATGAACATAGTATGACATCATTCATATCATGGGCAAACAGATATAAAACAAACAAGCTATTTTATCATTGTGTGCGCACGTGAACATAACAACTAGATTACAGATCAAGACCAAAAGAATATCCTTCATCTCTTTTAAACCATGTAAGGTGAAATGATACGTTAAGACAACTGTGAATAAAAGTGAACAAAGTAACCGACATTGGCTGCAAACCAAGTAGTTAAATGAACACATCACAGTGCCAATCAGTTCAAGGCAGGAGGAGTAAGGACTTACAACAGCGGCTTGAACTGGTGTGCTCATGCCCTTCATCTTGCTGGTGTGGCAATGCTTGAAGATTTGCACTGCATTCAGTTCAGGTTCTTTTTGGTCCGCACGGGCTTTCCTCTGTATTTGGAACAAGTCAATATAGATACGATAATATGGCACAAAAAAGAAGGAAGTAGCAGCTATTTACAAGAGTCTCGCAGTGTGCAATATAGCTACGAGATCCTGTTGTCTGTTGGAATTTCACTTTAGAACGGTTGGTTTTGTTCTTCAAACAGTTAGCCTAGAAGAAGATACACTTGTAAGGCACATACATAAATACAAGTTCAATATGTGGTCTGATCAAATACATATAGCCTACCTGATACTTTGGATCAGACCAGTGTTTAACGAGGGCTGTCCAGTCTTCATCTGTAATATATACCACTGGAGATGTTTGGGCGATTTCATTGTTAGCCTTGCTTCAAAGTGAGATTTTCTAAGGTCGTACCGATACTGTCGCAGAGCAGACTGAAAAACATGAGTGCATGCTTGTTTAGTTGCATCATCTTTCGGATCCAAATTGAACCTCATCTGTTGAAAAAAGAATGTGAGTCTTATTAGGAGGAAGCTAGAAAGTATGGGACAGAGCAAGACAATATTACTAATTGCAATGAATAACATTACTTACGGATAAATGGTCAAGGAAGGTGTTAAACTGGGTATTGTCTTTCTCATTCCTGTACTGGATCCACGTTGGGAGGATACGTGCATGACACCTAACAGCAACGGCTGCCTCTGATACTAACTTGGCTGACTCTGTAGCATCACGTGGCCTTTTTAAACCTGCCTCAAAATGGATCTCCATTCTTCCTCCTTTAGATTTTGTTAATCTGTCAAGCATTATCCCTGATGTCTGTTTCCGCTTGCACCGTGGTGCTAGTTCAACAACGAATATGGAAAGTGTTAGTGTACATCAAACTGTGAGAGTACATATAAAGGAGCATGCAACTGCAACTTGACTCGGTCAGGTACCGTCTTGGTGTTGATGCTCATGAGGTTCATCTGATCTTGCCAAGTCCTGTTGTGTCAGCAGTGCTTCGGAAGTAGTGTTAGGTGTGAAGGCAGCTTGGGAACTGGCCAGTTCCGGAGCAAACGAACGAGTAACTGGTTGAGATGCTGGTACAGTTGAAGCGGATGCTGCAGCTGGTGGAGCAGGTGATACTGTGTTTGTAGATTTAGCCGTTGGACTTGGACCTTCTACTGCACTATAAGTACCAGCAGAATCTCGACGGCAGAACCTTTTCTGTTTCACCCGACGAGTAACAACACTCCCTACTATATTATTTTCCTTGCTCTTTTTTGACTTTGCCATGTCAAGCTGTACCCACAACACAAAAGAACAAAATCACTCTTCAGAACTCATTGATGCATGATATAGACAAGCAATACTTTGATGTAAGACAACCATATGAGGATGGAATATGTAAGAAAAACAGGACGACATGACATATTCACAGCTACGATGTGCAAACTAAGCAGAAGGATTTTCAAGAAAATAGAAGTAATGCAAGCTAGACACCATATGAAAGATGCAACCAATATTACTTTGCCAAGTTAAAAGTGTCTTGTCATAAGTGGCAATTCGAAAAATTAGAAGCAGTACAATGTAGAAATCAATGCAAGATGCAACCATTATCAAACTGCCATGTTAAAAGCATCCAATCATGAGTGACTTATGCGGGATACACAACAGCAGTCTTTGATGTAAGAACATGGTATGATAGATAGATGCAGTGTATTCTAGACACAGAAAGCCATGTCATATGCACATGTATAACGTATGAACTCAGCACGTGCAACTTAATCAAAATAGAAGAAATACAGGCTAGACAACATATGCAACATGAAACCAATTATCACACTGTCAACTTAGAGCAAGCACCTGCGATGGTGGAGTATGGGAGATGAACTCATCATGTAGACTTGGGACTTCAACTTCGTTAGCAGTAGCAGTGGCAAATCTAGAGAGTCTGTTTGCGTCGGTCCGGAGGACCACCAACATCCCCTAACTTACTCTTTTCCTTCCTATTTTCTGATATTGCCGTATGAAGTCAAAACCACAAGAAGATGAATAAAATTAGCTCTGCATAACTGGTTGATGCATGATACAGATGAACACTACTTTGATGTAAGGCAAGCGCATGATAGGAGGATGGAATATATACAAAAAAGACAGCGTTTCATATTCACACGTACGATAGGAGGATGGAATATGTATGAAAAAACAGTAAGCGGAAGGCATTTCAACAAAATTAGAAGAAAAGAAAGCTAGGCACCATATGAACATGCAACCAATATCACTCTATCAGGTAAAAAGTGTCTCGTCGTAAGTGCCATTTCAAGAAATTAGAAGCAGTACAAGCTAGAAGACAATGCAAGATGCAACCTACATCACAGTCCCAAGTTAAATGTGTCTTATGGGTAAGTGATCGTTGCAGGTATAAGTGGTAAGCTACGCAGATGCAATTCAACATAATCAGAAGCAATACAAACTAGACATCATACGGAAAACGCAACCACGTATAACAGTTCCAAGTAAGAGCAAGCACCTGTGATGGTGGAGCAGGGGAGATGTGCTCATCATGTACACGTATGTTCTAGAAACAGGAACACGTGTCATATTCATAGGCAATATGTGTAAAGTAAGCAGATGCAATTCAAGTTAGAAGCAATACAAGCTAGACATCATACGCAACATGCAACCACATATAATAGTGTCAAGTTAGGGCAAGCACCTGTGATGGTGGAGTAGGGGAGATGTGCTCATCATCTACACAACTACGTTGACTGTCCAGCCTTGTGTTGTCTTGCGAATCTTGTTGGGAGGATGGCGGAGTAGAATCTGTAGAGACCCCTTGTTTGAGTTGCTCCGAAGGACCACCATCATCCACTGCCGGACTAATTTCCTTCAGCTGTAATGATTTTGCATTGTGAAGTCAAACCGATAAGAAAAAGGAATAAAATTCGCTCTTCAGAACTCATTCATGCATGATACTGACGAACACTACTCGGATGAAAGGCAAACACATGATGTGAGGATGGAATATGTATGAAAAAAGGATGGTGTGACATATTCACACCTATGATGTGGTAACTAAGCAGCAGACATTTCAACAAATTAGAAGCACTGCAAGCTAGACACCATATGAAAGATGCAACCAATATCACTCTGCCAAGTTCAAACTGTATGGTGTTTCAACAAATTAGAAGCAGTACATGCTAGAAATCATATGCAAGACACAACCAATATCACAGTGGCGACTTAAAGGTGCCTTATCATAAGTGACTGATGCGGGATATGCAAGAATAGTAGTCTGATGTAGAAACAGGAACACATGTCATATTCATAGGCATTATGTGTAAAGTAAGTAGATGCAATTCAACAAAGTTAGAAGCAATACAAGCTAGACATCATACGCAACATGCAACCACATATAATGGTGCCAAGTTAGAGCAAGCACCTGTGATGGTGGAGTAGAAGAGATGTGCTCATCATCTACACAGCTACGTTGACTGTCTAGCCTTGCGTTGTCTTGCGAATCTTGTTGGGAGGATGGCGGAGTAGAATCTGTAGAGAACCTCCATTTCAGTTGCTCGGAAGGACCACCATCATCCAATGCCTTGCCAATTTCCTTCAGCTTTATTGATTTTGCATTGTGAGGTCATACCGACAAGAAAAAGGAATATCATTCGCTCTTCAGAACTCATTCATGCATGATACTGACGAACACTACTCTGATGAAAGGCAAAGTCATGATACGAGGATGGAATATGTACGAAAACATGGACGGCTTGGCATATTCACACCTATGATGTGGTAACTAAGCAGAAGGCACTTCAACAAATTAGAAACACTGCAAGACACCATATGGAAGGTGCAATCAATATCACTTTGCCAAGTTAAAACTGTCTCGTCATAGGTGGCATTCATCAAACTAGAAGCAATACATGCTAGAAATCATATTCAAGACGCAAACCAATATCACACTGCCAACTTAAAGGTGTCCCATCATAAGTGACTGATGGAGGATACACAAGAAGAGTAGTTTCATGTAAGAACATGGTGTGATAGACAGATATAGTATGTACCAAAAACAGGAAAGCGTGTCATATTCACATGTATCATGTGTAAGCTAAGCAGATGCAGTTTACACTAATTAGGAGCAATACGAGCTAGACACCATATGCAACATGCAACCAGATATCACACTGCCAAGTTAGAGCAAGTACCTTGGATGGTGGAGTAGGGGAGCGGAGACTTGGACCTTGTCATGCACTATCAGTACAAGGAGAATCGGTACAGATGCTCCGTTTATGTTGCTGCACAGAGGACCACCATCATCGCCTTCCTTACTCTTTTCCTTCCTCTTTCTTGATTTTGCCTTGTCAAGTCAAACCCACAAGAAAAAGGAATAAAATTTGCTCTTCAGAACTCATTGATGCATGATACTGACGAACACTACTTTCATGTAAGGCAGCCGCATGATAGGAGGATGGAATATGTATGAAAAACAGGACGGCGTGACATATTGACATGTATGATGTATAAAGTGTAAACTAAGCACAAGGTGCTTGAACTTGTTAGAATCGATGCAAGCTAGAAACCATATGAAAGATGAAACCAATATCACTCTGCCAAATTAAAAGGGTGCCCTAACAAATGTATTTGACCAAATTAGAAGCAATACATGGCAACAGGCTAGAAATAATATGCAATATGCAACGAATAAAGGTGACTCATCGTAAGTGATTGATGCAGGATACAGAAGAGAGGTAGTTTCATGTAAGAACAAGGTTAACACATAGATGTAGTGTGTACCAAAAATAGGAAGGCATGCCATATTCACAGGTATAGTGTGTAAACTAAGCAGATGCAATTTACCCTAATTAGAAGCATTACAAGCTAGACACCGTATGCAACATGCAACCACATATCACACTGCGAAGTTAGAGCAAGCACCTGTAATGGTGGTGTAGGGGAAGTGCGGTCTTCAGGTACAGAGCTACGTTCAATATCTTCATTTAGGCTTGCTGTTTCTTGAGAATCATGTGGAGAGGATGAAATTGCATCCTTTATAAGAGTATTGCGTCTCATATTAACCCACGCGCGTGACTGTCTCATCATAAGCGATAGACACAGGATACACAAGAACAGTAGTTTGATGTAAGAACATGGTGTGATAGGCAGATGTAGTATGTACCAAAAACAGGAAGGCGTGTCATATTCACATGTATAATGTGTAAGCTAAGGAGATGCAATTTAACAAATTAGGAGCATTGATGAGGGATACACAAGAAAAGTAGTTTGATGTAAGAACATGGTTAATAGAAAGACGTAGTATGTACCAAAAACAGGAAGGCATGTCATATTCACAGGTATAATGTGGTAACTAAGCAGATGCAATTTACCCTAATTAGAAGCATTACAAGGTAGACACCATATGCAACATGCAACCACATATCACACTGCCAAGTAAGAGCAAGCACCTGCGATGGTGGTGTGGGGGAATTGCGGTGATCAACTAGAGAGCTACGTTGACTATCTTCATTTAGCCTTGCTGTTTCTTGAGAATCATGTGGGGAGGATGACAGTGCACTCTTTAAACGAGTAGGGCGTCTCACAGTAACCCACTCGGGTGACTGTCTCATCATAAGTGATTGACGAGGGATACAAAAGAGCATTAGTTTGATGTACGAACATGGTTAATAGACATATGTAGTATGTATCAAAAACAGGAAGGCATGTCATTATCAAAGGTATAATGTGTAAAGTAAGCAGATGCAATTTAACCAAATTGGAAGCAATACAAGCTAGACACCATATGCAACATGCAACCACATTTGACAGCGTGAGGTTAAAGCAAGCACCTGGGATGGTTGTGTGTGGCAATTGAGATCATCAACTGCAGAGCTACGTTTACTATCTCCAACTACTAACACTGCACCCATTAGAGCGCTGAAGCGCTTAGTGCTTATCTTCGAATTACACTGGAGCGACTTCTGTCTTTTCTTTTCTGCATTCATCAACACTGCGTCAGAGTCTGAAATACCCATGCATAGAAAAACAATAGTGTGAGTATGGGTGAAGTGTGTGCACAATTGGTACAGTGTAAAGGTAGCAGATAGCAGGTCGGTGAGAAATAAATGACGGGAGACATATGATAGCTCTACAACATGCATGGCACACTAAATTACTACAGGATTCTATGAAAATAATAGTCGACTGAAAGCAAATAGGTCAGTCCATTTTTTCAGCACCGTCCGATGTACAAAGAACGGGCAGATCGCCTTCATCTACCTCCAGCCAGTCAGTGTTGACGATCTTCCTCGAAACGCCAGCAACCATCGACCCAGTATTCCTCCCCTACCTGCGCCCTCCCCTTGATCTCACCGCACCGCCGTGCTTGGCACCGCCCCCCCGGCCATCCATTCAAGCCCCGTCGACCTCCAGATCGGGCGCAAGCAGCTCCCGCACCCCACACCCCTATGATAGACACCGATGCGCCGCTTCCCCGGGGAACAGGCGGACTAGGTGCTCCGCGCGCCTAAGCGGGTGCTGCTTCTTTTAATTGCGGTTCGACTGACCCTGAATTGAAATCCAGGCGGGCTACTGACCTCTAGCAAAGGTGAAATAGTAAAAGGGAGGAAATCTTGTGCATTTAGTATCACGAAGAAGATGCAGTAAGAAGCGCTCAACTAGTTTGTTTCGTGGGATGAATACGGTGTGAGCGGAGACGTAAGATTTGCACGAATAAGGGAAGAGGAGTACCTCTTTCTGCTGGCAGTGCTGTGTCCTCCTTCTGTTTTTCCGACGATCTTCTTGTTGTTCGTCAGAAACCAGAAGTTGTGGAGGACGGTGCAGCCTTGGACGAACCCATGGCCAAGTTGTTGAGTGTGGTGCGGTGGCCATCTGTCGGCGGCGGGGAAGCAGATCCGAGGCGGCGAACGACGGCGTAGCGGGAACAACACCGGTGCGGTGGACGGTTGCGACAGTGGAGCCGCAGCAGTGAGGCGCAGGACGGCGTGGTCGGAGTGGTTCTGGTACGGCGCACGTCGGCTTCGGCGTCGTGGAGGCAGCTCTGCCTCGGCTTCAGCTGCTAAGTCCTTGAGGGTGTTGCGGTTGCATTGGACGACGACGTCGGGGTACCGGCTCCGGCGTGTTGGAAGAGGGCGGCGGTGGATTGGCCGCTATGGGGTGGAGGACGGAGGAGGCTGGGGTTTCGCGGCTGGTGGAGAGGGCGTTTTCGCGCCCACGGAGTATGAATGGGGAAACAGAGGGAGGCGGGGAACTAAGGGGGAACAATGTTTCGGTTTGAGACGTGCTTGTTTCAAATTTGGGGAAAGTTACAAACTTTGCCCCATCTAAAATTTCGGACATATTGCGTTTTGGGGGTAGGACAGTCATGTCAGGTGTCCCAAATGTGGGCGGGATAGATTTCGGCCGAGCGCATGGGTAGGCGCCCACGGCGTATGAATGCTTCTCGGAGGCGGTTGAGACTGGCGTCTTGGTGAAGTTACAAACCTACCCTGGTTTAGACCTTTTGACATCGGGCCGATAGGCTACACGGGCCAGAGTCAGGACAGTAATTTCCTACCACCAAAACATTAGTCTCGCGCGGTTTCGGGTGACCAGAGGCCTATTTGGTGCTTTGTTCAATATTTGGGAGCAGAAGCATTAACGTTTTCGGTTCTCTTGAATTGAACTTTCAGGATTTGTCAAACTTCACAAATCTTTACTCTTGAAAATCCTAAAGCTACGATTATTTTGGAATGGAGGGGGTACATTTGAATATACATTGTACACGAGTATATATTAAAAAATATGCAACTTACCTCAGTTCATGCATGGTTCCAGATATAATCTCCTTGGTTGCAAAAAAAAGTTAGATATGCGTATGAATATATATAGCATGTTCAAACTCACAACAAAGATTGATGCCCCCTTTTACATCTGATTTACAAATGCCATTATCTCGAGTTCAAATATATGAATGCACTTCCTATGAATTTGAATCTTCGAAACCCCCTTTATGTTGAATTCGACATGTATTCTATTTCGTAGCTAGCAATTTGGAATGTATCCATGCAAGTGACAAATGTATAAAGTGCTTCACACTAACAACATGGAGTGCACTAATTAATGTTTATATATGAATTACAAAAGCATCCATTGCCTGTATTTCAAACCGCTCTCACTCTATGGATCGATAATATGAAATAAACACATGCACATGCTAGAATTCAATAGAGTATGGGTGTCTGATATACCGATTTTCATCCATACGCAATTTGCAAAATTGATGATCTCATCCAAAAATAATAATGCCATTTATATTTTAATTTAATGCGTAGAACCGCCTTTTACACGTAGATGCACTCTGCCTCGCCCCGTTCTCACAAACGCGTTATATATCTCTCTATCTAACGCATAAGTGCACACACTTTATATGCATCGGCATTTCTCTTTCACACATGCTCACAATCTCTCTCAGGGTGTCGGGGTGTCTCATGCACATGCTCTCTCTGTTTCTCTCTCTCTCTTTCTGACTACTATGTACCACTCTTTTCACTAATCTCAGTTGGAAAACACTATTTCTCTCACATGCATATACATACATGCACGGTCTCTACTAGCCCTCTATACGCACATATATGTGCCTATGTGTCTCCCGCACGCACATTATCTTTAGGCCTCTCTCGCACACATTGCCCCCCGACACACCTCTCTCTTAGTAGTTGGCAGATATGATTTCATCATATCATTCGGTAGGATACCCCTGGCTGTTAGGCTGGATGGTAATACGAGGCAAAGTTTTACCCTAGTTTGGATCGGACCCTTGCAGTTGAAGAAAGAGCCTACTCCTGGTACTGTATACTAGTGATAGGGGTGTGTACAAAGTACACGTGAATACCAGGCATTGTGCATGTGTGTATACTATCGACGAACTAGCCCCCAAGCTTGTATAACATACTAAGGGCCTAGGGTTACAAATCATATATAGTCGGCTTATCACCAGTGGGGATAGAGTCCTCCACGACTCTGGTAGCTTCGTGTTGTACGCCGAGTCCTCCACATGGGTCTTCGTATAACACGTCTCGGTCCAACCTATATGTGGCGCAGGATGGAACCGACCCATGAGTCTTCATGTTGACCCACCACAACTAGAAATGATGTGCCCACCACACCACACACGCAATCGGCCACTAAGAAAATAAGCATATACAATAGTACAACGGTATCTAGCTCACGATACGTCTCCATATTTTGTTGATGACATTGACGGACTTTGCATTTGATGCGTGCTCCGTATTTTGTTGACGACACTTACGGTCATTGTATTTGAAGCGAAAGCACGATATGGTCACTGGACTTCAGAATAAGCTCATCACGGTCACCACATACATTTTGTTGTGCTAACCAACATGTGGTTGGATGGTTAGAGGACAGTGGTTTCTCGAGCCCACCAAGGTTAAAGTCCCGGTGCTCACATTTATCTTGTGTTAATTTCAGTATTTTCCGGCGATGTACGTTCAGTGGGAGGAGACGTTCCACTCGACTACGATGGTGACTTCGTAAATCTCAAGATCATATATGCTGGCCCACTCTCTCGAAGGTGCTCATAGGGGTAGGGTTCGCGTGTGTGCGCTTATAGCGGTGAGTGCTTGCGCGTATATATGAGCCCTTGCGTCTGTACCGTGTTAAACAAATACATATCATGATTATACGGCCACTGGCTCACCCGTACAACTCCGTATTTTGTTGATGACACAATCAATTGACCAGTCAAACGTTCCACGCGGCGCAACTAGTGTTGCACCATCGGGGCGCATAACCGTGGGGCCCACCTGTCAGCCCGTATATGAAAGAAAGAAATGGTAGTTTGAGTCTGTACTGTGTTAATAAAATAGGAGTACATTTTAGGGTGATCATACGGTCATTGGCTCACCATACAGCTCCGTAATTTGTTGATAACACGATAAATTGACCAGTCAAACGGTCCACATTCAGCAGCGCACATTACCATAGGGCCCACCCGTCAGCGCGTATATGAAGGACATAAATGGTAATAAATTAGTGGTCGGTGGGTATTCGAAGTCGTGAGACCTCTGGTTGGCAGTCACCGGCGGTTGGGGGGCGTTCATTGGGCGGTGGGGTGGGGATCCCCGGAGAAAAAGCTCAGCAGGGGGGGGGGCTAGAGGGATGGCCGGTGCGGCGGCGGACCGGCGGTGGGGAGTGGTTTCGGGGAGGGCGGGCCGGCCGCGGGCGGCGGGGGCTGGCGGTTCGGCCGGTGGTGGCTGGCGGTTCGGCCGGTGGTGGCTGGCGGCTCAGGGGGGTGGAGTTTGATGATAAACTGGAGGCCCTTGATTTCGTATCCAACGGCTGGAAAATCTAATGACTAGAGATGAAAAAGTCAGTCGACTGACGTGTAGCCTCACCCCGCACGTACACATGCACGCACGCAAGACACGCACGCATGTAGGCGTGCAACACTAACACGTACACACACACGCATGCTGGCATGCAACACTGACACATACACATGCACTCACGAACACACGCACGTACGCACCCATGCATGCAACACTGAAACGTACCCTTGCATGCACGCAACACTCGCACGCCTGCATGCACATAGCACACGACGCAAGACACACGCTCAACCTATACGTGCATGCACCCTTTGTTAAGGACATGGATTGTTACGGGTATTAATCAATCTTATCTGTGATAAGCAGAACATTGATGTTTGCAGCGGTCTTTATGAATCACAACGTATCGAACGGACTATCAACATAGTAGGCTTATCTACATGAAAAAGATGACGTCACACTCAATGAACAATCATTGGTTTATGAAATGCCCGCTTCTGACCGCCCTGGCCCACCAAAGGTTCCTCTGCTGTGCGCTGCCTGCGTTGGGTCACTGACATGCAGGCCATGCACCCAAAGAGCCCACACGTCAGTGGAAGAACGGCGCGGTGTCCTAGGTCAGAGTCGAGGGCGCCACTCGCGGCACGCCCGGCTGAACACGCCTCCGTGCCGCATTCAAACGCCTCCATGAAACCCGCCCGTGTGGAAGCCGAGAAACCCACTCTGGACACACGTCCGTTCATGACCGGGCCGGCGTTAAACGCAACGCCGGCCAAGCTCCTCCCGTCCGCCGTCTATTTAATCTCCTATTTAAACGAGGCCAAACGCCGGCTAAGAATCGCACACCTCCGCCGCTCCCCTATCTCCTCCACCATTTTGTCCACTCTTACAATGGCTTACGAAGAGTAGTTATTCCGCATCCAAGCCGGCTGGGTAGCCCGCCGGATACGAGCTATGCAGCTCGCTGATCCACCTCCCTCCCCTCGCCCGACGGAGCCAGTTGCCGCCCCAAGCCAGCGCGCGGTTCAGCAACTCGCCGCTCCAGGCCAGCTCGACGAGGAGCGGCGCACGGGCGTCGTTGCTGCCGTCCACGCCGCCGCCTCGTTGCTGCCGTCCACGCCGCTGCCTCATACCGCGTCTCCCGTTTCTGTGGCCGAGACTCCCATGCCGGCGGCCGCGCCATGCAAGCAGCGACAGAAGCCGGGTGCGCGGAGAGCGACGAGTCGGTGGCCAGCGCCTCCGCGTCCGCCGCCATCATCGAGGAGAAGTAGAACACGGGAGGCCGCCGCCGCTTGGGTCCCATGAAGGCCACCGCGGAGGCGACGCCGGCGTACACAGCAGGTGTCTTGCCGGATCCTTTTGTTGCGAGGACCTTCGTCGACCCTGCATGGGCTCCATGGAAGAGGGGAATGTTAGGATGAACTCGAGCCGGTGCCGGCCATGGCGAAGTAGTGTCCGGTGATGAACTCGAACCGGTGCCGGCCTCCATCATCTTCGGCACCAGCCAATTATATCAGTTGGGCAGTGGGGAAGCGAGCCGTCCTTTGCGCTGAAGCATATACCTCCGGGGCTCCCGGCAGTCCGGTGATCGTGCTGCTGGACATGAGGAACACAAATCGATCGGCGAGCGACCATTTAGGCCAAGTATTATATACCTGTGATGTCCAGAACTAGCACCGCGTAGTTCATTTGAATGTAATGAAATCCGTCATGTTTTTATGAAAATCCGGTATTTTATATGATTTCCGTCGTTGTTTATATGAAATATCAGTTTGTCTACGTGTTTGCGTGAATTTCGTCCGGTTGGTTGAGTTGCTGTCATAATGTGTGCGGCTACGGCTGGATGGCGTAATTTGCGGGTCGCCGGTCAGTCTGCGGGCGGCTCGGGCGGCGTTGTGGGACAAAAAAACACAGCTCGTGCGAGCTCGTCTCCAACGTGCGCGCTGGAGGATGCATGACAGCATGAGCACCCGAGCCATTCCTCGTTCATCGGTGGCAAAGGCACCGGTGGACAAAAGGGTCGCCAATATTTTGGCTACCCCGGGCAAGATCCAAACAGCCCCTCCCAACAGTTTCAAATCCCTCGTTCGCCGTGGAATTTTTCCATGTGTTGTTTTCATGGACTAGCAAGATGCCCGTGCATTGCACGGAACATCAAGATGCATTTTTTACAAACTCCTGCATGCATGCAAGGGATAATTAATGTCCTCCTTTGCTAGTACCACGAGGCAAACACCATTAATATTGCATCGATTAGTGTTAGTGGCCTTGTATATCTGCAAATTGTAATTTTGATAGTGGCCCCTTGTATATAAAAATGGAGGGAGAAAGATGAGAGATAAGGAGAGGAGGAGTGGGGCGTGGTGGTGACTGGTGGTCGGACTGGGCGGAGGCATGGGGATGGACGGCGCATTATGTCTAGGTTTGTATCTCTCTCACACACACCCACGTAGGTGGGGGACGTGCACGAAGAGAAGAGGTGCACGCATGGCGCACGTACTCCCGTCTCTTTCCCAACCACACCCGCGCGGGTACACGGTGGAGCTCATTTATGTACGAAAAAGGCAGCCCACGTGGTAATTTGGCACGTGTACTGGTTGTCCACTTGGTGGAGGGAGGATCGTCTACCACGGGTGAACAAACAAATTGCGACTTGACACGTTATGTTAAATTAAGAAAAGAGGCAAACCATGTGGGGCCTACCTTAGAGGCAAGGCTCTATACACTGGAGTACTTTTGATGTGTCCCGTCAACTCGCAGAACGAGGAGAAGCTTGCTTAGTACGCCGTCTCCCCCGCCCACGGGCGCGGTGGCTCGCAGGATGAGGTGAAGCTTGCTTACGAGTAGTAGTAGTAGTACTAGTAGTACTACTGTACGCCTTTACGCCCGCTCCCTCGCCCACGTGCGCGGTGGCTCGCAGCACGAGGAGAAAATTTTACTACTCCCTCCGTTTACTCCTCGTCCCTAATACGTACTTTGGTTAGTACTCCCTCCATTTACTTATACAAGGCCACTATAAAAAAATACATTTTGCATCTATACAAGGCCACAAATAGTAATCGAGACAAAAGTTACTACTCCCTCCTTTCCAGTTTATGGCTCAATTTCAAAATCTCTCCAACCAAGGTAGACGGTGAGTGGTCGAATTAATTTCGTATTTTGCACAATTAATTAGTACGCTTGTTTTTCTCAAGAAGTTATGTTTACCGAGGCATTAATTAGAACGAATGGATGAATGACCACTAAATTTCCATGAACTTGTACATGCATTGGTTAGTTTCCTCTTGACACTGCTTGCGTCGGGTGATCTAACGCACCTCGAAATCCAACATGTAATGGTACTACTACTAGTATAGTAGAATTGAGACTTATCAAACGGAAAAACGAATGTTTTTTAGATGAGCCCTATAAACCCTAGTGGGTACGTACTCCGTAAAAACAGTTTTTTCCAAAACTAAGTCGCTCCCTTTCATGAATTCTGTAGTATACTCCTCCGTCGACGCTCCCTTTCATGAATTCTGTACTTCTTGTCGCTGACATGTGGGACATATAGCAACCGGGTCGACGTGTTAAGCACCAAATAACAGTGCAGAACAGCAGGGGGGACGCACCCCACTCGTACCGGCCCAGTAGTAGTAATGAGCAATGAGACGTCAAATCACAATGCCGCACCTTCCCAGACGGACGAAGCAACCATTATTTCACACTTCGGTTCGCCATCATCTCAAACCACATAGTATTGCTTCTGCCTCAAGAGGGACACGCGCATCGCCTTGGTACATCATGACACGTGGGACCGCATGACAGGCCATGCTCCCCCGCCGATCGCTCGGTAAAATCACCTCATTTTTACTATACTTCCTCCGTATCGGTTTACTACATGGCATGCACGTCGTTCTAGGTTGAGAATTTAACTGGCTATATATGTGATGAACAGTACTCTAGCCTTTTAAAAAATGTATAATTTTGTACAGTAGTACTATCGATGGATTGCGCCATGGAGCAAAAATTGAAATTAAAAAAAAGGTGGTACAAATAGAGAGCGCTCGTCACCAAATTATGCATATAGTACTATTAAAAAGCTAGTACGTGCTTAATTGGGGTGCTAAATTCTATTAAAGAAATACTAGTAGTATGTACATACTGAAGAGTTAAAGTAACGAGAAGAAACATAACATAGTTCTGATGGGGGCTCAGCACAACACACCCCTCAAATTAAACTAAGCACACCTGAAATTAAACTATGCAACTAATCCGGTAGACACTGCATTAGAAGTTTAGAACCACCATGAGCAACGACACTGCCACCTTACTCAGAGTCCTCGTCCACGTCCTCGACTTCGTCCTTGTCCCTCTTCCTCTTGGCTGATACTTCTTTGCTTGAACCGCACACTTGGTTGTTGCTCTTCATCCAACCCTTGTAGATATTGAAACAAAGGTAGCCATCCATTGCAGCATAGTGGATGTGGTCTATATCTAGTACATTCCGCTGCCATGCATGACGATGAAACGTGTAATGAGGTTTCTCCAGTTTACGGTACGAAGGATGAACCATGGCTCCTGCCAGGGTCAGCATTGAAGGCTGACAAGAGGGCACCAGCCGATTCTTCTGGAGGTCGAAGGGGTTGCCTACAACGAGGCCTATCCAACCCAGGACTTCTTTGTCGTTCTTAAAGTCTACAGTAACGAATTTCACTATTTTGTCCTTGAGGAAGTTCTTAAAATCCTGGCACTCAACGTCGGCATGGCATATGTGGTAGACCAAGCAAACGTTATGTACGCAAAC
This sequence comes from Aegilops tauschii subsp. strangulata, assembly GCF_002575655.3. Classification (NCBI taxonomy): domain Eukaryota; kingdom Viridiplantae; phylum Streptophyta; class Magnoliopsida; order Poales; family Poaceae; genus Aegilops; species Aegilops tauschii. Next base: position 410,233,411 of record NC_053037.3, on the reverse strand, counting down.
CTGGATCACAGCGGGCTTCTTCCTCTCTTCGTCCTTTAGATCCTTCTCTCGTCCCAGGACTGTGGTGTACTCAACATCTAGCCCAGTGACCCACTCATCATCTGAGTTTTCGAACATGCGTCTGAAGCGAGAAAGGCATCCTTTCACCGTTGCGGAAGAACGGGTGTAGATGACGTCAAACTCATCGCCGGTGATGGTTCTAACCATGTACTCACCGCCGATCGTGGAGATTTGGGACGCCATGGATTTGGGAGGAGGGTTAGGATTAGTGGAACTACCGTAATGTGAATGGACGGGACGACTAGGAGCGAACCGCCGTAGTATTGAAGGACGTGCGGGGACGAGTAGGAGCGAACTGCCAGCGTGCGAACGGCAGGGTAGTGGCTTTCTATTCTCCCATGATACGGGCTTCTGAGAGCCCTTGGATCTGAGATTGAACGGTTGCATGGCGTGATTCTAGACCTATGGGTGAATATCCTATCCTGGAGGGTTATTCTGCAAATTTTCAGCAACTTAGCATGCGACCGTTTGATCTCAGATCCAAGGGCTGCCAGCAGCCCGTATCATGGTCGCGCCTACCACGACCGTCGCGTCGCTCGTGCGGTCGCGCCCTTGGAGATTTAACACGGTGCGTTAGGCTATCTGATGTTGGCATGTCATACATAGTCATCACTTAGTCACTCATACTACAACAAGGTTGGCTATAAGTGTAATTTTTTTACTCCTCTCTATCTCTTTCTTCGTACTCCCTCCGTCCCATAATATAAGAACGTTTTTGACACTAGTGTAGTGCCAAAAACGTTCTTATATTATGGGACACAGGGAGTACTAGTATTTATTGCATTTGCCAAGGAGTGACCTCTTCCAATGAAATGGTGTTGCTAAGTTTGCTTCATTTAATTAGCTATAGACTCAAAATTGTCTTTTCACCTAGGTACACGCGCTTAGCACCGTTTCTTCCTTGGGTCACCAAACTAGTCTCTCTCTTCTTGATTAACTTGCCACATCAGACTTTATGCCTATGTGGCAAGCTTAAGCACCTGTAGGAGCAATTAAAAGTAAGTACAATAGTGCGCTTTACATGGCATTTTTTGCATATGTGGAGGAAAGAGAGGCAAGGAAAAAGTGGAGAAGTGGGCTCGCATGCAAGAGCCAGCCTCTACTACATGGTGGAGCATTGGGAGAGGCACCTGTATGGAGGTGGTCAGGAATCGGGAGACTCACGCCGGTCGTAGCGCCGCAGTTAAAATGATAATGGCAAGTCAAATCACGGGGCCCCACCTGTCCAGCAGTAACTCGCTGTCAAATCACACAACCCTATGTTTGCAGCAGCCTACTCCCTCGTCTTCTCGCGTCTCTGTCGAACCGACTAGGGGGAACTGCCCCGCCTACGGCGCAGGAAAAGCCCCGCCCTCGACTTTTAAATACAACTACATCCGCTTAAGAATCCAATGATATACTTTTTGTGACATAGTAACTCATATTTAGTTAGTCAAATGGATGATCTAGAACTAAGTGCAGGCCCTATAAACCGAGACGCCTAAAAATTAAAAAACCGAGACGGAGAGGGTAGTTCAGCACGTATCTTTTTAGATCAATATAGTCGGGATTCACCAAGGAGCAAAACCAAGTGGTAGGCTGCTCCTGTCGTGTTGGCGTAGCAACTCAAGCAGGGTCAGTCCGCACACGAAATGGAGACACACTTAACAAGACCCCTTTGGCCGACATGTGGCTCATCCACCGTCTTGTTCCACGTGCGACGCACCAAATTACAGTTCGGAGCAGCGGTTGGAATTGGAGGCACCCCGGTCGTAGCGCCGCAGTAGTAGAAAATGAGCGATGAGGGGTCAAATCACAAAGCCCCACCTTTCCCGCATTAAGCTGGATGGACGAAGCAACCATCATTTCACTCTAGGGCGCAAGAGCATAAAGAAAAGAGAAAACAATGATGCGTGCGACAGCTACCTAGGGCACCCTAGGGTAGGGGTCTCCACTACAGATCCTTTTTTTGAAAGCGCCTCCACTACAAATCGGCTTCTCCCTCGTCCTCTTGAAGAAAACCGATGATGAGTGCGGCGGTAGGGTTTGTAGGAGTACTACGGCGTGCGGGGCCACGTCGTAGTAAACGGGTTCGAGTCGACGCCTTAAATATGTGTGGGCCGCTTGGTTTTACGGGAACGAGACAACATTTTGGGTTCGGGGACCAGTGGAGATATAGTACGTACAAAAAATTGTGGACGTAGGTTCGACCGAAAGGCAATGATGCATGGGCAATGCATTTTGATATACCCGGGGCCGCGTGAAATTTGCTACTCTACTCAAAACTAGTAAGGTACAGATGTATTGAACACATGAGATTTCGAAACCAAATTACGAATAAATACACACTATAGCATGTAAAGCTTTGAGTCATATATGCATGATGTAGATGTTCGTTTAGTTCTTATAGTTCATCTCATTCAAAATCAATTAGTTTTATAAAAATGTTAAGATTCATGGGGTTGTGCATTGTAAATCATAAAGTAAAAAACAAATAATGGCAATTCATTTAGAAAAGAATAATCAATTATGATACAGAAGATTCTAGAACAAAGGAGAAGTGCTTGTGTTTTGAGGTTTGTGCATTATGCTTAAGTTCAACCATGGAGTCTTCTAAATTGTACATGTGGCAGATCTGGTGGAATGTTGATGATATCCAACGGCCAGTAGTGCTCGGATTTGCCTATCTCTGCACTGTCGGGTTAGCTTCATCCAGCGACCATCTTTCAAAGTTATTGGCACACTATATAGTTCTTGTGCCATAGTTGCATGTTTTGGAAAAAAGCTACTAGTGGGTTGTACTATCTATTTAGGAATAGAAGATGTATACATGGAAGTTGTAGGGAAAGAGATGACATGGAGCATCTCAATTCCTATGAGTAGGGATTGGAAAAGAGATGTCATTTGGTTCACATCATAGGAACTTTTCTATTGAATCTAGAGATGACATGTATCTCAATTCCTATGAGGAGGGATTAGAAAAGAGATGTAATTTGGTTCATATCATAGGAACTTTTCTATTGAATATACGCTAATGTTTATTTTCCTTTGAATTTAAGGGAGTATAGGAATCCATTCATATGAACCAAGTGGCTCTAAAGCTATAGAAATGATATCATGTTTATTTCCTTTGAAATGTGGAGTATATGAATCTATTCCTATGAACCAATTGGCTCGAAAGGAAAAAATCCTATAAAAATCATATCATATAGAGTTCCTATGATATTCCTCGACACTAAAGGATGCTTGAAATTGCTGCGGGTGATACGATGGTCTTTCTTTGTAGACTCCTCACCCATCTTTATAGTTACCTCTCGAAGATGAATGAAATGATATATACATGGTATTCTACATGTGCAATTTGGTACACGAAAACTCGGTAAAAGTTTGCAAGGTTCGAATTTTCAATAAAGCTATATGCACTGCATTTCGGAATGGAGGGAGCATACGGCAGTTGCTAACACTCACGTGGAAGATTTGTGTGTAGGAGGAGTGGCTGTTCTGTTAAATGACATGGCAAAACTGACATTGTCGGATGCTGATCTAACGGTTCTTACGGCGTTCGTCAGGAAAAGGCTTGTGGCGAACGTTTGTCGGATAATGATTTACGGACACATGCATTGCATTGATACGTGCCCCCCTCTCTCTCACGCACACGCACCCTGACGAGTCACGACTCTCCCGAGTCCTCTCGCAGACTCGCACGTCGCACCCACCGTCTATCTGCAGGTAGACGTCACGCACATATGTGCTCTTCACACCCTACCCTCAGAACTTCTAAAAAACAAAAGACGGTGCACATTTTATTTTAGCTCACACGTCACACACTTATACTATTACTCTTGCGGAGAATGTTCTTTGGGCATAGTATATTGTACTCCCACGAAGAGAAGCGGTGCACGCACGCACTAGTTCTCTCACACCCACTCGCGGGTACACGTAGGAGCGCATTTTTTTGAAGCTGGTACAACAAAATCACTCCACTATATATAAAAGCAGGAGCCTTAGCGCTTGCTTTACTAGGGTTCCTCTCTTTCACTCTCTCATGCTCTCCAGATCTAAGCAACACATAGGCGGCCACACTCTCTCTCAGCTCACGGCTGGTCACAAATCCGGCCGGACAACCTCGACTGGGGCAGGGGTGTAGGTGCATCGTTCACGCTGTCGTCGGCGGCGAGGGAGGAGACCAACGGCTGCCCGCGCGTCCCGTCGGCGGCCGTGCCGTTCTCTCCGAGAGAGCGCTGGCTCGGGAGGGCCTCCAACCCCTTCTTCCTCCCTGCGGTATTGTGGCCAAGATGCGGCCTCCCAACACCGTATTTGCCACATGCCGACGACCCTCAGGTATATATTCCTTCGGAACCTGCCTTGCTCTACTGCCCCAGCTCCCTTCGTGTGGATCCTTTTCTACTTCCGCCCGCTGTTCCAAAGCCACCTAGACTTCAACTATTATTAGAAGTAAATCTAGTTCATACAGTCGACTCAAAGCGTTGGTTCAAACAGGGAAGAAAGTGGGAAAGCTGTAGCATGAATCTAGGACTTGGTTCTAAGAGGAAACGGGGGAAAGTAGTAATATCCGTCACTGTTTAAATAACCGTATTTCGTATTTGCGCAAACAGGGATGTCTGTCTCCGTATCGTTTCTATCCGCGCAATCAAAAGCACACACCTCAGTTTTAGTACAACTGCGCAAAATGAGATGGCTATCCCTCGTTGCCGTCGTCTAACCTCCCGTCTTCAAGGTATCTCTACATTGGTACTAGTAACTAAGGTAGAATGACCAACGCAATCTAAAAGAAGCTGATTCGTATGTTTTACTTCCTGATTGCAGTGCAGGGACGAGCGAAAACAACTACATCCTAGTCCGGAATGCACTTTCTACCAGTTCATCCATGGACCGAGGACTAGCTGGCACTGCTGCATGACGGTTTTTTGGACAGGTGCGCGAACAAGAGGCATTGTGGTCTGCTTATTTCTGCAAATAGCGGTGCTTAAATTTAGTGGAATGCACAAGCATTTCAGCTGGTCAGTACACTGCATGGTTCAGTTCAGCATTCCAGCTGAGACCACAATTATAATTGGTTATTCTGGAATGAGAGAACCTAACCCTGAATGGTGGCAACAAGAAAAAACCAGAGTGAACTCCAGGAAATTTAAGCCTGCCGGGAGGCCCTTTGCTCAGAGAAGCCTTGCTTGTTTTTTCCTGATTTGTAAACCTTCTCACAACTTTGTCTTTTGCTGTGAACTAGTATATGTTTGTTATGTTCTATGAATCATTGAGATATATAAAATTGCTTAACTTATGCTTTTCAAGTTTTTTATGAAGACGATTTTAATGTGAGTGTTCCACATGAGCGCTGGACTAGCGTGTGAACGTTTGGAATTTATTACATTGTGGCCTCAATTAACTGCATGAACCACTGTAACAAGATACATAGTTGATTATATGTCAGACAGCAGATTGTTGATTGTTAGCTGGTCGATAGCCTAGTGTTGAAGCGAGCTGAGCCAATGTGCCGTGTTTTGCACAACTGCTTAGAAGTGGGGTAGCACCAACAGTGTTTACAAGTACTTATGTATACGTCGACGCATGGTTCTCGAACGAGTGCTCTATTTCATCAAAACACACACTGCTCGTATGATAAACCGTGACAACTTATGTCTTACCATGCCATATTCATGAAAAAACTAGTGAGGACGCATCTGTTTCGGCAACAATTACGATGGTTCTCGCATGATTCACGGGCACACAAAAGTAGCAGCAGTTCCCATAGACGGATTCAAACAGAGTACTAGCCCCAGAGGGGTCGATAACAGGCAAGGTTCGGATAATTAGACACAACCCAAACTACTATTAAACACTAGCTGGGGCAACTATTTCATGCCTCGATCTAATTTGGGCTGGACACAAGAGGGACCTTGCCATGAACATCATCAAGGATGTCCCGCAGCAGCTCAATCCTGTGAACCTTCATGAAGACAACCTTGTGGCCTTGCCACTGATAAACTTGTTTGTGGAGGCATGCCACGTCATCTTCCTGCATAAGCTTGACAAGAACAGTATGCCTCACAAACGAAGGAGTAGCTTTGAACTTCTTGTGCTTCAGTACACCCTGGACAACACGCCTGACAACAGTGAGGCTGGAATACAACTCTTCATTGGTATAACCGCAAATGGCTTCCAGGATCCAACAGCCTAAGAACTCTGTTTTTCCAGTGCGTATATTCAGGTCGTCCGCCTCATAGCGAGTGACATGTACAACCACACAATCCTTGTCTGCATCAGGGCTCTAATTGAAACAGAAACAAATTCTGAATTACTTTTCAGTATAAGAAACACAAGTTATTTAAACCACTATGTATAGCATGGCATCAAAGCTAATAAAATTTTGCATTATTAATCACCACATACTTCCTTTTCTAAAAAAAATCACCACATACTTAGATGAAAAACCACAATCGAGATCGGCAAAGAAGGAAATCACCTTGGGCAGCTCAGCGGGGGGGGGGGGGGGGACACACATCCTCGAAGGGGGAAAACTGCTCCTGCAGTGCCACGGGGGCTGTAACCTCAAACGGGGTGTTGACCATCTCAGTAGTGGCCGTGAGCGTATCTGGGGTCAGCTCGGTGGTTGCCTCCATCTTCTTGGAGCCCTCTGTCTCATGGGGATCAGCCTCCCGCGTCTGCTCCAATATCGGCAGATCTTTGCCTGGTTCTCCTTGGTCCATCATGAAACTGACGAATACTAGGAGACCACTGAAAGGAAAACACAATCGCAATGACAATGAAACAAAAAAGAGAGTGAGGATCGTTTACTGCTTTGCAAAAGTTCTTTTTTTCTCTGAACGAAAATATACCAACATCACGGATCCGCTTACCTTCCCTTCATTCGGAGAGAAGAACAGTGGAAGATGCGAGTGTTGCCTTTCTTGAAGACGGTGAGGGAGAAGGATAGTCCGAGGGAGAAGGGGATTCAGCGAAGAGTGAAATGATGGTTGCTTTGTCCGTCAAACTTAGACTGCGGGGAGGTGGGGTTTTGTGATACGACGGCTCGTTACTGCCGCGCTACGACCGGGGTGACTCTCCGCCTGCATACTGCCTTCTAATTTGGTGGATGGCATTTGGGCCCGCGCGCTGCATGGCCCGCATGTCGGTGAACAAAAGTATAACGGCATTCAGTAGAGGGAGACGTTTCAATGACCTAGGAGGAGCCAGAAGCGGTAGAGTGTCTCCACTGTACTAGTAGTAATTGTTTTTCTGGGTAGCTGTAGAGTCTCTCCACTGTACTAGTAGTAATTGTTTCTCTGGGCCCAAGACAAAACAGCCCATCCACACTAGTAAATAGTAAAATCAATTCAAAAGCCGATCCACACTGGGTGCTCTTCTTCCTCCTCGCTCCCACCCACCTCATGTCAGCTCGCTCCACTCGTACCCCCAAATTCCTCACCTCACTCCTACAGAAAACCCCAGCTCCCCTTCTTCCTCACTCCTACAGAAAACCCCCAGCTCCCCTTCTTCTTCGCTCGCACTACAACTAGGCTCGTCATTCGTTACTCTGCTCAAATCCGTGAGCGCGACGCGACGCCCTCGAGGAAAATGGAGTCGGCTGACCCCAGCGCCAAGAAGATGAGGCTCCCGCCAGCGGCAACGCCTGTTCTAGATCCCGCACCCGGCAGCGCGGGGAGAAGCAGCGACCCCGCCCCCACCGGATCCCAGGAACCCGTAGAATCTCGGGTGGACCGCATCAGCGATCTCCCGGACGCCGTCCTTCGGGAGATCATATCGCTTCTCCCCACCAAGGATTGCTGCCGCACCCAAGTCCTCTGAATTTGGTGGCGCCCTCTATGGCGCGCCGTGACCCTTAATCTCGACTGTCGTCAGCTATCTCTCTTCAATGATTTTGAAATCCCTAGAACCATCATCTCCTCCCACCAGGGCTCCGTTCAAAGCCTCTGCATCCCGTCATGCTACCTGAGCAAGCATACCATGCCCTGCACGGTGGACGCCTGGCTGAAATCCCCTGAATTCACAGAACTACAGCTGCTTGAGTTCTACTATTCCCCTGGAAATCACATACCACATACCGAACGCCATGAACTTGTGCCCTCAGCACCGATGTCCATCTCGCGGTTTTCGTCCTCTCTCCACACCGCCACCTTTGCGCTGTGCTACCTACCAGACAATCTGGTACTAAACCTTCGACTCCCATTTCTCAAGAAACTTTCACTTGTGCGGGTTCGTATATCGGAGGCCTCATTGCACAGCATCATCCACTCCAGTTGCCCTGCGCTGGAGTGCTTGGTGCTTGTTTTCACAGTTAGAATCGGTTGTCTCCAAATAAAGTCGCCTAACCTTGTAAGAATTGGAATTTATTTTGACAGAAGGCAGCTCATCATCCAAGAGTCCCCTTCACTTCAATGGTTGATCCTTGATTCTAGTTATTCACCATTGCAAATAACCGTCCTCTCTGCGCCTAAACTGGAGACCTTGGGTGTAATACATGATCTCTGTGCTCATTTCAATATGGTGTTTGGCTCCACAGTTCTTCAGGTACTTTATATTATCATCTACACTTGTAACCATAAGCTGCATTTTAAATTTCTGCGCATAATTTATATATCATCTTGGAGTACACATTTTGTACTAATATTATGTTCTATGCTCAATGAAGAGTTTCTCCATGGATGGCCTATCAATGGTGCTGGATTCTGTCAAGATCTTATATATCCAAATGAATAGTTTTGATCTGAACAAGATTATTGGCTTGCTGCAATGCTTTCCATGTCTGGAGAAGTTGTATATAAAGGTGATAATTTCACGCACATTGGAAGCCCGCATATAGTGTACTAGAATTAACCGTTCAACTGTTGCTCTTTCGACACTCTTCTTTTAGACCTTAACTGTTTTCAATCTTCATGTCTATTTAGGCAACATGACGGGGTAAGAAAGTTATAACCAATCGGTGGATTCGTAAGCATCGGGATTTTCTCACTTCACATGAGATTCGATTGAAGAAAATAACGCTAGAACGATATGTAGCCAACCGTGCAAACAAAAGATTTGTCACATTCTTCCTGCTGAATGCGAGGTTACAATTGTCCATCAGGCTTAAGTTTATCAGCAGCATGGTTTTGACGGATGGGTATGTCGAAGAGCAAAAAAAGGAGTTTCAGGTGGGCAAAAGAGCTTCTGAACGTGTCGGGCTTCTATTTACAACATATTGTGGTCATAATCCAGTAAATTTTACGACCCAGGATGTTCATTCTATGGACCTGACCGATCCATTTGACTATGACTGCCGAAAACAGTGCTGGACTTAGATGTTGTTGCCCTTTTCAATCTGTTTTTTTTGTAAACCTGATGAACAATTAACCCTCGTGCTTTTGTACAGTTTGTAAGCTGGAGTTAGATGTTCCCGCGTCTTTCAACTCGGCTGTGATTGTCATATTTTCTTTGAAACAAGGCAAATGGCTTGCCATTCATTTAATTTAGAGTGAAATATTGTAACAAATCCTAACCAAGGGAAATAACATCACTCTCGCCGGCTGCTTGAGCTCACTGTGCATTACAGAAGCCAAGTGATTAGCCCCCACCAGCACCCACAAACTTATTCTGAACTAGCACATCAAATGGGCTATAAATTTTCATAGGAAAGGCTGCATGACCGTGACAGATTTGGATTCTGACATTTGGGACCCTCGAGGAAATAGCCTATCCAAGGTGGTGTCGACTTACTAGCCAGTCAACAAACGATTCTGCCTACCAGCCGTTGGATTGACATCCAACATCTGTCGTGTATCTTCTATCTCTTGTCTTCTTCTTCCTCCAGCCGCCCAAACCAAACCACCCCGTCGGCTCCGCCTGCTCCCGCCTCCCATGGCTGGCTGCGCCTCCGCCGCCCTACCGTACGTACCCTCCAACGTTGGCTAGTCCCTCCCTCTATTCCCCCACATGTCCTGTTATTCTCCGGCGACGTCAGCCCCAACACGCACCCGCGCCCGAACCAGTCAACCCTCGTACTCCCCTCCGCCTGCGACTGGACTGGCGCATCTTCAATGGCTCCTGTTCATTCCGTCCGAGGCCTCGCCGTCGTCCTCTGCCTTGCGGCCTTGGTTCGCTCGCCGTGCGCGGTGCGCCGCCCTCTTGCGTTGTCAACGTCGTCAACAACTGAGAGGAACAAGGAGATGACTGTACATGGAGAGGATGACAGTAGGGACCCACCAGCGTCATGGCAGTATGCAAGCAAGTGCCTTTATAGAACAAGCCCAAAAATATGGTTCCTCCTAATGGTTGGACATCTGGGGCTCACACCATTGTCAACGTAGTCAATAAACGAGAGAATTACACTACGTGCGGCTGACACCAGGGACCCAGCAAGTCGCGCCGTTTTTTTAGGAACAAGCAGTTGTTATTTATACTAGTTTTAGCGACGGATCAGGGTAACAACGGGGCTGTGCGGGGGCTGTGGCCCGTCTAGCCAGGGTTTTATTTATGTTTACCACATCATGAGCCCAGTTGTGTTTTTTTCTTGCTGAAATGGCTAGCCCAGTTCTATTTTTTTTAAAGAAATACCCAAACAAGGCCTACTTGCTTTATCGGCCCTGCTGGGCTGCAAATCTTTCAAGACGAGGAGAGTTTCATTCGGTTTGCCCAGAAATGGGCTATACATTTTTAAAACACATCAAACCGGGAATTAGTTTCAATTTTTTTTCATTACAAGATCTTAAATTCCATTGATTTTTATGCATGGACAATTATTTGGATTTTATATTTATATAAATTATTTTTCAAAATAGTTTGAATGTGAATCGATATTTCTGGATTAAAAACAGTTGACCGCACCGAAATATGCAAAATTTCGTATACTTTTTAACCGTGGCCACAATATGGGGTGTAATGCTAACAAAAAGAAGATGGGCTCCAAAAAAATTCTTAAGAATTAGCAAATGGGCTGTACATTATTAGAAATAATGGCAGATGGGCTGTATGCTGTTTTCCATAGATTTGAGGCTGACTTGTGCGCCTACTATAGGTTGACGCATATGCTTTCATAAAAAAAGGTTGACGCACACGCAACGCCCTGTCAACTTAGTCAACACACGAGAGCAGTGACTGTTGGATGTCCATCCAACGGCTGTCGTGCTTCTTCAATCTCTGCTCTTCATGCTCCAGCCGCTCAAACAAGCGCCGGCGGGACTGCCTGCTCCCTCCTCCCGCGGCCGGCTATGCTGCCGCGCAGGCCTCACGGCCCCATCGTACTCCCATCACTAGCCTAGCCATCCCTCTACTCACCCACACATGCTGTTATTCTCCGGCGATGGCAGACGAACCAGTAAACCCTCGTACTCCTCCGTGTGGGAAACAACTGCCGAGTATTCCCTGGCTCTGTGTCGTTCCCTTCCTAGGCCTCGCCGTCGTCCACCGCCCTGGTGCTCTCGGCGCGGCCTGGTCAACGTTGTCAATGAACAACATCCATCGGAAGTGGACTGTACGTGGAGAGGCTGACAGCTGGGTCCACGGCCCCACGCAAGGAAATGCCTCCTTATTACGCGCAAAATAATGATTCCTCCACCTGACAGCTAGGACCCATAGGAAGGGCCTCTGTATTTCGCGAAAAAACGTTCCCCCCGCTGACAGGTCGGACCCACCAGCTATATCTTCGCACGCAAGGAAGTGCCTCCTTATTACACCCAAAAAATAAATACCCCTACTAGCTGGGACCCACCATATTGTTGGGCTGACTTGTGGGCCCACTAAGTTGACGGGGACGCAGGGCTTTGTCAACTTAGTCAATACTCCAGTGACCGTATGATGTCCATCCAATGGCCATAGTGCTTCTTCAACCTCTTGTCTTCTTGCTCCAGCCGCCAAACGCAGCGCCGGTCGTGCCGCCTGCTCCTGCCTCCCGTGGCCGGCTGTGCTACCGCGGAGGCCTCACCGCCCCCATACTACTCCCACCACTGGCCAGGCCATCCCTCCACTCACCCACACCCCGTGTTATTCTGCGGCGACGGCAGCCTCACACCGCAGCCGAACCAGTGAACGCTCGTACTCCTCTCCGCGTGGGCATCCACTGCCGCGTCTTGCCCGGCTCTGCGTCGTCCCCTTCCTAGGCCTCGCCGTCGTCCACCGCCGTGGTGCTCTCGGCGCGGCGTGGTCAATGTGGTCAACGACCGACTTCCATCGGAAGAGTACTGTACGTGGAGAGGCTGACATCTGGGTCCACGGCAGCCGCAAGGAAGTGCCTCCTTATTACGCGGAAAATAATTATTCCTCCACCTGACAGCGGGGACCCACCGGACGGGCCACCAGTATTTTGCGAAAAAATCGTTTCCCCCTGACTGCTGGGACCCACCGGACGGGCCACCGTATTTCGCGACAAAAACGTTCCCCCCGCTGTCAGCTCGGACCCACCGGAAGTGCCTCCTTATTATGCACAAAAAAAAGAATACTCCCCCGGCTAGCTGGGACCCACCTTGGTGGGAGGCTGACTTGTGGGCCTACTAAGTTGACGGGGACGAAGGGCTTTGTCAACTTAGTCAATATGAACGATTCTAGCTCCAGTGACCGTACGATGTCCATCCAACGACCGTAGTGCTTCTTCAACCTCTGGTCTTCTTGCTCCAGCCGCCCAAAGCAGCATCGGTCGTGCCGCATGCTCCTGCCTCTCGTGGCCGGCTGTGCTGCCGCAGAGGCCTCACCGCCCCTACTATTCCCACCGCTGGCCAGGCCCTGCGGCGACGGCAGCCTCACACCGCAGCCGAACCAGTGAACCCTCGTACTCCTCTCTGCGCGGGCTTCCACTGCCGCGTCTTCCCCGGCTCCGCGTAGTCCCCTTCCTAGGCCTCGCCATCGTCCACCGCCATGGTGCTCTCCGTGCGGCATGGTCAACGTGGTCAAGGAATGACTTCCATCGGAAGAGTACTGTATGTGGAGAGGCTGACAGCTGGGTCCACGGCCACAACCCAGTTTTTTTGTGATTTGCCAAGTAAGTCGCTTTATCAGGCCTGTTGGGCTGCAAATCTTTCAAGACGAGGAGAGCTTTCATTCGGCTGGCCGAGAAAATGGCCCATCAGTAATGAGAAATGGGCTGTACATTTTTAAAACACATCAAACCGGCAATTAGTTTCAATTTTTTTTTCATTTCAAGATTTTAAATTACATTAATTTTTATGCGTGGAGAATTTGTTGGATTTTATATTGATATACATTTATTTTTAAAATCAGTTTGAATGTGAGTCGAAATTTCGGGATTAAAAACAGTTCGGACCGCACCGAAATATGCAAAATTTCGTATAATTTTTTAACCGTGGCCACAATATGGGCTGTAATGCTAACAAAAAGAATATGGGCTCCAAAAAAACCTTAAGAATTAGCAAATGGGCTGTAAATTATTAGAAATAATGGCAGATGGGCTGTATGCTGTTTTCCACAGATTTGAGGCTTTCCTAAAAAAAGGTTGACGCACAAGCACTGACTGTTGGATGTCCATCCAACGGCCGTCGTGCTTCTTCAATCTCCGCTCTTCCTGCTCCAGCCGCTCAAACAAGCGCCGGCGGGACTACCTGCTTCCTCCTCCCCGCGGCCGGCTGTGCTGTCGCGCAGGCCTCACCGCCCCATCGTACTCACATCGCTGGCCTAGCCATCCCTCTACTCACCCACACCAACTGTTATTCTCCGGCGACGGCAGACGAACCAGTAAACCCTCGTACAGTCGTACTCCCCTCCGCGTGGGAAACAACTGCCGAGTCTTCCCTGCCTCCGTGTCGTCCCCTTCCTAGGCCTCGCCGTCGTCCACCGCCGTGGTGCTCTCGGCACGGCGTGGTCAATGTGGTCAACGACCGACTTCCATCGGAAGAGTACTGTGCATGGAGACGCTGACAGCTGGGTCCATGGCCGCATCAAGCAAGTGCCTCCTTATTACGCGCAAAATAATTATTCCTCCACCTGACAGCGGGGACCCACCAGACGGGCCACCGTATTTCGCGAAAAAAAAGTTTCCCCCTGACTGCTGGGACCCACCAGCTACACCTTCGCACGCAAGGAAGTGCGTCCGGGCAAAAAAACAAAACGATTCGCCCCCTGACTGCTGGGACCCACCAGCTACATCTTCGCACGCAAGGAAGTGCCTGACAGTCGGGACCCACCTGGTCGAAGCGTACATAGCGTTGTCATTCTGGTCGCGAACATGTACGTACATATATACTGGTGGATGTAGAGGCACGCACGTGTCGTAGTAGAGGCGCGCACGTAGCATGTACACGTACGTACAGCGGCCAGGGTGCAAGAAAGAAAATACGGCCACGTATGTGTACATACGGGCGGGGTCTCGAACGCCTACTCGCGCATACGTACGGCGAGGGCTCGTTGACATGGCTGGGTCGGAACGGAGAAACAGCGTCGTCGTCATGTTCATGGGGAGGCAACGGAATGCGTCGTGTTCATGGGGAGGCAACGGAATGCGTCGTGTTCATCGGGAGGCAACCAAACGCGTGGGAGCCAACCGGCTGGGTCGGAACGGAATGCGTGGTCGTGTTCATCGGGAGGGCTTGGACGGAACAGGCGATGGAAACGAGGCCTAGCGTACCGGAGAACGGAGGAAACGGCCTTGTGTTTGATCGACCACGTTCGAAACGGGATCCTGTTCATCGGGAGGGGTTTGGCGTACCGCAAAACGGATGAAATGGACCTCCTACGGTCAAAACGGGGGTCCTGTTGATCGGGAGGGGTGTGGCGTACCGCAAAACGGACGAAACGGACCTCCTACGGTCGAAACGGGGGTCCTGTTGATCGGGAGGGGTGTGGCGTACCGCAAAACGGATGAAACGAACCTCCTACGGTCGAAACGGGGGTCCTGTTCATCGGGAGGGGTGTGGCGTACCGCAAAACGGGACTCCACGGGATACTGTTCATCTCCACCGTAGACCTCCTCCTGCCTCCACGGGCTACCGTCGACCTCCTCCAGCCTCCACGGGCTCCTGTTCATCCAGCCTCCACCGCGCGCTACTCCACCGGCTACTGTTCAACCACCCCTCCACGGGCTCCCCTCCACCGTCTACTGTTCATCCAGCCCTCCACACCACGGGGTCCTATTCAACCACCCCTCCAGGAGCACCCCTCCACTGTCTATTGTTCATCCTGCCCTCCACACCACGGGGTCCTGTTCAACCACCCCTCCACCGTCTACTGTTCATCCAGCCCTCCACACCACGGGGTCCTGTTCATCCAGAGGCAACGCCACCGCTCACTGTTCATCCAAACCCCCCGCAACGCTCACTGTTCATCCAATCAATCGGCTTCAGTTAGCAGCAGTAGCGAAGGAATTGCTCGATCGGGTTCAGTTAACAGCCATCGATCGATCGCTCGGGTTCAGTAACGCGTAGCCTGCAGTGCAATCGCTCGGGTTCAGTTAGAGCCTAACGCCTCGCTCAGTTTCAGTTAGAGCCAACGCCTCGCACACACGCGCGTACGTGTACGAGAGAAACGCGCATCTCTCGGCCCCCGACCTCCCACCGTAACCGGGAACCCCCCGAAATATTCCTCCCCCTCGCTTCTACCATGGTTTTTTCCGTCATGGACGGCCCAAAGAATGTCATGCAGCTGCGTCTCCGGCCCGCCCAGGACGAAAAGCCCATTTTCTGTCATGATTTTTCGTCATAGAAGTAGGAGCCCACCACATCTATGATGATACCGGGTTTTATCACAATTATCGTCATAGAAGTGTCATATGTATGACAAAAAAAATTTGTTTGGCCCAAAATGTCACGGATGTGTCTTTTTTTTGTAGTGCATGCATGTTTGAATACCATTTCACAACATTGATGTGGCGCGTGCGTCGAAAATCTTAGAGTCCCCACATAGAGCGAGATCGGTTCATGACGTGTCGTGTGGTACTAGCCACTTCGACTCGATGGGATGGATTCATGCGTACACATGCGTGTGTGTGCTCAAACTGTATCATGTCATCCCAGAGCAGGACCTATATATATACTATATTACAAACAAAAAAAATCCCTTTCTAAGTCAAATTAACCTCTCTCGTTGTCAGGCAAAGTAGTGATGGACCAAGCGGGCCCACAGATGGAAAGCATCAATATCGCTGATAACCGCTTAAGTGGGTGCGAGAGGACAACCACCATCGCTTTGCATGTCGGCCAAACATATGTTGAATATCCAAAATGCACAACTTTGATGTGGCACATGCCTCGAAAATCATAAAGTCCCCACATGGAGCGAGGTTCATAAAGCGTACTACATATGATGGTCCCCTTCCCCCTCTTCGACGCATATTATATGCTCCTACCGTAATACAACCCAAAAAGAATCCTCCTTGATGGTGAAATTAATTAACCTCTCCCGATATAGGTCAAAGTGATGCATGCATCGACGATGGCCTCGAGGGCCCATAGATGGAAGCGTTACACATGAGTGTCCTAGGATAACCACCGCCTGCATGCATGTGGCCCAAAGAGGTGTTGTGTGATGTTTGAATAGCCAATTTCACAACTTTGATGTGGCCCGTGCCTCGGAAACCGAAAAGTCCCGACATTGAGTGAGGTGTAATTGTTCACGGACGCGTACGTATAGTATATATGCTAGTCCCCTCCCACCTCTTCGACGCGTACTATATACTCCCACCATAAAACAAACAAAAAAGATTCTACCTTGCTGGTCAAATTAACCTCTCTGCTGGCTGTCGGTCAAAGTGATGGACGACAACCTCGTGGGCCCACAGAAAGTGTCACACGCGAGTATCGAGTGTCGTGTAGAACAACCATCGACTGCATGTGGCGAAAACATGTATGTATGAAAGGGTTGTGTAATGTTTTAAATAACGAATTCACGACTCTGATGTGGCACCTGCCTCACAAAACGGCCAACCCACATGACGGCTCACGACTCGTAGTGTACTGCCAACCACCCCCCACCCAGACGCACACACACACACACCGCGAATCCACCGCAACTACGGTGCATGTTAAATTATCCTACGGTGAACATATGTTACCAAAGGAGGGGCATTTTAATTTAAAAAAAACAGAGATCATTAAGACGTTTTAGTACATTGATTGCTTTTCTAGGGGTATAATGTGCAAAAATCAAATTTGAGCTACATGCACACGTGACAGTGCACCTAAATGGATTACAAAAACACATGTGTCTCATTGGGTGCATGTTTACTCCCCGTGCAAGAAATTTCAAACATTGAGAATCTTGATTTTTAAATTCTAGTACATCCAAAACTTATTTGAAATTCATGAAACTTATCGTGTTG
Organism: Aegilops tauschii subsp. strangulata; assembly: GCF_002575655.3. Classification (NCBI taxonomy): domain Eukaryota; kingdom Viridiplantae; phylum Streptophyta; class Magnoliopsida; order Poales; family Poaceae; genus Aegilops; species Aegilops tauschii. Next base: position 410,216,100 of record NC_053037.3, on the reverse strand, counting down.
TCATATGGACACCAATACAAAGTGGCATTGTACTTTTTTTTGTCAAATTTGAGACCAGTTTTGATGTAATCTTTATCTTCTTACAAACGGGAGATTATTAATAATTGTGAACCAATATCGCAAACGGATTATTTATTCAAACCGTGAGCGTTAGACCAACAATGGATACGTGCCATGCTTTGGTTAAGCAATAAAGTGGCAGCATTAATCATGCAAATAGAAAACTAATATATGTGTTGATACGTCTCCAACGTATCAATAATTTTTGATTGTTCCATGCTGTTATATTATCAATCTTGGATGTTTATAATCATTTTATAGTCATTTCATATAATTTTTGGTACTAACCTATTGACATAGTGCCAAGTGCGAGTTGCTGTTTTCTGCATGTTTTTTACATCGCAGGAAATCAATATCAGACGGAGTCCAAACGCAACGAAACTTCACGGAGATTTTATTTGGACATGAAGGAACATAATGGGCCCTGGCTGCGCCTGGGGGGTGCTTCAAGGAGAGCAAAACCTACCAGGGCGCGCTAGGAGGCCCAGGCGCGCCCTGGTGGATTGTGCCCACCTCAGGTGCCCCCCGGACTGCCTCTTTGCTCTATAAATACCCTAATATTCCCAAAACCCTAGGGGAGTCGACGAAATATTGATCCAGCCGCCGCAGAATCCAGAACCACTAGATCCAATCTAGACACCATCTCGGATGGGGTTCACCACCTCCATTGGTGCCTTTCCGATGATGCGTGAGTAGTTCTTTGTAGACCTTCGGGTCCGTAGTTAGTAGCTAGATGGCTTCCTCTCTCTCTCTCTCTCTCTCTCTCTCTCTCGCTGAATTCTCAATACAATGGTCTCTTGGAGATCCATATGATGTAACTCTTTTTGTTGGGATCGATGAACTTTGAGTTTATGATCAGATCTATCTTTTTATATCCATAAAAGTTATTTGAGTTTCTTTGATCTCTTATATGCATGATTGCTTATAGCCCCATATTTCTTCTCTGATATTTGGGTTTTGTTTGGCCAACTCGATCTATTTATCTTGCAACGGGAAGAGGTGCTTTGTAGTGGGTTCAATCTTACGATGCTTGATCCCAATGACAGAAGGGGAACCGACACGTATGTATCGTTGCTACCGAGGATAAAACGATGGGGTCTATCTCTACATAGATAGATTTTTTCTACATCATGTCATCATTCTTATTGCATTACTCCGTTTCTCCATGAACTTAATACACTAGATGCATGCTGGATAGCGGTCGATGTGTGGAGTAATAGTAGTAGATGCAGGCAGGAGTCAGTCTACTAATCTTGGACGTGATGCCTATATAATGATCATTGCATGGATATCGTCATGATTATTTGAAGTTCTATCAATTGCCCAACAGTAATTTGTTCACCCACCGTTTGCTATTTTTCTCGAGAGAAGCCACTAGTGAAGCCTACGGCCCCCGGGTCTCTTTCTCATATATTTGCCTTTGCGATCTACTTTTCCTTTGCATTTATTTTCAGATCTATTAAACTAAAAATACAAAAATACCTTGCTGCAATTTATTCTTATTTATTTTATTTGGTGTTCCATCTATCAATTGCTACAATTTTATCTCACGTCCGTTTGCCTATATTGAGGCGCCGTACCCGGAAGGGATTGACAACCCCTTTAACACGTTGGGTTGCGAGGATTTGTTATCTGTGTGCAGGGGATGTTTACATTGTGTTTCTTGGTTCTCCTACTAGTTCGATAACATTGGTTTCTTCACTGAGGGAAATACCTACCGTCGCTATGCTGCATCATCCCTTCCTCTTTGGGGAAATACCGACGTAGTCCTAGCCGACATCACGTGCCGCCACGCGACCCGTGTGCCGTGCGAGCAGGCGTAAGTTGACGGGATGCATGCGAGCAGTCCGCCGCGCACGCAGACCGGGAGGCGTGCGTGCAGGTGTGTGAATTGACGGGAGGCGTGCTCGCTGCGCAATGTCATTGGGAGGTGTGCGAGTAGCTCTGTGAAATGACGGTAGGCATGCCAGCAGTCCGGTGCTCAGGCTCACGAGGAGGCGAACCAGCGGTTTGACCGCCGCCCGCCTCTCTCCCACTACTCCATATTAATGGCGCGCCCGAGCGGCCGCAGCCCCCATCCTCGCCACACACACAATCCTCCCTCTCCGCTTGCATCCTCGACGCCGCTCTCAGTCCTCAAAGCCGTCACTGTATGAGGATGCCGCCGAAGCGCCCATCGGAGGGAATGGCGACGTCGGGGATGCTGAAGCACCGCAGCACGGCTTGGAGATGGAGATAGAGGTTGCCGTTGAGGGAGTCCTGGATTATGAGGTCCTCGGGCGTCTGGACTATGTAACGTGGGCCGGACTGATGGGCTGTGAAGATACAAGACAGAAGACTCTCTCCCGTGTCCGGATGGGACTCTCCTTGGCGTGGATGGCAAGCTTGGCGTTCGGATATGAAGATTCCTTTCTCTATAACCGACTTGGTACAACCCTATTCCCCTTCGGTGTCTATATAAACCGGAGGGTTTAGTCCGTAGAGGCAATTACAATCATACAGGCTAGACTTCTAGGGTTTTAGCCATTACGATCTCGTGGTAGATCAACTCTTGTAATACTCATATTCATCAAGATCAATCAAGAAGGAAGTAGGGTATTACCTCCATAGAGAGGGCCCGAACCTGGGTAAACATCGTGTCCCCCGTCTCCTATTACCATCGACCTTAGACGCACAGTTCGGGACCCCCTACCCGAGTGCCGGTTTTGACACCGACATTGGTGCTTTCATTGAGAGTTCCGTTGTGTCGTCACCATGAGGAACGATGGTTCCATCAATCATCTACAAGAATGTGGCCCTGGAGGAGGCCTTTCTCCCCGGCCAGATTTTCGTATTCGGCGGCTTCGCACTGCGGGCCAACTCGCTTGGCCATCTAGAGTAGATCGACAGCTACACCCCAGGTCACCAGATTAGTTTTGGAAATCTGGACTGTGTCGCTGATATCCGAGGAGACTTGATCTTCCAAGTGTTCGCGAGCCCAACCTCCGCTCTAGCCTTGGATCTAGAGTGCATCGCCGGGTCCGAAGACGGGATTATCGAGCCCGCCGGACTGTCTGCGGCCAGTGAGCCCAACACGGGAGTGCCGGAGGGAGTAGCGTCGCTGGCAACCATCATGAAGCCGGACTCCTCTCCGGACACCGGCTCCGAACCCTCGGAGTCAGCACCGTGTGAGCTCCTGAGGAGTTTCCTTCCCGCCGTACTCCACGGAGTTTCTTCTCCCTGGCCAAACCTCGCCTTTAAGCGAGGCTCTGGACTTGATGCGATCCCTTGTCATTATAGAGGGGCAATGTTTGAACTACGCCCAGCCCGGACTAGGGGCTGAGAGCGGGGAACTTTACGTCCTACCCACACCCACTTTATAGCCACTATCGAGGACTTAACTAACATCCTCGACAATGGCTCCGAAGACATCGACGGTATCGACGACGATGCCGGAGAGGAGCAGGACGAAAATCCGCCGTTCACCGGACGTTGGACGACCACCTCTTCGTATGACGTATACATGGTGGATACACCCAAAGCGGGTAACGGCGATGACAAAGAAGATCCAGTCGAGGATAAACCTGGTATAGCCAAAGCACCGACGTTAGCAGCGCCGCCCTAAATCACGCCGTGGGAAAGATAGCGATACCGGCACAGGAGAAAACAATACGCCGGACGATGCCGAAGACAAAGAAGACCCCATCGAGCCAACTTTCGAACAGGACGAATGGGAAGATGGGCAAGTCAGCCCTGACGAACAGGCCATAGACGAAGACTCGGAGGACAGTAACTATCTTCCACTCTCCGAGGATGAGGTGAGCCTCGGCGACGAAGACTTTATCGTGCCTGAGGAGCCCGTCGAGTAGGAGCGCTTTAAGAACCAGCTAATAGCCACTGCGAGGAGCCTGAAAAACAAGCAACATCAACTTCAAGCTGACCAAGATCTGCTCAATGACAGATGGACTAATGTCTTGGCAGCCGAGGAATACGGCCTCGAGCGCCCAACCAAAAGTTACCCGAAGCGCAAATTGTTGCCTCAATTCGATGACGAGGCGCTGGAGCCCGTACCATCAGCACGTAATGCGGCTGACCGACCACCACGTGGCCGGGACAAAGCGGCAACTCAAGCCGAACACCAGCCCATACCACCTCACCGTAAAGACAGAGACATAACAGCTCGGGGTTATACATATGACCTGCGGCAGGACCTGGAGAACAGAGCAGGTCAGACCAGATCGATCTACGGATCGCGGGGGCGTGCCCCGAATGGCTCGCCCGACACCTCGGCCAGGAAAAGCCAAAGTCTATGGCAGCCCTCACGGCACTCATGACCCGCTTTTGCGCGGGCGAGGATAGTTGGCTAGCCCGTAGCAATAGTAATGGAAGTGAACCTGGCACCTCTGAAGCCAAGAATAGGAACAGCAAGGCCAGGCGCAACAGGCATAAGCATCGAAATAATGGTGACAATACGGATGACACAGCGGTCAACGCCGGATTCAGTAGCTCCAAGTCCGGTCAGCGAAAGAAGCCATACAAAAGGAACAATCCGGGCTCTTCCATCTTGGACCGCATACTCGATCGTCCATGTCAGATCCACGGCACCCCTGATAAACCAGCCAACCATACCCACAGGAGTTGTTGGGTCTTTAAACAGGCCAGCAAGTTAAATGCCGAGGATAAGGAGAAGGGGTCGCAAAGTGAGAACGATGACGAAGAGCCCCGTCCGCCGAACACAGGGGAACAGAAGAAGTTTTCCCCCAGGTTAAAATGGTGAACATGATATATGCTACCCATATCCCCAAGAGGGAGCGCAAACGCGCGCTCAGGGACATCTATGCGATAGAGCCAGTCGCCCTAAAATTCAACCCATGGTCATCCTGTCCGATCACCTTCGATCGCAGGGATCATCCAACCAGTATCTGTCATGGCGGTTTAGCCGCACTGGTCCTCGACCCGATCATTGATGGATTCCACCTTACGCGAGTCCTCATGGATGGAGGAAGCAGCCTCAACCTTCTCTATCAAGATACAGTGCGCAAAATGGGCATCGATCCATTAAGGATCAAGCCCACAAAAACTACCTTTAATGGAGTTATACCAGGTGTAAAGGCCCGCTGCACGGGCTCAATCACATTGGAGGTCATCTTCGGATCTCCGGACAACTTCCAAAGCAAAGACTTGATCTTCGATATCGTCCCCTTCCGCAGCGGCTATCACGCACTGCTCGGACAAACCGCATTTGCTCGATTCAATGCGGTGCCACACTATGCTTATCTCAAGCTCAAGATTCCCGAACCACGTGTTGTCATAACAGTTAATGGAAACACGGAGCGCTCCCTCCGTACCGAGGAGCACACCGCTGCCCTAGTAGCAGAAGTACAGAGCGGCCTTTTCAAGAAGAACCTTAATTCGGCGGCCAAGCTCCCGGACACTGTCGAACGAGTCCGCACTATTCTGTAGCAGGACAGTCCAGCTCGTCAGGAGCTTGACTAGCAATTTGGCCTCCATCCCAGTCCTGACCAAACGGCGGCGTTCGTACCGCGCGTACATAACTACGCACTCAAAATACCATGGGCATAGACGGAGGCATAACTAGATCGTGGTCCATAATATGGCTCGACCTCCTCTGGACACACATACTTTCACATTTTCTTTTTCATCCTTTTCAGGTTTCTTTTCCACAGGCCCTTCCTGATGGCCTGATCATCGGTCCTTTCGAAGGATAGATACACTAAGACGGCAAGAAGCATTGACGTATAAGGGAACCTCTAGGTGGTATTTTTGACAATCACTCTACCTGTTTTCAGGACCCGCACGCAGCTCTCCCTTGGTCGTGGCATGTTAAATAGCCCTATTGCTTATCGCACTACTTGTACAAATATGCTTTGACGTATTAATCAAACTATAATGGAAACAGTTTGCGGCCCAACTTCTGCGGCACTAGCTCACTACTTCATTTTTTCTTGATAATATTATCAATTGCACCCGCACACTTTGGTACGCATTAATTCGCCAGGGGCTTCATTGCGCCCCATACTACGGCAGCAAAGTCCGAACACTTTTTACAGTATAGTTTGGCACCCCAAATTTAACATTATATGCATTGGCTCTGAATCATGTCTTTGGTCAATAGTTGGGTTGCCCGGCTCCTGTGCTTACTACCTTACGTTCCGCTATATCGGCTAGGGTAGTAAAGGGAGAATTACTACGATTGTGTCCTAGTTTATCCGGATGAGCACCTCACTAGAGAAAGCCGAAAACTGACTGTCATGATGCGGCGTGAGCCGGTCAGCTGTTCGGAGGTTACAAATCTTTTGCGATTTTTTCCGCATTGTGCGACGAATCGGTCTTTACCCGATCAGGTGTTTACAGCACCCTAGTTCTGACTCACGAATACTAGGGGCTGCGCCTAACTTTCTATTGTCAAACTCCTATGGCTAAGTGAGGGTGATAAAGCCACATAGTCCGATTGCCTGGTTCGTTGCGCTGAACACCTCCTTCAAGGACCAAACCTTTGGATCAAGAGTGTTTAGATTCCATCCCGAACACCCCCGTACTACCTATGTGGGGGCTGAAGCCGACGACTGGCCAACTCTCAGATTTAATAAAAACGGCCGCACAGGAGGTAAAATTTCAAAAAATAAACAAGCACTATATTACATATCAGCTCGGTTTCATACTACAGGACAGGATAAACATGAATGTATTCATTCAAAAATAATGTCCTTAGCACATTGCTCCGCTACAATGCGGGATCCCTCCAGGACATCGTCAAAATATCGCTCGGGCGTGCGGTGCTCCTTGCCCTCAGGTGGTCCCTCGGTCTCGAGCTTGACGGCATTCATCTTCGCCCACTGCACCTTGACACGGGCGAAGGCCATTCATGCACCTTCGATACAGACCAACCGCTTGATGGCGTCAAGCCGGGGGCAGGCATTGACCAGCCGTTTCACGAGCCCGAAGTAGCTGTTGGGTATGGCTTCGGCAGGCCGCAGCCGGATTGTCTAATCCTTCATGGCTAGTTCGGCCACCCTATGCAGTTCGACCAGTTGTTTTAGCTGATCGCTAAAGGGCACCGGATGTTCTGGCGCAATGTATTGCGACCAGAACAGCTTCTCCGTTGAGCTCCCCTCTTCGGCTCGGAAGAATTCCACAGCGTCAGAAACACTGCGTGGCAGATCCGCAAACACCCCTGGAGAACTCCAAATCCGGGTCAGTAAGAAGTACCTTTTCTTCACATACTTGCTCTGCATAATAAAAGCCTTACCCGCCGTGATTTTCCTGGCCTCCTCGATTTCCTGGAGGGTGCCCTGGGCTTCAACCCGGGCATCTTGTGCGCTTTGGCGGGCCTTGGCAAGTTCGGACTCTTGATCCACAATATTGCGCTCCAAGGACTCGCATTTCTTCACGGCGTCCTGGAGCTCTTGTTGGACCTCACCGGCCCTGGCCTCATGCTTTTCGCGAGCAGCTTGTTCCTTTGCCGCTCTCTCCTGGGCCTCGGCCAGCGCCTTCTTGAGGGTCTCCACCTCAGACGCCGCTCCTACAAAATATCATGGCACTATGGTCAACATAAATTATTCATCCTTCTTGGATCTCCAAAAGGCCATTACATACCTTGCTGGCCCTCCAGCTGCCTTTTCACACGACCGAGCTCTTCCTCGGTCCGCTCCAGACTCTGCTTCAGTCCGGAGACTTCGGCAGAATGAGAGGTCGCAGCCAGCAACGACGCCTGCTTATTCACATTGACACATATGGTTAGTCTCATGCGAAATTTTTTTGGTCCTCTGTCCGGTTTTCTTTTTGAACACCGGACAGTGTCTCAGGGGCTACTGTCTATACTATGACATTCCTTTTGCATAAATTGTGTTTCATACCTCAAAGCCTCTTAGAAGGCTTGTGCAGGCTTCGGTTAGTCCGCTCTTCGCGGACTGAATCCTCTCAATCACCATACCCATGAGGGTACGGTGTTCCTCAACAATGGAAGCACTTTGCAATGCTTCCAGTAGGGTATCCGGTGCCTCTGGATAGACAGAGGTCACCGACGGAATTGGCGCATCTCCTTCTTTCGAAGGAGGCTGCTTGCCGGATTCTGGAGCCGTATAGGTCTCCGGGATCGTATTCGGCTAGGGGCCAAATTGGATATGGCCCCCATCGTCAGTCTCCATGGGGATTTGCTCCCCCATGTGTGCGGCAGCCGAGGTTTCACCCTCTGGCGCCGCCCTGATGGCCCACTGCGTCTCTCCTTGGCCTGGGATCCTTTGGGAGAACACCTCGGTGTCATCCATGGCCCTGGGAGAGGAGGCCGCCGGAAGGGACCCGCTGTCCATCACCTTCGGGTCTAGCGAATTCCCCGAAGATGAGGATCGCTCGACGTCGGAACGAGCCGGACTGCAAGTGCATGATTCAACATGTTAAAACTATGAAGTAAAGAGGCTGACATATGAATGCATCAGGGTCTTTGAGTACTCACGATTTGGCCAGGGGCTTATCTCGGGGGCGTCGCTCTGGGCTGCTATCGATGTCCCACGCGGAGTTATCCGCGAGGGAGACCTTCCCCTTCTTGGACGCCTCTGCCTCCAGATTTGTGGAGGCCGCCCTCTTCTTCCTTCCACCTCAGGGGGAGAGTTGCTTTCCTCCTCCTCCTCGTCGTCCTCGGCGGTGGAGGAGTGAGCCTCGGCGTCTTCGGACGTCACGTCCGAAGTGCCCTTGCGGCGGAGACCACTTCGGGTCTCCTTGGCCTTCTTCTCTAACGCCTGGTAGGGCGCCGGAACCAGCATCTTTGTCAGACGCGGGATAGCTGGGTCTTTAGGCTGCGGAGCCGGACACTGGATCCGCTTCGCCTTCTTTGTCCAGCCCTGAAAAGTTAAATGGGGAAGCTTAGACATTTTCCTTGAATATACAGGTGGAGGATATACCTCGTAATATGGAGAACTCACCGGACTGGCTGGATGAGTCAGGTCATGACCGCGGTCCTCGGTCGTCTCTGGCCACGTCTGGTTTCCCTTGAATAGCACCTTCCAGATATCTTCGTGCGTGGTGCCGAAGAATCGTTGCAAGGTCTGGTGCTTGGCTGGATCAAACTCCCACAAATGGCAAGTTCGGCATTGGCAGGGAAGGATCCGGCGAACAAGCATCACCTGGATCACGTTGACGAGCTTAATGTTCTTGTCCACCATGCTCTTGATACGTGTTTGCAGCGGCGTCAGCTCATCTGACGAAGCCCAGTCCAGACCCTTCTCTAGCCAGGAGGAGAGCCGCATTGGGGCCCCGGACTTAAATTCGGGAGCTGCGGCCCAGGTGGTGTCGCGGGGCTCTTTGACGTAGAACCACAACTGTTGCCACCCTTTTATGGTCTCTACAAAGGTACCTTTGGGCCATGTAACGTTGGGCATCTTGCTCACCATAGCGCCTCTGCACTCTGCATGTTGACCATCCACCACCTTCGGCTTCACATTGAAGATCTTCAACCACAATCCAAAGTGGGGTGAGATGCGGAGGAAGGCCTCGCACACGACAATAAATGCCGAGATGTTGAGGAAGGAGTTGGGGGCCACATCGTGGAAATCCAGCCCGTAGTAGAACATGAGTCCGCAGATGAATGGGTGGAGTGTAAATCCCAGCCCGCAGACGAAGTGGGGGATGAACACCACCCTCTCATGGGGCTTCGGGGTGGGGATGATCTGTCCCTTGGCCGGAAGCCGGTGGGCGATTTCCTTGGCCAAATACCCTGCCTCTCGGAGTTTTGTGATGTCCTTCTCCTTGACGGAGGAGGCCATCCACTTGCCTTGCGCTCCAGATCCAGACATGGTCAAAGTGTTTTTTTGAGGTGGAAAAGATGAGAACTTGGGCGCTGGAGCTCGAGAATGGGAGGGGCGGAGAGAGAGAAGGCTTGGGTGAAAGAAAGGAATCCTTATCTCCTTATAAAGGCAGTGAATATCAAGCGCCTCCCCACTCTCCTTAAAATTCGCCTATTCCCAAGGGCCGTGCAGACGGCACGGTTGGATTACCCACACCCGTATTGATGAGAATCCCATAATAAAGGGGCACGATCTCTGCTGCGATAGGACGTGCCAATGGAAACCGCATCTTGAAGCGTGGAGTGGCAGGCTAAAAAACGGTTCGAAATAATAACCGGGCAGCAATGTGATGTCACGCTACAAAAAGTTGTCAGCAGATTGGACTCGTGAAATATTACACTCTCTGCGGTTGTGTGTGGTATTTGTTTTGCAGTGCCGGACACGTTTCCTGTGTTCGAAGGCTGCTTTGGAGTATTCGGAGGAGGAACCCGCCTTGCAATGCCGAGGACAATTTGTGCGCCAGACACGTCATCATTGAAGCCTGGTTCAGGGGACCTTCAAGGCCCCGATCGTCGCCTGGCGTCAGGGCGCCTGGAGTTGATCTCGGGGTGGCTTCAATCTGACGCGTCTATTAAGGCAGCGTGGAGCCAGGCCGTAGCGGCTTCCAAGGAAGGGGAGCGGGCCGCTGGACTGGCCGCTGCCGCCCGTGACGTAGCACTGAAGGAAGCTGAGTTTGCCAAGGAGCACTGCCGGTTGGTGGAGGCCGAGCTAGAGACCATGCACAACGAGCGCACGGTCGAGGCTCCTGATCGCAAGGCATGGGAGGAGAAGATGTGGGCCCGAGAAGATGCGGTCGCCGGCCGTGACTCCGAGTTGGCGCAGTCAGCGAGGGCACAGGCCGCAGAATGCAGCCGCCTGGAGGAGCTGGAGAAGAAGGTGGAAGCGGAAAAGGTTCAGCTGGAGGCCAAAGCGAAGGTTCTTGCCGAGGATCGCGTGGCCTTCAAATCTCTTGAGCTGAGGTCGCGCGAGGCATTGCAGGAGCTTTATGAGAAGGGCTTGGAGAAGCCGTTGGCGACTGATGATGAGGGCCCCGCCCAGCTACTCCCTCAACTTGTCACGACGCTCGAGGGCGTCGTCAATGGGATCGGCCCCATGGTGGAGGGGGAAGCCCGCGCGCTCTCCTCTTCAGCCCTGACACGCGTCTTCAGCCACCTTCATCTTCGCGACCCTGACGCCGACCTCGGTGTCCTGCTCGAGCCCGTGGACGAGGAACGCTGCGCAGGTGCCGTTGAAGCCGTGAAGGGCCAGGTGGAGGCCCTGTTGAAGAAGTTCCTTGCCATCGACCCTGCGCCCCCGATTGACGGTGCCACTCGCCCTGTGGCTCCGGCAGACGGCGTGGGTGACGGCGACGCCATCAATGAAGGAGCGCTCCTCGCGGGCGATGGCAGCGCCCAAGGCTAACGAGGGGGCTTGCTGACGGCGCCTCTTCCCATTTTTATCTCCTACAACATGCACCATGCCTCGTGGAGACGTTTAAAACTTGTGTTTGGGTATTTGAAGAACAGTATGTTTTGTAATAATTTATTAGGATTCTGCAATTTCCTTCCCGTTTGCTTTAATGTTCTGCGTCGGCAGAGCCCGGCCCTGCGCATACCTCAGCCGCCGCTGGCTCGTCCGGATTGCCAGGACGAGGCCAGGGGGCGAGGGGCTACGTGACCAGTTAGGCTCCTGAGTCACGATGCTCAGGAGTCCCCCTTGATGTACGAACAGCCTTCGGGAGGGAAATCCGAAACTAGGCCTTAGCGTTCTGCGTCGGCAGGGCCCAGCCCCGCGCATGCCTCAGCTGCCATTGGGTCGTCCGGATCACCAGGACGAGACCAAGGGGTGAGGGGCCATGTGGCTAGTTAGGCTCCTGAGTCGCGATGCTTAGGAGTCCCCCTTGACGTACGAACAGACCTCCATACATGTCCTCACCGAGGTCCCGCTCGGGAGGGGCAAGCGACGACTAGGTCCGAGGGACCTGGCAGGGTGGCGTACGCTTGGGTGTGACCCGAGCGTAGCCCCTGTGCCCAGCCCCCTCGCGCGACTCTCCCAAGGGGGAGTGTTGCAACGAGGCTGGACACTGAGCCCGGAGGCTCCCTGAGGTTGGTACGGCCATGGGGCCGCCCTTAGTTGTTTATCACCAGTGCGGAGCGTAGCGCTTCCGCACTTGCACGGGCATAGCCGCTCCTCGACCATGTCGACTGCCAGCGCGGAACATGGTGCTTCCACTGGTGCGTGGGTGAGGGCTCCCTCTGAGTGGAGCCCCTGGGGCGTGTACAGCCCCGCCCTGACACGTGGCTTGCACAGCAGGGCTAGACGAGGTGTGTCTGGGCACTCGTGAGCCAGTGCGGGACTCGCGAGGCCCTACCTCAAGGCGGGTTGCGCCCGGTCTTGATTCTTGATAGCTGCGTTGGCCCTGCAAGATGGTTAGGCAACTTGCGTCGGGTGAATCTCCTGAGGCGATCACATGAGAAGGCCAAACACCAACGACCCCAGGAGGTGAGATGAATGGGGCCGGCCCGCCAGACAGAGCTCAGTCGTTGGGTTTATCGACGCTGCAGGGACGGACCCGAGCACAGATGCCGTGCCTAGTCTTCTCATGCGAAAAATCCTGAAGAAAGACGACCGGCGCGCGGCTCCCGTGGTGGCGAGGCACCGGGTCGCGCGCCGTGGCTTGTCCGTCCGCGATTAGCTCATGCGAGAACAAGGCACCAAGGGCCATGGGAGGTGACGTACACGGGAGCTGGCCCGCGAGCCAGAGCTCAGCCTCTTCGGTTTAGCGGCGCTGCAGGGACGGACCCGAGCATAGATGTCGTGCTAGTCCTTAATCATGAGGCGGTCGTGGGTGGGCTTGCAAGGGCGCACGACGTTCATGGTATCGAAGTACCGGATAGGCAAGTGATAATCATAAGATGACTCAAAGCAATGCTAGCTTCGATAAATGCAAAAATGATACATGCCACAGGGACGGACCTGTGCGGCCTGGGGATGATGCAGCCCGAGGGGCGCCCCCAATAAAATAAGCTAAAGATGCAAAAGGATACATGTCGCGGGGGCAGGCCCGTGCGACCTGGGAATGATGCAGCCCGAGGGGCACTCCCAGCTGAATAAACCAGAAAATGTCACCTGGAACCATTGTCGACGAGGTGCTGAGGCAGCTGAAGACGTGTGTTGAAGAAGTTGTGCCTCACGAGCCGCCAGGATCCTGAGCCTCGGGAGGCTCTGGGAGGCCGGGAGGCTCGTGAAGGACTGTTGATATCTCCGTCAGGACCGCTTGGTGCCTGGCTTCCTCGGCCGCCAGGATGCTCCGCAAGTGGCGCTGGAAGGTGACAGCCGCGTTCGGCAAGCCGAAAGGCATGAGAACGTAGCTGTGAGGCGGACCTTCACCGGCCAACGCGCGATGGCCAGAAGCGCTCCCGAGACACGGCTCTATTGAGCCTGGCGTAGTTGACGCAGACGTGCAGCTCGTCATCCTCGCCAGGACAAGGAGCTGCGCCGTGTGGTGGGCGGCGGTCGCCGCACATGGCTCTTGCCTCTTGAAGCTCCTTGGTGGTCTTGGTGATGAACTCCTGAGCACCAGGCACTCTTGCCTCTTGAAGCTCCTTGGTGGTCTTGGTGATGAACTCCTGAGCACCAGGCACCCCGTGCCTTGTGCCCTGATGTGGGAAGCGTGTGGCGAAGCATGCCTCCACATGGTGCCCGAGCGCCTCCCTCGTGACATTGGCTAGGTCTGAGGCCCTACAGAAGAGAGCCCCCGAGCCCATCCTGAGGAGGGCACCAGGCGCGCCTTCCTATGCGAGGGACGGAGGCGCCCCGTCGGTGGGCGCAGGTCCTGAGGTGGTGCCGCTGGAGACGCCACTCTCCTGGGCCCTTGGTGGAGCAGCTGCTTCTTCTTCTTGGGGACAGCCTCAGGGGGGTAGATGGTGCCTTTGTTGTCCGGATCCTCGACCACCGTAGCCTGGTAGGCGCGCTCGAGAGAGCACACCGCATCCTTTTCTTCGCAGGCGACTGTGATGACGCCGCCGCTCCCTGGCATCTTGAGGATGTTGTAACCATGGTGAGTCACCGCCATGAACTTGGCCAGGGCGGGATACCCGAGGATGGCGTTGTATGGTAGGCGAATGTGGGCGACGTCGAAGTCGATGAGCTCGATGCAGTAGTTGTCGCGCTTGCCGAAGGTGACAGGGAGGCGGACCTGCCCTATCGGGGTGGTGGAGCCGTCGGTCACTCCTGAGAAGGGCTTGGTAGGCTACAGCTGATCATATGGCACTTGGAGGCAGTCGAATGTCTCGACGGATAGGACATTGAGCCCTGCGCCGCCGTCGATGAGGGTCTTGGTGACTTGGACGTTGCTGATGATGGGCGAGCAGAGCATCGGGAGGGCGTCGACAGTTGTCACGCACTTGAGCTGGTCAGATGAGCTGAAGGTGATGGCGCACTTGGACCACCTGAGTGGGCGCGTGGCCTCGAGCCTGGGAAGGGCCGCCTTCCCCTCACGAGCAAACTGCTTGAAGATGTGCTGGGAGGCCGGGGTCTGAGCGCCGCCCAAGATGCAGGCGATTGCGCGCGGCTCCTGTAAGCCCCCAGCCCCCTCGTCCTGGTGATGGTCGTCGTTCCTTCTTGGCGGTGGTGGCAGTGGAGGGAGGCCAGCCTTGCCTTGAGGATGGTCCTCGCGAGGCTGGTCCCTCCAGGCGCCCTCGCGAGGCTGGTCCTGCCAGCGGTCCTCACGAGGCTGGTCGCGCCACTCCTGGCGGGGGCCGCGGTCATCCCAGCGTCCTCCACTTCATCCTCCTCCTCGGCCGTAGCCTCGGTCGTTGCGCTCGGGGCGTCGACCGAAGCGCCCATCACGGATGGCCCTGAGCTCCTGACAGTCGCTGGTGTTGTGGCTTTGTACGTTGTGGAAGGCGCAGAACGGGCGGTTGCCCTTGGATGACTCCGGGTGGTCGTGGCCGCGCTTCGGCTCTGGCTCAACCGCAAGCACGGCCGCTCCCTTGCGCTTCACATCCTTGGCCTTGGCCTTCTTGTCTTCTGGGTCGGTAGCTGGAAGCTCGAGGAGGGAGAGGTGCCCCTCCTTAGCTCTCGCACACTTGGTCGCCATGTTGAACATCTCCAGGGCCGTGCATAGGTCCTCGTGGATGGCGAGCTCCTCCTTCATCTTGACATCACGGACACCATCAGAGAACGCGGAGATGATGGCCTCGTCCGTTACCTTGGGGATCTTGAGGCGAACGCTATTGAAGCGCTGGATGTACTTTTGCAGAGTTTCCCCTGGCTGCTGCTTGATGCGCCGCAGGTCACCCGCAGCCGGCGGGCAGTCGCGAGTGCCCTGGAAGTTGGCGAAGAAACGCTCGCGCATCTCGCCCCAGGAGGAGATGGATCCCGCGGGCAGGTTGAGGAGCCACGAGCGCGCACCATCTTTGAGGGCCATGGGAAACCAGTTCGCCATGACTTTCTCGTCGCTGTTGGCTGCTTCAATGCTCCGCTCGTAGAGCTGCAGGAACTCAGTGGGGTCAGGGGTGCCGTCGTAGCATGGAGGTAGGTCAGGCTTGAACTTCCCGGGCCAGACGACGCTACGCAGCTCGGGAGTGAAGGCACGGCAGCCTGCTGTAGTCACTGGGGCCCGTCGTGGAGGTGGACCCTGGTCTTGGTGCCCACGTGCCGCCACCGCAGGCGGCACACGGTCTTGACATGGCGGTGCTGGGAGTGCAGGAGGATCTTGTTGCAGCCGAGGGACCTCCTGGCAGCTTCCTTCTTCACGCGCGGGCGCCCTGCACGGTGGGTCGCGCCGCGGGGCCGCGTGTCTTGGTGCGAGGGCGACGTCTTGACGCAGAGGTTGCGGAGGCACTCCGTGGGCCATGTCGCCCGCAGCGGGAGGCGGACGAGGCAACGAGAGGGACGGTGCAGGAGAGCCCCCGACGGCGCTGACGAGCTCGGTGATGCGGTCCAGCCAGTCCTCGTAGAGGTCGTCAACTGGGCGGTAGCGCAGGAGCTCGCACGCCGTGAGCAGCGCGGCCTGCGCATCCACGGGCCTACGGCGAGCGTGAGATGACGAGCCGGCCGGAGTCAGCGACGGGGTGGCGGTGCGTTCGTCCCACCGCACGGAGGGTGCAACGATGAAGCGTGCTGCTCGTTCCCTGCCGGGCCGGTGGCGGTGTTGGCGGCGGGTGATGGAGAGCGACGGGGAGGCCCGCCGACGGGCACCGTTTGGGCGACGCGAGCATTGAGAGCGGCCTGGCACTCAGCGCGGGCTCAACGAGCATCAACCATGGAACTGGCGGAGCGGTGGAGCGTGGATCGACGGAGGAAAAGCTTCAGCGCACCCCTACCTAGCGCGCCAAATGTCGGATTCGGGGTTCCGCAAAGCCTTGAGAGGTTCGAACTCTGGGGTGCGCACGAAGAACTCTTTCTCCCTAGCCAGCCTACCCAACGATCCCATGGCCTAGCTCGACGAACCCAAAGAACACGAGACACAGGGGTTTATACTGGTTCGGGCCACCGTCGTGGTGTAATACCCTACTCTAGTGTGGTGGTGGTGGATTGCCTCGAGGGCTAAGGATGAACTAGTACAGTGGGTAAACCGCCTCAGGAGGAGAGGTGTTCTTGAGCTCTATGAGCTGGTGAGATAGCCTTGGTGGATTGGATCCAGGCCAAGATGAGTTCCATCCTCCTCCTATGGTGGTGGCTAGTCCTATTTATAGAGGCCCCGGTCCTCTTCCCAAATGTTGGCGGGAAGGGATCCCACAACGGCCAATTTTGAAGGGAGACAACTAGTACAAGCTATCCTGACAAAAGTACTCTTCGGCTGCCAAAAGCCTCTGGTGGTGACGCTGTCGTGGCTCCGCGATGACCTCCGTCCTATCGTCCTACTGGTCTTGGTCTTGTTGCACCGATATGGAAACCTTTGCCTGATGCCTCGGGACTCCTCATCGCGCCTGCCTCTTTAGCACCAAAGAGGAAACTGGTACTCTGCGCCTGCTGGCGCCCGCCTGACCTTGGTCGTAACGGCTCACGTCATGTGAGCCTCGCGAGGTGCCCCTTGCATAGACATCTCCGCTCCTTAGGAGCCAGCCTAGCGAGGCCGCCCCCAGGGAGGTCTTGGTGTCGTCCGGCTCACGAGGCTTGGCCCCTCGCGAGGGTCTTGAGTTGTTGCTGCCGAAGCTGGGCCTTACCGGGCCGTTGGTGGAGCCACACCGTGGGCAGTAGGCAGGCAAGTCTGGGTACCCCCGTTCCCAGGACACCGACAATGACCACTCCGGCGACCTCTCCGATGATGACGGACAACCGGTTAGTCATCTATACCCATTTATGTGTCAAATAGATCCTAGGGTTTCTGTGGTTACTCCTGCCTTCCCCTTTTTGGAATAGAAATCCTATGGTTATGTTTTCCCAATCCATGAAATCTGAGTAAGTTTCGTTAGATCCCTGTAGTGTATTGATTGTTTGAATGGTACAAGTGCTAAGTGATTAGTTGTTTCATCTATGCAAATGCTTTCTGCTAGTCATCCGACTAGGGTTAGTGTTCATGCTAATAATTCCTAGCCAGGACTTGACAATTGATTCTGAATAACCTACATACATGTTTGTGCCATTATTTTCTTCAAGATTGGTCTGTACATAGACGATCGTGCTTAAAAATCGAACCATAATCTCTGGATATATATATAAAAATAGCCATAAATTCCTAATCCTACTTCACGACATGTAAACATTGATTTGATGCCAAATTTTGGTAATTGCCAAATGTTCGCTAGAGATTAGTTTGTAAACATTAATTTGACACCACATTTTTTACTATTTGTATAAGTGTTGTCTGACAATGTGGATGGCGAGGATGAAGATGGCCAGAGGAGGTACAAGAGGCAAATCCCGAGGGAGCTTTATGCGGGAATGCATAACAGGCGTATTAGGACCTGGGACGGCGGCTATCGATGCCCATTTTGCAACCAAAAGCTTCATGATGCGTACGAAAGTGTTCTGGCGCATACAAGAGGACAAGTCATTGGCTCCTTTCAAGAAGAAGTATTCTCGCAGGGTGGAGCACGCCACGTACGCCGAGTACCTGGAGAAGCTTCAGGATCGTGCCGGCATATGAGATGAGATGTGTGTTCAAACTATGTACGCTTGAGTATGCTTAATGATGATTGAACTATGTACTTATGGTTGAACTATGCTTGTGTACGATGTCTGAGTATGTTTAATCTATGTTTACTTATGTCTAAATGTGGGATATGAATGCAATTAGTTCGGTTGATGGAATCTACCTGTGGTCAAGTAAGGGAAACTCAATCAAATTCATAACTGTCTCAATGGATCCCTCTGTTGTTTCCCTTTCCTCCCGAACCTTTTCCTCGAAATGATGTCCTGGTTTATTGGTCCCTTTTGTAATTTGTGTTAAATTTTGACGAAAGATTTAACTGACAAAATGTTAGTGCAGGCCAGCAAAAATTATATCGTTGGATGTGTATTTGAACATAGTGTTCAATGATATAATTTTTGGTGACATGCATAAACATTTGTTAGTTAAATATTTGGTCAAAATTTGGTACAAATTACAGAGGGGACCAATAAACCAGGACGGAGGTAGTACGTCAGTCACACACGGTTCTCAAAATTGGGACCGTGTGCAATGACTTTCATTTTCCCGGTTACGTCAATCACACACGGTTGGCTCTAGCAAACTGTTGCCTCCGAAACTCTTTGTGGGACAGAAAACCCTCACCACCCAATTCAAAAAATAAAAACTAAAACCCTCACCATCCACACATCACAAAAACCCTCACCCCGCCCGCCACCCCCTCAGGTCCCCATTCACACCTGCATAAGCTCCTCCGCGTCTATGCATGGCACCGCCTATCGTGGCGGCAACCACTTAGCTCGACGCCTGTCGCCGCCGCCAGGCTGCTGGCAAGCCCGACCGCATTTTGCCACTTACGCTTGCCGCTGACTTTCTCGACATTTTTCGCGGTCGACCCAGCTCCGCCCGGTTGGGGAATCCGCCGTATTGAAGTTTTTTTCTCATGGACAACAAGGTAACTAATTTAATGAGAAATTATCTCATCTCTTATCCCAGTTCATCTGCCTCCTTTAATCACCCCGCCGAAAGCACTGTGAATTCATTTTTATTCGAGCTGATTTGAGGGTTTTCTTTCATTCATAAAGTGTACAGTGCGCGGACACATCAGGACTTTGCGGCCTCCGCCAGACATCCATGGAGTTCCATCTCACCATACCAGATGACTTGAGGATGCGCGCGGTATGTTCAATCTCACCCTAAATCGGTTGGTATGGCCTACTTTCCTAAACATAAAATAAATATTGCTACATTTGGATAAAAGGTGCTACATGCACCATATACGTTAAAGGGGATTTTTTCCTCTTCTTTCTATATTAGGCAAATTAGTGATGTATTGTTCCTCCGATTACTCTCATATTTCCATGACATCATGTTTATCCTATCTGTTTACTTATAGATTTTTGTGCTTTGATTTCAACTGCTGTACAATTCTTTCAATTTGGGCCCATATTTGCATGTTACCATATTTTATTTAACAATCCTACCATTTTCTGCAGCGCATCCCTTGCTATGCAACAGAATCTGTAGTACACAAACTTTACCTTTACATAAATCAAGATTGTAGGGATGTCATATTGAACACAAACCATGGATATACAATCGTTGCTATTGTAAGACTTGATGAACGTGGTGACTCCTATTTTGGTACTGGCCTTTGGAAAGAAATTTCTAAACTTTATGTACTGAAAGCGGGCACTAAAATTGCACTGCACATAAAAGAGCCTGGTCATGAGATATATGCTAACTTCCTCGACGATATCATCCGTCCCGACTTTGTTCGAAGTAAGTGTTCTTTTCAAGTATCTGCATGTTGACTTACCCAGCAATATCAAATGAATTGTGTAGTATTTAAGCAACCAATTGTTATTCCATTTTCTTACTCTATTCCTACCTACTAACTTCTAGTTACCAATACACTTTTCTATTGCCTTGTTTTAACTAAATATTCCTTGTACTCCCACTTCTATCAGAAAGCGCCGCTGACAAGGAGACTCCGAAAGTGGAGAACGGAGCTGCCAACAAGCGGATGCGGGTCGAGCAAGAGCCGCAAGCGACTCTAGCAGGCCTAGACTTCATCAGCAGCCTCCCCGATAATATGTTGACAATCATCATCTCCCTCCTCCCAATCAAATATGGGGCACGGACAACCGTCCTTTCCCGACGGTGGCACCCCCTATGGAACTCCACCCCTCTTGACTTCATAAACACCCATGAGCTTTGCCATGGCTATCGCAAAAGCTTGGATGCGCTCTCCAAGATCCTCGACAGTCACCCTGGCCCAACCAGAGGCCTTAGCATGGGCAAGTTTCGTTCCAACGGCAAGGACCGAGCCAAGCTTGATGATTGGTTCCGATCCCCCTCCCTAGATCAGCTCGAGGAGCTCACTTTTGATGATGGGCATGTGCGCTCGCTGCCAACGTCCGCGTTCCGCCTCACGCCCACGCTGTGCGTCGCCAAGTTTAGGAACTGCCATTCCCCCCTTACACTACAAAAAAATACACTTCCGTGATGATACATGTTTGTCACAGTAGGTCACGTTTTCTGTCATGCATGTATGTTCATGACGATTTTATGACAGAATCAAGATAATCATACATGTGCTGTCGTAGAAGTGTTCCATGACAATACCAAAATTATCATCATGGAAGTGTCCACTTCCATGACGATAAATGGCGCGTCATGGAAGTGTTTTCGTCAAGGGTGACCGACACGTGGAATCCACCGTAACAGTTCGCCGTTAAGCTATCGGGTTTCGGTTTGGATCCGATAACCCGTTAACAGCCCTGACCAATGGGGATTTTCCACGTGTAAAATTCTGGTACGCCGGAGGATCCACGTGTCAGCTCATCCTCGGGACAGATGTCATCCAGCCAATGGACGGGACGTGCCTATGATAAGTCGACACGTGGCTCGGCCCAATAGAGGCCCATTCAGGTGAAAAGGCCGACCCGTTTGACTTGGTCAAAAGGTAGCGGGCCGACCCACGGAAAGCCTGTTAACAGCCTGTTCGCATATAGCCCATTTACAGCCCGCTAACTCAGGCCCGTTATGGCCCATCCGAATTGGGCCCAGTAGCATCATCTGGGCCGTCCAATATGATTCCAGCCTGTAGTAACTTCCGGCCCATGTATGGCCCGTGACGTCTTTCGGCCCACACGAGGCCCTTCGTAACTTTGGGCCCATTAAAGGCCCGTGGTGAAACTGGCCTACAATGAACAGTGTATCTCTTTACACCCATTAACGGCCCATTATTCTATTGGGCCATTTCTAGCCCGTGTTACCTTTCGGCCTCCTAAGGGCCCATTTATTCTTGGGCTCATTTCCAGCATTCGGTTACTTACGGTCCGTTATTGGCTTGTTCCGCTTGTGGGCCAAATTCAGCCCGTGGTTACAGTCGACCCGTTTGTGGCCCCTTAACCCGTTGGGCTGTTTCCATAGTGTCATCAAATACGACCCATTAACGACCCGTGATGCCTGTCGATCGAATTAAGCCCGTTATACATTTCGGCCGATTAACGGTCCGTTATGGTCGGGCCATAAACACACGATTTCCTCTCTAGCCCGTTTACGACCCATTTTGTGGAACGTTGTAGTACGACCCATGTTTGGCCAATCGATCATGCAGCCCGTAGAAGGCCCATTGATTATACGACCTTTTGAAGGCCCATGGATTCTACGGCCCGTAGGAGGCCCATGGTTACAATGGTTCGTATGTTGCCCATGGTTATTGTGGCCTAGTTATAAAAAATAGGTTATTGTGGCCACTAGAAAAACGCGGAAAAAGACGCAGTAACTACAAGCAAACAACTAAACAAGACAAGAAGGAAATAAATAAGCAAGCAACTAATGCTAGGTTATTACGGCTATTACACATATTACGTCCACTAGGCGTCAAAGTTCACCACCAGTGCAAATATATGGAACAAAGCAGCATATCACATACACTGGTTGTCAATGTTGGCGACCAGTGAAAATAAACGTCGCAGCAAAACAAGTCCAGAACTGAAACCACTTCAGAAGAGCTCAGGAACCTGCTAGCAAGATGCTTATCAGACTTATTAACTTTCTCTTGTTTGGTGCTTAAATCCTCCAGCGCTTGTTGTTGCACCAAAAAGCATGCATCTGAATTCTGCAGGGACTTCCTTAGTCCTTCGGCTTCCGGTCGTAGCACATCTAATCAATGTCTTTCAACTTGAAGTTGAGACTCAAGAAGCCGAACTGATTTAGGCAGAGAGTTGGAAGAGCTTGTGCCAGCAGTAGTGGCCAGTAACTCGAACACTACATCAAGACATGACTTTGGGGTTGTCTCACTGTCTTCAAGATAGTTTGTATCAGCTTTCTTGGAGACCAACAGGGATGTCTCACTATCTTGAACCTTATCTGCATTACTTCCTTTACCACTACATAAGGGGGTACTCTTCTCCAATATTTTGTCCGCATTCTAAAAGAGAAACAAGCAGACACATCACAGGTTTACCATGTTGTATATCAAACTCATTTTGGTAAACCAGTTCAGCAGTAAGGTGTATAGCATAACAGCATGAAACAAACATATATCTATGTACTATGGTCACTGTATGGTCTATATCATTCTAGTGTATGTTGTCAAATCAAGATAGAGACGGTTCAAATCATATCTGTTTCAGACAAAGCAGCATAGACAGAATATAAGTTCGTGAAACCACACAGCATGACATGAGAACATAACTATTTCACTACTGCAGGATGCTGCTAACACGACACTACGATCAGAGACCCTTTGACGAAACTGTGTGCGATGCATTAATCGCAAACGGGGATGTAAAAAACTGTCAAAAAAGATGCAAAACGTTTGCGATGGTGGAGACATCAAACACAGTTCAGATTTTAGTTACGTGTGCGATGCGGGGCATACGGTTGATCCAGAAGAACTCTTTGCGATGAGGCAGAACAATAGAAACGGGCAACCATATCAATGTGTGTGCGATATACGACATACAATTCGCTCCGATGAACTGTGTGCTATTAGGGAATGCAACAGAAACGGTCATCCAGATCAAGGTGTGTGTGATATACGGCATACGATTCACTCGGATGAATTGTTTTCGATTAGGGAAGAGAACAGAAACGGTTCAACTTAACAATATGTGTGTGATATGCGGCATTTGCGATGAGCCAAAAGAACACAAACGATTCGTGTAAACAAGATGTGTGTGATACACAGCAAACAACCCACTTGGATGAACTATTTGCGATGAGAAATTATAACACAGACGGTTACTATAGTTTGTGTGCGATTCTATTCATATAAAAAACTATGAAAAATGCAAACTAGTTGCTTGCGGTGGCTAGGAGTATCGTAGACGATGCGTCTGCATGTACTCGTGTGCGATGATTAGTAAGTTGCACATACGTTTCCTTATGTTAACACGTGTGTGATAAATAACACGTGGCCCAGAACCATCAATATTTTTTTTGAGATCCGAACCATCAATAAATTTTGACCTTGTTTCTCGTCACATTGCAGAGTACAACGCAATAAGTAATTGCAAATCTGCTCACACCTATCAAACTAATATGTGTTCACACCTATCAAACTAATATGTGTTCACACTTAGCACCGGGCTATAAAAAACTACCCACTCGAAAATTACTTCACAGTTCCTCTCCTCATCACCCACAAAACTGGTCTTTCCTGTCAAGTCATTCCGCCATGACCGGTAGGAGGAGTTTCGGGTGGACATATAACCAGGCAGTAAAGACCAAGGCTGCGGAAGCACTAGAGAGGTCCCACCGTGAAGCGACAGCCGCAACAGAGATGTCCCGGCACGACGCGGAGCCCTCGAATGAGCTCTCACTGGCACGCGAGGGCTGTCACAAGCGCACTCGCCGTGTCGGCGATCGCAATGAGCTGGCGTTGCTGAAGTCCTCGGCCGGCGACGACGACATTCTCGCTGGCCTCATTAAGCAGCGGGAGCTGGTCGACGGCTTGATGAAGCTGCTCGAGATCAGCGATGCCTCGGTTGACAAGGCGACCGGCCTCGTCAAGAAACTCATGGGTGACAATGCAAAGCTCCTCAAGGCGCTCGTCGAGAAGGAGGAGGAGGCCGCTGGCTGGAAGATGCTGCATGAGCAGAGCAGTGCCTCGGGGATGACGCTAACCGTGGTCGTCGAGGAACTGATGGGTGACTTGAGGAAGCTCCGGATCGAGCGCGAGCAGGAGGTGGAGGAATCTGTGGCTGCTTTCAAGCAAAGTCATGAGGAATTGAAGAAGGAGCTGGAGGATGTCGTCGCCCGACGATCCATCGACGAGTAGAGACAATAGCGACCTAGATCGTTGTCTGCGATTTCCTTCTTCTCTTGCCCCCGTGTCTTCCGGGCTTTGCTGCATGTGGCGTTTTAAATTATCTGAAATATGTAAGACAATTATTATCTGCGCCATTGTAAATTTGTCACTTATTATCCGTTGCCCTATGTGGCAATTTAAATTAGGCCGGAATATGAGTTGAAAACATGAACAAAGAAAATGTTGCCATGGGATCACAAGCAAACACCCTCCGTCCAAGTGCTTTAATTAACCCATTAATGGAGAAGTTGTGAGCGAAGCGGGCGGCGGCTGGTGGATGGAGGTCAACGAGCTCGCTTCCCGGTGAGCATGGTCAGCCTTGCTGGTCGCACGTGTCCCGTCGAGCCTGCGAGATGGACAGGATGCACGCGTCCAGTCGAGCCTGCGTGGCGGACTGCTCGTATGCGTCCCACCGAGCCTGCACAGCGGACTTCTCGCGCTCGTCCCGTCTAATCAAACAACTGCACGCACGCCATCGAGTATGGTTAAATTTTGGCAGAGGTAGTGGCCGCACTTAGATGGTTACGGGGGCACACAGTTCATATAATACAACCATTTGTGATATTAACGTGTCAGCTATTTGTTTCAAAAGGACTTCATTGGCTATTAATGTGTGCGCCTTGTCTCAAACTGGACGATTTTTTTACCACGACATATATGTGCCATGTCATGAAACCATGCCAAGTTTCATGTTTTTTGGGTGAGTTTTCGATTTACTGGGATTTAAAAACCGAGATTCTCAATGTTTCAGGACGACCAGAAGTTTGTAATTCATTTCATCCCTTAAATGAGACCTAAACATGCACCCAATGACACATGTACGATTTCCCACCTATTTTGCTTCACTGGAGCATGTGCTTGTAGTTCAAATTTGAATTATGGACTACATTAAATGCCTAGAAAACTTAATTAATATATACAATGGCCAAACGAACCCTGAACAGTTTCATATTTTAGCACGACACTCCTGTTATTCTATGTTGCCTGTAGAAAACAACATAGTTTGTAAGAGGCAATGATTATCATTTCGCCCACAAGAGGGGCATGTTTCCCTACCGGAACCACGAGGGTTGCGAGAAGCTTCAGTTTGTAAGAGGCTTGTAATATAGCTTGGCCCAAATTGGACAATTATATGTGCCATGTAGTGACACCATGCCAAGTTTCATGATTTCCTGGTGAGTTTCAGATTTACACAGATTTAAAAACCGAGATTCGCAATGTTTGTGGCCAAGCCAGGACGGCGAGACGGTTGAATTCATTCCCATTCGTTCCGTGGGACCTAAACATGCACCCCAAGGACACATGTACGTTTTTTCTAGCCATTTTGGTGCACTGGAGCATGTATTTGTAGTTCGGATTTGAATTATGGACATTAAATGCCTAGAAAACTCAATTAATGAATAAAAAAGGTCAAACGAACCCTGAATAATTTCGAAGTTCAGCACGAATCTCCTGTCGTTTCCCTATCGAAACCACGAGGGTTCTCGCGACAGGATCCGGTTTGTAAGAGGTTTGTAATAAAGCTTGGCCCAAATTGGCAATGTTTTTACCATGACATATATGTGCCATGACCTAACACCATGCCATCTTTGATGCCTTTCTTGTGAGTTTTGGATTTATGGGGATTTAAAAACCGAGATTCCATATGTTTGAGGACGAGCCAGGACGTCGGTACGGTTGTAATTCATTCCCATTCCTGGCACGGGAACTAAACATGCACCCAAGGACACATGTATAATTTTTCTAGCCATTTTGGTGAACTCGAGCATGTATTTGTAGTTCAGATTTGAATTATGTACATTAAATGCCTAGGAAACTCAATTAGTGTGTAAAAAGGCCAAACGAACCCTGAATAAGTTTAAATTTCTGCACGGATATCCTGTCGTTCCATGTTGCCCGTAGAAGAAAATACAAGGCGAAAAGAGGTAGTGATTATGTTTTGCCCACAAGGGGTACACGTTTCCCTATCGGAACCACGAGGCTTCTTTGAGAGAAGCTCCGGTTTGTAAGAGGTTTGTAATAAAGCTTGGCCCAAATTGGACAATGTATTTACCATGACATATATGTGCCATGACGTAACACCATGCCAACTTTCTAGTGAGTTTAGGATTTACAGGGATTTAAAAACCGAGATTCCAAATGTTTGAGGACGAGCCAGGACGCCGGTGCGGTTGTAATCCGTTCCCATTCCTGGCATGGGACCTAAACATGCACCCAAGGACACATGTATAATTTTTCTAGCCATTTTGGTGAACTGGAGCATGTATTTGAAGTTCAGATTTGAATTATGGACATTAAATGCCTAGGAAACTCAATTAGTGTATAAAAAGGCCAAACGAACCCTGAATAAGTTTAAATTTCAGCACGGATATCCTGTCGTTCCATGTTGCCTGATACGTCTCCAACGTATCTATAATTTATGAAGTATTCATGATGTTATATTATCATACTTGGATGTTTTACAATCATTTTATAGCAACTTTATACCATTTCTTGGGACTAACCTATTGACCCAGTGCCTAGTGCCAGTTGCTGTTTTTTGCTTGTTTTTTACATTGCAGGAAATCAATATCAAACGCAGTCCAAACACCGTGAAACTTTTTGTGGATTTTTATGGACCAGAAGACCACCAATGGGCCAGAGCAGCACCTGGGGGTGCCCCGAGGGGGGCACAACCCACCAGGGCGCGCCCAGGTGGGTTGTGCCCACCTCGGTAGCCTCCCGCACCCCCACTTTACCCTATAAAATCCCAAATATTCCAAAACCCGTCGTGGTTAACCTAGATCAGAAGTTCCGCCGCCGCAAGCCTCTGTAGCCACGAAAAACCAATCTAGACCCCATTGCGGCACTCCACCGGAGGGGGAAATCATCACTGGTGGGCATCTCCATCATCCCGGCGGCCACCATGATGAGGAGGGAGTACTCCACCCTCGGGGCTGAGGGTTTGTACCAGTAGCTATGTGTTTAATCTCTCTATCTCTCTCTTTCTCTCTCTCTCTCTCTCGTGTTCTTGAGATGTCACAATCTTGATGTATCGCGGGCTTTGTTAATATAGTCGGATCAGATGGTATTTTCCCCTCTCTATCTTGTTGTGATGAATTGAGTTTTCCCTTTGAGATTTCGTTTTATTGGATTGAATACTTTTATGGATTTGAGAGCACTTGATATATGTCTTGCATATGGATACCCGTGGTGACAATGGGGTATCATATTGATTCACTTGATATGTGTTTTGGTACTCAACTCGCGGATTCCCGAGGTGACATTGGGGTAATCTATGCATAGGGGTTGATGCACGTTCTCGTCTTTGTTTCTCCAGTAGAAATCTTGGGGCACTCTTTGAGGTTCTTTGTGTTGGATTGAGTATGATGAATTTGAAATTGTTTGATGCATATCGCATAATTAACTCACAGATACTCGTGGTGACATTGGAGTATCTAGGTGACATTAGAGTTTGTTGATGTGTATCATATGGTGTTATTTTAGTACAAACTCTTGGTTAGATCGATTGGAAATAATAGGTTGGTGTTATTTTAGTATGAACTCTAGGATAAATTGATCAGAAAGAATAGCTTTGAGGTGGTTTCGTACCCTACAAACAATTTCTTCTTATGTTCTCCGCTAGATAGGAACTTTGGAGTGATTCTTCATCGCACGTTGAGGGATGCCTATATGATCCAATTATATTAGCATTGTTGAGAGATTGCACTAGTGAAAGTACGAACCCTAGGCCTCATTTTCAAGAATTGCAATACTGTTTGTGCTCCGTTTTATCAATTGCTACCTTACTGGTTTTTATTGTTCTTATTACAGGAATCAATATCTAATATCCATATTACACTTGTATCACCATCTCTTCACCGAACTAGTGCACCTATACAAATTACCATTGTATTTGGTGTGTTGGGGACACAAGAGACTTTTTATTATTTGGTTGCAGGTTGTTTGAGAGAGACTATCTTCATCCTACGCCTCCCACGGATTGATAAACCTTAGGTCATCCACTTGAGGGAAAATTGCTACGGTCCTACAAAACTATACGCTTGGAGGCCCAACACGTGTTTATAAGAATGAAGTTGCATAGTAGACATCATTGCCCGTAGAAGAAAATACAAGGCGAAAAGAGGCAGTGATTATGTTTTGCCCACAAGGGGAACACGTTTCCCTATCGGAACCACGAGGCTTCTTTGAGAGAAGCTCCGGTTTGTAAGAGGTTTGTAATAAAGCTTGGCCCAAATTGGACAATGTTTTTACCATGACATATATGTGCCATGACGTGACACCATGCCAACTTTCATGACTTTCTGGTGAGTTTAGGATTTACGGGGATTTAAAAACCGAGATTCCAAATGTATGAGGATGAGCCAGGACACCGGTCCGGTTGTAATTCATTCCCATTCCTGGCATGGGACCTAAACATGCACCCAAGGACCCATGTATAATTTTTCTAGCCATTTTGGTGAATTGGAGCATGTATTTGAAGTTCAGATTTGAATTATGGACATTAAATGCCTAGGAAACTCAATTAGTGTATAAAAAGGTCAACCGAACCCTGAATAAGTTTAAATTTAAGCATGGATATCTTGTCGTTCCATGTTGCGTGTAGAAGAAAATACAAGGCGAAAAGCGGCAGTGATTATCGTTTCGCCCACAAGGGGGACACGTTTCCCTATCGGAACCACAAGGCTTCTATGATGGAAGCTCCGGTTTGTAAGAGGCTTGTAATAAAACTTGCGCCAAAATGGACGAAACAAATTCCTCGACTTATATGTGCCATGTCGTGACACCATGCCAAGTTTCACGATTTTCGGGTGAGTTTTGGATTTACAGGGATTTAAAAACCGAGATTCTTCTCACGAAATGTTTTAAAATAGCACACGGTCCACTCACGAAAGTAGTGTGCCTACCAAACCATGGCCGATGCCCCCCACGTTCTGATTGGCCAGAACCCAAACCCCACGGGTCGTACGTCTACACCGTTGGATGCTCCCAGATCGAACGGCAATCCTCAGCCCTTTCGACAGCACATGCACTACATGGGTAAGCACTGTGCGCATGTGTCGTGCTAGCTCACGCTTCCTTCTCTACTAAGTTTTCTATATTATAATGTTGTTATATATCCAAACAGGCTACCATTTCCTGATAGCAGCTTGAAGCTACGTCGGTATTTCCCCAAAGAGGAAGGGATGATACAGCACACCAACGGTAGGTATTTCCCTCAGTGATGAAACCAAGGTTATCGAACCAGTAGGAGAAACAAGCAACACAACGTAAACAACACTTGCACACAAATAACAAATACTCGCAACTCGACGTGTAAAAGGGGTTGTCAATCCCTTTCGGGTAGCGGCGCCCAAGATAGGCAAACGGACGTGAGAGAGTTGTAAATATTGATAGACCGAACGCCAAATAAAATAAATTGCAGCAAGGTATTTTTGTATTTTTGGTTTAATATATCTGAAAATAAAAGCAAAGGAAAAATAGACCACAAAGGCAAATATATGAGAAAGAGACCCAGGGGGGCGTAGGTTTCACTAGTGGCTTCTCTCGAGAAAAATAGCAAATGGTGGGTGAACAGATTACTGTTGGGATATTGATAAAACTTCAAATAATCATGAAGATATCCAGGCAATGATCATTATATAGGCAGCACATCCAAGATTAGTAGACCGACTCCTGCCTGCATCTACTACTATTACTCCACACATCGACCGCTATCCAGCATGCATCTAGTGTATTAAGTTCATGGAGAAATGGAGTAATGCAATAAGAACGATGACATGATGTAGACAAGATATATTTATGTAGAAATAGACCCCATCGTTTTATCCTTAGTAGCAACGATACATACATGTCGGTTCCCCTTCTGTCACTGGGATCAAGCACCATAAGATCGAACCCACTACAAAGCACCTCTTCCCTTTGCAAGATAAATAGATAAAGTTGGCCAAACAAAACCCTAATATCAGAGAAGAAATACGAGGCTATAAGCAATCATGCATATAAGAGATCAAAGAAGACTCAAATGACTTTCATGGATAAAAAGATAGATTTGATCATAAACTCAAAGTTCATTGGATCCCAACAAACACACCGCAAAAAGAGTTAGATCAAATGGATCTCCAAGAGACCATTGTATTGAGAATCAAACGAGAGAGAGGAGGCCATCCAGCTACTAACTACGGACCCGAAGGTCTACAAAGAACTACTCACGCATCATCGGAGAGGCACCAATGGAAGTGGTGAACCCCTCAGTGGTGCTGCCTAGATTGGATCTGGTGGTTCTGGACTCTGCGGCGACTGTAATTGATTTTCGTCGACTCCCCTAGGGTTTCTGGAATATTGGGGTATTTATAGGGCAAAGACTCGGTTCAGGGGGCACCCGAGGTGGGCACAACCCACAAGGGCGTGCCTGGGCCTCCTGGCGCGCCCTGGTGGGTTGTGCTCCCCTCAGAGCACACCCCACGCACTTCTTCAGCCCACTGGATGTCTTTTGGTCCAAAAAAAATCTCCAAAAAGTTTCACTGCGTTTGGACTCCGTTTGGTATTGATTTCCTGCGATGTAGAAAACATGCAGAAAACAGCAACTGGCACTTGGCACTATGTCAATATGTTAGTACCAAAAAATGATATAAAATGATTATAAAACATCCAAGAATGATAATATAATAGCATGGAACAATCAAAAATTATAGATACGTTGGAGATGTATCAACATCCCCAAGCTTAACTCCTGCTCGTCCTCAAGTAGGTAAGTGATAAAAACAGAATTTTTGATGTGGAATGCTGCCAAACTTGTCATATCATATTCTTTTCTTTATAGCATGGACATTTGGACTTTTATATGGTTCAAAGCCATAGTCTAGTTTTGACAAGATGTCGGGGAGACGAGACCTACGGGATCACGTGGATCCCTTCTACGGTTTGGCAGTGAAGAGGGGTAGAGCAAAGAGCAGATCTAATGATCAAGACGACGAATTTTTACCCAGGTTCGGACTGCTAAGAAGCGTAAAACCCTAGTCCTGCTTGAGTGTATATTCTGTGTTCTTGAGCTTCAGCTCGCTGTTATGCATGCAAGCTGGGCCGAGAGGTTCAAAAGTCCGGATCCCCCTCCAATACGCCGTGGGCCTCCTTCTATTTGGCCAAGGGGCTACCACAGTGGCACACAGGAGGTGTAAAGTAGCTACAGTGCCTATGTTTATCATCGGTGTCTTAGGACAAACGCATTAAATGCGTTGCTTACGTGCCCTTCAGCTTTATCGAGGACGGGAGGAGAGACCGTCCCGTCCGTTGCCGCCTCGCTCCGTCTCAACACGCGTCCATGCCGACAAGGCATTGATACGTCTCCAACGTATCTATAATTTATGAAGTATTCATGCCATGTTTACAACAATTTTATATGGTTTTGGTATGATTTACATGGAACTAACAAGGGCTGACGCTGTTTTCAGCAGAACTACCGTGGTGTTGTTTTTTGTGCAGAAATGAAAGTTCTCCAAATGAGCTGAAACTTTTTGACGATTTTTTTGGAACAAAAGAGACCCCGGAAGCTTCATGGGAGGGCCAGAAGAGCCACGAGGAGGGCACAACCCACCAGGGCGCGCCTGGTGGGCAGTCCGTGCCCCGGTGGGTTGTGCTCACCTTGAGGCCCATCTTACCGTGAAACCGACGCCCAAAAATCCTATAAATAGAGAAACCCCCAGAAGTAGCCCTAGATCAGAAGTTCCGCCGCCGCAGGCCTCTGTAGCCACTGAAAACCAATCTATACCCTTTTCGGCACCTTGCCGGAGGGGGGAATCATCTCTGGTGGCCAGCTTCATCATCCCGGTGGCCACCATGATGAGGAGGGAGTAGTCCACCCTCGGGGCTAAGGGTGTGTACTAGTAGCTATGTGTTTAATCTCTCTCTCTCTCTCTCTCTCTCTCTCGTGTTCTTGAGATGTCACGATCTTGATGTATCGCGGGCTTTGTTAAGTCGGATCATATGGTGTTTTCCCCTTTCTCTATCTTGTTGTGATGAATTAAGTTTTTCCCTTTGAGATTTCTTTGTTATCGGATTGAATACTTTTATGGATTTGAAAACACTTGATATATGTCTTGCAATTGAATACTTGTGGTGACAATGGGGTATCGTATTGATTCACTTGATATATGTTTTGGCACTCAACTCGTGGATTCCCGAGGTGACATTGGGGTAATCTATACATAGGGGTTGATGCACGTTCTTGTCTTTGTTTCTCTGGTAGAAATCTTGGGGCACTCTTTGAAGTTCTTTGTGTTGGATTGAGTATTATGAATATGAATTTTCTTTGGTGTTATTTTAGTACGAACTCTAGGATAGATCGAACGGAAAGAATAGCTTTGTGTTATTTTAGTACGGACTCTTGAATAGATCGAACGGAAAGAATAGCTTTGAGGTGGGTTCGTACCCTACAAACAATTTATTCTTATGTTCTCCGCTAGATAGGAACTTTGGAGTGATTCGTCATCGCACTTTGAAGGGTGGTTATATGATCCAATTATATTAGCATTGTTGAGAGGTTGCACTAGTGAAAGTACGGACCCTAGGCCTCATTTTCAAGCATTGCAATACTGTTTTTGTGCCCGTTTACTATTTGCTACCTTGCTGTTTTTATTTATTCAAAATATAAAAATATATTTCTACCATCAATATTACACTTTTATCACCATCTCTTAGCCGAACTAGTGCACCTATACAATTTGCCATTGTATTGGGTGTGTTGGGGACACAAGAGATTTCTTGTATTTGGTTGCAGGATCATTTGAGAGAGACCATCTTCATCCTACGCCTCCCACGGATTGATAAACCTTAGGTCATTCACTTGAGGGAAAATTCCTACTGTCCTACAAAACTCTGCGCTTGGAGGCCCAACACGCGTCTACAAGAATAAAGTTGCGTAGTAGACATCAAGCTTTTTTCTGGCGCCGTTGCCAGGGAGTCTCAAGCATCTAAGCTTGGGGATGCCCCGTTAGGCATCCCATCTTTCTTCAACAACAATTATCGGTTAGTATCGGTTGAGCCTAAGTTTTTGCTTCTTCACATGAGTTGTGCTATCCTTGAAATGCCATTTTATTTACATTTTGCTTGCTGTTTTAATAAATTACTTAGATCTGAAAGTTTTTAAATAAAATAGAGTTCTCAAATAGTGGCCAAGGAGGCTAGGTAAACGGCACGCACATCCCATCAACGAAGCTCTTTTCTTTGGAATTGCTCTAGTGCTTCACTTATATCTTTTTGAGCACGGCGTGCTTTAGCATTTAAAAAAAATTCTCTCTTGCTTCACTTAAATTAATTTCAGATAAAGAACTATTATGCTCATGATCTTCACTTATATTTGTTTGAGCTTATCAAAAGCAACACATGAAAATTAGTCCCAAAGTGATAGATATCCAAGAAGGATATAATAAAAACTTTCATGAAGATCATTGGACAAAATAAACTTGATTCCTCGTAATAGTCTTGAGATATGATGATGTGATATGTGAGTCATGTTGATGAGTAATTATGCTTTAGTAAGAATATTGGTGTTAAGGTTTGCGATTCCCTATGCAAGCACGAAAGTCAATAGTTGTGCAATAAAATTACATCCTACTTGTGGTGCATTATTCGGTGTTAATTATGCTCGATGCTCGCTTATGAGATTATTCGTTTCTTGGTTGGTCGCTTCTCAATCTTTTGCTAGCCTTCATTTTGCACTAAGTATGATCACTACTTGTGCATCCAAAATCCTTTAAACTAGTTTTGCCACATGAGTCCACTATATCTACCTATATGCGGTATATCTTTTGCCGTTCTAAGCAAATTTGTATGTGCCATCTCTAATTTTCAAAATAAATTTCTCTTTTGTGTGCTCGTACAACTCGCAAGGCGGTGAGGGGTGGCTAATATTTTCCATGCTAGATGTGTTACTCTCACGATGAGTGTTTATTCACTTGTCATTGCACGAGAGTAAGGCAAAGGTATTAGGGATGCCCAGTCCCGAAATGAAAAATGAATTTTCTTTATGCTATCCAATAATAAATTCCTTGGAAAGTGTTGGCATGGAGGGCACCCGTGGATACGGCTAGCCATGGAAAGTGAAAGTATGCTGGAAAAGGGAATAAACTTTATTTTCTGTTTGGGAACCGCCTATGATATATCTAGCATGGAAAGTGTTGGGAGCTCTAAGTCGTTTTCGTTGGTAGGAAAAGTATGCCTCTCAAAATATTTTTATCTCTCAATTTTCGCTTTGAGCTCTGGCACCTCTACAAATCCCTACTTCCCTCTGTGAAGGGCCTATCTATTACTTTTATGTATTTACTTTCATGCAAGAGTCAAAGTTTTTCTCTCTATTCCTTTTTATTTTTCTCTTTTGGCAAGCATCATGTGGTGAGGAAAGATCTAGGCACATATGTCTAGTTGAATATGGGTAACATGAGTTATTATTGTTGACATCACCCTTGAGGTGAATACGTTGGGAGGCAAAACAATAAGCCCCTATCTTTCTATGTCTCTGGTTGAAACGTTTTGCTCATGTGTATGCGGTGAGTGTTAGCAATCATAGAATACAATATGATGGTTGAGTATGTGGAGCTCTTACTTAAACTCTGTTGAATAAGTTGAATTGCAATTGCTTGGTGACAAAGAACATAGGTTGTTGGGTTTCAAGAGAGTTCATTGTTTAAACCTTAACATGTGAATTGGTTGCCACTACAACATGAGAAATTTTATGAGAAAGAATTACTATTATGATGCTAGGAAAAGTGATTGAAACTTTCATCGATCAAACTTATGCACTTTGCTAGCATTCACACTTCATAAATTATTTCTTTTATCATTTACCTACTCGAGGACGAGTTGGAATTAAGCTTGGGGATGCTGATATGTCTCCAACGTATCTATAATTTATGAAGTATTCATGCCATGTTTACAACAATTTTATATGGTTTTGGTATGATTTGCATGGAACTAACCCGGACTGGCGCTGTTTTTAGCAAAACTACCGTGGTGTTGTTTTTTGTGCAGAAATGAAAGTTCTCCAAATGAGCTGAAACTTTTTGACATTTTTTTGGAACAAAAGAGACCCCCGAAGCTTCATTGGAGGGCCAGAAGAGGCACGAGGAGGGCACAACCCACCAGGGCGTGCCTGGTGGGCAATCCGTGCCCAGGTGGGTTGTGCTCACCTCGAGGCCCATCTTATCGTGAAACCGATGCCCAAAAATCCTATAAATAGAGAAACCCCAAGAAGTAGCCCTAGATCAGAAGTTCCGCCGCCGCAGGCCTTTGTAGCCACCGGAAACTAATCTAGACCCTTTCTGGCACCCTGCCGGAGGGGGAATCATCTCCGGTGGCCATCTTCATCATCCCAGCGGCCACCACGATGAGGAAGGAGTAGTCAACCCTTGGGGCTGAGGGTTTGTACCAGTAGCTATGTGTTTAATCTCTCTCTCTCTCTCTCTCTTGTTCTTGAGATGTCACGATCTTGATGTATTGCGAGCTTTGTTAATATAGTCGGTCATATGGTGTTTTCCCCTCTCTATCTTGTTGTGATGAATTGAGTTTTTCCCTTTGAGATTTCGTTGTTATCAGATTGAATACTTTTATGGATTTGAGAACACTTGATATATGTCTTGCAATTGAATACTCGTGGTGACAATGGGGTATCTTATTGATTCACTTGATATATGTTTTGGCACTCAACTCGCGGATTCCCGAGGTGACATTGGGGTAATCTATGCATAGGGGTTGATGCACGTTCTTGTCTTTGTTTCTCTGGTAGAAATCTTGGGGCACTCTTTGAAGTTCTTTGTGTTGGATTGAGTATTATGAATATGAATTTGCTTTGGTGTTATTTTAGTATGAAGTCTAGGATAGATCGAACGGAAAGAATAGCTTCGTGTTATTTTTGTACAGACTCTTGAATAGATCGAACGGAAAGAATAGCTTTGAGGTGGTTTCGTACCCTACAAACAATTTATTCTTATGTTCCCCGCTAGATAGGAACTTTGGAGTGATTCTTCATCACACTTTGAGGGGTGGTTATATGATCCAATTATATTAGCATTGTTGAGAGGTTGCACTAGTGAAAGTACGGACCCCAGGCCTCATTTTCAAGCATTGCAATACCGTTTTTTGGCCCATTTACTATTTGCTACCTTGCTGTTTTTATTTATTCAGATTATAAAAATATATTTCTACCATCAATATTACACTTTTATCACCATCTCTTCGCCGAACTAGTGCACCTATACAATTTGCCATTATATTGGGTGTGTTGGGGACACAAGAGATTTCTTGTATTTGGTTGTAGGATCGTTTGAGAGAGACCATCTTCATCCTACGCCTCCCACGGATTGATAAACCTTAGGTCATCCACTTGAGGGAAAATTGCTACTGTCCTACAAAACTCTGCGCTTGGAGGCCCAACACGTGTCTACAAGAATAAAGTTGCGTAGTAGACATCAGGCATGCAGTGCCAAGTTGGCTGGCTAGCTGCTGCGCTGGAGAGGTGGCAGGATCTTCATGAAGATCTGCATGCCACCACGCAGGTGCTCGCCAGGCTGGCAGGTCGGCCACTGCGCTGGAGCGGTGACAGGGTGGCGGAGCCTTGCCGCGGTCTTGCCGATGTCCCCGGCAAGAATCTTGCCGGGGCCTCGCGGACGTCTCCGGCAAGGATCTTGATAGGTACCTCGTCTTCTGGCCTTCACAAAGATCTGCACGCCACTACGCGCGTGCCCCTGGATCTTGGCGTTAACGTTGTCGATGGTGTCAGAGCTATCAAACCCCAAGGGTGGTGCTCTTGTTAGTGTTCTACAATTCGTCCCGGCAAGGATCTTGCCGGGGTCTCGCAAACCGTCCCGGCAAGGATTTTTCCGGGGGTCCAGCTCATCCTCTGTTCTCTGGCTTGGCCGCGTCTCTTCGCCTTGTATCTCATTTTCATCCTTGATCGCCCTCTTCGTGCCTCGCCGCGGGTGTGGCTACGACTGCCCATGCACAAGTATGGGGTGCTAAAGGGCCCAAACTTTAGTACACCGACAGGAGCCCCCGGGCCTGGGCCACGCATGAGCGCGGAGCATCGTTGGGCCAGGCCCAAATAGTGTGTGGGTACGCGTGGCAGGAACTGCTATAATATTCTTGTCTGTTGCGCTTCCCCATGATCTGTATTGAGTGTGTGGCGTGTGGGTCATGCGTGGAACGGTTGCAGCACGCCTGCGCCAGCGCCAACACCTTCACATCGAATAGTAAAGAGGCAGCCCCGCGCCTTCCTCATAAAAAGAGGAATCCGCAGGGGCGCTGCTCATTTACCCCTTTCGCCCATTCCAATCTAGGAAACCGTCATCTCCTTCTTCTTCCTCTAGCCCAATCCAGAGCCTCCTTCTCCGCCCATCGCCGTTGTGCCCTCGCCACTTTCGGCCCCTGCCCTCCGTCGGCTGCTATGGCACCCAAAAACAAAGGCAAGGGAGCGCTCAAGGCGAGCGAGAGGGAAGAGGTGCCAGAGGACGAGCTGGTGACGAGGCGGAGGGAGCATGTTGTCTTCACTCCTGGGCTCGATGCGCGCGCGCTCAAGGATCGGTACCAGTTCATGTGGGGGAGGGGAACGACGGGGCATCCCGCCACCCGGGTCATCCCTGGACCCAATGGCGTGCCAGGTCCAGATAGATTCCCCTTTTTCGTTGATTATCTTTACTGCGGGCTCTGCCCCCCATTCTCGGATTTCTTCATCGACATCATGTATACCTTCGGCTTCCATCTTTTGGATTTCACGCCGAACGCCGTGGTGTGTATGGCTATCTTTGCCCACCTCTATGAGAATTTCGCCGGGGTGATCCCCAACATGGCGGTCTTCCGCCACTATTTCCTCCCCCGCATCCAGCCAGGAGGAGCGATGTCCGGCTGTGTCACCTAGATCCCGAGGGCTTGTTGCAAGGAGATGTACCCAAATGGGACCCAGAAGGAGAAGTGGGACGAATGGCGGCATAGGTGGTGCTGGATTGTGGAGAAGGAGCCGCATCCATTTTGCACCGCCCCGGCAAGCGCGAGTGGTCCGTGGCGGCAACTGGGGCAACCTCGACCCTCAGGACAAGATGCTCACATTCGCCATCACCAGAATCCACCGCCTCAAGATTGCCGGGCTCACCCTGGAGATGATTGGGGCCGATTTCCTCCGCCGCCGTATTGCCCCTCTGCATAACAAAGGGAGGCCAGCTTGGGAGTTCTGGAATGCAGCAGATATTATGAGGTTGCGCCCCGGCCTGAATAAGAACTTCACAGTGATGCAGCACGCGTCCCTCTGCTCAAAGTTGTTCCAGCTCAAGGTCGACAAGCCCGGCAAGGCCAAGAAGGCCGACAAGCCGTTCAAGTTGCTGGCGGCCGTGGTCCCCCTATGCGACAACTCCGCCCGGTCTCTCCATCATGACTATGATGCCGGAGTTCAACGCTCACGACCTTGACCAAAGCTGGGTCGAGCCAGATGAGGTGCGGGTGCAAGAGTTCTTCGACATCTTGTCAGAGCGGCCTGTCCGTGAGGAAAAGCAGCTCGTTCGCGATACGACCGCCGAAGAGGTGGCGCACATCGCCAGCAGGGCGAAAGAGGCAGCTCTTGCTGCGGCGGCCGGCAACAATGGCTTCTAGGAAAGTGTGGCCGGGGCTGAATTATACTTTGCCGAGCAGGCGGAGTCCACCGGGGAGCACAGCGGCGCCGCCATCGGGGGCCCTTCTGCCGAGGCGGCGGCTGAGGAGGCGGCCGACGACACGGACGAAGAGGAGCTGCCCGAGGGGCCCCCAGTCCAGGGCAGGAAGCGCGTCCTCCAGCTGGTTAGCTCCAGCGAGCTAGTGCGGCGAGCCTCCTCATCTGGAGAGGTCCCTGTCAAGAGGGCGACCGGCAAGCCCGCACAACGGCAAGAGGCCCAGGCGCAACCCGTGCGCCATACGAGGCACACGGCCGTGGCGGCAAAGGAAGCAGCGGCCACCGCCTCTGCCACGGACAAGCGGCCCAGGCCTCCATCTCCACCCCTCTGCACGGACACCATACCAGAGGCCGACTACGACCTCTCTTTGATGAGCCCGAACAGGAGGAGGCCAGAGGAAGAGGATAATGAAAGGGATGAGTAAGTGCTCCACCACCTTCTTCATTTCCTGAATTTCTATTTTGGTTATTTCGCATGACTCGGCCTCGTCTTGGCTTGCCTCTGTAGGGACACGGAGACATTGGCACCGAGGATGGCGAAGAGGGCCAAGACCTCGCCGGGTGACGAGCCCCCGGCAAGCACCTCAAGCGCGCCGGAGGTGATCACGATCAGCCCAGGCCCTTTTCCACAACGCAGCCCCCGACTCAGCCCCAGCGTGAGTTCATTACCCACTTTCCGCTGGCGAGCGCTGGGCTGTGTCTCTTCACCGTTAATCTTGCTGGGTTTGTAGGGGAAGAGCGGCAACAGGAGGGGCCGTCAAGGGCCGCCCTCAACACGCCTCCTCCATCAACCACCACACCACCCAGGGAAGGGTCCCCGGCAAGGGCTTCTTCCGGCGAGCCCACGCCGCCAAGGGAGAGATCCACGGCAAGGCCCTCCCTCGACGAGCCCACACATGCGGAGGGAGAGCCGGCAAGCACAGGTGTCGGCGGCCCCATCCCGGCAACAAGAATTGGCGGGGAGGGAACCACTCCTCCCCAACTCATCGTAGGTAAGCCGCCTTGCTCCTGATCTTGACCAGTTCCCCAGTGTAATTTCTTTTTGCTTCGAACTTCGATCCTGGTTTAATCCTTTTCACCTCCTTGGTTTTCAGACCTCTCCTCGGTGGGTCAGATGGATGTCGATGGCACCATCGAGGAGATCGCCAAGGATGCCTCCGCTGAGGCTGACAAGGTTGCCGCCGACGAGGCCGCCAAGGGGGCACATGAAGAGGCCGCCAAGGGATCTACCGGGGAGGCCAGCAAGGGGACCGGTGACTGTACTGATGGCATCCCTGCCTCAGGAGCACCTGGCGCTGCATCGGTCCCGGAGCCCTCGGCTGCCGGGGCGACGGTGGCCGACAACCAACCGTCCACCTCTGAAGCCCCCAACTCAAGCAGATACCTGAAGATTGGCGAGGATCTTTTTGTCACCATCCCGAGGACGGCAAGCACCGGAGCGCCCGCCGAGGGGAGGTTTTTGACGAAGAGGTCATCGTCACCACCGGGCTCCAGGTTGTTGACGAGCCAGTCGGCAGCAGCGACAGTTCCAAGGAGGACCAACTCCTCCAAGCCATGAGCAGCAACTTCCAGAAGCTTCAGGCGCTTTACTGTGCCCGCAAGGAGAAGCTGGACTCCAGGACGGCAGTCGTTGATGCGGCAGAGGCAGGCTTCCAAGAGCGTGTCGAGGAGATGCAGGCCTGGTTTATGGAGGCCCGACAGGATTTGAAGACCAGCCAGGAGCAGCCGAGTCACCGCTGGAATGAGCTCCTCCTAAAGCAATCAGACATTGAGAAGGCCTAGGAGGAAGCCGCTGCACGAACTGCCAAGGAGGACGGTGAGCTAAGGGAGCGCCGTGTCTC
Organism: Aegilops tauschii subsp. strangulata; assembly: GCF_002575655.3. Taxonomy (NCBI): domain Eukaryota; kingdom Viridiplantae; phylum Streptophyta; class Magnoliopsida; order Poales; family Poaceae; genus Aegilops; species Aegilops tauschii. Next base: position 410,175,293 of record NC_053037.3, on the reverse strand, counting down.
ACTCGACGCCAAAGAAGAAGACCTTGCCGCTTGTGAGGAGGCGCTTGCCACCAAGCTCCGTAGCAAGGATGAAGAAATCAAGAAGCTCGTCGCGCAGCGGACCTAGGAACTGGAGCAGAAACACAAAGATGCACTCGCCGCTCTGGTCCTGGATCAAGCCGGCAAGCAAAAGGAGGCCGTCGATGCCGCTGAAGCCGCAGAGGCCGCCAAGAACGAGCTGGCCGGCAAGGTGGAGGAGCTGGAGAAGCCTAGCAAGGAGGTCGCGACGCTCAAGAGCGACAGGGACAAGACTAGTGACACCTTGGCGGGCTTGCAGGTCACCATATCTGATAAGAACAAGCTGCTCTCCGAGGCCAACGACTCCATTGCCGATCTGAAGCTGAAGCTAACCACCCTAGAGGAGACCCTCGCGAGCAGCAGGGCCCGCGAGAAGACCCTCACCAAGAAACTCAAGGATGAGAGGCTACTGCTCGAGAGTGCTGCCGCCGAGCACAACGACTTTGTGAGCGGCGTGAACATCTGAACCGAGCGCCTCATCGATCTCTCGGAGAGGCTCACCACGCAGCTGGCCACCATGGGCATGCCGAGCTATAGGTTCTCTCACGATGATAAAATAACTGAGAGCGCCAGGGTGACCATGTTCTTCGAGGCCGTCCTCGACGCCTTGAAGCTACTCCACGACGGCTGAGCGACCCACCTGGACAAGGAGTCCCGGAAGCTTTGCCGGGGCGCCCTTATAAAGGTGCTCACCAAGGTGGCGTACAGGAACCCCGGCGTCGACCTCAGCCAAGACAGCTTGCCGGCGGACGCGGACTGCAGAGCGCTTGAAGAGCTTTCGTGCCCGTCGTCAGCCTGGTTGACCACGTCAAGAGGGTGGAAGGCCAGCGCCGGCAAGGATCTTGCCGGGGCCTCGCAAACCATCCCGGCAAGGATCTTGCCGGGGGTCCAGCTCGTCCTCTGTTCTCTGGCTTGGCTGCGTCTCTTCGCCTTGTATCTCGTTTTCATCCTTGATCGCCCTCTTCGTGCCTCGCCGCGGGTGTGGCTACGACTGCCCGTGCACAAGTATGGGGTGCTAAAGGACCCAAACTTTAGTACACCGACACATGATGACTTAAATACTCAAGCATATTAACAAGCAACCCTGTCTTTCAAAATATCAATGCTAGAATAAGTTATTCCTAGCCCATCATGCTCAATCATTGATCCATTCATGAAACACACTCGCATATTAACTACACCCACTACTCAAGTACGATCATAGTGCCTCTTAGTTGGTGCTTTTGTAAGAGAAGATGGAGACTCAAATTCAAAATAAAAATTGCATAAAGTAAAAGAAAGGCCCTTCGTAGAGGGAAGTAGGGATTTGTAGAGGTGCCAGAGCTCAAAGCGAAAAACTTAGAGATAAAAACATTTTGGGAGGTGTGCCTTTCCCACCAACGAAAACGACTTAGAGTTCCCAACACTTTCCATGCTAAATATATCATAGGCGGTTCCTAAACAGAAAATAAAGTTTATTCCTTTTTCCACCATACTTTCACTTTCCATGGCTAGCCGAATCAACGATTGCCTTGCATACCAACACTTTCCAAGGAATTTATTATTTGAAAACATAAAGTAAATTCATTTTTCATTTTGGGTCTGGGCATCCCTAATACCTTTGCCTTACTCTCGTGCAATCACAAGTGAATAAACACTCATCATGAGAATAACACATCTAGCATGGAAAATATTAGCCACCCCTCACCGCCTCGCGAGCGGTACACACACACAAAAGAGAATTTTATTTTGAAAATTAGAGATGGCACATACAAATTTGCTTAGAATAGCAAAAGAATACCACATATAGGTAGGTATAGTGGACTCATGTGGCAAAACTGGTTTAAAGGTTTTTGGATGCACAAGTAGTGATCATACTTAGTGCAAAATGAAGGCTAGCAAAAGATTGAGGAGCGACCAACCAAGAAACGAATAATCTCATAAGCAAGCATTAAGAATAATTAACACCGAATAATGCATCACAAGTAGGATATAATTTCATTGCATGACTATTGACTTTCGTGCTTGCATAGGGAATCACAAACCTTAACACCAATATTCTTACTAAAGCATAATTGCTCATCAACATGACTCACATATCACATCACCATATCTCAAAACTATTACAAGGAATCAAGTTTATTTTGTCCAATGATCTTCGTGAAAGTTTTTATTATATCCTTCTTGGATATCTATCACTTTGGGACTAAGTTTCATGTGTTGCTTTTGGTAAGCTCGAACAAATATAAGTGAAGATCATGAGCATAAATTTTTCTTTCTCTCAAAATAATTTAAGTGAAGCAAGAGAGAATTTCTTGAAAATTTTACTAACTCTCAAATAAATCTAATTTAAGAAAGAGAGCATTTCTTCAAAAATACTAAAGCACACCATGCTCAAAAAGATATAAGTGAAGCACTAGAGCAAATCCATAGCTCATAAAAATTTAAGTGAAGCATAGAGAGAAATTCTAACAAGTCATGGCATAATTTTGGCTCTCACAAATAGGTGTGTCCAGCAAGGATTCAGGAGTTAAAAAGCAAAACAAAACAAGAAAAGACATAAGACGCTCCAAGCAAAATTCATAGTATGTGACGAATAAAAATATAGCTTCGAGTAAAATACCGATGGTCGTTAGAAGAAAGAGGGGATGCCATTCGGGGGCACCCCCAAGCTTAGTTGCTTGCTTCTCTTTGGATAATAACTTGGGGTGCCATGGGCATCCCCAAGCTTAGGCTCTTCTATCCTTATTCCTTCATCCATCGTAAGATAACCCAAAACTTGAAAACTTCAATCACACAAAACTCAACAAAACCTTCGTGAGATCTGTTAGTATAAGAAAGAAAATCTCTACTATAAGTACTGTATCAAACCAATTCATATTTTATTCTTGCATTATATCTACTGTATTCCAACTTTTCTATGGCAAAAAACTCATCAAAGAAAACCATAGAATCATCAAAACAAGCACACAACACAAAGAAAACAGAATCTGTCAAAAACAGAACAGTCTGTAGTAATCTGGATATTTTGAATACTTCCGTAACTCCAAAAATTCTGAAAAATTAGGATGACCTGAGCAATTTGTATATTAATCTTCTGCACAAAGAATGTTTATTTTATCACGCTCCTGTGATTTTTAACAATTGTTTTTCTGGGCGCAAAAGTTTCTGTTTTTCAGCAAGACCAAACAACTATCACCCAAGAAGATCCTAAAGGCTTTGCTTGGCACAAACACTAAATAAAACACAAAAAACACAATCATAACAGTAGCATAATTGTGCAAACACTCAATAACAGAAAGCAAAAAGCAAAATAAAATTTTATTAATTGAGTTGCCTCCCAACAAGCTCTATTGTCTTACGCCCTTAGCTAGGCATAAAGCAAGGATCTAAGTTTTGTTATCCTTGTCTCGAGATCAATAGGATGCTCTCATGATTGATTCATAAGGTGGCCTAATTCTTGTTCTAGGGAAGTGTTCCATACCCTTCCTTAGTGGAAATTGAAATTTAATATTGCCTTCTTTCATATCAATCACGGCACCGATAGTGCGTAAAAACGGTCTACCAAGAATAATTGGACAAGACGGACTACAATCAATATCAAGAACAATAAAATCTATGGGCACATAATTCCTATTTGCAAGAATAAGAACATCATTAATTATTCCCATAGGCTTTTTAATAGTAGAATCCGCCAAGTGCAAATTTAAAGAACATTCTTCAATATCGGTAACACCAAGCACATCACATAAAGATTTCGGAATTGTAGAAACACTAGCACCCAATTCACACAAAGCAAAACACTCATAATTTTTAATATTGACTTTGATAGTAGGTTCCCATTCATCATGTAATTTTCTAGGAATTGAAACTTCTAATTCCAACTTTTCTTCAAAAGCTTTCATCATAGCATCAACAATATAGTAAAAGCTTTATTTTGTTCGTAGGCATGGGGTGAATTTATGATGGATTGCAACAAATAAATACAATAAATCAAAGAGTAACTATCATAATTAAAGTCTTTGTACTCCAAAAGAGTGGGCACATCACTTGGTAAAGTCTTGACCTCATCAAACCCACTTTTATCAATTTTCTCAACAAGATTTTCACCCTCCGAATTATCGGGATGCCTTCTAACTAAAGTTGACTCTTCTCTAGTCCCCTTTTCATCAGTCTTAACTTTACTAAACAAGGAATCAATAGAAGAAACACCAATCACTTTAAGATCTTTATCATTTTTATCTTCTAACGATATTGGTTTAGCGGCCATTTGATTTACTAAGGTAGCTTGTGCATCGGACATTTTTCCCAGCAAACTTTCAGCAAAAACATACTTAGATTGGAGATTGCAAACTTCTCTACTAATATCATCAAGTTGTTTTGTAATAGCATCTAGCACAATGGAGTGCTCCTTAAGTTCTTCGGTAAAATACTTATCATGCTCGAACTGTGTAGTCATATATTCCTTGGTACTTTTTTCAATTTCAAGCAAAATATTGGGTTAAGGAACATCATAATATTTCCTTTGAGGCATCTTGATTACGCAAACAAGTACGCACACAAAAACAAATCCAGCAAGAAAACAACGAACAAAAAAGAGGGCGAATAAAATGGCAAATTTTTGTGAAGTGGGGGAGAGGAAAACGAGAGGCAAATGGCAAATAATGTAAATTGTGAGGACATGAGATTTGTGATTACGAACCTGGTATATGTTGAAGATCCTCCCCGGCAACGGCGCCAGAAATTCCTTTTGATAGCGGCTTGAAGCTACGTCGGTATTTCCCCAAAGAGGAAGGGATGGTGCAGCACAATAGCGGTAGGTATTTCCCTCGGCGATGAAACCAAGGTTATCGAACCAGTAGGACAACCAAGCAACACAACGTAAACAACACCTGCACACAAATAACAAATACTCGCAACCCGACGTGTAAAAGGGGTTGTCAATCCCTTTCGGGTAGCGGCGCCCAAGATAGGGAAACAGACGTGAGAGAGTTGTAAATATTGATAGATCGAACACCAAATAAAATAAATTGCAGCAAGGCATTTTTGTATTTTTGGTTTAATAGATCTGAAAATAAAAGCAAAGGAAAAATAGACCGCAAAGGCAAATATATGAGAAGGAGACGGGGGCGTAGGTTTCACTAGTGGCTTCTCTCGAGAAAAATAGCAAACGGTGGGTGAACAAATTACTGTTGGGCAATTGATATAACAGCATGGAACAATAAAAAATGATAGATACGTTCGAGACGTATCATTTCCCGCCACTCCTCTCATCGGTTTCCCACCTCTTCTCCCATCGTTTTCCCGCTACCAGTGCGCTGTGAATCACCACGACTGCATAAGCGCGAGCAAAGGTGGAGGTACTGGCTCAACCGTGTGCGATGCAAGTGCGCTATAAAATCACCACGACTGAGCAAGCGCGAGCAAAGGGTGGAGGTACTGGCTTAACCGTGTGCGATGCAAGTGTGTTGTAAAATCACCACCCACGCAAGCTAAAGGTGGGTAGTTTATTTAGAAATTAGGACGAACCGTGTGCGATATACCAACTAGCTAGAAATATAAAAACAAAGTACCTGCCTTGAACGTTGCAAAAATCAGCGGTTGCGCCACTTTTCCTTATTATCATACACACATATTTTTATTGGACCGTGCGCGACCTTGGGCACTCCCGCCCCGCATCAATTCCTTTACCCAAATTTTAGTAGCCGTCATACTTCAACCGTCGCCCACACTCCTCTAGCACCGACCTTATAGTAAAATTGCAGTAGCCGAGGCATTTGAACCGTCGCGCTCCCCTCGTCCACCACCATCTCCACCCACCATTACTAAAATTTTCAGTAGCCGCGCGGCGTATCCTCAAACACCACCCCCTCCACAGTCCCCCAACCGCCCCCTCCCCCATCGAACCCTAGCTCACGGCTGCCACCGGCGCCGCCGCTAACCCCTGCCGGTGTAACACCCCGCATGTAACTTGCCATATTTGTAACTCCGACTCTTGCCATTTTCGGCTATGTGTTATGTTTTTTCCCTCCATTGTCGGGTTTTGTTTTTCGTTTTTGTATTTTGTCATGTCTTGCATTTTCATATCATGTCATCATGCGCATTACATTTGCATACGTGTTCGTCTCATGCATCCGAGCATTTTCCCCGTTGTCCGTTTTCCAATCCGGCGCTCCTATCTCCTCCGGTGCACCCCTCTTGTTTTCTTTCGTGTGCGTGTGTCAAACTTTCTCGGAATGGACCGAGGCTTGTCAAGTGGTCTTAATATACCACCCGGAGTCTACCGGTCAAGTTTCGTTCCATTCGGAGGTCGTTTGGTACTCCATCGGTTAACCGGGCCTCCGCAATGTCCATTTGAGTATCCAGCAAAAACCCCCTCCTAAACAAGCCCAAAACCCACCAAACTCTCTTCCATGCTCTAGGTCGTTCGATCACGATCGTGTGGGCGAAAACCGCACCTCATTTGGAGTCTCCTAGCTCCCTCTACCTATTTATAAGTGGGCATCCCGAAAAACGAAATCACAGTCGAACCCTAACCCTCTCCCTCCGCGCCGCGCCGGACGCGTCCGCCCGCGCCGGACACGTCCGCCGCGCCGCCCGGCCAACCCGCGAGCGCCACGTGGCCCGTCTCCGGCCTCGCCCCGCGGCCGGCCCGCAGGCCCATCGCCGGCCCCCGCGGCCCGCCGCCTCCGCGCCTCCGCGCCCGCGCACCTTCCCCGCCGCCGGCCAGTGCGCCGCCGCCGCCGCGCCTTGGGCCGCCGCCGCCGCCCGCAGGCCCGCCGGCGCCGCCCCCGCCGGCGACCGCCGCCCCCGGCCCCGCCGCTCCTCCGGCGACCGGCGCCGCCGCTCCCTCTCCCTCCTTCCTCCGCTGGCGAGCGAGCTCGGGCTGGAAGAGCTCGTTCGATCCAGATCTCTGCGTACGTTGACTTTTCTCGCCTCAAAATTCTCCCAAGTCTTAATTTTTTTCAGTATCTTGCTCTGTTCCCGATGCCGTAACTTTGTGCATGTAGCTCCGATTTGCGCGTATAATATGTCAAATTGTTCGTCAAGTGATGTTCTTCATTTTGTTCAATTGCACCACTTTCATTAGAGGTCATCTTGATGCCCAAATCTTCGTTGGAAGAGGGCTAGTTGCTGTTATTCTCTGGTTCTTGACAGAACTTGGAGATTTGTCATTTTTGTATCATTTATTCTGTGCATCTTGTGAGCATGAGCTCTACATGTGTTTTGAAGTATGCCATGCCATCTTTCCAGTGGTATAGTCCATGTATTTTTATTATCTCTTTGGTGACTAGCACAAGCATGCAAAGTAGGCCCCGTAATATTTCTGATTTCAGGGACTTAGTGATTTCTCTAAGTCCTTGTCTGCTGTAATTTTGTTGCCATGTAAACTTGATGCTACAGAGATATCCATGCATATTTTGGAGATGTTCAGTAAGGATGTTTTGTAGATATAGTTGTAATTGATCCATTCCTACAATTGTTTGCAATTTTAGAATACCATAGAATGACTCAATCTTGCTCTACTTTTGGTATAAAATATTTCTGGCAGGTTCTTAACATGAGATGCATTTTTGCCAAGCTTATTGTAGTTGATCCATACATGCTATGCCATTGTTCTTGCCATGGATAGCTTCATAAACATGCCATCTTGCTGTAGGTATGCTTGGTTTGTCATGCATTGCTCTGTAGTGAGTGCATGAAGCTCACAAAGAGGCCTACATATTATTATTTCTGCCATGCTCTGTTTTCTGCCAAGTCTGAAACCTGATAACGAAAGTTGCTATGTTTACATGCTTTCCATCATATCGTCTGATCCTTTTTGGCTTATGGTCAGTAAGGGACTTTTGTCATGTGCATTTAGTAGAACACTACCATGCCTTGTTTTGGTATGTTAAGTTTCTGTAGCATGTTGATTTCGTGCTCTGAACATTGCTACCTGATGATGATTTCTGCCATGTCCAGTTTTTCACTAAGTCTGTGAACCTGTAACCTTTTGCACTTTTGCCATGCTTGTTTGAGATTGATATGTTGGGAACTAGCAGTAGCTCAGTGTTCATCTTTTGTCAAGAATCTCCTGTAGATTGCTGCAATGTGCTTTGTTGCTATGTTGGGTTGCTGTAGCATTGTTGTTTGTTGTATTTTAAGTGCTATCTTGCTGTTTATCGCAGATTAGTGTCATTCTTGTTTTGCTTGCCATTTGCAAACCGTGCATCCGATTCCGGTGATCTTTATATCGATTTCGACCGAAATCATCTCATATTTCCAGTGGCATGCTTGGTTTGCCAAGTTACTGCCATGTTCATCTTTTTCCTTCCGGAGCACGCATATGCATCGCATATCATATCTTGCATATCATACATGTTTTGCATCATGTTGCTTGCGCATTTCTCGTTGTTGATTGTGGTTCCGTTTGTTTGTGCTCTTGTCTTGGGTAGAGCCGGGAGACGAGTTCATGAACGAGGAACCTGTCGAGTACGCTTACGAGGATCAAGCTTTCGACAACTCTGAGAACCTTGCAGGCAAGATGACCACCCCTCGAAATCACTTCTATCTTTGCTATGCTAGTTGTTCGCTCTATTGCCATGCTCGCTACCTATCACTTGCTATATCATGTCTCCCATTTTAGCCATGTCTTCCCTAACCATCCTTTCCTAGCAAACCGTTGTTTGGCTATGTTACCGCTTTTGCTCAGCCCTTCTTATAGCGTTGCTAGTTGCAGGTGAAGTTGAAGTTTGTTCCATGTCGGAACATGGATATGTTGGGATATCACAATATCTCTTATTTAATTAATGCATCTATATATTTTGGTAAAGGGTGGAAGGCTCGGCCTTATGCCTGGTGTTTTTTTCCACTCTTGCCGCCCTAGTTACTGTTATACCGGGATTATGTTCCTTGAGTTTGCGTTCCTTACATGGTCGGGTGATTTATGGGACCCCCTTGACAGTTCGCCTTGAATAAAACTCCTCCAGCAAGGCCCAACCTTGGTTTTACCATTTGCTACCTAAACCTTTTTCCCCGGGTTTTCGCGAGCCCGAGGGTCATCTTATTTTAACCCCCCCGGGCCAGTGCTCCTTCGAGTGTTGGTCCGAACTGAGCAGACTGCGGGGCCCCCTCCTGGAAACTCGAGGTCTGGTTTTACTCGTAGGATGTCTCATCCGGTGTGCCCTGAGAACGAGATATGTGCAGCTCCTATCGGGATTTGTCGGCACATTCGGGTGGCTTTGCTGGTTTTGTTTTACCATCGTCGAAATGTCTTGTAACCGGGATTCCGAGACTGATCGGGTCTTCCCGGGAGAAGGAATATCCTTCGTTGACCGTGAGAGCTTATAATGGGCTAAGTTGGGACACCCCTGCAGGGTATTATCTTTCGAAAGCCGTGCCCACGGTTATGAGGCAGATGGGAATTTGTTAATGTCCGGTTGTAGATAACTTGTCACTTGACCCAATTAAAATACACCAAGTGCGTGTGTAGCCGTGATGGTCTCTTCTTGGCGGAGTCCGGGAAGTGAACACGGTCTGTGTTATGTATGACGTAAGTAGGTGTTCAGGACCTCTTCTTGGTCATTGCTAGATGACGTCCGTTCCTTTGCTTCTCTTCTCGCTCTCGTTTGCGCAAGTTAGCCACCATATATGTTCTGCCGCTGCAGCTCCACCTCTTTGCACCTCTTGTCCTATAAGCTTAAATAGTCTTGATCTCGCGGGTGTGAGATTGCTGAGTCCCCGTGACTCACAGATACTTCCAACACCAGTTGCAGGTGCCGACGATGCCAGTGCAGATGATGGCGTCGATCTCAAGTGGGAGTTCGACGAGGAACGTGGTCGTTACTATGTGTCTTTTCCTGATGATCAGTAGTGGAGCCCAGTTGGGACGATCGGGGATCTAGCATTTGGGGTTGTCTTATTTTCATCTGGATTTTGACCGTAGTCGGTCTATATGATTGTATTTTGGATGATGTATGATGATATTTATGTACTGTGTGAAGTGGCGATTGTAAGCCAACTCTTTATCCCATTCTTGTTCATTACATGGGATTGTGTGAAGATGACCCTTCTTGCGACAAAACCACTATGCGGTTATGCCTCTAAGTCGTGCCTCGACACGTGGGAGATATAGCCGCATCGTGGGCGTTACAAGTTGGTAATCAGAGCCATCCCCGACTTAGGAGCCCCCTGCTTGATCGAATCGCTGACGTTGTTGAGTCTAGAATAAAAATGTTTTGAGTCTTAGGATTATATATATATCGGAGAGTAGGATTCTTTTTACTCCTGAGTCCCTTCGTCGCTCTGGTGAGGTCTCCTGACGTAGAGTTTTGACTATTCTCTCCTCAAATTTCACTATAAAAAATTTTAGGATCACGCGGGTATCTTGGAATCGTTCCGATCGATTTGTGACGAGAACATTGTTCTTGGTGCCTCCTGTCATTTAGGGGTTGTGGCAGTGTCCCGGGGAGTTGAGCTCCGAGGTGTTGTCGTCACAATTTTATCGTTGCAGTTCTGGAATACCTGAGTTTCGCGGACATCGAAATCTCTTTTATGCAGTTGTTGGTGAGATCACCTCGACGCCACCCAGTACTGGGGCGGGAGTTCGGGAGTATTGCCATAACTTGTATAACGGATGTTTTTCGAAGGTTGAGGTAAACGATTTCCGAAGGTTTCTTGGTTATGTGTTGACGGATGGATACAGCTGGATCTAGGGATTGCTAGTTTGGGTGATATATATTTGTGTCCCCTGTATCCCCTACACCAAATTGCATAACCAGAAAGTTTCGGGAGTTTATAAGTGGGAATTCAAGTAGCCTTAGGTTTTCTTTCCGACAGATGCATGATATGAGATTGGGGTTCGACGTCTAGTGGTCCGCCTGTATACGGTTGATTTTACAGTGGTCTCTTTGTGTCTTAAAGAGTCCATGGCTTTGCCGACTCGGGGACGCTTCGTATGTCATGTGCACAGCCTTGTACATGATGGTGCTGTACGATTGAGCCCGTGTGGGCCCCACCACGAAAACTTCGGACGAAATATCTATCATATGTTTGTCACCGCTAACCCCTGCCGGTCTGCCCGTTCCTCCTAGCTTAGATAGTAAAGTTCAGGTTACCCAGAGATTCCCATATCGTCGCCCCACTCCCCTGAGTTTTTAGATGAGGCATGCAGTGTCCCTCCCCACCAGATCCACATCCCCTGCTCCAGAATGTCTAATCTCGCCCCGACCTGTCGATCCCGGAGTAACACGTCGCCGCGGAAGCCAGCGAAGACGTTGACTACGTTGCCATGCCGAAGGCTTCATGTCAGCGGGCTAGCGTATTACCATATCTCAGGAAAGCTGGCTACGACATCAAGCTCGTCGACAGTGACGGCTTCACGCAAGCCATGTCACAGGTTAAGTGGTCCATCCCCAACCCCTCTGGTTCAACCACCGTCAATCTCTTCGACGGCCCTGCCGCTGATCTCCTCCACCAAGCGGTCAAGGATTTGCGATCCTTGTATGCCATCGAGCCCATTTTGTCATTTCTGAAGGACACGTTCTACGGCGGTGGCTTGGGATCCTCAATTGCCAAGTCAAATCTCATCGACCACAACCACGACCATGAGGAGGGCACCCACAAAGGTTCTTCCAAGGTGAAACAGCCCATCTGTGACATCAGAGAGCGCACCATGGGTCTGTGCTCTTCCAACTGGAAGTATCCCGTCCATGACATGTGAGGCAACATCCTATCAGCAAATCTTTCCTTTTCTAGCTTGTCAACCCATACCTGTTGTTGTAGTAGCATTTGTCGTGCGGTGCTTTAACTGTGCCGTGTTTAATTATTTCAAATATGCAAAAATGTATTGTTCAATAGGTCCATGTGATGTTTAAGTATGAATTGTCCACTTCAGTTTCACGAATGGCTATATTTGGTTGTTTATAGTGAGTAGATGCCTTGTTTATCTGTATTGGTTGTTAGGTTGATTGTAGTGAGCATTTTTTCAGTTATCGAGAAGATGCCTTGTTTATATGTATTTGGTTCTTAGGTTGGTTGCAGTGAGCATTTGTCCAGTTATCAAGTAGATGCCTTGTTTATCTGTATTTGGTTGTTAGGTTGGTTGCAGTGAGCATTTGTCCAGTTTTCAAGCAGATGCCTTGTTTATCTGTATTTGCTTGTTAGGGTGGTTGCAGTGAGCATTTGTCTAGTTTTCAAGCATATGCCCTATTTATCTGTATTTGCTTGTTAGGGTGGTTGCAGTGAGCATTTGTCCAGTTTTCAAGCATATGCCCTGTTTATCTGTATTTGCTTGTTAGGTTGGTTGCTGTGAGACTCTGTCCAGTTTTCAATGGCTATATTTGGTTGTTATACTGATCATTTATGCGTTGTTTATTTCAGTCATTCACAATGTGATGTTCATTATGTGCAAGTTGGAACTGTGCCGCCTCGACTGCATCAATACTAGTTTGAACGGCTATATTTGGTTCCAGTTATGCCTGGTGTAGTTAACGCATGCCCTTTATTTCAGTTTTACACATTTATCCAGTGTGATGTTTAAGCGTTACCTACATTCAATTCATTTTCAACAATACAAGTTTGAATTGCAATATTTGATGGATGTTAAGCCTGTTGTCGGTAACATTGCCTTCCATTTTATATCTGCTTTAACAGCATGCTGAAACCAACACATTCAAGCTATCATTTGGAGATGATGTTGTTTGCCTTTGCTATATTTGTTTGATGTTAAGGTTGCTGTACTTATCATGCCTTTTCACTACTTATGCAGGACAACAATGGGAGTGGCCACCATTCCGCCAAGGTTAGTTTCATCCCCCGGCTTGTACTCCTCCAGTTGTTCCATAATGTAGTGCATATAAATCCAGGCCTGGACACTTGTTAGCTTCTAATATTGACTTGTTGCTTGTAGGTACATATGCCCTTGGCAAGGATCCACGCATCGACCCTTTTTGCGTATAGGGCAATGAGATATTCATGAATAAGCATCAAGTGAGGAAATTAATAAGGATTATTAGCAAAAAGATACGAATGGTGGCAAGCAAATTATTTGTTTATGCTCTATCCAACACAACAGTGAGCTATAGGATGGTAACTACAAACTCTGCAGCCTTCTCTTTTTACTGCCCATAATGAGTTGTTAGACAACAATGTATGAATCTTTTTTGTTCGTAGTGGTTCTCGAAGCAGTTCACTCAAGATTACCTCGCAAAGTACATGATTGGTGGACACGCAATGAAGGTTAAAGTATTTCATCCAGACTACAATGAGCATCGAGAAGTCGTAATGAAGACAGTGAAGGATGGACGGGCAGCCATCACAAGGGGTTGGCCTAGAGTCGTGCGCGCATTACGCATGGAGGAGGGCACAATATGGGCATTCCGCTTCACCTTCTCCAGCAACCAGAATGTCTTTCGCCTCTCTCTTTACAGTCTTTAGTACAATTGTGGTTCATCATTCTTTACTTGGTCTTCTGTAGTTCTTCAGTATATGTACCTGTGCATCGAATTATGCATTCGTGGTTGAACCTATATTTTTAATAAACATGGTTGGATATGAAATAAGTGATTGCTTACTTTCAAATTCAAAACATGTGATTTTTAAATTAGGGATTACACTGACATGGTTTGCGAAAGCGAAGCGTCTGCGATAGACGTGGAGATTAGACACGTTTCTAGCATCCACTACGTGTGCGATCAATCTCCACTGCACACACAATCAGCCAGGAAAAAACGTGTGCGATTAACAACAACATCGCACACAGTTCTTTCTTATTAAATGTTTGCGATAGTCACCTGATCACACACGCTTCGAAATTATGGACTGTTTGTGATGTTGTGCGCATCGCAAATGTTTGGTCATAGAAGAACGTGTGCGATAGGTCGATCATTCGACGCGGGTATGCCAGATGAATCGTGTGGGATGTATTCAAGCTTCGCATACAGTTTTATAGCGACAACTGTGTGCACTCTTACATCGAATCGCACACAGTCGAGGAAAAGTAAATGTGTGTGATTATCTACTTGTACAATCATGAATTATTTGTGATGCGTCGTGCATCATAAACGTAACACCACAGAATACCGACTGCGATGGCAATGCAAGCACAAACGAGTTGGGAGTACTGTATATGCATCAAGTCTCCCCATCCCCGACGGTTTCTGGGTCGTGTGGGAAGGACCCCCCTATCGCAGTCACTCACTTGGCGACGGTTCCGAATGCCGTCGCGGAAAGGGATTAAAAACCGTTCGTATAGCACCTTGATGTATGAGTGTTTATTCAATTGAAACTAAAATCAACATAGAGCAAGTTACAACAGCAAACCAGTTAAAGAAGCAAGTTAAAACATACCTGTTGCGCCATTGGAGTTCCAATTGCATCCTTCAAATTTGAAATTAGTTGGTATAAGTAAATACAGTGATGCGAGAGCAAATGAGTATGAACCATAGCTACGGAACATGACCTGAGAACAATTCTTCTTCTGCTCCAAGTGTTGAATTGGGGTTCGGAGTGGTGGTCCTCGTGCTTTGGGCACTGCATTTGCCTTACTAACTGCTCGTGTTTGGGTGCTCTGTGGTGGAGACGGTGATGTGTCAACTTGAACTGGGTTACTATCTGCTGGGGTTGGGGTTAGAAGAGGTACAGCTGGTTGTCTGTCGAACTGGGTAGGGGTACAATCTGCAAGAGTCTGGGTTATGTGTGGTGGGGCTGGTTGTTGGGAAAGTACAACCGTAGTTCTATCTGTATCAACGGGTAGCACTCTTTTTTTCTGAAGACCGTGTTTTTACTCCCTTAGATACTGACATCACCCCCTCCAATTCAAATGGCTGATAAACAAGAAAAGTAATTGAATGTACAGACATTTTATGATAGACAGGTGCAATGGATAGTGGGGAATAAAAGAGGGCATGAAATAATTCACATTTATGTTGTCTAATCAAACAACATAGCATGACACAATTTAAAATATATGATGGCTAACTAAACAGGATAGCATGACACAATTTCACATATATATGATGGCTAACTAAACAGGATAGAATGACATAATTCAAAATATGATGACTATGTAAACAGGATGACATGATATAACTATATGATGTGTCTATTAAAGTGGTTGGCATGCTATAATTCACATGCATGCCCTCTACGGAAACCAGATGGAATGATATAATTCACAGATAGAATGAAAAAAATTCAAAATATGATGACTATGTAAACAGAATGAGATGATATAACTAATATGATGACTTTATTAAATGGGATGGCATGGCGTAATTCAGATACATGTTGTCTATGTAAACATGATGGCATGATATAGTTCAAATACTGTATATGATTTATGTACTAAGCAAGTAAGTAGATGGCAACCGCATATATGATGTCTAAACTAAGCAGATGTCATTCAATAATTTGTATATGATGTAAAAACTAAGCAATACAAGACAACATACGCATGATATGAGTAATATAACCCTGCCAAGTTTGAGCATACACCTCAGGGGGAAAATAGGGCTGGTCATCTGTCTCTGAATCCTCCTCTGAGGAGGTATCTATAACCTGCAAGATATCTGCTTCAGCAGGTAGCATTGTCTGCTCTGAAGACCTTGTTTTCACTCCAAAATTTTCCATCACCAATTCAAATGGCTGATGCACAGGAAGATTAGTTGAATATAAGAACATTGTCAACAAATGGAATACGTGATACAAAAAAAAGATGGCATGATATAATTCACATATATGATGCTTGGCTAAACAACATGGCATTGCATAATTCACATACATAATGCCTTGCAAGAAGATAGCATTGCATAATTCACATATATAATGTCTTGCAACAAGATGGCATTGCATAATTCACATATATATGGTAATTAGACACTAAATAGGTGGCATTCACACAAAGAATGTCTAAACTAAGCAAATGACATAGCAAGGCAAGACACCATATGCACGATATGAGCAAGATAACCATGCCAAGTTAAGAGCATACACCTCGGGGGGGGGGGGGAATAGGACTGGTCTTCTGTCTCTGAATCCTCCTCTGAGGAGCTATCCGTAACCAGCAAGACATGCGCTTCGTGAGATACAATTGTCTGCTCTGAAGACCTTGTTTTCACTCCAGATTTTTCCATCACTGTGTCAAATGGCTGATGCACAGGAAGAGTAGTTGAATGTACTTACATTGTTGACAAATGTACTACGTAATGAAAAAAGGACGACATGATATAATTCACATATAAGATGACTGGCTAAGGA
The DNA here is from genome assembly GCF_002575655.3 of Aegilops tauschii subsp. strangulata. Lineage (NCBI taxonomy): Eukaryota > Viridiplantae > Streptophyta > Magnoliopsida > Poales > Poaceae > Aegilops > Aegilops tauschii. Next base: position 410,159,018 of record NC_053037.3, on the reverse strand, counting down.
GGATGGCATTGCAAAATTCACATATATGATGCCGGTCTAAACAAGATGGTATTGCATAATTCACATATATGATATAGAAAGTAAACAGATGGCATTCACACAAGGCATGTCTAAACTAAGCAGATGACGTTTTTAATGTATAAAGTAAGCAATGCAAGGCGCCATATGGATGATATGACCAACATCAGCATGGCAAGTCAGAGCAAAGACCTCAGGGGGTAAATAGGAGTGGTTTGCTCCCTCTGAATCCCCCTCTGAACAGTTATCTTCCTCTTGATTATAATCTGGAATGGGGGGAGGGGGCTGCCTTTGCACCCACCATGGAGCGACGTCTGCATGAAATTTTATTGCCACGCAAGGCTCGTCTCTTTTGCTCTACATGTTCAGTACCATTGTGTACAATAACTGACATGCATAGGAATAAAACATAGTGAGATTATGTAAGGAGTGCATGCAGAAATCTAGAGTGATGGTAGCAACCTGTGGATAGACCCAAATCTAGTGATAGCAGGCAGATAATAGCTACCGTTAAAAAATACAGATAATGGCTCCTTTACTGTTTGTTTCCCACCCAACATGAAAGTCATAGTAGACACACGAGATTAACCAGGTAGTAAACAGATAATATTCGTTGTTGCGCCGATATGTACCCCACAACCATTTTAAAACTTAAGTATGAGCATTAGTTTGGAGCTGACTCGGAGTCTAACAGGTGAAGAGGACGATAAAGTAGCTGGTAATATTAAGCGATGCATAATGTAAGCAGACACGAAAGGGCGCAACCTCTCTTGCGGACCCGTGTAGTCCTCAAGGTCATCTGCTCAGTTGATGATGGTAATGCAGTTGTGGTGGTTGCTGGCAGCGTGGAAGAAGATCTGAGGCGACGAAAGACAGTTTGGAGGGTGGATCTCTGTTGTGCTAGACCCTTCCGTCGTTAGAGCAGCTGAGCTAGGGTGGACGACGGCGCGGCAGGAGCGGAACAAACAACACAAGGTTTTCTTTGAAACCTATCTGTAACAGGAGTAATTATGTAAGGGTTCATTTGAATTGGAGGATTCTAACAACGTAGGGATAGGAAATACACAGGAATAGGATAGGAATGCATGTGCAAAACAGAGCATTTGCAAATACAGGATTTCTGTCAATCTGGGTGTTTGGTTCACAGGAATGCAAAGATGCATTGACAAATTAAGTCAAAACACAAGAAAATGTAAAGTTATAATGCTATTATTCTACTATCACTTAGTCTTGTTCTTCATGAATAGGAATTTAAAAAGGAGGGCCAAGTGGATATTAAAATTCCTACGTTTTTTCTTTGAAAGAGACACTAAAGGAACAAATAATACTTTGGACCCAGGCCACTACCTTACTAGCTAAACTCCCAGGCCCATCTACACATGCACAGCTCCAATGCGTAGAAATAAATAATGATGGCTTTTGAGAGAGTCCATCACGGATAGCTAACTTTCCTAGTACCCACTGCTTGTCATATAGGAGAAACTAATCGTATTCCTTATTACTACATGTGCTAAGTGGACAATATATATAACATGTAAAGTAAAAAAACAATGCAACAAGTGTACAACCTCTATGGCGAAGCCATGTCCATCCCAGCATCATTGGGTTGGTAGCTAAGGATGCTGAGGATGCTGGGCTGATGTGGCTGTCGGAGGAGGGAAAGAAGATCTTAGGCGTCTGGAGGTGGAGTCAAGGGTACTGCTCCGCTGTGATGGAGGGTTTCGTCGTTGGAGCAGCTCCGGTGAGGTGTACGACAGCGAGGTTGAAGCAGGACAAAAGAGACAATGTTAACCTGAAGTGGTATTCTAATAGCATTTGCAATAGATGATGTAAATAAAATACATCACCAAAAAGTTCTAGATGTAAAATACATCAGCCCCCCATCTCTGAACTTAACTGTCGGAACTGAATTTAACCGTCGAAACTGAATTTTGCAATCGATACTGAACACACTAGCAGCAGAAAAGCAGTGCACTAATAGTTTTGGCCACTCGAGCACTAGTGGCAGAGGAGCAGTGATCTAAATTGGTAGCCGCTCCAGCAGGGAAGGTCCTACCAGAGAGCAGCCAGGGCAGTTGGTCCTGCAGCAGCAGCAACTCCCGGAGCAGCAGCGTGTGCGAGAGACGGGGCAACTGGTCGTGTAGCAGCATCTCGGGTAGCAGCAGCAGGGACTCGAGCGAGAGCCGGATCTGCTGCTCGTGCAGCAGCACCGCGAGCAAGAGTAGAGCAGCAGCGCAAGCAAGAGCAAGAGCAGCAGCGGGAGCTAGAGCAAGAGCACACAAGGCAGGGGACCGAGAGCAAGAGCAGAGTAGCAGCGCGAGCGAGGGCCGAAGAAGCAGCAGCAGCACGGCCAGCGAGAGCCGAAGAAGTAGCAGCTCCTACTGATGTGGACATCGCCGCCGAGGGATCGACGGTGTGGAGGAAGTGGCCGGCGCTGCCTCCGTAGATGGAGCCGCGCCATGGCGGCTGCTGACCAAGCGCCGGCAGCACCGTGAGATCGAATCAAGAAAAAAATGCAGCGATTGCTGTAGAACCTCTTTGGTGGCGCCAATTAGGCCGAAGCTTCATCCTAGGAATCGATGATGGTGCTGCTCTTCCGGTGGTGCAGGTGAAGACGGCGTTGTGGGATGTAGGTGGCGCGATAGACGAGGCGAACGTCAGGGAAGCTCCTTGGAGGTGGAGGACGACGTGGCTGAACCGGCGGGACAACGAGATCGACGATGGATCCTCATCCGGTGCGGTGGATTAGGGACGTCGAGCTGTTGCGGTGGATGATGTCGTCGGGGAAGAGGCTCCGGCTGGGTGGCGGACGGAGGAGGGTGTGTGGCTTCGCGGGTTTTTGCGGCCTCGGTGTATGAATGGGGCGGAGGGGATGGGAGGAGGGAACCATGGCTTAGGGACGCGCTTGTCTGAAATGTGGGGTAAGTTACAAAAGTAGCCCCACCAATTTGAACTAGGTGGTTCTTTCGGTTCAGGGGTATCACAGGAATTTCGCGTCTCGGGATTTCGCAGGAGGTGGGACTTTTCGCGCGCGTTGTAATTTTGGGATGGCAAGGCGCGGGTTGAGATGGAGGGAATTTTAGGAGCACAACGAGACAAAGAGATATCTTAAAATTTCGGTATAACAAGGCGCGGGTTGAAATTTCAGGACAAGCCTAATGTGTATACTATATCAAATCAATTCGCACTTCCCTCGATGAAAGAACCAAAAAGAAATCAATTTGCACCACACAAGAGAGTCTAGTCCCGTGTACTGTACTAAATCAATTCGCACTACAAATGCCATTCAAAACTTTGAATCCATGTTATGTTCAATTAAAATATTTCGCTACGTGTATGATGCATGCAACCTGCTACTGAAATGAACATTTTAGTGCATTTCAAACATATATACAATGCTTCAATATGAACTAAATTTGAATTCGTTTCTCTATTTGAATAAGATCTACAATCATGATTGTTATCAAATTAAACCATTTGAATTTGTTTCTCTATTTTAATAAGATCTACAATCATTATTATTGTCAAGTTAAACCATCGTTTGTATATTATCTTCACAGCACACCACATGATTGTTGTCGAGTTAGATATGAACTATGTGTACTATATGAACTCGAGCTCGATTTTTTGAATCCACTTTATGTCGATTTCAAATCACAGTACATTTCAAGCTCTAGCTAGTTCTTCATAATCTAAACCATGTCTCATATGTATAATGTGTTTATCACATAATGTATGGTGCCTCGCCCCCTATGCCTACAAGTATTTAGTTGTGAGTTGCAAACGCCACACATTATCAACAAATTCAAATAAAATGTGAGATGGTCGATATATAGTATGGTTTAGATTGTTCGATATTTAGTTGTGAGTTGCAAACGCCACATATTATCACAAAATCTAATAAAATGTTAGATTGTTCGATATATGGTATGGTTTAGATTGTTCGATATTTAGCTGTGAGTTGCAAACACCACGCATTATCACATTATAGTATAACATGTCCAAAACCAAACCACGTGTATCACCGCTATATTCATGAATGCATAGGTTTATAACACTACGATCTCTTATTCAAATATATGAATCCACTTTCATATCGAATTATGATCTTTGTTAGTCTCTTACACCCACACAATCCTCTAACCTTTGTAGCTAACCCTAACTTTCTCTCGTTCATGCACACGCCCTCCTCGCCCTCCCCCTCCCCCTCCCTTGATACGTCTCCAACGCATCTATAATTTTTTATTGTTCCTGATGAGCACATGGGTACATCATACATGACACTTCCGAAATGTGCAAAATTTAGTTGGAAAGAATTATTAAGCCGAATCAAGCAAACACATGCCCAGGTGAACGCTAACTTAAGTTCACACTATGATCTTGAATACATGGCTGCACTTTCATCTCCATTGTCGTTGGTTGAACTTAGGTATCACATGGAAAAAATCCAACAACCTATGAGCTCTTCAAGCAACCGGTCTGGAGGAACGAGTTTGAAGAAAACAAGTTTCTAGTGAAGCTGATGCTGTCAGTTTTTACCTCTGATGTTTCGTGGTGGCACACCCATATGGTGGAGAGACAGGGCCATAGGGGTACATCAATAGAAGCTAAATCAAATTATCTTTCCAATGCAAAAAACCTCACATCATTTGGAGTTGTGAGTCAAAAGTTCTAGTCATTCTCGTGGAAGGTGTCCAGGCTGTCAAGACTTCGCGAATTTCCGAGGAGCTCTGCAACAACTCCCAAAGTTGACTGCTTATTCACCCAAAAAAGCCATGCAAACCTGCTTACTTTTGAAACCAATTTCACACCTAGCTAAGGGGGGTTGTCCCTGCTATAAAACCCCATCTCCCCCATCCTCTAGAAAACCTTTTGTCAAACCATTCAGCTACAAGCTTATGCAGCAAGACTGCTAGAGAGATCCGAGAGATCTTGCTACCTTTGCTCTTGTGAGTTCATTCGGATTCGCAAGAAGGAGCCTCTGGTTCCCCTAGTTCGTGCTCTATGGTTCCGGCCGTTTTGTGTGGATTAGTCCCAGTTTGTGGTTCTGCGATTGTTCGGACAGCGGGTTGGAGTTCTTGTAGCTTCGGTCAGCCATCCCCAACGTACGGGTTGCATCCAACCTTGGCAGGTATAAAGCTAGTTATCCCGGCTGCTTGCAGCTAGTTATCCCTCCCGATTCGATCCTACGACGTGAAGATCGGGCCACCCTCGGGCGTGAACTTGTTCATCGGGTTCCCACCTATCATCTGGCATCAGAGCCTTCGTTGACACGGTAGGATCTGCTATCTGAGTTTATCTTGCTATCATCCCTTTGGATCGAGTGTTTTTCATGCTATATTTTCTGTCCTAGAAGTCCAAAGCCCCACCAAAAATAAATCCATGCCTTGTTGGTGCTGAGATCTTGTTGTTGCATACCTTGCATGTTCTTCATCTTTTAGATCTGCACCAAGTTCATCTTCGTAATTGCTTTCAGATTTGGTTGTTGTGCTTTGGAAAAAAAGGAGAGAAAAAAAAGAGTGGCAAAAAAGAATCAAAAAGAGAAAAAAAAGAGTGGCAAAAGAAAGTCAAGAGAGAAAAAGAAAGTGTTGTGTAAGATCCAAAAGTTTCACTTTGGTAGAAAAATTTCAGAAGCTTGTGTGTGTTGTTCATTCTTGGTGCAAAAGTGCTTAGATCTATCCCCATATTTTCTTGGTTTGCATCAACTTGATTTCAGCACAAGCCCCTTTTTGTTTACCCCACCGAGCTCCACCAAAAACCGAAGCTAGTTCTTTGATCCCTGTCTTTCAATCGCTTTAACACATCCGGGAGAAGCACAATCTGATGTGAACTCATAAGAACTTTGGTGAGTAAGAGGTGAGGTTGTGTGATTCCACAAAATTATCCTATTCCACTTTTTAGCCCCACTAACATGGCAGGATTCGCATCGAGTGTTCATGGACAAAATCAAGGGGAAAAGGACGCCCCGGTCACACGTGCTGAGTTTCTGGAATTACGGAACATTGTTCAAGAATATCGAAGGAGGCTTGATGAGCGTCTTCGAGCAAGTGGTGACGGGGTTCGACACCGACAATACCCTGTTGCTCATGAAGTGCAGCAAAGAAGACATGCTCGAGGGCATGATATTGCTGCTCGTGGGCGTGTCACTACTACTCAAGAAGTACAGAAAGGAAGACGTGCTCGAGAGCATGGTGTTGCTGCTCATGGGCGTGTCGTTGCTGCTCCTGAAGTGCAGCAAGGACGGCATGCTCGAGGGCATGCTACCGCTACCCCTAGGCATGTCGATGCTGCTCATGAATCGCAGCAAGGATGTCATGCCCGACGACAAAGTTATGGCACCCGTCGGCACACCGACGACCCACCGCAAAGCATGATTGTGGTTGATGAACCGACTCCGGTGATTCATAGCCCATGTTTACATAAGAAGCCCATTCCTAATGTTGCCATCTTGACCACCACTACTGTCCCAACATCCAAGAAACATGTCCCACAAATTACATGTGAGGAAGAGAGTCCACAATCCAAAATCCCACAACATGAGAGTGATAAGAAAAGCAAGCTGAGTGACTCCACCAAAAGTGAGGAAGAGTGTCTACTTTCAAAAATCCCACCACTTGAGAGTGAAAAGAAAAATGAGTTGAGTGACTCCACAAAATGTGAGGATCAGATTGTTCATCATGAGATTAGAGAAATGCAAGATCTCCACCTAAATACGCCACACATTCAGGGAGAGAGGATTAATGAGTTGTGTGAGTCCACAAAATGTGAGATTGAGATCATTCCACGCCTCATTAGAGAGATAAGTGATCCACAACCCAATATACCACACAATAAGAGTGAGAGGATAACTGAGTTATATGAGTCCACTAAATGTGAGGTTGAAATTTTTCAACAAGAGAATAGCAAGATGAGTGATCCACCACCATGGGAAATTAGTAGTCCACCAAATGAGAAGAGAGAGAAATATTCAATAAGTAACCTTTCACAAAATTCTCTTTCTTTGCAATGTGCTGGCGCAAAAGGCATACCTATCAGCTCTCTTGCAACGATGGGAGATTGAAATCCAAGATCAAATATGGAGGACATGGAGTACCACTACACAAGGTGCATGTGTGAAGATTGATTTTCAGAAAGGCATTCAAATACTCAATGAGGTAAAACAAAAAGGATCTTCCATTTTGATGAAGCCAGAGGTATGCACTTATGAGTTTTTGAAGCAATGGCGTGATAAGATTAGAGGAAAATTGGTTGGTAGATCATCCATCCAGCAATTTCATTTTGTTAATCTTGAAGAAACTATAAAAGATCTAATAAAATTAAATGTTGCACATGATTATTCATCATTTTGTTTTCCTAGTCATTTTGTATTGTCTTCGTGCTATAATTTTGTAGACCAAATGAAGTCAAGGACGACTTTTCTCCTAGAGAGGGAGGCTGATATGAATATGGTTATGGTTGGTTATAAATTTCTGCTTCATGAAAATGTTTGCTGGAAGGAACTCCTAAGTCGAACAAAACATCATGTTGTCATCGTCCATAAGATAGCAAAGTTGAAAACTAAAATTCTTCATATCATGAAACCTTTGCATTATGATTTGGTATTGCCATACTCTCTTTAGTGTGATGACCAGGTAGAGTCGAGGACGACTCCTTTTCAAGAGAGGGGGGATGATGAGGACATGTTGATAATTGAAACAACACAAATCATCCCTGAACAAACTCTGAGTTGTGACAAACAAGTACATGATGAGATGCAACACAATTCAAAGGTGAAAGCTACAAATGAGGATTGCATCATTTCTTTGCATGGATATTATCTACTTCCCTTCTACTTTTCTTTTGCAGATCAAAGAGAGTCGAGGACAACTCTTTATCAAGGGAGGGAGGATGATGAGCACATGGGTACATCATACATGACATTTCAGAAATGTGCAAAATTTAGTTGGAAAGAATTATTAAGCCGAATCAAGCAAACACATGCCCAGGTGAACGCTAACTTAAGTTCATACTATAATCTTGAATACATGGCTGCACTTTCATCTCCATTGTTGTTGGTTGACCTTAGGTATCACATGGAAAAAATCCAACAACCTATGAGCTCTTCAAGCAACCGGTCTGGAGGAACGAGTTTGAAGAAAACAAGTTTCTAGTGAAGCTGATGCTGTCAGTTTTTACCTCTGATGTTTCATGGTGGCACACCCATATGGTGGAGAGACGGGGCCATAGGGGTACATCAACAGAAGCTAAATCAAATTATCTTTCCAATGCAAAAACTCTCACATCATTTGGAGTTGTGAGTCAAAAGTTCTAGTCATTCTCGTGGAAGGTGTCCAGGCTGTCAAGACTTCGTGAATTTCCGAGGAGCTCTGCAACAACTCCCAAAGTTGACTGCTTATTCACCCAAGAAAGCCATGCAAACCTGCTTACTTTTGAAACCAATTTCACACCTAGCTAAGGGGGGTTGTCCCTGCTATAAAACCCCATCTCCCCCATCCTCTAGAAAAACCTTTTGTCAAACCATTCAGCTACAAGCTTATGCAGCAAGACTGCTAGAGAGATCCGAGAGACCTTGCTACCTTTGCTCTTGTGAGTTCATTCGGATTCGCGAGAAGGAGCCTCTCGTTCCCCCTAGTTCGTGCTCTACGGTTCCGGCCGTTTTGTGTGGATTAGTCCCGGTTTGTAGTTCTGCGATTGTTCGGATAGCGGGTTGGAGTTCTTGTAGCTTCGGTTAGCCATCCCCAACGTACGGGTTGCATCCAACCTTGGCAGGTATAAAGCTAGTTATCCCGGCTGCTTGCAGCTAGTTATCCCTCCCGATTCGATCCTACGACGTGAATATCGGGCCACCCTCGGGCGTGAACTCGTTCATCGGGTTCCCACCTATCAGTTCCATGCTGTTATATTATCAATCTTGGATGTTTTATAATCATTTTATAGTCATTTTATATCATTTTTTTGGTACTAACCTATTGACATAGTGCCAAGTGCCAGTTGTTGTTTTCTGCATGTTTTTTACATCGCGGGAAATCAATATCAGACGGAGTCCAAATGCAACGAAACTTCACGGAGATTTTTTTGGACCAAAAGACACATAATGGGCCCTGGCTGTGCCTGGGGGTGCTCCGAGGAGAGCACAACCCACCAGGGTGCGCCAGGAGGCCCAGGTGCGCCCTGGTGGGTTGTGCCCACCTCGGGTGCCCTCGGACCGCCTCTTTGCTCTATAAATACCCCAATATTCCCAAAACCCTAGGGGACTCGACGATATAATGCAAAAACAAAACATGAATTGGTTTGATACATTAGTTATAGTAGTAGTTTGCTTTATTATACTAACGGATCTCACGAAGGTTTTGTTGAGTTTTGTGTGATTGGAGTTTTCAAGTTTTGGGTTATCTTACGATGGATGAAGGAATAAGGATAGAAGAGCCTAAGCTTGGGGATGCCCCCGCATCCCAAGCTATTATCCAAAAATGAGCAAACAACTAAGCTTGGGGATGCCCCCGAGTGGCATCCCCTCTTTCTTCTAACGATCATCAGTATTTTACTCGAATCTATATTTTTATTCGTCACATACTATGTGTTTTGCTTGGAGCGTCTTGTATGACATGAGTCTTTGCTTGTTTTATTTTGTGTTTTAAGTCTTGATCCCTTGCTGGACACACCTATTTTAGAGAGCCAAAATTATGTCATGACTTGTTAGAATTGCTCTCTATGCTTCACTTAAATTTTTTATGAGCTATGGACTTGCTCTAGTGCTTCACTTATATCTTTTTGAGCACGGTGTGCTTAGTATTTTTGAAGAAATTCTCTCTTGCTTCACTTAGATTTATTTGAGATTTAGTAAAATTTTCAAGAAGTTCTCTCTTGCTTCACTTAAATTATTTTGAGAGAAAGAAAAAAAAATGCTCATGATCTTCACCTATATTTGTTTGAGCTTATGAAAAGCAACACATGAAAATTAGTCCCAAAGTGATAGATATCCAAGAAGGATATAATAAAAACTTTCATGAAGATCATTCGACAAAATAAACTTGATTCTTAGTAATAGTTTTGAGATATGATGATGTGATATGTGAGTTATGTTGATGAGTAATTATGCTTTAGTAAGAAATATTGGTGTTAAGGTTTGTGATTCCCTATGCAAGCAAGAAAGTCAATAGTCATGCAATGAAATTATATCCTACTTGTGGTGCATCATTCGGTGTTAATTATGCTTAATGCTTACTTACGAGATTATCCGATTCTTGGTTGTCGCTTCTCAATCTTTTGCTAGACTTCATTTTTGCACTAAGTATGATCTCTACTTGTGCATCCAAAATCCTTTAAACTAATTTTGCCACATGAGTCCACTATACCTACCTATATGCGGTATTATTTTGCCGTTCTAAGCAAATTTGTATGTGCCATCTCTAATTTTCAAAATAAACTTCTCTTTTTGTGTGTTCGTTTCGGTCGCAGAGCGGTGAGGGGTGGCTAATATTTTCCATGCTAGATGAGTTATTCTCACGATGAGTGTTTATTCACTTGTCATTGCACGAGAGTAAGGCAAAGGTATTAGGGATGCCCGGTCCCAAAAAGAAAAATGAATTTACTTTATGTTGTCAAATAATAAATTCCTTGGAAAGTGTTGCTATGGAAGGCAACCGTGGATACGGTTAGCCATGGAAAGTGAAAGTGTGGTGGAAAAAGGAATAAACTTTATTTTCTGTTCGGGGACCGCCTATGATATATCTAGCACGGAAAGTGTTGGGAACTCTAAGTCGTTTTTGTTGGTGGGATGGATACACCTCCCAAAATGTTTTTATCTCTAAGTTTTTTTCGCTTTGAGCTCTGGCACCTCTACAAATCCCTACTTCCCTCTGCGAAGAGCCTTTCTTTTACTTTATGCAATTTTTATTTTGAATTTGAGTCTCCATCTTCTCTTACAAAAGCACCAACTAGGAGGCAATATGATCGTACTTGAGTATTGGGTGTAGCTAATATGCGAGTGTGTTTCATGAATGGACCAATGGTTGAGCATGATGGGCTAGGGACAACTTATTTTAGGGTTGATATTTTGAAAGACATGGTTGCTTGTTGATATGCTTGAGTATTTGAATTATCATGTCAAAACTAGACTATTGCTTTGAATCACATAAAAGTCCAAATGTCCATGCTATAAAGAAAAGAATACCATATGACATGTTAGGCAGCATTCCACATCAAAAATTCTGTTTTTATCACTTACCTACTCGAGGACGAGTAGGAGTTAAGCTTGGGGATGCTGATACGTCTCCAACATATCTATAAATTTTTTATTGTTCCATGCTGTTATATTATCAATCTTGGATGTTTTATAATCATTTTATATCATTTTTTGGTACTAACCTATTGACATAGTGCAAAGTGCAAGTTGCTATTTTCTGCATGTTTTTTACATCGCAGGAAATCAATATCAGACGGAGTCCAAACGCAATGAAACTTCACGGAGATTTTTTTTTGGACCAGAAGGAACATAATGGGCCCTGGCTGCGCCTGGGGGTGCTCCGAGGAGAGCACAACCCACCAGGGCGCGCCAGGAGGCCCAGGCGCGCCCTGGTGGGTTGTGCCCACCTCGGGTGCCCCCCGGACCGCCTCTTTGCTCTATCAATACCCCAATATTCTCAAAACCCTAGGGAGTCGACGAAATATTGATCCAGCCGCCGTAGAGTCCAGAACCACCAGATCCAATCTAGACACCATCTCGGATGTGGTTCACCACCTCCATTGGTGCATCTCCGATGATGCGTGAGTAGTTCTTGTAAACCTTCGGGTCCGTAGTTAGTAGCTAGATGTCTTCCTCTCTCTCTCTCTCTCTCTCTCTCACTGAATCCTCAATACAATGGTCTCTCGGAGATCCATATGATGTAACTCTTTTGCTGTGTGTTTGTTGGGATCGATGAACTTTGAGTTTATGATCAGATTTATCTTTTTATATCCATGAAAGTTATTTGAGTTTCTTTGATCTCTTATATGCATGATTGCTTATAGCCTCATATTTCTTCTCCGGTATTTGGGTTTTGTTTGGCCAACTTGATCTATTTATCTTGCAATGGGAAGAGGTGCTTTGTAGTGGATTCGATCTTACGGTGCTTGATCCCAGTGACAGAAGGGGAACCGACACGTATGTATCGTTGCTACTAAGGATAAAACGATGGGGTCTATCTCTACATAGATAGATCTTGTCTACATCATGTCATCGTTCTTACTGCATTACTCCGTTTCTCCATGAACTTAATACACTAGATGCATGCTGGATAGTAGTCGATGTGTGGAGTAATAGTAGTAGATGTAGGCAGGAGTCGGTCTACTAATCTTGGACGTGATGCCTATATAATGATCATTGCCTGGATATCGTCATGATTATTTGAAGTTCTACCTATTGCCCAACAGTAATTTGTTTACCCACCGTTTGCTATTTTCTCGAGAGAAGCCACTAGTGAAACCTACGGCCCCCGGGTCTCTTTCTCATATATTTGCCTTTGCAGTCTACTTTTCCTTTGCATTTATTTTCAGATCTATTAAACTAAAAATACAAAAATACATTGCTGCAATTTATTCTTATTTATTTTGTTTGGCGTTCGATCTATCAATCTACTACAATTTTATCTCACGTCCGTTTGCCTATTTTGAGGCGCCGTACCCGGAAGGAATTGACAACCCCTTTAACACATCGGGTTGCGAGGATTTGTTATCTGTGTGCAGGGGTTGTTTGCGTTGTGTTGCTTGGTTCTCCTACTGGTTCGATAACCTTGGTTTCTTCGCTGAGCAAAATACCTACCGCCGCTGTGCTGCATCATCCCTTCCTCTTTGGGGAAATACCGACGTAGCTTCAAGCGACATCAGGGTTGACCGTTGCTTGGGTGCTGCCCTTCCTTGGACAAGCCTCCCACTTATGATTAACCCCTCTCGCAAGCATCCGCAACTATGAAATAAGAATTAAGATAAATCTAACCATAGCATGAAACATATGGATCCAAATCAGCCCCTTACGAAGCAACGAATAAACTAGGGTTTAAGCTGCTGTCACTCTAGCAACCCATCATCTACTTATTACTTCCCAATGCCTTCCCCTAGGCCCAAACAATGGTGAAGTTTCATTTAGTCTAAGTTCACATAACACCACTAGAGGAAAGACAACATAAATCTCATCAAAATATCGAACGAATACCAAATTCACATGATTACCTATAACAAGACTTCTCCCATGTCCTCAGGAACAAATGTAACTACTCACAAAGCATCTTCATGTTCATAATCAGAGGAGTATTAATTATCATTAAGGATCTGAACATATGATCTTCCATCGAATAAACCAACTAGCATCAACTACAAGGAGTAATCAACACTACTAGCAACCCACAGGTACCAATCTGAGGTTTTGAGACAAAGATCGGATACAAGAGATGAACTAGGGTTTGAGAGGAGATGGTTCTGGTGAAGATGTTGATGGAGATTGACCCCCTCTCGATGAGAGGATCATTGGTGATGACGATGGCTTCGATTTCCCCCTCCGGAGGGAAGTTCCCCAGCAGAACAGCTCCGTCGGAACCCTAGATTGGTTTTGTCCAAGTTTCGCCTCGAGATGGCGGCGCTTCATCCCGAAAGCTTCCTTCTGATTTTTTCCAGGTCAAAACACACCATTGTAGATGCCCGGGCCTTCCAGGTGGGCCACAAGGCAGGGGGGCGCGCCCAGGGGGTAGGGAACCCACACCCTTGTAGATGCCTGGTGGGTCCCCTCTGGTGCTTTCTTCGCCCAATATTTTTTATTAATTCCAAAATGACTCTCCGTAAAGTTTCAGGACTTTTGAAGTTGTGCAGAATAGGTCTCTAATATTTGCTCCTTTTCCAGCCCAGAATTCCGTCTGCCGGCATTCTCCCTCTTCATGTAAACCTTGTAAAATAAGAGAGAAAAGGCATAAGTATTGTGCTATAATGTGTAGTAACAGCCCATAATGTAATAAATATCGATATAAAAGCATGATGCAAAATGGACATATCAAACATATTTCGCACGCAAGGAAGTGCCACCTTATTACGATAAAAAATGATTCCCCCTGCTAGCTGGGACCCACCAGATTTGGAGGCAGACTTGTGGGCCAACTAAGTTGGCGCGTACGGGCTTTGTCAACGATTCTAGCTGCACTGACCATTGGATGTTAAATCAACGGTCGTGTTGCATCTTCAACCTCTGGTCTTCTTGCTCCAGCCACCCAAACCAGGCCTCACGTGGCCGGCTCCAGCCTCCCGTGGCCGGCTGTGCTGCCGCGCAGGCCTCACGGACCGACCATGCTACGGCTGGCCAAGCCTTCCCTCTACTCACCCACACCCCCTGTTATTCTCCGGCGACGGCAGCCTTACGCCGCAGCCGAACCAGTGAACCCTCGTACTCCCCTCCGCGTGGGCATCCACCCGCTTGTCTTCTCTGGCTCCTCGTCATTCCCTTCCTAGCCCTCGTCGTTGTCCACCGCCTTGATGCTCTCGGTGCCTCGTGGTCAACGAGGCCAACGAACGACAACCATCAGAAGTGGACTTTAGGCTGTGAGGCTGACAGCTGGACCCACCAGCTATATCTTCGAACACAAGGAAGTGCCTCCTTATTACTCGCAAAATAAAAATGATTCCTACCCCTGATAGCCGGGACCCACCAGCCATATCTTCGCACGCAAGGAAGTGCATCCTTATCCTCCTTGATAGCTAGGACCCACCCGGTCGAAGTGTATGTAGCGTTGTCGCGAACGTGTATGTACATACTGGTCGATCAGTCTCTCTACAACGATGAACCGTGGCCGAGCAAGCAGTGGTACGTGTAGTAGTAGAGCCCCTGACGTAGCAGTTCAGGCAGTCCCTTCTAAACCGTGTACATGTTGGGAACGTAGTAATTCAAAAAAAATCCTACGATCACGCAAGATCTAACTAGGAGAAGCATAGCAGTGAGACGAGAGAGTGTGTCCACGTACCCTCGTAGACCGAAAGCGGAAGCGTTTAGTAACGCAGTTGATGTAGTCGAACTTCTTCACGATCCAATCGATCCAAGTACCGAACGTACGGCACCTCCATGTTCAGCACACGTTCAACACGATGACGTCCCTTGAGCTCTTGATCCAGTTGAGGACGAGGGAGATTTTTGTCAGCACGACAGCGTGGCGACGGTGATGATGAAGTTACCGGCGCAGGGCTTCGCCTAAGCACTACGACGATATGACCGAGGTGTTAAACTGTGGAGGGGGCACCTCACATGGCTAAGAGATTGTATATTGTGCTTTGGGGTGCCCCCCTCCGTATATAAAGGAGGGAGGGAGAGAGGCCGGCCCCCTAGGGGCGCGCCAAGTGTGGGGAGTCCTACTAGGACTCCCAAGTCCTAGTAGGATTCCCCTTTCCTTTCTGGAGTAGGAGAGAGGGAAAGAGGGAAAGAGAGAGGGAGTAGGGAAGGGCAAGGGGGGCACCCCCTCCCCTAGTCCAATTCGGACTCCATGCGGGGCGCGCCATCTCCCCTTGGCCTGCCTCCTCTTCTCCACTAAAGCCCATTAAGGCCCAATACTTCCCCGGGGGGGTTCCGGTAACCACCCGGTACTCCGAAAAATACCCGAATCACTCCGGAACCATTCCGGTGTCCGAATATAACCTTCCAATATATCAATCTTTACCTCTCGACCAAATTCGAGACTCCTCGTCATGTCCGTGATCTCATCCGGGACTCCGAAAAAACTTCTGTCATCAAATCACATAACTTATAATACAAATCGTCATCGAACGTTAAGCGTGCGGACCCTACGGGTTCGAGAACTATGTAGACATGACCGAGACACATCTCCGGTCAATAACCAATAGCAGAAGCTAGATGCTCATATTGGCTCCTACTTAAGGTGGCTACTTTAATACACATCTGGGTGGATTGGTCGTGGGCACCTGGAGAATCCAGTGTTGTCCTAGGATATCCTGGAGTACCCATGTGATTATCCTATGGAATGCCACCCGGGCTCAAAGGGATCATCAGATTATTCATGCTAGAAACTTCCGTGTGCAGCCACAATCCATTATGGGCTCTGGCATAGTTGAGTAAGTTGTGGGAAACCTTTCCATGATAGGCTAGCAGATGTAGGGGAATTGTAGGTGTACCGGCCTATCTATCGGTTAAGGGGACCTCTTCGGAAAGACTATGTCTTGATCATCCGGTTCTCAAACATCAGGCAGTGCGAGAAATTCAACGGAGGAGATTGAATCTTGTGGGGAAAAGTGCGCAAACTTGTGTAGAGTGTACAAACTAATCATGATTAGCCATGTCCCCGGTTATGGACATCTTTGAGCATCTGGTATTTGAATTATTGGTTGATCTCATCACTCTATTTAATAAAATTGTTGGGTTATTAATGATTTCGTGATTTTGGGGTTGAGTTGGGGAAACCTTCTCAATAATGGTATAAACTTGGTAGTAAAATAAAAAAATGCATTCCTTTGTTGTAGGGAAAATTAGCTTTATGCAAATATTAAACTTAGAGCCTCCACCAGCCAAATATGCATATAGAGATAGATATCTTCATTTTTATCCTATGGTGTGAAATTGCCAGTACATTCAATGTACTGACCTACATGGCTACAACGTCTCATGTTGCAGGAATCTTACGACGAGTAAGTGATACGTTAGGGTTACGATGTCTACACTCAACTTTGCCATTGGCGTTGTTGGGAACTCCACAACTTTGTTGTTACTTCTGCTATGGATTGAGGTAATAGTATTTACGTTACTTTTTACATGTGATTTACCTCTGTTATAAATCCTCGAGTATTGTGTGTGTCAGCATACCGATCCAGGGATGACACTTAAGCACAGAGACTTCGATCCATTCGGGTCGGGTCGCTACACTCTACTTCACTCTGAAATTCTTTGAACTTTTCAAATGCTTCAGACTTGTGTTTGATCAAGTGGATATACCCATATCTGATCAAATCATCTATGAAGGTCAGAAAATAAATATACCCGCCGTGAGCCTCAACACTCATCGGACCGCATACATCGGCATGTGTTATTTCCAATAAGTCAGTGGCTCGCTCCATTGTTCCGAAGAACGGAGTCTTAGTCATCTTGCCCATGAAGCATGGTTCGCAGGCATCAAATGATTCATAATCAAGTGATTCCAAAAGTCCATCCGCATGGAGTTTCTTCATGCGCTTTACACCAATATGACCTAAACGGCAGTGCCACAAGTATGTTGCACTATCATTATCAACTTTGTATCTATTGGCATCAATATTATGAATATGTGTATCACTACGATCGAGATTCAATAAACCATTTATATTAAGTGTATGACCATAGAAGGTTTTATTCATGTAAACAGAACAACAATTATTCTTTAACTTAAATGAATAACCGTACTGCAATAAACATGATCAAATCATATTCATGCTCAACGCAAACACCAAATAACATTTATTTTAGGTTCAACACTAATCCCGAAGGTAAAAGGAGTGTGCGATGGTGATCTTATCAACCTTGGAATCATTTCCACACACATCGTCACCTTGCCCTTAACTAGTCTCTGTTCATTTTGCAACTCCTGTTTCGAGTTACTAATCATAACAACTGAACCGGTATCAAATACCCTAGGGTTACTATGAACACTAGTAAAGTACACATCAATAATATGTATATCAAATATACTTTTGTTCACTTTGCCATCCTTCTTATCCGCCAAGTATTTCGGGGTAGTTCCGCTTCCAGTGACCATTCCTTTTGCAGTAGAAGCACCCAGTTTCAGGCTCAGGTTTAGCTTTGGGCTTGTTCACGGGAGTGGCAACTTGCTTGTCATTCTTCTTGAAGTTCCCTTTCTTTCCCTTGCCCTATTACTTGAAACTAGTGGTTTTGTCAACCATCAACACTTGATGCTATTTCTTGATTTCTACCTTCGCCGATTTAAGCATCGCGAAGAGCTTGGGAATCGTTTCCGTTATACCTTGCATATTATAGTTCATCATGAAGTTCTAGTAACTTGGTGATAGTGACTAGAGAATTCTGTCAATCACTATCTTATCTGGAAGATTAACTCCCACTTGATTCAAGTGATTGTAGTACTCAGACGTTCTGAGCACATGCTCACTAGCTGAGCTATTCTCCTCCATCTTGTAGGGAAAGTACTTGTCAGAGGTCTCATACCACTCGACACGGGCATGAGTCTGAAATGCCAATTTCAGCTCTTGGAACATCTTATATGCTTCGTGGCGTTCAAAACGTTTTTGAAGTCCCAGTTCTAAGCCGTAAAGCATGGGGCACTAAACTATCAAGTAGTCATCATACCGAGCTTGCCAAACGTTCATAACGTCTGCATCTGCTCCTGCAATAGGTCCGTCACCTAGCGGTGCATCAAGGGCATAATTCTTCTGTGCAGCAATGAGGATAATCCTCAGATCACGGACCCAGTCTGCATCATTGCTACTATCATCTTTCAACTTATTTTTTCTCTAGGAACATATCAAAAATAAGCGGGGAGCTACATCGCAAGCTATTGATCTACAACATAGATATGCAAATACTATCAGGACTAAGTTCATGATAAATTAAAGTTCAGTTAATCATATTACTTAAGAACTCCCACTTAGATAGGCATCCCTCTGGTCATCTAAATGATCACGTGATCCATATCAACTAAACCATGTCCGATCATCACGTGAGATGGAGTAGTTTTCAATGGTGAACATCTCTATGTTGATCATATCTACTATATGATTCACATTCTACCTTTCGGTCTCAGTGTTTCGATGCCATATCTGCATATGCTAGGCTCGTCAAGTTTAACCCGAGTATTCTGCATGTGCAAAACTGGCTTGCACCCATTGTATGTGAACATAGAGCTTATCACACCCGATCATCACGTGGTGTCTCGGCACAACGAATTGTAGCAACGGTGCATCCTCAGGGAGAACACTTATACCTTGAAATTTAGTGAGGTATCATCTTATAATGCTACCTCCGTACTAAGCAAAATAAGATGCATAAAGGATAAACATCACATGCAATCAAAATATGTGACATGATATGGACATCATCATCTTGTGCCTTTGATCTCCATCTCCAAAGCACCGTCATGATCTCCATCGTCACCGGCTTGACACCTTGATCTCCATCGTAGCATCATGGTCGTCTCCCCAACTATTGCTACTACGACTATCGCTACCGCTTAGTGATAAAGTAAAGCAATTACATGGTGATTGCATTTCATACAATAAAGCGACAACCATAAGGCTCCTGCCAGTTGCCGATAACTTTTACAAAACATGATCTCATACAACAATTTATATCTCATCATGTCTTGACCATATCACATCACAACATGCCCTGCAAAAACAAGTTAGACGTCCTCTACTTTGTTGTTGCAAGTTTTACATGGCTGCTACGGGCTTCTAGCAAGAACCGTTCTTACCTACGCATCAAAACCACAACGATTTTTCATCAAGTGTGTTGTTTAACCTTCAACAAGGACCGGTCGTAGTCAAACTCGATTCAACTAAAGTTGGAGAAACAGACACCCGCCAGCCACCTATGTGCGAAGCACGTCGGTAGAACTAGTCTCATGAACGCGGTCATGTAACATCGGTCCGGGCCGCTTCATCCAACAATACCGCCGAATCAAAGTAAGACATTGGTGGTAAGCAGTATGACTATTATTGCCCACAACTCTTTGTGTTCTACTCGTGCATATAACATCTACGCCTAGACCTGGCTCGGATGCCACTGTTGGGAACGTAGTAATTCAAAAAACATCCTACGATCACGCAAGATCTTTCTAGGAGAAGCATAGCAATAAGACGGGAGAGTATGTCCACGTACCCTTGTAGACCGAAAGCGGAAGCGTTTAGTAACGCGGTTGATGTAGTCGAACGTCTTCACGATCCAACCGATCCAAGTACCGAACGTACGGCACCTCCGTGTTCAGCACACGTTCAGCACCATGACGTCCCTCGAGCTCTTGATACAGTTGAGGACGAGGGAGAGTTTTGTCAGCACGACGGCGTGGCGACGGTGATGATGAAGTTACCGGCGCAGGGCTTCCCCTAAGCACTACGACGATATGACCGAGGTGTTAAACTATGGAGGGGGGCACCGCAAACGGCTAAGAGATTGTTTATTGTGCTTTGGGGTGCCCCCCCCCCCCCGCCTCCGTATATAAAGGAGGGAGGGAGAGAGGCCAGCCCCCTAGGGGCGCGCCAAGTGTGGGGAGTCCTACTAGGACTCCCAAGTCCTAGTAGGATTCCCTTTTCCTTTCTGGAGTAGGAGAGAGGGAAAGAAGGAAAGAGAGAGGGAGTAGGAAAGGGCAAGGGGGGCGCCGCCCCCTCCCCTAGTCCAATTCAGACTCCATGGGGGGCGCCATCTCCCGTTGGCCTGCCTCCTCTTCTCCACTAAAGCCCACTAAGGCCCAATACTTCCCTGGGGGGTTCCGGTAACCTCCCGGTACTCCGAAAAATACCCGAATCACTCCGGAACCATTCCGGTGTCCGAATATAACCTTACAATATATCAATATTTACCTCTCGACCATTTCGACACTCCTCGTCATGTCAGTGAACTCATCCGGGACTCCGAACAAACTTTGGTCGTCAAATCACATAACTCATAATACAAATCGTCATCGAACGTTAAGCATGCGGACCCCGCGGTTCGAGAACTATGTAGACATGACCGAGACACATCTCCAGTCAATAACCAATAGTGGAACCTGGATGCTCATATTGGCTCCTACATATTCTATGAAGATCTTCATCGGTCAAACTGCACAACAACATACGTCATTCCCTTTGTCATCGGTATGTTACTTGCCCGAGATTCGATCGTCGGTATCATCATACCTAGTTCAATCTCGTTACTAGCAAGTCTCTTTACTCGTTCCTTAATGCATCATCCCGCAACTAACTCTTTAGTCACATTGCTTGCAAGGCTTACCATGATGTGCATCACCGAGTGGGCCCAGAGATAGCTCTCCGATACTCGGAGTGAAAAATCCTAATCTCGATCTATGCCAACCCAACAAACACCTTCGGAGACACCTGTAGAGCATCTTGATAATCACCCAGTTACGTTGTGAAGTTTTGATAGCACACTAAGTGTTCCTCCGGTATTCGTGAGTTGCATAATCTCATAGTCAGAGGAATATGTATAAGTCATGAAGAAAGCAATAGAAATAAAACTAAACGATCAACATGCTAAGCTAACAGATGGGTCTTGTCCATCACATCATTCTCCTAATGATGTGATCCCATTCATCAAATGTCTATGGTCAGGAAACTTAACCATCTTTGATTAACGAGCTAGTCAAGTAGAGGCGTACTAGGGACACTTTGTTTTGTCTATGTATTCACACATGTATCGAGTTTCCGGTTAATACAATTCTAGCATTAATAATTATCATTTATCATGATATAAGGAAATATAAATAACATCTTTATTATTGCCTCTAGGGCATATTTCCTTCAGTACACGTACATACAGCCACATGCCAAAAAATACGGCCACGTACGTACATACGGGCGGGGTTTCGAACGACTACTCACGCATACGTACGGCCAGGACTCATGTACATGGAGAGGCAAGGGACGGCAGCAATGGCGTCCTGTTCATCGGGCAGTCAACCAGCTGGGTCGGAACAAAGAAACAGCGTCCTGTTCATCGGGAGGCAACAGACTGGATCGGAATGCGTCCTGTTCAACGGGAGCCAACCGGCTTGGACGAAATAGCCAAAACGGGGTCTGGCGTACCGCAGTACGGAGGAAACGGCCTTCTGTTCAACCGGCTACGGTCGAAACGGGGGTCCTATTCATTGGGAGGGGTGTGGCGTACCGCAAAACGGAGGAAACGGACTTGTGTTGGAGTGCTACGGTCGAAACGGGGTCCTGTTCATCGGGAGGGGTGTGGCGTACCGCAAAACGGAGGAAACAGACTTGTGTTGGAGCGCTACGGTCGAAACAAGGGTCCTGTTCATCGGACGGGTGTGGCATACCGCAAAACGGGACTCCACGGGCTATTGTTCACCCACCGTTGACTTGCTTCAGCCTCCACCTGCATTGTTCATCCACCGCATCTTCCTCCTGCCTCCACCAGCTACTGTTCATCCATGGGCTACTGTTCATCCAGCCCTCTACCGGCTACTGTTCAACCAGCCCTCCACGGGGTCCTGTTCATCCACCCCAACCAGCTCGGTTGTGGTGGCCTCCTCTCGGGGTCCTGTTCATCCAGCGGCAACGACCTATATATAGTACCACGGGGTCCTGTTCATCCAGCCCCCACCGGGAATTGTTCATCCAACCCCAAACCACGTATGTCTTGACTCGTTCAACCAAACCCCACGTTCATTGTTCATCAAGAGGCAGCAGGTTCGATCGGCTTTAGTAAGCAGCAGCAGTAGCAGCGATCGATCGCTCAGCTTCAGTTAGCAGTAGTAGCGAAGGAAGCGCTCGGGTTCAGTTACCAGCCAGGGATCGATCGCTCGGTTTTAGTAACGTAGTTAGTGCAATTGCTCGGGTTCAGTAAGCAAACACCTCGCTCGGGTTCAGTTAGAGCCCAACGCCTCGCACACACGCGCGTACGTATACGAGAGTAACGCGCGTCGCTCGGCCCCGACCACCCACCGTAACCGGGAACTCCCCAAAATTTTCCACGCCCTTGCTTCTACCATGATTTTTTCTGTCATGGACGGCCCAAAGAATGTCATGCAGGTGCGTCTCCAGCCCGCCCAGGACGAAAATCCCATTTTCTGTCATGAATTTTTTGTTGGGGAACGTAGTAATTTCAAAATTTTCATACACACATGCAAGATCATGGTTATGCATAGCAATGAGAGGGGAGAGTGTTGTCCACGTACTCTCGTAGACCGTAAGCGGAAGCGTTATGACAACGCAGTTGATGTAGTCGTACGTCTTCACGATCGACCGATCCTAGTACCGAACGTACGGCACCTCCGCGATCTGCACACGTTCAGCTCGGTGATGTCCCATGAACTCACGATCCAGCAGAGTGTCGAGGGAGAGCTTCGTCAGCACGACGGCGTGATGATGGTGATGATGAAGCTACCGGCGCAGGGCTTGGCCTAAGCACTACGACGATATGACCGAGGTGGATTATGGAGGAGGGGGGCACCGCACACAGCTAAGAGATAAATGATCAACTTGTGTGTCTATGGGGTGCCCCCTTCCCCCGTATATAAAGGAGTGGAGGAGGGGGAGGGCCGGCCCTCTCTATGGCATGCCCTAGGGGAGTCCTACTCCCACCGGGAGTAGGATCCCCCCTTCCAAGTAGGAGTAGGAGAGGAAGGAAGGAGGAGAGAGGGAGGAAGGAAAGGGGGCCGACCCCCTTCCCAATTCGGATTGGGCTTGGGGGGGCACGCCCCCTCCTAGGCTGCCTCCTCCTCTCTCCCACTAAGGCCCAATAAGGCCCATATGCTCCCCGAGGGGTTCCGGTAACCTCCCGGTACTCCGGTAAATGCCCGAACTCATCCGGAACCATTCCGATGTCCAAACATAGGCTTCCAATATATCGATCTTTACGTCTCGACCATTTCGAGACTCCTCGTCATGTCCGTGATCATATCCGGGACTCCGAAATACCTTCGATACATCAAAACACATAAACTCATAATACCGATCGTCACCGAACGTTAAGCATGCGGACCCTACGGGTTCGAGAACTATGTAGACATGACCGAGACTCATCTCCGGTCAATAACCAATAGAGGAACCTGGATGCTCATATTGGTTCCTACACATTCTACGAAGATCTTTATCGGTCAAACCGCATAACAATATACGTTGTTCCCTTTGTCATCGGTATGTTACTTGCCCGAGATTCGATCGTCGGTATCTCAATACCTAGTTCAATCTCGTTACCGGCAAGTCTCTTTACTCGTTCTGTAATGCATCATCTCGCAACTAACTCATAAGTCACATTGCTTGCAAGGCTTATAATGATGTGCATTACCGAGAGGGCCCAGAGATACCTCTCCGGCAATTGGAGTGACAAATCCTAATCTCGATCTATGCCAACTCAACAAGTACCATCGGAGACACCTGTAGAGCACCTTTATAATCACCCAGTTACGTTGTGACGTTTGGTAGCACACAAAGTGTTCCTCCGATATTCGGGAGTTGCATAATCTCATAGTCATAGGAACATGTATAAGTCATGAAGAAAGCAATAGCAATATACTAAACGATCAAGTGCTAAGCTAACATAATGGGTCAAGTCAATCACATTATTCTCTAATGATATGATCCCGTTAATCAAATGAAAACTCGTGTCTATGGCTAGGAAACTTAACCATCTTTGATTCAACGAGCTAGTCAAGTAAAGGCATACTAGTGACACTCTGTTTGTCTATGTATTCACACATGTACTAAGTTTCTGGTTAATACAATTCTAGCATGAATAATAAACATTTATCATGATATAAGGAAATATAAATAACAACTTTATTATTGCCTCTAGGGCATATTTCCTTCAGTCTCCCACTTGCACTAGAGTCAATAATCTAGATAACACAGTAATGATTCTAACACCCATGGAGTCTTGGTGTTGATCATGTTTTGCTCGTGAGAGAGGCTTAGTCAACGGGTCTGCAACATTTAGATCCGTATGTATCTTGCAAATCTCTATGTCTCCCTCCTTGACTTGATCGCGGATGGAATTGAAGCGTCTCTTGATGTGCTTGGTTCTCTTGTGAAATCCAAATTCCTTTGCCAAGGCAATTGCTCCAGTATTGTCACAAAAGATTTTCATTGGACCCGATGCACTAGGTATGACACCTAGATCGGATATGAACTCCTTCATCCAGACTCCTTCATTTGCTGCTTCCGAAGCAGCTATGTACTCCGCTTCACACATAGATCCCGCCACGACGCTTTGCTTAGAACTGCACCAACTGACAGCTCCACCGTTCAATATAAATACGTATCCGGTTTGTGATTTAGAGTCATCCGGATCAGTGTCAAAGCTTGCATCAACGTAACCATTTACGACGAGCACTTTGTCACCTCCATAAACGAGAAACATATCCTTAGTGCTTTTCAGGTATTTCAGGATGTTCTTGACCGCTGTCCAGTGATCCACTCCTAGATTACTTTGGTACCTCCCTGCTAAACTAATAGCAAGGCACACATCAGGTCTGGTACACAGCATTGCATACATGATAGAGCCTATGGCTAAAGCACAGGGAACACCTTTCATTTTCTCTGTATCTTCTGCAGTGGTCGGGCAGTGAGTCTGACTCAACTTCACACCTTGTAACACAGGCAAGAACCCTTTCTTTGCTTGATCCATTTTGAAATTCTTCAAAACTTTATCAAGGTATGTGCTTTGTGAAAGTCCAATTAAGCGTCTTGATCTATCTCTATAGATCTTGATGCCCAATATATAAGCAGCTTCACCGAGGTCTTTCATTGAAAAACTCTTGTTCAAGTATCCTTTTATGCTATCCAGAAATTCTATATCATTTCCAATCAATAATATGTCATCCACATATAATATTAGAAATGCTACAGAGCTCCCACTCACTTTCTTGTAAATACAGGCTTCTCCAAAAGTCTGTATAAAACCATATGCTTTGATCACACTATCAAAATGTTTATTCCAACTCCGAGATGCTTGCAC
The DNA here is from genome assembly GCF_002575655.3 of Aegilops tauschii subsp. strangulata. Lineage (NCBI taxonomy): Eukaryota > Viridiplantae > Streptophyta > Magnoliopsida > Poales > Poaceae > Aegilops > Aegilops tauschii. The sequence continues at coordinate 410,133,352 of NC_053037.3, read as the reverse complement.
CAGTCCATAAATGGATCGCTGGAGCTTGCACACTTTGTTAGCATCCTTTGGATCGATAAAACCTTCAGGTTGCATCATATACAACTCTTCTTCCAGAAATCCATTCAGGAACGCAGTCTTTACATCCATTTGCCAAATTTCATAATCATAAAATGCAGCAATTGCTAACATGATTCGGATGGACTTAAGCATCGCTACGGGTGAGAAGGTCTCATCGTAGGCAACTCCTTGAACTTGTTGAAAACCTTTCGCAACAAGTCGAGCTATATAGACAGTAACATTACCGTAAGCGTCAGTCTTCTTCTGGAAGATCCATTTATTCTCGATGGCTTGCCGATCATCGGGCAAGTCAACCAAAGTCCACACTTTGTTCTCATACATGGATCCCATCTCAGATTTCATGCCCTCAAGCCATTTCGCGGAATCTGGGCTCATCATCGCTTCCTCATTGTTCGTAGGTTCGTCATGGTCAAGTAACATGACTTCCAGAACAGGATTACCGTACCACTCTGGTGCAGATCTTACTCTGGTTGACCTACGAGGTTCGGTAGTAACTTGATATGAAGTTACATGATCATCATCATTAGCTTCCTCACTAATTGGTGTAGGAGTCACAGGAACAGATTTCTGTGATGAACTACTTTCCAATAAGGGAGCAGGTACAATTACCTCATCAAGTTCTACTTTCCGCCCACTCACTTCTTTCGAGAGAAACTCCTTCTCTAGAAAGGACCCATTCTTAGCAACGAATGTCTTGCCTTTGGATCTGTGATAGAAGGTGTACCCAATAGTCTCCTTTGGGTATCCTATGAAGACACATTTCTCCGATTTGGGTTCGAGCTTATCAGGTTGAAGCTTTTTGACATAAGCATCACAGCCCCAAACTTTAAGAAACGACAACTTTGGTTTCTTGCCAAACCACAGTTCATAAGGCGTCGTCTCAATGGATTTAGATGGTGTCCTATTTAACGTGAATGCAGTCGTCTCTAAAGCATAACCCCAAAACGATAGCGGTAAATCAGTAAGAGACATCATAGATCGCACCATATCTAGTAAAGTATGATTACGATGTTCGGACACACCATTACACTGTGGTGTTCCGGGTGGCGTGAGTTGCGAAACTATTCCGCATTGTTTCAAATGAAGACCAACCTCGTAACTCAAATATTCTCCTCCACGATCAGATCGTAGAAACTTTATTTTCTTGTTACGATGATTTTCCACTTCACTCTAAAATTCTTTGAACTTTTCAAATGTTTCAGACTTATGTTTCATCAAGTAGATATACCCATATTTGCTCAAATCATGTATGAAGGTGAGAAAATAAAGATACCCGCCGCGAGCCTCAACATTCATCAGACCACATACATGTATGATTTCCAACAAATCTGTTGCTCGCTCCATTGTTCCGGAGAACGGAGTTTTAGTCATCTTGCCCATGGGGCATGGTTTGCAAGTACCAAGTGATTCATAATCAAGTGATTCCAAAAGTCCATCAGAATGGAGTTTCTTCATGCGCTTTACACCAATATGACCCAAACGGCAGTGCCCCAAATAAGTTGCACTATCATTATCAACTCTGCATCTTTTGGCTTCAATACTATGAATATATGTGTCACTACTATCGAGATTCAACAAAAATAGACCACTCTTCAAGGGTGCATGACCATAAAAGATATTACTCGTATAAATAGAACAACCATTATTCTCTGATTTAAATGAATAACTGTCTCGCATCAAACAAGATCCAGATATAATGTTCGTGCTTAACGCTGGCACCAAATAATTATTATTCAGGTCTAAAACTAATCCCGAAGGTAGATGTAGAGGTAGCGTGCCGACCGCGATCACATCGACTTTGGAACCATTTCCCACGCGCATCGTCACCTCATCCTTAGCCAATCTTCGCTTAATCCGTAGTCCCTGTTTCGAGTTGCAAATATTAGCAACAGAACCAGTATCAATTACCCAGGTGCTACTGCGAGCATTAGCAAGGTACACATCAATAACATGTATATCACATATACCTTTGTTCACCTTGCCATCCTTCTTATCCGCCAAATACTTGGGGCAGTTCCGCTTCCAGTGACCAGTCCCTTTGTAGTAGAAGCACTCAGTCTCAGGCTTAGGTCCAGACTTGGGCTTCTTCACTTGAGCAGCAACTTGCATGCCGTTCTTCTTGAATTTCCCCTTCTTCACTTTACCCTTTTCTTGAAACTGGTGGTCTTGTTGACCATCAACACTTGATGCTCCTTCTTGATTTCTACCTCCGCAGCCTTTAGCATTGCGAAGAGCTCAGGAATTGTCTTATCCATCCCTTGCATGTCATAGTCATCACGAAGCTCTTGTAGCTTGGTGGCAGTGATTGAAGAATTCTGTCAATGACGCTATCATTAGGAAGATTAACTCCTAGTTGAATCAAGTGATTGTTATACCCAGACATTTTGAGTATATGCTCACTGACAGAACTATTCTCCTCCATCTTGCAGCTGTAGAACTTATTGGAGACTTCATATCTCTCAATCGGGGCATTTGCTTGAAATATTAACTTCAACTCCTGGAACATCTCATATGCTCCATGACGTTCAAAACGTCGTTGAAGTCCCGGTTCTAAGCTGTAAAGCATGGCACACAGAACTATCGAGTAGTCATCAGCTTTGCTCTGCCAGATGTTCATAACATCTGGCGTTGCTCCTGCAGCGGGTTTGGCACCTAGCGGTGCTTCCAGGACGTAATTCTTCTATGCAGCAATGAGGATAATCCTGAAGTTATAGACCCAGTCCGTGTAGTTGCTACCATCATCTTTCAACTTAGCTTTCTCTAGGAACGCATTAAAATTCAACGGAACAACAGCACGGGCCATCTATCTACAACAACATAGACATGCAAAATACTATCAGGTACTAAGTTCATGATAAAGTAAAGTTCAATTAATCAAATTACTTAAGAACTCCCACTTAGATAGACATCCCTCTAATTATCTAAGTGGTCACGTGATCCAAATCAACTAAACCATGTCCGATCATCACGTGAGATGGAGTAGTTTTCAATGGTGAACATCACTATGTTGATCATATCTACTATATGATTCACGCTCGACCTTTCGGTCTCAGTGTTCCGAGGCCATATCTGCATATGCTAGGCTCGTCAAGTTTAACCCGAGTATTCCGCGTGTGCAAAACTGGCTTGCACCCATTGTATGTGAGTGTAGAGCTTATCACACCCGACCATCACGTGGTGTCTCGGCATGACGAACTTTCTCAATGGTGCATACCCAGGGAGAACACTTGTACCTTGAAATTTAGTGAGAGATCATCTTATAATGCTACCGTCGAACTAAGCAAAATAAGATGCATAAAGGATAAACATCACATGCAATCAATATAAGTGATATGATATGGCCATCATCATCTTGTGCCTTTGATCTCCATCTCCAAAGCACCGTCATGATCACCATCGTCACCGGCGCGACACCTTGATCTCCATCGGAGCATCGTTGTCGTCTCGCCAACTATTGCTTCTATGACTATCACTACCGCTTAGTGATAAAGTAAAGCAATTACATGGCGATTGCATTTCATACAATAAAGCGACAACCATATGGCTCCTGCCAGTTGCCGATAACACTGTTACAAAACATGATCATCTCATACAATAAAATTTAGCATCATGTCTTGACCATATCACATCACAACATGCCCTGCAAAAACAAGTTAGACGTCCTCTACTTTGTTGTTGCAAGTTTTACATGGCTGCTACGGGCTGAGCAAGAACCGTTCTTACCTACGCATCAAAACCACAACGATTTTTCGTCAAGTATGTGTTGTTTTAACCTTCAACAAGGACCGGACGTAGCCACACTCGATTCAACTAAAGTTGGAGAAACTGACACCCGCCAGCCACCTGTGTGCGAAGCACGTCGGTACAACCAGTCTCGCGTAAGCGTACGTGTAATGTCGGTCCGGGCCGCTTCACCCAACAATACCGCCGAATCAAAGTATGACATGCTGGTAAGCAGTATGACTATTATTGCCCACAACGCACTTGTGTTCTACTCGTGCATATAACATCTACGCATAAACCTGGCTCTGATGCCACTGTTGGGGAACTTAGTAATTTCAAAATTTTCCTACGCACATGCAAGATCATGGTGATGCATAGCAATGAGAGGGGAGAGTGTTGTCCACGTACCCTCGTAGACCGTAAGCGGCGTTATGACAACACAATTGATGTAGTCGTACGTCTTCACGATCGACCGATCCTAGTACCGAACGTACGGCACCTCCGCGATCTGCACACGTTCGGCTCAGTGACGTCCCATGAACTCACGATCCAGCAGAGTGTTGAGGGAGAGCTTCGTCAGCACGACAGCGTGATGACGGTGATGATGAAGCTACCGGCGCAGGGCTTCGCCTAAGCACTATGACAATATGACCGAGGTGGATTATGGTGGAGGGGGGCACCGCACACGGCTAAGAGATTAGTGATCAACTTGTGTGTCTATGGGGTGCCCCCTTCCCCCGTATATAAAGGAGTGGAGGAGGGGGAGGGCCGGCCCTCTCTATGGTGTGCCCTAGGGGAGTCCTACTCCTACCGGGAGTAGGATTCCCCCCTTCCAAGTAGGAGCAGGAGAGGAAGGAAGGAGGAGAGAGGGAGGAAGGAAAGGGGGGCCGGCCCCCTTCCCAATTCGGATTGGGCTTGGGGGGGCCCCTCCTAGGCTGCCTCCTCCTCTCTCCCACTAAGGCCCAATAAGGCCCATATGCTCCCCGGGGGGTTCTGGTAACCTCCCGGTACTCCGGTAAATGCCCGAACTCATCCGGAACCATTCCGATGTCCAAACATAGGCTTCCAATATGTCGATCTTTACTTCTCGACAATTTTGAGACTCCTCGTCATGTCCGTGATCATATCCGGGACTCCGAACTACCTTCGGTACATCAAAACACATAAACTCATAATACTGATCGTCACCGAACGTTAAGCATGCAGACCCTACGGGTTCGAGAACTATGTAGACATGATCGAGACTCATCTCCGCTCAATAACCAATAGCGGAACCTGGATGCTCATATTGGTTCCTACACATTCTATGAAGATCTTTATCGGTCAAACCGCATAACAACATACGTTGTTCCCTTTTTCATCGGTATGTTACTTGCTCGAGATTCGATCGTCGGTATCTCAATACCTAGTTCAATCTCATTACCGGCAAGTCTCTTTACTCGTTCCATAATGCATCATCCCGTAACTAACTCATTAGTCACATTGCTTGCAAGGCTTATAGTGATGTGCATTACTGAGAGGGCCCGGAGATACCTCTCCAACAATCAGAGTGACAAATCCTAATCTCGATCTATGCCAACTCAACAAGTACCATCGGAGACACCTGTAGAGCACCTTTATAATCACCCAGTTACGTTGTGACGTTTGGTAGCACACAAAGTGTTCCTCGGTATTCAGGAGTTGCATAATCTCATAGTCATAGGAACATGTATAAGTCATGAAGAAATAGCAATATACTAAACGATCAAGTGCTAAGCTAACGGAATGGGTCAAGTCAATCACATTATTCTCTAATGATGTGATCCCATTAATCAAATGACAACTCATGTCTATGGCTAGGAAACTTAACCTTCTTTGATTCAACGAGCTAGTCAAGTAGAGGCATACTAGTGACACTCTGTTTGTCTATGTATTCACACATGTACTAAGTTTCCGGTTAATACAATTCTAGCATGAATAATAAACATTTATCATGATATAAGGAAATATAAATAACAACTTTATTATTGCCTCTAGGGCATATTTCCTTCATTTTTGTCATAGAAGTAGGAGCCCACCACATCAATGATGATACTGGGTTTTTTCACAATTATCATCATAGAAGTGTCATAAGCATGACAGAAAAAAAATTCGTTCGGCCCAAAATGTCACGGATGTCTTTTTTTGGTAGTGTGAATGACGCGCCCGCTCTTATTCTACCACGACTGAAGCACCTCGAGCTCGTCGCCGTCTACCTCCCAAACGATGACATGGAGCGCTTGCTCCGTGGCTGTACTACACTCGAGTACCTTCGTCTTCAGGCGATCAATGGGTTGAGTAGCTTCCACATCACCTCCATGACTCTCTGGACTATTAATGTGTGTTGCTGGTGCAACAAGAAACATCACAAGATGTGTACCATGGTATGGTCACTGAGGACACACCTTCACTTGAGAGATTACTTGTAGTTGATCGAGAAGGTCCAACAAGAATCAATGTCATTTCTACGCCGAAATTGATAGTGGTGGGCTACTCGTCTGACAAATATTTCGAACTTGTTATTGGATCCACACTCGTTCAGGTACAACAGCCGCCTTCTACCTCTCCTTCTAGAAATTAACATTATTTCTAAATTTGAAGGTGTATGTTCGTCTGTCATCCAGAAAATGATTCCGACAAGCTTGACCCCGAAACTGTGCACAGTGAAGGTCTTGGCACTAGAATCTATCGGCCCTAACCTAGAGCAAGTTGTCAGTTTCCTGAGATACTTTCTGTGCCTGGAGAAGCTATATATCGAGGTGATGTTCCTTTCCTGTTAAATGTTAACCATAATGGCGTTCAATTTGTGACACCTTTTTCCAAGTTTACAATGACAATGTACCACGATTTCTGAAGGATTTTTTGGAGGATTTCAGTACATACATGCCCCCCCATATTGGTTGCTTGATCCATATGGTTACAATCCATAAGCATTTCTCCTTCGGATTCATCTATACTAGTTTTCTTAGGGAACTTTTCATCCACTCCAACCTCTTGTGAAGAAGGCTACATTTTTCTAGATTGTAATCAAATGCCCGTGTTAATCATGTCGGATCGAAGATGGCATGTTAGTGCATTTTACAAATCCTGCAAACCAAATAGGCCTGTAGTAGTGTTCAAAACTGCATGTAGGCACTAACACGTTTTCTTCTTTTGCAGATAAGATTAGGCCTGGTGGTGGATAATGTGATACAATATAACAATCACATCGAATGCCTAGATCTGCATCTCTCAGAAATTACTTTGAACTCCTATCGAGGGACCTTACCGGAGATTATGTTCGCCAGGTTCTTTGTTGTCAGAGCAAGGGTGCTGAAGGTAATGAGATTTGACCTACATTTATTTCGCAAAAATGAATGGTTTGTTGATCAGCGCCGGTGGCTGCGGCAGAATGGAAAAGGCTTAAAATGGCTGAATTTCATTTTGGAACTTCAGATGACAGAGTAATCGGAAGTCATCGTGTCAACCCCATACATGACTTCTCAGTAGTTGACCCCTTTGCAAAAATTATGAGGTTTCGAAACCAGCCTTACAAGTGGTCATATTAGTTTGAACCTCTCTTATATCCATGTTCAGTTGATCAGCGCAAGCGTTTGTAGCTGATGAGCTGAATTTCATTTCTAATATCAGTTTGAACCTTGTAATCTTCGAATTTGAGCCATATAACTCTGGAATTTGAACGTTGTAATATTTCGAGCTTTTGTGGTACAATTGTTGAAATGGCATCGTATGACACTCGTATATTGGTAGCACTATTTTGACCTTAATATGCAATGGGCTTAGATTTTATTAACCATTCTCGAATATGTTTACCTTGTCGATCTCATAGCACATGATCTGTATAGCTAACTCGACTGCGATCTTCAACATTATTGCACACAGTTGGTTTATTCAACTGTGTGCCCTGTAGAGCGCAGAATCAATTATCGCACTCGAGTGTCCATCATCACCCTTCTGTGTAACTTTGACCTCATGACCCACGGGTAAACTTATGACCGAAGTCATTCGACACACTTTGTTTTTACAAAGCTTTTTGCCAATAAACACCCACAATTTGTCCCTCTTCTAGCCGACGCGTGGCCAAACTAGCCGGGCTGGAAGCTTGCGTGGCAAATTGCACGGTAGCGCAGGAACAGGCTCACCGACGATACATTTGGTGCCTCTTCAAGCCCACGCGTGGTCAAACAAAACGCGTGCAGTGCGGTGTTGTCAAGCGTGCACTGGAATCCTTTGCTATGAACGCGGTGACAAGACATGACGATTACAGGTCGGTCGGCCCCCATTTATTACAGTGGCCATTTAACCCTTGTGTCTCTTCAACCTTTCGATCGCGCCCCACCATTGCAAGAAGCACACCCGCCACGACAAATTCTTAGAAGGTATCCTGCGTGGCTCCAATGGCGGTCCAAGCGGCTGTCGATGACGAGAAGCAGTGCACCATGCATGCCATGGTGGACACCCATAGAAGGTTCACGGAGCTCTCGGTGGTGTACACCGACAACCCGGTCTGGGTGGAGCACTCCATCCACGTCATGGAGCTGTTGCTTGATGAGGAGAAGTACAAGGTGGTCGGGTTCGACCTCGAGTACACCTGCGCTCGTGTCGGGTCTCGTCCCAAGGTCGTCGTTGCCTAGATGTGCATGCGCGGTCACGTCCTCGTCTACCACTACTGCCTGGCCACAAGGCCTTGCGAGCATTTCGCCAGGTTTGTCAACAGCCCCCACTACATGTTCGCTACGGTGGACATCACCAACGATTTAAAGGTGCTTAGAATTCGGGCATCACCTGCCAAAATCTTGTCGACATCCAGGGCCGATACAAGATCTGGGGTAGCAAGGAGCATGAGAAGGACTCACTGGTTCACCTCGCCGAGGCAATCATCGATCCCTACTACAGAGATATGAAGGATTCCTGCAACAAGGACAAGCGTGCCTAGCACTCGGCCTAGATGGAGAAACTCAACAAAGCTCACATCATGTACGCGGCCAAGGAGGCGTACACGAGCTATGAGATGTACAGGCGGATCGTTGACATGAGGAAGTGCCACCTTCCCCAAAACGGCCAGGGATCCAGCCGGAAGCAGAGCAATGGCAAGCGTCGTCGCAACAAGAAGTAGATGATTAGATGCTCGTTTCTCCTAGTTTAGTATGCATGTAATTGCTTACTTTGGTGTGTGGAAATGTTATGTGTGTAGTTACTTGTGTAATTGTATGCTTAATTTGGTTTTGCAATGCTGTCTTTTTAAGTATATATGTTGATGATATGTAGACAGAGCATAGATGTTGTGCGGACAGAGCAGATCTCATTGCACACGGACTATACAATGGAACCCGTTGGTGATGATTTCATCAATCACTGACAATTGTATACCAGCAATCGTTTGCTCACAATACACACGGCTTGTTAACAAGAATCATGTGTGTTGTTATCGGTCTTCCCACACATTTCCGATTACAGATCTGTTTGCCGCGTATCACGCACATCTTGTTAAGTTGAACCGTTTCTGTTCTCTTCCCTGATCGAAAATAGTTCATTCGAGTGAACCGTATGCCGTTATCACACACACCTTGATCTGGCTGACCGTTTCTGTTGGTTTCCCTAATAGCAAACAGTTCATCAGAGCAAACTATATGCCGTATATCGCGAACACATTGATATGGCTTCCCGTTTCTGTTATTCTGTCTAATCGCAAACAGTTCGTATGGATCAACTGTATGCCCAGCATCACACAGGCAACTAAAATCTGAACCCTGTTTGATGTATCCGCCATCGAAAATGTTTTGCATCTTTTTTGACGGATTTTTACATCACCGTTTGCGATTAATGCATCGCACACAGTTTTGTCAAAGGGTCTCTGATCGTAGTGTCGCGTTAGCAGCATCCTGTAGTAGTGTTTGTCCAAAATGATCGACGCGCATGTGTTTGCATGGATTTGGTGTTTTGGAAATAGGGATCGTGGTTGCAAATGTCAAGTTTTAATACCCGTTCAATCACTTTCCGCGGGCGTATAGGGGCTCGGATTAGCTACTTCCGGTTGTATGCTCTAAGGAGTCTCGGGTAGGTATCATGTGCTCCCACACACAAAGTGCTCTCACGCAACCACTTTTCAGAAAAACATTTTTAGGTGTTGCAGAAAAATTGTGAATGTTCACAAAACATGTGTTTATAATTTGTAAAATTTTGAAATACACATCAAGAAGCAAAAAAAGACAAAACCGGGCATGAATAGTGTTGTTTTGTCTTTATGTGACACTATTAATACTAAATTTGTCTTTTTTGTTTATCGGTGTGTATTTTTAATTTTGATTTATAGACCCTAGACAGATGTCTTGTGAACATTTAGTTTTTTGTAGAATGTTTTAAAGCATTTAAATATATATATTTGAAGAGTGGGAGCATGGAAGCACCTTGTGTGTGGGAGCACGTGATGGTCTCCCTGCCACCGAGCCCCTCCCCCCCTCATGGCGGCAGGGGCTGTGCAAACGGTCGCATCGATGCTCCAACCATCGCATCCCCTACTCTGCTGCCCCGCGCATCTCCTCTGCCACACCCCGTAGCTCCACCTGGAGCTCGACAGCTCCTTCGGGCTGTCCTCATCACGCGACCATCGCTCCTCATCTAGCTCCACCTTCATCCATCCTCAATCCCGCAAGTCAACAAGCACATACAATACATGGCGTGATGTGTGGCGCTAGCGGTGTGGGCAAGGGTGTGTTGTGCCGCCATGGCCACTAGGGTCGTTGTGAGTGACCGTGGATTCAATGGCGTGAACCCCATTGTTGCCAACTCTTGCCAAGTGTTGTGTCAACTAGGTCGTGCTCCTCGCGATAGAGAGACGAAGTGATAGTATAAGTGGATTGATGGGAGGGAGATGTGAGATAGAAGGAAAATAAAAAGGGATGAAGACAAAACAATAAATGACTAGCTGATTGGTAGGTCCCATAGGTCATAATTTATGGGGGGTTGAGAAATAGGGGTTACTATGGGGGAGAGAAATTTGGGGGGCATAAATATTGGGGCCAACACTAAAAGAATTATTTGCGGCACTGGTTTTGGGGCTTCTACTAGAGATTCTCTTAGGGCATCTCCAACATATGAAGTCAAAGCTCCCCCACTTTTGTGTTGGACTGCCTAGGGGCAAATTTTATCCAAGCCTAGCGTGACCCTATTTGTCTGCGGACAGTTTACTCCTTCATTCTGTCTCCAATTTTGGGGGAGAAATGGGGGTATCCATGGACACCCATGTGATAGTGTCCCGGATTGGGGGTCACTCAAGACCTTGTCTCCCGGACAAGTGGATCGGGCCGAGGACCCCCATGTATGTTCACCAATGGGCCATGCCGAGGCAGCCCTTGCCGTATGGAAGGAAGGCTCCCGAAGACTTGAAGTATACTCCAATACATTTAGAGGTCGTCTACAACACATTCACCTTGTATGTAACCGACTAGGTTGTAACCCTAGACCCTCCGGTGCCTATATAAACTGAGGGCCCGTAGACGACAAACAACGATCTCGCGGTAGATCACATGTACTTTGTACTTCATCCCAAATCAATACAACACAAACAAGATGCATGGTTTTATCTCTAAGGAGAGCCCAAACTTGGGTAAAAACCCGTGCCATGTTACCATCATGTCACAACTATTAGCTCAAGGCCCCCTACCTGAGGTCTGCCGAATACGACTCCATCACCATGTTCACCGCCACATAGCCTCAGCCCTGCCACAATTCGTGCAAACAAATAATGTTTCAACAACGAATGACTTGGTAATTTGAGAACAAAATAAAATGAAGTTGAAGTTGCTCTCTATGAATATCCGTCCATCACAAACCATAATTATCCATCCATATTCATTTCACTCACTCATTCTAGCTCATGCAAGCCACTCAAACCATTCCATCCGTTTCCACTCCATGCATCTACCACCACAAGTGAGGAAGTGAGATTCAAGGCAAGAAAATACGGGAAGAAGTGTTGGGTGATTCGATGATCACTCTTTGATTCTTTGAATGCCAATAAATTTTCTTTCTGGAATTACACCTAAAGTTCACATCTTTCACCACAATCCTAATCTTGTGAGAGAGTGTTCTATTATATTCATGAAGAAGCCTCGATTTAAGATCATTCGAGTAGTTCTTGTCAAGTGGCTTTGCTTTGATTGTTACTCTTGTATGGTGTGGGCATCCTAGATGGTTAAGAGTCACTTGAGGGTCTATCATCGTCCACATGTGAAGGACTCAAGAGTTCGTACAACCTAAAAGGTCGCCTACTTGGTGAATATCTACCTCTTAGTTAGGCTTCTTGGTGCAAGCCAAGATGGTGTAGGTTGGTTGTGCTCGATGGGCCACTTAGTGGGCGACACAACCGAGATCCTTATGATCCTAGAACCTTTGGTTCGAAGCATCCATCAACGTGGATGTAGGATAGTGCCAACTACCTGAACCGCAGGAAAACATCCTTGCAGCACCAATGTTTGCATTATCTTAACGCTACCTCCTACTTAATTTCAAGTTGTTACTTTTCGATCCTCAATACTCTTCATAGCTTGATTATTAAGTTGTCTGGGAAGTCTAGTCATTGTCGTGTTACTCTAAAAAACTGCCAAACCCGAAAATTGGAGTATAAATTTTTCATACGACTATTCACCCACCCTCTAATCCTTAGACCTCGATCCCAACACGCCGAAATCTGATTTTTTTTCTTTGTATTTTTCTTTCCTTTCTTGTCTATATATGAATAAATTCAATCCAATGATTAAAATATGGATGATGGTGGTGTCGATGCGATGCGTATTACTTTCATGTTTGTGTATGTGTAGTGAGCAATCATATCTCAACTTGATGAATGAGTCCATCGGCATAGACGGCAATTCATTGTCCAATCCATTTGAATGTGCGGATAATGTTATCGTTGATGTCGCCCCTACAACAAAGAAGAAATGGGTAAGGTCGACCAACTACTCAACAAAGTAGGATATAACATTAATCATGGTGTGGGAGAGTTTAAGCATTCATCTGGTAGTAGGGAGCGATCAAAACAAGAGGAGTTATGGGAAGCGCATTGCGCTATCATTGAAATGTGAAAGTACCCTCCGATCGCTCAATCAATTCAGGCAATCATCAACAGAGCTTGATTCAAAAGTGTTGCAATCGATTGGCAGGTTATGTCGCCCAAGTTGATGTGCCAAGCCAAGTGGAATGATAGAGAAAATCCTAGTGTGTATAGTATTTCAGAAAAATCTTATAAAATGTATGGCATAATTTGCTAGTGAATGGTTCAACTTGGCATCTCAACTACACCAACAAGTTGTGCAACCAGAGGGAGTCGAGGGGTAGTGCATTTGGGATGAACCAATGTTGGGTGTTGCTCCAACACAATGAGAAGTGTGAAGATAGGAACAATAATTCTTATCCACCTAAGAAGAAGTCTAAACCATCATCAACTACAGAGCTTGACAATAATGATGATTCTTATGATGATGAGTAAAGTCAAAGCCCTACTCCTAGCACCACTCGTATCAAAAAAGAGGCCGCTGGGAAGGAGGGCGAGAGGGGGAAGCTAAAGCAAGGAGGAGATGGAGTTGTGTTTAAGCCAATTGTTAGAGAGATAATAACAACAAATAAGTAGTTTGTGAAAAAGAAAAGGCAAGAGAAGGAAGCAAGGTGATTGGAGGCCAAGGCTATGAAGGAGCACAATGTGGCGTGTGAGGAGCGCACGGCGTCAATTAAAGAAGACAAGTTGGGAGTGTTGGGAGAGTAAGTGAATGCAAAGAAGATGGAGCAACAATTCAAGATCATGTTCAGGGAATCCGTTGGGCTTGATGCAAGACAACCCGAGTGTATGGTGTTGATGAAAGCACAAATTATAGTATCACCGATGGGAGATAGAGTGGAATTCATGTCTATGTTTTATTTTAACCATATGTTGCATGTTTCATTTTGACTTGAACTTTAGAAGTGTGGGTATGAAAAGATGTCGAATCGTTGAAAGTAGAAACACAAGGTTTTGAATTACGTGATGTGAAATTTAAGTATCATAGCATTTGCACAAGTATATACAAAAACAGAGAAAAGATTTTTGAAAATGAGTTTATTGGCATCTGCGAAAGCAACCCCCGGTAACCAGAAAATTGTTTGTTACTCGGGCAGCCCCAGTAACATCCTATTTGGGATGCATTGTTGGGGAACTGCCGGATGTCACAAGGATTTTCATAGAGGATTTTGTTTTTAAAGTATGCTTGTTTTGTGGATTAAAACTCATATGATGTTCTCTCAACGGACTATCTTGCAAGCAATTGAAAAAAGTCAAGCATATCCTTTCAGTAAAAGGATAAGTCTAACCTTGAATACTTTTTTTTTCAGTTTTAGTGACAACTATATTAAGCACCTGATGTTATTTGAAAATTTTCATATAGTTTTGCGTTCCAAAAAAATAAAAAATCTTACATGACTTTCTTTTTTGCAACGAGTTTTACTTGCATGACTCAACATACCATCATACATATTACTTCCTCCGTTCGGGAGTAAATGACTACATTAAAAAAATCACTACATTTTTTTCCTTGCGGGACGGCCAGAATCCCCGCGCAGCCATGGTCAAAATAATAAGGGAGCACGCACCAATCGAGCAGTTTTCCGTTTGGTTTTCCTCTTCGGAACATTGTGCGTTAGCCTTGAGGCCCTTGAGTGAGGCCGAGGAGCTTCCATTTGGAGCTACGAAGGAGCACACATTCTCTTCTTTTTTCTTTAACACAGGGAGCACGCACTCTGACAACATGAGACCCGAGCAGCAAGCCTGCCCGCGGTTCAGGCAAAAACAAAGCATAACCGAGCAACAAAAAATCCTGGATATTACTGCATCAGCCTCAAGAAATGGGACACCGCCCTACAATTTTTTTGCTCAGGAGCGTACACAGACGAGGAGCACCCCGAGTGCTCTCAGAGAGAAACTAAAGAAAAGGGAAATGGAAGGGGGAACAGTAAAAACAGAACAGCATCGCGAGGGCGAGTCGCAGCATGTCAAAACTGGGATCCATCCACGAAGGGCTTCAGAGGCACAGCGGGTCGACGGCCGCCTCCCCCGGCAACGGATCAGGCCGTCAGGCAGATCAGATGTTACAGCCGCAGCAGAGGAAGAAGCCACAGAGCGCGGCGGAGAGGACGACGGCCTCGGCGGCGTAGAGGACGTGGAAGAGCGCGTCGTCGAGGAGCGAGACCACGACCCCGGCCTTCTCCTCCCACCTCCACTGGTACGCCCGCGCGCTCTGCACCTGCACCTCCACGACCTTGAACCACCCGAGCGCCATGGCCTCCTGCTCTTCGACCTCCGGCCCGGACGGATGGCTCTTTCTGGTGGCGGATGCGCGGTTGACTCGATTTAATGTGGGAGGGCAGTGATGGATGCGTCAAATTGGTCGCCGCCGGGTGGAGGTTGTCGAGTTCGAAATTGAAATCTTGGGACAGCGGGGCTAGAGGTAGAGGGGACAGGAGGGGTCTGCCGGTCTGTGTAGTGCGGCAGCGCCCCGTGTATATACGGCCGGTCTGACCAGGGACACGTTCCTCCATGATTTTGGGGTTTTCCTACAGCCGCAGCTGCTTTCGCTAAACACGATTTGAACACGGTTAAGTTAGTGATCAGCCGGCAGCTGTCGTGGGCGCCTGTAAGCTTAGTGCTTAGCACCAAAGTATTCGAAAGAAGCCAGAAAGATCCATGGATCGTGTGCCGATGATTCCCCAAAACAAATATCGCGCTATCGTTCCACTGTACACCTGTTTGTTTGCTTTAGGAGATCTCTTGTACAGTATATTTTCTGCAAAAAGTGGTCTGTCCAGTAAAATGCAACAACGCACAAAGATCCTAGAAGTAATAAAAATTACAAGTAGATCCATATATCACCTAGCAACGACTACAATCACTAGACCCAAGAAAAAGCTGCTATTTTTTTAAATAATACATTATTATTAATTTTCAGAAATATTACGCCAATTTTTTATTTTAAAAAATAATACATAGTCGGCCATCTGGCGGCTGACTGGTTCCAATCGGCCAAGAGTAGGCCGATTAGTACCCTGTCGGCTAACGGCAGGCCGATTGGGCTGCTGTAGCCTCCTGTCGTCTAACTGTTGAGCGACTGGAACTAGTTGGCTTACAGTAGGACGTTTAGTTATAATTGGCTTACCGTAGGACAAGTAGTTCTAATTGGCTTCCTGTAAGTTGATAGGTGCATGCCCCATTTTCTCAGGCCTGAGTTTCCCTCTTCTGGGCACTAAGGTGGGTAAGCATTGTAGTGTAGTCTCGTAGTCTCGCCAGCGAGGATGAAGACGATATCTTCATGCCAAGCACCAAGGCCAGGCGTACCGCATCGTCGAAGGGCAAGAGTTCTTCATCGTCGAAGGGCAAGAGTGCTGCATCGACGGATGATGACTTCATGTAGTTTTTTAAGTTGTATGTTGTAAGTTCAATCCTACCTACTGGCGGGAAAATATGGCGGGAAATACTGGCGAGACCTAGAAAGAGGGAAAATATAGCGGGAATTAGAAAGCAGGAAAATATGGCGGGAGATACTAGTGGGACCTAGAAAGCGGGAAAATATGACGGGAATTAGAAAGCGGGGAAATATGGCGGGAATTAGAAAGCGAGAAAATGTGGCGGGAACTAGAAAGCGGGAAAATGTGGCAGGAGATGCTGATAGGAAACGGCGGCCCGACATATAAGAGGGAGCCCAGAAGCGGGAAACGTAGGCCTGAGAAAATGGGGCGTGCACCTATCAACTTACAGGAAGCCAGTTAGAACTAATCGTCATACGGTAAGCCAACTGGAACTAATCGTCCTACTGTAAGCCAATTAGTTCCAGCCGGCCAACAGTTAGACGACAGGAGTGGGTAGGAGCCCAAGCGGCCTGCTGTTAACCGACTAGCTGTTGGGCGTGCGCACGATCACGTCGCTGCAAATTAGAACTGCCATTAGGGCCTACCGATATTCCTGGCCGTCCGGCTTTCCCTTTAATTCCTGCGGCCATTATAACCTTAGTCTCTTCAACTTTTCGATCGCGCCCCACAACACAACAAGCACACCCACGACGACACATAGAGAGGGGTTGTGATGTAGGGTGGAACCATAGATGGAGATCTTTCACGAATTGGAGGGGAAATCCCCAAGAACACGAAGAACACAAGAGAGGGGAAACAACTCAAATTAACTAGATCCAATCACACATATGCTAGATCCAAGAACACACAAGAGGTCACAATGATCCTAGGACAACAAAGGAAAGATACAAGGTAACTAGTTCATTCAATCCTATGAGGAGAGAGGTCTTGATGATCCTATGATGGGGATCCTTCTCCAAGAGGAGGCCTTGATATCCACAAGAGGATCTTCTCCAAGAGGAGGCCTTGATCTCCAAGAGGAGCTTCTCCAAGAGGAGGTCTAGATCTCCAAGAGGAGGAAGATGAGCAAAGCTCTCTCTTTGTCTATCCAATACTTTTCTATCCTTCTAATGAGCTAGGGGAAGAGTATATAAAGCCTAGGGACGAAATTGGGGGAGAGAGGGGTACAAAGGTCTAAAATGACCCTGAAAACGTAGACACACTCGGACGCGTCCGGGCACCCAGAGTGCGAGGGACCGGGCACCCGGTCCGGCCAGGGAGGCCGCGGCCAAGTTGCTGTTGGGGCCGGGCACCCAGTGCAGGCAGGAGCAGCTCCAGGCGGGAGGGGGCCGGGCACCCGGGGCCGGCTGGAGTGGCCCAGGCGGGCGGCCAGGCACCCGGGCCCAAGAGGCCGGGCGCCCAGGGGGTGGCTGGGGCGAGGCCCAGCAGAGGCCGGGCACCCGGGACCGAGGGCCGGGCACCCGGGGTGGCCAGAGGCGCGGCCAGCCGGCGGCTGGGGGTGGCCGGGCACCCGGGCCCTTGGTGGCCGGACAGCCGAGGAGGTCCAAGACCTCTCTTGCTTCATGCCTCACGCGTCCTTCTTCCTTCTCCTCCTCCATAGGTGCTTGGGTCTCCCTCCTAGCTTCTTCATGGACTTCTTCTTGGTACCTAAGAATGCACATCAATTCCGTTTGAGGTAGAACCCGATTCTCGTGTGAATTCGAATGGAGTACGAAGAGGAAGGAGTCAACCTCGGTTTCGTTGGCACGTGCATGTGCCCTTGTCCTAGGTCCTCTCCGTGCTTGCGGTGGTGCTGTGACGTCCATGGGGATGGTCGGGGGATGCTCCGCATCATCTCCGTGATCTTCATCACCATGGAAAAGAGAGGGTGTCGCCGTGTAGAAGTGGACAACCACCAAGCATGTATCATGTTGAAGCTCAAAATGGGCACTCTCCAATGTCGCACCGTCTTGTGATTCCTTCAAAAGGAGCAAGTATAACAAACACTTGGAAAAACAAATGTGGTTAGCATTAGTGCAAAACCAAGCATTCAAGAGGTGTTTCACCAAACAAGTGTCATCATCAAGCATAACATATGGTGTGACAAGGGATTGTGATATGTCATGTAAGCACATAAATTGGGCAAAATCAAGGACATCATGGAAACAAGCATGTAAATGTGAGGTAAAGGTGCTAATATGTGGGACAAGTAAACAAGCATCTACCTCAATGTCATAGCAAGCATGCAGTGCTCAACAAATGGTCTATGGTATGCATATGAACCATTCACAACACCAAATAAGAGGAGATGTCTAAACACATGGGGTAAGTGCAAGACAATCCTAGCATGTGCATAGGGTGTAGTGAAAATCGTGTGGCACTCAAACAATATAAAGAGCAATTGTTCATCATGTGTGAGGCAATCAAATCTTGCAAGCTAGTAGTGCGAAGATGCGACATACTATAGGTAATCATGGCAATCATGCCATGTGAGCAAATAATAGGCATAGGCATAGGCAATGCACATGACATATCACAAGCACGATTACAAAGCAAGATCAATGTATCATCATAGGAATGGATCACCAAGGAAACATGGCAATAACAAGCAATATCTCCACCAAGCTTGCAAATACACATACAAGTACTAAAATCAATCATCATGTGTAATGCAAAGCATGGGTCACCAATGCATGGTAAAGGCATCGGAATAAGCATGTCATGCAAAGTGAACATGGCAAGATGGGCATATAATATGTGATGGACAATAACCCATAACCATAGAGGGCCATGTAGAAGAAATGCGTGAAGTCTTTTGCGCAAAGAGAGTGGAGGGAAAGACAATCCATGGGATCCCAAGTCATTGTTGCTCTCTAGAGCTCGTTTTGTCAACTCGTGGGATTGCGAGGTTGACAAGTATTCATGGGTACCTACACAAAACAAATACAAAGGAAAAATTGTGTGTGCGTGATAGATGTACACATCATCCATTATGATGCATACCTGCATGTGTTGGTTAGCACGAAATATCCAATGCTCAAATAAATGAGATGCATGATATAGAAATATGTCATCCATCATGATGGGTTTGTTGTTATGTATAGCATAATGGAGACTCATTTTTAATGCATCACGAGAAATATGTAGAGCATTGTTATTTATGGAATGCATATGGTGCACGCAATCATGGGAATCATGGAAAGTATGGAATGCATCGAAATGTCCTAATATGTATGAGAAAACTATGGGGGTCTCCTCATGAGCTTTCGTGGAAACATCACATTGAGAATATTGACAACATCCAAAACAATTCATATCCGAAGCTGGGTGGTCATGGCATGGCATATGAGATAAATGATGCAAAGGGAGCATATCAATATCAGCACAAGAAAAACAAATGCCAATAACCATGGGCTTGTCATCTATGCCATATGTGCAAATTGGGTTTATTTTAATGGCATATGCATAGTCACTATGAAGAGATTGCAAATATGACATATGGTTGATCTCATGCATAGCATATGACAAGTCAAGCGGGTTGTCAAACATGATGTGACCAAGAGAATTATCACAAGAAATCCTACGTAACATGGCATCACAACTAATAGACTCCACATGGCAACCATCAAACTCATCATAAATGGGTAAATCATCGCTTGGGGAAGTCGAACTAGCATGGAGCATGACAATAGGTGGATCAACATCATGCAAGCAATCAATGTCAAGAATGTCCACTAGTGGGACTAGAGCATCACCTTCACCTATATTACCTTGTTCATTCCACTCAAGTGGTGTAGGTGAGGTGGCAAAGACCAAATGGTGGTCATAATCTTCATCTTGATGGAACCATGTGGGCGGTGCATCATAGTCCACCATGGCCATCGTCTTGTCCAAAGGATGGACGAAGTCGTCGAGGATCGGCGCGTCATCATAAATGGGACCTAGCACCAAATGAGAAGACACAATAGAGGTAGAGGTCAAGTCATTAGAAATCATCGTGGCCTCACATGCCCTATCAATTATCACACTCTCTCTATGTGGTGGTTCACTCACTCCCTCAAAATAGGTGCACTCAAAGTCACATATGGTGGAGTCACTCAAATCACTCAAGTGGTGGTGATTGTGGTTCTCCTCACATGGGAACTGTGGCAACTCATCATATATGGGGCTAGTGGTGAAGTCACTCGCACTGTCAATATGGTGGCACAAGTCACTCAAGTCATCATACGTCACCGTGGTCGAAGGGAAAATCCCTTGCTCAACCATCTCATTGTTGTCGCCGTGGATGAAGGACGAAGATGGCACATCATCGCTCTCCACCATTACTGAAGGGAAAATCCCATGCTCGATCATCTTCCTTGAGGGGCTTCCGAAGATGGAAGTGTCGCCCTCGCTCGTAGGTGATTGCCTTGGACTTGATGATGTTGAAGTAGGCGAAGATGCCGTACGTCCGAAGGCGGATATGCCTTGATAACCCTTGACGAAGATGCCGAAGTGGTCGTGGTAGTCGGAGCTTCCTTTTGGGGGGTGCTTGTCTCGCGGTCTTCTCCTTTGCTCCTGAAGCTTATCCTTGGCGTGAAGTAGAGCATGTTCGGACTTGTATAGGTTTGCACGTGTCAAGCATCTTCATCTTGATGGTGTTGTAGTGCTTGAGCTCGATGGCGTTCTGAAGATTTGCTACTAGAGTGTCGCCTCCTTGAAGACGACGAAGGGAAAGAAGACTTGTAGTTGGCCAACATGTCTCGTACTTGATCCATTTGTTCGTCCAACTTGGTGTCGATGTAGTCCCTTTTCCTCGCTTCATTTTGGCGAATGTCGGAGGCGAGTCGCTCAATGCCTTGCATTGCTCGTTGTAGTCCGAAGATGGACGTTTTGTTGATGTAGTTGTTCGCGCCGTCGTTGTCGTGGAAGACCGGATATGAAATGCCTTGCCTATCCATCACAAGACTCGAGCAAATGTGAGTGGAAGAAAGGAAAGAACTAGACCAATGTAGCTTATCCAATGTTGAAGATGGATCAATGATCACTCAATAATGTAATAAGGAAATAGCACAATTGGTATCGGATCTTGTCAATTCTCACACCTACACACGTAAGGATTATGGTGGAGCTCGGTGAGGATAGTGGCACAAAAATTTGATGCAAAATGTTAGGAAGAGTCAATAATGTTGGAAAAGATTCACAAATTCGCAAGTGAAACAAGTAGACCAATAGCAATATGTGGCACACGGAAACACACACACGGATAGATAAATGGGGTCGTGCAACCAAGGAATGAGCACAAAATGTGGAATCCACGGAAAACGCTCATGTTGCACAACTCTAGAGAGACGCTAGCACGATTGCTCAATAGGCGGATACGACACTTGTGCACAACCTAGAAGGTGCAAAATGTCTCAACTTTCTATCCCAAGTATGCTATGTGTATGATGTTCCCGGTGTTCTTCTCAAGATGATCCAAGATAATCGAATATGACAATCTTATGTGCGATATGGTATGATGCTATGGCTATTGCTTACAAGCTCTTTGCTCTCTTTTTCTTTTGCTTAAAAGCTTATTCCTCTTTTTCCTGTATGGCCACTTATGCGAAATGCACAAACCAAGATAGCTATTGTGTATATGCGGGAACAATCTTGTGACACAAGGGATGATATGATGATACCAAGATGATATGGTACGTATGCAATGGAAGGTGTAGAGCAATGATCACTAATGTGCACAAGTAACATTGCCGGCAATACTCAAAGGCTAGTCTCGATAGGCAAGTGACGCAAAATGGGCTAAGGGGTTAACAATGTAATGGAAAGAATGTACAATGATGGGATACCACGATACCAAGATGACATAGAGGTTACCGTTATCGCTTACAGTTAGGGTGTCAAGATGGTGAAGTGGTCGATGTCGAATCCTTGTCGAAGGTGAGCGGCGGTGTTGTCGATGTCGAACCGTTCCTAGTTAGCCGAAACACCCTAGGAAACGGAAAAACCGCAAACTCAAAATCTCAAAGGAAAATGTCAAATGGTGGTAGCGGAATGCGTTGGTGGTTCCGGAGTTAGCAATGCGGAAGTGGTGGTGGTGGTTGATGAAGAAGCAACCCTCCCTAAGTAGCCGAAACACCTTAGGAGACTCAAGTCACCACTCAAGCAACAACAAGTGCTATATGGAACTAAAATGAGTTAGGTCGCGGAAAGCTATGGTGGTTTTGCGGATAATATGGTTGATGGCCTAGGCAAAGATGCCAAACTTTTGATGAAGTAAAATGGTGTTGGAACCTGTCTAGATGGACGGGGGATGTCAATAGCTATTCAAAGAGCTAAAGAACGTCAAAATCGGACTCCGGGAGCGAAATTTAGGGCCGAAATGGTGATGGTGTTGGGCTGACTCGGGGGGGGGGGGGTGCGGGCACCCACGGGTTGGAGGTGCGGGTGCCCGGGGTCGGCAGGGGCAAAACAGCCCGGGGGTGTGGGTGACCGGGGGTTCGTGGTGCGGGCACTCGGGGTGGTCAGCGGGGGTGCACGGGGGGTCCGGGTGCCCGGGGGTCACGGATTTGGGCGGAAATTCGTGGGAAAAAGGGAGAAATTGGGGGATTTTGTGGAGGGAAAGGTGGAGATGGATGGGGGGAAGGCTAGATCCACTTGAAACCAAGCAAATCCATGGATCAAATCCAACAAAACCACATAAAACCAACAAATCACAACAAAAAATTGGGGCTATTTTTGGTGGGGAATTTTCGAAATTGGGGAAGAACACAACGAAATTAGGCTAGAGAACAAGAAGGGGGCTCCAATTTCGTGAGAAACCTTGGCCCATGATACCAAGATGTTGTAGGGTGGAATCCTAGATGGAGATATTTCACGAATTGGAGGGGAAATCCCCAAGAACACGAAGAACACAAGAGAGGGGAAACAAATCAAATTAACTAAATCCAATCACACATATGCTAGATCCAAGAACACACAAGAGGTCACAATGATCCTAGGACAACAAAGAAAAGATACAAGGTGACTAGTTTGTCCCAATCCTATGAGGAGAGAGGTCTTGATGATCCTATGATGGGGATCCTTCTCCAAGAGGAGGCCTTGATATCCACAAGAGGATCTTCTCCAAGAGGAGGCCTTGATTCCAAGAGGAGCTTCTCCAAGAGGAGGTCTAGATCTCCAAGAGGAGGAAGATGAGCAAAGCACTCTCTTTGTCTATCCAATACTTTTCTATCCTTCTAATGAGCTAGGGGAAGAGTATACAAAGCCTAGGGACGAAATTGGGGGAGAGAGGGGTACAAAGGTCCAAAATGACCCTGAAAACGTAGACATACTCGGACGGGTCTGGGCACCCGGTGTGCGAGGGACCGGGCACCCGGGGGCTGAGGACCCGGGCACCCGGTGCGGGCAGGAGCAGCTCCAGGCGGGAGGGGGCCGGGCACCTAGGGCCGGCTGGAGTGGCCCAGGCGGGCGGCCGGGCACCCGGGCCCAAGAGGCCGGGCGCCCGGGGGGTGGCTGGGGCGAGGCCCAGCAGAGGCCGGGCACCCGGGACCGAGGGCCGGTGCTACCTCTTGAGC
Organism: Aegilops tauschii subsp. strangulata; assembly: GCF_002575655.3. Classification (NCBI taxonomy): domain Eukaryota; kingdom Viridiplantae; phylum Streptophyta; class Magnoliopsida; order Poales; family Poaceae; genus Aegilops; species Aegilops tauschii. The sequence goes on along the minus strand of NC_053037.3, from coordinate 410,109,626 downwards.
ATGCGTTGGTTTTCCCTTGAAGAGGAAAGGGTGATGCAGCAAAGTAGCTTAAGTATTTCCTTCAGTTTTGAGAAACAAGGTATCAATCCAGTAGGAGACTACACGCAAATCGCCTAGTACCCACACAAACAATCAAGAACCTTGCAACCAACATGATAAAGGGGTTGTCAATCCCTTCACGACCACTTGCAAAAGTGAGATCTGATAAAGATAATAAGATAAATATTTTTGGTATTTTTGTTGTATAGATTGAAAAGTAAAGATTGCAAAATAAATAGTAAACTAGAATTGTAGATTGGAAACTTATATGATGTAAAGTAGACCCGAGGGCCATAGGTTTCACTAGTGGCTTCTCTCAAGATAGCATATATATTACGGTGGGTGAACAAATTACTATCGAGCAATTGATAGAAAAGCGCATAGTTATGAGAATATCTAGGCATGATCATGAACATAGGCATCACGTCCGTGACAAGTAGACCGAAACGATTCTGCATCTACTACTATTACTCCACACATCGACCGCTATCCAGCATGCATCTAGAGTATTAAGTTCATAAGAACAGAGTAACGCATTAGGCAAGATGACATGATGTAGAAGGATAAACTCAAGCAATATGATATAAACCCCATCTTTTTATCCTCGATGGCAACAATACAATACGTGTCGTTTCCCTTTCTGTCACTGGGATCGAGCACCGCAAGATTGAACCCAAAGCTAAGCACTTCTCCCATTGCAAGAAAGATCAATCTAGTAGGCCAAACTAAAACGATAATTCAAAGAGACTTGCAAAGATATTTAAATCATGCATAAAAGAATTCAGAGAAGAATCAAATATTGTTCATAGATAATCTTGATCATAAACCCACAATTCATCGGATCTCGGCAAACACGCCGCAAAAAGTATTACATCGAATAGATCTCCAAGAAGATCGAGGAGAACTTTGTATTGAGATCCAAAGAGAGAGAAGAAGTCATCTAGCTAATAACTATGGACCCGAAGGTCTGTGGTAAACTACTCACACATCATCGGAGAGGCTATGGTGTTGATGTAGAAGCCCTCCGTGATCAAATCCCCCTCCGGCAGATCGCCGGAAAAGACCCCAAGATGGGATCTCACGGGTACAGAAGGTTGCGGCGGTGGAAAAGTGGTTTCGTGGCTCTCCCGATGGTTTCAGGGTATAAGAGTATATATAGGCGAAAGAAGTAGGTCGGTGGAGCTACAAGGGGCCCACGAGGGTAGGGGGCACTCCCACCCCCCTGGGGCGTGCCCTCCTGCCTCGTGGCCGCCTCGTGGCTTCCTTGACCTCCACTTCGAGTCTCCTGGATTGCATTTGTTCCAAAAAAGATCCTCGCGAAGGTTTCATTCCGTTTGGATTCCGTTTGATATTCCTTTTTTGCGAAACACTGAAATAGGCAAAAAAAATAGCAAATTGCATTGGGCCTTCGGTTAATAGGTTAGTCCCAAAAATAATATAAAAAGGTACATTAAAGCCCCTTAAACATCCAAAACAGAAAATATAATAGCATGGAACAATCAAAAATTATAGATATGTTGGAGACGTATCAAGCATCCCCAAGCTTAATTCCTGCTCGTCCTCGAGTACGTAAATGATAAAAACAGAATTTTTGACGTGGAATGCTACCTAACATAATTTTTCAATGTAATTCTCTTTATTGTGGCATGAGTGTTTAGATCAGAAAGATTCTAGACAAAGTTTTAATATTGACATAAAAATAGTAATACTTCAAGCATGCTAACCAAGCAATTATGTCTTATCAAAATAACTTAGCCAAAGAAAGCTCATCCCTACAAAATCATATAGTTTAGCCATGCTTCATTTTCGTCACACAAAATGCTCCCATCATGCACAACCCCGATGACAAGCCGAGCAATTGGTTCATACTTTTTAACGCGCTTCAGCCTTTTCAACCCTCATGCAATACATGAGCGCAAGCCATGGATGTAGCACTACAGGTGGAATATCATATGATGATGGGGGTTATGTGAGAAGACAAAAAAGGAGAAAGTCTCACATTGACGCGTCTAATCAACGGGCTATAAAGATGCCCATCAATTGATGTCAATGCAAGGAGTAGGGATTGCCATGCAACGGATGCACTAGAGCTATAAATATATGAAATCTCATCAAAAGAAACTAAATGGGTGTGCATCCAACTTGCTTGCTCACGAAGACCTAGGGCATTTTGAGGAAGCCCATCATTGGAATATACAAGCCAAGTTCTATAATGAAAAATTCCCACTAGTATATGAAAATGACAAAATAAGAAACTCTCTATCATAAAGATCATGGTGCTATTTTGAAGCACAAGTATGGAAAAAGGATAGTAACATTGTCCCTTCTCTCTTTTTCTTTCATTTTTTTGTTTGGGCTTCTTTGGCCTCTCTTTTTATTTGGGCTTCTTTGGCCTCTCTTTTTTTGTCCGGAGTCTCATCCCGACTTGTGGGGGAGTCATAGTCTCCATCATCCTTTCCTCACATGGGACAATGCTCTAATAATGATGATCATCATACTTTTATTTATTCATAACTCAAGAATTACAACTCAATACTAGAACAAAAATATGACTCTATGTGAATGCCTCTGGCGGTGTACCGGGATATGCGATGAATCAAGAGCGACATGTATGAAAGAATTATGAAGGTAGCTTTGCCACAAATACGATGTCAACTACATGATCATGCAAAGCAATATGACAATGATGGAGCGTGTCATAATAAACGGAACAGTGGAAAGTTGCATGGCAATATATCTCGGAATGGCTATGGAAATGCCATAATAGGTAGGTATGGTGGCTGTTTTGAGGAAGATATAAGGAGGCTTATGTGTGATAGAGCGTATCATATCACGGGGTTTGGATGCACCGGCGAAGTTTGCACCAACTCTCGAGGTGAGAAAGGGCAATGCACGGTACCGTAAAGGCTAGCAAATTGCGGAAAGGTAAGAGTGCGTATAATCCATGGACTTACATTAGTCATAAAGAACTCATATACTTATTGCAGAAGTCTATTAGCCCTCGAAGAAAAGTACTACTACGCATGCCCCTAGAGGGATAGATTGGTAGGAAAAGACCATCGCTCGTCCCCGAGCGCCACTCATAAGGAAAGCAATCAAAGAACACCTCATGCTTCAAATTTGTCACACAACGTTTACCATACGTGCATGCCTCGGGACTTGCAATCCTTAACACAAGTATTCCTCAATTCCACGATTACCCAACTAGCATGACTCTAACATTACCACCTTTATGTCTCAAAACAACTATCAAGTATCATAGTATTCAATGCACTCTATATGAAAGTTTTTATTATACCCATCTTGGATGCCTATCATATTAGGACTAATTTTATAGCCAAAGCAAATTACCATGCTGTTCTAAAAGACTCTCAAAGTAATATAAGTGAAGCATGAGAGATCAATAATTTCTATAAAATAAAACCACCACCGTGCTCTAAAAGATATAAGTGAAGCACTAGAGCAAAATTATCTAGCTCAAAAGATATAAGTGAAGCACATAGAGTATGCCAATAAATTCCGATTCATGTGTGTCTCTCCCAAAAGGTGTGTACAGCAAGGATGATTGTGGTAAACTAAAAAGCAAAGACTCAAATCATACAAGACGCTCCAAGCAAAACACATATCATGTGGTGAATAAAAATATAGCCTCAAGTAAAGTTACCGATAGACGAAGACGAAAGAGGGGATGCCTTCCGGGGCATCCCCATGATTAGGCTTTTGGTTGTCCTTGAATTTTACCTTGGGGTGCCTTGGGCATCCCCAAGCTTAGGCTCTTGCCACTCCTTATTCCATAATCCATCAAATCTTTACCCAAAACTTGAAAACTTCACAACACAAAACTCAACAGAAAATCTCATTAGCTCCGTTAGTATAAGAAAACAAATCACCACCATAAGGTACTGTAATGAACTCATTCTTTATTTAGATTGGTGTTAAACCTGCTGTATTCCAACTTCTCTATGGTTCATACCCCCCAATACTAGCCATAGATTCATCAAAATAAGCAAACAACACACGGAAAACAGAATCTATCAAAAACAGAACAGTCTGTAGCAATCTGTATCAAACGTATACTTCTGTAACTCCAAAAATTCTGAAATAAATTGGTTGACGTGAGAAATTTGTCTATTAATCATCTGCAAAAATAATCAACCTAAAAGCACTCTCCAATAAAAAATGGCAGCTAATCTCATGAGCGCTAAAGTTTCTGTTTTTTACAGCAAGATCGCAAAGACTTCACCCAAGTCTTTCCAAAGGTTCTACTTGGCACAAACACTAATTAAAACATAAAAACACATCTAAACAGAAGCTGCATGAATTATTTATTACTAAACAGGAACAAAAATAAAATTGGGTTGCCTCCCAACAAGCGCTATCGTTTAACGCCCCTAAGCTAGACATTGAGATTTCGAAGCACAAAGAGAGCATCATAAAGCATATGAAAAACACATCTAAGTCTAACATACTTCCTATGCATAGGCATCTTATAGGCAAATAAATTATCACGACAAGCAAAAACTAGCATATGCAAGAAAGAAGTGAGAAACAATAACAATCTCAACATAATGAGACGTAATTTGGTAACATGAAAATTTCTACAACCATATTTTCCTCTCTCATAATAATTAAATGTGGGAGCATAAGCAAATTCAACAAAATAGCTATCACATAAAATTTTCTGTTCATGATCCACATGCACGCAAAGTTGACACTCTTCCAAAATAGTGGGATTATCATAAAATAAAGTCATGACCTCTCCAAACCCACTTTTCTCAAAAATTTCGTAAGATTGAACATTCTACAAATATGTGGGATATAAAGTTGTGTGACGCCCCCAATTTAATCGTACACTAATCATGCATGCAAACGTGTACGATCAAGATCAGGGACTCACGGAAAGATATCACAACACAACTCTAAAAACATAAATAAGTCATACAAGCATCATAATACAAGCCAGGGGCCTCGAGGGCTCGAATACAAGTGCTCGATCATAGACGAGTCAGCGGAAGCAACAATATCAGAGTACAGACATAAGTAAACAAGTTGCCATAAGATGGCTAGCACAAACTGGGATACGGATCGAAAGAGGCGCAGGCCTCCTGCCTGGGTTCCTCCTAAACTACTCCTGGTCGGAGGCGGTGGCCTACACGTAGTAGTAGGCACCCTTGGTGTAGTAGGAGTCGTCGAAGGTGGCGTCTGACTCCTGGGCTCTAGCATCTGGTTGCGACAACCGAGAAGAATGGAAAGGGGGAAAAGAGGGAGAAAAGCAACCGTGAGTACTCATCCAAAGTACTCGCAAGCAAGGATCTACACTACATATGCATGGGTATATGTGTAAAGGGGCAATATCGGTGGGCTGAACTGCAGAATGCCAGAATAAGAGGGGGATAGCTAGTCCTGTCGAAGACTATGCTTCTGGCAGCCTCCATCTTGCAGCATGTAGAAGAGAGTAGATGGTAAGTTCACCAAGCATCATCGCATAACATAATCCTACCCGGCGATCCTCTCCTCGTCGTCCTGTGAGAGAGTGATCACCGGGTTGTATCTGGCACTTGAAAGGGTGTGTTTTATTAAGTATCCGGTTCTAGTTGTCATAAGGTCGAGGTATAACTCCGGGTCATCCTTTTACCGAGGGACACGGCTATTCGAGTAGATAAACTTCCCTGCAGGGGTGCACCACATAACCCAATATGCTCGATCCCCTTTGGCCGGACACACTTTCCTGGGTCATGCCCGGCCTCGGAAGATCAACACATCGCAGCCCCACCTAGGCACAACAGAGAGGTCAGCACGCCGGTCTAAATCCTATGCACGCAGGGGTCTGGGCCCATCGCCCGTTGCTCACCTGCATGTTGCGAACGCAGCTGGAAGCAGACCTAGCCTTCCTAATACAAGAGCAGGCGTTCCAGTCCAATCTGGCGCACGCCGCTCAGTCGCTGGCGTCAAGAAGGCTTCGGCTGATACCACGACGTCGAGTGCCCATAACTATTCCCGCGTAGTTTGTTAGTGCGTATAGGCCAGTGGCCAGACTCAGATCAAATACCAAGATCTCGTTAAGCGTGTTATTTAGAAGTAATCGCAGACGCCGACCAGGGTCAGGCCCACCTCTCACCTAGGTGGTCTCAACCTGCTCTGTCGCTCCGCCACAAAGTAATAGTCGGGGGTCGTCGGGAACCCAGGCCCACCTCTACCGGATGGAGCCACCTGTCCTTTCAGCCCCCACATCGGAATCACTTGCGGGTACTCTACGAGCCACCCCGACTTTAGTCACCACATGTATAATGTATAATAGTGTAGGATGTATATACCCGTGATCACCTCCCGAAGTGACCACAACCCGATAATATAGCATAGCAGACGGACAATAATGTAGGGCCCTGATGGAATACTAGCATCCTATACTAAGCATTTAGGATTGCAGGTAAGGGTAACAACTGTAGCAACAATGACAGGCTATGCAGCAGAATAGGATTAATCGAAAGCAGTAACATGATACACTACTCTAATGCAAGCAGTAGAGAGAAGGAATAGGCGATATCGGGTTGATCAAGGGGGGTGCTTGCTTGGTTGCTCTGGCAAGAAGGAGGGGTCGTCAACACCGTAGTCGATCGAGGCAGCAGCGGCGTCAGACTCGTAGCCTACCGGAGAGAAGAGGGGGAAGAAACAATAAATTTAATGCAAATATAAGCACGACGATGCATGACAAGACAATGAGTGGTGCTAGGTGTGCCCTAACGCGGTAGGAGGTGATACTGGCGAAGGGGGGAAAACAACCGGGAAAGTATTCCCGGTGCTTGACGTTTTCGGCCGGATGAAACAGAGGTGGATTGTTGCATGTTCGCTATGCTAGGGACGTGTGGCAGATGAACGGACTACACATTCGGATTCGTCTCGTCGTTCTGAGCAACTTTCATGTACAAAGTATTTTCATCTAAGTTACGGGTTATTTTATATTAAATTATAAAGATTTAATAATTTTTGAAATTTCCTAGATCTAAATTAATTCAAAAATAAAAGACTAATTGCTAGATACACCCAAAACTGTACCCAAACTAGGGCCACAGTGGCTGACAGTGGCCCCAGTCAACTGCCCAGTCAGCGGTTGACTGGTCCCTGTTGACTGGTCAAAGTGGGTCACAGGGTCCCACCTGCCATTAACTGGGCTAGTCCTAGTCAGCAGTTTGACTGGTCAAAGGGCCCAGTGGGGCCCAAGTGTCATTGAGTGATTTGTTTAACAGACTTTTAAATAAAACCAGTGAGGTTAATTAGGACTGTGGGGTCCGATGTCAGTGGCTGTTAGGGATTTGGTTAGGGGGTTAATGACGTCCACGTCATCGTGGTTTCCGCCGGCGAGGATTTACAGTGCGCCGGCGACGGCAGCAACGCGGGAACCCGCCGGGCTTGCGCTACGGGCGTCGGTTCGATGCGCGAAGGGCACCGATGGGTAGCTGGTGGTTGACCACGTCGACCGGTGGTCGCGGGGAGGCTGGAGTCGACGACGGAGTCGACATCTGCCGCGGCATGGGCGGCTGCCGGAACAGGCGCTGTGGGGCGACGCAAGGCGGGCGGTGGGCGCGGGCTGTCTGGGCGGGATGCTTCGGCTTGGCGAGGGCCGGCGTGGCTAGAGGCAACAGAGCACGCGGGACAGAGGCGGAGGTGCGGGCGGCGCGTCGGCTTGCAGAGGAGGGTGCGGCGGGCGTCAGCAGAGCAGGTTGCGGGGAGGCCTCACGCGGGCGAGGCGCGGCCCGAGCGCGTGTGTGCACGTGCAGCAAAGCGCACAGGCGCGGCGAGGCCATGGTCAGGGCGGGGCAAGGTGTGGAAGCAGCGCCGTGAGCAACGGCGACAGAGAGGTCCATCCATGGCGGGGTCCTAGCTAGAGCGCGAAATCGTCGGAGGGGAGAGAGGGGAAACAGGGCAAAGCTCACAGTGAGGGAGGGGGACGGCTTGGGGAAGCCGGGGATGCAGTGGCGGCGGCGAATCGCACGGTGGGGCTCGTCGGGGCCGAGGGGTCGACGACGAGGTAGAGGACAGTGCAGGGGCTCTGGGCTCCCACAGGAACCACCAGTCGACGGAGCGCTCGTCGATGGAGCGGGCTGACTCGGTGTCACGACACGATGAGGTCGGGGGCCGCGGGATCGACAGCGAGCGTGGCGACGGCGGCTCGGCCACATGTGCGGGAGAGGATAGCAGCGAGTGGAAATGAAGGTGGGGAACTAGGGTTCGTCCACGAGGTCGGGGCGGTCTTATACTCCTCCTGGCACCCCTGTAGCGTCGCGGTGGTGAGCATCCGCCGGCGGCATCGCGCACGGACGACCAGGGCGCGCACACGGCCACTGGTGAACAAGAGGAAGGAGCAGGGAGTTTACGTGGGCTGGCATGGTTAGCCTGGTGGCCAGCTTGGCAGAGGCCGAGCGGGGGAGGGGGGATTTCTTTTGCTTTTACTTTATTTTTGGTCTTTGTTTTTCTTTTCCTTTTCTTATTTTTCTTTTTATTGTTATATTAAATTTTAGTTTTTATAAAATACATAAGTTGCACCTAAAATAGTATTAGTAATAATGCCACTACCACAATTAACTTGGCACCTAAAATAAAATAGTTTGTAATCGTTTATTATTTTAAAAGCCTTTTAATAATTGTTCTTCCTACTATTTTATTCATTTTAGAGTATTTATACATTTTATAAAAGTGTGGTTTCTCAACCATAATTACCTATGCATTATTTGGCACAACCTGAACATTTTAGTTTTAATATTTGAAAACCTTTACTGTTTAACTATAGTTCAATTTTGAATTTGAATCGAATTTTGAACTAAGGTGAGATTAGCAACTGTAACCGAGGTGACGTGGCATCATTAGCAGAGGTTTACTGTAGCTTAATTATCCGGGCGTCACAATTCTCCTCCACTACAAGAAATCTCATCCCGAGATTTAGGAGGGGGGCAAGGGGGGAAGATTTGGTTACGACATTCTAATGGATCTTCTCATTCATGTTTGCTCTCCCTGAAGTAGTTGATCCTCTTCGTTGATGTCTTTATTTCCCTGCTTCAGGTCATCATGATGAAGTCGGCATCCTTTCTTCGGGAACTCCATCGTACTTACGAAAGAATAAAGGGTGGTTATTCTGGAAGAACGGACCTCTGCAAGGCTGACTTCCTGGTAGCTAACATCGGGGCAAGGTGGCGGAAAGTAACTCTCGAATTGAAACTTAAGAGATTATCAAGAGCAAAGTAAGGAGGTATCATGGGAAGTTTCGAGCGGGTAGGCAGTCATTCGATGCTCGAAGTAGAGCATGAAGGTGATCAGAGCAACGGGAATAAGTATTGCGCCTGATACCAGAATAGTTCACTAGGAAGGTGGCCCATGAAGTACATACGGAGTCAAGCGCGAGGAATAACTGTGGCAACAGGGATGTACAGGAGAGTTAGGTCTCGATCCTGTGGAACCGTGGGTTATGGGCCCACCATGTGGGTTTAAAAGCAAGAGGGGCGGCGACATCTTGCACGGTCATGATAGCAAGGCATGTTAGAGAATAACCGGCCAGTTATGTTGGCTGCATCGTCGGTACCAAGGGCGAGGGACGAAGAGAACAATTTTCCTGCTCATTGAAACAAGGCGGACCAATAGGCAAAGTTCTCGTCCATCGGTGGTTATCGAAATGTCATCAAGTAACAGGGTCTTACTGACAGAGTTGTACACCGAGGTGCTTACAAAAGCAGTCCCTTATTACTGCTTAGATCATATAAACCTCAAGAAGGTTAAACAAAACAATGGAAAGGAAAATTTGATTATCAGATTAAACAGAACAATGGAAAGGAAAATGTGTTTAAACACACATTTCAAGGGTATATCCTTTCCAAGGACAAGCGGAGCATGATATCCATGACAGGATAGAAAGTAGAAAACCATTAAGGTAAGGGGAAGGGATTTCATGATATTACCCATACAACGGTGTTAGGATAAATGATAAAGAAAATTTAGCATTGTGCTACAAATGTTCTTTTTGAAAATCGGACTACCACAGACATGCTTCGAGATAGCATTGACATGGTCATTGGGTAAAGATCAGACTTTGGATTCACAAAGGATCCATCAAGAACAACTTATAGAATAATTCTTAAAATTTCCTCATGGAAGAATGGCCAAACTTGCTAAAAAGGATACTATAATAATAGGTCCTCCGGCCAGGTGTGCTAGGCATGACATCACCTTAATGGGCCATATAACGACAAAATGTTATAACTCTTGGAAATATGTTCCAACCATCATATCTGACCGAGATTCAGATCTGGTTGGTGTCAGGATACCTCAGACTCGGGATGCCTGAGAAGAAAAGGGTGTGACACAAATTGACAAGATGACATTGCAAGATTCTCGGGAAATGAACTTATGGAAGCAAGTTCGGAAATAAGAGTTCATCATTAACCAAGGAGAGGAAGAGGATGCGGCTGATGGACTCAACGACAATTTATCGAGATTTTCAAAAGATGGGTTTCCACAATTATGTGCACAAGGAGATAACATTAGTCAGATCAAATGATATAATGATGTATATTCGATGAAAACATACACGATTGAACAATGATAGAAAGGTGCACCCGGAAATCTGGACTAGGTAGCATGATCAATGTTCGAATGATGATTCAATAAGCAATAGACTTAGAATGAAGCTATCGACCATTAACGTCACAGCAATAGGGTTGCTAGAAGTTTTGAATTTACACATCACAGACCATTTGTCAGTATTCCGTTTAGAAACCACATGGGACCAATAAAAGAATGGTGATGGTAACAAGTATCACTTGTATCAAGAATTCTTAAGGGGTGGTGAAATGCTCGCGACATTCTTGACATAAAGGACGGTGGTACCCAAAGGTAGAACATAATAAAAACTAGATATCAAGTTGCATCCATAACATGAACAGGTGTGTGATGAAAGGAAGGTAAGGATGTTGTCGATGGTAACTCAAATTACCAAGGGACGAGGATGGCACTTATCATCATGAAATAGATTGATATCCTGGAAGGAGTCAAAATGTTGATGATGATCACGACAAATTTTGTCAAGAGGCTCCACGAAGAAGAAATCGAACAACAATTGCATCAAACAAAAGGACTGATGAAGCGAAAGATTGGAATCAAGCTTGCTGTTCGAGGCGTAATGATATGGCAAGGAAGATCGACGTAGGCTTAGCTCATCGTCGAAAATTGTGCTCAGGGAAGAAGGACCAGGTAGCACAGTTAAAATTTAGCATGATAATGATATAGCCGAACAGGCTAGGAATGCTTGAAGGATTATTAAACTCGTAAGCAACAAAAATTACTTAGAGTTATTGAATCGGAGTGCGGAATCGATTCACTTAACGGTGTTCTCGGTTGACAAACAACCCAACACCCATGAAGTGACAATGACAGGGATAGGTAGTACTTCCTCAAAAGTTCATAAGATGTAGTGCAATGGCATGATATCCTCGCGATACCAGGGGGTAATACTCGAAGGTAGATCATAACAGAGGTTGGGCAGGCGTATTGATCTATAGAACACAAGTGCTTTAACTTGTCCGAGAAATGGGATCAAAGAAGAACATCCATGGTCGGAACCACGGTTGCAAAGGATCAATTCATAGATACCAGATCATAGTTATCAAGGAAATAGTTATTATTACAAGAAGCTTCCATGATAGGATCTACATCGTGTCCATTGATACGTCCATTTTGCATCATGCTTTTATATCAATATTTATTGCATTATGGGCTGTTATTACACATTATGTCACAATACTTATGCCTATTCTCTCTTATTTTACAAGGTTTACATAAGGAGGGAGAATGCCGGCAGCTGGAATTCTGGGCTAGAAAAGGAGCGAATATTAGAGACCTATTCTGCACAACTACAAAAGTCCTGAAACTCCACGTAAGTTATTTTTGGAAATAATAAAAAATACTGAGCGGAAGAAATACCTGAGGGGGCCCACACCCTGGCCACGAGGGTGGGGGGCGCGCCCCCCTGCCTCGTGGGCCCCCCGTTGGCTCTCTGGTGCCCATCTTCTGTTATATGAAGTCTTTCGTCCGAAGAAAAATCATAAGCAAGCTTTCGAGACGATACTCCGCCGCCACGAGGCGGAACCTTGGCGGAACCAATCTAGGGCTCCCGCAGAGCTGTTCTGCTGGGGACACTTCCCTTCAGGAGGGGGAAATCATCGCCATCGTCATCACCAATGCTCCTCTCATCGGGAGAGGGCAATCTCCATCAACATCTTCACCAGCACCATCTCCTCTCAAACCCTAGTTCATCTCTTGTATCCAATTCTTGTCTCTAAGTCTGGGATTGGTACTTGTAGGTTGCTAGTAGTGTTGATTACTCCTTCTATTTGATGCTAGTTGGTTTATTTGGTGGAAGATCATATGTTCAAATCCTATATGCATATTAATACTCCTCTGATTATGAACATGAATATGCTTTGTGAGTAGTTACGTTTGTTCCCGAGGACATGGGAGAAGTCTTGCTATTAGTAGTCATGTGAATTTGGTATTCGTTCGATATTTTGATGAGATGTATGTTGTCTATCCTCTATTGGTGTTATGTGAACGTCGACTACATGACACTTCACCATTATTTGGGCCTAGAGGAAGGTATTGGGAAGCAATAAGTAGATGATGGGTTGCTAGAGTGACAGAAGCCTAAACCCTAGTTTATGCGTTGCTTCATAAGGGGCTGATTTGGATCCATATGTTTCATGCTATGGTTAGGTTTACCTTAGTACTTCTTTTGTAGTTGCGGATGCTTGCAATAGGGGTTAATCATAAGTGGGATGCTTGTCCAAGTAAGGATAGCACCCAAGCACCGGTCCACCCACATATCAAATTATCAAAGTACCGAACGCGAATCATATGAACGTGATGAAAACTAGCTTGACGATCTCTATATAAGAGTTTGTCCAGGCTTGTCCTTTGCTACAAAAAGGATTGGGCCACCTTGCTGCACTTTATTTACTTTTGTTACTTGTTGCTCGTTACAAATTATCCTATCACAAAACTATCTGTTACCTATAATTTCAGTGCTTGCAGAGAATACCTTGCTGAAAACCGCTTATCATTTCCTTCTGCTCCTCGTTGGGTTCGACACTCTTACTTATCAAAAGGACTATGATAGATCCCCTATACTTGTGGGTCATCAAGACTCTTTTCTGGCGCCGTTGCCGGGGAGTGAAGCGCCTTTGGTAGGTGGAATTTGGTAAGGAAAAATTTATATAGTGTGCTGAAATTTACTGTCACTTGTTACTATGGAAAGTAATCCTCTGAGGGGCTTGTTCAGGGTATCTTCACCCCGACCAGTAGAGAAAAGAGTTGCTCCTCAACCTACTGAACCTACTGAAAATGAAAATGTCTACTTTGAGATTCCTTCGGGTATGTTAGAAAAACTGCTAGCTAATCCTTATGCAGGAGATGGAACAATGCATCCTGATGAGCACCTAATATATGTGGATGAAGTTTGTGGATTATTTAAGCTTGCAGGTATAGCCGATGATGTTATTAAGAAGAAGGTCTTACCTTTATCTTTGAAGGGAGATGCATTGACATGTTATAGGCTATGTGATGATATGGGATCATGGAACTACAAACGATTGAAATTGGAATTTCATCAGAAGTTTTATCCTATGCATCTTGTCCATCGTGATCGCAATTATATATATAATTTTTGGCCTTGTGAAGGAGAAAGCGTCGCGCAAGCTTGGGGGAGGCTTAAATCAATGTTATATTAATGCCCCAATCATGAGCTCCCAAGAGAAATAATTATTCAAAATTTTTATGCTCGGCTTTCTGATAACAATCGCACCATGCTCGATACTTCTTGTGCTGGCTCTTTTATGATGAAGACTATTAAATTCAAATGGGATTTATTGGAAAGAATTAAACGCAACTCTGAGGATTGGGATCTCGACGAAGGTAAGGAGTCAGGTATGACACCTAAGTTTGATTGTGTTAAATCTTTTATGGATACCGATGTTTTCCGTAAATTTAGCACTAAATATGGACTTGATTCTGAGATAGTAGCTTCTTTCTGTGAATCTTTTGCTACTCATGTTGATCTCCCTAAGGAGAGGTGGTTTAAATATCATCCTCCCATAGAAGTAAAAATAGCTGCACCTATTAAAGTTGAAGAAAAGACTATCACTTATAATGATCCTATTGTTCCTACTACTTATGTTGAGAAACCACCTTTCCCTGTTAGAATAAAGGATCATGCTAAAGCTTCAACTATGGTTCGTAAAAGCAATATTAGAAATTATACACCTCCTGAGCAAGTTAAAGTTGAACCTAATATTGCTATTGTTAAAGATCTCTTGTCTGATAATATTGATGGGCATGTTATTCATTTCCGTGATGAAACTCCTAGAATTGCCAAACCTTGTGCTAAAGATAAACATAGACCTGTGGTAGGCATGCCTGTTATTTCTGTTAAAATAGGAGATCATTGTTATCATGGCTTATGTGATATGGGTGCTAGTGCTAGTGCTATACCTCATGACTTATACAAAGAAATTATGCATGATATTGCACCTGCTGAGATAGAAGATATTGATGTTACCATCAAGCTTTCCAATAGAGATACCATATCACCCATTGGAATTGTTAGAGATGTTGAAGTCTTGTGTGGAAAACTAAATATCCTGCTGATTTTCTTGTTCTTGGTTCTCCACAAGATAGCTTTTGTCCCATTATATTTGGTAGACCCTTCTTGAATACTGTTAATGCTAGGATAGACTGCGAAAAGGATGTTGTTACTATTGGTTTGGGTGATATGTCTCATGAGTTTAATTTATTTAAATTTCGTAGACAACACCGTGAAGAGGAATTGCCTAGTAAAGATGAAATTATTGGTCTTGCTTCTATTGCCGTACCTCCTAATGATCCTTTAGAACAATATTTGCTAGACCATGAAAATGATATGTTTATGAACGAAAGAAGGGAAATATATGAAGTATTCTTTAAACAGGAACCTATCCTGAAACACAATTTGCCTGTTGAAATCCTAGGGGATCCTCCTCCACCCAAGGGTGATCCCGTGTTTGAGCTTAAACCGTTGCCTAATACTCTTAAATATGCTTATCTTGATGAGAAAAAGATATATCCTGTTATTATTAGTGCTAACCTTTCATAGCATGAAGAAGAGAGATTATTGAAGACTCTGAAGAAGCACCGTGCTGCTATTGGTTATACTCTTGATGATCTTAAGGGCATTAGTCCGACTCTATGTCAACACAAAATAAATTTGGAGAAAGATGCCAAACCAGTTCGTGATCACCAACGACGGCTGAATGCTAAGATGAAAGAAGTGGTAAGAAAGGAAATACTAAAGCTCCTTGAGGCAGGTATAATTTATCCCATTGCTGATAGTCAGTGGGTAAGTCCTGTCCATTGTGTTCCTAAGAAAGGAGGTATTACTGTCGTTCCTAATGATAAAGATGAATTGATCCCGCAAAGAATTATTACAGGTTATAGGATGGTAATTGATTTCCGCAAATTAAATAAGGTTACTAAAACAGATCATTACCCCTTACCGTTTATCGATCAAATGCTAGAAAGATTATCCAAACATACACATTTTTGCTTTCTAGATGGTTATTCTGGTTTCTCTCAAATACTTGTGTCAGCTGATGATCAATCTAAGACCACTTTTACTTGCCCTTTCGGTACTTTTGCTTATAGACGTATGCCTTTTGGTTTATGTAATGCACCTGCTACCTTTCAAAGATGCATGATGGCTATATTCTCTGACTTTTGTGAAAAGATTTGTGAGGTTTTCATGGACGATTTCTCCGTCTATGGATCCTCTTTTGATGATTGCTTGAGCAACCTTGATCGAGTTTTGCAAAGATGTGAAGACACTAACCTTGTCTTGAACTGGGAAAAGTGCCACTTTATGGTTAATGAAGGTATTGTCTTGGGGCATAAATTTTCTGAAAGAGGTATCGAAGTTGATAAACCCAAGGTTGATGCTATTGAAAAGATGCCATGTCCCAAGGACATCAAAGGTATAAGAAGTTTCCTTGGTCACGCCGGTTTTTATAGGAGGTTCATTAAGGACTTCTCAAAAATTTCTCGGCCTCTGACTAATTTATTCCAAAAAGATATACCATTTGTCTTTGATGATGATTGTGTAGAAGCATTTGAAATACTTAAGAAAGCATTGATTTCTGCACCTATTGTTCAGCCACCTGATTGGAATTTACCCTTTGAAATTATGTGTGATGCTAGTGATTATGCTGTAGGTGCAGTTCTAGGGCAAAGAGTTGATAAGAAATTAAATGTTATTCAATATGCTAGTAAAACTCTAGACAATGCTCAGAAAAATTATGCTACTACTGAAAAAGAATTCTTAGCAGTTGTATTTGTTTGTGATAAGTTCAGACCTTATATTGTTGATTCTAAAGTAACTATTTACACTGATCATGCTGCTATTAAATATCTTATGGAAAAGAAAGATGTTAAACCTAGACTTATTAGTTGGGTTCTCTTGCTACAAGAATTTGATTTGCATATTATTAATAGAAAGGGAGCTGAGAACCCCGTTGCGGACAACTTGTCTAGGTTAGAAAATGTTCTTGATGACCCACTACCTATTGATGATAGCTTTCCTGATGAACAATTAAATGTCATAAATGCTTCTCGTACTACTCCATGGTATGCTGATTATGCTAATTACATTGTTGCTAAATTTATACCACCTAGTTTCACATACCAGCAAAAGAAAAAAGTGTTTCTATGATTTAAGACATTACTTCTGGGATGACCCACATCTTTATAAAGAAGGAGTAGATGGCGTTATTAGACGTTGTGTACCTGAGCATGAACAGGAATAGATCCTACGCAAGTGTCACTCCGAAGCTTATGGAGGACACCACGCTGGAGACAGAACTGCACATAAGGTATTGCAATCCGGTTTTTATTGGCATACTCTCTTCAAGGATGCCCGTAAGTTTGTTTTATCTTGTGATGAATGCCAAAGAATTGGTAATATTAGTAGACGTCAAGAAATGCCTATGAATTATTCACTTGTTATTGAACCATTTGATGTTTGGGGTTTGATTATATGGGACCTTTTCCTGCCTCTAATGGATACACACATATTTTAGTTGTTGTTGATTACGTTACTAATAGGGTAGAAGCTATTCCAACTAGTAGTGCTGATCATAACACTTCTATTAAAATGCTTAAAGAAGTTATTTTTCCGAGGTTTGGAGTCCCTAGATATTTAATGACTGATGGTGGTTCACATTTTATTCATGGTGCTTTCTGAAAAATGCTTGCTAAATATGATGTTAATCATAGAATTGCATCTCCTTATCACCCACAGTCTAGTGGTCAAGTAGAATTGAGCAATAGAGAGCTCAAATTAATTTTGCAAAAGACTGTTAATAGATCTAGAAAGAATTGGTCCAAGAAACTGGATGTTGCATTATGGGCTTATAGAACTGCATATAAAAATCCTATGGGTATGTCTCCGTATAAAATGGTTTATGGAAAAGCATGTCACTTACCTCTCGAACTAGAACATAAGGCTTATTGGTCCATTAAAGAGCCCAACTATGATTTCAAACTTGGCGGTGAGAAGAGGTTATTTGACGTTAGCTCACTTGATGAATGGAGAACCCAAGCCTATGAGAATGCCAAATTGTTTAAAGAAAAAGTTAAAAGATGGCATGACAAAAGGATACAAAAGCGTGAGTTTAATGTAGGTGATTATGTATTGCTATACAACTCTCGTTTAAGATTTTTTGCAGGAAAACTTCTCTCTAAATGGGAAGGTCCGTACGTTATCGAGGAGGTCTATCGTTCCGGTGCCATAAAAATCAACAACTTCGAAGGCACAAATCCGAAGGTGGTGAACGGTCAAAGAATCAAACATTATATCTCAGGTAATCCTATAAATGTTGAAACCAATGTTATTGAAACCGTAACCCCGAAAGAATACATAGGGACACTTTCCGGAACATTTCAGACTCCCAAAAGGAATAGGTATGTGGTACGGTAAGTAAACCGACTCCAAAACAGTTCTAATGGCAATTTTTCTCCGTTTTGGAATATTTAGAAAAATAGAAAAATAAGCAGTCCGGGATGGACACGAGGCCTCCACGAGGGTGGAGGGCGCGCCCTACCCTACTGGGCGCGCCCTACCCTACTAGGCGCGCGCCCCTACCTCATGGGCACCTCGTGTGCTCTCCGGACTCCGTTTTCTTGCACGATACGTATTTTGGTCGGTAAAATTCATTATATAATCTCCCGAAGGTTTTGACTCCTGTATCACGCAATTGTCCTCTGTTCTTGTTTCGAGCTGTCTTCTGTCAGGGTTGTCAAGGCCAGGCATCATGTCGTCCCCCTCCTCCAACAACGGTGACAACGATGCTTGGCTAATGAAGATAGAGCTAAAGAGGGAGGGACCCGTGGAGATCAACAAGGATGAAGGGATCAAGAAGGCCACAGAGGACCAAGTTCCGGCAGAAGGAGACACCCTTAAACTTGATCACAATCTTCTTACCCCAACTGAGATCGAAGCTTTCAAGATGATTGAGTTAGCTCGTATACAAAACAAGTATCTCACACGTGAAAATATTTTGTTGAAGGAGCATATCGTCGCACTCAAGGGCATTATCCGCAAGTTGGAGGATCTCTTACGCTCGATGTGCGACTACCCATCATCAACAACGCCACCTTCTTCGCCAGCAAAGGAGATATAATCACATGGGTATGGGCACTCCCCTTGGCAACTGCCAAGCTTGGGGGAGATGCCCCAGTATCGTATCACCATCACACTCCTATCTTTACCGTTTTTCTTAGTTCGATCCTTTTTAGTAATATCTTGATCTAGTAGAATAAAGTTTTGGTATGATCTAGTTTCGAGTTTTGCTTTATGATCCCTCTATGTAATCGAGTCCGTGAGCTATATATAATAAAAATTAGTGTTGAGTCAAGGGCTTGATTATCTTGCTATGATCTTGAGTGAATAAAAGAAAAGAGAAAAGAATAAAAAGAAACAAAGAGATCATATTAATCTTATGGAGAGAAATGACTACACATAGAAAGAGTATGATGATTAAAAATTGTTGAGAGTTGATAAACATAGTTTTGGTCATCGTTGCAATTAATAGGAAGTAATAAAGAAAGAGAGGTTTCACATATACATATACTATCTTGGACATCTTTTATGATTGTGGGCACTCATTAAAATATGACATGCTAAAGAGTTGATGGTTGACAAGGAAAACAACGTAATGGGTTATGTTTTCTTATATCTGAGATAAAGTATATTGTCATGGATCATCCAACATGTTGAGCTTGCCTTTCCCCCTCATGCTAGCCAAATTCTTTGCACCAAGTAGAGATACTACTTGTGCGTCCAAATACCCTTAAACCCAGTTTTGCCATAAGAGTCCACCATACCTACCTATGGATTGAGTAAGATCCTTCAAGTAAGTTGTCATCGTTGCAAGCAATAAAAATTGCTCTCTAAATATGTATGATCGATTGGTGTGGAGGAAATAAGCTTTATACGATCTTGTGATGTGGAAGAAATAAAAGCGACAGACTGCATAATAAAGGTTCATATCACAAGTGGCAATATAAAGTGACGTTCTTTCGCATTAAGATTTTGTGCATCCAACCCTGAAAGCGCATGGCAACCTCTGCTTCCCTCTGCGAAGGGCCTATCTTTTAAGTTTATCTTCTACCTTATGCAAGAGTCATGGTGATCTTCACCTTTCCTTTTTACATTTTATCCTTTGGCAAGCACAGTATGTTGGAAAGATCCTGATATATATATCTAATTGGATGTAGGTTAGCATGAGTTATTATTGTTGACATTACCCTTGAGGTAAAAGGTTGGGAGGCGAAACTATAAGCCCCTATCTTTCTCTGCGTCTGATTAAAACTCCGTAACCACAAGTATTGCATGAGTGTTAGCAATTATGAAAGACTAAATGATAGTTGAGTATGTGGACTTGCTAAAAAGCTCTGACATAGACTCTTTCTGATGTTATGATAAATTGCAATTGCTTCAATGACTGAGATTATAGTTTGTTGGTTCTCAATAAAGTTTCTGATTCATACTTTGCATTGTGAATAGATTATTACTTGAGCATAAGAGATCATATGAGAAAATCCATATATGTTGTTGTTATGAGAATGATCATGATGCCCTCATGTTCGTATTTTATTTTATTGACACCTCTATCTCTAAACATGTGGACATATTTATCGTTATCGGCTTCCGCTTGAGGACAAGCGAGGTTTAAGCTTGGGGGAGTTGATACGTCCATTTTGCATCATGCTTTTATATCGATATTTATTGCATTATGGGCTGTTATTACACACTATGTCACAATACTTATGCCTATTCTCTCTTATTTTACAAGGTTTACATAAGGAGGGAGAATGCCGGCAGCTGGAATTCTGGGCTGGAAAAGAAGCAAATATTAGAGACCTATTCTGCACAACTCCAAAAGTCCTGAAACTCCACAAAAGTTATTTTTGGAAATAATAAAAAATACTGAGCGGAAGAAATACCTGAGGGGGCCCACACCCTGGCCACGAGGGTGGGGGGCGCGCCCCCTGCCTCGTGGGCCCCCTGTTGGCCCTCCGGTGCCCATCTTCTGTTATATGAAGTCTTTCGTCCGAAGAAAAATCATAAGCAAGCTTTCGGGACCAGAATCCGCCACCACGAGGCGGAACCTTGGCGCAACCAATCTAGGGCTCTGGCAGAGCTGTTCTGCTGGGGACACTTCCCTCCGGGAGGGGGAAATCATCGCCATCGTCATCACCAACGCTCCTCTCATCGGGAGAGGGCAATCTCCATCAACATCTTCACCAGCACCATCTCCTCTCAAACCCTAGTTCATCTCTTGTATCCAATTCTTGTCTCTAAGTCTGGGATTGGTACCTGTAGGTTGCTAGTAGTGTTGATTACTCCTTGTAGTTGATGCTAGTTGGTTTATTTGGTGGAAGATCATAGGCACAATTGCATTTTTGCCCCTAGTTTGGAACCTACCCACGGGTTTTGCCCTTACTTTTGACTCTGCTCAGTTTTGCCCTTAGATTTGCCCCCGAGGTCACCCGAATGCCCTTTGACCGTTTGACCAATACTTTGAAAACTCATAACAAATTCATATGAACTTGGAAAAATGCAAATAAGACATCAAAATGTTCACACAAACATTACCTTTATGTGCATATCATTTGCATTAAGGACAAAAGTATTGTTTAAACTACCCGAGGTTATTAATGTTATTAACATTATTAAAAATAAAAGGGTATAAAAATACTTTTTTCAAGAATAAAAATTACATGCAAATGTAGGTGATGTTTTCTGAACGTCTTGATATCTTTTTTGCATTTTTTGAGTTCCTATCAACTTTTAATGAATGTTCAAACGACTTTGACCATTATTTTGAAACTTCATAACAAGTTGATATGAACTCAGAAAAATGCAAATAAGATATCAGGATGTTTAGAAAACGTCACCTACATTTGCATGTAATTTTTATTCCTGAAAAAGTATTATTTATACCTCTTTATTTTTAATAATGTTAAAAACATTAATAAACTTAGGTAGTTTAAACGGTACTTTTTTCCTGAATGCAAATGACATACACATAAAAGTAATGTTTATCTGAACATTTTGATATCTTATTTGCATTTTTCTGAGTTCATATCAATTTGTTATGAATTTTCAAAGTATTGGTCAAACGGTCAAAGGGCATTCGGGCGACCTCGGAGGAAAATCTAAGGGCAAAACTGAGCAGAGTCGAAAAGTAAGGGCAAAACCCGTGGGTAGGTTCCAACTAGGGGCAAAAATGCATTTGTCCCAAGATCATATGTTCAGATCCTATATGCATATTAATACTCCTCTGATTATGAACATGAATATGCTTTGTGAGTAGTTACGTTTGTTCCTGAGGACATGGGAGAAGTCTTGCTATTAGTAGTCATGTGAATTTGGTATTCGTTCGATATTTTGATGAGATGTATGTTGTCTATCCTCTAGTGGTGTTATGTGAACGTCGACTACATGACACTTCACCATTATTTGGGCCTAGAGGAAGGCATTGGTAAGTAATAAGTAGATGATGGGTTGCTAGAGTGACAGAAACTTAAACCCTAGTTTATGCGTTGCTTCGTAAGGGGCTGATTTGGATCCATATGTTTCATGCTATGGTTAGGTTTACCTTAATACTTCTTTTGTAGTTGTGGATGCTTGCAATAGGGGTTAATCATAAGTGGGATGCTTGTCCAAGTAAGGACAGCACCCAAGCACCGGTCCACCCACATATCAAATTATCAAAGTACCGAACGCGAATCATATGAATGTGATGAAAACTAGCTTGACGATAATTCCCATGTGTCCTCGGGAGCGCTTTTCTCTATATAAGAGTTTGTCCAGGCTTTTCCTTTGCTACAAAAAGGATTGGGCCACCTTGCTGCACTTTATTTACTTTTGTTACTTGTTGCTCGTTACAAATTATCCTATCACAAAACTATCTGTTACCTATAATTTCAGTGCTTGCAGAGAATACCTTGCTGAAAACCGCTTATCATTTCCTTCTGCTCCTCGTTGGGTTCGACACTCTTACTTATCGAAAGGACTACGATAGATCCCCTATACTTGTGGGTCATCATCCATGGGCATGAACATAGAGTTCAAGGTCGACTCCCACTTCTCTAATGCATAACCTTTCATTCACTTCTCGCCTTTGACGAAGTTGTAGTGTTGAAATTTTATCTGACATAACACCACTAGAGTATGACCCATAGTAGTTTTCCGGGTTCACACAGATTAGAGAAGGCATAGGTTCAACCCATCGGGGCCTCTTAGGAACATATACCACAAACTTCAGGAGTAAATAACACAAGCTTGAAAGCAGAGCATGTTCGACAAAGCAGAGGATACAATTTACTAAAGGCATTATGTATCTGAGAAAATACTCGCGAAATTATTGAATATGAAGGACGTTGTCGGATAAAATCCAATAAAGGATCTGGTGGTCCACAAGGGATCTGATGTGAGCACCGGTACCCAACCAGAAGGAGAAAGAATGCAAAGGCATCAAGTCATAGAAACAACTGACAAATTCAAAGCTCAAATGCAAAAAAATTATGATTTCCAAATCAACGGATCAGAAGCAAACGCTCTGACCATGGATCGATAAGTTGAGTAGGCTTAGGGGTACAACCGATGGTAATTTGATTGGTCGAGAATCAACTCTTGTTCAACATGACATCTGAGCTGGAAGGATGAATATTAGGATTCGGATGAGTATTGCAAGCATTCGCAACATATTGAATCAACAGACTCAAAATGTTAATGACAAAGGTTGTCAATAAGATTACTATACTTATGGGATTAACCATAATGCAAGCAAGCAAGAATTTCAAGAGCAATAAGCTGTTGAGGATTTTCGGGAGATCGAATAGTATTTTTGAAGATCCTTGTGAAACACATGAACAACTAGTGATGAGCGGATACTCATTATGTGCGAGGAATTATCCGTAGGGGTATTAATGCAGAAAAGAGCTGCAAAGCGGTGGGCGCAAAGGATTCTCGGAATATCAGAGAATTTTGGGGGTATCTTGTAATAACAAGATCAACTGGGAATAAGAGTAAGGACGGAAGGTGTATGTATTTATCCATAGGGATATTTCAGTGGTAGGGAACTGCAAAAGCAACGGGCACAAAGTCTCGAGAGAACATCAGAGTGTATCTTCGGAATCTTCTGGTGCAGCAGGCGATCATCTGTGATAAGGGCTCTCCGGGAGGAGTAGTTACGAGAACCTAGAGTCAGAGTTAGTAAATTCATTTTAACCCGAATAGAAGCAAGATCAGAGTCCCAGAGTATAGGTTGAGGAATAAAAGATCCTAATACCACCCAATGGCGACGTGGGCCCGTAAGCCACACAGCCATGTTAGTAAAAACTTTTTCAATGACTAGACTCAACTTCGGCAAAGGAGTGTGGAAGGGGGATTCCTAGAGGCAGTCGGCTTTGATACCAACTTGTGACGCCCCCGATTTAATCGTACACTAATCATGCATGCAAACGTGTACGATCAAGATCAGGGACTCACGGGAAGATATCACAACACAACTCTAAAAACATAAATAAGTCATACAAGCGTCATAATACAAGCCAGGGGCCTCGAGGGCTCGAATACAAGTGCTCGATCATAGATGAGTCAGTGGAAGCAACAAATATCTGAGTACAAACATAAGTAAACAAGTTGCCATAAGATCGCTAGCACAAACTGGGATACAGATCGAAAGAGGCGCAAGCCTCCTGCCTGGGATCCTCCTAAACTACTCCTGGTCGTCGGCGGCGGCATGCACGTAGTAGTAGGCACCCTTGGTGTCGTAGGAGTCGTCGAAGGTGGCGTCTGACTCCTGGGCTCCAGCATCTGGTCGCGACAACCGAGAAGAATGGAAAGGGGGAAAAGAGGGAGAAAAGCAACCGTGAGTACTCATCCAAAGTACTCGCAAGCAAGGATCTACACTACATATGCATGGGTATCTGTCTAAAGGGGCAATATCGGTGGACTGAACTGCAGAATGCCAGAATAAGTGGGGGATAGCTAGTCCTGTCGAAGACTACGCTTCTGGAAGCCTCCATCTTGCAGCATGTAGAAGAGAGTAGATGGTAAGTTCACCAAGTATCATCGCATAGCATAATCCTACCCGGCGATCCTCTCCTCGTCGTCCTGTGAGAGAGCGATCACCGGGTTGTATCTGGCACTTGAAAGGGTGTGTTTTATTAAGTATCCGGTTCTAGTTGTCATAAGGTCGAGGTACAACTCCGGGTCGTCCTTTTACCGACGGACACAGCTATTCGAATAGATAAACTTCCCTGCAGGGGCGCATCACATAACCCGGACACACTTTCCTGGGTCATGCCCGGCCTCGGAAGATCAACACGTCGCAGCCCCACCTAGGCACAACAGAGAGGTCAGCACGCCTGTCTAAATCCTATGCGCGCAGGGGTCAGGGCCCATCGCCCGTTGCTCACCTGCATGTTGCGAACGCGGCCGGAAGCGGACCTAGCCTCCCTAATACAAGAGCAGGTGTTCCAGTCCAATCCTGCGCGCGCCGCTCAGTCGCTGACGTCAAGAAGGCTTCGGCTGATACCACGACGTCGAGTGCCCATAACTGTTCCCACGTAGTTGGTTAGTGCGTATAGGCCAGTGGCCAGACTCAGATCAAATACCAAGATCTCGTTAAGTGTGTTATTTAGAAGTAATCACGGACGCCGACCAGGGCCAGGCCCACCTCTCACCTAGGTGGTCAACCTGCCGTGTCGCTCCACCGCAAAGTAACAGCCAGGGGCCGTCGGGAACCTAGGCCCACCTCTACCGGATGGAGCCACCTGTCCTTTCAGCCCCCACATCGGAATCACTTGCGGGTACTCTACGAGCCGACCCGACTTTAGTCACCACATGTATCATGTATAATAGTGTAGTATGTATATACCCGTGATCACCTCCCGAAGTGACCACATCCCGATAATATAGCATAGAAGACGGACAATAATGTAGGGCCACTGATGGAATACTAGCATCCTATACTAAGCATTTAGGATTGCAGGTAAGGGTAACAACTGTAGCAACAATGACAGGCTATGCAGCAGAATAGGATTAATCGAAAGCAGTAACATGATACACTACTCTAATGCAAGCAGTAGAGAGAAGGAATAGGCGATATCGGGTTGATCAAGGGGTGGGGGGCTTGCCTGGTTGCTCTGGCAAGAAAGAGGGGTCGTCAACACCGTAGTCGATCGGGGCAGCAGCGGCGTCAGACTCGTAGCCTACCGGAGAGAAGAGGGGGAAGAAACAATAAATATAATGCAAACATAAGCACGACGATACATGACAAGACAATGAGCGGTGCTAGGTGTGCCCTAACGCGGTAGGAGGTGATACCGGCAAAGGAGGGAAAACATCCGAGAAAGTATTCCCGGTGCTTGACGTTTTCGACCAGATGAAACAGAGGTGGATTGTTGCATGTTCGCTATGCTAGGGACGTGTGGCAGACGAACGGACAGCGTATTCGGATTCGTCTCGTCGTTCTGAGCAACTTTCATGTACAAAGTATTTTCATCTGAGTTACGGATTATTTTATATTAAATTATAAAGATTTAATCATTTTTGAAATTTCCTGGATCTAATATTAATTCAAAAATAAAAGACTAATTGCTAGATACACCCAAAACTGTACCCAGACTAGGGCCACAGTGGCTGACAGTGGCCCCAGTCAACTGCCCAGTCAGCGGTTGACTGGTCCCTGTTGACTGGTCAAAGTGGATCACGGGGTCCCACCTGCCATTGACTAGGCTAGTCCCAGTCAGCAGTTTGACTGCTCAAAGTGCCCAGTGGGGCCCAAGTGTCATTGAGTGATTTGCTTAACAGACTTTTAAATAAAACCAGTGAGGTTAATTAGGACTTTGGGGTCCGATGTCAGTGGCTATTAGGGATTTGGTTAGGGGGTTAATGACGTCCACGTCATCATGGTTACCGCCGGCGAGGATTTACAGTGCGCCGGCGACGGCAGCAATGCGGGAACCCGCCGGGCTTGCGCTACGAGCGTCGGTTCGATGCGCGAAGGGCACCGATGGGTAGCTGGTGGTTCACCACGTCGACCGGTGGTCGCGGGGTGGCCGGACTTGGCCGGAGTCGACGACGGAGTAGACATCCGCGGTGGCGCGGGCAGCTGCCGGAACAGGCGCGGTGGGGCAACGCGAGGCGGGCAGCGGGCGCGGGCTGGCCGGGCGGGATGCTTCGGCTTGGCGAGGGCCGGCGTGGCTAGAGGCAGCAGAGCACGCGGGACAGAGGCGGAGGTGCGGGCGACGCGTCGGCTTGCAAAGGAGGGTGCGGCGGGCACTAGCAGAGCAGGTTGCGGGGAGGCCTCACGCGGGCAAGGTGCGGCCCGAGCGCGTGTGTGCGCATGCAGCAAAGCGCACAGGCGTGGCGAGGCCATGGTCAGGGCGGGGCAAGGTGTGGAAGCAGCGCCGTGAGCAACGGCGACAGAGAGGTCCATCCATGGCGGGGTCCTAGCTAGAGCGCGAAATCTTCGGAGGAGAGAGAGGGGAAACAGGGCAAAGCTCATAGTGAGGGCGGGGGACGGCTTGGGGAAGCCGGGGATGCAGTGGTGGCGGCGAATCGCGCGGTGGGGCTCGTCGGGGCCGAGGGGTCGACGACGAGGTAGAGGACGGTGCAGGGGCTCCGGCCTCCCAAAGGAAGCACCAGTCGACAGAGCGCTTGTCGATGGAGCGAGCGGACTAGGTGTCATGGCACGGTGAGGTCGGGGCCGCGGGATCGACAGCGAGCGTGGCGACGCGGCTCGGCCATGTGTGCGGGAGAGGATAGCAGCGGGAGGAAATGAAGGTGGGGAACTAGGGTTCGTCCACGAGGTCGGGGCGGTCTTATACTCCTCCTGGCGCCCCTGTAGTGTCGCGGTGGCGAGCATCCGCCGGCGGCATCGTGCACGGACGGCCAGGGCGCGCACACGGCCACTGGTGAATAGGAGGAAGGAGCAGAGTTTAGGTGGGCTGGCATGGTTAGCCTGGTGGCCAGCTAGGCAGAGGCCCAGCGGGGGAGGGGGATTTCTTTTGCTTTTACTTTATTTTGGGTCTTTGTTTTTCTTTTCCTTTTCTTATTTTTTTTTACTGTTATATTAAATTTTAGTTTTTATAAAATACATAAGTTGCACCTAAAATAGTATTAGTAATAATGCCACTACCACAATTAACTTGGCACCTAAAATAAAATAGTTTGTAATCGTTTATTATTTTAAAAGCCTTTTAATAATTGTTCTTGCTACTGTTTTATTCATTTTAGAGTATTTATACATTTTATAAAAGTGTGGTTTCTCCACCGTAATTATCTATGCATTATTTGGCACAACCCGAACATTTTAGTTTTAATATTTGAAAACCTTTACAGTTTGACTATAATTCAAATTCAAATTTGAATCGAATTTTGAACTAAGGTGAGATTAGCATCTGTAACCGAGGTGACGTGGCATCATTAGCAGAGGTTTAATGTAGCTTAATTATCCGGGCGTCACAAGTTGACACTCTTCCAAACCCACTTTCAATAATATTGCAAACACTATTATCAATCTCATATTCATCATGGGGCTTAAATAAATTTTCAAGATCATAAGAAGAATCACCCCAATCATGATCATTGCAACAAGTAGTAGACATAGCAAAATTAGCATCCCCAAGTTTAGGGTTTTGCATATTATTAGCACAATTGACATCAATAGAATTTATAATAAAATCATTGCAATCATGCTTTTTATTCAAAGATCTATCGTGAATCGTTTCATAAAGTACTTCATCACAATTTTCAGATTCACGAATTTCAAGCAAAACCTCATAAAGATAATCTAGTGCACTCAACTCACTAGCAATAGGTTCATCATAATTGGATCTCTTAAAGAGATTAGCAAGTGGATGAGGATCCATAAAATTTTAGCAAGCGAAGATGCAAGCAAAAAGAAGGTACATGGTAACACAAGATCGAACGGAAGGAGGGCGCAGAAAACGGCAAAGGTGAAGTCAGGGAGAGGAAAACGAGAGGCAAATGGAAAATAATGTAATGCGAGGGAGAAGAGTTTGTGATGGGTACTTGGTATGTCTTGACTTGGCGTAGATCTCCCCGGCAATGGCGCCAGAAATCCTTCTTGCTACCTCTTGAGCATGCGTTGGTTTTCCCTTGAAGAGGAAAGGGTGATGCAGCAAAGTAGCGTAAGTATTTCCCTCAGTTTTGAGAACCAAGGTATCAATCCAGTAGGAGACTACACGCAAATCGCCTAGTACCTGCACAAACAATCAAGAACCTTGCAACCAACGTGATAAAGGGGTTGTCAATCCCTTCACGGCCACTTGCAAAAGTGAGATCTGATAAAGATAATAAGATAAATATTTTTGGTATTTTTGTTGTATAGATTGAAAAGTAAAGATTGCAAGATAAATAGTAAACTAGAATTGTAGATTGGAAACTTATATGATGTAAAGTAGACCCGAGGGCCATAGGTTTCACTAGTGGCTTCTCTCAAGATAGCATATATATTACGGTGGGTGAACAAATTACTGCCGAGCAATTGATAGAAAAGCGCATAGTTATGAGAATATCTAGGCATGATCATGAACATAGGCATCACGTCCGTGACAAGTAGACCGAAACGATTCTGCATCTACTACTATTAGTCGACACATCGACCGCTATCCAGCATGCATCTAGAGTATTAAGTTCATAAGAACAGAGTAACGCATTAGGCAAGATGACATGATGTAGAGCGATAAACTCAAGCAATATGATATAAACCCCATCTTTTTATCCTCGATGGCAACAATACAATACGTGTCGTTTCCCTTTCTGTCACTGGGATCGAGCACCGCAAGATTGAACCCAAAGCTAAGCACTTGTCCCATTGTAAGAAAGATCAATCTAGTAGGCCAAACTAAACCGATAATTCAAAGAGACTTGCAAAGGTATTTAAATCATGCATAAAATATTCAGAGAAGAATCAAATATTGTTCATAGATAATCTTGATCATAAACCCACAGTTCATCGGATCTCGACAAACACACCGCAAAAAGTATTACATCGAATAGATCTCCAAGAAGATCGAGGAGAACTTTGTATTAAGATCCAAAGAGAGAGAAGAAGCCATCTAGCTAATAACTATGGACCCGAAGGTCTGTGGTAAACTACTCAGACATCATCGGAGAGGCTATGGTGTTGATGTATAAGGCCCCCGTGGTCGAATCCCCCTGCAGTAGATCGCCGGAAAAGGCCCTAAGATGGGATGTCACGGTACAGAAGGTTGCGGCGGTGGAAAAGTGGTTTCGTGGCTCTCCCGATGGTTTCAGGGTATAAGAGTATATATAGGTGAAAGAAGTAGGTCGGTGGAGCTATGAGGGGCCCACGAGGGTGGGTGGCGCGCCCTCCTGCCTCGTGGCTTCCTTGACCTCCACTCCAAGTCTCCTGCATTGCGTTTGTTCCAAAAAAGATCCTCGCGAAGGTTTCATTCCGTTCGGATTCTGTTTGATATTCCTTTTTTGCGAAACACTGAAATGGGCAAAAAAACAGCAAATTGCACTGGGACTTCGTTTAATAGTTTAGTCCCAAAAATAATATAAAAAGGTATATTAAAGCCCATTAAACATCCAAAACAGATAATATAATAGCATGGAACAGTAAAAAATTATAGATACGTTGGAGACGTATCAGCCGGGCACCCGGGGTGGCCAGAGGCGCGGCCAGCCGGCGGCTGGGGGTGGCCGGGCACCCGGGCCCTTGGTGGCTAGACACCCGGGGAGGTCTGAGACCTCTCTTGCTTCGCGCCTCACGCGTCCTTCTTCCTTCTCCTCCTCCATAGGTGCTTGGGTCTCCCTCCTAGCTTCTTCAGGGACTTCTTCTTGGTACCTAAGAATGCACAACAATTCCGTTTGAGGTAGAACCCGATTTTCGGTTGAATTCGAATGGAGTATGAAGAGGAAGGAGTCAACCTCGGTTTTGTTGGCACGTGCATGTGCCCTTGTCCTAGGTCCTCTCCGTGCTTGCGGTGGTGGTGTGACATCCATGGGGATGGTCAAGGGATGCTCCGCTTCAGGTTGTCTAGCGGCGCTCCAATGGAGTTCGGCGAGCATAGAGTGGAGACCCACGCGAGGGAGAAGGATCTCTCGGTGGTGTACACCATCGACATGGCTGTGGTGGACAACTACATCAACAGTGTTGAGAAGTTACTTGCTCGAGACAATTACAAGGCGGTCGACATCGACCTCCAGTACGCCGCCAGTCGTCCCGACATACATCAGAAGGTTGCCGTCGCCCAGTTGTGCATGCGCCATCATGTCCTCATCTACCACTACTGCATGGCCACAGAGCCTTGCGACCGTTTCAACAGGTTTGTCAACAGCACCGCTACAAGTTTGCTATGGTGGAAACCACCGACGATGTAAAAGCGCTCAGTGTTATGGGTTTGGCCTGCAAGAACCTTGTCAAAATCCGTGACAACTACAGGGTCTGGGGCAGCACGAAGAAGGACTCCCTGGTCGAACTCGCCTCGGCCATCATTGACCCCTACTACGAAAAGATGAAGCAGGATGCTCAGAGAGCAAGTCCCCTATCCTGGCACAGGGCCTGGATGCGGCAAATGGATGAACCTCACCTTAGGTTCGCGGCCAAGAGCGTGTACACATGCTACGAGATGCACAGACGGATCGTTGACATGAGGAAGTGCCTCATTACCCAAATCGACGAGTCCGGATCGAGCCACAAGCAGAGCAAGCGTCACAAGAAGTAGATGATGATCAGATGATCGTTTATGCTAGTTAATCATGCATGTAATATATAGTTTACTTTATTGGTGTGTGAAAATTTCATGTGTGTAGTAGCCACCTATGTAATTATGCATGTAATAGTTTACTTTGGTGTGTGCAAATGCCTTGGTTGTAGTAGCCACCTATGTAAGTGGATGTTTAATTTGGTTATGCAACCACCTATATATGTCGTTCTGTATGCAATCCCATCGTACAACACACACGTCTTATTAGCAGCAACCGTCTGTGTTATTATTGGTCTTCGCACACATTTCTGATTACAGACCTGTTTGCCGCGTATCACACACATCTTGTTATATTGGACCGTTTATGTTCTCTTGTCTCAACACAAATAGTTCATCCGAGTGAACCGCATGCCGTATATCGCACACACCTTGATCTGGCCGACCATTTCTTTTGTGTTGCCTAATCACAAACAGTTCATCTGAGTGAACCGTATGCATCGCACACACCTCCATCTGGCTGCCCGTTTCTTTTGTTCCTCCTCATCACAAATAGTTAATTAAACTGAACCTTTTGCCCTGCATCGCACAAGCAACTAAAATCTAAACCGTGTTTGATGCATCCTCCATCGCAAACATTTTGCACCTTTTTTGACGGGTTTTTTACACCACCGTTTGCGATTACTGCATCGCACACAATTTCGTCGAAGGGTGTCTGATCATAGTGTCATGTTAGTAGCATCATGCAGTAGTGTCAACGTTCACATACAATGGGTGTAAGTGAAATTTACACACGCGAAATACTTGGGTAACTTGACGAGCCTAGCATGTACAGACATGGTCTCAGAACACTGGAGACCGAAAGGTTGAACATGAGTCATATAGTAGATATGATCAACATAGAGATGTTCACCATTGATGACTACCCCATCTCACGTGATGATCGGACATGGGTTAGTTGATATGGATCATGTATCACTTAAACAACTTGAGGTATGTTGATTTAAGTGGGAGTTCATTAGTAATTTGATTAATTGAACTTAATTTATCATGAACTTAGTCCTGATAGTATTTGCAAAACTATGTTGTAGATCAATAGCTCGTGATGTAGCTCCCCTATTTTTCGATATGTTCCTAGAGAAAAATAAGTTCAAAGATGATAGTAGCAATAATGTGGATTGGGTCCGTGATATGAGGATTATCCTCATTGCTGCATAGAAGAAATATGTCCTTGATGCACCTCTAGGTGACAGACCTATTGTGGGAGCAGATGCAGACATTATGAATTTTTGGCAAGCTCGATATGATGACTACTTAATAGTTTAGTGCGCCATGGTTTACGGCCTAGAACCGGGACCTCAAAAACGTTTTGCATGCCACGGAGCATATGAGATGTTCCAAGAGCTGAAATTGGTATTTCAAACTCATGCCCGTGTCGAGGGGTATGAGACCTCTAACAAGTACTTTGCCTACAAGATGGAGGAGAATAGCTCAGCCAGTGAGCATGTGCTCAGAATGTCTGGGTACTACAATCGCTTGAATCAAGTGGGAGTTAATCTTCCAGATAAGATAGTGTTTGACATAGTTCTCTAGTCACTATCACCAAGCTACTAGAACTTCGTGATAAACTATAGTATGCAAGGGATGACGAAACGATTCCCGAGCTCTTCGCGATGCTGAAATCGGCGAAGGTAGAAATCAAGAAAGAGCATCAAGTGTTGATGGTTATTAATACCACTACTTTCAAGAAAAAGGGCAAGGGAAATAAAGGAAACTTGAAGAAGAATGGCAAGCAAGTTGCCGCTCCCATGAAGAAGCCCAAAGTTGGATCTGAGCCTGGAACTGAGTGCTTCTACTGCAAAGGAAATGGTCACTGGAAGCGGATCTGCCCCAAATGCTTGGCAGATAAGAAGGATCACTACTGCAGGTTGCTGCTAACGCGACACTATGATCAGAGACCGTTCAGCGAAACTGTGTGCGATGCCATAATCGCAAACGGTGGTGTAAAATAACCGTCAAAAAGGTGCAAAACATTTGCGATGGAGGATGCATCAAACACGGTTCAAATTTTAGTTGCGTGTGCGATGTAGGGCATATGGTTTAGCTCAATTAACTGTTTGCGAGGAGGAGGAACAAAAGAAACGGGTAGCCAGATGAAGGTGTGTGCGATAGAGAGCATACGGTTCACTCGGATGAACTGTTTGTGATTAGGCAACACAAAAGAAACGAGCAGCCAGATGAAGGTGTGTGCGATATACGGCATGCGGTTCACTCGGATGAACTATTTGCGTTGAGACAAGAGAACAGAAACGGTTCAATATAACAAGATGTGTGTGATACGCGGCAAACAGGTCTGTAATCAGAAATGTGTGCGAATACCGATAATAACACAAACGATTGCTTCTAATAAGACGTATGTGATATGCTCTGTCTACACAACATCTATTGGCCATTGGGAGACGGGCGGTCATCCGAGTACGCCATAAGGATGCGAAGAGGCATCCTATCAGCAAGGACTAGCTGTTTCACCAGTAGCTCATGTAAGAAAACTCTCAAGTTAAGTGTGCTCAGGCTGGAGGAGCCATCAGATGGCTGACTGGATGGGAAGTTGTGTTGATGTTAAATTAACTGATAGGATGGGTCATATCTATCAAATTAAATGACTGATACGACCCATCCCATGAGTTAATTTAACCTCGAAGTCTTTATTTTTTCTTTTTTTAACACATGTTAAAGAAGGTCTACCGCATTACTTTTTGACAATGTGCGACACGTGGCATACAGTTGATCCATCCGACCTATTTGTGATGGAATAGGCCGTGTGTGTTGTGGGAAAACGCTTGCTAGTATTCAACTGTTTGGATTGATGAATTCATCACCGACGGGTTCCCTAGTGTGGTCCGTGTTCATCTGATCATCATCTTCTTATTGTGCTAGCTCGATGTTCGTTTTATGCTAAGTTTCCATTAATTGATGGCGTTTTATGAACACGCCACTGTTTCCTGCCATTTCCTCACCTGTTTCGCGCCACCTAGCGATATTGCGCATAGGAGGCGCGCGGCGCATGGAGGCGACAAGCGCAGCCTGGAGCACATCCACCTTTTCCAAGCATGCCAACCCACGAAAGCGCCGCCTTTGCCATCAACCCTGTCGAAGAGGAAAACGAGCAGGCGCCACGACCCGTCGAGGCTGAGGCGCTCCCCGGCAACGCGATGGACGACGCCATGACGCGCGTCATTGCCAGGGTTGAGCAAACCTTTGGCACATGGCGCTTGAGCGCCGCGGATCAAGATAGGCATGTCAGCGCCGACAGGCTGCAGCTCGCCGCACAACATGATTGATGGCGCGCTGCAGAGCAAGCTCTAGGCGTGTCCGCGCCGATAGGCTGCGGCTCGCCGCACGGCGAGACCGTTGGAGCGCCGCAGAGCAAGAGGCACGGTGCGCCGCACAGCAAGAGCGGATCCATCGGCATTTGCCTGCTGTCGACACGACGTCGCAGCTGGGTACACATCCCGTCAGTACCCCCATTCCTCGCCAGGAGTGGGCAGAGGCCCTCAGCGCCGTACTTGCACCAGAGGCCGGCCGCGCCGTACTTGCACCGGATGCTCGCCGCGCCGTTCGCTTGGGTGCCGCCGTTCGCCTTGTCCGCGGCCCGCTGGATACCAATACGCTGGTCCGTAGGCTCGACCGCCTCCTTGGCCCAGGTGTCCACCTGGGCGCAGTAGAGGAACATGGCCGTCGCATCCTCGAGCTGGTGATCCCCGATGAAATAGCCAACTTGGAGCTCGAGGTCGCGCTACAGATGTACCGCGAGCGTGTCGACCGCTTGGACGAACGCCTGCATGAGTTCAGGCAGAGCTAAGAGCTACCGTAGGCAAGGGCTGCTGGTCATGGTCTCATGGATGCATTTTATTTTCAAAAGTCGTTTCGACGTGGATAGCTATGTATTCACAGCAATCATAGTATTGCTCTGTTTCAATGTGTGTACTCTGTTTTCCATTCTTATATGTTCTGTTTCAATGTGTGTATATACGCTTTCCATTCTGTATATGTGGATAATAACAACTAGATTCAAATTAGTACACAAAAACAGATACAAAATTGAATTCATAATATGTATATATATATATATATAGGACAAATGTTTCCTACAAGCAGTGGTAGTTACCACCACTTGTGTTTTCTATGTTATATGTAGTATCTGTCAAAACCGAGAGTATATACGTGTAGTATGTAGTATATATCAATGATTAGGTAGTATATATACTAATTTTTAGGTAGTATCTACCATGTTTTAAGTATGCTCTTTTTTACGTACAAATATGTACATATTTCATAATTATAACAAAAACTGTGGACTCATATGCAATTTTTTCATATAACTTGCTTTGAAATACTTAGACATAGTTTATGAACATATTTAAAATAATAAAATAGTATATATAGCACCACATGGTAGTATATGAGATATGTGGGGTAACTACCACTGGGTGGTAGGATGGATTTTCCATATATATATAGCACCACATGGTAGTATATGAGATATGTGGGGTAACTAGCACAAATGCCCGTGCGATGCAACGGGAGATAACACTCGTTCTTATGAATCAAAATTGGCCGGGTCAAACACGGGCACACAGGCTGCAGGCTGCGTGCTAGTTCTACCGAAAACTTTTATGTCCACAGAAGCATAGGTGTCTGACTCCCTCGCTAGGGCTGCTTTGTTATGGGTAAATGGTTAGACATGTACTTGTTTTAACTACAACGTTTAAGTAAAAGAAGCACAATCCATAATACCACGTTCGCTAGAAAAAGTAATTATGCATAAGAGCACAAACTTGCTGCACAATAACGCGATCTCCAAGAAAATAAATAGCCATTTGTTTTATGTATATACACAAGAAATAGTGACGTAAAAATTCTTCACACAGAATGCACATTGGTACTTTGGATTTTTGGTTAGAGAAATGCTTATGATGGCACAACCGACCGATATATGCACATAAGGTGATTCTAGGCAGCTAATTGTCTATTTTTGATGAACTAAGGGGGGCCATCCTTCTGTACTTTCTTGTGTGGTTTGATGTTGGTAGGAGCTAGGGCCCTACCGGATCTAGGGCGTAGGTTGTAGGGGGAGGAGGGGGAGGGTGAGGGCTGGTGCGCGGCGGCCGGCGGCGTGGCACCGTCCTTGCGACGGGAGCAGTGGCGGTGAAGGCAGGAGGTGGCTAGGGTTTAGGTCTCTCGGCTCCCTAAGGGAAGCCGAGCAAATATTGATTGCTTCTTGCTTCATTAGATTGATACATCTCCTCTCCTTATATAGAGAGGTTTACTTGACTCCTAAGCAAACGATCCTAATACGATAAGATAATTGGGCTAAGCCCCTAATTAACATACTTGGGCCATAACCCACTGGGCTAAGCCCCTATGCCGGTCATAACACTTCTCCCCGCGTGCACAAACAGCTCGTCCTCGAGCTGTAAGGTGGGAAAGCGCTTGCTGAACTCCTCGAGGTGATCAACCAGCGTCAAACACCTTCGCGACAGCTGGGGCGGCAAGGTCGGCGGCGACGGCGTCCTCCGGAATTTAGTCTGCAACCTCCAGGTAGAAGAGTCGCGGGCAGGCGTGGCCGGGCGTGTAGGGCTCGTCGTAGTTGAAGCACAACCCTTGGCGGCGGCGCTCGAGTAGCTCAGCCGAGGTGAGCCGGCGGAACGGGCGCGCCGCGGTCGCGGCGAGGGGTGCCGCGGAAGCCTGAATAGTCCGACCCGGAGCGGGATCTGGCCAGGGTAGCGACCCAGTGGCCCGGGACGGTGACTCCTGCTGGACGGCCACCGCGCGGCGCTCGAACGCGTGGGCGTAGTACATGGCCGTCTGGATATCCTGGGTCCCTGAAGCTCCACGTCCACGCGGATGTGATCCGGAAGTCCACCGACAAAGAGGTCGGCCCGCTGCTGCGCCATCACGCCCGACGCGTGGCATGCCAGGGCCTGGAAACGGTCGGCGAAGTCCTGAACCGTGGAGGTGAAGGGAAGGCGGCCTAACTCCGCCAGGCGGCTCCCGCGGATCGAGGGCCCAAAACGAAGGAGGCAGAGCTCGCGGAAGCGCTCCCAAGGGGCATGCTGCCCTCGTCCTGCTCGAGGGCATAGTACCAGGTCTGGGCTGCACCGCGGAGGTGGTAGGATGCCAGCCAAGTGCGCCCCGACGCGAGCGTGTGCTGTCCACGGAAAAACTGCTCACACTGGTTGAGCCAGTTAAGTGGGTCCTCCGTGCCGTCATAAGTGGCGAAGTCGATCTTGGCGAACCGTGGCGGCGTCTGGGTCGGCGCGCCAAGGCCAATCGGCTCGGCGGTGCGGAGCAGTGATGATGACGACACCCGGTCAACGGTGAGGAGACCATCATAGGCCCCCGCGGAGCCGGACGAGGCCCCAGACTACAGCGTGGGTACCGGTGGGTCCCCGGCCTCCGTGTAAACTGGCGGTGGCGACGTCCCGGTTAGCCAGGCCGGGATCTAGGACGGCGACGGCGGAAACCGGACCTGCTGGATCGGGAGGCCTCCCGGTGTGGACTGGCCCAGTCCGGAGCTGGGCGGCAGCGGTGGAAGCTGGACCGACGCGGGCGGCGCGGTTGGGGCCCGCGTGGGCCAGTGCGGCCACTGCGGCGCTGGGGCGGGCGCGGATGGCGCCGCGATAATCGGCGTCGGCCACTGTGGCCAGGACGGCACTGGGGCGGGCAGCGGCTGGAATGACGGATGGGCCCCGGCGATCGCCGCGGGTACCGAGTACAAGGGCAGGTGCAGCAGCGGCGGAGGCGGCCCGCTGGGGTGCCCCGCCTGGAACGGCGGTAGCGGTGGCCCGCCCATTGCAGGTGCGCCCTGGGACGGCC
Organism: Aegilops tauschii subsp. strangulata; assembly: GCF_002575655.3. Taxonomy (NCBI): domain Eukaryota; kingdom Viridiplantae; phylum Streptophyta; class Magnoliopsida; order Poales; family Poaceae; genus Aegilops; species Aegilops tauschii. The sequence goes on along the minus strand of NC_053037.3, from coordinate 410,071,370 downwards.
ACGGCAGCGCGGGGTGGCCGTAGGCGGCGGTAGTCGCAGCCGGCGGAGGTGTGGGCGGCCCGGCCAGGTACAGATGGATGCCCTGGACGGCCGTCACGAGATCCCGCAAGATGCTGGTGACTTCTTCCGGCGTGAAAACCGCGGTTGTCGGCGCAGCGGATGTGACCGGGGCCGGCGGCGTGGGGGAACCGGCGGTGGTGACGGTGACCGGGGCCGGCGGCGGTGGGGAACCGGCGGTGGTCATCGGTGCGGTGATGAGGATTTGCAGCGGCGGCGTTGGCGTTGACGAAGACATGATCGAGCCCGAGTGTCTGGATACCAAATTGGTAGGAGATAGGGCCCTACCGGATCTAGGGCGTAGGTTGTAGGGGGGAGAGGGGGAAGGCGAGGGCTGGTGCACGGCGGCCGGCGGCGTGGCACCGTCCTTGTGACTGGAACAGTGGCGGCGAAGGCAGGAGGCAACTAGGGTTTAGGTCTCCCGGCTCCCTAAGGGAAGCCAAGCAAATATTGATTGCTTCTTGGTTCATTAGATTGATACATCTCCTCTCCTTATATAGAGAGGTTTACTTGACTCCTAAGCAAACGATCCTAATACGATAAGATAATTGGGCTAAGAGCATGTCTAGTAGAGCCCTCAAACCCTCAAACCCCTAAAAATAACTGCTTTTTTACAGTTTTTGTTGAAAAAAAGCCGTAGACTAGAACCTCTAAACCCTCAAACCCGTAAAAAAAATTAGAGGTCCAACCCTCAAACTGTTTCCCCACCTGTAGAAGTGAGGGTTGAGAGGAAAAACTCCCCCCAACCCGCACTCCTCTTTCCTCTCGCGCGGGAGGGAAGTTTCATCCCGCCGCCTCGCCCCGCGCCGGCCATGGAGGCCTCCGCCGCCGCCGCAACCCCGCCCGCCGCCGCGCCCGCCCCCGCCCCGGTCGACTCGGGCCCCGCCCCCGCCCCTGCCCCCGCCTCCGCCCGGACCGTGGCCGCCGTGGTGGCGGCGACCCACGTCGGGGCCAAGCGGCGGCGGGCGGGCCTCGCACCGCCTCCTCCCGCCTCCCCGGCTCCCGCCCCGGCCCCTGTCCCCGCCCCGGCGGCCGCCCCCGCCGCGCCCGCCCCCAAGAAGAGCCGGCCGAAGGTAGGCTCCCGTGGGCCGCGAGGGGCTTCCTCCAAGGTTGCCGGCTCGTCCCCGGCCGTGAACAAGCCGCGGAAGAAGCCCGCGGCCCCGCCCGCCGCCGTTGCCGAACCTCCTCCCGCCGCGCACGAGGTGTTCGAGGAAATGGCAACCCCATCCTCGTTCATGGACCTCCTCCAAAACGCGGAGGTAGACCTCGGAGCTCCGCCCCTAGACCCCTTTAGGGTTGGTGACGACTTGGAGGAAGATGAGGAGGATGAAGGGGATGACGAGGAGGAGGTGGCCGAGATAGGGGAGGAGGCATTCACCGCCGCTTCCCGCCCACACGCGCGGTCGACAAACTACACCGAGCCGGAAGATGTCCTCTTGGTTCGTGCTTGGGCAGCTGTGGGAATGGATGCAACCACCGGCACCGATCAAACCGGTAAACGGTATTGGCAAAGGATCGAGGACGTCTATTGCAGGATCAAGCCGAAGAATAGTGGGTTCATCCATCGCACTTTCCGGTCGCTTCAAGGCCGGTGGGAGTTGATCAAGCCCGCTTGTGCTCGTTGGAGTGCGGCCATGGACCAAGTGAGGGATGCACCACCTAGTGGAACCGTGGAGAGCGACTATGTGAGTACATATTTCTTCACTATTTTGATTATGTGTGTGCACTATGCTATTGGTGGGTTCTTATGTGATTTATGTGTGGTTGATAGGAGACAATTGCCGGCATGAGGTACAAGGAGATGGCCGCTTCCAAGGGCAAGCCATTCCCATTTAAGCATGTTTGGTCAATTCTTCAAACCTTTGACAAGTGGAAGTTGAGGGATCAAGAGACCGCACCCAAGAAGTCGGCAACGCTAAGGATGGATGATAGTGACGATGAGGAGGAGAGGAACTTGGGCAAGCCCGAGGGAACCAAGAAGGGCAAGCTAAGGGTGAAGATGGAAGAAGAGGCGTCAAGCCTAAGGGAGAAGATGGACCACATGATGAAGGCAAGAGAGGAATTGACAACGAAGACATTGGAGATGAAGCTTCTTATCACCGAGAAGAAGAAAGAGGTCAAGATTGCACAAGTTGAAGCAAAGCGTGAAGAAGCAAAGCGCAAGGCCGAGTTGGAGGAGAGGATGATCAAGCTCAAAGAGGCAAAGGTATGGAAAGAACTCATGGTGGAAGAGAAAGAGCACATTATGATGTCCAAGAAGGACATGGATCAAGACCAATTGCAATGGTGGAAGGACACCAAGGAGGACATCGCAGAGAGGAAGAGGATGTTCCGTGTTGCGTCCTCTACTTTTCGAGGTGACACTCCGATGAGTAGTTGTGGTGATGGCGGTGTGTACGACTCCACCGGTGCCGATGGAGATGCTTGATGTAGCCCGCTTGTGGTCTAGGAGATGGCGCCGAGGTGCAACTTTTTGGTGATGGTGCCGATGAGAGGAGGAAGATGATGATTTTGTGATGTAAACTATTAAACCATGCATCAATGATTGTCATTTGGTAGTTTGTTTGGAAGTTGATTGTGTTCTTGTTGTCATAAATTATGAGATGTCAAATGATAGATTTATAGGTTGGGGTCGAGGCAAAGACTAGAACCCTCAAATCTAATCCTTAAAGCAGTTTAAGGGTTCTAGTATTTGCCCCTGTTTTTCAACCCTTAAAAGTGTCAAAAAGTGGCACTTCTCAACCCTTAAAACTGCTTTAAGGATTTGAGGGTTCTACTAGTAATGCTCTAAGCCCCTAATTAACATACTCGGGCCATAACCCACTGGGCTAAGCCCCTATGCCGGTCATAACAGATGTACTATTTTCTAATTAAGAACTTTTAAGCAAAATAAGAAAAGGAACGCTTTGGATGAATGAGAAAATTAATTGGAGGAGGAGATGATTAGAAGTTGTATCTAGACCATTCTTGTAGTACGTGCTTGTTTAGGCAGCAAACCAAAGTTTGTACATGGGTTGATGGTGGGTCAATGCCACAACATCCTACGAAACTCGGGCGTACAGTACTGCATCAACATGTCCTCGCCGCCCCTCGAAAAAAAATATATTCGCCGCCGTGTCCGCCTACAACTCCGGCGTGCAGGATTGCATGAACACGTCTTCACGCCGTTGTGTCCGAGCAGCCCAGCATCGTCCTTGCCGTGTCCGCCTACAACTCCGGCGTGTAGGATTGCATCAACACATATTCACGCCGGTGTGTCCAAGTAGCCCCGCTTCTCGTCCTTGCCGTGTCCGCGTGCATTACTGCATCAACATCTTCGCCTCACTATCCTGTTACAATGTTCTAGTGTATGCCAATATGTGCTCCATCTTTTAAGATAAAGACCAAGTGAGAAAACAATGGTGATTATTTCAAGAAAATAACACATTCTCAAGATGCCACCTGGTATCATTAGCAAGTACAACTTTTACTGTGTCACAAATGCAAAACCAACATATATCCCAATTTCCTAACTTAATAAAAGGACACACCCATACGAAAAAGTTAAAAGTAAAGCAGTGTCTATTTGCCATCAGAACTATTAGATATGGGATAAATATGGTCCGTTCAAAACATGCAGTCCCCATTGATGATAAGAAACGACCCCAGTGAGTTTACAGCCCGACTTTGAATGTCTTACCTTCAAAACCTGTATAATGGTAATCAAATAGTAATCAGTACTATACCCATGTGATATACTCAGGTGATTGTGTTGGTGCTTGGTACTATTGTTTTCGGCAATACCACATTAACCAAACAGTAATTAGTGCTGAACCTGGAGTACGGAGATGACCCATTGACTACTGGCTTCACCCCTGCCGAAACGTGATTGTGTTAGTGCTTAGTACAATTGTTTTCGCCTTTTCGGCAAAGAATTACGATTGTTTTCGTACCTGTGGCAGAGCAGTTAGCAGCGGTTGCCTTTACCTGAATTCAGATGTGAGGCACAAAACATTAGACTTAGGAGCACAGAACCTTGTTTTATAAATATAGCACGGCTACTATCTCACATAAAAATCTTACTTGTACTGGAATCATCTGCAGATATTTCAGTTTAGTGATGTAGAGCAGAGAAATTGCATACCTCTGTCAGTCAGTGGAGGCCTCTATGAAGAATTTCGGCAGTCTGCTCATGGTAAGGCGTTTCAGATGCATCTCCTCCTCTGCATGCTCCACGAGGCTCTGCGCCGCCGCCTTCCGGATGACCGCTTGCTCGATGTTTTCCTTGCCCTCACGCTCAAGCAGCACGCCGATGTGCGTCATCGATGAGATGTCAAGGCCGCCGCGTCTGTGGCCCGCGGGCATTGGCGTGCTGAGGGGTTGTCTCGGCGGTGGCAGCCTCCCTGCGCAGCTGTGCCCCCGCGCCTCTGCCTCACCGAGCGCCCGACCCAGCCGCTGTTCGTCGCCAACACCAGCCCACCCCTCGCCTCCTCTGCCGCACCTCGCCCTTCTCTGTCGGACCTCGCTGCCTCCGACCTCTGGTCCGCCGTCACCATCTGGATCTCTCCCCACACCCCGCCAGTACGCCGGCTGCCGGTAGGTTCGATTTAGAAATCGCGGCGAGGACTGGGTGGATGGATTTTTGGATCCAGGGGGGTCCCGATGGGAGGAGGGTAGGCGGTGGCGGCGCTCCACGGCGGGGGGTTGGCCGACGGCGTGCGGTGGGCGGGGCTGATGGTGGCGGCGCGCGGTGGGTGGGGCTGATGGTGGCGGCGCGCTGGAGAGGGGGCTTTCGGAGGAGAGCTCCGGTGTTGATGTGGGGCACGCCGTGGAGCCGCGATAGGCGGCCGGCGTAGGTGGCCTTGCCCACCCCGGGGCAGCTGACGAACACCCACTGCACGCGCGCCCCGTCCTCCACGGGTCCCCTGCCGCCGCGCCTGGCACAGCGCTCCGCCGCGGGCGGCCCCTTGGCCCACGCCCCTCCCGCCCCCATCGCATCCCCTTGTCCAGGGAGATGGCGATTCAAACCCTAGCTCCTATTCTCGGCCTTTTCCTTTTTCTGTTCGAGAGAAGCACTCATGTCGTTGCTCCTTGTTCGGGTGGAATAGAAAAAAGACAGAAGGGGTGAGAGGAGGTTTCTAAAGGCCCATTAGCATTGACGCTGCCCAGGCCCAGACGGCGAGGGTTGTAACAGCCGAATTCCTTTGTGTCTCAGAACAATTTTAGTACCACCTCAAAAATAATAATATATGGTAAGCTGACGACGGTGAGCAGCGGATATGCATTGGCTTCGAATCATGTCTTTGGTCAATAGTTGGGTTGCCCGGCTCCTGTGCTTGCTACCCTACGTTCCGCTACATCGGGTAGGGTAGTAAAGGGAGAACTACTGCGATTGTGCCCTGGTCTAAACCGGATAAGCACCTCAGTAGAGAAAGCCGAAAACTGACTGTCATGATGCGGCGAGAGCCGGTCAGCTGTTCGGAGGTCACAAATTGTTGGAGATTTTTTCCGCATGCCGCGAAGGGTCGGTACTTCCCGATCAGACGCTGACAGCACTCTGGTTCGTATACCAGGGGCTGCACCCATGTTTTATTATAAAACTCCTATGGCTAAGTGAGGGCGTTTAAGCCGCATAATCTGATTGCCTGGTTCGTTGCGCTAAACAACTCCTTCAAGGACCGTATAATTGGATAAAGATTGTAGATTCCATCCCGAACACCTCCGTACTACCTATGTGAGGGCAGAAGCCGACGACTGGCCAACCCTCAGATTCCATACAACACGGCCGCACAGGAGGAAACAATTAAAACATAACAAACATTATATTACAAACCGGCTTTGTTTTTATACAAGGCAAGGACAAAACACGAGTGTGTTCATTCGAAAACAATGTCCTGCCCGCACTGCGCTGCTGCAAGTCGAGACCCTTCTAGGACATCCGCAAAATATCGCTCGGGTGTGCGGTGCTCCTTGCCCTCTGGCGGCCCCCTGGCCACCTCGACGGCGTCCATCTTTGCCCACCACATCTTGCAACGGGCGAAGGCCATGCAGGCACCTTCGATGCAGACTGATCGATTGACGATGTCTAGCCGCGGATAGGCTTCCACCACCCGCTTCACGAGGCCAAAATAGCTGCTAGGTATAGGTTCGGCTGGCCACAGCCAGATTATTAAATCCTTCATGGCCAGTTCGGCCACCCTGTGCAGCTCGACCGACTGTTTTAGTTGATCGGCAAGGGCACCGGATGTTCCGGCACAGCATACTGCGACCAGAACAGCTTCTCCGTGGAATTCCCTTCTCTGGCTCGGAAGAACTCCGCAGCATCGGACACGCTGCGTGGTAGATCCGAAAAAGCCCCTGGGCAACTTTGAATCCGGGTTAGTAAAAGGTACTTCCTCTCCGCATACTTGCTTTGCATGTTAAAAGCCTTACCCGCTGCGACCTTCTTGGCCTCCTGCATCTCCTGGAGAGCGTCCTGGGCCTCATTCCGTGCAATCTCCGCGCTCTGACGAGCCTTGGTAAGTTCGGTCTCTTGAACCGATGCCTCGCGCTCCAAGGCTTCGCACTTCTTCACCGCGTCCTGGAGCTCCTGCTGGACCTCGCTGACCCGGGCCTTGAGCTTCTTACGGGCGGCTTGCTGCTGGACAGCCTTCCCCTCGGCTTCAGCCAGGGCATTTTTCAGGGCCTCGACCTCGGTCGCCGTCCCTACACATATTATGACACTCCGGTCAATACTCACCGCTTATTCTTTCCGAATACACAGCAAGTCGTCACTCACCTTGCTTCTCCTGGAGCTGAATCTTCACCTCGCCGAGCTCGTTCTCGGCCCGCTCCAACCTCTGCTTCAGTTTAGAGACTTCGGCAGCATGCGAGGTCGCGGCCAACAGCGACGCCTGCTCATTTATACATATCAAGTTAGTCTCCTGCAAAGGGTTGATCCTCTGTCCGGCCTTTCTTTCCGAACACCGGACAGTGTCTCAGGGGCTACTGTCAGCACGGGGTGTTCTCTTTCTACGTGACTTACCTCAAAACCTGTCAACGGATTGTTGCAGGCCTCGTTTAGTCCGCTCTTGACGGACTGAACCTTCTCGATCACCATACCCATAAGCACACGGTGCTCGTCCACAATGGAGGCGCCTCGTAGCGCCTCCATTAGGTTATCCGGTGCCCCTGGTTGGACAGGGGCCATCGGTGGAATTGGCGCACCCCCCTCCTTCGAAGGAAGGCGCGCGCCGGATTTCGGGGCCGTATCGATCCCCAGAATCGTATCCGGCTGAGGGCCGAACTAAATACGTCCCTCCTCGCCAGTCTCCATGGGGATCTGCTCCCCCATGTGTCCGGCAGCGGAGGTCTCGCCTTGCGGTGCCTCCTGGACAGCGTCCTGGGCCCCTCCCCGGCTCAGAGCGGTCCTCCGGGACAACACTTCGGTGTCGTCCTTGGCCTCGGGGGAATAAGCGGGCGGTGGCGACATGCTGGCCATTTCCGCCGGATCCAACGAACCTCCAGATGAGGATCGCTGGATGCTGTCACAGGCCGGACTGCAATAGCACAATTAACCACGTCAAAACAATAAAAAGGAGAGGCCGGGTACACTTGTATACGTGAGTCATAGTACTTACGATGCGGCCCGAGGCTTAGTGCGGAGGCGTCGCTCCGGACTGCTATCAACGTCCCACGCGGTGTTGACCGCAAGGGCACCCTTCCCCTTCTTGGGCGTTCCAGCCTCCAGAATCGTGGAGGCCCCCCTTTTCTTCTTTCCCTCCTCAGGGGGAGGGTTCTTCTCCTCCTCCTCCTCCTCCTCCTCCTCTTCCTCGTCATCGTCCTTAGGGACGGAGGAATGGGCTTCTTCGTCTTCGGACGTCACGTCTGAAGCGCCCTTGCGACGGGGGCCACTTTTGGCCCCCTTGGCCTTCTTCTCCTGCGCCTTATATGGTGTCGGCACCAGCATCTTCGCTAGACGCGGGATGATCGGTTCTTCAGGCAGCGGAGCCGGACACTAGATCCGCTTCGCCCTCTCCATCCAATCCTGAAAAAGCAATGATAAAAGCTCAGACATCATCCTCGAAACAAACAAGTAGGGGATACGTTAAAAATAACATACCTCGCTGGCGAGGTGTTTAATGTCGTGCCCACGGTCTGAATCTGTGGCCGGCGGTTTCTCGTTGCCCTTAAAGAGCAACTTCCAGGCACCTTCGTGAGTGGTTTCAAAGAGCCTCGCCAGGGTTTGATGCTTCTTTGGATTAAATTACCACAGAGGGCGACTTCTGCGCTGGCACGGGAGGATCCGGCGAACCAGCATCACCTGAATTACATCGACAAGCTTGACGTTCTTGGCTATGATGCTTTGAACGCGCGTCTGCAGCGCAATCAGCTCATCGGGCGAACACCAGTTCGGACTTTTCTCGACCCAGGAGGTGAGTCGCATGGGAGCACCGGAGCGGAATTCGGCAGCTGCGGCCCAGGTGGTGCCGCGGGGTTCCGTGATGTAGAACCACTGTTTCTGCCACTCCTTTATTGTATCCACAAAAGTGCCTTTCGGCCAGGAGACGTTGGACAGCTTACTCACCATGGCTCCTCCGCACTCCGCGTGCTGGCCATCCACCACCTTCGGCTTCACGTTGAAGACTTTGAGCCACAGCCCGAAGTGGGGTTGGATGCGGAGGAAGGCCTCACACATGATGATAAACGTCGAGATATTGATGAAGGAGTTCGGGGACAGATCGTGGAAATCTATCCCGTAATAATACATCAGCCCGCGGACGAAAGGGTGGAGTGGGAACCCTAGTCCGCGGAAGAAATGAGGGATGAATACCACCCTCTCGTTGGGCTTCGACGTGGGGACGACTTGTCCCTCGGCCGGCAGACAGTGGGCGATTTCCTTTGCCAAGTATCCGGCCGCCCGAAGCTCAGTAATGTCCTCCTCCTTGACGGAGGAGACCATCCACTTGCCCTGACCTCCGGATCCGGACATGGTTGAGTGCTAGCTCGAGTGGAAAGGAGATGAGAACTTGGGCGCTGGAGCTCGAGATTGGAAGGGCGGAGATAGAGAGAAGGCGTGGGAGAGGAAGAGGGAATCCTTATCCCCTTATAAAGGCAGTAAATATTGAACGCCTCCCCACTCGCCTTAGAATTCGCCTATTCCCAAGGGCTGTATAAACCGCACGGTTGGGTTACCCATGTCCGCATTCATGGAAATCCCACGATAAGGGGACACGATCTCTGCTTTGACAAGACGTGCCAATGGAAACCGCGTCTCGGGACGTGGAGCGGCGAACTAAAAAACGGTTCGGAGTTATGACCGGTCGGGCGTGATGTCATGCTACAAAAATTTGTCAGCGAATTTGATTCGTGTAAAATTATATTCTCTCTACAGTTGTGTATACAAGTCCGGATACAATCATTACATGTAAATACTATCTTGGAGTTCGGAAAGGGGAAACCGCCTTGCAATGCCGAAGACAATCTGCGTGCCAGACTCCTCGTCATTGAAGCCAGGTTCAGGGGCTACTGAGGGAGTCCTGGACTAAGGGGTCCTCGGGCGTCCGGCCTGTTATCCATGGGCCGGACTGATGGGCTGTGAAGACATGAAGGCCGAAGACTGTACCCGTGTCCGGATTGGACTCTCCTTGGCATGGAAGGCAAGCTTGGCGACCAATTATGAAGACTCCTTCTTATGTAACCGACTCTATGTAACCCTAGCTCCCCCCGGTGTCTATATAAACCGGAGGGTGTAGTCCGGAAAGGATATACTCATTACCATAGTCATACAGGCTAGGCTTCTAGGGTTTAGCCATTACGATCTCGTGGTAGATCAACTCTTGTAATACTCATATTCATCAAGATCAATCAAGCAGGAAGTAGGGTATTACCTCCATAGAGAGGGCCCAAACCTGGGTAAACATCATGTCCCCCGTCTCCTGTAACCATCCACTTTAGACGCATAGTTCGGGACCCCCTACCCGAGATCCGCCGGTTTTGACACCGACAGCAGGACCGCCTCAAAAGGGTGAAAGACCTCCTTGCTGCGGCCAACACGCAGCAGGACCGCCTCAACCAACTCGCCAAGCTGGCCGGATCCGGCTCCGCCCGCGTCGCCGGACCCGGCGACCACCAGAACACGGCATCTTCACCACCTGGCGAGGCGCACTCCGGCCACACCCGGACCCGGTGCAACCTCGTCCCGACGATTGCCAGCGGTTTGGGCGACGAGCCGGTCCCGGAGGTCCGACGCCGACTCAAACCCCTGCTCCAACCCGACTGACGTTTGACTGCGGTCGACCCGGCCCCCCGCGGCGCGGTCATTGACTGACTGGCCCTGCGCGCCATCGACGAGACCGACGCCCCCCACCGCCTTGACCGAATCGCCCTCTCCCAGGAGCTGGAGGAGAGCGGCCTCGTCGGGCCAGCGTGCTTCGGGCGACGCATCCGGAACGAGCCCTTCACCAAAGGGTTCACGCTCCCCCGCGACACCCCAAGTACAACGGCACTGTGAAGCCGGAAAACTGGCTCACCGACTACACCACCGCCATCGGCATCGCCGGCGGTAACCACCGCCTCGCCGTGCGCTACGCGCCCCTCATGCTCCAGGGGTCGGCCCGCACATGGTTGAACAGTCTACCGGCGGCCAGCATCAACGCGTGGGTCGACTTCGAGCAGGCCTTCGTGCGCAACTTCACCAGCACTTACAAGCGACCCGGCCGCCCCAGTCAGCTTGCCATGTGCGTGTAGGGGCCGGCGGAAACCGGCCGCGAGTACCTCGCAGGCTGGACCGAGCTCCGAAACAGCTGCGAGGGCGTCCACAAAGTCCAAGCGATTCAATACTTTGTCAATGGGTGCCGGGATGGCACCCTCCTCAAGCACAAGCTCCTACGCTCCGAGCCAGCACCACGGCCACGCTCATGGTGACGGCGGACAAGTACGCAACATCGACTCCGCCGTGAAGATCCAGGTGGCGCTGGATGAAGCCGGCAAGGCGAAGCCGCTTCCCCCTCCGAAGTTGGTCGACGAAGGAAGCTGGCAGCAGCACAACCAGCAGAACAACAAGCGCAAGGCCGACCAGCCGGCCCAGCACTACGACAACCGGCTCGTCGCGGCCGCCGAGCAGGCGCCCGCGACCGACCCGGCCGCCAAGCATCGGCAGACCGGCAAGGCCACGTGGCAACCCGCCATGAGTTTCGAGGAGATGATCGACGCTCCCTGCAAGCACCACAGCGGCGCGAGGCCGTCCACGCACACGCTTCGGCAGTGCGCCATCACCAAGCGCATCATGAGGGGCGACATCCCGCCTCCTCCGGCCCCGGCTCCGAGAGCGGGGCAACCGCCTCCACCTCCTCCACCGCCCCGGCCAGTGGCGCGATGCGCGACGATGTTTACCCGGCCCAGAACGCGACCTACGTCGTCTTCACCAGCCTTGGCAACGACAAACGCAGTGAGCGCCTCCTTCGGCAGGAGGTGAACACCGTCGCCCCGGCCAAGCCGGAATACATGCACTGGTCAGAGCGCCAGGTCATATGGACCCGGGAAGACCATCCGGCCATCATGCCGAACCCGGGCGGCTATGCCCTCGTCCTCGACCTCACCATCACTACCAAAAAAAGACACATCCGTGACATTTTGGGCCGAACGAAAAAAAATTCTGCCATACTTATGACACTTCTATGACGATAATTGTGACAAAACCCGGTATCATCATAGATGTGGTGGGGTCCTACTTCTATGACAAAAAATCATAACAGAAAATGGGCTTTTCGTCCTGGGCAGGCCAGAAACGCAGCTGCATGACATTCTTTGGGCCGTCCATGACGGAAAAAACCATGGTAGAAGCGAGGGCGAGGAAAATATCGGGGTGTTCCCGGTTACGGTGGGTGTGGTCGGGGCCGAGCGATGGGCATTTCTCTCATACACGCACGCGCGTGGGTGCGAGGCGTTGGGCTCTAACTGAACCCGAGCGAGGCGTTGGGCTCTAAGTGAACCCGAGCGATTGCACTGCAGGCTACGCGTTACTGAACCCGAGCGATCGATCGATGGCTGTTAACTGAACCCGATCGAGCGATTCCTTCGCTACTGCTGCCAATTGAAGCCGATCGATGCTGCCTCTGGATGAACAGTGAGCGTTGCTGGGGGGGGTTGGATGAACAGTTCTCGGTGGGGGTGGATGAACAGGACCCCGTGGTGTTGCCTCTTGATGAACAGGGCCCCGATCGATCGAGCCGGTTGGGGCTGGATGAACAGGACCCCATGGAGGGCTGGATGAACAAGACCACCCCGTGGAGGGCCGGATGAACAGTAGACGGTGGAGGGCTGGATGAACAGTAGATGGTGCAGGGCTGGATGAACAGTAGCCCGTGGAGAGGGCTGGTTGAACAGTAGCCGGTGGAGTAGCGCGCGGTGGAGGCTGGATGAACACGAGCCCGTGGATGAACAGTCGCAGGTGGAGGCTGGAGGAGGTCGACGGTGGATGAACAGTAGCCCGTGGAGGCTGGAGGGGGTCGACGGTGGAGATGAACAGTATCCCGTGGAGTCTCGTTTTGCGGTACGCCACACCCCTCCCGATCAACAGGACCCCTGTTTCGACCGTAGGAGGTCCGTTTCCTCCGTTTTGCAGTACGCCAGACCCCTCCCGATGAACAGGATCCCGTTTCGAACGTGGACGGTCGAACACAAGGCCGGTTCCTCTGTTCTACGGTACGCCAGGCCTCGTTTCCATCGGCTGTTCCGTCCAAGCCCTCCCGATGAACACGACGACGCATTCCGTTCTGACCCAGCCGGTTGGCTCCCCATGAACACGACGACGACGCAATTTCTCCGTTCCTACCCAGCCATGTACACGAGCCCTGGCCGTACGTGTGCGCGAGTAGGCGTTCGAGACCCTGCCCGTATGTACGTACGTGGCCGTATTTTCTTTCTTGCACACTGGCCGCTGTACGTACGTGTACATGCTACGTGCGCGCCTCTACTACGACACGTGCGCGCCTCTACATCGACCAGTATGTACGTACACGTTCGCGACCAGAATGACAACGCTACGTACGCTTCGACCAGGTGGGTCCCGACTGTCAGGCACTTCCTTGCCTGTGAAGATGTAGCTGGTGGGTCCCAGCAGTCAGGGGGCGAATCGTTTTTTTGCCCGGACGCACTTCCTTGCGTGCGAAGATGTAGCTGGTGGGTCCCAGCAGTCAGGGGAAACGTTTTTTTTGCAAAATACGGTGGCCCGTCCGGTGGGTCCCCGCTGTCAGGTGGAGGAATAATTATTTTGCGCGTAATAAGGAGGCACTTCCTTGCTGCGGCCGTGGACCCAGCTGTCAGCCTCTCCACGTACAGTCCACGTCCGATTGAAGCCGTTCCTTGACCATGTTGACCACGCCGTGCCGAGAGCACCAGGGCGGTGGACGACGGCGAGGCCTAGGAAGGGGACGGCACGGAGCCGGGGAAGACGCGGCAGTGGATGCCCATGCGTAGAGGAGTATGAGGGTTCACTGGTTCGCTGCGGTGTGAGGCCGTCATCGCCGCAGAATAACAAGGGGTGTGGGTGAGTAGAGGGATGGCCTGGCTAGCGGTGGGAGTAGTAGGGGCGGTGAGGCCTCCATCGCATCGCAACCGACCATGGGAGGCAGGAGCATGAGGCACGGCCGGCGCTGGTTTGGGCGGCTGGAGCAAGAAGACCAGAGGTTGAAGAAGCACTACGGCCGTTGGATGGACATCGTACGGTCACTGGAGCTAGAATCGTGCATATTGACTAAGTTGATAAAGCCCTCCGTCCCCGTCAACTTAGTAGGCCCACAAGTCAGCATGTCACTATACTGGGTCCCAGCTAGCAGGGGGAGTATTCATTTTTTTTGTGCGTAATAAGGAGGCACTTCCTTGCGTGCGAAGATACAGCTGGTGGGTCAAAGCTGTCAGCGGTGGTAACTTTTTTTCGCGAAATACAGAGGCCCTTTCGATGGGTCCTAGATGTCAGGTGGAGGAATCATTATTTTGCGCGTAATAAGGAGGTATTTCCTTGCGTGCGGCCGTGGACCCAGCTGTCAGCCTCTCCACGTACAGTCCACTTCAGATACATGTCGGTCGTTGACCACGTTGACCTGGCCGCACCGAGAGCACTAGGGCGGTGGACGACGGCGAGGCCTAGGAAGGGAACGACACGGAGGCAGGGAAGACTCGGCAGTTGTTTCCCACGCGGAGGGGAGTACGACTGTACGAGGGTTTACTGGTTCGTCTGCGGTCACCAGAGAATAACAGCAGGTGTGGGTGAGTAGAGGGATGGCTAGGCCAGCGATGGGAGTACGGTGGGGCGGTGAGGCCTGCGCGGCAGCACAGCCGACCGCGGGGAGGAGAGAGCAGGCAGTCCCGCTAGCGCTTGTTTGAGCGGCTGGAGCAGGAAGAGCAGAGATTGAAGAAGCACGACGGCCGTTGGATGAACATCCAACAGTCACTGCTTGTCCGTCAACCTTTTTTTACGAAAGCCTCAAATCTATGGAAAACATCATACAACCCATATGCCATTATTTATAATAATTTACAGCCCATTTGCTAATTCCTAAGGTTTTTTTGGAACCCATATTCTTTTTGTTAGCATTACAGCCCATATTGTGGCCATGGTTAAAAAATTATACGAAATTTTGCATATTTCGATGCGGTCCGAACTATTTTTAATCCCGAAATTTCGAGTCACATTCAAACTAATTTTAAAAATAAATGTATATCAATATAAAATCCAACAAATTGTCCACGCATAAAAATCAATGCAATTTAAAATCTCGAAATGAAAAAAAGAAATTTAAACTAATTGCCGGTTTGATGTGTTTTAAAAATGTACAACCCATTTCTCATTACTGATAGGCCATTTTCTCGGCCAGCCGAATGAAGCTCTCCTCGTCTTAAAAGATTTGCAGCCCAACAGGCCTGACAAAGCGACTTACTTGGCAAATCACAAAAAACTGGGCTGTGGCCGTGGACCCAGCTGCGACCGTGGACCCATCTGTCAGCCTCTCCACGTACAGTACTCTTCCGATGGAAGTCGGTCGTTGACCACATTGACCACGCCGCGCCGAGAGCACCAAGGCGGTGGACAATGGCGAGGCCTAGAAAGGGGACGACACGGAGCCGGGGAAGACGCGGCAGTGGATGCCCATGCGGAGAGGAGTACGAGGGTTCACTGGTTCAACTGTGGTGTGAGGTTGCCGTCGCCGCAGAATAACAGGGGGTGTGGGTGAGTGGAGGGATGGCCTGGCCAGCGGTGGGAGTAGTATGGGGGCGCTGAGGCCTCCGCGGCAGCACATCCGGCCACGGGAGGCAGGAGCAGGCGGCATGACCAGCGCTGCTTTGGGCGGCTAGAGCAAGAAGACCAGAGGTTGAAGAAGCACTAAGGCCGTTGGATGGACATCGTACGGTCACTGGAGCTAGAATCGTTCATATTGACTAGGTTGACAAAGCCCTCCATCCCCGTCAACTTAGTAGGCCACAAGTCAGCCTCCCACTATGGTGGGTCCCAGTTGGCAGGGGGTATTCATTTTTTTGTGCGCAATAAGGAGGCACTTCCTTGCGTGCGAAGATATAGTTGGTGGGTCCGACGTGTCAGCGAAGGGAACGTTTTTCACGAAATACAGAGGCCCTTCCGGCGGGTCCCAGATGTCAGGTGGAGGATTCATTATTTTGTGCGTAAAAGGAGGAATTTCCTTGTGTGCGGCCGTGGACCCAACTGTTAGCCTCTCCATGTACAGTCCACTTCCGATGGATGTCGTTCGTTGACCACGCCGCACCGAGAGCACCAGGGCGGTGGACGACGGCGAGGCCTACGAAGAGAACGACATGGAGCCAGGGAAGACATGGCAGTAGCTGCCCACGCGGTGGAGAGTACGAGGGTTGACTGGTTCGGCTACCGTCGCCGGAAAATAACAGGAGGTGTGGGTGAGTAGAGGGATAGACGGGCCAGGGATGCAAGTATATGATGGGGCCGTGAGGCCTGCCCGGCAGCACAGCCGGGCACGGGAGGCGGGAGCAGGCGGTTCTGACGGCGCTGGTTTGGGCGGCTGGGGCAGGAAGATCAGACACTGAAGAAGCACGATTGCTGTTAGATTGACATCTAACGGTCTGACGCTGGTAGAGTCGATTGTTGACTAAGTTTCTTTTTTGATAAACCTTGTGTACGCATGAACTTAGTAGGCCCACAAGTCAGCCTCCAAATCTTTGGCAGACAACATAGAGCCAATTTATTAATTTTTAATAATTTGCAGCCCATTTGCTAATTCTTAAGTAATTTATTACAACCCATTTTCTGCCGAGGACCACGGTCAAAAAGTTCAACCTTATTTTGCATATTTCGGTGGAGTCCGAACTTTTGTAATCCCGAAATGATAAACATTTTTTAAGAACTTATTGTTGGGAATCGTAGCACAATTTTAAAATTTTCCTACGCTCACCAAGATCCATCTATGGAGTATACTAGCAACGAGGGGAAAGGAGTGCATCTACATACCCTTGTAGATCGCGAGCGGAAGCGTTCCAATGAACGTGGATGACGGAGTCGTACTCGCCGTGATTCAAATCACCGATGACCGAGTGCCGAACGGACGGCACCTCCGCGTTCAACACACGTACGGTGCAGCGACGTCTCCTCCTTCTTGATCTAGCAAGGGGAAGGAGAGGTTGATGGAGATCCAGCAGCACGACGGCGTGGTGGTGGATGTAGCGGGTCTCGGCAGGGCTTCGCCGAGCTTCTGCGAGAGGGAGAGGTGTAGCAGGGGAGGAGGGAGGCGCCCAAGGCTGTAATGTTGCTGCCCTCCCTCCCCCCTTTATATAGGCCCCCTGGGAGGGGGGGCGCCGGCCAGGAGCCCATCTGGATGGGGGGGCGGCGGCCAGGGGGGATACTTGCCCCCCAAGGCAAGTGGGGCGCCCCCCCACCCTAGGGTTTCCAACCCTAGGCGCAGGGGGGAGGCCCATGGGGGGCGCCCCAGCCCACTAAGGGCTGGTTGCCCTCCCACTTCAGCCCATGGGGCCCTCCGGGATAGGTGGCCCCACCCGGTGGACCCCCGGGACCCTTCCGGTGGTCCCGATACAATGCCGATAACCCCCGAATCTTTCCCGGTGGCCGAAACTTGACTTCCTATATATAATTCTTCACCTCCGGACCATTCCGGAACTCCTCGTGACGTCCGGGATCTCATCCGGGACTCCGAACAACTTTCAGGTTTCCGCATACTCATATCTCTACAACCCTAGCGTCATCGAACCTTAAGTGTGTAGACCCTACGGGTTCGGGAGACATGCAGACATGACCGAGACGCCTCTCCGGTCAATAACCAACAGCGGGATCTGGATACCCATGTTGGCTCCCACATGTTCCACGATGATCTCATCGGATGAACCACGATGTCGAGGATTCAATCAATCCCGTATACAATTCCCTTTGTCAATCGGTATGTTACTTGCCCGAGATTCGATCGTCGGTATCCCAATACCTTGTTCAATCTCGTTACCGGCAAGTCTCTTTACTCGTACCGCAATGCATGATCCCGTGACTAACGCCTTAGTCACATTGAGCTCATTATGATGATGAATTACCGAGTGGGCCCAGAGATACCTCTCTGTCACACGGAGTGACAAATCCCAGTCTCGATCCGTGCCAACCCAACAGACACTTTCGGAGATACCCGTAGTGCACCTTTATAGTCACCCAGTTATGTTGTGACGTTTCGCACACCCAAAGCACTCCTACGGTACCCGGGAGTTGCAAGATCTCATGGTCTAAGGAAAAGATACTTGACATTGGAAAAGCTCTAGCAAATGAAACTACACGATCTTTTATGCTATGCTTAGGATTGGGTCTTGTCCATCACATCATTCTCCTAATGATGTGATCCCATTATCAACGACATCCAATGTCCATAGTCAGGAAACCATGACTATCGGTTGATCAACGAGCTAGTCAACTAGAGGCTTACTAGGGACACGTTGTGGTCTATGTATTCACACATGTATTACGATTTCCGGATAACACAATTATAGCATGAACAATAGACAATTATCATGAACAAAGAAATATAATAATAACCATTTATTATTGCCTCTAGGGCATATTTCCAACAGTCTCCCACTTGCACTAGAGTCAATAATCTAGTTACATTGTGATGAATCGAACACCCATTGCGTCCTGGTGTTGATCATGTTTTGCCCTAGGGAGAGGTTTAGTCAACGGATCTGCTACATTCAGGTCCGTATGTACTTTACAAATATCTATGTCTCCATTTTGAACACTTTCACGAATGGAGTTGAAGCGACGCTTGATATGCCTGGTCTTCCTGTGAAACCTGGGCTCCTTCGCAAGGGCAATAGCTCCAGTGTTGTCACAGAAGAGAGTCGTCGGGCCCGACGCATTGGGAATCACCCCTAGGTCGGTAATGAACTCCTTCATCCAGACTGCTTCCTGTGCTGCCTCCGAGGCTGCCATGTACTCCGCTTCACATGTAGATCCCGCCACGACGCTTTGCTTGGAACTGCACCAGCTTACTGCTCCTCCATTCAAAATATACACGTATCCAGTTTGTGACTTCGAGTCATCCAGATCTGTGTCGAAGCTAGCGTCAACGTATCCCTTTACGACGAGCTCTTCGTCACCTCCATAAACGAGAAACATATCCTTAGTCCTCTTCAGGTACTTCAGGATATTCTTGACCGCTGTCCAGTGTTCCATGCCGGGATTACTTTGGTACCTTCCTACCAAACTTACGGCAAGGTTTACATCAGGTCTGGTACACAGCATGGCATACATAATAGACCCTATGGCCAAGGCATAGGGGATGACACTCATCCTTTCTCTATCTTCTGCCGTGGTCGGGCATTGAGCCGTGCTCAATTGCACACCTTGCAATACAGGCAAGAACCCCTTCTTGGACTGATCCATATTGAACTTCTTCAATATCTTGTCAAGGTATGTACTCTGTGAAAGACCAATGAGGCGTCTTGATCTATCTCTATAGATCTTGATGCCTAATATATAAGCAGCTTCTCCAAGGTCCTTCATTGAAAAACACTTATTCAAATAGGCCTTTATACTTTCCAGGAATTCTATATCATTTCCCATCAATAATATGTCATCCACATACAATAAGAGAAATGCTACAGAGCTCCCACTCACTTTCTTGTAAACACAGGCTTCTCCATAAGTCTGTGTAAACCCAAACGCTTTGATCATCTCATCAAAGCGAATGTTCCTACTCCGAGATGCTTGCACCAGCCCATAGATTGAGCGCTGGAGCTTGCATACTTTGTTAGCATTCTTAGGATCGACAAAACCTTCCGGCTGCATCATATACAACTCTTCCTTAAGGAAGCCATTAAGGAATGCCGTTTTGACATCCATCTGCCATATCTCATAATCATAGTATGCGGCAATTGCTAACATGATTCGGACGGACTTCAGCTTCGCTACGGGTGAGAAAGTCTCATCGTAGTCAACCCCTTGAACTTGTCGATAACCCTTAGCGACAAGTCGAGCCTTATAGATGGTCACATTACCATCCGCGTCGGTCTTCTTCTTAAAGATCCATTTGTTTTCTATGGCTCGCCGATCATCGGGCAAGTCAGTCAAAGTCCATACTTCGTTTTCATACATGGATCCTATCTCGGATTTCATGGCTTCTAGCCATTTGTCGGAATCCGGGCCCGCCATCGCTTCTTCATAGTTCGAAGGTTCATCGTTGTCTAACAACATGATTTCCAGGACAGGGTTGCCGTACCACTCTGGTGCGGAACGTGTCCTTGTGGACCTACGAAGTTCAGTAGTAACTTGATCCGAAGCTTCATGATCATCATCATTAACTTCCTCCCCAGTCGGTGTAGGCACCACATGAACATTTTCCCGCGCTGCGCTACTTTCCGGTTCGGAAGGGGTGACTATCACCTCATCAAGTTCCACTTTCCTCCCACTCAATTCTTTCGAGAGAAACTCCTTCTCTAGAAAGGACCCATTCTTGGCAACGAAGATCTTGCCTTCGGATCTGAGGTAGAAGGTATACCCAATAGTTTCCTTAGGGTATCCTATGAAGACGCATTTCTCCGACTTGGGTTCGAGCTTTTCAGGTTGAAGTTTCTTGACATAAGCATCGCATCCCCAAACTTTTAGAAACGACAGCTTAGGTTTCTTCCCAAACCATAATTCATACGGTGTCGTCTCAACGGATTTTGATGGAGCCCTATTTAAAGTGAATGCGGCAGTCTCTAAAGCATAGCCCCAAAATGAGAGCGGTAAATCGGTAAGAGACATCATAGATCGCACCATATCCATTAGAGTGCGATTACGACGTTCGGACACACCGTTTCTCTGAGGTGTTCCAGGCGGCGTGAGTTATGAAACTATTCCACATTTCCTTAAGTGTGTACCAAACTCGTGACTTAAATATTCTCCACCACGATCTGATTGTAAGAATTTTATTTTCCTGTCACGTTGATTCTCAACCTCACTCTGAAATTCCTTGAACTTTTCAAAGGTTTCAGACTTGTGTTTCATTAGGTAGACATACCCATATCTACTTAAGTCATCAGTGAGAGTGAGAACATAACGATATCCTCCGCGAGCCTCAACACTCATTGGACCGCACACATCGGTATGTATGATTTCCAATAAGTTGGTTGCTCGCTCCATTGTTTCGGAGAACGGAGTCTTGGTCATCTTACCCATGAGGCATGGTTCGCACGTGTCAAATGATTCGTAATCAAGAGACTCCAAAAGTCCATCTGCATGGAGCTTCTTCATGCGCTTGACACCAATGTGACCAAGGCGGCAGTGCCACAAGTATGTGGGACTATCGTTATCAACTTTACATATTTTGGTATTCACACTATGAATATGTGTAACATCACGTTCGAGATTCATCAAGAATAAACCATTAACCAGCGGGGCATGACCATAAAACATATCTCTCATATAAATAGAACAACCATTATTCTCGGATTTAAATGAGTAGCCATCTTGAATTAAACGAGATCCAGATACAATGTTCATGCTCAAAGCTGGCACTAAATAACAATTATTGAGGTTTAAAACTAATCCCGTAGGTAGATGCAGAGGTAGCGTGCCGATGGCGATCACATCGACCTTGGAACCATTCCCGACGCGCATCGTCACCTCGTCCTTCGCCAGTCTCCGTTTATTCCGTAGTTCCTGTTTTGAGTTACAAATATGAGCAACCGCACCGGTATCAAATACGCAGGAGCTACTACGAGTACTGGTAAGGTACACATCAATTACATGTATATCACATATACCTTTGGCGTTGCCGTCCTTCTTGTCCGCTAAGTATTTGGGGCAGTTCCGCTTCCAGTGACCACTTCCCTTGCAATAAAAGCACTCAGTTTCAGGCTTGGGTCCATTCTTTGACTTCTTCCCAGTAACTGGCTTACCGCGCGCGGCAACTCCCTTGCCGTCCTTCTTGAAGTTCTTCTTACCCTTGCCCTTCTTGAACTTAGTGGTTTTATTCACCATCAACACTTGATGTTCTTTTCTGATCTCCACCTCCGCTGATTTCAGCATTGAATATACCTCGGGAATGGTCTTTTCCATCCCCTGCATATTGAATTTCATCAAAAAGCTCTTGTAGCTTGGTGGAAGCGACTGAAGGATTCTGTCAATGACCGCATCATCCGGGAGGTTAACTCCCAGATGAGGCAAGCGGTTGTGCAACCCAGACATTCTGAGTATGTGCTCACTAACAGAACTATTCTCCTCCATTTTACAGCTGAAGAACTTGTCGGAGACTTCATATCTCTCGACCCGGGCATGAGCTTGGAAAACCATTTTCAGCTCCTCGAACATCTCATATGCTCCATGTTTCTCAAAACGCTTTTGGAGACTCGGTTCTAAGCTGTAAAGCATGCCGCACTGAACGAGGGAGTAATCATCAGCACGCTGCTGCCAAGCGTTCATAACGTGTTGGTTCTCTAGGATTGGTGCTTCACCTAGCGGTGCTTCTAGGACATAATCTTTCTTGGCTGCTGTGAGGATGATCCTCAGGTTCCGGACCCAGTCCATATAGTTGCTGCCATCATCTTTCAGCTTGGTTTTCTCTAGGAATGCATTGAAAATGAGGACAACGTGGGCCATTTGATCTACAAGACATAGTGTAAAGATTTTAGACTAAGTTCATGATAATTAAGTTCATCTAATCAAATTACTCAATGAACTCCCACTCAGATAGACATCCCTCTAGTCATCTAAGTGAAACATGATCCGAGTTAACTAGGCCGTGTCCGATCATCACGTGAGACGGACTAGTCAAGATCGGTGAACATCTCCATGTTGATCGTATCTTCTATACGACTCATGATCGACCTTTCGGTCCTCCGTGTTCCGAGGCCATGTCTGTACATGCTAGGCTCGTCAAGTCAACCTAAGTGTATTGCGTGTGTTCCGAGGCCATGTCTGTACATGCTAGGCTCGTCAACACCCGTTGTATTCGAACGTTAGAATCTATCACACCCGATCGTCACGTGGTGCTTCGAAACAACGAACCTTCGCAACGGTGCACAGTTAGGGGGAACACATTTCTTGAAATTATCATAAGGGATCATCTTACTTACTACCGTCGTTCTAAGCAAATAAGATGCAAAACATGATAAACATCACATGCAATCAAATAGTGACATGACATGGCCAATATCATTATGCTCCTTTGATCTCCATCTTCGGGGCACCATGATCATCTTCGTCACCGGCATGACACCATGATCTCCATCATTGTGTCTTCATAAAGTCGTCACGCCAACGATTACTTCTACTTCTATGGCTAACACGTTTAGCAACAAAGTAAAGTAATTTACATGGCGTTATTCAATGACACGCAGGTCATACAAAATAATAAAGACAACTCCTATGTCTCCTGCCGGTTGTCATACTCATCGACATGCAAGTCGTGATTCCTATTACAAGAATATGATCAATCTCATACATCACATATATCATTCATCACATCTTCTGGCCATATCACATCACATAGCACTTGCTGCAAAAACAAGTTAGACGTCCTCTAATTGTTGTTGCAAGTTTTTACGTGGCTTGTATAGGTTTCTAGCAAGAACGTTTCCTACCTACGTAAAACCACAACGTGATTTGCCAATTTCTATTTACCCTTCATAAGGACCCTTTTCATCGAATCCGTTCCGACTAAAGTAGGAGAGACAGACACCCGCTAGCCACCTTATGCAACTAGTGCATGTCAGTCGGTGGAACCTGTCTCACGTAAGCGTACGTGTAAGGTCGGTCCGGGACGCTTCATCCTACAATACCACGAAACAAGATACGACTAGTAGCGGCAAGAAGAATTGGCAACATCAACGCCCACAACTGCTTTGTGTTCTACTCGTGCATAGTAACTACGCATAGGCCTGGCTCATGATGCCACTGTTGGGAATCGTAGCATAATTTTAAAATTTTCCTACGCTCACCAAGATCCATCTATGGAGTATACTAGCAACGAGGGGAAAGGAGTGCATCTACATACCCTTGTAGATCGCGAGCGGAAGCGTTCCAATGAACGTGGATGACGGAGTCGTACTCGCCGTGATTCAAATCACCGATGACCGAGTGCCGAACGGACGGCACCTCCGCGTTCAACACACGTACGGTGCAGCGACGTCTCCTCCTTCTTGATCCAGCAAGGGGAAGGAGAGGTTGATGGAGATCCAGCAGCACGACGGCGTGGTGGTGGATGTAGCGGGTCTCGGCAGGGCTTCGCCGAGCTTCTGCGAGAGGGAGAGGTGTAGCAGGGGAGGAGGGAGGCGCCCAAGGCTGTAATGTTGCTGCCCTCCCTCCCCCCTTTATATAGGCCCCCTGGGAGGGGGGGCGCCGGCTAGGAGCCCATCTGGATGGGGGGGGGGCGGCGGCCAGGGGGGATACTTGCCCCCCAAGGCAAGTGGGGCGCCCCCCACCCTAGGGTTTCCAACCCTAGGCGCAGGGGGGAGGCCCATGGGGGGCGCCCCAGCCCACTAAGGGCTGGTTGCCCACCCACTTCAGCCCATGGGGCCCTCCGGGATAGGTGGCCCCACCCGGTGGACCCCCAGGACCCTTCCAGTGGTCCCGGTACAATACCGATAACCCCCGAAACTTTCCCGATGGCCGAAACTTGATTTCCTATATATAATTCTTCACCTCCGGACCATTCCGGAACTCCTCGTGACGTCCGGGATCTCATCCGGGACTCCGAACAACTTTCGGGTTTCCGCATACTCATATCTCTACAACCCTAGCGTCACCGAACCTTAAGTGTGTAGACCCTACGGGTTCGGGAGACATGCAGACATGACCGAGACGCCTCTCCGGTCAATAACCAACAGCGGGATCTGGATACCCATGTTGGCTCCCACATGTTCCACGATGATCTCATCGGATGAACCACGATGTCGAGGATTCAATCAATCCCGTATACAATTCCCTTTGTCAATCAGTATGTTACTTGCCCGAGATTCGATCGTCGGTATCCCAATACCTTGTTCAATCTCGTTACCGGCAAGTCTCTTTACTCGTACCGCAATGCATGATCCCGTGACTAACGCCTTAGTCACATTGAGCTCATTATGATGATGCATTATCTAGTGGGCCCAGAGATACCTCTCCGTCACACGGAGTGACAAATCCCAGTCTCGATCCGTGCCAACCCAACAGACACTTTCGGAGATACCCGTAGTGCACCTTTATAGTCACCCAGTTACGTTGTGACGTTTGGCACACCCAAAGCACTCCTACGGTATCCGGGAGTTGCACGATCTCATGGTCTAAGGAAAAGATACTTGACATTGGAAAAGCTCTAGCAAACGAAACTACACGATCTTTTATGCTATGCTTAGGATTGGGTCTTGTCCATCACATCATTCTCCTAATGATGTGATCCCGTTATCAACGACATCCAATGTCCATAGTCAGGAAACCATGACTATCGGTTGATCAACGAGCTAGTCAACTAAAGGCTTATTAGGGACACGTTGTGGTCTATGTATTCACACATGTATTACGATTTCCGGATAACACAATTATAGCATGAACAATAGACAATTATCATGAACAAAGAAATATAATAATAACCATTTATTATTGCCTCTAGGGCATATTTCCAACACTTATTGATTTTCCAAAAAAACATTTTGTTTTTGTAAGCAAATAAGACGTGGGACAATTGAGTTGGTTTAAGGGAAAACCAGTGGTAAAAAAAATCAGCGCTGGGAGGGAAAATAACAACAAAAATAAGGATGTAAATATGAAAAGGGAATTTTATGTATTTTCAATATAATGATACGTGTATATGAACTAGTAAAACTATAGGTAGAGATTAGAAAACGGATGTAGGACATGCGTTTCAAGAGGAAAATAGAACTGGGCTGTGTGTGTTTGATTCAGTAAAAAAACTGCCTGCGGATGTTGTAAGACAAAATATAACTAACGCTGGCGGGCCAGAGGCCAGTAGATACCTGCTGGATCTTTGTGCCCCATTGTCGTCATGGGCTGGGCCTGTTAAAAACAAAACCAAGCCTGGGCAGTCTACAGCCCAGTTGAAACTTGCTCGACCTGAAAAAACAATATACGTGCTCAATAAACGAGAGAATTCTGCAAGTACAGACTTATAATTGGGATGCAGTAGGGATATCGTTTTTTCATCGTGATAATAAGAGCATGCACTTGTTTCAAAAAAATGGAGAACTGGGAATTCGAACGGCAGGTGCTTATGCTACCCATCAAATAAAAATCAGGTGCCTGGAAATTCATTTCGAAACAAATGATTCAGCTTTATATCCACGTCGACCCTCGACATGATCGTTGGAAGCAAATGCCAAGTTCATACCAAAAGATCATTAACAACAATACCATCTTGCGGACGACAAGGTAGTACAAGTACCAATACCAAACTAACTTATAATCTTTTTACTCCTGGCCCTAGTGTTCGTCTGGTAGAAAATCTTGCAGAGGACTAGCTCCCGCTCCTTCTCTTGCTCCAGGTCCCCGAGGTGGTACTGGTGCATCACCCAGTGGTCCTCTTATGGTCG
Organism: Aegilops tauschii subsp. strangulata; assembly: GCF_002575655.3. Classification (NCBI taxonomy): domain Eukaryota; kingdom Viridiplantae; phylum Streptophyta; class Magnoliopsida; order Poales; family Poaceae; genus Aegilops; species Aegilops tauschii. The sequence continues at coordinate 410,045,309 of NC_053037.3, read as the reverse complement.
AAGTTCTTGTTGGTGTGCAGCACCAGAACCTTTTTGCTGCCCGTCTGCCGGCCGTTGACCATCACCGGCAAGGTATTGCCGGTGTTGTGCCACATCGCGTGCATGCCGCACTCCGACTGTATCTTGCGACGCGTCCACGTGCCCCTTTTGAACGCCCTGGAATTGCGCTGGAAGAAATGCTTGCTTAGGCCACTCAGTGTGATACCTGCAGTATTGTCGAATACAAGTTTTAGTGTACGTAGTTGGCATTTTCATAACATCTTTGGCATGTTGCAGTCACTTGTTTCACTTTTTATTAACTGGCAAATTGTAATTGCTTCACCAGGTCTGCGTCTAAAAAGAAAAATAGAGCTATAAACAAAGGAATATGTTTGTGAGAGTAGACGGCCGATCGGTGTCTTACCTGGAAGTTTCTCAAGATGGGTGTAGCATATGCCCTGCTCGCTATTGATGGTTGGTATGAACAAATCGATGAGAGGGTGAGATCTCGCGCTGTCAGCACTCACTTTGGCCTCAAGGTGCTCGATCAGCTCCTGATCCGTGGTATCGAACTTGACGCCAGCCGGCAGCACCGGCCAATCCTTCTTCGACTTGCATGGGTTAATTCCAGTTATATGGTACTCAATGTATGATCAATCGACCGTTTTAAGTGAATGATGAAAGATTTCGACAGATAAGTGGTACTCCAAATCTGAAGTCCAGAAACCCGAACACGCCGCCGGGATTCTTGTGTCACCTCACGCGCAGCGTGTTGTCACGTCAATTCAATGTGTGGACATGATGAATAATTTGACCGACGTATACTAGTACTACTACTGTACTACTTACTAGTCGTATTTAGTGTCATATTTTAACCATAGGTTTAACTAACAAGTACGCACTTGAAGCCTAAGTGATATATATATATATATAGGGTGGGTCTATTATGATAACACCCTTAAGAGTCATATTATGATAACACCGGAGCTTATTTTGATAACACCCCGACCCACCTGTAGCTACAAACTAACCACGACCAAACTGCGGACGCAATGAAAAAAACAAAACAGAACCCACCCCGCCTTATCCTCTCCTCCACCCCTGGCTCTCCCTGTGCTCCACACCCGCATCACACCGCGTCGCCACCGGACCACCTCCCTGCCCGCGCCGCCGCACCACCTTCCTCCCCCGCGCCGCCTAGCTGCCATCTTTGCCCGCGCCGTCGCCCCACCTCCTTCCCCCGCGCCGCCGCGGCGCCATCCCGATGACATCCTACCTCCCACCCCGCGTCGGCCCCTCCCTGCGATGCGGCTGACCTCCTCCTTCCAACCCGCACCGCCGGAGACTCGCCCCCGCCGCGCGGCGCCGGAGCCCCGCCCCCGCCGCGCGCCGCCGGAGCCCTACCCCGCCACCTACCACCACGCTCCGCCTCCTCCCCTGCAGCACCTTCCCGTGGCGCCGCCCCCTACTTCCCGTGGCCACGCCAGTGCCCTAGCCCCGCCCGAGCCCTCCGGCTACCTCCCCTCTGCCAACCTGCCCCGCCACCACCCCACCATCGCCGCCCCCTCCCTCCCACCTTCTCCCATGCCGCCCCGACCACCATCCGCCCTGCCACGCGCGCCGGAACAAGACCGCTGGGGGTGTGTGTGGTGATAAAACAACGACAACCACGACCTCCTGCCCTAGATCCGTCGGCAACAGTGCTAGATCCGCAAGCCAGCGGCTGGATCCGATGAGCCACGCCCATGGAGCCCCACCTACTCTGGCCCCCAATGACTCCATCGATTCCAGTGGTGGCGTTTGCAGCTTTTTCGCTCGAGGATGCCATGGCTGTTCTCCGGTGTATTGCTTTGGTCGCCATCGATAATGTTGCGGTTCATTATGCGTGCGTGCGTTGGTGAGGGCAGTCCGGCATGCGCGCGCGTGCAGAACGATTGTGTCGGCGAGGCAGCTTGTGTGGTTCCTTCAGGTGGTGGAGCATTGGCCTTTAATTCAGATAAATAATTGTTCAAATTTTTCCGATGCGATGCGGTGAGCAATTCAAGTGTGCGCAGTGCTCCCCAGATTTTGCCTTCAGCTTGGTTTGTGTGTGAAGTGGAGTTTGCTGCTACGGGTGGCTGGCGTCGACGTGCCTCCAGAAGCAACTCTCTCCTCAACACGTCGCAGTTCCCCGACGGCAGGAGAGAAGTGCACTGCTCTAGGGTGCTCTCCTTCACGGGGGGCAGGTGGTCAGCCGCTGCGGTGCACCTCAAAAACATATGCCAGACGGTTCGGTGCTTTGGCCAGGATGGCGACGAGTGCTCCTCCGGGTCAACGCCATTGTGCCTCCTTCTGCGGAGTGCAGTGCTCACCTCATCGCGCTATAGTCCGTATTTCCAGTGCATGCAGCTCGCAACCCGCCGATGTGCCGTCTAGCAAACATTCTGCAGTGCACTTGCCCATGAGAAGTTCACTTCTTTTTCTAATGCACTTTGTTTTGTTTGTGGCTCTCGGAAACATGCATAGAAGAAAAGAAAAAAAAATTAAGTGCAGCTCACTTATTTCATTACTGTAGTGATCTTCTATCTCCGAGCGGCTCACTATGTTGCCAAGTGCAAAAACAAATTGGAAGAAAACAAACTGGAAAAAGTTGGTTTTTTTAATGCAGCTCACTTTGTTGTTTGTGTGCAGTAGAAAGAAAATTGGAAAAGAACAACTGATGCAGTACACTCACCTCGTCCTTGCAGTGCATACTCGTTGATAAAAAACATTACGGAGACGATAAAAGAAAAATAATGTGGTTCACTTTTCATAGTATTGCGGTTCACCAATGCTCGACATGAAGTGCACTCTACCTTGTTTGCGAAAATTTACATCCCACAAAAAAAGAAAATTTACGTCTCACAAAAAAGAAATAATGCAGTGCACTTGTCTATCCAATGAAGTGCGTTTTTTAGTCTAAATAAGTGCGGTTTTCAGTCTGATACAGTACGACCCGTTTACGGTAGTCTCGAGGTTCACTTTTCATAGTTTTGCGGTTCACCAACACTCGACATGAAATGCACTCTCACCTCATTTAGTAAAAAATTTACGTACCACAAAAAAGTAATGCGGTTCACTTCTTGATAGTGTTGTGGTTCATTTACACCCGATGTGAAGTGCACTCTACTTTTTCGTCCTTGAAAAAATTACGTTTGAATAAAATAAACCATGCAGTTCTCTAACACGTCTGATGCAGTGTGGTTTTTCATCCGATGCAGTGCGGTTTTCAGTCGGATGAACTACCCACGTCGATTTGGGTGTCACGAAAAATAGTGTCCGCATTTCGGTAAATTTAAAACTGCTCTTAAACCGTAAGGAATTAGAGAGAGTGTTCTACATGAAAAAGTTGCGTCTCATCGATATCTTTCCAACGGCATATTGTTTGAATCATTTCGACAACCGATTTGTAAAAATTTCACGAAAAACGGCCGCTGTCACTCGTCGTCCGCCGCACGATTTTCAAAATTAACTTAAAACTGTAAGGAATCTCAAAACCATTTCTACATATGAAAGTTGCGCCTTGTCCATAGCTTTCCAACGACGTATTATACGCCTCGTTTCAATAAACGGTTCAAAAATTAGAGCAAAAACAGTACCGAAAATTGCAAAAATTTCAAAAAAAACGTAATTCCGCGATTTAGTAAATTTGAAACTACTCTTAAACCATAACGAATTAGAGAAAATAATAGATATGAAAAATATGCACCTCGACGATATCTTTCCAACCGCGTATCATTTGCTTTATTCCGATGAGCGGTTTAGAAAAAAATCATGAAAATACGCTCGCTGCCACTCGTCATCCACCGCACCATTTTTGAAACTGCTCTTAAACCGAGAGGAATCTCGAAAAGTGTTCAATATGGCGACGTTGCGCCTAATCAATAGCTTTCCAACGGTATGTTATACGCCTCGTTCCGATAAACGGTTAAAAAATTATAGTGAAAACAGTACCAAAAAACACTACGTGCAGTTTTTTCCGACACGAAGTTCACTCGTGTGAGTACTGCAGCACACATGGTTCAAACAATGACGTGCACTTGCGTTGAGCGTGCAGTGCGGAAGTTTTATTAGAATAGTTATTCTGCTAATATTAGCAGAATAGACCGGCTGTGTGTGTGTATATATATATATCTATCCCAGAAAGGTATCTATCCTTCAAACGAGAGGAGTGCTTCAAACTAACAACAATACATAATATCCAACAAAAGAGGGTCGTGCTACAGCAGCAGAATACATGGCTCAGTATACATATCAGTACGAATCAAGTTGTGCATATTTGTTGTTGGCATGAACCACATCGCCGCATGTCGGGTTTGCAAAAGCCATCCATCGCATGGAAGCTTGATGCAACAAGCTGTGTCGACGAATCTCTGGATATGGTGATTCATGGAACCCGTGGTATGATGTGTAAACACGGTCCCCCTGGCGAATGGAAGTTGCATAGCACGGTAATCATCGCCGGTGATATGATCGATGATTGGTTGGATGATCGGATAATTGAGCCCGAGGAACATGGAGTGGTTGCCGAGGCTGTAAACCCGCCTCCAGTTGAATACGCCTGGCCCAACGGAGCTGGGATCTTTCTCGAACACGAAGCAGCCATAGCCATCAATGTCACGAACGCCCCAGGCATTGTACTGCATGTGGTTTGATGAAATGGTTTGGTCAATTTGGTACGTGCAAATGAGCATCAAATGACCACCGTCAGCTGAACGAGCGATAAACCACCACCCATTGGCTGGTATGATTCCAGGTCCTGGAATCATGAAGGCTAGCGCATTTGCGTCTGCTGCAACAATTCAAACTGAAGACCAAAAGGACAAAAATAAACAATCATGTTTAGAGTATGTGTGGAATTAAGATTATTATAACAGTGACACATATCATAGACAGAGAATTGCAATGTCGTGGTCATAATCATACCCCAAGTTAAAAAAAAGCCAATGGCTTTCATATTCTAGCAATATATCATGGTTCAAACATCATGTAACAATGAGAGGAAAACAGATATGACAGGGCCTACTCATATTCTACCATAGCACTTACTACAGTTATCATATGACCTCTAAGCAATAACATGCGTTGTTATAAAAATCCTGGAAATGAGAGTAACATATAGCAATCATGAGGTTATACTCATAATGTCTATTCTAACAATCATTAGATACCAATTGTTCTCATATCAACTCTAACAATAACATGTGTGGTCATAAAAATCTAGGAAATGAGAGGAACATATAGCAATGATGTGGTTATAGACATACTATATATTCTAAATTTTTAACAATGAACAGGCAGTCGTATTCTTAAGGTAAAGATGAGATGAGATAGAACAATTACACGACGATAGATTCCACCAGTATAGGCAGCCAATCTGTGCGTCGACCGCATAAACGATGCCATCATGCACTATAGCATCAGACAAAAGTGTTGGGTAAAGAGGATCGACGATGAGCCATAACCATGTATGGCGACCGGATTCCAGATAGACAAATCCCATGTTGAACATGGCAATGAGCTTGTAATCCATGTAGTCTTCTGATGGTGTGGGCACTTCGCAGATTACAACCTTCAGCAAACAGAGGTCGAGCCAAAAGCTCGACGCGTCTCGTGCGTAGTAGGCAGGAGTGTCCGGCGGGCCGTGAGGCTCGATGGCGGCGGTATCCAAAGATGGAAGGGTGATCTCTCGCTGGGTGTAGATATCCACGAGACGCCATGGACTACCGAATTGGTGGATGAGGACAATCCAGTTGGCCTTCATGCCTGCCCAGTAGTGGCCGCGCATGAAGGACAGGTGGACGGGTAGTGGTAGCATGTCAAGGGGCACCACGGCAACCTCCGTAGGATCGTCAAGTCGGTGTCTGGGCCACCTGTGAGGATCGGGCATCAGCAAGCAGGGTGTCTTGAAAAGAGCCGGCCGGTTGCAGACGAGTAGACGGTACGAAGACACCGAGCATGCGGCCACACAGACGGTGCTGAGTAGGTCCATACGATTACAGATCTGCTCCAAGAGAACATCGGGGAGGGAATTCCAATCATGGCTCTTCTAATCAGTCGGTTCTGCCATTGGGGTTTTCGGTGCATGCGAGCCAGCGGGGAAGTGGATTCGGGCGGGCGAGCGAAGAAGCTTCTCCTCATGTGGCCGAGCAGTGAGCGGGGGGATATGGTACGCGCGAGCTACCAAGGAAGACAGCGCGGGCGGGCGAGCGGTGAGCGGGGGGAAATGGTGTGCAGCCGACGATGGGGAAGAGAGGAGGAAGAAGAAGAGAGGAGGAGGAAGAGTGGAAGACAGGGAAGAAAGTGCATTAAATCTCAATTCTACTACTACTACCAGGATATACCGTCCTTCGGAGTGTAAATGGTTACACCGATGACATGTGGGTCTACCACAAGAGGGCCCATATGTCAGTTAATGGAGGACAAAAGCGTGCTCTACTTGCAAACATGATGGCAGTACTGGCTAAGGCTGATTTAGTAACACCAACACGCTGGTTCAGCTTATTAATTAAGTGCCCCATCTGCTGCAGTGTGTATTGTCACTTCACTGCGAAGACTAGTTGAATAGTTCTCTCTGACCGAGATGGGGAATAAAGGATCGCGAAGACTTCCTTTCTACATCATGCCTATGCCTCTACGCTCAATTCACTCATTTTGCTCCGTACGTAGCTTGTTGAAATCTCTAGAACAGAGGGAGGATTTTACTCCATATTTGGGAACAGAGGGAGGATTTTACTCCGTATTTGGGAACAGAGGGAGGATTTTACTCCGTATTTGGGAACAGAGGGAGTATCACCATATGGAGGGAACAGAGGAAGCTTGAAATATGAACATGTCAATCGGAGGGAGTAAGCCCCATGCAACATGCAACACTCACATGTACACATGGACGCACGCAACACTCACGCACCCATGCGGCACACAGCACACGACGCAACACACACGCTCACGCTCAAGTGCTCAACCTACTCCCTACGTCCGTGAAAGACTATACATTTAGAGATTTACACATTGACCAGGGCATAATTAACGCCCAAAAGTAGCAGACTTATGTGTGCATGCGACCATTGAGAGAAGAAGATTAAATGAAGGTCGTTGCATGCTGTAATTAAGGATAGACATGTAGCCTATACCTAGAGCACAAGTTGGTGCATTAGTCAATCAATATCGATTTAGATTAAAGGCTAAATGCATTGGAAGTGTAGATGTACTACACTCTTTGTTTTTTAGCTGATTTCTTTGCTCTGCCAACCGACAGGTGGGACCCAGAAACCAGGTGACAATTTAACCAGTCAATAAAGTGCGATGTCGACTATGTGGCCGGTCAGTAGGGTGCAATAAGGTGCTCTACGATGAGCTAGTGATCGTATAATCACCGCAAAACTATATATAGTGACCGTAAAGAGCGTATTGTTACATACGTTGACCGCCAGTGTATTTTCTCGCTTCAAATTAAGCCATATTAACCGGAAAGGACGCAATATGGACTAGTTCTAGTACTGCTTTGATGTGTCCCGTCAACTCGCTGAACGAGGAGAAGCTTACTTACTACGCCTCTCCCTCGCCCACACGCGCGGGGGTTCGCAGGACGAGGAAAGGGTTTTGACTACAGCGCCCTCTCCCTCTCCCTCGCCCTCGCGGTGGACGTGCAGCAGTTCAATCGGTGTCAGATTGCCAGAAGCATAACGTGTAATGTAGTATCATCATTGTTGGACCTTCCGAAGAGGCGAAGAGCCAAGCGCAAGGTTCACACGAGCACGAACTGTTGAACCTCCGAAGAGGCAAAGAGCCAAGCGCAAGGTTTTATAGGAGTTGTCGTCCTAGTAGGAGCGTACTACAACAATAGCGAACGATGCTACTGTATGATGCCGCCACGTCACGTATATCCAAAGCTGTGCCACCTTTTTTTTCTCAAAGAGCATGTTGGAGCCCGTGCAACAACCACACAAGTTGCACGTACACATAACACATTTACTAGTAATAAATTCTAAAGGACAAATGCCAGTATGCCACACAAGTTCATCTCCAATTCATGTGATAAATTTGTGCATGACTAGTCTACATATATTCACAGCGCTATCGTTCACAATTTACCGTACTCCACTTACACGTTATAGATGGGCTACATGTCCTCCTCCATGTTCCAATCCCAGGTGTTCTTCATGGATGGCACGATCCATAGCGCTGGGCAACGGGAATCATTGTCGCAGCTTTCTAGTCCGGTTCCACACGATGGAGACTCATCCAAGCTGAAGCGGCATAAATCAGGGATAGCGTGTCCCAGCATGTCGTTCATCCGGCAGTGCGCACTGAAGACACAACCATGCTTCATGAACGGCAGGCCTTCCGTGTCGTGCACGGAAGGTGGCATCTGCTTCACAATGGGGTAGTTGTCCCCAATGAAAAGCGAGTACTCTCCAAGAGTGTTCCTCGACACCCACGTAGCATCACGGGGGTCGAACTCGGCGCCGTTCATCTGGTACACGCGGCATCTCAGATCTGGACACATGGTGACGTACATAGTCAAGGTCCATGCATAATAATGTTGTGCTCAAATATGGCGGTCAGTAATACTGTGCAGCAAATAGTACTACTCCGGTATAGAGGAAGTAAAATAACCGGCTTATTATATATAGCCACTCTTGGCTACATGGATGAGATAGTAAGACATGGAAAAACAAAAATGGTGGCAGCTAGTGGGTTCAAGTCTTCAAGGGCCTAGCTAGCTATACGCGTCCTCCAAGGTAAAAGTACTCCTACTAGTACGTAAGTAGAGTACTAGTACAATAATGAAAGAGAAGGCGAGAGGGTTAAAAAATGGAATACCTGGGTAGATGGTGACGGTCCGATCGTGGTAGATTGTGTGACCATGTTGCACATCAGTGGTACCATGGGTAACGACTGCTAAGATAGTTGATCCCAATATGCCAAAGTCAGCTACAAGGTTCCAGGTTAGACCGAATAGCGGATGCAAATGCACATCCAGGATCGGCGATCTTATTTTGATCACGGGATGACTAGTCCCTGCAAAATAATGGAGTACCGTTAGGGATGCAAATGATGGTTTGTGCATTCCATTTGTAATCTCCCGTACCGTAGGATGGAAACCAGATGAAACAAGTCCACTGGCTTGTCACCGCGAAGATGCGGCCTAGATGGCGCACGACGTCTTCGAACGTGTAGGGGTACAAATCTGCCGCTGCCAACATGCGCTAGCCTCTGCCGTTACTGCCTCTTGCATTGATGGCAATCCTTATGTCGAACACCGCGATGAGATAGTAATCATCGTAGCCGCATCACTTTATCGGCGGGTCCGCAATTGCTATCTTCTTCAATCTCATGTAGGCATCATCATATGTATTCAAGTCTAGCCAGTCCGGAAGGCCGATCCCAATGGTGGAGAAGGGGTCTACCGGAACGGCCGCACTGCTGTGGATGTTGTGCAAAATGATGGTGGTATCTGGCCGGAGGTATGCAAGCCAATCTTCGTTGGCACCGACCCAGACCTATATATAAGACGGTGGGCAGCGGAGAAATTACGGGATGGAAATGGAATAACTAAGTACTACATGATCAAACTCCATTACTGACCTGCTCATCGGACAAAATCCGACTACCTCTCAACGTCGGCAACTCTAGCGGAGTCAACGTGCAACCATGGCCAGGGAGCGGTGGACTGTTCGAAGGATTGTCCCATAGAAGAACCTTCTCCTCGTGGACGCATGGAAGACCAACAAGCATGGCCTTTTCCCAAGCCATTTTAAGCACCGTCTTGAAAAAGTTGGTGCAGGAAGCACCGAGTCTTGCGGCGGTGAGGACGTCGGAGCGGCGTGCGATTTTTCCCAGATGATCGTCGTCCAAGGTCTCCCAGCCCCGACGAGGAGGAGAACTGCCTGACAAATCCATGGGAGCAGCGACGATTGCCTTCTCTTAGGGGGGAGGGGAACTAGCGAGGAGGAGATAAGAGCGTAGTAACCGCATGGCCTCGTCCCTTCCAACTGTAGATCGTTCCTTAGCGAAGGGGTGAGGCTATTATTTACTACTAGTACTAGCATTATGGGACGTTATGGGATTGCATTATACTGTAAATAATAGCACTAGTAAGAAATTTTTGGCACTAGCTAGTAGTTTTTGGCGTGGATTAAGAAATTTTGGGTATGTTTTTGCTATTTTTTATACACGCCAACTAGTGTCAAAAATCGTCTTACATTATGTGACGGAGGAGTACGTACTCGTACTATAGCAGTACTAGTACTACTTTCTCAACTAGTAGTACGATGTACTGTACTTCTAGTATAGTGCACCAGTTTTGAACTCTTGAATCTCAGGGACAAGGAGCTATAGTTGGAAGTGGAGGGTACTACTATTCTCTAGAACCATCTCTGTACTATCAATTCAGGGAAAGTACACCTGCGTAGTGGCCTAGTGGGTACTCTCGGTGCTCTATTCAGCTGCTCCTCTCACGTAGCTTGCCTACTCAGCCGCTCCTCTCACGCACACACTAGCAGCCTGTTTATTAGCGACGGTTACTGCGGGGGCAAAACATTTGAGTTATTTGATACAGCGAGACTAGGCTTTTCGCTTCCATTTGTGGAGGTGTAATGGATCTCGTCGAACTTTGTTAGTAGTTCCTTCTTTATGAATGAGATGAAGCAAAGCTTTTGCCTCCATTTCAAAAAAACATGTCAAGAGGAATTTCTTTTATAGTAGAGCCGATAATGGAGTGAAGTCCATGCATGCAACGCCACAAGCTACAGAGTAGTAGTAGAGCACTTTACGTACAGAGCCATATTGCATAGTTCCCAATGCCCCGCCAGGCTTTTCCGGCTCCTCGGGCTTAATTGGGAGGCGCTAGTTTAAATATGCTACTAGCTGATGAGGAAGCTGCAAGCGAGGTGCGGCTAGGGCGAGCACGCGAGCCACGAGATGCTGGGAAGGAAAACCCGTTCACGTGGCTAGGCTATCCAGTGCACCCAGATTGTGGTGCCGCACGTCCGTTTGACTTCAAAACTCAAACTACCCGTGTAAAATATTGGCTCGCAGCGAAGTTACTATTTAAAAAAAAGGCCGCCGTGCGTTCGGCCGGGATCGAACCCACAAAATGAGGTATACACTCCCGCGACCACTAGTAGTACTCGTTGGAGTACAACGCAACCTAGAATCGCCTTTTGTCGCTAGTAGTACATTGTTCCTTACAAGAAATCCCTAATAATGCAAGAAACCACTAATAATGCCAAGAAACTACTACCACTTGCATACGTGGTAGACTTAAGATAAGACTACCTTATCAACCATTGTACATGCTCTTACCAACCAGCCCTACCAAGAAACGACTACTCTACAAAGTGTCGTTATAGGCACGTTTCAACCCATGGCCCTGTTTGGATACATTTGTTGTCAATCTAACCCTGCCATCCAAACACCACTTTGGTTAGAGTTAGTTCAGGGTTAGAATCTAACCTCTGACTTAGTGTATCCAAACAGGGCCCATGTCGCCCATTAAGTCAACGCCTTCTATTCGACCGGGCGTTATGACTTGTGGGACCTACATGTCAGTCTGCACAAAAATCCCCGAGTGACCTCCTACCTCCGGCATGTCCACCTAGTCATCCTCGGCCATGGGACGCAGGTACCGCCGCCGGCAGAAGGCGAGGTCAAAACCGCCGGCGGTGCGGAGCCCATCTTGCAGCAGCCCGGATGCCAGCTCCGTCCCGCGCTCGCGGCCGCTAGCTGGCCAAGATAGCTCCGTCCAGCTGCTTGTCTGCAAGGTTTGCTAGCTAGATTGGCACGGCGGCGCAGTGGCTTGCTCGCGCGCGCCGTGCTAAGGCCAGTCATCTGGCTCGAGCGAAGGCCAGCGCGGCGGCTTGCTCCCTCGTGAGTCACGCTCGGGCCAGCCTGCCAACCCGTGCGGAGGCCAGCACGGCGTCCGGCCCGTCCAGCGGAGCGGCGGCCAACTCGCTCATCACCGGCGCCACCGACGAACACGCATCAGTATTGTTTGAAGTAATGTTTAGGAAAAATAATGATTCGAGGGGGAATAACAGGATAGAAGGTCAGATGTGGGTCCCTCGTGTCAACGGTCAAACAAAATGTGTTGGTTTAAGCTGCCTCGTCAGCACGGACGTGGGGGCCAACCCTGTCATAAATGGGTTTAAACTAACCTAATCGGTAGGTAGTAGTTTTTGGCGTGGATTAAGAAATTTTGGGTATGATTTTGCTATTTTTTGTACAATAGATTCTTCCTAGGGCTGGTTGAAAGTGGTAGTTTTTTGTTAAATACTCTACATATTGTAAGTAGGAGTGAAAGTTAAGCTTTGGAACCCAATAAGCAAGGCTAGTTACATAGTGCATATGTGTACATGATTGAAAGTAAATATCAACCATGAGTGACTAATATCTTGATGGAAAACTCGAAACTATGGAATACTAGGGAAATTTTTTTGCATGGTTGGAAATACTAGCAATGTTCATGTGCGTTGCAAGGAATCATAATTAGAATAATACTTATTCACAAACTTGATACAAAACACTCTAATTTTGATATACATATATCACTATAGATATATTATGTTTCAATTAGAATATATTCCTTGGGCTGTTTTGGTGAGGTCAGGGAGGGATGTGGTTGGTTTTAAGATAATAATTATGGGTTTTTCTGCAAATTGGTAGACAAGTGGGATGTTTGTGAGAAAAGGCAACAACTTACCTCACAGTCGTTAGATGTAGATCTAATGGTCACAAACGACGGATGGCAGACACACCATCATCACCAACTTAGTCTTCTGTAGGAGTACTAGCAAGATCCGTGCATTGCACGGAACATCAAGATGCATTTTTTTATAAAAACACTCGTTGTGATTGACCCATGTGGGAGTAATCCCATGTGTAAAAACTAATGCTATCTCGAGAAATAGGAGATAAGGTGAAGAGGAGTGGGTCGTGGTGGTGATTGGTGGTCGGACTGAGCGGAGGCATGGGGATTGACGACGCTGGCAGTGGCCACCAGGCCAGTTTGTTCCAGAGGCTTCCTTTCTTAATTGCTCAACAATGAGGTTGTTGGAGATAAGGATGAACGAGGGAACACTACAAAAAAAATACACTTCTGTGATGATACGTGTTTGTCACAGTAGGTCGCGTTTTTTGTCATGCATGTACATCCATGACAAATTTATGACAGAATCAAGATAGTCATACCTGTGCTGTCGTAGAAGTGTTCCATGACATTACCAAAATTATCATCACGGAAGTGTCCACTTCCATGACGATAAATCGCGCGTCACAGAAGTGCTTTCGTCAAGGGTGACCGACACGTGGCATCCACCGTAACGGAACACCGTTAAGCTATCGGGTCGGGTTTTGGATCCGATAACCCGTTAACAACCCCGACCAATGGGGATTTTCCACGTGTAAAATCATCATTGGCTGGAGGAAACACGTGTCGGCTCATCGTTGGGACAGATGTCATCCACTCATTGGACAGAAGGCGCCTATGATACGTCGACACGTGGCATGGCCCAACAGAGGCCCATTCCTGTGAAAAGGCCGGCCCGTTTGACTTGGTCAAAAGGTGGCGGGCCGGCCCATGGAAAGCCTGTTAACGGCCTGTTCGCATATAGCCCATTTACAACCCGCTAACCCAAGGCTCGTTACGCCATATCCGAATTAGGCCTAGTAGCGTCATCTGGGCCATCCAATATGATTCCAGCCCATTTTCACTTCTGGCCCATGTATGGCCCATGACGTCTTTCGGCCCATATGAGGCCCTATGTAACTCTTGGCCTATTAATGGCCCGTGGTGAAACTGGCCCGTAATGAACAGTGTATCACTTTATACCCATTAACGGCCCGTTATTCCGTTGGGCCGGTTCCAGCCCATGTTCTTTTGGCCTTCTCAGAGCCCATTTATTCTTGGGCTCATTGTAACACCCTGCATGTAACTTTCCATATTTGTAACTCCAACTCTTGCCATTTTCGGCTATGCGTTATGATATTCCCTTCATGGTCGGGTTTTGTCTTTCGTTTTGCATTTTGTTCATGTCATGCATATCATATCATGTCTTCATGTGCATTGCATTTGCATACGTGTTCGTCTCGGGCATCCGAGCATTTTCCCCGTTGTCCGTTTTGCAATCCGGCACTCCCATCTCCTCCGGCGCACCCCTCTTGTTTTCTTTTCGTGAGCGGGTGTTGAACGTTCTTGGAATGGGCCGAGGCTTGTCAAGTGGCCTTGGTATACCACCGGGAGACCACCGGTCAAGTTTCGTTCCATTCAGAGGTCGTTTGGTACTCCAACGGTTAACCGGGTAACCGCAAAGTCCGTTTGTGTGTTCCAGCAAAACCCCCTCTCTAAACAGCCCAAAACCCACCAAACTCCCTTCCATGCTCTAGGTCATTCGATCACGATCATGTGGGCGAAAACCGCACCTCATTTGGACTCTCCTAGCTCCCTCTACCTATATATTAGTGTCTCTCCCGAAATCCTACCGCAGTCCAAACTCTAGCCGCCTCCCTCCGCGCGCCAGACGCGTCCGCTCCGGCCGGACGAAGCCGCCGCCGCCCCCGCGGCCAATCCAGCGCTGCCACGTGGCCCTGCCACCACCCGTACGCCGCGGCCCGCCGAAGCCCGTGGCCGGCCCTCCCGGCCCGCGCGCCCGGCGCCCTCCTCCTCCGCGCCCGCGGCTGCCCTCGCCGCCCCGCGCCGCCGCGGCTCCCCGCCGCCCGCCGGCCGGCGCCGCCCCGCCGCCGACCTCGTCGCCGACCGCCGCCGCTGCGTCGCCTCCTCCCGCACGCCGCCGCCCGCACCGCCGCCTCTCCGGCGAGGCCGGCCCCGAGCGCCGCCTCCCCGTCCCTCCTCACCGGCGCCCCGCTATCCCTGGCCCGCCGCCCTCCAGCGCCGCCTCGCCTTCCCTCCATCGTCGCCGACGGGAACGAGCTCCCGCACCTCGATCCCGATCCAGTCAACGCAGGTTGACTTCTCTCCCTCTCCCGAAAATCCTGTCCCGTAACTTTTACAATATATGCACATGTTCATCGCATCATAACTCTCTGCATATAGCTCCGTTTCGCGCGTGTAATATATCGAAATGTTCGCTCGTGATGCTCTACATTTTGTTCAATTGCACCATGTTCATTTGAGTCCATCTTGATGCCGAAATCTCTGGTGCAATAGTGCTAGTTGCTGTTATCTGCTGGTTCTTAGCAGAACTTGGAGATTTGTTATTTTTGTATCATTTAATCTGTGCATCTTATGGGCATGAGCTCTACTTGTGTTTTGTTGTATGCCATTCCATATTTCTAGTGGGGTATGCCATGTATTTTTGTGATCTCTGTGGTGACTAGCACAAGCATGCAAACTAGGCCCCGTAATGTTTCTGATTTCAGGGACTTAGTGATTTCTCTAAGTCTTTGTCTGCTGTTATTTTGTTGCCATGTAAACTTGATGCTACAGAGAGATCCATGCATATTTTGGAGATGTTCAGTAAGGATGTTTTGTAGATATTGTTGTAATTGATCCATCCCTGCCCTTGTTTGCAATTATGAAGTGCCATAGCATGCCTCAATCTTGCTCTACTTTTGCTATAAAATATTTCTGGCAGATTGTTTACGTGTTATTCAATTCTGCCAAGCTTATTGTAGTTGATCCATACATGCTATGTATTTGTTCTTGCCATGGATAGCTTCATAAACTTGCCATCTTGCTGTAGGTATGCTTGTTTTATCATGCTTTGCTTTGTGGTGAGTGCATCAAGCTCACCAACATGCCTTCATATTATTGTTTCTGCCATGCTCTGTTTTCTGCCAAGTCTGAAACCTGTTAACGAAACTTGCTATGTTTACATGGTTGCCATAATATCTTCTGGTCCTTTTTGGCTTATGATCAGTAAGGGACTTTTGTCATATGCTACAGCACTCCAACGTAGCAACAAAGCATATGGCAGTAATCTACAGGAGATGCTTGACAAAAGATGAATACTGAGCTACGGCTAGTTCACACCACAGTAGGTTCAAACAGGCATGGCAAAAGTGCAAAAGATAACAGGTTCACAGACTTGGTGAAAATTACTGGACATGACTAAAACAGCATCAGGTAGCAATGTTCAGAGCAAGCAAACGACATGATACAGGAACTTAACATGGCAAAACAAGGCATGGCAGTATTCTACTAAATGCATATGACAAAAGTCCCTTACTAACCATAAGCCAAAAAGGACCAGAAGATATTATGGCAACCATGTAAACATAGCAAGTTTCGTTAACAGGTTTCAGACTTGGCAGAAAACAGAGCATGGCAGAAACAATAATATGAAGGCATGTTGGTGAGCTTGATGCACTCACCACAAAGCAAAGCATGATAAAACAAGCATACCTACAGCAAGATGGCAAGTTTATGAAGCTATCCATGGCAAGAACAAATACATAGCATGTATGAATCAACTACAATAAGCTTGGCAGAATTGAATAACACGTAAACAATCTGCCAGAAATATTTTATAGCAAAAGTAGAGCAAGATTGAGTCATGCTATGGCACTTCATAATTGCAAACAAGGGCAGGGATGGATCAATTACAACAATATCTACAAAACATCCTTACTGAACATCTCCAAAATATGCATGGATCTCTCTGTAGCATCAAGTTTACATGGCAACAAAATAACAGCAGACAAAGACTTAGAGAAATCACTAAGTCCCTGAAATCAGAAACATTACGGGGCCTAGTTTGCATGCTTGTGCTAGTCACCACAGAGATCACAAAAATACATGGCATACCCCACTGGAAATATGGAATGGCATACAACAAAACACAAGTAGAGCTCATGCCCATAAGATGCACAGATTAAATGATACAAAAATAACAAATCTCCAAGTTCTGCTAAGAACCAGCAGATAACAGCAACTAGCACTCTTGCACCAGAGATTTCGGCATCAAGATGGACTCAAATGAACATGGTGCAATTGAACAAAATGTAGAGCATCACGAGCGAACATTTCGATATATTACACGCGCGAAACGGAGCTATATGCAGAGAGTTATGATGCGATGAACATGTGCATATATTGTAAAAGTTACGGGACTTGGGATTTTCGGGAGAGGGAGAGAAGTCAACCTGCGTTGACTGGATCGGGATCGAGGTGCGGGAGCTCGTTCCCGTCGGCGACGATGGAGGGAAGGCGAGGCGGCGCTGGAGGGCGGCGGGCCAGGGATAGCGGGGCGCCGGTGAGGAGGGACGGGGAGGCGGCGCTCGGGGCCGGCCTCGCCGGAGAGGCGGCGGTGCGGGCGGCGGCGTGCGGGAGGAGGCGACGCAGCGGCGGCGGTCGGCGACGAGGTCGGCGGCGGGGAGCCGCGGCGGCGCGGGGCGGCGAGGGCAGCCGCGGGCGCGGAGGAGGAGGGCGCCGGGCGCGCGGGCCGGGAGGGCCGGCCACGGGCTTCGGCGGGCCGCGGCGTACGGGTGGTGGCAGGGCCACGTGGCAGCGCTGGATTGGCCGCGGGGGCGGCGGCGGCTTCGTCCGGCCGGAGCGGACGCGTCCGGCGCGCGGAGGGAGGCGGCTAGAGTTTGGACTGCGGTAGGATTTCGGGAGAGACACTAATATATAGGTAGAGGGAGCTAGGAGAGTCCAAATGAGGTGCGGTTTTCGCCCACATGATCGTGATCGAACGACCTAGAGCATGGAAGGGAGTTTGGTGGGTTTTGGGCTGTTTAGAGAGGGGGTTTTGCTGGAACACACAAACGGACTTTGCGGTTACCCGGTTAACCGTTGGAGTACCAAACGACCTCCGAATGGAACAGAACTTGACCGGTGGTCTCCCGGTGGTATACCAAGGCCACTTGATAAGCCTCGGCCCATTCCGAGAACGTTCAACACCCGCTCACGAAAAGAAAACAAGAGGGGTGCGCCGGAGGAGATGGGAGTGCCGGATTGCAAAACGGACAACGGGGAAAATGCTCGGATGCCCGAGACGAACACGTATGCAAATGCAATGCACATGAAGAGATGATATGATATGCATGACATGAACAAAATGCAAAACGAAAGACAAAACCCGACCACGAAGGGAATATCATAACGCATAGCCGAAAATGGCAAGAGTTGGAGTTACAAATATGAAAAGTTACATGCGGGGTGTTACACTCATTTCCAGCATTCGTTTACTTACGGCCCATTACTGTCATTTTCTGCTTGTGGGCCAAATTCAGCCCGTGGTTACAGTCGGCCCGTTTGTGGTCCGTTAATACGTTGGGCCGTTTTCATAGCGTCATCAAATACGGCCTATTAACGATGGCCCTTTATGGTTGGCCCATGAACGGACGATTCCAACTCTAGCCCGTTTATGGCCATAATGCGGCCTGTTATTGGCCCATGTTTGGCCAATCGATCATACGGCCCGTATAAGGCCCATTGATGATACGACCTGTAGAAGGCCCATTGTTTCTACGGCCCGTAGAAGGCCTACTGTTTCTACGGCCCATAGAAGGCCCACTGTTTCTACGGCCCGTAGGAGGCCCAGTGTCACTACAGGAAATATTAGCCCATGGTTATTGTGGCCTAGTTTTAAAAAATAGGTTATTGCAGCCACTAGCAAACCGCGGAAAAAGAACTGCACTGACTACAAGCAAACAAATAAACAAGACAACAAGGAAATAAATAAGCAAGCAACTTATGCTAGGCTATCACGGCTATTACACATATTACATCCACTGGGCATCAAAGTTCGCCACCAGTGATCATAAAGCGCAACGAAGAAGGAGATTACAAAAACTGGGCACCATTGCAGTGTAACAAAATAATACTGAACCGAGATCACTTCCAAGACATTCAAGAAAGGTTAGCCTTGCGGGGGAACTGCTGCACAAGCTACTGAGCAAGGCTGTGAGACCGGCCTAGCATGTCGGTCATAGCTTCCAGGTGTAGCTGTTTAGCGATGAGGTTCTCATTGGTGTTCTCCACAATCTTTCTTAGAGATAGGACTTCAAGTCGAAGTTGAGTTGCAGAATGCCTTTCTGCTAGAACTTGGGACTGAAGAAGTCGAACTAATTCAGACAACGAATTCTGTGAGCTTGTCTGACTGTTAGTCTCAAGTAACTTGAACACTGCATCAAGACAAGACTTTGGGGTTGTCTCGCTATCTTCAAGATGTTTTGCCTTCTTTGTTGCAATATATGTTGGGTTTGTCTCACAGCCTTCAGCAGACTTGTGCATGCCATCAGGCATATCACCCTGAAACAAAGCAGAGAGATGACAGGTTTTGCACATGTATAAACAAAGATGATAACTGTTCTGGCAATTCTATCCAATTTCAAATTAGAAAATAAAGAGTAAGTTCAAAATATCAATAGCATAATTTGGCATTGTTCATAATGCGCGGGAGCTTCACCACACTACTGGATTACCATGTCAACATAACAAGCATAGATGAAGGGCAAAGAAAATCATTGTATCTATTTTGGATAATGTGCATGGCATGTTGTTCATATCATCAGCCACATCAGTAAGATAAAACAGGAGATGACAAGGTGCAAACGTGGGCTGCTTCACCACACACTGAATTATAGATCCACAAAAACAAGCATACATATAGGGAGTATTAAGTAATGTGCATGGTATGAATAAGGAATTTGGTTTTACAAGTAAAACTTAGAACTTACGGTTCTTACGAACATGCATTTTGGTAGAAACATCAAACTAAACATCAGTAAATGATAGGGAGTATGAGCAAATTAAACAACAGTTGAGGATAACGGCTTTAGAAGGACTGACTTACATTAACAGTTAGCACCGGCTTTATAATGCCCTTCTCCATGTCAAGGGAAGGATAACTCAAGAATTTCAGCACAGAATCTTCTTCATAAGCATTGCTTGTACTCTACATTTTGTAGAGAGTAATTATAGATATGATAATACTGGAAGGGATAGAGGATAATGAAGATAAGATGCAGATTGATGCTACATAATCAACTACCAATCCCTGGAAGTACAAGCGTTACAGGACAAAATTTACTGACAAGAGCAATGGGCTACACTTCTGCACTGGCATTGTTTGTGTATTCTACTTGTTGGTAAGATTAAATATAGATCTGATCTTTTTGAGTAAATGGTGGGCGAGGGAGATAAGATGTAGAATGCTACAAAATGAACCAATCCCTCTTCCCATAATACAAGAGTGTTTCGAACACTGGTGTACCGTACATAACGTTCTTATATTATGGGACGGAGGGAGTAGCTGTTAATGTAAGTACAGTGATAGACCACGTTCAGTCCTTACAAGAGGACTGCAGAGCTAAACCTCTTCAAAAGCATTGGGTTGATTCTAAATTTATGTAAGAGTCCATACAGATCTTATAATGTCCACCAAATGGATGATTACGAGGCTAACATGTGCAGTGATGCTACATAATCAAACAGCTATGAAAGTAAGTATGGTCATACAGGGCAAGAGGTACTCACAAGAGCAATGCAGTGTGCAGTATAGTTGCGAGATTCTGTGGTCCCTTGAGAATGAATGTTCTTCTGCTAACAGTTTTCGTACAAGTGAGACATTAAGGCAAATGCAGAAATGTAGTTCAAATTGTGATGTGATATCATAGACAGTACCTTACGCTGCAGCCGAGACCAATGTGTAACTAGATTATTCTAGTCACCGTCGGATAAATGTAGCACCGGAGACTTTACAGAAATTTCGTTCAGAGGCTTGCCATCGAAGTGCGCTTGCCTCAGGTAGGAACGATACTTCATCGACGAGTGCTTGAAAAGCGCAACCAACCCTTGCTCGTCATCACAATCCAGTTTGCTCCTCGCCTATTTAAAAGAATGAAATCTTGTGTCTCCTGTCAGCAGAAACATATGTAGTAATGACCATGAATAACATTAGTACATTACTTACGCGTAAGTTGCAGAGGAAGACTGGAAATTGTTCTATGTCTGCGGTATAATCTTTCCATGAAGGAAAGATGCGCAAAGTTCCTGACAACAACATAAGCTTGGTCTTCTAAACTGGGAAGAAATGGAACAGGGGTCCTATTTGCTGCAATTGGGGCTCTCTCTGGTTCGAAAAGGGATTTGGCAACTGGATTTGGTGTACTCTTTGCTGGAATGGGGGGTTTTGCGTCGTACAGCTGGTGCTATGTCAACTGGCATAATCATACTATTTGCTGCAGTTGGGGTCTGCTGAGTTGGGGCATCAGAAATGACCAGTGTAGTAGGGCTAGAGTCTGCTAGAGTTGGGGTATTTTGTGGGTCAGGTGATATTGTAACTACACCTAATGGGCTATTTGATTTACCAGGTGCCACTACCTTTTCCAAATACTTTGCTTATGCTCCTCCACGATCAGCAATCGCCCTCTTCCTTTTGAACGTCTGATACACAAGAACAACATTTGAATGGATAAATATGGTATGATGACAGATGGAATATGTACTGAAAATGGATAGGCAGGGCGTATTCACATACACGATGTGTAAACTAAGCTAATGGCAGTTCAACAAAGTAGAAGCAATGCAAAGCATCAGTTGCAAGATATGTGTGAGCAATGTAACCTTAGAAAGTTAGAGCAAGTACCTTGATGGGTGAATAAGATAGGGCATCTTCCTCTGACTCCTCCACTAGGGAGCTACATTGACTTAGGTCTCCCTCTAGCTCAGAATCACTGTTAGGATCATATTCTGAGCATGAATCTGTAGGTGGAGAGCGTTTGCATTGCATTGCATCCAGACTTGATTTCAGTCCCTTAATGCCAAGTTTGACAGCCATGGCATTGTTCTGCTTTATTCTTTTCATGCGCGCAAGCTCATAATCATTATGATGTTGTACAGAATCTGAGATTCATGAAAACATAAAAAGTAGTCAGATTATCTATGGAATGCATTGCGGATTCAACTCGGAGAGTGTCTCCCTATAAACCCCTACATATGCAAAGTTCACCTCCCCAACCGTGCTGACCAGACCACACACAGAAATACAAACCCCTTATGTCTCTATAACAGGTAGGCACACATTTCAAAACTGAAGTAGGAACATTAGAATCATATGGAATTCGTATTTGAACAAATAAACTAAGCAATTATGAGTGGCGTAATGTTTAGCTTCAAGGGTGGATTGTTGGTAGTGCGACACAAAGCAAGTAGGCAGATTGTATTCCATGTAAAAGATCGAAACCTATGTAAACGCTGGAAATGACACTTTCTTTCTATACAATGCAGTGTTCGTTACCCACACATGATGGAAGAGATCAAATAGAGAAATACTATTCACTCATGTCTACGGTTCCAGTATTTAGAAACGGGGTGGTCCACCCTAAAAGAATATTGACAGCAAATATGACAAGGCAAGCATAGATGTAGTGAATCAATCATTTACGTGTGAGCTTACTAGGACAAGTATGCAGAATTGTAACTGCAGTAAGAGACCATCCAAAATCTGAATGAATAAGTTTGTCTAGCACTTATTGTTTGCAACGAATCGACGTGAATAATTGGATATTATATCGAATGAGTAAGAAAGACAAGTAAACTTGTCAACAAACCTGGCTTGCAGTAGTAATCTGGGTCAATGTCACTACGACCAACAATCCAAAATGACTAGTTTCTGTTCCGAGGGCCGGAATTTTGAAAACCCTGTGAACTTCAGAGGCACTAAAGATTACCGAAATACATCTGAACCATTAAGTGTAGGTAGCACTGAGCACACAACAAACCCTAATGACAGTCCTGCGTAATGAGTAATGAATCAATTAGAAAATGGGTCATGAGGAGTGGCTGCTGAGTGTTGAGGACGTATCTCAGGATAAATAGGGTTGGCTTGGTGGGTGCTGCACGCCTGAGCTCTGAACGGACTGGGAAGGTAGGCACGGCGGCGCGCCCGGGCAGCGGTCACGCTGTTGGGCGAGCGGCTCCTGGCCTCCTGTTAGTCCGGCGTCTCCTCCTAGAGTCATGCCGTCCGGGGATGGCAAGTCGCCGGCGAGGCAGGCGGCTGGGCGCGAGTAGAGATCGGAAGCGCGCAGTAGAACAGAGGGGAATCGAGGCCTGGGACGACCCAAAATCCCAGGGTGGGCCGGCCCACCATGGGCACCTTGTAGAGATACACACCCGAGCGGCGAACATGCATTTTCAAAGCTAATTTAGGAACATTTAGCTGACCAATTAAACAACTCTGTTTTAATAATATCATATTCGTATTTGAACGACTAAGCTTGTTTAGCTTGATGGGTGGAGCAGTGTTATTATGACACGAAGCACGTATTCTGATCGTATAGTGATCATAAAAGGGGGAAACTCTAAGCATATTTTTTTTTAGCAAAAGAGGGTTTCCCCTCCGATTTCTATTAAAGAAACCACCACGGAACCAACATGATCAATTAAACCGTATTATGGCTGTGCCATGGCAGATTTGAAGCTGCAAACCGGAGAAATGATATTTAGCATCCATTGTTTGCTTCGAACTAAGAACTAAATTCTAAGAGCTGAAAAGAAAGTAGAGTAACCAAGTTAAGATCTATTTTCTCGTTGAGATCAAAAAGTTGAGGAGATATGAAGTACCACCTCTCTTGCGGCGCCGTGTAGGCATCAGGGGTGTGATGGCTGTCGGTGGCGTTGAAGCAGATCTGCGACGGTAGACGGGTGCATCGGGGGATAAGTCTCGTTGCGGTGGAAGAGAAGGTCGTGTGAGCGGCCCCGGCAAAGAGGACGACGACGCCGATGAAGTGAGACGACGCGATGCAAGGCTATTGGTCCGTCGCCGTGGATGAGAAACTTCCATCTCTAGCAGTGGACGACGCGGTCTTGGTAGGCGCTCCGGCATGGTGGAGGACCGTGGCGATGGATGTGGTGGAGGACAGCGGCGATGGATGGGGTGGCAGACGGAGGCTGGTGTGGGGATGGGGTGTTCTAGCGCGGACGGTGTATGAATGGGAAAATGGAGGGAGAGGTACGGGGAACCATGTTTTTGGGACGCGCCTGTTTGAAATATGGGGAAGTTATGAACTTAGCCCCCGTTTAAAATTTGGACGTCTCGTCGGTTGGGGATAGGACGGTAATCTCGCATCTCGCCAACATTTGTCCAGAGCGATTTCGGGCAAGGAGAGGGTGGTTGGCGCCCATGGTTGGCGCCCACGGTGTATGAACGGGGCTGACAGGTAGGGCGGTTGTGTCATGTCTGAGTGAAGTTACAGACCTGCCCCTATTGAAAATATTTTCCTACATCGATTTCGGCCGAGTCGAGTTTGTTTTGCCGCCCACCGTGTATGAATGGGGAATGGAGGGAGAAACAGAGGTCTTTCGGACGAGCTTGAATCAAATGAGTTTTGCCGCCCATGTTTGACGCCCACCGTGTCGGAATGGGCTCAGAGGCGGTCGTGTCACGTCTAATTGAAGTTACTAACCTACCCCTATTTAGAGTAGTGGAAATCGGGCCGATGGATTGTCCGTGTAATGGGTAGACAGTAATTTCCATCTCCCAAACACTTGGCTTCGGGCAGCCGACGTGGGAGTGGACAGTTTGCTACTTCTTTCGAATTTTGGGACAATAAGCATCCACGTTTGCCCTGGCAACTAAATTCGAATCCATTTTGTATTCCTATATGAATCTTTATAAATCATTCTATGTGTTTTTATATATCTTCAAAAGGACGACAAAGATGTATTCCACTGTCATATATGAATATGGTTTACAAATGCCGATACTCAAATTCAGAAACTAGAATCCAGTTTAAGGTGAATTCGAATATTTGGAACACTTCATGTCCAACTCAAATGTCACACGCAGCATAATGTGTACTCCCATTTAGATATGTACACAAGCGATGTATCAAGATTCAAATACCGAGTCAATCAACCAAGAATGTACAGAAGTAACAGACATATAAACACTTATAGAGTATATGGATCAATAATATCAACTAACATACATAAGCCAGGCCGTTGTACTTTTTTTTGGCTACAACAGCATCCTTTTTTTAGCCAACATCTTGGCCCTTTCCAATGCGTGCCACTTATGGTCCATCTATACTACTACTATTGTTGAATGCACATTCAGCCCAATTGGCATATTTGTAGGTCTGGCACAGCAATCCAAATGAAATGTCTCCGAGTCTTATCAATTGATACAGACTTGTGCTCAAATAAAATTACAAACCAAAAAACAATAAAAAACAATTATTACATGATCTCTAAAACAAATGGTTTGATCGATTACATGAACAGACAACACAAAGGTTATTCAACTATGGAAAGAACATTTCACCTATGATTTACCAAGTAGGAATTTAATTTCCTTTTTTCCTTCAGGACCTTAACAATCTGGTCAGTCTCAGCTTGCTTCGTTTTGAAATCCGCCAAATATTTAATGGTTGTCTTGAGTATTGCTTGTGATTGTGCTGTTTGCTTCCTCAACATGTCAACTTCATCTCTAAGTGCAGAAGCAGAATCTCTTTCTACCACTAGTTTAGCCTCTAGAGCATCAGCAGTTGGCAATTCGTAATGCACGATTGGGCCGGTGCCACTGCTGTGGGATGATGCAACGTCCATGGGGACCTCGCTCTTTGATCTTGGGCTAACCTGTTTTGCCATTAAAGTTCCGATTGGATTCAGAAAAGTTGAAGTTAGCAAAACATCTCAACTGGGAGTTATAACAGCAAACCAGTTAAACAAACAAGGAATTAAAGAGTTTCAATTGGATGCTGAAAAGTAGTTATTAACATCATTGTAACCCACTGTTGCAGCAGCAAAGAAGTAAACAAACAAGTAGATATTTAAGTTAAGGCAAACAGGTAATTCTTAACAATAAGTATCAAACACATAGATAGGCGCAGTCTACAATATGATTAACAGGTTGTGCCATTATGTAATCAGTAGCAAACTAAATTAAGCCAAGCAACGTAATTGAACAATTTTGCAATAAGTGGCTAACTAAAATTTTGAGAAGCAGGTAACTGAACTTACGCTAGTTCTTTGTACAGGCACACTGCAACTTCTTTTTCGCTTACAAGGTTGTACGGAGGAGTCCGTGGCATCAATTGCTTGGATACGCAGTCCCAATACTTCTTTCTTCCCACACTGCATGGGTAAGTCGAATGGTTAATCTGGTAAGATGGTGCGTCCTTGATAAGTTATATGAGGATGTGTAGTCAGACTAGTTGTAGCCAAACACATCACACTGGCTTTTACTGTATATTTCATGTGATTACTTTTGGCATATCGAGATCTAAGCAATCTATAATAGGATGAAAAGACTGGCATCCTTCACATTATTGGCGAACTCAGTTCATAGAAACAAGCAATTCAACCATTCTGTGGGTAAATCAAAAGCGCCACTGGAATATTTTTCACTATCCAATCATACACGCAAAAAGGGGCGACGCCACCATAGGGGCTGGTATGGGCGGCCGCCTCAGGTGGCTGGAAAGTGTGCACCTAGTTTGAGTCGTCCAGGTTGGCCCACGCTAGTTTTGTTCGTCCCAACGCACGAGCAGGCAATGTAAAAAATGAAGAAAAATGTTTCAATTTGGATGGGCCAATAACATAAGTCCAAGGCAGGCCCTATAGCAGGCTCGCGGCCCAAACGAGCGCCTCCCATATCGATCAACAGCAGGAAAAATCCCAATTCATTCGCTCCAGCCTCCAGTCTGGTTCGCTCCTAACCTAGCCGCCGCTGGACAGACCGACACAGCACTTCCTCGCGCCCTCGTTGGAGGGCGGTCGCCGGGCTTCAAGCGAACGGAAGGACAAGAAGATGAAGATCCAACCCTAGGTGTAGCCTGCGTGGGAGGCAGCGGCGGCAGCACGGGCATGGCATCGAGCTTGCGCAAATGGACATTCGCAGCTTGCAAGAGTAGCATGCGCAACGAGCAGGTACATCACATCCCTGATTATATCTAATTCAACTCTTCAATTTCTGGCCAATAGTTAAACTTGACGGTGTTGTAAAACTGCTTGTATGTAGGGAATCTATGAGAAAATGAAACCAATTTCTACTTATTTTATAACTCCCCCAATCAATACTGAATGACTGAATCTGATGTATCTAATCAAGTTTCCGGTGCAAACATACAAGCTCCTGTTGTTCTTGAGCCTGAAGTGTCTAATGAACAAACTGCTAATGAAGGATTTGATGCAAACATTTTACATGCTCCTGGTGATGAACATATAGTGTCTAATGAGGGATCTAATGCAAGCATTTTGCAAGCTCATTGAAGGATTTAGTGTCTAATGATGATCTACTATGTTGAGAGAGACAGAGATTTGCAGGCATTGATGACAAGCAAATTATAGTGCATTTTCATAGCTTGAGGAAACGTCGAGGCCATCTACCAGAAAGTCCCCGTATCATGACAACATAGCATAAATACTTTTCTAATCTGTTGTTTGAAACTATTGCCATACTTGTGCAGGATAGATATATTGATATGCAGTTTGCGCACTGGTTATACGTGCAATTACACTTCGATATTTTCAGCCAGAGAACGAATAATTCAAGCAGGTACAGACCATGTTTGTAGTCCTTGTACACCATGTTGCATTTTGTGTTTTTTGGTGCTTGCATCATTTAGTGTTTATAATCTGAACTACTTTGGATCATTAGCTGGTTTTCAAAGTACATGTAGCTTCACATTTCTCAAGTTATGTTGATTTCCGGAGTGCAAGTGCCTTCGTATTTTTTAAGTTAAATGTTCGCCCCTGGTAACTTGAATTCGTGGATCAGCCACTGCACACAAATCATACATGAATGCCAGTACGAATTAAATGAATTGTAGGGACTTACGCTAGCTCGTTGTACAGGCTCACTTCAGCTCTGCTTGCGCTTGGGATGTTCCATGTACAAGTCCATGTTACCACTTGCTTGGATGTGCAGGCCTTGTGCTCCTTGCATCCCCCTCTGCATTTTTGACACGGCGAATGGTTGATCAAATAAGAGGAATCGACCTTGATGTTGTACCGGAGGACAGATACTTACAAGGTTATACGGGTGTCCAGGATGTGTACCAGATCCCGTAGCGCCGTCATGCTTTGCTAAAAAATGGATTTGCTTGTTTTAGATGATATCTCCAGAAGAAATAAGAGTTAAAGTAAGAGTTGCATAGGTGTGTAAGCTAAGAGAGCAGTGAAAGGATATCCAAACATCGTCGGAACAGTGCACAAGGGAGTGATGTGTGCATACCTAGTTCGGGCCGGCGTTTGGGCATGCTCGCCTAGCTAGAGTGCGGGTCACTTCAGAGCCGTTGAGGGTGATGCGCTGGCGTTGGCTGGCCGTGCACGGATGCAGATCTTGAGTGGCAGCGAAGCGCTACGATGCGGTGGACGAGACCGTTGGTGAAGCCCCAACGGCCTCGGGGGGCGGAGGTGCGACGATGTGCTTGGTGAAGTAGCCCCGGTGAGCTGGGAGACGGCGTCGTAAAGCGCACCTAGTGCGGTGGAACTCGATGTCTGTGAGGCGCCGTCGGTTGCGGCGGCCAACGTTGTCGGTGGACCACCCGGTGCGGTGGACGAGGGCGTAGATGAGGCAGCTCCGGTGCGGTGGTGAAGCGCGACCGTCGTCTTTGTCGTCGTCGTTCGGCACAGAGGTGGGGAACGGTGGGGAAAGAGACGAGACGAGGGGCGATTCGAGGGTTGGCGGTGAATTAGGGATTTGAGCAATCTGGGCGCGGAAGGGGATGGTGGAGAAGAGAGATTTTGCAGGGCTGGAATTGGGGCCGCCAGATATTTCAATCTGAAACGTGGAAGCGCGAACTTATATTGTCGTCGTCCTTTTGGGGGGGGAGGGGGGTGGCTCGGTGCTACGCGTCCGTCCGACACACGCGACCACCCCGACAGGACTATGCTTCGGTGCCTTAAGGCACCTGCCTTTGTGTCCATGACATGTGGGCCCAACAGGTGGCTGGCCCACATGTCAGTGACCCAAAGGCAGTTGCCTTTAAGGCACCGAAGCAGCGTCCACCCCGACACGACCCTAGTCTGCCTGGTGCACCTACATTTGAGAATGCAAACGAATCTTCTTTCATTTGCAAACGAATCTGTATGTATTACCATGCCCGTGTTTTCCTTGCAATAATTAGTCATTCGAAACGAGATACTCCATTCGTTCACTTTTGTAAGTTGTTTCAGACAACTTAAAATGAACTGTTTTGCACATTGTCTGAAATGTCTTCAAGGTCTTATAAAAGTGAACAGAGGGAGTACTATAAATTAATTAATGAGGAGTTATTTGAAAAAAAAATTGAAACGGTACCCACGCTAACGTGGATTAGAGTGTGTGTCACATAATTAGTTATTTGAATTAGAGTGTGTGTCACATAGTTAGTTATTTGAATTAGAGTGTGTGTCACGTAGCGATCTCCAATTCTAACGTGGATTTCGCATTTCACTGTATCCACGCTACTTTTTTAATACAAATTCATATGTATATGATGAACACCATGGTAGTGAGAAAACTTTTGGATGGATTCAAACATATGACCTACAAAATAGCACAACAAACTGAGTCAATGTCAACTTTTCGAAACTTAGTATGGCACGAATTCGAAATAATTACCCGTATGCCTGGTCCTCGGTTCAAATCTTACAATGTACACCGAATTGAAACATCGATATTAAGTCTCGTACTATGTACATTCAAATGTTGTTTTTAGCCCCCCCCCCTCGCACAAACGCTACATACTTCCTGTATCGGTTAATCTTCCTCTCCTAACCACCTTAGGAAGCTATCGGTTTCCAACACACGTTCATTCTTTCTCTCCATGTTTCGATCTCTAAGTCTCTCAACTACACAACCCCTTTTTCCACTCTGTTACCAAATGTATTTACCTCACACACCCGCCATTGCACCCCATGCCGAGCTATCTCTCTCTCCCCCTCTCCCTCTCGCCCTCTCGCGCTAAATACATGCATTTCCTATCTAGCCCCCCAACCTCTCGTGCGCACGCACGCATGTTGTATATCTAGGTCACTCCCTCGAGACTGTCTCACTCTTTCTTCCGCACGGCGGGCCACACTTGCTCAATCTCGCTCTCTTTATCTGAGTCTCTTTTAACCTCGTTTTCTTTCACACACAAATGATATATCTCCCTGTTCGGGCCTCGATCAACACACTCTATACTCTCTCACGCAGATTGTCTATCTAGGTCAGTCCATCCAAGCCGCCGCCACTCTTTCGACCTCATGGTGGGCCACACTCACTCAATCTCTCTCTCTCTCCGTATGTCTCGATTGACCTCGCTCTTTCTCGGACAAAAACGATATATCACCATGTTTGAGCCCAATTCGACCTATTCACATTGTATACTCTCTCACGCACATCGTCTATCTAGGTCACTCTCTCCAACCCGTCTCACTCTTTCGATCGCACGGCGACCCTATGTGATCGGTTGACCTTGCTTCCTCCCACGCACAAAATATATCTACACGTCTGTGACTGGATCATGTCTCAAGCTCTATCTTACAGCCCTCACCCTTGCCAAAAAGCTCAATCGGACAATATCTCTCCAGAGCATATATATTTGTTCAATGAATGTCGGACCACACTCACTTTGTCTCTCTATCTATATGTCTCTCGATTGACCTCGGTTTCTCACACCGTATCTTCCACCCATTGAAGCTACTACCTCTCCATCCCTCGCAAAGCCGGAGCTATTTACATTGCGAGGGGCACTCCAACCTTGGATTAATTTGTGTAGGCATATATTCCGGTCGGTTTAGATTATATTTTCGTAGCATTCGGCCCACAACTACTCCAAACACCGTTGCAACCCACGCAACTCCCCTAGTAGATTTCCCTCTGGCTCGGTCATCGCTCTCTCGCACGTCCTTTCTCGCCTTCAACGTTGCATCATGGTATTATTGAAAAAACTATGTTGTTCTCTTTAATTATTATAAATAAGCTACAAAACTACACACCGATAGTCCACTTGGAATGGAACAAATTTCGACCCACAAATTAAAGTGCTACAAACTACACACCGAGGGGCCCACATGTCATGAAACAAATTTAGACATACGTAGAATAGCAATGTTTGTTGTACCCCCTTTGTTCACATAATGTTTTTATATTACCACAGCCTAATTAATGGATAACATGTAATATTATTTTTAGTACTATTCGCCTTCACTTACTGGTGGGTTCCATGTGTGCTCTCCCTCTCTCCTCCCCTTCTGTGTTTAGACGCACGTGCAAACAGGAAGAACTCGTGGGCGATGTTGCCGTTGACCATATCTGGACGCGTTCACAAGTCATGGCACTAGTTTCACGTACTAGCAGCACTAGTCAGTGTGTACGTGCAATGCACGTTAATTTGGAAGTATATTAAGTGCATGCGGATATTAACTACTAAGATATTATTTGCGTGTTGTCATATGATTAGCACTATTTTTGGCATGAAATTAACTGCACGCTAAACGTGTTGAGCGCTCGACATTGAAGCAGTCTAGGTCGTTGGATGACAAGGAATACATGTGGCTTGATGACGTTTTATATTTAATTTGATACGGCTCTAGCAGAACATTCAATCGATCAAACCATACATTTCATTCAGTCTGACTCCGACTTTAAATTATACGACGATCGATATAAAATAAACGGAAATGATAAAAGTTCGGATTTTAAGCATGGCAATCCGAACGTTTTTCATGGCAAATTTAGATTACGCGGCGGCAGCGGGGGCGTCTCGCGGTGGGAAGCGGCTCCTCTGCCGTGCTCTGTGTGTCGTCGGGCCACTGACCGACGGCGACGGCGGCGTCTTGCGTCGTTGTTGGCGTACTCCTGGACGTTGGCCTAGCTTCAAGGAAGGCAAAAATGTTCTGGACTTCGGAGCGAGTCAACTGGAGGGAGGAGGCGACTGGCGTTGGTGCAAGCAAGCGGTCGACGGCGGCCATCCATGCCGCTGAGGGGGGGGGAACTGGCACCCGTGCGGGGACAGGCGTTGTCAACGGCGCGGCGGAGACATTCGTGTGCACGGGCACCGGCACGGGCGCGCACGTCAGTGCACGCGCAGGCGCATGCGCTGGCAGGTGCACGGGCACCGGCGCGGGTGTGCGCGTCAGTGCATGCGCAGGCGCATGCGCTGGCAGGTGCACGGGCGCCTGAAAGTCGGCGGGGACCTCGTGGAACCCCGTGGGATCAAGCTCGGCGACAATGTGCGGCTCCCAGCCCATCAATGCCACGGGGATGGGCGCTGGCGTAGTCGGGGCGACGGGAGCCGGAATGGGAGCGGGGACAGGCGTGACGTCTTCCTGCAAGGCCAGTTCAAGCTCGTCCCAAAGCGCCTTATGTTGTTGGGACTCCGGCTGGGTGTCTTCCTCAGGAAACTGGAACACTAAGGGCAGACCATCGTGATGCGGCATGGCGTACGTTTAGGTCAGGCTAGTTGGAGGTAGACGATAGGAGAATCGGAGAGGAAGAGAGAGGATTGTAGCGATACCGGGTAGTGCGGGGTTGATTTTAAACTGCGGCGCCGGCGACATTAAAAGTGGGAGCAGTTGGGACGACGGTGGGCGGCGGAGCCTGGTCAAAGGGCTCGCCTCCCGGTGAGCCTGCACAGCGGTCTGCTCGCATGCCTCCATGACAGCCGGCGCAGCGGTCTGCTCGCACGCCTACCGTCGACTCACACGCTTGCTCGGACGGCACCTGCCGATGAGAAGCGGGGACTCGTGGCGGCACGTAAATGCCCACGGTTTCAATAGTGAAAGCATTTGCCTTAACGTGACAGGTCTTTGTTCCAAAATACCTTGGCTCTTCATTTGTGCAACTTGTCATAAGCAGCTTGTCTCAAATTGAAGAAAAAACTTACGAAGTAATATTTGTGCCATATCACGTGACCATGCTTAGTTTCAAGAATTTATGCTCACTTTTGGATTTTCTGAAATTTAAGATCCAGGATTCGAAACAATATCATAACCTGCATCATGCAATAAATTTTCAAGCCGTACATCTGTCATGTTGTATTTCTTAAGAAAGGATTTGGTCAAACATTTTGCTTAGTTAGACTTCAGACAAGTTATATATGCAGAGTAAAAGGATAATCCCTCTGTACCAGTGCATTGCCTGATATATTAACTCAAGTACTAGGCACGAACAAACAGGCTCAATCCTGTGCTCATCCTGGTGTAGTAGTAGTAGTAGTACTAGGCAATGCAGTTGACGGCTGACCTTGACGAGCGGCGACCGAGGGAATTGAACCGTGCTCGGCACGGTAGGTAACGTTGTCTAGTTACTAAAGCATCCCTCCGTTGTTCATCGGTATTCATTATGGACCGGGGACATGAGGGGAATTTCCTAGGGCTGGAATTCTGGCCGCCAGATATTTCGACTTGAAACGCTGAGGCTCGACTGGTTGGGGTTGCCTAATGTGCATACCACGCATGCCACCGAAGGACACGAGCCTATTTTTTTAGGATCAACACGAGCCAAGGTCTGGCTGGTACGCCATTGGGTCCTACCATTCGAGAATACGAAAGGAACCTTTTAAATTGCCGAACGAATCTATGTGTATTACAATACCCGTATTTTCCTTGCAAATACTAATCTCAACGTGGTAATTGATTTATGACGAGTTGTTGAATTAGAGTGAGTTTGTGATATAGTGATCTCAATGTGGATTTCACATTTCGTGGTATCCCTAGTAAGTTTTCCAATGCAAATTCAAATTTAAAAGATGAACAATATGGAGGTGAGAAAACTTTGTATGTATCAAGCATATGACCACACACACACACACACAGAGACACACACGCACGAACACAACAACAATCCAATAAGTATAGTGCATCTATTTTTCCAAACCATGCATGTATGACACGAATTCAAAAATACTCCTTCTATTCCTAAATATTAGTCTTTTAGAGAGTTCAACAAGTGACTACATACGGAGCAAAATGAGTGAATCTAGACTCTAAAATATGTCTATATACATCCGTATGTGCAAGTCCATTTGAAGCCTCTAAAAAGACTGATATTTAGGAACGAAGGGAGTAAAATGTAAGACATCCATGGTCCTCAGTTCAATATTTAAAATGAACATGAAACTGAAACATGAATATTAAGTCTAGTACTACAGTACATGCAAATGTTGTGTTTAGGCGGAGCTATGATTGTCGGGGGTCAACCCCTCGACCTTAGATAAAAGGGATAATTAGATTTATGCCCCTAGTTATGTCCCACTCATCTGTTTTACCCCTAATTCCCAAAAGTCACCGGTTCTGTCCAAATCACTTTGCTCCTCTTATGCTTTTGCCCTTTGACCGTTTGACCGTCAGTTTGAAAACTTCATAACTAATTCATACTAAATCAGAAAAATGCAAATAAGATACCAAAATGTTCAGAAAAACATCACCTATATGTCAGTGTCATTTGCATTCATGAAAAAAGTGTTGGAAAGTGCCCATTCGAGTTTTAGCTCATATGCTACCACCATGAATAGTAAAATCTAAAAAAGTTCAAAAAAATTCAAAAATAATTCGGTGGCAAAGAATGACAAATGTTTTAAGTGCCTGCCAAGTTTCATCAGGGAATAACATTCGTGGGTGCCGCAGCAAGAAAAACTCGAATTAAGCTACGGGGAGCACCTAATATGAGCACCGGGGAGCCGTTGGATCGAAGATGCAGTGGCACACACGAGGCCTGAATGTTTTATTTGCAAAATAAACCTTTGGAGAGTTTGGAAATTGCGCATAATTACAAAGACTACTCCCAAGCCATTGGATCTCACTTCCAATGGTGTAAAAACTCGTATCACCATAGTATCTAAGCTGCGGGGTGGATGTGATATTCTATGCCGCTGTCATTTTTGTTCGTAAACTTGCAAAATACGTGTAACTCGTGCCGTTACTTGTCTAACCGCGCAAAGTGTTTGTTCCAAAAAACCATCCTACACTGAAATATCGGAACAACACACGGGGGTCCCACTTGTCATTAATCAAATTTGGACCTAAAACTAACAAATCTGAAAGACGAGATTCGAACTGGCAACCTGGACTACAAAGCGTAAGTCGATAGCCTGAAAAAACGAACGGTTGTTGGCTTTGTCCCATAACTTGATTTTATACAGTACTTGCGTTGAGTAGAGTAGAGGGAGTGCCTCATCAACACGTACATGACCGTTGTCTCACTTACTGGTGGGTCCCAGGTCTGCGATCTCAATCTCTCTTCTCTCCATCGTCTAACCTTTGCACGGGCACACACGAAGAGCGGCGCTAGCTTGCCGTGGTGTTATTACAACTAAAAGAATCGCCTAGAACAAGAGACGTTGTGGCTGGTCGAGACGGAGCTAACCACATCTATCCTCCGTGCCACGTTTGCATGATGAAGCTGTGTGGCTAGTGGGGTGTTTTCGACCGACTGGCTGGGTCCCGAGGTCGAACCATAGGTACTACGTCTGATACAGTATATTTTTACACGCACATTTTTCCTCCGTGCCGAGACGTGGCACACCCTACCGCGCGGTTTCGGGGTCCTCCCGGGTGGTGCACGCATATATTCTTCCTGACGTGCGACGCCCTACCGCGCGTTTTCTGGGTCCTCCTCGGTCGTAGCGCCGAAGCAAGTAAATGAGTCGTCAAATCACGAAAGACCACCTTTCCTGCCGAGTACATCAGTGAAGCACGGTGGCTAGCTAGTTGGGCTAGTTGGACCGATTAGCTAGGCCGCCGCCACATTTGTTTTTTCACCCCTTTTTTATCTACTTGCCGGCAGGTAAATTTAAATATCCACCGCGGCGTTGATCTGGTGTTTGGGTGCGGCAGGATTTTTATTTTTTTGATTGACGGGAGCAGGCGCGGCAGGATTTTTAATTTTTTGATTGACGGGAGCAGGCGCGGCAGCAATTAGTCACGATGACTCCGCCTGTAAAAACCCACTGCTCCCTGATGTGAGAAGTCGTCGACTGGTGTTTTACCGTGGTGAAAACCAAAAGATTCCCCGCTCCCTCCGCCTTCCCGTAGATTGCATTGCCTTTCAGCCGTTTCGCCCCCTTTGCTTCCTCTCCTCATTGCTTCTACCTGGTGCCATGGCGGCGCAGCAGATCACGGAGTCCGAGGTGAGGCGCCTGACACAGGAGCTCCATGTCAAGGATGCGGAGCTCAGGGCCAAGGACGTGGAGCTCCGTGAGCTCAAGGAGGAGAGGAGTGCCATGCTCCTCCGTTATGTGCGGGAGTTCACGGAGCTTCAAAAGCGGCAGGCGTCCACCACAAAGATACGATAGGCCGTCAGGGGAGCCGGCTGGAGCGCGAGTGGGCCGATCGTGACGAGGTCCAGGATCGCCTCAGCCACTTGGTGAACCAAGTTGCCACGCACGTGTTGCGGCTGCGCGATGCCTACCGTCGTGCCAGCGCGACGATGCCGGCCGTCGGGCTAAACCCGGTCGACTTCAATGAGCTGCGGCTTCCTAACCTGGTCTCCTTCTTCACCTATATGTCCGAGGAGCCGAGCCGTCTCCGCGCGATGGTGGGGGCTGAGCTGGACAAGGAGGGGTTGCGGGCTGCCATCACCGTTGCCGGGCGAATCCTTTCAGGGCTCCGTCACCGGAATCCATTCATGCCATTGGACGCCGTCTTTGACGAGCAGGCTCCCGTCGACCGGGAGCGGGCTCTGCGGGCGGTTGCACCCTACATCACCAACGTCGTGCGCCTCGAGAAGCAGAGGGACTTCGGTGGTGTTTAGGCGCCCTCTACATGGGCATGTCCATGTCTCGGCGCAACATGACCGTTGGATCAAACTCAGACGGTGCAGATCAGTCACTGTAGCACAAAGCGTGTGGGTGTGTTTGGTTGCATTCTCATCTCAATATAGTTGTTTCCTCTTCATGTATTTTTGTCAACCTACTAGTGTGGACTCATCCACCCTTCATGCACTCTGCCAAACACCCAAAAGTGGGTCGAGAAGGGAACTTTTGCTCCCATCCCGTGCACCCCTCATACACCCTGCCTAACACTATTCGTGCTTCATATGGTTCATGTTTCATGGAGTACTATAGCACCGTACTCTCAGTGCGCTGTGGACCTAGTTCTGTTAACATTGATCTCACCGTTCATTCTCAACCGGACAGTCGAAAAAGCGGTACTATGTTACATATAGGAGTAGTTGACATGCGCACAACATCATTTGTTATCCTCATATCTTACTACACTAGCAACAAGATTGTGTAGTACTGATGTATGAACCACTGCACATGCCTAGTAGTAGGAGCACTGTGTATGTTCAAGTGGTTGCCGTGTTTCGCACTCCTCCGTCGTAAGAGTGGAAACGCTTGCTGTAATCATTTTTTTTCTTCAGAAAAACAGTGGACACGCTCTACCGTGCGGATCCTCCTCCAGCCATGCACTAAATTACTCACTTTCGCCGACATGTGGGACAGCCAGCACCTGGGTCCACCAGCCATGCACTAAATTACTCCGTAGTAGAGTGACGGTAGACTACCCCGATCGAACCGCCGCAGTAATGCCCAATGAGCCGTCAAATCACAAAACCCCCTCCTTTCCAGCAGTAAGTTGGACGGACGAAGCAACCATCATTTCACTCTTCTCTCTCAGCTTCCTCTCTTGAAGAAAACCCCCACTCGCTTCGCTTCTCCCTCATCTCGTTCCTCATTTCACTCTTCTCTCTCAGCTTCCTCTCTTGGATGGACGCCAGAGCACCGGCCGACGTGATGTCTATGGCTCTGGCCAAAACCGTCGAGGCTCATGGTACGAAGAAGCGCAAGCACCCCGCCGAGACTACCGCAGACAAGCTCAAAGCCATCGCCCTGTCCAAGCCCCCCTCTCCGGGATCCCTCATTAAGCAAGTCCAGGTAATGTCTCTTGTTGACGATCTTTTTCTCGATCTTGATCGTGTTTTTTCATCTAACACGCAGTACTAGTACTGGTAGTACAACTTTCTGGGTGATCTTGCATGTGATTTTAGTGTGCCAAATGATGGTTCTAAATTCCTCTTTTGACCAAAACATGCGAGAGGTTGACATTGATTTCTTATAGATTACTTTCAACTACTCCCTCTGTCCCAAATTTCTTGTCTTAGATTTGTCTAGATACGGATGTATCTAATACTAAAATGTGACTTGATACATCCGTATCTAGACAAATCTAAGACAAGAATTTTGGGACGGAGGGAGTACTTTATGAACATCAATGCTACCTTTTAAGAGGGTATATTTGCCTCAGTAACTTATGTTATGGATATTGCATGTAATCCCTCTGCTCTCATGCCTTTGAAGACATGTTCTAGTGTCTTTGTTCACTCATTTTTGTGCGTATATGTAGTCATATATGGAGTATAATGTCGAAAATCATCTTATATTTCTGAACGGAGGTAGTAATAAAATATGGTTTCTGTTTGAATTAGAACCAGGTCCGTGGTGGAGATGAAGTTCTCAAAGTCATGCCGTGTGAACTGGAAGACCTGATGATGAGTTCTACTACTGAACTATCCAGCTCTTGTGTCCTTGTCGCCACGTGTCCTGAACTAGTGTTTTCATGTAGCATTGTTGTCAGGCGTGTTCTCGAGGCTGTACTTGACCACAACAATTTCCTGGCTGTGCC
The DNA here is from genome assembly GCF_002575655.3 of Aegilops tauschii subsp. strangulata. NCBI lineage: Eukaryota > Viridiplantae > Streptophyta > Magnoliopsida > Poales > Poaceae > Aegilops > Aegilops tauschii. The sequence continues at coordinate 410,006,806 of NC_053037.3, read as the reverse complement.
TTCGATTACGAAGGGTGTGGTTCTTGTAAAGCTTCCCAACAAATCTGATGCGGCCTGTCTTCATCATCATGTTTATGAGTGGAAAGACCACTCTGTTAGGTTCTCCAAGGTTGACAAGATGGTGATGGTGCATGTAGACATCTCACACGAAGTCCATGGCCTAGTCAGTTATGCGGGGTTCATCCCGTAGGTCGGTGGCAAGAAATAGTCTGCAGAGTTTGGTTAGTGCAACTTTGCTTGTCTGTAGTAAGTACTATTGTTCAGTACTTGATTTGTGTTTGTGAACCCTGTATTTTTTATTAGTACTGCCGCTTTTGGTGTGTGAACGGTCTATGTTAATGTCTATGCTAATGTCTGTCCACTCAATTCAGTTTGTATATTGTGAAGTATCCAGATCATATTTTTTGTGAGGACGGTTTATCAATTATGGTTACACTCCAATATCTGTATGCATTGCAGGGTTTATCGCACCCACTAGGATTTCCAGTCCCATGGATGTTCGGTCCATACGATTTGTCACGGCCTTTGGACTGTCCTGCTTGTGGGAGTAGGCGGGGCCCCTGCATGCCACGCGTAGTTGGACGATCAATCTTCTGTTTAGTACTTCAACATAGTGATTTCCTGGTAAGGATTCACTCGTGTCACATCAAGTAAATCTTATTGATTTACTGTCTAAATCTTATTGATTTAATGTCATGTTTTCTTTCTTTTCCTGCAATTTTACGATGCAGGTTTTGCCATGTGACATTCATCACAGAATAAACCGTTTGGTTTGCTCTACGATGGCTATTTTTGCAGGTTTCACTTCTTATGTCGTGTCAGTAACGAAGGCACTGTCCATCACTTATATTACTGGAAAAAATTGGATCAGTCTGTTGTCTGAGTACAAGCTGAATCCCTATGATGAACTGCAGTTTGGTTTAACAAAAACGCCACAATTAGTCCTTCTCGCGTTTAAAAGAAATGAAGAAAAAAACTGGATCACGGTCACGGATCCTAGTCAAGTTAGAAAGCTGATCATAGCAGACCAGACACGATCGCCGCTGTCTTGCACAGATCGAGCACCGGCAGTTGCTCTAGCACTGACAGCGGCAGCAACTCAGTCTGATCCAGCTGAGGATTTTGCACCGACCGCGTGAGCGGATCAGTCTGATCTACCGGAGGATCGGGCATCGACACCGGCACCTGCTCCGACACCGGCACCAGCTCTACAAGGAGCACCATCTCCGGCAGCAGCGGCGGCTTCGGCACCTGCACCAACACTTGCACTTGCATCTGCTCCGGCCCGTGCAGTTGCACCGGCAACAGACTGGGCTGCAGTTCGCACTTCATATACCAAAGTCCTTACAAAAACCGACATGTCCACCTTCTTGGTAAGCATTGGCCGCCCAAGTGCTTCGTTCTTTTTTCTTTCCATGTTGTTTCACATGATTCACTGTGTTGATCTAACTGTTTGGGTATGTCTTCTTGTTTGCAAACAGAGAATTCCTAGAGCAACGAGGGAGTCGTTCAACAATCCGGGCGACCGCGGCCAAGTTTCTCTTACCATGCGCAGCCTTGGTGTGAATGAACCTGCTCAATATACCGTAAGTACAAAGGATGGTCGCATGATGATTGATGCTAAAGGATGGTCAAGGTTCAAATCTAAATCATATCTTGCGGTAGGGGATGATGTCAAAATCGAACTTTCTCGGCAAGGAGAGCTGGTCCAAATCAACTTTGAAATTCTTCAGTAGCAGCACGCAACTGCCGAACTGATCTATCCTCCGAGAGATTTTGATGTAATAATCTGGCATGGTGAAACAAGTGTCATGTGTGTATAAGTAGTACGACAGTATTATTTATCGATAGAATTGCAACTCTAATTGCTGGTTAGGAACTGTCATTCGATTTCATTCCAACAGCTGCCGTGCTTTATTCAATTTTGTGTATTCGCCTTGCGACAGCATCTAAAACCAGCGTCGTACCGATCACTTGCAATATGAAAAGCGCTGAGGTAGAACACATGGGCCCCCAAACATGCAGGGTCGGCCTGCGGCCCAAAGTCCAGAACCGTGAGCCTATCTAAGTATTATATTCTCAGCTGAAGCCCCATAAAAAAGCTGAACCCCCATAATGCCCGTGCGTTGCAGAGGGAGTATATTTCTCGGCAAGGTGAGCCTGTGATATAAAAGATTTGTATATTTCTTTACAGAGCGAGTATCTCTCTATCAAAATATATATTTATGTGTAACTAGTTACTCCTGTCTTTCTACTTCCTTTCGCTGATATGTGGGGCAACCGGCAATGGGGTCCACGTGCCATATGCACAAATTAGAGTGCACAACTTCACAGTAGACACACCCCGGTCGTAGCGCCGCAGTAATGCCCAATGAGCCGTCAAATCACAACCCCCCCTTTCCAGCTTTAGCAGTAAGCTGGACGGACGAAGCGGCAATATTTCACTGGGCCTGAATCCCCTTCTCCCTCGTCTACTTGTTCAGAGAAAACCCCCTCTCGGCGATTGCATAGGGTTTTCTCATGGAGAACCAGGTACGAATTCTTCATCCATCCCCGATAAATCCAAGTCCCTTGGTCGCAGGTAATCCTAGGATGGCAGCCGCCGCCGTTGATGCATTTTTCTTCGTACTGAATCTAGTGTATTTCATTTGCAGTGCCCAAAGTGCGAGTACCCTATAGGTTTCTGCGCCCTCGGCGAGACGCCACACTTGTTCCTTCTCATCCTAACACAGCATTTTGAAACACGCACAGTATGTTCCTAGAATCCTCTTTTCTATCCGGGAGGGTGGTTTTTTTTTTAACATGCTGTGTTCTCATATTATTTTTCCTACAGTGTATTATTTGCTCTGCCAGAACACATGTACTCAAGATGCTCGGCCTTGCCATAACTGAATACACTAGTTTAATGGTCACAGTGAAGACAAGCCATGGATATAAGTTCCGAGTTGGGTTCATGAACCAAGAAGATCGCTGCTTTTTTATGGCCGAACTTGGATAAACTTTCTCAAGTGTTACGGACTGAAAGTTGGCGCACGAATGTTGATGGAAATAGCAGAACCTGGTCTCATCTTCACTGCGATCTTCCACCCCGACGTCGTTCCAATTGTTCATCCATGTTAGTTTTGTATCTGGTTCTTGCTTGTTGCCTCGATTACTTCTTAATCCACCTATTCTGTCTAACTAATCACAATTTAACTTTAGAAGTAGCAATGAATCTCTCACGAAGATGCTACTTCTAACTAATATTTTCTTATAATTGGTGGCACGTGTAGGTTTTTTCAGAGTTAAGCAGTCTGCTCGTTTGTTACTCTGTAATAACTCGGTTGTTACTAATGGCATTGAAGTTGACTGGATCGACATCCACAAGTTCCTACACTTTATTGATCGTCTTGAGGTCCTTGTGGGGCGTTTCAATGGTGGAAGGCCACGTGGGATATGTGTGCCACTGCTGCACTCGTTGAACAGGTCCAACTGTGTCAAGAAACTTATGGTACGAGATGTTTTATGTTATATATGTTGTTCATAAACTATTGCTTATACACAGTTTTACAGTTGTGATCTTCATGAAACAGGAACTGCCGAGTTCTATTGTTCCTATACAGATGCCTGACCATGGTCGGGTCAGACTTGCGCTTGGTCACAACATGATGTTTATGTCGACCTACTCAATTCCCCTTGGAGGTGGAAAGATACTTATTCATGGGTGGTCTCAAATAATGAAGGCCCGTCCATCTTGGAGAATAGGACAGAAGATTATGTTCATGCTTTTCCATGGCTCTAAAGCGAATATCCTGTTTATTGACCATGTTGCGAGATGAAGCCGCTTTCAGAAGGTTGTGGATGCACGGGGTGGCGCCTGGGCCTTGTCCTGGGGCTTGGCGGCCTCACCCTTGGTTAACTGTAGGCAAAGTAGCACTATTCGAGGCGTGCTTTGTACGGTTGAACCTGTATAAGTACTCATACTGCTTTCAGCTTTGGTTGTTAAGTGCCCCTGCTGGTTTCAGTTAAGGTTGTTAAGTACTCCTGCTCCTTTTAGAGTCTGTCGTGTTTCTTCAGTCCTGTCTTCCTCCAGCCGCCAAAACCAAACCAGCGCCGGCGGGGCCGCCTGCTTTCGCCTCCCACGGCTGGTTGCGCCTCAGCGCACGCATCGCTGCCCCACCGTCTCCTAAATCGTTAACGCCGACGTCCTCCGCGCGCTTTGGTGCGCTCGCCGCGGCGCCGCCCTCTCGCGTTGTCAACATGGTCAACAAACAACAGGAATTGGCAGAAGTACGTGGAGAGGATGACAGTAGGGGCCCACCACGTCAGCGTATGGAAAAAGAAAATGCTTCCTCCTAGTGTTTTCCTTACATCTGGGACCCACGACATTGTGAGTGTATATAGTCAATAGACAAGAGAACAGCACAAGATCGGCTGACACCTGGGACGTAGCTACTCGAGCAGTATTTTTTCTTTGGTATTGTTGAGACGGAGCAGGGTTTGAACTCGGCTGTGGCCCGTCTAGCCCAGGCTTATATTTTATGTTCACCATGTGACCAGCCCAGCTATTTTTTCTTTGTGAAAATGAGCCCAGTTTATTTTTTCTGAAGAATACCCAATCCAGGCCTACTTATTTTTCTACGCCCTGATGGGCAGCAACTCTTTCAAGGCGCCTGCAAATCTTGAAAGTAATATGAAATGGGTTGTAAATATAAAAATAGATGAAAAATTGGAAATTACTTTATAATTTCTGAATTTTTTCACATTTTCAGATTCCTATTTCACTGGGCATTAACCTAATTTAAATATATCTTCAAAGTACTTTAAATCTGGCTCGACATTTCGGTATTAAAAATAGTTTGGAACCACAGAAATATGAAAAATTGGCCCTGGCCAACCAAAAAAATGACTGCAATAAATTGCATAAGAAGTTGCCATGAGCTATATATAAATTATTAAAAAAAGAGGGAGTGGTCTGACTTGTGGGCCTGTTTAGTTGACGCGTATGCAAGATTTTTTTAGTTATTATATACGTCAACAAACGATTCTAGCAGACGTAATCGTTGGATGTCAATCCAACGGCCGTCGTGTTTCTTCAATCTCTGATCTTCTTGCTCCAGCCGCCAAAGCAGCGCCGGCGGGACCACCTACTCCCGCCTCCCGTGGCCGGCTGTGCTGCCGCGCAGGCCTCAGCGGCCCCCTACTACTCCCACCGCTGGCCAGTGCATCCCTCTACTCACCCACACCCCCTGTTATTCTGCGGCGACGGCAGCCTCACACCGCAGCCGAACCGGTGAACCCTCGTACTCCTCTCCGCGCGGGCTTCCACTGTCGCATCTTCCCCGGCTACGCGTCATCCCCTTCCTAGGCCTCGCCGTCGTCCACCGCCGTGGTGCTCTCGGCGCGGCGTGGTCAATGTGATCAACGACCGACTTCCATCGGAAGAGTACTGTACGTGGAGAGGCTGACAGCTGGGTCCACGGCAGCCGCAAGGAAGTGCCTCCTTATTACGCGCAAAATAATTATTCCTCCACCTGACAGCAGGGACCCACCGGACGGGCCACCAGTATTTCGCGAAAAAAAACGTTTCCCCCTGACTGCTGGGACCCACAGGACGGGCCACCGTATTTCGCGAAAAAAGTTCCCCCCGCTGTCATCTCGGACCCACCGGAAGTGCCTCCTTATTACGCACAAAAAAAATGAATACCCCCTGCTAGCTGGGACCCACCTTGGTGGGAGGCTGACTTGTGGGCCTACTAAGTTGACTGGGACGGAGGCCTTTGTTAACTTTAGTCAATATATGAACAATTCTAACTCCAGTGACCGTATGATGTCCATCCAACGGCCGTAGTGCTTCTTCAACCTCTGGTCTTCTTGCTCCAGCCGCCCAAAGCAGCGCCGGTCGTGCCGCCTGCTCCTGCCGCCCGTGGCCGGCTGTGATGCCGCGGAGGCCTCACCGCCCCCTACTACTCCCACCGCTGGCCAGGCCATCCCTCTACGCACCCACACCCCCTGTTATTCTGCGGCGACGGCAGCCTCACACCGCAGCCGAACGAGTGAACCCTCATACTCCTCTACGCGTGGGCATCCACTGTCGCGTCTTCCCCGGCTCCACGTCGTCCCCTTCCTAGGCCTCGCCGCCGTCCACCGCCCTGGTGCTCTCGGCGCGGCGTGGTCAACATGGTCAAGGAATGGCTTCCATCGGACGTGGACTGTACTGGAGAGGCTGACAGCTGGGTCCACGGCCGCAGCAAGGAAGTGCCTCCTTATTATGCGCAAAATAATTATTCCTCCACCTGACAGCGGGGACCCACCGGACGGGCCACCGTATTTCGCGAAAAAACATTTCTCCCTGACTGCTAGGACCCACCAGCTACATCTTCGCACGCAAGGAAGTGCGTCCGAAAAAAACGATTTGCCCCCCTGACTGCTGGGACCCACCAGCTACATCTTCGCACGCAAGGAAGTGCGTCCGGGCAAAAAAAACAAAACGATTCCCCCCTGACTGCTAGGACCCAGCAGCTACACCTTCGCACGCAAGGAAGTGCGTCCGGGCAAAAAAACGATTCGCCCCTCTGACTGCTGGGACCCACCAGCTACATCTTCGCAGGCAAGGAAGTGCCTGACAGTCGGGACCCACCTGGTCGAAGCGTACGTAGCGTTGTCATTCTGGTCGCGAACGTGTACGTACATATATACTGGTCGATGTAGAGGCGCGCACGTGTCGTAGTAGAGGCGCGTACGTGTCGTAGTAGAGGCGCGCACGTAGCATGTACACGTACGTACAGCGGCCAGGGTGCAAGAAAGAAAATACGGCCACATACGTACATACGGGCAGGGTCTCGAACGCCTACTCGCGCATACGTACGGACAGGTCTCGTGTACATGGCTGGGTCGGAACGGAGAAACAGCGTCGTCGTCGTGTTCATGGGGAGGCAATGGAATGCGTCGTGTTCATGGGGAGGCAACGGAATGCGTCGTGTTCATCGGGAGGCAACGGAACACGTGGGAGCCAACCGGCTGGGTCGGAACGGAATGCGTGTTCGTGTTCATCAGGAGGGCTTGGACGGAACAGGCGATGGAAACGAGGCATGGCATACCGCAAAACGGAGGAAACGGCCTTGTGTTCGACCGGCCATGTTCGAAACGGGATCCTGTTCATCGGGAGGGGTCTGGCGTATCGCAAAACGGAGGAAACGGACCTCCTACGGTCGAAACGGGGGTCCTGTTGATCGGGAGGGGTGTGGCGTACCGCAAAACGGAGGAAACGGACTTGTGTTGGAGCGCTACGATCGAAACGGGGGTCCTGTTGATCGGGAGGGGTGTGGCGTACCGCAAAATGGGACTCCACGGGATACTGTTCATCTCCACCGTCGACCTCCTCCAGCCTCCACGGGCTCCTGTTCATCCAGCCTCCACCGCGCGCTACTCCACCGGCTACTGTTCAACCACCCCTCCACCGTCTATTGTTGATCCAGCCCTCCACACCACGGGGTACTGTTCAACCACCCCTCCACCGTCTATTGTTCATCCAGCCCTCCACACCACGGGGTCCTGTTCAACCACCCCTCCACCGTCTACTGTTCATCCAGCCCTCCACACCACGGGGTCCTGTTCATCCAGAGGCAACGCCACCGCTCACTGTTCATCGACCCCCCCCCCCCGCAACGCTCACTGTTTATCCAATCGATAGGCTTCAGTTAGCAGCAGTAGCGAAGGAATCGCTCGATCGGGTTCAGTTAACACCCATCGATCGATCGCTCGGGTTTAGTAACGCGTAGCCTGCAGTGCAATCGCTCGGGTTTAGTTAGAGCCCGACGCCTCGCTCGGGTTCAGTTAGAGCCAACGCCTCGCACACACGCGCGTACGTGTACAAGAGAAACGCGCATCGCTCGGCCCCCGACCTCCCACCGTAACCGGGAACTCCCCGAAATTTTCCTCCCCCTCGCTTCTACCATGGTTTTTCCGTCATGGACGGCCCAAAGAATGTCATGCAGCTGCATCTCCGACCCGCCCAGGACGAAAATCCCATTTTCTGTCATGATTTTTTGTCATAGAAGTAGGAGCCCACCACATCTATGATGATACCGGGTTTTCACAATTACCGTCATAGAAGTGTCATATGTATGACAGAAAAAAATTTCGTTCGGCCCAAAATGTCACGGATGTGTCTTTTTTTGTAGTGGAAGGCCTTGTCTGCAAATGTGGAGAGGGGTGCGGGTATCTTTTAGTTTAATTCCCATCAGTCATATATAGATCAGACGGTCTATATTGCAAGATGGCACGCGTACCATCATCACCAACTCGGTTTTTTATAAGAGAAGAAATATAAGTATGGAGATACAAACGTATTATTGATACTTGTTTCCATAAACTATCATCTACATCCTATTCAACGCCTCAGCATGTGAGTCCTTAGCACAATGACTTCTCGACTGTGTAAAACAAAGGTTTTCCTGTCGCCGATAAGGAGGGGATGACGGCGGCGTGCTTTTTGGATTGCTCTAGTCCTAGTAGTCATACTAGGTGGTCTAAGCACGTGTAGATTTATTCTTTTTCACGTCTCGTGTTCGTCGTATTGCCACGACTGTTGATGAATAGACGGTAAGTTATTCACGGGGAAACCCTTGTTGAGCGTGTTTGCGAGAGAGAGAGACAGTGTGCGTGTGTGATATGTCTAGAGACTGAGGCAATGATAACAGATTCTTTGTGTCTATGTGTGTGGAGGATAGAGAGAGACATGTACATGGGGCTTTGTGTTGTGTAACATGGAGACACATATACACAATTAGAGAGTGAGTGTGCGAGATACACATGCGGACATGGGGAGAGATGAGGATCCAGATTAATGGGTGTTTGTGCGTGTCTGTGTGTGTTTGTGCGCGCGTTTGTGTGTGAGAGGGAGTGTGTGTTGTTGGAAATATGCCCTAGAGGCAATAATAAATGGTTATTATTATATTTCTTTGTTCATGGTAATTGTCTATTATTCATGCTATAATTGTATTGTCCGGAAATCGTAATACATGTGTGAATACATAGACCACAACCTGTCCCTAGTAAGCCTCTAGTTGACTAGCTCGTTGATCAACAGATAGTCATGGTTTCCTGACTATGGACATTGGATGTCATTGATAACGGGATCACATCATTAGGAGAATGATGTGATGGACAAGACCCAACTTAAGCATAGCATAAAAGATCGTGTAGTTTCGTTTGCTAGAGCTTTTCCAATGTCAAGTATCTTTTCCTTAGACCATGAGATCGTGCAACTCCCGGATACCGTAGGAGTGCTTTGGGTGTGCCAAACATCACAACGTAACTGGGTGACTATAAAGGTGCATTACGGGTATCTCCGAAAGTGTCTGTTGGGTTGGCACGGATCGAGACTGGGATTTGTCACTCCGTGTGATGGAGAGGTATCTCTGGGCCCACTCGGTAATGCATCATCATAATGAGCTCAATGTGACTAAGGCGTTAGTCACGGGATCATGCATTGCGGTACGAGTAAAGAGACTTGCCGGTAACGAGATTGAACAAGGTATTGGGATACCGACGATCGAATCTCGGGCAAGTAACATACCGTTTGACAAAGGGAATTGCATACGGATTGATTGAATCCTCGACACCGTGGTTCATCCGATGATATCATCGTGGAACATGTGGGAGCCAACATGGGTATCCAGATCCCGCTGTTGGTTATTGACCGGAGAGGCGTCTCGGTCATGTCTGCATGTCTCCCGAACCCGTAGGGTCTACACACTTAAGGTCCGGTGACGCTAGGGTTGTAGAGATATATGTATGTGGAAACCCGAAAGTTGTTCGGAGTCCCGGATGAGATCCCGGACGTCACGAGAGGTTCCGGAATGGTCCGGAGGTAAAGATTTATATATGGGAAGTCTTATTTTGGTCGCCGAAAAAGTTTCGCGCTTTATCGGTATTGTACCGGGAGTGCCGAAAGGGGTCCGGGGGTCCACCAGCCCCAGGGGGGCCACATGGGCTGTAAGGGGTGCGCCTTGGACTATATGGGACAAGGGCACCAGCCCCAAGAGGCCCATGCGCAAGAGATAAGAAAAAAGGGAGAGTCCTAAAGGGGGAAGGCACCTCCGAGGTGCCTTGGGGGGGAAGGACTCCCCCCTGGCCGCACCCTTCCTTGGAGGAAGGGGCAAGGCTGCGCCCCCCCTCTCCCTTGGCCCTATATATAGTGGGGGGAAGGGAGGGCAGCAACATCTAAGCCTTGGGCGCCTCCCTCCTCCCATGCAACACCTCTCTCTCTCTCGCAGAAGCTTGCGAAGCCCTGCCGGAGAGTCGCTACATCCACCACCACGCCGTCGTGCTGTTGGATCTCCATCAACCTCTCCTCCCCCCTTGCTGGATCAAGAAGGAGGAGACGTCGCTGCACCGTACGTGTGTTGAACGCGGAGGTGCCGTACGTTCGGCACTCGGTCATCGGTGATTTGGATCACGGCGAGTACGACTCCGTCATCCACGTTCATTGGAACGCTTCCGCTCGCGATCTACAAGGGTATGTAGATGCACTCCCTTCCCCTTGTTGCTAGTAGACTCCATAGATGCATCTTGGTGAGCGTAGGAAATTTTTTAAATTATGCTACGATTCCCTACAGTGGCATCATGAGCCAGGTCTATGCGTAGTTACTATGCACGAGTAGAACACAAACCAGTTGTGGGTGTTGAGTTTGCCAATTCTTCTTGCCGCTACTAGTCTTTTCTTGTTTCGGCGGCATTGTAGGATGAAGCGGCCCGGACCGACCTTACACGTACTCTTACGTGAGACAGGTTCCACCGACTGACATGCACTAGATGCATAAGGTGGCTAGCGGGTGTCTGTCTCTCCTACTTTAGTCGGAACGGATTCGATGAAAAGGGTCCTTATGAAGGGTAAATAGAAATTGGCAAATCACGTTGTGGTCATACGTAGGTAAGAAACGTTCTTGCTAGAAACCTACAAACCACGTAAAAACTTGCAACAACAATTAGAGGACGTCTAACTTGTTTTTGCAGCAAGTGCTATGTGATGTGATATGGCCAGAAGATGTGATGAATGATATATGTGATGTATGAGATTGATCATATTCTTGTAATAGGAATCACGACTTGCATGTCGATGAGAATGACAACCGGCAGGAGCCATAGGAGTTGTCTTTATTATTTTGTATGACCTGCGTGTCATTGAATAACGCCATGTAAATTACTTTACTTTGTTGCTAAACACGTTAGCCATAGAAGTAGAAGTAATCGTTGGCGTGACGACTTCATGAAGACACAATGATGGAGATCATGGTGTCATGCCGGTGACAAAGATGATCATGGTGCCCCGAAGATGGAGATCAAAGGAGCATAATGATATTGGCCATATCATGTCACTATTTGATTGCATGTGATGTTTATCATGTTTTTGCATCTTATTTGCTTAGAACGACGGTAGCAAGTAGGATGATCCCTTATAATAATTTCAAGAAAGTGTTCACCCTAACTGTGCACCGTTGCGAAGGTTCTTCGTTTCGAAGCACCACGTGATGATCGGGTGTGATAGATTCTTACGTTCGAATACAACGGGTGTTGACGAGCCTAGCATGTACAGACATGGCCTCGGAACACACGCAATACACTTAGGTTGACTTGACGAGCCTAGCATGTACAGACATGGCCTCGGAACACGGAGGACCGAAAGGTCGAGCATGAGTCGTATAGAAGATACGATCAACATGGAGATGTTCACCGATCTTGACTAGTCCGTCTCACGTGATGATCGGACACGGCCTAGTTGAACTCGGATCATGTTTCACTTAGATGACTAGAGGGATGTCTATCTGAGTGGGAGTTCAAAATCAGATGAACTTCATTATCATGAACATAGTCAAAAAGTATTTGCAAATTATGTCATGGCTTGCGCTTTAGTTCTACTGGTTAAGATATGTTCCTAGAGAAAATTTAGTTGAAAGTTGGTAGTAGCAATTATGCGGACTGGGTCCGTAAACTGAGGATTGTCCTCATTGCTGCACAGAAGGCTTATGTCCTTAATGCACCGCTCGGTGTGCTGAACCTCAGCATCGTCTGTAGATGTTACAAAACATCTGACATACACGTTTTGATAACTACGTGATAGTTCGGTGTGGTTTAGAATTGTGGCACCAAAGACGTTCTTGAAACGTCGCAGAACATGTGAGATGTTCCGAAGACTGAAATTGGGATTTCAGACTAGTGCCCACGTCAAGAGGTATGAGACCTCTGACAAGTTTCTTAAGCCTGCAAACTAAGGGAGAAAAGCTCAATCATTGAGCGTGTGCTCAGATTGTCTGAGTGCCACAATCGCTTGAATCGAGTGGGAGTTAATCTCCCAGATGAGATAGTGATATTTCTCCATAGTCACTGCCACCAAGCTAGTAGAGCTTCGTGATGAACTATAACATATCAAGGATAGTTATGATGATCCTTGAGCTATTCGCGATGTTTGACACCGCGAGAGTAGAAATCAAGAAGGAGCATCAATTGTTGATGGTTAGTACAACCACTAGTTTAAGAAGGGCAAGGGCAAAAGGGATACTTCATGAAACAAAAAGTCATTTGCTGCTCTAGTGAAGAATCCCAAGGTTGAACCCAAACCCGAGACTAAGTGCTTCTGTAATGAGAGGAACGGTCACTGAAGCAGTACTACCCTAGATACTTGGTAGATGAGAAGGCAGGCAAGGTCGACAAAGTATATTGGATATACGTTATATGAATGTGTACTTTACTAGTACTCCTAGCAGCAACAGGGTATTAGATACTGGTTCGGTTGCTAAGTGTTAGTAACTCGAAATAAAAGCTGCGGAATAAATGGAGACTAGCTAAAGGTGAGATGACGATATGTGTTGGAAGTGTTTCCAAGGTTGATGTGATCAAGCATCGCATGCTCCCTCTACCATCGAGATTTGGTGGTTGCGCTGAACATGATTGGATTATGTTTACCGCAAAACGGTTATTCATTTAAGGAGAATAATGGTTACTCTGTTTATTTGAATAACACCTTCAATGGTCTTGCACCTAAAATGAATCTCGATCATAGTGATACACATGTTCATGCCAAAAGATATAAGATAGTAATGATAGTACCACATACTTGTGGCACTGCAACTTGAGTAATACTGGTATAGAACGCATGAAGAAGCTCCATGTAGATGGATCTTTGGACTCACTCGTTTTTGAAATGATTGAGACATGCGAACCATGTCTATTGGTATATATGCATGAAGAAACTCCATGCAAATGGATCGTTTGGACTCACTTGATTTTGAATCACTTGAGACATGCAAATCATACCACATGGGCAAGATGACTGAAAGGCCTTGTTTTCAGTAAGATGGAACAAGAGAGCAACTTATTGGAAGTAATACATTTTGATGTATGCAGTCCAATGAATGCTGAGGCATGCAGTGGATATCGTTATGTTCTTACTTCACAGATGATTTGAGTAGATGCTGAGTGTATTTACTTGATGAAACACTAGTCTGAATTATTGAAAGGTTCAAGCAATTTTAGAGTGAAGTTGAAGATCATCGTGACAAGAGGATAAAATGTCTGTGATATGATCATAGAGATGAGTATCTGAGATACGAGTTTGGCACACAATTGAGACATTGTGGAAAGTGTTTCACAATTAATACCGCCTGGAACACCATAGTGTGATGGTGTGTCCGAACATCATAACTGCACCCTATTGGATATGGTGCATGCCATGATGTTTCTTATCAAATTACCACTATCATTTATGGGTTAGGCATTAGAGACAACCGCATTCACTTTAAAAGGGGCACCACGCAAGTCCGTTGAGACGACACCGTTTATAGAAACCTAAGTTGTCGTTTCTTAAAAGTTTGGGGCTGCGATGCTTATGTGAAAAAGTTTCAGGCTGATAAGCTCGAACCCAAAGCGGATAAATGCATCTTCATAGAATACCCAAAAACAGTTTGGTATACCTCCTATCTAGAAGCAAAAGTAATTGCTTCTAGAAACGAGTCCTTTCTCGAGGAAAAGTTTCTCTCGAAAGAATTGAGTGGGAGGATGGTGGAGACTTGATAAGGTTATTGAACCGTCGCTTCAACTAGTGTGTAGCAGGGCACAGGAAGTTGTTCCTGTGGCACCTACACCAATTGAAGTGGAAGCTTATGATAGTGATCATGAAACTTCGGATCAAGTCACTACCAAACCTCGTAGGATGACGAGGATGCGCACTACTTCAGAGTAATGCGTGATCCTGTCTTGGAAGTCATGTTGCTAGACAACAATGAACCTACGAGCTATGGAGAAGCGATGGTAGGCCCATATTCCGACGAATGGCTCGAGGCCATGAAATCCGAGATAGAATCCATGTATCAGAACAAAGCATGGACTTTGGTGAACTTGCCCGATGATCGGCAAGCCATTGAGATAAATGGATCTTTAAGAAGAAGACGGACATGGACGGTAATGTTACCGTCTATGAAGCTCGACTTGTGGCAAAGAGTATTTTCACAAGTTCAAGGAGTTGACTACGATGAGTTTTTCTCATCCGTAGCGATGCTTAGGTCCGTCGGAATCATGTTAGCATTAGCTACATTTATGAAATCTGGCAGATGGATGTCAAAACAAGTTTCCTTACCAGTTTTCGTAAGGAAAGGTTGTATGTGATACAATCAGAAAGGTTTTGTCGATCCTAAGGATGCTAAAAGGTATGCTAGCTCCAGCGATCCTTCCATGGATCAGAGCAAGCATCTCGGAGTCAGAATGTACGCTTTGATGGGGTGATCAAAGTTTTTGGGTTTATACAAAGTTTGTTAGAAACTTGTATTTACAATAAAGTGAGTGGGAGCGCTACAACATTTCTGATAAGTATATGTGAATGACATATTGATGATCCGAAATGATGTAAAATTTCTGGAAAGCATAAAGGGTTGTTTGAAAGGAGTTTTTCAAAGGAAGACCTGGATAAAGCTACTTACATATTGGGCATCAAGATCCATAGAGATAGATCAAGACGCCTGATGATACTTTAAAAGGCAGCACACCTTGACATGATTTTGAAAGAGTTCAAAATAGATCAGCAAAGAAGGAGTTCTTGGCTGTGTTACAAGGTGTGAGTATTGAGTGAGACTCAAGACCTGACCACAGCAGAAGATAGAGAAAGGACGAAGGTCGTCCCCTATGCTTTAGACGTAGGCTCTATAGTATGCTATGCTGTGTACCGCACATGTAGTGTGCCTTGCCATGAGTTGGTCAAGGGGGTACAATGGTGATCCGGAAAGGATCTCATGACAGCGGTCGAACTTATCCTTAGTACCTAGTGGATTAAGGAATTTTTCTCGATTATGGAGGTGGAAAGGAGTTCGTCGTAAAGGGTTACGTCGATGCGAACTTTGACACTAATCCGGATAACTCTGAGTAGTAAACCGGATTCGTATAGTAGAGCAATTATTTGAAATGGCTCCAAATAGCGCGTGGTAGCATCCACAAGATGACATAGATATTCGTAAAGCACACGGTTCTGAAAGGTTCAGACCCGTTGACTAATAACCTCTCTCACAAGCATAACATGATCAAACCAGAACACATTGAGTGTTAATCACATAGTGATGTGAACTAGATTGTTGACTCTAGTAAACTCTTTAGATGTTGGTCACATGGTGATGTGACCAGTGAATGTTAATCACATGGTGATGTGAACTAGATTATTGACTCTAGTGCAAGTGGGAGACTGTTGGAAATATGCCCTAGAGGCAATAATAAATGGTTATTATTATATTTCTTTGTTCATGGTAATTGTCTATTATTCATGCTATAATTGTATTGTCCGGAAATCGTAATACATGTGTGAATACATAGACCACAACCTGTCCCTAGTAAGCCTCTAGTTGACTAGCTCGTTGATCAACAGATAGTCATGGTTTCCTGACTATGGACATTGGATGTCATTGATAACGGGATCACATCATTAGGAGAATGATGTGATGGACAAGACCCAACTTAAGCATAGCATAAAAGATCGTGTAGTTTCGTTTGCTAGAGCTTTTCCAATGTCAAGTATCTTTTCCTTAGACCATGAGATCGTGCAACTCCCGGATACCGTAGGAGTGCTTTGGGTGTGCCAAACGTCACAACATAACTGGGTGACTATAAAGGTGCATTACGGGTATCTCCGAAAGTGTCTGTTGGGTTGGCACGGATCGAGACTGGGATTTGTCACTCCGTGTGACGGAGAGGTATCTCTGGGCCCACTCGGTAATGCATCATCATAATGAGCTCAATGTGACTAAGGCGTTAGTCACAGGATCATGCATTGCGGTACGAGTAAAGAGACTTGCCGGTAACGAGATTGAACAAGGTATTGGGATACCGACGATCGAATCTCGGGCAAGTAACATACCGTTTGACAAAGGGAATTGCGTACGGATTGATTGAATCCTCGACACCGTGGTTCATCCGATGATATCATCGTGGAACATGTGGGAGCCAACATGGGTATCCAGATCCCGCTGTTGGTTATTGACCGGAGAGGCGTCTCGGTCATGTCTGCATGTCTCCCGAACCCGTAGGGTCTACACACTTAAGGTCCGGTGACGCTAGGGTTGTAGAGATATATGTATGCGGAAACCCGAAAGTTGTTCGGAGTCCCGGATGAGATCCCGGACGTCACGAGAGGTTCCGGAATGGTCCGGAGGTAAAGATTTATATATGGGAAGTCTTATTTTGGTCGCCGAAAAAGTTTCGCGCTTTATCGGTATTGTACCGGGAGTGCCGAAAGGGGTCCGGGGGTCCACCAAGGGGGTCCACCAGCCCCAGGGGGGCCACATGGGCTGTAAGGGGTGCGCCTTGGCCTATATGGGACAAGGTCACCAGCCCCAAGAGGCCCATGCACAAGAGATAAGAAAAAAGGGAGAGTCCTAAAGGGGGAAGGCACCTCCGAGGTGCCTTGGGGGGGAAGGACTCCCCCCTGGCCGCACCCTTCCTTGGAGGAAGGGGCAAGGCTGCGCCCCCCCCCCTCTCCCTTGGCCCTATATATAGTGGGGGGAAGGGAGGGCAGCAACATCTAAGCCTTGGGCGCCTCCCTCCTCCCATGCAACACCTCTCTCTCTCTCTCGCAGAAGCTTGCGAAGCCCTGCCGGAGAGCCGCTACATCCACCACCACGCCGTCGTGCTGTTGGATCTCCATCAACCTCTCCTCCCCCCTTGCTGGATCAAGAAGGAGGAGACGTCGCTGCACCGTACGTGTGTTGAACGCGGAGGTGCCGTACGTTCGGCACTCGGTCATCGGTGATTTGGATCACGGCGAGTACGACTCCGTCATCCACGTTCATTGGAACGCTTCCGCTCGCGATCTACAAGGGTATGTAGATGCACTCCCTTCCCCTTGTTGCTAGTAGACTCCATAGATGCATCTTGGTGAGCGTAGGAAATTTTTTAAATTATGCTACGATTCCCTACATGTGTATGTGGAGTAGAGAGACCACTAATGATGTAAACCTAGTATAAGGGAAGGGGGAATGGTGTGACATGTGTAGTAGCGGGATAGCATGGGTGCGGGCGGGGGGAGCAGACTATTTGGAAGAGACATCGATTGTGTGTGGGAGAGGGGTCTGAGAGCGAGCGAGAGAGAGAGAGCTAGCGAGAGAGAGAGAGAGAGAGATAGAGGAAGAGAGGGGGCGAGAGAGGGGACGTTTGTGTCCATAAATGGCGTATAGATAGGGAGACAATGTTGATGTTGTTTGAAATTGGCCTGTGTACGGAGACGCAAGGGAAGCGAGTCATCGTGTGTGTGATAGGGACTTCATGAGAGATCTAGAATAGATGGTGTAGAGAACAATGTGCGAGATCGAGAACGATGATACATTAGGGAGCTATGGAAAGAGTCACGACATATATGTATACAGGGAGGAGCTGGGGCGGGTCCGCATGTGGGAGAGATAGAAAGAGGAGAGTGGTGCACAAGGAGACAAAAGTGTGCTTGTTTTGCAGTGGGGGTGGTGTGTGAGGTGAGTGTGCGAGAACAACATAACTAGGGAGATAGACGTTTGGGGGCGACGTTTTGTGTGTATGGGAAAGATACACTCTACATAGTGCGTGTGCTTGGGAAAGAGAGATGCTGGGAGACCTAGCTAGAGAGTGGGGGAAGAGATGTGTGCATGCCCAAGAGACAAAGTGATAGAGACCTATATTGGGGTCCGGACTTTAGAAGAGAGAGGGGTGTTAATGTGCTCGTGTGTTGGTGTTTGGGGGAGAGAATGACTTCTCTGTGTGTGGGGGGGTGGGCGACGAGGGGTGGGGGGTGGGCGACGAGGGGGGGGTTGGCTTCAGATAAAGAGTGAGGTGTCTATATTTGAGGGACTTTAGCGTAATTGAGATATACATGGTCAATAGTGTGTGCACTCAAGGTTGATCAATTTGTTTCATAGTTTGGACTATGAGATAACGATACTTTTGAACATGCGTGATATACTTTGATGTACCAGAATTACAAACCTAAGATTGGAATTTTGGAATTCGACTCCATCATTAGCTTTTGTAATTCATTTGAACGGAGGTACATTTTTAAGCCGGGATTTCGTGATTTCAGATTCATATATCAAACCTAGAGATATACACATACATGCATGTTCAAACTTTATAATCATCCACTTTATTCATACACATACACATTTTTGCTTTTGTCATCATATTTAGGATAAACACATTTGGAATTTCATTTGAATTGGACCATATGATGGTATTTGCTTGTAGTAGCTCAATGATCCATATTTGAATTGAATGGACAATCTAAGTTTCGAGTTGGAGACATTGATTTTCAAAACTTGCACTTTTTCTGCGTGCAAAACAAACAAATTCTCGGCCATGATATCATAGTCGGCAGTACAAGAGCAGAATATAATTTCACGCGCCAAAAGCTTTCAAACTTCCCGCTCACATCGAAATATCTCGCGCCCGAAAGTTTAGCCCTGCGATATTCTTGTTTTACCCCTGCCACATGAACAGAAAAGGGCTGCTTTGGTAACTCCATTGTTTTCCCCTCTTTGCCCCCAACATTCTTCCCCAGAGCCCCTCCCCTTCCCTCCCCGACCCCCCCCCCAACCACGGCAAGCCGCCGAATTTAGTCCTCCGCCGCAGCGGTGGACCTCACACCCCGACGGATCTACCTTCCGCACCTTGGAACCCCCAACTGCCAACTCACCACTTCACCGGAGCCGCTTCAGCGACTGGCTTGTACACCGCTCCAGATCTCCTTGACCGCCATCATGGTCCACCGCACCGGATCTGCTTAACTGGCGCCCTCGTCCACCACAGTGTAGGCCCTTCACTGACTCCCTCGTCCGTCCCTTCGCTGACCCTTCATACAAGCCCTTGTCCGCCGCAACAAATCCGCCTCACCGAAAGCACTGTACAACGCGCCCGCCGAAGCCTTCGTCCACTGCACCGGACCCGCTCCATGGACGCCATATTCAACTCCACCGGCCCTGCTTTATCGATGCCGCAGCCTCATCAGGTTATTTCGATCTATACTCCTTCGGTTTTTCTCTTTATCGTGCAACTGTTCACTTACCACAGATGAGCTTTCTTGTATGTCGATAGGCGCCGCAACCGTAGCACCGGAGCCGCTTTAGCGACGGCGACAGCCGGCCCAAACTCAACCGCAACACGAGCACCATCGACGATCCTTAGCTATCAAGTATGCCAATGATACCCATACGCCGCCGAGAATCAGGTACTATTATCCAACGGCCGGCGCCTACGTTCACTTTCTTAGCATAAGCACCGCACCTTTGAATTTCTGCAGGGCATCATTCACTTTTTCATGAGACGCGTTATTCTGCTTGCACCTGTAGGGCCATACTTCTGGCAGTGAACATGTTACATGTGCTAAATTACATACCAGTGCACATATAGTTAATATGCTTTAGTTTTGTCCTAAGTATTACTGTACTTCCTAGATATCACTGCGTACTATTTTACTTCTTGCATGCTATATTTATGATAATGGTGTTGTTCTGATGCCACCTGTTGGTTCCATCAGACTGCTTCATGTTCTCCATGCTTAATTACACATCAGCAAACTAGCATGTGGTTCTGCTGGTTTTTGTTCGTTTTACCATACATTTTCTGATGCTAGCTATTACATCACTGCTACGAGCCTCTGTTCATTACTTTTTGTGTGTTCTTGATCTTCCCAAGTTGCATGACTAATTTGATGCTTCTATTAATTATGGAGCTGCCAACCCCATCAAGCAAAATATTTGTTCTTTTGGGGCTGGCACCTCGAACAAGCATAAAAATAGAGGGAAGCAGATATAATTGTCGTGTATGCACACACCCTTCTTTCATTAGTTTAGATGAACCATTGATGATCAATTCGAACCAGTGCATGCGATTAAAATTAATTTTACCTAAATAGAGGGTGCAGAATAAACTACAACAAGTAGATTTGCAACCACGGGATGCTGACGATATCTTCAAAGAACATTGCAACAACAGCGAGGCTTCACAGCAACATATGGTAAGCCAGTGTGTTTTAGTACATGTGAAATGTAATGCGTGTGGGCTGCTTTCTTGGCTTGTGCCCTCAACCTGTAATCCTACAGAATAACAAATAGTTCAGTTGTCTGCTTTGCTGTATTGCTTGATTCGAATGCTTGTTTGTTACTTGTTACGCTATACCTGAGTTGGCCAATATGTCAGCAGTGCCTGCTGTACTATCGTAAAGAAATGCATGCCTAGTTCATTTGAGTACTTAACTTTTCCTCTGAACTTCATCACAAGACTGTCTTCGTAGTTTATATGAGGCCACACTGTTAAGTGCTTTCTCAGATTATTTCAACTGCTTAGATGCCTTGGCAACTTAAATATAGCGGTGGTACACTCCCTTTCAACTAGGGATGTCAACTGGGTCCTGTTTAATCCCGATTAAAGTCCACTAGTGGTATGATAGTTCAAAAGAGTTTTTGTTTTTTGAGGAAAATGAACCAGGGAGCTAGCAAAAACTAACTAGATGGGACTGGCGGATGTCGTTTATTTGCCACTTACATCCCTAGTTTCATCTTACCAATTTAATTTCTTTCCGACTGATGCTGCTTCGAACCATTTAAATATAGCTTGCCATGCTCGGCAATAATTCGTATGTCGTTTACCATGTAAGCTTACTGCCTGGATCATGCGATAACTATCTCTTACTTATGTCCAACGGAAACCTTTCAGGATGCCGTTCACACTAGGACACAATGTACAACCCCAGAATCTATTTGTGGAAGCAGTGCGCCATCCATATTACCAGATGGTAGCAGTTCAGAGGCAACACCGCCGGAGAGCAGTCTGAGCACATATATTATAGTTCTTGAGGCTCTACTAGAGGCAGAAAGAGATGGTGTGGCTGCCATGAATGAGGTAATCTCGATCTTGAAGCTGGAAATTATGCAATTAGCTGCACGCATTATGCAAGCAACCAAAGAATTGGAGGAAGTAAGAATGTTGCATTTGAAGACGGAGGAGGTCCTGCTGCTTCTGCTATCTGAAGCCCAGGGTAATCCCAATTCTTCTTTAGATAGCAGTTGAAATTGTCATTAGATTATTGTACTTGCATGTTGTGTCATGTCTCTGAATGGATTATGTTGTAAGACCCCCTATGTTGTCCATGTGTTGTAATGATCCGAATTTTTTAGGCGAGGTAATCCTTAGTACTTGTATGATTGACATAAGGTGAACTGTTTTTTGTGTGAGCATATTGTATTGGATGAAATAACTGTTTGACTCAAAGTGTATCCAACCTACTGAATTCGAAGATCACGGCATTTCTAAATCATAATCATATATAAAGGTGGAATAAATCTTTGTTGTGGTTTTGAAGAAATAAATAACAAAACGTAGAATTATCTGTGGATATTCGTAATCAAATAAAAGTTGGATTTGGATTTAGTTGCCAGGGCCCAGGGCAAACGTGAATGCTAATTCTCCCAAGTTTTGAACGAAACGGCTAAACACCCACTATCATTTGTGGGCTGCCCGAAGCAAGTGTTTGCGAGATGGAAATTACTGTCTACCCCTGACACTTGACATCCTTATCGACCGGATTTACACTACTGTCGATAGGAGTAGACTAGTAACTTCAATCAGATGTGACACGACGGCCTCTGAGCCCATTCAGACACGGTGGGCGCCAAACGTGGGCAGCAAAACACATTTGATTCAAGCTCGTCCGAAAGACATGTGCCTCTCCCTCCATTTCCCCATTCATCCACGGTGGGCGGCAAAACAAACTCTCCTCGTCCGAAATCGATGCAGGCTAATATTTTAAATAGGGGCAGATGTGTAACTTCCCTCAGACGTGACACAACCGCCCTACCTGTCAGCCCCGTCCATACACCGTGGGCGCCAACCGTGGGCGGCAAAACACCCTCTCCTCACCCGAAATCGTTACCGGCAAATATTTGGGAGATGCGAGATTACCGTCCTATCCCCAACCGACGTATGTCCGAAATTTTAAACGGGGGATAAGTTCGTAACTTTCCCACATTTCAGACAAGCGCGTCCCAAAGTTTGAGATCCCCCCTCCCCCTCCATTTCCCCACTCATACACCGTCGGCGCCACGACAACCTCCCCACTGCGGCCAGCCTCCTTCGTCCGCCACCCCATCCTCCACCTTGCCGGAGCCGCTACCCCTACCCCGTCGTCCACTGCAAGAGATGGACGTCTCTCATCCACAGCGCCGGACCAGGATCCTTTCATCGTGTTGTCTCGCTTCATCAGCGTCGTCGTCCACTTTGTCGTTGCCGCTCCTACAACCGCCTCGTCCACGGCAACAGGATTTATCCCCCGACCCGGCTGTCTGCCATCTAAAGTCTTCTTCCCCGCCGCCGACAGCCATCGCACCCGCAGCACCCTCAACGTATCAGCAGGGGCCTACACGGCATCGCAAGAGAGGTGGTACTCTTCCATATGTGCTTAAGTTATTGATCTCACCCGGAAAATAGATCTTAAATTGTTTACTGTACTTTTCTTGTCCGTACCAAATCGTAGTCGCTAGTTGAATGCAAACATTGGTTGCGAAGTAGCTTTGTCTGGTTTGCACCTTCAGATCCGCCATGTCACGGTCACTATACTCGTAAAGCTTATGGTTTCCCCCCTTTATATTCACTACCATCATCGTAGGTGCTTCACTGCTTCGTGTCGTGCTAGCACTGCTCCTCAAGACCTCAACCCATCAAGCGAAACAACATGCCACTCATAATTCTAAAGCTTACGTGTTGAAATACGAATCTGATATGATGCTCATATTACTAAAACAGAGAATGTTTAGTTGGTCACCTAATGTTCCTATATTCGTTTCGAAAAGCATGTGCGCCACCCACTGGTCTAGCTAGTTCCACTTTCATGATTTTACTCTTATGCTTAGGGTTTTCTCCTTTTATCTACTCTACTATGATCTGCATAGGTGCTTTTCTGTCATACTAGCATTACTCCACCCTTCAATCTAAACAACACAACACTCAAAATTACAAAGCTTAGTTGTTCAAATATGATTGTGATATGATACTGATATTAGTTAACAGACACATTTAATTGGTTAGCTAAAGGTCCCACTTGAGTTTCCAAATGCATGTCGCGACATATAGAGAGACAGCAGAATTGCATTTCTTTGTCACTTGTTGATTGTACTTTCTTGTCCATACCAAATCTTAGTTGTTATTTCAAAGCAAATATCGGTTGCTAACTACCCTTTGCGCGGTTTGCAGCTTTAGATCTGCCATCCCACTGCCACGGTCAACACTATACTCATCATGCTTACGGTTTCCCCATTTTATGATGACCACGATCAGCCTACGTGGTTCGTGTCGTAATAGCACTGCTCCACCCATCGAGCTAAACAAGCTTAGTTGTACAAATTCAAATCTGATATTATGCTGATATTAGTAAAACTGAGAGATGTTTAATTGGTCAGCTAAATGTTCCTACTTTAGTTTCGAAATGCATGTGAGCCACATATGGAGAGACCGGAAGGAATAGTATTTCTCTATGCGCTCTGGTTCATCATGGGTGGCCAACCAACATTGTATAGAAAGACTTGTAATATCTTCAATCTGCTTGCTCTTCTGCTCTTCTTTAAGATGATCCTCTTCTCTTGCGGTCGACTGGTCAGGTCGAGTTATTCTCCCTTGGTATATTTTGAATCTGTCAGGTCAGGTCGACTTGTTCTTCTTTACTATATGTTGAAGCTGTCATCTGCGAAGTATCATCAATTATGGAGCTCTCATATTTTGAGTAGTAGGCCACATTATATTAATGCACACACCAAATTACAGCATGCATGGAACCTCTTAGAAGAATTGCAGAGATAGCACAAAGGGGTTTACAGGGAGGAAGTATTGGATTAGAATCACTTCTGCATTACAAAGATAATCTCACTTGTTTTTATGTTTTCATGCATGTCAGGTATTGAACATTATCAAAATGAATATGAGAATGGGCGCACGAGAGGAATATTGCGGAACAATCCACTGGCTAACAAACTTGGCATGGTGGAGGATGGCCTATCTTATTCACCCATCAAGGTGCATGCTCTAACTTGGCAAGGTTGTATTGGTCGCACATATTTTGCATCTGACCTCTTGCATTACTTCTACTTTGTTACACCATCTGCTTAGTTTAAGCATCATATATGAGTATATGCCATACCTATCCATTTTCTGTACCTATTCCATGTGTCATCATACTATGTTTTTCCAGTCAAATGTTGTTCTTTCGTAATAGATGTCCAAAAGGAAGAGGGTGATTGCAGATCCTCAAGGAGTACAAACTAGGTTTTTGGAAAAGGTAGTGATACCTGTTAAATCAGATAGATCAGCAGCCACAGAAAACACAGGCCCAACTGTAACAGACTTTATCCCTACTCCAGTGGCCAAACCCCTATTAGAACTGCTGATAGCCCAGCGTCAGGTACTGTCTATGATATCAATTCAAAATTTGAACTCCTAAATTTCTACATGTGCCTTACCTTCCCTCTTGTATGAAAACTAATTTCAGATGAATCTCCTTGATCAAAGGATCATAGGATCTCACGACAATACTAGGCTCTGCATTGCTCTTGTCAGTACCTCTTGCCCTTTGTCAGCATACTTACACTCATTGTTGTTTGATTATGTAGCATCACTGTAAATGTTCGCTTCTTTATCCTCCCTTTTCTCGAAATTATAAGATCTATATTTACTCTTAGATAAATGTAGAACTAACACAATGGTTATGAAGTTTTGGATTGCTCATGTAAGTACCTGTTGTCATGTACTCCCTCTGTATCGAATTAATTGTTGATCAATTGGATGTATTTAGAACTTAATAGTGCTAGATACATCCATTTGAGCGACAACTGATAACGGACGATGGTGGTATTACTACATGCATCGCGAGATAGTTGATTGTCTAGCGTTACTCTGCATCTTATCTGCCCTGCCCTCCACTTTCTCCAAATTATCATATCTACATTTACTCTTACCAAAATGTTGAATAAAGCCAATGCCACTGCACACGTTGATGTCTGCATTCCTCTTGTCAATACCTTTTGCCTTGTAACGGTGTACTTAATTAACTGTATCATCAGTCTGCACCTGAGCTTCATTATCCTCTATTTGTTCCAATATTATTTGATCTATATTTACTCTTTGCAAAATGTAGAATAATAGCAACGCTTATAAAGAATTTTCTTTGGGGAATTTATTGAATTATCTTTCCATCAACATGGAGAAGGGCTTTGTCCAGCCCGTGTTAACATGTAATGTAAGTTCATCCTTCTCAAGCCTTCAAACTTTGTTCTGGTACAGATTTGGATAGGCATCATTTCCTCCACTGCTATTTATATCTGATTGGATGTTTGCAACAACTACCAGTTTTAAATTGTAGTTGTAAAAACATGTTCCTTATGCAGAACAGATCCATTTATTTGCTTATATAATTGTGAAACCTGTTACGTGTCTCCTTGTTTCTCTTTCAGAGTCGTATCTCTTATGCCAGGCAGAACTTTAGGAAAGATAGTGAGCCAAACCATCTTGAGGACAGTGAGATGACCCCAAGGTCATGTCTTGATGAAGACAGTGAGTTGAAGCTACTCACCAGCAGGTGTGAGACAACCTCTGTGCAGTCGCTGCCTCAATCAGTTCGACTTCTTCAGTCTCAACTTAAAGCGGAAAGGCTTGCTTCAGCTTAGCTCCGACTTGAAGTCAAAGATGTAATGAAGATGTCAGGGGACTACCTTGTGCACTATGGTGCCATACAGCTAGGGATGAAGCATCTATCGTTGACACAACTGAGGTCTCATCAGCTTGTTCGGCTGCTTGCGGGGCCCGAGCTTGCGAGGTCTAGTGCCTTCTGAAGTGCTCTCAGTTTTGTATATTCTTTTGTCGGCGCATTTATATGCACTGGTGGTGACCTTTGATGCCCAGTGTATGTAATCCGCGGTCATGTTGCGCTTTATTATCACCGGTAGCGAACTTTGATTCCCAGTGGATGTAATATGCCGTAATTTCTTTATTGTATAGTGTAGGTTTATTCTTTGGTCGGTATGCTGTAATTTAGGCCAGAAGGTTCAGTGGATCTCAGTGTTGTCGGTCTTCAGGCCAGCCCGTTACTCATATGGGCCAAAACGTGGGCCTATAATCATCTTGGGCCATTAGCAGGTCTAAACCTATAGTAGTTTCCCGCCTTTAACAGGCCATGGGCTACATATTTATTGTAGTGACACTGGGCTTCCTATGGGCCGTAGAAACAATGGGCCTTCTACGGGCCGTAGAAACAATGGGCCTTCTACGGGCCGTATCATCAATGGGCCTTAGACGGGCCGTATGATCGATTGGCCAAACATGGGCCAAAAACAGACCGCATTATGGTCGTAAACGGGCTAGAGTTGGAGTCGTCCGTTCATGGGCCGACCATAACGGGTCGTCGTTAATAGGCCGTATTTGATGACGCTATGAAAACGGCCCAACGTATTAACGGGCCGACTGTAACCACGGGCTGAATTTGGCCCACAAGCAGAAAATGGCAGTAACGGGCCGTAAATAACCGAATGCTGGAAATGAGCCCAAGAATAAATGGGCCCTGAGAAGGCCGAAAGATAACATGGGCTGCAAACGGCCCAATGGATTAATGGTCCGTTAATGGGCATAAAGTGCTACACTGTTCATTACGGGCCAGTTTCACCACGGGTCGTTAATGGGCCAAGAGTTACAAAGGGCCTCATATGGGCCGAAAGACGTCATGGGCCATACATGGGCCGGAACTTAAAATGGGCTGGAATCATATTGGACGGCCCAGATGACGCTACTGGGCCTAATTCGGATAGGTAGTAACGGGCCCTGGGTTAGCAGGCTGTAAATGGGCTATATGCGAACAGGCCGTTAAATGGCTTTCCGTGGGCCGGCCTTTTCACAAGAATGGGCCTCTGTTCGGCCGTGCAACGTGTCGACGTATCATAGGCGCCTTCGGTCCAATGAGTGGATGACATCTGTCCCAACGGTGAGCCGACACGTGTTTCCTCCAGCCAATGATGATTTTACACGTGGAAAATCCCCATGGGTCGAGGCTGTTAGCGGGTTATCGGATCCAAAACCGGACCCGATAGCTTAACGGCATTCCGTTACGGTGGATGCCACGTGTCGGTCACCCTTGACAAAAGCACTTCTGTGACGCGTGATTTATCATCATGGAAGTGGACACTTCCGTGATGATAATTTTGGTAATGTCATGGAACACTTCTACGACAGCACAGGTATGACTATCTTGATTCTGTCATAAAATTGTCATGGATGTACATGCATGACAAAAAAAGCGACCTACTGTGACAAACAGGTATGATCACGGAAGTGTATTTTTTTGTAGTGCATCGTCGCGCCCCGGCGCACGTGCAAGTTCTCCCGAGTCCTCATCGACGGCGGCAGCAGCATCAACATCCTCTACCGCGACACCATGACCAAGCTCGGCCTTGAGGCCAGAGACCTGGAGCCGACCCGGACGATCTTCCACGGTATCATTCCTGGCCTCTCCTGCTCTCCAATTGGCCAGGTCCGGCTCGACGTCCTGTTCGGCGACAGCAGCCACTTCCGACGCGAGCCGCTCTGGTTCGAGGTGGTGGACCTGACCAGCGCGTACCACGCACTGCTGGGCCGTCCCGTGCTCGCCAAGTTTATGGCGGTTCCCCACTACGCCTACCTGAAGCTGAACCTGCCGGGTCCAAGGGGCCTCATCACCATCACCGGCGACTACCGCAAGTCCATAGAGTGCGCCCGAGATGGCGCCAAGCTGGCCGAGTCATTGGTCGTGGCCGAGGAGCGGCACCAACTCGACTAGATCGTCGCCCTGGCCCAAGAGGCGTCCGTCACGCCGATCCCGGCCGAGGAGCCGGCTGACGAGGCCTCGTTCAAGCCCTCAAAGGAGACCAAGAAAGTGAAGCTGAACTCGGAACACCCCAGTTGCAGCAAGTACGTCGTTGTGGGCACCCGCTGCTACCTCTTGAGCACTGCATTGGTTTTCCCTTGAAGAGGAAAGGGTGATGCAGCAAAGTAGCGTAGTATTTCCCTTAGTTTTTGAGAACCAAGGTATCAATCGTAGGAGGCCACGCACGAGTCCGTCGCACCTACACAAACAAATAAATCATCGCAACCAACGCGATAAGGGGTTGTCAATCCCTACACGGTCACTTACGAGAGTGAGATCTATTGATATGATAAGATAATATTTTTGGTATTTTTATGATAAAGATGCAAAGTAAAATAGAAGCAAAATAAAAGGCAATGGAAATAGCTTGTTGATGGGAGATTAATATGATGGAAAATAGACCCGGGGGCCATAGGTTTCACTAGTGGCTTCTCTCAAGAGCATAAGTATTACGGTGGGTGAACAAATTACTGTTGAGCAATTGACAGAATTGAGCATAGTTATGAGAATATCTAGGTATGATCATGTATATAGGCATCACGTCCGAGACAAGTAGACCGACTCCTACCTGCATCTACTACTATTACTCCACACATCGACCGCTATCCAGCATGCATCTAGAGTATTAAGTTCATAAGAACAGAATAACGCTTTAAGCAAGATGACATGATGTAGAGGGATAAACTCATGCAATATGATATAAACCCCATCTTGTTATCCTCGATGGCAACAATACAATATGTGCCTTGCTGCCCCTACTGTCACTGGGAAAGGACACCGCAAGATTGAACCCAAAGCTAAGCACTTCTCCCATTGCAAGAAAGATCAATCTAGTAGGCCAAACCAAACCGATACTTCGAAGAACTTGCAAAGATAACCAATCATACATAAAAGAATTCAGAGAAGATTCAAATATTGTTCATAGATAAACTTGATCATAAACCCACAATTCATCGGTCTCAACAAACACACCGCAAAAGAAGATTACATCGAATAGATCTCCACGAGAGAGGGGGAGAACATTGTATTGAGATCCAAAAAGAGAGAAGAAGCCATCTAGCTAATAACTGTGGACCCGAAGGTCTGAGGTAAACTACTCACACATCATCGGAGAGGCTATGGTGTTGATATAGAAGCCCTCCGTGATCGATGCCCCCTCCGGCGGAGCTCCGGAACAGGCCCCAAGATGGGATCTCACGGGTACAGAAGGTTGCGGCGGTGGAATTAGGTTTTTGGCTCCACATCTGGTAGTTTGGGGGTACGTAGGTATATATAGGAGGAAGGAGTACGTCGGTGGAGCAACAGGGGGCCCACGAGGGTGGAGGGCACACCAGGGGGTAGGCGCGCCCCCTACCTCGTGCCCTCCTAGTTGATGTCTTGATGTAGGGTCCAAGTCCTCTGGATCACGTTCGTTCCAAAAATCACGTTCCCGAAGGTTTCATTCCGTTTGGACTCCGTTTGATATTCTTTTTCTGCGAAACTCTGAAATAGGCAAAAAACAGCAATTCTGGGCTGGGCCTCCGGTTAATAGGTTAGTCCCAAAAATAATATAAAAGTGTATAATAAAGCCCAATAATGTCCAAAATATAATATAATATAGCATGGAACAATCAAAAATTATAGATACGTTGGAGACGTATCAAGCATCCCCAAGCTTAATTCCTACTCGTCCTCGAGTAGGTAAATGATAAAAACAGAATTTTTGATGTGGAATGCTACTTGGCATAATTTCAATGTAATTCTCTTAATTGTGGTATGAATATTCAGATCCGAAAGATTCAAGACAAAAGTTTAATATTGACATAAAAATAATAATACTTCAAGCATACTAACTAAGCAATCATGTCTTCTCAAAATAACATGGCCAAAGAAAGTTATCCCTACAAAATCATATAGTCTGGCTATGATCTATCTTCACCACACAAAATATTTAAATCATGCACAACCCCGATGACAAGCCAAGCAATTGTTTCATACTTTTAGTATTCTAAAACTTTTTCAATCTTCACGCAATACATGAGCGTGAGCCATGGACATAGCACTATATGTGGAATAGAATGGTGGTTGTGGAGAAGACAAAAAAGGAGAAGATAGTCTCACATCAACTAGGCGTATCAATAGGCTATGGAGATGCCCATTAATAGATATCAATGTGAGTGAGTAGGGATTGCCATGCAACGGATGCACTAAAGCTATAAGTATATGAAAGCTCAACAAAAGAAATTAAGTAGGTGTGCATCCAACTCGCTTGATCACGAAGACCTAGGGCATTTTGAGGAAGCCCATCATTTGAATATACAAGCCAAGTTCTATAATGAAAAATTCCCACTAGTATATGAAAGTGATATCATAGGAGACTCTCTATCATGAAGATCATGGTGCTACTTTGAAGCACAAGTGTGGTAAAAGGATAGTAACATTGTCCCTTCTCTCTTTTTCTCTCATTTTTTTATTTGGGCCTTTTCTTCTCTCTTTTTTATGGCCTCTTTTTTTTTGTCCGGAGTCTCATCCCGACTTGTGGGGGAATCATAGTCTCCATCATCCTTTCCTCACTTGGGACAATGCTCTAAAAATGATGATCATCACACTTTTATTTTCTTACAACTCATGAATTACAACTCAATACTTAGAAAAAAATATGACTTTATGTGAATGCCTCCGGCGGTGTACCGGGATATGCAATGAATCAAGAGTGACATGTATGAAAGAATTATGAATGGTGGCTTTGCCACAAATACGATGTCAACTACATGATCATGCAAAGCAATATGACAATGATGGAGCGTGTCATAGTAAACGGAACGGTGGTAAGTTGCATGGCAGTATATCTCGGAATGGCTATGGAAATGCCATGATAGGTAGGTATGGTGGCTGTTTTGAGGAAGGTATATGGTGGGTGTATGATACCGGTGAAACGTGCGCGGTATTAGAGAGGCTAGCAACGGTGGAAGGAGGAAAAGTGCGTATAATCCATGGACTCAACATTAGTCATAACGAACTCATATACTTATTGCAAAAATCTACAAGTTATCAAAGCAAAGTATTACGCGCATGCTCCTAGGGGGATAGATTGGTAGGAAAAGACCATCGCTCATCCCCGACCGCCACTCATAAGGAAGACAATCAATAAATAAATCATTCTCCGACTTCATCACATAACGGTTCATCATACGTGCATGCTACGGGAATCACAAACTTTAACACAAGTATTTCTCAAATTCACAACTACGCAACTAGCATGACTCTAATATCATCATCTCCATATCTCAAAACAATTATCAAGCATCTAACTTCTCATAGTATTCAACACACTCATAAGAATTTTTTTACTAATCTTGAATGCCTATCATTGTTAAAGCAAATTACCATGCTGTTTCATAGGACTCTCAAAATAATATAAGTGAAGCATGAGAAATCCATAGTTTCTATAAAACAAAATCACCACCGTGCTCTAAAAGATATAAGTGAAGCACTAGAGCAAAAACTATATAACTCAAAAGATATAAGTGAAGCACATAGAGTATTCTAATAAATTCTGAATCATGTGTGTCTCTCTCAAAAGGTGTGCACAGCAAGGATGATTGTGGTAAACTAAAAAATAAAGACTCAAATAATACAATACGCTCCAAGCAAAACACATATCATGTGGTGAATAAAAATATAGCTCCAAGTAAAGTTACCGATGGAAGTAGACGAAAGAGGGGATGCCTTCCGGGGCATCCCCAAGCTTTGGATTTTAGGTGGCCTTAGATTATCTTGGGGTGCCATGGGCATCCCCAAGCTTAGGCTCTCGCCACTCCTTGTTCCATAATCCATCAAATCTTTTACCCAAAACTTGAAAACTTCACAACACAAAACTCAGCAGAAAATCTCGTAAGCTCCGTTAGCGAAAGAAAACAAAAGACCACTTCAAGGTACTGTAATGAACTCATTATTTATTTATATTGGTGTTAAACCTACTGTATTCCAACTTCTATATGGTTTATAAACTATTTTACTAGCCATAGATTCATCAAAATAAGCAAACAACACACGAATAACAGAATCTGTCAAAAACAGAATAGTCTGTAGTAATCTGTAACTAATGCAAATTTCTGAAACTCCAAAACTTCAGCCAAAATAGGAAGACCTAGAAAATTTGTTTATTGATCTGCAGCAATTGGAATCAATATTTTATCACGTTCTGGTGATTTTTAACAATTATTTTCATGAACAGAAAGTTTCTGGAATTTACAGCAAGATCAAATAACTATCATCCAAGAAGATCCTATAGGTTAAGCTTGGCACAAACACTAATTAAAACATAAAAACACATCTAACCAGAGGCTAGATCAAATATTTATTTCTAAACAGAAGCAAAAAGCAAAAAAAAACTAAAAATAAAATTGGGTTGCCTCCCAACAAGCGCTATCGTTTAACGCCCCTAGCTAGGCATAAAAGCAAGGATAGATCTAGGTGTTGCCATCTTTGGTAGGCAACTCTTTAATAAGACATCTATCATCTTTAGGAGTTACTTTATTTTTATTAATTATCAAACTCCTAGGCACAAAATCGAAAAATTCATTTGTAGCAAATGGTTGCTTAATGATAGCAAAAAGATTGGGATGAATACTTATAGATTTGAGATCCGCAGTTTCCTTACTAGAGGATTCACCCTTGTTTTTAGAAACATACATAAGCTTGGCAATTTTAGTTGGAGGTCTTGGAGTATTCTTTACGAAAGAAAAAGCGGTTCCTAAGTTGGTAATGATACCCTCAAGTTTATCGATTCTAGTGGAATCTTGATTTATTCTTTCATTAACTATGGGTTCCTTCTCCTTAATATTTTTCAAAGTGACTCCTACTTTAGATCCATATTGGGTAATTTGGTTGTGGATCTTTTTATCCAGATTTTCAATTAACTCTACGGTAGCAACTTTATTTTCAATAATTTCAAGTCTTTGCATTACATGCTCCAAAGTTAACATTGTTCCATTAACCAAAAGAGGTGGTGAGCCAAACAAATCTATCATAGCATTATAAGAATCAAAAGTATGGCTACCCAAGAAATTCCCTCCGGTAATGGTATCAAGGATATATCTGTACCAAGGAGTAGCGCCTACATAAAAATTGCGGAGAAGAACGGAAGTAGATTGCTTCCTGGTAGATCTATTTTGAGCATTGCAAATTCTATACCAACCGTCTTTTAGATTTTCTCCCTCCCCTTGCTTAAAATTTAGAACTTCATTCTCGGGAGACAATGGAGAAGATATAGGACTAGCCATAACGACAAAGCAAGCGAAAATGAAGCGAACGAAAAAGAGAGGGCGAATAAAACGGCAAGGGTGAAGTGGGGGAGAGGAAAACGAGAGGCAAATGGCAAATAATGTAATGCGGGAGATAAGGGTTTGTGATGGGTACTTGGTATGTTCACTTTTGCGTAGACTCCCCAGCAGCGGCGCCAGAAATCCTTCTTGCTACCTCTTGAGCACTGCGTTGGTTTTCCCTTGAAGAGGAAAGGGTGATGTAGCAAAGTAGCGTAATATTTCCCTCAGTTTTTGAGAACCAAGGTATCAATCAGTAGGAGGCCACGCACGAGTCCCTCGCACCTACACAAACAAATAAATCCTCGCAGCCAACACGATAAGGGGTTGTCAATCCCTACACGGTCACTTACGAGAGTGAGATCTGATAGATATGATAAGATAATATTTTTGGTATTTTTAAGATAAAGATGCAAAGTAAAATATAAGCAAAATAAAAGGCAATGGAAATAGCTTGTTGATGGGAGATTAATATGATGGAAAATAGACCCGGGGGCCATAGGTTTCACTAGTGGCTTCTCTCAAGAGCATAAGTATTACGGTGGGTGAACAAATTACTGTTGAGCAATTGACAGAATTGAGCATAGTTATGAGAATATCTAGGTATGATCATGTATATAGGCATCACGTCCGAGACAAGTAGACCGACTCCTGCCTGCATCGACTACTATTACTCGACACATCGACCGCTATCCAGCATGCATCTAGAGTATTAAGTTCATAAGAACAGAATAACGCTTTAAGCAATATGACATGATGTAGAGGGATAAACTCATGCAATATGATATAAACCCCATCTTGTTATCCTCGATGGCAACAATACAATACGTGCCTTGCTGCCCCTACTGTCACTGGGAAAGGACACCGCAAGATTGAACCCAAAGCTAAGCACTTCTCCCATTGTAAGAAAGATCAATCTAGTAGGCCAAACCAAACTGATAATTCGAAGAGACTTGCAAAGATAACCAATCATACATAAAAGAATTCAGAGAAGATTCAAATATTGTTCATAGATAAACTTGATCATAAACCCACAATTCATCGGTCTCAACAAACACACCGCAAAAGAAGATTACATTGAATAGATCTCCATGAGAGAGGGGGAGAACATTGTATTGAGATCCAAAAAGAGAGAAGAAGCCATCTAGCTAATAACTATGGACCCGAAGGTCTGAGGTAAACTACTCACACATCATCGGCGAGGCTATGGTGTTGATGTAGAAGCCCTCCGTGATTGATGCCCCCTCCGGCGGAGCTCCGGAACAGGCCCCAAGATGGGATCTCATGGGTACAGAAGGTTGCGGCAGTGGAATTAGGTTTTTGGCTCCGTATCTGGTAGTTTGGGGTACGTAGGTATATATAGG
Source organism: Aegilops tauschii subsp. strangulata (assembly GCF_002575655.3). Lineage (NCBI taxonomy): Eukaryota > Viridiplantae > Streptophyta > Magnoliopsida > Poales > Poaceae > Aegilops > Aegilops tauschii. The sequence continues at coordinate 409,971,728 of NC_053037.3, read as the reverse complement.
AGGAAGGAGTACGTCGGTGGAGCAACAGGGGGGCCATGAGGGTGGAGGGCGCGCCCAGGGGGGTAGGCGCGCCCACCTACCTCGTGCCCTCCTGGTTGATGTCTTGACGTAGGGTCCAAGTACTCTGGATCACGTTCGTTCCGAAAATCACGTTCCCGAAGGTTTCATTCCGTTTGGACTCCGTTTGATATTCTTTTTCTGCGAAACTTCGAAATAGGCAAAAAACAGCAATTCTGGGCTGGGCCTTCGGTTAATAGGTTAGTCCCAAAAATAATATAAAAGTGTATAATAAAGCCCAATAATGTCCAAAACAGAATATAATATAGCATGGGACAATCAAAAATTATAGATACGTTGGAGACGTATCACCCGCCTCGACAGCAAATAGGAAGGCGAGCTCGTCGACTTCTTCCGTGAGAATCGGGATATTTTTGCATGGACCCCAAAGGACATGCCGGGTATCCCCAGGAAGTACGCCAAGCACAAACTCCACGTCCACAAGGACGCCAAGCCTGTCCGTCAACCCCTGCGACGTTTTTCCGAAGAGAAGAGAAGGACCATCTGTGAAGAGGTCGCCAAGCTTTTGGCGGCCGGCTTCATCTTGGAAGTGTTTCACCCCGAGTGGCTGGCCAACTCAGTCCTCGTACTGAATAAGAACAAGACTTGGACTACACCAGCATGAACAAGGCCTACCCCAAAGACCCGTTCGCCCTCCCGCGGATCAACCAAGTCATCGACTCCACTACCAGGTGTGAGCTCCTATCCTTCCTGGATGCTTACTCCGGCTATCATCAGATCAAGCTGGACCCGGCCGACGCCCTGAAGACGTCCTTCATCACGCCCTTCGGGGCGTATTGCTACATCACCATGTCGTTCGGCTTGAAGAACGCCGGCGCCACCTTCCAGCGTTGCATGTAGAAATGCTTGCTGGCGCAACTCGGCCGCAATATCCACGTCTACGTGGACGACATCGTGGTGAAGACCAAGCAGCACCTCACGCTCCTCGACGACCTGAAGGAAACCTTCGCCAACCTGCGCGAGTACAAGGTCAAGCTCAACCCGGAGAAGTGTGTTTTCGGCATCCCGGCCGGAAAGCTACTCGGCTTCCTCGTCTTGGAGCGCGGCATTGAGGCAAACCCAGGGAAGATCAAGGCCATCGAACGCATGCGCAGGCCGGCTCTGCTGCGCGATGTCCAGAACTTCACCGGCTGCTTGGCCTCGGTCGGCCAGTTCCTTAGCCGGCTGGGCCAGAGGGCCTTGCCCCTGTATCAGCTGATGAAGAAGATGACGCCGTTCGAATGGAACGACCAGGCGGACGAGGCTTTCCGGGATCTCAAGCGCATGCTCTCCACCGCACCAGTCCTGGCCCCACCGGCCGAGAAGGAGCCGCTGTTGCTCTATATCGCTGCGACCTCGCGGTCGGTCAGCACGGTGATGGTTGTCGAGCGACCAGAGAAGGACAAGGTCCAAGCCGTCCAGCGCCCTGTCTACTACCTGAGTGAGGTGCTCTCCGCCTCCAAGCAGAACTACCCGCACTACCAGAAGATGTGTTACGGCGTGTACTTCACCGCCAAGAAACTGAAGCAGTACTTCCAAGAGCACGTTGTTACCGTGGTCAGCACGGCCCCCCTCGGCGAAATCATTGGGTGCCGGGATGCCTCTGGCCGAGTCACCAAGTGGGCGCTCGAGCTAGCCGGCCACACCATCGTCTACGAGCCCCGCACCACGATCAAGTCCCAAGCCCTGGCCGACTTCCTCGTCGACTAGACCGAGACCCAGTACCTGCCGCCGCCACCGGACTCGACGCACTGGCGCATGCACTTCGACGGCTCGAAGATGCGTCTCAGCCTAGGGGCCGGCATTGTGCTGTCCTCCCCAAAGGGCGACCGGCTCAAATACGCGCTCCGGATCCACTTTACCGCCTCCAACAACATTGCCGAGTACGAAGCTCTCATGCACGGCCTCCGGCTCGCCAAGGAACTCGGCATCCCGCGCATCCTATGCTATGGCGACTCGGATCTGGTGGTGCAGCAGTGCTCCGGCGAGTGGGACGCCCGCGACCCGAACATGGCAAGCCACCGCTTCCTCGGCCAGAAGCTGTCCGAATTCTTCGCAGGTTGCGAGTTCCTCCATGTCCCGCGCGTGGAAAATGAGGCGGCCGACACGCTCGCCAAGATCGGCTCGTCCCGGCAGGCCATCCCGTTCGGCGTCTCCCTCGAGCATCTGCGCAAGCCGTCCGTCAAGCCCTCTTCGGACTCTGAGTCAATCTACGTCCCAGACGACCCGGCCACGCCTCAACCCGGCACGGGGACCGCCGAGCCCGACCCGGGGGCTGCCGCCCCAGAACCCGCCATGGTGGCCGTCTTCGCCATGGTGACAACGCCATCATGGGCCCTGCCCATCTCGGAGTTCCTGGAGAACGGGGTCCTCCCCATGGACGAAACCGAAGCCCGGCAAGTGCAGCGCCGAGCGTCCGCCTACAGCATCATCAACAACGAGCTCGTCAAGCACAGCTCCACCGGCGTGTTCCAGCGCTGTGTCGAGCAGGACAAGGGCATTGAGATCCTCCTCGACATACACCAGGGCGAGTGCGGGCACCACGCCGCCTCGCGGTCCCTGGTGGCCAAGGCTTTCCGGCATGGTTTCTACTGGCCCACGGCCCTCGAAGACACAGAGTCGCTCATCCTCAAGTGCAAGGGAATGCCAACGCTTCAGTAAGCGCAGCCACCAGCCGGCGTCGGCACTCTGGACCATCCCGATCGCCTGGCCCTTCGCGGTCTAGGGACTCGACATGGTGGGGCCGTTCAAGACCGCTCGAGGCGGCATGACGCATCTACTGGTGGCGATGGACAAGTTCACCAAATGGATCGAAGCAAGGCCAATCAAGAAACTGGACGGGCCAACGGTCGTACGATTCATCAAGGACATCCGGTGCGCTATGGCATGCCGAACAGCATCATCACGGACAACGGCACCAACTTCGCCAAGGGCGCGCTCGCACAGTACTGCTTCGTCTCTGGCATCCGCCTCGACCTGGCCTCCGTCGCACACCCGCAGTCCAACGGCCAGGTCGAGCGGGCCAACGGCCTCATCCTATCCGGCATCAAGCCGCGGCTCGTCGAGCTGCTCATCCGTTCACCCGGCAGCTGGCTCGACGAGTTGCCGGCCGTCCTCTGGAGTCTCCGAACAACGCCGAACCGGTCGACTGGGTTCACCCCGTTCATCCTCGTCTATGGAGCAGAAGCCGTCATCCCGACCGATGTTGAGTTCGACTCACCGCGCGTCACGATGTACACCAAAGTCGAAGCCAAGGAAGCCCGTGAAGACGGCGTCGACCTACTCGAAGAAGCACGTCTCCTAGCGCTCAGCCGCTCAGCCATCTACCAGCAAGGCCTGAGGCACTACCACAGCAAGAAGATCATGCCCCTCGCCTTTCGGGAGGGAGACCTCGTCCTCCGACTCGTCCAAAAGCAGACCGGCCAACACAAGTTGTCCTCCCCATGGGAGGGCCCCTTTATCGTCAGCAAAGCCTTATGCGATCGCAATGCCTACTACCTCATCGACGCCCGCAAGTCAAACAAGCGCAAGAGAGACACCGCCTACGAAGAAACAATCCGGCCGTGGAACGCAGAACTCCTCCGCCCATTTTACAGTTAGCCGTGTGCACGTATGTATCGCTGCCTTTTGTAATCATCTGAAAACTATGGGGTCCCCGAACGACGCTCGGGGGCTGCCCTTTCCGACCAAGCTATTGTGTCTCCTGCATTTATGCACTATTTACCTCTTTTTCCAACCCGGCCACCGGTCCGACTCGATCGACCCGGGGGCTGGCCGGCTTGGTCACTACCTGCCGCCTTTTCTTAGCAGTTCCTGACGCACCGGGATCATCGCGGCCTTCCGCTTCGCCCTAAGCCACAGAACCGGCTTCGGCTATCGGGTGGCAAGCACGCAAGGCCAGAGCACCAGTCCGCCACAAACACTAAGTCAAGGACTGCCGGGTCACCCAACCCGGCCTCGCCACTTTAAGTTGTCGCACGACCGGCTGCACGCCAACCGGCTTCGCCAGATTGCCGCCAGCCGGCCCAGTGGGTGTTTCGCTCGCGCTCAACGTTTCGACAGCTTAAGTACTGCGCGCTCCTCTCAAGGGCCGAACTCCTTGTCACGGACCGGAGCCTCGGCCGCCAGACTCGCGGGGGGGCCGAGAGGGGAAAAGCGCAAGAAAACGGCTCAAAAGACAAAAAAGCAAGAGCGCAAACATTCACGAAATTTATACATCACAAGTTCGAATTTAAACAAGGCCCAAGGCCAGAATTCTTTACACCCGGAAACCCCCAGTGGGTGGGTGGACCTGCTATCTAACAGAAATTTTCACTAAGTTGAAAACATGCAGCCTCAGGCATCTCCCTCGGTGGCCTCCGGGCCCGCGAAGTGCCGGTGTCCCCCTCCTCGGCGTCCGCGTCACGGTAGACGTCCGTCTCCTCAGAGCTGCCCTCCGGGTCGTCCAGAAGCAGGCCGTAGTCGTCAGCAGGCACGACTCCGCCATCTTCCGCCCGCTCTAGCCGGAACTCGTCGTGGAAGGCGAACCCGGCGATATAGCTGGCCCGAGCAGCGAGCCGGCCGGCCTCCGCCTGCAGCTGGCTCTCTGAGCCGGCTCGCTGGCCCATCAACGCATCCAGCGACAGGTCCGGATGCCAAGACATCGCGAACCTGAGCGCCATCTCGGCGCTAGCACGGGCGGCGGAAACGCGCCAGTCATGGAGCCAATCCGGCCCCGCCTCCAACCACCGCGCCAGCCACGTGAAGCTGTTCGGCGCGACGGAACCCGGCCAGAGGGCCGCTATCATGGCCGCGCCGGCTTGAGAGAGCCTCCCCATTTGATCGCCCAAGACTTGTAAACGAGCCTCGGTGGCGGTCACGATCTCCGGGAAGGTCCAGGCCACCTGCGGGTCGGTCCCGGAGCCAACGATCCCCTGCGGGTCACGCTGAAAGCGGACCGCCTCCTCCGCCAGCTGGCGTGTCTCCAGGAAGGCCCCTGTTAAGAAGAAAAGCAAGTCAGAAGAAAGTCACCAAGGACAAGAAGCCGGGGTCCCAACACGGTAAAAAACCCAAGGAAAGCACTTACTGGAGAAGGACTCTTCCAGGTGCTGCGCTTCGAGCAACGTACCGCGCTGCTCCCGGGCAATGGTGCGGTCGCGCTCCTGGAGCGCCTTCTCCAGCTCGGCGACCTTGGCAAGGGCCGCCTTCAGTTCGACGTCCTTGTCCTCGAACGCCTTCGCGGCCTCCTCATGGCACCAGGTTTCCCCCTGGCGGGTCTCCTCCGCCGCGGCCACCAGCGCCTTCAGAGGCTCCACCTCGGCCTGGAGCTGACCCTTGTCGTCGGCCAGCTTGCCGCGTTGCTGGTCCGCCTCGGCAAGGGCCTGCTGCACCTCCACGACCTTGGCGGCTTCCGACTTGAAGCGCTCCACCTCGGCCTCAAGACGGCCCTTGTCGCCCTCCAGCTGCTCCCGCAGCCGACTGGCTTCATTGAGCGCCTGTCGGGCTCCCGTCGCCTCCGCCCTCGCCACATCGGCCCCAAGCCGGCCGGCGTCAGCAACGAGCCGGTCATAGTGGAGGCCGGCCCGAATCAGCCGGGTCCTCCAGGACAGCACCTCGGCTGAAGAAGATTCAGAAACACAGTACTATTTTAAGATTCGACCCAACTGCTACGCAGTTGGCCCGAATCTCTGGGGCTACACCCAGTGGGTGCGCTAGCGCGCCCCCACTAAAAAAGAGCACGCAAATAAAATACCTGCCACGACGCGGAGCTCCTCCTCCTTGGCGGCGAGCTTCTCCTTGAGCCGCCGGTGCGTCTCCAGGGGCCAGTTGAAGACACTGACCCGGTAGGAGTCCAGTTGCTGCAGAAGGCAACGATCGACACAAGATAGTGGTTTAACATTCGACCCAACTGCTACGCAGTTGGCCCGAATATCGGGGGCTACACCCAGTGGGTGCGTTGGAGCGCCCCCACAAAGAAGAAAGCAAGGGAAACTTACAAGCGGCGCGCTCCAGCTCCTGCGTCTGCTCCACCTCGGCCTGAGCGAAGGCCTGGATCCGATCCGTCCGCCCTCGAAGGCGCCGGGTCACGGCGGCCATCGCCGCCTCCTCCTGGGTCAGAGGCCCGAAGAAGACCTCGCTGGTCCCGCTCCACGTCGGCTGCGACCCGATGGCCTGGCGACCCCCTGACCTGAGCACCAGGGCGTGCTCCCCGCTGGCCACGCCCCCTGCGGCCGGCGCCCTCTCCGGCACCACCGCCGGTTCGGTGGCCGGAGCGGCCTGCGGCTTCACCACCAACGGTGCCTCGCTCGTCGGCGCCTGGGGCGTCCCCTCCGGCGCCATCCGCGGTGCCTCCTCCAAAACAGCGTCGCCGCCGCCTCCGTCGGTCCCCGTCCGCTCGACCACATCAGTCCGCGGCGGGGTGTCGTCCCCGACACCGACGACCTCCCGGTCTTGGTCCATCACATCCGCGCAGCCGCCTTGGCAGCGCCTCCCTCCCGCGACGGCACGAAGACTGTCGCCGCCGCCACCGTCCCTGCCGGCATCTCCGGCCATGCTGGCTCCCCGCCTGCCCGCGCCCACGTCGCAGCAGCGTCGACCCAGGCCTGGGTCGACGCCGCCTCCAGCTGCGCCTCGGCCTGGGAGTGGGATCGTTTGCGCTCGCCTTTCCCACTTCCCCGCAATAACTGCGCACGTACATGCGCAATAACTGCCTCGAGAATGGCAACCGACTTGCGGACACTGCAATAAATCCGCGCGCGTGGGCCGAGGGCGCGCGGCCGCGGGCCCCAGCGCATCACCCTGTCCCGTCGCGCGTGTGGCCTGTCAGGCCCCTCCGACTTCTAGGCACCACGTGGCGCCCGCGCGAAGTCCATAAGATTACCCCAAGATTCGACGGACTCCTCGGTTTCCCGCCTCTGACAAGGTGCCGCGATCCGTCTTCTGGAAGCCGGAACACGGTGGGTGTTGCCGGACCCGGCGGCAATAAAATTCGCCTCCTCAAGGAAGGGAAACTGCGAAGGCCTTCCCATCCGAAGACGGCGGACCTTCACAGCTTCGGGGACTACTGTCGGGGGGATGAACCCCAGGCAGGCAACGGAACCCAAATCCTTTTCAAAAACAACAGGGCCAGCAACGCCCCTCAAGCCGGCTCGACCCGGCCAAGCCCCTCGACCCGGCCGAATCCCTCGACCCGGCCCCAACGGCCGGCGCAAGGCAGCTGAACCCGGCGCATCAAGATTTCCCCAACAAGCCAGCTCCACCCTTGGCGTGTTCTCCAACCCGGTCGCAAGTCAGCTCCCGTCCCATCCCAGCCGTACGATGGTACGAGTCTCCACCTACCAATGACAGCGGCAACAGTTCCCCGCCCATGCCTCAAGTCAGCCGGGGCGTGGCAATAGTGCCCCACCTACCCGCTGACCAGGGCCGGCGTGTCAACAATGCAACTGTCATCACCAATGACGCCAGCAAGCGGCGACCGGACAGAGCGCCACTGTAGCGGACACAACCCGGCCACTCCCTACGATCGACAAGACGACCAACAGTGCCCCCGTACTCGACGGGCCCCATGCCCGGAGAACCCGGCGAGCCCTGACCCCCCGACGGGTCCCAGCGCCGGCTTCCCGGACAATGACAACCCGGCCCCATGGCCTTGTAACATTACCATTGTACCCCTGGGGGATTGACCTATAAACCCCCCAGAAGCCCTCATGCATGCGGGCGATCGATCGATCACTCACTCACACACACATAGCTAGCAACACCCAAGGAGAGGGAGCAGCCTAAGCCTTGGCCAGCCTTCCTTCTTCCTCCAGACAGCTCTAGGAGCAACCCTGTACTGATACGCATCAACTACACTCGACAGGACGAGGGGTGTTATCTCTCCGGAGAGCCCCGAACCTGGGTATGTCTTGTGTCCCGCGCTCGCTCATGCCGACCTCGCCTCTGGAGCCCACCAGTGCCCTCGAGCCTCCTCCTATCTTTATCCATCCCTTGGCATCTGCCGTGCGCCCACCACGACAGCGGTGCTACAGCAGGACGTGTGGAAGTAGAAGATGTATGTGGTGTCCATGATGAAGATCGACCTGTAGAAAAATTAGTTCGCGCCAATGCCTGTCGACCCCGCACTTCACATTCATCTTTACAAGCAAGATGTAATAAACGAGTGATATTGTTATAGTCCTTATACTCCAAAATGGTATGAATCTCTCTATTTAATCCACCCATAAAATGTGCAAGTATAGCTTCATTATCCTCAACAATACCACATCTAATCATGCCAGTTTGTAATTCCTGATAATACTCCTCTACAGATTTTTTTCTTGTCTTAAATGCTATAATTTTTGGAGTAATTCACATTGATAATATAGTGGAACCCAACGAGTACGCATAGCATTTTCAAAGCAGCGCATGTAGTTGGGATATTATCATGATATAAGCGACAATGTTCAGACCACCAAACACAAGCAAAACTAGTGAAAGCACAAACAACAACATCAACACGTTTATCCTCGGGATATTGTAAACATGTGAAACGTTGTTCAGTTTCTAACTCCCAAATAAGATATATATCAGAATGTATCTACCCTCCAAAGGTGAAATATTCAATTTTAGTTTTGGGATATGGTCATGATCTCGTACCTGAGGGGGTGGTGCAGCCCTAACATTCCGATTGTATTTATGTGGATGACCTGGTGCTGGTGCTAGTGGTTGCACGTAGTTTTGATTTGGATCAACCTCATCCTTGAAAGCGCCCTCGTAGTCATCGTACTCCTCGACAGTAGCAGCAGTAGGAGCCATAGAAAGTAGTAGTAGCAACGGCACCAGAATGTTGGCCTTGCTCGAGAGGCACACGCTGTGCTTGTCCCACGTAATTTGGAAGGCGAAGTTGTTGTTGTTGTTGCAGAGGTGCGACAGGTGCGGCCGATGGTGGTTGTGGAAGACGCGCAAGTAGTTCGTTAAACTTTCCATCTAGCTTTGTCTCGAACGTATTCTCAATGCCATCTATCTTCTCTATGGCCTCTTCTAATCTGTTTAGCACATCTTGCACCTGTCCACTCATCATTTGCTGAAATTTATCATGTAATGCCTTGTTCGTCATGTTCTCCTAGTCAGTCTCGTCGGCTTGTGATCCTGTCATGGTTAGGAGTGTAGAAACACACAAGAATATGATCCTACAAACTACTAGGAAGTGGTGGTGTGGTGGACAATCACAAATTGGTCAAGCTAATCACAAATTCTTACCCGTTCTTACCAAGTAGCAGGTGGTGATCAGCAACTGTTGTAGTCAAAACGCCTCAAAGCTTGGATAGAGCGATTACTAGGTGGAGTCAAACACACGACGTAGATGTATATGGAGCTGTGATGGCTTATAATATTGTAGCAAAATGGGTCAGCAATAATCAATTCAGAGATGCAAAGTTGAATAAACGCTCAACGAAGGAACTGTGTTGGTCCTACGCTAGACCGTGCTAGAGACGTGAGCCTATAACACTAACAAAATCACGATGCTGCACGTAAACAAGGGAGGAGTAGACTCTGAATCTCTTTTTTACGCTCTTTTTTTGCGCTCTTTTTTCTTTCTTTCAGAAAATCAGTATAATGGCGAGTGTCTCAAAACTCTTCCCAAGGTCTAAAAACATGATATGCATGATTTTTTTGACTAACTTTTTTTTCGACTGCAAGGACCAAAAATTGAAAACTGCTAAAAATAACTTTCTATAATGGTGACTATCTCAAAACACCCGCGAACACCTAAAAATAGGATAGCCTGATTTTTTTGACAGGTGCGTTTTTGGAAAAATTTGGCCTAAACGGAGGGTGGTTTACAGACTTTTTTTGGAAATCACCCTCTTCTACGGACGGAAAAGATTGATGAAATCCGAAACCTACTCAGACAAGAAATAACAAATCTCACGACAAATGTATCTCGAAAGGAAATCGAATATAGGATGGACTTGTATTGGTGGTCGTATATTGTGACGCCCTCGATTCAATCGTACACTAATCATACGAAAAAATGTGTACGATCAAGATCAAGGACTCACGGGAAGATATCACAACACAACTCTAGACACAAATAAAATAATACAAGCTTTATATTATAAGCCATGGGCCTCGAGGGCTCGAATACATAAGCTCGAAAACACAAGAGTCAGCGGAAGCAACAATATCTGAGTATAGACATAGGTTAGACAAGTATGCCTGAAGAAGGCCAGCACAAAAGCAACATTGATCGAAAAGGCAAGGCCTCCTGCCTGGGAGCCTCCTAGATACTCCTGGTCGTCGGCGGTCTCCACGTAGTAGTAGGCATCGACGGTGGCATCTGGCTCCTGGGCTCCGACATCTGGTTGCATCAACCGGAAAGAATAAGAAAGGGGGAAAAGGGGGAGCAAAGCAACCGTGAGTACTCATCCAAAGTACTCGCAAGCAAGGATCTACACTACATATGCATCGGTATCAATGAAATGGGTTGTATCTGTGGACTGAACTGCAGAATGCCAGAAGAGAAGGGGAAAGCCTAGCCTATCGAAGACTAGCATCTTCAAGCAGCTCCAAGCATCTTGCAGCATTCAGAAGAGTACAGAAAAGCATAAAGTAAAGTAGTAGTAGTGTTATGAACCTCGGTCAGAGATCCTTTCTGGACTCCCTACGAGAAAGCAATCCCAGAGCCATACTATCCAGTTATCACCTCAAGTATCCAGTTCTAGTTGTATCGATCGGGATACAACTCCAAGTGTCCGTTACCGTAGGACAGGCTATCGATAGATGTTTTCTTCCCTACAGGGGTGCACCAACTTACCCACCACGCTCGATTAACTCCGGCCGGACACACTTTCCTGGGTCATGCCCGGCCTCGGCCAAACAATACGCCGCAACCCGACCTAGGCTTAATAGAGAGGTCAGCACGCCGGACTAAACCTATGCCCCCAGGGGTCATGGGCCATCGCCCCGGGAACTCCTGCACGTTGCGAGGGCGGCCGGTGAGCAGACCTAGCTACCTCCTTCAAAAAGGCAGGTGCTTACGCAGTCCAACCCGACGCGCATCGCTCAGTCGCTGACGTCTATTAAGCTTCGGCTGATGCATACGACGTAGAACGCCCATACTATGCCCACGTGATGGTTAGTGCTATCAGGCCAGAGGCCGCTCGGATCAAATATCCAAATCGTAGTGGATTAGGAACGCGCGGTAACAAGCAGAGACTCACGAAATATGTGACCCCGTCGCCCCGTCTCGAGGACTTGCGGCAAGGGCTAGGAATGCCCGGCCATGCCTCGTAAGTATCTCGCGGGTACCCTCCAGGTCAACCCGACTCCTCATCACTCGCAAATATGCTCGCGCGGGTACCCCTCAGGGCCGACCCGTCTTTAGTAACAGGGTTCAGTGTAAAGTCATAGTAACCATAGTAACCGTGTGTCTAACACCAAGGGGAAAACCTGAGGAATCACCCTTGACGGATTCCACTCGATGTAATCATCAAGGTGAACGTAAGAGGATCCACCCTCGAGGTTCACACTTGAGGGGTTGCACGACAGAGTCGTATCGGAAGTGGTTAAGGCGGAATCACCCTCGATGACCACGACCGAATAGCTACACTACAGGGTTAATATCAGAAGTGTTGATGAGGTCTCACCCTCGGCACTCGATAGTAACCCAGTAGTGTCGAGCAACTAGGGGGAAAGTGATGTGCGGTGCCGGGGCCTGGTCTTCGATCCCGTTGACCGGGTCTTCAATGATGAAGCAGGGGCAACAAGGACAAGGTGGGGGGTCACTGATGGATCACTAACCAACCTATACTAAGCAGTTTAGGATAAGCATGTAGGTAACAATAAGCAGGTTACAAAAGCAGGCTATGCATCAGAATAGGAGCAACCAATTACAGTAGCAAAATCTAATGCAAGAATGAGAGAATGGAATGGGCGATATCGGGATGATCAAAGGGGGGGCTTGCCTGGAAGCTTCGCTGAAAGGGAAGAAGTGTCGTCGTCGACGTAGTCGATCACAGGGGCGGCATCGGTCTCGGGGTCTACCAGAGAGAAGAGGGGGAAGAGACAATAAATATAAAGCAGACAAAGCATCACAAAGCATAACATGGCAATATGCTGTGCGGGGTGTGACCTAACGTAAGGCTACACGATATAGGTGAAGGGGGAATTCAACCGGGAATGTTTTCCTGGTTCCGGACCTGTGTCAGACATATGACCGGAGGGGGAATGTTCCATGTTCAGATAGTTAGAGGCATCTAACAGGTAAACGGACCGCGTATTTGGATTCGTCTCGTCGTTCTGAGCAACTTTCATGTATAAAACTTTTTCATCCGAGTTACAGATTATTTTATATGAATTTGTGAAGTTTAGGCAATATCCTAGATTTATTATTAAACTAAAATAGGGTTATTGCACCAGCATGATGTCATCATGATGTCATCAGTCTGCTGAGTTGACCATGGTCAACCCTGACGTGTGGGGCCGGTCAGTGCCCAGTCAGCAGTACAGTCAGCGTTGACTGGGTCAATGTTGACCAGTCAGCAGGGTCAATGGGGCCCATCTGTCAATGTCACATATTTTAAAAGGGGGTGTTCAATTAAGCTAACTAGGGGTGGGGCCCCACTATCATAGAGTCCTCTGACTAACTAATTAGCGAATTAGTTAATTAGGCAAAATTAATTAAGTTAATTAACTATCTAATTAATTAATTAATTATTAATATTGTTTTTGTTTTTCAGGGCGTGGGCCTGCGTGGTCAGTAGCACAAGGCCATAGCGGGGCGACGGGGCTGCGGCGCGTGGGTGCCCACCCGAACACGCACGGCGTGGGGGCGCGCCGTGGCCGGGCCGGGGCTGCGCTGGCGATGGCGGCGACAGGGGCACGCGAGGGCGGCCGACGAAGGGGAAGTGGCCGGCACGCGCGGAGCGGAGGCAGCGGCAGCGGGCACAGGTGCGGGCGGCAGCAGCAGGAGGCGGCGATGGCAGGCCGAAGCAGCACGGAGCAGGGGCGAGAGGGTGTGGCCGACACGCGGGTGACGGGCGCGCAGGGGAGAGAAGTGGAGCGCGCGGGCGGGAGCTGAGCTTCGGGCGCGGCAGCGGAAGGGCGCAGGCGGCGGCTGCGGAGGGCCGGCACTGGGAGAGGGGGCCTGAGTGCAGGTGGCAGCGGAGCGGGGCGTCAGCGAGCGGCGGCGCAACATGGCAGCAGTGGCAACGGAAAAGGCAGCAAGCAGCTGCAGAGCAGGGCCGGCGCGGGGTAGGGGAGAAGCGAGCGGAGCGCCGGCGCGGGAAGCAGCAGCAGGGAACGGTGCTGGTCACGGGGCGCAGGCGATCGGGGTGACCGAGAGCTCGGCCGAAGCTCGAGCGGCACGGGACAGCGAGGCTACAACGGGAGCTAACCTACGGGGCACGGGAAGAAACAAGGGGAGGTCAAGGAGGATCCGAGGCTCACAGCGCAGCTCGGGGAGGGCTCGACGAGGCCGGGGACGGTCGGTGACGAGCGGATCGACGCGGTGGATGACGACGGCCGTAGAGGAAGAGGTGGCCGCTGGCGTCGTCGAGGGGCCCTCCCGTCTTCGATCCAGCATCGTAGTCGACGTAGGGGGCACGGCGGTCCTCGGGAACACGACCACACGACGTAGGGAGGCCGGTGGCCGCGGTGGTGGTGCGACGACGACCACGAGCGCGTCGGCAAGGGGCGGATCTAGAGCGCGGGGGCGAGAGGGAGGAGGGAAGGGGCGCGCTAGGGTTTGACGAGGGGGCAAGTGGGGTGCGGGGAATCGAGGAGGTGTAGGGCTTGCTCTTATCCCCTCGGCGAGGCCGGCGAGGTGGTCGGGGTCGACCACGCCCTGTAGCGATCAAGGCAGAGGAACAGGAAGGGAGGGGGAAGCGACCGTGGGAAAGTGGGATGGGTTAGGCCGGCCTGTTGGGCTAAGACCCAATGGGGCAGGGAATGCTTTATTTTCCTATTTATGCATTTCTATTTCTTTTCCTCTTTTTACAGAAAATGCTTTGCAAATTTTTGAGCTGCCAAAAGGATTCTGTAAAATGTGGGATTTGGCCGCATAATTACATTGCAATAGTTGTCACTGCCACAAAAGATTGGGAGGCCTTTGAAATAGTTTGCAACTTTTTATAATTTAAAAACATTCAAATAATTGTTTTGGGGCATTAGACCACTTCATAAAAAAGTTGGTTCACCACCATAATTTGTTGTAGATTATTTTCCACAAGATGAACATTTTAGATTTCATGTCTGACAAATATGAATTTTTTACTTTAGATTGGATTCGAATTTGAATTGTGATTTGGATCAAGTGAAGATTAGCAACAGTAACATGATGACATGGCACCATTAACAGGGGATTACTGTAGCATGACACTAGGGGTGTTACATATATGGACTCGAATCGGTGGTGATATATGGACTCGGATCGGTGGTGGTATATGGATGTTTTATATAGACTCAGAGAGGTGGCAGATAAGCGATGGTGGTATATGGCAGGGGTGATGACGATGGTGCGGCGGCGGTGTGACAACTTGTGAACAAAACTTGAAACTCTAAAGAACTAGATGCTAAGACTAGCAACTTGACACAACGATGCAACCGAAAATTCAACAAACAAAACAATGTAAAGATTATGCAATGGCTCAAATTGGTTCGGATATGATGATCTAACCCTAACTTTTTTTTGTGGACTGTAGGTATGAAGAACAGATGCAATCTAAACTATGAAAAATTGGAAAATCTCACCGAGCAATCTGGAGATCTGATACCACTTGATAGAGGCAAAGGTGTCTCGTCTTTCAATGAGATGGTGGCTATCGTTTTTGGTGGAGTAGACTTTGACGATCCGACTACGAACGTGCGAGGACGTCGCGCCTTAGCAACCGCTAAACCAATTTTGAGAGGTTGTTGACCACGCTAGAGCACGATCAACCTGACCATGAGGGGTTGTTTCCTGCATGCAAATGAAGAACAAGCAAGAAACTGAAATTACAATCTGGATATTGTGAATACAATAGGAAGACTTTATTAATGAAGGTGGGGTTCTATGACGTCTTTGTCTGGTCGTAGAACTCAAACGAAGTACGTGAAGTTGCAGCTATGACGAACTTTTAATCTAAACAAAACCCAAATTCTAAACGGTGCCTTAAGGGCTGTATTTGTAGGGGAAAGAGAGAGGATTTCATCTCCCCTTGGCATAGTGGGACTAAAACACCTCCTGAGTCATTTCCCCTACAATACGGACACTAAAAATAGACTATAAGTAGTATTTCAAAATTATATGGGTCTGTCCCAGGAATAAGGTGGCGCAACACCTATATTATGCTATGGATGAAATTTATGAAAGGGCATCTTGTATATTTCATCCATGTCCTTGTAAGTGATCATGGTGGCTCCAAAGTGCTAAAAACTTCACCAGAAACTCCGTTCTTGTTTTGCTTCGCATGCCATCATCTCCATGCTTGATCATACTCCAATGTTCATCCTCCTTGTCCAAGTCAGGCCCTTCATTTCTAAAGAAAACAAACATATCCTATTTAGGCAGCATCATATTCTTATGAACATTAGAATCGTTACCGAGAAATGAAAGTACCTGATAATTTAATTGGCGTGCGCGAGCGCTAGTAATTAGTCCCATGTAAGTAACATTAGTGACTGTGGGTGTAACTATGGTAGTGATGTCCTCATCAGAATTAGTCCTCCCCCTTCTGGTGGGCCGGGCCGAGGACCCTGTTGTCGGTTCCAAAATGGGCCACATCATGAGGCCCATGACGCATAAACGGAAGGATCCAGAAGACTATCATGCACACCAAGAATCTTGATTTCATGGAAGATCCAGTTTCCTCATACGTGGCTGACTAGGATGTTGTAACCCTAGGACATTCGGGTATAACCGAGGAGCTCGAGGAGCTTGGTCTATAGATGGCACATTATAATCTTCGGGTAGACACCTCCACTATGTACTTACTATAACACAATAAATACAAGCAAGCCGTATGATATTATTTTCTCAGAGAGTTGAACCTAGATAAAACTCGTGTCCCTGGTACCATCATACGCTTAGCTTGGAATCCCCTACCTCGAGATCAGCCGGATTTACCTCCGTCAGCCGCTAGCCCCCGCCTGTCCGCCATCACTCTAAAATCAGCCAGGAACGCGAATTTTTTGTATTCGCGAAAAAAATCAGCATGTACCACATTTATGTTCTCACTTCAATTTCTTTTTGTATATCAGTGAAACATACGGAAAATTTGTGTATTCGCGAAAAAAACATTTACAACGCAAAATAAAAAAACATTTACGTTTGCATTAAGCAATATGCAAGTACGCTTTCGTGTTGCGGTCACGGCTTTCGAGTCTGCCTAAATCGGTACAGAAGTAAGAGGCCGTCTGCCCGTCTCACAACGAACCAAACCAGACCAATCTTCGGCGAGCCCATCGGCACATTCTGAGAGCGGAGAGGAAGCAGGAGGCGGCGGATCAAGGAGAGGAGACGAGAAGATGGGTGGCGGCATGGAGGTGAACAAGAACCGGTGGATCGAGGAGTGGAACGCCGGGCGGGAGAACCTCGAGCTCAACTTCCGCTTTACCCGCCGCAGCCTCGCCGTCATCGGCCTCTTCGGCCTCGCCGTCCCCATCCTCGTCTACAAGGGCATCGTTCGCGAATTCGTAAGATCCAGACCCATCTCTGCCCACATCTTGTTCTCTCTTCTCCAAACCCTAAAACAAATCTGGGCGTGTGGTTGGAATGGATGCAGCATATGCAGGACGAGGACGCCGGCCGGCCGTACAGGAAGTTCCTGTGAGCGTCGCCTCCGGTGGATGTCGAGACTCCGAGCCGTCTGCAGGGTTTCGGTCAGGGAGAAGGAATCTCCATTCGGTTTGTTTCCCGTACTGTTGTAGTCAGACCGGCGTATTTTGTTCTCACATGTGCGCGATATGTGTTAAATAAGATGTAATGAAATGCTGTTCTTGCAATTGCTGAAACCTGAGAAGTCTGATTTGGTTAATTTGAGGTGAATATTTGTGTTATGCAATCTTATTTATGCTTGGATTGAATGGGGAGTAATATCAGGCGAGTGTGTGGCCTTCTGACAATATCAATCATGTTTGTGTGCTTAGCTATTAGTTGAAGAAAATGGATTATTTGCCCCACTTCTAACTTTGATCATTTGCCATATTAGTTGAACACCCTGGTATTTAATTTTGATTCTGGGTTTGCAAGCATTGACGTTTTACTGGGCATACCTGCATAGAACTGAGTGTATTGGGAGTTCTATCGAGAATTATGCTATTTCTAAGCAGTTCAGACGATATTTGATTGTTAACTTCATATACACTCGAAGTTCTATTATCTGTTTTCGTTAGGTGCAGTGTCCTATCAGTTTTTACCTTGAACCTCTTCTGGTTTTCGGTCCCCATGAAGGCATTAATCTACTTCTGACTGTTACCTATACTGATATATTTTGAGTGGATGTTTGCTAGATATGATACCTTTATGGCTTGAGTTGTGATCCTCCTAACGGCCTAAGTTGTCCTCAGTTTATTCGACTAGTATGTTCTCTGTATGCGCTTTATGTTCGGGCCACAGTTTGTGACAATAAATTTACATACATATGTGGTGTACTTGCAGTTTTGTTTGTACGTGTACATCCTATCCTGTCCACCGGAGCATTCATTTGTATGTGCCAATTTCACAACATTCAATACAGATGAACCTATCTGTTACAAATTTTGATAGTATTGCATAAACTACTCGAACAGTCGGTAGATGAATTTTAGTGAGAACTGTGGTGAAAAAGTGAGGTTTGAATTAGTATATAATTTTTCCTGGTATGCTTTTTACTTTCTAGAGTTAATGGCATATGTGTTCTAGCAGAGCATGTCAAACTCGTTGTTTGAAACATATCTGACTGTCATTTTGATATGAAGTGAGACATGAGTATTGGATATGTCATGCTGTGTATGCCAGTATATTTGTACTAGCACCTTTCTATAACTGAGTTCTCTGCTTTCTTGAGGTCTTTCATTAGCTGTCGTTCGGACACATAATAGGTTTTGTGATGTTCTCATCTTGGAAGCATTAGTGTAGCGTTATTTGGTTAAAGGGTATGTTTAAGCTGAGTCAGTCTATGATAGTAATTTTAGCGTTGCTTCATGTGGAAAAATGCTATCGTATCACCTTTAGTAACTCGAGATATTAGAAGAAGCTGTCTAACATATTTATTTTATTTTGACTGGATATGTTGTTTGGTCATGCACCATCATATATATGTTGTTGTACTGTCTACTTTAGTGATCTAAAACGTCTTATATTTGTTTACAGAGGTGGTAACATACTCCCTCTGAATCAAAATATAAGACGTTTTTTGGTTTTGCATAGGGCATTAAAAATGTCATACATTTTGTCACGGAGGGATCTTAAACAGATTTCGTTAGATGGTTCTCAAAGCACATGTTTTGTGTTGGATATCCCCCCTTTATCAGTGATTAGAATATCACTTCAAAGTAGCCTAGAGGTGTATTCATCCAGCTTGTCTTTTTTAGAAGCCTCTATATTAATGTTAGCTGAACCATTGATAACCCTTTCACATAATCTCACTGTCCACTGATAATCCTTGCATTCCCATAGATGCTAGTGTTATGCAACCTTGTCAAGTGTCAAGATGGCATTCAAGTTAGTGGGGAGCCATACTTCTCCACCCTGGTTATCTATTAACTTAAAACAGAGTCCTGTTTAATTTGTTGCTTCCAAAATCTAAACCTGTTGGGTACTCTGAACTTGTCAGTTGGGTTGAGTGTAAAGTCTCTATGTTAACTGCTAATATGCAATAAGTCCTTCGTAGCCTGGATAATACTCCCTCCGTCCTAAAATTCTTGTCTTAGATTTGTCTAAATACGGATGTATCAAGTCATGTTTTAGTATTAGATACATCCGTATCTAGACAAAGATACATCCGTATCTAGACGAATCTAAGACAAGAATTTTGGGACGGAGGGAGTACTAGGTTATTACGGATGAGCTTTTTGTTCAGCCAATGGTTGTCAATTTAATGTTTTCTTTTTTTGTGGCTTCAAAATTTTCTTTTGGAAAACTGGAGTGGTTTGATTTGCTTGGGATGAGCTTTGCCCACTCTTCTGAGCAAGTCAATGATGAAAATATTTACCTGTGATAATTTACTACTCCCTCTGTCCCATAATATAAGAGCGTTTTTGACACTACACTAGTATTAAAAACGCTCTTATATTATGGGACGGAGGGAGTAATAGTTTGGTCAGCTCTTGGTTTTTCTTTTTTTCTTTTGCAACACTCAGACTTAGGCAACTCGTTATAAGAAAATTGCAGTATTCTAGAATAAATTTGATTGCCATCATGTAAGGTCACCTAGCATTGGGGTCATGCTGAGGCTAGGCGACCTCGGACTAAATCCAATCTACACGGTATTACAGTGATATTGACGTTTGCAATCATATTGAGAGTGATAAAACAGGTGAAGAATTGGTCGCTGTAGTGGGAAATGTCGAGCACGAAGGATTAAAAAGCAACTCGAATGGTGTTTAGTTTAGCCAACTTGTGATCCTGGTTCGCCCACTAGGGCGGTTGTAATCCAACTAGGGCGGTTGTAATCCAACTTGCAGTTTGTCCATCCATACAGAGTCATGGACCGTCATACCGTAACCTAAATAACAATATTATTCTCTAGCCCCAATGTGCACTAGTTCATGGCATGGGTCAGATTATAAAATATTCCCACTGTTTTTTTACTAGAAAAGGATAATTCCACCTCAAAGAATCGAAGTGGAATGGCTGATCCTCATTGAACATCACTTATTTTAGATAATAGGCTATGAGTGCCCAGCTTTATAGAAAGCTTAGGGCTCTTTTGATTCAAAGGATTTTCAATGAATTTTAAAAGGTTAAAATCTGTAGGAATTTTTTCTATGTTGGTTGTTTGTTTCATAGGATTGAATCCTATAGGAATTTTCCTAAGGATTCATTTGTACTCCCTCCGATTCAAATTAATTAACGCTGCTTTAGTACGGGATTTCTAGCATCCACTCGAATTTCTTTGACAGAAGCATTTTTTTTTCTATGATGCAAGCAAACAACCTCAAATCATGTATGGCTGAGATGAGCATAGCACTCTAATCCTATGTTTTTTTCTATTCCTGCGTTTTTAAATTCCCGTGTATCAAAGATGAGGCCCTAGTAGTCTTGCAGCTTTATAGAAAGCTTAATAATAGAACATCAATTTTGCGCGGTCCAACTAGCATTTCATCCAAAGGTCAGTTCTCATGAGCCGTGACGAATTCACTCTTCAGGACGGCTGCTTAATTATTTCGCACCACAATGTCAATGCCATCTCCACGCTGCAGCTCGTCATCACCCTGTTCGAGCAAAATGTGTAGCTCGTCACATGCTGCAGCAAGAGACGACCACCGCCTTCATCAACCATCACCATCAAAACCGTGTCCACCTCCAGTCCTCCACCATCGCCTCCACCTCTGTTGGTTGAATCATTTCACCCAATCCAACAAGTGTACCACTGTCCCATTAGAGTGCCGCCGTGTTCCCTCCTATCCTTTGGAAAACAACAGCCACATTCCCACTTTCGGCAACACCTGCCACAACCATGGTTTCTCATACCTTCAGTGCCACCTTCATCTCAAAAAAAGAAAAAGAAAAAAGAGAAAAGGTGCCACCTTGGGAAGGATACCTGGGTTCTTTTCTTTGTCACCACAGACAACTTATATTGATTAAAACGACTGTGTCATGGATATAAAAAAGCAGAATTGCTTTGTGTATGACGTTTTATGTCCGACTTGCGTACTTGCTTTGTTGTTCAAGTATCGATTTGATCCCACGGTCGTTGACCAGTGTCGGACAAGCATACTACTCCCTCCATCCCACAAAACGCTCTTATATTATGGGACGAAGAGAGTAGCTGGTAGCTCCTTATAGAAAGATGAAATGAAATGTGAATTCTATGTATGAAGTTGTCACTTCCACCTTTTTATCGCATCTCCAGTGTTACTCGAAGCCACCAGTTTGTTCACGTTGTATGATCTCCTTCTTCTTGTCCCCAAGCCACTTCTTCACATACTCACCCAAAAGGGTTTCGTCCGCCAACATGGTACTCGCGTCCTCCGCATCCCATGCGAGTTGCAACCTCTCCTTCTCAAGCTCTATGTCGTCAAATGTCTTGGCCTTCTCGACTTCCTATTTGATTGCCGCTTGTTGCTTCTCCAACTCGATCTTCTCCCTCTCAAGTTCGAGCTTCTTCTTCGCCCTCTTCTGGTGCCACTCCATCCTTTCCTTTTGCGCATCCAACATGAGCTTGTACCTCTCCTCCTCCTTCTTGTTCTCCCACGCCCAAAAAATGCCCGTCCATGTGGACGACATATTTGTAGCCGCGGCGTCACAGGAGGCATGTGCCTTCTCCCACTTGTTTTTCATGACTTGGCGGTTATCCTTTGGCACGGTGGCTTTTCCATTCGTCACGACAACATCGTCCTCTTCATCGTCCAACCCAATTGATTGGTTGGAGTTTGAGCCATCATTCCTCTTCTTGTCGGGCTTGAGATAGGCCACAAGTTGGTTTCGCTTCGGCTTACCATTCAATATGATCCAACAATGGCTAAAAGCAAACGGCTTCTTCTTCCCCTCGTGATACAAAGTGGCTTTTGTTGGAAATATGCCCTAGAGGCAATAATAAAATGGTTATTATTGTATTTCCTTGTTCATGATAATTGTCTGTTGTTCATGCTATAATTATATTAACTGGAAACCGTAATACATGTGTGAATACATAGACCACAACATGTCCCTAGTGAGCCTCTAGTTGACTAGCTCGTTGATCAAAAGATAGTCATGGTTTCCTGACTATGGACATTGGATGTCATTGATAACGGGATCACATCATTAGGAGAATGATGTGATGGACAAGACCCAATCCTAAGCATAGCACAAGATCGTGTAGTTCGTTTGCTAGAGCTTTTCCAAATGTCAAGTATCATTTCCTTAGACCATGAGATTGTGCAACTCCCGGATACCATAGGAGTGCTTTGGGTGTGCCAAACGTCACAACGTAACTGGGTGGCTATAAAGGTGCACTACGGGTATCTCCGAAAGTGTCTGTTGGGTTGGCACGAATCGAGACTGGGATTTGTCACTCCGTATGACGGAGAGATATCTCTGGGCCCACTCGGTAATGCATCATCATAATGAGCTCAATGTGACTAAGGAGTTAGCCACGGGATCATGCGTTACGGTATGAGTAAAGTGACTTGCCGGTAACGAGATTGAACAAGGTATTGGGATACCGACGATCGAATCTCGGGCAAGTAACGTACCGATTGACAAAGGGAATTGTATACGGGATTGATTGAATCCTCGACATCGTGGTTCATCCGATGAGATCATCGTGGAACATGTGGGAGCCAACATGGGTATCCAGATCTCGCTGTTGGTTATTGACCGGAGAGTCGTCTCGGTCATGTCTGCATGTCTCCCGAACCCGTAGGGTCTACACACTTAAGGTTCGGTGACGCTAGAGTTGTAGAGATATTAGTATGCGGTTAACCGAAAGTTGTTCGGAGTCCCGGATGAGATCTCGGACGTCACGAGGAGTTCCGGAATGGTCCGGAGGTAAAGATTTATATATGGGAAGTCCTATTTTGGCCACCGGAAAATGTTCGGGATTTTTCGGTATTGTACCGGGAAGG
Organism: Aegilops tauschii subsp. strangulata; assembly: GCF_002575655.3. NCBI lineage: Eukaryota > Viridiplantae > Streptophyta > Magnoliopsida > Poales > Poaceae > Aegilops > Aegilops tauschii. Next base: position 409,948,979 of record NC_053037.3, on the reverse strand, counting down.
TTCTAGAAGGTTCCGAAGTGGGGCCCACCTGCATGGGGGGACCCACATGAACGTGGGTAGTGGGGGCAAGGCCCCACACCCCTGGTCAAGGCGTACCAAGATCCCACCTTAGAAGGAATAAGATCATATCCCGAAGGGATAAGATCAAGATCCCTAAAAAAGGGGGATAACAATCGGTGGGGAAGGGAAATGATGGGATTTCTTTCCCCCACCTTTGCCAACGCCCCAATGGACTTGGAGGGCAAGAAACCAGCCCCCTCCACCCCTATATATAGTGGGGAGGCGCATGGGAGCAGCACCCCAAGCCCTGGCGCCTCCCTCCCTCCCGTGACACCTCTTCCTCCCCGCTTGCGCTTGGCGAAGCCCTGCCGGGATCCCGCTACTTCCACCACCACGCCGTCGTGCTGCTGGATCTCCATCAACCTCTCCTCCCCCCTTGCTGGATCAAGAAGGAGGAGACGTCGCTGCTTCGTACGTGTGTTGAACGCGGAGGTGCCGTCCGTTCGGCGCTAGGATCATCGGTGATTTGGATCACGACGAGTATGACTACATCAACCCCGTTCTCTTGAACGCTTCCGCTCGCGGTCTACAAGGGTATGTAGATGCACTCCTCCCCTCTCGTTGCTAGCATCTCCTAGATTGATCTTGGTGACACGTAGGAAAATTTTGAATTTCTGCTACGTTCCCCAACAGTGGCATCATGAGCCAGGTCTATGCGTAGATTCTATGCACGAGTAGAACACAAAGTAGTTGTGGGCAATGATTTGTTCAATTTGCTTGCCGTTACTAGTCTTATCTTGATTCGGCGGCATTGTGGGATGAAGCGGCCCGGACCGACCTTACACGTACTCTTACGTGAGACAGGTTCCACCGACTGACATGCACTTGATGCATAAGGTGGCTAGCGGGTGTCTGTCTCTCCCACTTTAGTCGGATCGGATTCGATGAAGAGGGTCCTTATGAATGGTAAATAGCAATTGGCATATCACCGTTGTGGCTTTTGCGTAGGTAAGAAACGTTCTTGCTAGAAACCCATAGCAGCCACGTAAAACATGCAACAACAATTAGAGGACGTCTAACTTGTTTTTGCAGGGTATGCTATGTGATGTGATATGGCCAAAAGGATGTGATGAATTATATATGTGATGTATGAGATTGATCATGTTCTTGTAATAGAAATCATGACTTGCATGTCGATGAGTATGACAACCGGCAGGAGCCATAGGAGTTGTCTTAATTTATTGTATGACCTGCGTGTCAATGAACACGCCATGTAATTACTTTACTTTATTGCTAACCATTAGCCATAGTAGTAGAAGTAATAGTTGGCGAGACAACTTCATGAAGACACGATGATGGAGATCATGGTGTCATGCCGGTGACGAAGGTGATCATGCCGCGCCTCGAAGATGGAGATCAAAGGCGCAAGATGATATTGGCCATATCATGTCACTTTATGATTTGCATGTGATGTTTGTCATGTTTACATCTTATTTGCTTAGAACGGCGGTAGCATAAATAAGATGATCCCTCACTAAAATTTCAAGAGACGTGTTCCCCCTAACTGTGCACCATTGCGAAGGTTCGTTGTTTCGAAGCACCACGTGATGATCGGGTGTGATAGATTCTAACGTTCGCATACAACGGGTGTAAGCCAGATTTACACATGCGAAACACTTAGGTTGACTTGACGAGCCTAGCATGTACAGACATGGCCTCGGAACACAAGAGACCGAAAGGTCGAACATGAGTCGTATAGTAGATACGATCAACATGGAGATGTTCACCGATGATGACTAGTCCGTCTCACGTGATGATCGGACACGGCCTAGTTGACTCGGATCATGTATCACTTAGATGACTAGAGGGATGTCTATCTGAGTGGGAGTTCATTAAATAATTAGATGAACTTAATTATCATGAACATAGTCAAAAGGTCTTCGTAAATTATGTCGTAGCTTACGCTTTAGTTCTACTGTTTAAGATATGTTCGTAGAGAAAATTTAGATGAAAGTTGATAGTAGAAATTATGCGGACTCGGTCCGTAAACTGAGGATTATCCTCATTGCTGCGCAGAAGGCTTATGTCCTTAATGCACCGCTCGGTGTGCTGAACCTCGAGCGTCGTCTGTGGATGTTGCGAACATCTGACATACACGTTTTGATGACTACGTGATAGTTCAGTGCGTAATGCTAACGGTTTAGAATTGAGGCGCCAAAGACGTTTTTGAAACGTTGCAGAACATATGAGATGTTCCAAAGACTGAAATTGGGATTTCAGACTAGTGCCCACGTCAAGAGGTATGAGACCTCTGACAAGTTTCTTAAGCCTGCAAACTAAGGGAGAAAAGCTCGATCGTTGAGCATGTGCTCAGATTGTCTGAGTACTACAATCGCCTGAATCGAGTGGGGGTTAATCTTCCAGATGAGATAGTGATGGTTCTCCATAGTCACTGACATCAAGCTATTAGAGCTTCGTGATGAACTATAACATATCAGGGATAGACATGATGATCCTTGAGCAACTCGCGATGTTTGACACCGCGAAAGTAGAAATCAAGTAGGAGCATCAATTGTTGATGGTTAGTAAAACCACTAGTTTCAAGAAGGGCAAGGGAAAAAAGGGATACTTCATGAAACGGCAAATCAGTTGCTGCTCTAGTGAAGAAACCCAAGGTTGAACCCAAACCCGAAACTAAGTGCTTCTGTAATGAGGGGAACGGTCACTGAAGCAGAACTACCCTAGATACTTGGTAGATGAGAAGGTAGGCAAGGTCGACAGAAGTATATTGGATATACATTATATTAATGTGTACTTTACTAGTACTCCTAGTAGCACCAGGGTATTAGATACCGGTTCGGTTGCTAAGTGTTGGTAACTTGAAATAAAAGGCTACGGAATAAACGGAGACTAGCTAAAGGTGAGATGACGATATGTGTTGGAAGTGTTTCCAAGGTTGATGTGATCAAGCATCGCATGCTCCCTCTACCATCGAGATTGGTGTTAAACCTAAATAATTGTTATTTGGTGTTTGCGTTGAGCATAGACATGATTGGATTATGTTTATCGCAATATGGTTATTCATTTAAGGAGAATAATGGTTACTCTGTCTATTTGAATAATACCTTCAATGGTCTTGCACCTAAAATGAATGGTTTATTGAATCTCGATCGTAGTGATACACATGTTTATGCCAAAAGATATAAGATAATAATGATAGTACCACATACTTGTGGCACTGCCACTTGAGTCATATTGGTATAAAACGCATGAAGAAGCTCCATGTTGATGGATCTTTGAACTCACTCGTTTTTGAAAAGACTGAGACATGCGAACCATGTCTATTAGTATATATGCATGAAGAAAGTCCATACAGATGGATCGTTTGGACTCACTTGATTTTGAATCACTTGAGACATGCAAATCATACCACATGGGCAAGATGACTGAAAGGCCTCGTTTTCAGTAAGATGGAACAAGAAAGCAACTTGTTGGAAGTAATACATTTTGATGTGTGCAGTCCAATGAGTGCTGAGGCATGCAGTGGATATCGTTATGTTCTTGCTTCACAGATGATTTGAGTAGATGCTAAGAATATTTACTTGATGAAACACAAGTCTGAATTATTGAAAGGTTCAAGTAATTTCAGAGTGAAGTTGAAGATCGTCGTGACAAGAGGATAAAATGTCTATGATATGATCATAGAGATGAATATCTGAGTTACGAGTTTGGCACACAATTAAGACATTGTGGAAATTGTTTCACAACTAATACCGCCTGGAACACCATAGTGTGATGGTGTGTCCGCACATCATAACTGCACCCTATTGGATATGGTGCATACCATGATGTCTCTTATCGAATTACACTATCGTTTATGGGTTAGGCATTAGAGACAACCGCATTCACTTTAAATAGGGCACCACGCAATTCCGTTGAGACGACATCGTATGAACTATGGTTTAGAGAAACCTAAGCTGTCGTTTCTTAAAAGTTTGGGTCTGCGACGCTTATGTGAAAAAGTTTCAGGCTGATAAGCTCGAACCCAAAGCGGATAAATGCATCTTCATAGAATACCCAAAACAGTTGGGTATACCTCCTATTTCAGATCTGGAAGCAAAAGTGATTGTTTCTAGAAACGGGTCCTTTCTCGAGGAAAAGTTTCTCTCGAAAGAATTGAGTGGGAGGATGGTGGAGACTTGATGAGGTCATTGAACCATCACTTCAACTAATGTGTAGCAGGGCACAGGAAGTTGTTCCTGTGGCACCTACACCAATTGAAGTGGAAGCTTATGATAGTGATCATGAAACTTCAGATCAAGTCACTACCAAACCTCATAGGACGACAAGGATGCGTACTACTTCAGAGTGGTACGTAATCCTGTCTTGGAAGTCATGTTGCTAGACAACAATGAACCTACGAGCTATGGAGAAGCGATGGTGGGTCCGGATTCCGACGAATGGCTCGAGGCCATAAAATCCGAGAGGATCCATGTATGAAAACAAAGTATAGACTTTGAAAGAACTACTTGATGGTTGTAAGGCTGTTGGGTACAGATGGATTTTAAAGGGAAGACAGACAATGATGGTAAGTGTCACCATTAAGAAAGCTCGACTTGTCGTTAAGATGTTTTCCGGCAAGTTCAAGGAGTTGACTGCGATGAGACTTTCTCACTCGTAGCGATGCTAAGAGTCTGTTAGAATTATATTAGCAGTTACTGCATTATTTATGAAATCTTGCAGATAGGATGTCAAAACATTGTTTCCTCGACGATTTTCTTGAGGAAAGGTTGTATGTGATACAACCAGAAGGTTTTGTCAATCCTGAAAGATGCTAACAAGTATGGAAAGCTCCAGCAATCCTTCTAAGGATTGGAGTAAGCATCTCGGAGTTGGAATGAACGCTTTGATGAGATGATCAAAGATTTTGGGTTTATACAAAGTTCATGAGAAACTTGTATTTCCAAAGAAGTGAGTGAGAGCGCTATAGAATTTTTGATGAGTATATGTTGTTAACATATTGTTGATCAGAAATGATGTAGAATTTCTGGAAAGCATCCAGGGTTATTTGAAAAGTGTTTTTAATGGAAAACCTGGATTAAGCTACTTGAACATTGAGCATCAAGATCTATAAGGATAGATCAAAAACGCTTAATAGTACTTTCAAATGAATACATACCGTGACAAGATTTTGAAGGAGTTCAAAATAGATCAGCAAAGAAGGAGTTCTTGGCTGTGTTACAAGGTGTGAGTATTGAGTAAGACTCAAGACCTGACCACGGCAGAAGAAAGAGAAAGGACGAAGGTCGTCCCCTATGCTTTAGACGTAGGCTCTACAATATGCTATGCTGTGTACCGCACCTGAAGTGTGCCTTGCCATGAGTTAGTCAAGGGGTACAATAGTGATCCAGGAAGGGATCACATGACAGCGGTCGAACTTATCCTTAGTATCTAGTGGACTAAGGAATTTTCTCGATTATGGAGGTGGTAAAAAAGTTTGTCGTAAGGGGTTACGTCGATGCAAACTTTGACACTAATCCGGATGACTCTGAGTAGTAAACCGGATTCGTATAGTAGAGCAGTTATTTGGAATAGTTCCAAGTGGCGCGTGGTAGCTACATCTACAAGATGACATAGAGATTTGTAAAGCACACACGGATCTGAATGTTGCAGACCCGTTGACTAAAACCTTTCTCGTAAGCATAACATGATCAAACCCTAGAACTCATTGAGTGTTAATCACATGGTGATGTGGACTAGATTATTGACTCTAGTAAACTCTTGGGTATTAGTCACATGGCGATGTGAACTTTGAGTGTTAATCACATGGCGATGTGAACTAGATTATTGACTCTAGTGCAAGTGGGAGACTGTTGGAAATATGCCCTAGAGGCAATAATAAAATGGTTATTATTGTATTTCCTTGTTCATGATAATTGTCTGTTGTTCATGCTATAATTGTATTAACTGGAAACCGTAATACATGTGTGAATACATAGACCACAACATGTCCCTAGTGAGCCTCTAGTTGACTAGCTCGTTGATCAAAAGATAGTCATGGTTTCCTGACTATGGACATTGGATGTCATTGATAACGGGATCACATCATTAGGAGAATGATGTGATGGACAAGACCCAATCCTAAGCATAGCACCAGATCGTGTAGTTCGTTTGCTAGAGCTTTTCCAAATGTCAAGTATCATTTCCTTAGACCATGAGATTGTGCAACTCCCGGATACCATAGGAGTGCTTTGGGTGTGCCAAACGTCACAACGTAACTGGGTGGCTATAAAGGTGCACTACGGGTATCTCCGAAAGTGTCTGTTGGGTTGGCACGAATCGAGACTGGGATTTGTCACTCCGTATGACGGAGAGGTATCTCTGGGCCCACTCGATAATGCATCATCATAATGAACTCAATGTGATTAAGGAGTTAGCCACGGGATCATGCGTTACGGTACGAGTAAAGTGACTTGCCGGTAACGAGATTGAACAAGGTATTGGGATACCGACAATCGAATCTCGGGCAAGTAACGTACCGATTGACAAAGGGAATTGTATACGGGATTGATTGAATCCTCGACATCGTGGTTCATCCGATGAGATCATCGTGGAACATGTGGGAGCCAACATGGGTATCCAGATCCCGCTGTTGGTTATTGACCGGAGAGTCGTCTCGGTCATGTCTGCATGTCTCCCGAACCCGTAGGGTCTACACACTTAAGGTTCGGTGACGCTAGAGTTGTAGAGATATTAGTATGCGATTAACCGAAAGTTGTTCGGAGTCCCGGATGAGATCCCGGACGTCACGAGGAGTTCCGGAATGGTCCGGAGGTAAAGATTTATATATGGGAAGTCCTATTTTGGCCACCGGAAAATGTTCGGGATTTTTCGGTATTGTACCGGGAAGGTTCTAGAAGGTTCCGAAGTGGGGCCCACCTGCATGGGGGGACCCACATGAACGTGGGTAGTGGGGGCAAGGCCCCACACCCCTGGTCAAGGCGTACCAAGATCCCACCTTAGAAGGAATAAGATCATATCCCGAAGGGATAAGATCAAGATCCCTAAAAAAGGGGGATAACAATCGGTGGGGAAGGGAAATGATGGGATTTCTTTCCCCCACCTTTGCCAACGCCCCAATGGACTTGGAGGGCAAGAAACCAGCCCCCTCCACCCCTATATATAGTGGGGAGGCGCATGGGAGCAGCACCCCAAGCCCTGGCGCCTCCCTCCCTCCCGTGACACCTCTTCCTCCCCGCTTGCGCTTGGCGAAGCCCTGCCGGGATCCCGCTACTTCCACCACCACGCCGTCGTGCTACTGGATCTCCATCAACCTCTCCTCCCCCCTTGCTGGATCAAGAAGGAGGAGACGTCGCTGCTCCGTACGTGTGTTGAACGCGGAGGTGCCGTCCGTTCGGCGCTAGGATCATCGATGATTTGGATCACGACGAGTACGACTCCATCAACCCCGTTCTCTTGAACGCTTCCGCTCGCGGTCTACAAGGGTATGTAGATGCACTCCTCCCCTCTCGTTGCTAGCATCTCCTAGATTGATCTTGGTGACACGTAGGAAAATTTTGAATTTCTGCTACGTTCCCCAACAGCTTTCACCGTCGTCTAGCAAACAACATATGTATGAGCACGAGAATACAAACACAAGAAGCATATGCAAATGATGACAAGATAAAGCAATTGAGCTTACTTGAGTTGCCACTCCCATCCCACTTTGAGGGCGTTTGGTCACTTGTGAGTAATAGCCGACGTACTTGTTCACTTCCCCTTGAATGATCCCCTAATGATGTTGGAGAGATGTCACATTGCGAGTGGTCACGATAGGATGCATCTCCACATACTTATTTTGTTCGTGATGCTCCTTCCAAATTTTCTCCCAATACTTGTTCTCTTTTGCTTGGTGCCGCATATTGGATCCATCGTTGTGGCCAACCAAGCTTTGATCAACAAGATGTCCTCAAATCTTGAGAATGTCGGACCTCTTGGCTTCGCCGTCTTGGTCTTCTTCTTCTTCTTACTCGGATTGGGATCGGATGTTGTCCCAACTTCAAATGTGGTGGTGGCCTCCAATTCATACTCCGTTTCGGCCGGATCTTCATTTTCATTGATCATGTTCGACAAGAACGCCTCCTACATGATTATGGTTTGCAAGCATTCATCATGTGCGACATAAACTAGTGGTCTATGCAAAAATCTGATCGGACATGAGCAAAGAAAACGCACCGACTCTTGTTCAGTCATTCCGTCGAATATGCCGAGGGAACGAGCTGCGGCGAGTCACATACGTCGACTGCCGACATCTGCATGGGCGGAAAGCTCTCCGGAATGGCCAAGCCGGTCGTCGAATCCTCCTCTATCCCAACGGGGTCGGATGGCGTAATCCGCGTTGAACCTCGGATGGAAGGGGTGCGGGGATCCGGGCGCGACAAAGGAGACAACTGGTCCACCATGTCCGAACCTCCCTGCGCCGCCGCCGCCTTCCTCTCTTGCTGTCGGTGTCGCCGCAACTTCCGAGCGACGTTCTCCGCCTTGCAAGTCGTGGCGGTCTGGGTCGGGCTGGACGACATCTCCGGCGGTGGATCGAGGCCGATGGTGAGGATTGGGAGAAAGGGTGGAGGACGACGAGGGTCCGGGCGTGGGAAAGGTTAGAGGGTGGCGGTAGGAGGAGGAAGGGTTTGGTGTGTTTGGTGCATTTTTCGGTGGGGTTGGGCTGTCAGGTTCGACGTGGCGGTCGTGCCCGGGCGCCCTCATATCCGTCTCATATTTGGGTTGGATATGAGGGGTGCCAATCAGCCCGGACGTTTGAGGCCCGTTTAATGAGCCCGTCTTGGTCAAAAATTGTGAGCGGTCAGTGACCGGGCGGCCCGCCCGGACGCATGAGGCAGGTTTGAGACGCCCGATTGTACATGCTCTTGCTAAGCCCATTTTTCATCAATGTTGGAAGTAGCCCAAGTGAAACGGTCAACTATTATTTTTGGATTAATCTTGTTTTCTGAAACTTTACTAACAGCGCGTTTGGCAAATTTTGGGAAGGGGAATGTGAATTTAATGTAGGGAGTTGTATTGAGATTAGACATGGGATGAGTTGTTTTATTCTCAATCCCTTGTGTGGCGCATGATGAAAATTATGTGTGAGGGTTTGACGAGAAACTGTATTCCCGTGTTTGGTTCATGGAAATTGACAAGGGAATAGACAAGAAAGATTAACGTAAGTTATAATGAAGGGTTAATATTGACTCACTAAAATAACTCCCACCCCTTTCCAGTCCCATGACTATTCCCTTACGAACTCCCAATCCCCCTAACCAAACAATAGATTTGAAGTCTTGTATCCCTTCAATTCTCATTTCCTAGCTCTAATTACCGCCAACCAAACACGTCGTAAGCTCTACTTTGGTACAGGTAACTTGATACGAGCAAGCTTGTTTATACAAGACGATAAATTTCATGGTTTTTTTTTGCGGGGGGATAAATTTCATGGTTCTGCTGACAGCCCATTAGAAGGGCGACGACCCAGCAGTTAATAACAATCATTCATAGGTTCCCCTAGGAAAACATTCATAGGCCATACAGTATTAAAATGATGGTGCTGAACCATATCTTTCCTCTCACGGAACATTCTATTGGCAATTTGGAATGGAACAGGCACGCGCCTCGACGCAACAATTCAGACATGTTTCCGCCGCCACCGCTCCTCAGAGAGCAGCAGCAGCAGCAGCAGCCAACTTGGTTTGTACAGCACTATTATTCGCTGGCACTACACGCAATGACAATGAGCCGTCACCCGGGCAACCGAAGTTGGTGGTAAGCCAGCTGCTGGTCGCTTCTTCTCTGCCTGTATCCATCTGACCTGGTCCACCTGCCATCCGAAACTAGGCATGATTAGCACTACGCTAATGCTAACACAAATGATCGATCATGCTCATTGACTTTGGCCCGGTCAATCTTATCTAACAAACCCTGGATAGTGGATACTAGAATAAGAAAGAGAAAAGAGACGATCCCATTCTTTTACAGGAACCCATAATTGGTTCCTAGTATGATACGTATGTTTTCGTAAGTGAAGAATTCGTACATGATATGTTGCTGTCGCTTGAACCCAGCAAGCAAAACACCTAATGGCTAACTGCATCCAGCTCATAGATGGATGTGTGTGCACCGGCGCCTCGCGCTAGTCTGGTCTCTTCTCTTGCCCATCAGTCGGTATATTAGTCGTAAAGTCGTAGACGTGGAGATAGTTCAACGTTAGCCACTTGCACCACGCCGCAGCCACCATGTCCAGCCCACCTCCTCCCGACGCCGGGTTGCCGCCGGTGACTCCAGTTCCGCCTACTCCGGTGACCCCATCTCCGGTTACTCCAGTTCCGCCTACTCCATCGCCCGTAGCAATTCCGCCTTCTCCGGTAGCAGTTCCGCCTACTCCGGTTCAGGCGGATCCTCCCACCATCGTGAATCCTCCAGTGCTACCCCCGGTGAATTCTCCTCCGCCACCTTCACCAAGGCCGCCGACGACGCCGAACCCAACGCCGGTAACACCGTCCCCATCTCCGCCAAGGCCCACGCCGACGCCAAACCCAACGCCAGCAACACCGTCCCCACCCCCACCAAGGACAACTCCGACGCCAACGCCAACTCCTCGCAGGCCGCCGTCGTCATCACCATCGCCGCCTGACGCCGCGCCGCCACCTCCTGAAGACGTCCCATCTTCGCCGCCGCTCCCGATCGACGCCCCAGCTGCAGCAGCGCCTCCGCCGTCGCCTCTTATGTTTTATCCGCCTCCGCCGCCGCAGTCAGCAGAAGCGCCGTCGACATCGGCCAAGTCCTCGTCAAGCAGCGGGACTGCGGTGGGCGTGGGCGTGGCCGTCGGGGCGGTGGTCTTGCTCGGCCTCGCGGCCGCGCTGATCTTCTTCTTCGTCTCCAAGCGGCGCCGTCGCCGTAGGGTACCGCCGCCGGGGACCCCAGGTGCGTACACGTACTGTACATATTGCACACACCAAGTAGCCCATGTGAAACGGGAAAATAGTACTCCCTCCGTTCTAAATTACTCATCGCAGGTGTATCTAGAACTAAAATAAATCTAGATACATCCATACCTGTGACAAGTAATTCAGAACGAAGGGAGTACTTTCATTAAACTGATGGTGCTGAACCAGCTCTTTCCTCACACGGAACAGCAAAAATTGTTGATCCGGCGTTTTGCAGCTTGATTAGTCAATCCGAGCCACATTTTTGAAAAATACAAACAAACAATTTTGAAAAAAATACACACGTATGTATACCGCATGTTTGTAAAGTTTCATGGCTTTTTGTGTGTTGCTCACGTTAAAATGTATTTCATCATGATTTTTTTTACAAACATGCAATATACACTCATGTACATGTTTATTTGTTTATTTGTTTATATTGTTTTGGAACTTTAGAAGTAAACTTTTTATATACTTTTGAAAATTTTGGGCTCCCTGGGAGCCCAAAAGCTAGAAATCCGCACTCGAACGACTACACTTTTGTATAATTCTCGAAGAAGATATAGACCTACACAACATTAGATTGAACATTTGGAGTGGAGCAAGTACAAACGTGAATAACAATCCAGACATGCATCCGCCTTCACAATTCGCTGGAAAAGATTAAGTCAGCGGCAGCGCAACATGAAAATCACTAGTACTACACACAATGACAATGAGCCATCACGCCTTGCTGTTGCAAGTAGGCAACCGAAGTTGGTGAAGTTGCTGAGCGAGCTGCTCGCAGGGTTTTGGTTACCGGGTGGCAAAATTGGTTACCGCTCGGTAATTGCGTTCTCAACACCGTAGGACAAAAGCAGATCTTGTGCATTGACCTTGCACAACGCAGTCTTTTAGCTCTGCTTGGATTCGAGGCCGTGGAAAATTATGTACTTTCAAGGGATTGGTTTCCTGCCTCCATTGAGATGTTTCCCCCTCCCCTCCGTAGAACTACGCGTAACACCCCATCGAGCACTCCTGTCAAGTAAACTGGTGATCAAACTACTTGACATCAGTAGTCGATGGGTGCCACGGTTATGTCGGTGTCTATGTGAGGTTACTTGAACATGGTACTCACTGTAGGTATCTATTTCAGATTATATATAGTCTAGCCTTAGCCTCGCCCTATATAAGGAACAATGCCTAGGGTTTATAAGAGTGCTGGGTCTATTACAACCGGATGGGATTTTTTGAGATCCTCAGGATGCTTGCCTTGACCACCAACATGGTTGCGCCTTCTGACGAGGCCATCAGTCAGGTAGTAGGCATGGGCCGCACCGTGGTCTAGTGGGCTGACAACTGGCCTACTGATGTACCCCCAGTCCATGGCCCGGTCATAGATATTAAGTGTTTCTTTTGTAGATTTTGAATTGAAATGGTTAATGTATAGTTAAATGTAACAACTCCGCTAATCCAAGCTAGTAACATGTTTGTCACATGATAACATGTTTGTCACTATTGTATCGATACAAGAGTGCCTTTTCTACCATCCATCATCCATGTGAAATATCGTGCATGGATTCGCCTTTCATTGTTACTTTGAGATTCGTGCTATATGTTATGGCTTTTGACAATTGTTCCAAAGTATTATATAATTTTTTTTGGTTTCAGAATGCATCGTCATGTTTCATTATGTGCCAACAAATCCACTATGGGACAAGTGCACTCGTATTTGTTGGTACACAAGAGAAACACATGATACATTTCAAAACAAGAAAAATAAAGTAATGTAACACTATGCAATAAAACAAACTTTGAACAATCAAAAAACACGCCACGAATCTCCAACCAACAATAGATGATAGATGCATGCATGATACACATGCTTGTGCGTATTTTAGAAAAAAAAATAGATACATGCACAATATATTACATTCATGATAGAATGTCAGTTCTCCTATCGGTTTGACCGCATGTACCTGCCTTCCCCCACTAGGCATGATTAGCACTACCCCAATGCTAACAAAAAGGGGCACCTATCTTTCAGCCCCAATTAAAGAAAAAAACTACTTTTAGTCACCAATGCTTGGTCTTCATTCCTCTTCTCCCCGTCTTTCTCCCACCCATGTTAGTCCGCCCATCATCACTATCCTCTTACTGTTCGCGTCACCCATGGTCGGCGTCGATGCCCTGCTCTATTCGAGTCGCCTCGTCAGCCGGCCCTTCCCGAGCCTCTACGCCGGCCGAGTCGTCATTGCCAAAGTCACACCCCAAAAACCACTCCTCCCCGCGTGCGCACCCCCACCATCAATTGATGGACTCGGCTCCACAGCTCACGGCTCACCGGCGTACCACACCCCCTACCCCCACCCCGCACCCATACATTCAACCCTCGGACTTTCCTCCGCCCCGCCGCCATGGCCGCATCAGTGCTTTGAGCGTGCAGCTTGACCAAAACCTTTTTTTTTCAATTGCCCGAAAAACAGAAAAAAAATCAAATGTAACAAAATGATCGATCAGGCTCGTTGACTTTGGCCCGGTCAATCTTATCTAACAAAACCCGGATAGTGATACTAGAATAAGAAAGGAAAGAGACGAGCCTATTCTTTTACAGAAGCCCAAAATTCGTATGATATGTTGCTGTCGCTTGAACCCAGTAAGCAAAGCCATGAGAAGAATTCTGCATGGCCAAACTAAGCAAACCCACCTCATCGCTAACTGCGTCCAGCGCGTACTTAGTCTTCGCCTCTCCTCTCCTCTCTTTGCCCATCGGTATATTATTAGACGTAACTCGTAGCCATGCTCACAGTTAAACCTTAGTCACTTGAACCTGCACCACCAAGCCGCAACCACCATGTCCAGTTCACCTCCTCCGGACGCCGGCGGGTCGCCACCGGTTACTCCATCTCCAACGCCGCCGGTTACTCCATCTCCGACGCCGCCGGTACCAGTGACTCCATCTCCTCCAGACAATCCGCCTCCGGTGGCCCCAGTGAATAACCCACCTCCTCCGGACACTAGCATGTTTACTCCGCCTCCTCCAGTTACTCCATCACCACCGCCTCCGGAAGCCACTCCCCCGCCTCCAGTGACTCCATCACCCCCGCCTCCGGAAGCCATTCCTCCTACTCCGGTGACTCCATCACCACCTCCTCCGGCAGCAATTCCGCCTTCTCCGGTGACTGCTCCACCACCACCTCCTCCGGTAGCAATTCCACCTTCACTACCTCCTCAGGTTGCAGCTGTTCCGCCTACTATCGCGAAACCCCCGACGATCGTAAATCCTCCAGTGGAGCCCCCGGCAGACCCTCCAGCGGAACCCCCGGTGAATCCTCCTCCGCCACCACCGTCGCCACCTCCACCAAGGCCGCCGACGCGGCCAAACCCAACGCCGATAACACCGTCGCCACCTCCACCAAGGCCCACGCCGACGCCAAACCCAACCCCGGTAACACCGTCGCCACCTCCACCAAGGCCCACGCCTACGCCAAACCCAACACCAATTCCTCCCAGGCCGCCGCCATCATCCCCAGCTCCGCCGACGGACGTGCCACGTTCATTTCCACCGCCGCCTGACGCCACGCCGCCACCTCCTGACGACGTCCCATATTCGCCGCCGGCCCCGAACGACGCCCCAGCTGAACAAGCGCCCCCGCCGTCAGCTCTAACGTGGTCTCCGCCTCCTCCGCCGCTCTCAACGGACGCGCCGGCGACCTTGGCCAAGTCCTCGTCAAGCAGCAAGACCACGGTGGGCGTGGGCGTAGGCGTGGCCGTCGGGGCGGTGGTTTTGCTCGGCCTCGCGGCTGTCATCTTCTTCTTCCTGGCCAGACGGCGCCGTCGCCGTAGGGTGCCGCCGCCCGGAACTCCAGGTGCGTACACGAAGCAGCCCTGATTCTCTGAAACTTTCGTAAGCTCATACTCCTACTTCAGTAAACCATGTCGCTAATCAAGATTAAAGAGTTAAATACACCACGAGTGCCTCAACTTGTTCGATGCGATCACTTTGGTGCCTAAACTTGTAAAATACATGAAACTGGTGCCGTAACTTGTTCGAACGTTCAAATACGGTGCCTCAGTCCGTATTTGGGCATATGCACAGCCCACGTGTTGTGCCAACATGGCGTCAACCCACATGTCAATTCCTATGAGAAGAGTATGCTGATTGTTTTACAAAAAAATCCTTGTACTTAAATAATTTTCACAAAAACTCCCGATATTTTATTTAAATATGCCAAACTGCATTGATGTCACCAAGAACAGTTAGTATCTGTGCAATATCTAGATACACTACTATTTATTAGGGATATCGGACGAAATAATAAAGAGGAAAAAAAGAAAAAGGTTGACTCAAAGAAAATTTAAAAAATTATTAAGAAATTCTCACGTTTGAAAAAAAGAGAACAACTCAACATATTACCTGCCATAAACTTAAAAAAAGTGTTAGTGCATTTTTCTCAAAAGCAACATATTTTTGGAAAATTCTCACTTGTATTAAGAAATTGTAAACGTGTATTTGAAAAATGCCCGTCATGCATTCAAAAAAATTACAACATCTATTTCATAAAATGTTCAATATGTATTAAAATAAGTATTGTGTAAAATATATTCTTACATTTCTACAAACACGTTTAACATGTTTTAACCCATTTATAGAATTTATTGTTTTTACACAATCATTTTTAATACGTATTGAACAATTCTCAAAATACAACTTTGTTGATTTTTTAATAATTATGTATTCTAAAAATACAACGAAGATAAAAAATAATTCTCGGTACTTGTGGTCCTGAATGAAGATACAAAAAAGTTACGCAATATTTTATAATATACGTTGAACTTTTTAAATCCACATAAATTTTACAAATAGTTCATGTTTACCTCTTCGAACTACAAATAATAAAAATAGGATAAAGATTTTAATAGACAATAGTCGCATATTTGTAATTATTGTATTTGTATATTGAAAATTGTACATATATTGTGAAAACCAAACAGTAACCTGGAAAAATATAATGGAAATTGCAGAGTCTTGGCGTCTAGCGTGCGTGCTATTTAACCTGGAGGTCCCAGGGTCGAAACCAATTAAATAACGCAGTATATTTTTTCCCTGTTATTAACATACAGAGGAATGGCTTATTTGTGACTTTAAGTAAATCTCACGAGATTTTCTGCACAAAAAAAACTCGTATGCATTTCACCCAGCGCAGGCAATGCTCACCCACTGATCTGTGGGCCAGCCGCTAGCTTTCACGCCACAGAGAGAGCAAATACGGTGGCACACGGATGGAGGCACCGTATATGCACCTTGCGACAAGTTTTAACATCACTTTTATGTATTTTACAAGTTTAGGCACTAAACCGACCGCGACAGACAAGTTTAGACACTCATGATGTATTTAACTCAAGATTAAACCATGTTGGTCCGCCGCAACCCAAATTCAAGCCCGTTAATCCATATATAACAGCGCTACTCATACGCGGTGCATTCGCCAGCCGCGGTCTAAATCAGAACCGTATATATACGTGAAAATAACGCTCGCCGTCGTCCTGCTGTCCGCATTCAGCTGTGCAGCCGAGCTGCCGCCGTGCATTTGCACTCTGACGATGTCGTTGTGCCGCGTGCCCAGGTCGCTGGCGTAGGGTGGGCCGGCCCATTAGCTCTTAGGTAGGATCTGTGGGATTTATTCCTTCGGTTTTTCCTTTTTCCCACTGCATTAAAAAACAAAAAAATCGTGAATTAAAAAATGCACAGATTTGGAAAAAAGTTCTGTAATTTAAAACGTTCCAATTTTTTTTAAATGTCCGCAAATTCACAAAAATTTGCAAGTTTGAAAAAATTGTTCTTGGATACCAAAAATGTTCATGAGTTTGTAAAAAAAATCAAGATTTTTTTCGTTAATTATAAATTATCCTCATTTAAAACAAATAAAGAATTCAGAAAATTTTCACGATTTGGAAAAGTTCATGATTTAAAAACTGGTTCATGAATATGAAAAATAAAAAGTTCATAAATTAGAAAATGGCCGCTAAATCAAAATTGCCCACCGTCATGAATTCAAAAATTTAGAAAAAATGTTTCTCAAATTCGAAAAATTCTTGCTAATTCGAATAAGGTACATGAATTCGAATTTTTTTTGCAAATTCAAAAATATGTCAGCAAATTTAAAAAGAAAAGGAACAATAAAAAGGGAATAAACAAGAAAAATAATAAAACACAAAAGGAAAGAAAGTAAAAAGGGAAAAAACTTGAACAAATCGGAATCACTTAGGAAAACCATAGGGAAAAAAGTTCCAGAAGCTTCCCAAAACCGGATGAGAAGCTTCTAGAATGTTCAGAAAACCGCTCGCTGCCTTCGCGGAACGGCTCGCGTGCCCCTAATGGGCCGGCCCAAATTCAAACGCCATTAAGTGATCACGATGATACGTATCGCAATAAGCGATGCATATCATTCGCGCTTCGCCCCTGCTCAGCCTGTCCCGTGCCTCCCCCCACCGCTCGCTCCAAACTGCATTTCAGTAAGAGTTCTCGAAAGAGTAAAAATGCATTGGTGGTTATGAACTTGTCGATAAGTAAGATGATGTAAGCAGGTTATAAGAGTTTAAATTTTATATATTTGCTTAGTTGGAGGAGAGAAAAAGAAAACCGAGGCGTGAATTAAGAGTCAACTATAGCACAGGCTCCAAAACAGTTTGTGAGGTTGTAATTTAGGCTAGGTATTAATAAAGTAACACATATTTATAACTTACTGCTACTATACATGCCGGGTTACAAGTGACATGACAACTACATATAGCCGATTTTTCGTTGTATTATTACGATAATTCAATTCAGATGATGCATTAGCCTTACTCTCCTTTTTATCAGAGGATGCATTTTACTCATCTAGAGAAGGTACAGCGCGGGCACATTCGATTGGAAATACGTACGAGATATGGGATAGGCACACGCCTCGACATAACAATTCGGACATGTTTCCGCCGCGACAGTTCCTCTGGAAAGTACTCCTCCTACGAGCCAGCTGCAGCGCAACTTGGTTAGTCACTAGTCCAGCAGTACACGCTATGAAAAGAACCGTCAGGCCTTTACGGTTGCACGGCCTAGGCACCAGAAGTTGGTGAGGTTGCTGAGCCAGCTGCTGGTCGCGTGCTCTGCTGTATCATCGATCTGACCCGGTCTACCTGCCATCCAAACCTAGGCATTTTTTGTTGTTGAAAATATCCAAACCTAGGCATTTTTAGCACTAGGCTAATGCTAACAAGAAATGCGGGCTCACTGATTGACTTTGGCACGGTCAATCTGATCGAACAAACCCTGCGTAGTGGATACTACAAAAGGAAAGAAAAGAGAGGCAAGCCAATTCTGTCGTCTGAACCACGCAAGCAAAGCCAATAGGAGAAATGGAGATTTGTACACGACCAGGCCGAGCAAAACCACACAACGGCCAAACTGCTGGCAGCCCATAGATGTCTTTGCCGTTTGCACCGGCGCCTCGCTCCGCTAGCCGTCTCCTCTCTCCTCCGTTAGCCATCGGCCATCGATCGCTATATTAGTCGTAACCAGTCGTAGCATGGTTTAACGTTAGGCACTTGCACACACCACGCCGCGGCCGCCATGTCCGGTCCATCTCCTCCGGTGACTCCAGCGCCGGTTACGCCGGTGTCCCCGCCTGCTCCGGACGCTGGCGGGACGCCGCCGGTGACTCCGGCGCCGGTTACGCCGGTCTCTCCACCTGCTCCGGACGCTGGCGGGACGCCACCGGCGACTCCAGCTCCGACGCCACCCGTTGTTACGCCGATCTCTCCACCTCCTCCGGACGCCGCCGGGACGCCACCACCCCCGGACGCCTCTGGGACGCCTCCGGTGACCCCACCTCCTCCAGACGCCGCCGGGACGCCACCGCCACCGGTAAATCCACCTCCCCCAGACGCCGCCAGCACGCCTCCTCCGGTGACCCCCGTGACACCTCCAGTGAATCCTCCGGTCAACCCCTCGGCGAGTCCTCCTCCACCACGGCCAACGCCGACGCCAAACCCAACGCCAGTAACACCATCGCCACCTCCACCAAGGCCAACCCCGACGCCAAGCCCAACGCCAGTAACACCATCCCCACCTCCACCAAGGCCAACTCCAACACCAACACCGACGCCAACTCCTAGCCGGCCGCCGCCGTCATCCCCACCTCCTCCGACGGACGTGCCACGTTCATCTCCACCGCCGCCTGACGCCACGCCTCCACCTTCCGAAGACGTCCCATCTTCGCCGCCGCCCCCGAACGACGCCCCAGCTGCAGCAGCGCCTCCGCCGTCACCTCTAACGTTGTCTCCGCCCCCGCCGCCGCAGTCGGCGTCCGCGCCGTCGACCTCGGCAAAGTCCTCTTCAAGCAGCGGGACAGCGGTGGGCGTGGGCGTGGCCGTCGGGGCGGTGGTCTTGCTCGGCCTCGCGGCCGCGCTGATATTCTGCTTCGTGTCCAGGCGGCGCCGTCGCCGAAGGCCGGAGACCCGAGGTGCGTACACATTACTGTACGCGTACGCCCGGTCGCGAGAACGCCATTCTTGACGCGCGCGCGCGTGACTTTTTCCGCGATGGATGCGATCATGTGACGTCGTCCATAGCTGCAACTGCAAACAACGCGTTATCTGACGCGCGGTGCTAGTGCGAGTCCGCGCGCCATTCTCTCCCGATGCTACGGCACGATGCTGGCGACAGCCTGACAGCGACTCGGCGCACCGTGCCAGCGCGCGACCCACGTACTAGAGCTGCTCGCGCCGACTTGATTAGTGCTCCACTTCCTTTCGTCAGTGCTACGCGGGATGCCGATTTTCCATCTAGAAACTGAACAACTCCCATCTGAAATTCAGATTCTGAATGTGTTGGTGCGAGTGGTGAACTGACCGATCGTTTTCTGGTGCCAGCGGATTTCTTCTACGACCCGAGGCAGCCGACGACGCCGCTGCAGCAGTCGCACGCGCTGTCGACGCCGTCGTCGACGCCGCCGCTGATGCACTCGTGGGCGC
This sequence comes from Aegilops tauschii subsp. strangulata, assembly GCF_002575655.3. Taxonomy (NCBI): domain Eukaryota; kingdom Viridiplantae; phylum Streptophyta; class Magnoliopsida; order Poales; family Poaceae; genus Aegilops; species Aegilops tauschii. The sequence goes on along the minus strand of NC_053037.3, from coordinate 409,929,009 downwards.
AGAGCAGCGGCGGCGGCGACCCGGGCGGGCCGCCGCTCCCGGCCATGACGGGCGGCACGCTGGGGTACGACGAGCTGGCGGCGGCGGCGGACGGGTTCTCGGAGGCGAACCTGCTGGGGCAGGGCGGGTTCGGGCACGTGTACAAGGGCACGGTGAACGGGCAGGAGGTGGCCATCAAGAAGCTGCGCGCCGGCAGCGGGCAGGGCCACCGCGAGTTCCGCGCCGAGGTGGACATCATCAGCCGCGTGCACCACAAGAACCTCGTCTCCCTCGTCGGCTTCTGCATCCACGCCGAGCAGCGCCTCCTCGTCTACGAGTACGTCCCCAACAAGACCCTCGAGTCCCACCTGCACCACGGTACGTACGCACACCCATCGAACTGCTCTGCTCTGCTCTGCTCTGTTGGTTTTGGAAGTGCTGGGACTCACACAAGAGGCTAGTCTCAGGGAGCGGCCGCGCGACGCTGGATTGGCCGCGCCGGTGGAAGATCGCCGTCGGCTCGGCGAAGGGCCTCGCGTATCTGCACGAGGACTGTGAGTTCTTCTTGCCTTATGGGCAGTACTTCATTTCATTTTGATACGGATTTTGTCGCCTGAATATGTTCTGGCACTGAATGTTTAAATGGCTGGCTTTGATCTCAGGTCATCCTAAGATCATCCACCGTGACATCAAGGCAGCCAACATCCTCCTCGACTACAATTATGAGCCCAAGGTAAGTAAATCATCAAATCCCATCAACACGATTGAAGCATGTCTGCTTGTGTCGCTTTCGGTTCATCCAACTCTTCCTTGGACCACGTGCAGGTTGCAGATTTTGGGCTGGCCAAATGCCAAGAAGCAGAACATACTGCTGTTTCTACGCGCGTAATGGGAACTTTTGGGTAAGAGAAGACAGTTGATTAGTGTTCAGAAACCCAACAAACTGCCCGCGTATATGAATCATGGGAGCATGTGGACTAATCTTGTGTTTTCAAAACTTTTTATCTACAGTTACCTGGCGCCGGAATATTACGCCACCGGCAAAGTAACCGACCGGTCCGACGTCTACTCCTTCGGCGTGATGCTTCTGGAGCTCATCACCGGACGGAAACCTATCATGGCATCCTCAGATCACCAGCCAGAAACATTGGCTACTTGGGTGAGTTCGCCAAACCATCCATCGCCTGAATTTTTTACAGGGAACAACTGTTAGTGAGCACTGACTACTGAGATGGTTGTGCCCTTCTAATTCCTTCTCGCAATTTTTTTCCAAATTACTCGTGTTTGAACTAGAACTGTGTAGAGTAAGAATCTTGTTTGATCCCACTTGATCATCCGACGTCTATCTCCCATCGCAAATGCAGCGAGTAGTAACAGACTCGTTTCCCTGATCGATTCCGAACAGGCAAAGCCCCTGCTGACCAAGGCCTTGGAGGAGGAAAACTACGAGGAGCTGATCGACCCGGAGCTGGGGACCAACTACGACGCCTACGACATGGCGCGGCTCGTCGCCTGCGCCGCCGCCGCCGTGCGGCAGACGGCGCGCTCTCGCCCGCGGATGGCACAGGTGCGTGCCGAATCCCCTCGCCTACAGGCTGTCTTTTCTCTCCCGCGGTTTGCACATTGAATTGGCGCCGCCTCCGCTGTAGATCATTAACAAGCAAGTGACGCGCTCGTGTCAATGCTATGTGATCAGATCGTCCGGTACCTGGAGGGCGAGCTGTCGGCGGAGGACCTGAACGGCGGCATGGCGCCGGGCCAGAGCGCGATGCATCGCTCAGGGGGCGGCAACACGGACGAAGTCAGGCGGCTCAGGAGGATGGCGTTCGGGCCGGGCACCGGGACGGCCGGCGGCACCATCAGCGAGTACGCCAGCAGCGAGATGAGCGCGCGGACGAGCGAGTACGGGCTGAACCCGTCCAGCGAGTACACGGCCAGCAGCGCGGCGGACACGGAGGACATGACGGACTTCCCGCACAGAGCCGGCACCGGCAGGGGCGCCGCCGAGGGTGTCAGCGGCGAGGCGGGACGTGGAACTACGGAGGGGTTCAGCAGGCGCACCACCGTCAGACGTACCGGCCGGGGGTGACGAGACGTACTGAATACTATCTACGAGCGGGTGATCAAGGAATCGTCGCTCGTGTACATATGTGATGTTGTCGCTGTGAGATTTGGTTTGCGTTTCTTTGTTTCAGTTTTCGGGTTCATGCGATTTTTGGTGGGTGGTGGAAGAAGTTGTAACTTGTATGTGCGTCCATTAATTAACCAGAAAGGTGAATAAAACATAAAAAGATGATGGAGAATTACTCGAACATGCTCTCGTCCCGCTTTATATTAAAATAAAGCCAATCGGCCGAACAAGGCTACAAGGTGTTGAGAAAATCCTCGAGAGCTGATAGAAAAGAAAACATGACAAAACACACCAAAGATGTAAAAGAAAAAATGCACACGAGTGAACTAGCAAACGCCGCTAGAGTGTCGTTGAGGAGAAGCGCATGAGAATCGCTGCCAGGAGTGATAACCACCTGCACTCATCGACGATGACCCCCTCCCCCCCTCCAAGGAACGTAACGACGCCATGCGCCGAAGAAGACGAAGATTTTCACCCCGAGTGTCGACGGGGAGGGAGAGGACCAAGATGGCGCTCCAAGGGGACGAAGATTTTCACCAAGAGTGCAGGAGATTTTCACTCATTAGCCATGTGTTTTATCTCTCTCCCTTGATTATATGAGTTGCGATCTTTATTGTGATCATGGGCTTTATTAATAGAGTTGAATATGTGATGTGTTCCCTTCATATTATGTATGTGGTGAATTAAATCTTGCTCATCTATGAGTTTCTTTATTTATGTTTACTTGAATCCTTTGGTAGTTAATGAGATTACATGATGCATATTGTAGTATAACTTGTGGAGACACCCGTGGTGACTCAATAGATTAAGGTTAGAATGATGAAAATCATCTGGTGTTGTCATAGTGTACTTTCAGGGGTTGCCTGTGCTGACACCGTGGTGGCTTAATAGATTAAAATTAGAAAAATAACTTTTAGGTGGTACGCAAGATGGACCCCTCCTTCAATGGGAATGGACAAAGTAAATGTTGACGTCGTAGTTTTGAGGAATGGCATAGGTGCCACTATTGTGTCTGTTTGCAAAGACCAGACATGGTATTATCTGTGATGTTCGGCTACCAGTTTGATTTTACCAGTGATCCACTTATTCTTGAAAGTTTAGCTCGTAGCTTGTGCCCTCGCTAATGATCTTGGTCTTCAACAAATCCACATTGCTACATATTGCTCTTATTCTGAGAAAGATATCAATCAGTTGCAGAGTGTGATACATGAGCTATTATTAGGGAGATTGCAGCAAGGAGGAATGCCTTTTCTAGATTTAATTTAGTGCCTGGAAATAGGAGTTCTAATATGTAAGCGTATAATCTTGCTATGTTTTGTTTATCTCTACTAGTGGTTGTCATGTATGGCTAGGAGTCTCACTCCATGCCAGTTTAATCCCTGTAAGAATTATTGTGATGAATAAAACCTAAAGGATTGTTCTAAAAAAGCACAATGAGAACGGATACTTCGCTCCCTCCTTCGATGAGCCGCCACCTTACCTTCACCAACGACTCCCTGGAGGTCATTTCAAACCACTCTCCTCCCCTCCCTTCCACCCCTCTAGTAGTAGGGTTGGCACCGCCATGAGCTCCTCCAAGGCTGCCACCCTTGCTTCTTGATTCGTCTGATGCGACGAACCACCCTTGCTCTCCCCTCCCCTATGTTTTGTTGCCTCTATCCACCATGGATGCCCCCTCCAGTGAGGTCCAGAACTCCATGCCCATCGTCCTCCCCGGCGAGCTTGCCATGCACGTCGCCTCCGAGAGCACCATGGATATCACCAAGTTCACTTCATCCTAGGCTGCCTTTGCATTTCTTCCTAGATCGTGGTTGTTTGATGAAATGACGGTACTATTGTGGCTAGCTGATGGATAGTTTTCTGATGATGATTGCGGGAACAACACTTGAAAGGATCGATATAGTTGACTAGAGGGCGGGGGTGAATAGGCAACTAACAATTTTTAGCTTTTCTTTACCAAATTAAACTTTGCATCAAAATAGGTTGTCTAGATATGCAACTAAGTGAGCAACCTATATGATGCAATGACAACAAGCACGCAAGCAAATAAGAGATATAACACGAGTAAACTTGCGAAAGTAAAGGGACGAGATAACCAAGAGTGGAGCCGGTGAAGATGAGGATGTGTTACTGAAGTTCCTTCCTTTTGAGGGGAAGTACGTCTCCGTTGGAGCGGTGTGGAGGCACAATGCTCCCCAAGAAGCCACTAGGGCCACCGTATTCTCCTCACGCCCTCACACAATGCGAGATGCCGTGATTCCACTATTGGTGCCCTTGAAGGCAGCGACCGGACCTTTACAAACAAGGTTGGGGCAATCTCCACAACTTAATTGGAGGCTCCCAACGACACCACAAAGCTTCACCACAATGGACTATGGCTCCGCGGTGACCTCAACCGTCTAGGGTGCTCAAACACCCAAGAGTAACAAGATCCGCTAGGGATAAGTGGGGGGAATCAAATTTCTCTTGGTGGAAGTGTAGATCGGGGCCTTCTCAACCAATCCCGAGCAAATCAACAAGTTTGATTGGCTAGGGAGAGAGATCGGGCAAAAATGGAGCTTGGAGCAACAATGGAGCTTTTGGGAGAAGAGGTGAGTCAACTTTGGGGAAGAAGACCTCCTTATATAGTGGGGGGGGGACAATCCAACCGTTACCCCCACAACAGCCTCGCAGAGGGCGGTACTACCGCAGGAGGCAGCGGTACTACCGCTGGTTACAGCGGTACTATCGCTCCCCAGGGCGGTACTACCGTGGAGCCTGGAGGGCAGGAGAGGACAGATCCGAGCGGTACTGCCGCGGCGGTTGGGCGGTACTACCGTTCGTGAGCGGTACTGCCGCCCTACTGCCGCTGCGAAGTACCGCACTATCCGACACGAAAAAAGACCCCTTGAATCGAGGCGGTAGGGGCCTGGTACCGTAGCGGTACTACTGCTGAGGACCCACCAGCGGTACTACCGCTGCGGAGCGGTACTGCCGCTTGTGACCCCCAAGCGGTACTACCGCTGGGTACCGCGGTACTACCGCTAGGACCAGACTCAGCCCAAGGAGAGAGGAAGCAAAGCTCCAATGAAGCGGAAAGGCGCAGAGGGTGTAAAGAGGATGTGTACGTGTTGATTCCACCCTAGCCTTGCCAAAGCGGACCTCCTCTTGATAGTACGGTGATCCCTATGAAACTAGTCCACCAAACTAATTCGAAAGGACTACACCGTCTTCGCTTCAAACTCTGAGGGGAGGGAATCGTCTCGTGCCAAAGGATGAATCTCTGAAAACACTCAATGCACATGATTAGTCCGCAAAAGCATTGTCATCAATCACCAAAATATCTTAGGGACAAATATGCCCTTACAATCACCCCCTTTTTGGTGGATTGATGACAATACGGGATTTGCACAAACGGGAAAAGACAAAAGGACATAAGCAAACCCCCAAGTCTCTAAAATATAGACGGGCTCCCCCTAGATGTGTGCCATCAAGATAAGTGCTTTGGACTGCACGACACACATACTAGGATCAACACTCCCCCTGTATTTTAGAGACCAACAACCTAAGCGTGATTCAAGAGAGCAGGATATATAACATAATAAGCATGCAACTCATGAGATACCAAAAGACTAGAGACATAGATAAAGATATGATAAGGATAAGGTAGCATATGTCTCACACCATATGACTGGAACTTAGGTCTCACGGAACACAAAACCAAACAAAGCACAAGGTAGCAAACACAACGAAAGCACAAAGACAAAGACACACTCGCAACACAACGACGCAAATCCCTAAACTCTCTCCCCCTTTGGCATCGAGACACCAAAAGGGGCAAAGAGCTAACCTAAGGCTCCAGGTGAGAGAATGCTGAGGATCTCGAACATCAGGACTCTGCGTGATCATCTGCACCACCATCCTTGGCCGGAAACTGCTCGACATCTGAATCGGTCCACGGACAATGCTGCTGGATCCACTCCTCCTCCTCAGTGATCTGACCCTCAGAGCCGCTGGTGACTGTCGCACCCAACTGACGCATAAGCTCCTTGTGACGTCCCCTTGCCTTCTTCTCAACCACATGAGTCATGTATTGACCGTGAGACTCCATGCAGAACAACTTCTTCATCTTGTGTTTGAGCTTCTTTGCCCAAGAGGGCTCTGCCGCAGAAGGCTCTGTCCCAGAAGGCACATAATCCTCCTCCTCATCATCGGCCTCATCCTCGCCCTCGGTCTCCATGGCAGCAGCAGAAGACGGAACCCCAGATGTAGGAACGGAGGTGCCCCAATTATCCTTCTTCCTCGGACGCTTGATCTCATGAGAAACCAACTCTCCAGTTTCCAGCTGCTCCGCGGGAAAGGAACGTCTCCAGGCCTTCTCAATGAGCAACATGATGAATGGACCATAGATCGGTCACTTGCGCTCAGAAATGGCAGTGAGAAGTTCAGACCACATAACATGAGAGATTTCCAGGGACTCACCAGTGTTTGCTTCCTTCTCACGCTGGCAGAAGAGAAGCATATCCACGAGATAGGAGTGAACCATATCCAGATTCCCGATGCGAGGAAAGAGGGTCTCTCGAAAGACACGATGAAGGATGTCCAGGTAGGCAGACAACTCATAGGTCTCCTTCTTAGTCACATGGTGAACCTTCACAGTGCAGTAGGGCCAGAGGGCTTGCTTGTGAGTGGAGTTGACGTTGTGGTGAGGGCGAAAGCCAACAGGAGTCTCAAGCCCGCGATCTTCCACATGAAGTAACTCCATGAAGGCCTTCCACTTGACAGACAGTAACTTGCCATTTGTCATCCAGGTCAGAGTCCTTTCTTCATCAGTTCCAAGATGGATAGTAGCAAAGAACTGAGCCACCAAATCTGCATCAAAGTCCTTGTTGAACTGCATGATTCTGAGAATGTTGAGCTGAGTACACATCTGAAGAGCTTCACCAAAGTATTCGGGATCCTTCTCCATGGCATCTGTGTCGATGGAGCAAACATTAACAAAGAGATTCTTCTTGGCCTTGATCACATCAAAGTAGATGGCAAACTGAAAGCGGTTCCAGAACGGGCGGTTGACCAAACTGGGTTCTTGGTCTTCCGCATAGGGGTTGCGGCGACGCTTTGCCCAGAACTCCTTCGCAGACATCTCAGTCACAGTCTTGGCCCTTGGCTTCGGCCTGTTGGCAAGTTTCTTCTGACGTTGAGGATTAGCACTTGAGGAAGCGCCCACTGGCGGTGGTGGAGCACTGGAGGAACCACCAGCAGACTCAGATGTGCGGTACCGCTTTGACGTTGAACGCCCGGGGTTGACACGGCGGACTTGCTGCTCAGGATGTTCATCACCTGGAACCAAACACATGAACAGAAAACCAACACGAAAGAAAAAAGCGTAAGCCTCCAAACAAAACAACATGGATCAAACAAAGGTAGGGAATGATGGAATCTGGCAGACAGCGGTAGTACCGCTGGCCATAGGCGGCAGTACCGCCCAAGCGATAGTACCGCCCCAGCGGGAGCGGTAGTACCGCGCAAGACGGGGAACCGGCGGTTCCTACTGCCGTGGTCAGATGCGGCACTACCGGACTGCCAAATTCAAAAATAATCCTACCAAAACTTAATCCACATAGTCTAGACGCCTTCACCAAACTACTCAAGCCGAGATTTAGCCAAAAATCTAGAGATGCAACCACTATTGCCCCAAAAACACTAGATCTGAGAACTAGACAAAAAGAGAGAAAGAACGAGGGCAATACCGGCATCCATGGCAAGAGGACGAGGTGGGGATCGACTCCACCGAAGGGAATGGAGAGGGATGGCCCGGAGACGGCGGCCCGCCGGAGCCCTCCCGCAGCGAGGAGTCGCTGGAGAGAGGGAGAGGGACGAAGGGGTGGTGCGAATGGGTATGGGGGAGGAGAAACCTCCCCCTGCCCCGACATAACCCCCTGATCCCGCCCCCCAGCGGTAGTACCGCTCGGGTGGGCGGTAGTACCGCTTGTCAACATAAGCGGTAGTACCGCGCACCACTAGCGGTAGTACCGCCCAGCCAATACTCCAAAGACTAGACACAGAGGCTTAGCTCAAAAGAAGAGAGAAACAAACGGCAAGAAAAGAGAGCAAAACACACAGCAACAAAAGCATCAGCACGAGGACAAGAACCACACACCTCTACAAGAGAGGGCGATGGCCGAGGCCACCTATGTGTGAGTCAATTGGTATGGCACCGCGAAGAATTATCCTTCGGCCCATGACCAAAACTCGTCTTTGAAGCACAAGTACCATCAAAAATGGCTAATGTGAAAGAGTTGATCAATTTATGCATAATAAGGGGAGGGAGAGTTCATTAAGAGAACAACACTCCCCCTATGTCCATGCCTACACCTAAACAAGATAACAAGTCGAGTATGGTGGGGAGTGCAAGTGCTCAAGCAACATTGCTCGAATCAATGATATTTAGCTCATGCCTTAACTCGCGAAATCTTGCTTCATCCAACGGCTTCGTGAAAATATCTGCAAGGTTATCATGAGTGTTGACATAGTTGAGCTCGATCTCCCCTCGCCTAATATGATCCCGGATGAAGTGATATCGAATCTCAATATGCTTCGTCTTGAAGTGTTGCACCGGGTTGAGAGAAATCTTGATGGCACTTTCATTGTCACACCAAAGAGGCACTTTGTCACAAATGACACCGTAGTCCTTTAAAGTTTGCCTCATCCATAAGAGTTGTGCACAACAACTCCGGCCGCCACATACTCTGCTTCGGTGGACGAGAGAGACACACAACTTTGCTTTTTAGAAGACCAACTTACCAAAGAGCAACCAAGGAATTGGCACCCTCCGGAAGTGGACTTCCTATCCACTTTGTCTCCCGCCCAATCGGAGTCCGAATACCCTACAAGCTTGAAGTTTGCTCCTCTTGGGTACCATAAGCCAAAGTTTGGGGTATGAGCCAAATATCGAAAGATTCGCTTGACCGCCACAAAGTGGCTTTCCTTAGGCGCGGCTTGAAAACATGCACAAATTCCCACACTCAACTTGATATCCGGTCTAGATGCACAAAGGTAAAGTAATGAACCAATCATGGAGCGATATACTTTTGATCCACCGCTTTACCATTGGGATCGATGTCAAGTTGGCACTTGGTCGGCATTGGAGTGGACGCCGGCTTGACATCACTTAGCTTGAATCTCTTGAGCATGTCTTGAGTGTATTTGGCTTGGTTGATGAAGGTTCCTTCTCTTCTTTGCTTTACTTCGAAACCGAGAAAGAACTTCAACTCTCCCATGGAAGACAGCTTGAACTTTGAGGTCATGAGTGCGGCAAATTCCTCACTGAAAGCTTTGTTAGGGGAACCAAAGATAATGTCATCAACATATAGTTGGCACACAAACAACTCCCCTTTGACCTTCTTAGTAAAAAGAGTGGGGTCGATTAGCCCAACTTCAAACCCACGATCTTGTAACAACTCGGTAAGGTGGTCATACCACGCACGTGGGGCTTGTTTAAGGCCATAGAGTGCCTTATCGAGTTGATACACATGATCGGGAAAGTAGGGATCCTCGAACCCGGGGGGTTGTTTGACATACACCAACTCATTAATAGGTCCATTAAGAAAAGCACTCTTCACATCCATTTGTTGCAACTTAAAGTTGTGATGAGAAGCATAAGCAATCAACAAACGAATAGATTCAAGGCGAGCAACGGGAGCAAAGGTTTCACCGTAGTCGATACCCTCGACTTGGGAGTAGCCTTGTGCCACCAATCGTGCCTTGTTGCGGATGATGGTCCCATGAGCATCTTGCTTGTTCTTGAATATCCACTTCGTTCCAATGACATTATGGTTCCCGTTGGCCTTGGCACTAATCTCCACACCTTGTTCTACTCGAAGTTGTTGAGTTCCTCATGCATGGCATTGAGCCAATCCGGATCTTCGAGAGCTTCATATACCTTTTGGGGTTCCACACAAGAGACAAACGCGTGATGTTCACAATAGTTTGCCAATTGTCTACGAGTGCTTACCACCTTTTGAATGCTTCCAAGTACATTCTTCATGAGATGACCCTTGGTGGAAGCTTGGAAGCAATCTTGGCGGCATGACGCTCCAATTCCTCCTCGGAGGTGAGTTGAGGAGAGGTCACTTGATCATCTTGAGCGCCGTCTTGAGCTTGTTCTTGATCTTGAACTTGCTCGGAGGAGAGAACTTGACCTTGGTCATCACTTGGTGTGTCTCCACCATCTTGATCATGATTTTGCCCTTGGTCTTGTTCATGAGGTTGAGGGCCTTCACTTTGTTCTTCGGAAGCGTGTGGGCCTTGGGTTGGTGATGGCTCCACTTGAGTGGAGCATTGTGTTGGGGAACATAGCAGAAATTCAAAATTTTCTACGCATCACCAAGATCAATCTATGGAGTAATATGGCAACGAGGGGAAGGGGAGTGCATCTACGTACCATTGTAGATCGCGATGCGAAGCGTTGCAAGAACGCGGATGAAGGAGTCGTACTCGTAGCGATTTAGATCGCGGTTGTTTCCGATCTAAACACCGAAGAACGGTGCCTCCGCGTTCAACACACGTGCAGCCCAGTGACATCTCCCACGCCTTGATCCAGCAAGGAGAGAGGGAGAGGTTGGGGAAGACTCCGTCCAGCAGCAGCACGACGGCGTGGTGGTGATGGAGGAGCGTGGCAATCCTGCAGGGCTTCGCCAAGCACCGCGGGAGAGGAGGAGGACATGGAAGAGGGGGAGGGCTGCGCCAGAACTTGGGTTGCTGCTGCCCTCCCACCCCCCACATATATATAGGGGCAAGGGAGAGGGGGGCCGGGCCCCTCAGATCCCATCTGAGGAGGGGGCGGCGGCCAGGGGGGTTGCCTTGCCCCCCAAGGCAAGGGGGCGCCTCCCCTTAGGGTTCCCCCAAACCCCCGGGCGCATGGGCCCTGGGAGGGAAGGCGCCCAGCCCACTAAGGGGCTGGTACCTCTCCACATACAGCCCATAGGGCCCTCCGGGGCTGGTGGCCCCTCCCGGTGGACCCCCGGAACCCTCCGGTGGTCCCGGTACATTACCGGTGACGCCCGAAACTCTTCCGGTGGCCAAAACGGGACTTCCCATATATAAATCTTTACCTCCGGACCATTCCGGAACTCCTCGTGACGTCCGGGATCTCATCCGGGACTCCGAACAACATTCGGTAACCACGTATATCTATTCCCTATAACCCTAGCGTCATCGAACCTTAAGTGTGTAGACCCTACGGGTTCGGGAACCATGCAGACATGACCGAGACGTTCTCCGGCCAATAACCAACAGCGGGATCTGGATACCATGTTGGCTCCCACATGTTCCACGATGATCTCATCGGATGAACCATGATGTCGGGGATTCAATCAATCCCGTATACAATTCCCTTTGTCAATCGGTATGTTACTTTCCCGGGATTCGATCGTCGGTATCCCGATACCTTGTTCAATCTCGTTACCGGCAAGTCTCTTTACTCGTTCGGTAGCACATCATCCCGTGATCAACTCCTTGGTCACATTGTGCACATTATGATGATGTCCTACCGAGTGGGCCCAGAGATACCTCTCCGTTTACACGGAGTGACAAATCCCAGTCTCGATTCGTGCCAACCCAACAGACACTTTCGGAGGTACCTGTAGTGCACCTTTATAGCCACCCAGTTACGTTGTGACGTTTGGTACACCCAAAGCATTCCTACGGTATCCGGGAGTTGCACAATCTCATGGTCTAAGGAAATGATACTTGACATTAGAAAAGCTCTTAGCAAACGAACTACACGATCTTGTGCTAGGCTTAGGATTGGGTCTTGTCCATCACATCATTCTCCTAATGATGTGATCCCGTTATCAACAACATCCAATGTCCATGGTCAGGAAACCGTAACCATCTATTGATCAACGAGCTAGTCAACTAGAGGCTTACTAGGGACATGGTGTTGTCTATGTATCCACACATTAACGATAGTGGTAAAGAGACATCATGGTATGCACCATATCCAATAGGGTGCAGTTATGATGTTCTGACACACCATCACACTATGGTGTTCCAGGCGGTATTAATTGTGAAACACTTTCCACAATGTCTTAATTGTGTGCCAAACTCGTAACTCAGATACTCATCTCTATGATCATATCACAGACATTTTATCCTCTTGTCACGACGATCTTCAACTTCACTCTGAAATTACTTGAACCTTTCAATAATTCAGACTTGTGTTTCATCAAGTAAATACACTCAGCATCTACTCAAATCATCTGTGAAGTAAGAACATAACGATATCCACTGCATGCCTCAGCACTCATTGGACTGCATACATCAAAATGTATTACTTCCAACAAGTTGCTCTCTTGTTCCATCTTACTGAAAACGAGGCCTTTCAGTCATCTTGCCCATGTGGTATGATTTGCATGTCTCAAGTGATTCAATAATCAAGTGAGTCCAAACTACCCATCTGCATGGAGTTTCTTCATGCATATATACCAATAGACATGGTTCGCATGTCTCAATCTTTTCAAAAACGAGTGAGTCCAAAGATCCATCTACATGGAGCTTCTTCATGTGTTCTATACCAATATGACTCAAATGGCAGTGCCACAAGTATGTGGTACTATCATTACTATTTTATATCTTTTGGCACGAACATGTGTATCACCGCGATCGAGATTCATTTTAGGTGCAAGACCATTGAAGGTATTATTCAAATAAACAAAGTAACCATTATTCTCCCTAAGTGAATAACCGTATTGCGATAAACATAATCCAATCATGTTTATGCTCAACACAAACACCAAATAACAATTATTTAGGTTTAACACCAATCTCGATGGCAGAGGGAGCGTGCGATGCTTGATCACATCAACCTTGGAAACACTTCCAACACATATCGTCATCTCACCTTTAGCTAGTCTCCGTTTATTCCGCAGCTTTTATTTCGAGTTACTAACACTTAGCAACCGAACCGGTATCTAATACCCTGGTGCTGCTAGGAGTACTAGTAAAGTACACATTCATATAATGTATATCCAATATACTTCTGTCGACCTTGCCTGCCTTCTCATCTACCAAGTATCTAGGGTAGTTTTGCTTCAGTGACCGTTCCCCTCATTACAGAAGCACTTAGTCTCGGGTTTGGGTTCAACCTTGGGATTCTTCACTAGAGCAACAAATGATTTGTTGTTTCATGAAGTATCCCTTCTTCCCTTGCCCTTCTTGAAACTAGTGGTTTTACTAACCATCAACAATTGATGCTCCTACTTGATTTCTACTTTCGCGGTGTCAAACATCGCGAGTTGCTCAAGGATCATCATGTTTATCCCTGATATGTTATAGTTCATCACGAAGCTCTAATAGCTTGGTGGCAGTGACTATGGAGAACCATCACTATCTCATCTGGAAGATTAACTCCCACTCGATTCAAGCGATTGTGGTACTCAGACAATCTGAGCACATGCTCAACGATTGAGCTTTTCTCCCTTAGTTTGCAGGCTTAAGAAACTTGTCAGGGGTCTCATACCTCTTGACGTGGGCACTAGTCTGAAATCCCAATTTCAGTCTTCGGAACATCTCATATGTTCTGCGACGTTTCAAAAACGTCTCTGGTGCCACAATTCTAAACCGTTAGCATTACACACTGAACTATCACGTAGTCATCAAAACGTGTATGTCAGATGTTTTGCAACATCTACAGACGACGCTGAGGTTCAGCACACCGAGCGGTGCATTAAGGACATAAGACTTCTGTGCAGCAATGAGGACAATCCTCAGTTTACGGACCCAGTCCGCATAATTGCTACTATCAACTTTCAACTAAATTTTCTCTAGGAACATATCTTAAAGAGTAGAACTAAAGCGTAAGCTATGACATAATTTGCAAAGACCTTTTGACTGTGTTCATGATAATGAAGTTCATCTGATTATTTAATGAACTCCCACTCAGATAGACATCCCTCTAGTCATCTAAGTGATACATGATCCGAGTCAAACTAGGCCGTGTCCGATCATCACGTGAGACGGACTAGTCATCATCGGTGAACATCTCCATGTTGATCGTATCTACTATACGACTCATGTTCGACCTTTCGATCTCTTGTGTTCCGAGGCCATGTCTGTACATGCTAGGCTCGTCAAGTCAACCTAAGTGTTTCGCATGTGTTCCGAGGCCATGTCTGTACATGCTAGGCTCGTCAACACCCGTTGTATTCGAACGTTAGAATCTATCACACCCGATCATCACGTGGTGCTTCGAAACAACGAACCTTCGCAACGGTGCACAGCTAGGGGGAACACGTCTCTTGAAATTTTAGTGAGGGATCATCTTATTTATGCTACCGTCGTTCTAAGAAAATAAGATGTAAACATGATAAACATCACATGCAAATCATAAAGTGACGTGATATGGCCAATATCATCCTGCGCCTTTGATCTCCATCTTCGAGGCGCGGCATGATCACCTTCGTCACCAGGATGACACCATGATCTCCATCATCATGATCTCCATCATCGTGTCTTCATGAAGTTGTCTCGCCAACTATTACTTCTACTACTATGGCTAACGGTTAGCAACAAAGTAAAGTAATTACATGGCGTTTTCAATGACACACAGGTCATATAATAAATTAAGACAACTCCTATGGCTCCTGCCGGTTGTCATACTCATCGACATGCAAGTCGTGATTCATATTACAAGAACATGATCAATCTCATACATCACATATATCATTCATCACATCCTTTTGGCCATTTCACATCACATAGCATACCCTGCAAAAACAAGTTAGACGTCCTCTAATTGTTGTTGCATGTTTTACGTGGCTGCTATGGGATTCTAGCAAGAACGTTTCTTACCTACGCAAAAGCCACAAAATGATATGCCAATTTCTATTTACCCTTCATAAGGACCCTTTTCATCGAATCCGATCCGACTAAAGTGGGAGAAACAGACACCCGCTAGCCACCTTATGCAACTTGTGCATGTCAGTCGGTGGAACCTGTCTCACGTAAGAGTATGTGTAAGGTCGGTCCGGGCCGCTTCATCCCACGATGCCGCTGAATCAAGATAAGACTAGTAACGGCAAGTAAATTGACAAAATTGACGCCCACAACTACTTTGTGTTCTACTCGTGCATAGAAACTACGCATAGACCTAGCTCATGATGCCACTGTTGGGGAACATAGCAGAAATTCAAAATTTTCTACGCATCACCAAGATCAATCTATGGAGTAATCTGGCAACGAGGGGAAGGGGAGTGCATCTACATACCATTGTAGATCGCGATGCGGAAGCGTTGCAAGAACGCGGATGAAGGAGTCGTACTCGTAGCGATTCAGATCGCGGTTGATTCCGATCTAAACACCGAAGAACGGTGCCTCCGCGTTCAACACACGTGCAGCCCAGTGACGTCTCCCACGCCTTGATCCAGCAAGGAGAGAGGGAGAGGTTGGGGAAGACTCCGTCCAGCAGCAGCACGACGACGTGGTGGTGATGGAGGAGCGTGGCAATCCTGCAGGGCTTCGCCAAGCACCGCGGGAGAGGAGGAGGACATGGAAGAGGGGGAGGGCTGCGCCAGAACTTGGGTTGCTGCTGCCCTCCCACCCCCCACATATATATAGGGGCAAGGGAGAGGGGGGCCGGCCCCCTCAGATCCCATCTGAGGAGGGGGCGGCGGCCAGGGGGGTTGCCTTGCCCCCCAAGGCAAGGGGGCGCCTCCCCTTAGGGTTCCCCCAAACCCCCGGGCGCATGGGCCCTGGGAGGGAAGGCGCCCAGCCCACTAAGGGGCTGGTCCCTCTCCACATACAGCCCATAGGGCCCTCCGGGGCTGGTGGCCCCTCCCGGTGGACCCCCGGAACCCTCCGGTGGTCCCGGTACATTACCGGTGACGCCCGAAACTCTTCCGGTGGCCAAAACGGGACTTCCCATATATAAATCTTTACCTCCGGACCATTCCGGAACTCCTCGTGACGTCCGGGATCTCATCCGGGACTCCGAACAACATTCGGTAACCACGTATATCTATTCCCTATAACCCTAGCGTCATCGAACCTTAAGTGTGTAGACCCTACGGGTTCGGGAACCATGCAGACATGACCGAGACGTTCTCCGGCCAATAACCAACAGCGGGATCTGGATACCATGTTGGCTCCCACATGTTCCACGATGATCTCATCGGATGAACCATGATGTCGGGGATTCAATCAATCCCGTATACAATTCCCTTTGTCAATCGGTATGTTACTTGCCCGAGATTTGATTGTCGGTATCCCGATACCTTGTTCAATCTCGTTACCGGCAAGTCTCTTTACTCGTTCGGTAGCACATCATCCCGTGATCAACTCCTTGGTCACATTGTGCATATTATGATGATGTCCTACCGAGTGGGCCCAGAGATACCTCTCCGTTTACACGGAGTGACAAATCCCAGTCTCGATTCGTGCCAACCCAACAGACACTTTCGGAGATACCTGCAGTGCACCTTTATAGCCACCCAGTTACGTTGTGACGTTTGGTACACCCAAAGCATTCCTACGGTATCCGGGAGTTGCACAATCTCATGGTCTAAGGAAATGATACTTGACATTAGAAAAGCTCTTAGCAAACGAACTACACGATCTTGTGCTAGGCTTAGGATTGGGTCTTGTCCATCACATCATTCTCCTAATGATGTGATCCCGTTATCAACAACATCCAATGTCCATGGTCAGGAAACCGTAACCATCTATTGATCAACGAGCTAGTCAACTAGAGGCTTACTAGGGACATGGTGTTGTCTATGTATCCACACATGTATCTGAGTTTCCTATCAATACAATTCTAGCATGGATAATAAACGATTATCATGAACAAGGAAATATAATAATAACCAATTTATTATTGCCTCTAGGGCATATTTCCAACACATTGTCCTTCTCCTTCGGCCACAAGGGGTTCCTCAATGGGTAGGATAAAACCAACACCCATTCTTCTTATGGCTTGAGGAGGAATTTCATCACCTACATCACAAGTGCCACTTTGCTCCACTTGGGAGCCGTTATTCTCATCAAACTCCACGTTACACGTCTCCTCAATAAGTCCCGTGGATTTATTGAGGACACGGTAAGCATGAGAGTTTGTAGCATAACCAACAAATATGCCCTCATATGCTCTAACCTCAAATTTAGACAATCGAACACCTTTCTTGAGAATGAAACACTTACACCCGAACACCCAAAAGTACTTGAGGTTGGGCTTGTTACCGGTGTATATCTCATATGGAGTCTTGTTCAAGCCCTTGCGGAGGTAGAGCCGATTGGATGCATGACACGCGGTGTTGATGGCTTCGGCCCAAAAGTTGTATGGAGACTTGAACTCCGCCATCATGGTCCTTGCGGCATCCATCAACGTCCGGTTCTTCCTCTCCGCAACACCGTTTTGTTGAGGGGTGTAAGGTGCGGAATATTGATGCTTGATCCCCTCATCACTAAGAAACTCATCCAAGGTGTAGTTCTTGAACTCGGTGCCGTTGTCACTTCTTATTGTCAAGATCTTTGCATTGTGTTGACGTTGGGCTTCATTTGCAAAGTCAATGACGGTTTGTTGGGTCTCACTCTTCCTCTTCAAGAAATACACCCAAGTGTATCTTGAATAGTCATCCACAATTACCAAGCAATACTTGAAGGAAATATGCCCTAGAGGCAATAATAAAGTTATTATTTATTTCCTTATATCATGATAAATGTTTATTATTCATGCTAGAATTGTATTAACCGGAAACATAATACATGTGTGAATACATAGACAAACAGAGTGTCACTAGTATGCCTCTACTTGACTAGCTCGTTGATCAAAGATGGTTAAGTTTCCTAGCCATTTACATGGTTGTCATTTGATTAACGAGATCACATCATTAGAAGAATGATGTGATTGACTTGACCCATTCCATTAGCTTAGCACTCGATCGTTTAGTATGTTGCTATTGCTTTCTTCATGACTTATACATGTTCCTATGACTATGAGATTATGCAACTCCCGTTTACCGGCGGAACACTTTGTGTGCTACCAAACGTCACAACGTAACTGGGTGATTATAAAGGTGCTCTACAGGTGTCTCCAAAGGTACTTGTTGGGTTGGCGTATTTCGAGATTAGGATTTGTCACTCCGATTATCGGAGAGGTATCTCTGGGCCCACTCAGTAATACACATCACTATAAGCCTTGCAAGCATTGTGACTAATGAGTTAGTTGCGGGATGATGTATTACGGAACGAGTAAAGAGACTTGCCGGTAACGAGATTGAACTAGGTATAGAGATACCGACGATCGAATCTCGGGCAAGTAACATACCGATGACAAAGGGAACAACGTATGTTGTTATGCGGTCTGACCGATAAAGATCTTCGTAGAATATGTGGGAGCCAATATGAGCATCCAGGTTCCGCTATTGGTTATTGACCGGAGAGGTGTCTCGGTCATGTCTACATAGTTCTCGAACCCGTAGGGTCCGCACGCTTAACGTTACGATGACGGTTATATTATGAGTTTATGTGTTTTGATGTACCGAAGGAGTTCGGAGTCCCGGATGAGATCGGGGACATGAAGAGGAGTCTCGAAATGGCCGAGACGTAAAGATCGATATATTGGACGACTATATTCGGACTTCGGAAAGGTTCCGAGTGATTCGGGTATTTTTCGGAGTACCGGAGAGTTACGGGAATTCGTATTGGGCCTTAATGGGCCATACGGGAAAGGAGAGAAAGGCCCCAAAGGGTGGCCACACCCCTCCCCTTGGACTAGTCTGAATTGGACTAGGGAGGGGGGGCGCCCCCTTCCTTCTTTCTCCTTCTCCCTTCCCTTCTCCTATTCCAACAAGGAAAGGAGGAGTCCTACTCCCGGTGGGAGTAGGACTCCCCCCTTGGCGCGCCCTCCTCCTTGGCCGGCGGCCTCCCCCTTGCTCCTTTATATACGGGGGCAGGGGGGCACCCCAAAGACACAACAATTGATCTATTGATCTCTTAGCCGTGTGCGGTGCCCCCCTCCACCATATTACACCTCGATAATATCGTAGCGGTGCTTAGGCGAAGCCCTGCGTCGGTAGAACATCATCATCGTCACCACGCCGTCGTGCTGACGAAACTCTCCCTCAACACTCGGCTGGATCGGAGTTCGAGGGACGTCATCGAGCTGAACGTGTGCTGAACTCGGAGGTGCCGTACGTTCGGTACTTGATCGGTCGGATCGTGAAGACGTACGACTACATCAACCGCGTTGTGTTAACGCTTCTGCTTTCGGTCTACGAGGGTACGTGGACAACACTCTCCCCTCTCGTTGCTATGCATCACCATGATCTTGCGTGTGCGTAGGAAATTTTTTGAAATTACTACGTTCCCCAACAATACTTTCTACCCCCAAGATTATCAAAGGATGGAGGCCCAAAAAGATCCAAATGAAGGAGCTCCAAAGGCCTCTTCGAGTAAATGAGAGTCGTGGGAGGGTGAGCCTTCTCATGAAGCTTTCCTTCGATACAAGCACTGCAAGCACGATCTTTAGCAAAACTAACGTTCGTTAGTCCACGGACATGGTCCCCCTTGAGAAGACTTTGCAAAGATCTCATATTGACATGGGCTAAACGGCGATGCCAAAGCCATCCCACGTCAACTTTAGCCATTAGGCATGTCGCGGTCTTAGTGGGTCGCTCCGAAAAGTTAATCACATAGAGACCGTTCTCGACATGCCCAACAAAGGCTACTTTAAGAGTCTTGCTCCACAAGAGGGCCACGGTATCAATATCAAAGAAAGTGGCAAAGCCCATGATAGCAAGTTGACGAACGGAAAGTAAATTGTATGCAAGGGACTCAACTAGCATGACCTTCTCGATCGTGAGATCATGAGAAATGACAACTTTGCCGAGTCCCAATACCTTAGAAGAGGAGGCATCACCCCACTCGACATTGGTGGGCATAGATGGAATCTTGTGCACGTCCACCACCAAGTCCTCGCTTCCGGTCATATGATTTGTAGCTCCACTATCGAGCAACCATGATCCCCCACCGGAAGCAAACACCTACAAGAGATCAATGCTTGGTTTTAGGTACCCATTTTGTAATGGGTCCTTTGATGTTAGTAACAAGGGTCTTAGGAACCCAAATGGACCATTCAATATACTCATGAGGAGAACCAACAAATTTGGCATAAACATGCCCATCACTAGCACGGCATAACACATAAGAAGGATTAAAGTCGCCAGCTTTGTTGGATGGGGTGGTATTGCCCTTCTTGACATCGTCACCCTTCGCATTGTTCTTCTTCTCCTTGGAAGCACCCTCTCCCTCCTTCACAAAAGTTTGCTTGAGAGGAGGAGGTCGTTTGGTCTTGTCATTCTTCTTCTTGTTCTTGGGCTTGGGTGCGAACCCAATCCCCTCCTTGGCCACAACTTCCTTTTGGTTTCTCAAAAGGTCGTTGAGGTTCTTCTCACCTTGTATGCATGACACAAGGCCTTTCTCAAGTTGCTCCTTCAACTTAGCATTCTCCTCAACAAGGTGCACATGCTCACAACAAGGGTTAGTAGCATTTGCATTATCAATTAACACCATATGAGGAAAGGTGGCTTTCTCCTTAGTTAGCTTTACTTGGAGTTGATCATGAGACTCCTTGAGGCTGGCATGAACACCCTTCAAGACTTTGTGAGCCTTGTCGAGAATGTCAAACTCCTCTTTAAGTCTAGCAAGATCAACCCCAAGTTTTGCCTTCTCCGAGTTTAGCACACGAGACACAACAAGAGCATGATCAAGATCTTTCTTTAACTTAGCATGATCATCGTTGTATGACTCCTCAAGAGCCAAACGAAGACCACGCTCTTCATCAAGAGCATTGGAAAGATCCGAAATCTCATCGGCATAGTCACGACTATGCCCCTCCATCTTAGAGATGGTATCTTCGTGAGCCTCGATCATGTCATTGGCTTCACCAAGTTGTTCCAAGAGAGCAACGAAGTGCTTCTTGGATTTACCCTTGAGTTTACCCATAAAGGTCTCAAACTCATTTTCCTCCACATTTGTCCCCTCATGTTCATCAATGCTATCCGTCGAAGAAGGATGATTAATGATGGTAGTTTTGATGTTGGGGGTTACCTTGTTGGTGGCTTTAGCCATGAGGCACTTGGCGGTGATGTTCTCATTGGGTGAGTCGAAGAGAGACATCCGTGGAGTCTTCGCAATGGCAACGGAGGCCATGGCAACCGACTCACCATCTTCATCATCGTCATCATCCTCATTGTAATCTTCTTGTACCACCAATGCCTTGGGAGGAGTCTTCTTGGTGAAGTTGCTCTTGTTGGGGAATGACTTGGCCTTGTCCTTTCTAATGAGCTTGCCACCATTGTCTTCCCTCTTCTCGTAAGGGCACTCCGCAACAAAGTGGCTCACATTGCCACAATTGAAGCAAGTCCTCACTCGTTGCTTGCCCTTTGCGCCACTTGAATTGCTCTTGTTGAAGTTTGGCCTTGTGTTCTTCTTGCTCCAAAATTGCCTTGAAGTAAGAGCCATGTGTTCATGATAGGCATACTTCGTATCTTCGAGGTTGCCCTCCTCTTCTTCCTCTTCATCCTCTTCCTCCATACTAACCTTGGCCTTTAGAGCAAGGTTGGGCTTCTTTACTCTTCGGGAGCGAAGAACCGCATTGTCGGCGGTCTTGTCCAAGATGCTCATAGCAACAAACTCATCCAACACTTCACTTGAGGACAAGGTGTGGAAGTCCGGCCTTTGACGAATTACGGAGGACATGGCTTTGTGGTAGGGCATCATTGCCTTGAGGAATTTGCGCTTGATCCAATTGTCATCCGTGTCCTTACTTCCATGATCTCGGAGAGAGACCGCGAGTTTGGTTACTCTCCAAAAAATCTCACGAGGTTCTTCATCTTCTTTCATTGCAAACTTGTCGGCTTCATCTTGCACTACTTCATAGTTGGAGCGTTGAATGCTTGCGCTTCCCCGATAGAGGGAAACAACTTGGAGCCAAGCATCTTTGGCCACGGTGTAAGGCCGGAGATGAGGAAGATCTTCGGGTGGGATTGCTTCTTGGATGATGAAGAGAGCATTCTCATTGAATTGATGATCCACAACTTCTCTAGGAGTGAAGTTACTTCGGTCATGCTGATAAAAACCTTCTTCAATGATTCTCCAAAGGTTAGTGTTCACATGATTTAAATGACGCTTAAAACGATAGACCCAAGAATCAAAATCTACATTCTTCTCAATCTTAGGAGCCGGGCCGGCATGATTTAAATGAGTGGAAGGGAGCGGTCCTCCATAGACAGGTGGAGGTTCCACATGGGCAAAGATGCCGGTGCCCTTTTTACCACTAGAAGAAGGAGCTTTCTCGCTAGTAGCTTCCCCTTTGTCGGAGGTAGCATCCGTCACCTTGTTGGCGGGATCACCCACTTTCAACGGTGCGGTGGAAAGCTTAAGCCCTTCTAAGTATTTCCTAAACATGCTTTCGACCTCGGTAGTCACGGAGGTTTTCAATGTGTCCAACGCCACATTTAATTCCTCACGAGAGACCGCGGTTCCCCCATCTCCCGTAGACGAGACCGGATTCACACCGGAGTGCACCTCCACACCGTCTACAACGTCAACCATACTCTTCAGATGGTAAAGTCCTTAAAAAGAGACGAGGCTCTGATACCAATTGAAAGGATCGATATAGTTGACTAGAGGGGGGGTGAATAGGCAACTAACAATTTTTAGCTTTTCTTTACCAAATTAAACTTTGCATCAAAATAGGTTGTCTAGATATGCAACTAAGTGAGCAACCTATATGATGCAATGACAACAAGCACGCAAGCAAATAAGAGATATAACACGAGTAAACTTGCGAAAGTAAAGGGACGAGATAACCAAGAGTGGAGCCGGTGAAGACGAGGATGTGTTACCGAAGTTCCTTCCTTTTGAGGGGAAGTACGTCTCCGTTGGAGCGGTGTGGAGGCACAATGCTCCCCAAGAAGCCACTAGGGCCACCGTATTCTCCTCACGCCCTCACACAATGCGAGATGCCGTGATTCCACTATTGGTGCCCTTGAAGGCAGCGACCGGACCTTTACAAACAAGGTTGGGGCAATCTCCACAACTTAATTGGAGGCTCCCAACGACACCACAAAGCTTCACCACAATGGACTATGGCTCCGCGGTGACCTCAACCGTCTAGGGTGCTCAAACACCCAAGAGTAACAAGATCCGCTAGGGATAAGTGGGGGGAATCAAATTTCTCTTGGTGGAAGTGTAGATCGGGGCCTTCTCAACCAATCCCGAGCAAATCAACAAGTTTGATTGGCTAGGGAGAGAGATCAGGCGAAAATGGAGCTTGGAGCAACAATGGAGCTTTTGGGAGAAGATGTGAGTCAACTTTGGGGAAGAAGACCTCCTTATATAGTGGGGGGGGACAATCCAACCATTACCCCCACAACAGCCCCGCAGAGGGCGGTACTACCGCAGGAGGCAGCGGTACTACCGCTGGTTACAGCAGTACTGCCGCTCCCCAGGGCGGTACTACCGTGGAGCCTGGAGGGCAGGAGAGGACAGATCCGAGCGGTACTGCCGCGGCGGTTGGGCGGTACTACCGCTCGTGAGCGGTACTGCCGCCCTACTGCCGCTGCGAAGTACCACACTATCTGACACGAAAAAAGACCCCTCGAATCAAGGCGGTAGGGGCCTGGTACCGTAGCGGTACTACTGCTGAGGACCCACCAGCGGTACTACCGCTGCGGAGCGGTACTGCCGCTTGTGACCCCCAAGCAGTACTACCGCTGGGTACCGCGGTACTACCGCTAGGACCAGACTCAGCCCAAGGAGAGAGGAAGCAAGCTCCAATGAAGCGGAAAGGCGCAGAGGGTGTAAAGAGGATGTGTACGTGTTGATTCCACCCTAGCCTTGCCAAAGCGGACCTCCTCTTGATAGTACAGTGATCCCTATGAAACTAGTCCACCAAAATAATTCGAAAGGACTACACCGTCTTCGCTTCAAACTCTGAGGGGAGGGAATCGTCTCGTGCCAAAGGATGAATCTCTGAAAACACTCAATGCACACGATTAGTCCGCAAAAGCATTGTCATCAATCACCAAAATATCTTAGGGATAAATATGCCCTTACAACACTGCCATTTGGTCTCATGAAATAGTAAATTTTGTTGCTTTACTGCTTGGCGTATGCGTGAAAACTAGTTATGTATTTCTTTCTCCTGTATATTTTGAAACTTCTTTTTTTTCTTGTGCTGATTACGATGGTTTAGGGGTACATGAGTATGAGTCACATGATACCTTAGCTCAGTTCTAAAACTCCATTTGATCATTATTGGAAATCATTGGAGAATAAATATAATTGGAGTTGAAGAAGTTTTCACATATCTTTGGATAATTTCTACAAGCTCTTGAGTGATCAATTAGCAATTGCATGGTCAAATTCTGTATGTATGCACACCCGTTTGTACATATGCAAAACTCTTTGCACATAGTTTGTACATCCGTCAATGCCCTACCTGAAATTTTAGCAGATGAGAGTAAGCAATGGTTTCTTCTTGTGTGGAAGGTTCCTGGTGTGTATTTTTCCTGATGCTCCAGCATGCCAGCTAGAGTGCAATACTTAACCTGAGATTATTTCCTCGGTAGTACAAAATATGAAACTCCTAGGAAATGAATTGCATATTGTCATGCTACTGTGATAGTCAAAGAAGCAAAACTAAATAAGTCGTTGAAAACCTGGAAGCACCAACAAGCATATTTATCTCTTTTTGTTTCATCGGGTTCCAGGCACCCAAAGAAGCAATACTAAACAAGTTGGATAAACTTTTAGGCACTCAAAAGATTGATGAGCATGGCATCGAACAAGAAATTCATCTGTATAACAACATCATTTTTCAACCTTACTTGGTCTGCAAAATTATAATGGATTGTGAGCTATAGTACAATTACTAAGTGTAGCATTATCATTGTGGCAAAATTAGATAACTCTTGGGGTGTACTGTTGTCACTGCGATGAACTATTATTGATGTGGTATCAAGATCATAGATAAGATATTGTTTCCAAGTCATGTTGCTATAAACAATTATGATGCTGTCATCAGATATTAATTCCAAGGCATGCAAAACTATGTTCTTGCTGTGATGAACTACTGCAAAATGTGTTCTAAAGATCACATTTTTATTAACAAATAGTACAAAGGGAGTCCCCACCTACCAAACAACATTTTTATGTGCAAGGGAATGTGGAGGATTGGGATGGGCGGGAATGTGGGGGATGGTGAAGAGGAGGGATTCACCAAATTCCCAATAAGGCACAACCTCTTTGGGGCTTGAAATGCCCATGTGCCTATCCAATAATTTTCCAAACCCCCCATCTTTAATCCCTAATATATATAAGGCATTAAGCTTTTGCCACACCTAGACCTTCCCTTGACACTCAATACCCTAAAAAAATGTATGCTCTTTCTTTCAAACTTTTGCACAAACATTCCAAATGCAAATGCACCATATTTCAACATAAATTTAAACAATTCAGATGCACCGCATCATAATTAAACTGGAAACATAAACAAACATTGTCCAATCCTGAAAGTGCGATCATGCCCTTTATCAAATTTTGATGTTGATGACAATATACATATATGGGACTAATCATGTTTGTATATCTCAGGTTTTTGTTCCCAAGGATTGATGTGTGGATCATGTCTAATAAATCTGCAATGCTCAAAAGCAGAGAAACAAGACAAATAGCTTGGGCTCTTTTCGATTTGCTCTTGAGTATAGGGATCCCGCACTATTAGGAGGGGGTCATTGGCTCTCGCGAAAGGCTTGCTCAAAACCTGCAGATGGTACCTTCTTACTCTCTTTCGTACACCCACATTTCATCCCTAGTCTCCCCTTGACTTTGTCCACAAAATCTACCTAGGTTTGAGTTCTTTGCCTCTGTCTCACCAGACGAACGGGAGTCATTGGACGTCTGGCCTCTCTGTACTCACCGGACGCCCTGTGCTCGCCAAAAATTTGATGCCTCTACCATAGATCCAAATTGACGGATGTTCGGTCCTCTCCAGACATCCGATCGCCCCAGTCTTCGGACGTCCGACCTTGTCCAAAAATGCGGTGGATTCTATATAGAACTATATTAACAGATTTCCGGTCATCACTGGACGACCGACATTTTTTCGGACGTCCGGCAATACACTATGCATGCTTATATTCTCTCTTAACCCATCCCATTTGCTCCTACTAGCGACTGGACGACTGACCATTTCGTCGGACGTCCGGCATGTGTTTGGTTTCCGGATGACCGGTAACTTCTTAGTTTAAGTTGCTCCAACACCCAGTTTTGCCTCCCACCATAAATACCTCTCTACCAATCTGGTAGAGGGCTGACCACTACATTCAAAAGATCCCCAAGAACCCTAATACTCCCACTCTCTTGTTCTCATACCAAATCCTAGATCCCAAGTGCATTTGTGAGGATTATTGAGTGTTGTTCCAATCAAAAGATAAATCATCTTCCTCTCCCTCTTGTGACCAAAGGAATTTGTGATTTGAGCAAGTCTTGAGTGTTTCCCCTTGATCTTGTTACTCTTGGAGGTTGGAGACTCCTAGGCGGTAGGAGTTCTTCGGTGAGGAATCAAACATTGTGATTGCCCCCAAAAAGTTTGTGAAGTTTGGAGATCACCTCAAGGTGTACCACTAGTGGTTGAGAAACACTTTCGTGGTGTTGTCTCAAAGGGAGAATATGGTGAGGCTTCGTGGCATTGGTGTCCCTTCGTGGTAACATCCACCCCTCTAACGGTGACTAACTCCACTCCAAGGAAGTGAACATCAACATACATCCTCGTCTCTCAGAGTTGCGGTTATCCCTAACCCCGGCTCCCTACTTGTCGTTATTTCGCTCTTAGTCTTTACTTACGTTATTCTGTACTTGCCTATCTTAATACTTGTTGTATTTTTTCACCTTGCTTGGTACTAGAAGCACTGTTGCAATTGTTAGGCTAACTTTCATTTTCCGTAAAATTGCTAAATAACAATTAAATTTTATAATTGTACCTATTCACCCTCCTTTAGGTTCATCTGATCCTTTCAAATCCAACAAAACAAATAAAACATAAACATATTTCAACCATGAGACTCCTTCTCATTTCTTGACTATCCATCTCTTCTTCGTTGTCCGTGTGTTGACCTCCGCAGCATCGGCACTCCTTCTCATTTCTTGGCTATCCGTCACATGGCAATTTCGTTGAGGCCGAGGGTGTGTTTTTCTACCAATTGTGACATGAACTCGATCATACCATCCGACTCCATTTGCTCACTACCATATCAACAAAGATCGTAGTAATGAATATCACATCATTCGTCATTCAATTGAATAA
This sequence comes from Aegilops tauschii subsp. strangulata, assembly GCF_002575655.3. Taxonomy (NCBI): domain Eukaryota; kingdom Viridiplantae; phylum Streptophyta; class Magnoliopsida; order Poales; family Poaceae; genus Aegilops; species Aegilops tauschii. The sequence goes on along the minus strand of NC_053037.3, from coordinate 409,901,551 downwards.
TTGCAAAATAAAAGTAAATCGGAAAGAATAAAAACCAAATTGGGAGTTTCGTTGAGCACATCGTCCTCACTAGGGAACTCGTCGAAATTGGGCTCATACATGATCGCCGGAAGAGGAGGGAGAGCTGACGCAGCTGCTGGAGATTTCGGCATGGTCGTCGGTGCCGTGGGAGGCGGAGGAGGCACCGCGCCCTTCTTCATGCTAAATTTATATTGTTTATACATAATTTTGGGAAACTTTTCTTTGATTTTTATTAGACTAACCTATTAATCCAATGTCAAGTGCGAGTTGCAGTTTTTTGCTATTTTCATATGATAGAAATGATTATGTTCTGGGACCCAAAAAATGAAAGAAAATACATTGCCAGTGGAAATCATCAGGAGGCCACCAGGGCCAAAGAAGTGCTAGATGTGAGTCCCTTCCGATGGTCATGCCGGTGGGGCTTAATCAATGAAAAAAATAGCGCGCTACAGTAAAATAGCGGCGGCCTCAAAATATGCTATTAGCGTGCTATATCGCGCTATAGCGTGCTATTAGCGAGACGTTGTACACCGATATATTTAACGAGGCAATTATCAATACGCTATAGCGTGCTATTAGCGACGCTATAGCGCACTATTTTTTCGGTGGGCTTAATAATGGACCCTCCAGCTTCTTCTACGATTCCATCGGGCTGAGACGCTAGATCTCATGGCGAGATCAGCTAAACAGGTAGGTCTTAATTGTCTGTCGCTTCGGCCTTTCGAGAAATGGTGGCGGTGATGCACAATAAGGTCTCCTCCAGCTTCTTCTCCGGCTTAGGTCTTGCACCGTTGGATCTAGCGATGAGATTGAGTGGACATAGTTACCTTCCCGTCTATGGTTGACGCAACGAGAGTTGGTTGTGTCTTCATCGGCACAGTGATGCTTCTCCATCATATGCCGATTTCAGTATTCTGTTGACTCGGGAAGACATCCAGGTGTGATCAACTCAACGTCGCCCTCTTCTTGTCTGATCCGCTGATCCTTGGGGATTAACTTAACCGACGCTTTATAACAGAGATCGGCGACTTCTGGTTGCCCGTGTGGATACTACTCTATTGTTGTGGCGACAACGCGGAACTCCAGCAGCGGCAACTTCGACACACCATTAACATGCGCGGGATGAAGAGAATGATAGATTCTTCAAGGATTGGATTGTATTTTTTTATCTTTTTTCCTTCTGAGAATTACTTGTGATATTGATGTTTGATTAATTTAGATTTAGAAACATGATTGCTCGATCTCCTTGACAGCCGGTGGTGGTTGCATCTGCACCAGTCATCAGACTCCAAAACTGCTACTCCCGGAAAGCTTCCAGTCAAACGGGAGCAGATGCTACGCGTCCCATCCCTGTGGTCTGTCCTGTTGCCAAACGCACCCTTGTTCCCCGCCTGCGACGGCAAGGCAGCAAACGCGATTACGCAAGCTTAGGTTTCGTCTCTCCTTCCTCTGTCCCCGCCCCACCTCGTGCCCCACCCTACCTCCGGCGCGCGACGAGCGCGAGCAAGAGCGCTTGGTAGATAGATCCCGATGGCCTCGCGACGCCGCACGCTCCTCAAGGTCATCATCCTCGGCGACAGCGGGTTGGTGGATTCGGATCTCCCGTCCTTCTTTTAGGCTTTTGCCTCTTTCCAGTGTTCGCTCTGCTGACCGACTTTTTCTGCTGATTCACCGCGATCCAGGGTCGGGAAGACGTCCTTGATGAACCAGTATCCTGCAATTTGAGTCGCCGTGGATTACCTGTCGCCCCTTTTTGTCGAGGTCGTGTAGCCGTGTAGGGTTGGATTTTGTTTTGTGTGTGTTTTCCTGAGCTTTGATGCAATTCAGATATGTGAACAAGAAGTTCAGTAACCAGTACAAGGCCACCATCGGCGCGGATTTCCTCACGAAGGAGGTGCAATACGAGGACAGGCTCTTCACTCTGCAGGTACTGTACCTTCTTTTAGCAATTCAGCCTGTGTGGTCCTGTAACGATGCTTGGAGCAAGTCATTCTTTTTTGACAACGTACTCTTGCAATTGCATCGAGTATCTTTATCTTTGAATCTCTAGATGCATTTTATTCATTCACCTTTTGTTATGCTGGAGTGCTTATTCCCTTGTTATGGGTAAAAGTTTGCTGGAGTGTTGTATTCCTGGACAAGACACGCCACACTTCGGTCATTTTTACTTTGAAGAAGAGCCCCACTTTACTCTTATCTGGGGGTAAATTGATATGAAAATATATTGCTAGAGTGTAATCATTGCACTCATAGAAATCAGGGGGGGGGGGGGGGGGGGGTTGTATTTGCTAATGCAGAATCGCCTATGATGGTTAAAAAAGAGTCAGTGTTGTCAGTACAGAGAAAGATTACCTAATACTGCAAATTATCCATCCAAGTGTCAAGTTGGTGCTCTAATTTTGGTTCTTACCATCGGAATCATAAAGCATTTTCTGTAACTGGCATTACCTTAGTTACCAGTAAAGATAGTTTGCATCTGTTAATTTTTAGCTATATAAGCATGTAGTATTACCATACCCTCTTCCCTTTCCTCTTAACACTGCACATTTGAGTTGTTGCATTGTTGGGAGCTGGGGCGTCTCTACTTTATCACAGAAGGAAGAGCTACAAAATGGAAAATTAAATATTCAACCCATAATGTCAGTTTCCGGTTGTTTGATTCAGAAAATTCTTCAATGCCTACTATCATAGTGACCCATATGCCAGTTTCCATCACAAAAGAAATATGCAACCCAGTGACCCATATGCCCATAGTTTCCATCACAAAAAAGGTGCAGTATGGATAATTAAATATGTGACTCATATGCCAATTTCCATTTTCATGAATAAGAAGATAATCCAGTGTCCATTCTGTTAGAAGTTCACAACAGTAAGATCTGATGGACATGGAATTATCATTGGCAACGTGTAGCCCTTCTTTCTCTCAGTCAAATACACATATCGCTTTTCTTAAAGCTGCTAGTTATTGAAACTCTAATTAAGTACATTTATATGGTTCTTAATAGTTATATGATTTTAAGTTTGAATATTCTTAGCTCTTCTGCTGCTTTACAAATGATGATAATTTACATTCTCTCTCTGTAGATATGGGATACTGCTGGACAGGAAAGGTTTCAGAGTCTTGGTGTTGCATTCTACCGTGGAGCAGACTGTTGCGTTCTAGTTTATGATGTCAATTCAATGAAATCATTTGATAATCTGAACAACTGGCGCGAAGAATTTCTGATCCAGGTGAAGATTTCTTGTTGCTTATAATGAGCGACACAGTATGATTGGATTTCTTTCTCACCTACAAATCCAACTTTTCAGGCTAGTCCGTCTGATCCTGATAACTTCCCTTTTGTTCTGCTGGGAAACAAAGTTGATATTGATGGTGGCAACAGCCGCGTGGTAATTAGCAAGACTAATTTTCTTCTCAAAATTATTTTCAAGCCATGCTCTGCTAACGGACTTGTCTACTACCATCTTAGGTCTCTGAGAAGAAGGCGAAGGCTTGGTGCGCCTCAAAAGGCAACATCCCTTACTTTGAGACATCTGCGAAAGAAGGAACAAATGTAGAAGATGCTTTTCAGTGCATTGTAAAGGATGCTCTGAAGAATGAACCAGAAGAAGAATTGTAAGCGCTTTCTCTTGCTTGTTCAGTACTTGAGTATCTGCTTAATACACATATAGCTAGAGGATTTGGATTTACTATTCTTTAAACATATATGCATTGATGCGATCATATGTGGTTATTTTTGAATTGCTAGCTTACCCATGTCAGCCTTTTTTGCTTCACCATCTTTGGGCCATTGTTTTCATGACATGTACTCTAGCTAGGATGTGAGGGATTGTTTTGTTTCAATGAAGGGTGGCTGAAAGCTTCAAGTTGTGTTTTACTCCCTCCGTTCCTAAATATAAGTCTTTTTAGAGATTTCAATACGGACTATATACAGAGCAAAATGAGTGAATCTACACTCTAAAATATGTCTATATACATCCGTATGTAGTTCTTATTGAAATCTCTAAAAAGACTTGTACTCCCTTTGTAAACTAATATAAGAGCGTTTAGATCACTACTTTAGTATTCTAAACGCTCTTATATTAGTTTACGGAGGGAGTACTTAGGAACGGAGGAAGTATTTCGTTAGCATCCTATCATGTTTATTGCAAAAAATTGCAACTGACAACCTTAAACTTGTCATGTAGGTACATTCCTGACACTGTCGATGTGGTGGGTGGCAACCGCACCCAAAGATCATCAGGCTGCTGTTAAGCACGCCATGGCCGTAGCAACCATTGAACATGCAGTCTTTCGTGCCTGTATAATATCATGTTATTCTGTATTTCATTTGTTACTTGACCAGTCACCCCTTCGGTACGAAATCAAGGATCGATGATCTGTCCTGTTCTGTCTGTCATCTTGTATGTTGTGTGATTTGTTGTGAATACGGCGGAATGAATAATATTGTCCGGACAATGGTTCCTCCGTCTGTGTATGTGTGGAGCTATCTCCAAGAGTGGGGGCACGTTTTGAAATGCGTGGTCGCCACGGGTGCTCTATCCCTTATCTGTGACCAGGCAAGTTCAGACTGCAAATTTTATCTTGACGAAGGATATTTAGATGCCATGCTAAGGCATCTCAGGATCTGTCGTCACTATCATTCCCACCGATTGTACAGATCAGAAACCCCAGTGAAGTAAAAGAAAACAATTTGATGGACTCGCTTTTGCTCCGCTTTTCTGCAATTTTGCGTCTTCTCCGTACTTTTCCCTTTCACACGATCTTTTTGATCTGCTAGTAGATGGTGCATGCGTTCTTCATCTTCCCTGCTCTTTTGGGCCCACTTTGATTCAAAGGATTTTGGAGCATTGAACTCCTTAGGAATTTGGGGGTGACGTAGGCGGCTCATGTAGCCCTAACCGCCGGGAGTCCCCTGAGCTCCTCTACCCCTTGTAGCTGTCGGAGAAGGCCGCTTGGCGAAGCTCTAGCGGCAGGGTCTTTTCTGCTCGTTTTGACCGATGGAGGAGCGGCTCCAGGCTTGGAGGCGAGGTGGAAGCTTCCTATGGTCGCCTAGGGGTAGTCCGATGGTGAAGACGACCTTTGTATGCGTGCTTGTGCCACAGAATCATAGGAAGTCGGTGGGATAGAGCGGGACTATAGAGCGTGGGATGGCCGGATGTAGACGACAACCCCTGATGAAGACTAGCTCTTTTGATCTGCGGTGGGGGGCTGTACGGTGTCCGCGGGAGAAACCTAGCCACCACTTTTGTTGGTGTCGGTGATGGCGGCGTCCGTCGAGAGATTTTTTCAGGTCATAACTATGATACTAGAGCAACTTTTTTTCGATAAAGGAAATATATTAATATCAAGATGATACCAATTATACCCAGCCTCTGCAACAACATAATATCCAGAGCAAGTCTAGACATCACGGATGCACACAGCCAAAAAATAAGAAGAGGAAAAAAAACAAAGGCCTCGTCCCAAACGGACGACGCTTTTGTCGCTTTTTGTCCGTTTGGGTCAGCCAGGTGGACACGGATGTCCGCTTCCGTGTTTGGGTCGGCGCGTGCGCCTAACGCTGGCCCGACCCATTTTGATGGCGCTAGAAAGAAAAAATAACGCATGCATATTAAAAAAGAAAAATCATATTAATTAACCAGTAAAGCCGGCCACGAAGGCCGGCGAGAGTCCATGTGTCCACATTTGCATTTAAAAAAAATATAAACAACCTAAACTACGAGGCGGCGCGCTGCCCTAGGCGTCGTCGTCGTCCTTGGAGTCCGTGAGGTCGATGAGCGTCGGTGCCGGCCCGGCCTAGGGGAACGCCGTGTTCCAGAGCGCGCTCATGTCGGGCACAGGCAGTGCCGGCGCGGGGGGCTGTGCGGCCGCCTGTGCAGCCGCGGCCTGGCGCGCCTCCTCCTCGGCCTCGCGCTGCTCCTCCTCGAGGTCGCGCTCGAGCATCTCGAGGTACTCGCCGTCGCGGCGCTCCTCGGCCACCCGGATCTGGCGCCACTGCTCGAGGTACGCCGCCTCCTGCGCCGCCCCCACCCAGATCGGCGGCGCGCGTACCCACTCGCGCACTACTCCCGTCCAGGAGTAGCGCTCGATGGGGGACGGCTTGGGCTCGGGCTCCGGCTGCGGCTCAGGCTTGACGCGGCATCGGGGAGGGGAAGGCGGGGCCACCGGCGGCACCACGCAGTCGCCCGCCGCGGAGAGGGCAAGTGCGTGCGCCATTGCCGCCTCATACCGAGCCTCCTCTTCTTCCGCCGCCTCCGCCCTGCGCCGCTCGTCCTCCTCGCTCTCCCGGTAGACGGCCGCAAGGGCCGCCTGGTAGGCGTCCTCCGCCGCCTGGTCCTCCTCGCGGACGACGAGCGGCGGCGGCGGCACGCTTCGTCGACCTCGCGCACGCCCCGTTGCCTCGCCTCCTCGTGCTCGAAGGCGAACCACCTCGCCTAGTTGGGCGAGTCGGATGCATAGGCGGCCTCGCGGCGTTGCTCCGGCGTCAGCAGCGCCCGCCGGCGCCGCACCTCCTCCGCGTGAGCCCTAGCCGTCCGCGGCGCCGCCGGCACTGGGATCCTATCCGGATCCAGATGTCAGTCGTGCGGCAGGGTGACGTCGGGGTACGACAGAGGCACGCGGTGCTGCCAGTGCCACTCCGCCTGGTGCACTCGCACGTTCACGCGGTGCCTCTGCTGGCGAGGCGCCGGCCCGGCGGAGGCGGGAGGAACTCTGAGGGGAAAGGGGTGGCGGGGGCCTTGCCCTTGGCCTTGCTGCCGGTGGCGCCGGAGAAGAGCCCCATCTCATTGTGGTTGTGGTGGCTAGGGTTTGCCGGCGACGGGGGAGCAAAGCTTGCTAGATGTGGACGGCGAGTTTGGATGAGGACGGCCCCGCCGCACAGTCGGCTTAAAAAAGGACGAGCGCCGTCGCCGACGCGTGGGCCCGTGGTCATATATTAAGCTGACCGCGTGGGCAACGGGTAGTTGGACGGCCGTCATGTGGGGACGCGGCGGACAGCGAGAAGGCGCGCATAGCGTCCGTTCGGCGTCCGCGCCGACGCATTTGGAGCGCAAATTTGGGCCGCAAATGCGTCGGCGCGGACGCGATGCGGACATGATTTGGGTTTGGGTCGGTGCGTTAGGCCGCCACTTTTGTCCGCGTCAACCCAAATGAACGCATGCGGATAAAATGGGTCGGCCTTTTGGAGTTGCTCGAAGTGAATTTGTAGTTGGGAAAACATCACACATGGAACACGGTTTAAACTAAGGTGTCATAGGCGATGGCGAACGCGGGCGGGACGGAGCGGACGCTGAAAGAACCCGCATCCTCCGAGGTCCCAACCCGGATTAATCCTCCTCTTCTAACCCCTCCCTGGTGTCAGGATAAGACATATATTACATTTGGCCTCCTTGAGATGTCTAGGGGCGGGCTCACTTCGGCGCCTAGCAGATCAAGCCTCAACGCGTGAGGGTGTTTCTGGGGCAACGAGAGGTCAAAAGGAGCCGCACGGCAAACCCTTTCGGCCCGTCCGGTACAACCTAAACATGTCTATAATTCTTATTGCGTTTCATTATATTCATGTCGTATAGGCATATTTTTATCCTTCTTTAGACTAACATATAATAAAGTGCCAAAGTGTCGGTTGCTATCTTTTAGTGCTTTTGTTTTTACAAAACGGCATTTTACGAAGATATAAAAAACAAGAAAAGCATAACTAGAGTTTTCTCCAAAGAAGGGACAACATGTGCCAAATGTGAGCTAGATGGGCACCACTTAGGCCCCATGCGGGGTTGGGGCACGTTTAGGGGGCGTGTGGGGCTCCCGGCCATCGCCTCCACAACTTCTTTGCTCCGTCGGCCTTATATACCCCAAAACTTTCTTTATATTTATCAAAGAATTTTCCGCTACCGCCTCAATGAGATCTTAGGCATTTCAGTCTGGAGTCCTTTTTTGTGTTTTGTCAAAAGGGGAAATCATCACCGACGTCTTCTTCCTCGATGTTGTTGCAACCGTAGTCTCGTGTGAGTAGTCTTCCCTTCGATTATGAGTTCTTAATAGTAGCTACTAGGTGGGAAATGCGGCTTGCTGCACCCGGCAGCACCGCTTCCGGGTACAATTTATATCCAATCCGGTAATACAATAATCAAAGCATTGCAAACATAAAAATAGCAAGATATTGCGGCTTGCCGCACCCCATCCGGTCCCGTTTTAGCTAATCCGGTAGTACGGTATACATCTATTCAGTCTAACGATCCAACTCCTGGTAGTATTACTCAAAAAGCAGAAGATAATATTTACTTACAGCAGTAATGGTCCAATGCAAAACATCAAATCTCGTTACAAACCATTGGTGCATTTGTTAAAAAATGTAGCATGAAATACCTAAAGATCAAGGTTTGATACGATATACCAAAAGCAGGCCATATAAGTTGTTTACACTGCTTTAATACAACATAGTACTAAACTATGTAGTTGGCTATGATTAGCTTGCTCCAAACACCTTGTCATCTGATTTGCTTGAGTGTTGCGATGGACGCATCTGCTGAAAGACATCTCGTGTTAGCCAAATTATTAATATAGTGTGTTTTATGTATAGCAAGAAAACAATTCATGCACTGACCCCCTATGAAAGGTTTTGGACAGTGGGTAATAGGTGGTTCTCCTAATCCATAAAAATGAAGACACATGTATGAACTTCCTTAAATTTTGGTGACTGTTTCAGAGGGCATGGTTATGTCCATCCTAACTCATGACATCTTATGTGCTTTCAAATCATTGAGCTAACATCGCACGATCACATAAGTAATTACTGGTCCTTTTCATAACATAGTCAGATAAAAGTAAGCACAAAGATTATTTGAGAAATTCAAATACTTTTGACCGAGTCCATGACCAGCTCAATGTTTGGCTAACGGAATGATTGGATACTACACCACTGATAGTTTTAACCAACATATGAGAAATTGAAATACTTCTGATTGAGTCCAGAGTCAACTCAATGTCTGGCTGACAGAATGATGGGATTATTACACTACTGCAAATTAGGACCGAGTAATACTTAAAGCAATATGATATGTTGTCGCCAATTTACCTACTTACCTTCGTTCCCTCATGATGTAAGTGTAGCAAAGTTTGGTGAGGTTAGGCCTGAACACAGACATAAGAAAAGAGCATGAGCAAGAACCAATAACATATACATCTTTTATCGACCTGTCATAGATAATGTAGGATAAACAAATTAAATATGCTTTTGAAAAAGAATGTGAATTTCCACCACCGTAAACTAAAATTAAATATAGAAACCCAATTAGTCATGTTCCATTTCAGTATTTTATATCTAAAAGAATGAGGCAGGAGCAAGTAGAACAAAGTGTTTTAATGGAGAATATACATGCAAAACATAAGGCCATTCACAAACAAAGGGGAAAGGGCAGAGACGACTTCTGAATGTCATACAAAATGGTTATATAACAACATTCATCCAAAGCTAATGGAAGAGGTCATGGGCCATGCTATAAAACCTTGCTCCTGTTATATAATTGCTTGGAAGCCACAACAATCCAAACCATGAAAAAAATTAGCAATCAACATAATAGGTGCAGATTCAGGACATGGTTCAATTTTCTTTCAACAAGGAAATATGCAAAGGTGAGATTGGTTACATCTAGCATTAATTTCATATCCTAATCCACCGAGGCATCACACATAACCAATCCGTGTCATAGAACGAAGGTGGAGAAACCGCACATACAGAGTGGGACGAAGCGCAGGAGAAGGAAGATAGGAGTGTGTGTACCTCAAAGAGGGCCAAACACGTTGACGGGCCGTGTTGCTCTTGTCGCTGCTCCTTGAGCGCTTGGAGGAAGGGAGAGAAGGAGCGTAACTGCAACAAACTGTCCAATCTGGTAATACATACATTTAATACTCGACCGTAAAACTACAGACATTCATACATGAATAAAAAAAGAATTAATACTCTACATAGCCGACGAAGTACTTATGAATGAAAAAAAGGTATCTGATCATTCAAAAAAGAAAAATTGGTACCCAGAAGTAGCTAGTTACTACTATTTCCTGATGTTTGTTCTGCACATCCATTTCAATTGATTGTATAGAGGCCAATATGTTAAAGAACAGAGGAATGCAAGAGGCGCATAGTACTAACAAACTTGATTACGCTATCAAACAGTGTACAGCTAAACAAGAAGTGTGTGATTGTACAACAATAAACGCACTGAATGAGCATATAACATTTAGGAAATGGCCTTCTTCTCTGATAGCTCATGAAACATACTGAATGCCAACAACATAAATTAAATATACAAGGAAGCAACCAAATAAATGAGACACTATATGTGAATAATATACAAAAAAAGGAGACGATAGTTTCTCTGTTCATATAGATCAGGTATGAACCATAAATGTGTATCTCTAGCACCACTGGGCCTTGTTTGAAACAGAGAAGTGAACCAGGAATTTTAAGTCAGCCGCGCTCGCTGTCTATCAGGTATGGAACAAAGTAAATGACCCTTCTTCTATGTATATATGAGCCCAGCTGGTTGATTCAAACCAAAAACAAGTGAAGCAAGCTCGAGGTCTTTATAAAAAGACAACACTTGTTAAAAACATGTTCACGACATGATCTTATTTCCATAGTGGTATTATATTTTATGAATATAGAGAAACTGAGGCTAGATACAAATTTAGTGAATGTTCGTATCATAAAAGCCCGGAGTGGAACAAACTTTATCACTTACGATGTTTAAATCTATTGTGTGTTATGCTATATCTAAAATAGAGGGACCAGTATGGTAATATCTTTGGAATTCCATACTAAAGTATGGTTACAATGGCTAATGTTTCTGAAACTGAATATATATTAATTTATAAAAAAAATTTGGTGAAGTTGGACTCATACATGACTGAACTAAAAGTGGTCCATGTTGATCTGGAGCTTCTAGCAAAGGACCAGAAATTGTTGCTAATTCTCAAGATGCATGACTGATATTTTAGAAGTGTTTTTTGTCTGCTTAACCTGGACAGTTGGATAGATTGTTTTGCTAACAGATGATGTAAATACAAGCGAGACTCGGTCGTACACCCCATTGTCATCCATAGTGGATGAAAAATCCTCTCTAAAATTAGAGGTGTTGAATAACCAAAGGTTGTACGTAGGCAGAAAGAATGAAAGGAAAATACCTTTCTTGGAGAAGTTCTTGTTGACCGGAGCTTTGTAGTAGAACGACGCCTCCTCTAGCACCACTGGGCCCTGTTTGAAACAGAGAAGTGAACCAGAAATTTTAAGTCAGCCGTGCTCGCTGTCTATCAGGTATGGAACAAAGTAAATGACCCTTCTTCTATGTATATATGGGCCCAGCTGGTTGCCTCAAACCAAAAACAAGTGAAGCACACTCAAGGTCTTTATAAAAAGACAAGACTTGTTAAAAACATGTTCAGGACATGATCTTATTTCATAGTGGTATTATATTTTATCAATATAGAGAAACTAAGGCTAGATACAAAATTAGTGAATGTTCGTATCATAAAAGCCCGAAGTGGAACAAACTTTATCACTTATGATGGTAAATCTATTGTGTGTTCTACTATATCTAAAATAGAGGGACCAGTATGGTAATATCTTTGGAATTCTGATGGCCAATTTATCAAGAATTTGTTGTTGGCAAGAAAATTTGTAACACATATTGGTGAAATGCAAGTCAATTATTATGGGTAAGAGGTCAACCGATGGGTAGATACATAATGGGCTCATGAAGAAGAACGGAGGGAGTCACCTGTGGAACAGAGCCAACATTTATATTATTTTTGCAGTCGTTGGATCCAGTGTCTTTATTTTGATCTTTGATTTGGCTGGTTAAAGTGAACAACTTCTGCAAATCACTTTCATGGCTTTCAAAAAGCATTGCGAGTAGCTTTGTCTGACACCTTGGTCACAGAACAAATTTATTTCCTTGCAGATCCATTGGTATTACTTGAGATTGAAGGTGATTGAATCATAACTGACAAACCTACCATATTACTTGAGATGCAACCAGTAAAAGCAAAGTTTGTGAAAGAACAAATTAAGGCTTTGACAATGTCTGAACAATCCATATGACACTAAATGGAAGTACATGATGATGTTATATACCATAACATGACAGGGAAGATGGTTCTAGCATCAGTTCTTGGTGTAGTTAGTCGCCAATGCAGAGAGGGCAGAAATAATGGTGCTCACTTGGTCGCTCGGCAACCTCACCATCCAACTAAGGTGCAAGCTACTCCTGCAGAGAAACATCGAAAGCATATGATACATCAGTGGATATTAGTATATCACTCATCGAGATAATTTCTATACAACTAAAATTCGGATAGACAAATTCAGCACCAAAATGATCCGCTCTAAGTTCAGATTGTTCAATGAAATTTTATATTGCACTTTTTATCCCTAAGTGGAATAAAAGAACTGTACAAAAACTGCAATAAAATCCTATCAACCTAAGGGAGTAAATCAAACTAATCAACCAAGTGAATGTACTGAACATAAGAACTTGTTATAGGGATACGTCAGGAAATAGATCACACCTTATCTAGTATTGTGCCTCTCTTCATTGTCACATAAGAAATTAAGCCCCAAATCAGCTCACCCGCCACACCAAAAAGAAGAAACGAACAAAGAAAAACTAAAAAACGCAAACATGCAGCAGCAACATCACAAAAATCCTCTGAATGCATAGATCAGCGACGACCTAGACGGCAAGAGAGGTGGTCGGCTGGCCTGTTTCTCTTCCTACTTTGCAGCGGCCTAGGCGTCTCCTTCTTTGCGTGGTCTTCGGTGCTCCCTCCCTCCCTCCCCCCCCCCCCCCCCCCCCTCCCTCCCTCCCTCTCTCTCTCTCTGGACGCACACACACAGAGGAGTAGGGAGAGGGACGCACCTGGCAATGGCCTTCATTGCCCGCTTCTGGTGTCCTGAGCCAGTCCAAGGCTTGCCACCGCTGCTGTTGCAGAAGCAGCCATCGGGCGCACTGCAGAATCGGGGGTGGCACACCTCGACTCGTGCTCCGCCTGCCAATCGCCGGCAGTTAATGAAGAAGAGGAGAGGGGTTAGGGTTAGGGTTTGGAAAGGGGACTGAGAGAGCAAGAGAGAACGGAGACGGGCTAAGAGGAGAGCCGCACTTCTCCTGCCGAGTGCACGCGAGGACGACGGCGATGGCAACGACGCCGGGGATGCGGACGACGGGATCCGGCAGGCCGGGAGAAGGAGCCGGCGGCGGCGTGGGGGCAGCTAGGGTTGGCGGGTTGAGGCTGAGCCCTTGCCGCCCCGCAACGCCCTTGGGCTTCTGGGCAGAGAAGGAGCACCTCGAGCTCAAGCTCGTCCATGGCGATGCGGAGGAGCGCCGTGGTTGGTGGGAGGAAGAACGCGGGCGCGGGAGCCGCCGCCGCCGTCGCCAGATGAGGAGCGAGCGAGGGAGAGAGGCGGCTGCGTGGGAGGGAGGGAGATGCGGGGGGAGGAGGAGCGAGTGCGGGGAGCGGCGACGGCGGCGGCGGGGCAGGGAGGGGCGCGGGAGGGAGAGAGAGAGGGGCGGGCGCGGGAGGGGGAAAAGGAGGCGAGCGGGCTGGAAGGGGATGGGAACGACGGTCTCTACGGTCTCGCCCCTGCCTGCGCTATAGGATCTTTTCCCGGCCAAGTGAAATGACGAGAATGCCCTCGGCGGGGCAGCGTAATTACGCGCGGTGGCACGGCCGGGCGGGACACGGCTGTAGGGAAAATATCCGACGGCTGGAAACGACCGGATAAACATCCAACGGCCAGAACGCAAACGGCTGAGAATCCAAACACACGGGAGGCTTTATTTTGTTCCGGACTCTAACAATGGGATGTGACGAGCATAATTGGTTTGGTGCCAAAAATTGGCATGCCAATGTTTGACATTGTGCTAAATATTGGTTAATAATTGGTTGGTTACCAAATTGTCTTGTCTATCTCACATGAAGTTGCCAATATTTGAAAGTATTGGTATTGCCAATATTTGACAATGCCAATATTTGGCTAGCCAAATATTGAAAGCAAACCAATCATGCTCGACATCTTCTCTCCCCTTCCTAAGTACAAAGATCACATGAGCTGCCTAACATGATTGTGATCAATCTAATATAATATGTTGTATGTTTGTTGAGGCGTGATGAATTATCACTTTATAACCAGATTATATATTGATTCATTTTGGTTTTGTGTGCATGATTATTAGATGTATATGATCTCTGGTCTATTAGTTTATTCTTTGACCATGTTTGGATGAGTTATGTGTAGTAGTTGGGGTTGACCTCTTTCACAAATTATTTTCTACGACAATCAAGAATACAAAGCTCATTGTTGTATCATCGCCACTAAGGATAAAAAAGATAACTATGGCACCCCTCATTGGATTAAGGCGTAGGAAAAATACGTTTATCAACATTATGTGATTTTGCTTAATGCAATACTCTGTTTAATTACTTCATACTTTGGGTGCATGTTGGGTAGTGGTCTTTGGATGGAGTATTAGTTGTATATGCATGTTGGATAGCGATATATGGATATAAGGACGTAATGGTTGTATGTAATCATGACATGTAGGATTTGCCATAAAATCTGCAATTTAATTGACACACAATTGTAATTTACTTACCATATCGACACTATCTGGGAGAGATGCCACTGGTGAACTTCTGAACTTCGGTCCAATATTTCTCATAGATACAAACTTTCTTTTACTTTTATATTCCGCAATCCGTTATTTCTCACATACAAAAACAATTCAAAAGTGAGACTGACAACCTCACTAGAACAATTGGGAACACAAATTGAATATCTTAGTTGTGTGCATACCTGATCATTATGCGTGTGGTTTTTGATTCACGAGCGAATTATCTTGGTTTTTTAGCTGAGGGGAAATCTTTTTTTGCGGGGAAAGGGGATCTTGTATTACTCAACCAGGAATTACATCGTTCATACACAGCCTTACAACTTCATCCGTGCCCAAGCCCAGCCAGACAGCAGTACGAGGCGTGGCACGGCCATAATGTGCTAGCTCAGGACTAGCTTTATTCTGTGTACGTCGAATATGAGTAATGACAATCTCCCTTCCTTCAGCTAACAAGGACTTGATCTCACCAACAAGCGCCATATGCCTTAAACGATCACATGATTTAGCTTGAATCATCTTGACTGCCTCAGCACAATCAAGCTCAACTATCACAGGTTTTGTGGTCCATTGTAGCGCCAAATGAACACCTTCTCTACAGGCTTCTAATTCTGTTTGGAGGGCATCAGCACATGTACATAGTTCTCTCTACATGCGGAGAAGCTGAGGGGAAATCTTACTGCTTACTACAAACCCTTGCACATCGGGTCCTAGCAATACTTTTCACAATTAGCACCATAATTACCTTTGATCTAGTTTGAGTGTAGATATAACCTTCTTCCGTAGAGACCCTAGAATTTATCGAATCCAGAAAGTGAATTAATCTTGGCAAGGATATAACTCCAAGTTCTTGTGATCTCAAATCGTTCCAGTTCCTGAACAAACACTTATCGTAGAGGTTGTTTCAATATAAAGGAAATAGGCCAGAGCTAATGTTTTAGCTGCAGCTGTGTACACACGCTTGGGATAATAATTAGGCAGATCAACAATGCACCAGCAAACACCATTACATATATCTTGTAAACACATTAAGTGGGAGATGCATCCTAATAAAACCATGAGCGACTACCGCCACATTGAGGATTGGTTGTCCGGCCTTGGCCCTATCCGACGCACTAGGTTACCTCGGTTATTAAGGATAAACCAGATCAACTCATGAGCATTTGATGACTACATCACAATATCCCCTAGAGACTCGATTATAGCTATTGTACTCACCTTACTGTCACCGGTTTTTAGTATAGATTTCCTCTTCTCTCTTCCCTTTACCTCTCCTTATTCGAATCTTCGAAGTCTTGGGTACCGACGAGCTCTAAGATTGATAAAGAGACAAGAAACAAAATTAGTTGCATACTATTATAGAATAAAGTTATCTTGAAGTAAACAATCAATCCCGTCTTATGTGTACACATGGCTGTGAGGCTACACCTCAACCCTTAGCCCAAGGATATTACTCACGCATCACGATTAAATCACAAGCAGAAGGCTGCAGATGAATGATTGAAAGTCTTACAATCTCTCCGGTCACGTTGGAATCTCTATTACAAGTAATTTATCTAATGAAGATGGAGGCTATGGTGGTGGAGATGGCTACGGAGATGTGATGTTTAGGATGTCGGTGTGGCGACTATGTATTGTTGAATGATGGTTTCCCACCGTCGGGTCTTCCACTCCTTTGTATAGTGCATACGGGGGGAATACGTTTAAGGATGCCTCTTTTGTGAATTTGGCTTGGGCCCCTTCATGATAGTTGTCAGGGATGACATCATGGAGGTGGCGATACATTTTACGACCACTACCGCGGACCGTGTTCTCTCATGTTTCCTTTAGTGCACCCCTAGTGGTATGAAGTTGACGATCACGTTCAGAATATCCCATATATGGTTTAATTTTCCACCTACAAACATCCATTTCTTCAAGGAACAAGATAAACAAGGAGATTTGTAATCATTTGTATCCATTAGTAATTATTGGGCAAATTGACGTAGTCAACTAGCAATTGTTCTAATTCATCTAGATAACACTTTCTTGCAATGTAAACATACTTAAGGATGTGAGATCGTGTCAACGAAATTCTTTCAATAATTTTATGGAAATTCCAATCTTCTACTAACGAGACCATGCCAAAAAGTGACATATGCTAACTGGGTTATTGATGTGAAGGAAGCTAAATACTCATGACCAATACCGGTTTTATTCCATTCTGAATTAATCACTGATAATCTCCAAATGGAGGGAGCATTGTAGCACTTTCAAAAGTGGAGGTGCTAAGTATGGAGTGTCGAACCCAAAAGGAGCTAAAGGTAGGATTAGTGTTCTCTCAAGTCCTATATGTCACCAATAAAACCCTATGTGCACCAAATGTTGTTTTGCCTAAACTTTCTAGTAAAGGTAGCATGTAAGTTTTAGAGAAAGCTAGTGTGAAGTAGTAGTGGTAGGTGTTGCTATTGTCCCTAGGCAGATGGCTACAATATTAGAAGGGTAGTCATAAAGTGCAATTTTATATGTGAGAGAGGCCTATGCTAACATGCAACAAGATCCAAATCGGAGATACGGCCCAGAAGATCATGGGGCATGAGGCATCATTGCCAGTCCATTAAAGGATAGGAGGGTGGCTCAAGATTAGGCTTAGTCCTTAAAGTCGGATCCTAAGCCACCTGACAGACGAGAACCAGTAGTCGGCCACGAAGATGATGAGAGCAGTCAGCGATGATGACCCACAGGTATAGGGGATCAATCGTAGTCCTTTCGATAAGAGTGTCAAACCCAACGAGGAGCAGAAGGAAATGACAAGTGGTTTTCAGCAAGGTACTCTCTGCAGGCACTGAAATTATTGGTAACAGATAGTTTGGTAGCAAGGTAATTCGTAACGGGTAACAAGTAACAAGTGTAACAAAAGTGCAGCAAGGTGGCCCAATCCTTTTTATAGCAAAGGACAATCCTGGACGAACTCTTATATAAAGCAAAGCGCTCCAGAGGACACATGGGAATTATCATCAAGTTAGTTTTCATCATGCTCATATGATTCATGTTCGCTACTTTGATAATTTGGTATGTGGGTGGACCGGTGTAAGTGCATCTAGTGCCCCTTAATGATTTCTTACCACGAGTGATTGGGCGAGGTCTGTGTGATCTTATCTCAAGGAGAATACGGTGAGGACTGTGTGTCCTCAGGTTTAAATACCTAGCCGCTCCAACCAGACGTACAACTGTCACAACAGTTGGAACTGGTCTACCAAATCACTGTCTTCACCAAGCTAACTGGTTCTATTTCCTCAACCCTTTAATTTCCTCATTACTGTGTTGTGTACTTGATCGCTACTGATTGAAGACTTTGACTTAAGACTTTCTCAATTTCCTCAGTTCAATTTCTTCAGTCAGTTTGTCTTCAGCCTGCTTATCCTGTGTTTACGCTTTATGTACTTTGTGCTTGTTTTCATTTCATCATGATGATTGTGCTTCAGTTCTGTTATGTTTGCATCTGAGTACTTATTCCGCTGCTAGTCATTCGTGACTTAGGAATTTCCTCACTGTGAAATTCCTCAGTGACGAATTTGTAAAAATCGCCTATTCACCCCCCTCTAGTCGACTTAACGCACTTTCAATTGGTATTAGAGCAAGGTACTCCCTTGTTCTATGTGATTTTGGTTTAACCGCCTGGAGTTTTAGTTATGTCGACCGCAGGTATGATCAAGGTCTCTGCTGGGTGTCCTACCTTTGATGGGATGGACTACCCCTACTGAAAGAATAAGATGCGAATGCATCTTGAGGCAATTGACAACGATCTCTGGTACGTTGTGGAAAATGGTGTTCCCTCTGTCACTCCTACCATCAACGCTTCTGACCTGAAGAGATTCAAGCAACTCGACTCTCAAGCAAAGAACATCATATGTGGCCATCTGAGCAAAGGACAGTATGGCAGAGTGAGTGCTTTGGAGACAACAAAGCTTATTTGGGAAGGCTGTCCAAGGTCAATGAAGGAGTCTCAACACAGCGTGACTCTCGAGTTGACGTTCTTCGCAATCTCTTCAACCGCTTCAAAAGACTCGACAATGAAAATGTTCAGCAAACCTTCGATCGCCTCACTGACATTTCAAATGAGCTTCAAGCACTTGGTGCCACTGACATCACCGACCAAGAGGCGGTGAAGAAATTTCTGAGATCGCTTGATTCCTCATTTGACACCCTTGCACTAATGATACAAGAACGTGGAGACTACAAGTCACTTGACCCCGCTGATATCCTTGAGAGGCTAAACACTCATGAGTTCCAACTTGCTGAGAAGAGAGATCTCTATGGACCGAGCTATGGCAGATCACGCGCTCTGAAGGTCAAGGCAGTATCTGAGTCCGAAGGTGAGGATTCTGGTAGCAGCCTTGGTGATCCTGAAGAACTGAGCCAGGAGCTAGCAATGCTCATGAGGAAATTCCAGAAGTTCTCAAGACGTGGTCGCTTTGGTAAATGCTCAAGAAATGATGACATAAGATCAGATTCCTCATCTCGTGACTACAAGAAGAGAACTTGCCATAAATGCAAGAAACCTGGTCACTACATTCAAGATTGTCCTGAGTGGAAAAAAGAATCAAAGAAGAAGAAGTACAAGGATTACAGTTCTGATGATTCAAAGAATAAGAAGAAATCTTCAAAGTCCTCATCATCAAAATCCTCGAAGTCTTCATCTCACAAGAAGAGCAGCTCCAAGAAGGCTCGGGCATTCATTGGCAAGGAAATGGACTCTGAGGCTGAATCTGAGGAAAATGAGGAAGAGGAGGCATCTGAGGAGTCAGAATCTGGTGTGGCGAGCCTAGCCCTCGCTATTGCATTCGTCAGCAAGTCCATCTTCAACTCTGAGGAGAATGACTTCTCCAACACGGCTGGCGATGACGACGATGATGACTACGCTCCCACCTATTGCTTCATGGCAAAGGGTTCCAAGGTACTCAAATATCCCTCCTCTGAATCAAGTGAGGATGAATCTGATGAAAACCTCAAGCCTAACTACTCTAAACTTGCTAAGATTGCTGTAAAACAACAAAAGGCTTTTGAAAAGGTTCAAAATATGCTAGACAAGAGCGATGATATGTTGGGTGAAGAAATGGATCGCACTAAAACTTTGACTGAAAATCTTCAGAGACTTCAGTCCAAGTTTGGTAACCTTCAGAGTCACCATAACACTCTCTTATCTGATCATGAGAAGCTTTCTTATGAATTTCTTCAAAGAAAGCAAGATCTTGAGAAGCTAAGGGTGAGTTATGATGATCTTTAGAAGGAGCGTGATTCATTACTTGCTCAACAAATCAGCGCTGCTCAGGAAGAATTCATTTCTCCATATTTGAAGTGCATTGAAAGTGAATCTGCTAATTCATCACCTGAAAGTTCAAATGCTTCTATTGCTGCAATTTCTTCACCTGTCTCTGCTATCACTAATTCCTCATCTGAGGATGTTGCTAGTATCACTGACAATGCAGGGCTGAAGGAATTGTATGTGACAGGCATGTACAAAAGCCTCAAAGGGCATCAGGCACTTTGTGATGTGCTTAAAAAGCAGATCCTCAACAGGAACTCTAGGAAAGAGGGTATTGCCTTTGAGAGGAAACTCAATGCTGATGGTACATACTGGAAGCCTGAGCAGTATCCCAAAACCTCATGGGTTGCTGCAAAGGGACCTCCAGTGGATCCATCCACTCTATCTGGCTTTACATGTGAATCTTCATACTCTTCTGATGAGTCATTTGGCTCCAACTATAAACTGTTCAAAAATCAGAATGGTGAAGTATTTGCTAGATATGTTGGCACTAACTGCAGGAATGGTTCCCCTATGAAGAAAATCTGGGTACCCAAAAGGTGCCTTGAAAGTCTTCAGGTGAATGTCATCATGACACCACCTGTGAAGAATAGGAACCCCAGATCAAATTCCTCATATGGATCAAAGTCCTCATGTGAACATCATCGTGCTAACACCTCTGTTTCGCAGGGAAAAACTAAGGGCTGTGAATATGTGCATTATTCTTCAAACCATTATGTTCATAAGTCCTCGAAGAATTTCTCTGCTTATTCATATGCGTACCCTAACCCCTCTTATGTGAAACGAAGTGGATTGGCATCTATGCCACCTTTCTTTTATGGAGCTGGCAGAATGATGAACTCTTTGCCACCCCTCCAGATGTGGGTGGTGAAGAAAAATAACTAATCTCTTATGCAGGGTCAGGTCTCCAGACGAACTTAAACGTCTGAAGAATTTGCTGGAGACCTGAATATGCTTGAAAGGACGCAAGCTAATCATGAAGAAATGAACTTCCATTTCTCACGTCCTCATACTGCTATACCTATTTTTGCGTGATGAAATTGATCTGATGAATTTGATGTCATATTCTTCACTGATGAAGTATATGAGTTCGTAAGCTGCACTAATTCATCTGCAGGATGATCAACCCAAAGCCACTGAGTGGGTCCTCGATAGTGGATGTACAAATCACATGACTGGTGACAAGATCTTATTGATGGACACTGCTTTATCTCCATCACATCTGGAGCATATCACCTACGCTGACAAAGGCAAAGCAAGGTATTGGGTCTAGGTAAGGTTGCGATCTCAAAGGATCGACACATGGACAAAGTCATGCTTGTCGAGTCCTTAGGATTCAACCTCATGTCAGTCTCAATGCTTGGTGATCTTGATATGGTTGTTATCTTTGGCAAGTATCGTTGTGTTGTGATCATGGAAGTTGACCATTCCAAAGGAGAGGAGATCTGTATATTGTTGATTTCTCTACAGCACCACAACCTGCCACATGTCTACTTGCAAAAGCTTCATAAGGATGGCTATGGCATCGACGACTTGGTCATGCTGGCATGAGGAAGTTGCACACTCTCGCAAAGAAAAAGCATGTCATTGGCATCGAGGATGTCAAATTCCTCAAGGATCACCTGTGCGGAGCCTGTGAAGCTGGAAACATGACCAAGGCCAAGCATCCCTCAAAGACTATCATGACTACCACTCGCCCATTTGAATTGCTTCACATGGATCTCTTTGGCCCTAATCATTATTCCTCATTCACCAATGAAGCTTCTTTATATGGCTTTGTTATTGTTGATGGTTATTCTCGTTACACATGGGTGCATATCGTCACTTACAAACGTGAAGTGCAGGAAGTCTTCAAACAATTTTCCTCGAGGGCTTCAACCAACTTTGGTGTGAAGATCAAGCACCTCAGAAGTGACAATGGAAATGAGTTCAAGAACACTGGTCTTGATGACTATCTTGATGAACTTGGTATTACTCATGAGTTATCTGCTCCTTATACTCCTCAGTAGAATGGCGTCGTGGAGCGCTGATAACCCACAAGTATAGGGGATCGCAACAGTTTTCGAGGGTAGAGTATTCAACCCAAATTTATTGATTCGACACAAGGGGAACCAAAGAATATTCTCAAGTATTAGCAGTTGAGTTGTCAATTCAACCACACCTGGATAACTTAATATCTGCAGCAAAGTATTTAGTAGCAAGGTAATATGGAAGTAACGGTAATGGTAGCAAAACTAATTTTTTTGGGTTTTGTAGTGATTGTAATAGTAGCAACGGAAAAGTAAATAAGCGAAGAACAATATGTGAAAAGCTCGTAGGCATTGGATCGGTGATGGAGAATTATGCCGGATGCGGTTCATCATGTAACAGCCATAACATAGGGTGACACAGAACTAGCTCCAATTCATCAATGTAATGTAGGCATGTATTCCGAATATAGTCATACGTGCTTATGGAAAAGAACTTGCATGACATCTTTTGTCCTACCCTCCCGTGGCAGCGGGGTCCTAATGGAAACTAAGGGATATTAAGGCCTCCTTTTAATAGAGTACCGGAACAAAGCATTAGCACATAGTGAATACATGAACTCCTCAAACTATGGTCATCACCGGGAGTGGTCCCGATTATTGTCACTTCGGGGTTGCCGGATCATAACACATAGTAGGTGACTATAGGCTTGCAAGATAGGATCAAGAACTCACATATATTCATGAAAACATAATAGGTTCAGATCTGAAATCATGGCACTCGGGCCCTAGTGACAAGCATTAAGCATAGCAAAGTCATAGCAACATCAATCTCAGAACATAGTGGATACTAGGGATCAAACCCTAACAAAACTAACTCGATTACATGATAAATCTCATCCAACCCATCACCGTCCAGCAAGCCTACGATGGAATTACTCACGCACGACGGTGAGCATCATGAAATTGGTGATGGAGGATGGTTGATGATGACGATGGCGACGGATTCCCCTCTCCGGAGCCCCGAACGGACTCCAGATCAGCCCTCCCGAGAGAAGTTTAGGGCTTGGCGGCGGCTCCGTATCGTAAAACGTGATGAATCCTTCTCTCTGATTTTTTTTCTCCCCGAACACGAATATTTGGAGTTGGAGTTGAGGTCGGTGGAGCTCCAGGGGGCCCACGAGGCAGGGGGGCGCGCCCAGGGGGCAGGCGCGCCCCCCACCCTCGTGGAAAGGGTGTGGGCCCCTGGCCTTGATTCTTTCGCCAGTATTTTTTTTATTTCCAAAAATAATCTCCGTGAAGTTTCAGGTCATTCCGAGAACTTTTGTTTCTGCACATAAATAACACCATGGCAATTCTGCTGAAAACAGCGTCAGTCCGGGTTAGTTCCATTCAAATCATGCAAGTTAGAGTCCAAAACAAGGGAAAAAGTGTTTGGAAAAGTAGATACGACGGAGACATATCAACTCCCCCAAGCTTAAACCTTTGCTTGTCCTCAAGCAATTCAATTGATAAACTAAAAGTGATAAAGAAAAACTTTTACAAACTCTGTTTGCTCTTGTTGTTGTAAATATGTAAAGCCAGCATTCAAGTTTTCAGCAAAGATTATGACTAACCACATTCACAATAACATTTAGGTCTCATGTTTACTCATGTCAATGGCATAATCAACTAGCGAGCAATAATAATAAATCTCGGATGACAACACTTTCTTAAAACAATCATGATATGATATAACAAGATGGTATCTCGCTAGCCCTTTCTGAGACCGCAAAACATAAATGCAGAGCACCTTTAAAGACCAAGGACTGACTAAACATTGTAATTCATGGTAAAAGAGATCCAATCATAGTCATACCCAATATAAATTAATAATAATGGATGCAAATGACAGCAGTGCTCTCCAGCTGGTGCTTTTTAATAAGAGGGTGATGACTCAACATAAAAGTAAATAGATAGGCCGTTCGCAGAGGGAAGCAGGGATTTGTAGAGGTGCCAGAGCTCGGTTCTAAAGCAGAGATAAATAATATTTTGAGCGGCATACTTTCATTGTCAACATAACAACCAAGAGATGGCGATATCTTCCATGCTACACACATTATAGGCGGTTCCCAAACAGAATGGTAAAGTTTATACTCCCCCTCCACCAACAAGCATCAATCCATGGCTTGCTCGAAACAACGAGTGCCTCCAACTAACAACAGCCCCAGGGGGAGTTTTGTTTGCAATTATTTTGATTTGATTTGCATAAAGCATGGGACTGGGCATCCCGGTGACCCACCATTTTCTCGTGAGTGAGGAGCAGAGTCCACTCCTCTTGAGAATAACCCGCCTAGCATGGAAGATACAGACATCCCTAGTTGATACATGAGCTATTCGAGCATACAAAACAAAATTTCATTTGAAGGTTTGGAGTTTGGCACATACAAATTTACTTGGAACGGCAGGTAGATACCATATATAGGAAGGTATAGTGGACTCATATGGCATAACTTTGGGGTTTTAAGGGATTGGATGCACAAGCAGTATTCCCGCTTAGTACAAGTGAAGGCTAGCAAAAGACTGGGAAGCGACCAACTAGAGAGCGACAACAGTCATGAACATGCATTAAAATTAATGAACATTGAGTGCAAGCATGAGTAGGATATAATCCACCGTGAACATAAATATCGTGAAGGCTATGTTGATTTGTTTCAACTACATGTGTGAACATGTGCCAAGTCAAGTCACTTGAATCATTCAAAGGAGGATACCACCCCATCATACCACATCACAACCATTTTAATAGCATGTTGGCACGCAAGGTAAACCATTATAAACTCCTAGCTAATTAAGCATGGCATAAGCAACTATAATCTCTAATTGTCATTGCAAACATGTTTATTCATAATAGGCTGAATCAGGAACGATGAACTAATCATATTTACAAAAACAAGAGAGGTCGAGTTCATACCAGCTTCTCTCATCTCAATCAGTCCATCATATATCGTCATAATTGCCTTTCACTTGCACGACCGAATGATGTGAATGATAATAATAGTGCACGTGCATTGGACTAAGCTGGAATCTGCAAGCATTCAATAAATAGGAGAAGACAAGGCAATATGGGCTCTTGGTTAAATCAACAATAATGCATATAAGAGCCACTTCAACAATTTAATCATGGTCTTCTCCTATCGACCCCAAAGAAAAGAAAAGAAAAGAAAACTATTTACACGGGAAAGCTCCCAACAAGCAAAAGAAGAACAGGAAATATTTTGTTGGTTTTCTTTTAATTATTACTACTACAGCAAGAAAGGTAAACTAGCTAAATGCTACAACTATTTTTTATTTTTAGTTTTTCTTAAGGTTTTTCAAACACACAAGAAGAAAGCATAAAAAGGAAAATAAACTAGCATGGATATTACAGTGAAAAAGTATGAGCACCGACATCTAGCAATGAGTGTGTAAACATAAATGTAATGTCGGTGAGAAATACGTACTCCCCCAAGCTTAGGCTTTTGGCCTAAGTTGGTCTATGGCCACGGCTGGCCTGGCGGATATCCATAGTTATAGCTGGGGTCGTACTGAGAAGAAGAAACCTCTGATTGCCACCGGTTGGCAATCGCCTCCGGATCCCACTGGTATTAGACTGTCGTGGAGGATCAAATTGTGGTTCCGGCTCTGGCTCTGTAGCTGATGTAGGGTTCCAGTAGGCGTGGATGGCCGCCAGCGGAACGAGATACTTGCCTGCAGATAAATCAAACAAGGAAGGAGCAGACAAGGTAATAGTCTTAGGGTGACTCTTATCAAATATCAGTTTGTATTTAAGCGCCCTTTCCCTATTCTTAACAATAAAATCATGTGCTACCATACTCTTATAATCTAAATAAACTGTAGGCAGCAATTTTTCTTCTTTCTCATAGTGCCTAATAGGTATGTTATAATGTGCAGCGAGGCGCGAGGCGAAGATGCCTCCCAAGATGGGGCCCTTAGTACGGTTAAGTTTTAACCGCTTTGCAACAATAGCGCCCATACTAAATGTGTCATCCCGAAACAAGGCATGGAACAAAATAATAATATCAGGGACACTCAAGTTTCCACAGTTTCCACGACCAATTAAGCATCGACTAGCAAATAAAGCAAAGTAACGTAGAACAGGAAAGTGTATACTAGTGATTCGTGCGTCGGAAACCTTCCGCGTTTCCCCTACAACAATTGTATCAATAAACCCCTCTACATCGTTACTATGTGGTTCCTCTATGATACCCGGAAAAGGTAACTTGCAAACTCTACAGAATTCTTGAAGGGTCATCTCCTTATACTCATCATATAAATAAAAATCCACCATAGGTGGTGACCTCCTAGAATGGAAATGAAAATTTTGCACAAAGATATTGGTGAGTAAGAGATACTGTTCGCGTTGGTCGCGGAGGAAGTCGGTGAGGCCTGCATTCTCAGCCAACTCATAAAAATCATCATAAATCCCGACTGCTCTCAAGAAATCATCGCAAGGCCATTCACACGGCCTAACCTCCGCGGTACGAGGCAGATTATATTTGGGCCTCTCTTCTTCTTCACCTTGCTTTTCCTTCGAGCTTCGGCTCGATGAGCCCCTCAAAAATCTCTTCATCATTTTCTGAAAATTTCTGAAATTTTTAGTAACTTCAAATAAAAGTAAACCAAACTCAACAAAATTGATAGCAACTACTCCCACAAGTGCCTAGAGACTATATCATGCATTAGAACTACTTGGAGCCATATAAATTTGACATGCAAGCTCAAGAACATGGTCACCTATGCAGCACAAATTTGCAATGAATAAAGCACTAGAACAAAAACTAATTGGACCAATGGAGGAGTCACATACCAAGGAACAATCCCCCAAAGCAGCTTTGTGAGAGGTGCTTTGAGCAAGGAGATCGAAAATCGCAGCAAAATGAGCTAAAACTCGTGCTTGAGCTGGTTGCTGATTTTTTGGGAGGAAGAAGAAGTGTGTGGGTGCAGGAATAAGTGGAGGGGAGCCACCATGGGCCCACGAGGCAGGGGGGCGCGCCCAGGGGGTGGGCGCGCCCTGGACCCTCGTGCCCAGGTGCTTGCTCCCCCTGTTGTGTTCTTAGTGCCAGATATTCTCAAATATTCCAGAAAAAATCATATTTCAATTTCGGGCCATTTGGAGAACTTTTATTTTCGGGGTATTTTTATATTGCACAGATAATTCAGAAAACTGGCAGAAAATACTATTTTTACTTTATTTGAACTAAATAACAGAAAGTAAAAGGAGGGTACAGAAGGTTGTGCTTTCTAACTTCATCCATCTCATGCTCATCAAAAGGAATCCACTAACAAGGTTGATCAAGTCTTGTTAACAAACTCATTCCGAATAACATGGAACCGGAGAAATTTCGAATAACACTATGTTACCTCAACGGGGATATGCACATCCCCAATAATAAGAATATCATATCTCTTTTTGATAGTAGGTAGAGGAAATTCAAAACCTCCAAAAATAATCGATGGAATTTTTCCAATAGAATTGATACTATGAACTTGAGGTTGTTTCCTCGGAAAGTGTACCGTATGCTCATTACCATTAACATGAAAAGTGACATTGCCTTTGTTGCAATCAATAACAAACCCTGCAGTATTCAAAAAGGGTCTTCCAAGAATAATAGACATACTATCGTCCTCGGGAATATCAAGAATAACAAAGTCCGTTAAAATAGTAACGTTTGCAACCACAATAGGCACATCCTCACAAATACCGACAGGTATAGCAGTTGATTTATCAGCCATTTGCAAAGATATTTTAGTAGGTGTCAACTTATTCAAATCAAGTCTACGATATAAAGAGAGAGGTATAACACTAACACCGGCTCCAAGATCACATAAGGCAGTTCTAACATAGTTTCTTTTAATGGAGCATGGTATAGTTGGTACTCCTGGATCTCCTAGTTTCTTAGGTATTCCACCCTTGAAAGTGTAATTAGCAAGCATGGTGGAAGTCTCAGCTTCCGGTATCTTTCTTTTATTTGTAACAATTTCTTTCATATACTTAGTATAAGGATTCATTTTGAGCATATCAGTCAAACGCATACGCAAGAAGATAGGTCTAATCATTTCAGCAAAGCGCTCCTCCTGTGTGCTGCGGTGGCAGCCCCTTTGACATATAAAAGGAGGACCGAGGCGTACTGAGAAAGGATTCAGACTTTTTGGGCTAGGCATGCACCGCAGCTAGTTCAAGATCTCAAGAGCACCAAATATACACCAAAGCAGGATTAGGGTATTACGCATCGCTTGCGACCCAAACCTGGATAAAATTCCCCTGCATTGGTCTTCTATACCCGCTCTTTTTACAGCCCCGCGCCCCGGCAACCGTAGTAGGGATTCCCTGTGATCCCATAGGTGTCATTCTTGAACCCCGACATCTTTGGCGCGCCAGGTAGGGGGCACAAGCTGTGAAAATCTGGTTTTGAAGCCAACTCACCAATTACATCATCGCCATGGCCCCCAAGAAGAAGGGGATCACAGCGATCGGGTCGTCCGGAGCCGTCCCGTCCGCACCAGCACGGGCAGGCGATGGGGTCGCCACGGGTGGTGTCGGCGGCGCGGCCCACGAGCATCCAAGACACTCTGGCAATCGGAGCCAGGAAAGCGGCGTCATTCGGGCCCAAGACGACAAGCCACGCGCCGCTGGGTCCGGAGGCGGGGTCGTGCTGCCCACGGGCGGCGCGGCAGCCTCTATGACGCCCCAGCCGGTGCCCGCGCTGCAACCTTCCCAGGCCGTGCGCAATGAGCAACACCACGATGAAGGTGCCCCTGGGCGCCTCCGTGGGAAGAGCCCTTTGCATCATTCTCAAGACGTACCGGGCCGGTGTGCACGCCTGGACGCAGGCGGGAGCGGCGCGCGACCGCGAGATCATGATAGAGCTCCTTCTAACATGGTTAGAAGTCGAAGCGCATCACAGTCCACGCAGATTTCGCCACCTCCCACACCAGCGGAAGCGTTGGCGCGCGTGCAGCTGCTCCTCGACTTCCCTCCTGTTGCGGAGAAGCTCGATGAGTGGAGAGCTACCATTCGGAGCCTCATCAGCTTCGCCAACAAAGATGAACCGCGACCAGTGGGACCCTCGTACCGGCGCTCCGTAGAGCCTGCGCACGCCGATGGTGGGAGGACCGGAGGCGCTGCAACCACGGTGCACTCTCCTCCCCCACGCCAGCAACAGCAGCCGCTGGCTCGTCGGACCGACGCCTGTGACGACGTTTCCATAGCGTCGTCCGACCCATGAGCCCGCCGCGACCAACGTCAAATTATTCGGGAGCGAGCCCAGGAGGATGCTCGGACCACCATCGAGCGGCGCCGGGAAGCGTGCAATCAGTCAGATAGGCGTGCAGGGCCCACCATGGACCACCCAACACCGGGGGGTTCCGGCGACCTACCATACGAGGTGGGTTGTCCGGCCTTTACCCGTGAGTTTCGGCAGTTCCAGTGGCCCTCCCAGCGCACGTTCAAACCTGATGTTGGGGAGAAGTACAACGACAAGACTCAGCCGTCGGAATTCCTCAGCATCTACACTATCGCGATGCAAGCCGCCGGGGCTCGCGACGACAAGGTGCTTGCCAATTACTTTCGGTTGGCACTTAAGACCAAAGTCATGTCATGGTTGATGCACTTGCTAGTGGATTCCCTCTCTTCTTGGTCGGACCTGTGCCACGAATTTGTTGCACCTTTACCGGAGGCCACCAAGCTCCTGGCTAGGCAAGTGATTTGCATGTCATCCCCCGGAAGGATGGCGAGAACCTCCGCAAGTACATCCAAAGTTTCAGCCGTGTGCAGTACAACATCCCAGATGTTCACCCCGCCGCTGTCATCAGTGTGTTTCATCAGAACATGCGCAACCGCAAGATGCGTGAAGAGCTGGCGATGAACAAGGTCAAGGATGTAGCCGAGCTTTATCTTCTGGCTGCCAGATGTGCTCGGGCTGAAGAAGGAAGGAAGTACCCCGGCGAGGACGCCGGTGCGGAAACTGACTCCACAGACGAAGACGCCGCCGCCCCAGGAAAGAAGGGCCGACGCCGCAACAGGAAGCATAAGGGCAAGACCGTGCTTACCGTTGAGGGATCCGGAGACCCCGGTGTCGGTGTCAAAACCGGCGGATCTCGGGTAGGGGGTCCTGAACCGTGCGTCTAAGGTCGATGGTAACAGGAGACAAGGGACACGATGTTTACCCAGGTTCGGGCCCTCTCTATGGAGGTAATACCCTACTTCTTGCTTGATTGATCTTGATGAATATGAGTATTACAAGAGTTGATCTACCACGAGATCGTAATGGCTAACCCTAGAAGTCTAACCTGTATGACTATGATAATGAGTATCCCCCTCTCCGGACTAAGTCCTTCGGTTTATATAGACACCGGGAGGATCTAGGGTTACACAAGGTCGGTTACAAAGGAAAGGAATCTACATATTTGGTCGCCAAGCTTGCCTTCCACGCCAGGGAGAGTCCCATTCGGACACGGGTGCAGTCTTCGTATCTTCACAGCCCATCAGTCTGGCCCATGGCTAACAGGCCGGACGCCCAAGGACCCCTTAGTCCAGGACTCCCTCAGTAGCCCCTGAACCTGGCTTCAATGACAAGGTATCCGACGCGTAGATCTGTCTTCGGCATTGCAAGGCGGGTTCCCCCTTTCCGGATACTTCACAGTGGTCTTCGGACGATCGAGTTCGGCTCTGCAACACAAGTAGCTTATACTTCCACAAAGGGCATAATAATTTATAAGTCCAATCCTCTGGCAACCTTTTTCAACATGACAACACGTCAGTCTGGTCATTATTTCGAACCATTTTTTCGCTTGTTGCCCCACGTTCCAAGACGCGGTTGTCATTGGCACGTCTTATCCAAGCAAAGATCGTGTCCCCTTATTAAGGGATTCTTTATCGACATGGACGTGGGTAACCCAACCGTCTTTAGGATACAACTCCTTGGGAATAGGCAAGCTTTAATGTCCAGGAGGAGGCGTTAGATATTCACGGCCTTTATAAAGGGGTACAGACCCGTCTTTCTTCTCCACGCTTGCTTCTTCCT
Source organism: Aegilops tauschii subsp. strangulata (assembly GCF_002575655.3). Lineage (NCBI taxonomy): Eukaryota > Viridiplantae > Streptophyta > Magnoliopsida > Poales > Poaceae > Aegilops > Aegilops tauschii. The sequence continues at coordinate 409,870,529 of NC_053037.3, read as the reverse complement.
CAACCCTTACTACCTCGAGTTCCAACACCCAGGTTTCAATCGCCGCAAGCCTCAGTCATGTCCGGATCCAGCCGTCGAGGCCGGTGGGTGGCTTCTTCTATCACAGAGGAGGATATCGTGAAGCTTCGCGCGGCAAGATATCTGACCGCATAAATCCTCCATCGGCTTCCCATGGAAGGGCAGGTTATCCCCACCCCCAGATCCGGCGAGAGGGTCGTGTTTGTTTCCCACTTCCTCTGAGGATTAGGGTTTGCCCATAATCCCTTCGTCCGGGGGCTCATGTTCTATTATGGACTAGATTTTCACGATCTCGCCCCAGACTCTATTCTTCTCATCTCGCCATTTATTGTCACGTGCGAAGCCTTCCTCCGAACTCCTTCACACTTCGGCTTGTGGCTCAAGACCTTCAATGCGAAGCCGCAAGTGATGGAGGGGGAGCAGGCAGAGTGCGGGGGAGCCTCAGTGAGCAAGCTTACCAACGTTGTTTGGCTAAAAGGATCCTTCACAGAATCTTCCGACTTATGGCAGCAAGAGTGGTTCGATATCACCGAGCCCCGTGGTTCCAAGTGGGCAGCTGCGCCTACGTTCCGATCCAGCCCCCCAATTCAGCTTGCATTATGGATTAACAAGGGGTTGACTGGGGATCAGTTGATGAAGTGCGAACTCTGCAGAGTCGCATTCGAAGCCTTATTGAGAAGGATATTTGTCGTGGTTTTGTCACGACAGATGTCCTAGAGAAAGGACTTAGTCGTGGAGCCATCGCTACGGGTTAGCTCAAAGGGGTTAAAGCGGACAAAGGATGCAATAGAGTTTTATACTAGTTCGGCCCCTTCGATGAAGGTAAAAGCCACGTCTAGTTGTGATGGAATTGATGGGGTTTCGATGACCAGGGAGCGGATACGCTTGCCTGAGTCTCGAGTTGTTGTTTGTTGTCCCTGAACCGCCGCCGGGTTGTCCCCTTATATACATGGGTTGACGCCCGTCGGTTTACAGACTCCGAGGCCGGCTCATAATCGTGTACGGCTCGGTCTCTGCTACGTATATCTTACAACACAAGTTTACATCTCAATGCCGGTTTGTGTCTACACGCCTTAAACCGGCTTTGGGCCCTGGGCCTTCATGGAGCGTCACCGTCTGTCTTCATGGGCTTCAGATACAGATGAGCTACTTATGAAGTTAACCCGGCCTCTCCTGGCCGGTTCACACCCAGTGGTAATATCGCCAACATTAGGCCCCAGATTGATTTGAACTGGTTCATGTCAATCCTCAATACCTGAGAAAATTTTCTTCTTCAACATCTTCACACAGCCTTGTAAACCGCCATGACATCATCTTCTAGGATCTTGGTAAACCGCCGTGACGTCACCTGTCATTAACGAGCCTCCGACAATCGAGGCAACAGCATCACATTATATCCAAAAATCTGGCTCCTCGATTTTCGCATCTGTCGTTTTATCTCCTTATAAATAGGGCCAGGGGGTCTTTCTAGTTTCCCCCTCGTGCCTCTTCGCTTCGTCTTTATCCTTGCGACGCCCGAACCCTCGACCTCAGCTGCCGCCGTCAACCTTCGACCGCTGCACCAACTTTGGCCGCTGCATCGACCTGAACGTACCAGAGCTCCTCCGCGCGCCGCCGCTGCTCAACAGCATCCGTAAGTCTCCCCTTTCTCTTACCACAGATCTGCGCTTAGGGTTTCTGTTGCTCATCGGTGTTCGTCGCCGCCTTTCCTTTCCCTTATTTATATCCGTGTGTTAGATCCAAAAACCACATAGGTCTCGTGCGGTAGTAGTTTAAACCTCATAGATCTCGTACTTTAGCAGTTTCAGCACCTGTTTGATATCCAACTCATCTCGTCTTGGTGAACCTTCAGTACACTGGAATTTAGGTCAGAATATACTTTGTTTTCCCTACGCGCGTTAGATCTGAAATTACCATAGCAAGATGTGAAACTTGTTTCTTCCTTCTCTTACACCCTTTGAATACCAGATTGGCCAGTTTAACCTCACAGAAAAAATGATGACCCGGTAGGTACCATTAGTCCCCTGTTGAACCGCCAATGCATTACACTGTTCCATTGCCAGACTCTGGTTTAGCAATATGCTAGTATCCTCATACCGCTGTATAGTTGTCCACTGTAAATCTTAAACCGGTAATACTCATGTTTCAGATTTCCCTTGTCATGGCTAAACAAGTTTATGAGTGCAATTGGGCTCCCTCTCGAGTAACCGAGGAGCAATTAAACAACCTTGTTAAAACGGGCGCCTTAGCCAAGAAAGATGTCATCCACTGGAGGGTCCCTGGCCCGGAGAATCCTCCTACACCCAAGGATGGAGAAGTAATCGTGTTTGCTGATCATCTCGGACGAGGCTTTAACCCTCCCGGTTCGAAAAATTTCCGAGATGTGCTAGCCAATTTTCAGCTGCGCCCTCAAGACATCGGTCCCAACTCTGTTACCAATACCTGCCACTTCCAAGTATTCTGTGAAGCTTATCTGCAAGAGGAACCTACAGTCGAACTGTTTAGGGATTTCTTTCATTTAAACCGCCGCACCGAGTTCTTAGATGGACCCAATACGGAACTGGGCGGAATGGCGGTTCAGAAGAGAAAAGAAGTCACCTTCCCCCATCCCAAACTCCACAGTCACCCCAAAGAGTGGAACCAAACTTGGTTTTACTGCATGGATACCTCTCCATCTGACGAAAACCCCCTGCCGGGTTACCGCCCTGAACGCCTGAGCAACACACACTCGTTTCCTCAGAGGCTGACAGCCAGAGAACGGGCCAACTATGCTTCCCAACTTTCGAAGCTTAGAGCCTTCATGGCGAACGGTTTGACAGGAGTCGATCTTGCTCGTTGCTGGATAAGCTGGAGCATTATGCCCTTAAGCCGGCGCCCCGGTTTGATGTGTGAGTACACGAGGAGTTTGAAAGATGCTCAGCGGCACATTGACATTCAGCTTACAGATGACGAAGTCACTGAGGCTGTAAAGAAAATACTGAACGAACCGGAGGCCGTCTGTGCCCAAACCGGGCTACTCCCTTTCTGCACCTTTAATAAACCACCAGTTGTAAGAATCATATAATCCTTTGTATCTGAATTTGCTTCTGTCCAAATACTCTCTGAAAGTGTGATTATTTTTCTGACAGGGTGATGATCCGTTCTGGAACAAGAAACCATCACAAGATAAACCGGCAAAACCGCAAGACAAACCGGTCAAGCCGGTTCGTCCAAAGACCAAGGTTGTCAAGAAACCTTCCAAGAGAAGGACCACTGCATCCTCCGATCTACCGGTTGATGACAATGTGCGTAATCCGGAATCAGAGGTAGAACTTGACTCTCTTGGTTCATTTTTCATACATCTCATTGACAATGATTATTATCAGGACGACGCTGAAGGCAGCCACGCTGATGACGTAGAGGTAACTATTCTTTCCTCCGATTCAGATCCTCTGCCAACATCAAAAATCCGTCAGGCAAACCGGAAAGTAAAATTTTCTCACCCTCTTGCTTATTTGGATCCAAACTTTCTTTTGAAAACGCAGCAGCACGAAGCTCGCCGTACAACCCGGCACAGCGGCCAGGTAGTTACCTCCGCCGGTTTACCGAACAGTCCGGTTCGGAAACGCCGATCAGAGGTCTCTTATCCCATTGATACTTCATGCCCAAAAGCAGGTTGTTTTCGCCAGCCTCTTAACCCGTCTGATTCAAATTATCAGGGTACTTCTCACTCATCCTCTGGCGAGTCTTCGACCACACAACTTCCACCTCTCAAAACAGTTCCTGGGTGAGTTATGCACATGTCTTTATTCTTGATATGTTATCTTTTCATACTGTACTGATCCTTATGTCTTATCTTTTCACAGCGCCAAGCCAAGACCCAGCAAGAAAGCTCGGTTGAACAAACCGGCTGACGATAATGTAGCTGTTGAACCGGAAACAACTCCAGATATGGAAGAAACTAATGCTGACGCCATGCTTCATGATCCGCCGCTTCAAGACCATGATTTCCTTGCTGAACAAGTGCAAGTTGATACTATAAGTCATGCAGACCGGCCAACCAGCCCTGTCCGAACTGGTGACAAACCAGTCAGTCCAACGAAGGACACTGATAAACCGCCAACTCCGGCAAGAGCTGCGGATGAACAAGATGATGATGTTATGATTACTGGCACTGGCCACTCCACCAGGCAACCCTGTAGCTTTGTCAAAGCATACTGCCAAGGATGATCTTTCTGCTATCGGCAAAGGCAAATGGAATGCCGATTTATCAAGCTTCGCCAACCTCAATGTTCAAGATATTCATTATGGCTTCTTGAACCGTCTGTATACCAGCCGTGACTATGAAGCTAGTTTGGTAAACTTGATGAAGGAGAGATATGAGGTAACTACCATTTTTCTCTTTTGTCCAATTGTACTTTATCAATTCCTAGAAGCCCCCAAGTGACGGTTTATGATACCGATCTAAACCGGGACTTTTGTCACAACTTATCTTTGCATATTTTGCCTTCAGAGACCGGATTACCTTGTTAAGATGAACCAGTTCCTTAAAATTTGCCATACTGTTCTTTCGCCGGTATAGTCCCCAAGGGCCGGTTTAACTTTATAAAGATGAACCGGGACTGTAGAAGAATTCCATATCAACAGCTTTTTGAGCAAACACACATTAGCCCCCAAGTGCCAAGCTTAATACTTGTATTGTGTTTGGGACTTGTAAATTTTTTGGAGTAAACGCAAATATGCATTAGCCCCCAAGTGCCAAGCTTAATACTTGTATTGTGTTTGGGACTTGTAAAAATTTCTGAGTAAACGCAAATATGCATTAGCCCCCAAGTACTAAGGGCGTAACTTGTTATGTGCTTGGTACTTCAAATATGTGTTGTCAACTCATTATGTATCTGTCTCTTTACAGGCGGGGCTGAGCAAGAAGGAACGCCAAACCGCTGATCTGCAGGAGAACATCAAAACCCAGCAAGCTGAAGCCTCCAAAGCAAAGGAAGAGTTGACCCGCGCTCTAGGCGCTATGGAGAAACTGAAAGAGGGCTTCAACAAAGAGCGGGCGGATTGGGAGACTGAAAAGGCCGCTTTGATAAAAAGGGCTGAAAACGCAGAAGCCGCTCTTAAACCGGTGGTTGACGAGCTGACTGGTGTAAAGCGGCAAGTGCATGCTATGACCTCTGCTGTGTTTGGTAAGCATCCTTCCTTTATGCTTTCAACATATCCTCTCATGCGTTGCCGGTTTACTGATGTTTGTAATGATATAGGAACCCGCATTAGCCATCTGGGCTCAGATGTGCAGAAGAAGTTGAAAGCTGCCTACACGCTGATAGAGCAACTTTATACCGGCGCACAACGGATTATCTGCACCGCTTCGCACAATAAGCCACCCCCGACATTGATCAAGGATACCTTAGACAGGCTATCTATGCTGCCTGCCCGGATAGAAGAGCTGAAGAGGTCTGCTGCAAGGGCTGGCGCTCTGACCGCGCTAACCCGGGCAAAAACATGGGTGTCTGATCTTGATCCGACGGACGTGGCTAAAGGCTACCCAAGCTTGAAAGAGGACAGATCAGAATTTTGCACTGAAGATCTCCGCGCCATAAACCGGGAAGTACGTCCACTGGCTTGTCAACTTGCTGAAGAAGCTGATCTTTCACATTATCAGGCGAGTTATGATATCAATAACAAGCGGGTTGCTGCACCAGCTCTTGAAACTCAAAGCCTGATCCCTCCAATCCGTAAGCACACTTATGCCCCTGATATTGAACCGTCCACCCTTATAAGCGACGAAGCTGTGTTCCAAGCTTTAACTGGGATAGACTGGACAACTGTTGACTTCCAGCCGCTGGGTAGGGACGAAGAAGAAGAACCGGTGCAAGATGACCCGCAGCCGTCAGGTCAAGCTGCTCAATGATCATAACCCGGAGGCCGGTTTAACCTTCCATACTGCAATGTTTATTGAGAAACAATTATTCCTTTAGGCAGTGAAACGCCTTGTAATAGGCTAGTTAAAACACTTGGTCTGTTATGCCTTCGTGCATATTTATCTGCAACTGATGCGTGTTAATCCGCCATGCTTGAGATATGATGTTCATAATCCATAGCTATTTATCCAAATTGTTCCTGCAGATAAAAAGCTTAAAATGCCCTGGCGGTTTACCACCGGGCGGGTCATGATACCCAACTATATATATGACCAAGTTTTATAACCAAGGTTGTAAAAGATAACCAAGTATGGAAATATATGATACCTGCGACCTTTAGGCATAGTGTTGGCTGACCAACCTTGTAATGAAGGTAATAACCTTAATCCGGAGTAAAAGTATCTCCTGTTATATAATGCCGGTTTACAACAAAACCGTTCCGGGTTGTGAAAAACACCGGCTTATTCCATACTGGTGACTATGAGTCAAAACCAGACCGGGCTGATAGTCTCCGGATTATAACTTGGTCATGTACTGACAACTTGTAGCTGACAGCCCAACCGGGTTGATAAACACTGGTTTGAAAACGTTACAAATCTTAGCAAAAGAAAAAGAAACTTAGCAAAAGGCAAATAAAACCGTTGTAATCGAGGCTTTTCATGGGCTGCCAGGCCCCAAATTTGATCAAGAGGTGTTGCTATGGTTCGGGTTCGACCAAGCCCCCAAGTGATGTTGTGGCATTACGCCGATCAAAAGGCATTGCTATGGTTCGGGTTCGACCAAGCCCCCAAGTGATTCTGTGGCTTTACGCCGATCAAGAGGCGTAGTCATGGTTCGGGTTCGACCATGCTCCCAAGTGATGCTGTGGCATTACGCCGATCAAGAGGCGTGGCTATGGTTCAGATACGACCAAGCCCCCAAGTGATTCTGTGGCTTTACGCCGATCAAGAGGCGTAGTCATGGTTCGGGTTCGACCATGCTCCCAAATGATGCTGTGGCATTGCGCCGATCAAGAGGTGTAGCTATGGTTCGGATACGACCAAGCCCCCAAGTGATCTGATATCAAGCTTTAAGAAGCTAAATCAAGGGGTAAACCGGACGCCGCTTTGCAAGCTCCATGTAACCACACGTGATGTAAGAAAACAACAGATACCCCGCTTTAGCTGAGGTTCCGGTTTATTATATTGATCATAATATATACAATGTCATAATATGTACATAAGCAGAGCCTGTAGCTCAAGTATAGTAGGGCCGAAGATGAGCAATATTCCACGGCCGGCTAGTCTCCTCCTCCGATTTACGTGAAGCTTTGCGCTCTCGAACATCGATTAGGTAGTACGACCCATTGTGCAAATCCTTGCTGACCACAAAAGGCCCTTCCCAAGGGGGGGATAGCTTGTGCATATCTGTCTGATCCTGGATGAGTCGAAGCACCAAATCTCCTTCTTGAAAGGTTCTGGTTCTAACCCGACGGCTATGATAACGACGCAGATCTTGCTGGTAAATCACCGAACGGGCTGCCGCCATGTCACGCTCCTCATTTAACAGGTCAAGGGCTTCTTGCCGTGCCTTCTCGTTGTCCGCTTCAACATATGCCGCTACACGAGGCGAGTCATGACGGATGTCACTGGGAAGAATCGCTTCCGCTCCATAAACCATGAAAAATGGCGTGTAGCCTGTCGATCTGTTGGGTGTGGTATTGATGCTCCATAACACTGAAGGTAACTCCTCAACCCAACAACCCGGCGTCCGTTGCAAAGGAACCATAAGCCGGGGTTTGATGCCTCTCAAGATCTCTTGATTGGCCCTCTCTGCTTGACCATTGGACTGGGGGTGAGCCACTGATGACACGTCAAGCCGGATGTGCTCACGTTGACAGAACTCCTTCATGGCACCCTTTGACAGATTGGTACCATTGTCTGTTATAATGCTGTGTGGAAAGCCAAACCGGAAGGTCACCCTTTTGATGAACTGAACTGTCGTGGCTGCATCACACTTACTAACTGGCTCTGCCTCTACCCATTTTGTGAACTTATCAACCACCACCAAAAGGTGGGTCTTCTTGTCCTTGGACCTCTTGAAAGGCCCAACCATATCCAGCCCCCAAGTTGCAAACAGCCAGGTGATTGGAATCATCCTCAATTCTTGAGCTGGTACATGAGCACGTCGTGAGAACTTCTGACAGCCATCACATCTTTTAACCAAGTCCTCGGCATCCGCATGAGCTGTCAACCAATAAAAACCGTGACGAAATGCCTTGGCCACCAAAGATTTTGAACCGGCGTGGTGCCCACAATCTCCTTCGTGGATCTCACGCAAAATTTCACGGCCTTCCTCAGGAGATACACAGCGTTGAAACACCCCTGTCACACTGCAATGATGTAACTCTCCATTGATAATAGTCATGGACTTGGACTGCCGGGTTATCTGTTTGGCCAAAGTTTCATCCTCTGGCAACTCGCCCCGGTTTATATACGCCAAATACGGAACCGTCCAATCCGGGATAACATGTAAAGCCGCCACCAACTGAGCCTCTGGATCAGGAACAACCAAATCCTCTTCACCAGGGAGCTTGACGGACGGATTATGCAAAACATCCAGGAATACATTAGGTGGAACCGGTTTACGTTGGGAACCCAGGCGGCTTAAAGCGTCTGCCGCTTCATTCTTCCGTCGGTCCACATGATCCACCTGATAACCTTTGAAGTGACCTGCAACAATATCCACCTCACGACGATATGCTGCCATTAGTGGGTCCTTGGAATCCCAAGTGCCAAACACTTGTTGAGCCACCAGATCCGAGTCACCAAAGCATTTGACTCGGCGGAGATTCATCTCCTTAGCCATCCGTAGACCATGGAGTAACGCCTCATATTCAGCTGCATTATTAGTGCAAGGGAACATTAAATGGAGAACATAACAAAACTTATCACCTCGTGGGGAAGTTAACACGACTCCAGCCCCCGAGCCCTCCAATTGCCTGGACCCATCAAAATGAATAGTCCAATAAGTGTGATCCGGCTTCTCTTCTGGCGCTTGTAATTCTGTCCAATCATTGATGAAATCCACAAGTGCCTGAGATTTGATCGCCGTTCGGGGTATGTATTTCAACCCGTGAGGCCCGAGCTCGATAACCCACTTAGGAATTCGACCAGTTGCCTCCCTATTCTGGATTATATCCCCCAAAGGAGCAGAGCTGACCACCGTGATGGGATGACCTTGGAAATACTGCTTAAGCTTCCGGCTTGCCATGAAAACCCCATACACCAATTTTTGCCAATGCGGGTACCTCTGCTTGGATTCAATGAGTACCTCACTAATATAGTAAACCGGCCGCTGAACCGGATATTCCTTTCCTGCCTCCTTGCGCTCCACCACAATAGCCACACTAACAGCCCGAGCGTTAGCTGCCACATATAGCAGCAACGGTTCTTTATCAACCGGAGCAGCGAGAATCGGCGGATTAGCTAGCTGCCACTTTAAGTCCTCAAATGCTTCATTAGCGGCGTCACTCCAGACGAAGTTATCCGTTTTCTTCAGCATCTGATACAAAGGAATGGCCTTCTCACCAAGACGACTGACAAACCGGCTCAACGCGGCAATCCGGCCTGCCAGGCGTTGAACATCATTAATACACTTTGGTTTAGCCAAGGAGGTGATGGCCTTGATCTTTTCCGTATTAGCTTCAATGCCCCTGTTAGACACCAAAAAACCCAAGAGCTTGCCTGCAGGTACACCAAAGACGCACTTGGCCGGATTAAGCATCATTTTATAAACCCGCAGGTTATCAAAGGTTTCCTTCAAGTCATCAATCAATGTCTCCTTTTTCCTTGATTTCACCACAATATCATCCACATAGGCGTGAACATTGCGGCCGATTTGTTTATGAAGACAATTCTGCACACACCGTTGATAAGTTGCCTGTGCGCTCTTGAGCCCAAAGGGCATGGACACATAGCAGAAGGCTCCAAAGGGAGTTATGAAGGCCGTCTTCTCCTGGTCCTTAACTGCCATCTTGATCCGATGATAACCAGAATATGCATCCAAAAAACTTAACCGCTCACAACCCGCCGTAGCATCAATAATCTGATCAATATGGGGGACGGCAAAAGGATCTGCTAGACAAGCTTTGTTGAGATCTGTGTAGTCCACACACATACGAGAAGTGCCATTCTTCTTGAGGACCAGCATCGGATTAGCCAACCACTCAGGATGGAATACTTCAACGATAAATCCAGCCACCAAGAGCCTGACTACTTCTTCTCCAATAGCTTTGCGTCTTTCTTCATTGAACCGGCGGAGAAACTGCTTGACCGGTTTATACTTAGGATCAACATTGAGGGTGTGCTCAGCGAGTTCTCTCGGTACACCAGGCATGTCAGAAGGCTTCCATGCAAAGATGTCCCGATTCTCACGGATGAACTCGATGAGCGCGCTTTCCTATTTCGGATCCAAGTTAGCGCTGATGCTAAACTGCTTGGACGAATCGCCAGGCACGAAGTCAACAAGTTTAGTCTCATCAGCCGATTTAAACTTCAGGGCCGGATCATGCTCCGTAGTTGGTTTCTTCAACGAAGTCATATCTGTCGGATCAATATTGTCTTTGTAAAACTTCAACTCCTCCGTTGCACAAACCGACTCCGCATAAGCCGCATCACCTTCCTCACACTCCAGAGCAATCTTGCGGCTTCCATGCACGGTTATAGTTCCCTTGTGACCCGGCATCTTGAGCTGTAGATATATATAACAAGGCCGTGCCATAAACTTGGCATAAGCTGGCCGTCCAAATAGGGCATGATACGGGCTTCTGATTTTCACCACTTCAAAGGTCAAGGTTTCTGATCTCGAGTCATGCTCATCTCCAAAAGCCACCTCCAGGGCTATCTTACCAACAGGATAGGCCGACTTACCAGGCACCACACCATGGAACACCGTATTGGACGGTTTAAGATTTTTATCTGTCAGCCCCATGCGACGGAAAGTTTCATAATAAAGGATATTGATACTACTCCCTCCATCCATGAGTACCTTAGTGAACTTATAACCGCCCACCTGAGGTGCCATCACCAGAGCCAGATGACCCGGATTGTCAACCCGGGGTGGATGATCTTCTCTACTCCACACAATCGGCTGCTCAGACCAGCGCAAATAACGGGGCACGACCGGTTCAACGGCATTCACTACCCTTTTATGAAGCTTCTGATCGCACTTGTCCAAGCTAGTGGTAAAGACATGATACTGTCCGCTATTCAACTGCTTTGGGTTGCTCTGGTAACCTGACTGCTGCTGCTGCTGATTGCCCTAATGATTATAGCCACTTTGATTACCCTGATTACTTTGATTGTTATGTCCACCCTGATTGCCGTGGAATCCTGAACCGGAATTTCCTCCGCCTGAACCGCCCCCTGGTCCATGATCATACCGGAAAGAGTCAAATTTTTTGAACTCTTGCATGATGTAACAATCTTTCCAGAGGTGTGTGGATGGTTCCTCCTTCGTCCCATGCTTTGGACAGGGCTGGTTTAACAGATACGACAAACGGTCCGGGTTAGGATTTGGCATTCCATTGCGCCGGGGCGGTTTACCCTTACGCCGCTGGCCCTTGTCGTGCGTATTAGTGTTAGCTACAAAGTCTAAACCGTGGTCCGCTTTACGCTTGCCGCCGTTTCCATGACCCGCCGGGTTGTGGTGTTGTCCCTTGGCGTTGCCGCTCTTCTTTCCCTTCCCTGTCTTATCATCGTCAGACTCGGGATCCTTGGTACTATCAGAGTCGGCATACTTCACCAGTGCAGCCATGAGGGTTCCCATGTCATTACAATGATGTTTGAGCCGTCCCAACTTCAACTTCAAGGGTTGAAACCGGCAATTGCCTTCCAATGTTAAAACTGCGGTGTCAGCGTTGATGCGGTCTGATGAATGCAAAATCTCCGAAACCCGGCGCACCCAATGGGTTGTTGACTCTCCTTCTTCCTGGACACAGGCAGCTAAGTCCACAATTGACATGGGCTGCTTGCATGTATCCTTGAAATTCTGAACAAACCGGGCTCTCAACTCAGCCCATGACCTGATAGAATTAGCCGGTACACTCTTTAGCCAAGTGCGGGCCGTTCCTTCTAGCATCATGGTGAAGTACTTCGCACATGCCGCATCATCCACGTCCAGCATCTCCATGGCCATATCATAGCTTTCAACCCATGTTTTAGGGGATAAATCAGTGGTGTAATTCGGCACCTTGCGCGGGCCCTTGAAATCTTTGGGCAGACGCACATTGCGCAACGCCGGGACAAGACATGGCACTCCCAAGGAACTAGAGGTAACTCCTGGTTCCACCGATGTGGTTGGACGAACCGGAGTAAGCTGACGGGCCTCGTGCTGCGCTGCTAACTCGGCCTCTCTGCGTGCCCGAGCCCGGTCCACCACATCCTGAGCATCACCGGCACCACCCGCCGGGTTATGGCCACGGGGCGGATCACGGTTCCGCGCATTGCTTGACACTGCCGGTTTATCCATACGCCTGCTGTAACTCCAGCTTGGAAGGGGAGTGGAATGAATCCGATCGCGACTATATGAATAAGCCTCCTGTTGAATCAAGGCTGTCTGAAGAAGCTCCTTAACCCGACGCGTCTCGACCGCTGCTGGAGAATCGCCTTCGATTGGGATGGCCGCCAGCCGTGAAGCGGCAGCGACAATGTTGTCCATTGGGTTAGAATAATGACTCGGTGGTGTGGGGACATGAGGTACCACAACATTGTTCTGACGAGGCGGATCCACCAAATGTGGCTGAACCGGCGCCCCTGCTCCGGGTGCCTCTGCCCGGTTTACCACCGGCGGATTACTGGTTCCTGCCCCTGGGGTGTTAAAGAGATTTCTAGCATCGTAAACCGGCTGCGGATGAGATCGGTGCCTCCTCTTCAGGACTTCGTTCGACGCACTCTGATCCAGCATAATCCGGTAAGCTTGTGCATCCAAAGCGGCCCGCTCCGCGGCTATCCTGGTATCCTCAACTGCTAAGTCGGCTTTTGCCTGGGTGATCTGATCTTTCACTTTCGCGACTTTCGCATTGTGTGCATCCTGATCCGCCGGGTTAACCTCCACCATCAGCGTTGCCAACACATCAAACAAATCAGATAGAACCTGAGCTGGTGGTCGCATAGGGCCTCCTGCCCCAGCTGCTGCCGCCACTGCTGACCCGGAAATCATCGCCGCTGCGGTTGAAGAGTGGAGCGCTGGTTGCGTGCCGGCCATGAAGATCCCCACCTGGTTTGGCAGATCGAAGGGGTCCGGAATACTGTCGCCATCGGAACAGCCCCCAATCCGGCCATCTTGTAACTAATATAACGACTCGGTCTGTCCAGTCGATGACTCGTCGCCGGAATAAACGACGGTCTCACCACCAGATTCCGATCTATCCTCAGATTCACCTCCATGGATAACTCCCACGAAGGCACGCTTCATGACAGGCTTGACCTGGGCAGATCTCGCACGCTGAGCCGTTTCGACGAGGTCGGTGCAGATGTCCGGCTCAGGGCCCGGTTCATCGATCTTGCCAATGAAAACGTGTATGCCACCAAAGGGGACCCAGTACCCATACTCGATTGAGCCGGCCTCGGGGCCCCAGCCTGCATCGTCGATGTAGAGCTTGCCACGACGACTCTTGGTCATCCGGCCCACGGCGTAACCCTTGAGTCATTCGAAGCTGCCCTCCAAGAACTTGAAACCATCGTGCGATAGCCCCACGGTGGGCACCAACTGTCGTGGTTTTGTCACGGCAGATGTCCTAGAGAAAGGACTTAGTCGTGGAGCCATCGCTACGGGTTAGCTCGAAGGGGTTAAAGCGGACAAGGGACGCAAGAGAGTTTTATACTAGTTCGGCCCCTTCGATGAAGGTAAAAGCCTATGTCTAGTTGTGATGGAATTGATGGGGTTTCGATGACCAGGGAGCGGATACGCTTTGCCTGAGTCTCGAGTTGTTGTTTGTTGTCCCTGAACCGCCGCCGGGTCGTCCCCTTATATACATGGGTTGACGCCCGTCGGTTTACTGACTCCGAGGCCGGCTCATAATCGTGTCCGGCTCGGTCTCTGCTACGTATATCTTACAACACAAGTTTACATCTCAATGCCGGTTTGTGTCTACACACCTTAAACCGGCTTTGGGCCCTGGGCCTTCATGGAGCGTCACCGTCTGTCTTCATGGGCTTCAGATACAGATGAGCTACTTATGAAGTTAACCCGGCCTCTCCTGGCCGGTTTACGCCCAGTGGTAATATCCCCAACAATATTGATCTTGTCAACATTATTCAGGTAATGCTAGTCCGCCAGACCCTGCCGTGCCAGCGACGGCCTCTCCGCATGTGGGAGTTTAATCCAGAAGGGCCAGGGACTTTTCAGCACTTCCTTGGCACTACGCACGAGGGAATGTGGAAATTATTTTTGGGAAACGAAAGCAGTGGCCGGACACCATCGAAGATGTTGGTCTTGGCTGCAACCATCCGGACACCTCGGTAAGCACTCAATTCCCGAACACCTTTCAGTCGAACGTACCGTAATAGGTTACTGAGCAACCCATCTTTTTCCAGGGTTGGAAAAAGAAAGTGAACCAGGTGTCCGGCCCCTCTTCCAGAAGACTCAGCGGACGCCGTGCTAACGAGGATGCTGGCCCCGACACCATACCAGGTGCCGACGAAGGAGGACAAGAACAGGGAGACTAGAGGTGACCCTTATTCCGGAGACGGATTAGACATTGTGTCTGGGGAAATCAATGTTTCTTCGCCCAAATACAAAGGTGCAGGAGGAGCGAACATCCCCTCTCCCCATGGCAAGAAAAGGGCTGCCTCCGAAGATCGGGAGGGGAGGTCTCCCAAGAGAGGCAAAATGCCATCATCGGGCGGCTCGGGCTTGGCAAGCGAGATCGTCACGCGGTTCCATTATGAGGACAAGCCTCCAACCAAATCGTAAGTGAAGCAGGGTGCTTTAAACATATCCTGCTCCTTTCTTGTTACCGAAGTAGCATCTAATATTATATATATATATATCTTCGAGTTCGGCGCACAGTTGTCCTCAACAATCTTCTTCCTCGGGAGACGTTCTCCCGGAGATGATGGAGAGCGATACGCCTCCCCCGACCTCCTCGCCCAACAGGGCGGACGACTTCAAGGTGTCGTCGTGGAGGGTTTCTCCCGACCGACAAGCAGTGCGGGGGGCGAAGAGAACCTTACCCCGAAGGTGTTCCATCCGTTGCTCGGGGTTCGGGGGCCAACAATGAAGGTCCCGGACTATCCGGTTTACAGGTAGAGATGATTCTGGAAACGAGTGAATGGGTTCCTTCAAAGGAAGGCCGTACTCCTGCGGCGGCTTCCGAAGATCCAGAAGCGCCGGATATGTTGACGAGCCTGCTGCGACAAGCGTCTGTCTCAGAGGAACACCGTGCCCTGATGGGTACGGTGGTTGAGAGGGTTCTGTCCGCGAAGAGCGGATTGAATGAAGCCTTTACGAGCCTGCTAAGAGGCTTTGAGGTTTGTGATATAATTTTTCCAACTGTACCTTAAGCGCAAAATGCACCTGTGTATAGATACTAGCCCCTGATACTCGGATTGCCTTCCCAAGGGAGGCGATCGGAGGATTAAAAAGATATGCTCAGGTAAGTGTCCGGACTAGGGAGGTAGCCGAGCTGCAGTGGAAGCTTGATGTGGCAGCGGATGACATCGCGTTAATCAATATGCGTCTTGATGAGTCGAAAGGTATGTATTCGGAGCAACCTGTATACATACATATTTGTAATATAAGCATGACGCTGAAAGTTGCATACTGGGATATGCATGGCTGCAGATGGTGCTGCCGCTGTTGAGATTCTTCGGGCGGAGCTGGCCCGAGTCAAGGAGCAGGCCCGGTCTAGTAATGCGGCTGCCGAAAAGGCATCGGCTTAGTTAAAGGCCGAACAAGCTGCTCAGCGCCAAGACGAGGAGAAAATATCCACGATGGCGCTCGAACTAAAAAATGCTACTAGCCGCTGTGAATTTCTTGAGAAGGAGAATGAAGCCAAAACGACTGAACTTGACAAGGCCTTACGAGAGGCGAGAGAAGCGCGGTCTGAATCCAGAGCAGCCCATGAGGAGATCCGGCAAGCTGGGGAGATTGCGGCCGGTAAGCCCTTTTTGTTACAGACTAAGTTCGGCGATCCGAACTATACTCAGCTTAACCAAGTGTGGAGTTCTCCAGACGAGTTTTTAGACTTGCCGAAGAGTTCTTCCGATGCGGCGCAGTTTTACCAGGTGCGAGAGGGGTATGCAACGGAGAGGCTTTTCTGGTCACAATTTGGCGCGTCAAAGCGCCCTCTTTTGCTGAATGAACAGATGTCCCAATGGGCTGAGCTTCATAGGATA
Organism: Aegilops tauschii subsp. strangulata; assembly: GCF_002575655.3. Classification (NCBI taxonomy): domain Eukaryota; kingdom Viridiplantae; phylum Streptophyta; class Magnoliopsida; order Poales; family Poaceae; genus Aegilops; species Aegilops tauschii. The sequence goes on along the minus strand of NC_053037.3, from coordinate 409,854,229 downwards.
TCCGGCGCTGCCATGAAGAACATCATAATCCGGCTGTGGCCGACTGAGCCTGTTCTGAATAGCTACTTCGGCTTGGTGCAGCGGCTTGTTGATGCGGTGCCACATATTGAAGTCCTCAAGCGGACCTATTCCTCAGCTGATGAGAAGGGCAAGGCGACTGCGATTATTGATGAAGACATTCGTCCATTGGATGGAAAGTTTCACAAAGCTGCATCCTACTCCACCAATGATGACTCTGCCACTCATGACTCTGCCGCAAATGCTTCAAAGCACAATCCTCAAGGCACAGCTCCAAGGGTGATGACTGATCGTGAGCTTCTCCTCAGTCTTCATGAGAAGGTCGATCGCAACCACAAGTGGGTCAAGCGTCAGTTTGGTTCAATTCTTCAGAACATGAGCATCACTCAAAATTCAGTGAAGAAGAACCATTACTACCTCCATGAAGTATTTGATTGCACCTGGGCTATTCTGTCTCATCTCTATGGTGAAGAAGATCTTATGCAGATGGGCTTCAAGCAGGATTTTGACTGGTCTCAGCCACCTTCGAAGAAATTCAAGAAGGTCAAAGTTCCTCACTTGGTGGCCAGCTCTTATTCTTCATCGCGCGAGACTGATGAAAATGAAGACTTGGACAACACTGCGGCAGGCTCTACTTCAACAACCGACCCCAACAACGCTGGCGCTCCTCCATCAACTTTGTGATGATACTCTTCAGGGGCGTTAGTCCTCATTTTCCATCCCTTTTGGTCATTCGATGACAAAGGGGGAGAAATTTGAGTTAGTCTTCAAGCGGGTCTATATATGGGTGTTTTTTTGCTAATTTACAACTCTCATTCTTTTGAAAACTTTGTTGGATCGAGTTGTAATCTTAACTCCGATGGTGGTTTGATACTTTCGCTATGTTCTTCTGCATGCTATTTCCTCATATATATTAATGCACGCATGCTGAATTACATCAGTCACCATATTTCATCATGCATTTCAAATTCTTCATATCATATGTTAAATGCGTGTATGAATTACAAGATATAGGGGGAGATCTCCATGATTCTACTCTTCAATGTGCAATGCTTCAAAATCAAATTCCTCACATATGCACATCTTCAGGGGGAGTTCTTCTATATATTGCAATCAAATTCCTCATTATCAATATTTACACTTCATATGTTTATCCCCGTTGAAAACTTAACCTATATTGTCATCAATCACCAAAAAGGGGGAGATTGTAAGTGCATCTAGTGCCCCTTAGTGATTTTGGTGTATTGAAGACTTATAGGTTAAGGGACTAATGCATTTGTGAGTGTACACAGGTCTATAAGTCTATGACGAGTTTGATATTTACAGAGAAAGTCGACCCCTAAAAATGAATGTCTTCAACTGAAGACTTTGGCTTTCTGAAGACTTTGAAAGTGAAGAAATTGGTGTGACCCTGAAGACTTGGTATACATGCGAAGAACATGAAGCGTGAAGACTTTTGTTTTCGTAGTTTCATTTTCTCTTTCTTGAGTCATAGGAAACACCGTACTGTTAAAGGGGGTCGAGGAAAAACTAAGGAAAAGTTTCCATGTGATGCTCAACTCAAAATCCTACACCTACCAATCCCTTCGAGTGAAGCCATTGGAAATCTCATACAGTTCAGTCAATTTCTTCAGTGACAGATACGAAGTTCTTCTGGTCTCTTAGAAATTTGTTCTGACTGAGGAGTTAGGAATTCGCCGGTGCGGATTGCCTACAAGTGAGGAACATGATAGCCCTGAGGAATTTGAGACCTCAAATTTCCGACCGTTGCTGTGCTATGCGCCAGCTGTCCCAAAATATCTTATCCACCTAATGGTCATATCATTAAAGGGCATTTATATCTTATCATGTCGGGCTGCTCCCTAGGCTATAAATAGCCACGCCCTACAACCACTAGCTGGTTGGCTGCTCCGTGATAAACTAACACTTGTCATTGAGAGCATCCCATCCTCCGAGGACTTTGAGCGAAAATCATCTAGTGAGGAAAACCAAAACCCAAACACCTACAAACCCAAAAGTGATTGAGCACCACTGAAGAGATTGTTCCTGTGTGGATCCGACGCTTGTTACCTTTGAAGGCTGTGCATCTTCCAGACGGTTAGGCGTCATGGTCTAGAGCATCCAAGAGGAAATTGTGGATCGCCGAGTGACCGAGTTTGTGAAGGTTTGGAAGTCACCTGAAGACTTACCACGAGTGATTGGGCGAGGTCTGTGTGATCTTAGCTCAAGGAGAATACGGTGAGGACTGTGTGTCCTCAGGTTTAAATATCTAGCCGCTCCAACCAGACGTACAACTGTCACAACAGTTGGAACTGGTCTACCAGATCACTGTCTTCACCAAACTAACTGGTTCTATTTCCTCAACCCTTTCATTTCATCATTACTGTGTTGTGTACTTGATCGCTACTGATTGAAGACTTTGATTGAAGACTTTCTCAATTTCCTCAGTTCAATTTCTTCGGTCAGTTTGTCTTTAGCCTGCTTATCCTATGTTTACGCTTTCTGTACTTTGTGCTTGTTTTCATTTCATCATGATGACTGTGCTTCAGTTCTGTTATGTTTGCATCTGAGTACTTATTCCACTGCTAGTCATTCTTGACTTAGGAATTTCCTCACCGTGAAATTCCTCAGTGACAAATTTGTAAAAATCGCCTATTCACCCCCTTCTAGTCGACTTAACGCACTTTCAACCGGTGCTTCGGTGCTGTCCTTACTTGGACAAGCCTCCCGCTTATGATTGACCCCTCTCACAAGCATCCGCAACTATGAAGGAAGAATTAAGATAAATCTAACCATAGCATTATACATGTGGATCCAAATCAGCCTCTTACGAAGCAACACATAAACTAGGGTTAAGCTTCTGTCACTCTAGCAACCCATATTCTACTTGCTAATTCCCAATACCTTCCCCTAGGCCCAAATCATGATGAAGTGTCATGTAGTCGACGTTCACATAACACCACTAGAAGAAAGACAACATACATCTCATCATAATAATGAATGCCAAATTCACATGATTACTTATAACAAGACTTCTCCCATGTCCTCGGGAACAAAAGTAACTACTCACAAAGTATGTTCATGTTCATGATCAGAGGGGTATTGAATATCATTAAGGATCTGAACATATGATCTTCCACCAAATAAACCAACTAGCATCAACTACAAGGAGCAATCAACACTACTAGCAACCCACGGGTACCAATCTGAGGTTTTGAGACAAAGATTGAATACAAAAGATGAACTGGGGTTTGAGATGAGATGGTGCTAGTGAAGATGTTGATGAAGATTAGTCCTCCCATGATGAGAGGATCGTTGGTGATGACGATGGGTTCGAGTTCCCCCTCCCGGTGGGAAGTTTCTCCGGCGGAATCGCTCTGCCGGAGACCTGGATTGCTTCTGCCCAGGTTCCGCCTCAAGACGGCGGCGCTTCGTCCCGAAAGTCTTTTCTCTATTTTTATAGGTAAAAACCCTTCACATAGTAGAAGATGGGCACCGGAGGCTGGCCAGGGGCCCCAAGCTCAGGGGGCACGCCCTGGGGGGTAGGGCGCACCCCCAGGCTTGTAGTCACCTGGTGGGTCAGCTCCTGGTATTTCTTCGCCAATATTTTTTATATATTCTAAAATAATTCTCCATAAAGTTTCACGACATTTGGAGTTGTGCAGAATAGGGATCTCAGATTTGCTCCTTTCAGGTCCACAATTCCAGATGCCGGCATTCTCCCTCTTCATGTGAATCTTGCAAAATAAGAGAGAAAAGGCATGAGAATTGCATCATAAAGTGTTATAACTGTTAATAATTCAATAATATCAACATAAATACATGATGCAAAATGGAAGTATCAACTCCCCCGAGCTTAGACCTCGCTTGTCCTCAACCGAAAGCCAAAATCGATAATCATGACAGCATGTTTGGAGATAAAGGTGTCGATAAAACAAAATACGGACATGAGGGCATCATGATCATCTTTAGAAAAACAATATATTGTCATACACTACTGCAGGATGCTGCTAACGCGACACTACGATCAGAGACCCTCCAAGAAACTATGTGCGATGCAGTAATCGCAAACGGTGGTGTATGAAAACCGTCAAAAAAGGTGCAAAACGTTTGCGATGGAGGATGCATCAAACATGGTTCAGATTTTAGTTGCGTGTGCGATTCAGGCCACATGGTTAACCCATCTGAACTATTTGCGATGAGGTAGAACAACAGAAACGGGCAGCCATATTAATGTGTGTGCGATATACAGCATACAGTTCGCTCCGATGAACCGTTTGCTATTAGGGAGTGCAACATAAACGGTTAGCCACATCAAGGTGTGTGTGATATAGGGCATACGATTCACTCGGACAAACTATTTTCGATTAGCGAACGCAACAGAAACGGTTCAACTTAACAAGATGTGCGTGATACTGGCAAATAGCCGACTCAGATGAACTGTTTGCGATGAGAATTTACAACACAGACGGTTAATACAGTTAGTTCGTGTGCGATTCTGTGTGTACAAAAAACTTTGAAAAATGCAAACTAGTTGCTTGCGGTGGCTAGGAGTATCGCACAGTATTCGTGTGCGATGATTAGTAAGTTACACATGCATTTCCTTATGTTAACACTTGTGTGATAAATAACACGTGGCACCGGCTACGGTATTCGGGTTGTGTGTGTGCTCCACTTAGTCTTCCCGCGCTCCAGCGAATGCTTCCCGCGCTCCACATGGGTGAATTGTAAAATCCACACCTATTCCCTCACCGGTTTCCCGGCACCAGCTAACGGCTTGCTGCATATAACCCAGGCGGCAACGCACCGCCGCGACACTCCGCGAAGATCTAGTCCTCAACCATCTACCATTAGTTATTCCAAGCATGCCAGGCAACGACCAAAGCTTCGACGTCGACGCCTACCTGTGTTACATCTTTGGCGAGGAGAACGAGCCGGAGCAGGTCGGGGAGCAAGAGCTTCATCGGCTGGTGCAGGCACCATGGCCCATCGGCAGCGATATCGGCGTCACAGTCCTTGGGAGCACAATCGACATATTGCAGAGGAGGTGTGATGAGCAGTTTGCCATCCACCGTGCAAAAGATCCAGAGCTGCTCGGCGGCATGATCGACGACCCACCCGAAGAACTGCTGTCACCAGTGCTCATCGAGAGCCTGATGCCCCGCAAGGAATGGGCACAGGACCTCTGCGATTCAGTCAAGACAAAGGCAGCCTGCGGCTTCATCATTGCCCGCGGCGGCCGTGTCAACCTCGATTCTGATGATGTGGTGGCCAGGCTCGAGCGCATCCTTGGCAGAGGTGATGTCCCCGATGAAGTAGAACATCGCCAACGTGATATCTTGAGGATGTAGGTGATCGACGGAATTTGCTACCAGGCCAGAGACATGGAAATGGAGCGGTTCCACGGAGTTGTCATGTGCGCGATTGCACGCTGTCAAGCTCTTCTAGAAGAGGCCCAGCAGCCCCAAGAGCCTCCCATCAGCGCCAACAGCTCCGTAGGCGGAGGCGGGTCGGGACACTCGGAGTGAACGGTCGCAAGGGTGCTATGCTGATCATGGAGTCCGAGAAGACCATCGTCGGAAGGCCGCCAACTCAGCCTTTTAGCTTATATTTTATTATAATTGTATGCATATGTAGGTCGTGAGTGTTCTGGGCCTTGCCGCATTTGGCATTTTAAATTATCCTGAATATGTAAGACAATTATTAAGAATTATTAATAGTTGCCATTGTAACTTTGCCTCAACGGCGAGTAGAGCGCGCGCAGGGACGCCAGAGCGGAGCGCGCCGCGGCCGCCTCAACGGCGAGCAACCACGTGGTCAACCTTCTGCCATCAATAAATTTTGACCTTGTTTCTCGTCACATTGCTGATTACAACGCAATAAGTAATTGCAAATCTGTTCACACCTCTCAAACTAATATGTGTTCACACTTCGCACCGGGCTATAAAAACTACCCACTCAAAAATTACTTCACAGTTCCTCTCCTCATCACCCACAAAACTGGTTTTCTCTGTCAAGTCGTTCCGCCATGACCGGTAGGAGGAGTTTAGGGTGGACATATAACCAGGCAGCAACGACCAAGGCCGCGGAAGCACTAGAGAGGTCCCGCCACGAAGCCGCAGCCACAGCAGAGATGTCCGGGCATGCCGCGGAGCCCTCGAACGAGCTCTCATGGGCACGCGAGGGCTCTCACAAGCACATTCGTGGCGTCGGCCATCGCGACGAGCCGGCGTTCCTGAAGTCCTTCGCCGGCGACGACGACATTCTCGCTGGCGTCACTACGCAGCAGGAGCTGGTCGACGGCTTGATGAAGCTGCTCAAGATCAGCGATGCCTCGGTTGACAAGGCGACCGGCCTCGTCGAGCAACTCATGGATGACAATGCGGAGCTCCTCAAGTTGGTCGCCGAGAAGGAGGAGAAGGCCGCCGGATGGAAGATGTTGCATGAGCAGAGCAGTGCCTCAGAGTTGACGCTGAAAGCGGTCGTCGAGGAACTGATGGGTGGCTTGAGGAAGCTCCGGATCGAGCGTGAGCAGGAGGTGGAGGAATCCGTGGCTACTTTCAAGCAAAGTCGTGAGGAATTGAAGAAGGAGCTGGAGGATTTCGCCGCCCGGCGATCCATCGACGAGTAGAGACAGTAGCGACCCAGATCGTTGTCTGCAATTTCCTTTTTCTCTTGTCCCCGTGTCTTCCGGGCTTTGCCGCATGTGGCATTTTAAATTATCCGGAATATGTAAGACAATTATTATGTGCACCATTGTAAATTTGTCGTCGTATTATACGTTGCCATTTTATTTGTGGTTGTATTATCCGTTGCCCTATGTGGCAATTTAAATTAGGACGGAATACTAGTTGAAAACACGAACAAAGAAAATGCTGCCATGGGATCACAAGCAAACACCCTCTGTCCAGGTGCTTTAATTAACCCATTAATGGAGAAGTTGTGAGCGAGGCGGGCGGCGGTTGGTGCATGGAGGTCAAAGAGCTCGCTTCCCGGTGAGCATGGGCGGCCTTGCTGCTCGCACGTGTCCCGTCGAGCATGCGAGGTGGACAGGATGCACGCGTCCCGTCGAGCCTGCGCGGTGGACTGCTCACACGCGTCCCGTTGAAGCTGCACGGCGGACTTCTCGCACTCGTCTCGTCTAATCAAGCAGCTGCACGCACGCCACCGAGTATGGTTAAATTTCGACACGGTAAATATAATACAACCGTTTGCGATATTAACGTGTCAGATTTTTTTATTTCAAAAAGGACTTCGTTGGCTACTAATGTGTGCGCCTCTTCTCAAACTGGACGATTTTTCTTACCACGACATATATGTGCCATGTCATGAAACCATGCCAAGTTTCATGTTTTTTGGGTGACTTTTTTATTCACTAGGATTTAAATACCGAGATTCAGGACGACGACAAGTTTGTAATTCATTCTCATTCCTTAAACGAGACCTAAACATGCACCCAATGACACATGTACAATTTCCCACCCATTCTGCTTCACTGGAGCATGTGGTTGTAGTTCAAATTTGAATTATGGACTACATTAAATGCATAGAAAACTTAGTAATTAGTAATATATATATATACAATGGCCAAATGAACCCTGAACAGTTTCAAATTTCAGCCCGACACTCCTGTTATTCTATGTTGCCTGTAGAAAACAAAGTTCAAGGCAAGAAGAGGCATTGATTATCGTTTCGCCCACAAGAGGGGCATGTTTCCCTACCGGAACCACGAGGGTTGCGACAGGCTCTGGTTATTAAAAGGCTTGTAATATAGCTTTGCTCAAATTGGACAATTATATATACCAAGTAGTGACACCATACCAAGTTTCATGATTTCCTAGCGAGTTTTGGATTTACAGACATTTAAAAACCGAGATTCGCAATGTTTGTGGTCAGGCTAGGACGGCGAGACGGTTGAATTCGTTCCCATTCATTCCATGGGACCTAAACATGCACCCCAAGGAAACATGTACGTTTTTTCTAGCCATTTTGGTGCACTGGAGCATGTATTTGTAGTTTGGATTTGAATAAGGGACATTAAATGCCTAGAAAACTCAATTAATGAACAAAAAAGGTCAAACGAACCCTGAATAATTTCAAAGTTCAGCCCGAATCTCCAGTTGTTCCGTGTCGAGTGTAGAAGAAAATACGAGGCTAGAAGAGGGAGTGATTATCGTTTGGCCCACAAGGGGACACGTTTCCCTATCGAAACCATGAGGGTTCTTGCGACAAGCTCCGGTTTGTAACAGGTTTGTAATAAAGCTTGGCCCAAATTGGCAATGTTTTTACCACGACATATATGTGCCATGACATGACACCTTGCCACCTTTGATGACTTTCTGGTGAGTTTAGGATTTATGGGGACTTAAAAACCAAGATTCGAAATGTTTGAGGAAGAGCCAGGACACCGGTACGGTTGCAATTCGTTCCCATTCCTGGCATGAGACCTAAACATGCACCCAAGGACACATGTATAATTTTTCTAGCCATTTTGGTGAACTAGAGCATGTATTTGTAGTGCGGATTCGAATTATGGACATTAAATGCCTAGGAAACTCAATTAGAGTATACAAATGCCAAACGAACCCTGAATAAGTTTAAATTTTAGCACGGATATCCTGTGGTTCCATGTTTCTCGTGGAAGAAAATACAAGGTGAAAAGAGGCAGTGATTATGTTTCGCCCACAAGGGGAACACGTTTCGCTATCAGAACCACGAGGCTACTTTGAGAGAAGCTCCAGTTTTTGTAAGAGGTTTGTAATAAAGCTTGGCCCAAATTGGACAATGTTTTTACCACGACATATATGTGCCATGACGTGACACCATGCCACCTTTGATGACTTTCTGGTGAGTTTAGGATTTATGGGGACTTAAAAACCGAGATTCGAAATGTTTGAGTATGAGCCATGACACCAGTACGGTTGTAATTCGTTCCCATTCCTGGCATGGGACCTAAACGTGCACCCAAGGACACATGTATAATTTTTCTAGCCATTTTGGTGAACTGGAGCATGTATTTGTAGTTTAGATTTGAATTATGGACATTAAATGCCTAGGAAACTCAATTAGTGTATAAAAAGGCCAAACGAACCCTGAATAAGTTTAAATTTCAGCACGGATATCCTGTCATTCCATGTTGCCCGTAGAAGAAAATACAAGGTGAAAAGAGGCAGTGATTACGTTTCGCCCACAAGGGGGTCACGTTTCCCTATCGGAACCACGAGGCTTCTTTGAGAGAAGCTCCGGTTTGTAAGAGGCTTGTAATACAACTTGCGCCACAATGGACGAAAAAAATTCCTCGACATATAAGTGCGATGTCGTGACACCATGGCAGGTTTCATGATTTTCAGCTTAGTTTTGGATTTACGGAGATTTAAAAACCGAGATTCTTCTCACGAAATGTTTTCAAATAGCACACGTGTTCACTCACGAAAGACGATATTCAATGAAAACTTCGCAGAAACCATATTTTAAAGTTTCATAAAAAACTGAAAAAATGTGGGATGTTAAGAAGGTGATGTTTTATTGCGACACAAAATTTCAAGTTGAAAAACATTATGAGATGTGAGCTATGAAAAAGACAAATTCCGCCCTGAATAGTGACATTACTATTCGACACTATTCAACACTGATTTTGTCTTTTTCATAGCTCACATCTCTTAATGTGTTTCAACTTGAAATTTTGTGTGCTAATAAAACATAATCGTCTTAACATCCCGCATTTTTTTGAATTTTTTTGGAACTTCAAAACATCTTTTTCTCGTGGTTTTCACCGAATTCCACCGAATGTTGGTTTCCGTATGATATTCCCCCTGCTGCGCGCGCGATCTGAGTCCTGCTTTCTGACTGGCCAGAACCCAAACCCCACGGATCCTACGTGTGCATCGTTGGATGCTCCCAGATCGAACGACAACCCTTAGCCCTTTCGACAACACATGCAGTACATGGGTAAGCACTGTGCGCATGCGTCGTGTAGCTCACGCTTCCTTCTCTACTAGGTTTTCACTCAAAACAGGCTACCATTTCTCGCCACTCCTCTCATCTGTTTCCCGCCTCTTCTCCCAGATATGCATGATGTAGATGTTCGTTTAATTCTTATAGTTCATCTCATCCAAAATCAATTAGTTTTGTAAAAAAACTATTTTAAGATTCATGGAATTGTGCATTGTAAAGGTAAAAACAAATAGTGACAATTCATTTAGACAAAAAGGTTTGGGCAATTAAGATATGGAAGATTCTAGAGAACAAAGGAGAAGTGCTTGTGTTTAGAGGTTTGTGCATTATGCTTAAGTTCAACCATGGAGTCTTCTAGATTGTACATGTGGCAGAATCTGGTGGAATGTAGATGATATCCAACGGCCAGTAGTGCTCGGATTTGCCATCTCTATACTGTCGGATTGGCTTCATCCAACGAGCAACTTTCATAGTTATTCGCACACTATATATGTGTATAGATGTATAGATATATATAGATGTGTCCCATTCTAGACAAAATAAAGTTTGAGCGCATGCGTGGGACGACCCCCCCCCCTCCGCTGCCGCCTCGAAGTTGGGAAACTGACATCATAGGTATTGAACCAGGCTTGGTGTCGGGTACGGTGTTCGGTTTGTAATGTACTTGGCATGGCCCATCGTAGTTGTGCGTTTGGGATTTAAACACATCATACACCATCGTACCCATACATATTTTCGGGCCGCATGCAGTGTATACTGGGTCTTCTGATCGACCACGTCTCCCTTGTGCAGTTTTTTGTGACGACACGGATTTATGTGGGCTCCCCGAGTGTATATATATATCATCCCTTTGACCGATAATGAGGGGTATGTGTTTGCCATGAATGGATTCCTCCTAGTTCATGTTAGGGCCGGTCACCGTCAAATGTCGGTCAACCAAAACTCGAGCTCATGCGTTGTCAGGATTCCCTCCCAGATGCTCGGATTGCTGGGTTCAACCTACATCAAACCCTGCTGTCGGTGTACAAAAGTAGGGGCTCTCCTTTTGACCCCTTTTACTTGTGCACGGGCAGTCAGAGCCGCGCCCGCGGCCACACTTAATAAAGCAAAGGAGGGAAGCCGGAGGGAAACCGAAGCACAAGGCAAACAAAGCAACGCCAAGACCAGAAGCATAAAAGAGTAAAGGGGCGAGGTGGACTCCCCCGGCAAGACCCTTGCCGGGGCGGCCTCCGCGGCCCCGGCAAGAGCCTTGCCGGGGCAGCTTGCCCAACGCCAGCAGAGCGGGCCACCCTTGAGCCCAAAGGTTCCAAACGTCGCCAACAACTATACTGGAACTAGGGCTTGGGAGGCACCTCGTGGTGGCATGCAGATCTTTGTGAAGATCATAAATACATAGGATCAGACGAGGACCAGAAGACGATGACCCTCGGCGGGATTCTAGCCGAGGAAATCCACAAGACCCCCGGCAAGCGCCTTTCCGGGGACGACCGCAGCGCCACGGAAAGACCCTTGCCGGGCCCCCTGAGGGAGTCCTGGACTAAGGGGTCCTCGGGCGTCCGGCCTATTATCCATGGGCCGGACTTATGGGCTGTGAAGACATGAAGACCGAAGACTGTACCCGTGTCCGGATTGGACTCTACTTGGCGTGGAAGGCAAGCTTGGCAATCGACTATGTAGATTCCTTCTTATGTAACCAACTCCTTGTAAACCCTAGATCCCCCCGGTGTCTATATAAACCGGAGGGGTTAGTCCGGAAAGGACATCCACATTACCATAGTCATATAAGCTAGACTTCTAGGGTTTAGCCATTACGATCTCATGGTAGATCAACTCTTGTAATACTCATATTCATCAAGATCAATCCAGCAGGAAGTAGGGTATTACCTCCATAGAGAGGGCCCGAACCTGGGTAAACATCGTGTCCCCCGTCTCCTGTTACCATCGATCCTAGACGCACAGTTCGGGACCCCCTACCCGAGATCCGCCGGTTTTGACACCGACATTGGTGCTTTCATTGAGAGTTCCACTGTGCCGTCGACAAAAGGTCTGATGGCCCCTTCAATCGTCGATAATGACGCTGTCCAAGGAGGAACCCTCCTCCCCGGACTGATTTTTGTGTTCGGCGGCTTCGTACTGCGGGCCAACTCGTTTGGCCATCTGGAGCAGGTCGATAGCTACGCCCCTGGCCATCAGGTCAGATTTGGAAGCTTGAACTACGTCACGGATATCCGTGGAGACTTGATCTTCAATGGATTTGAGACCACGGCGATCACTCCCCCTTGCTTCGATGAACATGACTTCAATCTGTCATCGGATCACATCCAGGAGATGGTTCTTGTTGCTGCAAAGGCCTTAGAACCAGAGCAAATCGCGCCATCCAAAGCCATAGAGTCCACGGCGTTGGAGCCGCACACGGACTCAACACCCTGCAATATTTGCGTCAACGGAACTTCGGACTCGTCTCCGGCTATAAGTTCCAGACCGTGTACGCCTGCGGACACCGTGCTAGATCGGTTATCGATCTTCGAATTCAGCGCCGCAGTCGTTTTCCAGCACTCACCTTTGGGCGATGTGCTGAACTCTTTAAAGAATTTGTCCTTAGAGAAGGACTCGCAGCCGAACTATGCTCGGTTCGAGTTAGAGGCTGATGATGGGGAATTTTGCTTCCCACCAGCCACCCACTTCATAGCTACCGTCGAGGACTTAACCGACGAGCTCGATTATGGCTCCGAAGACATCGACGGTATGGACAACGATGCCGACAAGGAGCAAGGCCAAGACCCGCCATTTACTGGACGTTGGGCGGCCACCTCTTCGTACGACGTGTACATGGTTGATACACCTAAAGGATCTGGCGACGACAAAGAAGAGCCAGATGCGAATAAACCCTCTGAGATGCAGTCCAGGCGCCGGCGCCCCAAACGCCGCTCTAAGCCCCATCGCTCAAAAGATGGCAACACTGGCACCAGAGAAAATAGTACTCCGGGCAACGCCGAAAACAATGAAGACCCTGTTGGAGCTACATCCGAACAGGAGGAGCAAGACAACGGGCAAAATAACCCTGATAAACATGCCGCACCCAACGACCCGGATGATGATAGTTATCGTCCAGTCTCCGAGGATGAGAGAGCCTCGACAATGAGGACTTCATCGTGCCTGAGGCACCCCTCGAGTAGGAGCGCTTTAAGCGCCAGCTCATAGCTACTGCAAGAAGCCTAAACAAAAAGCAGCAGCAGCTCCAAGCAGATTAAGACCTACTCATCGATAGATGGACCGATGTCCTGGCAGCCGAAGAATACGGCCTCAAGCGCCCAGCCAAGAGTTACCCAAAACGCAGACTACTACCTCAGTTCGATGAGGAGGCACCAGATCCCATACCTCCCTCGCGCAATGCGGACCGACCACCACGTGGTCGGGATAGCACAGCGGACCGACCACCCCGCGGTCGGGATAAAACGACAACCCAGGCCGAACAACAGCCCGCCCCACCGCCTCGCAAAAACAGGGACAGAACAGCTCGGGATCATACATACGACCTTCGACAGGACCTGGACAGTAGAGCAGGACACACCAGATCAATCTACAGATCGCGAGGACGCCTCCCTACTCGGGATGACAGCTACCTATTCGGACGTGACAAACTTAATCACACCTGGGCGGATAACCGCAGACGGACTTCATCAGAGGTGCGCCGTGACGCGGCCCGCTATAGAGGCGCCGCACACCCTCTCTGCTTCACAGATGAGGTGCTGGATCACGAATTCCCCGAGGGGTTCAAGCCCGTCAATATTGAATCATACGACGGAACAACCGATCCCGCAGTGTGGATTGAAGATTTTATTATCCACATCCACATGGCCCGTGGAGACGACCACCACGCCATCAAATACCTCCCACTAAAGCTCAAAGGGCCAGCTCGACACTGGCTAAATAGCCTGCCTGAAAATTCCATTGGCAGCTGGGAGGACCTGGAAGAAGCCTTCCTTGACAACTTCCAAGGTACATATGTCCGGCCACCCGATGCCGATGACTTAAGCCACATAGTTCAACAACCTGGAGAATCAGCCAGAAAATTCTGGACTAGGTTCCTAACCAAAAAGAACCAGATCGTTGATTGTCCGGATGCCGAAGCCCTAGCGGCCTTTAAACATAGCATCCGTGACGAATGGATAGCCCGCCACCTCGGCCAAGAAAAGCCAAGGTCCATGGCAGCCCTCATGGCACTTATGTCCCGCTTTTGCGCGGGAGAGGATAGTTGGCTGGGTCGCAGTACAAACACAGCCAACGAAGCAGGCCCCTCCGAGGCCAAAATCAGCACCGGCAAACTCCGGCGCAACAAACACAAACGCCGAAGCAATGGCGATAACACCGATGACACTACAGTTCATGCCGGATTCAGCGGCTCCAAGTCCGGCCAGCGAAAGAAGCCCTATAAAAGGAATGGTGGAAGACCATCCAGCCTGGACCGCATACTCGATCGTCCGTGCCAGATACATGGCACCCCAGATAAACCAGCCAACCATACTAACAGAGATTGCCGAGTCTTTAAGCAAGCCAGCAAGGTAAATAGCGGAAACAAGGAAGGGGAATCGCAGAGCGAGGATGATGGCGAGGAGCCCCGGCAGCCGAACACTGGGGGGCAGAAGAAATTCCCGCCTCAAGTCAAAACGGTGAACATGATATATGCTACACACATCCCCAAAAGGGAGCGCAAGCGCGCACTCAGGGACGTCTATGCGGTAGAGCCAGTCGCCCCAAAATTCAACCCATGGTCGTCATTGCCGATCACCTTTGATCGTCATGATCATCCAACTAGCATCCGTCACGTCGGTTCAGCCGCATTGGTACTCGACCCAATCATCGATGGATTTCACATGACACGAGTCCTAATGGACGGTGGTAGCAGCCTTAACCTGCTCTATCAGGATACAGTACGCAAAATGGGCATTAATCCCTCACGAATCAAGCCCACGATAACCACCTTTAAAGGAGTTATACCAGGCGTAGAGGCCCGTTGTACGGGCTCGATCACACTGGAGGTGGTCTTCGGTTCCCCGGATAACTTCCGAAGCGAAGAGCTAATCTTCGATATCGGCCCCTTCCGCAGCGGCTACCACGCACTGCTCGGACGAACCGCGTTCGCTAGATTCAATGCGGTGTCGCATTATGCTTATCTCAAGCTCAAGATGCCCGGTCCACGCGGCGTCATTACAGTAAATGGAAACACGGAACGTTCCCTCCGTACAGAGGAGCATACCGCAGCCCTAGCAGCAGAAGTACAGAGCGACCTTCTCAAGCGGCACCATAATCCTGCCGCCGAGCCCCTGGACATCGTTAAGAAGGTCCGGACTACACTGCATCAGGGCAGCTCAGTTCGTCAAGAGCTGAATTAGTAAATTCGGCCTCCGTCCCAGCCCCGATGAGGAAATGGCATCCGTACCACGCGTACATAACTACGCACTCAAAACCCCATGGGTACTGACGGAGGCACAACTCGCTTGTGATCCACAGTGCGGCTTGACTGACCCTGGGATTCGCACGCCTTTACTTTTTCTTTTTATTACGGGTTTTTTCTCTTTTCGAGGTCTATGCGGACGACCCGCTCGCAGAACACACAAAGGAGGCAAGGAGCTCTGGCATACAAGGGAATCCCCAGGTGGTCTCTACTAAACGATTGCCATACTTGTTTTACATACCCTCATGCAGCTCGCCCTTGGTTGCGGCATGTTAAATAACTTTACTTGCTTATCACATTACTTGCACAATGTACGCCTCGACGTACTAATTACATCACAATAGTGAATAAATGGTGGAGTCAGTTTATTACTTAATTTTCGTGTCTCCTCACCTTTGTATATATTACTTATCGCACGCGTACACCATGGTACATATTACTACGCCAGGGTCTTCGTTACACCCCGCATTCCGGCAATAAAAGTCCGAACACTTTTACAGTATAGTTCGGCACCCCGAACTTATAGCATCATATGCATCGGCTCCGAATCATGTCTTTGGTCAATAGTTGGGTTGCTCGGCTCCTGTGCTTGCTACCTTACGTTCCACTATATCGGCTAGGGTAGTAAAGGGAGAACTACTGCGATCGTGTCCCGGTTCTTCCGGACGAGCACCTCAGTAGAGAAAGCCGAAAACTGACTGTCATGATGTGGCGAGAGCTGGTCAGCTGTTCGAGAGGTTCCAAATCGTTAGAGATTTTTTCCGCTTCTCGTGAAGAATCGGTTCTTCCGATTAGGCGTGTACAACGCCCCTAGTTCGGCCTTCCGAATACCAGGGGCTTCGCCAACTTTCTTAATTGTCAAACTCCTATGGCTAAGTGAGGGCGGTAAAGGCTGCATAGTCTGATTGCCTTGTTCCTTGCGCTAAACACCTCCTTTAAGGACCAGAATGTGGAGTAAAGAGTGTTTAGATTTATCCCGAACACCCCCATACTATCTACGTGGGGGCAGAAGCCGACGACTGGTCCACCCTCAGATTTCATAAACAGCCACACAGGAGGTAAAATATAAATCGCAAGCATTATAATACATAACATCACTGTTCCATATTACAGGACAGGATAATACAAATGTTCTCATGGAAATATGACATCCTTCGAACATTGCTCCACCACAAGGCGGGACCCCTCCAGGACACCATCAAAATAGAGCTCGGGTTGATGATGCTCCTTGCCCTCCGGCGGTCCCTCGGTCATCAGCTTCTTGGCATGCAGCTTTGCCCAATGCGTCTTGACACGGGCAAATGCCATACGCGCACCTTCAATACAGACCGACCGCTTCACGGCTTCGAGCCGTGGACAGGCACATACAAGCCGCTTAACAAGACCGAAGTAGCTGCTAGGTATAGGCTCGGCAGGCCACAACCGGACTATCAGGTCCTTCATGGCTAGCTCTGCCGACCTGTGCAGCTCGACCAACTGCTTTAGCTGGTCGCTGAAGGGCACCGGATGTTCGGGTCCAAGATATTGGGACCAGAATAGCTTCTCCGTAGACATCCCTTCTTCGGCTCTATAATGCTCGGCAGCATCTGATATACTGCGCGGCCGATCCGTAAACGCCGCTGGAAAACCCAAATTCGGATAAGTACAAGGAACGTTTCTTTTACATACTTGCTTTGCACGGTGAAAGACTTACCCGCTGCAATCTTCTTGGCCGCCTGAATCTCCTGGAGGGTGTTTTGGGCTTCGGCTCATGCATCCTGTGCGCTCTGGCGGGCCTTCACCAGTTCGGACTCTTGCGCCTTACAATCGCGCTCCAAAGACTCAAATCTCTCGATCGCGCCCTGGAGCTGTTGTTGCGCCTCGCCAACCTGGGCCTCGTGCTTCTCGCGCGCGGCGCATTCCCTGGCCGCTTTGTCCTCGGCCTCGGCTAACGCCTTTTTGAGGGCCGCCACCTCGGTCGTGGCCCCTAATAAAGTTCATGACACTTTAGTCAGCTTGAACAATTTACTCTTCAATATACACGCAGGTTACCGCATACCTTGGCTATCCTCCAGCCGCTTCTTCACGCGGCCGAGCTCTTCCTCGGCCCACTCCAGTTTCTGCTTCAGTCCAGAGACCTCCGCAGTTTGAGCGGTAGCAGCCCTCAACGAGGCCTGCTTATTCACATAGACATTTTATGTTAGACTCCTGCGAAAATTGATTTTGATCCTCTATTCGGCTTTTCTTTCCGGACACCGAACAACGCATCAGGGGCTACTATCTACGCTGTGATATTCTTCCTACAATTATGTACTCACCTCAAAGCCTGCTAGAAGGCTAGCGCAGGCTTCGGTCAGCCCGTTTTTGACGGACTGAACCTTTTCCATCACCGTAGCCATATGGGCACGGTGCTCATCCACAATGGAGGCGCCTTGCAGCGCCTCCAGTAGATGATCCGGCGCCTCTGGTTGGACAGAGGACACTGGTAGCACACCCCCTCCTTTCGGGAAGGGCCATTTGCCGGACTCTGGAGCCGTATAGGTCTCCGGAATAGAATCCGGCTGAGGGTTGAATAGAACTCGGCCCACACCGGCCGTCTCCGTAGGGGCTTTTTCCCCCATGTATCCGGTGGTCCGGGAGTCATCCTGGGGCGCCACCCTGACGATCTCTGGAGTCTTCCCCCGGTCTGAGGAGGCCCTTCGAGACGCCTCCTCGTCGTCACCCTTGGCCGAAGGGGAGTAAGCGGGCGGCAGTGACATGCTGGCCCTCTCCTTTGGGTCCAGCGAACCTTCTGATGAAGATAGCGGAGAGCTGTCCCGAGCCGGACTGCGATAGCGGAGAGCTGCCCGCATTGATGAGAATCCCGCGATAAGGGGACACGATCTCTGGTTTGACAAGACGTGCCAATGGCAACCGCGTCTCAAAACATGGACCGGACAGACGTGATGTCGTGTTGTAAAAAGCTGTCAGCGGATGGAACTCGTGTAAAAATATATATTCTCTCTGCGGTTATGTATGGTGTGTGTGTGACAGGTCCGGATACTATCATCGCATCCGAAGACTATCTTGGAGTTTGGAAAGGGGAACCCGCCTTGCAATGCCGAAGACAATCTGCGCGCCGGACTCCTCGTCATTGAAGCCAGGTTCAGGGGCTACTGAGGGAGTCCTGGACCAAGGGGTCCTCGGGCGTCCGGCCTGTTATCCATGGGCCGGACTGATGGGTTGTGAAGACATGAAGACCGAAGACTGTACCCGTGTCCGGATTGGACTCTACTTGGCGTGGAAGGCAAGCTTGGCAACCGACTATGTAGATTCCTTCTTATGTAACCGACTCCTTGTAAACCCTAGATCCCTCCGGTGTCTATATAAACTGGAGGGGTTAGTCCGGAAAGGACATACACATTACCATAGTCATATAGGCTAGACTTCTAGGGTTTAGCCATTACGATCTCGTGGTAGATCAACTCTTGTAATACTCATATTCATCAAGATCAATCAAGTAGGAAGTAGGGTATTACCTCCATAGAGAGGGCCCGAACCTGGGTAAATATCATGTCCCCCGTCTCCTGTTACCATCGATCCTAGACGCACAGTTCGGGACCCCCTACCCGAGATCGGCCAGTTTTGACACCGACACCCCCCGGCAAGACCCTTGCCGAGGGCATCAGCAGGGCCACAGCCAGGCCTGCGCCTGCCAAGACTCCACCGCCGTCCCCAAGCTGTTGTTAGCTCAACCAGCTGGGCAGGCACCTGCGTGGCGACAGGCGGCCTCTACGCCGACTCAGCAAGCACCTGCGTGGTGGCATGCAGATCTTCGTGAAGGCCCTGCCACTGCGCCACCTAAGCAGCCTGCCTGCCTACATGGCACTGCGCACATCGCTGGCCTGGGCGCGTGTCGAAGCGAGGCGGAGCGGCGACAGACGGGACGGGCCTCGTTCCCGTCCCCGATAAAGCTAATCGACACCTAAGTAGCGCATTTAATGCGCTTTTTCCCGTAATGCCGGGCGATAAGCTCGCGCACTGTAGACCTTTCCATCTCCTGTGTGCCACTGTGGCGACCCCTTTTGCCATATAAAAGGAGGCCCGAGGCGACCAGGAGAAGGGTTCGGCTCTTTGGAACTTTGCAGCCACCGTAGCTAGTTCGAGAGCTCAAGAACACTCTGAAATACACACTAAAGCAGGACTAGGGTATTACAAATCCTCGCGGCCCGAACCTGGGTAAACGATCTTTGTGCTAGCTCTTAAACCTGCTCTTCTCACAACCCCGCGCCCGCCAACCGTAGAAGGGATTCCAGTGATCCCATAGGTGTCGTTTCCCCGGCATCTTTGGCGCGCCAGGTAGGGGGCGCAGTTGTGATAATCTGGTTTAGCAGCCAGCTTAGCAGTTCCTCGTGGCCATTGAGGGAGTCCTGGACTAAGGGGTCCTCGGGCGTCCGGCCTGTTATCCATGGGCCGGACTGATGGGCTGTGAAGACATGGAGGCCGAAGACTGTACCCGTGTCCGGATTGGACTCTACTTGGCGTGGAAGGCAAGCTTGACGACCGATTATGAAGATTCCTTCTTATGTAACCGACTCTATGTAATCCTAGACCCCCCCAGTGTCTATATAAACCGGAGGGGTTAGTCCGGAAAGCGGATACACACATTACCATAGTCATATAGGCTAGACTTCTAGGGTTTAGCCATTACAATCTCGTGGTAGATTAACTCTTGTAATACTCATATTCATCAAGATCAATCAAGCAGGAAGTAGGGCATTACCTCCATAGAGAGGGCCCGAACCTGGGTAAACATCGTATCCCCCGTCTCCTGTTACCATCGATCCTAGACGCACAATTCGGGACCCCCTACGCGAGATCCGCCAGTTTTGACACTAACATTGGTGCTTTCATTGAGAGTTCCACTGTGCTGTCGATGAAAGGCTCGATGGCTTGCCTTGTCCTTAAAGATAACATCACCGCCGGGGGAGCTCTGGCCCCAGGCCAAACCCTCCGGCTGGGCGGCTTTAATATGGTCGCCCGTTCGGCCGTTGAGCCGACGATGACCTCTCAGGCCATCGAAAACCCCCTTCGCATCAACTCCGAGCGCTCCAAGCACATGGATCCGACAGAGTTCTCATCCTTGATTGAACTCCTAGATCGCATCGCCGCTTTGGGAATCACCACAGATTACGATCGGATCGGGCCTAAAACCGATCAAGGAGAAATCAAAACCCCACCGGTCACCCACCAGATTGCGGTAGTCGAGGAGCAGGACGGCGAGTCTTCTTCTATATTGAAGACGGACTATGTTCGGATCGCCGATCAGGAAGAGCCGGATACTCACCCGCAAAAGGGTGCGACCATCCCTCTGAACATAGAATCGGACGACGGTCCTAAACAATCAGAAGTTATTCCGGAACCCGGACTGTCAAGTCCGGAGGGTCGTCAAACTCCGGATAATCGGTCAGGTCGGGGTTCGGATTTAATTCCACCCACCCGCCCGGACATAGACGCTCTCACGAGCATAAAACAGCAGTCTCAGGAAACGGTCCACCACTTCTGGGCCAGATTCCTCCTTGTCAAGGACAAGGTAAAAGATTGCCGTGACGAGGACGCAATATCAGCGTTCTGCAACAATTGCGCGAACGAAGGAATCCTCAACGCCATCAATCGCCGCCGCATACTGAAATTCGCTGACTTAACAACCATCGTACAAAAATACAACGCGATGGAGAGCGCCTGGAAAACTCAGGCAGCTCGCTGGGAACCGTCAGTCCCAACTCAACTCCCCCTACAGGCGAAAAGGGCGCACCCTCATAGCACGCCCAGTCCAACAGTCAAGAAACACAAAACCGCTATGTGGCACGGCACCGTTCTGGAGGGGTGGCTCGATGGCCCATGCAAAATACATACAACACCAGATACCGTGGCAACCCACAGCCTTAGAGCATGTTGGATACTACGACAGGTAGCCAAGAGCGGCGAGGACATCCTTATCAAGGATGCCCCAGAACAGCATCCCCCAGAAGGCGATGCCTCAAGAGTATTGACGGTCTTTGAGACATTCGCTTCAAACAACAAGCGCAAAAGGGCACTTCGCGAGCTCACCGAAGTCTACCAAATTGCTGCAATAAACCCCCCGGAACAACACGGCTATAACATTCAACGCCGGTGACGAACCAAAGTACAGAACAGTACGAGCGCCAGCCGCGTTAGTCCTCAGTCCCATCATGGACGGGTTTCGACTCACCAAGGTCCTCATGGACGGCGGCAGCGGACTAAACCTCATTTATGAGGACACACTCCATAAAATGGAAACAGACAGGAGCCGCATCAAGCAAAGTAACACAACCTTCCGAGGAATTATTCCCAGTCGGGAGGCACGGTGCGCGGGCAAAATCACACTTGACGTAGTATTCGGCACGCCGGAGAACTATCGGTCTGAAGAAATAACTTTCCAAGTGGCCTCCTTCAGCAGCGGATATCACACCCTGTTGGGGCGGGATGCTTTTACACGCTTCTAGGCCATACCCCATTACGGGTATATGAAGCTCAAAATGCCCGGACCAAACGGTATAATCACTCTCGTCAATGATCCGTACATAGCACTCCCCGCCGAAAACAAAACCGCATCCCTGGCCCTGGAGGCGCTATCCGAAGCCCTCGCGGCCGAAGAGTTAACCGCACTACGCTCCACTGTGGACAGGGACGACGTGATTCTCGACAAACGCCCCAAATCCACCTCCTTCAAACCAGTAGAAGAAATAGTCAAATTCCAGGTCCACCCAATGGACCCCAAGAAGACAACATCTATCGGAGCTCAACTGAATCCAACAGTAGACGCTGCACTACGAGAATTCCTGCGCGAAAACTAGGACATATTCGCCTGGCACCCTTCAGACATGCCAGGGATCCCACGCGAGCTGGCCGAACACAGCCTCAATATATTAAAGGGATTTAAACCGGTTAAGAAAACACTGCGGCGCTTTTCCGAACCGAAGCAACAAGCCATGGGGGAGGAGCTGGCCAAACTCATCAATGCCGGATTCATTAGAGAAATCAAACATCCAGACTGGCTGGCAAACCTGGTGATGGTACCAAAGAAGGACAAATCCTGGCGCCTGTGTGTCAATTTCAAATACCTCAACAAGGCTTGCCCTAAGGACCCCTTCCCCCTCCCCCGCATTGATCAAATCATTGACGCCACCGCAGGACACGACTCACTGTGTTTCCTCGATGCATATTCCGGATAGCATCAAATCAAAATGAAGGAGTCCGACCAAGCCGCAACAGAATTTATCACCCCATGTGGGCCATTTTGCTTCAACACCATGCCCTTCGGGCTCAAGAACGCCGGCGCCACATACCAACGCATGATTCAAACATGCCTGGAGAAACAAATCGGCAAAACGGTAGAAGCTTACGTCGATGACGTCGTCATCAAAACTAGGCATGTCGAAACACTAATAGACGACTTACGTCTTACGTTTGACAACCTCCGGGCATATGACATTAAGCTCAACCCGGAAAAGTGTGTCTTCGGCGTCCCCGTTGGAAAACTGCTGGGCTTCATCATTTCCAATAGAGGAATTGAAGCAAATCTGGGTAAAATCCGAGCTCTGTCACAGTTGGCTACACCAACAGACCTCAAACAGGTCCAAAAACTAGTGCGCGTGGCAGCAGTAAGCCGCTTTATCTCCAGGTTAGGAGAAAAGGCACTACCACTCTATCGCCTCTTGTAGCGCACTGATAACTTCGAATGGACAGACGCGGCGACTGCCGGACTGGAGGAAATAAAGGCCCTCCTAGCGAGCAACCCAGTCCTGGCCGCATCAAACACTGGTGAGCCCATGTTGTTATACATATCGGCAACACATCAGGTGGTGAGCGCCGTGCTCGTCGTCGAACGAGAACAGGACAGACACAAATTTCCGCTCCAAAAACCAGTATACTATGTATCAACTGTCCTTACACCGAGCAAATCCCGGTACCCCCACTACCAAAAGATAGCATACGCGGTCTTCATGGCATCCCGCAAGCTACGACACTACTTCCAAGAGTGCTCAATCACGGTGGCTTCTGAGGTCCCACTCAATGACATAATAAACAACCGCGATGCCACGGGATGGATCGCCAAATGGGCCATAGAGCTACTTCCATTCGACATAACATACAAGCAACGTCGAGCCATCAAATCCCAAGTACTGGCTGACTTCGTCGCCGAATGGACAGAGGCCGAACTCCCTAAAGAGTACGACGCATATTCCAGTTGGGTTATGTATTTTGACGGCTCCAAAATGCTGGCGGAGCTAGGAGCAGGAGTCGTGTTACATCCCCCACTGGAGATGTCGTCCAGTATGTACTCCAGATACTATACACAGGCTCCAGCAATGCAGCCGAATACGAGGCCCTATTGCATGGTCTTCGCATGGCCGTAACCATGGGCATACAATGCCTAGAGGTGCGCGGGGATTCAAACCTCGCAATATCTCAAATAAACGGAGACTTTGACGCCAAAGATCCAAAGATGGCAGCTTATCGCAATGCCGTCTTAAAAATGTCGGCTCGGTTCAAAGGGCTCGAATTTCATCATGTCGCCCGGGAAAGCAATCAAGCAGTAGACGTCCTTGCTCGTATCGGCGCCAAGCGCGACCCTGTCCGACCCAACATTTTCCTGGAAAGGCTTTTCAAGCCATCCATGGTATGGCAAGGGGAGGGCGGCAACAACAGCCCAGATCCGAACACAACCTCAAATCCCAAACATACAGACAGTATCGGGGGCTCAGCCACCGACATAACACCGTCGGCCAATCTCATTATGGCAGTCATTGCCCCATGGACCGAACCCTTCTTGGCCTACATTAATAGGAAGGAGCTTCCTGAAGACCAGAATGAGGCTCGCCGCATTGTCCGGCGTTCGAAGGCCTACAAGGTTCACGACGGAGAGCTCTACAAGAAAAGTACTACCGGAGTACTTCAAAGATGTATCTCCGAGGAAGAGGGGCGGCAGCTTTTAGCGGAAATTCACGCTGGTCTTGGCGGACACCATGCCGCAGCCCGGGCCCTTGTTAGCAAGGCCTTTCGCACTGGGTTTTATTGGCCGACTGCCCAAGCAGACGCACAAGACCTCGTCCAACGCTGCGTCGGATGCCAACTCTTCGCCAACCAAAGCCACATGCCCCAACTGTTTTGCAAACTATCCCCATTACTTGGCCTTTCGCGGTCTGGGGACTGGATATGGTCGGACCTCTTAAAGGGGGAAGCCATAAGAAAAAATATTTACTGGTCATAGTGGACAAATTCACTAAGTGGATAGAGGCTAAACCAGTTAAAATGGCTGAGTCCGGCCCGGTGATAGAATTCATATCCGGTGTTGTGCATCGTTATGGTGTCCCACATAGCATCATCACCGACAACGGCTCTAATTTCACGGCCGACGAGGTAAAAACCTGGTGTACTAATCTCGGCATTAAACTCGATTACGCCTCCGTCTACCACCCGCAAACCAACGGTCAGGTTGAACGAGCCAATGGTCTTATTATGAGCGGCATCAAGCCCAGACTAGTGCGGTCTTTGAAAGAATCAGACAAGCACTGGGTTGAGGAGCTCGACTCCGTACTCTGGGGGCTGCGGACCACACCCAACCGTACTACCCGATACACACCTTTCTTCATGGTGTATGGCGCAGAGGCTGTTTTGCCCTGCGATATTGTTCATGACTCACCTCGAGTGCGCATGTACGAAGAGAGAGAAGCCGAGCAAGATCGGCAGGACAACCTTGATGCCCTGGAGGAGGAGCGCGACGTCGAAAAGGCCCATTTAGCATTTTACCAATAGCAGGCTCGAAGATATCAAAGCAGAGAAGTACGGGCCAAGACTTACAACGTTGGCGAACTCGTTCTACGCCTGCCGGAGAAGAAAAAGGACAAACTCAAGCCCAAATGGGAGGGTCCCTTCATAATTGATGAAGTTCTCACCAGAGGAGCGTACCGTCTTCGTGATGCATCAGACAATCGCCTCGAGCCGAACCCCTGGAACGCGGCCAGACTCCAAAGATTCTATGCCTAGCGATGAACTCCTTGTTCATCTTCTTCTCCCCTGTAGTTTCTGTTGTTTTTTCTCTCTTTTCCGATTACCTTTTTGCTTCCTCGCTTTTGCTTTGGTACGGCTAGACCACACACCCTTGACACATACATACTTAAAATATGTATGTCCATTATACCTGGGGGCTTCTTGGACAGAAGCTTTTTATTATTATTCCTCGAGCATCAAGCTCTTCACATATGAGTTCTTCCGTATGTACCTTTTCTTCGCCACTATATGCATCGATATGACTTAAGTTTTGGCCAAGCTGGGTTGCCTGGCTCCTGTGCTTATGCCCTACGTTCCCGTTAGTTCGGCTAGGGCATAAAGGGAGCACCTCTGCGATTGTTACTGCCGGGTCATCCGGATGTGTACCTCAGACTGGGTGAAGCCGAAAGCTAGCGTTCTTAAGGTAATATGTGGTCGGTGAACTAAAGATGTTTTTGCAATTACTCCATTGCGAACCCCCAGAAGTTACATACACTGTGATTTTTCCGTCACAATTCGGACATGTACATTAATACATGCACACCAAGGGAAAGGAACCCTTAACGGAACTATTCTCTCTGGAAGATGTTTCTTATGATCTCAATGTAATATAACATAAGTAGCAGAATACAACTTGTCTGTTCAAGCAACTATGACCCCTACGCCTAGTTTTCCAGGCATACCCCGGTCTATTCAGCCGCGAGGGTATCCGGAAACACTCTGCACCCTCGGGTCCAGAGGTTGAAGCGAAAAGGTCTGCCATGACAAATGCTATACAATTCAGCTAGAATTACATAGGGTAAGGAGAGTACATAGTCACTTGGACTCAAACACTTCCTTCTCTATACCGTCCAACAGGCGGTCCAACTTACAATCCTGTTGGGAATATTTGGCGGCCACCTCTACTTGGTCATATACTAAACTAACGGGAATTTCTTCCCCATTTGACCCTAGCGGTCCAACCCGGGCCATGTGATTAGGATCCAGCTTCCTATATCGCGTTTTCACCATGGCCCAGGCCTCTCGTGCACCCTCTCGGCAGGCCGATATCTTCCATAGTCGGATACGCCACCGCGCTCCCTTGAACAACTCTACAAGCTCCTCCATACTTCCTGGAGGGGAGGCGGACGGCCATAAGGCCTTGGCAACACTCCGCATGGCTAGCCGAGCATGCTCGTGCACTTGTGACAGCCTTTGCAGCAGATCACTTGATGATCCGGACACCTCCTCTTCAGGACGGCCCGTCAATATACCTGCAAACATGACTATATCAGTCCCATTTATCTCTGAGCTATTTCAAACATAGTTCGGACACATACTGAAGATGCCGCCCCGCAGCTTTTTGTTCTCCTTCACGGAATCGGCTAGCTGGGCTCGAACATCTGTCAACTCTTCACCCAATGTAGTGTTGGAATCCTGTAGCTTGTTTTTCTCGTCTCTGACGCGGGTCAGCACACGCTCGCCTGCGGCGTGTTGCCTTTTCGCCTCTTTTTCTCCCTCTTGGGCGATCTTCAACTTCTCTTCAAGTTGATCAGACGACCCTATTATGCGATCAGCAGCAGCATTAGCAAAGTTGGTACACAATTATTGTTCCTCGGTGGAGGGGAACATTACCAGAGGATGACTTCTTGACGTTTTCCAGTTTGGCAGTAGCAGCATTTAGCTGTGCCCGGCACTGCTCCAGCTCTTGGGCTAGCAAGCCATTCTTTTCTGTAAGGACCTGGTCGTACAACGATCCTTAAATCGGTTGTGCCAACTGCTTTCAGTCTCGGGGGCTACGGGCATATGGTTATCCTTTTTTTGACAAAGGAAACTTACCTGCACATCCGTCAGATATTGCTTCGTGGCTCTCCTAAGCCCATCTCAAGCAGCTCGGATGTATGCGTCGCCCAAGCTAAAGGCATTAAATGCCTCTTTCGAAAACTTGGGGTCTCGTAAAATAGCCCTGCAGCGCCGATGATTCATGGCGCTCTCCACCTCCGAGTTGGTGACAGACATATTTTCCGAACCCTCGGCCGAAGGGCAGTCCGGCGTTGTTCCTACACCGGCCCCGTCCCCCCGACTGGATCTAAATCCTGGTTGTTGGGAGCGCGACCGGCCGGGTCCCCGGACACAGTTCGGCGAACCTTTTTCCTGTAGCCAAACAAACACACAAGTCATAGTCGGGTGCGGCCGCCGAAAAGCATATTTATCCGTACCTCCTCGACAAAGGCCTGGTTGTGTCTTCACCGATCTTCCTCTTCGAAGGCTTGCCCGGTGCAGGAGCCGGTCTCTTCGGAATCGCCGAACGTCTCCCCTGTGGAGCACGATACAGTGCAGTGGGTGAGGCAGGATAAGAGCACTCTTTTAGAAAAAGTGTTTCTTGATTGTTTACATGTGAAGCGGGAAGAAGGCCAGGGTAGTCGGCGGTGATGGCCACTTCTGTGCCGTCATAGCTTGTCTGGTAAAACACTCCCTCTGCGAGCACCACGAATATATCCGGATCCTCCTCAAATCCAGGATCAAGCTCCCGGTTGTGGTTCTCCGGCTGTGGGGCGGGACTATGAAGTCCTTCGGTGACCTTCCGCCAGTGCTGTCATAACAAACAGACTTGAGATTTATCAAAAGTAATCCGGAGGTGGAATGAGTGGAACAGAGGGGTTGAGGCTTACCCAACTGGGTGGATCATACATAGAATACCCATCTCTGCGCTTAATGCGAAGAAACTCCTCTTCCTCCCCTTTAAACAGCTCGGCCAATATTTTGGCCAGAGCGGCGGGGGGTATCCAGACCCTTCCGGCCATAGCGGGAGGCGTCATCCTCTCCATTGTAGTGCCACATGGGCAGCCCTCTGTATTGTAGCGGCTGAACCCCTCGCACTATGGAGGTCGCCATTACCTCGATTATTGTGAGTCCGGACTGAGCGAGCATCTTTATCTTGCTCATAAGCTGGCGAATTTCTGCGCTGTCATCCTCTTCAAGACTCTGGGGACGCCAACTGTGGCGTTTCTTCAGCGGAACGCTCGCAAATTCAGGAAGGCCCTTTCGAACTGGGTCAGGAAGCGCGACGTCCTCGATATAGAACCATTCGGAAGACCGTTCTTCGGGTGCCTTCCTTGGTGTGCCGGACAGATATCCAGTATCGGCGATACGCCATACTTCGGCTCCGCCTACTTCAAATATTGACCCCTCGTGATTGCGTGGGACAAGACAGAACAACTTCCTCCACAGCTCGAAATGAGCCTCGATGCCCAGGAATAATTCGCATAAAGCGACGTAACCCGCGATGTGCAGAATGGAGGCAGGGGTGAAGTTGTGCAGCTGGAGGCCATAGTATTCCAGAAGCCCTCGGAGGAACGGATGAATTGGAAATCCAACGCCCCTTAGCAGGTAAGGGACGAGACATACTCGCTCTCCCCCGGACGGATTGGGAAAGTCCTCTGCCTGAATCTCACCATTGAAGGAATCTAGCCCCGCTCGAACAGAAACTAGATCTGCGGGGGGAAGAAATCCCTGCGCCTGCAACTTCGTCAATCGGCTGTGGGACACTGAACACCTCTCCCACTCGCCTTTCTTTGGGCCGGAACGGGTGGAGGAGCTAGGGGCACTAGCCACGCTGGAATGGTTTCTCCTAAGCAGTTTCCGGGGATTTTCTTTGCGTGGCGCCGAATGGATCTAGGATCCAATCTCTCAAATACGCGCTCTTCCTTGCATGGATGGAGTGTTATCTGCAAAAATACCCCGACCTTCCACCTTCGCTTAACACGTGGAAGGCGAAGATTATTCAACGCGCAGAAGCCGAGGGGAGCGACATTGAACCGATGGCCGAATACATCACTTGGAGATCATTAAAGGAGGAACCCGCCTTGCAATGCCGAAGACAATTTGTGTGCCGAACACCTCGCTATTGAAGACCGGTTCGGGGGCTACTGAGGGAGTCCGGGACTAAGGGGTCCTTGGGCGTCCGGCCTGTTATCCATGGGCCGGACTGATGGGCTGTGAAGACATGGAGGCCGAAGACTGTACCCGTGTCCGGATTGGACTCTACTTGGCGTGGAAGGCAAGCTTGACGATCGATTATGAAGATTCCTTCTTATGTAACCGACTATGTAACCCTAGATCCCCCCGGTGTCTATATAAACCGGAGGGGTTAGTCCGGAAAGCGGATACACACATTACCATAGTCATATAGGCTAGACTCTAGGGTTTAGCCATTACGATCTCGTGGTAGATCAACTCTTGTAATACTCATATTCATCAAGATCAATCAAGCAGGAAGTAGGGTATTACCTCCATAGAGAGGGCCTGAACCTGGGAAACATCGTATCCCCCGTCTCCTGTTACCATCGATCCTAGACGCACAGTTCGGGACCCCCTACCCGAGATCCGCCAGTTTTGACACGACAGCCATGGCTTCTGGAGAAGAAGACAGCCAAGAGAACGGCGCCGCCTGCAAGCATGAAGGGCGCCAGTGCGGCGCCAGGAAAGCTAAGTCATGCCGAACTTTAAATATTTCCTTTTTATATAAGGTTATTCCCCTCGGAGATCTCGTTCTTTGTATGGAAAACCTGCACACAATGGGGCCATTCCGCTATTGGCAACGCCCTTACTCTGTTTCAAGTCCGCTCAACAGCTTAAGCGGCCGCGTCGAGAACGGCACGGTAGCCTTCCGCAATTGGCAACGCTCTCGATTCTGACTCGAGTCAAGCTCGACAGTTCGAGCGGCCGCGTTGAGAGTGGTAAGGTGGTTTTCCTGGCAGCAAGCATACCCGGCAGGCT
The DNA here is from genome assembly GCF_002575655.3 of Aegilops tauschii subsp. strangulata. Classification (NCBI taxonomy): domain Eukaryota; kingdom Viridiplantae; phylum Streptophyta; class Magnoliopsida; order Poales; family Poaceae; genus Aegilops; species Aegilops tauschii. The sequence goes on along the minus strand of NC_053037.3, from coordinate 409,824,012 downwards.
ATTGGCGATCCGTCCTCAAGGCGCCGTGGCCTGGGTTACGCGCCGGCAAGCCCACCCGATTAACGTAGGGTGAACATACAAAGGGGGGATTGAACAGGAAAGTAACGTGCATAATATCAAAAGCACTGCAGAGTTATACTACATTAATTGTTGCTGCGGTTCTAACTAAAGATAGAAATTGTCTTGGTCATGAACCTGCAGCGGCGATGAGAAACGGGGTGCCTAGTCCCGGCACAGGCCCTCCACCCTCTGGATTTCGTCGATGCGGCTGATGATGGGTTTGATACGCTCCTTGAGCGTCGCGAGGTCCGCATCCTCCGGCAAGCTCTCCAGCGCGGCGTCGAAGTCGAGGTTGGGGTTCCAATGCGCCACCTTGGTGAGGACCTTGGTCATGGCACCCCGGCAAAGCCTCCGGGCCTCATCAGCTAGGGAGGCCGCCCGATTGGAGTGGAGATGCTCCAGGGCTCCGAGAACACCCTCGAAGAACAGGGTCAGCTTGGCATTGGGGCTCATGTTGCGCTCCGGGGTGTACCTCACATTTGGCATCCCCATGGTAGCCAGCTGCGTGGTGATCCTGCCGGCGACGTCTTCGAGGCGGCCGACCCAGCGGGTCTCGCCCTCCAAAAAATCCTTGTGGTTGGCGGCTTCGTTCTTCCGCTGCTGCTTCTCGGCCTCCAGATCCTTGGCCAGGGTCTCCTCCCGGGCCTTAGCCTCCGAGAGCGTCTCCTCAAGACCCTCCAGCTTCCGCTTCAGGTCTTTGATGGAGTCGTTGGCCTTGGAGAGCTGCTCGGCCTTGCCGAGGACTGTGCCCTGCGCCTCCGCGAGGGCACCGTTGAGCGTGTCTTTCTCCTTGGCTAGCTTCAGGCTCTGGTCCTTCAGCCCGTCCTGCTCCACCTCCAGCTCCTTCACCTTACCAGCGTGAACCAGAGCCTGGGCATTGAGTGCCTCCTTGTGCCTCTGCTCCAGCTCCTGGGTCCGCTGCACGACGAGTTTCTCCACCTCCGCGTCCTTGCTACGGAGCATTGCGGCAAGCCTCTCCTCGCGCGTGGCAAGGTCCTCCTCCTGGGAGTTTAGCGCAGCCTGCTGCTGGTGCCAAGCGGCCTCGGCCTGAGCGGCCTCCTGCTTCGCCAGTTCCTGGGCCTTCTTGATGTCGGCCTGCTTCATAACGAGCGCCAGGTCATGCTCAGCCAGCGCGTCCCGGGCGGCCTTCAGGTCCTTGTGGGCCTGGCAGAACCAAGCCTGCGCCTCGGCAACATGCCCCTCGAGGTCCGCCTCCGCCTTGTCCACCACTGCCATCCTGGACTTGGCCTTGTCCAGGCGAGCGCGGTGAAGCGCCCGGAGCTTCTGGAAGTTGGCGCCCATGGCCTGGAGGAGTCGCTCTTCCTGGGAACCACTGCCACCGGCGCTGGGCTCGTCAACAACCTCAAGCCCGACGGCGGCGAGCACCTCGTCATCGAACACCTCCCCCTTGACGGGCGCCCCGGTGCTCGCCGTCCCTAGGAGGTGGACGAACAGGTCGTCACTCACCCTCAGGTACCTGCCTGAGCCAGAGGCGCGGAGGAGGAAGGTTGGTCGTCAACCACCTCCTCCTCGGCAGCGGCCTTGCCGGCCTCGTCGGCAGGCCCCTTGCCAGCCTCCTCGGCAGCCGCCTTGCCGGGCTCCCCGGCAAGCCCCTTGGCGGCGTCCTCAGCGGCACCCTTGGCGGCCTCCTCGGTGGCGATCTTCTCGGCCTCCGCCGCGGCATCCTTGGCGACATCCTCGATGACAGTGTCTATATCCTCCGGATCCGCCGAGGGAGGATCTGGATACAGAGAAGGGGATGAGGCAAAACCAAGACCGAGATTCAGAAAGAACAAAAAAAGAACAGGGACGGAAGGCGAGTGACTTACCAGTGCCGGGCTGGGAAGTGGAGGTCCCCTCCCCGCCAACATTTGGCGCCGAGGTGAAGCCACCAGCGCCCGAGTTCGCCCCCTCCTCCTTCGTGTGCATGGGCTCGGTGCTTGGCGCCCTTGCCGGGGACGCCCCTCGGGGCGGCGTGGTGAATGAGGGCGGCGTGTTGGGGGTAGCCCTCTATGGCTCCTCCTGCTACTGTCCTCCGCCTGCAATCACGGCAAGATCAGCACCAAGGGATCGTGCCCCCAACACACGTTGACAAAGGGCGAGTGATGAACTGACGTTGGGGGTTGTGCCCAGGGCTGCTGTCCGGGCTGCTCAACACCACCAGCGGTGTACCAGAAGTACCTGCGGGGGCTGGCCGCTCGCCGAAGCCCTGGCCCTCTTCACCCTCTGGGCCAGTGTCTCCGCGTCCCTGCAATGAAAGAAACGAATCATGATAAGTGGCACGGTCTGAGGGGATGGAGATGACAAAAAGGGACAAGATACTTACTCGTCCTCCACCTCCTCCTTTGCCGCCTTCCTCTTCCTCCTTGGGCTGAGGAACCCGAAATCGAAGACGACCTCCGTGTCGACATGTGCCAGAGGAGGGGAAGCTGATGGAGTCCGAGGACGCTTAGACGAAGAAGAGGCAGTTGCTTTCTTCTTTGCCACCGCGGCCTTCACCAACTTCTTCGCTGCCGCAGCCCTTGTCTGGCGCGCGGACCCCTCCTGAGCTTGCCATGGTTGTATAGCCCTGCCAGGCCGGACCGGCTCGCCAGAGGTGGCCCGCCACAGGACTCGCCCTCTCCCCGTGACTGGAGGGTCAACAGCCTCGGCCTCCTCCTCCGATGACTCGTCGACCACATCTTCGACGAGAGGGGCCCCGGTGCCAGCGCTGCTGGCTTCCCCAGCGGACTCCGCCCACCGGGCAAGCTCCTTCTCCTCCACGGCCGCCGCGGCCTTATCCTCCATGCCGCCGGCGCCGCCGGCGCCGCCGGCCTCCCTGGCGAGCTCCGCCTCCGCCGCCCTAGCGGCGATGTAGTCCAGCTCCTCCTGGGTGGTGTCCTGGACGAGCCGCGGCTCATCGTGGACGTACTTCTCCTCCAGGGTGTCAAAAAACTCCTGCACCTGATCCTTCGGCGGCTCGGCCCAATTTGGGATGAGGCCATGCACGTTGAACTCCGGCATCATGGCGATGATGTCGCTTCAACGCGAGTTGTTGCTCAGCGGGACCACCCCTGCCGACAACTTAAACAAGGGCCCCTTGGCGACCTTGCCGGCCTTCGCGGCGGCCTTCGCGGCCTTGCCGGACCGCTCGACCTCGCCGTCGCGGTTCACGTCGAGCTGGAAGAGCCGCTGGCAGAAGTGGGCATGCCCCATAACCGTGAGGTTGTGGTCCAAGCCGGGGCGGAGCCTCATGATGTCGGCGGCGTTCGTGAAGAGCCAGGCCAGCCTCCCCTTGTTGTGCCGCGGAGTGATTCGGCGGCGGATGAAATCCGCCCCGATCATCTCAAGGGTGAGCCGGCCTCGGTGAGACGAAGAATCCTGGTGGTGGCGACCATGAGCTTCTTGTCATTGACGTCGACATCACTCCAGTCGTTCCTGCGGACCGGCGGTGCGTGGTGGACCTGGCAAAAGTCTTGCGGATCCTTCTCTTCAATCCAGCACCACCGGCCCCGCCACTCCTCCCACCTCTCCTTCTAGGCGTCGTCCGGATATGCCCTTTTCTCCTGGGTCCTTGGGATCCAGGCGACACAACCGGAAATGGCGCCCCCCTTTTGGATGCGAGGGAAGAAGTAGTGGCGAAAGAGCGCCGTGTTGGCGAAACCCTCGTAGAGGTGCACAAAAAGAGCCATGCACACCGCGGCATTTGGAGTAAAATCCAGAAGGTGGAAGCCGTAGGTGTGCATGACATCGTTGAAGAAATCGGAGAAAGGGGGACAGAGCCCGCAGGAGAAGTAATCGACGAAGAATGGGTACCGATTCGGGCCGGCTTCGGCGAAGGCAGTGGGGATGACGCGCGTGGCCGGATGCCCTGTCGTCTCGCTTCCCGTCTTGCACCCCCACAGGTGCTTGAAGTAGTCCCGGAGTTTGACCGCGTCGACCGTCGACGAGAAGTAGGCGTGCTGCGTCCGCCGCACCGCCGACTCGCTCTCCGGTGGCTCCTTGTCCCCGGCGTCCTTGGCCACTCCCTTGCCTCTGCTAGTCTTGGGTGCCATGGCGACTGCGGGAGGCGAGGAATGAAGGATGGCGAAGGTGCGGCGGCGGCGAGCGAAGGCAAGATCTTGAGAAGGAGGAAGAAGGGGACGGCGGTTCCGAGATTGGGGAAAGCACGGAGGGTAAATGAGCAGCGCGCCCGCGGTTATTCCTTTTTACGGGGAAGGCATGGGCCGCCTCTTTTCCCATTAACTGCGATGTGAGGCATGCGTGCGGGAACCGCCCCACGCATGACCCCCACGGCACGCACGACTCTCCACGTCGCGCGTTGAACGTGGGTCGTGGAGAAGCGCAGCGGACGAGAAGTTATTGCGATAAAATCCGCCCCACCTGCCCGCGCACCGTTCTGGGCCTAGCCCAACAACGCGTCACGCTTATGTGTGGCCCAGGCCCGGGGTCTCCTGTCGGTGTACAAAAGTAGGGGCTCTCCTTTTGACCCCTTTTACTTGTGCACGGGCAGTCAGAGCCGCGCCCGCGGCCACACTTAATAAAGCAGAGGAGGGAAGCCGAAGGGAAACCGAAGCACAAGGCAAACAAAGCAACGCCAAGACCAGAAGCATAAAAGAGTAATGGGGCGAGGTGGACTCCCCCGGCAAGACCCTTGCCGGGGCGGCCTCCGCGGCCCTGGCAAGAGCCTTGCCGGGGAAGCTTTTCCAACGCCAGCAGAGCGGGCCACCCTTGAGCCCAAAGGTTCCAAACATCGCCAACAACTATACTAGAACTAGGGCTCGGGAGGCACCTCCGTGGTGGCATGCAGATCTTTGTGAAGATCATAAATACACAGGATGAGACGAGGACCAGAAGATGACGACCCTCGACGGGATTCTAGCCGAGGAAATCCACAAGACCCCCTGGCAAGCGCCTTGCCGGGGACGACTGCAGCGCCACAACAAGACCCTTGCCGGCCCCCCGGCAAGACCCTTGCCGAGGGCATCAGCAGGGCCACAGCCAGGCCCGCGCCTGCCAAGACTCCACCGCCGTCCCCAAGCAGCTGTTAGCTCAACCAGCTAGGCAGGCACCTGCGTGGCGACGGGCGGCCTCTACGCCGACTCAACAAGCACCTGCGTGGTGGCATGCAGATCTTCGTGAAGGCCCTGCCACCACGCCACCTCAGCAGCTTGCCTGCCTACATGGCACTGCGCACATCGCTAGCCTGGGCGCGTGTCGAAGCGAGGCGGAGCGGCGACGGACGGGACGAGCCTTGTTCCCGTCCCCGATAAAGCTAACGGACACCTAAGTAGCACATTTAATGCACTTTGTCCCGTAATGCCGGGCGATAAGCTCGCGCACTTTAGACCTTTCCACCTCCTGTGTGCCACTGTGGCGACCCCTTTTTCTTATAAAAGGAGGCCCGAGGCGACCAGGAGAAGGATTCGGATATTTGGAACTACGCAACCACCGTAGCTAGTTCGAGAGCTCAAGAACACTCTGAAATACACACTAAAGCAGGACTAGGGTATTACGCATCCTCGTGGCCCGAACCTGGGTAAACGATCTTTGTGCTAGCTCTTAAACCTGCTCTTCTCACAACCCCGCGCCCGCCAACCGTAGAAGGGATTCCAGTGATCCCATAGGTGTCGTTTCCTCGACACCTGCGTACGTATCTCGTCCTTAACTACCTTGCCTTCATGGTTGTTGTCTGTATCGAGAGGTAGGCACCACATCTAAATTGTACATTATTCTATATTGAAAACACACATCACCCCTTCCCAACGTACATCATTTTGGGCTGCATGCAAGAGGTGCTGGTTTTGTGGTCCCTCTCATGCGATGTTTATGATGGTTCAATCTATTGGCCCAAGCGGTTTATCGACAACAACAACTGTGATTTGACCAAACGAAAGATTCATTGGTCCGTCTTATGGTAGGTCATGTCGACATGCATGTATGACCAAAGTATCGATCATTACGTGCATCCGCCCCTCTAACACGAAGTGGGAGGTGGTGGGCCAAGCATCCTAGCTAGGTATGACATTATGTCATTATATATATCCTAGCTAGGTGGTTGTTAGGGTGCTTTCGGGTTTGCGAGGTAGGTGCCACCAAAGTTATGCATTGTGTATTTAAAGTTTTAAACATCCCCAATATTCGTACATATATTTGGCCACTTCCAGGTGGTTCTTGACTTCTGGCCCCTCTCATCGATCTTCAATGACGCGCCCAACCGTGGGCCCGCGGGGTCAAAGTTGTGCATTGGAATTTTGAACATCACATACCACCCTTTTCACTCATATATATTTGGGCCACATGTTGGTGTGGCTATCTTTTGACCCTCCCTAACGTTATATTTTGCTGCAAAGACTCTGATGATCCTCAACGGACACGGGGTATAATATCTAAACCGTGTGCGATACAAGTGCGATGTGAATCACCACGACCGCGCAAGCGCGAGCAAATTAAGGTGGAGGTATTGGCTCAACCGTGTGTGATGCAAGTGCGCTGAAATCACCACGACCGCGCAAGCGCGAGCAAAGGGTGGAGGTACTGGCTTAACCGTGTGCGATGCAAGTGCGCTGTAAAACCACCACCTGTGGAAGCTAAAGGCGGGTAAGTTTATTTGGAAATTAGGATGAACCGTGTGCGATAGACCAGCTAGCTAGAAATATAAAAAACAAACTACCCGCCTTGAGCGTTGCAAAAATCAGCGGATCCGCGCCACTTTTCCTTATTATCATACACGCATATTGTTATTGGACCGTGCGCGATCTTGGGCAGTTGTGGCACCCCGGCTCAGAGCGACCGGTTTACCATGCATTGCTAGCCCAGAGACCATGTCTTCTGGCAACACACAACATCTTGGTACAGAAAACAACCGCTTTATTGATGCTAGCGGATCAGAGTTTATATTACAACAGGGGTAGAGGCCAAGCGGCACACACGGTGCGGCTGAACAATATGTACATTATTTAGTGAACATAAAGGGCCTCGATCATAACAACTACGCGGCAGCGGAACAACGTCGTAGCGGAAACTCCATAGCACAGGGACACCGATGTGGACACGATCTAGACTCGAGCAGCACTCCTTTCCAACGAGACTTTCCTGAAATCTGGCATGACACGCCAGGTCAGTACATTGAATGTACTTGCAAGCTCACAACATGCATAATCATAATGACAAGCAATATCATGATAATTAACCAATTAATAATGCAATAATGTTCCAACATGCTGTGATCATGCTCTTGTGATAAACGTCCCTCGGGACCGACTTACCAACCGTGATCGTTCTTGGATCACAAACAAACCACCATCGTGGTCTTGACCAGAGCAACTCATGATCCTTACGGCGATCACAACCATGACCAATATTTGTTCTCGAACATCTCGATGGCCTTTCCGCCATGATCAACAGTGCAAAGTTCATAACTTAGTGTGCAAGTTTATTAAACATTGACTCATGGTAGGACCTACTACGAGGCGCCCGTGACCGTGGACTCGGCTATCGATAGATTATACACTCTGCAGAGGTAGCACACTGTACCCACACCACGGAACCCATGGCCTAGCACTCCCATTCGGGTGGACCAACGGCATTCCGACAAAACCCTTCCATTGCCATGACACTCTCCTGGCCACTCCGAGCCAATCCCAACGGGCTAGTCCTGGGTGGCCCCGTGTCTACCAAAGACACAACGACCACTGTCGTGGCCAAAACGATCCCACTCGGGGACCCGGTACCATAATCTCAACAACGGGCACACAAGATTATGCCTGCTTACCGGGCCAGGGTAAGCATGCCATAACCTTCCCTAGTTGGAGGCACCGACCAGAGGCATGTCAATGGACGGAATCAAGGCCTTCCCACAAAGGCAAATGTGGTTGCACTGGGAAAAACTCGATTCAGCGGCACCATGACCCAGTAAACGATATATTAAAGTTGAGTTATATTCAGGTTCAACTTAAACTGAAAATGACCGGTGTCATAGCATGCCATGAAATGCAATACTACACATGCATCACATATTAACGAAAATGACTGATGTCAACCATATTCACACTAAACATCAACAACTTATATTACTTTCCTAGTCAGGGTAACTCTCACTTTAACAAGATATTTTGTAACAAGTTTTATTATTTTCTCATGCAAGAAAATAACTTCAATTAATTTCTCATATGCATAGCAAAAATTATACTATCATCACCACAAGCAAATCCTAATTTCTTTACCAACCAAGTAAGGTTCAAACATTCTGTAAGTCAAGTAAAATGGCTAAACAAGCACTTAACAGAATATTTTCTATCAAATTTTAACTATTTTATTTGTGCAAGAAAATAACTTTAAGTAATTACTCATATGCATAACAAATCATTTTATCATTTCCACAAGTAGATCTTAACTTTGCTTTACCAACTAAACTAGTTTCAACATTCTGTAAATCAAGCATAATAACTAACAAACACTTAACAGAATATAAATAACATAATAGTTATTTAAATGCATGGATTAATCATTTCATTCAAGTAAGAAAATCATAAATATTGAAATGACACCATGAAAATGTTGTTGTGGCTTGCCTTAGTGCAGATGAGGTTCACAAGCCTTCTGGTGATCCTCAAGACAAGCCTCACCCTCTGAAAATAAATTTAAGAACAAGAAGAAAAGATCAAGAACACTTCTGCAAATCACCAGAAATTCTAGACAGCTCAGAAAAATCTCATCTTTGATGAGCTGCTAGATTTCTTTGCAAAGAACACAATGCAAAAAGAATCAATTCATTTGGAGTTATGGTTGAAGAGTTATAGCTGTTTGAAGCTCTCTGGAAATTAATTGAATTTGAATTTAAATAAAACAGACTGGGGGGGGGGGTGACGTCGAAGGCGTAAAGCCTCAGGGCGCCACCACTCGTACCGCTTCGCGCGCGTACAGAGTGGCTGACTAGCGGGGCCCACTAGTCAGGTGAGGTGGAGGGGGAGAAGGAAACAAAGGGGGTCGCGGCTTCGCCGGAGCTCTCGCCGGCGACGAGGGCTCCTTGGCCAAAATGAGAGGGAGGGATTGAGAGAGGGGACGGAGGCACACCTGCCCGTACCCGTAGCGCAGCTAGGGGTGGTCGGATGGCGTCGGAATCGACCTCGCAAGTGGAGGCAGAGGGCGGTGGTCGCCGGAGACGAGGAAGACGGCGAGCAGAGGCAACTTCAGGGGCTCCAAGGGGACGGGATAGCTTCACCGGAGAGAGGCGGAGGCTCTGGAAGGGTCGCCCTGGCCTGGGAGGTGCTGGAGCTACCGCGACGACCCGAGGGGATCGCCGGCGAGCTCGAGCTCGGGGACGGCGGCCCGCGGCCTGCCCGGCCGGGCTACGGCTATCTACACGCTTGTGGAGTGTGTGGGAGTGGAGGATGGTGCTCGAGGAGGCTGGGGGTTGCTTCTTTTATAGGCGAGCGTCGGGGGTGGATCGGGGCTCCGCTGGCGACACCTGGACGCTGTGCTCGGCGACGAGTGGCGTCAGTGAGAGGGGGAGAAGGCGACGCAGCTCACGCGCGGACTGTGGGCGAACGGGGACGAACACAGGATCAAGAGGAAGGCGACGAGCACAGTGCAGAGCGCACTATGGCGTTGGCCGGACCATGCCCGTGCTCGCTGCGGCGAGCTCCGGCGTCGGCGAGTGCCAGGGGGGAGTTAATGGCGTTGAGATGAGGATGGTGGCGAAGTTTGGCACGCTCGGGCAGACGGGGGAAGCGAGCACATGCAAACAGAGCGCTCGGCGGGACTCAGAGCACGTCGACACGCATGCTGGCATCATGGACACGCGTGGTCACCGCGTGGTCACCGCGTGAACTCTCCCCTCAGGCCGACCAACGTCCAAAGATCATGTCTGGCTTGTTGTACGTGGTAGTTTTGAAGATTACCACGCTTTGGTTTGGCTCCAGATGCAGTAGAGAAGGTTTTACAAGCCAGGTAAGTTTCTGATCAGTAACTTTGAGAGATTACTGAGGTCAAATGGCTGGGATTTGGGGGCTGTGCTTTGGAGGCTAGCCATCATCTACTAAGGTGATGATGCACAAGAAAATTCAGGCACAATGGAGCAAGTAAAATGGTAGTTGCTGTAGAAACCACCATTTCTGTCCAGAACAGAAAATATTTTCTGTAGCAAAAATATTCCAAAAAGTGATGAAATATTTTTGCTCAGGAAGGTGCCCTAGGGTTCAAAGAATATTTGTGAATTTTCTTAGATTTTTGTGGGCAAGAAAAATTAGGGTTGCTTTGGGGCTCATTGAACTAGCTAGGGTTTTAGAGAGGAAAAATGAATATTTTTCATTTAAGAAAAATATTCCCAAGATTATTTTGTGGTGGATCAGAAGGGGAATGATGATTAGAGAGGGGAATGATTCACTTGGGTGAAAGCCAAGGGTACCCAAGTGTTTAAGTCCATATGAAAAGATTCAAAAACTCCAAATTTCAAAATAAAGCCAAATGAAAATCAGGGAAATAAGAGAGGGCAAAAATCAGGCTGTCACAGCATTCCCGCCCCGCATCACTTCCTTTACCCATATTTTAGTAGCCGCCATACTTCAACCGTCGCCCACACTCCTCCAGCACCGACCTTATAGTAAAATTTTAGCAGCCGAGGCATTTGAACTGTCGCCCTCCGTCGTCCACCACCATCTCCACCCACCATTACTAAAATTTACAGTAGCCGCGGCGTATCCTCAAACACCACCCCCCCTCCACAGTCCCCCACCCGCCCCTCCCCCCTTCGAACCCTAGCTCGCGGCCGGCGCCGGCGCCGCCGCCAACCCTGCCGGTCTGCCCGTTCCTCCTAGCTTAGATAATAAAGTTCAGGCTATCCAGCGATTCCCATACCATCGCCCCACTCCCCTGAGTTTTTAGATGAGGCCTGCGGTGTCCCTCCCTGCCAGATCCACATTCCCTGCTCCAGAATGTCGCAGCCTAAGCTCGACCACGTATCTCGGGGAGCCCGACGAGCATTCGGCCAAGAAGAGGTTTATCATGGCCTCTCCGGCGAAGGTTGGCGAGGTGGCCGCCGTTCACCCCGACCTGTCGATCCCGGAGCAACACGTCGCCGCGGAAGCCGGCGAGGACGTTGACTACGTTTCCATGCCGAAGGCTTCATGTCAGCGGGCTAGCGTATTACTGTATCTCGGGAAAGCTGGCTACGACATCAAGCTCGTCCACACTGACGGCTTCACGCGGGCCATGTCACAGGTTAAGTGGTCCATCCCCAACCCCTCTAGTTCAACTGCAGTCGATCTCTTCGACGGCCCTACCGCTGATCTCCTCCACCAAGCGATCAAGGATTTGCGAGCTTTATACGCCATCGAGCCCATTTTGTCACTTCTGAAGGACACGTTCTACGATGGCGGCTTGGGATCCTCAATTGCCAAGTCACATCTCATCGACCACGACCACGACCACGAGGAGGGCACCCACGAAGGTTCTTCCAAGGTGAAACAGCCCATCTGTGACATCAGAGAGCGCACCATGGGTCTGTGCTCTTCCAACTAGAAGGATCCCGTCCATGAAATGTGAGGCAACATTCTATCAACAAATATTACCTTTTCTAGCTTGCCAACCCATACCCTTTGTTGTAGTAGCATTTTCCGTGCGGTGCTTTAACTATGCCGTGTTTAATTATTTCAGTTATGCAAAAATGTATTGTTCAATAGGTCTATGTGATCTTTAAGTATGAATTGTCCACTTTAGTTTCACGAATGGCTATATTTGGTTGTTAGTAGATGCCTTGTTTATCTGTATTTGGTTGTTAGGTTGGTTGGAGTGAGCATTTTTTCAGTTATCGAGTAGATGCCTTGTTTATCTGTATTTGGTTCTTAGTTTGGTTGCAGTGAGTATTTGTCCAGTTATCAAGCAGATGCCTTGTTTATCTGTATTTGGTTGATAGGTTGCTTTTTTTAGCATTTGTCTAGTTATCAAGCAGATGCCTTGTTTATCTGTATTTGGTTGTTAGGTTGCTTTTTTTAGCATTTCTCCAGTTATCAAGCAGATGCCTTGTTTATCTTTATCTGCTTGTTAGGTTGGTTGCAGTGAGCATTTGTCCAGTTTTCAAGCATATGCCCTATTTATCTGTATTTGCTTGTTAGGTTGGTTGCAGTGAGACTCTGTCCAGTTTTCAATGGCTATATTTGGTTGTTATACTGGTCATTTATGCCTTGTTTATTTCAGTCATTCACAATGTGTGGTTCATTATGTGCAAGTCAGAACTGTGCCGCTCGACTACATCAATACCAGTTTGAACGGCTATATTTGGTTCCAGTTATTCTTGGTGTAGTTAACACATGCCCTTTATTTTCAGTTTTACACATTTATCCAGTGTGATGTTTAAGCATTACCTACGTTCTATTCATTTTTAACAATACCAGTTTGAATTGCAATATTTGATGGCTGTTAAGCCCGCTGTCGGTAACATTGCCTTCCATTTTATATCTACTTTAATAGCATGCTGAAACCAACACATTCAAGCTATCATTTGGAGATGATGTTGTTTACCTTTGCTATATTTGTTTGATGTTAAGATTGTTGTACTTATCATGCCTTTCCACTACTTATGCAGGACAACAACGGGAGTGGCCACCATTTTCTGCCGAGGTTAGCTTCATCCCTCGGCTTGTACTCCCCCGTCGTTCCATAATGTAGTGCATATAGATCCAGGCCTGGACACTAGTTAGCTTCTAATATTGACTTGTTGCTTGTAGGTACATATGCCCTTGGCAAGGATCCATGCATCGACCCTTTTTGCGTATGGGGTAATGAGATATTGATGAACAAGCATCAAGTGAGGAAACTGATAAGGATTATTAGCAAAAAGATACGAATGGTGGCAAGCAAATTATTTGTTTATGCTCTATCCAACACAACAGTGAGCTGTAGGATGGTAACTACAAACTCTGCGGCCTTCTCTTTTTACTGCCCATAATGAGTTGTTAGACAACAATGTCTGAATCTTTTTCGTTCCCAGTGGTTCCCGAAGCAGTTCACTCAAGATTACCTCGCAAAGTACATGATTGGTGGACATGCATTGAAGGTTAAAGTATTTCATCCAGACTACAATGAGCATCGAGAAGTACTAAGGAAGACAGTGAAGGATGGACGGGCAACCATCACAAGGGGTTGGCCTGGAGTCGTGCGCGCCTTATGCATGGAGGAGGGCACAATATGGGCATTCCGCTTCACCTTCTCCAGCAACCAGAATGTCTTTCGCATCTCTCTTTACAGTCTTTAGTACAACTGTGGTTCATCATTCTTTACTTGGTGCTTCTATAGTTCTTCAGTATATGTACCTGTGTATTGAATTATGGATTCGTGGTTGAACCTATATTTGTAATAAACATGGTTGGATATGAAATAAGTGATTGCCTACTTTCAAAATCATAACATGTGATTTTTAAATTAGGTATTAATTGGATTAATTATGGATTAAATAGGGATTACACTGCACACAGTTTGCAAAAGCGAAACGTCTGCAATATATGTGGAGATCAAAAACGTTTCTAGGATCCACTACGTGTGCGATCAATCTCCACTGCACACACGACTTTCTCTTGAAAACTATTTGCATTAGGCCACCTTGCGCAAACGTTTATCACACAAAAAGTGTGTGTGATGGACAGCCTTTGCCACATAGTTTCTTTGTACGCACCGTGTGTGATGCATTCAATAACGCAAACGATAAAATTATTATTATCATGTGCAATGGCAACGCTATCACAAATGATTTAACGGGAAAAATTGTGTGTGATGTACCTGTGAACGGAAACGTTTTCCTTGGAGCGACTGTGTGGGATGTACATACGAACGAAAACGTTTAGCGGGGACTGACTGTGTGGGATGTACTTGCGACCGGAAACAATTTCACCGTATAATTGTATTTTTTTTAGCTGTACTGTACGTATTTCCATATTTGAGCGCCCGCCGGTCGCACGCGACCTCATTTTGCCGAACGTGTGTGCCAGGAGGGCATATCCCAGACGGTTTCTGGTCGTGTGGGAAGGACCCCCCTATCGCCCACACTCACTTGGCGACGGTTTCAGATGTTGTCGCGGAAAGGGGTTTTAAACCATTTCTTTAGGATCGACGCGCACCAGTGATATAACTTCTCGTGCTAGAGTGATAATTCGTTCACAACGTAAAGTATGAACCATAAACTTCATTGAAAGCTAACAAACTATGATCTTAGTCATTGATGCAATTGCAGTTTGTCATAATGTGAGAAAGAGTCCATGTTGCAGGTTCACATACTCAACCATCATTTAGTCTTTCACAATTGCTAACACTCACGCGATACTTATGAGATCAAAGCTTCAGTCAGACAAATAGAAAGATAGGGGCTTATAATTTCTCCTCCCAACCATTTAATTCAAGAGTAATGTCAACAATAATAACTCATGATCACCTACATCCGACTGGATATGTGTGCCTAGATCTTTCCCCAACACATGATGCTCGCCAAAAAGATAAAAAAATAAAAGGAATGGTGAAGATCACCATGACTCTTTGAATAAAGGTAGATATTTAAAATAAAAGACAAGCCCTTCGTGGAGGGAAGTAGAGGTTGTCATGCACTTTTTATTTGGATGCACAAATTTTTAATAAAAGAACGTCACTTTATATTACCACTTTTGATAGTGACCTTTATTACGCAGTTCGTCGCTTTTATTTCTTTCCCATCACAAGTTTGTATAAAGCTTATTTCCTCACATTAAAAGATCATACATATATAGAGAGCAATTTTTATTGCTTTGCACCGATGACAACTTACTAGAAGGATCTTACTCAATCCATAGGTAGGTATAGTGGACTCTTATGACAAAACTGGGTTTAGAGATTCTAGATGCACAAGTAGTATCTCTACTTGGTGTGGAATTTTTGGTTAGCATAGGATGGAAAGCAAGCTCCACAGGTTGGAGGATCCATAACAATATAACTTCTATTCGGATATAAGAAAACATAACTCATTACGTTGTCCTCCTTGTCTAACATCAACTTATTAGCATATAATATTTTAATGAGTGCTCACAATCATGTAAGATGTCCAAGATAGTATATTTATATATGAAACCTCTCTTTCTTTATTACTTCTTATTAATTGCCACAATGACCAAAACTATGTTTGTCAACTTTCAACAACTTTCATGCATTATACTTCTTATATGTGAAGTCGTCACTCTCCATAAGATTTTTATATAATCTTTTATTTTCTTTATACTTTTTCATCTCTAAGCTCAAAGCAAGAAAGCAAAACACTCAACTCAAAAATAATCTTTATTATATAACTCTCATACTCGATTACATAGATAGATCACGAAGCAAAAACTCAAAGACTAAATCATACTAAAACTTTTATTCTACTAGATCACGATTTAACCAAAAGGATCGAACTAAGATAGATGACAATGATAAAGATGTGATGGTGATACGATACCGGGGAACCTCCCCCAAGCTTGGTACAAGCCAAGGTTGGGGTGCCCATACCCGTGTACTCAAGTCTCCTTAGGAGGTGGTGGTGAAGTTGATGATGTGGGAGGCTTGTCCTCCGTCTTCCAAGGCATAGGCTCCCAATCATAGAAGGATGAACGAGTCTCCGGAATCCTAAAATCTGTAGCTAAACTCATCCTCTTAAATCTGGACTCATACTCATAGTTTTGGTTTTGTAAGTCATAGATCTGTGCTTGGAGGTGCTCAATTCGCTCGTGAAGCTTGAAGATGGCCTCTCCAATATTATCGTTGTCCATCTTTTGATCACGAGTGAATTTCGTGATCATGGAGTGGTTGGCGTTGAGTCTGTGTTCCACCATCCCTGGCACTTGAAGATCTCCTGCTCCACTGCTTCGAGCCTGATCTCCATGCTTCTGGTCTTCTGTGGCCCTTGAACATCCCGGATGTGAAGCACCCCCTCACGCATCTCAATAGTTTGAGGGTGTTTCATCACCTCCGGAAGGTAGGGACTGATGACCTTCTCATAGAACTTGTCCTTGCGTGAACTTGGAGGCGTCATGGCGATCTAGATCTGTCAGAAAAAGTAGCTCGAAACAAGAATAGAGGATATTTTCGTGATACGGTGGTCAAAACCTCCGAGAGATTATATAATGATTTTTTACCATGCAAAACAATTAATCTGGAAGAAAACAGAGTCCATATGGTGCACGAGGATCCAAAAGCTCGGGAGGTGCGCCTAGGGGGTAGGGCGCACCCCCTAGGCTTGTCGCCTGCCCGTGCACATTCTGGACTACTTATTATTTTCCTAATTTTTTAAATATTCCAAAACGGAGTAAAATTGCTTTTATGGAACTTCTAGAGTCGGTTTACTTACCGTATCACATACCTATTCCTTTTTAGGGTTCTAGAGCATTCCAAAAAGTTTCCTTTATGAACTCCTCCGGTGTTATGGAATGAATAATATTAGTCTCAATATTTATAGGCGTACGTGAGATATAATGCTTAATTCTTTGTCCATTCACCACCTTCTGGTTGGTGCCTTCGGCATTGTTGATCTTGATAGCACCAGACCAATAAACTTCTTCGATAATGTAGGGTCCTTCCTATTTGGAGGGGAGCACCGGGTAGAAGGTTGAACATTCACATCTTGTATCTTATGCTAAGAGCTAAGAACACCACAAGAGTAGGGTATTACCTCCATCGAAGAGGACCCAAACCTGTATAAATCCTTGTGCTTACTTCCATCTACACCGATCGATAGATATGATTACCTGTACATTCATACTCACGTAGTATTATCAGGATATATCCATGACACTGGCGCAGTGGTGCCAGCCAGCATGGATTGCTCAGGCTTAATGAAGCCCTAATGCATATTTAAGGTCATCGACTGACTGGAAGTCCAATTTTTTTGGAGGCATAAAGTGAAAAATAAAAAAGTAAAAAGGTATACAAGGAGATAGGGGACTCATTATTTTGTGGCCCATCTGGGCCGGAGCGGGACCTTGCAAGGCAGCTCTCGAATCTTCTGTATAAGCAGGAAATTATGGCCAAGCAGCGGTCCCACATCGACTGGATGCGGGCTGCCGATTGAAACACGAAGTTTTTCCATGCTCGGGCATCAACGAGAAGGAGCCATGACCGAATTTTTGTTTTCATGGCGGCTGATGGGTCACTTTGTGAACAGATGGATGAGGTGCACACCAAGGTACAATAGTTTTACAACTCGTTGTACACAACCCAAGATGAGACCATGGTCGATGTGGTGCTGCACCATGTTCCCAGGAAGGTGTATTATCGGATGAATGAATGGCTTTTGAGACCGTTTGATTCGAGTGAGATGAAAGCAGCGTTGTTCGCCATGAAGCCATCGAAAGCGCCTGACGTAGATGGTTTAATGCAGGGTTCTATCAACGGAATTGGTAGCTTATTAAGGAGTATGTAACAGAGGACGTTCTTGGTTTCTAACGGAGGCCATATCCGGAGGTAGTTAATAAGATGGTAATTGTTCTTATTCCCAAAATAAAAAACTCAAAATATTAGCCAGTATCACTCAATTTCTCTTTGCAATGTCATCTATTAGGTTTGTTCCAAAGTGTTGGCTGTCCGTTTGCGGGAGATACACCTTTGTTCCTGGGAGGCTAGTAACAGATAATGTCTTAACCGCATACGAGTGTATTCTTGTATGCGTAGGAGAAAAGGTAAACAAAGTGGGTGCACGGTCAAGATCGACATGATGAAGACATATGATCGTGCCAAGTGGGTATATTTGCAAGGTATAATGTAGCAATTAGGCTTTAAGGAGGCCTGGATCTAGCTGGCGATGAGGTGTGTATTGTTTTAAGGTAAAGGTAAATGATGAGTTATTACCACATTTCATGCCGTCAAGAGGGCACCGTCAGAGAGACCCTATTTCATCATGCCTGTTGTTTTGTGTAGAGAAGGGTTTTCATGCATGCTCAATTTTTTTGATGGAGAGTGGATAGATAGGGGTATTCGGGTCAGCGCAAGGGATCTCTCATTTGTTGTTTGCCGATGATTGTTTGATCTTTATGAAGGCAAACCATATGAGTACTACTAGATTCAGTGATAATCTACATGATTAAAATATGGGCTCAGGTTAGAGTGGCAACAAATTTAAGAGCTCCATTCTTTTTAGTACAAATAGTGATGCTACTCTACTAAGGAGTAAAAAACACATTAAATATTCAAAGGGAAGCACTCAAGGAGAACATATCTGGGCTTGCCCATGGCTGGAGGGAGAATTATTGAGTGGTCTAGGGGGAAGTGCAAGGATGGTGTGAAAGGAAATTGTCATGTGCAGCGAGAGAAGTTCTCTTGAAATCAGTGGTTCAAGCGCTACCGACCTATTCTATGAGTTGTTTCAAAGAAACTTACAAATACTATGTCTAAGTACTAGTAGGCTGGATCAATTAGTAAAAAGGGAACACATTCTAATCTTGGGAGAAGATGGCGATCCCTAAGTCCAAAGGAGGGCTAGGGTTTAGAGATTAGCATATTTCTAAAGATGCTATGTTAGCAATGCAGGCATGAAGGCTTCTCAACAACCCTGAAAGTTTATGTGCAAAAGTTCTAAAAGGGAGATACTTCTTGGATGGAGAGTTTTATGTCGGCAGGCTATTCCGCCGGAGCATCTCCACATGGAAGGCGATTATATGTGGTAGAAACATGCTAAAGACGGGATTAATACGTTGAGTGGGAGATGACAGAAAAACTCAAGTGTGGAATGATAATTGGATTAAGGGTACAAAATCTATGCAGACACTTGGGACGCTGGTAGAAACTCCAAGTCGGTTAGTCAATGATTTGATCGATCTAGATTCTGGTAATTGGGACGGTCAGTTTATATGCCAAGTGTTCCATCCCTCTTATGCAGATGCAATATTAGCAATGGCAATACCTAGAAGAGCAGGAAAGGACATATATGCATGAGCGTGGGAAATAAAGGGTTTTTTCTCAGTTAAGTCAGTCGATAGGGAGACAGTGGATAGGGTCATTGCAGCATTAGATGCTCCTAACAGTTCTAGTGGTAATATGCAGATATGGAAATCTTTGTGGAAGTTGCAGGTCCTCCCGAAGATCCGTGTATTTTGGTGGAGAGTGATGAAGAACATGCTTCTGTTTTTTCCTTGTTTTAGAGTTTCGCAGAAAAGGATTACCAAACGGAGTCCAAACGGAATAAAACTTTCGCCATGATTTTTCTTGGACCAGAAGACACCCAGGAGACTTGGAGTGCAAGTCAGAGGAGCCTCGAGGCGGCCACAAGGATGGAGGGCGCGCCCACGGGGGTGGGGCGCGCCCCCCGACCCTGCGGGCCCCTCGCAGGTCCCCTGACCTAATTCTTCCTCCTATATATATACTCTTATACCCCCAAAACATCCAGGGGAGCCACGAAACCACTTTTCCACCGTCGCAACCTTCTATACCCATGAGATCCCATCTTGGGACCTTTTCGGGCATCCTGCCAGAGGGGGAATCGATCACGGAGGGCTTCTACATCAACACCATTGCCACTCCAATGAAGCGTGAGTAGTTTACTTCAGACCTACGGGTCCATAGCTAGTAGCTAGATGGCTTCTTCTCTCTCTTTGACTCTCAATACAAAGTTCTCCTCGATGTTCTTGGAGATCTATTCGATGTAACACTCTTTTGCGGTGTGTTTGCCGAGATCCGATGAATTATGGATTGATGATCAGTTTATCTATGAATATTATTTGAATCTCCTCTGAATTCTTATATGCATGATTTGATATCTTTGCAAGTCTCTTCGAACTATCGATTTAGTTTGGCCAACTAGATTGGTTTTTCTTGCAATGGGAGAAGTGCTTAGCTTTGGGTTCAATCTTGTGGTGTCCTTTCCCAGTGACAGTAGGGGCAGCAAGGCACGTATTGTATTGTTGCCATCGAGGATAAAAAGATGGGTTTTCACCATATTGCTTGAGTTAATCCCGCTACATCATGTCATCTTGCTTAATGCCTTACTCTGTTCTTATGAACTTAATACTCTAGATGCAGGCAGGAGTCGGTCGATGTGTGGAGTAATAGTAGTAGATGCAGAATCGTTTCAGTCTACTTGACGCGGACTTGATGCATATATTCATGATCATTGCCTTAGATATCGTCATAACTTTGCACTTTTCTATCAATTGCTCGACGGTAATTTGTTCACCCATCGTAATAAATTCTATCTTGAGAGAAGCCTCTAGTGAAACCTATGGCCCCCGGGTCTATTTTACGTCATATTAGTTTCCCGTCAACTTGCCAATTTCCATCGCCGTTCTTTTATTTTGCAATCTTTACTTTCCATTCCATAAGCCAAAAATACCAAAAACATTACTTTACCATTTATCCATCTCTATGAGATCTCACTTTGCAAATAACCGTGAAGGGATTGACAACCCCTTTGTTGCGTTGGTTGCAAGTTGGTGTTTGTTTGTGCAGGTATTTGGTGGCTTGTTGCGTAGTCTCCTACTGGATTGATACCTTGGTTCTCAAAACTGAGGGAAATACTTACGCTCCTTTGCTGCATCACCCTTTCCTCTTCAAGGGAAAAACCAACACAAGCTCAAGAGGTAGCAAGAAGGATTTCTGGTGCCGTTGCCATCTACACCAAGTCAAGACATAGCAAGCACCCATCATAAACTCTCTTCTCTCGCATTACATCATTCACCATTCGCCTCCGTTTTCCTCTCCCCCACTTCTAAAACGATTTTCGAAAAGATTCATCTTTTCTTCGCCCCTCTTTCGTTCGTCTTCTTCGCTTGCTTTTTGTGTGGTCGTGTCTTGGATTGCTTGCATAGTCGCAATGTCTCCTCCAAAAAATGTTGACCCTCACCTTAGGAGGTTAGGCGAAATTGAAAATAATGTTGAAGCTTCATGTCTTTGCAATTTGAGCAGAATAATTTCTTTAGGAGAACTCAAGGAGCAGAAAAGTTTTATGGAATACATGAATAAAGAGCTTGATGACATGTCTAAAGAATTTTATGGTTTGAGATCTCAGTTTGCCAATCTTTGAAAATTTGGTAGGTCAAATTTCTGACAAACAAGATACTCTAGTAAACAACGTGGCCGCCAAACCAGAGGCTGAAAATAATGATGAAGATCTAAAAGTGATTGATGTGACTCCTATTGAATCTTTGTTTTCAAATGTAAATCTTGAGAAAGATGGGACTGGAGATGAGTCAACTTTAGTTAGAAGGCGTCCCAATGATTCAGAGTTTTTAGATCTTGATGCAAAAATTGATAAAAGTGGGATTGAAGAGGTCAAAACTTTAGATAGCAATGAACCCACTATTATGGATTTCAAGGACTTTAATTATGATAATTGCTCTTTAATAGACTGTATTTGCTTGTTGCAATCCATGTTGAATTCTCCTCATGCTTATAATCAAAACAAAGCTTTTAATAAACATATCGTTGATGCTATGATGCAATCTTATGAAGAAAAGCTTAATTTGGAAGTTTCTATTCCTAGAACAACTTTATGATGAGTGGGAACCTACTATTAGGATTGAGATTAAAGATTATGAATGCTATGCTTTGTGTGATTTGGGTGCTAGTGTTTCCACGATTCTGAAAACTTTATGTGATGTGTTAGGTTTCCATGAATTTGATGTGTTGGAAATATGCCCTAGAGGCAATAATAAATGGTTATTATTATATTTGTTTGTTCATGGTAATTGTCTATTATTCATGCTATAATTGTATTGTCCGGAAATCGTAATACATGTGTGAATACATAGACCACAACGTGTCCCTAGTAAGCCTCTAGTTGACTAGCTCGTTGATCAACAGATAGTCATGGTTTCCTGACTATGGACATTGGATGTCATTGATAACGGGATCACATCATTAGGAGAATGATGTGATGGACAAGACCCAATCCTAAGCATAGCATAAAAGATCGTGTAGTTTCGTTTGCTAGAGCTTTTCCAATGTCAAGTATCTTTTCCTTAGACCATGAGATCGTGCAACTCCCGGATACCGTAAGAGTGCTTTGGGTGTGCCAAACGTCACAACGTAACTGGGTGACTATAAAGGTGCACTACGGGTATCTCCGAAAGTGTCTGTTGGGTTGGCATGGATCGAGACTGGGATTTGTCACTCCGTGTGACGGAGAGGTATCTCTGGGCCCACTCGGTAATGCATCATCATAATGAGCTCAATGTGACTAAGGCGTTAGTCACGGGATCATGCATTGCGGTACGAGTAAAGAGACATGCCGGTAACGAGATTGAACAAGGTATTGTGATACCGACGATCGAATCTCGGGCAAGTAACATACCGATTGACAAAGGGAATTGCATACGGATTGATTGAATCCTCGACACCGTGGTTCATCCGATGAGATCATCATGGAACATGTGGGAGCCAACATGGGTATCGAGATCCCGCTGTTGGTTATTGGCCGGAGAGGCATCTCGGTCATGTCTGCATGTCTCCCGAACCCGTAGGGTCTACACACTTAAGGTTCGGTGACGCTAGGGTTGTAGAGATATATGTATGCGGAAACCCGAAAGCTGTTCGGAGTCCCGGATGAGATCCCGGACGTCACGAGGGTTCCGGAATGGTCCGGAGGTGAAGAATTATATATAGGAAGTCAAGTTTCGGCCACCGGGAAAGTTTCGGGGGTTACCGGTATTGTACCGGGACCACCGGAAGGGTCCCGGGGGTCCACCGGGTGGGGCCACCTATCCCGGAGGGCCCCGTGGGCTGAAAGTGGAAGGGAACCAGCCCTTAGTGGGCTGGGGCGCCCCCCTTGGGCCTCCCCCCATGCGCCTAGGGTTGGGAACCCTGGGGGGGGGAGCTTCCCCCTTGCCTTGGGGGGCAAGGCACCCCTTCCCCCCTTTGGACGCCGCCCCCCTTGGAGATCCCATCTCCCTGGGCCGGCGCCCCCCCAGGGGGCCTATATAAAGGGGGGGGGGGAGGGAGGGCAGCAACACACAGCCTTGGGCGCCTCCCTCCTCCCCTGCAACACCTCTCTCTCTCCCGCAGAAGCTCGGCGAAGCCCTGCCGGAGAACCGCTACATCCACCACCACGCCGTCGTGCTGCTGGATCTCCATCAACCTCTCCTTCCCCCTTGCTGGATCAAGAAGGAGGAGACGTCGCTGCACCGTACGTGTGTTGAACGCGGAGGTGCCGTCCGTTCGGCACTCGGTCATCGGTGATTTGGATCACGACGAGTACGACTCCGTCATCCACGTTCATTGGAACGCTTCCGCTCGCGATCTATAAGGGTATGTAGATGCACTCCCTTCCCCTCATTGCTAGTATACTCCATAGATGCATCTTGGTGAACGTAGGAAAATTTTAAAATTATGCTACGATTCCCAACAGTGGCATCATGAGCCAGGCCTATGCGTAGTTACTATGCACGAGTAGAACACAAAGCAGTTGTGGGCGTTGAGTTTGCCAATTCTTCTTGCCGCTACTAGTCGTTTCTTGTTTCGGCGGCATTGTAGGATGAAGCAGCCCGGACCGACCTTACACGTACGCTTACGTGAGACTGGTTCCACCGACTGACATGCACTAGTTGCATAAGGTGGCTAGCGGGTGTCTGTCTCTCCTACTTTAGTCGGAACGGATTCGATGAAAAGGGTCCTTATGAAGGGTAAATAGAAATTGGCAAATCACGTTGTTGTCATACGTAGGTAAGAAAACGTTCTTGCTAGAAACCTACAAACCACGTAAAAACTTGCAACAACAATTAGAGGACGTCTAACTTGTTTTTGCAGCAAGTGCTATGTGATGTGATATGGCCAGAAGATGTGATGAATGATATATGTGATGTATGAGATTGATCATATTCTTGTAATAGGAATCACGACTTGCATGTCGATGAGTATGACAACCGGCAGGAGCCATAGGAGTTGTCTTTATTATTTTGCATGACCTGCGTGTCATTGAATAACGCCATGTAAATTACTTTACTTTGTTGCTAAACGGTTAGCCATAGAAGTAGAAGTAATCGTTGGCGTGACGACTTCATGAAGACACAATGATGGAGATCATGATGATGGAGATCATGGTGTCATGCCGGTGACGAAGATGATCATGGTGCCCCGAAGATGGAGATCGAGGGAGCATGATGATATTGGCCATATCATGTCACTATTTGATTGCATGTGATGTTTATCATGTTTTTGCATCTTATTTGCTTAGAATGACGGTAGTAAGTAAGATGATCCCTTATAATAATTTCAAGAAAGTGTTCACCCTAACTGTGCACCGTTGCGAAGGTTCGTTGTTTCGAAGCACCACGTGATGATCGGGTGTGATAGATTCTAACGTTCGAATACAACGGGTGTTGACGGGCCTAGCATGTACAGACATGGCCTCGGAACACACGCAATACACTTAGGTCGACTTGACGAGCCTAGCATGTACAGACATGGCCTCGGAACACGGAGGACCGAAAGGTTGAGCATGAGTCATATAGAAGATACGATCAACATGGAGATGTTCACCGATCTTGACTAGTCCGTCTCACGTGATGATCGGACACGGCCTAGTTGAATTCGGATCATGTTTCACTTAGATGACTAGAGGGATGTCTATCTGAGTGGGAGTTCATTAAAAAATTTGATTAGATGAACTCAATTATCATGAACTTAGTCTAAAATCTTCACACTATGTATTGTAGATCAAATGGCCAACGTTGTCCTCAATTTCAACGCGTTCCTAGAGAAAACCAAGCTGAAAGATGATGCCAGCAACTATACGGACTGGGTCCGGAACCTGAGGCTCATCCTCATAGTAGCCAAGAAAGATTATGTCTTAGAAGCACCGCTAGGTGAAGCACCAATCCCAGAGAACCAAGACGTTATGAACGCTTGGCAATCACGTGCTGATGATTACTCCCTCGTTCAGTGCGGCATGCTTTACAGCCTAGAACCGGGTCTCCAAAAGCGTTTTGAGAAACATGGAGCATATGAGATGTTCGAGGAGCTGAAATTAGTTTTTCAAGCTCATGCCCGGGTCGAGAGATATGATGTCTCCGACAAGTTCTTCAGCTGTAAAATGGAGGAGAACAGTTCTGTTAGTGAGCACATACTCAGAATGTCTGGGTTGCACAACCGCTTGTCTCAGCTGGGAGTTAATCTCCCGGATGACGCGGTCATTGACAGAATCCTCCAGTCGCTTCCACCAAGCTACAAGAGCTTTGTGATGAACTACAATATGCAGGGGATGAAAAAGACCATTCCCGAGGTATATTCAATGCTGAAATCAGCGGAAGGGGAGATCAGAAAAGAACATCAAGTGTTGATGGTGAATAAAACCACTAAGTTCAAGAAGGGCAAGGGTAAGAAGAACTTCAAGAAGGACGGCAAGGGAGTTGCCGCGCCCGGTAAACCAGTTACTGGGAAGAAGTCGAAGAATGGACCCAAGCCTGAAACTGAGTGCTTTTATTGCAAGGGAAGTGGTCACTGGAAGCGGAACTGCCCCAAATACTTAGCGGACAAGAAGAAGGCCGGCAACACCAAAGGTATATGTGATATACAAGTTATTGATGTGTACCTTACCAGTACTCGTAGTAGCTCCTGGGTATTTGATACCGGTGCGGTTGCTCATATTTGTAACTCAAAACAGGAACTACGGAATAAACGGAGACTGGCGAAGGACGAGGTGACGATGCGCGTCGGGAATGGTTCCAAGGTCGATGTGATCGCCGTCGGCACGCTACCTCTGCATCTACCCACGGGATTAGTTTTAAACCTCAATAATTGTTATTTAGTGCCAGCTTTGAGCATGAACATTGTATCTGGATCTCGTTTAATTCGAGATGGCTACTCATTTAAATCCTAGAATAATGGTTGTTCTATTTATTTGAGAGATATGTTTTATGGTCATGCCCCGCTGGTCAATGGTTTATTTTTGATGAATCTCGAACGTGATTTACACATGTTCATAGTGTGAATACCAAAAGATGTAAAGTTGATAACGATAGTCCCACATACTTGTGGCACTGCCGCCTTGGTCACATTGGTGTCAAGCGCATGAAGAAGCTCCATGCAGATGGACTTTTGGAGTCTCTTGGATTACGAATCATTTGACACGTGCGAACCATGCCTCATGGGCAAGATGACCAAGACTCCGTTCTCCGGAACAATGGAGCGAGCAACCAACTTATTGGAAATCATACATACCGATGTGTGTGGTCCAATGAGTGTTGAGGCTCGCGGAGGATATCGTTATGTTCTCACTCTCACTGATGATTTAAGTAGATATGGGTATGTCTACCTAATGAAACACAAGTCTGAAACCTTTGAAAAGTTCAAGGAATTTCAGAGTGAGGTTGAGAATCAACGTGACAGGAAAATAAAATTCTTACGATCAGATCGTGGTGGAGAATATTTAAGTCACGAGTTTGGTGCACACTTAAGGAAATGTGGAATAGTTTCACAACTCACGCCGCCTGGAACACCTCAGAGAAATGGTGTGTCCGAACGTCGTAATCGCACTCTATTGGATATGGTGCGATCTATGATGTCTCTTACCGATTTACCGCTCTCATTTTGGGGCTATGCTTTAGAGACTGCCGCATTCACTTTAAATAGGGCTCCGTCGAAATCCGTTGAGACGACACCGTATGAATTATGGTTTGGGAAGAAACCTAAGCTGTCGTTTCTAAAAGCTTGGGGATGCGATGCTTATGTCAAGAAACTTCAACCTGAAAAGCTCGAACCCAAATCGGAAAAATGCGTCTTCATAGGATACCCTAAGGAAACTATTGGGTATACCTTCTACCTCAGATCCGAAGGCAAGATCTTCGTTGCCAAGAACGGGTCCTTTCTGGAGAAGGAGTTTCTCTCGAAAGAATTGAGTGGGAGGAAAGTGGAACTTGATGAGGTGATAGTCACCCCTTCCGAACCGGAAAGTAGCGCAGCGCGGGAAAATGTTCTTGTGGTGCCTACACCGACTGGGGAGGAAGTTAATGATGATGATCATGAAGCTTCGGATCAAGTTACTGAACTTCGTAGGTCCACAAGGACACGTTCCGCACCAGAGTGGTACGGCAACCCTGTCCTGGAAATCATGTTGTTAGACAACGGCGAACCTTCGAACTATGAAGAAGCGATGGCGGGCCCGGATTCCGACAAATGGCTAGAAGCCATGAAATCCGAGATAGAATCCATGTATGAAAACAAAATATGGACTTTGACTGACTTGCCCGATGAGCGGCGAGCCATAGAAAACAAATGGATCTTTAAGAAGAAGACGGACGCAGATGGTAATGTGACTTGTCGCTAAGGGTTATCGACAAGTTCAAGGGGTTGACTACGATGAGACTTTCTCACCCGTAGCGAAGCTGAAGTCCGTCCGAATCATGTTAGCAATTGCCGCATACTATGATTATGAGATATGGCAGATGGACGTCAAAACGGCATTCCTTAATGGCTTCCTTAAGGAAGAGTTGTATATGATGCAGCCGGAAGGTTTTGTCGATCCTAAGAATGCTAACAAAGTATGCAAGCTCCAGCGCTCAATCTATGGGCTGGTGCAAGCATCTCGGAGTTGGAACATTCGCTTTGATGAGATGATCAAAGCGTTTGGGTTTACACAGACTTATGGAGAAGCCTGTGTTTACAAGAAAGTGAGTGGGAGCTCTTTAGCATTTCTCATATTATATGTGGATGACATACTGTTGATGGGAAATGATATAGAATTCTTGGAGAGTATAAAGGCCTATTTGAATAAGTGTTTTTCAATGAAGGACCTTGGAGAAGCTGCTTATATATTAGGCATCAAGATCTATAGAGATAGATCAAGACGCCTCATTGGTCTTTCACAGAGTACATACCTTGACAAGATATTTAAGAAGTTCAATATGGATTAGTCCAAGAAGGGGTTCTTGCCTGTATTGCAAGGTGTGCAGTTGAGCACGGCTCAATGCCCGACCACGGTAGAAGATAGAGAAAAGATGAGTGTCATCCCCTATGCCTCGGCCATAGGGTCTATTATGTATGCCATGCTGTGTACCAGACCTGATGTGAACCTTGCCGTAAGTTTGGTAGGAAGGTACCAAAGTAATCCCGGCATGGAACACTGGACAGCGGTCAAGAATATCCTGAAGTACCTGAAGAGGACTAAGGATATGTTTCTCGTTTATGGAGGTGACGAAGAGCTCGTCGTAAAGGGTTACGTCGACGCTAGCTTCGACACAGATCTGGATGACTCAAAGTCACAAACCGGATACGTGTATATTTTGAATGGAGGAGCAGTAAGCTGGTGCAGTTGCAAGCAAAGCGTCGTGGCGGGATCTACATGTGAAGCGGAGTACATGGCAGCCTCGGAGGCAGCACAGGAAGCAGTCTGGATGAAGGAGTTCATTACCGACCTAGGGGTGATTCCCAATGCGTCGGGTCCGATGACTCTCTTCTGTGACAACACTGGAGCTATTGCCCTTGCGAAGGAGCCCAGGTTTCACAGGAAGACCAGGCATATCAAGCGTCGCTTCAACTCCATTCGTGAAAGTGTTCAAAATGGAGACATAGATATTTGTAAAGTACATACGGACCTGAATGTAGCAGATCCGTTGACTAAACCTCTCCCTAGGGCAAAACATGATCAACACCAGGACGCAATGGGTGTTCGATTCATCACAATGTAACTAGATTATTGACTCTAGTGCAAGTGGGAGACTGTTGGAAATATGCCCTAGAGGCAATAATAAATGGTTGTTATTATATTTCTTTGTTCATGGTAATTGTCTATTATTCATGCTATAATTGTATTGTCCGGAAATCGTAATACATGTGTGAATACATAGACCACAACGTGTCCCTAGTAAGCCTCTAGTTGACTAGCTCGTTGATCAACAGATAGTCATGGTTTCCTGACTATGGACATTGGATGTCATTGATAACGGGATCACATCATTAGGAGAATGATGTGATGGACAAGACCCAATCCTAAGCATAGCATAAAAGATCGTGTAGTTTCGTTTGCTAGAGCTTTTCCAATGTCAAGTATCTTTTCCTTAGACCATGAGATCGTGCAACTCCCGGATACCGTAAGAGTGCTTTGGGTGTGCCAAACGTCACAACGTAACTGGGTGACTATAAAGGTGCACTACGGGTATCTCCAAAAGTGTCTGTTGGGTTGGCACGGATCGAGACTGGGATTTGTCACTCCGTGTGACGGAGAGGTATCTTTGGGCCCACTCGGTAATGCATCATCATAATGAGCTCAATGTGACTAAGGCTTTAGTCACGGGATCATGCATTGCGGTACGAGTAAAGAGACATGCCGGTAACGAGATTGAACAAGGTATTGGGATACCGACGATCGAATCTCGGGCAAGTAACATACCGATTGACAAAGGGAATTGCATACGGATTGATTGAATCCTCGACACCGTGGTTCATCCGATGAGATCATCATGGAACATGTGGGAGCCAACATGGGTATCCAGATCCCGCTGTTGGTTATTGGCCGGAGAGGCGTCTCGGTCATGTCTGCATGTCTCCCGAACCCGTAGGGTCTACACACTTAAGGTTCGGTGACGCTAGGGTTGTAGAGATATATGTATGCGGAAACCCGAAAGCTGTTCGGAGTCCCGGATGAGATCCCGGACGTCACGAGGGTTCCGGAATGGTCCGGAGGTGAAGAATTATATATAGGAAGTCAAGTTTCGGCCACCAGGAAAGTTTCGGGGGTTACCGGTATTGTACCGGGACCACCGGAAGGGTCCCGGGGGTCCACCGGGTGGGGCCACCTATCCCGGAGGGCCCCGTGGGCTGAAAGTGGAAGGGAACCAGCTCTTAGTGGGCTGGGGCGCCCCCCTTGGGCCTCCCCCCATGCGCCTAGGTTTGGGAACCCTAGGGGGGGGGGAGCTTCCCCCTTGCCTTGGGGGGCAAGGCACCCCTTCCCCCCTTTGGCCGCCGCCCCCCTTGGAGATCCCATCTCCCTGGGCCGGCGCCCCCCCAGGGGGCCTATATAAAGGGGGGGGAGGGAGGGCAGCAACACACAGCCTTGGGCGCCTCCCTCCTCCCCTGCAACACCTCTCTCTCTCCCGCAGAAGCTCGGCGAAGCCCTGCCGGAGAACCGCTACATCCACCACCACGCCGTCGTGCTGCTGGATCTCCATCAACCTCTCCTTCCCCCTTGCTGGATCAAGAAGGAGGAGACGTCGCTGCACCGTACGTGTGTTGAACGCGGAGGTGCCGTCCGTTCGGCACTCGGTCATCGGTGATTTGGATCACGACGAGTACGACTCCGTCATCCACGTTCATTGGAACGCTTCCGCTCGCGATCTACAAGGGTATGTAGATGCACTCCCTTCCCCTCGTTGCTAGTATACTCCATAGATGCATCTTGGTGAACGTAGGAAAATTTTAAAATTATGCTACGATTCCCAACATGATGATTGTTCCTTAAATTTGCATCTTGCGGATTCCACTATTAAGAAACCTATGGGAAGAATTAACGATGTTCTTATTGTTGCAAATAGGAATTATGTGCCCATAGATTTCATTATTCTTGATATAGATTGCAATCCTACGTCCTATTATTCTTGGTAGACCTTTCCTTAGAACGATTGGTGCAATTATTGATATGAAAGAAGGAAACATTAGATTTCAATTTCCGTTAAGGAAAGGCATGGAACACTTTCCAAGGAAGAAAATTAAATTGCCTTATGAATCTATTATGAGAGCCACTTATGGATTGCATGCCAAAGATGATAATATCTGTTCGTGTTTTTATGCCTAGCTAGAGGCGTTAAAGAATAGCGCTTGTTGGGAGGCAACCCAATTTTATTTTTGTTCTTGCATTCTAGGTCCTGTTTTGCTTTGAATAAATCATCTAGCCTCTGGTTAGATGTGTTTCGTCCTTTAATTAGTGTTTGTGCCAAGTAAGACCTATGGGATAACCTACGGTGATAGTTAATTTGATCTTGGTGAAAAACAGAAACTTTGGCACTCACGAAAACAATTCTTATTCTTAGCAGGAACGTGATAAAATACTGATTATGTTTTTAGAAGATTAATAAACAAATTATCTAGGATTTCCTATTTTCTCAGGATTTTTGGAGTTACAGAAGTATTCTAAATATTCAGATTGCTACAGACTGTTCTGCTTTTGACAGATTCTGTTTTTCGCGCGTTGTTTTCTTATTTTGATGCATCTATGGCTAGTATCGGGGGGTATGAACTATGGAAAAGTTGGAATACAGTAGATATTACACCAATATAAATAAAGAATGAGTTCACAACAATAACAAAAGTAGTGATTTATTTTCTTATACTAACGGAGCTTACGAGATTTTCTGTTGGAGTTTTGTGTTGTGAAGTTTTCAAGTTCTGGGTTAGGATTTGATGGACTATGGAATAAGGAGTGGCAAGAGCCCAAGCTTGGGGGGCATGCCAAGGTAATATTCAAGGATGTCAAAAAGCCTAAGCTTGGGGATGCCCCGGGAAGGCATCCCCTCTTTCGTCTTCGTCTATCAGTAACTTTACTAGAGGCTATATTTTTATTCACCACATGATATGTGTTTTGCTTGGAGCGTCTTGTATGATTTGAGTCTTTGATTTTTAGTTTGCCACAATCATCCTTTCTGTACACACCTTTTGAGAGAGACACACATGAATCGTGATTTATTAGATTGCTCTATGTGCTTCACTTATATCTTTTGAGCTAGGCAAAATTTGCTGTAGTGCTTCACTTATATCTTTTTAGAGCACGGTGGTGGTTTTATTTTATAGAAATTGATGAACTCTCGTACTTCACTTATATTATTTTGAGAGTCTCTAAACATCATGGTAATTTGCTTTGGTTATAAAATTAGTCCTAATATGATAGGCATCCAAGAGGGATATAATAAAAACTTTCATATAAAGTGCATTGAATACTATGAGAAGTTTGATTCCTTATGATTGTTTTGAGATATGAAGATGGTGATATTAGAGTCATGCTAGTAAGTAGTTGTGAATTTGAGAAATACTTGTGCTAAAGTTTGTGAGTCCCGTAGCATGCACGTATGGTGAATCGTTATGTGATGAAGTCGGAGCATGATTTATTTTTTGATTGTCTTCCTTATGAGTGGCGATCGGGGACGAGCGATGGTCTTTTCCTACCAATCTATCCCCCTAGGAGCATGTGCGTAGTACTTTGTTTCTATGACTAATAGATTTTTGCAATAAGTATGTGAGTTCTTTATGACTAATGTTGAGTCCATGGATTATACGCACTCTCACCTTTCCGCCATTGCTAGCCTCTCTAGTACCGTGCAACTTTCGCCGGTACCATAAACCCACCACATATCCTTCCTCAAAACAGCCACCATACCTACCTATTATGGCATTTCCTTAGCCATTCTAAGATATATTGCCATGCAACTTTCCACCGTTCCGTTTATTATGACACGCTCTATCATTGTCATATTGCTTTGTATGATCATGTAGTTGACATCATTTTTGTGGCAAAGCCACTGTTCATCATTTTTATACATGTCGCTCTTGATTCATTGCACATCCCGGCACACCACCGGAGGCATTCACATAGAGTCATATTTTGTTCTAAGTATCGAGTTGTAATCCTTGAGTTGTAAGTAAATAAAAGTGTGATGATCTTCATTATTAGAGCATTGTCCCATGTGAGGAAAGGATGATGGAGACTATGATTCCCCCACAAGTCGGGATGAGACTCCGGACGAAAAACAAAGAAAGAGAGAAGGCCCAAATAAAAAATGAGAGAAAAGAGAGAAGGGACAATGTTACTATCCTTTTTGCCACAAAGTAGCACCATGATCTTCATAGAGAGTCTCCTATGATATCACTTTCATATACTAGTGGGAATTTTTCATTATAGAACTTGGCTTGTATATTCCAATGATGGGCTTCCTCAAATTGCCCTAGGTTTTCGTGAGCAAGCGAGTTGGATGCACACCCACTTAGTTTCTTTTTGAGCTTTCATAAACTAATAGCTCTAGTGCATCCGTCGCATGGCAATCCCTACTCACTCACATTCATATCTATTATTGGGCATCTCCATATCCCATTGATACGACTAGTTGATGTGAGACTATCTCCTTCTTTTTGTCTTCTCCACAACCACCGTCTATTCCACCTATAATGCTATGTCCATGGCTCACGCTCATGTATTGCGTGAAAGTTGAAAAAGTTTGAGAGCATAAAAAGTATGAAACAATTGCTTGGCTTGTCATCGGGGTTGTGCATGATTTAAATATTTTGTGTGATGAAGATGGAGTATAGCTAGACTATATGATTTTGTATGGATAAGCTTTCTTTGGCCATGTTATTTTGAGAAGACATAATTATTTTGTTAGTATGCTTGAAGTATTATTATTTTTATGTCAATAATAAACTTTTGTTTCGAATCTTACGGATCTGAACATTCATGCCACAATAAAGAGAATTACATGGATAAATATGATAGGTAGCATTCCACATCAAAAATTCTTTTTTTATCATTTACCTACTCGAGGACGAGCAGGAATTAAGCTTGGGGATGCTTGATATGTCTCCAACGTATCTATAATTTTTTATTGCTCCATGCTATTATATTATCTGTTTTGGATGTTTTATATGCATTAATATGCTATTTTATATGATTTTTGGGACTAACCTATTAACCTAGAGCCCAGTGCTAGTTTCTGTTTTTTCCTTGTTTTAGAGTTTTGCAACAAAGGAATACCAAACGGAGTCCAAACGGAATAAAACTTTCGCCATGATTTTTCTTGGACCAGAAGGCACCCAGGAGACTTGGAGTGCAAGTCAGAGGAGCCTCAAGGCGGCCACAAGGGTGGAGGGTGCGCCCAGGGGGTGGGGCATGCCCCCCGACCTTGTGGGCCCCTTATAGGTCCCCTGACCTAATTCTTCCTCCTATATATACTCTTATACCCCAAAAACATACAGGGGAGCCACGAAACCACTTTTCCACCGATGCATCCTTCTGTACCCATGAGATCGCATCTTGGGGCCTTTTCCGGCATCCTGCCAGAGGGGGAATCGATCACGGAGGGCTTCTACATCAACACCATTGCCTCTTCGATGAAGCGTGAGTAGTTTACTTCAGACCTACGGGTCCATAGCTAGTAGCTAGATGGCTTCTTCTCCCTCTTTGATTCTCAATACAAAGTTCTCCTCGATGTTCTTGGAGAACTATTTGATGTAATACTCTTTTGCGGTGTGTTTGCCGAGATCCGATGAATTGTGGATTTATGATCAGTTTATCTATGAATATTATTTGTATCTCCTCTGAATTCTTATATGCATG
Organism: Aegilops tauschii subsp. strangulata; assembly: GCF_002575655.3. Taxonomy (NCBI): domain Eukaryota; kingdom Viridiplantae; phylum Streptophyta; class Magnoliopsida; order Poales; family Poaceae; genus Aegilops; species Aegilops tauschii. The sequence goes on along the minus strand of NC_053037.3, from coordinate 409,789,748 downwards.
ATTTGATATCTTTGCAAGTCTCTTCGAACTATCGATTTGGTTTGGCCAACTAGATTGGTTTTACTTGCAATGGGAGAAGTGCTTAGCTTTAGGTTCAATCTTGCAGTGTCCTTTCCCAGTGACAGTAGGGGCAGCAAGGCACGTATTGTATTGTTGCCATCTAGGATAAAAAGATGGGGTTTTCATCAAATTGCTTGAGTTAATCCCGCTACATCATGTCATCTTGCTTAATGCGTTACTCTGTTCTTATGAACTTAATACTCTAGATGCAGGCAGGAGTCGGTCGATGTGTGGAGTAATAGTAGTAGATGCAGAATCGTTTCGGTCTACTTGACACAGACATGATGCCTATATTCATGATCATTGCCTTAGATATCGCATAACTTTGCACTTTTCTATCAATTGCTCGGTGGTAATTTGTTCACCCACTGTAATAAATTCTATCTTGAGAGAAGCCTCTAGTGAAACCTATGGCCCCCGGGTCTATTTTACATCATATTAGTTTCCCGCCAACTTGCCAATTTCCATCGTCGTTCTTTTATTTTTGCAATCTTTACTTTCCGTTCCATAAACCAAAAATACCAAAAACATTACTTTACCGTCTATCCATCTCTATGAGATCTCACTTTGCAAATAACCGTGAAGGGATTGACAACCCCTTTGTCGCGTTGGTTGCAAGTTGGTGTTTGTTTGTGCAGGTATTCAGTGGCTTGTTGCGTAGTCTCCTACTGGATTGATACCTTGGTTCTCAAAACTGAGGGAAATACTTACGCTCCTTTGCTGCATCACCCTTTCCTCTTCAAGGGAAAAACCAACGCAAGCTCAGGAGGTAGCATTCAGGACCCCCTACCCGAGATTGGCCGGTTTTGACACCGACATTGGTGCTTTCATTGAGAGTTCCACTATGTCATCGGCAGAAGGTTCGATGGCTCGTTTGATCATCGACAACGATGCTGTGTCCGGGGAAACCTTCCTCCCTGTACAACTTTTCGTGTTTGGTGGCTTCGCTCTGCGTGCCAATTCAACTGGCCGCCTTCAACAGATCGACAGCTACGCTCCTGGTCACCAGATCAGGTTCGGAAGCCTGAACTATATTGCTGATATCCGAGGAGACTTGATCTTCAATGGGTTCTCGGCCTCGACCGCCGTTCCTCACCCACATGAAGGAAGCCTTTCAATTCCACCACCAGGCTCCGTTCAAGGATCAACTATCGTTCCTACCATGGCCTTAGATCTAGAGCGGACCACCTTGTCCGAAGACGGGAGTATGAACCCCACCAGACCCTCTCCCACTACGGAGCTCCCTGGCAAAGACCCAGAGGTGACCATATTATCGGGAGACCTGGAATCAAACAGGGTTCTCCCTGTCGTCAGGAGGCCGAACTCACCTCTGGATGTTAAGTCCAAACTCTTGAGGTCTGCGTCCATTGGGCACGGCCGAGCGGCGTTCACAGGCCCAGCTCCGCAAATCCTCAGCCACCCGTCCAGTTTTCACTTCTAAGCGAAGCTCTGGACTTAATGCGATCTCTCGCCATCACAAAAGCGTCGCTTCCGAACTACGCCCAACCCGAACTAGGGGCTGAGTGCGGGGAATTTTGCGTCCCACCCACCAACCACTTGGTAGCCACTGTCGAGGACTTAACCGACATGCTAGACTACGCCTCCGAAGACATCGATGGTATGGACGACGATGCCGGAGCCGATCCAAGCCGAAACCCGCCTATCACCGGGCGTTGGACGACCACCTCTACATACGACGTGTATATGGTGGATACACCCAAAAGGACGACGACAACGGCCCGATTGAGGACAAGCCCGTCGAAGCACCACCAAAGCGCCGACGTTAGTGGCGCCGCTCACGATCACGTCGGGAAAAGGACAGTAATACCGGCACCGGAGACAATAACACCCCGTACAAGGCCAAAGACTCCGACTGCCCCGTCGAGCCTGCATCTGAGCAGGATGAATGGGAGAAGGGAGAAGTTAACCCCGATGAACCTATCGAGAATGAGGATTGGGAAGATAGTAACTATCTACCGGTCTTCGAGGGGGATGTCAGCCTTGGCAATGAAGATTTCATTGTGCCAGAGGAACCCCTCGAGCAAGAGCGCTTCAAGCAACAACTAATCGCCAGTATGAGGAGCCTAAAAAAGAAACATCAACAGCTTCAAGCCGAACAGGATACACTCAACGACAGATGGACAATGGTCCTGGTTGCCGAAGAATACGGCCTCGAGCACCCAACAAAGATTTATTCGAAATGTTGGCTACTACCACAATTTGACGACGAGGCCCTTGAGCCAATACCATCAAGATATAATCACGCTGACGAACCAGACCGACCACCACGTGGACGGGACAAAGCTGCTGCTTATGCCGAACACCAGCCCGCGCCACCTCGCCGTCGAGGCAAAGAGGTAGCGGCTCCGGGCTACACCTATGACTTACGTCAGGACCTGGACAATAGAGCCGGTCATACTAGATCAATCTACGGATCAAGAGGACGCGCTCCAACACGAGATGACAGACATCAAGCTTAGCATGATAAGCATAACCAAACTCGGGCCGAAAACCAAACACGGATGCCATCTGAACTCCATCGTGACGTTGCTCGATACAGAGGCGCCGCACACCCCTTGTGCTTTACCGATGAGGTAATGCAGCACCAGTTTCCAGAAGGGTTTAAACCCGTAAACATTGAAGCATACGATGGGACGACCGATCCCGTCGTATGGATTGGAGATTTTCTTCTTCATATTCACATGGCTCACGGCGACGATCTCGACGCCATTAAATACCTCCCCCCAAAGCTAAAGGGACCAGCACGACACTGGTTGAATAGCCTCCCAGAGAACTCTATTGGCAGCTGGGAGGACTTGGAGGATGCTTTTCGAGACAACTTCCAAGGTACTTATGTCCGACCACCGGACACTAATGACCTCAGCCACATAGTCCAGCAACCCGGAGAATCAGCCCGCAAACTCTGGACCCGGTTCTGAATTAAAAAGAACCAAATCATCGACTGTCCGGACGCCGAAGCCTTAGCGGCCTTTAAACACAACGTCCATGACGAATGGCTCGCCCGACACCTCGGTCAGGAAAAGCCGAAGACTATGGCAGCTCTTACCGCACTCATGACCCGCTTCTGCGTGGGAGAAGATAGCTGGCTAGCTCGAAGGAATTGGTTCGGCTGGCCAAAGCCGGACTGTGAGATCCTTCATGGCCAAACTAGACATCCTATGCAGCTCCAACAGTTGCTTCATCTGGTTGTTCAGCAGTGTCGGATGCTCCGGCGCCAGGAACTGTGACCAGAACGGCTTCTCTGTCGAGTTCCCCTCCTAGGCTTGGAAGAACTGCGCGGCATCGGCGGCACTCCTCGGAAGATCCGCAAAGGCGTCTGGAGAACTCCACAGTCGACTGAGCAAGGCATATCTTTGACCCCCAAATATACTCTACAAGAGAAAGGGCTTACCAGCCGCTATCTGTTCGGCCTGCCGGATCTCTTCACGAGCACTCCGAGACTCGATCCACGCCTCTTTGGCCTCCTGGAGGGCTTTGGCGAGTTCGGCCGCTTGGGCCGAAGTATTCTCCTCCAGCGCACTTGCCAATGGCGTCTTTGAGCTCTTGCTCCACTTCAGCCACCCTCTCTTCGTGTTGGCGGCGGGCGACCTATTCGGTCTTTAGTTCCACAACCGCTTTATTCACCTTCGCCTCCTCCTTGTCCTAGGCAAGGGCGCTCTTGAGGGTCTCGACCTCGGCCACGCCAACTGCACTCATAATCATGACAGTACATGAGTTACACTCTGAATTTGCATATCACTTCAGATATATGATCAAACTCTTTAAAATACACGCATACCTTGTGTCTCATCAAATCGCTTATTGATGCGATCTATTTCATCGGCAGCCAGCTTCAGTTTCCGATTGAGCTCGGAAACTTCAGCGGCCTAGGCGGTTGCGCCAACAGGGAAGCCTGTTATACAATAGAAAAGTCCGTTACCTCTTCCGAATACTATATGATCCTCTGTCCGGCTTTTTCAAAACCGGAGAGAGTTTTAGGGGCTACTATCTATATACAGGTATATTTCCTTCATATAAAAATAGAAGCGTCTAGAGCATTACATCGCATACCTCGAAGCCTATCAGTAGGCTGGTGAAGGCTTCGTTCAGCCCGCTCTTGGTGGACTGAACCTTCTCTACCACCACACCCATCAGGGTGCGGTGCTCCTCCACGATGGAAGCACGTCATAGTGCTTCCACCAGAGTATTCTGTGCCTCCGGATTAGTGGAGGTCGCCGTCGGAGCTGATGCTCCCCTCCTTCAAAGGGGGCTGCTCACCAGATTCCGGAGCCACGTGGGTCTCCGGAATGATGTCCGTCTGGGGGCTGGATTGACCAGGGCCCCCGCCATCGGTCGCCATGGGGGTCGCACCCCCATGTCTTCGGCAGCCGAGGTATCTCCCTCGGGCGCCTTCTCAACAGCCTCGCTCGCCCCTCCGCGGTCAGGAGAGGTCCTTCGGGACAACACCTTGGTGTCATCCTCAATGGTTGGCGAAGAGGCTCGGGGGGGGGGGGCGTCTCACTCTCTGCCATGTCCGGTGGCAGAGAACTCCCCTTAGATAGCGAAGCGTTAGGGAGGTCGCGAGCAGGGCTGAAAGACACATGGTGTAATAAGTTATATCATCAAAATATAGAGGACCGAAGATGTATGATAAACCCTTTGGTACTTACAATTCAGCTAGGGGCTTCACCCTGGGAAGCCTCTTGGGGATGGGTTCGGCCTCCAAATCCGAACCATCTAAGAGGGCCATCTTCCCCCTCTTGGGCGCCTCCTCCTCCGGGTCTGTGGAGGCCGCCCTCTTCTTCTTCCTTCCCCTAAGAGGGGAATTGCTTTCCGCTTACTCCTCCTCTTCTTCCTCATCTCCCTCGTGGGAGGAGGGGGCTTCGGTCTCTCCGGACACCGCGTCCGAAGGACCCTTGTGGCGGAGGCCGCCCTTGGCCTCCTCGCCCTTCTTCTTTTTGGCCTTCTTCTTCGGCGCCTGATAGGGCGCCGGGACCAGCATCTTCGTCAGCTGGGGTGTGGCCGGGTCTTCAGGCAGCGGGGCCGAACACTTAATCCGCTCCGCCTTTGCTATCCAGCCCTGTACAAGGGACAAAAAACTTGTTATGTTTGAAGAATTTATTAACCAAATATATATTCAGTAAAATCATACTTACCGGTGTGGCCGGATTCTCGCTGTCAAGACCGATGTCTTCGGTCTTCTTTGGCCACGCTTTTTGGGCCTTGAACAATAGCTTCTAGATGTCTTCATGCGTTGTGCCGAAGAAGTGCTTCAAGGTCCGTGGATCTTCCAGATTGACTCCCACATGTGAGAGGGCCGGAGTTGGCAGGGAAGAATCCGACGGAAGAGCATCACCTGAATCACGTTAGTGAGACTGGTGTTCTTGCCTATCATGTTTGTGATGCACTTTTGCAGCATCAACACTTCCGCCGTGGATCCCCAGTCCAGACCCTTTGTAGTCCATGAGGTGCCGCATAGGGGGTCCGGATCTGAACTCAGGAGTGGCCGCCCACTCGGCGTCACGGAGTACAGTGATGTAGAACCACTCCTGCTGCCACACCTTGTCAGTCTCCACGAAGGCCCCCTTAGGCCAAACGACATTGGGGAGCTTGCTCACCATGGCGCCGCCGCAGTCCGCATGCTGCCCATCGACCACCTTCGGCTTCAGATTGAAGACCTTGAGCCATAGGCCAAAGTGTGTGGGGGATGCGGAGTAGCGCCTCGCACACTACGATGAACGCCGAGATGTGAAGGAAAGAATTCGGGGCTAGATCATGGAAATCTAGCCTGTAGTAGAACATAAGGCCCCGGACGAAGGGGTGGAGGGGCAACCCTAGCCCAGGGAGGAAGTGGGGGATGAATCACTACAAAAAAACACTCTTCTGTGATGATATGTGTTTGTCACAGCAGGTCACGTTTTCTGTCATGCATGTACATCCATGACGATTTTATGACAGAATCAAGATAGTCATACCTGTGCTGTCGTAGAAGTGTTCCATGACATTACCAAAATTGTCATCACGGAAGTGTCCACTTCCATGACGATAAATGGCGCATCATGGAAGTGCTTTCGTCAATGGTGATCGACACGTTGCATCCACCGTAATGGGTCGCCGTTAAGCTATCGGGTCCGGTTTTGGATCCGATAACCCGTTAACAGCTCGGAATGAGGATTTTCCACGTGTAAAATTGTCATTGGCCAGAGGAAACACGTGTTGGCTCACCGTTGGGACAGATGTCATCCATTCATTGGACAGGAGGCGCCTATGATACGTCGACATGTGGCAAGGCCCAACAAAGGCCCATTTCAGTGAAAAGGCCGACCCGTTTGACTTGCTCAAAAGGTAACGGGCCAGCCCACGGAAAGCCTGTTAACGGCCTGTTCGTATATAGCCCATTTACGGCCCGCTAACTCACGGCCCATTACGGCCTATCGGAATTAAGCCCGGTAGCTTCATCTGGGCCGTCCAATATGATTCCAGCCCGTTGTAACTTCCGGCCCATGTATGGCCCATGATGTCTTTTGGCCCATACGAGGCCATTTGAAACTGTTGGCCCATTAACGGCCCGTGGTGAATCTGGCTCGTAATGAACAGTGTACCACTTTATATCCATTAATGGCCCATTATTCCATTGGGCCATTTCCAACCCGTGTTATCTTTCCGCCTTCTCAGGGCCCATTTATTCTTGGGCTCATTTCCAGCATTCGGTTACTTACGGCCTCTTACTGGCCTTTTCTGCTTGTGGGCCAAATTCAGCCCGTGGTTACAAATCGGCCCATTCGCGGCCCGTTAATCCGTTGGCCGTTTTTATAGCGTCATCAAATACGACCAATTAACGACGGCCTGTTATGGTCGGCCCATGAATGGACGATTCCAAATCTAGCCCCTTTATGGCCCATAATGCGGTTTGTTATTGGCCCATGTTTGGCCGATCGATCATATGGCCCGTAGAAGGCCCATTGATGCTACGGCCCGTAGAAGGCCCATTGTTTCTACGGCCCGTAGGAGGCCCATGGTAACTACAGTAAATATGTAGCCCATGGTTATTGTGGCCTAGTTTTAAAAAATAGGTTATTGCGGCCACTAGCAAACCGCGGAAAAAGAACTGCACTGACTACAAGCAAACAAATAAACAAGACAACAAGGAAATAAATAAGCAAGCAACTTACGCTAGGTATCACGGCTATTACACATGTTACATGCACTGGGCATCAAAGTTCGCCACCAGTGCAAATATAGGGAACAAAGCAGCATATCATATACACTGGTTGTCAAAGTTGGCGACCAGTGCAAATAAACGCTGCAGCAAAACAAGTCCAGAACTGAAACCACTTTAGAAGAGCTCAAGAAATAATATCCTGGGTACCCATAATGCTGGCAATATGCTTAGCAAGCTTATTAACTTTCTCTTGTTTAGTGCTTAAATCCTCCAGCGCTTGCTGTTGCACCAGAAAGTATGCATTGAATTCTACAGGGACTTGCTCAGTCCTTCAGCTTCCTGTCGCAGCACATCTGATCGATGTCTTTCAACTTTAAGTTGAGACTCAAGAAGACGAACTGATTCAGGCAGCGAGTTCGAAGAGCTTGTGCCAGCAGTAGTGGCCAGTAACTCGAACACTGCATCAAGACAAGACTTTTCGGTTCTCTCACTGTTGTCAAGATAGTTTTTATCATCTTTCTTGGAGAGCAACAGGGATGTCTCACTATCTTGAACCTTATCTGCATTACTTCCTTTACCATTGCATAATGGGGTATTGTTCTCCAATATTTTGTCCGCATTCTAAAAGAGAAACAAGCAGACGCATCACAGGTTTACCATGTTGTATATGAAAGTCATTTTGGTAAATCAGTTGAGTAGTAAAGTGGACAGGATAACAACATGAAACAAACATATATCTATGTACCATGGTCACTTTATGGTCTACATCATTCTAGTTTTTTTGCCAAATCAAGATAGAGACACAGTTCAAATAATATTTGTTCAAGACAAAGCAGAATAGACAGAATATAAGTGTGGGAAACTACAAAGCAATAACAACACTTGTAATGTGCATGACATGAGAACATAACTGTTTATTCAATTGAAACTGAAATCAACATAGAGCAAGTTACAACAGCAAACCAGTTAAAGAAACAGGTTCAAACATACATGTTGTGCCGTTGGAGTTTCAATTCCATCCTTCAAATTTGAAAATAGTTGGTATGAGTAAATACCATGATGCAAGAGCAAAGGAGTATGAACCATAGCTACATAACCTGACCTGAGAACAATTCTTCTTCTCCTTTAAGCGTTGAGTTGGGATTCGGAGTGGTGGTTCTCATGCTTTTGGCACTGCAGTTCCCTTACTAACTGCTCGTGTTTGGGTGCTCTGTGGTGGAGACAGTGCTGTGTCAACTGGAACTGGGTTACTATCTGCCGGGGTTGGGGTTAGAAGGGGTGTAGCTGGTTCTCTGTCCAACTGGGTAGGGGTACAATCTGCGAGAGTCTGGGTTATGTGTGGTGGGGCTGGTTCTTGGGCAAGTACAACTGTGGTTCTATCTGCATCAACTGGTAGCACTATCTTTTGTGAGGACCGTGTTGTTACTCCCTTAGATACTGCCATCACCCTCTCCAATTCAAATGGCTGATAAACAAGAAAGTAATTGAATGTACAGACATTGTATGATAGACAGGTGCAATGGATAGTGGGAAATAAAAGAGGGCATGAGATAATTCACATTTATGTTGTCTAACCAAACAGGATAGCATGACACAATTTCACATATATGATGGCTAACTAAACATGATAGCATGACACAATTTCACATTATGATGGCTAACTAAAAAAGATGGAAAGACATAGTTCAAAATATGATGACTATGTAAACAGGATGACATGATATAACTATATAATGTGTTTATTAAATAGGTTGGCATGCCATAATTCACATACATGTCGCCAATGGAAACATGATAACATGATATAATTCACGGATAGAATGACATAATTCAAAATATGATGACTGTAAACACTAAATAGGATGAGATGATATAACTATATGATGTCTTTATTAAATGGGTTGCCATGCCATAATTCAGATAGATGCTGTGTATGTAAACATGATGGCATGGTATAATTCAAATATATGATTTATATAGTAAGCAAGTAAGCAGATGGCCATCCATATATGATGTAAATACTAAGCAATGCAAGACAACATGCATTACATGGGTAATATAACCCCGCCAAGTTTGAGCATAGACCTCAGGGGGAAATAGGACTAGTCATCAGTCTCTGAATCCTCCTCTGAGGAGCTCTCTGTAACCAGCAAGATATCTGCTTGAGCAGGTAGCATTGTCTGCTCTGAATAGCATGGCATTGCATAATTCACATACATGATGATTCGCTAAATAGCATGGCATTGCATAATTCACATATATAATGCCTTGCAACAAGATAGCATTGCATAATTCACATATATAATGTCTTGCAACAAGATGGCAATGCATAATTCACATATATGGTAATTAGACACTAAACAGGTGGCATTCACACAAAGCATGTCTAAACTAATCAAATGACATAGCAATGCAAGACACCATACGCACGATATGGGCAACATAACCCTGCCAAGTTAGAACATACACCTCGGTGGGGGGGGGAATAGGACTGGTCATTTGTCTCTGAATCCTCCTCTGAGGAGCTATCCGTAACCAGCGAGATATGCGCTTCATCAGATAGTATAGTCTGCTCTGAAGACCTTGTTTTCACTCTAGAATTTTCCATCACCGTGCCAAATGGCTGATGCACACGAGGGGTAGTTGAATGTACTAACATTGTTGACAAATGTAATACGTAACGAAAAAAAGGATGGCCTGATATAATTCACATATAAGATGACTGGCTAAGCATGATGGCATTGCAAAATTCACATATATGAAGCCTGGCTAAACAAGATGGCATTGCATAATTCACTTATATGATGAATAAACTAAATAGATGGCATTCACACAAAGCATGTCTAAACTAAGAAGATGACATATTTGATGTATAAAGTAAGCAATGCAAGGAACCATATGCATGATATAACCAACATCAGCATGCCAAGTTAGAGCGAAGACCTCAGGGGGTAAATAGGAGTGGTCTTCTCCTTCTGAATCCCCCTCAGAACAGATATCTTCCTCTCAATTACAATCCAAAATGGGTGGAGGGGGGCTGCCTTTGCGCCTACCATGGAGCGATGTCTGCATGAAATTTTATTGCCACCCAAGGCTCGTCTCTTTTGCTCTACATGTTCTGTTCCATTGTGTACAATAACTGACATGCACATGAATAAAACATAATGAGATTATGTAAGGAGTGCAGGCAGAAATCCTGAGTGATGGTAGCAACCTGTGGATAGACCCAAAACTAATGATAGCAGGCAGATAATGGCTTTAGTTAAAAAATACAGATAATGGCTTCTTTATTGTTTGTTTCCCACCCAACATGAAACTCATAGTAGACACCAGAGATTAACCAGATAGTACATAGATACTATTGATCGCGGCCCCGATATGTACCCCACAACCATTTAAAAACTCAAGTTTGACCGTTAGTTTGGAGCTGACTCAGTGTCCAATCGGTGAACAGGACGATAAAGTAGCATGTAATATTAAGCGATGCATAACGTAAGCAGACACGAAAGAGTGCGACCTCTCTTGCGGACCCGTGTAGTCCTCGAGGTCACCTTCTCAGTTGATGATGGTAATGCAGTTGTCATGGCTGCCGACAGTGGGGAAGAATATCTGAGGCGGCGAAAGACAGTCTGGAGGCCGGATCCCTGCTGTGCTGGACCCTTCTGTCGTTGGAGCAGCTGAGCTGGGGTGGACGACGACGCAGCAGGAGTGGGACAAACCACACAAGGTTTTCTTTGACAACTATCTGTAAGAGAAGTAATTCTGTAAGGGCTCGTTTGAATTAGAGGATTCTAACAACGCAGGGATAGGAAATACACAGTAATAGGATAGGAATGCACGTGCAAAACAGAGAATTTAAAAACACAGGATTTGTGCCAATCTGGGTGTTTGGTTCACAAGAATTGGAAGATCACAGGGTGCAAAGAACACTACAAAAAAGACACATCCGTGACATTTTGGGCCGAACGAATTTTTTTCTGTCATGCTTATGACACTTCTATGACGATAATTGTGACAAAACCCGGTATGATCATAGATATGGTGGGCTCCTACTTCTATGACAAAAAATCATGACAAAAAATGGGCTTTTCGTCTTGGACGGGCCGGAGACGCAGCTGCATGACATTCTTTGGGCCGTCCATGACAGAAAAAACCGTGGTAGAAGCGAGGGCGCGGAAAATATCAGGGAGTTCCCGGTACGGTGGGTGGTCGAGGGACGAGCGATGCGCGTTTCTCTCGTACACGTACGCGCGTGGGTGCGAGGCGTTGGGCTCTAACTGAACCCGAGCGAGGCGTTCGCCTACTGAACCCGAGTGATTGCACTGCAGGCTACGCGTTACTGAACCCGAGCGATCAATCGATGGCTGTTAACTGAAGCCGATTGTCGGATGTGGGGTTCCGGCAAACCCTTAAGGTTCGAACACTGCAGTGCGTGCGAAGTCTTTCCCCTCTACCGATCTACACCCTAGCTCCCTAAGATCTCGCAGATGAACTCGATGAACTCGCAACACAGAAAGACACGAGCTTTATACTGGTTTGGGCTACCGTTCTGGTGTAATACCCTACTCCAGTGTGGTGGTGGTGGATTGCCTCTAGGGCTGATGATGAACAGTACAAGGGAAGAACAGCCTCCTGAGGTTGAGGTGTCCTTGTGGCTAGGGTAGGCTCTCGACCGGGTTGGATGAAGCTAAGATGAGATGCCTCTACTATGGTGGCTAGCTCTACTTATATAGGCCCTGGTCCTCTTCCCAAATATCGAGCGGGAAGGGAGCCAACAACGGCGGGCAAATTTGGAGGGGGACAGCTAGTACAAGCTATCCTGACAAAGCGGTCTTCGCCTGCGAAAAGCTCTGGTGGTGACGCCATCTTGGGCTCCACGATGACCTCCGTCTTGCCGTCCTCCTGGTCTCGGTCTCGTTGCACCAATATAGCAACCTTTGCCTGATGCCTCGGTACTCTTCGCCTGCGCTGGCCTCCTTAGCACCAAGAGGAAATAAGGACGCTGCGCGCGTTGGCGCCCGCCTGGTGTCGTTCGTCATGGCTCACGTCACGAGAGCCTCGTGAGGTTTTGCCCCACCTTGATATCTCCGCTCCTCGTGAGCCTGCCTGGCTAGGCCACTCCCGAGGAAGTCTTGCGTCGTCCGCCTCGCGAGGCTTGGACCCTCGCGAGGGTCTTGGATGCCTTGTTGATGAAGATGGGCCGTACGGCCTGCTAGCTTAGCCACGCCGTGGGCTGCAGGCAGGCGAGTCTAGGGACCCCCGTTACCAGAACGCCGACAGTAGCCCCCGGGCCCAAGGTGCGCTCGAGCTTGGCTTCGCGGCGAAGCCAAGGGTCAAGTTCGGAGCACCGCAGGCCCCAAAAGCCTGCGGCCTCGGTTGACGCGTGGCGGTTGATTGGACGTGGGCGTCTCCGCTTCCCCACGCTGCCTCGGCAACTGCTTGATCTGACAAAAGGCTGGCGCGGGCAGTTCTTGCCTTCATTGCTTCTTCATCGCCTCGCCCCAGATCCCCTTTCTCGCTCCTCGCCACCGCTACCTCCAGATCTGCTCCAACTTTGCTCTGCATCTGCAACCCATGGCGCCACACAAAGTCAAGGCTTCCTCGGCACCGGCTTGGTACGATCCCGCTCTTGAAGCGCCCACCGTCACGGAGAAGAGCCTCGCCTCCGTGTGTCTACTGACGACGGGGGAGAGCAATGAGTGGGGGAAGACGGAACTCCGGCTTGCTTCCGACAAGCCAGAGCTTGAGGGGAGCACCTTCTTCCCTTTCTTCTCGAGCAGCATCGCCGTTGGGTTGGTCCCTCCTTTCTCCGATTTCTTTTATGAAGTCCTCGACCACTACGGTCTGCAGGTGTTGCATCTCCATCCCAACTCTATCCTCCTCCTGTCCATCTTCGCCTACTACTGTGAGGCGTACCTGGGGGTGATGCCGTCCGTGGCATTACCGCGCCATTTCTTCTTCCTTCGTGTCAGCGAGGGTCACATCTCCGGATTCGCTAACTTCGTCGCAGCCGGCAAGGCCAACTCGATCTCGAGCACCGGGAAGAGTGCCGACAACATTCGATCCAAATGGGTCATGATGGATGCCAAGCGCGCCGATCCACGTCTGGCGTTGCCAACGGCGGCGCCCTCCTCCAACGGGGAATGGCCCAAGGCGGAGCTTGCTGATGAGCGGGCATCGCTAGTGTTGGGGCAGATGGTGACCGACCTGAAGCCGGGCAATGCGAGGGCGGCCAAGGTAACGGGGGCGATGCTCCTGAGGGAGTTCTTGATGCTGCGGGTTGCCCCACTCCAGGCGCGCGCGCCCCCTGTGGGAGCTTGAAGAAGAGGGGAACAAGACCCGCCTAAGGCCGGGGTGAAGGAAATATGCCCTAGAGGCAATAATAAAGTATTATATATTTCCTTATATCATGATAAATGTTTATTATTCATGCTAGAATTGTATTAAACGGAAACATAATACATGTGTGAATACATAGACAAACAGAGTGTTACTAGTATGCCTCTACTTGACTAGCTCGTTAATCAAAGATGGTTATGTTTCCTAGACATGGACATGAGTTGTCATTTGATTAACGGGATCACCTCATTAGGAGAATGACGTGATTGACATGACCCATTCCGTTAGCTTAGCACCCGATCGTTTAGTATGTTGCTATTGCTTTCTTCATGACTTATACATGTTCCTATGACTATGAGATTATGCAACTCCCGTTTACCGGAGGAACACTTTGTGTACTACCAAACGTCACAACGTAAATGGGTGATTATAAAGGTGCTCTACAGGTGTCTCCAAAGGTACTTGTTGGGTTGGCGTATTTCGAGATTAGGATTTGTCACTCCGATTGTCGGAGAGGTATCTCTGGGCCCACTCGGTAATGCACATCACTATAAGCCTTGCAAGCATTGTGACTAATGAGTTAGTTGCGGGATGATGTATTACGGAACGAATAGAGAGACTTGCCGGTAACGAGATTGAACTAGGTATCGAGATACCGACGATCGAATCTCGGGCAAGTAACATACCGATGACAAAGGGAACAACGTATGTTGTTATGCGGTCTGACCGATAAAGATCTTCGTAGAATATGTGGGAGCCAATATGGGCATCCAGGTCCCGCTATTGGTTATTGACCGGAGAGGTGTCTCGGTCATGTCTACATAGTTCTCGAACCCAAAGGGTCCGCACGCTTAAAGTTACGATGACAGTTAAATTATGAGTTTATATGTTTTGATGTACCGAAGGTTGTTCGGAGTCCCGGATGTGATCACGGACATGACGAGGAGTCTCAAAATGGCCGAGACATAAAGATTGATATATTGGACGACTATATTCGGACACCGGAAGTGTTCCGGAGAAGTTTCGGATTAAACCGGAGTGCCGGAGGGTTACCGGAACCCCCCGGGGAAGTATTGGGCCCTGGTGGGCCTTGAGGGGAGAGAGAGGGCAGCAGCCAGGAGGTGGCGCGCCCCCTCCCAAGGGGAGTCCTAGTTGGACTAGGAGAGGGGGGCGCAGCCCCCTTTCCCTCTCCCTCTCCCTCTCCCTCTCTTTCCTTCCCCCCCTCTTTTCCTAGTAGGACTAGGAAAGGGGAGTCCTCCTCCTAGTAGGAGTAGGACTCCCCTTTCCTAGTCCTACGAGGTGCCCCCCTCCACCAGATTACACCTCGATAATACCGTCACGGAGCTTAGGCGAAGCCCTGCGTCGGTGGAACATCATCATCGTCACCACGCCGTCATGCTGACGAAACTCTCCCTCAACACTCGGCTGGATCGGAGTTCGAGGGACGTCATCGAGCTGAACGTGTGTAGAACTTCGGAGGTGCCGTACGTTCGGTACTTGATCGGTCGGATCGTGAAGACGTACGACTACATCAACCGCGTTGTGATAACTCTTCCACTGTCGGTCTACGAGGGTACGTGGACAACAATCTTCCCTCTCGTTGCTATGCATCACCATGATCTTGCGTGTGCGTAGGAATTTTTTTGAAATTACTACGTTACCCAACACGGGGGACCTGCCTGGCGATGAATTGGACGCCGCCCTGCGCCTCATAGTCAGGGACAACCAGGAGTACCCGCCTAGCACCTTCGTTCCCTTGTTCCAACGTAGAGACCGGGAGGAATTCGTCACCTCCAGGCCGACCTTTGACGCGCGCGGGCTGGTGCTGCCGGCGCTCCCAGGAGCCCATGCGACACAGAAACCAGTGGAGGTGTCTTCTGACGAGTCTCGTGGGGAAGGGGAAGAGGAGGTGGACTCGGAGAAGACTCTGAAAGAGGTGGGGGAGACTTCCCCTCTGAACAAGGCCGAGATCCTCCGCGCCCTTCCTGACGATGCTGAGGCCGATGCCCGCCAAGGGGAGAGGGAGCAGCCCCTCATCCTGACAAGGAGCAGGTCATCGCTGGTCCCTCGGGATGCTGCCCCCGTCTTGACGCCGCCTGAGGCTACCTCCATCCCTCCTGCTGCGTCGTCTCCTGCCCCGGGGATCTGTGCGCCAATTTCCCGGGCTCCGCAACTTTCGGGCTTCAAGCTCCCCAAGCGGAAGGTGGAATACATCGCGATGGATAGGTAAGTGCCTTGAGCTTCGTCTTGTCCCCGCTTGTTCTTGTCATTTCCTTATGCTTGCCCTTGGTTGATCAGGCCGACGTCTTCGGTGAAGAAGAGGAAAGAGGATACGGCGGCCGTGCCTCCCTCCGCGGAGAAAGGAGGCAGCAGCGCCCGCATCTCCCCAGCCCAATTGTCCTCGCGGCCAAGAGGAGCATCGCCGCGTGGAATCAGCCCCCATGGCCCTGCTGGCTCTGGAGGTGCCGGCACTTGGCGCGGATGATGAGGTCCCAGCTGCGCCGGAACCCATGATCTCCCAGGCCCTGGTGACGAAGTCGCCTCCTCCCACTGCTGCGCCTCCACTCCCAGGTTGTTCTGCTCCTGCTGCTATTCTGGAACGTGGTCTTTTGGAGATGACCCAGCTGCAGGCGGATCTCCTGAGCGCGGACCCATGCCTTGTGGCCGGGTGCCTGGAGCTGGCCTCAGGCTGGCTCCACTCCAACTTGGCTGTTCGCGCGGCGCTGGGCCAGGCCGCTGCAGCTTCTGAGAAGGAGAAGCAGAGTGCCGCCAACGCCGCAGCCGATCGATCGCTGCCAGGTGCTGGAGGACGAGTTGCAGAGTCTGCGCGACAAGCATGCCGAAGAAGCACGTTGCTGCCAAGCAAGGGAGGAGGAGATGAAGGCCCGGGAGGACGCCGTCAAGAACCGTGATGCTGAGCTGGCGGAGTTGGAGAGGACGCAGGCCGCCGAGCGCAACTGGTTGGAAGAGCTGGAGCGGAAGGCGACTGCGAGGGAGGCCGATCTCGATGCCAAGGCGCGAGTCCTGGCCGAAGACCGCGTGACCTTCGCCGATCTCGAGAAGAGATCTCGACAGGCGCTGAGGACGCTGTACGAGCACGGCCTGGAGAAGTCGCTGGCCACTGATGAGGATGGCCCCGCCTAGCTGCTTCCTCTCTTGGTGGAGGCACTGGAGGAAGTCGTTGATGGCATTGGTCCCATGGCGGAGGCGGAAGCTCATGTCCTGTCTTCAGCTGCGTTGACCCGCGTCTTCAGCCACCTGCACCTTCGCGACCCCAGCGCGTGCCTTGACGAGCTGCTGGAGCCTGTTGCTGAAGATCAATGCGAGGCCGCCGCCGCAGCCGTGCAAGGTCAGGTGGAGGCCTTGCTGAAGAAGTTTCGCGGCTTTGTCTCCGCTCCTCTCTCCGGCGACGCCGCCGATCCTGCGGCGGGTGGTGAAGGCGAGAACATCGTTGCCCACGGGGAAGCGCCTTCCGCAGGCGATGGCGACGTCCACGGGTGACATGTGAGGCGTTTATTTTCATTTGGTACTGTGAGGACAATATGCTTGTAATATTTGCTTCGAGATTTTGCGATTTCCTTCCTATTTGCTTTGCGTTTTGCGTCGGCAGAGCCCGGCCCCGCGCATACCTCAACCACCATTGGGCCGACCGGAGACCAGCATGAACCAAGGAGTGAGGGGCTACGTGACCAGTTAGGCTCCTGAGTCGCGATGCTCAGGAGTCCCCCTTGACGCGCAAACAACCTATAGGGAGAGTTCGCGAGGATAGATTAATGTTCTACGTCGGCAGAGCCCGGCCCTGCGCATACCTCAACCGCCATTGGGCCGACCGGAGACTAGGACGGACCAAGGAGTGAGGGGCTACGTGACCAGTTAGGCTCCTGAGTCGCGATGCTCAGGAGTCCCCCTTGACGTGCAAAAAATTTCCATACCTACCCTCACCGAGGCCTCGGGAGGGGCGCGCGACGCCCAGGTCCGAGGGACCTGGTTGGGTGGCGTGCGCTTGGGCGTGACCCGAGCGCAGCCCCCGTGCCCAGCCCCCTCGCGCAGCTCTCCCGAGGGGAGGCGTCGCGGTGAGGCTGGTCGCTGAGCTCTGGGCTCCCTGAGGTTGGTACGGCTGTGGGGCCGCCCTCAGTTGTTTATCACCAGCGCGGAGCATAGTGCTTCCGCTTGTGCACGGGCATAGCCGCTCCTCGGCAGTGTCGACAGCCAGCGCGGAGCATGGTGCTTCCACTTGTGCGTGGGATGGGGGGCCCCCTCCGGGAGGAGCCCCCTGGGCGTGTACAGCCCCGTCCTGACACGTGGCTTGCACGGCAGGGCTGCGAGGTGTACTGGGCACTCGTGAGCCAGCGCGGGACTCACAAGGCCCTACCTCAAGGCCGGTTGCGCCTGGTCTTGAGTCTCGGCGACTGTGTGTTCCTGCAAGGCGGTTAGATGTAAGCACTCTACGTCCTCAGGTCCCGGCCCTTGAGCGAGCTCAACCGCCGCTGGTATGCCAGGTCGCGATGCCGTGGTCAAGGCCAGGGGGTGAGGGCTGGAGAGCCAGTAAGAGCTCCTGAGTCGCGATGCTCAGGAGCCCCCCTTTTAACGCGCAAGCTAATTGCATAGGATGAACAGACTCGTGATGGGCAGCGATCGAGCAGGCGATAGCAGTTGGCAGGTTAATCATGGAAAGCAGATCAACTTGGATAAATGCAGGAAGATACATGCCACCGGGTCCGGCCCGAGCGGCTTGGGGATGAGGCAGCCCGAGGGGCGCCCCCAGCAAGGTAAGCTAAAGACATAAACAAAAGGGATACATGCCACAGGGACGGACCCACGCGGCCTGGGAATAATGCAGCCCGAGGGGCGCTCCAAGCTAAACGAGCTTGGAAGATGTCACCTGGTTCTGTAGACAAAGTAGAGTCGGTGCAGCAGAAGGCGTGCGTTGAAGAAATGACTCCTGACGAGCCGCCGGAGCCCTGAGCCTCGGGAGGCTCTGAGGGCTCGGGAGGTTCCCTGAAGACCGTCTCCATCTCCTCCAGGACGGCGTGGTACCTGGCTTCCTGAGCCGCCAGGACACGCCGCATGTTGCGCTGATAGGCCGACGCCACGCTCGGCAAGCCGAAGGGCATGTGAACGTAGCTGTGTGGCGGGCCCTCGCAGCGGCCCACACGCGAAGGCCAGAAGCGCTCCTGAGACGCAGCCCTGTTGAGCCCTGGGATGTCGATGCAGACACGCAGCCCAGCATCCTCGCCAGGATGGGGGGCTGCGCCTCGTGAGCAGCGGTCGCCGCGCATGGCTCTTGCGTCTTGCAGTTCCTGGGTGGTCTTGGTGATGAACTCCTGGGTGGTGGGCACTCCTTGCCTCGTGCTCTCCTGAGGAACATGTGCTGCGAAGCACACTTCCAGGTAGTGCCTAAGCGCCTCCCTCTTGAGGTCGGCAAGGTCTGAGGCCCTCCAGAAGAGAGCCCCCGAGCCCTGCCTGAGGAGGGCGCCGGGCGCGCCTTCCTATGCGATGGAGGGAGGTGCCCCTGGGACAGACGCTGATCCTGATGAGGCTCCTGCCGCGACGCCATCCTCCTGAGGTCCTGCGCGGCGCAGCTTCTTCTTCTTGGGGATGGCCTCCGGAGGGCCTTCACTTCTACTGGCGGGGTCGTTGATTACTGCAGCTTGGAAGGCGCGCTCGAGGGAGCACACCGCACCCCTCTCTTCACATGGGACCGTGATGATTCCTCCACTTCCTGGCATCTTGAGGACGTTGTAGCCGTGATGGGTGACTGCCATGAACTTGGCCAGGGCCGGATACTCGAGGATGGCATTGTACATCAGGCGGATGTGCGCGACTTCGAAGTCGATGAGCTCGGCGCAGTAGTTCTTGCACTCCCCGAAGGTGACAGGAAGGCGGACTTGCCCTATCGGTGTGGTGGAACCATCGGTCACTCCTGAAAAAGGCTTGGTGGGCTGGAGTTGTTCATATGGCACTTGGAGGTTGTCGAATGTGTCGACGGATAGGACGTTGAGCCCTGCGCCGCCGTCGATGAGGGTCTTGGTAACCTGCACATTGCTGATGATTGGGGAACACAACATCGGGAGGGCACCGGCGGTGGCCGCGCATTTGAGCTGATCTGCCGAGCTGAAAGTGATGGCGCATTGGGACCACTTGAGTGGGCGTGTGGCCTCGAGCTTGGGAAGCACCGCGTTCACCTCGCAAGCGAACTGTTTGAAGATGCGCTGAGAGGCTGGGGCCTGGAAGCCCCCAGCCCCCTCGTCCTGTTGGTGGTCGTCGTTCCTTCTTGGGGGCGACAGCGGGGGAAGACCGGCGTTGCCTTGGGGGCGATCCTCACGAGGCTGATCCCTCCAGGCGCCTTCGCGAGGTTGGTCCTGCCAGCGGTCCTCGCGAGGCCTGTCGCGCCATTCCTGGCGCGGGCCACGGTCGTCCCAACGTCCGCCTCCACGTCCTCCTCCGCGACCGTAGCCCCGGTCGCTGCGCTCGGGGCGTCGACCGAAGCGTCCTTCTCGTATGGCTCTGAGCTCTTGACGGTCGCTGGTGTTGTGGGTGTTCAGGTTCTGGAAGGCGCAGAATGGTCGGCTGTTCT
This sequence comes from Aegilops tauschii subsp. strangulata, assembly GCF_002575655.3. Taxonomy (NCBI): domain Eukaryota; kingdom Viridiplantae; phylum Streptophyta; class Magnoliopsida; order Poales; family Poaceae; genus Aegilops; species Aegilops tauschii. Next base: position 409,769,610 of record NC_053037.3, on the reverse strand, counting down.
TGGAAGACTCGGGCTGATCTCTGCCCCGCTTGGTGTCGGGCTCCGCTGCGAGCACAGCTGCCTCCTTGCGCTTCACGTCCTTGGCCTTGGTTTTCTTCTCCTCTGTGCCCACGGCTGGCAGCTCAAGGAGAGAGAGGCGCCCCTCCTCAGCTCTTGCGCACTTGGTCGCCAGGTTGAACAACTCCTGAGAGGTGCAGAGCTCCTCGTGGATGGCGAGCTCTTCCTTCATCTTGACGTCACGGACGCCGTCGGAGAATGCAGAGATGATGGCCTAATCCGTGACCTTGGGGATCTTGAGGCATGTGTTGTTGAAGCGCTGGATGTACTTCTGGAGGGTCTCTCCTGGTTGTTGCTTGATGCGGCGTAGATCACCCGCGGCCGGCGGGCGGTCGCGAGTGCCCTGGAAGTTTGCGACGAAGCGGTCGCGCATCTCGTCCTAGGAGGAGATCGAGCCGTGCTGCAGGTTCAGGAGCCAGGAGCGAGCCCCATCCTTGAGAGCCATGGGAAACCAGTTCGCCATGACTTTTTCGTCGCCGTTGGCATCTTCGATGCTCAGCTCATAGAGCTGCAGGAACTCCGCGGGGTCGGCGGTGCCGTCGTAGCGAGGAGGCAGATCCGGCTTGAACTTGCCTGGCCAGGCGACGCTACGCAGCTCGGGGGTGAAGGCGCGGCAGCCAGTCGTGGTTGCCGGGGCCCGCTTCAGAGGTGGAGCTTGGTCTTGGCGAGGTCCACGCGGCGCCGCCGCGGGCGGCGCGCGGTCTTGACGTGGTGGAGCGGGGAGCGCAGGTGCAGCCTCTCGCGGCCGCGGGATTTCTTGGTAGCTTCTCTCTTCTCGCGCGAGCACCGGGCGCGCTGGATCATGCCGCGGAGCCGCGCGCCTTGGTGCCAAGGCACCGTCTTGGGGCAGAGGTGGTGGAGGCACGCCATGAGCCTCGTCGCCCGTGGCTGGTTGAGTGGGAGGCAGAGAGAGGGACAGCGCCGGGGAGCCCCCTACGGCGCGGACGAGCTCGGCGACGCGGTCGAGCCACTCCTCATAGAGGTCGTCGACGGGGCGGTAGCGCAGGAGTTCGTTTGCGGCGAGGAGCGCGGCGCGTGTGAGACGAAGAACCAGCGGGGGTCAGCGATGGAGTGGCGGTGCGGCCATCCTGCCCCACCGAAGGATGCAGTGAGGACGCCTGCTGCTCGTTCCCCGCCGGGCCGGTGGCAGCATTGGTGGCGGGAGACGCAGAACGACGAGGTGGCCCGCCGACGGGAGCCGTCTGAGCGACGCAGGCGGTGAGGGCAGCTCGACGCTCAGCCCGAGCACGGCGAGCGTCCGCCATGGAGACGACGGAGCGACGGAGCGACGAACTGATGGAAGGGAAGCTACAACACACCCCTACCTGGCGCGCCAAATGTCGGATGTGGGGTTCCGGCAAACCCTTAAGGTTCGAACACTGGGGTGCGCGCGAAGTCTTTCCCCTCTACCGATCTACGCCTAAGCTCGCTAAGATCTCGCGGACGAACTCGACGAACTCGCAACATAGAAAGACACGAGGTTTATACTGGTTCGGGCCACCGTTGTGGTGTAATACCCTACTCCAGTGTGGTGGTCGTGGATTGCCTCTAGGGCTGATGATGAACAGTACAAGGGAAGAACAGCCTCCTGAGGTTGAGGTGTTCTTGTGGCTAGGGTAGGCTCTCGACCGGGTTGGATGAAGCTAAGATGAGATGCCTCTACTAGGGTGGCTAGCTCTACTTATATAGGCCCTGGTCCTCTTCCCAAATATCGAGCAGGAAGGGAGCCAACAACGGCGGGCAAATTTGGAGGGGGGCAGCTAGTACAAGCTATCCTGACAAAAGCGGTCTTCGCCTGCGAAAAGCTCTGGTGGTGACGCCGTCTTGGGCTCCACGATGACCTCTGTCTTGCCGTCCTCCTGGTCTCGGTCTCGTTGCACCAATATAGCAACCTTTGCCTGATGCCTCGGTATTCTTCGCCTGCGCTGGCCTCCTTAGCACCAAAGAGGAAATAAGGACGCTGCGCGCGCTGGCGCCCGCCTAGTGTCGTTCGTCATGGCTCACGTCACGAGAGCCTCGTGAGGTTTTGCCCCGCCTTGATATCTCTGCTCCTCGTGAGCCTGCCTGGCTAGGCTACTCCCGAGGAGGTCTTGCGTCGTCCGCCTCGCGAGGCTTGGACCCTCGCGAGGGTCTTGGATGCCTTGTTGATGAAGATGGGCCGTACGGTCTGCTAGGCTAGCCACGCCATGGGCCGCAGGCAGGCGAGTCTGGGGACCCCCGTTCCCAGAACGCCGACACCGATCGAGCGATTCCTTTGCTACTGCTGCTAACTGAAGCCGATCGAACCTGCTGCCTCTTGATGAACAGTGAGCATTGTTGGGGGTTTGGATGAATAGTCCCGGTGGGGGGTTGGATGAACAGGAACCCGTGGTGTTGCCGCTGAATGAACAGGACCCCGATCGATCGGGCCGGTGGAGGGGTGGATGAACAGGACCCCGTGGAGGGCTGGATGAACAGGATGACCCCATGGAGGGCTGGTTGAACAGTAGCCCGTGGAGGGCTGGATGAACAGTAGCCCGTGGAGGGGTGGTTGAATAGGACCCCGTGGAGAGGGCTGGTTGAACAGTAGCCGGTGGAGGAGCGCGTGGTGGAGGCTGGATGAACAGGAGCCCGTGGATGAACAGTCGCATGTGGAGGCTGGAGGAGGTCGATGATGGTTGAACAGTAGCCCGTAGAGGCTGGAGGAGGTCGACGGTGGAGATGAACAGTATCCCGTGGAAGTCCCCTTTTCGACCGTAGGAAGTCTGTTTCCTCCATTTTGTGGTATGCCAGACCCCTCCCAATGAACAGGATCCCGTTTTGACCGTGGTCGGTCGAACACAAGGCCGTTTCCTCCGTTCCGCGGTATGCCAGGCCTCGTTTCCATTGGCTATTCCGTCCAAGCCGGCTGGCTCCCGATGAACAGCACGCGTTCTGTTGCCTCCCGATGAACACGACGCATTCCGTTGCCTCCCCATGAACATGAGGACGACGCAGTTTCTCCGTTCCGACCCAGCCATGTACACGAGCCCTGGCCGTACGTATACGCGAGTAGGCGTTCGAGACCCCGCCCGTATGTACATACGTGGCCATATTTACTTTCTTGCACCCTGGCCGCTGTACGTACGTGTACATGCTGTGTGCGCGCCTCTACTACGACACGTGCACGCCTCTGCTATGACATGTGCCCTTCCTTACACGGCCACGGTTCATCGCTGCAGCCTGCAGACAGACCGATCGTATGTACATACACGTTCGCGACCAAAATGATAATGCTACGTACGCTTCGACCAGGTGGGTCCCGACTGTCAAGTACTTCCTTGCGAGTGAAGATGTAGCTGGTGGGTCCCAGCAGTCAGGGGGGCGAATCATTTTTTTGCCCGTAATATGGACGCACTTCCTTGCGTGCGAAGATGTAGCTGGTGGGTCCCAACAGTCAGGGGGGAAACTCTTTTTTGGCGAAATACAGTGGCCCGTCCGGTGGGTCCCTGCTGTCAGGTAGAGGAATAATTATTTTACGCGTAATAAGGAGGCACTTCCTTGCTGCGGCCGTGGACCCAGCTGTCAGCCTCTCCACGTATAGTACTGTTCCGATGGAAGTCGTTCGTTGACCAGATTGACCACGCTGCGCCGAGAGCACCAGGGCGGTGGATGACGGCGAGGCCTAGGAAGGGAACGACACGGAGCTGGGGAAGACTCGACAGTGGTTGCCCACGCGGTGGGGAGTACGAGGGTTTACTGGTCCGGCTGCCATCGTCGGAAAATAACATGAGGTGTGGGTGAGTAGAGGAATGGCCTTGCCAGCAATGGAGTAGGGTGGGGCGGTACGGCCTTTGCGGCAGCACAGCAGGCCACGGGAGGCGGGAGCAGGCAGTCCCACCGGTGCTGGTTTGGGCGGCTGGAGCAAGAAGACCAGAGGTGAAGAAGCACTACGGCCGTTGGATAGACATCGTACGGTCTCTGCAGCTAGAATCGTTTATATTGACTAAGTTGACAAATCCCTTGGTACACGTCAACTTAGTAGGCCCACAGGTCAGCCTCCGAAACGGTGCGCCCCAGATGTCAGGGGGAGGAATCATTTTTTCAGCGGCTGAAGCTAGAATATCCGAGATTGAAGAAGAAGCACGACATCCGTTGGATGATCCAACGGCCACTGCTGCTAGAACTGTGTGTTGACTATAAGTTGACAAAGCCTTGCATACGCGTCAACTTACTTTTTTTTAGGGGACGCGTCAACTTAGTAGGCCCACAAGTGTGTGGCAGAGAACTTATAGCCCATTTGCAATTTGTAAGAATGTACAACCCATTTTTGAATTCTAATGGAATTTACGACAACCCATTTACAGTTTGTTAAAAGTACAACCCATTTTCTAGCTAGGACAAAGATTAATAATTTCAACCAACCGTTCAAAACAAAATTCAATAAAATTTCCCACATTTTGATGGGATCCGAAATATTTTTATCCCGAAATTTCTAGTCAGATTAAATACAATTTCAATATAAATTTGTATTACGTAAAAATCCAATGAAACATTGCGCGTGCAACAATTAATGAAATTAAAATTTTCAAAATCCAAAAAATATATTTATACTAATTATGTGTTTGGTGCATTTTTTATAGTTACTGCCCAGTTTTTATAATTACATCCCATTTATTATTTCTTAAAGTCCATTTTCTTGTTAAGCCTAATGCATCCCTCCTTGGAAAGATTTGCAGCCCAGCGGGGCGGAGAATAACAAGTTGACCTTGCCTGGGTATTCCTCAAAAAAAGTATAGTTAGGCTAGCCATTTTCAGCTTGAAAAAAATTAATATCTGGGCTGGATATCTGGCCTGGGCTAGACGGGCCATAGCCCACCCAGTTAATACCCTGCTCTCCTCTGAACAACAACGAAAACATCGCTCAAGAAAAACTCTACAATGCTCACGCCTCAAAAACATAAATACTTCTTGAGCTGCTTGGTCCCAGCTGTCGGCCGCTCGTTGTGCAATTCTCTCGTTTATTGACTACATAAGTTGACAATGGTGTGGGACCGTGATGTCAGGAAACCAGGAGAAAGAAAAAAAATATAGTTGTATATAATAAAGAGGCACTTGCGTACGTGCGGCTATGGCCCTGGTGGGTCCCCACTGTCATCCTCTCCAAGTAAAGTCATCTCCTCATTCCTCATGTCCATTGACCATGTTGACAACACGAGACGGCGGCGCCACGGCGAGCGCAACAACTCGAAGGACGACGAAGAGGGCCTCGCGGGCCCTACAGATGGTCTGATACAACGCCCGCTGCTCATTCGGGAAGCCAGGATCATAGGGCCACATGTCCGCGACGGCATTGTCGTTCGCTTGTTCACCGGTGCTTGTTGAGGAGACGAAGGTTGCAGCACAGGTCCTCCTGCGCTGGTAGCTCTTCCGCCATTAGGGCGTCGAAGTGCGGCCGCACCTGCTCTATGGTGAACATGGCATGAACCGGCTTGGACAGTGGCGCCGGCTCCTGGTCGGAAGCTACGTCCATCGTCTGATTGTCGACGCTCAGCTCGGCGAGCTCACTAGTGAGCCAGCATGTCCGGCTGCTGGACCGACCCGCTGCCAAGCATGAGTCTGATTGCCGTGGCCCACCCAGACCGCCTCCCTCGCCCGCGCGCGCTTTCCGCCCAAAATGGTCAGCGCCGCCCGCCCCGCTTCCCGGTGCAGGCGATTGCTCCGCCTTCAAATGACACAAGTGCCGTCCGTTCGTCCGTCTACCGACCACATTAATGATACGCGGTTGCCGAGGCGGCTACTCCGGCGCCACACGTCCGTCCCTCCGCCGCCCACCATTGTTATATGAACTGCTACGCCGGCCATAGCCGTAGTCATCCGCCTCCGTTCCCTTTCTCCTTTCCACACCACTACTGCCCACCATGGCTTCCTAGCGCTCCAGTGCTCTTCGGGACGGGTGTACGACGGACCACAAGGAGATGGCAGCCATTGCTGCCAACTGGCTGGCCGTCAGGCAGCCGGAGGACGACGACGTCCCAATGGATAACATGGTAGTCGACGATCCCACGCCAACCCCCACCTCCGCGCCATCCTCGCCGATGCATTGCACCATGACCATCGGCGAGGCCCGTGCCCAATACATGGACACGGTGAGGCAGAAGCGTCAGGAGCAGTTCCGGGAGGCGCATGCCGACGCCGCCTACAACCACCATCTCCTCCAGGAGCACCTGCAGGCGGAGGAGCAGATCGACACGGAGCGTGCCGAGCAGGAGGCGCTACTCGACTCGTACCACTCCGCTCGCGAGGGCCGCCTCGAGCGCTGGCGGTACCGCATGCGGGTGGCGGAGGATGTGGCCGCCTACAAAGAGGGCGAAGAAGCAGGCGAGGCGCTGTTTGGCAAGACTGAGGACGAGGCAGAGGACAATGCCGGCAATGACAAGTCCCTGCTCCACTGGCGTCGACGAGGCCCTGCTCCGCTGAGGCCCCGCGGCGCCAACTACAAGACAGAGGGCACCGCCGGCTCCACCGAGGCCCCGCCCCACCGCCACCGAGGCAGAGGACCTCACCGGCTTCGGCGAGGGCCTACTCCGCCGAGGCCTGATACGTCTCCAACATATCTATAATTTTTGATTGCTCCATGCTATTATATATTCTGTTTTGGATGTTTACTGGGCTTTATTATACACTTTTATATTATTTTTGGGACTAACCTATTAACCCAAGGCCCAGTGCAAATTGCTGTTTTTTTGCCTATTTCAGTGTTTCGCAGAAAAGGAATATCAAACGGAGTCCAATCGGAATAAAACCTTCAGGAGCGTGATTTTTGGGAACAAATGTGATCCAGAGGACTTGGAGTGGACGTCAAGAAATCAACGAGGAGGCCACGAGGCAGGGAGGCGCGCCTGCCCCCTGGGCGCGCCCCCACCCTCATGGGCCCCTTATGGCTCCACCGACCTACTTCTTCCTCCGATATATACCTACGTACCCCGAAACCAACCAGGAGCACCACGAAACCCTATTTCCACCACCGCAACCTTCTGTACCCGTGAGATCCCATCTTGGGGCCTTTTTCGGCGCTCCGCCGGAGGGGGAATCGATCATGGAGGGCTTCTACATCAACACCATAGCCTCTCCGATGATGTGTGAGTAGTTTACCACAGACCTTCGGGTCCATAGTGATTAGCTAGATGGCTTCTTCTCTCTCTTTGGATCTCAATACAAAGTTCTCCTCGATCTTCTTGGAGTTCTATTCGATGTAACTCTTTTTGCGGTGTGTTTGTCGAGATCCGATGAATTGTGGGTTTATGATCAAGATTATCTATGAACAATATTTGAATCTTCTCTGAATTCTTTTATGTATGATTGGTTATCTTTGGAAGTCTCTTCGAATTATCAGTTTGGTTTGGCCTACTAGATTGATCTTTCTTGCAATAGGAGAAGTGCTTAGCTTTGGGTTCAATCATGCGGTGCTCGATCCCAGTGACAGTAGGGGAAACGACACGTATTGTGTTGTTGCCATCGAGGATAAAAATATGGGGTTTATATCATATTGCTTGAGTTTATCCCTCTACATCATGTCATCTTGCCTAATGCGTTACTCTGTTCTTATGAACTTAATACTCTAGATGCATGCTCGATAGCGGTCGATGTGTGGAGTAATAGTAGTAGATGCAGGCAGGAGTCGGTCTACTTGTTGCGGACGTGATGCCTATATACATGATCATGCCTAGATATTCTCATAACTATGCTCAATTCTATCAATTGCTCGACAGTAATTTGTTCACCCACCGTAATACTTATGCTATCTTGAGAGAAGCCACTTGTGAAACCTATGGCCGCCGGGTCTATTTTCCATCATATTAATCTTCCGCAAACTAGTTATTTCTGTCGCCGTTTATTTTGCAATCTTTACTTTTCAACCTTTATCATAAAAATACCAAAAATATTATCTTATCATCTCTATCAGATCTCACTCTGGCAAGTGGCTATGAAGGGATTGACAACCCCTTTATCGCGTTGGTTGCAAGGTCCTTATTTGTTTGTGTAGGTACGAGGGACTTGCGTGTGGCCTCCTACTGGATTGATACCTTGGTTCTCAAAAACTGAGGGAATACTTATGCTACTTTGCTGCATCACCCTTTTGTCTTCAAGGGAAAAACCAACGCATGCTCAAGAGGTAGCTACAAGGATTTCTGGCGCCGTTGCCGGGGAGTCTACGCACAAGTTAAGACATACCAAGTACCCATCACAAACTCTTATCCCTCGAATTACATTATTTGCCATTTGCCTCTTGTTTTCCTCTCCCCCACTTCACCCTTGCCGTTTTATTCACCCTCTTTTCCATTTACCCTTCTTTCGCCATGGCCGAATCAAAGAGAGTTAAAGGTTCTTTCCCGGGTTTTAGTGCTTTTGATAGTCCCTCTGTCCTCTCTAAGCTCATAAATAATGATGCTATGGAAAGACCTACCGGGGTTATCAATGAGAGTTTGAATAATTTCGATGAAGATGATCCCGGAATCTTTCGTCATTTGCTTGATGAGTCTTTGAAAGATGCTTGGGATAGGCTATTAAGGATCCGGGCTAGCTATGTGCCCCAATATCAAATTGAGGTCTACCTAAAAAGCTTTTATGTTGGCTTGCCCTCTTCGTTCAAGCAAGTTTTAGATTCTATTTTTGAAGAAGGTTTTCTTGAGGGGGATCCCATAGACACCTATGAAAATATGAAAACTATATTTGGGCACCCCATGAGTGAGAAGGTTGAGTCCACCTCTCTTTTGTGTTTTTATCAAAACGAAATTATCAAAGAGATGAAGGCTAGCTTAGATACAAATTTCCGTAGCGTGCTTAATCTTTCTTCTACCATTAATGGCCATGTGATTTCTCAAAATAGAAGGATAAATGCTATAGATAAGAAATTTTCTCTTTTCTTTCCCAATACCAAAGATGGCAATACCTAGATCTTTCCTTGCCTTTATGCGTAGCTAGGGACGTTAAACGATAGCGCTTGATGGGAGGCAACCCAATTTTATTTTAATTCCTTGCTTTTTGGTTCTGTTTAGTAATAAATCTTTGATCTAGCCTCTGGTTAGATTTGTTTTTGTGTTTTAATTAGTGTTTGTGCCAAGTAGAACCAATAGGATCTTCTTGGGTGATAATTGTTTGATCTTGCTGAAAAAGACAGAAACTTTGCGCTCACGAATATAATTGTTTAAAATCACCAGAACGTGATAAAATAACAATTCTTTTTGCAGTAGATCAGTATGCAAATTGTCCTGGTTGTCCTAGTTTTCAGGATTTTTTGAGTTCCAGAAGTTTTTGAACAAATCTGATTACTACAGACTGTTCTGTTTTTGACAGATTCTGTTTTTCGTGTGTTGTTTGCTTATTTTGATGGATCTATGGCTAGTAATGGAGTTTATGAACCATAGAGAAGTTAGAATAAAGTAGGTTTAACACCAATATAAATAAAGAATGAGTTCATTACAGTACCTTAAAGTAGTGGTTTGTTTTATTTCGCTAACGGAGCTCACGAGATTTTCTGTTAAGTTTTGTGTTATGAAGTTTTCAAGTTTTGGGTAAAGATTTGATGGATTATGTAATAAGGATTGGAAAGAGCCTAAGCTTGGTGATGCCCAAGGCACCCCAAGGTAAAATCCAAGGACACCAAAAAGCCAAAGCTTGGGGATGCCCCGGAAGGCATCCCCTCTTTCGTCTTCGTCTATCGGTAACTTTACTTGGAGCTATATTTTTATTCACCACATGATATGTGTTTTGCTTGGAGCATCTTTTATGAATTGAGTCTTTACTTTTTAGTTTACCACAATCATGCTTGCTGTACACACCTTTTGGGAGAGACACACATTAATCAGAATTTATTAGACTACTCTTTATGCCTCACTTATATCTTTTGAGCTAAACAATTCTGCTCTAGTGCTTCACTTATATCTTTTAGAGCACGGCGGTGGTTCTATTTTATAGAAATAATTGATCTCTCATGCTTCACTTATATTATTTTGAGAGTCCTTTAGAACAACATGGTAATTTGCTTTGGTTATAAAATTAGTCCTAATATGATAGGCATCCAAGATAAAAACTTTAGAGTGCGTTGAATACTAAGAGAAGTTTGATACTTGATGATTGTTTTGAGATATGGAGATATTGATATTAAAGTTGTGCTAGTTGAGTAGTTGTGAATTTGAGAAATACTTGTGTTGAAGTTTGCAAGTCCCGTAGCATGCACGTATGGTAAACGTCATGTAACAAATTTGAAACATGAGGTGTTGTTTGATTTTCATCCTTATGAGTGGCGGTCGGGGACGAGCGATGGTCTTTTCCTACCAATCTATCCCCCTGGGAGCATGCGCGTAGTGCTTGGTTTTTGATGACTTGTAGATTTTTGCAATAAGTTTGTGAGTTCTTTATGACTAATGTTGAGTCCATGGATTATACGCACTCTCAACATTCCACCATTGCTAGCCTCTTCGGTACCGTGCATTGCCCTTTCTCACCTTGAGAGTCGGTGCAAACTTCGCCGGTGCATCCAAACCCGGTGATACGATACGCTCTATCACACATAAACCTCCTTATATCTTCCTCAAAACAGCCACCATACCTACCTATTATGGCATTTCCATAGCCATTCCGAGATATATTGCCATGCAACTTTCCACTGTTCCGTTTATTATGACACGCTTCATCATTGTCATATTGCCTTGCATGATCATGTAGTTGACATCGTATTTGTGGCAAAGCCACCATGCATATTATTTCATACATGTCACTCCTGATTCATTGCCCTTCCCGGTACACCACCGGAGGCATTCATATAGAGTCATACTTTGTTCTAAGTATCGAGTTGTAATCATTGAGTTGTAAATAAATAGAAGTGTGATGATCATTATTAATACAACATTGTCCCAAATAAAAAGAAGAAGAGAAAGGCCAAAAAAAGAGAAGGCCCAAAAAAGAAGAAATAAAGAAATAAAAAGGGACAATGCTACTATCCTTTTTCCACACTTGTGCTTCAAAGTAGCACCATGATCTTTATGATAGAGAGTATCTTGTTTTGTCACTTTCATATACTAGTGGGAATTTTTCATTATAGAACTTGGCTTGTATATTCCAACAATTGGCTTCCTCAAATGCCCTAGGTCTTCGTGAGCAAGCAAGTTGGATGCACACCCACTTAGTTTCTTTTGTTGAGCTTTCATACATTTATAGCTCTAGTGCATCCGTTGCATGCCAATCCCTACTCCTTGCATTGACATCAATTGATGGGCATCTCCCTAGCCCGTTGATTAGCCGTGTCAATGTGAGACTTTCTCCTTTTTTGTCTTCTCCACACAACCCCCTCATTATATTCTATTTCACCCATAGTGCTATATCCATGGCTCACGCTCATGTATTGCGTGAAAGTTGAAAAAGTTTGAGATTACTAAAGTATGAAACAATTGCTTGGCTTGTCATCGGGATTGTGCAAGATGAGAGCATTATTGTGTGACGAAAATGAAGCATGGCCAAACTATATGATTTTGTAGGGATGAGCTTTCTTTGGCTATGTTATTTTGAGAAGACATAATTGCTTGGTTAGTATGCTTGAAGTATTATTATTTTTATGTCAACATTAAACTTTTATCTTGAATCTTTCGGATCTGAACATTCATGCCACAATAAAGAAAATTACATTGAAGAATATGCTAAGTAGCATTCCACATCAAAAATTATGTTTTTATCATTTACCTACTCGAGGACGAGCAGGAATTAAGCTTAGGGATGCTTGATACGTCTCCAACGTATCTATAATTTTTGATTGCTCCATGCTAATATATATTCTGTTTTGGATGTTTAATGGGCTTTATTATACACTTTTATATTATTTTTGGGACTAACCTATTAACCCAAGGCCCAGTGCAAATTGCTGTTTTTTGCCTATTTCAGTGTTCGCAGAAAAGGAATATCAAACGGAGTCCAAACGGAATGAAACCTTCGGGAGCGTGATTTTTGGGAACAAACGTGATCCAGAGGACTTGGAGTGGACGTCAAGAAATCAACGAGGAGGCCACGAGGCAGGGAGGCGCGCCTGCCCCCTGGGCGCGCCCCCACCCTCATGGGCCCCTTATGGCTCCACCGACCTACTTCTTCCTCCGATATATACCTACGTACCCCGAAACCAACCAGGAGCACCACGAAACCCTATTTCAATCATGCGGTGCTCGATCCCAGTGACAGTAGGGGAAACGACACGTATTGTGTTGTTGCCATCGAGGATAAAAATATGGGGTTTATATCATATTGCTTGAGTTTATCCCTCTACATCATGTCATCTTGCCTAATGCGTTACTCTGTTCTTATGAACTTAATACTCTAGATGCATGCTCGATAGCGGTCGATGTGTGGAGTAATAGTAGTAGATGCAGGCAGGAGTCGGTCTACTTGTTGCGGACGTGATGCCTATATACATGATCATGCCTAGATATTCTCATAACTATGCTCAATTCTATCAATTGCTCGACAGTAATTTGTTCACCCACCGTAATACTTATGCTATCTTGAGAGAAGCCACTTGTGAAACCTATGGCCGCCGGGTCTATTTTCCATCATATTAATCTTCCGCAAACTAGTTATTTCTGTCGCCGTTTATTTTGCAATCTTTACTTTCAACCTTTATCATAAAAATACCAAAAATATTATCTTATCATCTCTATCAGATCTCACTCTTGCAAGTGGCCGTGAAGGGATTGACAACCCCTTTATCGCGTTGGTTGCAAGGTTCTTATTTGTTTGTGTAGGTACGAGGGAGTTGCGTGTGGCCTCCTACTGGATTGATACCTTGGTTCTCAAAAACTGAGGGAAATACTTACGCTACTTTGCTGCATCACCCTTTCCTCTTCAAGCGAAAAACCAATGCATGCTCAAGAGGTAGCAAGGCCCCTCCCCGCCAACAACGTGGTAGAGGACATCGACGGCTCAGCCGAGGCCTCACCCTACCGGCAATAAGGGGGAGGACTTCCTCCACTCCGCCAAGGCACCACCCTGCCGGCAACGAGACAGAGGACATCGCCGGCTCCGTCGAGGCCCCGCCCCACTGCCAACGAGGCCGCGCCACACAGAAAACGAGGAAGAGTAGAACACGGTAGGTCGCCGCCCCTCGGGTCCAAGTAAGGCCACCGCTGCTACCTTCCGGTTGAAGCCAAGCTAGGCGAGTTGACCATTGACGGCCGATTAGCTTCTTGGCGGCGACGTGGAGTCAGAGAGCTATCTTGGAGAAGTACGTTGCTTCAGTTACTTAACTGCTGGTACAGTTGGGTCACTGACACGTGGGCCCAGCAGGCATCTGGGCCACATGTCAGTTACGCAACTGCACCTGCAGTGAAGTCACTGAAGGTCAGTCCGCTGGAGAATAAGCTTCTGTTCGGCTCAGCCAGACACAGGTGGGTAGATTCGGTTAATTAATTATACCTCCACTGCACCCCTTTTTAGTTGAAGAATGTATGAAATGTAATGAAATCTGGCATGTTTATATGAAATCTGACTGTGTATGAATGAATTTAGTTCGATTAGTTCAAATTCTTGTATCAGTGGCATTGGATGAACATGCAAAACAATACGTACTAGGATTATTCCCAGGGTGATCACCTCGTTTGCAGTAGTTTCACATGTACTCAATCCGGTTCCTTTTAGTCTACATACAAGTTTTGTCTGCAGTCAAAGTATCTCTACTTTGACCAATCTTTTCGAAAAAATTATGAACATTCACAATGTAAAATCAACTGACTTGAAAGAAATCTAATATGCGAAGGAACATAGGGAGTACAAAGAGTTTGAGCTGCTTTTTAGCATTCCTGTACATTGCAATCAAACACATAGGTCTGGCAATTCATAGAGAACATTCAAAACAATCGATGATTATGCATCTCAGCGATTCACATGTCAGAGCCAATATTTACTTCACAACTAAAGAATAAAGAAAAATCGATCGATGCTGCTGACAGCAAAGGGCGTCCCGTTCGAAAATATCAAACGCATGTCTTCTTGCTAACGTCAGTGAGGAAAATTTGACAAGGTTGTCCCATTCCAAAGTGTCAAATGTGTTTTGTTTTGCGTACATCAATGAGCAAACTTTAAAAAGGTTTTCCCATTCCAAAATATCAAATGCCTACGATTGTGGAATGGGCAGGGTTTGCCATCAGTTTGGACATTGACAGGGCACCTCGTGCTAAATAACCAGTTGTTCTTCTTGTGCAGTTCCACCAAAATCAACCAAATTCGCGCGTAGCTTGTATGATTTCGCCTTTATATGTTGCAACTCCTTGAACATATCGGCACCTCCTTTCTTGTGGTGGAAATGAATGATTCGATGTATTCATGAACATTTTGTGCAGTTCCCATTGAAATCAAGCTGAGCACCCCTGTTTGCACAAATACAAAATAAGTTATTAGTATAAAGCAAACTGTACTATGAATTGACAGTTTAAACAGGCACCTACATGGTCCATGTAGAGCACACTTTAAAAAAATGGAACTCACCGGAAAGAATCCTAGAACAACATTATACTTGCGCAAACCAGCAAAAAAGATGGAGATCTGTCAGTCCTTCTAAGCTGAAGTTAGTTTGGTCTTGTGGGGAGTAATGTAACCATCGTTCAACTGGTCCTTCTGATGAGAAGATAGACATGGCTTCTTCATCCTGGCATAATCGGAACTAGTCACTTCGTTTACTCCATATTCTTCTTTAGAGGAGGATGATCCTGTTGTGCAAAGACAAGAGGACAGCTAAATGCTAGCATCCTTGTTTGCTCGAAAAAAGGAAAGGAAATATTTAAAACAGCACAAATGAAGCACTTCTCAAGGACAATACCACTTTCTCATGACAGTATCTAAAAAGTAGCACAACACTAATAGAGATGACAAAGCTCAATCATATGGATGAAATCTGTGGGCGAGTAACAACGTTTGTCAGGAGGCTTATTGTGTAGAGCATACAGATCAAGCACTTCTCCGGAACCATCTGTTGTTATCTACTGTGGTTGCCATGCTTACTATATACTCCTCGATTAGTTTAATGTTTCCAATATCTTATTTTGCAGTTCCACTAAAATATATGGTATCTTCAAAGAAGATCCCTGTTTGCACAAGTAGAGATAATTACATATTACATTAAGAGTGGCATCAAATCAGTGGCAAAACAATTGCTCGTTCCAGCCATAGCAATAAATCAAGATGCAAAACTATATCATTACTTGTGTCATCAGAGTTCCAGTGCTTCATTACAACACCGAGAGTTGATTTTTGTTTTCTTCCGCTTGTTCTTCCCCTTCATCACTTGGTTCAATAACAGACAAGCTTCGCCTTCAATGTAATATTTTGCATGTCAATTAGGGAGCACAAGTATAGCACTAAACAACGACATTAATTTTCTGATGAAAGTGGCAAAATACAGGCCAAAAGTTGTGCAATATCCTTATCTTACCTCAATTGGATATTACGGTGCACATACAGATTGGAAGTCTTGTCTCCATTTGTGCAATTCACTAAAATCAAGCAACATTACCGTACAAGTAGCGCAACATATGAAAGCACACTGCACAATCATGTGAAAGAAGGCTAGTACTGACCTCTCATGACGTGGAATTCAAACAACTCACAAGAAGAAGATCTGAACCAAATTTGCCAACATGGATAGGAAGTAAGATCTCCTCTTGTGCAGTTCCACTAAGATCAAGCAATCAAGCAACGTTGTCGGTGTGACATTTTGGTTGAACTGCACAAAACGCTCTTAAAACAAAAGTGTTTTGTGCAGTGCAACAGAAGGTCACAATAGCAATGAGGTGAAGTAGATAACCCTATTTACACAAAGGTGCAAAGGAAACAACTAGTGGTCAATAACGGTGGATGACACAGAAGCCAACAAAAAGAAGCATCTAACTTATCTAATTGGGAAATAAAGCAAGACAGTAGCATTTCTCAAATAGTGGCATTGATTCATATTAACAGAGAGATTATATTAACAATAAAATTCATTAAACATGTAATTTGCTTTTAACTGTGCCATTGCATCAATTTTCCAGCGGCATTATTAGAGGGTGTTTGTTTACAGGGACTTTTTGGTGTAGGGACTAAAATAAGTCCCTTTCAGTCCCATCTCAACCAAACAGGAGGGACTTTTAGGGACTAAAAGTGGGCATTTGGGACTAAAGAAAGAAGACCCCAAGGGAGAGTCTTTTTGGGACTTTTTCCAACAGTTTCCCCTGCCCCGCATCGCACCTTATCTCTATTAGTTCATTACTAGGGGTAACATGGTCTTTTAGCATGTCATTTAATAACCTCTAGTCCATGTATAGTCCTTGGAACGAAGCAAGTGGGGACAAGGGACTTTTTAGTTGGGACTAAAAAAAGTCCTAGGACTTTTTAACCAAACAGGGCCTTAGATTAACAACAGCTAAAGAGTTGCACGGGACAGTGGACTCACCATCACCATGTGCATCTACCGATGTATGAAGGGGTGATGCATACTCTATTGCAACAAAGAACAAACAACCAAGCATATTTGTGTTGGTCCCAGTTTTGTTATCTTTAGACACCTTTCCCTATGTGAGCGCAGCAAATCTAGTCCTGCTGAAACTCTACAGCCTTGTCCCCCAAAACAAAAAGATCAGTTTGTTACAGATGTGCATACTGCATTTGTCATTGTTTTCCCTTTTCGACCAACGTAGGTGCTGGATAGCTAGTAGTACTTTCCCCCTCCCTTTCCTCTTTGAACCACGTCCTAGATTGATGCTATACAACTTTCCCCACAACTTCCCCCCTTCCTTTCCTTTTTGAACCACGTCCTAGATTCATGCTATACAACTTTCCCCACTATTCCCCCCATTCCTTTCCTCTTTGAACCACGTCCTAGATTCATGCTATACAAATTTCCCCACTACTTTCCTGTTTGATCCAACACCAAGATTCAAGTGCAAAAGCGGAAAAATCCCACATGCAGCTAGAGCAATGCATGTGGAATAAGTAAATTATACCTTAAGGTTCTTGGGGTGTGGTTCGGTGGGCGACCGGAGGCCGTTCTGCCCACACTATGTATGGTGGCAAGGAAGAAGGGGTCGGAGGGCCTCCCGCGCCGCTGCTGGGTGAAAGAGAACAACTGCACCGGTAGTGGATTCCCTCCCTCGCCGATGGCGACAGCGTTAAGCCTCCTTCCCTTCCCGGCAGACGGATCCTATCGGCTCTTTGACCAGCAGTGAGGGGAGAGAGAGAGGCCAACAGAGTCTTGTTTAGATCTGGAGAGGGTGAGAGAGTGTGAAGAGAGCAACTACAAGCGCCGAGGCTCGAGCGTGTATATATATAGTGGAGAGAGAGTGTGAAGAGTGCAAACCCTAGAAAACAAGCGTCGAGGCCGAGATCGTATAGCTCCGTATCCATCCATTTTTACCAGTCAAAGAATCCTCCTGGCACCGCCCCAGATCACTTTCTCTCTCTGTCATGCGGGGCCTACCTGTCATTGTGTGGAAGAAAGAAGTCGAACAAAAATAAAATTATGCTCAAGTGTGGTTATCGAACCCAAAACCTCAAGTTTGATGAGCGAACAGGCTAACCAGCTACACCACCCTCACGTTATGTT
Source organism: Aegilops tauschii subsp. strangulata (assembly GCF_002575655.3). NCBI lineage: Eukaryota > Viridiplantae > Streptophyta > Magnoliopsida > Poales > Poaceae > Aegilops > Aegilops tauschii. The sequence goes on along the minus strand of NC_053037.3, from coordinate 409,751,978 downwards.
TAACGAGAGGAAAGTAACCTTTTATACATTCATGCATTCGTGTGACAAGCATGCCATGTTTTTTTTTGCGTGGAGTCATTGGGATTTAAATCATAATCGTGTCATGTGGCTTTGGAGGTAAGGTCTTTTGGGATTTAAAGCAGTGTTGGTAGTATAGAAATAATGCAGCCTTAGTCACCTTACCTCTCTCCACGTAGTACGTTGGGTCCCACCAGTCAAAGGGTGAAACAAGCAAATTAATAAGAAAAATTAAAAGCGCCAGCAGTGTATCTTACCTCACACATCTCGCTACTGCTCGTGAACAATGTCCAATTGATCCATCTGCACACAATTTTGGGCACTTGTATTCGACCTAAGTCAGTGTGCCACTGTATCTCATACTACTCCCTCCGTCTAGGTGTAATAAGTCACGTTAGAAGGTGCAAGCAGATTGATGGAGAAGGAGAAACTTGACCGGTCCTTCCTCCAAGCAAAGCCCTGATTTCCGTCTCTAAACGCAATAATTAATCACAACAACTAAGAGCAAGTATAATAAGCTTATGTAAGCAGGCTATAAGGATTAAAATATAATTTTTCTACTGACGTGGAGGGAAGAGAAGAGGAGAGAGAAGGGGAGCCGGCTACAGAATAAGAGTCAGTTGCAGCACGTGCTCCTAGGCACTATGTGAGAGTGGGAGGTGGGCCATGTATTAATGAAGTAGCACATCTTTGTATATTACTATTATACTTTAAGGCTACAAGGTTGGCTATAGATGACATGGCAATGTCATATAGCCATCAGTTGGATGTACTATTAACCATGCTCTAAGAGATGCCATTTTAGCTACCATGTAGGGCCACGTATTAACTCGCATGCAAGCCGACTTTGATTTCTTGACTGATCAACGCGTAGTTGCGCTCCATGCATTGGGTTTCCGGGGGAGATAACAAGGCAGAGTAAGGAGCGTTTGGTTACATTGCTAGGCTGGTCATAGTGGTGAGTAACTTGGACTAGTAACATGCATATAGATGGTAACATGCAAGTCTTTATTAATTGAGATATAGACTCATTTTACCTTGGTGTGTGTGTGTGTGTGTTTAACAACATGTGTGTGTTAGAGAGAGCGACACATCGACCTACTCCTACAGAGAGATGGTGTGTAGTCTACGATTTAGCCGTGAGAGTCGGTGCATCCTTTCGTTTCCGGGTGTCCGGTCGGGCCAGGTGGACAGCTGCCACGCCCGCTCCTGACCAGCCTGGCCCACCCAAAGCCCCTCCATCGCCTGCGCGTGCTTCCCGCCCGAAACGGTCAGCGCCGCTCCAAAGAATCGGTGCTGCATTCATGACCGGGCAGAGCGGACGCGACCTCTCACTCGCGCCTGCGTTGAAGGGAGAAGCGGATTCAAGAGTGATGGTTGCTTCATCCGTCCAACTTACTGTTGGGTCTATGTGATTTGACGGCTCATTGGTCATTATTACTTAGGTGGTACGACTGCTGGATGTCCCGCGCTTTCGGCGAAAGGAGGTACTACTAGATTACAATTTTCTCCATTCTTACAACGGAGAAGTGCGAAAGCAGTGAAAACACGCAGGCTCAGTGATTACATGGCCCATCTCACACTATCACCATATTTTCTAGACACCGTGCGACACCTAACTCTTTACATCGTACTGTACTAGTATAGTACATACTGTAATTTCTCAGCGAGATAAATTTGTACAATGCTATGAAGCTTCCAGCTTCTGTTTCATGTATCTTGCATCCAAGGTTGCCCATTGCAACATTTCATCAAATATAAAGGAGACCAACATGCATGCTATTGCATCTCAATGATTGACAGATCATAGCCAATATGTACTCCCGCCGTTCCAAAATAAGTGTCTCAACTTTATGCAAACTTTAGTACAAAGTTGTACTACTATTAAAGTTAACACTTATTTTGGAACAGAGACAACTAAACAAAAAATGATCCATGCAGTCCCTAGCCCTTGAACCGTAAACCCTAACCAGGCTTTAATTTGCTGGCAACGTTGGAGCTTCCGAAGAAATGAAGTTTGCAACCCTTTGACCATCAGATCATTTTGTGCAGTTTCACCAAAATCGAGATGAGCATCCCTTTGGCAAAGAAATTGAAGAAGCGTCAATAGAATAAGATTACTGGGACTAGTTGATGAGACATAAACTCATCACAAATACCGTACGTAGAAGCTAGTAGAGGTGTGTTCGGGGCAAAGAAGTAGAGAAATATCCACATGCAGTGATGTGGGCAGCTGGAGCAGTGGTGCAAGCTGGCTGTAAAGGAAGTTCTACCTGAGGGATGTCGAGACGTAGCTCAACCTAGAGGAGGGCGGCGGGAGGCGGCCACTGCCCACGTCGCGGCAGTGAGCAAGGGATGAAGGCAACGTCACCGGCTTTGTGAGAGAGAACGGCGGGGACCCCTAATCGGGGCGTGGCGACAGTGGGATTTCACCGTCGGCGACGGCGACCGCATCTACACTAAGTATCCACCCTTCCCCCGGCGGGCGTGATCCGCCGGGATGTTAAAGATGTGGCCACAATTGTTTTGTGCGAGAGAGTGTGAAGGGAGCAACCCCAGCAAGCAACCGTGTAGGCTCGTCCTGGCTATGTATATAGTGGAGCGGTTTCCTTTTCTCTCCATATGAATCTATTTATATTGCGTATATGCCATTAAAGAAAAAATATTTATTTATAAATGATGCGGCACCGTTCATCCGTGGTTCCTGACCCTCCATTATTTATAAGTGAGTAACTACTACTAGACGCGTCAAATTATCACGTGGGCTGCATCCTCTTACAGAAATGAGCTCCACCGTGTCACGTGTGTGGTTGGGGAAGACGCAAAAGACGCAAAGAGTGCTACTAGTACACTACGTGCGTTGGTGTGTGCACCTCTTCTCTTCGAGCATGGTTACTAAAAGTATAATCCACTATTATACTACCACACAGTTATTATATAGGGGCAAAGAGTATAGGCATAATAATGGCTAATAAGCCGTGAAATCACGAGGCCCACCTTTCTCTATGTTTGACCGAGGAAGCAGCCATCATTTCACTCCTCGTTGAATATCCATCCGCTGCTACCTCCGCGAATAAATAAAAATCCGCTTCTACCTCCGTAGCATGGTTAATAATATAGCCATGTCAATCACGACGTAGAAATATCATTCACTGATACAATAGGGCTGGATCTAAGGCTGGTGATTTTTTTTACTTTGTCTCTTTCTCTTTTTGTCTCATATACTCATTTTACATAGGAGCACGTGTAGAGGATGGCTATTCCTTTCGATGGGACTTCTTCATGGGGTTTAAGACTAAGCAGCTCCGAATTATGCCCGCTGCCCACCACTCTGAATCGTGCCATCTATGATAGGGAGTAGTCCCATTGCAACAATGAAGTCCACTAGGTCTAGCACGTCCTGTAAGAAGAGACTATCACGCAAAACATACATCTTGTTGCCTTCTTCCTCGTACAGTACGTACCACTGGTACGTACTACTAGTACTACTAGTACTCGTTCTCCTATAAACCTTGCGCTTGGCATCTCCAAAATATTAACCTTGCGATTGGCTCTTCGCCTCTTTGGGAAGTCGAGCAATAATGCTACTGCAGTATATATCGTTCTCGCTATATGAGACCGAATGAATTGCTGCACGTCCACCACGTGGGCGAGGGAGAGTGCATACTATTACGTCCGTTTCAATATTGACTACATACCGAGCAAAATGAGTGAATCTACACTCTAAAATACGTCTATATACATCAGTGTTTGGAGTATGTACTAGTAGTTCATATTGAAATCTACTAAAGGACATATATTCCAAACAATATGATAATCTCTCTAACCAAGGTAGGGACGAGGAGTAAACGAAGGGAGTAGTAAAATTTTCTCCTCGTCCCGCGAGCCACCGCGCACATGGGGGAGGGAGCGGGCGTAAGGCGTAGTAAGCAAGCTTCACCTTGTCCTGCGAGCCACGGCGCCCGTGGGCGGGGGAGACGGCATACTAATCAAGCTTCTCCTCGTTCTGCGAGTTGATGGGACACATCAAAAGTAATACGCACAGAGCATCCCGAGTGTATAGAGCATTGCCTCTAAGGTAGGCCCCACATGGTTTGCCTCTTTTTTAACATAACGCGTCAAGTCGAAATTTGTTTGTTCACCCGTGGTAGACGATCCTCCATCAAGTGGACAACCAGTACACGTGCCAAATTACCACGTGGGCCGCCTTTTCGTACAGAAATGAGCTCCACCGTGTACCCGCGCGGGTGTGGTTGGGAAAGAGACGGGAGTACGTGCACCGTGCGTGCACCTCTTCTCTTCGTGCACGTCCCCCACCTACGTGGGTGTGTGTGAGAGAGATACAAACCTAGACAGATGGCGTGTGCGTTCGTGAGTGTTCTTTGTTTTGGGGGGGTGATTTGATGAATGTATTTGTGGGAATATGTGTCGATGACATCTCAAACAAAAATTTGACACATGCAATGTGTGTGAAATAGAGGCCTATTGATATCATATATAGAGGGGGCGATCCACGAGAAGAGAGGGAGGGGTCATAGATATCGATAGAGTCAAAGAGAGGATCAAGTGGGTGGGTGTGAGATCGATGAAGAGATCCATCGAAATTGTGTGTGTGCAAGTCAAAGATATAGGGCGACTGACCTACCGGAACGTAGGAGGGCATAGGGCAAGTTTGTGTGTGGCAGGGATACATGACTAGAGCGCTCGATGTATTGGTGTGTGTGGGGGGGAGGAGGGGGAGGCAGAGGCCTAACTAGAGAGGTAGAACGACTCGTATATGTGTTGAGAAGGAGAGACCCAGCTATGTCTTGAGGGAGATCAGTCGACATCCATACATAACTAAAGGGTGGGAAATAGGTTGGACAGAGAGAGAGAGAGAGGAGAGAGAGGGGGGGAGGGAGAGGGGTAGATTGCTGGGTGGGTGATGGAGTTGCTTCTCGAAGATGGTGGGAGAGGCCTACTAGAAAAACTGAGGGTAGAACTGCAATATTATCAATAAGAGTGGGGATGTGTTTCTGTGTGTGCCTATGCGTGATAGATGTGTCGGGACACATGCATAGATGATGAAGGGGAACCATGTGTTTGGTAAGCAAACCTAACTAGATCAGTAGATCAATTGTTGTTTGTCGGAGGCAGGGAGAGACATAATTAATGAGGTAGATCGTCGACGCGTGGGGAAAACGAGTTATAAGGACCTAACTAGCTATATGTATAGCGGGAGATCGGTCGGTGTACCTCCATTTGTTAGAGGCATATAAGGCCCAGCGAGACGGATAAACAGACAGAATGGAGCTAGGAGGTGGTGCAAGATGCCGAGCTACTAGCTAGATAGGGGAAGGAGTGTGCGATTGTGAGATCGATGAAAAGAGGGGCGAGAGTTTACACGTGTGTGGGACCGTATGAGAGACACGAGGCATGGACACAGAATGGAGGGTGGGTGTGTACGTTGTAGGCAGACATCGCTGGAGAGGTTTATCGATCGGTGTGTGTCGGAAAGGAGTTGTGGAGACTGTGGGAGAACGACCTAAAGAAAAAAAAGAATGTGCGCAATGCATAGAATGCTGAGGGAGGGGGAGGGCAAGGAGGGCGTGTGCATGCACGAGTGGAAGTTAGTGCTAGCTACAAAGGTTAGAGGATTGTGTGGGTGTAAGAGACTAACAAAGATGATAATTTTATATGAAAGTGGATTCATATATTTGAATAGGAGATCATAGTGTTATAAACATATGCATGCATGAATATAGCGGTGATACACGTGCTGTGGTTTTGCACATGTTATACCATAACGTGATAATGCATGGCGTTTGCAACTCACAGCTAAATGTCGAACAACCTAAACCATACTATACATCGAACAATCTCACATTTTATTTGAATTTGTGATAATGTGTGGCGTTTGCAACTTACAACTAAATATTGAACAATCTAAACAATACTATATATCGAACAATCTCACATTTTATTTGAATTTGTGGTAATGTGTGGCGTTTGCAACTCACATATAAATACTTGTAGGAGTAGGGGGCGGGGCACCATACACTATGTGATAAACACATTATATATATGAGACATGGTTTAGATTATGAAGATCTAGCTAGAGCTTGAAATGTATTGTGATTTGAAATCAACATAAAGTGGATTCAAAAAATCAAGTTCGAATTCATATAGTACACATAGTTCATATCTAACTCGACAGTAATCATGTGGTGTGCTGTGAAGATAATACACAAACGATGGTTTAACTTGACAATAATGGTGATTGTAGATCTTATTAAAATAGAGAAACGAATTCAAATGGTTTGACTGCACAACAATCATTATTGCAGATCTTATTCAAATAGAGAAACGAATTCAAATTTAGTTCATATTGAAGCGGTAGTATATATGTTTGGAATGCACTAAAACGTTCATTTGAGTAGCAGGTTGTATGCATTATACACATAGCAAAATATATTAATTGAACATAACATGAATTCAAAGTTTTGAATGGAATTTCTAGTGCGAATTGATTTGGTACAGTACACGGGACTAGACTCTCTTGTGTGGTGCGAATTGATTTCTTTTTCTTTTTTCGTCGACGGAAGTGCGAATTGATTTGGTACAGTACACGTTAGGCTTGTTCTGAAATTTCAACCCGCGCCTTGTTACCCCAAAATATTTAAGATACTTCTTTGTCTCGTTGTGCTCCGAAAACTCCCTCCATCTCAGCCCGCGCCTTGCTATCCCAAAATTACAACGCGCGCAAAACTCCCACCTCCTGCGAAATCCTGACACGCGAAATGCCCGTGATACCCATGAACCGAAAGAACCGACTAGCACAAATCGGTGGGGGTAGTTCCGTAACTTACCCCATATTTTGGACAAGCGCGTCCCTAAGCCATGGTTCCCCACTCCCATCCCATCAGCCCACCCATTCGTACACCGAGGTTGCGAAAACCCGCGAAGCCCCACACCCTCCTCCGTCCGCCACCCAGCTGGAGACTCTTCCCCGACGACGTCGTCCACAGCAACACCTCGACGTCCCTCATCCACCGTACTGGATGAGGATCCATCGTCGATCTCGTCGTCCCACCGGTTCAGCCACCCCGTCGTCCACCTCCAAGGAGCTGCCCCGACGTTCCACTCGTCTTTCGCGCCACCACCATTCCCACACCGTCGTCTTCACCTGCACCACCGGAAGAGCAGCATCATCACCATTTCCTCGGATGAAGCTGAGGCCTAATCGGTGCCACCAAAGAGGTTGTACACTAATCGCCGCATTTTCTTCTTGATTCGATCTCACGGTGCTACCGGCGCTCGGTCCCGAGCCGACATGGCGCGGCTCCATCCACGGCGGCGTCGCCGGCCACTTCCTCCACGGTGTCGCTCCCTTGGTGGTGACGTCCACATCAGTAGGAGTTGCTGCTGCTCTGCTGTTGGTCTCGGTCCCCTGCCTGGTCTGCTCTTGCTTTTGCTCTTGCTCTTGCTCACGCTGCTGCTCTCGCTCTTGATCTTGCTTGCGATGCTGCTCCGATTTGGCTACACTTCAGTCGACTGAATCAACTTTTGGGTCAGTCGATTTTCAGGGGGTGGGGGGGGGGGGCTCTCCGGAGTTAAGGAAGATCCAGCCGCAGCGGGGAGGGGGCTCGCCGGAGAGGTACCCCACTATCTATCTTAGGGTTCAGGGTGGGGGCGGTGGTCGCCGGTGGTGGTGGGGCGGTGGCATGGGGTTTGCCAGAGAAAAAGCTCGGCATGGGGGGCCTAGAGGGATGGCCGGGGCGGCGGTGCACCGGTAGTGGGGAGTGATTTCGGGGTGGCGCACCGCCGGCCGCGGGCGGCGGTTTGGCTGGTGGTGTCAGTCGACTGATGCTGCTACACGACCAGTTGCCCCGGCTCTCGCACGCGCTGCTGCTACTGCTTTTCTGCTACTGGTGTGTTCAGTTTTGATAGTAAAATTCAGTTTCGACAGCAAAATTTAGTTTCTACAGTTAAGTTCAGTTTCGACAGTTAAATTCAGTTTCGACAGTTAAGTTATTTTACGTTAACGTTGTCTATTGTGGTTATGTATTTACGTCGTCTATTGGAGATGCTATTACAATTCCACTCAGGTTAACGTTGTCTCTCTTGTCCTGCTTCAGCCTCGGCGTCGTACAACTCATCGGAGCTGCTCCAACGACGAAACCCTCCATCACAACGAAGCAGTACCTCGGGCTCCATCTCAAGATGTGTAAGATGTTCTTCCCCTCCTCCGACAGCCAAGTCAGCTGGACCATCCTCACCGACCAACCCAATCATGCTGAGATCGACATGGCTTCGCCAAAGAGGTTGTACACTCGTAGCATCTCTTTTTTACTCTTCATGTTATATATATTGTCCAGTGAGCACACGTAGTAACGTGAAATACGATTAGTTTCTCCTACTATATGACAAGTAGTGAGGTACCAGGCAACTTAGCTATCCGCGATGGACTCTCTTGAACGCCATCATTATTTATCTCTGCGCGTTTGAGTTGTGCATTTGTCGATGGGCCTGGGAGTTGAGCTAGTAGTGCAGTGGCCTGGGTCCAAAGTAGTAGAAGTAGCACAAAAACATTTTATGAGTGTAGGCATTTCCTTGCTCAAGCCTGTCTACTAGAATCGCCAGTGCTTGAAAGGAAAAGTGAAGGAAAAACATAGGAATTGGAAAGTTTCCTATGGTACTACTATTCAGGCATTTGGTTCAAAGGAATGGAGCAAATGAAAACTGTATGATTTGTTCCTTTAGTGTCTCTTTGAAAGAAAAACTGTAGGAATTTTAATATCCACTTGTCCTCCTTTTCAAATTCATATTCATGAAGCACAATACTAAGAGATAGTAGCATAATAGCATTATAACCGTACATTTTCTTGTGGTTTGACTTAATCTCACCATGCTTCTTTGCATCCTGTGATCTTCCAATTCTTGTGAACCAAACACCCAGATTGGCAGAAATCCCGTGTTTTTAAATTCTCTGTTTTGCACGTGCATTCCTATCCTATTACTGTGTATTCCTATCCCTGCGTTGTTAGAATCCTCCAATTCAAACGAGCCCTTACAGAATTACTTCTCTTACAAATAGTTGTCAAAGAAAACCTTGTGTGGTTTGTCCCACTCTTGCTGCACTGTCGTCCACCCTAGCTCAGCTGCTCCAACGACAGAAGGGTCCAGCACAGCAAGGATCCGGCCTCTAGACTGTCTTTCCCCGCCTTAGATCTTCTTACCCGCCGCGGGCAGCCATGACAACTGCTTTACCATCATCAACCGAGCAGATGACCTCGAGGACTACATTACCATCATCATCCACAAGAGAGGTCGCACTCTTTCGTGTCTGCTTACGTTATGCATTGCTTAATATTACATGCCACTTTATCATCCTGTTCATCGATTAGACTCTAAGTCAGTTCCAAACTAATGGTCAAACTTGAGTTTTAAAATGGTTGTGGGGTACATATCGGGGCCGCAATCAATAGTATCTATCTACTATCTGGTTAATCTCTGGTGTCTACTATGAGTTTCGTGTTGGGTGGGAAACAAACAGTAAAGAAGCCATTATCTGTATTTTTTAACTGAAGACATTATCTGCCTGCTATCATTGGTTTTGGGTCTATCCATAGGTTCCTACCATCACTCTAGATTTCTGCATGCACTCCTTACATAATCTCACTATGTTTTATTCCTATGCATGTCAGTTATTGTACACAATGGAACTAAACATGTAGAGAAAAAGAGACGAGCCTTGCGTGGAAATATAATTTCATGCAGACGTCGCTCCATGGTAGGCGCAAAGGCAGCCCCCCTCCACCCATTTCAGATTGTAACCGAGAGGAAGATATATGTTCTGAGGGGGATTCAGAAGGAGAAGAGCACTCCTATTTACCCCCTGAGGTCTTCGCTCTAACTTGGCATGCTGAAGTTGGTTATATCATGCATATGGTGCCTTGCATTGCTTACTTTATACATCAAATATGTCATCTGCTTAGTTTAGACATGCTTTGTGTGAATGCCATCTGTTTAGTTTATTCATCATTTATGTGAATTATGCAACGCCATCTTGTCTAGCCATGCATCATATATGTGAATTTTGCAATGCCATCCTGCTTAGCCAGTCATCTTATATGTGCATTATATCAGGCCATCCTTATTTTTCATTACGTATTACATTTGTCAACAATGTTAGTACATTCAACTACTCTTCGTGTGCATCAGCCATTTGATACGGTGATGGAAAATTCTGGAGTGAAAACAAGTTCTTCAGAGCAGACTATGCTATCTGATGAAGTGCATATCTCGCTGGTTACGGATAGCTCCTCAGAGGAGGATTCAGAGACAGATGAACAGTCCTATTCCCCCCCGAGGTGTATGCTCTAACTTGGCAAGGTTATGTTGCTCATATCGTGTGTATGGTGTCTTGCATTGCTATGTCATTTGATTAGTTTAGACATGCTTTGTGTGAATGCCACCTATTTAGTGTCTAATTACCATATATGTGAATTATTCATTGCCATCTTGTTGCAAGACATTATATATGTGAATTATGCAATGATATCTTGTTGCAAAGGCATTATATATGTGAATTATGCAGTGCCATGCTGTTTAGCCAATCATCATGTATGTGAATTATATCATGCTATCATTTTTTTGTATTACGTGTTCCATTTGTCGACAATGTTTGTATATTCAACTACTCTTCCTGTGCATCAGCCATTTGAAGCGGTGATGGAAGTATCTGGAGTGAAAACAAGGTATTCAGAGCAGACAATGCTACCTGCTAAAGCAGACATCTTGCTGGTTAGAGAGAGCTCCTCAGAGGAGGATTCAGGGACTGATGACCAGTCCTATTTCCCCCTTGAGGTCTATGCTCAAACTTGGCACGATTATATTACCCATGTCATGCATGTTGTCTTGCATTGCTTAGTTTTTACATCATATATGGATTGCCATCTGCTTACTTGATTACTATATAAATCATATTTTGAATTGTATCATGCCATCATGTTTACATACACAACATCTATCTGAATTATGGCATGGCAACCCATTTAATAAAGACATCATATAGTTATATCATCTCATCCTGTTTAGTGTTTACAGTCATCATATTTTGAATTATGTCATTCTATCCGTGAATTATATCATGCTATCATGTTTCCATAGGCGGCATGTATGTGAATTATGGCATGCCAACCTATTTAATAAACACATTATATAGTTATATCATGTCATCCTGTTTACATAGTCATCATATTTTGAACTATGTCTTTTCATCTTTTTTAGTTAGCCATCATAATGTGAAATTGTGTCATGCTATCCTGTTTAGTTAGCCATCATATATGTGAAATCATGTCATGCTATCCTGTTTGGTTAGACAACATAAATGTGAATTATTTCATGCCCTCTTTTATTCCCTAGTATCCATTGCACCTGTCTATCATACAATGTCTGTACATTCAATCACTTTTCTTGTTTATCGGCCAATTGAATTGGAGAGGGTGATGGCAGTATCTAAGGGAGTAACAACACAGTCTTCAGAAAAGATAGTGCTACCAGTTGATGCAGATAGAACCACGGTTGTACTTGCCCAAGAACCAGCCCCACCACACATAACCCAGACTCTCGCAGATTGTAGCCCTACCAAGTTGGACAGAGAACCAGCTACACCCCTTCTAACCCTAACCCCAGCAGATAGTAACCCAGTTCCAGTTGACACAACACCGTCTCCACCATAGAGCACCCAAACACGAGCAGTTAGCAAGGGAACTGCAATCCCAAAGCACGAGGACCACCACTCCGAATCCCAACTCAACGCTTAAAGGAGAAGAAAAGAATTGTTCTCAGGTCAGGTTCTGTAGCTATGGTTCATACTCCTTTGCTCTTGCATCACTGTATTTACTCATACCAACTATTTTCAAATTTGAAGGATGGAATTGAAACTCCAATGGCGCAACATGTATGTTTTAAACCTGTTTCTTTAACTGGTTTGCTGTTGTAACTTGCTCTATGTTGATTTCAGTTTCAATTGAATAAACAGTTATGTTCTCATGTCATGCACATTACAAGTGTTGTTATTGCTCTATAGTTTCCCACACTTATATTCTGTCTATTCTGCTTTGTCTTGAACCAATATTATTTGAACTATGTCTCTATCTTGATTTGGCAACAAAAACTAGAATTATATAGACCATAAAGTGACCATGGTACATAGATATATGTTTGTTTCATGCTGTTATCCTGTCCACTTTACTACTGCACTGATTTACCAAAATGAGTTTCATATACAACATGGTAAACCTGTGATGTGTCTGCTTGTTTCTTTTAGAATGCAGACAAAATATTGGATAACAGTACCCCGTTATGCAATGGTAAAGGAAGTAATGCAGATAAGGTTCAAGATAGTGAGACATCCCTGTCGGTCTCCAAGAAAGATGATAAAAACTATCTTGACGACAGTGAGAGAACCCAAAAGTCCTGTCTTGATGTAGTGTTCGAGTTACTGGCCACTACTGCTGGCACAAGCTCTTCGAACTCGCTGCCTGAATCAGTTCGTCTTCTTGAGTCTCAACTTCAAGTTGAAAGACATCAATTAGATGTGCTGCGACAGGAAGCTGAAGGACTGAGGAAGTCCCTGCAGAATTTAGATGCATACTTTCTGGTGCAATAGCAACCGCTGGAGGATTTAAGCGCCAAACAAGAGAAAGTTAGTAAGCTTGCTAAGCATCTTGCCAGCATTATGGATACCCAGGATATTGTTTCTTGAGCTCTTTTGAAGTGGTTTCAGTTCTGGACTTGTTTTGCTGCGGCGTTTATTTGCACTGGTCGCCAACTTTGACAACCAGTGTATATGATATGCTGCTTTGTTCCCTATATTTGCACTGGTGGCGAACTTTGATGCCCAGTGGATGTAATATGTGTAATAGCCATAATAGCCTAGCGTAAGTTGCTTGCTTATTTATTTCCTTGTTGTCTTGTTTATTTGTTTGCTTGTAGTCAGGGCAGTTCTTTTTCCGCGGTTTGCTAGTGGCTGCAATAACCTATTTTTTAAAACTAGGCCACAATAACCATGGGGTACATATTTACTGTAGTTACCATATGGGCTTCCTACGGGCCGTAGAAACAATGGGCCTTCTAAGGGCCGTAGAAACAATGGGCCTTCTACGGGCCGTAGCATCAATGGGCCTTCTACGGGCCGTATGATCGATAGGCCAAACATGGGCCAATAACAGACCGCGTTATGGACCGTAAATGGGCTAGATTTGGAATCGTCCGTTCATGGGCCGATAATAATGGGCCGTCGTTAATCGGACGTTTTGGTGACGCTAAGAAAATGGCCCAACGGATTAACGGGCCGCAAACGGGCCGATTGTAACCACGGGCTGAATTTGGCCCACAAGCAGAAAAGGCCAGTAACGGGATGTAAGTAACCGAATACTGGAAATGAGCCCAAGAATAAATGGGCACTGAGAAGGCCAAAAGATAACACGGGTTGGAAACGGCCCAATGGAATAATGGGCCGTTGATGGGTATAAAGCGGTACACTGTTCATTGCGGGCCAAGAGTTACAAATGGCCTCGTATGGGCCGAAAGACATCATGGGCAATACATGGGCCGGAAGTTACAACGGGCTGAAATCATATTGGATGGCCCAGATGAAGCTACTGGGCTTAATTCCGATAGGCTGTAACGGGACATGAGTTAGCGGGCCGTAAATGGGCTATATACGAACAAGCCGTTAACACGCTTTCTGTGGGCCGGCCCATTACCTTTTGACCAAGTCAAACGGGACGGCCTTTTCACCGGAATGGGCCTCTGCTGGGCCGTGCCACGTGTCGACGTATCATAGGCGCCTCCTGTCCAATGAATGGATGACATCTGTCCCAACGGTGAGCCAACACGTGTTTCCTCCGGCCAATGAGAATTTTACACGTGGAAAATCCTCATTGGTCCGGGCTGTTAGCGGGTTATCGGATCCAAAACCGGACCTGATAGATTAACGGCGACCCATTATGGTGGATGCTATGTGTCGGTCACCCTTGACGAAAGCACTTCCATGACGCGTCATTTATCATCATGTAAGTGGACACTTCCGCGATGATAATTTTGGTAATGTCATGGAACACTTCTACGACAGCACAGGTATGACTATCTTGATCCTATGATAAAATCGTCATGGATGTATATGCATGACAGAAAACGTGACCTACTGTGAAAAACACGTATCATCACGGAAGTGTATTTTTAGTAATGGAAGCATGGTGAGATTAAATCAAACCACAAGAAAATGTACGGTTATAATGCTATTATGCTACTATCTCTTAGTCTTGTGCTTCATGAATAGGAATCTAAAAAGGAGGACAAGTGGATATTAAAATTCCTACGGTTTTTCTTACAAGGAGACACTAAAGGAACAAATCATATAGTTTTCCTTTGCTCCATCACTACAAAAAAAGACACATCCGTGACATTTTGGGCCGAACGATTTTTTTTCGGTCATACATATGACACTTCTATGACGATAATTGTGACAAAACCCGGTATCATCATAGATGTGGTGGGCTCCTACTTCTATGACAAAAAATCATGACAGAAAATGGGCTTTTCATCCTGGGCGGGCCGGAGACGCAGCTGCATGACATTCTTTGGGCCGTCCAAGACGGAAAAAACCATGGTAGAAGCGAGGGCGAGGAAAATTTCGGGGAGTTCCCGGTTACGGTGGGAGGTCGGGGGCCGAGCGATGCGCGTTTCTCTCGTACACGTACGCGCGTGTGTGCGAGGCGTTGGCTCTAACTGAACCCGAGCGAGGCGTTGGGCTCTAACTGAACCCGAGCGATTGCACTGCAGGCTACGCGTTACTGAACCCGGGCGATCAATCGATGGCTGTTAACTGAACCCGATCGAGCGATTCCTTCGCTACTGCTGCTAACCGAAGCCGATCGATGCTGCCTCTGGGATGAACAGTGAGCGTTGCGGGGGGGTTTGGATGAACAGTGAGCGGTGGCGTTGCCTCTGGATGAACAGGACCCCATGGTGTGGTGGAGGGCTGGATGAACAGTAGACGGTGGAGGGGTGCCCGTGGAGGGGTGGTTGAACAGGACCCCGTGGTGTGGAGGGCTGGATGAACAGTAGACGGTGGAGGGGTGCCCGTGGAGGGGTGGTTGAACAGTAGCCGGTGGAGTAGCGCGCGGTGGAGGCTGGATGAACAGGAGCCCGTGGAGGCTGGAGGAGGTCGACGTTAGCCCGTGGAGGCTGGAGGAGGTCGACGGTGGAGATGAACAATATCCAGTGGAGTCCCGTTTTGCGGTACGCCACACCCCTCCCGATGAACAAGACCCCCATTTCGACCGTAGGACGTCCGTTTCGTCTGTTTTGCGGTATGCCACACCCCTCCCGATCAACAGGACCCCCGTTTCGACCGTAGGAGGTCCGTTTCGTCTGTTTTGCGGTACGCCACACCCCTCCCGATCAACAGGACCCCCGTTTCGACCGTAGGAGGTCCGTTTCCTTCGTTTTGCGGTACGCCACACCCCTCCCGATCAACAGGACCCCGTTCCGAACGTAGGAGGTCTGTTTCCTCCGTTGTGCGGTATGCTAGGCCTCATTTCCATCGCCTGTTCCGTCCAAGCCCTCCCGATGAACACGACCACGCATTCCGTTCCGACCCAGCCAGTTGGCTCCCACGTGTTCCGTTGCCTCCCGATGAACACGACGCATTCCGTTGCCTCCCCATGAACACGACGCATTCCGTTGCCTCCCCATGAACACGATGACGACGCTGTTTCTCCGTTCCGACCCAGCCATGTACACGAGCCCTGGCCGTATGTATGCGCGAGTAGGCGTTCGAGACCCCGCCCGTATGTACACATACGTGGCCGTATTTTCTTTCTTGCAACCTGGCCGTTGTACGTACGTGTACATGCTACGTGCGCGCCTCTACTACGACACGTACGCGCCTCTACTACGACACGTGCGCGCCTCTACATCCACCAGTATATATGTACGTGCACGTTCGCGACTAGAATGACAACGCTACGTACGCTTCGACCAGGTGGGTCCCGACTGTCAGGCACTTCCTTGCCTGCGAAGATGTAGCTGGTGGGTCCCAGCAGTCAGGGGGGCGAATCGTTTTTTTGCCCGGACGCACTTCCTTGCGTGCGAAGATGTAGTTGGTGGGTCCCAGCAGTCAAGGGGAGACGTTTTTTCGTGAAATACAGTGGCCCGTCCGGTGGGTCCCACCTGTCAGGTGGAGGAATCATTATTTTCCGCGTAATAAGGAGGCACTTCCTTGCTGCGGCCGTGGATCCAGCTGTCAGCCTCTCCACGTACAGTCCACGTCCAATAAAAGTCGTTCCTTGACCACGTTGACCACGCCACGCCTAGAGCACCAGGGCGGTGGACGACGGCGAGGCCTAGGAAGGGGATGACGGGGAGCCGGGGAAGACGCGGCAGTGGAAGCCCGCGCGGAGAGGAATACGAGGGTTCACTGGTTCGGCTGCGGTGTGAGGCCGCCGTCGCCGCAGGGCCTGGCCAACGGTGGGAATAGTAGGGGGCGGTGAGGCCTCCGCGGCAGCACAGCCGGCCACGGGAGGCAGGAGCATGCGGCACGACCGGCGCTGCTTTGGGCGGCTGGAGCAAGAAGACCAGAGGTTGAAGAAGCACTACGGCCGTTGGATGGACATCGTACGGTTACTGGAGCTAGAATCGTTCATATTGACTAAAGTTGACAAAGGCCCCCGTCCCAGTCAACTTAGTAGGCCCACAAGTCAGCCTCCCACCATGGTGGGTCCCAGCTAGCAGGGGGAGTATTCATTTTTTTGTGCGTAATAAGGAGGCACTTCCTTGCGTGCGAAGATATAGCTAGTGGGTCCGAGCTGGCAGCGGCGGTAACGTTTTTTTCATGAAATACATAGGCCCTTTTGGTGGGTCCCTGATGTCAGGTGGAGGAATCATTATTTTGCGTGTAATGAGGAGGCATTTCCTTGCGTGCAGCCGTGGACCCAACTGTCGGCCTCTCCACGTACAGTCCACTTCAGATGCATGTCGGTCGTTGACCACGTTGACCAGGCCACGCCGAGAGCACCAGGGCGGTGGACGACGGCGAGGCCTAGGAAGGGAACGACATGGAGGCAGGGAAGACTCGGCAGTTGTTTCCCACGCGGAGGGGAGTACGACTGTACGAGGGTTTACTGGTTCGTCTGCCGTCGCCGGAGAATAACAGCAGGTGTGGGTGAGTAGAGGGATGGCTAGGCCAGCGATGGGAGTACGGTATGGCGGTGAGGCCTGCGCGGCAGCAGAGCCGGCCGCGGGGAGGAGGGAGCAGGCAGTCCCGCCGCCGCTTGTTTGAGCGGCTGGAGCAGGAAGAGCAGAGATTGAAGAAGCACGACGGCCGTTGGATGGCCATCCAATAGTCACTGCTTGTGCGTCAACCTTATTTTTAGGAAAGCCTCAAATTTGTGGAAAACAGCATAAAACCCATCTGCCATTATTTCTAATAATTTACAGCCCATTTGCAAATTATTAAGGTTTTTTTGGAGCCCATATTCTTTTTGTTAGCATTACAGCCCATATTGTGGCCACGGTTAAAAAATTATACGAAATTTTGCATATTTCGGTGCGGTCCGAACTGTTTTTAATCCCGAAATTTCGACCCACATTCAAACTGATTTTAAAAATAAATGTATATCAATATAAAATCCAACAAATTCTCCACGCATAAAAATTAATGTAATTTAAAATCTCGAAATGAAAAAAAGATATTTGAAACTAATTGCCGGTTTGATGTGTTTTAAAAATGTACAACCCATTTCTCATTACTGATGGGCCATTTTCTTGGCCAGCAGAATGAAAGCTCCCCTCGTCTTGAAAGATTTGCAGCCCAACAGGCCTGACAAAGCGACTTACTTGGCAAATCACAAAAAACTGGGCTATGGCCGTGGACCCAGCTGTCAGCCTCTCCACGTACAGTACTCTTACGATGGAAGTCGTTCCTTGACCAGGTTGACCACCCCGCGCGGAGAGCACCACGGCGGTGGACGACGACGAGGCCCAGGAAGGGGACGACACGGAGCCGGGGAAGATGCGGCACTGGAAGCCCGCGCGGAGAGGAGTACGAGGGTTCACTGGTTCGGCTGCGGTGTGAGGCTGCCGTCGCCGCAGGGCCTGGCCAGCGGTGGGAATAGTAGGGGGCGGTGAGGCCTCTGCGGCAGCACAGCCGGCCACGGGAGGCAGGAGCATGCGGCACGACCGGCGCTGCTTTGGGCGGCTGGAGCAAGAAAACCAGAGGTTGAAGAAGCGCTACGGCCGTTGGATGGACATCGTACGGTTACTGGAGCTAGAATCGTTCATATTGACTAAAGTTGACAAAGGCCCCCGTCCCAGTCAACTTAGTAGGCCCACAAGTCAGCCTCCCACCATGGTGGGTCCCAGCTAGCAGGGGGAGTATTCATTTTTTTGTGCGTAATAAGTAGGCACTACCTTGCGTGCGAAGATATCGCTGGTGGGTCCGAGCTATCAGCGGCGATAATGTTTTTTTGCGAAATACAGAGGCCCTTTCGGTGGGTCCCTGATGTCAGGTGGAGGAATCATTATTTTGCGCGTAATAAGGAGGCATTTCCTTTCGTGCGGCCGTGGACGCAGCTGTCGGCCTCTCCACGTACAGACCACTTCAGATGCATCTCGGTCGTTGACCACGTTGACCAGGCCGCGCCGAGAGCACCAGGGCGGTGGACGACGGCGAGGCCTAGGAAGGGAACGACACGGAGGCAGGGAAGACTCGGTAGTTGTTTCCCACGCGGAGGGGAGTACGACTGGACGAGGGTTTACTGGTTCGTCAACCGTCGCCGGAGAATAACAACAGGTGTGGGTGAGTAGAGAGATGGCTAGGTCAGTGATGGGAGTATGGTGGGGTGGTGAGGCCTGTGCGGCAGCAGAGCCGGCCGCGGGGAGGAGGGAGCAGGCAGTCCCGACGGCGCTTGTTTGAGCGGCTGGAGCAGGAAGAGCAGAGATTGAAGAAGCACGACGGCCGTTGGATGGCCATCCAACAGTCACTGCTTGTGCGTCACCTTTTTTTAGGAAAGCCTCAAATCTGTGGAAAACAGCATACAGCCCATCTGCCATTATTTCTAATAATTTACAGCCCATTTGCTAATTATTAAGGTTTTTTTGGAGCCCATATTCTTTTTGTTAGCATTATAGCCCATATTGTGGCCACGGTTAAAAAATTATACGAAATTTTGCATATTTTGGTGCGGTCCGAACTGTTTTTAATCCCGAAATTTCGACTCACATTCAAAATGATTTTAAAAATAAATGTATATCAATATAAAATCCAACAAATTCTCCACGCATAAAAATTAATGTAATTTAAAATCTCGAAATGAAAAAAAGACATTTGAAACTAATTGCCGGTTTGATGTGTTTTAAAAATGTACACCCCATTTCTCATTACTGATGGGCCATTTTCTCGGCCAGCCGAATGAAAGCCCTCCTCGTCTTGAAAGATTTGCAGCCCAACAGGCCTGACAAAGCGACTTTACTTGGCAAATCACAAAAAACTGGGCTGTGGCCGTGGACCCAACTGTCAGCCTCTCCACGTACAGTACTCTTCCGATGGAAGTTGTTCCTTGACCACGTTGACCATGCCGCGCGGAGAGCACCACGGCGGTGGACGACGGCGAGGCCTAGGAAGGGGACGACGCGGAGCCGGGGAAGACGCGGCACTGGAAGCCCGCGCGGAGAGGAGTACGAGGGTTCACTGGTTCTGCTACGGTGTGAGGCTGCTGTCGCTGCAGGGCCTGGCCAACGGTGGGAATAGTAGGGGGCGGTGAGGCCTCCGCGGCAGCACAGCCGGCCACGGGAGGCAGGAGCATGCGGCACGACCGGCGCTGCTTTGGGCGGCTGGAGCAAGAAGACCATAGGTTGAAGAAGCGCTACGGCCGTTGGATGGACATCGTACGGTTACTGGAGCTAGAATCGTTCATATTGACTAAAGTTGACAAAGGCCCCCATCCCAGTCAACTTAGTAGGCCCACAAGTCAGCCTCCCACCATGGTGGGTCCTAGCTAGCAGGGGGAGTATTCATATTTTTTGTGCGTAATAAGGAGGCACTTCCTTGCGTGCGAAGATATAGCTGGTGGGTCCAAGCTATCAGCAGCGGTAACGTTTTTTTTGCGAAATACAGAGGCCCTTTCGGTGGGTCCCTGATGTCAGGTGGAGGAATCATTATTTTGCGCGTAATAAGGAGGCATTTCCTTTCGTGCGGCCGTGGACCCAGCTGTCGGCCTCTCCACGTACAGTCCACTTCAGATGCATGTCGGTCGTTGACCACGTTGACCAGGCCGCGCCGAGAGCACCAGGGCGGTGGACGACGGCGAGGCCTAGGAAGGGAACGACACAGAGGCATGGAAGACTCGGTAGTTGTTTCCCACGCGGAGGGGAGTACGACTGTACGAGGGTTCACTGGTTCGTCAACCGTCGCCGGAGAATAACAACAGGTGTGGGTGAGTACAGGGATGGCTAGGTCAGTGATGGGAGTACGGTGGGGCGGTGAGGCCTATGCGGCAGCAGAGCCGGCCGCGGGGAGGAGGGAGCAGGCAGTCCCGACGGCGCTTGTTTGAGCGGCTGGAGCAGGAAGAGCAGAGATTGAAGAAGCACGACGGCCGTTGGATGGCCATCCAACAGTCACTGCCTGTGCGTCAACCTTTTTTTAGGAAAGTCTCAAATCGGTGGAAAATAGCATACATCCCATCTGCCATTATTTCTAATAATTTACAGCCCATTTGCTAATTATTACGGTTTTTTTGGAGCCCATATTCTTTTTGTTAGCATTACAGCCCATATTGTGGCCACGGTTAAAAAATTATACGAAATTTTGCATATTTCGGTGCGGTCCGAACTGTTTTTAATCCCGAAATTTCGACTCACATTCAAACTGATTTAAAAAATAAATGTATACCCATATAATATCCAACAAATTCTCCACGCATAAAAATTAATGTAATTTAAAATCTCGAAATGAAAAAAAAAGATATTTGAAACTAATTGCCGGTTTGATGTGTTTTAAAAATGTACAACCCATTTCTCATTACTGATGGGCCATTTTCTCGGCCAGCCGAATGAAAGACCTCCTCGTCTTGAAAGATTTGCAGCCCAACAGGCCTGACAAAGCGACTTTACTTGGCAAATCACAAAAAACTGGGCTGTGGCCGTGGACCTAGCTGTCAGCCTCTCCACGTACAGTACTCTTCCGATGGAAGTCGTTCCTTGACCACGTTGACCACGCCACGCGGAGAGCACCACGGCGGTGGACGATGGCGAGGCCTAGGAAGGGGACGACGCGGAGCCGGGGAAGACGCGGCACTGGAAGCCCGCGCGGAGAGGAGTACGAGGGTTCACTGGTTCGGCTGCGGTGTGAGGCTGCCGTCATCGCAGGGCCTGGCCAGCGGTGGGAATAGTAGGGGGCGATGAGGCCTCCGCGGCAGCACAGCCGGCCACGGCAGGCAGGAGCATGCGGAACGACCGACGCTGCTTTGGGCGGCTGGAACAAGAAGACTAGAGGTTGAAGAAGCGCTACGGCCGTTGGATGGACATCGTACGGTTACTGGAGCTAGAATCGTTCATATTGACTAAAGTTGACAAAGGCCCCCGTCCCAGTCAACTTAGTAGGCCCAGAAGTCAGCCTCCCACCATGGTGGGTCCCAGCTAGTAGGGGGAGTATTCATTTTTTTTGTGCGTAATAAGGAGGCACTTCCTTGCATGCGAAGATATAGCTGGTGGGTCCGAGCTGTCAGCGGCGGTAACATTTTTTTTGCGAAATACAGAGGCCCTTTCGGTGGGTCCCTGATGTCAGGTGGAGGAATCATTATTTTGCGCGTAATAAGGAGGCATTTCCTTTCGTGCGGCCGTGGACCTAGCTGTCGGCCTCCCCACGTATAGTCCACTTCAGATGCATGTCGGTCGTTGACCACGTTGACCAGGCCGCGCCGAGAGCACCAGGGCGGTGGACGACGGCGAGGCCTAGGAAGGGAACGACACAGAGGCAGGGAAGACTCGGCAGTTGTTTCCCACGCGGAGGGGAGTACGACTGTACGAGGGTTTACTGGTTCGTCAACCGTCGCCGGAGAATAACAGCAGGTGTGGGTGAGTAGAGGGATGGCTAGGCCAGCGATGGGAGTACGGTGGGGCGGTGAGGCCTGCGCGGCAGCAGAGCCGGCCACGGGGAGGAGGGAGCAGGCAGTCCCGACGGCGCTTGTTTGAGCGGCTGGAGCAGGAAGAGCAGAGATTGAAGAAGCACGATGGCCGTTGGATGGCCATCCAACAGTCACTGCTTGTGCGTCAACCTTTTTTTAGGAAAGCCTCAAATCTGTGGAAAACAGCATACAGCCCATCTGCCATTATTTCTAATAATTTACAGCCCATTTGCTAATTATTAAGGTTTTTCTTGTTGCCCATATTCTTTTTGTTAGCATTACAGCCCATATTGTGGGCACGGTTAAAAATTATACGAAAATTTGCATATTTTGGTGCGCTCCGAACTGTTTTTAATCCCGAAATTTCGACTAACATTCAAACTGATTTTAAAAATAAATGTATATCAATATAAAATGCAACAAATTCTCGATGCATAAAAATTAATGTAATTTAAAATCTCGAAATGAAAAAAAAGATATTTGAAACTAATTGCCGGTTTGATGTGTTTTAAAAATGTACAGCCCATTTCTCATTACTGATGGGCCATTTTCTCGGCCAGCCGAATGAAAGCTCTCCTCGTCTTGAAAGATTTGCAGCCCAACAGGCCTGACAAAGCGACTTACTTGGCAAATCACAAAAAAAGGGGTTGTGGCCGTGGACCCAGCTGTCAGCCTCTCCATGTACAGTACTCTTCCGATGGAAGTCGTTCGTTGACCACGCCGCGCGGAGAGCACCACGGCGGTGGACGACGACGAGGCCTAGGAAGGGGACGACGCGGAGCCGGGGAAGACGCGTCACTGGAAGCCCGCGCGGAGAGGAGTACGAGGGTTCACTGGTTCGGCTGCGGTGTGAGGCTGCCGTCGCCGCAGGGCCTGGCCATCGGTGGGAATAGTAGGGGGCGGTGAGGCCTCCGCGGCAGCACAGCCGGCCACGGGAGGCAGGAGCATGCGGCATGACCGGTGCTGCTTTGGGCGACTGGAGCAAGAAGACCAGAGGTTGAAGAAGCACTACGGGCGTTGGATGGACATCGTACGGTCACTAGACCTAGAATCGTTCATATTGACTAAAGTTGACAAAGGCCCCCGTCCTAGTCAACTTAGTAGGCCCACAAGTCAGCCTCCCACCATGGTGGGTCCCAGCTAGCAGGGGGAGTATTCATTTTTTTGTGCGTAATAAGGAGGCACTTCCTTGCGTGCGAAGATATAGCTGGTGGGTCCGAGCTGTCAGCGGTGGTAGCGTTTTTTCGCGAAATACAGAGGCCCTTTCGGTGGGTCCCTGATGTCAGGTGGAGGAATCATTATTTTGCACGTAATAAGGAGGCATTTCCTTCCGTGCGACCGTGGACCCAGCTGTCGGCCTCTCCACGTACAGTCCACTTCAGATGCATGTCGGCCGTTGACCACGTTGACCATGCCGCGCCGAGAGCACCAGGGCAGTGGACGACGGCGAGGCCTAGGAAGGGAACGACACGAAGGAAGGGAAGACTTGGCAGTTGTTTCCCACGCGGAGGGGAGTACGACTGTACGAGGGTTTACTGGTTCGTCTGCCGTCGCCGGAGAATAACAGCAGGTGTGGGTGAGTAGAGGGATGGCTAGGCCAGCAATGGGAGTACGGTGGGGCGGTGAGGCCTGTGCGGCAGCAGAGCCGGCCGCGGGGAGGAGGGAGCAGGCAGTCCCGACGGCGCTTGTTTGAGCGGCTGGAGCAGGAAGAGCAGAGATTGAAGAAGCACGACGGCCGTTGGATAGCCATCCAACAGTCACTGCTTGTGCGTCAACCTTTTTTTAGGAAAGCCTCAAATCTGTGGAAAACAGCATACAGCCCATCTGCCATTATTTCTAATAATTTACAGCCCATATGCTAATTATTAAGGTTTTTTTGGAGCCCATATTCTTTTTGTTAGCATTACAGCCCATATTGTGGCCACGGTTAAAAAATTATACGAAATTTTGCATATTTTGGTGCGGTCTGAACTGTTTTTAATCCCGAAATTTCGACTCACATTCAAACTGATTTTAAAAATAAATGTATATCAATATAAAATCCAACAAATTCTCCACGCATAAAAATTAATGTAATTTAAAATCTCACAATGAAAAAAAAGATATTTGAAACTAATTGCCGGTTTGATGTGTTTTAAAAATGTACACCCCATTTCTCATTACTGATGGGCCATTTTCTCGGCCAGCCGAATGAAAGCCCTCCTCGTCTTGAAAGATTTGCAGCCCAAGAGGCCTGACAAAGCGACTTACTTGGCAAATCACAAAAAAACGGGGCGGTGGCCGTGGACCCAGCTTCCAGCCTCTCCACGTACAGTACTCTTCCGATGGAAGTCGTTCGTTGACCACGTTGACCACGCCGCGCGGAGAGCACCACGGCGGTGGACGACGACGAGGCCCAGGAAGGGGACGACACGGAGCCGGGGAAGACGCGTCACTAGGAGCCCGCGCGGAGAGGAGTACGAGGGTTCACTGGTTCGGCTGCGGTGTGAGGCTGCCATCGCCGCAGGGCCTGGCCAGCGGTGGGAATAGTAGGGGGCGGTGAGGCCTCCGCGGCAGCACAGCCGGCCACGGGAGGCAGGAGCATGCGGCACGACCGGCGCTGCTTTGGGCGGCTGGAGCAAGAAAACCAGAGGTTGAAGAAGCGCTACGGCCGTTGGATGGACATCGTACGGTCACTAGAGCTAGAATCGTTCATATTGACTAAAGTTGACAAAGGCCCCCGTCCCAGTCAACTTAGTAGGCCCACAAGTCAGCCTCCCACCATGGTGGGTCCCAGCTAGCAGGGGGAGTATTCATTTTTTGTGCGTAATAAGGAGGCACTTCCTTGCGTGCGAAGATATAACTGGTGGGTCCGAGCTGTCAGCGGCGGTAACGTTTTTTTCACGAAATACAAAGGCCCTTTCGGTGGGTCCCTGATGTCAGGTGGAGGAATCATTATTTTGCGCGTAATAAGGAGGCATTTCCTTGTGTGCGGCCATGGACCCAGCTGTCGGCCTGTCCACGTACAGTAGACTTCAGATGCATGTCGATCGTTGACCACGTTGACCAGGCCGCGCCGAGAGCACCAGGGCGGTGGACGACGGCGAGGCCTAGGAAGGGAACGACACGGAGGTAGGGAAGACTCGGCAGTTGTTTCCCACGCGGAGGGGAGTACGACTGTACGAGGGTTTACTGGTTCGTCTGCCGTCGCCGGAGAATAACAGCAGGTGTGGGTGAGTAGAGGGATGGCTAGGCTAGCGATGGGAGTACGGTGGGGCGGTGAGGCCTGCGCGGCAGCAGAGCCGGCCACGGGGAGGAGGGAGCAGGCCTAGACGGGGCAGCCTAAAACCACGTCCAACACTTGCCAAAACTTCGTCCCTCGTTTTCTATGTGTTTCGCACACTCGACATTGTGTGGGCATTTTGACTGTGCATCATATGAAGATGTGCTATGCATGAATGTTGATCAGCATGAGTTTAACTGGCTGGTAGTTCCATTTTCGACCATGAATAAAACTTCCAACATGATGTTAACCCTGTTTGGAAAGGCCGTGTTAATATAAATGCTCTGCCTCTGAAAGTTGCAGTTTCTTCTCTGAGAATCACATTGTCTGCAGTTTTATACTCCTATGAAACTACATTTTTTTAAGTGCTAAAAATAGATCTCTAGAATTCATAAAATACTTCATATGCTCAATACTGCAAATCTGAAATTCAAAAGACATTCATATCTGAAAGTACTCTCAAAATACACAACACAAAACACAATTCACAACCTGCAAATACTAACAACCCTAAGCTCCTCCAGACAATTCACAACCTGCCCGGCTATTGGGCTGGGGGGCAGCCCCCTCCTATTCCTCGGCGGCAGACATCCGCCCCGTGAGACGATGTGAACGGCGAGGGAGGCGATGGCGGGGAAGCGTCGTCGGGCCAACTGCTTTTCTCCTCATGCAGTTGGGTTCGGTCGATGAAGACTCCACCGGCTCGCTCTGACAGGACACCCTCACAAACGACACCCTATAGATGCTCAATCCTTCCATCTCTGGTGGATGCTCCATCTGGGATCGATACTCCCACCACCGCTCCCTCACGATCGGATTCGGTGAATCTGTTTGCTCCATGGCCTAGAGGAGTAGCTCTATGTACTCTGGCGCGACTCCCTCCGGGAGTATCGCCGCCTTTTCGCTCTGTTGCAGATATTTGGCCATGGCTGTCGCCGTCGCCGCTAGTTGGTCCTTGTTGTCAAACCAAGACTGTATCTCCAACATCCTAGCTAGCTTCACAGGGTGTTCGTCTGCGATCATCACGTATCGGTTGTACTCCTCCATCGATCTACTTCTCCACAGCACCTTCACTCGCCGGCGGTGGTTTTTGAATGGAAGAGGAGAGGAGCAGCGCTGGTTTTGGATTAGAACGGGAGAGGAGCGACGCTGGTTTTGGACTGGAACAGGAGAGGAGGGGCGGTGGTTTTGAAATGGAAGAGGAGAGGAGCGGCGCTGCATTTAGATTGGAACATGAGAGGAGCGGCGGTGGTTTAAGAGGAGAAGAGCGGAAGAGCGGCGCTGGTCTTAGAAGTATTTTTTTATTGTTTTGCGTATTTTGGGTCAAAGTTTGACCACGTACTGTATACTATTTAAAAGTCGAGGGCGGGGCTTTTCCTGCACGGTAGGCGGGGCAGTTCCGCCTAGTCGGTTCGACAGAGACGCGAGAAGACGAGGGAGTAGGCTGCTGCAAATGTAGAACTGTGTGATTTGACAGCGAGTTACTGCTGGACAGGTGGGGCCCCGTGATTTGACTTGCCATTATCATTTTAACTGCGGCGCTACGACCGGCGTGAGTCTCCCGATTCCTGACCACCTCCATACAGGTGCCTCTCCCAATGCTCCACCATGTAGTACAGGCTGGCTCTTGCATGAGAGCCCACTTCTCCAGTTTTTCCTTGCCTCTCTTTCCTACACATATGCAAAAATGCCATGTAAAGCGCACTATTGTACTTACTTTTACTTGCTCCTACAGGTGCTTAAGCTTGCCACATAGGCATAAAGTCTGATGTGGCAAGTTAATCAAGAAGAGAGAGACTAGTTTGGTGACCCAAGGAAGAAACAGTGCTAAGTGCGTGTACCTAGGTGAAAAGACAATTCTGAGTCTATAGCTAATTAAATGAAGCAAACTTAGCAACACCATTTCATTGGAAGAGGTCACTCCTTGGCAAATGCAATAAATACTAGTACTCCCTGTGTCCCATAATATAAGAACGTTTTTGGCACTACACTAGTGTCAAAAACGTTCTTATATTATGGGACGGAGGGAGTACGAAGAAAGAGATAGAGAGGAGTAAAAAAATTACACTTATAGCCAACCTTATAGCCAACCTTGTTGTAGTATGAGTGAATAAGTGATGACTATGTATGACATGCCAACATCAGATAGCCTAACACACCGTGTTAAATATCCAAGGGCGCGAATGCGCGAGCGACGCGACGGTCATGGTAGGCGCGACCATGATACGGGCTGCTGGCAGCCCTTGGATCTGAGATCAAACGGTCGCATGCTAAGTTGCTGAAAATTTGCAGAATAACCCTCTAGGATAGGATATTCACCCATAGGTCTAGAATCACGCCATGCAACCATTCGGTCTCAGATCCAAGGGCTCTTGGAAGCCCGTATCATGGGAGAATGGAAAGCCACTACCCTGTCGTTCGCACGCTGGCAGTTCACTCCTACTCGTCCCCGCACGTCCTTCAATACTACGGCGGTTCGCTCCTAGTCGTCCCGTCCATTCACATTACGGCAGTTCCACTAATCGTAACCCTCCTCCCAAATCTATGGCGTCCCAAATCTCCATGATCGGCGGTGAGTACAAGGTTAGAACCATCACCGGCGATGAGTTCGACGTCATCTACACCCGTTCTTCCGCGACGGTGAAAGGATGCCTTTCTCGCTTCAGACGCATGTTCGAAAACTCAGATGATGAGTGGGTCACTGGGCTAGATGTTGAGTACACCACAGTCCTGGGACAAGAGAAGGATCTAAAGGACGAAGAGAGGAAGAAGCCCGCCGTAATCCAGGTTTGCTTGCATGACTTATGCTTGGTCTACCACATATGCCATGCCGACGTTGAGTGCCAGGATTTTAAGGACTTCCTCGAGAGCAACCTAGTCAAATTTGTTACTGTAGACTTTGGAAACGACAAAGAAGTCCTGCGTCGGATAGGCCTCGTTGTAGGCAACACCTTCGACCTCCACAAGAATCGGCTGGTGTCCTCTCGTCAGCCTTCAATGCTGACCCTGGCAGGAGCCATGGTTCATCCTTCGTATGGTAAACTGGAGAAACCTCCATACACGTTTCATCGTCATGCATGGCAGCGAAATGTACTAGATATAGACCACATGCACTATGCTGCAATGGATGGCTACCTTTGCTTCAATATCTACAAGGGTTGAATGAAGAGCAACAGCCAAGTGTGCGGTTCAAGCAAAGAAGTATCGGCCAAGAGGAAGAGGGACAAGGACGAAGTCGAGGACGTGGACGTGGACGAGGACTCCGAGTAAGGTGGCAGTGTCGTTGCTCATGGTGGTTCTAATGCAGTGTCTACCGGAATAGTTGCAAAGTTTAATTTCAGGTGTGCTTAATTTAATTTGAGGGGTGTGTTGTGCTGAGCCCCCAGCAGAACTATGTTATGTTTCTTCTCGTTACTTTAACTCTTCTGTACGTACATACTAGTATTTCTTATATTTCATCTTTTAGTTGGTATAATACTACCACTCGTTTCTTCACATTATATACGTACAATATATATGGCCAACATCATATAGCCAGCAGTTTAGTTGTCAAAGAATTTCAGGGTGCTTAGTTTTGTCAAAGAATTCCAGGATGCTTAGAGGGTGCTTGGATCCAAGGGACTTATTTTTAGTCTGACTAGAAATAGTCTCTTTAAGAGGCTAATGTTCCAAGCACCCCTGACTAAAGAGGGGCTAAAACTAGTCTTGAGACTAAAAAAATTTAGTCAGGGGTACCCCTACTAAAATGTGGATTAGTCCTCTCTCTACTCATTTAACTCCTCTCCTTTAACACAGGCGAGTTCTGGATTGGAGGGTTTGGACGATAATAAATGCTCATTAACTTGATTTTAGCCTTTTTAGTATTTGGATCCAAGCATGGGTGAGGCTAGCATGTTTTAGTCCCACTACTTTTAGTCATGGGACTAAAACGTATCCAAGCACCCTCTTAGTTTTATTTGAGGGGTGGGTTGTGCTGGACACCATTATTGTGACTAGCCTTTTTAATAGTACTATATGCATAATTTGGCGACAAGCGCTCTCTATATGTACCACCTTTTTTTTAATTTCAAGTTTTGCTCCATGGCGCAATCCATCGATACTACTGCTGTACAAAAGTATACATTTTTTAAAAGGCTAGAGGGCGGGGCAGTCTAGCTTGGTCGGTTTCACGAGAGGCGAGGGCCTTTGTGATTTGATGGCTCATTACTGCTGGAAGGCGGGGCCTTGTGATTTGACTGCTCGTATAAATGCGCCGACGACCTGATCGAGGAGGAGCAAAGAACCGTGCGGTATACTCAAGTTTTCCACTGGAGTAGTACTGCGACGGAGGAGCACGAAACACGGCAGCCCAGTGCCATATGGCGATAAAAAATGATCTAATTTGCTAGTCATCTCATTGTTAGCATTGTTCTATTCATTCCCTCAAAAAAATATTGTTCTATTCATGCCTCGCAGAGAACGTGACACGTGCGGCGAAACACCCAAAGCAAAAGATGAAACACAAGAGCAAAAGAAGAAGGAAGATTATCACCCCAAATGATCTAATTCGCCGCGGAGTCATAACTTCTTCTTCATCACCTCCACGACCTCCATCTCCTTGCGTGTCTCCTCCGCCATCTTCTTCATTCTGTCCATGACGCGGGATTTCTCGACGCGAGCCTTCATCATCTGTTCCACGGCCGCATTACGTACCTTGACAGCAGCCGGGTGCTTGATGTGGAGCTTCGCCAACTCCTCCTTTTGTTCCATGACGAGGGCTTGCAGCATCTTCATCGAGGAACTACTATTCTCACGCAGCTTCTTCCAGCCGGCATTCTTCTCCGTCAACAGGTCGATCTCGTGGCAGAGCTTCGCCTTGTCCTCCTGAAGTCGCAGGATTTCGCCGGTCGCCTTCTTCTCCGAGGCAATGCTCTTCTTCAGCAGCATCACCAAGCCGGCGGTTAACCCCCCTGCTGATTGAGCTCAACGGGCATGTCGTCGAGGCTCTCCTTCAGCAACTCCATCAAGCCTTGGATGAACTCCTTCTGCTTACTAAGCTGATCGGGCATGCCGTCGAGGGGTAACGACTCCAGCTCCGCCGGCTCGGCATGTTCGCCTCCGCGGCTAGGGCGCTCCTGGGAGCCATCACCTGCCCATGAGAGATCTTTCGAGGTCTCTGCGTGGCGGCGAGCCCTCTTTTTTTTTCCGCAGCCTTGGTTGCCGCTCCCTTGTTACAAGTAGTTCTCGACCTAGAGCTCTGCTCACCGGCCATGGCAACAATGGACGAAGAAGAAGCACTTATGAGGAGGAAAGGTAGAGTAATTTTCGGTTAGGTAGTTCCCCTTTTTATAACCTAAGTACTAGCACTAGTACTAATACCTGCATAGTGGGAACACGTTCAGGTTTGGTACGTATTAGTAGGTGTGAGCAGGCTTTCGAATGTGATGGGAACAAGGTAAAGATTAATTGATGGTTTTGGTTTCGAGGCCCGAAACGGCTCCCGATGAGTTTAGCGGAACATAAATTTCAAGTACTACACTGCTCAAATGCGTAAATATTATGTTACTGTCAAAAACTGGCACAAAATACGAAGGAGACCAATGGAAGTACTACTAGCAACCCACGATTTAACTACTCGCATGCGCGCAGTGGAGTAATAATGTCTTTCTTCCGCCCCCACGTCCACTCAATTTGCATGCGCTGTATTAATCGACCATCAATGAAGTGAACGACTTTACACGCGTCAAATTATCACATGGGGTGGATCTTGGTACAAAATTGCATCCGCCCGTGTACCCGCGTGTGCGTGCGAGGGAATGAGTGTGTGCGTGGCGTGCGTGCACATCTTCGCTTCATGCATGTACCACCAGTATGGCTCAGGGAGGACGAGTACATTCTTCTGGAACCAGCAACACGTCACTGTGATCAATCCACACAAGGAGGTCGCGACAATGCCTCCACATGTGCCACGTGGCTTCGTGAACTGTAAGAGAGACACTGTGTAGCGTGCCATTGGTATTCTAATTTACGTGTTTTGCACATACTCGAAGTACTAGTAAGGTACACGTGCATTGAACGCATCAGATTTTGCAACCAAATTATGAATAAATACGACACTATAGCATGTAAGCTCTGAGTCATATATGCTTGATGTATCCCTTCGTTTAATTCTTATAGTTCATCTCATTCAAAATCAATTAGTTTTTATAAAAAAGCTAAGAACGCGGGAATAGGAAAAACATGGGATTATAGTGGAATGTCGTCTTGAATCCTACAGGATTGTACGAGTGTTTGATTGTGCATAGAAAAAACGCAGAATTCTTTTAAAGAGGTTTGAGTGGATGGGATGTTTCCTATGAAATCTAGTGCAAATGAATCATATGGAAAAAATCCTATGGTTTACAATCCTACGAATCAAACAACCAAGATAGGAAAAATTCCTAATGATTAGAATCCTCCAAAATTCCTTTGAGAATCCTTTGAATCAAAGAAGCCCTTAATCTATTTTATGATTCATGGAATTGTGTGTTGTAAAGCATAAAGTAAAAACAAATAATGGCAATTCAACTAGAAAAAAAGTTTGGGCAGTTATGATACGGAAGATTCTAGAACAAAAGAGAACCACTGTTGTTTTGAGGTTTGTGCATTATGCTCAAGTTCAACCATGGAGTCTGCTAGATTGTACAGGTGGAAAAATCCGGTGGGGGCTAGAAGATGGTGCGAGGGGCCGAGTGGAGGGAGACTATGAAGGAATGCACAAGTGCGAGATCGATATTTAGAGAGAGGGGGCGAACACGTGCGCCGTTGCGCGCAGTGGCGGAGCCATGAAAAATAAATGAGCTAGGGGGCCACGCATTGCTAATCCTTTACGAGGAGGGTCAATTCATGAACTTAAACCATTTTTAGCAGCAATTGTCTAATGATCACATTCATATTAGCCTCGATATATAGTGATGTTAGGGGGGAGGGGGTAGGGCCCTTACTGCCCCTGTCTTCGCCATTGTGCATGCCTGAGAGATGAAGCGGAAGGCATGGATGATGAGAGGGGGACGTTGGATATATAATTAATGTAGGTGTATTAGCTATATATGTTAATCCTATATAGAGAGGTATAGATTGATCGATGTGGATGTGGGAAAGAGGGTGAGACCTCACTGGATATATCGATTGATCGGTTTGTGTGGAAAACTATGAAAGACCTAGCTATATACACACATACATAGAGGAACATCGATCGTTGCGCATGCACGCGTGAGAGATAAAGAATGCCCGATATGATGGAGAGGGGGATGTGTGTGGGTGTGTGCCTTCATGGGAGACCGACCTGAAGAAAAAGATTGTATGCGTGCGATGGATAATGCCGACTGGTAGTGTGTGTGCATGCATGCACAAGAGAAAGTTAGTGGTACAATTATAAAGAGAAGACTACTGTGTGGGTGTAAAAGAATAGGTGAGGTCATAATCAATGTAAAGTTGAATTCAAATATTTGAATAAGAAATCCTGATGTTTGAAACCCATGCATGCATGAATATAATGGAGATCCGCGCGGTGTGGTTTGGAAATGAGCATGTTGTAATGTATACACATTGAACAAGGTCAGACTGATTTGAATTTGAGATACCGATGGCAGACATCATTTGGCCACGTCGCATCCGTGCATGGACACACTATTCTAATTGGAGATGATGGGCGGCTTTCACATCACATATCTATATCTATACCCCTATATATATTATATATTATATTTTTTTATATTGTGTGCGGGTAACTTTAAGTTTGAAAGATGGTCGTTGGATGAGGCGAATCCGATGGTCCAAAGATGGCAAATTTGAGCACTACCGGCCGTTGGATATCATCTAGATTCCACCAGGTTTCGCCACATGTATAATCTAGAAGACTCCATGGTTGAACTTAAGCATAATGCACAAACATCAAAACACAATCACTTCTTATTTTTTCTAGAATCTTCCGTATCAGAATTGCCCAAATGTTTTTCTACAATATTTGCCATTATTTGTTTTTACTTTATGTCTTACGACGCACAATTCCATGAATCTTAAAATAGATTAGCTTTTGTAACATCCCAAAATTCTAAATTTTGGAATGTTATAATAAACAGATATATTGGATTGATTGTTTGATTGATTGACTGAAAGTGAGTGAATTCGAAATCTTTTGAAAGTTAAATGAGAGGGAATAAAAGGACTTTCCCAAACTTTCATTTTGCTTTTATGATCTCCATGAATTCAAATTCTTTTCATCACAAAACCTGGAGAGAAGATGACATGACTTCTTCCATTTATTTAAATGAAAAGGGGTGTTGAAAATATTTGAATATCATTTGAAAATATTTCCAATTCAGAAACTTCAAGCAACTCAATGATTTTCATGAGAGAAGATAAAATGACTTCTTCAAAACATATGAAATATGAGTTGGAAGTTTAAAAGGATCTAATTTAAAGTCCTTTTGAAAATTATTTTCAATTTGGAGTATTTGGGTTTTATTCAAATTATTTTTCTCCAAAATAAAAATATATGGAAAATAGGGTAACATGATTCCCTACAATAGAAAATTGGAGAAAAATTCATTTGAAATCATTTTGGGTATTTTTAAAATGATTTTTATGAGGTTTTATTGCAGCAGTAGCACTCTTTGCTTTATCTGAATTTTTGTATATTTTATTTGACGCTAGAAAAATGTCCACGTTGAAGAAAATCTTTTTCTGAAAATTTTGATATATTATATGCCTATATAATTTTTTCTTTATTATTGTTATTTTTGTTTGTCTGAGAAAATGTTTGATAAAAAAAAACTTTCTTCGGGCCGGCCCAGCTGAGCCAGGCCATGGCCCAACTCGCCGCCGCCGCCTTCCCCGAGTGCGGGAGACCGCATCCCGCACGTCGCCGGAGTCCGCCGCGCCACCGCCTCCTCCGACCCCTGCCGCAAGCCAGCGCCCCTCCCGTGGCCTTTAAAAAGGCGGGCCCCGACCCCGCCCCCCCCTCTTTTCTCCTCCTCCCTAGCCGCCGCTCCCCGCCGGCGCAAACCCTCGCCTCCGCCGCCGTCGAGCCGCTGCAGCCGCTGCTCGCCTCGCCGCCATCTCTCGCCGACCCCGCTGGCGACTCCGCCGCTCGGCGCCGCCCTTCCCCGACGTCTCCGCCGTCCTCTACGACCGCCGGAACGCCGCCCCCGATCGGATCCGAGCCGCCGCCGTCCTTTTCCTCGCCGCCGATGACCCCGCCGCCGCGATAACCGCCACCTCCACCTCCCCCGTCCGATTTCGATCCAGAGGCCGAGATCGTTTCTATTTTTTTATCCTTTTCTTTTATTTAGCAAACGTTCACTAGTTAAGTCACTGGAGCGAAGGTGTTCGTAGATTAGGGTTCAGTAATGAACGTTCACTTTTAGTTTTTTCTTTTTCTGTTATTTTCGGCCAGGGACCCATCTGTGAATAATTTATTTACAAATTAGCCCCTGATCTTCAAACGTCTACAACTTTTTACTCGTTTATCCAAATCCAACGAAACCAACGCCCACTTCTTCGTTATGATCTCCTGTTTCCAGTAAAATAACTTAAACATGTTTTTGAAAGTTTTAAAATTTGATTTCAAACAGATTTGTATTTGAACTTTGTTTGATCATAACTCAAGTTTTATAACTCCGTTTGAGTTGATTCTTTTTGCAAATCGAAGCTCTTGATCTAAACTTTCTGATTAGGCCAAATTCAAATAATTTTGGTACTGTTAGAAATTGTTTTATGTTGCAAGAGTTATTTGCTTGGTTCTGATGTTTTCCGAATTGTCTTCTTCGTTCTTCCCGATCTTTTGAGTGATTGCTTATGTGTGATTACCACTGCTTGCTTACGATAGATTGACCGGAGTGTGACGAGTAGAACTATCAGAGGTTATGAGTGTGAATCATCTTCATCAACAGTACAGGCAAGTAACACTTTGATCATACCTCTTTACTACCCAGTTTTGTTGCATTAGACCAATCCTCCAACATTGCATGGTTAGGATCTAATTAAATTGTGGGTATTGGGAAGTAGATGAGGTAGTACCTATTACCTGTTTTGTTATCAAACCTTTGGGAGTTACTTCTATGTTTGCTCATATTGCTATGCTATGCTAGTAGACGTGGATTGGGTGAGTGTATCCATGACAGATGTGAGATTGTTAATTTAATGGTTTACTTAAGGTGGCAACTTAAACACACATCTTGGTGGATTGAGGCACCTGGGTATTCCAGTGATTGCCTGTTTTCTTTTGGACCGCCACCCAGGCTCAAAGGGATCATGAGATTATTCATGCTAGAAACTTCCGTGTGCAGCCACAAGCTATTATGGGCTCTAGCATAGTTGAATAAGTTGTGTGAACTCTTACAGTGGTAGACTAGCAGATGTAGGCGAAAGTAGGTGTAACGGTCTACCCGATCGTAAGGTGCAAACACTTCTGAAAGACTATGTCTCGGTCATCCGTCACTCAAACACCATGTAGTGTGAGTAATCCAACGGAGGAGATCGAGTCTTGTGGGGAAAAGTGCACAAACCTCTGCAGAGTGTATAAAATAATCATGATTAGCCGTGTCCCCGGTTATGGACATCTTGAGTATCTAGTACTTGGATTATCATGTGAATCTCATCATGTTACTCAAATTAATTTTGTTGGGTTAAGGATGATACTTAATTGGGATTGAGATGCTGTCAACCATTCTCAATGTTTAACAACCACCATGATAGTTAAATAAAATTTATTCCTTTGCAGTAGGGAAAAATTGGCTTTTTTGCAAAAACATTATAACCATAGAGCTTTTCCACCAGCCATATATGCATGTAGTGATAGCCATTATTCATCATTGCTCTACAGTGTGAATTTGCCAGTACATTCAATGTACTGACCCTTTGTGGCTGCAATGTCCCATGTTGCAGGACTTCTTACGACGAGTAAGCGATACATTAGGGTTACGATTTGTACACTCAACTTTGCCGTTGGTGTTGATGGGAATCCACAACCTTGTTGTTACTTCCGCTATTTGGACTGAGGTAATAGTATTTACGTTACTTTATACATGTGATTTACCTCTGTTATAAATCCTCTAGTACTGTGTGTGTCAGCATACCGATCCAGGGATGACACTTAAGCACAGAGACTTGACCGTCTGAGGTCGGGTCGCTACAAGATGGTATCAGAGCCAGGTTGACTGTAGGACGCGACCCTAGAAACTGGCAAGCCCATAGGAAGGATTTTCTCTAAAACTTTCTTTTTCAAAAAGATCTTTTACCTATCTTCTCTTCTGAGCTTATTCAAATATTCCCTTTTAGTGAGACCATACCATTTTCCCTTTTGACCACGAAGATTCGACTGATGAGACCACTCCAAGAAGTACAAGATATCGGACAACTAAGACCACTTTGGAATGAAGAGGATTTTACGGAGCACTATAATAATGGAAACTACAACGGTTGAAGACCCCGAAGACTAGGAGAATTTGAAGGCGCTGAAGAATTTCCACATTGGTATAGGAAGGCTACACTTACGGATTTTGTCAGACTATGGAAGCCGTCAATACCCGAGATCAAGGTGTGTCGGAGAAAGACCGGAACATGGAGAGTTAGAAACTCAAAGTTTTGTCAAGAAAAGCCTAAGGCATGAGATATCAACTATGGAATGATAGCTCATGGAAATGACAAGAGCAGAAACACGGTTATCCATGATGTCATCGCCCACTGATGCTATAGTCACCGTGCTGAGTTAAGCATGCATTTCTTTGGAAGGATTGGATTACAAGAAGGCTTATGGAACACCTATCAGCAAGATGAAGTGTTAACCTTAGCTGGTGTATCACCAGGATCTGGAATATTACATCAGGAAGTTTAGGATGGACCTGCAGGAAGCCGTATTAGATAAGGAAGCATTTTGTGAAGAACTCATGTCTCAGAAGTTGAAAGTAGCCAAGTTAGAGGAGCAAAACCTCGAGATACCGGAGATACGCAGGAACTGAAGGACAGTAGGACTATGGTTCATGCCAAGGATGTTGAAATCCAGAAGTTTGGAACGCAATTATTAAAGGACGCCACGAGAGACTTCGCGTCAACAGAGAGGATCTGGCAAAAAGAACTTGAGAAGGACAAGTACGATCGAAAGATGCCATCGGAGACATGAAGAGTTCGGCGACGTTGAATATTTATTGACCTTTAGAAGACCAAACCCCTGTTATATACCTATGTTAGATGTGACGTTTGTGAGCTGTCATTTGTTTGATGTTTTTTCGACAGCCACAAATAAAAATCTGTCTTTTCAAAACTATTGGTTGTGTTGTGTGTATCCCTCTCTATCTCTCTTATCTCACCCCAAACGCATGGACCCAATAGAGGATGAATGGAGATGAACTCATAGTTCCAGGACCGATAAGTCAATCGGAGACGGACCGATGGATTCAGAACATGGAGGATCACATGGAGAATAACCCTATAGCCGGAAAGGATATGACCTAGCATGCTTTTGAGTGCTTTGAAAGAGGTGCCACTACCTGGTAGAGGATGTACCAAACCATCAATGGATGGCAAGGAGAAACCACTTGGAAGGAATTTAAGTGGACTTTGTTAAAGTCTTGGCTTGTGTCCCAGAAATTGAGGCCTTATGGAAAGGATATGAAGAAACCTTGTGCATACAAGCTTTGTGGAGAAATAGGACACAACCATAAAGAAAAGAAGGATGAATACCCTCATAATCGGAGGATTTCAAAAGGAGTTAGCCGAGGATCTCAGGAAACTTCGGTTGGAGATTGTTCCCAAAGGTTATGTTGCAGCAATGGAAGTTCAGTCTACATTGTTGGGAAAGATCCGTGAAGCTCAGAAGGATGAAAAAGAGATTGCTGAGGTAAAAGAGAGGATGAGCAAAGGAAGGGCCAAATGTTTTCGTAAGGATGAGCACGACACCTTATGGTTCGAGGACCGTGTATATGTGCCCAATAATGCAAAGATCAGGAAGTAAATACTTCAGGAGGCTCATGACTCACCATACTCGATTCACGCTGGAAACACCGAGATGTATTTGGATTTGAAGGAGTGTTTCTGGTGGACTGGTATGAAGAAGGATATTGCGGAGTATGTAGTCGTCGGTGATGTATGCCAGAGAGTAAAGGCAGAGCATCAGAAGCCAGCCGGATTACTACAGCCTATGCCGATACCCGAATGGAAGTGGGATAAGCTTGGCATGGATTTCATTACTGGATTTCCCTAAACCCGATCGGGATATGATTCTATCTGGGTAGTAGTTGATTCGCTTGACCAAAGTGGCTCATGTTATCCCAGTGAAAACCACCTATACAAGTGCGAAGTTGGCCAAGATATATATGACCAGGATCGTATGTCTGCATGGAGTTCCGAGGACCATCGTATCAGATAGAGGAACACAGTTTACCTCAAAGTTTTGGCATCAGTTGCATCAGACTTTGGGTACCAGGCTAGAGTTTAGTACACCTTTTCATCCACAGACAGATGGACAGATCGAGAGAGTCAATCAGATTCTGGAGGACATGTTGAGAGCTTGTGCATTAGATTATGGATCTAGTAGGGATGATAATCTACCTTACGCGGAGTTCTCATACAACAATAGTTACCAAGCCAGTTTGATGATGGCCCCTTTTGAAGCTTTGTATGGGAGAAGGAGCCAGACACCGTTGATGCGGGATGAAGTTGGAGGCCGTCAGTTGTTTGGACCAAAAGTGATCAAGGAGTTAGAAGAGAATGTTAAGTTGATTCAAGATAGACTGAAGGTAGCTCAGTCCAGGCAGAAGAGTTATGCAGACTCAAAAACGTAAGGAGGTAGTCTATGAAATTGGAGACAGAGCATGTCTTCGTGTGTCCCCTCTGCGAGGAGTTAAACGATTTGGAGTTAAGGGAAAGTTAGCGCCTAGATATGTAGGACCATACCGAGTTTTGGAGCGTATGGGAGAAGTGGCCAACAAGTTGGAGTCACCCAAAGGACTGTCAGGAGTTCATGATGTGTTTCATGTTTCCCAGTTGAAGAAGTGCCATGCAGAGATGGCCAATATTCCCCTGTAAGGACGCTTGACCCTGGAAAGGATAATGATGTTCCACGAAGTGGAGTATGGACTTCATAAGTATAAGTTTTATCTCGGTATGTGGGATATCCCACGAGGATGAAGAGATAAATTACTATTGGATATAAAGGAGGTATGATATTGGAAATATGGATCAATGAAATTCCATGATGAGTCTGAGTAAACATGTCCTATTTTGGTGCAAATAGAAGGAAGGGAGACAATAAAATTGGATGGATTTAAGAATGCTGGAAGCTGGATGTTGGAATAATGATCAGTTGCTCGATGATAAGTTCAAGGACTACAAGTGATGAGATGGGCCATAACCCACAGGCCCCAGGACCTGCCAGGAAGCAAGCACATTCTTGCTAAAGGAAAAACCCTGGAAGAAGTTACGATTTTATCAACAGACGATCTTATAGGAATTAACGCGAAACCTAAGAGTTGTGCAGAAACGATAGATGTTTGTTTGGCTTGCAGAATCAATGGATTTATCCGAACCTAGTTCGTCGACAAGAGAAATTCTGCAATGCTTGCGAGGATGACCAAGTGTTAGAATGCGAGATTCACTAAACCATATACAGAGTAACGATTTGGGTGCGGGATGGATTGATCACCATACCGACTTACTCTTATTGTTCGCTTTGCTATATGGGATGGTAAATCTGAGTGACTTGCCTATAGTAGAGAGACAACGAGCAAAACCTTGTTTGAACCTTAGAATGGTGTAAGTATTTTTCCCCTTGTACAAGGCAGCTCTTGCCAATCGTAGGTTATACGGTGAGGATCAACCCAGACCCATTTCCCGCAGGAGAAACCATAATTGGAAGACCACCATGAGATATCGATAGTTGTTTAGTATTGGCGCCTGACCCGTCAGCTAAGAAGACCCAGTCTCGGAACAACCTTACCAAGAAAAAGGACAGAAGAATTGAGGTAAAGATTATGCCACTACCGGAAGAGCCCAGAGAAGGAATTTTCCGAGAATCTGAGAAGACTGACACTGTCAAAGATAAGGATGGCGTATATGAGTTTTGATGGAACAGTAACAATGCTTCTAAGGGTGGTAGCACCCCAGACCCCCTGTGATGATCGATGGATTTTGAGAAGACCCAAAACCTAACCTATTTCTTGCTAGCCTCTCCGAATCTCGAGGACGAGATTCATTTTAAGGGTGGTAGGTTTGTAACATCCCAAAATTCTAAATTTTGGAATGTTATAATAAACAGATAGATTGGATTGATTGTTTGACTGATTGACTGAAAATGAGTGAATTCGAAATCTTTTGAAAGTTAAATGAGAGGGAATAAAAGGACTTTCCCAAACTTTCATTTTGCTTTTATGATCTCCATGAATTCAAATTCTTTTCATCACAAAACCCTGGAGAGAAGATGACATGACTTCTTCCATTTATTTAAATGAAAAGGGGTGTTGAAAATATTTGAATATCTTTTGAAAATATTTCCAATTCAGAAACTTCAAGCAACTCAATGATTTTCATGAGAGAAGATAAAATGACTTCTTCAAAACATATGAAATATGAGTTGGAAGTTTAAAAGGATCTAATTTAAAGTCCTTTTGGAAATTATTTTCAATTTGGAGTATTTGGGTTTTATTCAAATTATTTTTCTCCAAAATAAAAATCTATGGAAAATAGGGTAACATGATTCCCTACAATAGAAAATTGGAGAAAAATTAATTTGAAATCATTTTGGGTATTTTTAAAATGATTTTTATGAGGTTTTATTGCAGCAGTAGCACTCTTTGCTTTATCTGAATTTTTGTATATTTTATTTGACGCTAGAAAAATGTCCACGTTGAAGAAAATCTTTTTCTGAAAATTTTGATATATTATATGCCTATATAATTTTTTCTTTATTATTGTTATTTTTGTTTGTCTGAGAAAATGTTTGATAAAAAAAAACTTTCTTCGGGCCGGCCCAGCTGAGCCAGGCCATGGCCCAACTCGCCGCCGCCGCCTTCCCCGAGTGCGGGAGACCGCATCCCGCACGTCGCTGGAGTTCGCCGCGCCGCCGCCTCCTCTGACCCCTGCTGCAAGCCAGCGCCCCTCCCGTGGCCTTTAAAAAGGCGGGTCCCGACCCCGGCCCCCCCTCTTTTCTCCTCCTCCCTAGCCGCCGCAACCCGCCGGCGCAAACCCTCGCCGCCGTCCGTCGCCGACCCCGCTGGCGACTCCGCCGCTCGGTGCCGCCCCTCCCCGACGTCTCCGGAGTCCTCTACGACTGCCGGAACGCCGCCCCCGATCGGATCCGAGCCGCCGCCGCCGTCCTTTTCCTCGCCGCCGATGACCCAGCCACCGCGGTAACCGCCACCTCCACCTCCCCCGTCCGATTTCGATCTAGAGGCCGAGATCGTTTCTATTTTTTATCCTTTTCTTTTATTTAGCAAACATTCACTAGTTAATCACTGGAGCGAACGTGTTCGTAGATTAGGGTTCAGTAATGAACGTTCACTTTTAGTTTTTTCTTTTTCTGTGAATAATTTATTTACAAATTAGCCTCTGATCTTCAAACGTCTACAACTTTTTACTCGTTTATCCAAATCCAACGAAACCAACGCCCACTTCTTTGTTATGATCTCCTGTTTCTAGTAAAACAACTTAAACATGTTTTTGAAAGTTTTAAAATTTGATTTCAAACAGATTTGTATTTGAACTTTGTTTGATCATAACTCAAGTTTTATAACTCCGTTTGAGTTGATTCTTTTTGCAAATCGAAGCTCTTGACCTAAACTTTCTGATTAGGCCAAATTCAAATAATTTTGGTACTGTTAGAAATTT
This sequence comes from Aegilops tauschii subsp. strangulata, assembly GCF_002575655.3. Lineage (NCBI taxonomy): Eukaryota > Viridiplantae > Streptophyta > Magnoliopsida > Poales > Poaceae > Aegilops > Aegilops tauschii. Next base: position 409,709,684 of record NC_053037.3, on the reverse strand, counting down.
TTTTATGTTGCAAGAGTTATTTGCTTGGTTCTGATGTTTTCCGAATTGTCTTCTTCGTTCTTCCCGATCTTTTGAGAGATTGCTTATGTGTGATTACCACTGCTTGCTTACGATAGATTGACCGGAGTGTGACGAGTAGAACTATCAGAGGTTATGAGTGCGAATCATCTTCATCAACAGTACAGGCAAGTAACACTTTGATCATACCTCTTTACTACCCAGTTTTATTGCATTAGACCAATCCTCAAACATTGCATGGTTAGGATCTAATTAAATTTTGGGTATTGGGAAGTAGATGAGGTAGTACCTATTACCTGTTTTGTTATCAAACCTTTGGGAGTTACTTCTATGTTTGCTCATATTGCTATGCTATGCTAGTAGACGTGGATTGGGTGAGTGTATCCATGACAGATGTGAGATTGTTAATTTAATGGTTTACATAAGGTGGCAACTTAAACACACATCTGGGTGGATTGAGGCACCTGGGTATTCCAGTGATTGCGTGTTTTCTTTTGGACCGCCACCCAGGCTCAAAGGGATCATGAGATTATTCATGCTAGAAACTTCCGTGTGCAGCCACAAGCTATTATGGGCTCTAGCATAGTTGAATAAGTTGTGTGAACTCTTACAGTGGTAGACTAGCAGATGTAGGGGAAAGTAGGTGTAACGGTCTACCCGATTGTAAGGTGCAAACACTTCTGAAAGACTATGTCTCGGTCATCCGTCACTCAAACACCATGTAGTGCGAGTAATCCAACGGAGGAGATCAAGTCTTGTGGGGAAAAGTGCAGAAACCTCTGCAGAGTGTATAAACTAATCATGATTAGCCGTGTCCCCGGTTATGGACATCTTGAGTATCTAGTACTTGGATTATCATGTGAATCTCATCATGTTACTCAAATTAATTTTGTTGGGTTAAGGATGATACTTAATTGGGATTGAGATGCTGTCAACCATTCTCAATGTTTAACATCCACCATGATAGTTAAATAAAATTTATTCCTTTGCAGTAGGAAAAATTGGCTTTTTCGCAAAAACATTATAACCATAGAGCTTTTCCACCAGCCATATATGCATGTAGTGATAGCCATTATTCATCATTGCTCTACAGTGTGAATTTGCCAGTACATTCAATGTACTGACCCTTTGTGGCTGCAACGTCTCATGTTGTAGGACTTCTTACGACGAGTAAGTGATACGTTAGGGTTACGATTTCTACACTCAACTTTGCCGTTGGTGTTGATGGGAATCCACAACCTTGTTGTTACTTCCGCTATTTGGATTGAGGTAATAGTATTTACGTTACTTTATACATGTGATTTACCTCTGTTATAAATCCTCTAGTACTGTGTGTGTCAGCATACCGATCCAGGGATGACACTTAAGCACAGAGACTTGACCGTCTAAGGTCGGGTCGCTACAGCTTTCTTATAAAAGCTAGATGATTTTGAATGAGATGAACTATAAGAATTAAACGAACATCTACATCATGCATATATGACTCAAAGCTTGCATCTATAATGTGGTATTTATTCATAATTTGGTTGCCAAATCTCATGCGTGCAATGCACGTGTACCTTACTCTAGTCTAAATGGTGTTTGTGTGTGTGTTGTGCGTGTTGAGGTGCAAATTGTCTTTTTTTTGGGTACACGTTACGCTTGTTCTTCCGAAATTTCAAGTCGCGCCTTGTTATGCCGAAAATTCAAGCTAGCGTATCTGTCTATCATGCTGCGAAACTCCCGCCTCTTCAACCCGTGCCTTGTTAGCCCGAAATATTTAAGATATATCTTTGTCTCGTTGTGCTCCGACAACTCCCTCCATCTCAACCTGCGCCTTGCTATTCTGAAATGACAACGCGCGCGAAAACTCCCACCTCTTGTGAAATCCCGACACGCGAAATGCCCGTGGTACCCCTAAACCGAAAGAACCGCCTCAACTCGGTGGGGGTACTTTCGTAACTTACCCCACATTCGGACAAGCGCGTCTCTAAGCATTGGTTCCCCACTGCCATCCCATCCGCCCACCCATTCGTACACCGAGGCCGCAAAAACCTGCGACGAAACCCCACACCCTGCTCCGTCCGCCACCCAGCCAGAGCCTCTTCCCCGACGATGTCGTCCACAGAAACACCTTGACGTCCCTCATCCACCGTATCGGATGAGGATCCATCGTCGATCTCATCGTCCTGCCAGTTCAGCCACCCCGTTCTCCACCTCCAAGGAGCTGCCCCGATGTTCCCCTCGTCTTTCGCGCCACCTCCATTCCCACACCGCCGTCTTCACCTGCCCCACCGGAAGAGCATCATCATCACCATTTCCTCAGATGAAGCTGCGGCCTAATCGGCGCCACCAAAGAGGTTGTACACTAATCGCCGCATTTTGTTCTTGATTCGATCTCACGGCGCTGTCGGCGCTCGATCCCGAGCCGACACGGCGCGGCTCCATCCACGGCGGCGTCGCCGGCCACTTCCTCCACGGCGTCGCTCCCTTGGCGGCGATGTCCACATTAGTAGGAGTTGCTGCTGCTTTAGCTCTCGCTCGCGCTATTGCTCTGCTCTTGCTCTCGGTCCCCTGCCTGGTCTGCTCTTGCTATTGCTCTTGCTCGCGCTGCTGCTCTCGCTCTTGCTCTTGCTTGTGATGCTGCTCCGATTTAGCTACACTTCAGTCGACTGAATCGACTTTTGGGTCAGTCGATTTTCAGGGGGGGGGGGGGGCTCGCCGGGGTGAAGGAAGAACCAGCCGCAGCGGGGAGGGGGGCTCGCCGGAGAGGTACCCCACTATCTATCTTAGGGTTCAGGATGGGGGCGGTGGTCGCCGGCGGTGGCGTGGGGATCACCGGAGAAAAAGCTCGGCACGGGGGGTCTAGAGGGATGGCCGGGGCGGCGGTGGACCGGCGGTGGGGAGTGTTTTCGGGGCGGGCGGGGCAGCGCCCCGCCGGCCGCGGGTGGAGGGGGCTGCTGTTTGGCCGGTGGTGGCTGGCGGCTCAGGGGGGTGGAGGTTGAAGATGAACCGCAGGCCCTTGATTTCGTATCCAACGGCTGCAAAATCGACTGACCAGAGATGAAAAAGTCAGTCGACCGACGTGTAGCCTCACCTTGCTAGTGCGTTCAGTTTCGACAGCAAAATTCAGTTTCGACATTTAAGTTCAGTTTCGACAGTTAAGTTCAGTTTAGACAGTTAAATTTAGTTTCGACAGTTAAGTTAAGAGATGAGCGGCTGATGTATTTTACATCTAGCACTTTCTGGTTATGTATTTTACGTCATGTATTGGAGATGCTATTAGAATTCCACTCAGGTTAACGTTGTTCGTTGTCTCTCTTGTCCTGCTTCAGCCTCGGCGTCGTACAACTCACCGGAGCTGCTCCAACGACAAAACCCTCCATCACAGCGGAGCAGTACCTCGGGCTCCATCTCCAGACGCCTAAGATCTTCTTCCCCTCCTCCGACAGCCAAGTCAGCCGGAGCATCCTCACCGGCCAACCCAATCATGCTGAGATCGACATGGCTTCGCGAAAGAGGTTGTACACTTGTTGCATCTCTTTTTTACTCTACATGTTATATATATATTGTCCACTGAGCACTCGTAGTAACGGGAAATATGATTATTTTATTCTACTATATGACAAGCAGTGAGGTACCAGGCAACTTAGCTATCCGTGATGGACTCTCTTGAACGCCATCATTATTTATCTCTGCGCGTTTGAGCTGTGCATTTGTCGATGGGCCTGGGAGTTGAGCTAGTATGGCAGTGGCCTGGGTCCAAAGTAATAGAAGTAGCACAAAAACATTTTTTTAGTGTAGGATTTTCCGTGCTCAAGCCTGCCTACTAGAATCGCCAGTGCTTGAAAGGAAAAGTGAATGAAAAACATCGAAATTGGAAAGTTTCCTATGGTACTACTTTTCATGAATTTGGTGCAAAGGAAAACTTTAGGATTTCTTCCTTTAGTGTCTCCTTGAAAGAAAAACCGTAGGAATTCTAATTTCCACTTCTCCTCCTTTTCATATTCCTATTCATCAAGCACAAGACTAAGAGATAGTAGCAGAATAGCATTATAACCGTACATTTTCTTGTGGTTTGACTTAATCTCACCATGCTTTTTTGCATCCTGTGATCTTCCAATTGTTGTGGATCAAACACCCAGATTGGCAGAAATCTTGTGTTTTTAAATTCTCTGTTTTGCACGTGCATTCCTATCCTATTCCTGTCTATTTCCTATCCCTGCATTGTTAGAATCCTCGAATTCAAACAAGCCCTTACTCAATTACTTATGTTATAGATATGTGTCAAAGAAAACCTTGTGTGGTTTGTCCTGCTCCTGCGGCGCTGTGTTCCACCCCAGCTCAGCTGCTCCAACGACGGAAGGGTCACCACAGCAGGGATCCGCTCTCCAGACTGTCTTTCGCCGCCTTAGATCTTCTTCCCCGCCGCCGGCAGCCACGGCAACTGCATTACCATCATCAACTGAGCAGATGACCCTGAGGACTACACGGGTCCGCAAGAGAGGTCACACTCTTCCGTGTCTGCTTACGTTATGCGTCGCTTAATATGATGACATGCTACATTATCGTCGTGTTCACCTATTAGACTCTGAGTCAGGTCCAAACTAATGCTGAAACTTGAGTGTTTAAATGGTTGTGGGGTACATATTGGGGCAGCAATCAGTACTATCTATCTACTATCTGGTTCATCTCCGGTGTCTACTATGAGTTTCATGTTGGGTGCAAACAAACATTAAAGGAGCCATTATCTATATTTTTCAACTAAAGCTATTATCTGCCTGCTATCATTGGTTTTGGGTCTATCCACAGTTTGCTACCATCACTCCGGATTTGTGCATGCACTCCTTACATAATCTCACTATGTTTTATTCCTATGCATGCCAGTTATTGTACACAATGGAACTGATCATGTAGAGCAAAAGAGACGAGCCTTGCGTGGCAATAAAATTTCATGCAGACGTCATTCCATGGTGGGTGCAAAGGCAGCCCCCCTCCACCCATTTCGGATCGTAATCAAGAGGAAGATAACTGTTCTGAGGGGGATTCAGAAGGAGAAGACCACTCCTATTTACCCCATGAGGTCTTCGCTCTAACTTGGCATGCTGATGTTGGCAATATCATGCATATGGTGCCTTGCATTGCTTACTGTATACATTAAAGATGTCATCTGCTTAGTTTAGACATGCTTTGTGTCAATGCCATCTGTTTAGTCTCTTTATCGTATATGTGAATCATGCAATGCCATCTTGTCTAGCCAGGCATCATATATGTGAATTTTGCAATGCCACCCTGGTTAGCCAGTCATCTTATATGTGAATTATATCATGCCATCATTTTTTTATTACGTGTTAAATTTGTCAACAATTTTAGTACATTCAATTACTCTTCCTGTGCATTAGCCATTCGGCACGGTCATGGGAAAATCTGGAGTGGAAACAAGGTCTTCAGAGCAGACAATGCTATCTGACGAAGCGCATGTCTTGCTGGTTACCGATAGCTCCTTAGAGGAGGATTCAAAGACAGATGACCAGTCATATTCCCCCCCCCCCCCGAGGTGCATGCCCTAACTTGGCAGGGTTATGTTGCTCATATCGTGCGTATGGTATCTTGCATTGCTATGTCATTTGCTTAGTTTAGACATGCTTTGTGTGAATGCCACCTGTTTAGTGTCTAATTACCATATATGTGAATTATGCAATGCCATCTTGTTGCAAGACATTATATATGTGAATTATGCAATGTTATCTTGTTGAAAGGCATTATGTATGTGAATTATGCAATGTTATGCTGTTTAGGCAAGCGTCATATATGTGAATTATATCATGTCGTCCTTTTTTCTATTTCTCATTGCTTTTGTCGATAATGTTTGTATATTCAACTGCTCTTCCTGTGCATCAGCCATTTGAATTGGTGATGGAGAAATCTGGAGTGAAAACAAGGTGTACAGAGCAGACAATGCTACCTGCTGAAGCAGATATCTTGCTGGTTACAGATAGCTCTTCAGAGGAGGATTCAGAGGCAGATGACCAGTCCTATTATCCCCCTGAGGTGTATGCTCAAACTTGGCAGGGTTATATTACTCATATAATGCATATGTTGTATTGCAATGCTTAGTTTTTACATCATATACACAATATTGAATGCCATCTCCTTAGTTGACACATCATATATGCGATTGCCCTCTGCTCACTTCCTTAGTATATAAATCATATATTTGGATTATGTCATGCCATGATGTTTACATAGACAGCATGTATCTGAATTATGGCATGCCAACCCATTTTCTAAAGACATAATATAGTTATATCATCTCATCCTGTTTACATAGTCATCATATTTTAAATTATGTCATTCTATACGTGAATTATATCATGCCATCATGTTTCCATCGACGGCATGTTTGTGATTTATGGCATGCCAACCACTTTAATAGACACATCGTATAGTTATATCATGTCATCCTGTTTAAATAGTCATCATATTTTAAAGTATGTCATTCTATCCTGTTTAGTTAGCCATCATACATGTGAAATTGTGTCATGCTATCCTGTTTAATTAGCCATCATATATGTGAAATTATGTCCTGCTATTCTGTTTGCTTAGACAACATAAATGTGAATTATTTCATGCCCTGTTTTCTTCCCTACTATCCATTGCACCTGTCTATCTTACAATGTCTGTACATTCAATTACTTTTCTTGTTTATCAGCCATTTCAATTGGAAGGAGTGATGGCAGTATCTGTGGGAGTAAAAACACGGTCTTCAGAAAAGATCATGCTACCTGTCGATGCAGATAGAACCACCGTTGTACTTGCCCAAGAACCAGCCCCAACACACATAACCCACACTCATGCAGATTGTACCCCTACCCAGTTGGACAGAGAACCAGCTACACCCCTTCTAACCCCAACCCCAGCAGATAGACACCCAGTTCCCGTTGACACGGCACCGTCTCCACCACAGAGCACCCAAACACGAGCAGTTCGTAAGGCAACTGCAGTGCCCAAATCACGAGGACCACCACTCCGAACCCAAAGTCAACGCTTAAAGCAGAAGAAGAATTGTTCCCAGGTCAGGTTCCGTAGCTATGGTTCATACTACTTTGCTCTTGCATCACTGTATTTACTGATACCAACTAATTTCAAATTTGAAGGATGCAATTGAAACTCCAATGGCACAACAGGTATGTTTTAAACCTGTTTCTTCAACGTGTTTGGCTGTTTGCTGTTGTAACTTGCTCTATGTTGATTTCAGTTTCAATTGAATAAACAGTTATGTTCTCATGCCATGCACATTACAAGTGTTGTTATTGCTGTGTAGTTTCCCACACTTATATTCTGTCTATGCTGCTTTGTCTTAAATAGATATGATTCGAACTGTATCTATCTTGATTTGGCAACATAAACTAGAATGATATAGACCATACAGTGGCCATACTACATAGATATATGTTTGTTTCATGCTGTTATCCTGTCCACCTTACTACTGAACTGGTTTACCAAAATGAGTTTCATATACTACATTGTAAACCTGAGATGTGTTTGTTTGTTTCTCTTTTAGAACGCGGATAAAATATTGGAGAAGAGTACCCTGTTATGCAATGGTAAAGGAAGTAATGCAGATAAGGTTCAAGATAGTGAGACATCCCTGTTGGTCTCCAAGAAAGCTGATAAAACTATATTGAAGACACTGAGACAACCCCAAAGTCCTGTCTTGATGTAGTGTTCGAGTTACTGGCTACCACTGCTGGCACCAGCTCTTCGAACTAGTTGCCTGAATCAGTTCGGCTTCTTGAGTCTCAACTTCAAGTTGAAAGACATCGATCAGATGTTATGCGACAGGAAGCCGAAGGACTGAGGAAGTCCCTGCAGAATTCAGATGCATACTTTCTGGTGCAACAACAAGCGCTGGAGGACTTAAGCGCCAAACAAGAGAAAGTTAATAAGCTTGCTAAGCATCTTGCCAGCATTATGGGTACCCAGGATATTGTTTCTTGAGCTCTTCTGAAGTGGTTTTAGTTCTGGACTTGTTTTGCTGCGGCGTTTATATGCTGCTGTATTCCCTATATTTGCACTGGTGGCGAACTTTGATGCCTAGTGGATGTAATATGTGTAATAGCCGTGATAGCCTAGTGTAAGTTGCTTGCTTATTTATTTCCTTGTTGTCTTGTTTATTTGTTTGCTTGTAATCAGTGCAGTTCTTTTTCTACGGTTTGCTAGTGGCTGCAATAACCTATTTTTAAAAACTAGGCCACAATAACCATGGGCTAATATTTACTGTAGTGACACTGGGCCTCCTACGGGCCGTAGAAACAGTGGGCCTTCTACGGGCCGTAGGAACAGTGGGCCTTCTATGGGCCGTATCATCAATGGGCCTTATACGGGCCGTATGATCGATTGGCCAAACATGGGCCAAACAGACCGCATTCTGGCCGTAAACGGGCTAGAGTTGGAATTGTTCGTTCATGGGCCGACCATAACGGGCCATCGTTCATAGGCCGTATTTGATGACGCTATGAAAACGGCCCAACGTATTAACGGACCACAAACGGGCCGACTGTAACCACGGGCTGAATTTCGCCCACAAGCAGAAAATGATAGTAACGGGCCGTAAGTAAACGAATGCTGGAAAATAGCACAAGAATAAATGGGCTCTGAGAAGGCCGAAACATAACATGGGCTGGAAACGGCCCAACGGAATAACATGCCATTAATGGGTATAAAGTGATACACTGTTCTTTACGGGCCAGTTTCACCACGGGCCGTTAATGGGTGTAAAGTGATACACTCTTCATTACGGGCCAGTTTCACCACGGGCCGTTAATAGGCCAAGAGTTACATAGGGCCTCATATGGGCCGAAAGACGTCATGGGCCATACATGGGCCAGAAGTGAAAACGGGCTAGAATCATATTGGATGGCCCAGATGACGCTACTGGGCCTAATTCGAATAGGGCGTAACGGGCCTTGGGTTAGCGGGCTGTAAATGGGCTATATGCGAACAAGCCGTTAACAGGCTTTCCATGGGCCAGCCCGCCACCTTTTGACCAAGTCAAACGGGCCGGCCTTTTCACAGGAATGGGCCTCTGTTGGGCCGTGCCATGTGTCGACGTATCATAGGCGCCTTCTGTCCAATGAGTGGATGACATCTGTCCCAGCGATGAGCCGACACGTGTTTCCTCCAGCCAATGATGATTTTACATGTGGAAAATCCCGATTGGTTGGGGCTGTTAACGAGTTATCGGAATCCAAAACCCGACCCAATAGCTTCACGGCGTTCCGTTACGGTGGATGCCACGTGTCGGTCACCCTTGACGGAAGCACTTCTGTGACACGCGATTTATCGTCATGGAAGTGGACACTTCCGTGATGATAATTTTGGTAATGTCATGGAACACTTCTATGACAGCACAGGTATGACTATCTTGATTCTGTCATAAATTTGTCATGGATGTACATGCATGACAAAAAACGCGACCTACTGTGACAAACACGTATCATCACGGAAGTGTATTTTTTTGTAGTGCATTCCTTTGAACCAAATGCATGAATAGTAGTTACATAGGAAACTTTCCAATTCCTATGTTTTTCCTTCACTTTTCCTTTCAAGCACTGGCGATTCTAGTAGGCAAGCTTGAGCAAGGAAAATCCTACTCTCAAAAAATGTTTTTGTGCTACTTCTACTACTTTGGACCCAGGCCACTGCCCTACTAGCTCAACTCCCAGGCCCATCGACAAATGCACAGCTCAAACGCACAGAGATAAATAATGATGGCGTTCAAGAGAGTCCATCATGGATAGCTAAGTTGCCTGGTACCTCACTGCTTGCCATATAGTCGGAGAAACTAATCGTATTTCACGTTACTAGGTGTGCTCAGTGGACAATATATATAACATGTAGAGTAAAAAAGAGATGCAACAAGTGTACAACCTCTTTGGCGAAGCCATGTCGATCTCAGCGTGATTGGGTTGGTCGATGAGGATGCTCCGGCTGACATGGCTGTCGGAGGAGGGGAAGAAGATCTTAGGCGTCTGGAGATGGAGCCCGGGGTGTTGCTCCGTTGTGATGGAGGGTTTCATCGTTGGAGCAACTCCGGTGAGTTGTACGACGCCGAGGCTGAAGCTGGACAAGAGATACAACATTAACCTGAGTGGAATTCTAATAGCATCTCCAATAGATGATGTAAAATACATAACCACAAAGTGCTAGATGTAAAATACATCAGCCGCTCATCTTTGAACTTAACTGTCGAAACTGAATTTAACTGTCAAAACTGAACTTAGCTGTTGAAACTGAATTTTGCTATCGAAACAGAATTTTACTGTCGAAACAGAACGCACTAGTAGGGGTGAGGCTACACGTCAGTCCATTGACTTTGTCATCTCTGGTCAGTCAATTTTCCAGTCGTTGGATACGAAATTAAGGGCCTGAAAGTTCATCTTCCACCTCCACCCCCCTGAGCCGCCAGCCACCACCGGCCAAACCGCTGCCCTCGTCGCCCGCGGCCGACGGTGCACCGCCACGCCCACCGTGAAACCACTCCCCACCGTCGGTCCGCCGCCGCCCCGGCCATCCCTCTAGGCCTCCCGTGCCGAGCTTTTTCTCCGGCAATTCCCACGCCACCGCCCCACCACCATTGGCGACCACCGCCCCTACCCTGAACCCTAAGATAGATAGTGGGGTACATCTCCGGCGAGCCCCCCTCCCCGCTGCTGCTGGTTCTTCCTTAACTCCGGCGAGCCCCCACCCCCTGAAAATCGACTGACCCAAAAGTCGATTCAGTCGACTAAAGTGTAGCTAAATCAGAGCAGCATCGCAAGCAAGAGCAAGAGCGAGAGCAGTAGCGCGAGCCAGACCAAGAGCAAGAGCAGAGCAGCAGCGCGAGCGAGAGCTAAAGCAGAAGCAACTCCTACTGATGTGGATGTCACCGCCGAGGGAGCGACGCCGTGGAGGAAGTGGATCGGCGACGCCGCCGTCGATGGAGCTGCGCCATGTCGGCTCGTGACCGAGCGTCGGCAGCACCGTGAGATGGAATCAAGAAGAAAATGCGGCGATTAGTGTACAACCTCTTTGGTGGCACCGATTAGGCCTTAGCTTCATCCGAGGAAACGGTGATGATGCTACTCTTCCGGTGGTGCAGGTGAAGACGGCGGTGTGGGAACGGAGGTGGCGCAAAAGACGAGGGGAACATCGAGGCAGCTCCTTGGAGGTGGAGGACGGGGTGGCTGAACCGGCGGGACGTTGAGATCGACGACGGATCCTCATCCGGTACGGTGGATGAGGGACATTGAGGTGTTGCTGTGGACGGCGTCGTCAGGGAAGAGGCTCCGACCGGGTGGCGGACGGAGGAGGGTGTGGGGCTTCGCGGGTTTTCGTGGCCTCGGTGTACGAATGGGTGGGCTGATGGGATGGGAGTGGGAAACCATGGCTTAGGAACGCGCTTGTCCGAAATTTGGGGTAAGTTACGAAAGTGCCCCCACTGATTTGAGCTAGGCGGTTCTTTCAGTTCAGGGGTATCACGGGCATTTCGCGTGTCGGGATTTCGCAGGAGGTGGGAGTTTTCGCAGGCATTGTAATTTTGGGATAGCAAGGCGCGGGTTGAGATGGAGGGGGTTTTCGGAGCACAATGAGACAAATATATATCATAAATATTTCGGGGTAACAAGGCGTGGGTTGAAATTTCCGGACAAGCCTAACGTGTACTGTACCAAATCAATTCGCACTTCCGTCGACGAAAAAACAAAAACAAATTAATTCGCACCACACAAGAGAGTCTAGTCCCGTGTACTGTACCAAATCAATTCACACTACAGATGCCATTCAAAACTTTGAATTAATGTTATGTTCAATTAAAATATTTTGCTACGTGTATAATGCATGCAACCTGCTACTCAAATGAACGTTTTAGTGCATTCCAAACGTATATACTATCACTTCAATATGAACTAAATTTGAATTCATTTCTCTATTTGAATAAGATCTACAATCATGATTGTTGTTAAGTCAAACCATTTGAATCCGTTTCTCTATTTTAATAAGATCTACAATCATCATTATTGTCAAGCTAAACCATTGTTTGTGTATTATCTTCACAGCACACCACATGATTACTGCCGAGTTAGATATGAACTATGTGTACTATATGAACTCAAACTCGATTTTTGGAATCCAGTTTATGTTGATTTCAAATCATAGTACATTTCAAGCTCTAGCTAAATCTTCATAATCTAAACCATGTCTCATATGTATAATGTGTTTATCACATAATGTATGGTGCCCTTCCCCCTACGCCTACAAGTATTTAGATGTGAGTTGCAAACGCCACACATTACCACAAATTCAAATAAAATTTGATATTGTTCGATATATAGTATTGTTTAGATTGTTCGATATTTAGTTGTAAGCTGCAAATGCCACACATTATCACAAATTCAAATAAAATGTGAGATTGTTTGATGTATAGTATGGTTTAGATTGTTCGATATTTAGCTGTGAGTTGCAAATACCATGCATTATCACATTATGGTATAACATGTGCAAAACCACAGCACGCGTATCACCGCTATGTTCATCCATGCATATGTTTATAACACTATGATATCCTATTCAAATATATGAATCCAGTTTCAGATCAAATTATGATCTTTGTTAGTCTCTTACACCCACACAATCCTCTAACCTTTGTAGCTAGCACTAACTTTCTCTCGTGCATGCACACGCCCTCCTCGCCCTCCCCCTCCCTCAGCATTCTATCCATCGCGCACATTCATTTTTTTCTTTAGGTCATTCTCCCGCAGTCTCCAGAACTCTTTTCCAACAAACACCGATCGATAAACCTCTCCAGCGATGTTTGCCTAAAACATACACACGCACCTTCCATCTCCTCCTTTCTGTGTCCATGCCTCGTGTCTCTCATACAGTCCCACACATGTGTAAACTCTCGCCCCTCATTTCAGCGATCTCACAATCGCACACTCCTCCCCCTATCTAGCTAGTAGCTAGGCCTCTCGCACCACCTCCTAGCTCCATTTTCTCTGTCTATCCGTCTCGCTGGGCCTTATTTGCCTCTAACAAATGGATGTACACCGGCCGATCTCCCGCTATACATATAGCTAGCTAGCTACGTCGTTATAACTCGTTTTTCCCCTCGCGTCGATGGATCTACCTCATTAGTTATGTCTCTCCCTTCCTCCGACAAACAACAATTGATCTTCCGATCTAGTTAGGTTTGCTTACCAAACACATGGTTCCCCTTCATCATCCATGCATGCGTCCTGACACATCTATCACACACACGCACACACAGAAACACATCCCCACTCTTATTGATAATATTGCAGTTCTACCCTCAGTTTGTCTAGTAGGCCTCTCCCACCATCTTCGAGAAGCAACTCCATCACCCATCCAGCACTCTACCCCTCTCCCTCTCTCTCTCTCTCTCTCTCTCTCTCTCTCCTCTCTCTCTCTCTCTCTTTGTCCCAACCTATTTCCGTCCTTCAGTTATGTATGGATGTCGACCGATCTCCCTCAAGACATAGCTGGGTCTCTCCTTCTCAACACATATACGAGTCGTTCTACCTCTCTAGTTAGGTCTCTGCCTCCCCCTCCCCCCACCCCACACACACCGATACATCGAGCACTCTATTCATGTCTCCCTGCCACACACAAACTTGCCCTGTGCCCTTTGCCGTTCCAGCAGGTCAGACGCCCTATATCTTTGACTTGCACACACACAATTTCAATGGCTCTCTTCATCGACCTCGCAGCCACCCACTTGATCCTCTCTTCGACTCTATCGATATCTATGACCCTCCCCCTCTTCTCGTGGATCGCCCCCATTATATATATGATATAGATAGGCCTCTATTTCACACACATTGCATGTGTCAAATTTTTGTTTGACATATCATCGACACATATTCCCACAAATACATTCACGAAATCACGCCCCCAACAAAAAGCACTCACGAACGCACACGCCATCTGTCTAGGTTTGTATCTCTCTCACACACACCCACGTAGGTGGGGGACGTGCACGAAGAGAAGAGGTGCACGCACGGCGCACGTACTCCCGTCTCGTTCCCAACCACACCCGCACGGGTACACGGTGGAGCTCATTTCTGTATGAAAAGGCAACCCATGTGGTAATTTGACACGTGTACTGGTTTTTCCACTTGATGGAGGATCGTGTACCATGGGTGGACAAACAAATTGCGACTTGACGCGTTATGTTAAAAAAGAGGCAAACCATGTGGGGCCTACCTTAGAGGCAAGGCTCTATACACTGGAGATGCTCTATACGTATTACTTTTGATGTGTCCTGTCAACTCGCAGAACGAGGAGAAGCTTGCTTAGTACACCGTCTCCCCCGCCCACGGGCACGGTGGCTCACAGGATGAGGTGAAGCTTGCTTACTACGCCTTACGCCCGCTCCCTCGCCCACGCGCGCGGTGGCTCGCAGGACGAGGAGAAAATTTTACTGCTCCCTTTGTTTACTCCTCGTCCCTACCTTGGTTAGAGAGATTATCATATTGTTTGAAATATATGTCCTTTAGTACATTTCAATATGAACTACTAGTACATACTCCAAACATTGATGTATATAGACGTATTTTAGAGTGTAGATTCACTCATTTTGCTCCGTATGTAGTCCATATTGAAACGGACGTAATAGTATGCACTCTCCCTCGCCCCTCAACCCTCGCTTGACCCTCGCCCACGTGGTGGACGTGCAGCAATTCATTCGGTCTCAGATAGCTAGTACCATTCTTGCTCGACTTCCCGAAGAGGCGAAGATCCAATCGCAAGGTTAATATTTTGGAGATTTATAGGAGAACGAGTACTACTACTACTAGTAGTACGTACGTACCAGTGGTACGTACTGTACGAGGAAGAAGGCAACAAGATGTATGTTTTGCGTGACAGTCTCTTCTTACAGGACGTGCTAGACCTAGTGGACCTCATTGTTGCAATGGGACTACTCCCTATCATAGATGGCACGATTCAGAGTGGTGGGCAGTGGGCATAATTCGGAGCTGCTTAGTCTTAAACCCCATGAAGAAGCCCCATCCAAAGGAATAGCCATCCTCTACACGTGCTCCCATGTAAAATGAGTAAATGAGACAAAAAGAGGAAGATACAAAGTAAAAAAAATCACCAGCCTTAGATCCAGCCCTATTGTATGAGTGAATGATATTTCTATGTCATGATTGACATGGCTATATTATTAACCATGCTACGGAGGTAGAAGCAGATTTTTATTTATACGCGGAGGTAGCAGCGGATGGATATTCAACCAGGAGTGAAATGATGGCTGCTTCCTCGGTCAAACATAGAGAAAGGCGGGCCTCGTGCTTTCACGGCTTATTAGTCTTTATTACTGCCTATGCTCTTTGCCCATATATAATAACCGCGTGGTAGTACAGTAGTGGGCTATACTTTTAATAACCATGCTCGAAGAGAAGAGGTGCACGCACCCACGCACGTAGTGTACTAGTAGCACTCTTTGCGTCTTCTGCGTCTTCCCCAACCACACACGTGACATGGTGGAGCTCATTTCTATAAGATGATGCAGCCCACGTGATAATTTGATGCGTCGAGTAGTAGTTACTCACTTATAAATTATGGAGGGTTGGAAACCACGCATGAACAGTGCCACGTCATTTATAAATAAAGTTTTGTTCTTCAGTGGCACGTACGCAATATAAATAGGTCCATATGGAGAGAAAAGGAAACCGCTCCACTATATACATAGCCAGGACGAGCCTACACGGTTGCTTGTTGGGGTTGCTCTCTTCACACTCTCTCATACAAAACGACTGTGGCCACATCTCTAGCATCCTGGCGGATCACATCCGCCGGGGGAAGGGGTGGATGCTTAGTGTAGATGCGGTCACCGTCGCCGACGGCAAAAGCCCACTATCGGCACGTCCCCGTTACGGGTCCCCGCCATTATCTCTCACAAAGCCGGTGAGGTTGCCTTCGTCCCTTGCTCACTGCCGTGACGTGGGCAGTTGTCGCCTCCCGCCACCCTCCTCTAGGTTGAGCTACGTCCCGACATCCCTCAGGTACAACTTCCTTTACAACCGGCTTGCACCACTGCCCCAGCTACCCACATCACTCCATGTGGATATTTCTCTACTTCTTTGCCCCGCACATACCTCTATTGGCTTCTACGTATTGTATTTGTGATGAGTTTATGTCTCATCAACTAGTCCCAGTAATCTTATTCTAATCACGCTTCTTCAATTTCTTTGCCATACGGATGCTCATCTCGATTTTGGGGAAACTGCACAAAATGATCCGATGGTCAAAGGGTTGCAAACTTCATTTCTTCGGAAGCTCCAACGTTGCCAGCAAATTAAAGCCTGGTTAGGGTTTACAGTTCAAGGGCTAGGGACTACATGGATCATTTTTTTCTTTAGCTATCTCTGTTCCAAAATAAGTGTCAACTTTAGTAGTAGTACAACTTTGTACTAAAGTTTGCATAAAGTTGAGACACTTATTTTTGAACGGAGGGAGTACATATTGGCTATGATCTGTCAATCATTGAGATGCAATAGCATGCATGTTAGTCTCCTTTGTATTTGATGAAATGTTGCAACGGGGCATCCTTGGACGCAAGATACATGAGACAGAAGGTGGAAGCTTCATTCATTGTACAAATTTATCTCGCTGAGAAATTACAGTACGTACTATACTAGTACTATGTAAAGAGTTAGGTGTCGCACGGTGTCCAGAAAATATGGTGATAGTGTGAGGTGGGCCATGTAATCACTGAGCCTGTGTGTTTTCATTGCTTTCGCACTCCTCCGCTGTAAGAATGGAGAAAATTGTAATCTAGTACCTCCTTTCGCGGAAGCGTGGGACATCCAGCAATCATACCACCTCAGTAATAATGACCAATGAGCCGTCAAATCACATAGACCCAGCAGTAAGTTGGACGGACGAAGCAACCATCGCTCTTGAATCCACTTCTCCCTTCAACGCAGGCGCCAGTCAGAGGTCGCATCTGCTCTGCCCGGGCATGAATGCAGCACCGATTCTTTGGAGCGGTGCTGACCGTTTCGGGCAGGAAGCACGCGCGGGCGATGGAGGGGCTTTGGGTGGGCCAGGCTGGTCAGGAGCGGGCGTGGCAGCTGTCCTGACCGGACGCCCGGAAATGAGAGGATGCACCGACTCTCGCGGCTAAATCGTACACTACACACCATCTCTCTGTAGGAGTAGGTCGATGTGCCGCTCTCTCTAACACACACATGTTGTTAAACACACACACACACACACGCACATGCACACACAGGTTCATAGAATAGGAATATCGTGCGAGTGCGAAGCCACAGGAAGTGAGATACAAAAGTAGTACGTACAAGAAGAGAAGAGGTGATGAATATTCCATCAAACCTGGACTGAGTAGTAGTACTCCCTCCGTCTAGGTGTTAAGTCATCTTACGAAAATCAGATATTCCCAAAATGTTTTGGCGTGTTTTCACTGCGTTGTTACTTAGGGAGCATTTCGATCCTTAGCAAGAACAGTTATAGCCTAGCCGGGCAAGGTTAGGCGTTTGGAACTGTTAAAATATGTTAGCTTTTATGGGCCAGCTAGCTTGGGTGGGTAAGAAAAACCTTGCTAGCTCAGGAGAGCCAGATCGGCTCGCTTCCGACGGCAAACTTCCCGAATGGAAAATTTGGCGACCCACTCATGACAACGATTTTCACGTGGCAAGACTGGTAAGAAAAAGAACTAAACCATTTGACCAGGTAAGGTTGGCAAAGCGAAAGCTGGCTAGCTGGACTAGCTGAGCAATTTCCTTACTAAGGCTAGCCATAGTGGGAGTAACTTAGGTAGTAACATAGCACATCCCAAGAAAAAATTGCTTATTGTGGCATGGAGTTAATGAGGAAAGAGATGCTTGTGTTAACATAATATGTTACTGTAACATAACACACCCCAAGGTAAAATGAGTCTATATATCAATTAATGAAGACTTGCATGTTACCATCCATATGTTACTACCCACTATGAAGGTAGTAACATAGACTAGTAACATATGCATGTTACTAGTCCAAGTTACTCACCACTATGACCAGCCTAAGCAATGTAACCAAACGCTCCTTACTCTGCCTTGTTATCTCCCCCAGAAACCAAATGCATGGAGCGCAACTATGCGTTGATCAGTCAAGAAATCAAAGTCGGCTTGCATGCGAGTTAATACGTGGCCCTGCATGGTAGCTAAAACGGCATCTCTTAGTTGTTGTGATTAATTGTTGCATTTAGAGACAGAAATTAGGGCTTTGATTGGAGGAAGGACCGGTCAAGTTTCTCCTTCTCATCCAATCTGCTTGCACCTTGGTCCGGCTGCACCTTCTAACGTGACTTACACCTAGACGGAGGGAGTAGTACGAGATACGGTGGCACACTGACTTAGGTCAAATGCAAGTGCCCAAAATTATTGGAAGAGAGCAAAGTGTACAAACTAAATAATTAAAAGAGTAAAATGCACTGTTGGTCTTTGAACTTATCGTATAAGTTCACTTTGGTCACTATACTCAAGAATACGGTCGATACGGTCACTATATACGTGATGAGGTGATTATACGGTCACTGCGAGATCGTATAGCTCTGTATTCATCCATTTAACCAGTCAAAGAATCCTCATGGCGCCTTGTTAGATAACTTTTCTCTCTTTGTCATGCGGGTCCACCCTATCATTGGGTGGAAGAAAGAAGTTGAACAAAAATAAAAATAAGCAGGCACGCGCAGCTTGCAGTGCATGCACACGCACTAGCACGGACTCAAGTCGCACGCTGGCCTCTATTGCCGCAAGTTCGTGCAGTACCTCGCCTATTGCCCGCCGTTCCCGTTGTTGACCCTGCCACCTGAGGTCGTTGACCCGTTGCTCTACCACTACGAGAAGTCCGAGCTCTCGCTGCTTGTGGCGCAACGCATACGAACTCCATCTGCGTGAGATGACATGGCCATCAATGATGATTATCATGACACGCACACTAGGCCGCCCTACTCGCCTTGTGCGCACGATTGCCGTGCAACTGCTGAAGTACGACCCTGCGGCCTCAACTTCGTCACCGGTCGCCAGTGTGTGCGTGATGTGTGCTAACTAGTGTGTGTCTGCCCGCTGCGTGCTAGTGTGCGAGTGAATGCATGCGTATTGTGTGCATGTTATAATAAGGATTCACTTAAAATAGTACGTGAGCGAACAGAGGGATACATTGGACAGTGTTCACGAGCAGTAGCGAGATGTGTGAGGTAAGATACACCGCTGGCGCTTTTATTTTTTCTTATTAATTTTTTGTTTCACCCTCTGACTGGTGGGACCCAACATACTACATGGAGAGAGGTAAGGTGACTAAGGCTGCATTATTTCTGTACTACCAACACTGCTTTAAATCCCAAAAGACCTTACCACCAAAGCCACATGACACGATTATGATTTAAATCCCAATGACTCCCACGCAAAAAAAACATGGCATGCTTGTCACACGAATGCAGGAATGTATAAAAGGTTATTTTCCTCTCGTTAAACATAACGGGAGGGCGGTGTAGCTGGTTAGCCTGTTCGCTCATCAAACTTGAGGTCTCGGGTTCGATAACCACACTTGAGCATAATTTTATTTTTGTTCGACTTCTTTCTTCCAGCCAATGACAGGTAGGCCCCGCGTGACAGAGAGAGAAAGTGATCTGGGGCGGTGCCAGGAGGATTCTTTGACTGGTCAAAATGGATGGATACAGAGCTATGCGATCTCGTAGTGACCGTATAATCACCTCATCACGTATACGCTGCAGCCTCGGCGCTTGTTTTCTAGGGTTTGCACTCTTCACTCTCTCTCTCTCTCTCCACTATATATATACACGCTGGAGCCTCAGCGCTTGTAGTTGCTCTCTTCACACTCTCTCACCCTCTCCAGATCTAAACAAGACTTCGTTGGCCTCTCTCTCTCTCCCCTCACTGATGGTCAAAGAGCCGGCAGGATCCGACCGCCGGGAAGGGAAGGAGGCTTAACACTGTCGCCGTCGGCGAGGGAGGGAATCCACTACCGGCGCAGCTATTCTCTTCCACCCAGCGGCGGCGCGGGAGGGCCTCCGACCCCTTCTTCCTCGCCGCCGTACATAGTGTGGGCAGAACGGCCTCCCGTCGCCCACCGAAGCACACCCCAAGAACCTTAAGGTATAATTTACTAATTCCACATGCATTGCTCTAGCTGCATGTGGGGTTTTTCTGCTTCTGCACTCGAATCTAGGTGTTGGATCAAACAGGAAAGTAGTGGGGAAAGTTGTATAGAATGAATCTAGGACGTGGTTCAAAGAGGAAAGGAAGGGGGAAAGTAGTGGGGAAAGTTGTATAGCATGAATCTAGGACGTGGTTCAAAAAGGAAAGGATGGGGGGAAAGTAGTGGGGAAAATTGTATAGCATGAATCTAGGACGTGGTTCAAAGAGGAAATGAAGGGGCGAAAGTAGTGGGGAAAGTTGTATAGCATGAATCTAGGATGTGGTTCAAAGAGGAAAGGAAGGGGGAAAGTACTAGTACAGACTGGCTATCCAGCACCTACGTTGGTCGAAAAGGGAAAACAATGACAAACATTGTACGCACATCTGTAACGAACTGATCTTTTTGTTTTGGGGGACAAGGCTGTAGAGTTTGAGCAGGACTAGATTTGTTGCGCTCACATAGGGAAAGGTGTCTAAAGATAACAAAACTGGGACCAACACAAATATGCTCCTTGGTTGTTTGTTCTTTATTGCAACAGACCGTGCATCACCCCTTTATACATCGGTAGATGCACATCATGCTGGTGCGTCCACTGTCCCGTGCAACTCTTTAGCTGTTGTTAATCTAAGGCCCTGTTTGGTTAAAAAGTCCTAGGACTTTTTTAGTCCCAACTAAAAAGTCCCAAGTCCCTACCTGCTTAGTTCCAGGGACTAAACATGGGCTAGAGGTTATTAAATGACATGCTAAAAGACCATGTTACCCCTAGTAATTAACTAATAGAGATAAGGTGCGATGCGGGGTAGGCGCAACTGCTGGAAAAAGTCCCAAAAAGACTCTCCCTCAGGGTCTTCTTTCTTTAGTCCCAAATGCCCATTCTTAATCCCTAAAAGTCCCTCCTGTTTGGTTTAGATGGGACTGAAAGGGACTTTTTTTAGTCCCTACACCAAAAGGTCCCTGTAAACAAACACCCTCTAATAATGCCGCTGGAAAATTGATGCAATGCCACAGTTAAAAGCAAATTACATGTTTAACGAATTTTATTCTTAATATAATCTCTCTGTTAATATGAATCAATGCCACCGTTTGAGAAATGCTACTGTCTTGCTTTCTTTCCCATTTAGACAAGTTAGATGCTTCTTTTTGTTGGCTTCTGTGTCATCCACCGTTATTGACCACTAGTTGTGTCCTTTGCACCTCTGTGTAAATAGGGTTATCTGCTTCACCTTGTTGCTATTGTCACCTTTTGTTGCACTGCACAAAACACTTTTGTTTTAAGAGTATTTTGTGCAGTTCAACCAAAATGTCACACCGACAACGTTGCTTGATTGCTTGATCTTAGTGGAACCGCACAAGAGGAGATCTGACTTCCTGTAGCGACCAGACCTCAAATGGCCTGTGCTGCTGTGCACCAGTGTCATCCCTGGATCAGTAATGCTGACATGCACAGTACAAATGGAGGATTTATAACAGAGTACCAATCACACACTTATTACATCGAATATCTCCGAAGAGATTAAGTATGATAGACATGGCTTAAGGCCATCTAATAACGATAACAGCGGAAGACTTGGAAGATAAGTGAGTCCATCACTCCAGCGGCATCACTGAGTATAAGACCACGACCTAAGGCACCTTACTCGTCGTCTGAAAAGTCTGCAACATGAAACGTTGCAGCCCGAAAACGGGTCAGCACATAGAATATGCTGGCAAAGTAACACATAGAGAGCAATGAACAATAATAATGCTATACTATATGCATATATGGCTGGTGGAAAGCTCTATGGTTACAGTTTTGCGAAAAGCCAATTTTATCCTACTTCAAAGGAATAAGTTTTATTTAACTATCATGGTGGTTGTGAAACATTGATAAGGTACCTCCAACTCAATCCCAATTAAGTGTTATCATTAACCCAACAAAATTAATTATAAGTAACGTGGTGATGAGATTCAAATGATAATCCAAGTACTAGATACTCAAGTTGTACATAGCCGGGGACACGGCTAACCATGATTAGTTTGTACACTCTGCAGAGGTTTGCGCACTTTTCCCCACAAGACTCGATCGCCTCCGCTTGATTCTCGCACTGCATGATGTTTGAGAAACGGATGACCGAGACACAGCCTTTCAGAAACAATCCCTCTTTACTCTGGATGGACCGGTACACCTACTTTCCCCTACATCTGCTAGCCCACCTCTTCAAGAGATCATGTAACCTACTCAACTATGCTATAGCCCATAATAGCTTGTGGCTGCACACGGAAGTTTCTAGCATGAATAATCTTATGATCCCTTTGAGCCTGGGTGGCGGACCTTATACATACAGACAACACTGGGTTCTCCAGGTGCCTCAATCCACCCAGATGTGAGTTTTAGTTGCCACCTTAAGTTGAACCATTAATAAACATCTCACATCTGTCGTGAATATCACTCAAACCCAAATCCACGTCTACGAGCATAGCATGGCAATAATAAAAGCAACGTAGAAGTAACTCCCAAGGGTTTGATAAGAAAAACAGGTAATAGGTACTACCTCAACTACTTCCCAATACCCACAATTTAATCAGATCCTAATCATGCAATGTTTGAGGATAACAGATCTAATGCAGTAAAACTGGGTATGAACGGGGTATGATCAAAGTGTTACTTGCCTTGCTGATGATCCGCAAAACCTAACGAGTCGAAGTAACAAGCGGCACACTCCGGGTACTCTATCGCAACAAACAAGCATACAATCAGTACTCATCTAATGCACAGGTAAAACTCGAATGAAAGATCCAACCAGAAAGTTCAACTTAAGAACTCCAGTTTGCAAAAAGAATCAACTCGAAAGAAGCAACGAAAGTCAAACGGCGAAAGAAAGAAACTTCGTTTGCTAATCTGGATCTAGGTCAAATTTTACTGTAGCAAAAACTTGTTTGAGTAGGTTAAACGGAAAGAGAATTTCGAGACGAAACTCTAGGCGCTTGAATCGCGTGATTCCGATAAACGAGCGAGAAGTTAAACAGAATCGAAGATTCGATCAGAAATCGAATCTGAGAAAATCGCAGAAAAAATCCGACGAAAAAGAAAAACGGACGAACGGTTAAATAACGGACGTTCGTTAACAGAGTAAAACCGACGAACGCGTTCGTTAAAACGAACGGTTCGGTGAACGCTCGCAAAATAATAAAACCAAAAAAAAAACCGATCTAGGGTTTTTTTAAACGAACGGTTTTTTTTTAAAAGAAAACCGGCAACAGCGAGGTGCGGCTACCTCGGGGACGGGCTCCGGTGAGGCTCCGGTGACGGGGCTGCGGGGCTCGGGCGGCTCGGGGAGAGGGGCGGGGCTCCGGCGGCGGCTCCGGCGAGCGGCGGCGCAAGGCGGCGGCGGCGCGGATCCCGTGCGGGCGGCGGCGGGCGAGGCGAGTGCGGCGGCGGCGGCTTGCGGTGAGGGAGAGGGGGGGGGGGGCGGCGGCGGTATAAAT
Organism: Aegilops tauschii subsp. strangulata; assembly: GCF_002575655.3. NCBI lineage: Eukaryota > Viridiplantae > Streptophyta > Magnoliopsida > Poales > Poaceae > Aegilops > Aegilops tauschii. The sequence continues at coordinate 409,685,993 of NC_053037.3, read as the reverse complement.
AGGGGGGTGGAGGTGACTTGGGGGAGGGGGTGGCCGGCGGGAGCCGGACTCGGCCATGGCGGCGGCGGCGTCTCGTGCGCGAGGAGGAGAGGGGCGCGGGGTGGGCCGGCGGCCTGGCTGGGCTGCGGCCCGGTCAGGCGCGCGCAGTTTTTTTTAAATAAGTTCTGCGGAAAACAATTCGTAGAAAAATAAATAAAAATCAGAAAAATATGAAATAAATTTTCCCCGTCTTGTTAGAAAATCTAGAATAGGGTGAACATTTTTTTAAATCAAAATAAATATTTTGAAAACATGCAATATTTTTAATGCAATAAAAATTGCAAATAAAATCCAAATAAATTCAATAAATGATTTTAACCTTTTCCTCCAGTATTTCAATTGTTTTGGAGAAGTCATGTTTTCTCCCCTCGTTTATTTTTAGAATGAAATATTATTCCGGAGAGAAAATAATTAAAACCAAAATCCTCGTCTTATTATTTGATGAAAATCAAATATGAAAATTCGAGAAAATCCCCAACTCTCTCCGAGGGTCCTTGAGTTGCTTAGGATTTATCGAGGATTTGTCAAAATGCAATAAAACATGATATGCAATGATGATCTATGTATAACATACCAAATTGAAAATTTGGGATGTTACAAACCTACCCCCCTTAAGATGAATCTCGCCCTCGAGATTCGGGTTGGCTAGAAAACAGGTGGGAGTGGTCTTTCCGTAGATCTTCCTCTCGCTCCCAGGTGGCTTCATCTTCTGTGTGGTGACTCCACTGAACTTTGCAAAACTTGATAACCTTGCTGCGGGTAACTCTGCTGGCATACTCGAGAATCTTAACTGGCTTCTCCTCATAAGTCAAATCACTTTCCAGCTGAATCGCTTCTAGTGGCACAGTATCTCTCAGTGGTATCTCAGCCATCTCTGCGTGGCACTTCTTCAACTGCGAAACGTGAAATACATCATGTACTCCAGACAATCCTTCGGGCAATTCCAACTTGTAGGCAACTTCTCCCATACGTTCCAACACTCTGTATGGTCCGATAAAACGGGGCGCTAACTTTCCTTTAACTCCAAAGCGCTTCACTCCTCGAAGGGGTGATACTCGAAGATACACTCTGTCTCCGACTTCGTGAACGGTCTCCTTTCGTTTAGAATCAGCACAACTCTTCTGCCTGGACTGGGCTACCTTGAGCCTATCGCGAATCAACCTCACTTTCTGTTCAGACTCCTTAATCAAATCTGGTCCAAACAACTGACGGTCTCCAACTTCGTCCCATAACAACGGTGTTCTATACCTCCTTCCGTACAAGGCTTCTAAAGGGGCCATCTTCAAACTGGTTTGATAACTGTTGTTATACGAAAACTCCGCATATGGCAAATTGTCGTCCCAGCTGGATCCATAATCTAGTGCACATGCTCTCAACATGTCCTCCAAAATCTGGTTGACTCTTTCGGTCTGTCCATCTGTCTGTGGGTGGAAAGCTGTACTAAATTCCAGCCTGGTTCCCAATGTTTCATGTAACTGCTTCCAAAACTTCGAGGTAAATTGGGTTCCTCTGTCTGATACAATGGTCCTCGGAACTCCATGCAAACATACGATCCTGGTCATGTATATCTTTGCCAACTTAGCACTGGTGTAAGTGGTCTTCACTGGAATGAAATGAGCCACTTTCGTCAAACGGTCGACTACAACCCATATCGAGTCATAGCCTGAACGAGTCCTGGGTAATCCTGTGATAAAATCCATGCCTATTTGATCCCACTTCCATTCGGGTATCGGCAATGGTTGCAGCAATCCTGCTGGCTTCTGATGCTCTGCCTTCACTCTCTGACATACATCACAAACTGCTACATACTCCGCAATATCCTTCTTCATTCCGGTCCACCAGAAAGTATTCTTCAAATCCAAATACATCTTGGTATTCCCTGGGTGAATCGAGTACGGTGAATCATGGGCTTCTTGCAAAATCAACTTCCTGATCTTCGGATCATTTGGCACATATACGCGGTCCTCGAACCATAAGGTATCGTGCTCATCCTCTCGAAATCCCTTGGCTTTTCCTTTGCTCATCTTCTCCTTTATCTCTTCAATCTCCTTGTCTGTCTTCTGAGCTTCTCTGATCCTTTCCATCAAGGTAGACTGCATCTCCAATGTCGCTAAATAGCCTCGAGGGACTATCTCCAAACATAGCTCGCGAAGGTCCTCGGCTAACTCCTGAGGTAACTCTCCTGTCATGAGGGTGTTGACATGACTCTTGCGGCTTACGCGTCTGCTACTACGTTAGCCTTTCCAGGGTGATAATGCAATCTCATATCATAATCTTTAATGAGCTCCAACCATCTCCTCTGTCTAAGATTTAACTCCTTCTGCGTGAAAATATACTTCAAACTCTTGTGATCCGTGTACACCTCACAATGGTTTCCGATGAGAAAATGTCTCCATGTTTTCAATGCATGCACCACGGCTGCTAATTCCAAATCATGCGTAGCATAATTCTTCTCATGGGGTTTAAGTTGTCGTGAAGCATACGGCACAACTCTTACTTCCTGCATAAGCACTGCTCCAAGTCCTCGACGAGAAGCGTCGCAATAAACTTCATAATCCATTGTGGGCTTCGGGACAATCAGTAGCATAATGTCCCGTCTTCTGGCACTTGAAACAAGTAATGTGACTTAGATCTCTCTTGGTTGGGGTAGATGGGTTGGTGCGGTTCTGTCCGTTTCCTCCTCCATTCCCATTACCATTCTTGGAGCCATTTTGGTTGTGCGAACTACCTCCTCCATGGGTATGCTGAAACTGTCCTCCCGGCTTCGGGGTAAATCGTGGCTTCTGCTGGGCTCCAGAATTGTACTTCCCTTGTCCATACTTCCTCTTACGGTTTTCAATCTGCTGTTGCTTCCCTTCAATCATGAGAGCTCTATCTACCAGCTCCTGCTAGTTGTTAAAGGTTGCTACCATCAACTGCATACTCAGTTCATCGTTCAGCCCTTCAAAAAATTTCTCCTGCTTGGCAGCATCTGTAGCAACGTCATCTGGTGCATAACGTGCTAACTTACTGAAATCCTCCACATACTGGCCTACGGTGCGTCCTCCTTGGCGTAGGTTACGAAACTCACGCTTCTTCATAGCCATAGCTCCTGCTGAAACATGAGATGTACGGAAAGCTTGCTGAAACTGGTCCCATGTGACAGTGTCAATAGGGTGCGTGGCTGTATAATTCTCCCACCATGATGATGCGGGTCCATCAAGCTGATGTGCGGCAAAACGCACTCTTTCCGCATCTGTGCATCCTGCAGTGGTCAACTCCCTTCCAACTTTGCGGAGCCAATCATCTGCTACAATCGGCTCGGTGCTACTGGAAAACACCGGCGGGTTTAGCCTTAAGAAACGGGCTAAGTGATCAACAGGTGGTGGTGGCGGTGGGTTGTTGTTGTTGTTGTTGCCTTGGTTCTGCACTAACACTTGCATCAGGGCATTCTGTTGCTGAATCAACTGGGTGATCTCTGGCGGGAAAACAAATCCGGTGTCGCGTCTCGGAGGCATCTAATAGGTTTAGAAAAGATGAGAGTTAAGAATAGAATGAGGTCTAGAGAGAAAACACTACCCATATGCTCATGAGACAAATTCAATCAATATCACTCAATCAATTCAAACAAGGCAAAACAATCGATCTAACTAGCATTACAAAGTGCTTGAACTATACTATTAAATGGGGGAAAACTACTACTGATATGGTGGTCTACTAGAAATTCTGATCCGTTGAAGACTCCATGATGTCTGCTCCAGCTTCATCAACCCAATCGTCTTCACTTGGTTCCGAGTCGGTGTCGTCGATGATGATGTAGTTATCCGAACAAGTGCATTCGTCGACTTCTGCTTTTGGCACTGGATTTCCCACGAATGATCCAATCTTCTTCTCCAGGTCGTCAATCTTCCCTACTAGTGCGTTGATTTCCTCCAAATAATCTTCGCGTGTAGCCTTGAGTTCTTCTTGGAGCTCCTTGATCTTCGTTAATGCCTTCTTCAGTTCTTCCTTGTCCGTGCACATCTGGTTCTCCTGGCGACGAATATGTTGGTTCTGCTCCTGGATGAAAGCTGCAATTGATCCATCCTTCTTGGTCTTAATCATCTCCCATTGCGCGTCTCGACGTCCACAAATCTGATAAATTGTATCCTTAAGCTCCTGGTGGTAGACTTCTCCAATGCGTCCCATGGCGATATGTGCGGCCATGCTCTTCCCTAAACTCCAAGTTGGTGCTTCGAAAACCAATCTCATGGGTTCAGTAATTGGCATAAAAGTCCTTCCTGGAATGATAACTTGAATCTTCCAGCTCTCCTCTTCAGGTAATGTGGCGTTGTAGGTTCCGGTGATGCTTGGTATTCCTATGTTCAAGTACTTGGTGACTTCCTTCAAGTGTCGACCAAACGGCGTGTCTTCATCTGGTTGCATGAACTTGCTCCTTGCATTCGCCATTCCTAAAAGAGTAGAAAGTGGAGAGGGGTCAGAAATGAGAAGAGAGAGGCTTTCTAGGGCTTAAGCTTAGTGGTCATGTCCTACAGTCAACGTGTGCTCTGATACCAACTTTGTAGCGACCAGACCTCAAATGGCCTGTAATGCTGTGCACCAGTGTCATCCCTGGATCAGTAATGCTGACACGCACAGTACAAATGGAAGATTTATAACAGAGTAGCAATCACACACTTATTACATCGAATATCTCCGAAGAGATTAAGTATGATAGACATGGCTTAAGGCCATCTAATAACGATAACAGCGGAAGACTTGGAAGATAAGTGAGTCCATCACTCCAGCGGCATCACTGAGTATAAGACCACGACCTAAGGCACCTTACTCGTCATCTGAAAAGTCTGCAACATGAAACATTGCAGCCCGAAAACGGGTCAGCACATAGAATATGCTGGCAAAGTAACACATAGAGAGCAATGAACAATAATAATGCTATACTATATGCATATATGGCTGGTGGAAAGCTCTATGGTTACAGTTTTGCGAAAAGCCAATTTTATCCTACTTCAAAGGAATAAGTTTTATTTAACTATCATGGTGGTTGTGAAACATTGATAAGGTACCTCCAACTCAATCCCAATTAAGTGTTATCATTAACCCAACAAAATTAATTATAAGTAACGTGGTGATGAGATTCAAATGATAATCCAAGTACTAGATACTCAAGTTGTACATAGCCGGGGACACGGCTAACCATGATTAGTTTGTACACTCTGCAGAGGTTTGCGCACTTTTCCCCACAAGACTCGATCGCCTCCGCTTGATTCTCGCACTGCATGATGTTTGAGAAACGGATGACCGAGACACAGCCTTTCAGAAACAATCCCTCTTTACTCTGGATGGACCGGTACACCTACTTTCCCCTACATCTGCTAGCCCACCTCTTCAAGAGATCATGTAACCTACTCAACTATGCTATAGCCCATAATAGCTTGTGGCTGCACACGGAAGTTTCTAGCATGAATAATCTTATGATCCCTTTGAGCCTGGGTGGCGGACCTTATACATACAGACAACACTGGGTTCTCCAGGTGCCTCAATCCACCCAGATGTGAGTTTTAGTTGCCACCTTAAGTTGAACCATTAATAAACATCTCACATCTGTCGTGAATATCACTCAAACCCAAATCCACGTCTACGAGCATAGCATGGCAATAATAAAAGCAACGTAGAAGTAACTCCCAAGGGTTTGATAAGAAAAACAGGTAATAGGTACTACCTCAACTACTTCCCAATACCCACAATTTAATCAGATCCTAATCATGCAATGTTTGAGGATAACAGATCTAATGCAGTAAAACTGGGTATGAACGGGGTATGATCCAAGTGTTACTTGCCTTGCTGATGATCCGCAAAACCTAACGAGTCGAAGTAACAAGCGGCACACTCCGGGTACTCTATCGCAACAAACAAGCATACAATCAGTACTCATCTAATGCACAGGTAAAACTCGAATGAAAGATCCAACCAGAAAGTTCAACTTAAGAACTCTGGTTTGCAAAAAGAATCAACTCGAAAGAAGCAACGAAAGTCAAACGGCGAAAGAAAGAAACTTCGTTTGCTAATCTGGATCTAGGTCAAATTTTACTGTAGCAAAAACTTGTTCGAGTAGGTTAAACGGAAAGATAATTTTGAGACGAAACTCTAGGCGCTTGAATCGCCTGATTCCGATAAACGAGCGAGAAGTTAAACAGAATCGAAGATTCGATCAGAAATCGAATCTGAGAAAATCGCAGAAAAAATCTGACGAAAAAGAAAAACGGACGAACGGTTAAATAACGGACGTTCATTAACAGAGAAAAACCGACGAACGCGTTCGTTAAAACGAACGGTTCGGTGAACGCTCGCAAAATAATAAAACCGAAAAAAAACCGATCTAGGGTTTTTTTAAAACGAACGGTTTATTTTTTTTAAAAGAAAACCGGCAACGGCGAGGTGCGGCTACCTCGGGGACGGGCTCCGGCGAGGCTCCGGCGACGGGGCTGCGGGGCTCGGGCGGCTCGGGGCGAGGGGCGGGGCTCCGGCGGCGGCTCCGGCGAGCGGCGGCGGCGGCGCAAGGCTTTATGTTTTCAGTTCGAACGGACGCTGAAAAATGTCATCGTGAATAGTGAAAATCAGCTTTATGTTTACTTTATGGAAAGCCGCCTTTTGGGGCTTTGCTCCAAAAGATCTTGGGGATGACATGGATGGATAGGAGCCATTTTTTGGGCCCCTCATGGGGGTGTGGCCGGCCACATGGGGTATCCCCCCTTGGGGACCCTCTTGTTCATTGGTTTCACTCCTAGGTCCTTGTGGAACGACTTCATTCATGTGCATTTTGGGTTTTTGTGTGAAACTACCCTACCCCTTGGGATTTCCTATAAATAGAGGTGGAGGGGCAGCCCTCCACACTCACTCTTTCTCACATACATGCCATTGCAATGATTTGGCTTCTTCTCTCCCTCCCAGCAAAATAGTTTCGTAGAGCCGAAAGGCTGTCTGGGTTCCGGCAGGAACTAGTTCTGGACGGCGAAGCCCTGCCGGATAGATGACACCGTATGTGTGCAACTCTGTAGAGAGATGGTAGTTTCGGTCTTAGTTCGTGAGTGCCTCCCGAAGGGCTGTCCGTGTGACCGTCCGAGTTTCGAAGGTCCCCCCGAAGGGCTGTCCGAGTGATCGTTCGAGTTTCGAAGGTCCTCCCGAAGGGGCTATTCGTGACACCGTCCGGGGGGCTGTTCGACCGCCTCCCGGAGGGCTGTCTGAGGAGCAGATGAGGGTATACATCCTCGCGGTTGGGAGGTTGTAAATCCTAGCTGCGGGGATCTGCACCGCCGATCGTCATCGAATCTACTTCCCGCTGCGCTACGAGTCGGTAACGAAAAAGATCAAACCTTGTATGCAGTCTCCATAGTGGTCCTGGGCTGGTGCGTAGGTCAGAATTTTTTTGTTTTCTGCTGTGTTACCCTACAGTGGCATCATGAGCCGTGCTATGCGCAGATGCAGGTTGCGATCTAGAATACATAGAGATGTATGGGTATTGCATAATATAATTAGGTAGTAGATGAGATCTATTGCTGAAAATTATTTATGCGGGTGACAGATGAAATCTGTTACCCGATGTTCTTGTTGCTTCCCTAGAATTTGCGTTTGCTCAATCTCGAGACAGCATGGTTGAATTTGACAAAGTTCTGGCAATCCGTGATCCTGATTGATCATGGAAGTGCTATCAGTTCTTTGGGTTCTGCCGTAGTCAAAAGAAAGATGAAATTCGCAGACGACAGGGCAATGCAGATATGATCTGCACGGGGGTCATGTGTATGAAGAAGTTTAATATGGGGTTCGAGATTTTGTTGTCTCGTGCTTCATACACCCTGCAAAGTTAATCTAGCGACATGAACTATCATACTTGATGATGAACGTTGGTCGCTGCGGTTTAAGTCAAAACCTTAGAAGCCACGTAAAATAAATTTTGCATAAACCGATTAGAGGCGTCTAACTTGGTTTTGCAGGATGTGCATGTGATGTGGTATAGCAGTGCTCATACTAATTCAATTATGTATGAGATGACTATATGATGTAATTTGATTAAACATGACCTGCGTGTCATGATTCGACATGATGGTTGGAGCCATATGATTGCACTTTAATGACCTGCGTGTCAACCTTAAGTAATGCATTAATTTTATACGCTATGGAGATAGCAATATTATTCGGTGCATCGACAAGGTGGTGGCAATCTTTGCGAAGGTGAACACCAACACGAATGCCGAAGACGAAGAAATGAAATACTTCTCCGTCAGAAAGGGCTATACCATATCATGCTATTATGAATTGCCTAAGATGTTTATCCCTTATGATGCACCCTTCTTGATTGCGTGGTAGTCGCTTTTTATTAGGGTGATCTCTCACAAAAATACCAAGTAGTTAGTGTTCTCCCAAGTGTAGCACCGTCACGACACCTATCTTTTCGGGGTGCGCCGTGTCACACGGGTACGAACGATTAGAGAAGTGTGAGGCGGGTGAGTTGAGACCTCACAGCGAGATCACTTGGTTGTCTTGACATTCAGGCATGACCGTCATGAGCTCGGAACACACGCATCGAAAGATGAACAAGAGTCACATAGAGATGTGATTGGCAAGTTGGCCTACCGGTTGAGATTTTTCGTCATCAATGGTGTTACACCAATGGCGAACAATTGAAATGTGGGTCTTGTATCACTCACAATCAATTTTGAGAGATATTGATTTGAGTGGGAGCGCACTGTTGAATTAACATGTTTAATTCTTAGTGCAATTAATTATGAACATTGTCTAAGTGTTATATGCAAAATAGTTGTAGAATAATGGCTCGCGTTTCCACCTTCCCTATTAAAATTGAATATCTGTTAAATATCTGGTTAAAAATTCAGGATTGGTAACGTAATATGAGGATTGTCCTCAAAAGTGCCGAGAAGGACTTTGTCCTATCGCATGCTTTCCGTATACTCCCGCTAATGCTATGGATCATGTGACTCTCGTCCTTCGATCCAAAAGCTAGAATTCTGTTACGGTCAAGTGAAATATGTTTGCTACCATGAAACTCGAACTTCGAAAGTTTGGGATAGTTATGTGATATTCATGGAACTGGAAATTAATTTTTAGATACAAACAAAGGCTGAAAGATATGAAATATCCAAAGCCATGTTAGATTGCAAATTATTAGTAAAGTGTTTACTATGCATTAGACTGATAAGGGAGGGATCCAGAAGAACGCCTGTCATATAATGAAAGGTGAATAAAACAACAACTTAAAGAGAAAGGAAGTGTCCAAAGGGTGTTAGTATGACTTACACGCCTAGGAAGTCCGGGGCTAACGCCACTCTTAAGTTGGGTGCTTCTTTTGCGAGTAGGAGAAATACTAAAAGTTAAACTGTTAGAAGTATAAAGGCAGAAAGAAAGATGACTGGAATATCCAGCTCATGTATGAATGTCATACAAGTTTTTGATGCATAGTAGGCTGGTCAAAGATATAGTTCTTGGGAATTATGGTTAAACATGTTAATCACTAATTATTGGGTATTGTGAGTTAATCATGAAGATACCCACTCGATTGCATTCTGTTACGAATCAATGTAAGAGCTACTATGGCCTAAAAGGCTAGCCAGAAATGAGGTTAAGGTATACACAGGGAACATAGTAAATGTTACTATACCTTCCATCGGTGTATTGCTGTCTGTATTTATTTTCATATTCATTTAGAGTTTTACAAACTCTATCCCATTGCATAAGGTATCTTGCAAGAAGGTTGTTCATAAGAGAACTTTTTATGTTCGATGTTATGAATAACACAAGGGCCATACTTTCATTATGAATGATATGTATGTTATGAATATTGATAATAATACAATACCTCTGGGTTTACTTTCATAATTCATTTTAGAGTTTCATACACTCTAGCCCATTGCACAATGTTTGTAGCAAAAGAGTTGTTCATAGAAACAACAATTGTTGTTAAGTATTATGAATAACATGAAGGGCCATGCTTCCATCCAAGATGGATGTATGTTATGAATATTGATGGTAATATAATATATCCATAACACTGACGCTAAATGTTGCAAGACTATGAGAATACCACACATGTGTGGCACTGTATTTGGTCACATTGGAGAAACCCGCATGGAAAAATTCCATTGTGATGGATTTTGAAGTCGTTTGATTTTGAATCATCTGACACTTGCAACTTTTCTCCGAAAAGTGAAGTGACTGAAATACCGTTCACATGCCATAAGGAACGAGCAACAAACTTATTGGTGATCATACATTTTGATGTGTGTAGTTCAATAAATGTTGTTGCAAGTAGTGGATTTATATATCTTCAGAAATGACTCAAGTAGATATATGGATATTTGCTTGATGAGACGTAAGTCTGGATCTTTTGAAATCATTCGAAAGGTTTTCAAAAATGAAGTAGAAGTTATTGTAACAAGAAAATTATGTTTCTGCAATTTGATTGCACAAAGGAATATTTGAGTTACATGTTTAGCGAATGTCTGATGAGTTGTGAAAGGGGTTTCATAACTTGCACCTCCCGGAACACCACTGCAAGTGAAAAGTCCGTGGAGATGTAATCTAACCATTTATGACATGGTAATGTCAAAGATGACATAAATAAATTTGCCATTATCCTTTTTAAAGTGATGCTTTAGAGACTGCGGCTTTTACACTGAAAAGAGCTACATCGGGTCTGTTGAAATGAAGCCATGGTATGGTATGCCCAACCATGTTATATCTTTTCTTAACATTTGGAATATGGGGCTTGTTTAAAAGGTTACAAACCTATTCCAAATCAGACAAGTGCTACTTTGTAGGTTATACCAAAATGTTGGGTATTCCTCCCTCACTATACCGAGGCAAATAGTTTTGCCGCGAAACGGTGTGCTTTTAAAGAGAATGGTTCTTTCAAAAAGGTGAGTGGGAGAATAGTGCAACTCGACGAGATAAACAGTATCTTCATCATCAGATCAAAGGAAAGAGACCTTGGAAGTAATTCCAGAGTTTCCTACTGCGACTGATACGGAAGTCTCTACTATAAAATGTATGAACTTCGGTCGAACTTGTAGCTGAACCACGTAGGCAAGGCTCGTGCAAACCTCTCAGGTGCGCAAAAGAGATATTGTTGTTAGACAACATTATACCTACGATACATAAGGAAGCGTTGATGGGCCCTGACTCTGGAATTGGCTAAATGCCAATACAACCCAAGTTAGTTTCCATATAAGTGATTCAAGATTAAAACCTTGATACACCTTTCGGAAGACTTAGAGTCTAACGAATATTTATGGAACTTAAAACTGATACGGATAAAAATGTTTTATCCATAAAGCTCGACTTGTTGAAATAACAAGTTCAAGAGTTGACTACGATGAGGTTGTTTTCATCATAGCGATGCTTAAAGTCGGTTCGGGTTGAACTAGCAATTAATACATATTTCAATCATGAGATATGAAACATGGATGACAATAGGATTTCCATCTGATGGAAATGAAACCAAGGACTTGCATGTGTTATAGTCCAAGGCGTTTTGTCTATCCAGAGGATGCTTGTAAGGGTGCAAACTTCAGAGTTCCAGCGATGGACAGAAGAGAGCAAAATGGAGTTGGAATCTTCGTGCTTTGATGAAATGGTCAAAGGGGTTTGAATTCATCAATGGGTAATGAAGATCCTTGTAATTCAAGAAAGTAAGTGGGAGCGTAATAATATTTCTAAAAACCTTGTGTGCTTGACACATTGTTAATTGGAAATAAATTTCTTGACACGAATTAGGACTTCAGTTGAAAATAGTTTTTCGATGAAGTGCTTAGGCTAAATAGCCTCAATATTAGGCATGATGATCTATGGAGATAGATTTACCTAATGGGGCTAAGAAATGAATACATATTGACAAGATGTTAAAACCTTTTAGCATTTAAAACACCAAGGAGTGATTCTTGCCGAAGTCACATGGAGAGTTTTTGCAAGACTCGGTGTCCCAAAACACTGATGAGTAAAATACATGATGGAGATTCCACACACTCTTGTGTTTGGATTAATCATGTATTCCAGATATGTCCGATACTCCCAAGGGGTTGCGAGTATGGATACCAAAGTGATCAAATTACTGATCATGGGACAACAGTGAAAGATGTCACAGAGTACTAGAGTAAGTACTGATGACATGGTTTTCTCGCAAGCAGAGATCATGAAGAGTTCGTTGTAAAATGTTACATCGATACAGTCTTCATCTTTTCTCCATGCGATTTTTGATTTAAATTAAGGGTTTTGTGTAACACACAATGTGGTGGCACAGTTAGTTGGAATTTGTTCAAACTAGTTACTATGGCAAATTCTATAACAAGGGCTAAGTATGTTGACGCTTTAGAAGCGACAAAGAAGATGTTGAATCATATAGTTCATTCATGAACTTAGTATGGTTCCAAGATGGCTTTTGACAATGGGACACTACTACAGATAGTTGCTCCATAACTCAGTCTGAGGAATCCAGGTTTGACCTGTGATTCACATACATACAAAGCCAAGTCCACACAAAATATGAATTTTGTGAAGATACACACGGAGCTGAAGTCGTCAAATCCGTTGGACATCAGGCTATACCACAAGCGAAGCATATTTACACCGGTGTGCCACAGGTGTGAAGTGCATTAGCATAAGCTAGATTATTGTCTCTAGTGCAAGTGGGAGTTTGTAGGAGATATGCCCTAGAGGCAATAATAAATGTTATTGATTATCTCCCTGTTCATAATTATGTTTATGTTGCATGCTATAACTGATGTGGTTCCCGAGCCCGTATATCCATAAAGGCTCTGGGGAGAACCCATATGCACGTGTGGAATAATAAACGGTAAAATGTATTCCTAGTTGTGCCTCTAAGACTAGCTCAAGTGTTGCATGATGATTATGTTTTCCCAATCATGGGCATGTCTATGCCAAGCAACTTTGAGGGCACAATGTCAGGAAGGACATTTGTGTTGAATCGACCCGAATTGATGTTATGCTATGAGATACATTCATCACAAGTTAATGGTTTATAACACAGTGATAGTTAATGTTTGCATAATTCCTTAGACCATGAGAGTATCGAGTTTCTTCATGATTGCTTCATGAACTTTGGGGTTTGTTAAACGTCATCCGTAACTGGATGGCTATTACGGCGGCTTACCGGTTCATGGGAAAGTATGTTAAGTAACTTGATAGCTCAAGATTGGGATTTGCTCCTCCGACGATGGAGAGATATACTCGGGCCCTCTCGGTGTTACGGTGTCCATCATCGTCTGGCCAGACACCTTTGTGATTTGATCACGGGGATGCCGGAACACGGAAACGAGAAAAGAGAACAAAACCAGTAACGAGGTAACTTGCATGGTGGACAAATTGTTCGTCCACGGGGATGCAATAAATCTCACCTCAGGTGTTTGTGATATATCATGAAGCAACAGGAATAGCTCACCGCAACTGGAGGTTCACTCGAATATTCATTCGTGTGGGTATAGGGGTCAATATGGGTGTCCACGGCTCCGATGTTGATCATTGATCGGAAGGGGATCCAGGTCATGTCTATACTTCACCGAACCTATAGGGTCACACGCTTAAGGGTCATCTATCTGCTGAATACTAGACAGGGAGTCTGAGAGGAAATCACCGAAAAAGTTTCGGACACTGGAAAAGTTTCGGACAGCGGAAAAGTTCCGCAGAGAGAGGTCACCGGATGAGTTCCGGTGAAACTGAAAAGTTGTTTCAGGGGATACCATAAAGTCAAATTGGTTTTGGCACATGCCTGATAATTCTTGGAGGGTGCCAGAATCATTCTGGAAGCTTTCTGGAATTTTCCGGGATAATAACCGGATATGCTCCGGAGCTGCCGGAACCACTTCAGATGCTTTTTGCAGATGAAAATCACTAAACCGGAATTGTTTTGGAACGCGTTGAAAATAATTTTGGTGGGTACTGGAAATATTCTAAGCCCACACAAATATTTTCAGTTTGAACGGACGCTGAAAAATGTCGTCGTGAATAGTGAAAATCAGCTTTATGGTTACTTTATGGAAAGCCACCTTTTGGGGCTTTGCTCCAAAAGATCTTGGGGATGACATGGATGGATAGGAGCCATTTTTTGGGCCCCTCATGGGGGTGTGGCCGGCCACATGGGGTATCGCCCTTGGGGACCCTCTTGTTCATTGGTTTCACTCCTAGGTCCTTGTGGAAGGACTTCATTCATGTGCATTTTGGGTTTTTGTGTGAAACTACCCTACCCGTTGGGATTTACTATAAATAGAGGTGGAGGGGCAGCCCTCCACACTCACTCTTTATCACATACATGCCATTGCAATGATCTGGCTTCTTCTCTCCCTCCCAGCGAAATAGTTTCGTAGAGCCGAAAGGCTGTCTGGGTTCCGGCAGGAACTAGTTCTGGACGGCGAAGCCCTGCCGGATAGATGACACCGTATGTGTGCAACTCTGTAGAGAGATCGTAGTTTCGCTCTTAGTTCGTGAGTGCCTCCCGAAGGGCTGTCCGTGTGACCGTCCGAGTTTCGAAGGTCGTCCCGAAGGGCTGTCCGAGTGACCGTTCGAGTCTCGAAGGTCCTCCCGAAGGGCTGTCCGCGACACCATCCGGGGGGCTGTTCGACCACCTCCCGTAGGGCTGTCTGAGGAGCAGATGAGGGTATACATCCTCGCGGTTGGGAGGATGTAAATCCTAGCTGCGGGGATCTGCACCGCCGATCGTCATCGACTCTACTTCCCGCTACGCTACGAGTCGGTAACGAAAAAGATCAAACCTTGTATGCAGTCTCCATAGTGGTCCTGGGCTGGTGCGTAGGTCGGAATTTTTTTGTTTTCTGCTGCGTTACCCTACACCCTTGGGAACAGACGAGTTTTAAGGCTTGAGGGGGGCGTTTGATATTCACTGCCTATATAAGAGGATAATGATTCCCCCTTTTCCCCACGCCTTCTTCCTTCTCATGCTTTCCCATCTTCAAGCTCCAGTTCCCAAACTTCAATCTTTCCCACCGCCACCAGCCTCCCCAGCCATGTCAGGATCTAGTTCAAAGGGCAAGTGGGAGACCTCCTCCGTCACTGAGAAGGACGTCAAGGAGCTCCAGGAGGCGGGGTATCTGTCTGCGGACATCACGCACACGCTCCCTGCCAAGGATCAAGTCATCCCCGCTCCGGAGCCCGGCGAAAGGGTTGTATTCATCCCCCACTTTCTTCTTGGGCTAGGGTTTCCCCTCCACCCCTTCGTCCGGGGCCTTATGTTCTACTACGGGCTAGATTTCCATGATCTAGCTCCGAATTCTTTCCTCCACATCTCGGCGTTCATCATCGTGTGCGAGGCGCTACTCCGTATCCCCCCTCACTTTGGCCTATGGCTCAAGGTCTTCAATCTGAAGCTGCGACGAGCATCATGCGGACTGCGGCGGCACCATGGTGAGCAAGCTCCCCAACGCCGTTTGGCCTAAGGGGGCCTTCGTGGAGACTGTCAAGGTGTGGCAGCAGGAGTGGTTCTACATCACCGAAGCCCTCGATGCCAAGTGGGTGGCCACTCCTGTGTTCCGATCCTGACCCCCTACGCGGCTCACCTCATGGACCACTAAGGGTCTGGACTGGGGATCCACAACGGAAGTGTTGATGCTGCAAAAGTGCATCACAAACATGATAGGCAAGAACACCAGTCTCACTAACGTGATTCAGGTGATGCTATTCCGTCGGATTCTTCCCTGCCAACTCCGGCCCTCTCACATGTGGGAGTCAATCCGAAAGATCCATGGACCTTGAAGCACTTCTTCGGCACAATGCACGAAGACATCTGGAAGCTGCTGTTCAAGGCTCAAAAAGCATGGTCGAGGAAGACCGAAGACATTGATCTTGACAGCGAGAATCCGGCCACACCGGTAAGTATGATTTTCCCGTATATATATTCGTTCAATAAATTATTCAAATATAACGAGTTTTCTGTCCCTTGTACAATGCTGGATGGCAAAGGCGGAGCGGATTAAGTGTCCAGCCCCGCTGCCTGAAGACCCGGCCACACCCCAGCTGACGAAGATGCTGGTCCCGGCGCCCTATTAGGCGCCGGAGAAGAAGGCCAAGAAGAATAAGGGCAAGGAGGCCAAGGGCGGCCTTCGCCCCAAGGGTCCTTTGGACGCGGTGTCCGGAGAGACCGAAGCCCCCTCCTCCCACGAGGGAGATGAGGAAGAAGAGGAGGAGGAAGCAGAAAGCGATTCCCCTCTTAGGGGGAGGAAGAAGAAGAGGGCAGCCTCCACAAACCCGGAGGAGGAGGCGCCCAAGCGGGGGAAGATGGCCCTCTCAGATGGTTCGGATTCGGAGGCCAAACCCATCCCCAAGAGGCTTCCCAGGGTGAAGCCCCTGGCCGAATCGTATGTACCAAAGGGTTTATCCTACATCTTCGGTCCTCTATACTTTTATGATATAACTTATTACACCATGTGTCTTTCAGCCCTGCTCGCGACCTCCCCAACCCTTCGCTATCTGGGGGGAGTTCTCTGATACCCGAGATGGCAGAGAGCGAGATGCCCCCGTGAGCCTCTTCGCCAACCATTGTGGATGACACCAAGGTGTTGTCCCGAAGGACCTCTCCTGGCCGTGGAGGGGCGAGCGAGACTGCCGAGAAGGCGCTCGAGGGTGATACCTCGGCTGTCAAAGACATGGGGGGTTGCGACCCCCATGGTGACCGATGGTGGGGGCCCTGATCAATCCGTCCCCCAGCTGGACTTCATTCCGGAGACCCACGTGGCTCCGGAATCAGGCGAGAAGCCCCCTTTGAAGGAGGGGGGAGCATCAGCTCCGACGGTGACCTCCACTAATCCGGAGGCGCCGAATACTCTGGTGGAAGCACTACGACGTGCTTCCATCGTGGAGGAGCACCGCACTCTGATGGGTGTGGTGGTAGAGAAGGTTCAGTCCGCCAAGAGTGGGCTGAATGAAGCCTTCACTAGCCTACTGACAGGCTTCGAGGTATGCGACGTAATGCTCTAGATGCTTCTTTTTTATATGAAGGAAATACACCTGTATATAGATAGTGGCCCCTAATACTCTGTCCAATTTTGAAAAATCCGGACAGAGGATCATATTGTATTCGGAAGAGGTAACTTACTTTTCTATTGTATAACAGGCTTCCCTGTTGGCGGCAACCGGCCAGGCAGCTGAAGTTTCCGAGCTCAATCGAAAACTGAAGTTGGCTGATGATGAAATAGATCGCATCAACAAGTGATTCGACGAGACGCAAGGTATGCGTGTATTTTAAAGAGTTTGATCATATATCTGAAGTGATATGCAAATTCAAAGTGTAAATCATGTACTGCCGTGATTATGAGTGCAGTTGGCGCGGCCGAGGTCGAGACCCTCAAGAGCGCCCTTGCCCAGGCCAAGGAGGAGGTGAAGGCGAATAAAGCAGCCGCTGATAAAGCGGCTGCGGAACTAAAGACCGAACAAGTCACCCGCCGCCAACACGAAGAGAGGGTGACCAAAATGGAGCCAGAGCTAAAATACGCCATTGGCAAGTGCGAGGCCCTGGAGGAGAAGACTTCGGCCCAAGCGGCCAAACTCACCAAAGCCCTCCAGGAGGCCAAAGAAGCGCGGACCGAGTCCCGGAGTTCTCGTGAAGAGATCCGGCAGGCCGAACAGTTAGCGGCTGGTAAGCCCTTTCTCTTGCAGAGTATATATGGGTGTCAAAGATATGCCTTGCTCACTCGACTATGGAGTTCTCCAGACGCCTTTGCGGATCTTCCGAGGAGTGCTGCCGACGCCACGCAGTTCTTCCGAGCCCAGGAGGGGAACTTGATACGTCTCCGTCCTAGATATAACTTTTACATACTTTTGGCAACTTTTTATATGATTTATTGGACTAACCTATTGATCTAGTGCCCAGTGCCAGTTCCTGTTTTTTGCATGTTTTTTGTATCTCAGAAAATCCATATCAAACGAAGTCCAAATGCAATAAAATTTCACGAAGAATTATTTTGGAATATATGTGATTTTTGGGAGATGGAATCACCGCAAACGGAGGCCCACACAACCCACAAGACACCAGGGCGCGCCAGAGGCCCCTAGCGCGTGGTGGTGGGTTGTGCCCTCCTCGAACGTCGGTTGGAGGTCTACTTCGGGCGCAAGGAAGCTTATATCCGGAAAAAATTTGTGTCAAAATCTCAGCACAATCGGAGTTACGGATCTCTGGGAATATAAGAAACAGTTTTCGGCCAGATCTGGGGAGCGCGAAACAGAAGAGAACAGGGAGGGAGATCAATCTCGGAGGGGCTCCTGCCCCTCCGCCGCCATGGAGACCATGGACCAGAGGGGGAACCCTCCTCCCATCTAGGGGGAGGGCAAGGAAGAAGAAGGAGGGGGCTTTCTCCCCCTCACTTTCGGTGGCGCCGGAGTGATGCCGGGGCAACGATCGGGACGACGATCTACATCAACAATCTTGCTACCGTCAACACCAACTTTCTCCCCCTCTATGCAGCGGTGTAACACATCTTCCCTCTACTGTAATCTCTACTTAAACATGGTGCTCAACTCCATATATTATTTCCCAATGATCTATGGTTATCCTATGATGTTTGAGTAGATCCGTTTTGTCTTGTGGGTTAATCATGATCTTGGTTGGTATGATTGTATATTTTATTTATGGTGCTGTCCTATGGTACCCTTCGTCTCTCGCACACGTGAGGGATCCCCGCTATAGGGTGTTGCAATATGTTCATGTGGTTCGCTTTTGGTGGGTTGCGAGAGTGACAGAAGCTTAAACCCGAGTAGGTGGGCTATGGCGTATGGGATTAAACAGGACTTGATACTTAATGCTATGGTTGGGTTTCACGACCTTAATGATCTTTAGTAGTTGCGGATGCTTGCTAGGGGTCCAATCATAAGTTCATATGATCCAAGTAGAGAAAGTATGTTAGTTCATGCCTGTCCCTCATATAAAATTGCAAGAATGATTACCGGTACTTGTTATCGATTGCCTAGGGACAAATAACTTTCTTGTTGACACAAACCCTTCTTCTAAACACCTAACTTTTATTATCTTGCAAAGTACTTCTAGTTTTATTTTTGCAAAATAGTTCTAGCATCACTCCTACAAAATAGTTTCATACTTGTTTCCGGTAAAGCAAACGTCAAGTGTGCGTAGAGTTGTATCAGTGGCCGATAGAACTTGAGGGAATATTGGTTCTGCCTTTAGCTCCTCGTTGGGTTCGACACTCTTATTTATCGAAGAAGGCTACAAACGATCCCCTATACTTGTGGGTTATCAAGACCTTTTTCTGGCGCCGTTGCCGGGGAGCAATAGCATGGGGTGAATATTCTCGTGTGTGCTTGTTTGCTTTATCACTAAGTAGTTTTTATTTTCTGTTCTAAGTTGTTCTCTATCTTTAGTTATGGATATGGAACACGAAACACCAAAAAAATTAGTGGTACTTGCTACTCATGGGGATGGGGAACCTCCTAACCCTCGATGCTCGTTATGTGGAAAATATTATGCACTACTTTGATAATCCTGAGAAAACCCCATTCAACTTGATAATTGGAGTAACGTTGGATCAACGTGAATACTTTAGGGATTATCTCTTGATACATAAAGGGAAATTGTTATGGGATCAAATTCATTCATGCAGGACGCGGAGTTTTGGCTCCTAGGTGCATATGCACCCATTGTCTAAATACACATTTTGAAAAATTGAAAAATTCGGAACAAAAATCCCGCGAGTATATCCGGACATTCTATGTATATGCACAAAGTTTCGGTGAAAAATGACATTTTTTGTGGCTTGTGTAAAAAAGATAAAAAATGCAAAATGAATAGTTGTAATGAAGCATCAGAAATTGTCTTTTTTACACAAGCCACAAAAAACCTCGTTTTTCACCGAAAACTTTGTGCACGCACATAGAATGTCAGGATATACACGCGGGATTTTTGTTCGAAATTTTTCAACTTTTTAAAATGTGTATTTAGACAATGGGTGCATATGCACCTAGGAGCCATTGCCAATTTCCGATGCAATAGTATGCTTGGAATCTATGCTTGAGACATGATTATACTTGTTGCTCTAAGATTGAGGTTCCACACCTTCCCTATTCATGTGAATTTAATGATAATGAAACCTTGGCTTCTTATGCTAGTGGTAGATATGATTACTATGATGTGGAACGAACAGAAGAATTTGTTGCTTTTAAGGGTGCTTATGAAATTGAATCTTTGTTTGAAAAGTTTGAAGATTTTGATGATTCAGTTTATAGACCTAAATTTTTTGCCATCCTTAAATATTGCTATGATAATTATAAATTCAATTCCGATATTGATGAATTTATTGAGAGAGTCTCCGCTGTCCAAGAAGAGACTAATATTTTGCAGGAGTCTATGGAAGAAGGAATTGATGAAACTGTGAGCTCATTGGATGAAAAAGATGATGAGGAGAGCGAAGAACAAAAGGAGGAAGAGCGGATTGATCACCCGTGCCCACCTTCTGATGAGAGTAACTCTTCAACTCATACATTGTTTAATTTCCCTTCGTTCTTACCGAAGGATGAATGCTATGATAATTGCTATGATCCCGTTGATTCATTTGAAATATCCCTTTTTGATGAACATGATGCTTGCTATGCTTGTGGCCAAGATGCCAATATGAATTATGCTCATGTAGATGAACTTGCTATAGTTCCTTATATTAAGAATGAAATTGTTGTTATTGCACCCACACATGCTAGTCCTATTATCTTTTTGAATTCTCCAAACTACACTATATCGGAGAAGTTTGCTCTTGTTAAGGATTATATTGATGGGTTGCCTTTTACCGTTGCACATGATGATTTTGATGAATATAATATGTGTGTGCTTGCTGCTCCTACTTGCAATTATTATGAGAGAGGAACTACATCTCCGCCTCTTTATGTTTCCAACACGATAAAATTGCAAGAAACTGCTTATGCTATGTATTGGCCTTTACTTGATGTGCATGAATTGTTCTTGTATGACATGCCGATGCATAGGAAGAGAGTTAGACTTCGTCATTGCATGATATATGTTGCTTTGTGCTCTCTACTAAATGCCAAATCATTGTTGATTCAAATTGGCTTTGATATACCTTGGGGTCCGGGTGGATCCATTACTTGAGCACTTTATGCCTAGCTTAATGGCTTTAAAGAAAGCGCTGCCAGGGAGACAACCTGTCGGTGGCAACGACACCTATGGGATCACAAGAATCCCTACTATGGTTGGCGGGGCGCGGGGTTGTGAGAAGAGCAGGTCTAACAGGAAGCACAAGGATCGTTTACCCAGGTTCGGGCCGCAAAGGTGCGTAATACCCTAGTCCTGCTTTGGTGGATGTATTGAGTGTTCTTGTGTTCTTGAGCTAGCTACGGGGTGCAACTTGCCCAAAAGAGCCGAATCCCTCTCCAGTACGCCATGGGCCTCCTTTTATAGTCGACAGGGGTTGCCACAGTGGCACACAAGAGGTGGAAAGGTCTACAGTGTTGCGAGCTTAACGCCCGTATTATAGGACAAGACGCATTTAATGCATCGCTTGGGTGTCCCTTAGCTTTATCGGGGACGGGAACGAGGCTCGTCCCGTCCGTTGCCGCCTCGCCTTGCTTCGACACGCGCCCAGGCCAGCGATGCATGCGGCGCCATGTAGGCAGGCAGGCAGCTAAGGTGGTGCGGTGGTAGGGTCTTCACGAAGATCCGCATGCCACCACGCAGGTACTTGCTGAGTTGGCTTCGAAACCTCCCGTCGCCACGCAGGTGCCTGCCCAGCTGGTGAGCTAGCAGCTGCTTGCGAACGGCGGCGGGGTCTTGGTCGACGCGGGTCCGGCCGTGGCCCCGCTGATGTCCTCGGCAAGGGCCTTGCCGGGGGCCCGGCAAGGGTCTTGCCGTGGCGTTGTAGTCGTCCCCGGCAAGGCACTTGCCGGGGGTCTTGTGGATCTCCTCGGCTAGGATCCCGCTGAGGGTCGCCGTCTCCTGGTCCTCACCTGATCTTACATGTTCATGATCTTGACAAAGATCTCTATGCCACCACAGAGGTGCCTCCCGAGCCTTGGTTCCAACATAGCCTTTGGCGGTGTTTGGAACTCTTGGGCTCGAGGGTGACTCACTCTGCTGGTGTTGGGAAAGTTGCCCCGGCAAGGCTCTTGCCGGGGCCGTGGAGGCTGCCGCGGCAAGGGCCTTGCTGGGGGAGTCCACCTCGCCCTCTTGCTTTTTGGTGTTTCTAGTCTTGGCGTTGCCTTGACCATCTTGTGCTTCGGCTTCTCTCCGGCTCCCCTCCTCTGCCCTGCTACGTGCGGCCGCGGCGCGTGGCTCTGACTGCCCGTGCACAAGTAAAGGGGTCAAAAGGAAAGCCCCTACTTTTGTACACCGACAGGAGCCCCCGGGCCTGGGCCACACATAAGCGCGACACGTTGTTGGGCCAGGCCCAGTACGGTGCGCGGGCAGGTGGGGCGGATATTTACCGCAGTAACTGTTCTGTCCGCTGCACTTCCCACGACCCGCGTTGAACGCGCGACGTGGGGGGTCGTGCCTGACGTGGGGGTCATGCGGGATGCGGTTCCCACACGTATGCGTCATGTCGCAGTTAATGGGAAAGGAGGCGGCCCGCGCCTTCCCCGTAAGAAGGGATAACCGCGGGCGCGCTGCTCACTTTACCCCCCTTCCTGCGTCTTCTCCAATCTCAGAGCCGCCGCCTCCCCCCTTCATCCTCTTTCTCGAGCTTTTCTCCTTTGCTCGCCGTCGCTGTGTCTTCGCTGTCCTCCGCCCCTTGCTTCTCGCAGCCGCCATGCCCCCCAAATCCACCAAGGGCAAGGGAGTGGCCAAGGACGCCGGAGCGCCGGAGCCGCCGGAGAGTGCGTTGGCGGCGCAGCGGACGGACCTCGCCTACTTCCCCTCGACGGTTGATGTGTTCGAGCTCCGGGAATGCTTCAGGCCCTTGTGGGGGTGCAAGACGGGGGGAGAGACGACGGGGCACCCAGCCATGCGCGTCATCCCCGCCAATTGCGCCGAGGCCGCCCCGAATCGGTACCCGTTCTTCGTTGATTATTTTTCTTGCGGCCTTTGCCCCCCTTTCTCTGATTTCTTCAATGATATCATGCACACCTACGGCTTTCACCTTCTGGATTTTACTCCAAATGCCGTGGCGTGCATGGCTCTCTTTGCGCACCTCTGCGAGGGTTTCGACGGGGTGCATCCCAACACGGCGCTCTTCCGCCACTACTTCTTCCCTCGGATCCAACCGGGGGGCGCCATTTCCGGTTGCGTCGCCTAGATCCCACAGTCCAAGGGGGCATACCGGAGGCCGCTCAGAAGGAGAGGTGGGAAGAATGGCGGGGCCGGTGGTGCTGGATTGAGGAGGATGATCCACAGGATTTCTGCCGGGTTCGCCAGGCGCCGCCGGTTCGGCGGAGCGACTGGAGCTATGTTGATGCTGACGATGCGAAGCTCACAGTCGCCACCACCAGGATTCTTCGCCTCACCGAGGCCGGGCTCACCCTTGAGATGATCGAGGCGGATTTCATCCGCCGCCGAATCGCTCCACTGCACAACAAGGGGAGGCCAGCCTGCCTTTTCACAAACGCCGCCGACATCATGAGGCTTCACCCCGGCCTCGACCACAACTTCACGGTGATGGGGCATGCCCACTTCTGCCAGCGGCTCTTTCAGCTCGACGTGAACCGCGATGGCGAGGTCGAGCGGTCCGGCAAGGCCGCGAAGGCCGGCAAGGTCGCCAAGGGGCCCTTGTTTAAGTTGCCGGCGGGAGTGGTCCCGCTGAGCAACAACTCTCGCCAGACCGACATCATCGCCATGATGCCGGACTTCAATGCACATGGCCTTGACCCGAGCTGGGTCGAGCCGGAGGAAATTCAAGTGCAGGAGTTCTTCGACACCCTGCATGAGGGGTACGTCACCGACGAGCCAAGGCACATCCAGGACACCACCCAGGCGGAGCTGGACTACATCGCCGCCAGGGCGGTGGAGGGAGAGCTCGCCAAGGAGGCCGGCAGCGCCGAGGGCGTGGAGGACAAGGCTGCGACGGAGGCGGAGGAGAAAGAGCTTGCCCAGTGGGCGAAGGCCGCTGGGGAGGCCAGCAGCGCCGGCATCGGGGCTCCTCTCGTCGAAGATGTGGTCGACGAGTCGTCGGAGGAAGAGGCCGAGGCTGTCGACCCTCCGGCCACGGGGAGAGAGCGAGTCCTGCGGCGGGCCACCTCTGGCGAGCCGGTTCGGCTCAGCAGGGTGGGGCAGCCCTGGCAAGCACAGGAGGCGTCCGCGCGCCAGACGAGGGCCGCGGCGGCAAAGAAGGTGGTGAAGGCCGCAGTGGCAAAGAAGAAGGCGACTGCCTCTTCTTCGTCCAAGCGCGTCCAGACTCCGCCCTCCTCCCCTCCTTCAGCAGACGTCGACGCGGAGGTCACCTTTGACTTCGGGTCCCTCAGCCCAAGGAGGAAGAGGAAAGCAGCAGAGGAGGAGGTGGAGGACGAGTAAGTATCTCGTCCCTTTTTGTCATCTCTGTCTCCTCAATCTGTGCCGCTTGTCTTGACCTGTTCTTCTTCTTTGCAGGGATGCGGAGACGCTGGCCCAAAGGGTGAAGAGGGCCAGGGCCTCGGCGAGCGGCCAGCCCTCGGCCGACACTTTCGGCACACCGCTGGTGGTGTTGAGCAGCCCGGACAGCAGCCCCCGGCACAGCCCCCAGTGTAAGCTCATCACCCTCCCCTCGTCGACGTGTGTTGATGGTATGATCCTTCGGTGCTGACCTTGCCGTGGTTGCAGGAGGAGGACAGCAGCAGGAGGAGCCACATTGGGCTACCCCCAAAACACCGCTCCCATCGACCACGCCGCCCCGAGGGGCGTCCCCGGCAAGGGCGCCAAGCACCGAGCCCATGCACACGGAGGAGGAGGAGGCGAACTCGAGCGCTGGTGGCTTCGTCTCGGCGCCAAATGTTGGCGGGGAGGGGACCTCTGCTTATCAGCCCGGCACGGGTAAGTTACTCGCTTTCCGTCCCTATTCCTTTTTTCAATCTTTTTGAATTCTTGGTCTTGGCCTCGCCTCATCCCCTTCTCGGTATCTAGATTTTCCCTCGGTGGACCCAGAGGACATCGACATCATCATCAAGGATGTCGCCAAGGACGCCGCGGCGGAGGCCGAGAAGATTGCTGCCGAGGAGACCGCCAAGGGCGCTGCTGAAGACGCCGCCAAGGGGCCTGCCGGGGAGCCCGGCAAGGCCGCCGTCGAGGAGGAGGTGGTCGATGACCAGCCTTCCTCCTCCGCTGCCTCCGGCTTCGATAGGCATCTGAGGGTGACCGACGACCTTTTCGTCCACCTCCCAGGGTCGTCAAGCTCCAGGGCGCGCACCGAGGGAGAGGTGTTCGACGAGGAGGTGCTTGCCGCCACCGGGCTCGAGGTTGTTGACGAACCGAGCACCGGTGGCGACGGTTCTCAGGAGGAGCGGCTTCTCCAGGCCATGGGCGCCAACTTCCGGAAGCTCCAAGCGCTCCACCGCACCCGCCTGGACAAGCCCAAGTCCAAGATGGCAACGGTGGAAAAGGCGGAGGCGGACCTCAAGGTGTGCGTCGCCGAGGCGCAGACTTGGTTCCGCCAGTCTTGCAAGGAGCTGAAGGTCGCCCAGGGTGAGCTGGCCAAGCGCGACGTGGAGCTCACCATGAAGCAGGCCGATATTGAGAAGGCCCAGGAGACGGTGGAGAACTTGGCCGCCGCAGCTGAGGCCGCTCGGACCCAGCACCAGGCCGCGCTGAACTCCCACGAGAAGGACCTTGCCGCGCGTGAGGAGAAACTTGCCACAAGGCTCCGCGGCAAGGATGAGGAGGTGGAGAAGCTCATCGTGCAACGGACCCAGGAGCTGGAGCGGAGGCACAAGGAGGCACTCGATGGCTCTGGTTCACGCCGACAAGGTAAAGGAGCTGGAGGTGGAGCCGGACAGGCTGAAGGACCAGACCCTGAAGCTGGCCGAGGAGAAGAACACGCTCAACGGTGCCCTGGTGGAGGCGCAGGGCGCAGTCCTCGGCAAGGCTGAGCTCTCCAAGCCCAACGACTCCATTAAGGACCTGAAGCTGAAGCTGGAGGGCCTTGAGGAGACGCTTTCCGAGGTCAGGGACCGGGAGGAGACCCTGACCAAGAATCTGGAGGAGGAGAAGCTGCTGCAGAAGAACGAGGCCGCCAACCACAAGGATTCCGTGGAGGGTGTGAACCGTTGGATCGGCCGTCTCGTGGACGTCGCTGGCAGGATTACCATGCAGCTGGCTACCATGGGGATGCCAAATGTGAGGTATGTCCAAGAGCGCAGCGGGACTACCAACGCCAAGCTGACCCTGTTCTTCGAGGGCGTCCTCGGGGCCCTGGAGCAGCTTCCCTCCAACCGGGCGGCCTCCCTGGCCGATGAGTCCCAGAAACTTTGCCGGAGTGCCATGACAAGGGTCCTCACCAAGGTGGCGTACTGGTATCCCGACCTCGACTTCGACGCCGCGCTGGAGAGCTTGCCGGAGGATGCTAACCTCGCGGCGCTCAAGGAGCGTATTAAGCCCGTCATCAGCGGTATCGACAGAATTCAGAGGGTGGAGGGCCAGTGCCAGGATTAGGCACCCCGTTTCTTATCGTCGCTGCAGGTTCATGACCAAGACAATTTCTATCTTTAGTTAGAACCGCGGCGGCAATTGATGTAATATAACTCTTTTGTACTTTTGATATGATGCATGTTATTTTCCTGTTCAACCTCTCTTTGTATGTCCACCCTACGTTTATCGGGTAGGCTTGCCGGCGCGTAAACCCAGGGCGGCGTCTTGAGGACGGATCCCCAATGGCCTGCCGGGTGTGCTTACTGCCGGGCAAACCACCTTACCGCCCTTAACGCGGCCACTCGAACTGTCGAGCTTGACTCGAGTCAGAATCGAGAGCGTTGCCAATTACGGAAGGCTACCCTGCTACTCTCGACGTGGCCGCATGAGCTGTTGAGCGGACTCGAAACAGAACAAAGGCGTTGCCAATCATGGGAGGGCCCCTTTGCGTGCAGGTTTTCCATGCAAAGAACGAGATCTCCGAGGGGAATAACCTAATATAAAAAGGAAATATTTAAAGTTCGGCATGACTTAGCTTTCTTGTCACCGCTCTGGCGCCCTTCGCGCTTGCAGGCAGTGCCGTCCTCTTGGCCGTCTTCTTCCTTAGAAACCACAGCCGCGAGGAACCGCTAAGCTGGTTGCTAAACCAGATTCTGTCAACCGCGGCCGCCTACTTGGCGCGCCAAAGATGTCGGTGGGAACGACGCCTATGGGATCACAAGAATCCCTACTACGGTTGGCGGGGCGCGGGGTTGTGAGAAGAGCAGGTCTAACAGGAAGCACAAGGATCGTTTACCCAGGTTCGGGCCGCAAAGGTGCGTAATACCCTAGTCCTGCTTTGGTGGATGTATTGAGTGTTCTTGTGTTCTTGAGCTAGCTACGGGGTGCAACTTTCCCAAAAGAGCCGAATCCCTCTCCAGTACACCATGGGCCTCCTTTTATAGTCGAAAGGGGTTGCCACAGTGGCACACAGGTGGTGGAAAGGTCTACAGTGCTGCGAGCTTATCGCCCGTATTACAGGACAAGATGCATTTAATGCATCGCTTAGGTGTCCCTTAGCTTTATCGGGGACGGGAACGAGGCCCGTCCCGTCCATCGTCGCCTTAGCTTGCTTCGACACGTGCCTAGGCCAGCGATGCATGCGGCGCCATGTAGGCAGGCAGGCAGCTGAGGTGGCGCGGTGGTAGTGTCTTCACGAAGATCTGCATGCCACCACGCAGGTGCTTGCTGAGTTGGCTTGGAAACCTCCCGTCGCCACGCAGGTGCCTGCCCAGCTGGTGAGCTAGCAGCTGCTTGCGAACGGCGGTGGGGTCTTGGTCGACACGGGTCCGGTCGTGGCCCCGCTGATGTCCTCGGCAAGGGTCTTGCCGTGGCATTGCAGTCATCCCCGGCAAGGCGCTTGCCGGGGGTCTTGTGGATCTCCTCGGCTAGGATCCCGCCGAGGGTCGCCGTCTCCTGGTCCTCACCTGATCTTACATGTTCATGATCTTGACAAAGATCTTCATGCCACCACAGAGGTGCCTCCCGAGCCTTGGTTCCAATGTAGCCGTTGGCGGTGTTTAGAACACTTGGGCTCGAGGGTGGCTCACTCCGCTGGTGTTGGGAAAGTTTCCCCGGCAAGGCTCTTGCCGGGGCCGTGGAGGCTGCCCCGGCAAGGGCCTTGCCGGGGGAGTCCACCTCGCCCTCTTGCTTTTTGGTGTTTCTGGTCTTGGCGTTGCCTTGACCGTCTTGTGCTTCGGCTTCTCTCCGGCTCCCCTCCTCTGCCCTGCTACGTGCGGCCGCGGCACGTGGCTCTGACTGCCCGTGCACAAGTAAAGGGGTCAAAAGGAGAGCCCCTACTTTTGTACACCGACACAAACCGGAAGTTTTAGAGAGTTATTTGTTTCTGTTGAGTGCTTTTATAAAGTTTAAAAACAAAAAAATATAGAGGGGAACTTAAAACTTCACAAAAAGAAAAGTGAAAGTGAGAAGGATGAGCACCGTGGAAGCGGGAGCATGCCTTGAACCTTGGTCATGCCCATGGAAACTTTGTGAATCTTGTATTGCAGAAAATTTTCAAAAATAATAATTATTCCCTGGTACAAATACATTGTATTATAAAAATAATGTGCCAAGATTTGCCTTTAGGATGTTTAAATTGCTTGTTGGTTTGTGCGGTGCAAAACAGAAACTTTGGCTGTAGTGCGCGATTTTACATTTTTGACTGGAATGTCAAACGGTTCTGAAACTTCTTGCACTGTCTTACTAGACAAAATTTTTATTTTTCCAAATTTTTTCACAATGTTTGGAGTACCAGAAGTATGGTTAATGTTCATATTACTACAGACTGTCCTGTTTAAGACAGATTCTGTTTTTGATGCATTGTTTTGCTTGTTTTGATGAAACGATCGATTCTATCGATGGATTAAGCCATGGAAAAGTTATATTACAGTAGATACAATGCAAAAATATATATGAATTGGTTTGCAACAGAACTTAGAGTAGTAATTTTCTTTATTATACTAACGGATCTTACCGAGCTTTCTGTTGATTTTTGTGTGGATGAAGTGATCAAAGATCGAGGAGGTCTCAATATGAGAAGAAGGAGGAGAGGCAAGAGCTCAAGCTTGAGGATGCCCAAGGCACCCCAAGTAAATATTCAAGGAGACTCAAGCGTCTAAGCTTGGGGATGCCCCGGAAGTCATCCCATCTTTCTTCAACAAGTATCGGTATGTTTTCGTTCTCGTTTCGTTCGCGTGATATGTGCAAATCTTGGAGCGTCTTTTGCATTTAGTTTTTACCTTTTTCTTTTATGCACCATGCTGGGATGAGATAGTACATGGTTGATTTATAGAATTCTCATTGCACTTCACTTATATCTTTTGAGTATGGCCTTTATAGAATGCTTCATCTGCTTCACTTATATCATTTGAAGTTTGGATTGCCTGTTTCTCTTCACATAGAAAATCATTGTTTGAAGAATGCCCTTTTGCTTCACTTATATTTGCTAGAGAATGGTATTTTGTAGAAAGAATTAAACTCTCTTGCTTCCCTTATATCTATTTAGAGAGTCAACAGGAATTGGTCAATTGCATGGTTAGTCATAAAATCCTACATAAAACTTATGGATCGCTGAATATGATATGTTTGATTCCTTGCAATAGTTTGCGATATAGAGATGATAATATGTGGGAGGTACTAGTAAACGTTTGTGTTTTGTAAGAATATTAGTGTTAAGGTTTGTGATTCCGGAAGCATGCACGTATAGTCTCTCGTTATGCTATGAAGTTGGAGCATGATTTATTATTGATTGTCTTCCTTATGAGTGGCGGTCGGGGACGAGTGATGGTCTTTTCCTACCAATCTATGCCCCTAGGGGCATGCGCAGTAGTACTTTGCTTCGAGGGCTAATAAAGTTTTGCAATAAGTATATGAGTTCTTTATGACTAATGTGAGTCCATGGATTATACGCACTCTTACCTTTTCGCAATTTGCTAGCCTCTACGGTACCATGCATTGCCCTTTCTCACATCGAGACGTGGTGCAAACTTTGCTGGTGCATCCAAACCTCGTGATTTGATGCGCTCTATCACACATAAGCCTTATTATATCTTCCTCAAAACAACCACCATACCTACCTATTATGGCTTTTCCATGGCCATTCCGAGATATATTGCCATGCAACTTCCACCGCTTCCGTTTGATGACTTGAGCATTCATTGTCATATTGCTTTGCATGATCATATAGCTGACATAGTAGTTGTGGCTCAGCCACCGTTAATCATTTTTCATACATTTTACGCTAGATCATTGCACATCCTGGTACATTGGCAGAGGCATTCACATAGAGTCATACTTTGTCATAGGTATCGAGTTGTAATTTATATTTCTTTTGAGTTATAAGTACATAGAAGTGTGATGATCATCATTATTCATTTTAGAGCAGTGCCCCTGTGAGGAAAGGATGATGGAGACTATGATTCCCCCACAAGTCGGGATGAGACTCCGGATAATGAGAGAAAAAGAAAAATAAAAAAATAAAAAGAAAAAATAAAAAGAAAAAAGAAAAAGAAAAAGAAAAAAAGAAAAAAAAGAAAAAAAAACAAAGAGAGAAGGGGCATTGTTAGTATCCTTTACCACACTTGTGCTTCAAAGTAGCACCATGTTTTTCATATGGAGAGTCTCATATGTTGTCACTTTCATATACTAGTGGGAATTTTTCATTATAGGATTAGATGCACACCCACTTAGTTTCATATTGAGCTTTCATACACTTATAGCTCTTAGTGCATTCGTTGCATGGCCATCTCTACTCCTCACGTTGATATCAATTGATGGGCATCTCCATAGCCCGTTGGTTAGCCGCGTCGGTGTGAGACTTTCTACTTTTTTGTCTTCTTTATATTTACCCCTATCATTATACTCTATTCCACCCGTAGTGCTATATCCATGGCTTGTGCTCATGTATTGCGTGAGGGTTGAAAAAGCTGAAGCGCGTCAAAAAGTATGAACCAATTTCTCGGCTTGTCATCGGGGTTGTGCATGATAAATACTTTGTGTTAAGAAGACAGAGCATGACAAGACTATAGATTTTGTAGGGATAGCTCCCTTTAGCGTTGATATTTTGAAAGATATGATTGTTTGTTGGGATGCCTGAGTATTGATGTCTTTATGTCAAATTATAGACTATTGCTTTGAATCACTTATGTCTTAATATTCATGCCATGATTAGATATATGATCAAGTTTATGCTAGGTAGCATTCCACATCAATAATTATCTTTTTTATCATTTACCTACTCGAGGACAAGCATGAATTAAGCTTGGGGATGCTGATACGTCTCCATCGTATCTATAATTTTTGATTGTTTCATGCCAATATTATACAACTTTTACATACTTTTGGCACCTTTTTATATGATTTATTAGACTAACCTACTGATCCAGTGCCCAGTGCCAGTTCGTGTTTTTTCCATGTTTTTTGTATCGCAGAAAATCCATATCAAACGAAGTCCAAATGCAATAAAATTTCACGGAGAATTATTTTGGAATATATGTGATTTTTGGGAGTTGGAATCACCGCAACTGGAGGCCCACACAGCCCAAGACACCAGGGTGCGCCAGAGGCCCCTGGCGCGTGGTGGTGGGTTGTGCCCTCCTCGAAGGTCGGTTGGAGCTCTACTTCGAGTGCAAGGAAGCTTATATCCGGGAAACAATCGTGTTAAAATGTCAGCGCAATCGGAGTTACGAATCTCCCGGAGTATAAGAAACGGTTTCCGCCCAGATCTCGAGAGCGCGAAACAGAAGAGAACAGGGAGGGAGATCCAATCTCGGAGGGGCTCCCGCCCCTCCGCCGCCATGGAGACCATGGACCAGAGGGGAACCCTCCTCCCATCTAGGGGGGAGGCCAAGGAAGAAGAAGAAGGAGGGGGCTCTCTCCCCCTCGCTTCGGGTGGCGCCAGAGTGCCGCCGGGGCAACGATCGGGACGGTGATTTACATCAACAATCTTGCTACCATCAACACCAACTTTCTCCCCCTCTATGCAGCGGTGTAACGCCTCTCCCCCCCGCTGTAATCTCTACTTAAACATGGTGCTCAACTCCATATATTATTTCCCAATGATCTATGGTTATCCTATGATGTTTGAGTAGATCCGTTTTGTCCTGTGGGTTAATCGTGATCTTGGTTGGTATGATTGTATATTTTATTTATGGTGCTGTCCTACGGTGCCCTCCGTCTCGCGCACACGTGAGGGATCCCCGATGTCGGGTGTTGCAATATGTTCATGTGGTTCGCTTATGGTGGGTTGCGAGAGTGACAGAACCTTAAACCCGAGTAGGTGGGCTATGGCGTATGGGAGTAAAGAGGACTTGATACTTAATGCTATAGTTGGGTTTCATCACCTTAATGATCTTTAGTAGTTGTGGATGCTTGTTAGGGGTCCAATCATAAGTGCATATGATCCAAGTAGAGAAACTATGTTAGCTCATGCCTCTCCCTCATATAAAATTACTAGAATGATTACCGGTACTTGTTATCGATTGCCTAGGGACAAATAACTTTCTTGTTGACACAAACCCTTTTACTAAACACCTCACTTTTATTATCTTGCAAAGTACTTCTAGTTTTATTCTTGCAAAATAGTTCTAGCATCACTCCGATAGTTTCATACTTGTTTCCGGTAGAGCAAACGTAAAGTGTGCGTAGAATTGTATCAGTGGATGATTGAACTTGAGGGAATATTTGTTCTGCCTTTAGCTCCTCGTTGGGTTTGACACTCTTATTTATCGAAGAAGGCTACAAACGATCCCCTATACTTGTGGGTTATCATAACTCGATAAAGAAGTTGTTCTGGTCACAGTTCCTGGCGCCGGAGCATCCGACGCCGCTGAACAACCAGATGAAGCAATTGTCGGAGCTGCATAGGACGTCCGGTTTGGCCATGAAGGATCTCATAGTCCAGCTTTGGCCAGGCGAACCAATTCCTAGCAGCTACTTCTGCTTGGTGAGGCGACTTGTCGATGCACTGCCACGAGTTAAAGTTGTGAAGCGCTCGGCGTGCATAAAGGTTGTGCGGATGGCCTTTGCCCGTGTCAAGATGCACTGCGCGAAGATGAAGGCTACCGATGTAGCGACCGCAGGCCCGCCTGAAGGCAAGGACCACCGCAAGCCGGAGAGATATTTTGAAGATGTCCTAGCGGGTTCCCGAATAGTAGAGGTCCAATGCTCAAAGGATGTTATGTTTGAGTAAATGTATCCACGCTGTCAAAACTTTGTTTTATGAACTGAGGCTTGTCATATATTTATGCCTTTATTTTAAGTTATTTTCCTCCTATGCGACCGTTTTTAGTTCTGAAAGTTTGCCAGTCATCGGCTTCAGCCCCCACGTAGATGCTACGGGAGTGTTCGGCATAGCGCGTGATCACACGTTATCCAACGTCTTGGTCCGTAAAGGAGGTGTTCGCGCAATGAACCAGGCAATCAGACTATGGGGCTTTATTACTTTCACTTAGCCATAGGACTTTGGTGGTGGGGCTAAGTACTAGCCCCTGGTGCGTATGCGGCAATCCGAAATAGGATACCTTTGTCGCATGACCGGGCTAAGTCCAGTCCTTCGTATAACACGGTGTAAATCACTAATAATTTATAGTAAGTCGCCGAATCGCCGACCAGCTCTCGCCATACCATGACAGTCAGTTTTCGGCTTTCTCCTCTGAGGTGTTTGACCGGACGAACCAGAAAACACAATCGCAGTAGTTCTCCCTTTACTACCTTAGCCGGACTAGTGGAACGTAAGGTGGTAAACACAGGAGCCGGGCAACCCAACTATAGACCAAAGACAAGATTCGGAGCTAATGCATATAATGCAATATTCGGGACGCCAAAGAGTACCCTATAGGTGTTCGGACTTTTGAAAATATGGGAAGCCGGATAGAGCTCCCGGCATTTAGGCTGGACCGAGGCATATGTGGCAATCTGAAGCAAGTAGGGAATATAGATGGTAAGATAAACCAATACTGAACAGAAGTTGGCAATAAACTATTTCCTTTATACGCTGATTAATACGTCAAGGCGTGCTATTATAGATAATGCCATGAACATCAAGGCTATTTTACATGCCGAGAATTTGTACACAAGGGGAAGCTGTATACAGGGCCAAAAAATAAAAGGTAGTCTTGAAGATCCCCTTGATGCCCTGCTGCACGTCTGCGCCGTTTCTCCTTGGTAAAAAAATCCTTTGAAAGGAGCTGTCGACGGTCGTCTATACCAAAAGGGGCCTGAAAAAGGGGCCCTTGTACGATCGTAGGGTAGCTAGGTTTTTGATGAACTTGCAGTATGATAGAAGAAGAAAAAAAGAAGACAGAAAGAGAAAAGGCTAAGGTCCGAATAGGGTCAAGCCGCACTATAGACCTTTTCCACAGTGTGCCTCTATCGCTACCCAGGGTATTTTAAGTGCGTAATTATGCATGCGCGGTACGTATGCCGCGGTTTTATGGGGCGATCGACGGAGGCGAAACTGCTAGTCAAGCTCTGGATCTTCCGAGCTGTCATTCTGCAGAGTAGACCGGACTCGCTTAGCAGTGTCCGGGGTCTTGATGACCGATGAATTGTTCAGCTTGATGAGGCCGCTCTCCACCTCGGCTGCAAGGGCCGCGGTGTGCTCCTCAGTACGGAGGGAGTGCTCTATATTTGCATTGACTGTGATAACACCGCGCGGTCCGGGCATTTTGAGCTTTAAATAAGCATAGTGCGGCCGCTTTGTCCCGTCCACGTGGTGGTCGGTCTGATTCGTCAGCGTGATTATCTTGATGGTATTCGCTCAAGGGCCTCGTCATCAAATTGTGGTAGTAGCCGACGTTTCGGATAACTCTATGTTGGGCGCTCGAGGCCGTATTCTTCGGCAGCCAGGACCTTGGTCCATCTGTCGTTGAGCGTATCCTGTTCGGCTTGAAGCTGTTGCAGTTTCTTTTTTAGGCTCCTCGATGTGGAGATTAGCTATCACTTGAAGCGCTCTTGCTCGAGGGTTCCTCTAGCATGATGAAATCTTCGTTGCCAAGGCTGACATCCTCCTCGGAGACTGGTAGATAGTTACTATCTTCTGAATCCTCATTGTCGACAGGTTCGTCAGGGTTAACTTGTCCCTCCTCCCATTCATCCTACTCGGATGCAGGCTCGACGGGGCGGTCGGAGTCTTCGGCGTTGTCCGGGGTGTTATTGTCTCCGGTGCCAGTATTACTGTCCTTTTCCCGACGCGATCATGAGTGGCGCCGCTGACATCGGTGCTTTGGTGGTGCTTTGACGGGCTTGTCCTCAATCGGGTCTTGCATGCCGTTGTCGTCGTCCTTTTTGGGGGTATCCACCATATACACGTCGTATGTAGAGGTGGACGTCCAACGCCCGGTGGTAGGAGGGTTTTTGCATGGGTCGGCTCCGGCATCGTCGTCCATACCGTCGATGTCTTCAGAGGCATAGTCTAGCATGTTGGTTAAGTCCTCGACAGTGTCTACCAAGTGGGTGGTGGGTGGGATGCAAAATTCCCCCCTAGTTCGGGCTGGGCGTAGCTCGGAAGCGACGCTTCTCTGATGACGAGAGATCGCATTAAGTCCAGAGCTTCGCTTAGAAGTGAAACCTGGATGGGTGGATGAGGATTTTCGGGGCTGGGCCTGGTGAACGCCACTCGGCCGTGCCCAATGGACGCAGACCTCAAGAGTTCGGAGTTAACATCCAGAGGTGAGTTCGGCCTCCTGACGACAGGGAGAACCCTGCTTGATTCCAGGTCTCCCGATAATATGGTCGCCTCTGGGTCTCCGGCATGGAGCTCCGTAGTGGGAGAGGGTCCGGTGGGGTTCATACACCCGTCTTCGGACAAGGTGGTCCGCTCTGGATCTAAGGCCAGGGCAGGAACGATAGTTGATCCTTGAACGGAGCCTGCTGGTGGATTTGACAGGCTTCCTCCATGTAGGTGAGGAACGACAGTCGAGGCCGAGAACCCTTTGAAGATCAAGTCTCCTCGGATATCAGCGATATAGTTCAGGCTTCCAAACCTGATCTGGTGACCAGGAGCGTAGAGTTCGATCTGTTCAAGGCGACTAGTTGAATTGGCACGTAGAGCGAAACCGCCAAACACGAAAATTTGTCCAGGGAGGAAGGTTTCCCCGGACACAGCATTGTTGTCGATGATCAAACGAGCCACCGAACCTTCTGCCAACGACACAATGGAACTCTCAATGAAAGCACCAATGTTGGTGTCAAAACCGGCCGATCTCGGGTAGGGGGTCCCGAACTGTGCGTCTGAGGATCGAAGGTAACAAGGGACAAAGGGGACACGATGTTTACCCAGGTTCGGGCCCTCTTAATGGAGGTAAAACCCTACATCCTGCTTGATTGTCTTTGATGAGTATAGGGGTTACAAGAGTTGATCTACCTCGAGATCGTAATGGCTAAACCCTAGCTGTCTAGCCTATGTGAATTCTGATAGCCTCTACGGACTAAACCCTTTTATATACACACCTGAGGGGTCTAGGGTTGCACAGAGTTGGTTTGTAGAGGAAGGAAATTACATATCTGGACACCAATCTTGCTGTCCACGCATAGGAAAGTCCTACCCGGACACGGGAGAAGGTCTTCTGCCTTGTATCTTCGCAGCCCATCAGTCTGGCCCATATCAAATAGCCCGGACACCCGAGGAATCCCTAGTCCAGGACTCCCTCAACTAGAGTCTCTACTTTCTATTCTTTGATGAGGACCACTAGTGGTAGCTTGTGTTGGGGAGAAAAAATCAATATAGGTGTCTCAAACTATCAATCTATTCTATATCTATACCTACTATTAAAGGGAATAGGTAGTCTTGGTTTGGTTCAGTCCTTTTCGTTGATTTCGTTTTCTTTGAGCGCACGCTAATCACAAGTTAAGCAATCTGAGTCAGGTACTTATACGTTGATGGGCTTTCACTAGTGCGCTTCGGTCCTAAACAAATGGTTTTTAACCCCTTTCCGCGACGGCATTTGGAACCGTCGCCAAGTGAGTGTGTGCGATAGGGTGTTGTTCCCACACGACCCAGAAATCGTCGGGGATAGGCCCTCCTGGGACCCAGGCTAGGGCCGTGTGCGATCGGGCGAGGCACCGAAACCCAATCATTTCCGTAGGTATGTACAACCCACACGGTAATCCGAGAAAATCATTTCTGTAGGTATGTCCATCCCACACGGTAATCCGAGAAAATCATTTCCGTAGGTATGCACATCCCACACGGTGAATACCAGAAAAACATTTATGTTCGTATGTACATCACACACAGTCAATCCAAGGAATACGTTTCCGTTCTTATGTACATCCCACACAGTCAATCGAGGGAAAACGTTCCCGTTCGGACGTAAATCCCACACAGTTTTATGTGTAGGCTCGTGTGTGAAAGGTGTAACTATCACACATGGTCTTCCTTGATTAACTGCTTGCTTTTATCAACTATATCACACAGGATTTGATGAAGAAAACTGTGTGGCATTGGGCTATCCATCGCAAGCGCTTTTACTGCTAGAACCATTTGCAAAGGTCCATGACACATTTAGCAGGTTTATTAGTTTACAATTAATTATTCCAATATTACGCAAATTCACATTTCATATCAAAGAGCTGTTTGCTAATTTCATATCAAGCACATAAATATATTATAACATCACAGTACGGTAGCTACATGAAAACAGCACAATACAACATACAGCTAGTTCAACTTCATAAGAACAATATATTCATTTCCCTAATCGAGATCATTCAGGCTCGTCTTATCCACCTCTGCTTTCAGGTCAGTAAGAACCCGTTTTCCACGGGTCAACTGGGAAAGTGCCTCCTCTTCGCCAACACCATCTTAGCAAAGTCAGATTTAAAAAATCTGAGCTCATTCTCCACCTTCAACTTTTTATCCCGCATCTTGAAATATGCTTTAGCGTTGACAAGACTTTCTCTAAGCCTACCTGTGTTCACTTCCTCATAGATGCTCCAGAGCTTCGTTAGGCACATCTTCAAAGACTCTGGCCACTCTTGATCAACCCACTCCAAGTAAGAACACTTCCGTTCATCCTATAATATTTAAAACTAGATCAGTAACAATTGTAGGGGAAATGGGTTTATAGCAACATAGAAAATCACCAATTCTTATTTTGAAAAACTGAAGAAACATGTTAATTATGACACATCTTCTCAAAAAGATCAATGTGCAAATGAAATAATTGGTACTGAGACAACAACCAAATTCTGGAATATCAGAAGATATAATTAACTACAACGACGCTACAAGTTCTTACTCATGTACAACAAATAACAAATTGAACATTTTATGAGGAAGGTAATATAACTGCAACAGCATAGCAACAGTGTTTGGATGACAGCAAATTGATACTAACAGGTGTGTACATGCACAAATTTAGTAACATAGAAGTAATGGCACTAAGGCCATCCACTATGTATGCAAAATTGGTGTAAAGACAACTGTTGCTACATCTCGCACCGGTGCCCTGAACTGGCGAGCCGATGTAATGGAAAAAAATCAGGGACCCGGACTCCAGAGCACGTAGTTGCTCTGATGCCCAGTTCCTCCGTGTCATAAAGATTTAGTATTTTACTGCTTGGCTGCTCGGATGTGTGGACCAAAGTTGGCTGCACAAACTGCTGAAGCGGTGCCAAATAATTTTCTAATGGCACCGCTGATGAGATGGCAACAATTTATGATACTAGGTACAAACTGTGACATTGTCTTAGGATGCGTTTGGTTGAAGGTGTGGTATGAATGGGTTGGGACAGTGACAGTGTCTGAATCACATCTAACAAATGATTTGTAACAATGGAAGAGGGTCTAACCTTCTCTGCACATGCCAGAAACTTCCTCCCAGTGTCCACAGAATCAAACGCAAGTAGCTTCACGCATGGAGATTGATGGTGACAACGAGCAGATAGATCTTCAGCCACCCCACTCCATTCATTGCCACTGATGGTCTTAGGGAGCTACAAGAGGAAGAAACGACTCAAATCGACCTCCGGGTAAAAATCCTTCATTCCAAGTAATAGCCCGAGAGAGAGAAGAGAGGCCTACCCGGGTGGTGAAGGAGTAGTCGCCGGAGGAGGAACCGCTGGAGATGTCTTTGAAGAAGACCATGGCAACCCCGGCGGTAGGATGCAAGACGGCGAGAGTGAGGAAGCGGCTATAGCTTAGCAAGGAAGGAAGGAAGGAGGAAACAGGGGAAATGTGACTTGTGGTCGGGGAGAAAAGGGGGTGGGGAAGGGGTAGATATTTTGGCGGTAGGCCAAAATTTTGGAAATGTGGAGGGAAACTTTGCGCGCGGTGCCGCCGGATTATTCACTTTGAACGATTGTGTGCATTGCAAACGATTCTTCTGCTTTACGCGCATGGGATGAGTTTGATAATTCAAATTTTGGTCTCAAGGCATGGGCACATTCACTTTGAACGCGCGTGGTGCCGTCGGACCATTCACTTTGAACGATTGTGTGCATCGCAAATGATTCTTCTGCTTTACGCGCATGGGATGAGTTTGATAATTCAAATTTTGGTGGAAATTTCCCCAGGAACGTCACTGCATAATTTAACATCGCTTGCTAATTTGGGCACACAAAAGAGCGTATAGCGAATAGACCACACTTACTGAATCGAGCAATTTTAGTAATTACACAGAGCTAGTTGACCTAAACATTGCTCTAACAAAAGACCAACATTAAAAGCAAAGCCTAAGTACGCAGAATTAAAAATCCACCGCCGCGCCGGCCTATGCATCGCCGGTGTGAGATGAGACGTCGATGAATTGTCCTGGCGAGATGCGGCCGTTGGTGGACTCCGCGTCCCCCCTGCTGAAGTCGACCGCGTCCTCGTCCTCATCCTCGTCCTCATCCTCGGTGCCGCCCTCAAGGTTGTAGTACTCATAGTAGTGGCTGCGCCAGAGCTCGCGTTGGTACTCCACCGCCGATTCCTCGATGGACAGACTCTTCTCTACCTCGACCTCGGCCACGCACAACTCCTCCTACCGGTGCTGCTCGGCGACCTCATGAGGAAGCAAGTGCTCCATGGCCACCGCCGCCTTTTTAGACGTGGGTTGCATGCTGGAGTCCGAGGTGGCCTGGAATATCTTGGCGTGTGCATCCTCGATGTTGGTGTGGATGGCCTCGGCCCGGGCCATGGCGACATCAGAGGCACGGACGGCAGCTCGAGCGCTCTTGGCATTTGCAGCTGTCGTCGCAGCAGCAGCTGCAGCCGTCTCGGCTGCTGCAGCTGCCCTGTCGGCTGCCGCAGACGCCCTCTAGGCGGAAGCGGCCGCGCTCAATGCGGATGCAGCGGCACTCTCGGTGTAGGCGGCCGCGCTCTCGACGCAGGCGGCGGTGCTCGGGGGAGGGACGCGGTCATCGTACGGGCCTTCACGAAGCGTTTCCATGGCGTCATCTTAGCAAGAAGGGCATGCGGGAATGGGGATCGGGATTCGTGGATTCGGGGGTTGCCGGCACTAGAGCAGACGAGCCGGCGAAGCTTAAGGAGGGAGACTTAAATAGACCCAGATATTTTCATCGTAAACGGCTCCTAGAAAACAACTGTGTGTGATGTTGTAGATATTTTTTATTAGCTGTGAAAGACGAATTTAGAATAAAGTGCCAACGGATGTTGTTTTAAATGAACGAGAAATTTTGTAGTACTAATACAACTGTCATGTCAAATTTTGGAAAATTTCTGGGGTCATTTGACCTTCTAAGACATTTAATTGATTTTCTAGCCATTTAATGACCGTAATTGAAATTTGAACTACATGTACATGCAACAGCTAACCATAACGGTTTGAAAACTCATATTTCATGTACTTGTGTGCGATTTAATTCCATGTGTAGTAAATTGGAAGGGATTTTCAAACATATTGGTCTAACGGCTATGACACAATTAAGCATGAAGTGACATGGCATTTTAATTCCAAAAAATTAAAAAAAATCAGAAACACATGAAACCTTGGTTGATGTAATGTCATGCCACCAAGATGATGTGGTAATTTTTTTGCATGTTTGACCAAAGTTTGGACACACACCCCTCACAAACCAGAGCAACTCACTAGAAGGCTCGTGGTACCGAGAGGGAACAATGCATGTTTGATGACGAACGGGAGATAGCTTCCTCTTACGGCCTTCAAATTTTTTTCTACGTCTAACGTGCACTACTACAACTTAATGTGAATTTTTTGAAAATTCTAGGGGTCATTTGACCTTTTAAAGACATTTAAGTGATTTTCTAGCCATTTAATGACCTTAATTCAAATTTGAACTACATCTACATGCAACGCGTAATCAAAACGGTTTGAAAAATCATATTTGTGTACTTGTGTGCAGTTAATTCCATGTGCAGTAAACTAGAAGGAATTTTCGAACATATTTGTCTCATGACATGGACACATATGCATGAATACGTATGCATGGAGTGGCATGGCATTTTAATTCCAAAAAAATCAGAAACACATGAAACCTTGGTTGATGTAATGTCATGCCACCAAGATGATGTGGTAAAGAAATTGGCATGTTTGACGAAAGTTTGGACACACACCCCTCACAAACCGGAGCAGCTCGCTAGAAGGTTCGTGGTTCCGGGAGGGACAATGCATGTTTGAAGATGAACGGGAGATAGCTTCCTCTTACTGCCTTCAAATTTTTCTACGTCTAACGTGCACTACTACAACTGTAATGTGAAATTTTGGAAAATTCTAGGGGTCATTTGACCTTTTAAAGACATTTAAGTGATTTTCTAACCATTTAATGACCGTAATTCAAATTTGAACTACATCTACATGCAACGCCTAACCAAAACGGTTTGAAAAATCACATCTGTGTACTCTCGTGTGCGAGTTAATTCCATGTGTCGTAAATTAGAAGGAATTCTCAAACATATTGGTCTCACGACATGGACACATGCATACGTATGCATGGAGTGACATGGCATTTTAATTCAAAAAAATAGAAAAATGATCAGAAACACATGAAACCTTGGTTGATGTAATGTCATGCCACCAAGATGATGTGGTAAAGAAATTAGCATCTTTGACGAACATTTGGACACACACCCCTCAGAAACCGGAGCAACTCGCTAGAAGGTTCGTGGTTCCGTGAGGGAACAATGCATGTTTGATGACGAACGGGAGATAGCTTCCTCTTACGGCCTTCAAATTTTTTTCCTACGTTTAAAGTGCACTAATACAACTGTCATGTGAAAATTTGGTAAA
This sequence comes from Aegilops tauschii subsp. strangulata, assembly GCF_002575655.3. Taxonomy (NCBI): domain Eukaryota; kingdom Viridiplantae; phylum Streptophyta; class Magnoliopsida; order Poales; family Poaceae; genus Aegilops; species Aegilops tauschii. The sequence goes on along the minus strand of NC_053037.3, from coordinate 409,643,666 downwards.
TTTCAGGGGTCATTTGACCTTTTAAAGACATGTAAGTGATTTTCTAACCATTTAATGACCGTAATTCAAATTTGAACTACATCTACATGCAACGGCTAACCATAACGGTTTGAAAAATAATTTTTTTGTGTACTTGTGTGCGAGTTAATTCCATGTGCAGTAAATTAGAAGGAATTTTCAAACATATTGTTGTCAAGGCATGGGCACATGCATGGAGTGCATGCCATGGCATTTTAATTCCAAAAAATTAAAAAATGATCAGAAAAACATGAAACCTTGCTTGATTTAATGTCATGCCACCAAGATGATGTGGTAAAGAAATTGGCATGTTTGACGAAAGTTTGGACACACACCCCTCACAAACCGGAGCAACTCGCTAGAAGGTTCGTGGTTCCGAGAGGGAACAATGCATGTTTGATGACGAACGGGAGATAGCTTCCTCTTACGGCCTTCAAATTTTTTCTACGTCTAACGTGCACTACTACAACTGTAATGTGAAATTTTTGAAAATTCTAGGGGTCATTTGATCTTTCAAAGACATTTAAGTGATTTTCTAACCATTTAATGACCGTAATTCAAATTTGAACTACATCTCCATGCAATGCCTAACCAAAACGGTTTGAAAAATCATATATGTGTACTTGTGTGCGAGTTAATTCCATGTGCAGTAAATTAGAAGGAATTTTCAAACATATTGGTCTCACGACATGGACACATGCATACGTATGCATGGAGTGACATGGCATTTTAATTCAAGAAATAGAAAATTGATCAGAAACACATGAAACCTTGGTTGATGTAATGTCATGCCACCAAGATGATATGGTAAAGAAATTGGCATGTTTGATGAACGTTTGGACACACGCCCCTAAAAAACCGGAGCAACTCGCTAGAAGGTTCGTGGTTCCGAGAGGGAACAATGCATGTTTGATGACGAACGGGAGATAGCTTCCTCTTACGGCCTTCAAATTTTTTCCTACATTTAACGTGCAACTGTCATGTGAAAATTTGGTAAATTTTAGGGGTCATGTGACCTTCTAAAGACATTTAAGTGATTTTCTAACCATTTAATGACCGTAATTCAAATTTGAACTACATATACATGCAACGCCTAACCAAAACAGTTTGAAAAATCATATTTTTGTGTACTTGTGTGCGAGTTAATTCCATGTGCCGTAAATTCGAAGGAATTTTCAAACATATTGGTGTCAAGGCATGGGCACATGCATGGAGTGCATGCCATGGCATTTTAATTCCAAAAAATAAAAAAATGATCAGAAAAACATGAAACCTTGCTTGATTTAATGTCATGCCACCAAGATGATGTGGTAAAAAAATTGGCCTGTTTGAGGAAAGTTTGGACACACACCCCTCACAAACCGGAGCAACTCACTAGAATGTTCGTGGTTCCCACAGGGAACAATGCATGTTTGCTGATGGACGGGAGATAGCTTCCTGTTACGGCCTTCAAATTTTTTCCTACATTTAACGTGCACTAATACAACTGTCATGTGAAAATTTGGAAATTTTCAGGGGTCATTTGACCTTTTAAAGACATTTAAGTGATTTTCTAACCACTTAATGACCGTAATTCAAATTTGAACTACATCTACATGCAACTCCTAACCAAAACGGTTTGAAAAATCTTATTTTTGTGTACTTGTGTGTGAGTTAGAAAATCATCAGACGATGTAAATATGGTGTTCAAAAAAGAAAATGTAAAGATCTGGCAAGACAATCGCCCCCCACACGATTGGCACTCTATCTCGCGACTCGAGGTTTGGTAGGTGATTGGCGGGGATCATTAATCAGACACGGTTCTGTATTGGAAACCGTCAACTATTATGTTCACACACGGATTTGTTGCGGGAATTGTGTGTAATTCAAACTATAGTACTCGTAAATTCCGTCGACCGGCGTGTGTACTGTCCCCATCGATCTAGATTCCAGACGCCAATAAATACTACCTTCCTCACGTCGTCCAGCCTGCATTCTCGTCTACATCCTCCCCTCGCTCGCCCTCTCTCTCTCTCTCAAATCTCTGCCATGGCGCCGCCGATCTGCCCACGCGCCGACGAGGAGTCACCGCCCCTCGAGGATGCTCACTCGATTAGCAGCGAGGAGGACCCCTACGCGCCGCCTGATGAGGTTGCGCCGGCCCCCCCAACTTTGGATTCGTTTTGGGGCCAGTACAATCTTTGTCTGTGGAAGTCGCTTCCGCCGGCTGAGAAAGCCAGGCAAGTGGCATTCAAGAAGGAGATGGCGGAGGAGGAAGCCAGGTACCAGGCGGCCTGTGAAGCCTGTGATGCCGCCTGGAAAAAGGAGGCGGCGGAGCTTTGGGGGCGGGCGCGTCGTCGTGCCGAGGAGGTGTACGAAGACAGGTACTTCGCAAGGAAGGTCATAGGCGCTGGGCACCTCGTTGCTGCGTGGAGGTGGGCCGATAAGCTCCAGCGTGCCACCGACGAGGAGCTCCGGTGGGCGCCCAACGAAATGGCAAGATCGGCCGCGCGCGTCCGCCAGCAAGAGGCAGATCGGTACGTCAAGCGCTGCGAGGCGGAGGAGTCAGAGTACTGCCTCCGCACTGGGAAGACGCCGGGCACCAGGGAGGTGCTGGCGAGGGGCTGCCGGAATACTGGCCCCAGGAGGGATTATTAGTTTTAGTATTGTTCGTTTTCAATTTTATGCATTGTACCTAGTTGTTAAGTATCATCACGTATATGTGATGATATTATATATATATATATTCTGTGATAATCTAATGAACAATTAATATATATATATTATGAATTCCATTTTCTATCTGTTTTTGTATACTAATTTGAATCTAGCTGTTATCATCCACATATACAGAATGGAAAGCGTATATACACACATTAAAACAGAAGATATAAGAATGAAAATAGAGTACACACATTGAAACAGAGCAATAAACAAAGCAATACTATGATTGCTGTGAATACATAGCTATCCACGTCGAAACGACTTTCCAAAATAAAACGCGTCCATGAGACCATGACCAGCAACCCTTGCCTAGGGTAGCTCTTGGCTCTGCCTGAACTCGTGCATGCGTTCGTCCAAGCGGTCGACATGCTCGCGGTACATCTGGAGCGCGATCTCCAGCTCCAAGTTGGCTATTTCATCGGAGATCACCAGCTCAAGGATGTGACGGCCATGTTCCTCTACTGCGCCCAGGTGGACACCTGGGCCAAGGAGGCCGTCGAGCCTACGGACCAGCGTGTTAGCATCCAACGGGCCGCGGACAGGGTGAACGGCGGCATCCACGCAAACGGCGCGGCGGGCGTCCGATGCAAGTACGGCGCGGCCGGCCTCTGGTGCAAGTACGGCGCTAAGGGCCTCTGCCCACTCCTGGTGAGGAATGGGGTACTGATGGGACGTGTACCCAGCTGCGACGCCATGTCCACAGCAGGCAAGCGCCGATGGATCCGCTGTTACTGTGCTGCGCGCCGCGCCTCCTGCTCTGCGGTGCTCCAATGGTCTCGCCGTGCGGCGAGCCGCAGCCTATTGGCGCGGACGCGCCTAGCTTGCTTTGCGGCGCACCATCGATCATGTTGTGCGGCGAGCTGCAGCATGTCGGCGCTGACATGCCTATCTTGATCCGCGGCGCTCAAGCGCCATGCACCAAAGGTCTGCTCAACCCTGGTGATGACGCGCATCACGGCGTCGTCCATCGCATTTGCCGGGGAGCGCCTCGGCCCTGACGGGCCGTGGTGCCTGCTCATTTTCCTCGTCGACGAGGTTGATGGCAGAGGCGGCGCTTTGGTGGGTTGGCATGCTTGGAAAAGGTCGATGTGCTATAGGCTGCGCTTGTCGCCTCCGTGCGTCACGCGCCCCCTATGCGCAATATAGCAGGGTGGCGGGAAACAGGTGAGGAAATGGAGGGAAACGGTGGTGTGTTCATAAAACGCCATCAATTAATGGAAACTTAGCATCGAGCTAGCACAAGTCGTAGATGATGATCAGATGAACACGGACCACACTAGGGAACCCATCGGTGATGAATTCATCAATCCCAAATGGTTGAATACTAGCAAGCATTTGCACACAACACACACGACCTATTCCATCACAAATAGGTCGGATGGATCAACTATATGTCACGTATCGCACATTGTCAAAAAGTAACGCAGTAGACCTTCTTTAATTAACATGTGTTAAAAAATAAAAAAACAAGGACCTCGAGGTTAAATTAGCTGAGGGAATGGAGCATTTCGGTCATTTGACCGAAATGAGCCATCCCATCAGCTAATTTAACATCGACACAACTTCCCATCCAGTCACCCATCCGATGGTTGCTCCAGCCTGAGCACACTTAACTTGATAGTTTTATTACATGAGCTACTGGTGGAACAGCTAGTCCTTGCTGATAGGAATGCCTCTTCACATCCTTATGGCGTATCTGGATGACCGCCCGTCCCACAATGGCCAATAGATGTTGTGTAGACAGAGCATATTACATACGTCTTATTAGAAGCAATCGTCTGTGTTATTCTCGGTCTTCGCACACATTTCTGGTTACAGACCTGTTTGCCGCGTATCACACACATCTTGTTATATTGAACCGTTTCTGTTCTCTTGCCTAATCACAAACAGTTCATCCGAGTGAACCGTATGTTGTATATCGCACACACCTTCATCTGGCTGCCGTTTCTTTTGTGTTGCCTAATCACAAACAGTTCATCCGAGTGAACCGTATGCTGTGTATCACACACGCCTTCATCTGGCTGCCCGTTTCTTTTGTTCCTCCTCATCGCAACAGTTAATTGACCTGAACCGTATGCCCTTCATCGCACACACAACTAAAACCTGAACTGTGTTTGATGCATCCGTCATCGCAAACGTTTTATACATTTCTGACGGTTTTCATACACCACCGTTTGTGATTATGGCATCGCACACAGTTTCTCGAAGGGTCTCTGATCGTAGTGTCGCGTTAGCATCATCCTGCAGTAGTGTTTCAATCGACTTCCATTGAGACCGCGAAAAATATCTAGGCCAGGTACTTGTATGTTGATGGGCCTTCTATGGGCTTCCATAGAGACCGCAAAAAATATCTAAGCCAGGTACTTGTTGAAATAAATATGCCCTAGAGGCAATAAAAAGTTATTATTTATATTTCCTTATATCATGATAAATGTTTATTATTCAAGCTAGAATTGTATTAACCGGAAACTTAGTACATATGTGAATACATAGACAAAACTGAGTGTCCCTAGTATGCCTCTACTTGACTAGCTCGTTAATCTAAGATGGTTAAGTTTCCTAGCCATGGACATGTGTTGTCATTTGATGAACGGGATCACACCATTATAGAATGATGTGATGGACAAGACCCATCCATTAGCTTAGCATAATGATCGTTTAGTTTTACTGCTATTGCTTTCATCATGACTTATACATGTTCCTCTAACTATGAGACTATGCAACTCCCGAATACTGGAGGAACACCTTGTGTGCTATCAAACGTCACAACATAACTGGGTGATTATAAATATGCTCTATAGGTGTCTCCGATGGTGTTTGTTGAGTTGGCATAGATCGAGATTAGGATTTGTCACTCCGTGTATCGGAGAGGTATCTCCGGGCCCTCTCGGTAATTCACATCACTATGAGCCTTGCAAGCAATGTGACTAATGAGTTAGTTATGGGATGATGCATTACAGATCGAGTAAATAGACTTGCTTGTAACGATATTGAAATAGGTATGATGTTGTGGAATTGTCACGGCAGATGTCCTCAAGCTAGGACTTAGTCGTGGAGCCATCGCTGCTAGGAAGCTTGAAGGGGTTAACGGGACAAGGAACACGAGGGTTATACTGGTTCGGCCCCTTACGGTGAAGGTAAAAGCCTACGTCCAGTTGAGGTGGTATTGATTAGGGTTTCGAGGGCCAGGGAGGTTAATTGCTATGCCTGGCTCTCGACGAGATCTTACTTGTCCCTAAACCACTGCCGGGTCGTCCCTTTATATAGGGAGGCTGACGCCCAGCAACTCTCAGAGTCCCGGCCGGCTCATAAGAGTGTCCGGCTCGGACTCTCAACTATTCTTGCCTTACACTACCAGTTCTATTATAATGATGATTGTAACTACGGGCCTTAAGCCATATCCGGGTCTTAAGCCCACCTTTGGCCCACCGTCTTCAAGCTTGTCGCCGGGCTTCTGGCAATGACCATTATGAGTAACCCGGCCCCTTCTGGCGGGTGACTCTAAGGTCTATATCCTCAACATTAGGCCCCAGATTGATTTGAGCCGGCTCATGTCAATCTTCAACCCTTTTGACAGAAAAATCTCCGGCTTACAATTATGTGAAGGCCATAACCCGGCGTGACGTCATCCTCTGGACTCCGGGTAATCCGCCGTGACGTCATCTTCCATTAAGTCCGTTTTTACTCCACCAGATCCGCAACGGATCTTATCTTTACTGCCATCCCAAAAATCGAGGCGTTTCATGGGGAGATAACCACGCCGTGGTCTCCTCGTTTCTCGCGCCCACTTATGAGCTCGCCCTTATAAATAGCCCGACCCTCAGGTCTTTCCATTCTCCCCCTTCAGTCGTCCTCTTCCTCTCACTGCTTCCGTACTGCTCGAGCTCCGCCGCCGCCGCCGCAACAGAGCTCCGCGTCTTCGTCGACTTTGGCCGCTGCATCACCCTGATCCGTCCAGAGAACCGCGGCGAACCCTCGCAGCTCACCTGCCTCTGTAAGTTCCTTCTTCCTCGTAGAACAGATCTACATTCAACTCCTGCTGTTCTTCCGTGTTCGTCGCCGTCGCCCACGAGCTCTGGTAGTTTTCATTTTTACTGCCCTTTTTGGATCTTAGCCTTATATAAACCCACCGCGGTAGCTGTTTAGCACCCATTTCACATGCAAGTAGCCCTCTTTTTACTGCATAAGAGCCTTGTTCGAGCCCAAGAACTTCCCTCGCGCCTGTTTTTAGGTCTAGAAATTTTCTTTTTCAGCCGACCACTTGATCCAAATTATTTACCGCAATGTGTGAAACTTGTTTTCACCACACTTAGTACAAAACTGCACTCGTTGAACCATGGCGACTTACATTTCCAGTTTAAAGAAACCACACGCCACAGGATCTTCCGGCTCAAAAGAAGCCACACGCCGTAAAAATTTCTGGCTTACTTACAACAAGGCTATAGACGAATTGAATTACTCTTGACATCTTTTCAGCAGCTTAGATAACCCAATGTACTCAGATATATATCATTAGGCCCCTCCATGAGCCGCCACCTTAAACCTTGACTTGTAAGTCTCCTCTGGCTCATTATTAAACCGGACATTTTTCCCTGTATCATAGGCTTCCAACGTTCACCATGCCTCCCAAAGCTCCCAAAGCACCCATCACTTGCAACTGGATGAGGTCCACCATTACCGACGAGACCTTAACGGACCTTATGAAGTCGGGTTACCTACCCAAGAAGGATGTCATGTCCTATCGTGCCCCTGACCCGTCAGAGGAGAGACCACAGCCAAAGGACGGGGAGGTAGTGATTTTTGCGGATCACATGAGTCGGGGCTTCACACCGCCCGGCTCAAAGTTCTTTAGAGACGTGCTGAATTTCTTCGACCTGCGGCCTCAAGACATAGGACCCAACTCAGTGTCCAATATCTGCAACTTCCAAGTGTTCTGCGAGGTCTACCTTGGAGAGGAGCCCAGCCTGCTGCTCTTCAGAGAGCTCTTCTACCTGAACCGTCAGAATGAGTGCGCCAATGGGCCAAGTTTGGAGCTCGGTGGCATCTCCATTCAGTGGCGGAGGGACTGCCTTTTCCCTCACGCAGAGCCGCCAAGCCACCCCAAAGACTGGAACCAGACGTGGTTCTATTGCCAAGACACGTCGCCGGCTGATGAGAGTCCGCTGCCCGGCTTTCGCCCCTCACGTCTGGAGCCAACTCACCTGCTGTCTGACAAGTTAACTCAGGCAGAACGCCAACCTCTGCTCCCCACCATCAACAAGATCAAGGCTCTCCTGGGCAATGGTCTCAACGGAATCGATCTGGTCCAGGTCTGGATCTCGTGGTGGGTGATCCCATTGAGCCGCCGCCCCGGCTTAATGTGCGAGTACACGGGCCGAAAGGATGACCCCCAGAGACACAGCCGCAACGATCTCCCTGAAGATGTTGCTGAGGATATGACCAAGGCTCTTTTGAACGAGAGCCTGGCAGACTGCGGGAGGACCGGGTTAGCTCCCTTCTGCAAGACCAATCCAGCCCCAGCGGTAAGCCGCTGATCTGAACATTTTATCTTCTTCTGTAGATAACCATCATCTGAATCTTTAAGAAATCATCCTTGCACTTTTCAGGCTGATGACAAGTTCTGGAAGGTCAAATATGACCATGAGGCGGCCAAGAAGGCCAGGAAGGCGAAGAAAGCCGCCAAGAGAGCCGCTCCTCGCAAGAAAGGAAAGAGGCCTACTGCTTCTGAGCTGATGCAACTAAGCGACAGCTCCGAGTCAGAGGTAACCCCTGAGCCTGTAAGTTCTTGTTGTATTTGTTGTTTATTTCTGTCCGCCTTATCAATACTTGTTCATCAATAGGATGACACCGGAGCAAGTAACCCGGTGGTTGAAGAGGTAACGATACTTTCCTCCGACTCGGAGCCCTTGCCAAGGCTGAAAATCCGAAGGGTAACCCAGAAAGTAAGCTTTTCACATCCTTTAGCTTATCAAGACCCTCAATTTATTTTGAAGCGACAGGTTCATGAGAGCCGGCGGCACACCCGGACCAACAAAGACACTGACATCTCCTCCGGGTTACCTGACGCATCGAGGAAACGCCGGACCGAGGTGATCTCAAAATTGTACCCTTTTCATCCTTTGGCAGGCGTTATACGTCAACCGCTCAACTCTTCTGACTCAAATAATTAGGAAACTTCCCCCTCTTCTAGCGACTCTATGCAGTCAAGCCTGCCGGCTTTCAAGATCGTGCCCGGGTAATGATGATCATCTCATGTTGTTCTTGTCTTTACTTACATTTTTGTGCTTAACCTTTCTGTCTTTTCAGTGCCCAGGCCAAGCTCACCAAGAGGGCGAAGAAGACCAAGCCGGTCGAAGAACCGGATTTGCCTGAGCCGGAGGTAGCAGGTCAAGAACCGCCAGCTGCCTCCGCTCCCGAAGCCACCGCTCCAACCGACAAGGCAACTGCAGAAGCTTCTGCTAACCCGGAGGCCTCCAGCTCGGCTCAACCAGCAGATGATCCGGATGTGGTAATCACCCGGACGGAATTTGTTGAGCAGGGGAGACCTACTGCACTGGCCAAGTGCTCCGCCAAGGGGGAATTGCTACAGCCCCGCCGGGTTAATCTGGACCTTACTGACTACACCAACCTGAACATCGGAGAGATCGTCTCCGGCTTCGTTAGTCAAGTGCACAAGAGCCGGGATGCAGAGATTAGCATGGTGAACCAGATTCAGCAGAAGTCTGAGGTACCACTCTTCTTTCTTCCTACTTAGTGTATAGTTATCTTGTTATTCTTACCATGCTCTAGCCCCCAAGTCTACGGCTTATGATAGAATATGTTGTAGACTTAAGTTCCGGCTTACTCACTTGAACCGGCAATTTGTAGATAGAAACATTCGATATGCGTTAGGCCCCAAGTGCCAAGTGTCTTTGCTTGGAAAGTGCTTGGGACTTTAAAAGTGCACAATATCTGTTCATCCTATAACCCGGAAATTATGCAGGCTGCTTGTAAAAAGTTTGAAGCTGACATATCCGATCCGAAGAACCGGCTGAAGACGCAAGAAATGGAGACCCGGAAAGCAAACGCCAAATTTGTGTCCAGCATTGCTGCACAAGAACAGATGAACACAAACTTTGATGCTGAACGGAGAGCCTGGGCCGAAGAGAAGGCCACTCTGGTGAACCGGGCCGAACAGGCGGAGAAGGCTCTCTCAGAGAAGACCGCCGAACTCTCCGGCTTAAAGCGCCAATTGTCCCAGATGGTTGCCGCAATCTTCGGTAAGTCATCTCACCGGCTTTCATCAAGTTTAGAATCTGTACATCTCATAACTCATCCTTTTCGGCGGCTTATCTTATTATGTTAAACAGGTCCCAGAAGCGCCAACCTCAACCAGAGTGTGGTAACCAAGCTGAAGGCCGTGTACACCCTGGTGGAGCAACTCTACACCGGGTCACAGCGTGCTCTGGCTGTGGTGGCCCTATCCAACGAGGTGCCGACTCACCTGGCGGAAGTTCTTCGCCGGCTCGCCGTTCTTCCTCAACGCATCCAAGAGCTGCGACGGGCCTCTGCAAGAGCCGGAGCCATAGTGGCTCTAAGCCGGGCTAAGGCATTCCTTCCAGAGCTAGACCCGACGGACATCGCTCTGGGCTACCCTAGTTTGAAGGAAGATGGCTCCGCCTTTGACCAGAAGGACTTCGCGGCTTGCGTGAATATCGTACGCCCGGTGGCCACTCTGATTGGCAATGATACAAATTTGACTAAGTATCAGCCGGGTTACGATGCAGAGAATCAGAGGATCCCCACTCCGCGCTATGAAGCCCTCAGCCTGATCCCGCCGGCTCGCCAGCACACCTTCGCCCCGGAGATTGACCCGGCGGGGCTAGTTGACGAGGAATCTCAATTCGAAGCTCTGAGCGGCATCGACTGGAAGTCGTCGAATTTCCAGACCTTGAGAACAGCCGGAGGCGCGGAGAGGGATGAACCGGAGACTTCAACCCAGCAGGCATCTTAATTCTGTAGGCGGCTTACCAAACAATGCTCCACCCTTTTGGACTCAATGAGTCTTGTAATAGAATAGGGTCAATACTTTAACTGTGTCGTGCCATCGCGCACGTACTAAATGCTGAATCCTTATTGTCGGGGATATACCCCGCGGTATGACTCGGCCGGAAGTATGACCCGGCCGGACTTGGCGCTTCACCGTGACCTGCCGGAGGACTGGCGACTCACGGGTCTGGCGGCTCACTGACAGACGACTCACGAGCCTGACGACTCACGGATGACCCTGACGGCGGGTCAGATAGAAGACTAGGCCCAGGGCCCAGAAGGCCGGCTCATGTTATGGTGGGCCAGCTTAAAAGGAAAGGGATGACGAATATTTCCTTTACGCGGAAGCAAGACCCGGACTTGTATTCAACTTGTAAGAAAAGATAGACTAGCCCTAGTCCTACTAGGACTCCACATGTAACCCGCCCCTCTAACTTATATAAGGAGGGGCAGGGCACCCCAAAGAGGGACGGGTAACAAGAAATAATCTCTAGGGCTAAACACCGAGAGCCGGAGCCGGCGACTCTCCCGTGATCATAATGAGACCTAGCCTCAACAACACGTAGGGTTGTTACCAGATGATGTTTCCCGGGGCCCGAAGCTGTCTAAACCCTTGTCTTGTGCGTTGATCCGCCCTGCGTCTCTCATCCCAATCAACCCCTCTCAAGCTGCTACATAGATGCGCTGGCCTCACGACTAGGTCCTCACGCTAAGGACATCTGCCGTGACAATTCCACGACAGTTGGCGCCCACCGTGGGGCTCCGCACGGTGGTGTTGAGTTTTTGGAGGGATCTCTTTCAGGGATCGAGAAGCTCGCGATTGACTGGACGAAGAAGAGCTGACACGGAACAACGATCATGAAATTTGAGTTCAAGTAAGATTAGGGTTGCGTGGTGCGCGCCGCCGCAACCAGAGGATCCGTCAAATCCGGGTCGATTTATGTTCAGCCGTAATTAGAAACCAAGGCAAAGCTGACTGCCTGCAAAAGTTCTGAGATGATCAGGCATTGCAGGAAGGGATTTGACAGGTCGCTGCTGTTACTCATCACCCGAAGAAAACAAGAAGCGATCTGTTACTTTTTGAACCAAGCAGTACTACTGTTGCATCTCACGTAAAGCTACGGCCAGGGCGGTTTTCCGCAGGCTCTCGGATACGCAGCTATTTGGAGCTTGTACAATTTACTGTTTGCTCATGGGCAAGCCGATGAGCCGTTCCATCTGTTATCCAACCAAGATATAGAAAAGATGCTACACATAGCAACAACTGGAGCTGCGCGTCGAGCCACCGCTTCGGCCACCAGCAGGCCCCCATCCTCCACGCCCGGATCGTCTCCTCAAGCTACCTCCGCCTCAAGTGCCGCCTTGAGTCGCCGCCTGTACACGCTACGGCCGGTTGTACTGCGTCCGTCAAACTCCGGTTTGCCTCAGCTGCACATGACCCGTCATCTCCATGGTGCTGCATCAACCCGCCTGAGCTACCCCCGCTGGCGCAGCCTAGCGCCGCCTCCAGGGCCTCCTCAATCGTAAACCGCCCTGCCGCTATAAACCGCCACTGTGACTTCTGCAGCCATGACCTGCTACCGCGCCGCTCCTCTATTGTCGCGGGCCACCTCCTCCCGCTCGCTCCGTCGCGCCGATCACCTGTCTCGCCGGCCTCCGCGCCGCATCTACAGCCGTAGGCTCCCCCGGGCCACCTGCCAAGTCGCCGCCCCGAGCCGGCTGCTCCGCCTTCCTGCCGCGCTCCCGCCGGCTGCCATCCGGGTGTTCCGCTGCTTGTTGGAGAAAAGAAAGGCAAAGGAGGAAGAGTCACGTGGAGGCCTATGGCACTTCAAAAAATCAATCATTAGTAGCAGTCCGTCAAGCGTCAGTTGGAAAGGGCAGGAACACAGGCGTCGCGCATAAAAACAATTCATCAGCGGTAGCCCACAACGTCCCTGTTGCTCACATGGTTTTGCTGGCCATTGTCATCTCGACTTTCAGATGCAGAAGGAGTTAGAGTAATTTTTGTTTATCACTTCTCCTCAAAGCTCAATACCCAAGGAGATAGCAATGGGAGTAGTACTACTGAAAAGTGTTATCCAACAACAGTATCCAGCATTATCTGACACCAGCGTCCACAATCATTTCAAGTTACAACAGAGGGTCACGTGGATATTATGCTCCATTGTATCAGCAGAGCTCAACGTGCATATTATATAGCATGAGCATCTGCGTTCATCCGACAAAAACAAAATCAGGAGAATTATTCATTACAAAGTGGTGTTATGCCACGGAGGCACGTTCGGCGGTACCGCGCGGCTTCACGGACTGGCATGTCATAACCGGATTACGTCAACGCGCCGGCCGACTCGCCCGTCCATGCTGCATTGCAACACCACAAACGACTCGCCCGCTCGCCCTCGCGACCGGTTCACGAGTCCGCATCGGCTTACCACGAGGAGGACAATTTGCTCGCCCGCACTGGTTTACAACGCCGCGGCCGATTCATCTGTCTGCTCCTGCGGCCGATTCACCCCCCGCGGCCGACTCGCCCGTACACACCGGATTACAGTGCCGTGGCCGGCTCATCTGTTGCCCAGACAAATCAGCTTATAACGCGGAGGACAACTTGCTCGTCCGCACCGGTTTACAGAACCTCAGCCGACTCATTTGTCTATATCCGTAGCCGACTCGCTCGTGATCGGTTTTAACCTCGCCGCGGTGATCATCAACTCCGCGGTGGATAACTACTGGCCTGACGTATCAGGTGAAATCCATCTAATATGTTTTTATATTACATATTGCTTTCTTTAAAAACAACAAATACTTTGGCTTGCAATACTTTTGGATGCAGGACAATTGTTCGTTGTGAATGAGGTGTTATATTGTGGGTATAGAGCGAGCGATGGCAACGTTCTGCACCGGGGTTTTCGTCCGTGTCATACTGCCCGGAGAATGAACGTGTGCAAGGTCACCATCCTCTGTGGCCCGGTTTACATTAACTCGCCCGTCCGCGCCGGCTTACAACGCCGTGGCCGTCACTCGCGACCACGCCGACTTACAGCGTCGAGGCCGTCTCTCGCGGCCTGGTCTACATCAACATACCAGGCCGCACTTGTCTGGATGAGTTGTTTATTGATTATGAGCAAGTCACTACTTGGGAAGCCCGGTTTTCTTCCAACAAACTGGAGGCAAATTATCATATATTATCAGCCGTCGTCGGCACTGGACGGCTCAATGGGCAGGCGCACAAGTTGCCGCCACTACAGTTGGTTTAACTTCAAAACATTTAGTTGGAAGGAACCATTGGCCGAGTTGCTGACACGGCTCATACGGGATCATTTATAACCCGCCACAGTCACCTCAACCTTCTGTGGATTCATATCGTGCTACCAACATCAATGATGTACGCCTTATACTATGGTCAATATGGAGAATCTCAAGCCAACTCCTCGAGTCGTCTTGAGACTCGGGGGCTACAATGATATGACTCGGCACCATTGGTCGGTTTCAATGCATTCAAAGAACTCCGGGTCATTGGAGGGAAAAATAACCCGGTCACGGAGGCTACCGCCATATTGGTGAAAATTTAAAGGCCGTCAGAAAAATTTCCGGCTTAAAAAGAAGGATTCCGGTTTAAATCCGGCTCAAGAGACTTGACATCTCCCACAAGGTACTGAAGCTCTTAGTATCCGGTTTGAAATCCGGCTAAAGGTAAATTTATATTTTATAAAGCTTTGAAGCTCTCAATATCCGGCTTACAAATTTCCGGTTCAAAAAGAGGTTATCTCTCGCAAAGTTCGAGTTCTCAGGAAAATTAAAGGGACCAAAGAAAGTCGGTTACAAAGCACAACTCAAACATAGGTACCCTGCTTTAATGGCCATTGGGAGCTGATCGTATTCGAATTTAGCTTAATCCTTTTGGTGTGACCCTGATCGTATTCGAATCAGAGTCGTTAAATATTCTCATGATCACTAGGGGGCTTCCTGTTCAAACATAGGTCGTATTCGAACCAAAGAGAACATAGCTGTCGATACCCTCTTGATCGGCACACTGCCGAGCTCATTGGGGAGTTTCTTGGTCATATTTGAACCATAGCTCAACCCCCTTTGAGAACCGACGTGGATCGTATTCGAATCAGCGTCGTTAAACAACTCTCAAGGTCATTTGGGGGCTTCCTGTTCAAACATAGGTCGTATTCGAACCAAAGAGAACATAGCTGTCGGTACCCTCTTGATCGGCAACGCCAAAGCCACTGGGGGCTATATGATCGTATTCGAATCTTAGCTTAACCCCTTTGGAATGGTTTTCCGATCGTAGTTGAATCAGAAGCCTCAAAATTTTTGAAGTCTCTTTTTGCAAACAACTTTTGGATTTTATTTGAAGCTCTTTTTCATATCTAAAGTATATATGAGTGGTTGTTATTTAACCCGACTTGATTTTCAACGATAAATCGCCAGTTTATGACAATCATCGTCTATGTGGAAGTATTGGCTTCTAAGGATTGGGTTATCACCCTTACTGGTCATGTAAACCGGCAGTACAAATTCAATATCACAGTGGTTATATGTGAGATATTATGACCCGCCTTGCGGTAAACCGCCAAGGGATTTTGTGATCTACTCGTGTGCAGGATAAGACTACATTTGGGTGGTTACCCGTCCTGGCTTTTTGACGTTAAGTCGCCAGGGCATATGTTGTTTAATCTCTGTGCAGGATTTACAGAGCTATGACTTACATAAATGATTAAGTTCAAGCCCATCATCAAAGATTGAAATTGGTGTTTCAAAAGGGTTATCAATTCTTGATTTTCTCAAAGGCTATAAGTCGCCGGGTTATAAAAGTTCCGGCTTACAATGGAGGCGTATTAAATTGCCATTGGCCAAGAGCCGCCGGGTATTTAAACTCCGGAGTTAATTATCAATAGATGAGGTATTCAAAGTCGCTTTGGTGCAATGGCTATTATTTTATCAATGAATATAATTTATTCTACAGTGAAAGGAATAGTCCCGAGTCGCTGCAGGCTTACGACCCGGCACTTCGGGGCTACATTATTCAAATTGATATTACATCAAATATGCAAGTCCCATTTCACTGCCAGCATGCACCATGGCACTTGGGGGCTAATGCAAAGTCATTTTTTGCTCAAACTTATTGAAGACCCGACTCATCACATTCTAAATGAGCCGGCCCTTAGGGGCTACCAATTGCTCCTGTCGAAAATTCAAGACAATTCTAGGATGACCCGGCTACACTACTATGACTATAGCCGACTCATGGGGGCTACACAACTGGATTTTATTTAAAGCCATGGTGATAAGTCCCGGCTTATTCATGCTGATTAAACCGGCCCTTGGGGGCTACATGTATTATATTATTATCGAAGAAATATTTTCAAACTCTTTGTTTTGAGCAAACCAGATTGACCCGGCGTCACCAATCATTATGACCCTGTGACTACAACCTGGCGTCATCAATAAACATGAACCGGCGTTGGCAGCAATTATGACCCGGCATCATCAGTCTTTTATAACACGGAGATTTTGGAAATTGTAACTCAGCAAGATCTATATCTTTAAGCCGGTTGAAAACCAGATGAGTATTTTAAGACCTATATTTTTAAGCCAGCGCTTTGGAAGCTGATTCAAGTGGATTATTTCTTACAATATTTCTCTACAAGAGACCAATGTCAGCAAATTGATTCTAAAGCTGGCCTATTGACCCGAATTTTTCAAAGGAAGTATCTGGATTTTTTTGTTTGCATTAGCAAAATTTGAACATATCTGCTAAAGAGATTTGCTATGAGATTATGGATACATATCAAGAAGGAAGAGGACAAGGACTTAAGGATGATCAAGTGCCGGCTTACAAAGAATATTTAACCCGGAGCACAACCTATCAAGTTTGTTCTTGTGTTTATTTTACAGGATCAGTTTAACATGGATGAATCCAAATTAAACTGGGGGCTAATGTCGGGGATATACCCCGCGGTATGACCCGGCCGGAAGTATGACCCAGCCGGACTTGGCGCTTCACCGTGACCCGCCGGAGGACTGGCGACTCACGGGTCTGGCGGCTCACTGACAGACGACTCACGAGCCTGACGACTCACAGATGACCCCGATGGCGGGTCAGATAGAAGACTAGGCCCAAGGCCCAGAAGGCCGACTCATGTTATGGTGGGCCGGCTTAAAAGGAAAGGGATGACGAATATTTCCTTTACGCGGAAGCAAGACCCGGACTTGTATTCAACTTGTAAGAAAAGATAGACTAGCCCTAGTCCTACTAGGACTCCACATGTAACTCGCCCCTCTAACTTATATAAGGAGGGGCAGGGCACCCCAAAGAGGGACGGGTAACAAGAAATAATCTCTAGGGCTAAACACCGAGAGCCGGAGCCGGCGACTCTCCCGTGATCATAATGAGACCTAGCCTCAACAGCACGTAGGGTTGTTACCGGATGATGTTTCCCGGGGCCCGAAGCTGTCTAAACCCTTGTCTTGTGCGTTGATCCACCCTGCGTCTCTCATCCCAATCAACCCCTCTCAAACTACTACATAGATGCGCTGGCCTCACGACTAAGTCCTCACGCTAAGGACATCTGCCGTGACAATTCCACGACACATGAAAGTTGCTTCCTTATATGTCTCCGGGTTACACTTGATCAGTCATGTTCCTTCAGTTTAAATAATTGTCTTCAACTATCCTGCAAGAAAAGACAAATCACAAGTCTCGAGGCGGCTTACCGCATGGAGAATCATAGTCTTATGCCTATAACCCGGAATATGATTCACCAAAGACTGGCCCTCGATGATGTCCTTGATATAATCGTAACAACACACTTACCAGCCAGCAAGCACACTGTCGGCTTAGAGAACCCGGGCTATGAGTTTGACACCTCAATTCTGGTTTACCAGTCTTAATAACGCCAGTTGTGTTCGACTAGCACTGTAAATCAAAGTTAAGCCGGCAAAGTGAGACCCGGCCGTACAAACCATGAAATAATCAGAAGAAACTTGCTATAAAGCAGAAGAACTTAGGGGCTTCCGGTTCGAATACGACCAGAGACCCGGCCCAAAGGGGTTATGCTAGGATTCGAATACGATCATATAGCCCCCAGTGGGTGTGGCGATGCCAATCAAGAGGGTACCGACAGCTATGTTCTCTTTGGTTCGAATACGACCCATGTTTGAACAGGAAGCCCCCAGATGACTTTAAGAATTGTTTAACGACGCTGATTCGAATACGATCCACGTCGGTTCCCAAAGGGGTTAAACTAAGATTCAAATATGATCAAAGAAAACTCCCCAATGAGCTCGGCACTTTGCAAATCAAATGGGTATCGACAGCTATGTTCTCTTTGGTTCGAATATGACCTATGTTTGAACAGTAAGCCCCCAAGTGACCTTATTGCCTACGGCTAGATTCGAATGCGATCATAAGCCGAATTCTCCTTCAGGTTATCATGTAATCTTATAATGAAAACAACACGTGCACATTTGGAGGAGAAAAAAGGACAGAGGTCCTGCTTTATTGCTTATCATAATGTATACATGGCTTAGAGAAATATGTACATTATGAGAGCCGGTGGCTCAAGTGTAGTAAGGCCGAAGCTGAGCTATGTTCCACGGCCGACGGGTTTTTTCCTCCGACTTACGTGAATCTTTGTGCTCCCGAATGTCAATGAGGTAATATGACCCGTTGTGCAAATTCTTGCTGACCACAAAGGTCCCTTCCCATGGCGGGGATAGCTTGTGTGCATCTGTTTGATCTTGATGAGCCGGAGCACAAGATCGTCTTCCTAGAAGACCCGGGATTTAACCCGGCGACTATGATAACGGCGCAGGTCTTGTTGGTAAATCGCTGAGCGAGCTGCTGCCACATCACGCTGTTCGTCCAACAAGTCAAGAGCATCTTGGCGCGCCTGTTCATTATCCGCCTCAACGTAAGCCGCCACTCGAGGTGAGTCATGACGGATGTCACTGGGGAGGACTGCCTCTGCCCCATAAACCATGAAAAAAGGCGTGAAACCTGTAGACCTGTTAGGAGTAGTGTTGATGCTCCATAACACAGAGGGCAACTCCTCCACCCAACAACCCGGCGTCCGTTGCAAAGGGACCAAAAGCCAGGGTTTGATGCCTTTCAGAATCTCCTGATTAGCTCTCTCAGCTTGACCATTGGATTGAGGGTGAGCCACTGATGAAACATCAAGTCTAATATGCTCTCGTTGACAAAACACCTCCATGGCGCCTTTGGATAAATTGGTGCCATTGTTAGTTATAATACTGTGTGGAAAACCAAAGCGAAAGAGCACCTTTTTCATAAACTGAACCGCCGTGGCTGCATCACACTTGCTAACTGGCTCCGCTTCAACCCACTTGGTGAATTTGTCAACTGCCACCAAGAGGTGGGTCTTCTTATCCTTGGACCTTTAAAAGGCCCAACCATATCAAGCCCCCAGACCGCAAAGGGCCAAGTAATTGGGATCATCCTCAGCTCTTGAGCCGGCACATGAGCCCGTCGCGAGAACCTTTGGCAACCATCACACTTACTGACCAAGTCCTCTGCATCAGCATGAGCCGTTAGCCAATAAAAACCATGACGAAAAGCCTTGGCCACAAGAGACTTTGAGCCGGCGTGATGGCCACAATCCCCTTCATGGATTTCATGCAAGATCTCTTGACCTTCCTCGGGGGAAACACAACGCTGAAACGCTCCCGTAACACTGCGGTGATGCAACTCGCCATTGATAACAATCATTGACTTAGCCCGCCGGTTTATTTGTCTGGCCAAAGTTTCATCCTCAGGCAACTCTCCCCGGGTCATGTAAGCCAGATAAGGTACTGTCCAGTCCGGTATGATGTGGAGAGCCGCCACCAGTCGCGCCTCCGGGTCAGGGACAGCCAAGTCTTCCTCTGTAGGCAACTTAACAGAAGGGTTATACAGGACATCCAGGAAAGTATTAGGCGGCACCGGCTTTCGCTGAGAGCCCAGCCGGCTTAGGGCATCAGCCGCCTCGTTCTTCCTGCGATCGATGTGCTCTACTTGGTAGCCCTGAAAGTGCCCAGCAATGGCATCAACTTCGCGGTGATAAGCCGCCATGAGAGGGTCCTTAGAGTCCCACTTGCCTGATACTTGTTGAGCCACCAAGTCTGAGTCACCGAAACACCTTACCCGGCTCAAGCTCATCTCCTTAGCCATCCGAAGACCGTGGAGCAAGGCCTCGTACTCAGCCGCATTGTTAGTACAAGGAAACATCAACTGTAGCACATAATGGAACTTGTCACCTTTAGGGGAAGCCAACACGACTCCAGCCCCCGAGCCCTCCAACTGCCTGGACCCATCAAAGTGAATAGTCCAATATGTGTTATCCGGCTTTTGCTTGGGCACTTGTAACTCTGTCCAGTCATTGATGAAATCCACCAAGGCTTGAGATTTAACAGCAGTGCGTGGCACGTATTTGAGACCATGAGGTCCAAGCTCTATAGCCCATTTAGCCACTCTCCCTGTGGCCTCTCTGTTTTGAATGATATCACCTAGAGGGGAAGAACTGACCACAGTGATGGGATGACCCTGGAAATAATGCTTAAGTTTCCGGCTCGCCATAAACACACCATAAACAAGCTTCTGCCAATGCGGATACCGCTGCTTGGACTCAATGAGCACTTCGCTGACATAATAAACCGGCCGCTGAACCAGATGCTCCTTACCCTCTTCCTTGCGCTCCACCACCACGGCCACACTGACGGCTCGTGTATTAGCAGCCACATACAGCAATAAGGGCTCCTTGTCAACTGGAGCAGCAAGGACTGGGGGCTCTGCCAGCTGCTTCTTCAAATCCTCAAAAGCGGTATTAGCTGCATCATTCCAGACAAAGTTATCAGTTTTCTTCATCAACTGATATAATGGCATGGCCTTCTCACCCAAACGGCTTATAAACCGGCTTAAAGCAGCGATGCGACCCGCCAAGCGCTGAACATCATTTATACACGCCGGCTTAGCCAGGGAGGTGATGGCCTTGATCTTCTCTGGGTTAGCTTCAATGCCTCTGTCAGAAACCAAAAAACCCAAGAGCTTGCCTGCAGGAATACCAAAAACAAACTTGGCCGGGTTAAGCATCATCTTGTAAACCCGGAGATTATGAAAGGTTTCTCTCAAATCATCTATCAGGGTTTCCTCCTTTATGGACTTAACCACAATATCGTCCACATAAGCATGAACATTGCGCCCAATCTGGTTATGAACACAGTTCTTTACACAATGCTGATAAGTCGCCTGTGCACACTTGAGTCCAAAGGGCATAGACACATAGCAGAAGGCTCCAAAGGGAGTGATGAATGCCGTCTTCTCCTGGTCCTTAACTGCCATTTTAATCTGTTGATACCCAGAATAAGCATCCAAGAAACTTAAGCGCGCACAACCTGCCGTAGCATCAATAATTTGATCAATACGGGGAAGGGCAAAAGGATCAGCCGGACACGCTTTATTTAAGTCCGTGTAGTCCACACACATCCGCCAAGTGCCGTTCTTCTTGAGTACGAGCACCGGGTTGGCTAACCACTCTGGGTGAAAGACTTCAACAATAAACCCGGCCGCCAAGAGCCGGGCCACCTCTTCTCCAATGGCTTTCCGCCTCTCTTCATTAAACCGCCGAAGGAATTGCCTGACCGTCTTAAATTTCGGATCAACATTGAGAGTGTGCTCAGCGAGTTCTCTAGGTACACCTGGCATGTCGGACGGCTTCCATGCGAAAATGTCCCTATTCTCACGGATGAACTCGATGAGCGCGCTTTCCTATTTTGGATCCAGATTGGCACTGATGCTAAACTGCTGAGATGAATCTCCTGGAACGAAATCAACAAGTTTAGTCTCATCAGCCGACTTAAATTTCATCGCCGGCTCATGCTCCGTAGTCGGCTTTTTCAGAGAAGTCATGTCTGTTGGGTCAACGTTGTCTTTGTAAAACTTTAACTCCTCTGTTGCGCAAACAGACTCTGCATAAGCTACATCGCCTTCCTCACATTCCAAGGCCACCTTCCGGCTGCCGTGAACCATAATGGTCCCATTATGACCCGGCATCTTGAGCTATAAGTATACGTAACACGGCCGTGCCATGAACTTGGCGTAAGCCGGCCGCCCAAATATTGCATGGTACGGACTTCTTATCTTGACCACCTCAAAGGTCAATTTTTCCACCCTGTAGTTGTGCTCATCTCCAAAGTCCACTTCCAACTCGATCTTGCCGACTGGGTAAGCCGACTTACCAGGTACCACACCATGGAAAATAGTGTTTGATTGGCTGAGGTTCCTATCAGTCAACCCCATACGACGGAAAGTCTCATAATAGAGGATGTTGATGCTGCTGCCTCCATCCATGAGCACCTTAGTGAACTTATATCCTCCCACCTGAGGAGCCACCACCAAGGCCAAGTGACCCAGATTATCCACCCGGGGAGGGTGATCCTCCCTACTCCACACTATAGGCTGCTCAGACCACCGCAAGTAACGTGGAACCGCCGGCTCAACAGCGTTCACAGCCCTCTTATGAAGCTTCTGATCTCGCTTACACAGACTGGTGGTAAACACATGATACTGCCCACCGCTAAGCTGCTTTGGATTGGTCTGATAACCCCCCTGCTGCTGTTGATGACCCTGGCCAGACTGCTGATTGAAGCCCCCTTGACCGTTCTGAGGATTAGAATTTGAGCCGCCGCCCGGGCCATTATTGCCGTTAAAGGCGTTGGAATTCTTGAAGGCCTTCATGATTGCACAATCCTTCCATAAATGAGTTGCTGGCTTCTCTCTAGAGCCATGCCGTGGACAAGGCTCGTTCAATAGTTGCTCCAGCGTCGGTCCTGACCCGCCGCCTCGGGGAGGCGGCCTCCCCTTGCGTCTCTGGCTATTACCCTGTGAACTGGTGTTAGCCACAAACTCTAGGCTGCCATCGGCCTTGCGCTTGCCGCCTCCTTGGTTCCCCGGGTTATGCTGATGACCCTTGCCATTGCCGTTCTTCTTTCCCTTCCCTGTCCTTTCATCATCTGAAGCGGGGTCCTTGGTACCATCAGAATCGGCATACTTGACAAGAGCCGCCATCAGTGTGCCCATATCATTGCAGTCGCGCTTAAGCCGCCCGAGTTTCATCTTCAGGGGCACAAAACGACAATTCTGCTCCAACATTAAGACTGCAGAGCCGGCATCCATCTTATCGGTGGAATGTATTATCTCCTTATCCCGGCGAACCCAATGTGTCGTAGACTCACCCTCCTGCTGCTTGCAGTTAGTCAAATCCACAATTGACATAGACTGCCTACAGGTATCCTTGAAGTTTTGGATGAACCGGGCCTTCAGCTCAGCCCAAGACCCAATGGAATTCGGTGGTAGCCCTTTCAACCAAGTGCGGGCAGTCCCATCTAACATCATGGTGAAGTACTTAGCCATGGCCGCTTCACTGACCTCCAGCAGTTCCATGGCCATCTCATAACTCTCGATCCAGGCTGCGGGTTGTAAGTCTGCCGTGTAATTAGGCACCTTCCTAGGGCCTTTGAAGTCCTTGGGTAGACGTTCATTGCGGATGGCTGGCACTAAATAAGGGACACCCCTAGTCCTGGTAGGGATACCCACGTCGACAGAAGTCGTCGGATAAGCCGGGGGAGTCTGGTAAGCCGTCAACTGAGGCACCTGCTTCGCCTCTTGCCGCGCTCTGTCTTGGTCTACTGCGTGAAAGGCTCCGTTATGAGCCGGGCCATGGCCAGGGGGCGGGTCATGCGTCGGACGTTACTTGAGCCGGTCGCTGAGACCATGTGTCTGCTGTAACTCGGGCTCCGGCCTGGACGAGGGGTCGAGTGGATCCTGTCCCGGCTGTAGGAGTACACCTCTTGCTACGCCAGTGCTGTCTGAAGGAGTTCCCTGACCCGGCGGGTTTCAATAGCCGTCGGAGAGTCGCCGTCAATTGGGAGAGCCGCCAGCCGTGCTGCCGCGGCGACCATGTTCTCCAGCGGGTTAGCATAATGACCCAGTGGTATTGGCACGTATTGAGGCGGGGCAGCGTGCACCTAGGGAGGCCCCATCACTTGTGGCTGAATAGGGGTCCCGGACCCGGGCACTATGACCCCTGGCGGTTTACTAGACCCTGCACCTGGCGTGTTGAAGAGGTTTCGTGGATCGTAAACCGGAGGGAGCCGAGATTGGGCCTTTTGACGCCTCCTTCTCAGGACCTCATTGGACGCATTTTGATCCATCGTGAGCCGGAAGGACTGCGCTTGAATCAACTGGGTTTGGGCGTCGAGAGCCGCCCTCTCCGCAGCCATCCTGATCCCTTCTGCTACCAGATCCTCCTTAGCTTTCACTAGATCTAACTTTAACTGTGCCACCTCCGCATCATGCTGAGCTTGATCCGCCGGGTTAACCGTGGCGGTTAGCAGGGCCGTCATCTTGTCCGTGAGATCCATTAGCACCTGAGCCGGCGAGGGCACCGGGTTTCCCGCTCCAGCCGCAGGGTTCTGAACAGGCTGCGCACCGGCCATGAAGATTCCAACCCGGCTTGGCGGCTCAAACGGGTCCGGAATACTGTCACCATCGGAACAACCCATGAGCCTACCATCTTGAAGTTGATACAACGAGTTTGACTCATCGGTGGAAGACTCGCCGTCAGAGCCGGCGGCCGTCTCATCACCATGGATACATCCCACAAAAGCATGCCTTAAGGCAGGCCGGCCCCGGGCGGATCGTGCACGCTGAGCCGTCTCGATGAGATCGGCGCAGAGATCCGGCTCAGGGCCCAGCTCACCAATCTTGCCAATGGAAACATGAATTCTGCCGAAGGGGACTCGGTACCCGTACTCAATCGAGCCGGCGTCGGGGCCCCAGTGTGCATCGTCGATGTAGAGCTTGCCGCGACGACTCTTGGTCATCCGGCCCACAGCGTATCCCTTGAGCCCTTCGAAGCTGCCCTTCAAGAACTCAAATCCACCGTGCGCTGGCCCCACGGTGGGCACCAATTGTCGTGGAATTGTCACGGCAGATGTCCTCAAGCTAGGACTTAGTCGTGGAGCCATCGCCGCTAGGAAGCTTGAAGGGGTTAACGGGACAAGGAACACGAGGGTTATACTGGTTCGGCCCCTTACGGTGAAGGTAAAAGCCTACGTCCAGTTGAGGTGGTATTGATTAGGGTTTCGAGGGCCAGGGAGCTTAATTGCTATGCCTGGCTCTCGACGAGATCTTACTTGTCCCTAAACCGCTGCCGGGTCGTCCCTTTATATAGGGAGGCTGACGCCCAGCAACTCTCAGAGTCCCGGCCGGCTCATAAGAGTGTCCGGCTCGGACTCTCAACTATTCCTGCCTTACACTACAAGTTCTATTATAATGATGATTGTAACTACGGGCCTTAAGCCATATCCGGGTCTTAAGGCCACCTTTGGCCCACCGTCTTCAAGCTTGTCGCCAGGCTTCTGGCAATGACCATTATGAGTAACCCGGCCCCTTCTGGCGGGTGACTCTAAGGTCTATATTGAAATAGGCATGAGGATACCGGGGATCGAATCTCGGGCAAGTAACATACCGATGACTAAGGGAATAATGTATGTTGTTATGCGGTTTGACCAATAAAGATCTTCGTAGAATATGTAGGAGCCAATATGAGCATCCAGGTTCCACTATTGGTTATTGACCGGAGATGTGTCTCGGTCATGTCTACATAGTTCTCGAACCCGTAGGGTCCGCACGCTTAACGTTCGATGACGATTTGTATTATGAGTTATGTGATTTGATGACCAAAGTTCGTTCGGAGTCCCAGATGAGATCACGGACATGACGAGGAGTCTTGAAATGGTCGAGAGGTAAAGATTCATATATTGGAAGGTTATATTCGGACATCAGAATGGTTTCGAGTGATCCGGGTATTTTCCGGAGTACCGAGGGGTTACCGGAACCCCCGGGGAAGTTAATGGGCCTTAGTGGGCTTTGGTGGAGAGAGGGAAGAAGGGCCATGAGGTGGCACACGCCTCTCCCTGCCCAAACCGAATTGGACAAGGGGTGGGGGCGCGGCCCCCTCCTTCCTTCTCCTTCTCCCCTCCTTCATTTCCCTTCGGTGGAAGAAAGGAAAAGGGGGGGCGAATCCTACTTGGAGTAGGATTCCAAGTAGGACCCCCCCCTTGGCGCGCCCCTCCTGGCCGCCGGCCTCTCTCCCTCCATCCTTTATATATGTGGCCAGGGGGCACCCCAAAGCACAACAGACAATCTCTTAGCCGTGTGCAGTGCCCCTCTCCAGGGTTTAACACCTCGGTCATATCGTCGTGGTGCTTAGGCCAAGCCCTGCGCCGGTAACTTCATCATCACCGTCCCCACGTCGTCGTGCTGACAAAACTCTCCCTCGTCCTCAACTGGATCAAGAGCTCGAGGGACGTCATCGTGCTGAACGTGTGCTGAACACGGAGGTGTCGTACGTTCGGTACTTGGATCGGTTGGATTGTGAAGACGTTCGACTACATCAACCGCGTTACTAAATGCTTCCGCTTTTGGTCTACGAGGGTACGTGGACACACTCTCCCGTCTCGTTGCTATGCATATCTTAGATAGATCTTGCGTGATCGTAGGAAATTTTTTGAAATACTGCGTTCCCCAACAGTGGCATCCGAGCCAGGTCTATGCGTAGATGTTATATGCACGACTAGAACACAATGAGTTGTGGGCGATAATAGTCATACTGCTTACCACCAACATCTTACTATAATTCGGCGGTATTGTTGGATGAAGCGGCCCGGACCGACATTACATGACCGCGTTCATGAGACTGGTTCTACCGACGTGCTTCGCACACAGGTGGCTGGCGGGTGTTTGGTTCTCCAACTTTAGTTGAATCGAGTTTGACTACGGCCGGTCCTTGTTGAAGGTTAAAACAACACACTTGTCGAAAAATTGTTGTGGTTTCGATGAGTAGGTAAGAACGTTTCTTGCTAGAAGCCCGTAGCAGCCACGTAAAACTTGCAACAACAAAGTAGAGGACGTCTAACTTGTTTTTGCAGGGCATGTTGTGATGTGATATGGTCAAGACATGATGAGATATAAATTGTTGTATGAGATGATCATGTTTTGTAAAAGTTATCGGCAACTGGCAGGAGCCTTATGGTTGTCGCTTTATTGTATGAAATGCAATCGCCATGTAATTGCTTTACTTTATCACTAAGCGGTAGCGATAGTCGTAGAAGCAATAGTTGGCAAGACGACAACGGTGCTACGATGGAGATCAAGGTGTCAAGCCGGTGACGATGGAGATCATGACGGTGCTTTGGAGATGGAGATCAAAGGCACAAGATGATGATGGCCATATCATGTCACATATTTTGATTGCATGTGAAGTTTATCCTTTATGCATCTTATTTTCCTTCGTACGGTAGTAGCATTATAAGATGATCTCTCACTAAATTTCAAGGTATAAGTGTTCTCCCTGAGTATGCACCGTTGCTACAGTTCGTCGTGCCAAGACACCTCGTGGTGATCGGGTGTGATAAGCTCTACGTTCACATACAACGGGTGCAAGCCAGTTTGGCACATGCAGAATACTCGGGTTAAACTTGACGAGCCTAGCATATTCAGATATGGCCTCGGAACACTGAGACCGAAATGTCGAACGTGAATCATATAGTAGATACGATCAACATAGTGATGTTCACCATTGAAAACTACTCCACCTCACGTGATGATCGGACATGGTTTAGTTGATATGGATCACGTGATCATTTGGATGACTAGAGGGATGTCTATCTAAGTGGGAGTTCTTAAGTAATATGATTAATTGAACTTTAATTTATCATGAACTTAGTACTTGATAGTTTTTGCATGTCTATGTTGTTGTAGATCAATGGCCCGTGCTACCGTTCCTTCGAATTTTAATGCGCTCCTAGAAAAGCTAAGTTGAAAGATGATGGTAGCAACTACACGGACGTCTGGCAGAGCAAAGCTGATGACTACTCAAAAGTTCAGTGTGCCATGCTTTACGGCTTAGAATCGGGACTTCAAAGACATTTTGAATGTCATGGAGCATATGAGATGTTCCAAGAGTTGAAGTTAATATTTCAAGAAAATGCCCGAGTTGAGAGATATGAAGTCTCCAACAAGTTCTATAGCTGCAAAATGGAGGAGAATAGTTCTGTCAGTGAACATATACTCAAAATGTCTGGGTATCATAACCACTTGACTCAGCTGGGAGTTAATCTTCCTGATGATAGTGTCATTGACGGAGTTCTTCAATCACTGCCACCAAGCTATAAAGGCTTCGTGATGAACTATAATATGCAAGGGATGGAAAAGACAATTCCTGAGCTCTTCGCGATGCAAAAGGCTGCGGAGGTAGAAATCAAGAAGGAGCATCAAGTGTTGATGGTTAACAAGACCACTAGTTTCAAGAAAAAGGGCAAAGGGAAGAAGGGGAACTTCAAGAAGAACGGCAAGCAAGTTGCTGCTCAAGTGAAGAAGCCCAAGTCTGGACCTAAGCTTGAGACTGAGTGCCTACTTCAAAGGGACTGGTCACTGGAAGCGGAACTGCCCCAAGTATTTGGCGGATAAGAAGGATGGCAAAGTGAAAGGTATATTTGATATACATGTTATTGATGTGTACCTTACTAATGCTCGTAGTAGTGCCTGGGTATTTGATACTGGTTCTCTTGCTCATATTTACAACTCGAAACAGGGGCTAGGGATTGAACGAAGATTGGCTAAGGACGAGGTGACGATGTGCGTGGGAAATGGTTCCAAAGTCGATGTGATCGCCGTCGGCACGCTACCTCTACATCTACCTTCGGGATTAGTTTTAGACCTGAATAATTGTTATTTAGTGCCAGCGTTAAGCATGAACATTATATCTGGATCTTACTTGATGCGAGACGGTTATTCATTTAAATCAGAGAATAATGGTTGTTCTATTTATATGAGTAATATGTTTTATGGTCTTATACCCTTGATGAGTGGTCTATTTTTGTTGCATCTCGATTGTAGTGATACACATATTCATAACATTGAAGCCAAAAGATGCAAGGTTAATAATGATAGTGCAACTTATTTGTGGCACTGCCATTTAGGTCATCTTGATGTAAAGCGCATGAAGAAACTCCATGCTGATGGGCTTTTGGAATCACTTGATTATGAATCACTTGATGCGTGTGAACCATGCCTCATGGGCAAGATGACTAAGACTATGTTCTCTGGAACAATGGAGCGAGCAACTGACCTGCTGGAAATAATACATACTGATGTATGCTCTCCAATGAGTGTTGAGGCTCGCGGCGGGTATCGTTATTTTCTGACCTTCACAGATGATTTGAGCAAATATGGGTATATCTACTTGATGAAACATAAGTCTGAAACATTTGAAAAGTTCAAAGAATTTCAGAGTGAAGTGGAAAATCATCGTAACAAGAAAATAAAGTTTCTACGATCTGATCGTGAAGATGAATATTTGAGTTATGAGTTTGGTCTTCATTTGAAACAATGTGGAATAGTTTCGCAACTCACGCCACGTGGAACACCACAGCGTAATGGTGTGTCCGAACGTCGTAACCGTACTTTATTAGATATGGTGTGATCTATGATGTCTCTTACTAATTTACCGCTATCGTTTTGGGGTTATGCTTTAGAGATGGCTGCATTCACGTTAAATAGGGCACCATCTAAATCCGTTGAGACGACACCATATGAACTGTGGTTTGGCAAGAAACCTAAGCTGTCATTTCTTAAAGTTTGGGGCTGCGATGCTTATGTGAAAAAGCTTCAACCTGATAAGCTCGAACCCAAATCAGAGAAATGCGTCTTCATAGGATACCCAAAGGAGACTGTTGGGTACACCTTCTATCACA
The DNA here is from genome assembly GCF_002575655.3 of Aegilops tauschii subsp. strangulata. Classification (NCBI taxonomy): domain Eukaryota; kingdom Viridiplantae; phylum Streptophyta; class Magnoliopsida; order Poales; family Poaceae; genus Aegilops; species Aegilops tauschii. Next base: position 409,614,092 of record NC_053037.3, on the reverse strand, counting down.
GATCCGAAGGCAAGATACCTGTTGCTAAGAATGGATCCTTTCTAGAGAAGGAGTTTCTCTCGAAAGAAGTGAGTGGGAGGAAAGTGGAACTTGATGAGGTAATTGTACCTGCTCCCGAATTGGAAAGTAGTTCATCACAGAAATCAGTTCCAGTGATTCCTACACCAATTAGTGAGGAAGCTAATGATAATGATCATGAAACTTCAGATCAAGTTACTACCTAACCTTGTAGGTCAATCAGAGTAAGGTCTGCACCAAAGTGGTACGGTAATCCTGTTCTGGAGGTCATGTTACTTGACCATGACGAACCTACGAACTATGAGGAAGCGATAATGAGCCCAGATTCCGTGAAATGGCTTGAGTCCATGGAATCTGAGATGGGATCCATGTATGAGAACAAAGTATGGACTTTGGTTGACTTGCCCAATGATCGGCAAGCCATAGATAATAAATGGATCTTTAAGAAGAAGACTGACGATGACGGTAATGTTATTGTCTACAAAGCTCGACTTGTTGCGAAAGGTTTTCGACAAGTTCAAGGAGTTGACTACGGTGCGACCTTCTCACCCGTAGCGATGCTTAAGTCTGTCCGAATCATGTTAGCAATTGCCGCATTTTATGATTATGAAATTTGGCAAATGGATGTCAAAACTGCATTCCTTAATGGATATCTTAAAGAAGAGTTGTATATGATGCAACCAGAAGGTTTTGTCGATCCTAAAGGTGCTAACAAAGTGTGCAAGCTCCAGCGATCCATTTATGGACTGGTGCAAGAATCTCAGAGTTGGGATATACGCTTTGATAGTGTGATCAAAGCATATGGTTTTATACAGACTTTTGGAGAAGCCTGATGACCCACAAGTATAGGGGATCTATCATAGTCCTTTCGATAAGTAAGAGTGTCGAACCCAACGAGGAGCAGAAGGAAATGACAAGCGGTTTTCAGTAAGGTATTCTCTGCAAGCACTGAAATTATCGGTAACGGATAGTTTTGTGATCAAGTAACTTGTAACGGGTAACAAGTAATAAAAGTAAATAAGATGCAGCAAGATGGCCCAATCCTTTTTGTAGCAAAGTACAAGCCTGGACAAATTCTTATATAAAGGAAAACGCTCCCGAGGACACCTGGGAATTATCGTCAAGCTAGTTTTCATCACCCTCATATGATTCGCGTTCGTTACTTTGATAATTTGATATGTGGGTGGACCGGTGCTTGGGTGCTATCCTTCCTTGGACAAGCATCCCACTTATGATTAACCCCTATTGCAAGCATCTGCAACTACAAAAGAAGTATTAAGGTAAACCTAACCATAGCATGAAACATATGGATCCAAATCAGCCCCTTACGAAGCAACGCATAAACTAGGGTTTAAGCTTCTGTCACTCTAGCAACCCATCATCTACTTATTACTTCCCAATGCCTTCCTCTAGGCCCAAACAATGGTGAAGTGTCATACATCTCATCAAAATATCGAACGAATACCAAATTCACATGACTACTTATAGCAAGACTTCTCCCATGTCCTCAGGAACAAACGTAACTACTCACAAATCATAATCATGTTCATAATCAGAGGGGTATTAATATGCATAAAGGATCTGAACATATGATATTCCACCAAATAAACCAAATAGCATCAACTACAAGGAGTAATCAACACTACTAGCAACCTACATGTACCAACCTGAGGTTTTGAGACAAAGATTGGATACAAGAGATGAAGTAGGGTTTGAGAGGAGATGGTGCTGGTGAAGATATTGATGGAGATTGACCCCTTCCCGATGAGAGGATCGATGGTGATGACGATGGTGATTATTTCCCCCTCCCGAAGGGATGTTTCCCCGGCAGAACAGCTCTGCCAGAGCCCTAGATTGGTTCCGCCAAGGTTCCGCCTCGTGGCGGCAGTGTTTCATCCCGAAAGCTTCCTCCTGGTTTTTTCCGGGGTGAAAGACTTCATATAGCAAAAGATGGGCATCGGAGGCCTGCCAGGTGGCCTACGATGCAGGGGTTGCGCCCAGGGGTAGGGCGCGTTGTAACACCCCAGATGTAACTTCCCATATTTGTAACACCGACTCTTGCCATTTTCGGCTATGTGTTATGATATTCCCTCCGTGGTCGGGTTTTGTTTTTCATTTCGCATTTTGTTCATGTCATGCATTTCATATCATGTCATCATGTGCATTGCATTTGCATACGTGTTCGTCTCATGCATCCGAGCATTTTCCCCGTTGTCCGTTTTGCAATCCGGCGCTCCTATCTCCTCCGGTGCACCCCTTTTGTTTTTCTTTCGTGTGCGGGTGTCAAACGTTCTCGGAATGGACCGAGGCTTGTCAAGTGGCCTTGGTATACCACCCGGAGACCACCGGTCAAATTTCGTTCCATTTGAAGGTCGTTTGGTACTCCAACGGTTAACCGGGCATCCGCAAAGTCCATTTGTGTGTGCAGCAAACCCCCCCTAAAAACCAGCCCAAAACCCACCAAACTCTCTCCATGCTGTAGGTCGTTCGATCACGATCGTGTGGGCGAAAACCGCACCTCATTTGGAGCCTCCAAGCTCCCTCTACCTATAAATATGTGACCCTCCCGAAAAACGAATGCAGTCCAAACCCTAACCCTCATCCCTCCGCGCGCCGGACAAATCGCGCCGCCGCCCGCAGCCAGTGGCGCGCTGCCACGTGGCAAGCCCGTACGTCGCCGCCGCCGAAGCCCGCGGGCCCAACGCCGGCCCCCGCGGCCCGACGCCTCCCCGCGCGAGCCCGCGTCCCCGCCGCCGTCTGCCTCCCGAGGCTGCCGCCATCTCCGCCGCCGGCGCCGCCGCCATCCGCCGACGCGCCCGAGGCCGCCGCCCTCGCCGCCGGACCGCGCCGCCATCCTCCCGTGCTCAGGCCGCTCCTCCTCCGCCTCTTCTCCCTCCGGCCGCCGCGCCCTCCTCCACTCCGGCGAAACCCCGGCCGCCCCGACCTCGACGGGCTCGATCCTGATCGGTACAGGAACCCGAAGGTTGACTTTCTCGTTTCCCCGAAAATCTCCAAGTCCTGAGAATTCTTCAACATGTGCCCCTGTTCTACATTGCATAACTCTCTGCATATAGCTCCGTTTTGCGCGTGTAATATGTCAAATTGTTCGTCTCGTGATTCTCTACATTTTGTTAAATTGCACCATGTTCATTAAAGGTCATCTTGATGCCCAGATCTGGGTTGCAAGAGTGCTAGTTGCTGTTATCTGCTGGTTCTTAACAGAACTTGGAGATTGTCATTTTTGTATCATTTTACCTGTGCATCTTTTGGGCATGAGCTCTACATGTGTTTTGTTGTATGCCATGCCATCTTTCCAGTGGGGTATACCATGTATTTTTGTGATCTCTGTGGTGACTAGCACAAGCATGCAAACTAGGCCCCGTAATGTTTCTGATTTCAGGGACAGTGAAGTCTTTGTCTGCTGTTATTTTGTTGCCATGTAAACTTGATTCTACAGAGAGATCCATGCTTATTTTGGAGATGTGCAGTAAGGATGTTTTGTAGATATAGTTCTAATTGATCCATTCCTGCCCTTGTTTGCAATTATGGGGTGCCATAGCATGACTCAATCTTTCTCTACTTTTGATATAAAATATTTCTGGCAGATTCTTAACATGATATTCATTTTTACCAAGCTTATTGTAGTTGATCCATACATGCTATGCTTTTGTTCTTGCCATGGATATCTTCATAAACATGCCATCTTGCTGTAGGTATGCTTGTTTTGTCATGCATTGCCTTGTGGTGAGTGCATCAAGCTCACAAACATGCCCTCATATTATTGTTTCTGCCATGCTCTGTTTTCTGCCAGGTCTGAAACCTGATAACGAAACTTGCTTTGTTTACATGATTGCCATCATATCTTCTGATCCTTTTTGGCTTATGGTCATTAAGGGACTTTTGTCATATGCATTTAGTAGAATACTGCCATGCCTTGTTTTGCTATGTTAAGTTCCTGTACCATGTTCATTTCGTGCTCTGAACATTGCTACCTGATGCTGTTTCTGCCATCTCCAGTAATTTCACCAAGTCTGTGAACCTGTTATTTTTTGCACTTTTGCCATGCTTGTTTGAGCTTGATATGTTGTGATCTAGCCGTAGCTCAGTGTTCATCTTTTGTCAAGCTTCTCCTGTAGATTACTGTCATATGCTTTGTTGCTATGTTGGTGAAAGAACATACGGTGCCCCCATGTTTGGTTTTGGTAATTGATGACAATCTCTATGGACTAATAGTTGCCTTGAGTTATATTTGAAGGATTTGTCCATAGGCATTTCTTGAAGTTCATGTGTTGGTTTCAAGGAGTTTATGTGGTGACCAAGGTGTTATTAAGGAATTATCCAAAGATAGGTCATGTGAGAGTTGAGCTTATTGCAAGCATGTCTTGGAGAAGAAGATTGTGTGATCATTCATGTATATCTTCAAGACATCATCCAAATGAAGAGAGTTGAAAAGATTCATGGTTGATCAAGACTAAGTCGAGAGTGAATCAATTTGATCAACTCACAAAGCGTAGAAGATGTACCGAGAGGGATCAAGCGATCCCATGGTGTGGTAAGCATTGTCAATTACGCTTTGTGTACTAACCCATGATCTTCGTGAGAGTTCTTTGTGGGGTTAGGTTGCGGTGTGCAAGTTCAAGTGAAGCATCATGAAGAGATCAAATGCTTGAAGCTTGCCGTCCATTGTGGTGACAATGGACTTGTGAAGATGTGCGGAAGAGTGGCTCACCCATAGTGGAGTATGGGGGAGCAATCAACTAGTCTTCATCGAGCCAACGCAACCAAGAAAGGTGGTCCAACTTGAGGGAGTCAAGATCGTCATCATCTAGATCAAGTGGACCATGTGCAAGGCAAAGGTATGCTCTTGATAGGTTTTCTATTTTACCGGTCTCATGATGGTAGTTGGGAGACCGGGTTATAGGATCGATTGCCGTACTATCAAGGGGGGCTCTCGATGAATAGCTTGATCGTATCGTTCATAGAGAGCTCAAACCATTGCATCCTTGCATCATCCTTATTGGTTCTTGTTTGGTTCTTCTCTTTGTGAGTTTTGGAGCTTATGGTCATCTTGATGACAAGCTCGAGTTCATCGAAAACGGAGTTCACTCGCATCTTCTATGATGCTTTCGATGTTGGAGGTTATGCCGGTTCTTCTCGGTTGGAGGTTTCACTCCTCGATGTTGTAGCATTGTTACATGTTGCATTCTAAGTGCTATCATGCTGTTAATCGCAGATTCGTGACATTCTTGTTTTGCTTGCCATTTGCAAACCGTGCATCCGTTTCCGGTGATCTTTATATCGATTTCGACCGAAATCATCTCATCTTTCTAGTGGCATGCTTGGTTTGCCAAGTTACTGCCTTGTTCATCATTTTCCCTCCGGAGCACGCATATGCATCGCATATCATATCTTGCATATCATACATGTTTTGCATCATGTTGCTTGTGCATTTCTCGTGATTGATTGTGGTTCCGTTGCTTGTGTTCTTGTCTTGGGTAGAGCCGGGAGACGATTTCGTGAACGAGGAACCTGTTGAGTATGCTTACGAGGATCAAGCTTTCGACAACTCTGAGAACCTTGCAGGCAAGATGACCAACCCTCGAAATCACTTCTATCTTTACTTTGTTAGTTGTTCGCTTTATTGCCATGCTGCGCTACCTATCACTTGCTATATCATGTCTCCCATATTGCCATGTCAGCCTCTAACCATCCTTTCCTAGCAAACCGTTGTTTGGCTAAGTTATCGCTTTTGCTCAGCCCTTCTTATAGCGTTGCTAGTTGCAGGTGAAGTTGAAATTGGTTCCATGTTGGAACATGGATATGTTGGGATATCACAATATCTCTTATTTAATTAATGCACCTATATATATATATATGGTAAAGGGTGGAAGGCTCGGCCTTATGCCTGGTGTTTTGTTCCACTCTTGCCGCCCTAGTTTCTGTCCTACCGGGTATTATGTTCCTTGAGTTTGCGTTCCTTACGCGGTTGGGTGATTTATGGGACCCCCTTGACAGTTCGCCTTGAATAAAACTCCTCCAGCAAGGCCCAACCTTGGTTTTACCATTTGCGACCTAAGCCTTTTTCTCCCGGGTATTCTAGAGCCCGAGGGTCATCTTTATTTTAAACCCCCGGGCCAGTGCTCCTCTGAGTATTGGCCAACCTGTCAGTCGCCGGTGGCCACCAGGGGCAACTCTGGTCTGGCTTATCGGAAGCTTGGACAATCCGGTGTGCCCTGAGAACGAGATATGTGCAGCTCCTATCGGGATTTGTCGGCACATTCGGGCGGCTTTGCTGGTCTTGTTTTACCATTGTCGAAATGTCTTGTAAACCGGGATTCCGAGACTGATCGGGTCTTTCCGGGAGAAGGTTTATCCTTCGTTGACCGTGAGAGCTTATGATGGGCTAAGTTGGGACACCCCTGCAGGGTATTATCTTTCGAAAGCCGTGCCCGCGGTTATGAGGCAGATGGGAATTTGTTAATGTCCGGTTGTAGAGAACTTGTCACTTGACCCAGTTAAAATACATCAACTGTGTGTGTAGACGTGATGGTCTCTTCTCGGCGGAGTCCGGGAAGTGAACACGGTTTGAGTTATGTATGACGTAAGTAGGAGTTCAGGATCACTTCTTGGTCATTTCTAGATGACGACCGCTCCATTGCTTCTCTTCTCGCTCTCTCTTGCGTATGTTAGCCACCATATATGCTTATTGCCGCTGCATCTCCACCTCTTTACACCTCCCTTTCCTATAAGCTTAAATAGTCTTGATCTCGCGGGTGTGAGATTGCTGAGTCCTCGTGACTCACAGATTCTACCAAAACAGTTGCAGGTGCCGACGATGCCAGTGCAGATGATGGGATCGATCTCAAGTGGGAGTTCGACGAGGAACGTGGTCGTTACTATGTGTCTTTTCCTGATGATCGGTAGTGGAGCCCAGTTGGGACGATCGGGGATCTAGCATTTGGGGTTGTCTTATTTTCATCTGGATTTTGACCGTAGTCGGTCTATATGTTTGTATTCTGGATGATGTATGAATTATATTTATGTATTGTGTGAAGTGGCGATTGTAAGCCAACTCCTTATCACATTCTTGTTCATTACATGGGATTGTGTGAAGATGACCCTTCTTGCGACAAAACCACTATGCGGTTATGCCTCTAAGTCGTGCCTCGAAACATGGGAGATATAGCCGCATCGTGGGCATTACAAGTTGGTAATCAGAGCCATCCCCGACTTAGGAGCCCCCTGCTTGATCGAATCGCTGGCGTTGTTGAGTCTAGAACAAAACTGTTTTGAGTCTTAGGATTATATATATCGGAGAGTAGGATTCTTTTTACTCCTCAGTCCCTTCGTCGCTCTGGTGAGGTCTCCTGACGTAGAAGTTTTGACTATTCTCTCCTCAAATTTCACTAAAAAAAATTTAGGATCACGCGGGTATCTTGGAATCGTTCCGATGGTTTTGTGACGAGAACATTGTTCTTGGTGCCTCCTGACATTTAGGGGTTGTGGCAGTGTCCCGGGGAGTTGAGCTCCGAGGTGTTGTCGTCACAATTTTATCATTGCAGTTCTGGAATACCTGAGTTTCGCCGACATCGAAATCTCTTTTATGCAGTTGTTGGTGAGATCACCTCGACGCCAACCAGTACTGGGGCGGGAGTTCGGGAGTATTGCCATAACTCGTATAATGGATGTTTTTCGAAGGTTGAGGTAAACGATTTCCGAAGATTTCTTGGTTATGCGTTGACGGATGGATACAGCTGGATCTAGGGATTGTTAGTTTGGGTGATATATTTTGTGTCCCCTGTATCCCCAACACCAGATTGCATAACCAGAAATTCTCGGGAGTTTATAAGTGGGTATTCAAGTAGCCTTAGGATATCTTTCCGACAGACGCATGATATGAGATTGGGGTTCGACGTCTAGTGGTCCGCCTGTACACGGTTGGTTTTAAAGTGGTATCGTAGTGTCTTAAACAGTCCTTGGCTATGCCGACTCGGGGACGCTTCGTATGTCATGTGCACAGCCTTGTACATGATGGTGCTGTACGATTGAGCCCGTGTGGGCCCCACCACGAAAACTTCGGACGAAATATCTATCATATGTTTGTTCCGGCTTATTCTGCAAGCAAATACTTTGTTTTGTTTTGTATTGTGGTATTCGAGTTCCTTCGAAATCATATGTTGATTCCATATCTTTTTCAAGTGGCTTCTCAACTTATGGAAGTGTGATGATTTACTATGGAATTCATTCGTTCATCTTCGTTCGAATGTTTATTGTGAAGACTATATGTTGCAATTTCTATCCGTTGATTCTACTTATCTATTTGTCTATCAAGATGCTAATGGATGTCACCCTCTTCAGGATGGCTCCGCCAACGCGTCAGAATCCGGATCGCAATGAAGGGAGTCAAGCGAACCCTCCGCCACCACCTCCGCCTCCGGAGGCATGGCAAGCTATCATGGCAGCCACCAACGCCAATGCTCAGATGATTCTGCAACTCTTGCAAGAACGTACTCAAGGGCAAGGCAATCAAGGCAATCAAGGTCAAGGCAACAATCAACCTAACTTTGCTACTCTCAACCAGTTTCTCGCAAATCAGCCCAAGTCTTTCAGCTACTGTGCCGAGGCCACGGATGCCGATGATTGGCTCGTGGACATCAACAAGCTTTTTGAATGTAGCAATGTCAGGCCTGAGGACTATGTCAAGTTCGCTTCTTTTCAGCTCAAGGACCAAGCTGCTGATTGGTTTCAGCAATACAAAGATTCCAGAGGAGGTCGTGTGATCACTTGGACTGACTTCTGTCGGGACTTCAAAGCGCACCACATTCCACAAAGTGTTGTTGAGAGCAAGCGTGAGGAGTTCCGCAATCTCAAGCAAGGAAACATGTCTGTGTATCAATACAACATTCAGTTTCAGAAACTTGCTCGCTTCGCTAAACAAGACGTTCCTGATGAAAAGAGCATGATCTATCACTTCAGAGGTGGCCTTAGAGAGGATCTGCAGTTAGCTCTCGTTCTTGTTGAGCCTACTCAGTTTGATCAATTCTATAATATGGCACTGAAGCAAGAGGCTGCTCAGCTCAAGTGTGAGGCTTCTAAGAAGAGAGTCAGAGACGCAGTTCAGTCTTCTTCTTCCTCACTTGTGGCAGCTAAGCAACAGAAGTTCTGGTTGCCTCGTCCTCCTCCGTTTCGTCAGCCTTACCAGCAGAAGAACAAGGGTGGCCATGTTTCTTCCAACTCTTCCAACTCTGGCTATCAGAACAAGTCTCAGAATCAAGCTCCAAAGTCCAATGCTCCTTATCACCGTCCACTCTCAGAGGTGACTTGCAACAAGTGTCATCAGAAAGGTCACTATGCTAACAAGTGCTTCAACCAAAGGCGCCTGCCTCCTCCTCCTCCTGTCAGATCTTCCAGCAATGCAGTGGTCAAGCATAATCCAAAGTTTGCAAAGGTGAACATGATGAATGCAGCTCAAGCGGAGGAATCTACTGATGTGATAATGGGTAATCTTCCTGTTAATGATATTCCTGCAAAAGTTCTTTTTGATACTGGTGCATCGCTTTCTTTCATATCAAGAACATTTGCATCTAAGCATGAATTGCATTTCCAAGGATTGCCTAGACCGTTAGCAGTTGTCTCTCCGGGAAAATGCATGAATGCAAGTTCCATGGTTCCGGATGTTTCCATCAAGATGGGAAACTATAAATTTCTGTCTTCTCCAATTGTTCTTGGTGACTCGGATATTGATCTTATTCTCGGGATGGACTAGCTTTCTAAGCACAAGGCTCAACTTGATTGTGCTGCCAGGGAAATTCAATTGACACACTCTTCTGAGGATGTGATTATTTATGCAGCTCGTGATGAAACCATTCGGTTTTTTTCTCTTAATGAGAAGGGTGAATTGAATGCCATCTCTCAGATTCCAGTCGTTTGTGAGTATCAAGATGTCTTTCCAGAAGAGCTTCCGGGTATGCCTCCTCACCGGCCAGTTGAGTTCGTTATCGATCTTGAGCCGGGTACTGAACCTGTTTGCAAGCGTCCATACAAGCTTGGACCCAACGAGCTGAAGGAATTGAAGAAACAGCTCGATGAACAAGAGCGTCTGGGTTTGATCAGACCGAGTTCTTCTCCATGGGGTTGTGGTGTTCTTTTTGTAAAGAAGAAGGATGGCACGGACCGACTTTGTGTCGACTACCGTCCATTGAACAAGAAGACAATCAAGAATAAGTATCCACTTCCCAACATCAATGAGCTATTTGAGCAACTCAAAGGGGCTAAAGTGTTCTCCAAGCTTGACTTTCGTATGGGTTATCATCAGATTCGCATTCGTGAAGAAGATATTCCCAAGACAGCATTCAGAACAAGTTTTGGTTCTTATGAATATACTGTCGTGTCTTTCGGCCTTGTCAATGCTCCTCCAGTATTCTCTCGGATGATGAATTTCATCTTCAACCCCTATACCAATGAATTCGTCCTGGTGTATCTCGATGATATCTTGGTCTTCTCCAAGAATAAGAAGGACCATGCCTGTCGTGGAATTGTCACGGCAGATGTCCTCGAACTAGGACTTAGTCGTGGAGCCATCGCAACTAGGAAGCTTGAAGGGGTTAAGTGGGACAAGGAACACGAGGGTTTATACTGGTTCGGCCCCTTACGGTGAAGGTAAAAGCCTATGTCCAGTTTGAGGTAGTATTGATTAGGGTTTCGATGACCAGGGAGCTTAACTGCTATGCCTCGCTCTCGATGAGATCTTACTTGTCCCTAAACCGCCGCCGGGTCGTCCCTTTATATAGGGAGGCTGACGCCCAGCAGCTCTCAGAGTCCCGGCCGGCTCATAAGAGTGTCCGGCTCGGACTCTCAACTATTCTTGCCTTACACTACAAGCTCTACCATAATAACGATTGTAACTACGGGCCTTAAACCATATCCGGGTCTTAAGCCCATCTTTGGCCCACCGTCTTCAAGCTTGGTGCCGGGCTTCTGGCAATGATCATAAGAGTAACCCGGCCCCTCCTGGCGGGTGACTCTAAGGTCTATATCCTCAACATTAGGCCCCAGATTGATTTGAGCCGGCTCATGTCAATCTTCAATTCTTTCGACAGAAAAAATCTCCGGCTTACCATTTGTGTGAAGGCCATAACCCAGCGTGACGTCATTCTCTGAACTCCGGGTAATCCGCCGTGACGTCATCTTCCATTAAGCCCTTTTTTACTCCACCAGATCCGCAACGGATCTTATCTTTACTGCCATCCCGAAAATCGAGGCGTTTCGTGGGGAGATTACCACGCCGTGGTCTCCTCGTTTCTCGCGCCCACTTATGAGATCGCCCTTATAAATAGGCCGGCCCGACGGGCCTTCAGCCACTCCTCTCTTCTTCGTCTTCTTCCTCGCGCCACTGCTCCCCTGCTCGAGCTCTGCTGCTGCCGCCGCCGCGGGTCTTCTTGCCGTCACCAACTCTGGCCGCTGCATCACCCTGATTTGACCAGAGAAACGCGACTACCTCCGCGACTCACCAGCCCCTGTAAGTCCTGCTTGCCCTGTAGAACAGATCTGCCATAGGGTTCGTCCGCGTTCTTTGTGTTCTTCGTCGTCGCCCACAAGCTCCGGTAGTTTTCACTTTTACTGCCCTTTTCTGATCTTAGCCCTGTATAGAACCACTGCGGTAGATGTTTTAGCACCCATTTCCCACACAAGTAGACCTCTTTTCACTGCATAAAGGCCTCGTTCGAGCTCAAGAACTCCCTTGCGTCTGTTTTTAGGTCTAGAAATTTTCCTTTTGCCCGACCATTTTGATCCAAAATATTCACCGCAATGTGTGAAACCTGTTTTCACCACACTTAGTAAAAAACTGCACTCATTGAGTCATGGCGGTTTATATTTCCGGCTTAAAGAAACCACGCGCCGTAGAACCTTCCGACTCAAAGGAGACCATGCGTCACAGAATTTTCCGGCTCATCTGTGATAAGGCCGTAGACAATCGAATTACTCTCAATACCTTGGGCGGCTTAAATAACCTGGTGCACTTAGATATATGTCATTAGTCCCCTCTGTAAGCCGCCACTTTAACATTGAACTATAACTTCCCTCCGGCTTATACTTAAACCGGACATTTCCTTTTATCATAGGCTGCCGACTTTCACCATGCCTCCCAAAGCTCCTAAAGCCTCTATCACTTGCAATTGGATGAGGTCCAATGTCACCAATGAGACCTTAGCGGATTTTGTCAAGTCAGGCTACCTGCCCAAGAAGGATGTCATGTCCTACCGTGCCCCTGACCCGTCAGAGGAGAGACCACAGCCAAAGGACGGGGAGGTGGTCATTTTTGCGGATCACATGAGCCGGGGCTTCGCACCGCCCGGCTCAAAGTTTTTTAAAGATGTGCTGAACTTCTTTGACCTGCGGCCACAAGATATAGGACCCAACTCGGTGTCCAACATCTGCAACTTCCAAGTGTTCTGCGAGGTCTATCTTGGAGAGGAGCCCAGCCTGCTGCTCTTCAGAGAGCTCTTCTACCTGAACCGTCAAAATGAGTGCGCCAATGGGCCAAGTTTGGAGCTAGGTGGCATCTCCATTCAGCGGCGGAGGGACTGCCTTTTCCCTTACGCAGAGCCGCCAAGCCACCCCAAAGACTGGAATCTGACGTGGTTCTACTGCCAAGACACGTCGCCGGCTGATGAGAGTCCGTTGCGCGGCTTTCGCCCCTCGCGTCTGGAGCCAACACACCCACTGTCAGACAAGCTGACTCAAGCGGAGCGCCAACCTCTGCTCCCCACCATAAACAAGATCAAAGCTCTCCTGGGCAATGGTCTCAACGGAATCGATCTGGTCCGGGTCTGGATCTCCTGGCGGGTGATCCCATTGAGCCGCCGCCCCAGCTTAATGTGCGAGTACACGGGCCGAAAGGATGACCCCCAGAGACACAGCCGCAACGATCTTCCTCAAGATGTTGCAGAGGATATGACCAAGGCTCTTTTGAACGAGAGCCTGGCAGACTGCGGGAGGACCGGGTTAGCCCCCTTCTGCAAGACCAACCCAGCCCCAGCGGTAAGCCGCTGATCTGAACATCTTATCTTCTTCTGTATATAACTTTCATCTGAATCGTTTTAAGAAATCATCATTGTATTTTTCAGGCTGATGACAAGTTCTGGCGGGTCAAATATGACCATGAGGCGGCCAAGAAGGCCAGAAAGGCGAAGAAAGCCGCCAAGAAAGCCGCTCCCCGTAAGAAGGGAAGTAGGCCAACCGCTTCAGAGCTGATGCAATTAAGCGACAACTCCGAGTCAGAGGTAACCCCTGAACCTGTAAGCTCTTGCTATATCTGCTATTTACTTCTGTCCACCTTATCCATACTATTCATCAACAGGATGACACCGGCGCAAGTAACCCGGTGGTTGAAGAGGTAATGTCACTTTCCTCCGACTCGGAGCCCTTGCCAAGGCTAAAAGTCCGAAGGGTAACCCGGAAAGTAAGCTTTTCCAATCCTTTAGCTTATCAAGATTCTCAATTTATTTTGAAGCGATAGGTTCATGAAAGCCAGCGGCACACCCGGACCAACAAAGACACTGAACTTTCCGCCGGGTTACCTGACGCATCGAGGAAACGCCGGACCGAGGTGATCTCAAAGTTGTACCCTTTTCATCCTTTGGCAGGTGTTATACGTCAACCACTCAATTCTTCTGACTCAAATTATGAGGAAACTTCCCCCTCTTCTGGCGACTCTATGCAGTCGAATCTTCCGGCTTTCAAGACCGTGCCCGGGTAATGATAATCATCTCATGTTATACTTGTCTTTACTTACACTTTTGTGCTTAATCTTTTTGTCTTTTCAGTGCTCAAGCAAAACTCAGCAAAAGGGCGAAGAAGCACAAGCCGGTCGATGAGCCGGATTTGCCTGAGCCAGAGGCAGCCGCTCAAGAACCGCCAGCTGCCTCTGCTCCTGAGGCCGCTGCCCCAACCAACAAGCCCGTAACAGAAGCTTCTGTTAACCCGGAGGCCTCCAGCTCGGCTCAACCAGCAGATGACCCGGACGTGGTAATCACCCAGACGGAGTTTGTTGAGCCGGGGAGACCTACTGCGCTGGCCAAGTGCTCCGCCAAAGGGGAGCTGCTAGAGTCCCGCCGGGTTAACCTGGACCTCACCGACTACGCCAATTTGAACATTGGAGAGATCGTCTCCGGCTTCGTCAGCCAAGTGCACAAGAGCCGGGACACAGAGATTGCCATGGTGAACCAGATCCAGCAGAAATCTGAGGTATTATTCTTCTGTCCTCTTACTTACTGCATAGTTACCTTTACCATGCTAGCCCCCAAGTCGACGACTTATGATTGAGTATGTTGTAGACTTTAAGTTCCGGCTTACTCACTTGAACCGGCAAGTTGTAGATAGAAACGTTCGATATGCATTAGCCCCCAAGTGCCAAGTGTCTTTGCTTGGAAAGTGCTTGGGACTTTAAAAATGCACAATAACTGTTCATCCTATAACCCGGAAATTATGCAGGCTGCTTGTAAAAAGTTTGAAGCTGACATCTCCGATCTGAAGAGCCGGCTGAAGACACAAGAAATGGAGACCCGGAAAGCAAATGCTAAATTTGTGTCCAGTATTGCTGCACAAGAACAGCTGAAGACAAACTTTGATGCTGAACGGAGAGCCTGGGCCGAAGAGAAGGCCACTCTGGTGAACCGGGCCGAACAGGCGGAGAAGGCTCTCTCAGAGAAAACCGCCGAACTCTCCGGCTTAAAGCGCCAGGTGTCCCAAATGGTTGCCGCAATCTTCGGTAAGTCATCTCACCGGCTTTCATCAAGTTTAGAATCTTTATATCTCATAACTCATCCTCGTCGGTGGCTTATCTGATTCTGTTAAACAGGTCCCAAAAGTGCCAACCTCAACCAGAGTGTGGTAACCAAGCTGAAGGCCGTGTACACCCTGGTGGAGGAGCTCTACACCGGGTCACAGCGTGCCTTGGCTGTGGTGGCCTTATCCAACGAGGTGCCGACTCACCTGGCGGAAGTTCTTCGCCGGCTCGTCGTTCTGCCTCAACGTATCCAAGAGCTGCGACGGGCCTCTGCAAGAGCCAGAGCGATCGCCGCGCTGAGCCGGGCCAAGGCATTCCTTCCAGAGTTAGACCCGGCGGACATCGCCCTCGGCTATCCAAGTTTGAAGGAAGACGGCTCAGCCTTCGATCAAAGGGACTTTGCCGCCTGCGTGAAGATCGTGCGCTCGGTGGCCACCCTCATTGGAAACGACACAGATCTGACCAAGTACCAGCCGGGTTACAATGCGGAAAATCAGAGGATCCCGACCCGCGCTATGAAGCCCTCAGCTTAATCCCGCCGGCTCGTCAGCACACCTTCGCCCCGGAGATTGACCCGGCGGGGTTAATTGACGAGGAGGCTCAATTCGAAGCTCTGAGCGGCATCGATTGGAAGTCATCGACTTTCCAGGCCTTGGGAACAGCCGGAGGAGAAGAGAGGGACGAGCCGGAGACTTCCACCCAGCAAGCGTCTTAACTTTGCAGGCGGCTTATAAAACAATGCCTCACCCTTTTGGACTCAACGAGTCTTGTAATAGAATAGGGTCAACACTTTAACTGTGCCGTGCCATCGTGCACGCATTGAATGCTGAAGTCTATTGAAGTTGTCTTCCTTATTTCCTCCGGGTCGTAATCAATCATTTAGTTTCCTTAAGCTCAAAATAGTTGCTTTCGACAATCCTGCATACAAGGACAAATCACAAGTCTCTAGGCGGCTTACCGCACTGAGAATCATATGTTTTAGATATATAACCCGGAATATGAATCAAAAAAGACTGGTCCTCAATTATATCCCTAATACAGCCATAATAACACACTTAGCGGTCTGCAAGCATACTTCCGGTTTAGATAACTCGGGTAATAAGGTTGGTACCTTAATTCCGATTTACCTGTCTTAATAGTTAACACTGTAAATCAATGTTAAGCCGGCAAAGTGAGACCCAGCTGTACACACTGAAATAATCAGAAGAAACTTACGATAAAGCCGAAGAACTTAGGGGCTTCCAGTTCGAATACCACCAGAGACCCGGCCCAAAGGGGTTATGCTAAGATTCGAATGCGATCATATAGCCCCCAGTGGGTGTGGCGATGCCAATCAAGAGGGTACCGACAGCTATGTTCTCTTTGGTTCGAATACGACCCATGTTTGAACAGGAAGCCCCCAAATGACCTTAAGAATTGTTTAACGACGCTGATTCGAATACGATCCACGTCGGTTCTCAAAGGGGTTAAACTATGATTCAAATATGATCAAAGAAAACTCCCCAATGAGCTCGGCACTTTGCCAATCAAATGGGTATCGACAGCTATGTTCTCTTTGGTTCGAATACGACCCATGTTTGAACAGGAAGACCCCAAGTGACCTTATTGCTTACGGCTAGATTCGAATACGATCATAAGCCGGATCCTCCTTCAAGTTATCATGTAATCTTGCAATGAAAACAACACGTGCACATTTGGAGGAGAAAAAACGACAGAGGTCCTCCTTTATTGCTTATCATAATATGTATATGGCTTAGAGAAATATGTACATTAGGAGAGCCGGTGGCTCAAGTGTAGTAAGGCCGAAGCTGAGCTATGTTCCACGGCCGACGGGTCTCTTCCTCCGACTTACGTGAATCTTTGTGCTCCCGAATGTCAATGAGGTAATACGACCCGTTGTGCAAATTCTTGCTGACCACAAAGGGTCCTTCCCAAGGCGGGGATAGCTTGTGCGCATCTGTTTGATCTTGGATGAGCCGGAGCACCAGATCGCCTTCCTGGAAGACCCGGGACTTAACCCGGCGACTGTGATAACGACGCAGGTCTTGTTGGTAAATCGCTGATCGAGCTGCTGCCACATCACGCTGTTCATCCAACAAGTCAAGAGCATCTTGGCGCGCCTGTTCATTATCCGCTTCAACATAAGCCGCCATTCGAGGCGAGTCATGACGGATGTCACTGGGGAGGACTGCTTCTGCTCCATAAACCATGAAGAAAGGGGTGAAACCCGTAGACCTGTTAGGAGTAGTATTGATGCTCCATAACACGGAGGGTAACTCCTCCACCCAACAACCCGGCGTCCGTTGCAAAGGGACCAAAAGCCGGGGCTTGATGCCCTTCAGAATCTCCTGATTAGCTCTCTTAGCTTGACCATTGGATTGAGGATGAGCCACCGAGGAAACATCAAGTCGGATATGCTCTCATTGACAAAACTACTCCATGGCGCCTTTGGATAAATTGGTGCCATTGTCAGTTATAATGCGGTGTGGAAAACCAAAGCGAAAGATCACCTTTTTCATAAACTGAACCGCCGTGGCTGCATCACACTTGCTAACTAGCTCCGCTTCAACCCACTTGGTAAATTTATCAACTGCCACCAAAAGGTGGGTCTTCTTATCCTTGGACCTTTTAAAAGGCCCAACCATATCAAGCCCCCAGACCGCAAAGGGCCAAGTAATTGGGATCATCCTCAGCTCTTGAGCCGGCTCGTGAGCCCGTCGCGAGAACCTTTGGCAACCATCACACTTACTGACCAAGTTCTCTGCATCAGCATGAGCCGTCAACCAATAAAAACCATGACGAAAAGCCTTGGCCACAAGAGACTTTGAGCCGGCGTGATGGCCACAATCCCCTTCATGAATCTCATGCAAGATCTCTTGACCTTCCTCGGGGGAAACACAACGCTAAAACGCTTCCGTAACACTGCGGTGATGCAACTCGCCATTGATAACATTCATTGACTTAGCCCGCCGGGTTATTTGTCTGGCCAAAGTTTCATCCTCAGGCAACTCTCCCCGGGTCATGTAAGCCAGATAAGGTACTGTCCAGTCCGGTATGATGTGGAGAGCCGCCACCAATCGTGCCTCCGGGTCAGGGACAGCCAAGTCTTCCTCTGTAGGTAATTTAACAGAAGGGTTATACAGGACATCCAAGAAAGTATTAGGCGGCACCGGCTTTCGCTGAGAGCCCAGCCGGCTTAGGGCATCAGCCGCCTCGTTCTTCCTGCGATCAATGTGCTCTACTTGGTAGCCCTGAAAGTGCCCAGCAATGGCATCAACCTCGCGGCGATAAGCCGCCATGAGAGGGTCTTTAGAGTCCCACTTGCCTGATACTTGTTGAGCCACCAAGTCTGAGTCACCGAAACACCTTACTCGGCTCAAGCTCATCTCCTTAGCCATCCGAAGACCGTGGAGCAAGGCCTCGTACTCAGCCGCATTGTTAGTACAAGGAAACATCAATTGTAGCACATAATGAAACTTATCACCCTTAGGGGAAGCCAATACGACTCCAGCCCCCGAGCGCTCCAACTGCCTGGACCCATCAAAGTGAATAGTGCAATATGTGTTCTCCGGCTTTTGCTCGGGCACTTGTGACTCTGTCCAATCATTGATGAAATCCACCAAGGCCTGAGATTTAACAGCAGTGCGTGGCACATATTTCAGACCATGGGGTCCGAGCTCTATAGCCCACTTAGCCACCCTCCCTGTGGCCTCTCTGTTTTGAATGATATCACCAAGAGGGGCAGAACTGACCACAGTGATGGGATGACCCTGGAAATAATGCTTAAGCTTCCGGCTCGCCATGAACACACCATAAACAAGCTTCTGCCAATGCGGATACCGCTGCTTGGACTCAATGAGCACTTCGCTGACATAATAAACCGGCCGCTGAACCGGATGCTCCTTACCCTCTTCCTTGCGCTCCACCACCACAGCCACACTGACAGCTCGTGTGTTCGCCGCCACATATAGTAATAAGGGCTCTTTATCAACCGGAACAGCAAGGACTGGGGGCTCTGCCAGCTGCTTCTTCAAATCCTCAAAGGCAGTATTAGCTGCATCATTCCAGACAAAGTTATTAGTTTTCTTCATTAACTGATATAATGGCATGGCCTTCTCACCCAAACGGCTTATAAACCGGCTTAACGCAGCGATGCGACCCGCCAAGCACTGAACATCATTTATACACGCCGGCTTAGCCAGGGAGGTGATGGCCTTGATCTTCTCCGGGTTAGCTTCAATGCCTCTGTCAGAAACCAAGAAACCCAAGAGTTTGCCTGCAGGAACACCAAAAACGCACTTGGCCGGGTTAAGCATCATCTTGTAAACCCGGAGATTATCAAAGGTTTCCCTCAAATCACCTATCAGGGTTTCCTCTATAGATTTAACCACAATATCATCCACATAAGCATGAACATTGCGCCCAATCTGGTTATGAAGACAGTTCTGCACGCAACGCTGATAAGTCGCCTGTGCACACTTGAGTCCAAAGGGCATAGATACATAGCAGAAGGCTCCAAAGGGAGTGATGAACGTCGTCTTCTCCTGGTCCTTAACTACCATTTTAATCTGGTGATATCCGGAATAAGCATCCAAGAAACTTAAGCGCGCACAACCCGCCGTAGCATCAATAATTTGATCAATACGGGGAAGGGCAAAAGGATCAGCCGGACACGCCTTGTTTAAGTCCGTGTAGTCCACACACATCCGCCAAGTGCCGTTCTTCTTGAGCATGAGCACCGGGTTAGCTAACAACTCTGGGTGAAAGACTTCAACAATAAACCCGGCCGCCAAGAGCCGGGCCACCTCTTCACCAATAGCTTTCCGCCTCTCCTCATTGAACCGCCGAAGAACTGCCTGACCGGCTTAAATTTCGGATCAACATTGAGAGTGTGCTCAGCGAGTTCTCTAGGTACACCTGGCATGTCAGAAGGTTTCCATGCGAAGATGTCCCTATTCTCACGGATGAACTCGATGAGCGCGCTTTTCTATTTTGGATCCAGATTGGCACTGATGCTAAACTGCGGAGATGAATCTCCTGGAACGAAATCAACAAGTTTAGTCTCATCAGCCGACTTAAATTTCATTACCGGCTCATGCTCCGTAGTCGGCTTTTTCAGAGAGGTCATATCTGTTGGGTCAACGTTGTCTTTGTAAAACTTCAACTCCTCTGTTGCACAAACAGATTCTTCATAAGCTGCATCGCCTTCCTCACATTCCAAGGCCACCTTCCGGCTGCCGTGAACCGTAATGGTCCCATTATGACCCGGCATCTTGAGCTATAAATATACGTAACACGGCCGTGCCATGAACTTGGCGTAAGCCGGCCGCCCAAATATGGCATGGTACGGACTTCTTATCTTGACCACCTCAAAGGTCAATTTTTCCACCCTGTAGTTGTTCTCATCTCCAAAGGCCACTTCCAACTCGATCTTGCCGACTGGGTAAGCCGACTTACCAGGTACCACACCATGAAAAATAGTGTTTGATTGGCTGAGATTATTATCAATCAATCCCATACGACGAAATGTCTCATAATAGAGGATGTTGATGTTGTTGCCTCCATCCATGAGTACCTTAGTGAACTTATATCCTCCCACCTGAGGAGCCACCACCAGGGCCAAGTGACCCGGATTATCCACCCGGGGAGGGTGATCCTCCCTACTCCACACTATAGGCTGCTCAGACCACTGTAAGTAGCATGGAACCGCCGGCTCAACAGCGTTCACAACCCTCTTATGAAGCTTCTGATCTCGCTTACACAGACTGGTGGTAAACACATGATACTGTCCACCGCTAAGCTGCTTTGGATTGGTCTGATAACCTCCCTGCTGCTGTTGATGACCCTGGCCAGACAGCTGATTAAAGCCCCCTTGACCATTCTGAGGGTTAGAATTTGAGCCGCCGCCCGGGCCATGAAAGCCGCCGGCGCCTGAGCCGCCGCCCGGGCCATTGTAATTCTTAAAGGCCTTCATGATTGCACAATCCTTCCATAGATGAGTTGCTGGCTTCTCTCTAGAGCCATGCCTTGGACAAGGCTCGTTCAACAGTTGCTCCAGCGTCGGGCCTGACCCGCCATCTCGGGGAGGGGGCCTCCCCTTGCGTCGCTGGTTATTACCTTGTGAGCTGGCGTTGGCTACAAACTCTAGGCTGCCATCGGCCTTGCGCTTGCCTCCTCCTTGGTTTCCCGGGTTATGCTGAGGACCCTTGCCATTGCCGTTCTTCTTTCCCTTCCCTGTCCTTTCATCATCTGAAGCGGGGTCCTAGGTACCATCAGAATCGGCGTACTTGACAAGAGCCGCCATCAGTGTACCCATATCATTGTAGTCGCGCTTAAGCCGCCCGAGTTTCATCTTCAGGGGCACAAAACGACAATTCTGCTCCAACATTAAGACTGCAGAGCCGGCATCCATCTTATCCAAGGAATGTATTATCTCCTTAACCCGGCGAACCCAATGTGTGGTAGACTCACCCTCCTGCTGCTTGCAGTTAGTCAAATCCACAATTGACATAGACTGCCTACAGGTATCCTTGAAGTTTTGGATGAACCGGGCCTTCAGCTCAGCCCAAGACCCAATGGAATTCGGTGGTAGCCCTTTCAACCAAGTGCGGGCAGTCCCATCTAACACTATGGTGAAGTACTTAGCCATGGCCGCTTCACTGACCTCCAGCAGTTCCATAGCCATCTCATAACTCTCGATCCAGGCTGCGGGTTGTAAGTCTGTCGTGTAATTAGGCACCTTCCTAGGGCCTTTGAAGTCCTTGGGTAGACGTTCATTGCGGATAGCTGGCACTAAACAAGGGACACCCCCAGTCCTTGTAGGGATACCCACGTCGACGGACGTCTGGTAAGCCGTCAACTGAGGCACCTGTTCCGCCTCTTGCCGCGCTCTGTCTTGGCTTGCTGTGTGAAAGGCTCCGTTATGAGCCGGGCCATGGCCAGGGGGCGGGTCATGGCGTCGGACGTTACTTGAGCCGGTCGCTGAGATCGTGTGTCTACTGTAACTCGGGCTCCGGCCTGGACGAGGGGTCGAGTGGATCCTGTCCCGGCTGTAGGAGTACGCCTCTTGCTGCGCCAGTGCCGTCTGAAGGAGTTCCCTGACCCGGCGGGTTTCAACAGCTGTTGGAGAGTCGCCGTCCATTGGGAGAGCCGCCAGCCGTGCTGCTGCGGCGACCATGTTCTCCAGCGGGTTAGCATAATGACCCGGTGGTATTGGCACATACTGAGGTGGGGCAGGGTTCACCCGGGGAGGCCCCATCACTGGTGGCTGAACAGGGGTCCCAGACCCGGGCACTATGATCCCCGGCAGGTTACTAGACCCTGCACCTGGCGTGTTGAAGAGGTTTCGAGGATCGTAGACCGGAGGGAGTCGAGATTGAGCCTTCTGATGCCTCCTTCTCATGACCTCATTGGACGTGTTCTGATCCATCGTGAGCCGGAAGGATTGCGCCTGAATCAACTAAGTCTGGGCGTCGAGGGCCGCCCTCTCCGCAGCCATCCTGATCCCTTCCGCTGCCAGATCCTCCTTGGCTTTCACTAGATCTAACTTTAACTGCGCCACCTCCGCGTCATGCTGAGCTTGATCCGCTGGGTCAACCGTGGCGGTTAACAGGGCCGTCATCTTGTCCGTGAGATCCATCAACACCTGAGCTGGCGAGGGCACCGGATTTCCTGACTCGGCGGTCGGGTTTGGAACAGGCTGTGCACCGGCCATGAAGATTCCAACCCGGCTCGGAGGCTCAAAGGGGTCCGGAATACTGTCACCATCAGAACAGCCCCTCAGCCTGCCATCTTGAAGTTGATACAACGAGTCTGACTCATCTGTGGATGATTCCCCATCAGAGCCGGCGGCCATCTCATCACCAGATCTAGACCGTACAGAGAGTCCTTCATGGATACATCCCACAAAGCATGCTTCAAGGCAGGTAGGGCCCGGGCGGGTCGTGCGCCACCTCCGCATGCTTCACTAGATCCAACTTTAATTGCGCCACCTCCGCATCATGCTGAGCTTGGTCCGCCGGGTCAACCGTGGCAGCTAACAGGGCCGTCATCTTGTCCGTGAGATCCATTAGCACCTGAGCCGGCGAGGGCACCGGGTTTCCCGCTCCAGCAGCAGGGTTCTGAACAGGCTGTGCACCGGCCATAAAGACTCCAACCTGACTTGGCGGCTCAAACGGGTCTGGAATACTATCACCATCGGAACAACCCATGAGCCTGCCATCTTGAAGTTGATACAACGAGTTTGACTCATCGGTGGACGACTCGCCGTCAGAGCCGGTGGCCGCCTCATCACCAGATCCAGATCGATCAGAGGGCCCTCCATGGATACATCCCACAAAAGCATGCCTTAAGGCAGGCCGGGCCCGGGCGGGTCGTGCACGCTGAGCCGTCTCGATGAGATCGGCGCAGAGATCCAGCTCAGGGCCCGGCTCACCAATCCTGCCAATGAAAACATGAATTCCGCCGAAGGTGACCCGGTACCCGTACTCAATTGAGCCGGCGTCGGGGCCCCAGTTTGCATCGTCGATGTAGAGCTTGCCGCGACGACTCTTGGTCATCCGGCCCACAGCGTATCCCTTGAGCCCTTCAAAGCTGCCCTTCAAGAACTCAAATCCACCGTGCGCTGGCCCCACGGTGGGCGCCAATTGTCGTGGAATTGTCACGGCAGATGTCCTCGAACTAGGACTTAGTCATGGAGCCATCGCAACTAGGAAGCTTGAAGGGGTTAAGTGGGACAAGGAACACGAGGGTTTATACTGGTTCGGCCCCTTACGGTGAAGGTAAAAGCCTACGTCCAGTTTGAGGTGGTATTGATTAGGGTTTCGATGACCAGGGAGCTTAACTGCTATGCCTGGCTCTCGATGAGATCTTACTTGTCCCTAAACCGCCGCCGGGTCGTCCCTTTATATAGGGAGGCTGACGCCCAGCAGCTCTCAGAGTCCCGGCCGGCTCATAAGAGTGTCTGGCTCGGACTCTCAACTATTCTTGCCTTACACTAAAAGCTCTACCATAATAACGATTGTAACTACGGGCCTTAAACCATATCCGGGTCTTAAGCCCATCTTTGGCCCACCGTCTTCAAGCTTGGCGCCGGGCTTCTGGCAATGACCATAAGAGTAACCCGGCCCCTCCTGGCGGGTGACTCTAAGGTCTATATCCTCAACAATGCCAAACATTTGCGATTGGTGCTCGACAAGCTCCGAGAGTATCAATTCTATGCGAAGTTCTCTAAATGTGAGTTTTGGCTCGATGAAGTTCTTTTCCTTGGTCACATCATCTCTACCAAGGGCATCGCTGTTAACCCCGAGAAGGTGTCTGCAATTGTGAATTGGGAACCTCCTCAGAATGTCAAGCAGCTCCGTAGTTTTCTTGGTCTTGCAAGCTATTGTCGAAGATTCGTTGAGAATTTCTCTAAGATTGCAAAGCCTCTTTCCAACCTTCTCCAGAAGCATGTGAAGTATGTCTGGTCTCCTGAGTGTGATGTTGCTTTCAACACTCTCAAAGAGAAACTCGTCACCGCTCCTGTCTTAACTCCTCCTGATGAATCCAAGCCATTTGAAGTTTTCTGTGATGCTTCTCTCCAAGGTCTCGGTGCTGTGTTAATGCAAGAGAAGAAAGTTGTGGCCTATACCTCTCGTTAGTTGAAGCCCAACGAAAAGAACTACCCCACTCACGATCTTGAGTTGGCGGCAGTTGTCCATGCATTGATAACGTGGAGACATCTCTTGTTGGGAAGACAAGTGGACATTTTCACCGATCACAAGAGTCTCAAGTACATCTTCACTCAGCCCAACCTCAACCTCAGGAAGACTCGATGGGTCGAAATGATTCAAGAGTACAATCTGAGTATTGAATATACTCCAGGCAAAGCAAATATCATTGCAGATGCTTTAAGCAGGCAGGCTTATTGCAACAGCCTAATTCTCAAGCCATTCCAACCGGATCTTTGTGAAGCTTTCCGCAAGCTGAGTCTCCAAGTTGTTTCTCAAGGCTTTCTTGCCAACCTCATAGTCTCTCCTACTTTGGAAGATCAAATTCGTGAGGCACAACTCCTTGATGCCATGGTGAAGAAGGTGAAACGTGGTATCGACAAGGGTCTTTCCAAATACAAGTGCTATCGAATTGATGACAGAGACACTTTATTCTTCGAGGACCGGATTGTGGTTCCTAAAGGTGATCTAAGGAAAGTCATTATGAATGAGGCGCACAATTCTCTTCTTTCCATTCATCCTGGAAGTACGAAGATGTATCATGACCTCAAGCAGTCGTTTGGTGGACTCGAATGAAGCGAGAAATTGCTCAGTTCGTGAATGAATGTGATGTCTGTCGAAGAGTGAAAGCAGAACACCAACGACCAGCTGGTTTCCTCCAACCTCTTGCTATCCCAGAATGGAAGTTTGATCATATCAAAATGGACTTCGTGACTGGTTTTCCAAAGTCCAAGCGCGGAAATGACGCTATCTTCGTTGTCATTGACAAGCTTTCTAAAGTGGCTCATTTCCTTCCAATCAAAGAATCTATCACAGCAGCTCAGTTGGCAGAGCTATACACCTCCAGAATTGTCTCCTTGCACGGCATTCCACAATTGATTTCTTCAGATCGTGGAAGCATCTTCACCTCTAAGTTCTGGGACTCCTTCCAGGAGGCCATGGGCACCAACATTCGCTTCAGCACAGCTTTCCATCCTCAAACTAGTGGCCAAGTCGAGCGAGTCAATCAAATTCTTGAAGATATGCTCAGGGCTTGTGTCATTTCCTTTGGCATGAAATGGGAAGATTGTCTTCCATATGCCGAATTCTCCTACAACAACAGTTTCCAAGCAAGTTCGGGCAAGGCCCCATTCGAGATTCTCTATGGCAGAAAGTGACGTACTCCTCTCAATTGGTCAGAGACTGGTGAACGCCAACTTCTTGGCAATGACTTAATCACTGAAGCTGAAGAAATGTGTAAATTCATCCGTGATAATCTCAAAGCCACGCAATCGTGTCAGAAGAGTTACTATGATAGTAAGCACCGTGATTTGGCTTTCGAGATCGGAGACCATGTCTACCTCCATGTCTCTCCAATGAAAGGCACTCGTCGCTTCGGTATCAAAGGGAAGCTTGCCCCTAGATACGTGGGTCCTTTCAAGATCATTGGCAAAAGAGGCGACCTCGCCTATCAACTTGAGCTTCGTTCCAACTTCGCGAACGTGCACGATGTGTTCCACGTGTCACAGCTCCGCAAGTGCTTCAAGACGCCTGAGCGCACTATCAACTTCGAAGAGATTGACCTCCAAGAAGATTTGTCTTATCATGAGCACCCCGTTGCTATTCTTGAAGAAACTGAGCGCAAGACTCGCAACAAGTCAATCAAATTCCTGAAAGTGAAGTGGTCGCACCATTCGGACCGGGAAGCCACCTGGGAACGCGAGGACCATCTCCGTTCCGAATATCCGGAGTTCTTTCAGTCCTAGATCTCGGGACGAGATCCTCTCGTAGTGGTGGAGTGTTGTAACACCCCAGATGTAACTTTCCATATTTGTAACTCCGACTCTTGCCATTTTCGGCTATGTGTTATGATATTCCCTCCGTGGTCGGGTTTTGTTTTTCGTTTTGCATTTTGTTCATGTCATGCATTTCATATCATGTCATCATGTGCATTGCATTTGCATACGTGTTCGTCTCATGCATCCGAGCATTTTCCCCGTTGTCCGTTTTGCAATCCGGCGCTCCTATCTCCTCCGGTGCACCCCTCTTGTTTTTCTTTCGTGTGCGGGTGTCAAACATTCTCGGAATGGACCGAGGCTTGTCAAGTGGCCTTGGTATACCACCCGGAGACCACCAGTCAAGTTTCGTTCCATTTGGAGGTCGTTTGGTACTCCAACGGTTAACCGGGCATCCGCAAAGTCCATTTGTGTGTGCAGCAAAACCCCCCCTAAAAACCAGCCCAAAACCCACCAAACTCTCTTCCATGCTGTAGGTCGATTGATCACGATCGTGTGGGCGAAAACCGCACCTCATTTGAAGCCTCCTAGCTCCCTCTACCTATAAATATGTGACCCTCCCGAAAAACGAATGCAGTCCAAACCCTAACCCTCGTCCCTCCGCGCGCCGGACACGTCCGCCCGGCGCCGGACAAATCGCGCCGCCGCCCGCAGCCAGTGGCGCGCTGCCACGTGGCAAGCCCGTACGTCGCTGCCACCGAAGCCCGCAGGCCCAACGCCGGCCCACGCGGCCCGACGCCTCCCCGCGCGAGCCCGCGTCCCGGCCGCCGCCATCTCCGCCGCCGTGGCCGCCCGCCGCCATCCGCCGCCACGGCCTCCTCTGCCGCCGCGCCCGAGGCCGCCGCCCTCGCCGCCGAACCGCGCCGCCGTCCTCCCGTGCTCAGGCCGCTCCTACTCCGCCTCTTCTCCCTCCGGCCGCCGCGCCCTCCTCCACTCCGGCGAAACCCCGGCCGCCCCGACCTCGACGGGCTCGATCCAGATCGGTACAGGAACCCGAAGGTTGACTTTCTCGTTTCCCCGAAAATCTCCAAGTCCTGAGAATTCTTCAGCATGTGCCCTTGTTCTACATTGCATAACTCTCTGCATATAGCTCTGTTTCACGCGTGTAATATGTCAAATTGTTCGTCTCGTGATGCTCTACATTTTGTTCAATTGACCATGTTCATTAGAGCTCATCTTGATGCCCAGATCTGGGTTGCAAGAGTGCTAATTGCTGTTATCTGCTGGTTCTTAACAGAACTTGGAGATTTGTCATTTTTGTATCATTTTACCTATGCATCTTTTGGGCATGAGCTCTACATGTGTTTTGTTGTATGCCATGCCATCTTTCCAGTGGGGTATACCATGTATTTTTGTGATCTCTGTGGTGACTATCACAAGCATGCAAACTAGGCCCCGTAATATTTCTGATTTCAGGGACAGTGATTTCTCCAGGTCTTTGTCTGCTGTTATTTTGTTGCCATGTAAACTTGATGCTACAGAGAGATCCATGCTTATTTTGGAGATGTTCAGTAAGGATGTTTTGTAGATATAGTTGTAATTGATCAATTACTGCCCTTTTTTGTAATTATGGAGAGCCATAGCATGACTCAATCTTGCTCTACTTTTGCTATAAAATATTTCTGGCAGATTCTTAACATGATATTCATTTTTGCCAAGCTTATTATAGTTGATCCATACATGCTATGCTTTTGTTCTTGCCATTGATAGCTTCATAAATATGCCATCTTGCTTTAGGTATGCTTATTTGGTCATGCATTGCCTTGTGTTGAGTGCATCAAGCTCACAAACATGCCCTCATATTATTGTTTCTGCCATGCTCTGTTTTCTGCTAAGTCTGAAACCTGATAACGAAACTTGCTATGTTTACATGATTGCCATCATATCTTCTGATCCTTTTTGGCTTATGGTCAGTAAGGGACTTTTGTCCTATGCATTTAGTAGAATACTTCCATGCCTTGTTTTGCTATGTTAAGTTCCAGTAGCATGTCTATTTCGTGCTCTGAACATTGCTACCTGATGCTGTTTCTGCCATGTCCAGTAATTTCACCAAGTCTGTGAACCTGTTATTTTTTGCACTTTTGCCATGCTTGTTTGAGCTTGATATGTTGTGATCTAGCCGTAGCTCAGTGTTTATCTTTTGTCAAGCGTCTCCTGTAGATTACTGTCATATGCTTTGTTGCTATGTTGGAGTACTGTATCATTGTTACATGTTGCATTCTAAGTGCTATCATGCTGTTAATCGCAGATTCGTGTCATTCTTGTTTTGCTTGCCATTTGCAAACCGTGCATCCGTTTCCGGTGACCTTTATATCGATTTCGACCGAAATCATCTCACCTTTCCAGTGGCATGCTTGGTTTGCCAAGTTACTGCCTTGTTCATCATTTTCCTTCCGGAGCACGCATATGCATCGCATATCATATCTTACATATCATACATGTTTTGCATCATGTTGCTTGTGCATTTCTCGTGATTGATTGTGGTTCCGTTGCTTGTGTTCTTGTCTTGGGTAGAGCCGGGAGACGAGTCGTGAACGAGGAACCTGTTGAGTACGTTTACGAGGATCAAGCTTTCGACAACTCTGAGAACTTTGCAGGCAAGATGACCACCCCTCGAAATCACTTCTATCTTTGCTTTGTTAGTTGTTCGCTCTATTGCCATGCTGCGCTACCTATCACTTGCTATATCATGTCTCTGATATTGCCATGTCAGCCTCTAACCATCCTTTCCTAGCAAACCGTTGTTTGGCTAAGTTACCGCTTTTGCTCAGCCCTTCTTATAGCGTTGCTAGTTGCAGGTGAAGTTGAAGTTGGTTCCATGTTGGAACATGGATATGTTGGGATATCACAATATCTCTTATTTAATTAATGCACCTATATATACATATATAGTAAAGGGTGGAAGGCTCGGCCTTATGCCTGGTGTTTTGTTCCACTCCTGCCGCCCTAGTTTCTGTCCTATCGGGTATTATGTTCCTTGAGTTTGCGTTCCTTACGCGGTTGGGTGATTTATGGGACCCCCTTGATAGATCGCCTTGAAAAAAACTCCTCCAGCAAGGCCCAACCTTGGTTTTACCATTTGCGACCTAAGCCTTTTTCCCCCGGGTTTTCTAGAGCCCGAGGGTCATCTTTATTTTAAACCCCCGGGCCAGTGCTCCTCTGAGTATTAGTCCAACCTGTCAGTCGCCGGTGGCCACCAGGGGCAACTCTGGTCTAGCTTATCGGAAGCTTGGACAATCCAGTGTGCCCTGAGAACGAGATATGTGCAGCTCCTATCGGGATTTGTCGGCACATTCGGGCGGCTTTGCTGGTCTTGTTTTACCATTGTCGAAATGTCTTGTAAACCGGGATTCCGAGACTGATCGGGTCTTTCCGGGAGAAGGTTTATCCTTCGTTGACCGTGAGAGCTTATGATGGGCTAAGTTGGGACACCCCTGTAGGGTATTATCTTTCGAAAGCCGTGCCCGCGGTTATGAGGCAGATGGGAATTTGTTAATGTCCGGTTGTAGAGAACTTGTCACTTGACCCAGTTAAAATACATCAACTGTGTGTGTAGCCGTGATGGTCTCTTCTCGGCGGAGTCCGGGAAGTGAACACGGTTTGAGTTATGTATGATGTAAGTAGGAGTTCAGGATCACTTCTTGGTCATTTCTAGATGACGACCGCTCCGTTGCTTCTCTTCTCGCTCTCTCTTGCGTATGTTAGCCACCATATATGCTTATTGCCGCTACATATCCACCTCTTTACACCTCCCTTTCCTATAAGCTTAAATAGTCTTGATCTCGCGGGTGTGAGATTGCTGAGTCCTCGTGACTCACAGATTCTACCAAAACAGTTGCAGGTGCCGACGATGCCAGTGCAGATGATGGGATCGATCTCAAGTGGGAGTTCAACGAGGAACGTGGTCGTTACTATGTGTCTTTTCCTGATGATCAGTAGTGGAGCCCTGTTGGGACGATCGGGGATCTAGCATTTGGGGTTGTCTTATTTTCATCTGGATTTTGACCGTAGTCGGTCTATATGTTTGTATTCTGGATGATGTATGAATTATATTTATGTATTGTGTGAAGTGGCGATTGTAAGCCAACTCCTTATCCCATTCTTGTTCATTACATGGGATTGTGTGAAGATTACCCTTCTTGCGACAAAACCACTATGCGGTTATGCCTCTAAGTCGTGCCTCGACACGTGGGAGATATAGCCGCATCATGGGCGTTACAAGTTGGTAATCAGAGCCATCCCCGACTTAGGAGCCCCCTGCTTGATCGAATCGCTGGCGTTGTTGAGTCTAGAACAAAAATGTTTTGAGTTTTAGGATTATATATATCGGAGAGTAGGATTCTTTTTACTCCTCAGTCCCTTCGTCGCTCTGGCGAGGTCTCCTGACGTAGAAGTTTTGACTATTCTCTTCTCAAATTTCACTAAAAAAAATTTAGGATCACGCGGGTATCTTGGAATCGTTCCGATGGTTTTGTGACAAGAACATTGTTCTTGGTGCCTCCTGACATTTAGGGATTGTGGCAGTGTCCCGGGGAGTTGAGCTCCGAGGTGTTGTCGTCACAATTTTATCGTTGCAGTTCTGGAATACCTGAGTTTCGCCGACATCGAAATCTCTTTTATGCAGTTGTTGGTGAGATCACCTCGACGCCACCCAGTACTGGGGCGGGAGTTCGGGAGTATTGCCACAACTCGTATAACGGATGTTTTTCGAAGGTTGAGGTAAACGATTTCCGAAGATTTCTTGGTTATGCGTTGACGGATGGATACAGCTGGATCTAGGGATTGTTAGTTTGGGTGATATATTTTGTGTCCCCTGTATCCCCAACACCAGATTGCATAACTAGAAAGTCTCGGGAGTTTATAAGTGGGAATTCAAGTAGCCTTAGGATATCTTTCCGACAGACGCATGATATGAGATTGGGGTTCGACGTCTAGTGGTCCGCCTGTACACGGTTGGTTTTACAGTGGTCTTGTCGTGGAATTGTCACGGCAGATGTCCTCGAGCTAGGACTTAGTCGTGGAGCCATCGCAACTAGGAAGCTTAAAGGGGTTAAGCGGGACAAGGAACACGAGGGTTATACTGGTTCGGCCCCTTACGGTGAAGGTAAAAGCCTACGTCCAGTTGAGGTGGTATTGATTAGGGTTTCGATGACCAGGGAGCTTAACTGCTATGCCTGGCTCTCGACGAGATATTTTCTGTCCCCTGAACCGCCGCCGGGTCATCCCTTTATATAGAGAGGTTGACGCCCAGCGGCTCTCAGAGTCCCGGCCGGCTCATAAGAGTGTCCGGCTCGGACTATCAACTATTCTTGCCTTACACTACAAGTTCTACCATAATAACGGTTGTAACTATGGCCCTTAAGCCATCTCCGGGTCTTAAGCCCATCTTTGGCCCACCGTCTTCAAGCTTGGCGCCGGGCTTCTGGCGATTACCATTATGAGTAACCCGGCCCCTCCGGGCGGGTGACTCTAAGGTTTATAGCCTCAACATTAGGCCCCAGATTGATTTGAGCCGGCTCATGTCAATCTTCAATCCTTTCGATAAAAAATCTTCCGGCTTATCATTGTGTGAAAGCTATAACCCGGCGTGACATCATCTTCTGGATTCCAGGTAACCCGTCGTGACGTCATCTTCCATTAAGTCCATTTTTTACTCCACCATATCCGCAACGGATCTTATCTTTAACTGCCGTCCCAAAAATCGAGGCGTTTTTATGGCGAGATAACCACGCCGTGGCCTCCTCGTTTCTCGCGCCCACTTATGAGCCTCGCCTTATAAATAGCCCGGCCCACCAGCCTCTGGTCACTCGTCGCCTCCGTCTTCTTCCTCCTGTCGCCACTGCGTTGCCGCTCGAGCTCCACTGCTGCCGCCGCCGCGGGTCTCCGAGTCTTCCCCGCCTCCGGCCGCTGCATCAACCTGACGTGACCAGATAAACTGCGGCGACCTCCGCATCTTTCCAGCACCTGTAAGTCTTTGCTACCCCGTAGAACAGATCTGCATTAGGGTTCCTTCCTGTTCTTCCCGTGTTCATCGCCGTTCATCACGAGCCCTTGGTAGATTTCATTTTTACCACCTTTCTTGATTTTTAGACTATACAAAACTGCTGCTGTCGTGGAATTGTCACGGCAGATGCCCTCGAGCTAGGACTTAGTCGAGGAGCCATCGCAGCTAGGAAGCTTGGAGGGGTTAATGCGGGACAAGGAACACGAGGGTTCATACTGGTTCGGCCCCTTACGGTGAAGGTAAAAGCCTACGTCCAGTTTGAGGTGGTATTGATTAAGGTTACGATCACCAGGGAGCTAAACAGCTATGCCCGGCTCTCGATGAGATTGTTCTCGCCCCCAATCCGCTGCCGGGTCGTCCCTTTATATAGGGAGGCTGACGCCTAGCAGCCCTTAGAGTCCCGGCCGGCTTATAAGAGTATCCGGCTCGGACTCTAAACTATACTTGCCTTACGCTACAAGTTCTACAATAATAATTATAACTACGGGCCTTAAACCATATCCGGGTCTCAGCCCATCTCTGGCCCATCGTCTTGAAACTTGGCTCCAGGCTTCTGGCAAAGATCGTACGAGTAACCCGGCCCCTCCTGGCGGGTGACTCTAAGGTCCATATCCTCAACATTAGGCCCCAAATTGATTTGAGCCGGCTCATGTCAATCTTCAACTCTTCTGACAGAAAAAATCTCCGGCTTACCATTCATGGGAAGGCCATAACCCGGAGTGACGTCATCCTCTGGACTCTGGATAATCCGCCATGACGTCATCCTCCATTAAGTCCGTTTTTTACTCCGCCAGATCCGCAACGGATCTTTGCTTTACTGTCATTCCGAAAATCGAGGCGTCGTGGGGGGGAGATAATCACGCCACGCTCTCCTTGAATCTTGCGCCCACTTATGACCTCGCCTTATAAATAGGCCGGCCCAACAGGTTCTTCTCACGCTCTCTTCTTCCTCCTCGCGCCGTCGCTCTTCTGCCCGAGCTCCGCCACTGCCGCCGCCGTCGCGCCCCTGGTCTTCATCAACCCGGCCGCTGCATCACCCTGATCCGGACCAGATTTACGGCAGCGACCTCCGCTCCTTTCCAACTCTGGTGAGTCTTCTTTGCCCTGTCGGATAGATCTGCGGTAGGGTTCGTCTTGTGTTCTTCGCGTTCATCGCCATTGCCGCAAACCTCAGTAGCTTTCGTAGTCACCGCACTTGGTTGATCTTTAGCCTTGCATAGAACTAGCACGGTAGTTGTTTAGGCCTCATTTCAAGTACGAGTAGATCTCCTTCTACTATATAGATGCTTCGTTCGAGCTCAAAAAACATCCGCTCGTCTGTTTCTAGGTCTAGAAAGTTTTCATTCCACCCGACCATTTTGATCCAAAAAAGTTACTGCCATATGTGAAACCTGTTTTACCACACTTAGTAAAAACTGCAACCACTGAATCTTAGCGGCTTATATTTCCGGCTTAAAGAGAACATGCGCCATAGAACTTTCCGGTTTTAAAGAGAACTATGCTCTGTAGAATTCTCCGGCTTAACTGTGGTAAAACCGTAGATAACCAACTTACTCTGAATCCCCCTGCGGCTTTAAATAACCCACTGTATCTGAATATATATCATTAGTCCCCTTCATAAGCCGCCATCTTAGTTTGAACAATAGATCTCCGGCTTATATTTAACCCGGACACTTTTCTCTTTATCATAGACCACCAACTTTCACCATGCCTCCCAAGGCTCCCATCACTTGCAACTGGATGAGGTCCAACGTCACCGACGAGACCCTGGCCAATTTCGTTAAGTCCGGATATTTACCTAAGAAGGAAACCATGTCCTACCGTGCCCCTGACCCGTCGGAAGAGAGACTACAGCCAAGGGACGGGGAGGTAGTGATCTTCGCAGACCATATGAGCCGGGGCTTCGCACCGCCCGGCTCAAAGTTCTTCAGGGACGTGCTCAACTTCTTTGACCTACGGCCTCAGGATATAGGACCCAACTCCGTATCCAACATCTGCAACTTCCAAGTCTTTTGCGAAGTGTACCTTGGAGAAGAGCCCAGTTTACTGCTGTTCAGAGAGCTGTTCTACTTAAACCGCCAAAACGAGTGTGCCAACGGGCCAAGTCTGGAATTAGGCGGCATCTCCATCCAGCGGCGTAGGGACTGTCTGTTCCCTTACGCAGACCCGCCAAGCCACCCCAAGGACTGGAATATGACTTGGTTCTACTGCCAAGATACGTCCCCGGCTAACGAGAACCCGCTGCCCGGCTTTCGCCCAACGCGCCTAGAGCCGTCTCATCCGCTATCCGACAAACTGACTGCCGCGGAACGCCAGCCTCTACTTCCAACGATCAATAAGATCAAGGCCCTGCTAGGCAACGGTCTGAACGGAATTGATCTGGTCCGGGTCTGGATCTCATGGCGGGTGATCCCATTGAGCCGCCGCCCCGGCTTAATGTGTGAGTACACCGGCCGAAAGGATGACCCGCAGAGGCACAGTCGCAATGATCTTCCAGAAGACGTTGCAGAAGAAGAGACCAAGGCTCTTCTAAACGAGAGCTTGGCAGACTACGGAAGAACCGGGCTAGCCCCTTTCTGCAAGACCAATCCAGCCCCAGCGGTAAGCCGCTGACTTTAACTTTTACCTTCGTCTGCATATACCTTCAACTGAACCGTTTTAAGAATCAATCATCGTATCTCTCAGGCTGATGATAAATTCTGGCGGGTCAAATATGACCATGAGGTGGCCAAGAAGGCCAGGAAGGCAAAGAAAGCCGCCAAGAAAACCGCCCCTCGCAAAAAGGGAAGCAGACCCACTGCTTCGGAGCTACTGCAATTAAGCGACAGCTCCGAGTCAGAGGTAATCCTTAAACCTTTAAATTCTTGCTATATTTGCTGTTTCTTGCTGGCCGCCTTATCAACACTTTGCTTATTGACAGGATGACACCGGCGCCAGTAACCCGGTGGTTGAAGAGGTAACGTCACTTTCCTCCGACTCGGAGCCTTTGCCACAGCTGAAAGTCCGAAGAGTAACCCGGAAAGTAAGCTTTTCACATCCATTAGCTCATCAAGACCCTCAATTTCTTTTGAAGCAATAGGTTCACGAAAGCCGGCGTCACACCCGGGCCCGCAAGGACACCGACCTGTCCGCCGGGTTACCTGACGCAACAAGGAAGCGTCGCACTGAGGTTTTTTCTCACCTGTACCCTTTTCATCCGTTGGCGGGTGTTATTCGTCAGCCACTCAACTCTTCTAACTCCAATTATCAACAGACCTCCCCCTCTTCGGGTGACTCCATGCAGTCAAGTCTGCCGGCCTTCAAGACTGCACCCGGGTAATAACAATCTCCTTACATTATCTGTTTGTACTTACTCTTTGTGTGCCTAACACTTCTGCCTTTTCAGTGCCCAGGCAAAGCTCACCAAAAGAGCAAAGAAGACCAGGTCAGCCGGAGTGCCAGACTTGCCTGAACTGGAGGCGACGGCTCAAGAGCCGCCAACTGCCTCCGCCCCCGAAGACACCACTCCAATGGACAAGGCGCCTGAGGCCCCTGCCCCGACTACCAAGACAACAACCGAAGCTTCGGTTAATCCGGAGGCCTCCGGCTCAGCTCCACCAGCAGACGACCCGGACGTGATCATCACCCGGACGGAATTCATTGAGCCGGGGAGACCGACCGCGTTGGCCAAATGCTCCGCGAAGGGGGAGTTACTGCAGCCCCACCGGGTGAACCTGGATCTCTCCGGCTACACCGACTTGAGCATTGGAGAGCTCGTCTCTGGCTACATCAGCCAAGTCCACAAGAGCCGGGACGCCGAGGTTGCCATGGTCAACCAGATCCAACAAAAAGGTACCCTTCTGTTGTCTTCTTACTTTACTGCATAGTTACCTTTGCCATGCTAGCCCCCAAGTCGATGACTTATACTTGAATATGTTGTAGACTTAGGTTCTGGCTTACGCAACTGAGCCGGCAGTACGTAGATAGATACGTTCAATATGCATTAGCCCCCAAGTGCCAAGTGCCTTTGCTTGGAAAGCGCTTGGGACTTATATAACAACTGTTACTTAACCCGGAAATACATGCAGGCTATTGGCAAGAAACTAGAGGCGGACCTTGCGGATCTCAAGAGCCGGCTAAAGATGCAGGAGACGGAGACCCGGAAGGCAAACGCCAAGTTTGTATCCAGCATTGCCACTCAAGAAAAGTTGAAGACCGAGTTTGATGCTGAGAGGAAAGCCTGGGTCGAAGAGAAGGCCGCACTGGTAACCCGGGCCGAACAGGCGGAGAAGGCCTTTACTGAGAAGACCGCTGAGCTCTCCGGCCTAAAGCGCCAGGTTTCCCAAATGGTGGCTGCTATCTTCAGTAAGTCGCCTCACCGGCTTTCATCAAGTCTGTATATGTTATGATTCATCCTTGTCATTGGCTTATCTGATCTTGTTAAACAGGTCCCAGGAGTGCCAACCTCAACCAGAGCGTGGTCACCAAGTTAAAGGCCGTGTACACCCTGGTGGAACAACTCTACACCGGGTCACAGCGTGCCTTAGCTATGGTGGCCCTATCCAACGAGGTGCCAACTCATCTGGCCGAAGTCCTGCGCCGGCTCGCTGTTCTGCCGCAGCGGATCCAGGAGCTATGATGGGCCTCCGCAAGAGCCGGAGCAATTGCCGCGCTGAGCCGGGCCAAAGCATTCTTGCCGGAGCTAGACCCGGCAGACATCGCCCTGGGTTACCCAAGCCTGAAGGAAGACGGCTCAGCCTTCGACCAGAAGGACTTCGCGGCATGTGTGAAGGCTGTACGCCCGGTGGCCACCCTCATCGGGAACGACACCGACTTAACCAAGTACCAGCCGGGTTATGATGCGGAGAATCAGAGGATTCCAACCCCTCGCTATGAAGCCCTCAATCTGATCCCTCCGGCTCGTCAGCACACCTTCGCCCCGGAGATTGACCCGGCCGGGTTAATTGACGAAGAAGCCCAGTTCGCAGCTCTCAGCGGCATCAACTGGAAATCATCGACCTTCGAGGTCTTGGGATCAGCCGGAGGAGAAGACAGAAATGAGCCGGGGACTTCAACTCAGCGGGCATCATAAGTTAGCTGGTGGCTTATCAAACATTGTTCCATCTTTGAAAAATTATTGTAATGGAGTAAGTGCAACAATTTATCTCTGCCGTGCCATCGTGCACGTTTTGAATGCAAAAGTCCTTTGAATTTGTCTCTTTAATATTTCTCCGGGTCATAATCATCCCTTTGTTTTTCTCAACCTCAAAAGATGCCTTTAAATATCTGCATAGAAAAGGCAAATCACAAGTCTCGAGGCGGCTTACCGCCCTGAGAAACAGGTGTGTGAGATAAATAACCCGGAATATGAATCAAAAAAGGCTGGTCCTTAATTATACTCTGAACATAGCCAAAATAACACACTTAACAGCCTGTAGACATCTTCCGGTTTAAATAACCCGGGCAGTAAGGTTGACACCTTAACTCTGATTTACTTGCTTTAATGACACCCATGACGAGCAACTAACACTGTAAACCAAAGTTAAGCCGGCAAGTGAGACCCGGCCATGCATACCTCAGAATAAACTTGTGAAAAAGCAGAAGAACTTAGGGGCTTCCGGTTCGAATACGACCAAAGACCCGGCCCCAAGGGGTTAAGCTAAGATTCGGATACGATCATATAGCCCCCATTGGGTGTGGCGATGCCAATCAAGAGGGTACCGACAGCTATGTTCTCTTTGGTTCGAATACGACCCATGTTTGAACAGGAAGCCCCCAAGTGAATCTTAAAATTGTTTAACGACGCTGATTCGAATACGATCCACGTCGGTTCTCAGAGGGGTTAAGCTGTGATTCAAATATGACCAAAGGCAACTTCCCAATGAGCTCGGCACGTTGCCAGTCAAGTGGGTATCGACAGCTATGTTCTCTTTGGTTCGAATACGACCCATGTTTGAACAGGAAGCCCCCAAGTGACCTTACTGCTTACAGCTAGATTCGAATACGATCATAAGCCGGATCCTCTTTTAAGTCAGCATGTAAAAAGCAACATACGCATATTTGGAGGAGAAAAAAGGACAGAGGTCCTGATTTATTGCTTATCATAATATATACAAGTCTGAGATAAATATGTACACCACGAGAGCCGGTAGCTCAAGTGTAGTAAGGCCGAAGCTGAGTTATGTTCCACGGCCGACGGGTCTCCTCCTCAGATTTACGCGAATTTTTATGCTCCCGAATATCAATGAGGTAATATGACCCGTTGTGCAAGTTCTTGCTGACCACAAAGGGACCTTCCCAAGGTGGGGATAACTTGTGTGCATCTGTTTGATCCTGGATGAGCCGGAGCACAAGGTCGCCTTCCTGGAAGACCCGGGATTTGACCCGGCGGCTATGATAACGGCGCAGGTCTTGTTGGTAAATCGCTGAACGGGCTGCTGCCACATCGCGCTGTTCGTCCAACAAATCCAGAGCATCTTGACGCGCCTGTTCATTATCCGTCTCAACATAAGCCGCCACGCGAGGTGAATCGTGACGGATGTCATTGGGGAGGACTGCTTCTGCTCCATAAACCATGAAGAAAGGCGTGAAGCCTGTAGACCTGTTAGGAGTAGTGTTGATGCTCCATAAGACGGAAGGCAACTCCTCCACCCAAAAACCCGGCGTCCGTTGTAAAGGGACCAAAAGCCGGGGCTTGATACCCTTCAGAATTTCCTGGTTAGCTCTTTCAGCCTGACCATTGGATTGAGGATGAGCCACTGAAGAAACATCAAGTCGGATATGCTCTCGTTGACAAAATTCTTCCATGGCGCCTTTGGAGAGATTGGTGCCATTGTCAGTTATAATGCTGTGCGGAAAACCAAAGCGGAAAATCACCTTTTTCATAAATTGAACCGTCGTGGCTGCATCGCACTTGCTAACTGGCTCAGCTTCCACCCACTTTGTGAATTTATCAACTGCCACCAAGAGGTGGGTCTTCTTATCCTTGGACCGTTTAAAAGGCCCAACCATATCAAGCCCCCAGACCGCAAAGGGCCAAGTGATTGGGATCATCCTCAACTCCTGAGCCGGCACATGAGCCCGTCGTGAGAACCTTTGGCAACCATCACATTTACTGACCAAGTCCTCTGCATCAGCGTGAGCCGTCAGCCAATAAAAACCATGACGGAAAGCCTTGGCCACAAGAGATTTTGAGCCGGCATGATGACCACAATCCCCTTCATGGATCTCCCGCAAGATCTCTTGGCCTTCCGCAGGGGAGATACAACGTTAAAATGCCCCTGAAACACTGCGATGATGTAACTCGCCATCGATGACGATCATTGACTTAACCCGCCGGGTTATTTGCCTGGCCAAAGTTTCATCCTCAGGCAACTCTCCCCGGGTTATATAAGCCAGATACGGCATTGTCCAGTCTGGTATGACATGAAGAGCTGCCACCAGTCGTGCCTCCGTGTCAGGGATAGCCAAGTCCTCCTCCTCCCTAGGCAACCTAACCGAAGGGTTATATAGGACATCCAAGAAAGTGTTAGGCGGCATCGGTTTTCGCTGAGAGCCTAGCCGGCTTAAAGCATCAGCTGCCTCGTTCTTCCGGCGATCAATGTGCTCCACTTGGTATCCCTGAAAGTGCCCAGCAATGGCATCAACCTCGCGGCGATAAGCCGCCATGAGAGGATCCTTAGAATCCCAGGTGCCTGATACTTGTTGAGCCACCAGGTCTGAGTCACCAAAGCACCTTACCCGGCTTAAGCTCATCTCCTTAGCCACCCGAAGACCGCGGAGCAAAGCCTCGTATTCAGCCGCATTGTTAGTGCAAGGAAACATCAACCGTAGCACATAATGGAACTTGTCACCTTTAGGGGAAGCCAATACAACACCAGCCCCCGAGCCCTCCAACTGTCTGGACCCATCGAAGTGGATAGTCCAATAAGTGTTATCCGGCTTATGCTCAAGCACTTGAGACTCCGTCCAATCATTGATGAAATCCACCAAAGCCTGAGATTTAACAGCAGTGCGTGGCACATATTTGAGGCCATGAGGTCCAAGTTCTATAGCCCACTTAGCAATTCTCCCTGTAGCCTCTCTGTTCTGGATAATATCACCAAGAGGGGCAGAACTGACCACAGTGATGGGATGACCCTGAAAATAATGCTTGAGCTTCCGGCTCGCCATGAACACACCATATACGAGCTTCTGCCAATGCAGGTACCGCTGTTTGGACTCAATGAGCACCTCGCTGACATAATAAACCGGCCGCTGAACCGGATGCTCCTTACCCGCCTCCTTGCGCTCCACCACAATAGCCACGCTGACGGCTCGTGCGTTTGCCGCCACATACAGTAGCAAGGGCTCCTTATCAACCGGAGCAGCCAGGACGGTGGGCTCTGCCAGTTGCTTTTTCAAATCCTCAAAAGCGGTATCAGCTGCATCATTCCAGACAAAGTTATCAGTTTTCTTCATCAACTGATATAAGGGCATAGCCTTCTCACCCAAACGGTTTATAAACCGGCTTAAAGCAGCGATGCGACCCGCCAAACGCTGAACGTCATTTATACATGCCGGCTTAGCTAGGGAGGTGATGGCCTTGATCTTCTCCGGGTTGGCCTCAATGCCTCTGTCAGAAACCAAGAAGCCCAATAGTTTGCCTGCAGGAACACCAAAAACACACTTGGCCGGGTTAAGCATCATCTTGTAGACCCGGAGATCATCGAAGGTTTCCCTTAAGTCATCTATCAGGGTTTCCTCCTTGATGGATTTAACCACAATATCGTCCACGTAAGTGTGAACATTGCGCCCGATCTGTTTATGAAGACAATTCTGTACACAACGCTGGTAAGTCGCCTGTGCACACTTGAGTCCAAAGGGCACAGAAACATAGCAGAAGGCTCCAAAGGGAGTGATGAATGCCGTCTTCTCCTGGTCCTTAACTGCCATCTTAATCTGATGATACCCGGAATAAGCATCCAAGAAACTTAAGCGTGCACAACCTATCGTAGCATCAATGATTTGATCAATACGGGGGAGAGCAAAAGGATCAGCCGGACACGCCTTGTTCAAATCCGTGTAGTCCACACACATCCGCCAGGTGCCGTTATGCTTGAGCACGAGCACCGGGTTAGCCAACCATTCTGGGTGAAAAACTTCAACAATAAACCCGGCCGCTAAGAGTCGGGCCACTTCCTCACCAATGGCTTTCCGCCTCTCCTCATTAAACCGTTGAAGGAACTGTCTGACTGGCTTAAATTTCGGATCAATATTGAGAGTATGCTCAGCGAGTTCTCTAGGTACACCTGGCATTTCAGAAGGCTTCCACGCAAAGATGTCCCTATTCTCACGGATGAACTCGATGAGCGCGCTTTCCTATTTTGGATCCAGATTGGCACTGATGCTAAACTGCTGAGATGAATCTCCTGGGACAAAATCAACAAGCTTAGTTTCATCAGCCGACTTAAATTTCATTGCCGGCTCAGCCTCCGTAGTCGGCTTCTTTAAAGAAGTCATGTCTGTTGGGTCAACATTGTCTTTGTAAAACTTCAACTCCTCTGTTGCACAAACAGACTCTGCATAAGCCGCATCACCTTCCTCACACTCGAGAGCCACTTTCCGGCTGCCGTGAACCGTGATGGTCCCAATGTGACCCGGCATCTTGAGTTGTAAGTACACATAACACGGCCGTGCCATGAACTTGGCGTAAGCCGGCCATCCAAATATAGCATGGTATGGACTTCTTATCTTGACCACCTCAAAGGTCAATTTCTCCACCCTGTAGTTGTTCTCATCACCAAAAGCCACTTCTAATTCGATCTTGCCGACTGGATAAGCCGACTTACCAGGTACCACACCATGGAAGATAGTGTTTGACTGGCTGAGGTTCTTATCAACCAGCCCCATACGGCGAAAAGTCTCATAATAGAGGATGTTGATGCTGCTACCTCCATCCATGAGTACCTTTGTGAACTTATAACCTCCCACCTGAGGAGCTACCACTAAGGCCAAGTGGCCCGGGTTATCCACCCGGGGGGGTGATCCTCCCTACTCCACACTATAGGCTGCTCAGACCACCGCAAGTAGCGTCGAAACGCCGGCTCGACAGCATTCACAGCCCTCTTGTGAAGCTTCTGATCTCGTTTGCACAAACTAGTGGTGAACACATGATACTGTCCACCGCTAAGCTGCTTCGGGTTGGTCTGATAACCCCCCTGCTGCTGTTGATGACCCTGACCAGACTGTTGATTAAAGCCCCCTTGACCGTTTTGAGGACCGGAATTTGAGCTGCCGCCCGTGCCATGAAAACCGCCGGCGCCTGAGCCGCCGCCCGGGCCATTGTAGCTCTTAAAGGCCTTCATGATCGCGCAATCCTTCCACAGATGAGTCGTTGGCTTCTCTCTAGAGCCATGCCTTGGACAAGGTTCATTCAACAGCTGCTCCAGCGTTGGACCTGACCCGCCGCCTCGGGGAGGGGGCCTCCCCTTGCGTCGCGGGTTACTACCTTGGGAGTTGGCGTTGGCTACAAACTCTAGGCTGCCATCGGCCTTACGCTTGCCTCCTCCTTGGTTCCCCGGGTTAAACTGAGGACCCTTGCCATTGCCGTTCTTCTTTCCCTTCCCTGTCCTTTCATCGTCTGAAGGGGGCTCCTTGGTACCATCAGAATCGGCGTACTTGACAAGAGCCGCCATTAGGGTACCCATATCGGTGCAGTCGTGTTTAAGCCGCCCGAGTTTCATCTTAAGGGGGACAAAGCGACAGTTCTGTTCCAACATTAAGACTGCAGAGCCGGCATCCATCTTATCTGATGAATGTATGATCTCCATGACCCGGCGAACCCAGTGGGTCGTGGATTCACCCTCCTGCTGCTTACAGTTAGTCAGATCCACAATTGACATAGACTGCCTGCAGGTATCTTTGAAGTTTTGAATGAACCGGGCTTTCAGCTCAGCCCAAGACCCAATGGAGTTCGGCGGTAGCCCTTTCAACCACGTGCGGGCAGTTCCATCTAACATCATGGTGAAATATTTGGCCATGGCCGCCTCACTGACCTCCAGCAATTCCATAGCCATCTCATAACTCTCAGTCCAGGCTGCAGGCTGTAAGTCCGCCGTATAGTTAGGCACCTTCCTAGGGCCCTTGAAGTCCTTAGGTAGACGTTCATTACAGATGGCTGGTACCAAACAAGGGACACCCCCGGTCCTGGTAGAAATACCCACATCAACGGACGTCGTTGGATAAGCCGGGGGGGTCTGGTAAGCCGTCAATTGAGGCACCTGCTCCGCCTCTTGCCGCGCTTGGTTTGCCGCATAAAAGGCCCCATTATGAGCCGGGCCATGGCCAGGGGGCGGGTCATGGCGTCGGACATTACTTGAGCCGGTTGCTGAGACCATGTGCCGGCTGTAACTCGGGCTCTGGCCTGGACAAGGGGTCGAGTGGATCCTGTCCCGGCTGTAGGAGTACGCCTCTTGCTGTGCCAGT
Organism: Aegilops tauschii subsp. strangulata; assembly: GCF_002575655.3. NCBI lineage: Eukaryota > Viridiplantae > Streptophyta > Magnoliopsida > Poales > Poaceae > Aegilops > Aegilops tauschii. The sequence continues at coordinate 409,570,352 of NC_053037.3, read as the reverse complement.
GCCGTCTGCAGGAGTTCCCTGACCCGGCGGGTTTCGATGGCCGCCGGAGAATCGCCGTCAACGGGAAGAGTCGCTAGTCGCGCTGCCGCAGCCACCATGTTCTCCAGCGGGTTATCATAATGACCCGGGGGTATTGGCACATACTGAGGCGGGGCAGGGGGCACCTGGGGAGGCCCCATCACTCGAGGCTGAATAAGGGGTCCAGACCCGGGCGCAATGACCCCTGGCGGGTTACTAGACCCTGCACCCGGCGTGTTGAAGAGATTGCGTGGATCGTAAACCGGTGGAAGCCGAGACTGGGCCTTCTGATGCCTCCTTCTCATGATCTCGTTGGCCGCGTTCTGATCCATCGTGAGTTGGAAGGACTGCGCCTGAATCAGCTGAGTCCGGCCGTCGAGACCTGCCCGCTCCGCAGCCAGCCTGATCCCTTCCGCTGCAAGGTCCTCTTTAGCTTTTATCAAATCCAATTTTAACTGTGCCACCTCCGCATCATGCTGAGCTTGATTCGCTGGGTCAACCGTGGCGGTTAACAAGGCCGTCATCTTGTCCGTGAGATCCATCAGCACCTGAGCCGGAGAAGGCACCGGGTTTCCCGATCCAGCAGCGGGGTTCTGAACAGGCTGCGCACCAGCCATAAAAACTCCAACCTGACTTGGCGGCTCAAAAAGGTCCGGAATACTGTCGCCATCGGAACAACCCATGAGCCTGCCATCTTGAAGTTGGTACAACGAGTTTGATTCATCGGTGGCTGACTCGCCGTCAGAGCCGGTGGCCGCCTCATCACCAGACCCAGATGGATCAGAGGGCCCTCCATGGATGCATCCCACAAAAGCGCACCTTACGGCAGGCCGGGCCCGGGCGGGTCGTGCGCACTGAGCCGTTTCGATGAGATCGGCGCAGAGATCCGGCTCGGGGCCTGGCTCACCAATCTTGCCAATGAAGACATGAATTCCGCCGAAGGGGACCCGGTACCCGTACTCAATTGAGCCGGCGACGGGGCCCCAGTCCGCATCGTCGATGTAGAGCTTGCCGCGACGACTCTTGGTCATCCGGCCTACAGCGTATCCCTTGTGCCCTTCGAAGCTGCCCTTCAAGAACTCAAATCCACCGTGCGCTTGCCCCACGGTGGGCGCCAACTGTCGTGGAATTGTCACGGCAGATGTCCTCGAGCTAGGACTTAGTCGCGGAGCCATCGCAGCTAGGAAGCTTGGAGGGGTTAATGCGGGACAAGGAACACGAGGGTTTATACTGGTTCGGCCCCTTACGGTGAAGGTAAAAGCCTACGTCCAGTTTGAGGTGGTATTGATTAAGGTTACGATCACCAGGGAGCTAAACAGCTATGCCCGGCTCTCGATGAGATTGTTCTCGCCCCCAATCCGCTACCGAGTCGTCCCTTTATATAGGGAGGCTGACGCCCAGCAGCCCTTAGAGTCCTGGCCGGCTTATAAGAGTATCCGGCTCGGACTCTAAACTATACTTGCCTTACGCTACAAGTTCTACAATAATAATTATAACTACGGGCCTTAAACCATATCCGGGTCTCAGCCCATCTCTGGCCCATCGTCTTGAAACTTGGCTCCGGGCTTCTGGCAACGATCGTACGAGTAACCCGGCCCCTCCTGGCGGGTGACTCTAAGGTCCATATCCTCAACAGCTGCGGTAGCTGTTTCACTTCCATTCCCAATGTATATAGATCCCCTTTTACTGCATAGAGGCTCCGTTCGAACCTGCGAACTTCTTCTGCGTCTGTTTTAGGTCTAGAAACTTTCCTCTTTAGTCGACCATTTTGATCCAAATTAGTTACTGCAATGTGTGAAACCTGTTTTCACCACACTTAGTAAAAAACTGCATCTGCTGAGTCATGGCGGCTTACATTTCCGGCTTAAAGAAGCCGCGCGCCGTAAAATTTTCCAGCTCAAAAGAAACCACGCGCCGTAAAATCCTCCGGGTCATTTATGATAAAGCTGTAGACAATTTGAATTACTCTCGATACTTCCAGCGGCTTAGATACCCCGATGTACTTAACCATATGTCATTAGGCCCCTTCATAAGCCGCCACTTTGAACATTGAACTGTAAATTTCCTCCGGCTTATAATTGAACCGGATATTTCCTGTTATCATAGGCTTCCGACTTTCACCATGCCTCCCAAAGCTCCCAAAGCACCCATCACGTGCAACTGGCTAAGGTCCAACGTCACTGATGAAACCTTAGCGGACTTTGTGAAGACGGGCTACCTACCCAAAAAGGATGTCATGTCTTACCGTGCCCCTGACCCGTCAGAGGAGAGACCGCAACCAAGGGAGGGTGAGGTAGTGATTTTTGCTGATCACATGAGCCGGGGCTTCGCACCGCCCGGCTAAAAGTTCTTTAGAGATGTGCTGAATTTCTTTGATCTGCGGCCACAAGACATAGGACCCAATTCCGTGTCAAACATATGCAACTTCCAAGTATTCTGCGAAGTCTACCTTGGAGAAGAGCCCAGCCTTCTGCTCTTTAGAGAGCTATTCTATTTGAACCGCCAGAATGAGTGCGCCAACGGACCGAGCCTGGAACTTGGTGGAATCTCTATTCAACGCCGGAGAGACTGCCTTTTTCCTTACGCCGAGCCGCGAAGCCACCCAAAGGACTAGAACCAGACATGGTTCTACTGCCAGGACACTTCGCCGGCTGACGAGAGCCCGCTCCCCGGCTTTCGTCCCTCGCATCTGGAACCAACTCACCCTCTGTCAGACAAGCTATCTCAGGCGGAGCGCCAACCTCTGATCCCCACCATCAACAAAATCAAGGCTCTCCTGGGAAATGGCCTCAATGGCATTGATCTGGTCCGGGTCTGGATCTCGTGGCGGGTGATCCCCTTGAGCCGCCGCCCCGGCTTAATGTGCGATTACACGGGCCGGAAAGATGACCCCCTGCGACACAGCCGCAACGGTCTTCCTGAAGACGTTGCTGAAGACATGACCAAGGCCCTCTTGAATGAGTTCTTGGCAGACTGCGGGAGGACCGGCTTAAGCCCCTTCTGCAAGACCAACCCGGCCCTAGCGGTAAGCTGCTGATCTGAACATCTTACTTTCTCCTTTAGATAGTTTTCATCTGAACCTTAAGAAATCTTCATTGTATCTTTTAGGCTGATGATAAATTCTGGAAGGTCAAGTATGACCATGAGGCGGCCAAGAAGGCCAGGAAAGCTAAGAAAGCCGCCAGGAGAGCCGCTCCCCGCAAGAAGGGAAGCAGGCCTACCGCCTCAGATCTGCTTCAACTAAGTGATAGCTCCGAGTCAGAGGTAACCCCTGAACCTGTAAGTTCTTGTTGTATCTCTTGTTTCTTCCTGTCCACCTTATTGATACTGATCATCAGCCGGATGACACCGGAGCAAGTAACCCGGTGACCGAAGAGGTAATGACACTTTCCTCCGACTCGGAGCCCTTACCAAGGCTGAAAGTCCGAAGAGTAACCCGGAAAGTAAGATTTTCACATCCTTTAGCTTATCAAGATCCTCAATTTCTTTTGAAGCGACAGATTCATGAGAGCCGGCGGCACACCCGGACCAACAAGCATGCTGACCTCTCCTCCGGGTTACCTGAAGCGTCGAGGAAACGCCGGACCGAGGTTATCTCCCACTTGTATCCTTTTCATCCTTTGGCGGGTGTTATACGTCAACCGCTCAATTCTTCTGATTCAAACTATCAGGAAACTTCACCTTCCTCTGGTGACTCGATGCAATCAAACCTGCCGGCCTTCAAGACCGTACCCGGGTAATGATAATCATCTCTTGTTGTGCTTATCTTTACTCATACTTTTGTACTAACCTTTTTGTCCTTTCAGTGCCCAGGCAAAGCTCAGCAAGAGGGCGAAGAAGAATAAGCCGGTCGAAGAGCCGGTCTTGCCTGAGCCGGAGGTTGCAGCTCAAGAACCGCCAGCCGCCTCTGCTCCTGAAGCCACCACTCCAACCGATGAACCAATCATAGAGACTTCTGCTAATCCGGAGACCTCCAGCCCGGCTCAGCCGGCCGATGACCCGGACGTGGTAATCACCCGGACGGAGTTTGTTGAGCCGGGGAGTCCCACTACGCTGGCCAAGTGCTCCGCCAAGGAAGAGTTGCTAGAGCGCCGCCGGGCCAAGATGGACCTCACCAACTATGCTAACCTGAGCATCGGAGAGATCGTCTCCGGCTATGTCAGTCAGGTGCACAACAGCCGGGATTTGGAGATCAACATGGTGAATCAGATACAGCAGAAGTCTGAGGTACCACTCTATTGCTTACTGCATAGTTATCTTCACCATACTCTATCCCCCAAGTCTACTACTTATGATAGAATATGTTGTAGACTTATCTTCCGGCTTACTCTCATGAACCGGTAATTTTGTAGACAGAAACTTTCAACATGCATTAGCCCCCAAGTGCCAAGTGTCTTTGCTTGGAAAGTGCTTGGGACTTTAAAATTGCATGATAACTATTCATACTATAACCCGGAAATTGTGCAGGCTGCTTGCAAGAAGTTTGAGGCTGATATCTCTAATCTGAAGAGCCGCCTGAAGACTCAGGAAACTGAGACCCGGAAGGCCAACGCCAAATTTGAATCCAGCATTGCGGCTCAAGAGATGCTGAAGAAAAAGTTTGAAGCTGAAAGGAAGACTTGGGCCGAAGAGAAGGCTGCTCTTGTAAGCCGGGCCGAACAGGCGGAGAAGACTCTGTCGGAGAGAACCGCCGAACTCTCCGGCTTAAAACGCCACGTGTCACAAATGGTTGCCGCAATCTTCGGTAAGTCCTTCTGCCGGCTTTGAGCAAGTTTACAGTTTTTATGTCTCATAACTCCCATCATTGCCAGCGGCTTATCTTACTTTGTTAAACAGGTCCAAGAAGCGCCAACCTCAATCAAAATGTGCTGACCAAGTTGAAGGCCGAGTACACTCTGGTGGAGCAACTCTACACCGGGTCACAGCGCGCCTTGGCCGTGGTGGCCCTATCCAATGAGGTTCCGACTCACCTGGCGGAAGTACTTCGCCGGCTGGCCGTTCTTCCTCAGCGTGTTCAAGAGCTGCAACGGGCCCCTGCAAGAGCCGGAGCCATAGCTGCTCTGAGCCGGGCCAAGGCTTTCCTTCCAGAGCTAGACCCGGTGGACATTGCCCTTGGTTACCCCAGCTTGAAGGAAGACGGCACCCCTTTCGACCAAAAGGACTTTGCTGCCTGTGTGAAGATCGTGCGCCCGGTGGCCACCCTGATTGGGCATGACACTGATCTGACCAAGTACCAGCCGGGCTACGATGCAGAGAATCAGAGGATCCCTACTCCGCGTTACGAAGCCGTCAGCTTGGTCCCGCCGACTCGTAAGCACACTTTTGCCCCAGACATTAACCCGGCCGGGTTAATCGACGAGGAGGCTCAATTCGAAGCTTTGAGCGGCATTGACTGGAAATCGTCAACCTTCCGGGTCATGGGAACAGCCGGAGGAGCGGAGAGGGATGAGCCGGAAGCTTCAAATCGACAAGCATCTTAACTTGTAGGCGGCTCATGACTACATCTGAAAACAATGCCTCATCTTTTGGACTCGGGGAGTTCTGTAATAGAGTAGGATCAACATTTTAACTTTGTCGTGCCATTGAAGTTGCTTCCTTATATTCTTCCGGGTCATAATTGACCATTTATTTTCCTTAAGCTTAAATAGCTGTCTTTAACTATCCTGCATAGTAAAACAAGTCACAAGTCTCTAGGCGGCTTACCGCACTGAGAAATCATAGTCTCATATATATAACCCGGAATATGAATCTAAGTCACTCAAGACCGGTCCTCAATTATATCCTTGATATAACCGTAATAACATACTTACAGGCTTTCAAGTCCGCTTCCAGTTTGTGTAACCCGGATAATAAGGTTGGTACCTCAACTCCGGTTTACCTGTCTTGATAATGCTGATTGTGTGTAACTAACCTTGTGAATCAAAGTTAAGTCGGCGGAATAAGAACCGCCGTGTACACCGTTGATACAACCAGAAGAACTTATTGTAAGCCGGAAAATTAAACTTAGGGGCTTCCGGTTCGAATACGACCAGAGACCCGTCCCAAAGGGGTTAAGCTAAGATTCGAATGCGATCACATAGCCCCCAGTGGGTTTGGCGATGCCGATCAAGAGGGTACCGACAGCTATGTTCTCTTTGGTTCGAATACGACCCATGTTTGAACAGGAAGCCCCCAAATGACCTTGAGAGTTGTTTAACGACGCTGATTCAAATACGATCCACGTCGGTTCCCAAAGGGGGTTGAGCCATGATTCAAATATGATCAAAGGAAACTCCCCAATGAGCTTGGCACTTTGCCAATCAAATGGGTATCGACAGCTATGTTCTCTTTGGTTCGAATACGACCTATGTTTGAACAGGAAGCCCCCAAGTGACTTTATTGCGTACGGCTAGATTCGAATACGATCATAAGCCGGATCCACCTCCAAGTTACCATGTGATCTTGTAATGGAAACAACACATTTACCTTTGGAGGAGAAAAAGGACAGAGGTCCTGCTTTATTGCTTATCATAATATATACATGGCTTATAGAAATATGTACATTACGAGAGCCGGTGGCTCAAGTGTAATAAGGCCGAAGCTGAGCTATGTTCCACGGCCGACGGGTCTCTTCTTCCGACTTACGTGAGTCTTTATGCTCTCGAACGTCAATAAGATAGTATGACCCGTTGTGCAAGTTCTTGCTGACCACAAAGGGTCCTTCCCAAGGCGGGGATAACTTGTGCGCATCTGTTTGATCTTGGATGAGCCGGAGCACCAGAGCACCTTCCTGGAAAACCCGGGACTTAACCCGGCGACTGTGATAATGGCGCAGGTCTTGTTGGTAAATCGCTGAACGAGCTGCTGCCACGTCACGCTGTTCATCCAACAAGTCAAGAGCATTTTGGCGCGCCTGTTCATTGTCCGCCTCAACATAAGCCGCCACTCGGGGCAAGTCATGACGGATGTCACTGGGGAGGACCGCTTCCGCTCCATAAACCATGAAGAAAGGCGTGTAACCCGTAGACCTGTTAGGAGTAGTATTGATGCTCCATAACACGGAGGGTAACTCCTCCACCCAACAACCCGGCGTCCGTTGCAAAGGGACTAAAAGCCGGGGCTTGATGCCTTTCAGAATCTCCTGATTAGCTCTCTCAGCTTGACCATTGGATTGAGGATGAGCCACTGACGAAACATCAAGCCGAATATGCTCTCGTTGACAAAACTCCTCCATGGCGCCCTTGGACAGATTGGTCCCATTGTCAGTTATAATGCTGTGTGGAAAACCAAAGCGAAATATCACCCTTTTCATAAACTGAACCGCCGTGGCTGCGTCACACTTGCTAACTGGCTCTGCTTCAACCCATTTTGTGAATTCGTCAACTGCCACCAAGAGGTGGGTCTTCTTGTCTTTGGACCTTTTAAAAGGCCCAACCATATCAAGCCCCCAGACCGCAAACGGCCAAGTGATTGGTATCATCCTCAGCTCCTGAGCCGGCACATGAGCCCGTCGTGAGAACCTTTGGCAACCATCACATTTACTGACGAAGTCCTCCGCATCAGCATGAGCCGTCAGCCAATAAAAACCATGACGGAAAGCCTTGGCCACAAGGGATTTTGAGCCGGCATGATGGCCACAATCCCCTTCATGAATCTCACGCAAGATCTCTTGACCTTCCTCAGGGGAGACACAACGCTGGAACGCTCCCGTAACACTGCGGCGATGCAGCTCACCATTGATAACAACCATTGACTTAGACCGCCGGGTTATTTGCCTGGCCAAAGTTTCATCCTCAGGCAAATCTCCTCGGGTCATGTAAGCCAAGTATGGCACCGTCCAGTCCGGGGTGATGTGGAGAGCCGCCACCAACTGTGCCTCCGGGTCAGGGACAGCCAGATCTTCCTCTGTAGGTACCTTAACAGAAGGGTTATGCAAGACGTCCAGAAAAGTATTAGGCGGCACCAGTTTTCGCTGAGAGCCAGGCCGGATTAATGCATCAGCCGCCTCGTTCTTCCTGCGGTCGATGTGCTCTACTTGGTAACCCTGAAAGTGTCCAGCAATGGCATCAACTTCACGGCGATAAGCCGCCATGAGAGGGTCCTTGGAATCCCACTTGCCTGATACTTGTTGCGCCACCAAGTCTGAGTCGCCGAAGCACCTTACCCGGCTCAAGCTCATCTCCTTAGCCATCCGAAGACCATGAAGCAAGGCCTCATACTCAGCCGCATTGTTAGTGCAAGGAAACATCAACCATAACACATAATGAAACTTGTCACCTTTAGGGGAAGCCAATACAACTCCAGCCCCCGAGCTCTCCAATTGCCTGGACCCATCGAAATGAATAGTCCAATATGTATTATCCGGCTTTTCCTCCGGCACTTGTAGCTCTGTCCAATCGTTGATGAAATCCACCAAGGCTTGAGATTTAACAGCAGTGCGTGGTACGTATTTTAGACCATGAGGCCCAAGCTCTATAGCCCACTTAGCCACTCTCCCTGTAGCTTCTCTGTTTTGGATGATATCTCCAAGGGGAGCAGAACTAACCACAGTGATAGGGTGACCTTGGAAGTAATGCTTAAGCTTCCGGCTTGCCATGAACACACCATAAACAAGCTTCTGCCAATGTGGATACCGCTGTTTGGACTCGATGAGCACTTCACTGACGTAATAAACCGGCTGCTGAACCGGATGCTCCTTGCCCTCTTCCTTGCGCTCCACCACCACAGCCACACTGACAGCCCGTGTGTTAGCAGCTACATACAGTAATAAAGGCTCCTTGTCAACCGGAGCAGCAAGGACTGGGGGCTCTGCCAGCTGCCTCTTCAAATCCTCAAAAGCAGTATTAGCTGCATCATTCCAAACAAAGTCATCAGTTTTCTTCACCAACTGGTATAATGGCATAGCCTTCTCACCCAAACGGCTTATAAACCGGCTTAAAGCAGCGATGCGACCCGCCAGGCGCTGGACGTCGTTTATACACGCCGGCTTAGCCAGAGAGGTGATTGCCTTGATCTTCTCCGGGTTAGCTTCAATGCCTCTGTTAGAAACCAAGAAACCCAAGAGCTTGCCTGCAGGAACACCAAAAACACACTTGGCCGGGTTAAGCATCATCTTGTAGACCCGGAGATTATCAAAGGTTTCCCTCAGATCATCTATCAAGGTTTCCTTCTCCCTGGACTTAACCACAATATCATCCACATAGGCATGAACATTGCACCCAATCTGGTTGTGAAGACAGTTCTGCACGCAACGCTGATAAGTCGCCTGTGCACTCTTGAGTCCAAAAGGCATAGACACATAACAGAAGGCTCCAAAGGGAGTGATGAACGTCGTCTTCTCCTGGTCCTTCACTGCCATTTTAATCTGATGATATCCAGAATAAGCATCCAAGAAACTTAAGCGCTCGCAACCCGCTGTAGCATCAATGATTTGATCAATACGGGGAAGCGCAAAAGGATCAGCCGGACATGCCTTGTTTAAGTCCGTGTAGTCCACACACATTCGCCAGGTGTCGTTCTTCTTGAGCACGAGCACCGGGTTAGCTAACCACTCTGGGTGAAAGACTTCAACAATAAACCCGGCCGCCAAAAGCCGGGCCACCTCTTCACCAATGGCTTTCCGCCTCTATTCATTAAACCGCCGAAGGAATTTCCTGACCGGCTTAAATTTCGGATCAACATTGAGAGTGTGCTCATCGAGTTCTCTAGGTACACCTGGCATGTCAGAAGGTTTGCATGCAAAAATGTCCCTATTCTCACGGATGAACTCGATGAGCGTGCTTTCCTATTTTGGATCCAGATTGGCACTGATGCTAAACTGCTGAGATGAATCACCTGGAACGAAATCAACAAGTTTAGTCTCATCAGCCGACTTAAATTTCATTGCCGGCTCATGCTCCGTAGTCGGCTTCTTCAGAGAGGTCATATCTGTTGGGTCAACATTGTCCTTGTAAAATTTCGACTCCTCTGTTGCACAAACAGACTCTGCATAAGCTGCATCGCCTTCCTCACACTCCAAGGCCACCTTCCGGCTGCCGTGAACTGTAATGGTCCCATTGTGACCCGGCATCTTGAGCTGTAAATACACGTAACACGGCCGAGCCATGAACTTGGCGTAAGCCGGCTGCCCAAATATGGCATGATACGGACTTCTTATCTTGACCACCTCAAAGGTCAATTTTTCCACCCTGTAGTTGTAGTCGTCTCCAAAGGCCACTTCCAACTCGATCTTGCCAACTAGATAAGCCGACTTACCAGGCACCACACCATGGAAAATAGTGTTTGACTGGCTGAGGTTCTTATCAATCAACCCCATACGACGAAAGTCTCATAATAGAGGATGTTGATACTGCTGCCTCCATCCATGAGCACCTTAGTGAACTTATATCCTCCCACCTGAGGAGCCACCACCAAGGCCAAGTGACCCGGATTATCAACCGGGGGAGGGTGGTCCTCCCTACTCCACACAATAGGCTGCTCAGACCATCTTAAATAGCGCGGAACCGCCGGCTCAACAGCATTCACAGCCCTCTTATGAAGCTTGTGATCTCGCTTACACAGACTGGTGGTAAATACGTGATACTGTCCACCATTAAGCTGCTTTGGATTGGTCTGATAACCCCCCTGCTGCTATTGATAACCCTGGCCAGACTGCTGATTAAAGCCCCCTTGACCATTCTGTGGATTAGAATTTGAGCCGCCGCCCGGGCCAAGAAAACCGCCAGCGCCTGAGCCGCCGCCCGGGCCATTGTTGCCATTAAAGGCATTGGAATTCTAAAAGGCCTTCATGATCGTGCAATCCTTCCATAAATGAGTAGCTGGCTTCTCCCTAGAGCCGTGCCTTGGACAAGGTTCATTCAACAGCTGCTCCAGCGTCGGGCCTGACCCGCCGGCTCGGGGAGGTGGCCTCCCCTTGCGTCGCTGGTTATTACCCTGTGAGCTGGCGTTGGCCACGAACTCTAGGCTGCCGTCGGCCTTGCGCTTGCCACCTCCTTGGTTCCCCGGGTTATGCTGGGGACCCTTGCCATTGCCATTCTTCTTTCCCTTGCCTGTCCTTTCATCATCTGAAGCGGGGTCCTTGGTACTATCAGAGTCGGCATACTTGACGAGAGCCGCCATCAGCGTACCCATATCATTGCAGTCGCGCTTAAGCCGCCCGAGTTTCATCTTCAGGGGCAGGAAACGACAATTCTGCTCCAACATTAAGACTGCGGAGCCGGCATACATCTTATCGGATGAATGTATGATCTCTTTGACCCGGCGAACCCAATGCGTCGTAGACTCACCCTCCTGCTGTTTATAGTTAGTCAAATCCACAATTGACATAGACTGCCTACAGGTATCCTTGAAGTTTTGGATGAACCGGGCTTTCAGCTCCGCCCAAGACCCGATGGAATTCGGTGGCAGCCTCTTCAACCAAGTGCGGGCAGTCCCATCTAACATCATGGTGAAGTACTTGGCCATCGCCGCCTCACTGACCTCCAGTAATTCCATGGCCATCTCGTAACTCTCGATCCAGGCTCTGGGTTGTAAATCAGCCGTGTAATTCGGCACCTTCCTAGGCCCTTTGAAGTCCTTGGGTAGTCGTTCATTGCGGAGAGCCGGCACTAAACAAGGGACACTCCCAGTCCTCGTAGGGATACCCACGTCGACGGAAGTCGTCGGATAAGCCGGGGGTGTCTGGTAAGCCGTCAACTGAGGCGCCTGTTCCGCCTCTTGTCGCGCTCTGTCTTGGTCTGCTGCGCAAAAGGCTCCGTTATGAGCCGGGCCATGGCCAGGGGGCAAGTCATGGCGTCGGACATTACTTGAGCCGGTCGCTGAAACCATGTGTCTGCTATAACTCGGGCTCCGGCCTGGACGAGGGGTTGAATGAATCCTATCCCGGCTGTAAGAGTACGCCTCTTGCTGCGCCAGCGCTGTCTGAAGGAGTTCCCTGACCCGGCGGGTTTCAACAGCTGTTGGAGAGTCGCCGTCCATTGGGAGAGCCGCCAGCCGTGCTGCTGCGGCGACCATGTTCTCCAGCGGGTTAGCATAATGACCCGGTGGTATTGGCACATACTGAGGCGGGGCAGGGTTCACCCGGGGAGGCCCCATCACTGGTGGCTGAACAGGGGTCCCAGACCCGGGCACTATGATCCCCGGCGGGTTACTAGACCCTGCACCTGGCGTGTTGAAGAGGTTTCGAGGATCGTAGACCGGAGGGAGTCGAGATTGGGCCTTTTGATGCCTCCTTCTCATGACCTCATTGGACGTGTTCTGATCCATCGTGAGCCGGAAGGATTGCGCCTGAATCAACTGAGTCTGGGCGTCGAGGGCCGCCCTCTCCGCAGCCATCCTGATCCCTTCCGCTGCCAGATCCTCCTTGGCTTTCACTAGATCTAACTTTAACTGCGCCACCTCCGCGTCATGCTGAGCTTGATCCGCCGGGTCAACCGTGGCGGTCAACAGGGCCGTCATCTTGTCCGTGAGATCCATCAACACCTGAGCTGGCGAGGGCACCGGATTTCCTGACCCGGCGGTCGAGTTTTGAACAGGCTGTGCACCGGCCATGAAGATTCCAACCCGGCTCGGAGGCTCAAAGGGGTCCGGAATACTGTCACCATCAGAACAGCCCCTGAGCCTGCCATCTTGAAGTTGATACAACGAGTCTGACTCATCTGTGGATGATTCCCCGTCAGAGCCGGCGGCCATCTCATCACCAGATCTAGACCCTACAGAGAGTCCTTCATGGATACATCCCACAAAAGCATGCTTCAAGGTAGGTAGGGCCCGGGCGGGTCGTGCGCGCTGAGCCGTCTCGATGAGATTGGCCCAGAGATCCGGCTCAGGGCCCGGCTGACCAATCTTGCCAATGAAGACATGAATTCCGCCGAAGGGGACCCGGTACCCGTACTCAATTGAGCCGGCATCGGGGCCCCAGTTTGCATCGTCGATGTAGAGCTTGCCCGATGACACTTGGTCATCCGGCCCACAGCGTATCCCTTGAGCCCTTCGAAGCTGCCCTTCGAGAACTCAAATCCACCATGCGCTGGCCCCATGGTGAGCGCCAACTATCGTGGAATTGTCACGGCAGATGTCCTCGAGCTAGGACTTAGTCGTGGAGCCATCGCAACTAGGAAGCTTAAAGGGGTTAAGCGGGACAAGGAACACGAGGGTTATACTGGTTCGGCCCCTTACGGTGAAGGTAAAAGCCTACGTCCAGTTGAGGTGGTATTGATTAGGGTTTCGATGACTAGGGAGCTTAACTGCTATGCCTGGCTCTCGACGAGATATTTTCTGTCCCCTGAACCGCCGCCGGGTCGTCCCTTTATATAGAGAGGTTGACACCCAGCGGCTCTCAGAGTCCCGGCCGGCTCTTAAGAGTGTCCGGCTCGGACTCTCAACTATTCTTGCCTTACACTACAAGTTCTACCATAATAACGGTTGTAACTATGGGCCTTAAGCCATCTCCGGGTCTTAAGCCCATCTTTGGCCCACCGTCTTCAAGCTTGGCGCTGGGCTTGTGGCGATGACCATTATGAGTAACCCGGCCCCTCCGGGCGGGTGACTCTAAGGTTTATATCCTCAACAGGTCTCGTAGTGTCTTAAAGAGTACTTGGCTATGCCGACTCGGGGACGCTTCGTATGTCATGTGCACAGCCTTGTACATGATGGTGCTGTACGATTGAGCCCGTGTGGGCCCCACCACGAAAACTTCGGACGAAATATCTATCATATGTTTGTTCCGGCTTATTCTGCAAGCAAATACTTTGTTTTGTTTTGTATTGTGGTATTCGAGTTCCTTCGAAATCATATGTTGATTCCATATCTTTTTCAAGTGGCTTCTCAACTTATGGAAGTGTGATGATTTACTATGGAATTCATTCGTTCATCTTCGTTCGAATGTTTATTGTGAAGACTATATGTTGCAATTTCTATCCGTTGATTCTACTTTTCTATTTGTCTATCAAGATGCTAACGGATGTCACCCTCTTCAGGATGGCTCCGCCAACGCGTCAGAATCCGGATCACAATGAAGGGAGTCAAGCGAACCCTCCGCCACCACCTCCGCCTCTGGAGGCATGGCAAGCTATCATGGCAGCCACCAACGCCAATGCTCAGATGATTCTGCAACTCTTGCAAGAACATACTCAAGGGCAAGGCAATCAAGGCAATCAAGGTCAAGGCAACAATCAGCCTAACTTTGCTACTCTCAACCAGTTTCTCGCAAATCAGCCCAAGTCTTTCAGCTACTGTGCCGAGGCCACGGATGCCGATGATTGGCTCGTGGACATCAACAAGCATTTTGAATGTAGCAATGTCAGGCCTGAGGACTATGTCAAGTTCGCTTCTTTTCAGCTCAAGGACCAAGCTGCTGATTGGTTTCAGCAATACAAAGATTCCAGAGGAGGTCGTGTGATCACTTGGACTGACTTCTGTCTGGACTTCAAAGCGCACCACATTCCACAAAGTGTTGTTGAGAGCAAGCGTGAGGAGTTCCGCAATCTCAAGCAAGGAAACATGTCTGTGTATCAATACAACATTCAGTTTCAGAAACTTGCTCGCTTCGCTAAACAAGACGTTCCTGATGAAAAGAGCATGATCTATCACTTCAGAGGTGGCCTTAGAGAGGATCTGCAGTTCGCTCTCGTTCTTGTTGAGCCTACTCAGTTTGATCAATTCTATAATATGGCACTGAAGCAAGAGGCTGCTCAGCTCAAGTGTGAGGCTTCTAAGAAGAGAGTCAGAGACGCAGTTCAGTCTTCTTCTTCCTCACTTGTGGCAGCTAAGCAACAGAAGTTCTGGTTGCCTCCTCCTCCTCCGTTTCATCAGCCTTACCAGTAGAAGAACAACGGTGGCCATGTTTCTTCCAACTCTTCCAACTCTGGCTATCAGAACAAGTCTCAGAATCAAGCTCCAAAGTCCAATGCTCCTTATCACCGTCCACTCTCAGAGGTGACTTGCAACAAGTGTCAGCAGAAAGGACACTATGCTAACAAGTGCTTCAACCAAAGGCGCCTGCCTCCTCCTCCTCCTCCTGTCAGATCTTCCAGCAATGCAGTGGTCAAGCATAATCCAAAGTTTGCAAAGGTGAACATGATGAATGCAGCTCAAGCGGAGGAATCTACTGATGTGATAATGGGTAATCTTCCTGTTAATGATATTCCTGCAAAAGTTCTTTTTGATACTGGTGCATCGCTTTCTTTCATATCAAGACCATTTGCATCTAAGCATGAATTGCATTTCCAAGGATTGCCTAGACCGTTAGCAGTTGTCTCTCCGGGCAAATGCATGAATGCAAGTTCCATGGTTCCGGATGTTTCCATCAAGATGGGAAACTATAAATTTCTGTCTTCTCCATTTGTTCTTGATGACTCGGATATTGATCTTATTCTCGGGATGGACTGGCTTTCTAAGCACAAGGCTCAACTTGATTGTGCTGCCAGGGAAATTCAATTGACACACTCTTCTGAGGATGTGATTATTTATGCCGCTCATGATGAAACCATTCGGTTTTTTTCTCTCAATGAGAAGGGCGAATTGAATGCCATCTCTCAGATTCCAGTTGTTTGTGAGTATCAAGATGTCTTTCCAGAAGAGCTTCCGGGTATGCCTCCTCACCGGCCAGTTGAGTTCGTTATCGATCTTGAGCCGGGTACTGAACCTGTTTGCAAGCGTCCATACAAGCTTGGACCCAACGAGCTGAAGGAATTGAAGAAACAGCTCGATGAACAAGAGCGTTTGGGTTTGATCAGACCGAGTTCTTCTCCATGGGGTTGTGGTGTTCTTTTTGTCAAGAAGAAGGATGGCACGGACCGACTTTGTGTCGACTACCGTCCATTGAACAAGAAGACAATCAAGAATAAGTATCCACTTCCCAACATCAATGAGCTATTTGAGCAACTCAAAGGGGCTAAAGTATTCTCCAAGCTTGACCTTCATATGGGTTATCATCAGATTCGCATTCGTGAAGAAGATATTCCCAAGACAGCATTCAGAACAAGTTTTGGTTCTTATGAATATACTGTCATGTCTTTCGGCCTTGTCAATGCTCCTCCAGTATTCTCTCGGATGATGAATTTCATCTTCAACCCCAATACCAATGAATTCGTCCTGGTGTATCTCGATGATATATTGGTCTTCTCCAAGAATAAGAAGGACCATGCCAAACATTTGCGATTGGTGCTCGACAAGCTCAGAGAGTATCAATTCTATGCGAAGTTCTCTAAATGTGAGTTTTGGCTCGATGAAGTTCTTTTCCTTGGTCACATCATCTCTACCAAGGGCATCGCTGTTAACCCCGAGAAGGTGTCCGCAATTGTGAATTGGGAACCTCCTCAGAATGTCAAGCAGCTCCGCAGTTTTCTTGGTCTTGCAAGCTATTGTCGAAGATTCGTTGAGAATTTCTCTAAGATTGCAAAGCCTCTTTCCAACCTTCTCCAGAAGCATGTGAAGTATGTCTGGTCTCCTGAGTGTGACGTTGCTTTCAACACTCTCAAAGAGAAACTCGTCACCGCTCCTGTCTTAACTCCTCCTGATGAATCCAAGCCATTTGAAGTTTTCTGTGATGCTTCTCTCCAAGGTCTCGGTGCTGTGTTAATGCAAGAGAAGAAAGTTGTGGCCTATACCTCTCGTCAGTTGAAGCCCAACGAAAAGAACTACCCCACTCACGATCTTGAGTTGGCGGCAGTTGTCCATGCTAACGTGGAGACATCTCTTGTTGGGAAGACAAGTGGACATTTTCACCGATCACAAGAGTCTCAAGTACATCTTCACTCAGCCCAACCTCAACCTCAGGCAGACTCGATGGGTCGAAAAGATTCAAGAGTACAATCCGAGTATTGAATATACTCCAGGCAAAGCAAATGTCATTGCAGATGCTTTAAGCAGGAAGGCTTATCGCAACAGCCTAATTCTCAAGCCATTCCAACCGGATCTTTGTGAAGCTTTCCGCAAGCTGAATCTCCAAGCTGTTCCTCAAGGCTTTCTTGCCAACCTCATAGTCTCTCCTACTTTGGAAGATCAAATACGTGAGGCACAACTCCTTGATGCCATGGTGAAGAAGGTGAAACGTGGTATCGACAAGGGTCTTTCCAAATACAAGTGCTATCGCATTGATGACAGAGACACTTTATTCTTCGAGGACCGGATTGTGGTTCCTAAAGGTGATCTAAGGAAAGTCATTATGAACGAGGCGCACAATTCTCTTCTTTCCATTCATCCTGAAAGTACGAAGATGTATCATGACCTCAAGCAGTCGTATTGGTGGACTCGAATGAAGCGAGAAATTGCTCAGTTCGTGAATGAATGTGATGTCTGTCGAAGAGTGAAAGCAGAACACCAACGACCAGCTGGTTTCCTCCAACCTCTTGCTATCCCAGAATGGAAGTTTGATCATATCGAAATGGACTTCGTGACTGGTTTTCCAAAGTCCAAGCGCGGAAATGACGCTATCTTCGTTGTCATTGACAAGCTTTCTAAAGTGGCTCATTTCCTTCCAATCAAAGAATCTATCACAGCAGCTCAGTTGGCAGAGCTATACACCTCCAGAATTATCTCCTTGCACGGCATTCCACAATTGATTTCTTCAGATCGTGGAAGCATCTTCACCTCTAAGTTCTGGGACTCCTTCCAGAAGGCCATGGGCACCAACATTCGCTTCAGCACAACTTTCCATCCTCAAACTAGTGGCCAAGTCGAGCGAGTCAATCAAATTCTTGAAGATATGCTCAGGGCTTGTGTCATTTCCTTTGGCATGAAATGGGAAGATTGTCTTCCATATGCCGAATTCTCCTACAACAACAGTTTCCAAGCAAGTTCGGGCAAGGCCCCATTCGAGATTCTCTATGGCAGAAAGTGCCGTACTCCTCTCAATTGGTCAGAGACTGGTGAACGCCAACTTCTTGGCAATGACTTAATCACTGAAGCTGAAGAAATGTGTAAAGTCATCCGTGATAATCTCAAAGCCGCGCAATCGCGTCAGAAGAGTTACTATGATAGTAAGCACCGTGATTTGGCTGTCGAGATCGGAGACCATGTCTACCTCCGCGTCTCTCGAATGAGAAGCACTCGTCGCTTCGGTATCAAAGGGAAGCTTGCCCCTAGATACGTGGGTCCTTTCAAGATCATTGGCAAAAGAGGCGACCTCGCCTATCAACTTGAGCTTCCTTCCAACTTCGCGAATGTGCACGATGTGTTCCACGTGTCATAGCTCCGCAAGTGCTTCAAGACGCATGAGCGCACTATCAACTTCGAAGAGATTGACCTCCAAGAAGATTTGTCTTATCATGAGCACCGCGTTGCTATTCTTGAAGAAACTGAGCGCAAGACTCGCAACAAGTCAATCAAATTCCTGAAAGTGAAGTGGTCGCACCATTCCGACCGGGAAGCCACCTGGGAACGCGAGGACCATCTCCGTTCCGAATATCCGGAGTTCTTTCAGTCCTAGATCTCGGGACGAGATCCTCTCGTAGTGATGGAGTGTTGTAACACCCCGGATGTAACTTTCCATATTTGTAACTCCGACTCTTGCCATTTTCGGCTATGTGTTATGATATTCCCTCCGTGGTCGGGTTTTGTTTTTCGTTTTGCATTTTGTTCATGTCATGCATTTCATATCATGTCATCATGTGCATTGCATTTGCATACGTGTTCATCTCATGCATCCGAGCATTTTTCCCGTTGTCCGTTTTGCAATCCGGCGCTCCTATCTCCTCCGGTGCACCCCTCTTGTTTTTCTTTCGTGTGCGGGTGTCAAACATTCTCGGAATGGACCGAGGCTTGTCAAGTGGCCTTGGTATACCACCCGGAGACCACCGGTCAAGTTTCGTTCCATTTGGAGGTCGTTTGGTACTCCAACGGTTAACCGGGCATCCGCAAAGTCCATTTATGTGTGCAGAAAAACCCCCCTAAAAACCAGCTCAAAACCCACCAAACTCTCTTCCATGCTGTAGGTCGTTCGATCACGATCGTGTGGGCGAAAACCGCACCTCATTTGGAGCCTCCTAGCTCCCTCTACCTATAAATATGTGACCCTCCCGAAAAACGAATGCAGTCCAAACCCTAACCCTCGTCCCTCCGCGCGCCGGACACGTCCGCCCGGCGCCGGACAAATCGCGCCGCCGCCCGTAGCTAGTGGCGCGCTGCCACGTGGCAAGCCCGTACGTCGCCGCCGCCGAAGCCCGCAGGCCCAACGCCGGCCCCCGCGGCCCGACGCCTCCCGCGCGAGCCCGCGTCCCCGCCGCCGTCTGCCTCCCGAGGCCGCCGCCATCTCGGCCGCCGCGGCCGCCCGCCGCCGGCACCGCCGCCATCCGCCGCCGCGCCCGAGGCCGCCGCCCTCGCCGCCGGACCGCGCCGTCGTCCTCCCGTGCTCAGGCCGCTCGTCCTCCGCCTCTTCTCCCTCCGGCCGCCGCGCCCTCCTCCACTCCGGCGAAACCCCGGCCGCCCCGACCTCGACGGGCTCGATCCAGATCGGTACAGGAACCCGAAGGTTGACTTTCTCGTTTCCCCGAAAATCTCCAAGTCCTGAGAATTCTTCAGCATGTGCCCCTGTTCTACATTGCATAACTCTCTGCATATAGCTCCGTTTTGCGTGTGTAATATGTCAAATTGTTCGTCTCGTGATGCTCTACATTTTGTTCAATTTCACCATGTTCATTAGAGGTCATCTTGATGCCCAGATCTGGGTTGCAAGAGTGCTAGTTGCTGTTATCTGCTGGTTCTTAACAGAACTTGGAGATTTGTCATTTTTGTATCATTTTACCTGTGCGTCTTTTGGGCATGAGCTCTACATGTGTTCTGTTGTATGCCATGCCATCTTTCCAGTGGTGTATACCATGTATTTTTGTGATCCCTGTGGTGACTAGTACAAGCATGCAAACTAGGCCCCGTAATGTTTCTGATTTCAGGGACTTCGTGATTTCTTTGAGTCTGTCTGCTGTTATTTTGTTGCCATGTAAACTTGATGCTACAGAGAGATCCATGCTTATTTTGGAGATGTTCAGTAAGGATGTTTTGTAGATATAGTTGTAGTTGACCCATTCCTGTCCTTGTTTGCAATTATGGAGTGCGATAGCATGACTCAATCTTGCTCTACTTTTGCTATTAAATATTTCTGGCAGATTCTTAACATGATATTCATTTTTGCCAAGCTTATTGTAGTTGATCCATACATGCTATGCTTTTATTCTTCCCATGAATAGCTTCATAAACATTCCATCTTGCTGTAGGTATGCTTGTTTTGTCATGCATTGCCTTGTGGTGAGTGCATCAAGCTCACAAATATGCCCTCATATTATTGTTTCTGCTATGCTCTGTTTTCTGCCAAGTCTGAAACCTGATAACGAAACTTGCTATGTTTACATGATTGCCATCATATCTTCTGGTCCTTTTTGTCTTATGGTCAGTAAGAGACTTTTGTCATATGCATTTAGTAGAATACTTCCATGCCTTATTTTGCTATGTTAATTTCCTGTAGCATGTTCATTTCATGCTCTGAACATTGCTACCTGATGCTGTTTCTGCCATGTCCAGTAATTTCACCAAGTCTGTGAACCTGTTATTTTTTGCACCTTTGCCATGCTTGTTTGAGCTTGATATGTTGTGATCTAGCCGTAGCTCAGTGTTTATCTTTTGTCAAGCTTCTCCTGTAGATTACTGTCATATGCTTTGTTGCTATGTTGGAGTACTGTAGCATTGTTACATGTTGCATTCTAAGTGCTATCATGCTGTTAATCGCAGATTCGTGTCATTCTTGTTTTGCTTGCCATTTGCAAACCGTGCGTCCGTTTCCGGTGATCTTTATATCGATTTCGACCGAAATCATCTCATATTTCCAGTGGCATGCTTGGTTTGCCAAGTTACTGCCTTGTTCATCATTTTCCTTCCAGAGCACGCATATGCATCGCATATCATATCTTGCATATCATACATGTTTTGCATCATGTTGCTTGTGCATTTCTCGTGATTGATTGTGGTTCCGTTGCTTGTGTTCTTGTCTTGGGTAGAGCCGGGAGACGAGTTCATGAACGAGGAACCTGTTGAGTACGTTTACGAGGATCAAGCTTTCGACAACTCTGAGAACCTTGCAGGCAAGATGACCACCCCTCGAGATCACTTCTATCTTTGCTTTGTTAGTTGTTCGCTCTATTGCCATGCTGCGCTACCTATCACTTTCTATATCATGTCTCCCATATTGACATGTCATCCTCTAACCATCCTTTCCTAGCAAACCGTTGTTTGGCTAACTTACCGCTTTTGCTCAGCCCTTCTTATAGCGTTGCTAGTTGCAAGTGAAGTTGAAGTTGGTTCCATGTTGGAACATGGATATGTTGGGATATCAAAATATCTCTTATTTAATTAATGCACCTATATATATATATATATATATGGTAAAGGGTGGAAGGCTCGGCCTTATGCCTGGTGTTTTGTTCCACTCTTGCCGCCCTAGTTTCTGTCCTACCGGGTATTATGTTCCTTGAGTTTGCGTTCCTTACGCGGTTGGGTGATTTATGGGACCCCCTTGACAGTTCGCCTTGAATAAAACTCCTCCAGCAAGGCCCAACCTTGGTTTTACCATTTGCGACCTAAGCCTTTTTCCCCCGGGTTTTCTAGAGCCCGAGGGTCATCTTTATTTTAAACCCCCAGGCCAGTGCTCCTCTGAGTATTGGTCCAACCTGTCAGTCGCCGGTGGCCACCAGGGGCAACTCTGGTCTGGCTTATCGGAAGCTTGGACAATCCGGTGTGCCCTGAGAACGAGATATGTGCAGCTCCTATCGGGATTTGTCGGCACATCCGGGCAGCTTTGCTGGTCTTGTTTTACCATTGTCGAAATGTCTTGTAAACCGGGATTCCGAGACTGATCGGGTCTTTTCGGGAGAAGGTTTATCCTTCGTTGACCGTGAGAGCTTATGATGGGCTAAGTTGGGACACCCCTGCAGGGTATTATCTTTCGAAAGCCGTGCCCGCGGTTATGAGGCAGATGGGAATTTGTTAATGTCCGGTTGTAGAGAACTTGTCACTTGACCCAGTTAAAATACATCAACTGTGTGTGTAGCCGTGATGGTCTCTTCTCGGCGGAGTCCGGGAAGTGAACACGGTTTGAGTTATGTATGACGTAAGTAGGAGTTCGGGATCACTTCTTGGTCATTTCTAGATGACGACCGCTCCGTTGCTTCTCTTCTCGCTCTCTCTTGCGTATGTTAGCCACCATATATGCTTATTGCCGCTGCATCTCCACCTCTTTACACCTCCCTTTCCTATAACCTTAAATAGTCTTGATCTCACGGGTGTGAGATTGCTGAGTCCTCGTGACTCATAGATTCTACCAAAACAGTTGCAGGTGCCGACGATGCCAGTGCAGATGATGGGATCGATCTCAAGTGGGAGTTCGACGAGGAACGTGGTCGTTACTATGTGTCTTTTCCTGCTGATCAGTAGTGGAGCCCAGTTGGGACGACCGGGAATCTAGCATTTGGGGTTGTCTTATTTTCATCTGGATTTTGACCGTAGTCGGTCTATATGTTTGTATTCTGGATGATGTATGAATTATATTTATGTATTGTGTGAAGTGGCGATTGTAAGCCAACTCCTTATCCCATTCTTGTTCATTACATGGGATTGTGTGAAGATGACCCTTCTTGCGACAAAACCACTATGCGGTTATGCCTCTAAGTCGTGCCTCGACACGTGGGAGATATAGCCGCATCGTGGGCGTTACACGCGCCCCCACCCTCGTGGCCAGGGTGTGGGCCCCCTCTGGTTGATTCTTTCGCCAGTATTTTTTATATATTACAAAACGTGCTCCCGTGAAGTTTCAGGACTTTTGGAGTTGTGCAGAATAGGTCTCTAACATTTGCTCCTTTTCCAGCCCAGAATTCCAGCTGCCGGCATTCTCCCTCTTCATGTAAACCTTATAAAATAAGAGAGAATAGGCATAAGTATTGTGACATAATGTGTAATAACAGCCCATAATGCAATAAATATTGATATAAAAGCATGATGCAAAATGGACATATCAAAGCCCATATTTACAAGAAAGTGAGTGGGAGCTCTGTAGCATTTCTAATATTATATGTGGATGACATATTGTTGATTGAAAATAATACAGAATTTTTCAGTGAAAGACCTCGGTGAAGCTGCTTATATATTGGGCATCAAGATCTATAGAGATAGATCAAGACGCTTAATTGGACTTTCACAAAGCACATACCTTGATAAAGTTTTGAAGAAGTTCAAAATGGATCAGTCAAAGAAAGTGTTCTTGCCAGTGTTACAAGGTGTGAAGTTGAGTAAGACTCAATGCCCGACCACTGTAGAAGATAAAGAGAAAATGAAAGTCATTCCATATGCCTCAGCCATAGGTTCTATCATGTATGCAATGCTGTGTACCAGACCTAATGTGTGCCTTGCTATAAGTTTAGCAGGGAGGTACCAAAGTAATCCAGTAGTGGATCACTGGACAGCGGTCAAGAACATCCTGAAATACCTAAAAAGGACCAAGGAGACCTACCAGGTGGCCCACGAGGCAGGGGCGCGCCCAAGAGGGTAGGGCTCGCCCCCCACCCTCGTGGCCAGGGTGTGGCCCCCCTCTGGTTGATTCTTTCGCCGGTACTTTTTATATATTACAAGACGTGCTCCCGTGAAGTTTCAAGACTTTTGGAGTTGTGCAGAATAGGTCTCTAATATTTGCTCCTTTTCCAGCCCAGAATTCCAACTGTCGGCATTCTCCCTCTTCATGTAAACCTTATAAAATAAGAGAGAATAGGCATAAGTATTGTGACATAATGTGTAATAACAGCCCCTAATGCAATAAATATCGATATAAAAGCATGTGCAAAATGGACATATCAACTCCCCCAAGCTTAGACCTCGCTTGTCCTCAAGCGGAAACCGATAACGAAAAATATGTCCACATGTTTAGAGATAGAGGTGTCGATAAAATAAAATATGGACATGAGGGCATCATGATCATTCTTATAAAAGCCACACATATATATATATTGTCATATGATTTCTTATGCTAAAGTAACAATCTATTCACAATGTCAAGTATGAATCAGAAACTTCATTGAAAACTAACAAACTATAATCTCTGTCATTGAAACAATTGCAATTTATCATAACATCGGAAAGAGTCAATATAAGAGCTTTTTAGCAAGTCCACATACTCAACTATCATTTAGTCTTTCACAATTGCTAACAGTCACGCAATACTTATGGGTATTGTCGTGGAATTGTCACGGCAGATGTCCTTGGGCTAGGACTTAGTCGTGGAGCCATCGCAACTAGGAAGCTTGAAGGGGTTATGCGGGACAAGGAACACGAGGGGTTATACTGGTTCGGCCCCTTACGGTGAAGGTAAAAGCCTACGTCCAGTTCGAGGTGTTATTGATTAGGGTTATGATCGCCAGGGAGCTAAACAGCTATCCCGGCTCTCGGAGAGATTGTTGTCGCCCCCAAACCGCTGCCGGGTCGTCCCTTTATATAGGGAGGCTGACGCCCAGCAGCCCTTAGAGTCCCGGCCGGCTCATAAGAGTGTCCGGCTCGGACTCTAAAACAATACTTGCCTTACACTACAAGTCTACTATAACAATGATTGTAACTACGGGTTTTAAGTCATATCCAGGTCTCAGCCCATCTCTGGCCCATTATCCTGAAACTTAGCTCCGGGCTTCTGGTAATGATCTTTGGAGTAACCCGGCCCTCCTGGCGGGTGACCCCCAGGTCTATATCCTCAACATTAGGCCCCAGATTGACTTGAGCCGGCTTGTGTCAATCTTCAGCTCCGCAGTCAGAAAAAATCTCCGGCTTATCATTCATGTGAAGGTCATAACCCGGAGTGACGTCATCCTCTGGACTCCGGGTAATCCGCCGTGACGTCATCCTCCATTAAGTCCGTTTTTTACTCCGCCAGATCCGCAACGGATCTTTGCTTTTACTGTCCTTCCGAGAATCGAGGCGCCGTGAGGGGGAGATAACCACGCCGTGGCCTCCTCAAATCCCGCGCCCACTTATGACTCGGCCTTATAAATAGGCCGGCCCGGCACTCTCTTCTTCACACTCTCCTTCTTCTTCCTCGCACTGCCGTTCCTCTGCCCGAGCTTCTGCCGCCGCCACCGCCGTCGCACCCCTGGTCTTCCTCAACCCGGCCGCTGCATCAACCTGACTCGGACCAGATAACGTCAGCGACCTCCGCTCTTCTCCAGCTCCGGTGAGTCCCCTCTGCCTTACTAGCATAGATCTAGGACAGAGTTCATCTGTGTTCTTCATGTTCATCACCGTTACCGCAAGTTTCGGTAACCCCTGTAGCCACTGCCCCCGTTGATCCTTAGGCTTGTGTAGAACCACCGCGGTAGATATCTGAGGTTCATTTCTTCTGCAAGAACACCTCTTTTTACTGCATAAGGACTGGGTTCCATCTCAAGAACCTCCCCTGCTTCTGTTTTTTAGGTCTAGAAAACTTTCTCTGCTCCGACTACTTTGATCCAAAAAAGTTACTGTAATATGTGAAATCTGTTTACCACACTTAGTAAAAACTGCAGTCCATGAATCTTGGCGGCTTATATTTCCGACTTAGAGAAAACACGCGCCGTAGAACTTTCCGGTTTAAAGAGAATCATGCTCTGTAGTATCTTCCGACTTAACCGCAGTAAGCCGTCGACGACCAACTTATCCTGAAAGCCCCGACGGCTTAGATAACCCACCGTATCAATACATACCATTAGTCCCCTTCATAAGCCGTCATTGTAACTTGAATGATAAACTCCGGCTTATAATTAACCCGGACACTTTTCTCTTCCTCGTAGACCACCAACCGTCACCATGCCTCCCAAGGCTCCCATCACTTGGAACTGGATGAAATCCAGCGTCACCGAAGAGACCCTGGCCAACTTCGTTAAGTCCGGATATCTGCCTAAGAAGGAAGTGATGTCCTACCGTGCTCCTGACCCGTCCGAAGAAAGGCCACAGCCGAGAGACGGGGAGGTAGTGATCTTTGCCGACCATATGAGCTGGGGCTTCGCACCGCCCGGCTCAAAATTCTTCCGGGACGTGCTCAACTCCTTTGATCTTCGGCCTCAGGATATAGGACCCAATTCCATATCCAACATCTGCAACTTCCAAGTTTTTTGTGAAGTATATCTTGGAGAAGAGCCGAGTCTGCTGCTCTTCAGAGAGCTGTTCTATTTGAACCGCCAAACCGAGTGCGCAAACGGTCCAAGTCTAGAGTTAGGCGGCATCTCCATCCAACGGCGCAGGGATTGTCTGTTTCCTTACGCAGAACCGCCAAGTCACCCCAAGGACTGGAACATGACTTGGTTCTACTGCCAAGACACGTCCCCGGCTGATGAGAGCCCGCTGCCCGGCTTTCGCCCAACGTGCCTGTAGCCAACTCATCCATTATCCGACAAGCTGACTGCCGCAGAACGCCAGCCTCTGCTTCCAACGATCAACAAGATCAAAGCCCTGCTAGGCAATGGTCTGAACGGAATTGACTTGGTCCGGGTCTGGATCTCATGGCGGGTGATCCCATTGAGCCGCCGCCCCGGCTTCATGTGTGAGTACACCGGGCGAAAGGATGACCCGCAGAGGCACAGTCGCAATGATCTTCCAGAAGACGTTGCTGAAGAAGAGACCAAGGCTCTTTTAAACGAGAGCCTGGAAGACTGTGGAAGAACCGGGCTAGCCCCGTTCTGCAAGACCAATCCAGCCCCAGCGGTAAGCCGCTGACTTTAACCTTTCCATTTTGTTTTACCTGTCATCTTACTAAGAACTCATTACTGTATTTCTCAGGCTGATGATAAATTCTGGCGGGTCAAGTATGACCACGAGGCGGCCAAGAAGGCCAGGAAGGCGAAGAAAGCCGCCAAGAGAGCCGCCCCTCGCAAAAAGGGAAACAGACCCACTGCTTCGGAGCTGCTGCAATTAAGCGATAGCTCCGAGTCAGAGGTGACCCTTAAATCTTTTAAATTCTTGCAGTATATGTTGTCTGATGCTGTCCGCCTTATCAACACTTGCTTATTGACAGGATGACACCGGCGCCAGTAACCCGGTGGTCGAAGAGGTAACATCACTTTCCTCCGGCTCGGAGCCTTTACCACAGCTGAAAGTCCGAAGGGTAACCCGGAAAGTAAGCTTTTCCCATCGATTAGCTCACCGAGACCCTCAATTTCTTTTGAAGCAGCAAGTCCACGAGAGCCGGCGTCACACCCGGGCCCGCAAGGACACCGACCTCTCTACTGGGTTACCCGACGCAACGAGGAAACGCCGCACTGAGGTTTTTTCTCACCTGTACCCTTTTCATCCGTTGGCGGGTGTCATCCGTCAGCCACTCAACTCTTCTGACTCCAATTACCAGGAGACCTCCCCCTCCTCGGGTGACTCCATGCAGTCAAGTCTGCCGGCCTTCAAGACTGCCCCCGGGTAATAACAATCTCCTTATATTATCTGTCTGTACTTACCATTTGTATGCCTAACACTTCTGCCTTTTCAGTGCCCAGGCAAAGCTCACCAAAAGAGTAAAGAAGACCAGGTCAGCCGGAGTGCCCGACTTGCCTGAGCCGGAGACGACGGCTCAAGAGCCGCCAGTCGCCTCCGCCCCTGAAGCCACCATTCCCATGGATACGGCGCCTGAAGCCCCTGCCCCGACCACCAAGACAACGACCGAAGCGTTAGCTAACCCGGAGGCCTCCGGCTCAGCCCCACCAGCTAACGACCCGGACGTGGTAATTACCCGGACGGAGTTTGTTGAGCCGGGGAGGCCAACCGCGCTGGCCAAATGCTCCGCGAGGGGGGAGTTGCTGCAACCCCACCGGGTGAATCTGGATCTTTCCAGCTACACCGACTTAAGTATTGGAGAACTCGTCTCAGGCTACATCAGCCAGGTTCACAAGAGCCGGGACGCCGAGATCACCATGGTCAACCAGATCCAACAAAAATCTGAGGTAACCTTCTGCTGTTCTCTTACTTTCCGCATAGTGATCCTTGCCATTCTAGCCCCCAAGTCTAGGACTTATACTTGAATATGTTGTAGACTTTAGATTCCGGCTTACTGAACTGAGCCGGCCGTACATAGATAGATACGTTCAATATGCATTAGCCCCCAAGTGCCAAGTGTCTTTGCTTGGAAAGCGCTTGGGACTTTATAGAATGACTGTTAATAACCCGGAAATATATGCAGGCTGTTGGCAAGAAATTAGAGTCGGACCTGGCGGATCTCAAGAGCCGGCTGAAGGCACAAGAGATGGAGACCCGGAAGGCAAATGCCAAGTTTGTCTCCAGCATCGCCGCTCAGGAGAAATTGAAGACTGAATTCGACGCTGGGCGGAAGGCCTGGGCTGAGGAGAAAGCTGCACTGGTGACCGGGGCAGAACAGGCGGAGAAGGCCCTCACTGAGAAGACCGCTGAGCTCTCCGGTCTAAAGCGCCAAGTGTCCCAAATGGTAGCTGCCATCTTCGGTAAGTTGCCTCACCGGCTTTCATTCAAGTTGGAATGTTTACATCTCTTAACTCATCCTTATCACCGGGTCATCTGATGTTGTTAAACAGGTTCCAGAAGCACCAACTTGAACCAGAGCGTGGTCACCAAGTTAAAGGCCGTGTACACCCTGGTGGAACAGCTCTACACCGGGTCACAGTGGGCCTTAGCTGTGGTGGCCCTGTCAAACGAAGTGCCGACTCATCTGGCCGAAGTCCTGCGCCGGCTCGCAGTTCTGCCGCAGCGGATCCAGGAGCTACGACGAGCATCCGCGAGATCCGGAGCAATCGCCGCACTGAGCCGGGCCAAAGCCTTCTTGCCGGAGCTAGACCCGGCAGATATCGCCCTGGGTTACCCCAGCCTGAAAGAAGACGGCTCAGCGTTCGACCAGAAGGACTTCGCGGCTTGTGTGAAGGCTGTGCGCCCGGTGGCCACCATCATCGGGAACGACACCGATTTAACCAAGTATCAGCCGGGATACAACGCGGAGAATCAGAGGATTCCAACCCCTCGCTATGAAGCTATCAATCTGATTCCCCCGGCTCGCCAGCACACCTTCGCCCCGGAGATTAACCCGGCCGGGTTAATTGACGAAGAAGCTCAGTTCGAAGCTCTCAGCGGCATCAACTGGAAGTCGTCGACCTTCGAAGCCTTGGGATCAGCCGAAGCAGAAGATGAGCCGGGGACTTCAACTCAGTAGGCGTCATAAACCGGCTAGCGGCTCACCAAACAACGCCCCATCCTCGAAACTGTGAAAGACTTTTGTAATAGAGTAGGTGCAACAATTTATCTCTGCCGTGCCATCGTGCACGTAATGAATGCTGAAATCCTTTGAAGTCATTCTTTTGATGCTCCTCCGGGTCGTAATTATCCCTTTGTCCTTCTCAACCTTAAAAAGTGCCTTCAAATATCTGTATGGAAAGGCAAATTACAAGTCGCAAGGCGGCTGACCGCCCTGAGAATCAGGTGTTTGAGATGGATAACCCGGGATACGAACCAAAAAAGATTGGTCCTTAACTATACTCGAACATAGCTGTGATGACACACTTAACAGCCTGTAAGCATGCTTCCGGGTTAAATAACCCGGGTAGCACGGTTGGTACCTTAACTCGAATTTATTTGTCTTGATGACATCCATGATGCTCAACTAACAAGATAAACCAAAATTAAGCCGGCAAGTGAAACCCGGCAGTACATACTTTGACATGATCAAGGCAAGTTGTGGTAAAATATAAAAACTTAAGGGCTTCCGGTTCAAATACGACCAGAAAACTCGGTCCAAAGGGGTTAAGCTAAGATTCGGATACGATCATATAGCCCCCAGTGGGTTTGGCGACGCCAATCAAGAGGGTATCGACAGCTATGTTCTCTTTGGTTCGAATACGACCCATGTTTGAACAGGAAGCCCCCAAATGATTCTGAAAATTTGTTTAACGACGCTGATTCGAATACGATCCACGTAGGTTCTCAGAGGGGTTACACTATGATTCAAATATGACCAGAGGCAACTTCCCAATGAGCTCGGCACTTTGCCAATCAAATGGGTATCGACAGCTATGTTCTCTTTGGTTCGAATATGACCCATGTGTGAACAGGAAGCCCCCAAGCGACTTTACTGCTTACAGCTAGATTCGAAGATGATCATAAGCCGGATCTTCTGTAAGTCAACATGACACACATTTTTGGAAGAGAGCAAAGGACAGAGGTCCTGCTTTATTGCTTTATCATAATATATACATGGCTGAGATAAATATGTACATCACAAGAGTCGGAAGCTCAAGTGTAGTAAGGCCGAAGCTGAGCTATGTTCCACGGCCGACGGGTCTCCTCCTCAGATTTACGCGAGTCCTTATGCTCCCGGATATCAATGAGGTAATATGACCCGTTGTGCAAGTTCTTACTGACCACAAAAGGCCCTTCCCAAGGTGGGGATAACTTGTGTGCATCTGTTTGATCCTGGATGAGCCGGAGCACCAGGTCGCCCTCCTGGAAGACCCGGGACTTGACCCGGCGGCTATGATAACGGCGCAGGTCTTGTTGGTAAATCGCTGAACGGGCGGCTGCCACATCACGCTGTTCGTCCAGCAAGTCCAGAGCATCTTGGCGCGCCTGTTCATTATCCGTCTCAACATAAGCCGCCACACGAGGTGAATCATGACGGATGTCACTGGGGAGAACTGCTTCTGCTCCATAAACCATGAAGAAAGGCGTGAAGCCTGTAGACCTGTTGGGAGTAGTGTTGATGCTCCATAAAACGGAGGGCAACTCCTCCACCCAACAACCAGGCGTCCGCTGCAAAGGGACCAAGAGCCGGGGTTTAATGCCCTTCAGAATCTCCTGGTTAGCTCTCTCAGCTTGACCATTGGATTGGGGGTGTGCCACTGAAGAGACATCAAGCCAGATATGCTCTCTTTGACAAAACTCCTCCATAGCGCCTTTGGACAGATTAGTGCCATTGTCTGTTATGATGCTGTGTGGAAAGCCAAAGCGGAAGATCACCTTTTTCATAAATTGAACTGCCGTGGCTGCATCACACTTGCTAACTGGCTCAGCTTCCACCCACTTCGTGAATTTGTCCACTGCCACCAAGAGGTGGGTCTTCTTATCCTTTGACCGTTTAAAAGGCCCGACCATATCAAGCCCCCAGACCGCAAAGGGCCAAGTGATCGGGATCATCCTCAATTCCTGAGCCGGCACATGAGCCCGTCGGGAGAATCTTTGGCAGCCATCGCATTTACTGACCAAGTCCTCTGCATCAGCGTGAGCCGTCAGCCAATAAAAGCCATGACGGAAAGCCTTGGCCACAAGAGACTTTGAACCGGCATGGCCACAATCCCCTTCATGGATCTCGCGCAAGATCTCTTGACCTTCCTCAGGGGAGATACAACGCTGGAATGCCCCTGAAACACTACGATGATGCAACTCGCCATCGATAACAATCATTGACTTAGCCCGCCGGGTTATTTGCCTGGCCAGAATTTCATCCTCAGGCAACTCTCCCCGGGTTATATAAGCCAGATATGGCATTGTCCAGTCTGGTATGATATGAAGAGCCGCCACCAGTCGTGTCTCCGGGTCAGGGATAGCCAAGTCCTCCTCTGTAGGCAACTTAACCGAAGGGTTATATAGGACATCCAGGAAAGTGTTAGGCGGCACCGGCTTTCGCTGAGAGCCGAGCCGGCTTAAAGCATCAGCCGCCTCATTCTTCCTGCGGTCAATGTGCTCCACTTGATATCCCTGAAAGTGCCCGGCAATGGCATCAACCTCGCGGCGATAAGCCGCCATTAGAGGATCCTTAGAATCCCAGGTGCCTGATACTTGTTGAGCCACCAAGTATGAGTCACCAAAACACCTCAGCCGGCTTAAGCTCATCTCCTTAGCCACCCGAAGACCGTGGAGCAAAGCCTCGTACTCAGCCGCATTATTAGTGCAAGGGAACATCAACCGTAGCACATAATGGAACTTGTCACCTTTAGGGGAAGCCAAGACCACACCAGCCCCCGAGCCCTCCAGCTGCCTGGACCCATCAAAGTGAATAGTCCAATAAGTGTTATCCGGCTTTTGCTCGG
This sequence comes from Aegilops tauschii subsp. strangulata, assembly GCF_002575655.3. NCBI lineage: Eukaryota > Viridiplantae > Streptophyta > Magnoliopsida > Poales > Poaceae > Aegilops > Aegilops tauschii. Next base: position 409,538,334 of record NC_053037.3, on the reverse strand, counting down.
GTACTTGTGACTCTGTCCAATCATTGATGAAATCTATCAAGGCCTGAGACTTAACAGCAGTGCGTGGCACATATTTGAGGCCATGAGGTCCAAGTTCTATAGCCCACTTAGCAATTCTCCCTGTAGCCTCTCTGTTCTGGATAATATCACCGAGAGGGGCGGAACTGACTATAGTGATGGGATGACCTTGAAAGTAATGCTTAAGCTTCCGGCTTGCCATAAACACCCCATATACGAGCTTCTGCCAATGCGGATACCACTGCTTGGACTCAATGAGCACCTCACTGACATAATAAACCGGCCGCTGAACCGGATGCTCCTTACCCACCTCCTTGCGCTCCACCACAATAGCCACGCTGACGGCTCGTGCGTTTGCCGCTACATACAGTAGCAAGGGCTCCTTATCAACCGGAGCAGCAAGGACGGGGGGCTCTGCCAGTTGCTTTTTCAAATCCTCGAAGGCGGTATTAGCTGCATCATTCCAGACAAAGTTATCAGTTTTCTTCATCAATTGATATAAGGGCATAGCCTTCTCACCCAAACGGCTTATAAACCGGCTTAACGCAGCGATGCGACCCGCCAAACGCTGAACGTCATTTATACATGCCGGCTTAGCTAGAGAAGTGATAGCTTTGATCTTCTCTGGGTTAGCCTCAATGCCCCTGTCAGAGACCAAGAAGCCCAATAGTTTGCCTGCAGGAACACCAAAAACACATTTGGCCGGGTTAAGCATCATCTTATAGACCCGGAGATTGTCGAAGGTTTCCCTTAAGTCATCTATCAGGGTTTCCTCCTTGATGGATTTAACCACAATGTCGTCCACGTAAGCGTGAACATTGCGCCCGATCTGCTTATGAAGGCAATTCTGCACACAACGCTGGTAAGTCGCCTGTGCACACTTGAGTCCAAAGGGCATAGACACATAGCAGAAGGCTCCAAAGGGAGTGATGAACGCCGTCTTCTCCTGGTCCTTAACTGCCATCTTAATCTGATGATACCCGGAATAAGCATCCAAGAAACTTAAGCGTGCACAACCTGCCGTGGCGTCAATGATTTGATCGATACGGGGGAGAGCAAAAGGATCAGCCGGACACGCCTTGTTCAAGTCCGTGTAGTCCACGCACATCCGCCAGGTGCCGTTCTTTTTAAGTACGAGCACCGGGTTAGCCAACCACTCTGGGTGAAAAACCTCAACAATCAACCCGGCCGCCAAAAGCCGGGCCACTTCTTCACCAATAGCCTTCCGCCTCTCTTCGTTAAACCGTCGAAGGAACTGTCTGACCGGCTTAAATTTTGGATCCACATTGAGAGTGTGCTCAGCGAGTTCTCTAGGTACACCTGGCATGTCAGAAGGTTTCCATGCAAAGATGTCCCTATTCTCACGGATGAACTCGATGAGCGCGCCTTCTTATTTCGGGTCCAGATTTGCACTGATGCTGAACTGCTGAGACGAGTCACCTGGAACAAAATCAACAAGTTTAGTCTCATCGGCTGATTTAAACTTCATTGCTGGTTCATTCTCCGTGGTTGGCTTTTTCAGAGAGGTCATATCTGTTGGGTCAACATTGTCTTTATAAAATTTCAACTCTTCTGTGGCACAAACAGACTCTGCATAAGCCGCGTCACCTTCCTCACACTCCAGAGCCACTTTCCGGCTGCCGTGAACTGTAATGGTCCCATTGTGACCCGGCATCTTGAGTTGTAAGTACACATAACACGGCCGTGCCATGAACTTGGCGTAAGCCGGCCGTCCGAATATAGCATGGTATGGACTTCTTATCTTGACCACCTCAAAGGTCAACTTCTCCACCCTGTAGTTGTTTTCATCACCAAAAGCCACTTCCAATTCGATCTTGCCGACTGGATAAGCCGACTTACCGGGTACCACACCATGGAAGATAGTATTTGACTGGCTGAGGTTCTTATCAACTAGCCCCATACGACGGAAAGTCTCATAATAGAGGATGTTGATGCTGCTGCCTCCATCCATGAGTACCTTTGTGAACTTATAGCCTCCCACCTGAGGAGCCACTACTAAGGCCAGGTGGCCCGGGTTATCTACCCGGGGAGGGTGATCCTCCCTACTCCACACTATGGGCTGCTCCGACCACCGTAAGTAGCGTGGAACCGCCGGCTCAACAGCATTAACAGCCCTCTTGTGAAGCTTCTCGTCTCGCTTGCACAAACTAGTGGTGAACACGTGATACTGTCCACCGCTAAGTTGCTTCGGGTTGGTCTGATAGCCCCCCTGTTGCTGTTGATGACCCTGACCAGACTGTTGATTGAAGCCCCCTTGACCGTTCTGAGGACCGGAATTTGACCCGCCACCCGGGCCATGAAAGTCGCCAGCGCCGGAGCCGCCTGCGCCTGGGCCGCCGCCCGGGCCATTGTAGTTTTTAAAGGCCTTCATGATAGCACAATCCTTCCACAGATGAGTCGCTGGCTTCTCTCTAGAGCCGTGTCTCGGACAAGGTTCATTCAACAGCTGCTCCAGAGAAGGTCCTGACCCGCCGCCTCGGGGAGGGGGCCTCCCCTTGCGTCGCTGGTTGTTGCCTTGGGTGTTGGCTACGAACTCCAGGCTGCCATCGGCCTTGCGCTTGCCTCCTCCTTGATTCCCCGGGTTAAACTGAGGGCCCTTGCCATTGCCGTTCTTCTTTCCCTTCCCTGTCCTTTCATCATCTGAAGGGGGATCCTTGGTACCATCGGAATCAGCGTATTTGACAAGAGCCGCCATTAGTGTACCCATATCCGTGCAGTCACGTTTAAGCCGCCCAAGCTTCATCTTTAGGGGCACAAAACGACAGTTCTGTTCTAACATCAAGACTGCAGAGCCGGCGTCCATCTTATCTGACGAATGTATGATCTCCTTGACCCGGCGAACCCAATGGGTCGTGGACTCACCCTCCTGCTGCTTACAGTTAGTCAAATCCATAATTGACATAGACTGCCTACAGGTATCCTTGAAGTTTTGAATGAACCGGGCCTTCAGCTCAGTCCAAGACCCAATGGAGTTCGGTGGCAGCCCTTTTAACCACGTGCGGGCAGTTCCATCTAACATCATGGTGAAATATTTGGCCATGGCCGCCTCGCTGACCTCTAGCAGTTCCATAGCCATCTCATAACTCTCAATCCAGGCCGCAGGCTGTAAGTCAGCTGTATAGTTAGGCACCTTCCTAGGGCCCTTGAAATCCTTAGGTAAACGTTCATTACGGATGGCCGGCACCAAACAAGGGACACCTCCGGTCCTGGTAGAAATACCCACATCAACGGACGCCGTTGGATAAGCCGGGGGGGTCTGATAAGCCGTCAATTGCGGCACCTGCTCCGCCTCTTGCCGTGCTTGGTCTGCGGCGTAGAAGGTTCCAACATGAGCCGGGCCATGGCGTCGGACATTACTTGAGCCGGTCGCCGAGACCATGTGCCGGCTGTAGCTCGGGCTCTGGCCTGGGCGAGGAGTTGAGTGGATCCTGTCCCGGCAGTAGGAGTACGCCTCTTGCTGCGCTAGGGCCGTCTGCAGGAGTTCCCTTACCCGGCGGGTTTCCACGGCTGCCGGAGAATTGCCGTCAACGGGAAGAGCCGCCAGTCGTGCTGCTGCAGCTACCATGTTCTCCAGCGGGTTATCGTAATGACCCGGGGGTATTGGCACATACTGAGGCGGGGCAGGGGGCGCCTGGGGAGGCCCCATTACTAGTGGCTGAATAAGGGGTCCCGACCCGGGCGCAATGACCCCTGGTGGGTTACTGGATCCCGCACCCGGTGTGTTGAATAGATTGCGCGGATCATAAACCGGCGGGAGTCGAGACTGGGCCTTCTGATGCCTCCTTCTCATGACCTCGTTGGCCGCGTTCTGATCCATCGTGAGTTGGAAGGACTGCGCCTGAATCAACTGAGTCCGGGCGTCGAGAGCCGCCCGCTCCGCCGCCAGCCTGATCCCTTCTGCTGCAAGATCCTCTTTTGCTTTCATCAGATCCAATTTTAACTGTGCCACCTCCGCGTCATGCTGGGCTTGATCTGCCGGGTCAACCGTGGCAGTTAACAGGGCCGTCATTTTATCTGTGAGATCCATCAGCATCTGAGCCGGGGAAGGCTTCGGGTTTTCTGATCCGGTAGCGGGGTTCTGAACAGGCTGCGCACCAGCCATAAAAACTCCGACCTGACTTGGCGGCTCAAAAAGGTCCGGAATACTGTTGCCATCGGAATAACTCATGAGCCTGCCATCTTGAAGTTGGTACAACGAGTTTGACTCATCAGCGGCCGACTCGCCGTCAGAGCCGGCGGCCGCCTCATCCCCAGACCCAGATGGATCGGAGGGCCTTCCATGGATGCATCCCACAAAAGCGCGTTTTAAGGCAGGCCGGGCCCGGGCGGGTCGTGCGCGCTGAGCCGTTTCGATGAGATCGACGCAGAGACCCGGCTCGGGGCCCGGCTCACCAACCTTGCCAATGAAGACATGAATTCCGCCAAAGGGGACCCGATACCCGTACTCCACTGAGCCGGCGTCGGGGCCCCAGTCCGCGTCGTCGATGTAGAGCCTGCCGCGACGACTCTTGGTCATCCGGCCCACAGCGTATCCCTTGAGCCCTTCGAAGCTGCCCTTCAAGAACTCAAATCCACCGTGCGCGGGCCCCACGGTGGGCGCCAACTGTCGTGGAATTGTCACGGCAGATGTCCTTGGGCTAGGACTTAGTCGTGGAGCCATCGCAACTAGGAAGCTTGAAGGGGTTATGCGGGACAAGGAACACGAGGGGTTATACTGGTTCGGCCCCTTACGGTGAAGGTAAAAGCCTACGTCCAGTTCGAGGTGTTATTGATTAGGGTTATGATCGCCAGGGAGCTAAACAGCTATCCCGGCTCTCGGAGAGATTGTTGTCGCCCCCAAACCGCTGCCGGGTCGTCCCTTTATATAGGGAGGCTGACGCCCAGCAGCCCTTAGAGTCCCGGCCGGCTCATAAGAGTGTCCGGCTCGGACTCTAAAACAATACTTGCCTTACACTACAAGTCTACTATAACAATGATTGTAACTACGGGTTTTAAGTCATATCCGGGTCTCAGCCCATCTCTGGCCCATTATCCTGAAACTTAGCTCCGGGCTTCTGGTAATGATCTTTGGAGTAACCCGGCCCTCCTGGCGGGTGACCCCCAGGTCTATATCCTCAACAGGTATGGAGTTTTAATCGGAAACAGAAAAAGATAGGGGCTTATAGTGCTGCCTCCCAACCTTTTACCTCAAGAGTGATGTCAACAATAATAGTTCATGATAACTTACGTCCAATTGGATATATATATATATCAGGATCTTTCCAACACAATGTGCTTTCCAAAGGATAAAATGTAAAAAGGAAAGGTGAAGTTCACCATGACTCTTATATAAAGTATGAGACAAGAATAAAAGATAGGCCCTTCACAGAGGGAAGCAGAGGTTGTCATGTGCTTTTATGGTTGGATGCATAAAATCTTAATGCGAAAGAACGTCACTTTATATTGCCACTTGTGATATGGACCTTTATTATCCAGTCTGTTGCTTTTATTTCTTCCACATCACAAGATCGTATAAAGCTTATTTTCTCCACACTAATAGATCATACATATTTTGAGAGCAATTTTTATTGCTTGCAACAATGACAACTTACTTAAAGGATCTTACTCAATCCATAGGTAGATGTGATGGACTCTCATGGCAAAACTAGGTTTAAGGATATTTGGAAGCACAAGTAGTATCTCTACTTGGTGCAAAGAGTTTGGTCAGCATGAGGGAGAAAGGCAAGCTCAAAATGTTGGATGATCCATGACAATATACTTTATTTCGGATATAAGAAAACATAACCCATTACGTTGTCTTCCTTGTCCAACATCAACTCTTTAGCATGTCATATTTTAATGAGTGCTCACAATCATAAAAGATGTCCAAGATAGTATATTTATATGTGAGAACCTCTCTTTCTTTATTACTTCCTATTAACTGCAACGATGACCAAAACTATGTTTGTCAACTCTCAACAAACTTTATTCATCATACTCTTTATATGTAAAGTCATTACTCTCCATAAGATCAATATGATCTCTTTATTTCTTTTTATTTTTTCTTTTATTCCCTCAAGATCATATCAAGCCCTTGACTCAAAACTAATCTTTATTATATAGCTCACGGACTCGATTACATAGAAGGATCATAAAGCAAAACTCAAAACTAGATCATACTAAAACTTTATTCTACTAGATCAAGTTATTACTAAAAGGATCGAACTAAGAAAAACAGTAAAGATAGGAGTGTGATGGCGATATGATACCGGGGCACCTCCCCCAAGCTTGGCAGTTGCCAAGGGGAGTGCCCATACCCATGTGTTTATGTCTCCTTCCGTGGAGGTGGTGATGATGGAGTTGTTGATGATGTAGGCTTGTCGTCCACCTTCCAAGGCATAGGCTCACCATCATAGAAGGATGATCGAGTCTCCGGGATCCTCAAATCTGTAGCCAAACTCATCCTCTTGAATCTATATTCATACTCACAGTTTTAGTTTTGTAGGTCATAGATCTGGGCTCGGAGGCGCTCGATTTTGTCGTGAAGCTTGAAAATGGCCTCCCCAATGTTCTTGACATCTAGCTTGTGGTTGTTGGTGAACTCCGTGATCATTATGTGGTTGGCCTCGAGTCCACGTTCCACCATCTCCTGGCACTTGAAAACTTGTTGCTCCATTGCTTCGAGCCTTGTCTCCGCGCTTCCAGTCCTCCTTGGTCCCTCAACATCGCCGATGTGCAGCAACCCCTCACGCATCTCAATGATTTGAGGATGTTGCAGCACCTTCGCGAGGTAGGGATTGATGACCTTCTCGAAGAACTTGTCCTTGGGGGCGCTTGGAGACGTCATGGTGATCTAGATCTGTCAGAAAAACAGCTTGAAACGAAAATAGAGGATATTTGCATGGTACAGTGGTCAAAACCTTCAGGAGATATAATGAATTTTTACCGACCAAAAGAAGTATCGTGCAAGAAAACGGAGTCCGGAGAGCACATGAGGTGTCCACGAGGCAGGGGGGCGCGCCCAGGGGGGTAGGGCGCGCCCTCCACCCTCGTGGATGCCTCGTGTCCTTCCCGGACTACTTATTATTTTCCTATTTTCTTAAATATTCCAAAACGGAGAAAAAATGCCATTAGAACTGTTTTGGTGTCGGCTTACTTACCGTACCACATACCTATTCCTTTTTGGAGTCTGAAACATTCTGGAAGGTGCCCCTTATGTATTCCTCCGGGGTTAAGGTTTCAATAACATTAGTTTCAACATTTATGGGATTACCTGAGATATAATGCTTGATTCTTTGACCGTTCACCACCTTCGGATTTATGCCTTCGAAGTTGTTGATTTTTATGGCACCGGAACGATAGACCTCCTCAATAATGTAAGGACCTTACCATTTAGAGAGAAGCTTTGCAAAAAAAATCTTAAACGAGAGTTGAATAGCAACACATAATCACCTACATTAAACTCACGCTTTTGTATCCTTTTGTCATGCCATCTTTTAACCTTTTCTTTAAACAGTTTGGCATTCTCATAGGCTTGGGTTCTCCAGTCATCAAGTGAGCTTATGTCAAATAGCCTCTTCTCACCAGCAAGTTTGAAATCATAATTGAGCTCTTTAATTGCCCAATATGCCTTATGTTCTAGTTCGAGAGGTAAGTGACATGCTTTTCCGTAAACCATTTTATACGGAGACATACCCATAGGATTTTTATATGTAGTTCTATAGGCCCATAATGCATCATCGAGCTTCTTGGACCAATTCTTTCTAGATTTGTTAACAGTCTTTTGCAAAATTAATTTAAGCTCTCTATTGCTCAATTCTACTTGACCACTAGACTATGGGTGGTATGGAGATGCAATTCTATGATTAACATCATACTTAGCAAGCATTTTACGAAAAGCACCATGAATAAAATGTGAACCACCATCAGTCATTAACTATCTGGGGACCCCAAACCTCAGAAAAATAACTTCTTTAAGCATCTTAATAGAGGTGTTATTATCAGCACTACTAGTTGGAATAGCTTCTACCCACTTAGTAACGTAATCAACTGCAACTAAAATATGAGTATAGCCATTAGAGGAAGGAAACGGTCCCATATAATCAAAGCCCCAAACATCAAATGGTTCAATAACAAGTGAGTAATTCATAGGCATTTCTTGACGTCTACTAATATTACCAATTCTTTGACATTCATCACAAGACATGACAAACTTACGGGCATCTTTGAAGAGAGTAGGCCAATAAAAACCGGATTGCAATACCTTATGTGCAGTTCTATCTCCGGTGTGGTGTCCTCCATAAGCCTCGGAGTGACACTTGCGTAGGATCTGTTCCTGCTCATGCTTAGGTACACAATGTCTAATAACCCCATCTACTCTTTCTTTATAGAGATGTGGGTCATCCCAGCAGTAATGTCTTAAATCATAGAAAAACTTTTTCTTTTGCTGGTATGTGAAGCTTGGCGGTATAAATTTAGCAACAATATAATTAGCATAATCAGCATACCATGGAGCAGTACGAGAAGCATTTATGGCAGCTAATTGTTCATCAGGAAAGCTATCATCTATAGGTAGTGGGTCATCAAGAACATTCTCTAACCTAGACAAGTTGTCTGCAACGGGGTTCTCAGCTCCCTTTCTATCAATAATATGCAAATCAAATTCTTGTAGCAAGAGAACCCATCTAATAAGTCTAGGTTTAGCATCTTTCTTTTCCATAAGATATTTAATAGCAGCATGATCAGTGTGAACAGTTACTTTTGAATCCACAATATAAGGTCTGAACTTGTCACAAGCAAATACAACTGCTAAAAATTCTTTTTCAGTAGTAGCATAATTTCTCTAGGCACTGTCTAGAGTTTTACTAGCATATTGGATAACATTTAATTTCTTATCAACTCTTTGTCCTAGAACAACACCTACACCATAATCACTAGCATCACACATAATTTCAAAGGGTAAATTCCAATCAGGAGGCTGAACAATGGGTGCAGAAATCAAAGCTTTCTTAAGTATTTCAAAAGCTTCTACACAATCATCATCAAAGATAAAAGGAACATCTTTTTGTAAGAGGTTAGTCAGAGCCCTAGAAATTTTTGAGAAGTCTTTAATGAACCTCCTATAAAAACCGGCATGACCAAGGAAACTTCTTATACCTTTAATGTCCTTGGGACACGGCATCTTTTCAATAGCATCAACTTTAGCTTTATCAACTTCAATACCTCTTTCAGAAATTTTATGCCCCAAGACAATACCTTTATTAACCATAAAGTGGCACTTCTCCCAGTTCAAGACAAGATTAGTTTCTTCACATCTCTGCAAAACTCGATCAAGGTTGCTCAAGCAATCATCAAAAGAAGTTCCATATACGGAGAAATCATCCATGAAAACCTCAACAATCTTTTCACAAAAATCAGAGAATATAGCCATCATGCATCTTTGAAAGGTAGAAGATGCATTGCATAAACCAAAAGGCATACGTCTATAAGCAAAGGTACCGAAAGGACAAGTAGAAGTGGTCTTTTCTTGATCCTCTTTTGACACAGGTATTTGAGAGAAACCAGAGTAACCATCTAGAAAGCAAAAATGTGTGTGTTTGGGTAATCTTTCTAGCATTTGATCAATAAAAGGTAAAGGGTAATTATCCTTTTTAGTGGCTTTATTTAATTTGCGGAAATCAATTACCATCCTATAACCTGTAACAATTCTTTGTGGGATCAATTCATCTTTATCATTAGGAACAACAGTAATACCTCCCTTCTTAGGGACACAATGGGCAGGACTTACCCACTGACTATCAGCAACGGGATAAATTATACCTGCCTCCAGAAGCTTTAGTATTTCTTTTCTTACCACTTCTTTCATCTTAGGATTTAACCTTCGTTGGTGATCAACAACAGGTTTAGCGTCTTTCTCCAATTTTATTTTGTGTTGGCATAGAGTGGGACTAATGCCCTTAAGATCATCAAGAGTATATCCAATAGCAGCACGGTGCTTCTTCAAAGTTTTCAATAATTTCTCTTCTTCCTTGTCTGAAAGGTTAGCACTAATAATAACAGGATATATCTTCTTTTCATCAAGATAAGAATATTTAAGAGTATCAGGTAATGGTTTAAGCTCAAACACGGGATCACCCTTGGGTGGAGGAGGATCCCCTAGGATTTCAACAGGCAAGTTGTGTTTCAAAATGGGTCCCTGTTTGAAGAATACTTCATCTATTTCCCTTCTTTCATTCATAAACATATCATTTTCATGGTCTAGCAAATATTGTTCTAAAGGATCATTAGGAGGCACGACAATAGAAGCAAGACCAGTAATTTCATCTTTACTAGGCAATTCTTCCTCATGGGGTTGTCTACGAAACTTAGCAAAATTAAACTCATGAGACATATCCCCCAAGCCAATAGTAACAACATCCATTTTGCAGTCTATCCTAGCATTAACAATATTCAAGAAGGGTCTACCAAATATAATGGGACAAAATTTATCTTGTGGGGAACCGAGAACAAGAAAATCAGCAGGATATTTAACTTTCCCACACAAGACTTCAACATCTCTAACAATCCCTACTGGTGAAATAGTATCTCTATTGGCAAGCTTAATTGTAACATCAATTTCTTCTATCTCAGCAGGTGCAATATCATGCATAATTTCTTTGTATAAGGAATGAGGTATTGCACTTGCACTAGCCCCCATATCACACAAGCCATGATAACAATGTTCTCCTATTTTAACAGAAATAACAGGCATGCCTACAATAGATCTATGTTTATTTTTAGTGTTAGGTCTAGCAATTCTAGCAGCTTCATTGCAGAAGTAAATAACATGCCCATCAATATTATCGGCCAAGAGATCTTTAACCATAGCAATACTAGGTTCAACTTTAATTTTCTCAGGGGGTGTAGGTGTTATAGTATTACTCTTACGAACCACATTTGAAGCTTTAGCATGATCCTTTATTCGAACAGGGAAAGGTGGTTTCTCAATATAAGCAGTAGGAACAATAGGATCAACATTATAAGTGATAGTCTTTTCTTAAACTTTAATAGGTGCAACTACTTTTACTTAAATGGGAGGATTATATTTAAACCACTTCTCCTTAGGGAGATCAACATGAGTAGCAAATGATTCACAGAAAGAAGCTACTATCTCAGAGTCAAGTCCATATTTAGTGCTAAATTCACGGAAAACATCGGTATCCATAAAAGATTTAACACAATCAAACTTAGGTGTTCTACCTGGCTCCTTACCTTCGTCGAGATCCCAATCTTCAGAGTTGCATTTAATTCTTTCCAATAAATCCCATTTGAATTCAATAGTCTTCATCATAAAAGAACCAGTACAAGAAGTATCGAGCATGGAGCGATTATTGAGAGAAAGCCGAGCATAAATTTTTTGAATAATAATTTCTCTTGAGAGCTCATGATTGGGGCATGAATATAACATTGACTTAAGCCTCCCCCAAGCTTGAGCGATGCTTTCTCCTTCGCGAGGCCAAAAATTATATATATAATTACGATCACGATGAACAAGATGCATAGGATAAAACTTCTGATGAAATTCCAATTTCAATCGGTTGTAGTTCCATGATCCCATATCATCACATAGCCTAAACCATGTCAATGCCTTTCCCTTAAAAGATAAAGGGAATACCTTCTTCTTGATAACATCCTCGGGCATACCTGCAAGCTTAAGTAATCCACAAACTTCATCCACATAGATTAGGTGCAAATCGGGATGCAATGTTCCATCTCCTGTAAAAGGATTAGCTAGCAGTTTCTCCATCATACCCGAAGGAATTTCAAAGTAAACATTTTCAGTAGGTTCAGTAGGTTGAGGAGCAACTCTTTGCTCTACTGGTCGGGGTGAAGATACCCCCAACAAGCCCCTCAAAGGATTATTTTCCATAGTAACAAGTGACAGTAAATTTCAGCACACTATATAAATTTTTCCTTACCAAATTCCACCTACCAAAGGCGCTTCACTCCCCGGAAACGGCGCCAAAAAAGACTCTTGATGACCCACAAGTATAGGGGATCTATCGTAGTCCTTTCGATAAGTAAGAGTGTCGAACCCAATGAGGAGCAGAAGGAAATGACAAGAGGTTTTCTGTAAGGTATTCTCTGCGAGCACTGAAATTATCTGTAACGGATAGTTTTGTGATAAAGTAATTTGTAACGGGTAACAAGTAATAAAAGTAAATAAGATGCAGCAAGATGGCCCAATCCTTTTTGTAGCAAAGGACAAGCCTGGACAAATTCTTATATAAAGGAAAACGCTCCCGAGGACACATGGGAATTATTGTCAAGCTAGTTTTCATCACGCTCATATGATCCGCGTTCGTTACTTTGGTAATTTGATATGTGGATGGACCGGTGCTTGGGTGCTGTCCTTCCTTGGACAAGGATCCCACTTATGATTAACCCCTATTACAAGCATCCGCAACTACAAAAGAAGTATTAAGGTAAACCTAACCATAACATGAAACATATGGAACCAAATTAGCCCCTTACAAAGCAACGCATAAACTAGGGTTTAAGCTTCTGTCACTCTAGCAACCCATCATCTACTTATTAATTTCCAATGCCTTCCTCTATGCCCAAACAATGGTGAAGTGTCATGTAGTCGACGTTCACATAACACCACTAGAGGAAAGACAACATACATCTCATCAAAATATCGAACGAATACCAAATTCACATGACTACTTATAGCAAGACTTCTCCCATGTCCTCAGGAACAAACGTAACTACTCACAAATCATAATCATGTTCATAATCAGAGGGGTATTAATATGCATAAAGGATCTGAACATATGATCTTCCACCAAATAAACCAACTAGCATCAACTACAAGGAGTAATCAACACTACTAGCAACCTACAGGTACCAATCTGAGGTTTTGAGACAAAGATTGGATACAAGAGATGAACTAGGGTTTGAGAGGAGATGGTGCTGGTGAAGATGCTGATGGAGATTGACCCCCTCCTGATGAGAGGATCGATGGTGATGATGATGGTGATGATTTCCACCTCCCGGAGGGATGTTTCCCTGCCAGAACAGCTCCGCAGGAGCTCTAGATTGGTTCCGCCAAGGTTCCGCCTCGTGGCGGCGGTGTTTCGTCCCGAAAGCTTCCTCCTGGTTTTTTCCAGGGTGAAAGACTTCATATAGCAGAAGATGGGCATCGGAGGCCTGCCAGGTGGCCCACGAGGCAGGGGGCGCGCCCCCACCCTCGTGGCCAGGGTGTGGGCCCCCTCTGGTTGATTATTTCACCAGTATTTTTTATATATTACAAAACGTGCTCCCGTGAAGTTTCAGGACTTTTGGAGTTGTGCAGAATAGGTCTCTAATATTTGCTCCTTTTCCAGCCCAGAATTCCAGCTGCCGGCATTCTCCCTCTTCATGTAAACCTTATAAAATAAGAGAGAATAGGCATAAGTATTGTGACATAATGTGTAATAACAGCCCATAATGCAATAAATATCGATATAAAAGCATGATGCAAAATGGACGTATGAAAGCCCGTATTTACAAGAAAGTGAGTGGGAGCTCTGTAGCATTTCTAATATTATATGTGGATGACATATTGTTGATTGAAAATAATACATAATTTCTGGATAGCATAAAAGGATACTTGAATAAGAATTTTTCAGTGAAAGCCCTCGGTGAAGCTGCTTATATATTGGGCATCAAGATCTATAGAGGTAGATCAAGACGCTTAATTGGACTTTCACAAAGCACATACCTTGATAAAGTTTTGAAGAAGTTCAAAATGGATCAGTCAAAATAGTGTTCCCGCCTGTGTTACAAGGTGTGAAGTTGAGTAAGACTCAATGCCCGACCACTTCAGAAGATAGAGAAAAAATGAAAGTCATTCCATATGCCTCAGCCATAGGTTATATCATGTATGAAATGTTGTGTACCAGACCTGATGTGTGCCTTGCTATAAGTTTAGCAGGGAGGTACCAAAGTAATCCAGGAGTGGATCACTGGACAGCGGTCAAGAACATCCTGAAATACCTAAAAAGGACTAAGGATATGTTTCTCATTTATGGAGGTGACAAAGAGCTCGTCGTAAATGGTTACATCGATGCAAGCTTTGACACTGATCCGGATGACTCTAAGTCACAAACCGGATATATATTTAATGGTGGAGCTATCAGTTGGTGCAGTTCCAAATAGAGCGTCGTGGCGGGGTCTACGTGTGAAGCGGAGTACATAGCTGCTTCGGCAGCAGTAAATGAAGGAGTCTGGGTGAAGGAGTTCATATCCGATCTAGGTGTAATACCTAGTGCATCCGGTCCAATGAAAATCTTTTGTGACAATACTGGAACAATTGCCTTGGCGAAGGAATCCAGATTTCATAAGAGAACCAAATACATCAAGAGACGCTTCAATTCCATCTGCGATCAAGTCAAGGAGGGAGACATAGAGATTTTAAAAATACATACATATCTAAATATTGCAGACCCGTTGACTAAGCCTCTTCCACAAGCAAAACATGATCAGCACCAAGACTCCATGGGTGTTAGAATCATTACTTTGTAATCTAGATTACTGACTCTAGTGCAAGTGGGAGACTGAAGGAAATATGCCCTAGAGGCAATAATAAGGTAGTTATTTATATTTCCTTATATCATGATAAATGTTTATTATTCATGCTAGAATTGTATTAACCGGAAACTTAGTACATGTGTGAATACATACACAAAACTGAGTGTCCCTAGTATGCCTCTACTTGACTAGCTCGTTAATCAAAGATGGTTAAGTTTCCTGGCCATGGACATGTGTTGTCATTTGATGAACGGGATCACATCATTAGAGAAATATGTGATGGACAAGACCCATCCGTTAGCTTAGCATAATGATCGTTTAGTTTTACTGCTATTGCTTTCATCATGACTTACACATGTTCCTTTGGCTATGAGATTATACAACTCCCGAATACCGGAGGAACACCTTGTGTGCCATCAAACGTCACAATGTAACTAGGTGATTATAAAGATGCTCTACAAGTGTATCCGATGGTGTTTGTTGAGTTGGCATAGATCGAGATTAGGATTTGTCACTCCGTGTATCGGAGAGGTATCTCTGGGCCCTCTCGGTAATGCACATCACTATGAGCCTTGCAAGCAATGTGACTAATGAGTTAGTTATGGGATGATGCATTACGGAACGAGTAAAGAGACTTGCCGGTAACGAGATTGAACTAGGTATGAGGACACCGACGATCGAATCTCGGGCAAGTAACATACCGATGACAAAGGGAATAACGTATGTTGTTATGCGGTTTGACCCATAAAGATCTTCGTAGAATATGTAGGAGCCAATATGAGCATCCAGGTTCCGCTACTGGTTATTGACCAGAGATGTGTCTCGGTCATGTCTACATAGTTCTCGAACCCGTAGGGTCCGCACGCTTAACGTTTGATGACGATTTGTATTATGAGTTATGTGATTTGATGACCGAAGTTTGTTTGGAGTCCCGGATGAGATCACGGACATGACGAGGTGTCTCTAAATGGTCGAGAGGTAAAGATTCATATATTGGAAGGTTATCTTCGGACATCAGAATGGTTGCCAGTGATCCGGGTATTTTGCCGGAGTACCGAGGGGTTACCGGAACCCCCGCGGAAGTTAATGGGCCTTAGTGGGCTTTAGTGGAGAGAGGGAAGAAGGCCACGAGGTGGCACGCGCCTCCCCCCTGCCCAAACCAAATTGGCCAAGGGGTGGGGGCGCGGCCCCCTCCTTCCTTCTCCTTCTCCCTGAGGGAGTCCTGGATTAAGGGGTCCTCGGACGGCCGGACTATATACTTTAGCTGGACTGTTGGACTATGAAGATACAAGATTGAAGACTTTGTCCCGTGTCCGGATGGGACTCTCCTTGGCGTGGAAGGCAAGCTTGGCAATACGGATATGTAGATCTCCTCCCTTGTAACCGACTCTGTGTAACCCTAGCCCCCTCCGGTGTCTATATAAACCGGAGGGTTTAGTCCGTAGGACAACAACAATCATAATCATAGGCTAGCTTCTAGGGTTTAGCCTCTACGATCCCGTGGTAGATCAACTCTTGTAATACTCATATCATCAAGATCAATCAAGCAGGAAGTAGGTATTACCTCCATCGAGAGGGCCCGAACCTGGGTAAACATCGTGTCCCCCGCCTCCTGTTACCATCCACCTCAGACGCACAGTTCGGGACCCCCTACCCGAGATCCGCCGGTTTTGACACCGACATTGGTGCTTTCATTGAGGGTTCCACTGTGCCGTCACCATAAGGCTTGATGGCTCCTTCGGTCATCGGCAACGATGCAATCCAGGGTGAGGTTTTCCTCCCCGGACAGATCTTCGTATTCGGCGGCTTCGTACTGCGGGCCAACTCGCTTGGCCATCTGGAGCAGATCGACAGCTACGCCCTGGCCATCAGGTCAGGTTCGGAAACTTGAACTATACTGTCGACAATTTAACCGACATGCTCGATTTCGACTCCGAAGACATGGACGGTATGGACGACGATGCAGGAGACGAGCAGGAACCACCGCCTACAGGGCGCTGGACAGCCACCTCATCACACGATATATACATGGTGGATACACCCAAAGAAAACAATGACGAGGACCAGAAGGATGCCGCGAAGGATAGCTCCCTCGAGAAGCAACCGAAGCGACGGTGTAGACGCCGCTCCGAATCCCGCCTCGGCAAAAACAGCGATAACAGCGCAAGAGAAAATAACACCCCGGTCAACTCCAGAGGAGACGACAACATTGACCCAGCAATAGAGCAGGATGAACCAGCGAACGGCGAACATAGTACGGAGCAGTTGTCCGAACACGTCGGCGCCGAGGATAAAGCTCATCAACCTCTCTCCGGAGAGGAAAACAGTCCGGACGACGACGCACACGTCATCCCGGAAAGGCACTTGGATCAAGAGAACCTCCGTAGAAGGCTTATTGCCACCGCAAGGAGTCTGAAGAAGCAGAAGCAAAGGCTTAAGGCCGCGCAGAATACGCTCAATAGTAGATGGAACAAAGTGCTCGACACTGAAGAAAAGTATGGTGGTAGTTGCCATACAAAGAGCTATCCAAAGCGCAAGCTGTTGCCTGAGTTCGATGATGAGGCCGTAGAGCCTACACAGCCAAAGAATAAAACGGCCGATCAGCCGGATCGACCACCTCATGGTCGCGATAGGGCGGCTAACAGGGCCGCACATAAGTCGACACACGATTTACGTGAGGACTTGCGCCAAAAATCCAGTATGACCAGGTCCATCTATGGATCTAGGAAGCGTGCTCCGGCACAAAATCAAAACCGAATACTACAACTGTCCGAACGCCACGATACATCCAAATACAGGGGTGCCGAACACCCCTATGCTTCACCGATGAGGTACTAGATCATGAATTTCCAGAGGGATTCAAGCCCGTGAACATAGAGGCGTACGACGGAACGACAGACCCTGGGGTCTGGATTGAGGACTTCATCCTCCATATCCATATGGCTCGCGGAGACGATCTCCACGACATTAAATACCTGCCCCTCAAGCTGAAAGGACCAGCTCGGCACTGGCTGAAGAGCCTCCCCAAAAATTCAATAGGAAGTTGGGAGGAGCTTGAGGATGCTTTTAGGGCCAATTTTCAAGGGACTTATGTCCGACCTCCGGACGCAGACGATTTAAGTCATATAATTCAACAGCCCGGAGAGTCAGCCCGAAAGCTTTGGAACAGATTTCTCACTAAGAAGAACCAAATCGTCGACTGCCCGGACGCCGAAGCCTTAGCAGCTTTCAAACACAGCGTTCGCGATGAATGGCTCGCCAGACACCTCGGCCAAGAAAAACCAAGGACAATGGCAGCCCTAACAAGCCTCATGACCCGCTTTTGCGTGGGCGAAGATAGCTGGCTGGCTCGTAGTAGCAACAGTGACCCAGGCACATATGAAGTCAGGGATGGTAATGGAAAACCACGACGCAGTAAAAGCAAGCGTCAAAATAACGAAGACAGCCCAGCCAACATGGCAGTAAACGCCGGATTCAGGGGCTCTCGACCCGGTCAGCGGAAGAAGCCTTTCAAAGGCAACAGAGATGGACCGTCCAGCCTCAACAAGATTCTAGACAAATTATGTCAGATTCACGGCACCTCCGACAAACCTGCGAATCACACCCACAGAGAATGCTGGGTCTTCAAGCAGACCGGCAAGCTAAACGCCGAACACAAGGGGAGGGAGACACCAAGTGAAGACGAGGATGAGCCTCGTCAGCAAAGCACGGGGGGACAGAAAAAATTCCCACCAGAGGTCAAAACAGTGAAGATGATTCACGTAACAGAAAGAAAGGGCAAACATGCACTCCAAGACACATGCGCCGTAGAGCAGATCACCCCCAAGTTCAACCCTTGGTCGGCCCGCCCAATCACCTTTGATCGCAGGGATCACCTGACAAGTATCCGGCATGGAGGATTGGTTGCCTTGGTGCTAGACCCAATTATCGACGGATACCATCTCACCCAAGTCCTCATGGACGGCGGCAGTAGTCTTAATCTGATATATCAGGACACAGTCCGCAAAATGGGGATAGACCCGACAAGAATCTGCCAAAGTACTACTACCTTTAAAGGGGTAATACCACGCCCAGAGGCCCGTTGTACGGGCTCTCTAGTACTAGAGGTTGTATTCGGTTCCCCCGACAACTTCCGAAGTGAAAAGTTAACCTTCGACATCGCTCCATTCCGAAGCGGCTATCAAGCACTACTCAGAAGAACAGCTTTCGCTCGTTTTAATGTAGTACCGCATTACGCTTCTCTTAAGCTTAAGATGCCCGGTCCACGTGGCATGATCACAGTTAGTGGAAATATTGAGCGTTCCTTACGCGCGGAAGAACGTGCGGTGGCTTTAACAGCCGAACACTAAACGGCCTCTCCAACCAGAATAAATGATCGGTCGTCAAGACCGCGGACACGGCTAGACGAGTCCGGCGCATTACTAGCTGTAACAGCTTAGATAAACCTGAGATTGGTTTGATGATTATACCCCCATAGGCGGTACCAGGGGCTTCCCGCGTGTAAAAAGGACTAGTTCGGTTCAACTTTACTTATCTTGAATTTTAATGGTTTATTTAGAATAACCAATTTTTCGCATGACAACTTTCACCTAAGTTCTTCTCTTTTACAGATGACAATCGTGCTACACCCTTCCAGGATACGTCACAATGGAGACACAGGCGCAGACGTGCAGCAGGGACCCGCTCAAAGGTTTCTTTTTAGAGTAAGACCCTGTGTAAACCTTTTTTTTACTGTCTTTTGTTGCTTCACACCCTCCAGATACTCGGTATAACCGAGAAGGATGCTAACGTTATTGGCATTTTGCCACGTCAGAATATTGCACGTACCTGGACACTCGGGGTTCATTATCAAGGGCATTGCTCGGCCCGGTATATGTTATAAAGACCGAATACCTTAGGGACTGTTCAGCGTCGCGAGTTTGGCCTTATATGCATCAGCTCCGAATCATGTCTTTGGTCAAATGTTGGGTTTGCCCGGCTCCCGTGTTTTGCTACCCTACGTTCCGCTCTATCGGCTAAGGTGGCACCGGGAGAACTACTGCGATTGTGCCTTGGTTCATCCGGACGAGCACCTCACTAGAGAAAGCCAAAAACTGACTGTCGTGATAAAGCGTGAGACTGGTCAACCACTCGAAGACTCATCGGAATCTTCGGGATTCCTCCGCATTAACGAAGGACCGGTTTTCCCGGTCATGAACGTACGCGCACTGTATTCGGATAGCCGCGGAAATACCAGGGGCTATATAGTAGCCCCACTGTCAAACTCCTATGGTTAAGTGAAAGTGTTAAAGCAATATAGTCTGATTGCCTCGTTCGCCGCGCTACCACCTCCTTAATGGACCAAGACGTTGGATCAAGTGTGAAGACGCACTTTTGCGAACACCCCCGCGTTATATGCGTGGGGGCTGAAGCCGACGACTGCAAACTTTCAGGATATATATATATATATATATATATATATATATATATATATATATATATATATACATAAACGACCGCACAGGAGGCATAAAAATACTTTCAGGCAAAAGTATAAACACAGCCTTTATAATTCAAATAACATTGTTCTTACAATGGGGATACATGTCACTAGAACATAATATTCTTCGAGCACTGAGCCTCTATTAAACGAGCGCCTTCAAGGACTTCTTCAAAGTAGTGCTCGGCCGATACTCGGCCTACGGCCGAACTCTGGGTTGCAATAGCGGTGGCCTCCATCTCTGCCCAGTATGTCTTGACATGGGCAAGAGCCATCCACGCACCCTCTATGCACGCCGACCTCTTCATAGCGTCGATATGCGGCACAGCACCAAGCAATCGTTGCACTAAGCCAAAATAACTATTCGGCCTTGGTCCTTCTGGCCAAAGATGATCCACAACAGACCTCATGGCAAGCCCGGACAACCTATGGAGCTCGGCCCACTCGGCCATTCACTCATTTAACAGCAGCGGACGCACTGGAACATTGAACTGTCACCAGAACAGCTTTTCCACTTCACGACCTTTTTGATCTTTGAAAAACTTGGCCGCATCAGCAGCACTCGCTGCCAAATCCATGTATGCGTCTGTAGAACTCCATAATTGATCAAGAGGGGCATACTTAGGATCTCCGAACTTCGTCCGCAACAAAAAGGGCTTCCCAGCCGCGATATCTCCGGCTTGACGTAGCTCCTCCTTCGCCGCTCTGATTTTAGAGCGGGCGTCCTTGGCTGCTACCATGGCCTTCTCCAGGTCCGTCATCTTCGTTCGGCTTTCCTTTTCAAGAAGCTCGTAACGGTCGGTGGCATCTTTCAACTCAACAGCCATCTTGGCTATTTTATCCTTGCTTTGGCAATGCGCGGCATGTTCGGCTCTCAGCTCTTCGACCGCCTTTAGAGCGGCCGCATCACTCTTCCTGGCTTGTTCCTTGGCTCGGGAAGGTTCCGCCCAAAGGGTCTCCACAGCGGCAGCCCCATCTGCAGTCACAACATATTAAAGATACTAGCATCATGCTCCTCTTAATATGTGTTGATCACCGGAGAAAACACATACCCTGTGCCTCGTCAAGCCGCTTATTTACAAGCACGAAGTCGGCATCTGCCGCATCAAGTTGCCGCTTCAGCTCGGCAAACTCACCAGTCCGGCTAGCCACCGGACCTTCAGCCACCTGCACATGAAGGCGGCATGATTATTACCTGGGACTATGATCCTCTGTTTGCCGCCGTTTTCGACAGCAACCAGAGTCTCAGGGGCTACTATCTGCATAGGGCACACCTACCGTGTGCGGTACCGTCAAAAACATATACTACTTTGCGTACCTCAAAGCCTCTCAGCAGGCTCATAAAAGCTTCATGCAACCCGCTTTCGGCAAATGAAATCCTCTCAACCACCGTACCCATTAGTGTATGATGCGCTTTTGAGATAGCCGCTTGCTCCAGAAGATTCATCAGTGCGCCGGGTCACGCACCGGACAGTCCCGGCCTCTTTCTGTTGCTCTCCTTAGGAGTCGAATACTCCGGACTTCGGGTGGCCGAAGGGTTACCCTCTGGCCTTGGCGGATCAGGAGAAACCCTCCGTGACGACACCTCAGGGTCACCCGCCTCATGAGGCGGGGAGGCATGGGGAGGTGTTTCGCTCTCCATCATCTCTGGAAGAAGATCCCGCGAAGACGAACTCTGTTGAGAAGGGCTACGACCCAAACTACAAGATATATGCTTCGGTTATTGTCCTCAGAAATAAAGCAGGATATTTTTACTATGAAGTACTTTTGTTTACTTACAGCTCGGTGGAGGGCTGATCCCCTTGCGGGCACTGTGCGGTAAGGATACCCTCCGGGGCAGGACCCTCTGGCGAAGATTTCTTCCCTCGTTTGGAAACCATTGTTTCCAAGTCTTCAGAGGCGGTCCTCTTCCTTCCCTGGGGAGAGGAAATTTCAGATTCTTCTCCCCGGTTATCCTCCTTCGCGGAGGCGCTAATTCCCCCGGTTTGGATGAATAATGAGTGAGGCCTGTTTTTAGCCTCTTTATTCCCCCCTTTATCTTCCCCTGAGGGCGCTTGATAAGGCGCAAGCTCAAGCATTCTGGCCAGTACTGGATCTGCTGAGCCTTCGGGAAGGGGGGCTGAACACCTGATCATCTTCGCCTTTTTTACCCAGTCCTGGTCAAAGAGCGACTTTTCAAAATGATGTTGTGATAAATAAAGAGACAACATGTTCGGCCGAAGGACTACTTACTTGGGTATCTGGACGATTGCAGCTCAGACCCGCATCCTCGGTGGTGTCCGGACACTTTATTTGTGATCCGAAGAACAATCTGTACATCTCTTCGAGCATCATGCCGAGGAAGTGTTGAATAGCTCGCGGTCCTTCCGGGTTGAACTCCCACATACGGAGAGGTTGACGTTTGCAAGGTGGGACCTGACGAACTAGCATGACTTGCATTACCGTGACCAGGCTGACATCTCTCTCGAGGAGATCTCGGATGCGACTCTGCAATATCGGCACATCATTTACTGGCCCCCAGTCCGGCCCCTTGTTGATCCATGACGTCAGTTGTGGCGGGGGGGCCCGAGCGAAAGGCAGGGGCGGCCACCAACTTAGTACCGCGGGGAGCTGTGATGTAAAACCACTCCCGTTGCCAAAAGCTGGATACCTCCGGGAAGGAACCCTTTGGCCATGGAACATCGGCGCCTTTGCTTATTATGGCTCCTCCGCATTCTGCGTGTCGCCCATTAATCGTCTTCGGCTCCACATTAAAGGTCTTGAGCCACAAGCCGAAGTGCGGGGTGACGTTGAGGAAGGCCTCACACACGACGATGAACGACGAGATGTGAAGGATGGAATCCGGGGCCAGGTCATGGAAATCCAGCCCGTAATAGAACATGAGCCCCCTAACAAAGGGGTCTAGCCTAAGGCCTAGCCCTCGGAGGAAGTGAGAGATGAATACGACGCTCTCGCCGGGTTCGGGAGTGGGAATGACCTGCCCTCGAGTAGGTAGCCTGTGCGAGATTTCGGCGGTCACATACCTGGCTTCTCTTAGCTTCTTGATGTCCTCCTCTGTGACAGAGGAGGGCATCAACCGACCTTGAAGGTTGGATCCGGACATGGTTGAAGGTCCGAAGCGCCTAGCCTGAGCCTTGGGTGTTGGAACTCGAGGTGGGGGAAGGATTCGATTGAGTGCGAGAAGAAAAGGACAGGCCTTGGCCTCTTTATAAAGAGGGTGAATATCAAGCGTCCTCCGTGTGGCCGTTTGGAACTTGCCTAAAATCGAGGAGTCATACCAACGGGCATGATTGGGTTACCCATATCCGTATTGATGAGAATCCCATAATAAGGGGAACACGATCTCTGCTTCGATAAGACGTGCCAATAAAACCGCCTCGCGCAACGTGCAGTGGCAGGCTGGTTGAGAAAAACGGTTCGAATAATGACCAGGCCGTGGTGTGATGTCACGTTATGAAAAGTTGTCAGCAGATCAGATTTGTGGAAATATTATTCTCTCTACGGTGGTATATGGAATTTGTTTTGCAGAGCCGGACACTATCCATGTGTTCAAAATCTTCTATGAAGTATTCGGAGGAAGAACCCGCCTTGCAATGCCGAAGACAATCTGCGCGCCGGACTCATCGTCATTGAAGCCTGGTTCAGGGGCTACTAAGGGAGTCCTGGATTAAGGGGTCCTCGGATGGCCGGACTATATACTTTAGCTGGACTGTTGGACTATGAAGATACAAGATTGAAGACTTCGTCCCGTGTCCAGATGGGACTCTCCTTGGCATGGAAGGCAAGCTTGGCAATACGGATATGTAGATCTCCTTGTAACCGACTCTGTGTAACCCTAGCCCCCTCCGGTGTCTATATAAACCGGAGGGTTTAGTCCGTAGGACAACAACAATCATAATCATAGGCTAGCTTCTAGGGTTTAGCCTCTACGATCTCGTGGTAGATCAACTCTTGTAATACTCATATCATCAAGATCAATCAAGCAGGAAGTAGGGTATTACCTCCATCGAGAGGGCCCGAACCTGGGTAAACATCGCGTCCCCCGCCTCCTGTTACCATCCGCCTCAGACGCACAGTTCGGGACCCCCTACCCGAGATCCGCCAGTTTTGACACCGACACTCCCCTCCTTCATTTCCCTCCGGTGGAAGAAAGGAAAAGGGGGGCGAATCCTACTTGGAGTAGGAGTTCAAGTAGGACTCCGCCCTTGGCGCGCCCCTCCTGGCCGCCGGCCTCTCTCCCTCCCTCCTTTATGTACGTGGCCAGGGGGCACCCCAAAGCACAACAGACAATCTCTTAGCCGTGTGCGGTGCCCCCCTCCATAGTTTAACACCTCGGTCGTATCGTCGTAGTGCTTAGGCGAAGCCCTGCGGCGGTAACTTCATCATCACCATCGCCACGCCGTCGTGCTGACGAAACTCTCCCTCGTCCTCAACTGGATCAAGAGCTTGAGGGACGTCATCGTGTTGAACGTGTGCTGAACACGGAGGTGCCATACGTTCGGTACTTGGATCGGTTGGATCGTGAAGACGTTCGACTACATCAACCGCGTTACTAAATGCTTCCGCTTTTAGTCTACGAGGGTACGTGGACACACTCTCCCGTCTCGTTGATATGCATCTCCTAGATAGATCTTGCGTGATCGTAGGAATTTTTTTGAAATACTGCGTTCCCCAACAGTGGCATCCGAGCCAGGTCTATGCGTAGATGTTATATGCACTAGTAGAACACAATGGGTTGTGGGCGATAATAGTCATACTGCTTACCACCAACGTCTTACTTTGATTCAGCGGTATTGTTGGATGAAGCGGACCGGGCCGACATTACATGACCGCGTTCATGAGCCTGGTTCTACTGACGTGCTTCGCACATAGGTGGCTGGCGGGTGTCTGTTTCTCCAACTTTAGTTGAATCGAGTTTGACTACGGCCGATCCTTATTGAAGGTTAAAACAGCACACTTGTCGAAATATTATTGTGGTTTTGATGCGTAGGTAAGAACGGTTCTTGCTAGAATCCCGTAGCAGCCACGTAAAACTTGCAACAACAAAGTGGAGGACGTCTAACTTGTTTTTGCAGGGCATGTCGTGATGTGATATGGTCAATACATGATGAGATATAAATTGTTGTATGAGATGATCATGTTTTGTAAAAATTATCGGCAACTGGCAGGAGCCTTATGGTTGTCGCTTTATTGTATGAAATGCAATCGCCATGTAATTGCTTTACTTTATCACTAAGCGGTAGCGATAGTCGTAGAAGCAATAGTTGGCGAGACGACAACGATGCTATGATGGAGATCAAGGTGTTAAGCCGGTGACGATGAAGATCATGACGGTGCTTTGGAGATGGAGATCAAAGGCACAAGACGATGATGGCCATATCATGTCACATATTTTGATTGCATGTGATGTTTATCCTTTATGCATCTTATTTTGCTTAGTACAGCAGTAGCATTATAATATGATCTCTCACTACATTTCAAGGTATAAGTGTTCTCCCTGAGTATGCACCACGTGATGATCGGGTGTGATAAGCTCTACGTTCATATACAACGGGTGCAAGCCAGTTTTGCACATGCAGAATACTCGGGTTAAACTTGACGAGCCTAACATATTCAGATATGGCCTCGGAACACTAAGACCGAAAGGTCGAACGTGAATCATATAGTAGATACGATCAACATAGTGATGTTCACCATTGAAAACTACTCCATCTCACGTGATGATCGGACATGGTTTAGTTGATATGGATCACGTGATCATTTAGATGACTAGAGGGATGTCTATCTGAGTGCGAGTTCTTAAGTAATATGATTAATTGAACTTTAATTTATCATGAACTTAGTACTTGATAGTTTTTGCATGTCCATGTTGTTGTAGATCAATGGCCCATGCTACCGTTCCTTTGAATTTTAATGCGCTCCTAGAGAAAGCTAAGTTGAAAGATGATGGTAGCAACTACACGGACGTCTGGCAGAGCAAAGCTGATGACTACTCGATAGTTCAGTGTGCCATGCTTTACGGCTTAGAATCGGGACTTCAAAGACGTTTTGAACGTCATGGAGCATATGAGATGTTCCAAGGGTTGAAATTAATATTTCAAGAAAATGCCCGAGTTGAGAGATATAAAGTATCCAACAAGTTATATAGCTGCAAAATGGAGGAGAATAGTTATGTCAGTGAACATATACTCAAAATGTCTGGGTATCATAACCAGTTGACTCAGCTGGGAGTTAATCTTCCTGATGATAGTGTCATTGACAGAGTTCTTCAGTCACTGCCACCAAGCTATAAAGGCTTCATGATGAACTATAATATGCAAGGGATGGAAAAGACAATTCCCGACCTCTTCGCGATGCTAAAGGCTGCAGAGGTAGAAATCAAGAAGGAGCATCAAGTGTTGATGGTTAAGAAGACCACTAGTTTCAAGAAAAAGGGCAAAGGGAAGAAGGGGAACTTCAAGAAGAACGGCAAGCAAGTTGCTGCTCGAGTGAAGAAGCCCAAGTCTGTACCTAAGCTTGAGACTGAGTGCTTCTACTGCAAAGGGACTGGTCACTGGAAGCGGAACTGCCCCAAGTATTTGGCAGATAAGAAGGATGGCAAAGTGAAAGGTATATTTGATATACATGTTATTGATGTGTACCTTACTAATGCTCGTAGTAGCGCCTGGGTATTTGATACTGGTTCTCTTGCTCATATTTGCAACTCGAAACAGGGGCTACGGGTTGAACGAAGATTGGCTAAGGACGAGGTGATGATGCGCGTGGGAAATGGTTCCAAAGTCGATGTGATCACCGTCGGCATGCTACCGCTACATCTACCTTCGGGATTAGTTTTAGACCGGAATAATTGTTATGTGGTGCCAGCGCTAAGCATGAACATTATATCTGGATCTTGTTTGATGCGAGACGGTTATTCATTTAAATCAGAGAATAATGGTTGTTCCATTTATATGAGTAATATCTTTTCTGGTCATGCACCCTTGATGAGTGGTCTATTTTTGTTGCATCTCGATTGTAGTGATACACATATTCATAATATTGAAGCCAAAAGATGCAAGGTTAATAATGATAGTGCAACTTATTTGTGGAACTGCCGTTTAGGTCATATTGGTGTAATGCGCATGAAGAAACTCCATGCTGATGAGCTTTTGGAATCACTTGATTATGAATCACTTGATGCTTGCGAACCATGCCTCATGGGCAAGATGACTAAGACTATGTTCTCCGGAACAATGGAGCGAGCAACTGACTTGTTGGAAATAATACATACTGATGTATGCTGTCCAATGAGTGTTGAGGCTCGCGGCGGGTATCATTATTTCTAACCTTCACGGATGATTTGAGCAGATATGGGTATATCTACTTGATGAAACATAATTCTGAAACATTTGAAAAGTTCAGAGAATTTCAGAGTGAACTGGAAAATCATCGTAACAAGAAAATAAAGTTTCTACGATCTGATCGTGGAGGTGAATATTTGAGTTATGAGTTTAGTCTTCATTTGAAACAATGTGGAATAGTTTCGCAACTCACGCCACCTGGAACACCACAGCGTAATGGTGTGTCCGAACGTCGTAACCGTACTTTATTAGATATGGTGCGATCTACGATGTCTCTTACTGATTTAACGCTATCGTTTTGTGGTTATGCTTTAGAGACGGCTGCATTCACGTTAAATAGGGCACCACCTAAATCTGTTGAGACGACACCATATGAACCGTGGTTTGGCAAGAAACCTAAGCTATCGTTTCTTAAAGTTTGGGGTTGCGATGCTTATGTGAAAAAGCTTCAACATGATAAGCTCGAAGCCAAATCGGAGAAAAGCGTCTTCATAGGATACCCAAAGGAGACTATTGGGTACACCTTCTATCACAGATCCGAAGGCAAGATATCTGTTGCTAAGAATGGATCCTTTCTAGAGAAGGAGTTTCTCTCGAAAGAAGTGAGTGGGAGGAAAGTAGAACTTGATGAGGTAATTGTACCTGCTCCCGACTTGGAAAGTAGTTCATCACATAAATCAGTTCCATTGATTCCTACACCAATTAGTGAGGAAGCTAATGATGATGATCATGATACTTCAGATCAAGTTACTACCGAACCTCATAGGTCAACCAGAGTAAGGTCCGCAGCAGAGTGGTACGGTAATCCTGTTCTGGAGGTCATGTTACTTGACCATGACGAACCTACGAACTATGAGGAAGCGATGATGTGCCCAGATTCCGCAAAATGGCTTGAGGCCATGAAATCTGAGATGGGATCCATGTATAAGAACAAGTATGGACTTTGGTTCACTTGCCCGATGATCGGCACGCCATAGAGAATAAATGGATCTTTAAGAAGAAGACTGACGATGACGGTTATGTTAATGTCTACAAAGCTCGACTTGTTGTGAAAGGTTTTTGACAAGTTCAAGGAGTTGACTATGATGAGACCTTCTTACCTATAGCGATGCTTAAGTCTGTCCGAATCATGTTAGCAATTACCGCATTTTATGATTTTGAAATTTGGCAAATGGATGTCAAAACCGCATTCCTTAATGGATATCATAAAGAAGACTTGTATATGATGCAACCAGAAGGTTTTGTCGATCCTAAAGGTGCTAACAAAGTGTGCAAGCTCCAGCGATCCATTTATGGACTGGCGCAAGCATCTCAGAGTAGGAATATACGCTTTGATAGTGTGATCAAAGCGTATGGTTTTATACAGACTTTTGGAGAAGCCCGTATTTACAAGAAAGTGAGTGGGAGCTCTGTAGCATTTCTAATATTATATGTGGATGACATATTGTTGATTGAAAATAATACAGAATTTCTAGATAGCATAAAAGGATACTTGAATAAGAATTTTTCAATGAAAGACCTTGGTGAAGCTGCTTATATATTGGGCATCAAGATCTATAGAGATAGATCAAGACGCTTAATTGGACTTTCACAAAGCACATACCTTGATAAAGTTTTGAAGAAGTTCAAAATGGATCAGTCAAAGAAAGTGTTCTTGCATGTGTTACAAGGTTTGAAGTTGAGTAAGACTCAATGCCCGACCACTGCAGAAGATAAATAGAAAATGAAAGTCATTCTCTATGCCTCAGCCATAGCTTCTATCATGTATGAAATGTTGTGTACCAGACCTGATGTGTGCCTTGCTATGAGTTAGAAAGGAGGTACCAAAGTAATCCAGGAGTGGATCACTGGAGAGCGGTCAAGAACATCCTGAAATACCTAAAAAGGACTAAGGATATGTTTCTCGTTTATGGAGGTGACAAAGAGCTCGTCGTAAATGGTTACGTCGATGCAAGCTTTGACACTGATCTAGATGACTCTAAGTCACAAACCGGATACGTGTTTATATTGAATGGTGGAGCTGTCAGTTGGTGCAGTTCCAAATAGAGCGTCGTGGCGGGATCTACGTGTGAAGTGGAGTCTAGATGAAGGAGTTCATATCCGATCTAGGTGTAATACCTAGTGCATCTGGATGAAGCAGCTCCAAATGAAGGAGTCTGGATGAAGGAGTTCATATCCGATCTAGGTGTAATACCTAGTGCATCCGGTCCAATGAAAATCTTTTGTGACAATACTGGAAGAATTGCCTTGGCAAAGGAATCCAGATTTCATAAGAGAACCAAATACATCAAGAGATGCTTCAATTCCATCCGCGATCAAGTCAAGGAGGGAGATGTAGAGATTTGCAAAATACATACAGATCTAAATATTGCAGACCCGTTGACTAAGCCTCTTCCACGAGCAAAACATGATCAGCACCAAGACTCCATGGGTGTTAGAATAATTACTATGTAATCTAGATTATTGACTCTAGTGCAAGTGGGAGACTGAAGGAAATATGCCCTAGAGGCAATAATAAAGTAGTTATTTATATTTCCTTATATCATGATAAATGTTTATTATTCATGCTAGAATTGTATTAACCGGAAACTTAGTACATGTGTGAATACATAGACAAAACTGAGTGTCCCTAGTATGCCTCTACTTGACTAGCTCGTTAATCAAAGATGGTTAAGTTTCCTAGCCATGGACATGTGTTGTCATTTGATGAACGAGATCACGTCATTAGAGAATGATGTGATGGACAAGACCCACCCGTTAGCTTAGCATAATGATTGTTTAGTTTTACTACTATTGCTTTCATCATGACTTATACATGTTCCTCTAACTATGAGATTATGCAACTCCCGAATACCGGAGGAACACCTTGTGTGCTATCAAACGTCACAACGTAACTGGGTGATTATAAAAATGCTCTACAGGTGTCTCCGATGGTGTTTGTTGAGTTGGCATAGATCGAGATTAGGATTTGTCACTCCGTGTATCGGAGAGGTATCTCTGGGCCCTCTCGGTAATGCACATCACTATGAGCCTTGCAAGCAATGTGACTAATGAGTTAGTTACGGGATGATGCATTACGAAACGAGTAAACAGACTTTCCGGTAACGAGATTTAACTAGGTATGAGGATACCGACGATTGAATCTCGGGCAAGTAACATACTGATGACAAAGGGAATAACGTATGTTGTTATGCGGTTTGACCGATAAAGATCTTCGTAGAATATGTAGGAGCCAATATGAGCATCCAGGTTCTGCTATTGGTTATTGACCGGAGATATGTCTCGGTCATGTCTATGTTGGGGAACATAGTAATTTCAAAAAAAAATCATACGCACACACGGGATCATGGTGATGCATAGCAACGAGAGGGGAGAGTGTGTCCACGTACCCTCGTAGACCGAAAGCGAAAGCGTTAGCACAACGCGGTTGATGTAGTCGTACGTCTTCACGATCCGACCGATCCAAGTACCGAATGTACGACACCTCCGAGTTCAGCACACGTTCAGCTCGATGACGTCCCACGAACTCCGATCCAGCAGAGCTTCACGCGAGAGTTCCGTCAGCACGACGGCGTGATGACAGTGATGATGTTGCTACCGACGCAGGGCTTCGCCTAAGCACCGCTACGATATGACCGAGGTGGAATATGTTGGAGGGGGGCACCACACACGGCTGGAATAGATCAACAGATCAACTTGTGTGTTTAGAGGTGCCCCCCTGCCCCTGTATATAAAGAAGCAAGGGGGGAGACGCGGCCGGGCAAGGAGGGTGCGCCAAGGGAGGGAGTCCTACTCCCGAGTAAAGAGACTTGCCGGTAACGAGATTGAACTAGGTATTGAGATACCGACGATCGAATCTCGGGCAAGTAACATACCGATGACAAAGGGAACAACGTATGTTGTTATGCGGTTTGACCGATAAAGATCTTCGTAGAATATGTAGGAGCCAATATGATCTTCCAGGTTCCGCTATTGGTTATTGACCGGAGACGTGTCTAGGTCATGTCTACATTGTTCTCGAACCCGTCGGGTCCGCACGCTTAAAGTTTCGGTGACGATTGTATTATGAGTTTTTGTGTTTTGATGTACCGAAGGTTGTTCAGAGTCCCGGATGAGATCGGGGACATGACGAGGAGTCTCGACATGGTCGAGACGTAAAGATCGATATATTAGACGACTATATTGGGACATCGGAAACGTTCCAAGTGATTCAGGTATTTTTCGGAGTACCGGAGAGTTGCGGGAATTCATATTGGGCCTTAATGGGCCATACGGGAAAGGAGAGAAAGGCCTCAAAGGGTGGCCGCACCCCTCCCCATGGACTGGTTCGAATTGGACTAGGGAGGGGGGGCGCCCCCTTCCTTCCTTCTCCTTCTCCCTTCCCTTTTTCCTATTCCATGTGGGAGGTGGAATCCTACTAGGACTAGGGAGTCCTAGTAGGACTCCACACTTGGGCGCGTCCTATGAGGGCCGGCCTCCTCCTCCCTTGCTCCTTTATATACGGGGTAAGGGGGCACCTCTAGACACACAACAATTGATCTCTTGATCTCTTAGCCGTGTGCGGTGCCCCCCTCCACCATAATCCACCTCGATCATATCGTAGCAGTGCTTAGGCGAAGCCCTGCGTCGGTAGCATCATCATCACCGTCATCACACCGTCATGCTGACGGAACTCTCCCTCGAAGCTCTGCTGGATCGGAGTTCTTGGGATGTCATCGAGCTGAACGTGTGCTGAACTCGGAGGTGCCGTGCGTTCGGTACTTGGATCGGTCGGATCGTGAAGACGTACGACTACATCAACCGCATTGTCATAACGCTTCCGCTTTCGGTCTACGAGGGTACGTGGACACACTCTCCCCTCTCGTTGCTATGCATCACCATGATCTTGCGTGTGCGTAGGAATTTTTTTGAAATTACTACGTTCCCCAACAGTGGCATCCGAGCGTGGTTTTATGCGTGGATGTTATATGCACGAGTAGAACACAAGTGAGTTGTGGGTGATACAAGTCATACTACTTACCTGCATGTCATACTTTGGTTCGGCGGTATTGTTGGATGAAGCGGCCCGGACCGACATTACGCGTACGCTTACGCGAGACTGGTTCTACCGACGTGCTTTGCACACAGGTGGCTGGCGGGTGTCAGTTTCTCCAACTTTAGTTGAACCGAATGTGGCTACGCCCGGTCCTTGAGAAGGTTAAAACAACACTAACTTGACAAACTATCGTTGTGGTTTTGATGCGTAGGTAAGAACGGTTCTTGCTCAGCCCGTAGCAGCCACGTAAAACTTGCAACAACAAAGTAGAGGACGTCTAACTTGTTTTTGCAGGGCATGTTGTGATGTGATATGGTCAGGGCATGATGCTATATTTTATTGTATGAGATGATCATGTTTTGTAACCGAGTTATCGGCGACTGGCAGGAGCCATATGGTTGTCGCTTTATTGTATGCAATGCAATCGCCCTGTAATTGCTTTACTTTATCACTAAGCGGTAGCGATAGTCGTAGAAGCATAAGTTGGCGAGATGACAAACGATGCTACGATGGAGATCAAGGTGTCGCGCCGGTGACGATGGTGATCATGACGGTGCTTTGGAGATGGAGATCACAAGCACAAGATGATGATGGCCATATCATATCACTTATATTGATTGCATGTGATGTTTATCTTTTATGCATCTTATCTTGCTTTGATTGACGGTAGCATTATAAGATGATCTCTCACTAAATTATCAAGGTATAAGTGTTCTCCCTAAGTATGCACCGTTGCGAAAGTTCTCCGTG
Organism: Aegilops tauschii subsp. strangulata; assembly: GCF_002575655.3. NCBI lineage: Eukaryota > Viridiplantae > Streptophyta > Magnoliopsida > Poales > Poaceae > Aegilops > Aegilops tauschii. The sequence continues at coordinate 409,505,159 of NC_053037.3, read as the reverse complement.
CTGAGACACCACGTGATGATCGGGTGTGATAGGCTCTACGTTCAAATACAACGGGTGCAAAACAGTTGCACACGCGGAATACTCAGGTTAAACTTGACGAGCCTAGCATATGCAGATATGGTCTCGAAACACTGAGACCGAAAGGTCGAGCCTGAATCATATAGTAGATATGATCAACATAATGATGTTCACCATTGAAAACTACTCCATCTCACGTGATGATCGGACATGATTTAGTTGATTTGGATCACGTGATCACTTAGATGATTAGAGAGATATCTATCTAAGTGGGAGTTCTTAAGTAATATGATTAAATTGAACTTCAATTTATCATGAACTTAGTCCTGGTAGTATTAGCATATCTATGTTGTAGATTAATAGCTCGCGTTGTTGCTTCCCTATGTTTATTTTGATATGTTCCTAGAGAAAAACTATGTTGAAAGATGTTAGTAGCAATGATGCGGATTGTATCCGTGATCTGAGGATTATCCTCATTGCTGCACAGAAGAATTATGTCCTTGATGCACCGCTAGGTGACAGACCTATTGCAGGAGCGAATGCATACGTTATGAACGTTTGGCTAGCTCAATATGATGACTACTTGATAGTTTAGTGCACCATGCTTAATGGCTTAGAATCGGGACTTCAAAGACGTTTTGAATGTCATGGACCATATGAGGTGTTCCAGGAGTTGAAGTTAATATTTCAAGCAAATACCCGAGTTGAGAGATATGAAGTCTCCAACAAGTTCTATAGCTAAAAGATGGAGAAGAATAGCTCAAGCAGTGAGCATATGCTCAGATTGTCTGGGTACTACAATCGCTTGAATCAAGTGGGAGTTAATCTTCCAGATAAAATAGTGATTGACAGAATTCTCTAGTCACCATCTCCAAGTTAGTAGAACTTCGTGATGAACTATAATATGCAAGGGATGACGAAAGTAATTCCCGAGCTCTTCGCGATGCTGAAATCGACGAAGGTAGAAATCAAGAAATACATCAAGTGTTGATGGTTGACAAGACCACTAGTTTCAAGAAAAGGGCAAAGGGAAGAAGGGGAACTTCAAGAAGAATGGCAAGCGAGTTGCTGCTCAAGTGAAGAAGCCCAAGTCTGGACCTAAGCCTGACTAAGTGCTTCTACTGCAAAAAGGACTGGTCACTGGAAGCGGTACTACCCCAAACAATTGGCGGATAAGAAGGATGGCAAAGTGAACAAAAGTATATTTGATATACATGTTATTGATGTGTACTTTACTAGTGTTTATAGAAACCCCTCGGTATTTGATACTGGTTCAGTTGCTAAGAGTAGTAACTCGAAACGGGAAGTTGCAGAATGAACAGAGACTAGTTAAGGGTGAAGTGACGATGTGTGTTGGAAGTAGTTCCAAGATTGATATGATGATCATCGCACACTCCCTATACTTTCAGGATTAGTGTTGAACCTAAATAAGTGTTATTTGGTGTTTGCGTAGAGCATGAATATGATTTGATCATGTTTATTGCAATACATTCATTTAAGTTAGAGAATAATTGTTGTTCTGTTTACATGAATAAAACCTTCTATGGTCATACACCCAATGAAAATGGTGTGTTGGATCTCGATCGTAGTGATACACATATTCATAATATTGAAGCCAAAAGATGCAAAGTTAATAATGATAGTGCAACTTATTTGTGGCACTGTCGTTTAGGTCATATTGGTGTAAAGCGCATAAAGAAAATCCATGCTGATGGGCTTTTGGAATCACTTGATTATGAATCAGTTGATGCTTGCGAACCATGCCTCATGGGCAAGATGACTAAGACTCCGTTCTCCGGAACAATGGAGCGAGCTACTGACTTATTGGAAATAATACTTACCGATGTATCCGGTCCGATGAGTGTTGAGGTTCGCGGCGGGTATCGTTATTTCCTGACCTTCACAGATGATTTGAGCAGATATGGGTATATCTACTTAATGAAACTGAAATAGTTGAAAAGTTCAAAGAATTTCAGAGTGAAGTGGAGAATCATTGTAACAAGAAAATAAAAGTTTTTCTGTGATTTGATCGCGGAGACGGATATTTGAGTTACAAGTTTGGCCTTCAATTAAAACAATGTGGAATAGTTTCACAAACTCATGCCACCTGGAACACCACATCATAATGGTGTGTCCGAACGTCATAACCGTACTTTATTGGATATAGTGCAATCTATGATGTCTCTTACCGATTTACCACTATCGTTCTGGGGTTATGCATTAGAGACAGCTGCATTCACGTTAAATAGGGCACCATCTAAATCCGTTGAGACGACACTATATGAACTGTGGTTTGGCAAGAAACCAAAGTTGTTGTTTCTTAAAGTTTGGGGTTACGATGCTTATGTGAAAAAGTTTCATCCTGATAAGCTCAAACCCAAATCAGAGAAATGTGTCTTCATAGGATACCCAAAGGAGACAGTTGGGTACACCTTCTATCACAGATCCGAAGGCAAGACATTCGTTGCTAAGAATGGATCCTTTCTAGAGAAGGAGTTTCTCTCGAAAGAAATGAGTGGGAGGAAAGTAGAACTTGATCAGGTAATTGTACCTGCTCCCTTATTGGAAAGTAGTTCATCACAAAAATTTGTTCCTGTGACTCCTACACCAATTAGTGAGGAAGCTAATGATGATGATCATGTAACTTCAGATCAAGTTACTACCGAACCTCGTAGGTAAACCAGAGTGAGATCCACACCAGAGTGGTACGGTAATCCTATTCTGGAGGTCATGTTACTTGACCATGACGAACCTACGAACTATGAGGAAGCGATGATGAGCCCAGATTCCGCAAAATGGCATGAGGCCATGAAATCTGAGATGGGATCCATGTATTAGAAAAAAGTATGGACTTTGGTTGACTTGCCCGATGATCGGCAAGCCATAGAAATAAATGGATCTTCAAGAGGAAGACGGACGTTGATAGTAGTGTTACTATCTACAAAGCTAGACTTGTCGAAAAAGGTTTTTAACAAAGTTCAAGGTGTTGACTACGATGAGATTTTCTCACTCATAGCGATGCTTAAGTCTGTCCGAATCATGTTAGCAAATTGCCACATTTTATGAAATGTGGCAAATGGATGTCAAAACTACATTCCTTAATGGATTTCTTAAAGAAGAGTTGTATATGATGCAACCAGAAGGTTTTGTCGATCCTAAAGGTGCTAACAAAGTGTGCAAGCACCAGCAATCCATCTATGGACTGGCGCAAGCATCTCGGAGTTGGAATATATGCTTTGATGAGTTGATCAAAGCATATAATTTTATACAGATTTGCGGTGAAGCCTGTATTTACAAGAAAGTGAGTGGGAGCACTACAGCATTTCTGATAAGTATATGAGAATGACATATTGTTGATCGGAAATAATGTAGAATTTTCTGGAAAGCATAGAGGAGTATTTGAAAGGAGTTTACAAAGAAATACCTCGGTGAAGTTGCTTACATATTGAGCAACAAGATCTATAGAGATAGATCAAGACGCTTGATAAGTTTTTTCAATGAGTACTTACCTTGACAAGATTTTGAAGTAGTTCAAAATGGAACAGTCGAAGAAAGAGTTCTTGCCTGTGTTACAAGGTGTGAAATTGAGTAAGACTCAAAGCCCGACCACGGCAGAAGATAGAAAGAGAATGAAAGTCATTCCCTATGCCTTAGCCATAGGTTCTATAAAGTATGCCATGTTGTGTACCAGATCTATTGTATACCCTACACTGAGTTTGGCAAGGGAGTACAATAGTGATCTAGGAGTAGATCATAGGACAACGGTCAAAATTATCCTTAGCGGAATAAGGATATGTTTCTCTATTATGGAGGTGACAAAAGGTTCGTCGTAAAGAGTTACATCGATGCAAGCTTTGACACCGATCTGGATGACTCTAAGTCTCGATCTAGATACATATTGAAAGTGGGAGCAATTAGCTAGAGTAGCTCCGTGCAGAGCATTGTTGACATAGAAATTTGCAAAATACATACGGGTCTGAATATGGCAGACCCGTTGACTAAACTTCTCTCACAAGCAAAACATGATCACACCTTAGTACTCTTTGGGTGTTAATCACATAGCGATGTGAACTAGATTATTGACTCTAGTAAACCCTTTGGGTGATGGTCACATGACGATGTGAACTATGGGTGTTAATCACATGGTGATGTGAACTATTGATGTTAAATCACATGGCGATGTGATCTAGATTATTGACTCTAGTGCAAGTGGGAGACTGAAGGAAATATGCCCTGGAGGCAATAATAAAGTTATTATTTATTTCCTTATATCATGATAAATGTTTATTATTCATGCTAGAATTGTATTAACCGGAAACATGATACATGTGTGAATACATAGACAAACGGAGTGTCACTAGTATGCCTCTACTTGACTAGCTGGTTAATCAAAGATGGTTATGTTTCCTGGCCATAGCATTAGTTGTCATTTGATTAACGGGATCACGTCATTAGGAGAATGATGTGATTGACTTGACCCATTCCGTTAGCTTAGCACTTGATCGTTTAGTATGTTGCTATTGCTTTCTTCATGACTTATACATGTTCCTATGACTATGAGATTATGCAACTCCCGTTTACCGGAGGAACACTTTGTGTGCTACCAAACGTCACAACATAACTGGGTGATTATAAAGGTGCTCTACAGGTGTCTCCGAAGGTACTTGTTGGGTTGGCGTATTTCGAGATTAGGATTTGTCACTCCGATTGTCTGAGAGGTATCTCTGGGCCCACTCGGTAATGCACATCACTATAAGCCTTGCAAGCATTGTAACTAATGAGCTAGTTGCGAGATGATGTATTACGGAACGAGTAAAGAGACTTGCCGGTAACGAGATTGAACTAGGTATTGAGATACCGACGATCGAATCTAGGGCAAGTAACATACCGATGACAAAGGGAACAACGTATGTTATTATGCGGTTTGACCGATAAAGATCTTCGTAGAATATGTAGGAGCCAATATGAGCATCCAAGTTCCGCTATTGGTTATTGACCGGAGACGTGTCTAGTTCATGTCTACATTGTTCTCGAACCCGTAGGGTCCGCACGCTTAAAGTTTCGGTGACGATTGTATTATGAGTTTTTGTGTTTTGATGTACCGAAGGTTGTTCGGAGTCCCGGATGAGATCGGGGACATGACGAGGAGTCTCGAAATGGTCGATACGTAAAGATCGATATATTGGACGACTATATTCGGACATCGGAAAGGTTCCGAATGATTCGGGTATTTTTCAGAGTACCGGAGAGTTACGGGAATTCGTATTGGGCCTTAATGGGCCATACGGGAAAGGAGAGAAAGGCCTCAAAGGGTGGCCGCACCCCTCCCCATGGACTGGTCCGAATTGGACTAGGGAGGGGGGGCGCCCCTTCCTTCCATCTCCTTCTCCCTTCCCTTTTTCCTATTCCATGTGGGAGGTGGAATCCTACTAGGACTAGGGAGTCCTAGTAGGACTCCACACTTGGGCGCGTCCTATGAGGGCCGGCCTCCTCCTCCCTTGCTCCTTTATATACGGGGGCAAGGGGGCACCTCTAGACACACAACAATTGATCTCTTAGCCGTGTGCGCTGCCCCCCTTCATCATAATCCACCTCGATCATATCGTAGCAGTGCTTAGGCGAAGCCCTACATCAGTAGCATCATCATCACCGTCATCACGCCGTCGTGCTGACGGAACTCTCCCTCGAAGCTCTGCTAGATCGGAGTTCGTGGGACGTCATCGAGCTGAACGTGTGCTGAACTCGGAGGTGTCGTGCGTTCGGTACTTGGATCGCTCGGGTCGTGAAGACGTACGACTACATCAACCGCATTGTTATAACGCTTCCGCTTTCGGTCTACGAGGGTACGTGCACACACTCTCCCCTCTCGTTGCTATGCATCACCATGATCTTGCGTGTGCGTAGGAATTTTTTTGAAATTACTACATTCCCCAACATCTGCAACATTTAGATCCGTATGTATCTTGCAAATCTCTATGTCTCCCACCTGGACTTGGTCCCGGATGAAATTGAAGCGTCTCTTGATGTGCTTGGTCCTCTTGTGAAATCTGGATTCCTTTGCCAAGGCAATTGCACCAGTATTGTCACAAAAGATTTTCATTGTACCTGATGCACTAGGTATGACACCTAGATCGGATATGAACTCCTTCATCCAGACTCCTTCATTTGGAGCTGCTTCATCCGGATGCACTAGGTATTACACCTAGATCAGATATGAACTCCTTCATCTAGACTCCACTTCACACGTAGATCCCGCCACGACGCTTTGTTTAGAACTGCACCAACTAACAGCTCCACCGTTCAATGTAAACACATATCTGGTTTGCGATTTAGAATCGTCCGGATCAGTGTCAAAGCTTGCATCGACGTAACCATTTATGACTAGCTCTTTGTCACCTCCATAAATGAGAAACATATCCTTAGTCCTTTTCAGGTATTTCAGGATGTTCTTGACCGCTGTCCAGTGATCCACTCCTGGATTACTTTGGTACCTCCCTGCACGGCTAATAGCAAGACAAACATCAGGTCTGGTACACAGCATTGCATACATGATAGAGCCTATGGCTGAAGCATAGGGAACATCTTTCATTTTCTCTCTATCTTCTGCAGTGGTCGGGCATTGAGTCTGACTCAACTTCACACCTTGAAACACAGGCAAGAACCCTTTCTTTGGTTGATCCATTTTGAACTTCTTCAAAACTTTGTCAAGGTATGTGCTTTGTGAAAGTCCTATCAAGCGTCTTGATCTATCTCTATAGATCTTGATGCCTAATATGTAAGCAGCTTCACCGAGGTCTTTCATTGAAAAACTCTTATTCAAGTATCCTTTTATGCTATCCAGAAATTCTATATCATTTCCAATCAGCAATATGTCATCCACATATAATATCAGAAATGCTACAGAGCTCCCACTCACTTTCTTGTTAATACAGGCTTCTCCAAAAGTCTCTATAAAACCATATGCTTTGATCACACTACCAAAACATTTATTCCAACTCCGAGAGGCTTGCACCAGTCCATAAATGGATCGCTGGAGCTTGCACACATTGTTAGCTCCCTTTGGATTGACAAAACCTTCTGGTTGCATCATATACAATTCTTCTTCCAGAAATCCATTCAGGAATGCAGTTTTGACATCCATTTGCCAAATTTCATAATCATAAAATGCGGCAATTGCTAACATGATTCGGACAGACTTAAGCATCGCTACGGGTGAGAAAGTCTCATCGTAGTCAATCCCTTGAACTTGTCAAAAACCTTTCGCAACAAGTCGAGCTTTATACACAGTAACATTACCGTCAGCGTCAGTCTTCTTCTTGAAGATCCATTTATTCTCAATGGCTTGCCGATCATCGGGCAAGTCAACCAAAGTCCACACTTCGTTCTCATACATGGATCCCATCTCAGATTTCATGGCCTCAAGCCATTTTGCGGAATCTGGGCTCACCATCGCTTCTTCATAGTTCGTAGGTTCGCCTTGGTCAAGTAACATGACCTCCAGAATAGGATTACCGTACCACTCTGGTGCGGATCTTACTTTGGTTTACCTACGAGGTTCAGTAGTAACTTGATCTGAAGTTTCATGATCAATATCATTAGCTTCCTCACTAATTGGTCTAGGTGTCACAGGAACCGGTTTCTGTGATGAACTACTTTCCAATATGGGAGTAGGTACAGTTACCTCATCAAGTCCTACTTTCCTCCCACTCACTTCTTTCGAAAGAAACTCCTTCTCTAGAAAGGATCCATTCTTAGCAACGAATGTCTTGCTTTCGGATCTGTGATAGAAGGTGTACCCAACAGTTTCCTTTGGGTATCCTATGAAGACACATTTCTCCGATTTGGGTTTGAGCTTATCAGGTTGAAGCTTTTTCACATAAGCATCGCAGCCCCAAACTTTAAGAAACGACAACTTTTGTTTCTTGCCAAACCACAGCTCATAAGGCGTCGTCTCAACGGATTTTGATGGTGCCCTATTTAACGTGAATGCAGTCGTCTCTAAAGCATAACCCCAAAATGATAGCGGTAAATCAGTAAGAGACATCATAGATCGCACCATATCTAGTAAAGTACTATTCTGACGTTCGGACACACCATTACGCTGTGGTGTTCCGGGTGGCGTGAGTTGTGAAACTATTCCGCATTGTTTCAAATGTAGACCAAACTCGTAACTCAAATATTCTCCTCCACGATCAGATCGTAGAAACTTTATTTTCTTGTTACGATGATTTTCCACTTCACTCTGAAAGTCTTTGAACTTTTCAAATGTGTCAGGCTTATGTTTCATTAAGTAGATATACCCATATCTACTCAAATCATCTGTGAAGATGAGAAAATAACGATACCCGCCGCGAGCCTCAACATTCATCAGACCACATACATCAGTATGTATGATCTCCAACAAATCTGTTGCTCGCTACATTGTTCCGGAGAACGGCGTCTTAGTCATCTTGCCCATAAGGCATGGTTCGCAAGTACCAAGTGATTCATAATCAAGTGATTCCAAAAGTCCATCAGTATGGAGTTTCTTCATGCGCTTTACACCAATATGACCCAAACGGCAGTGCCACAAATAAGTTGCACTATCATTATCAACTCTGCATCTTTTGGCTTCAACATTATGAATATGTGTATCACTACTATCGAGATTCAACAAAAATAGACCACTCTTCAAGGGTGCATGACCATAAAAGATATTACTCATATAAATAGAACAACCATTATTCTCAGATTTAAATGAATAACCGTCTCGCGTCAAACAAGATCCAGATATAATGTTCATGCTTAACGCTGGCACCAAATAACAATTATTTAGGTCTAAAACTAATCCCGAAGGTAGATGTAGAGGTAGCGTGCCGACGGCGATCACATCGACTTTGGAACCATTTCCCACGCGCATCGTCACCTCGTCCGTAGCCAGTCTTCGCTTAATCCGTAGTCCCTGTTTCGAGTTGCAAATATTAGCAACAGAACCAGTATCAAATACCCAAGTGCTACTGCGAGCTCTAGTAAGGTACACATCAATAACATGTATATCACATATACCTTTGTTCACCTTGCCATCCTTCTTATCCGCCAAATACTTGGGGCAGTTCCGCTTCAAGTGACCAGTCTGCTTGCAGTAGAAGCACTCAGTCTCAGGTTTAGGTCGAGAATTGGGTTTCTTCTCTTGAGCACCAACTTGTTTGCTGTTCTTCTTGAAGTTCCCCTTCTTCTTCCCTTTACCCTTTTTCTTGAAACTGGTGGTCTTGTTGACCATCAACACTTGATGCTCCTTCTTGATTTCTACCTCCGTAGCTTTTAGCATTGCGAAGAGCTCGGGAATTGTCTTATCCATCCCTTGCATATTATAGTTCATCACGAAGCTCTTGTAGCTTGGTGGCAGTGATTGAAGAATTCTGTCAATGATACTTTCATCCGGAAGATTAACTCCCGGTTGAATCAAGTGATTGCAGTACCCAGACATTCTGAGTATATGTTCACTGACAGAACTATTCTCCTCCATCTTGCAGCTGTAGAACTTATTGGATACTTCATATCTCTCAATCCGGGCATTTGCTTGAAATATTAACTTCAACTCCTGGAACATCTCATATGCTCCATGACGTTCAAAACATCGTTGAAGCCCCGGTTCTAAGCCGTAAAGCATGGCACACAGAACTATCGAGTAGTCATCAACACGTGACTGCCAGGCATTCACAATGTCTGCAGTTGCCGGCAGAGGTGGTACACCTAGCGGTGCTTCCAGGACGTAATTCTTCTATGCAGCAATAAGGATAATCCTCAAGTTATGGACCCAGTCCGTGTAACTGCTACCATCATCTTTCAACTTTGCTTTCTCAAGGAACGCATTAAAATTCAATGGAACAATAGCACGGGCCATCTATCTACAATCAACATAGACAAGAAAAAATACTATCAGGTACTAATTTCATGATAAAATTAAGTTCAGTTAATCATATTACTTAAGAACTCCCACTTAGATAGACATCCCTCTAATCATCTAAGTGATCACGTGATCCAAATCAACTAAACCATGTCCGGTCATCACGTGAGATGGAGTAGTTTTCAATGGTGAACATCACTATGTTGATCATATCTACTATATGATTCAAGCTCGACCTTTCGGTCTCAGTGTTCCGAGGCCATATCTGCATATGCTAGGCTCGTCAAGTTTAACCCAAGTATTCTGCGTGTGCAAAACTGGCTTGCACCCGTTGTAGATGGACGTAGAGCTTATCACACCCGATCATCACGTGGTGTCTCGGCACGATGAACTTTGGCAATAGTGCATACTCAGGGAGAACACTTTTATCTTGAAATTTAGTGAGAGATCATCTTATAATGCTACGGTCAGTCAAAGCAAAATAAGATGCATAAAGGATAAACATCACATGCAATCAATATAAGTGATATGATATGGCCATCATCATCTTGTGCTTGTGATCTCCATCTCCGAAGCACCGTCATGATCACCATCGTCACCGGCGCGACACCTTGATCTCCATCGTAGCATCGTTGTCGTCTCGCCAACTATTACTTCTACGACTATCGCTACTGCTTAGTGATAACTAAACCAATTACAGGGCGATTGCATTGCATACAATAAAGCGACAACCATATGGCTCCTGCCAGTTGCCGATAACTCGGTTACAAAACATGATCATCTCATACAATAAAATATCGCATGATGCCTTGACCATATCACATCACAACATGCCCTGCAAAAACAATTTAGACGTCCTCTACTTTGTTGTTGCAAGTTTTACGTGGCTGCTACGGGCTGAGCAAGAACCGTTCTTACCTACGCATCAAAACCACAACGATAGTTCGTCAAGTTAGTGTTGTTTTAACCTTCTCAAGGACCGGGCGTAGCCACACTCGGTTCAACTAAAGTTGGAGAAACTGACACCCGCCAGCCACCTGTGTGCAAAGCACGTCGGTAGAACCAGTCTCACGTAAGCGTACGCGTAATGTCGGTCCGGGCTGCTTCATCCAACAATACCGCCGAACCAAAATATGACATGCCGGTAAGCAGTATGACTTGTATCGCCCGCAACTCACTTGTGTTCTACTCGTGCATATAACATCTACGCATAAAACATGGCTCGGATGCCACTATTGGGGAACGTAGTAATTTCAAAAAAATCCCTACGCACACACTGGATCATGGTGATGCATAGCAACGAGACGGGAGAGTGTGTCCACGTACCCTCGTAGACCGAAAGCGGAAGCGTTAGCACAACACGGTTGATGTAGTCGTACGTCTTCACGATCCGACCGATCCAAGTACCGAACGTACGGCACCTCCGAGTTCAGCACACGTTCAGCTCGATGACGTCTCGCGAACTCTGATCCAACAGAGCTTCACGGGAGAGTTCCGTCAGCACGACGGCGTGATGACGGTGATGATGTTGCTACCGACGCAGGGCTTCGCCTAAGCACCGCTACGATATGACCGAGGTGGAATATGGTGGAGGGGGGCACTGCACACGGTTGGAATAGATCAACAGATCAACTTGTGTGTTTAGAGGTGCCCCCTTCCCCCCGTATATAAAGGAGAAAGGGGGGAGAGGCGGCCGGCCAAGGAGGGCGACTGGGAGTAGGACTCCTCCTTTCCTAGTAGGAGTAGGAGAAGGGGGAAGGAGGAGGTGGAGAGAAGGAAGGAGAGGGGGGCCGCCGCCCCCTTCCCTTGTCCAATTCGAACTGGGGCAAGGGGGGGCGCGCGCCACCTCCTGGCTGCCCTCTCTCTTCTCCACTAAGGCCCAATAGGCCCATTACATCCCTGGGGAGGTTCCGGTAACCTCCCGGTACTCCGGTAAAATCCCGATTTCACCCGGAACACTTCCGACGTCCAAATATAGGCTTCCAATATATCAATCTTTATGTCTGGACCATTTCGAGACTCCTCGTCATGTCCGTGATCATATCTGGGACTCCGAACTACCTTCGGTACATCAAAACACAAAAACTCATAATACCGATCGTCACCAAACTTTAAGCGTGCGGACCCTACGGGTTCAAGAACTATGTAGACATGACCGAGACACGTCTCCGGTCAATAACCAATAGCGGAATCTGGATGCTCATATTGGCTCCCACATATTCTATGAAGATCTTTATCGGTCAAACCGCATAACAACATACGCTGTTCCCTTTGTCATCGGTATGTTACTTGCCCGAGATCCGATCGTCGGTATCTCAATACCTAGTTCAATCTCGTTACCGTCAAGTCTCTTTACTCGTTATGTAATGCATCATCCTGCAACTAACTCATTAGTCACATTGCTTGCAAGTCTTATAGTGATGTGCATTACCGAGAGGGCCCAGAGATACCTCTCCGACAATCGGAGTGACAAATCCTAATCTCGAAATACGCCAACTCAACAAGTACCTTCGGAGACACATGTAGAGCACCTTTATAATCACCCACTTACGTTGTGACGTTTGGTAGCACACAAAGTGTTCCTCCGGTAAACGGGAGTTGCATAATCTCATAGTCATAGGAACATGTATAAGTCATGACGAAAGCAATAGCAACATACTAAACGATCAAGTGCTAAGCTAACGGAATGGGTCAAGTCAATCACATCATTATCCTAATGATGTGATCCCGTTAATCAAATGACAACTCATGTCCATGGCTAGGAAACTCAACCATCTTCGATTAACGAGCTAGTCAAGTAGAGGCATACTAGTGACACTATGTTTGTCTATGTATTCACACATGTATTATGTTTCCGGTTAATACAATTCTAGCATGAATAATAAACATTTATCATGATATGAGGAAATAAATAATAACTTTATCATTGCCTCTAGGGCATATTTCCTTCAGTCTACATAGTTCTCGAACCCGTAGGCTTCGCACGCTTAACGTTCGATGACGATTTGTGTTATGAGTTATGTGATTTGATGACCGAAGTTTGTTCGGAGTCCCGGATGGGATCACGGACATGACGAGGAGTCTTGAAATGGTTGAGAGGTAAAGATTAATATATTGGAAGGTTATATTCGGACATTGGAATGGTTCCGAGTGATCCGGGTATTTTCTCGGAGTACCGAGGGGTTACCAGAACCCCCGGGGAAGTTAATGGGCCTTAGTATGCTTTAGTGGAGAGAGGGAAGAAGGGCCACGAGGTGGCGTGTGCCTCCCCCCTGCCCAAACCGAATTGGACAAGGGGTGGGGGCGCGACCGCCTCCTTCCTTCTCCTTCTCCCCTCCTTCCTTTCCCTCCAGTGGAAGAAAGGAAAAGGGGGGCGAATCCTACTTGGACTAGGAGTCCAAGTAGGACTCCCCCCTTGGCGCGCCCCTCCTTGCCGCCGGCCTCTCTCCCTCCCTCCTTTATATACGTCGCCAGGGGGCACCACAAAGCACAACAGACAATCTCTTAGCCGTGTGCGGTGCCCCTCTCCACAGTTTAACACCTGGTCATATCGTCGTGTTGCTTAGGTGAAGCCCTGCGCCGGTAACTTCATCATCACCGCCGCCACGCCGTCGTGCTGACGGAACTCTCCCTCGTCCTCAACTGGATCAAGAGCTCGAGGGACATCATCGTATTGAACGTGTGCTGAACACGGAGGTGCCATACGTTCGGTACTTGGATCGGTTTGATCGTGAAGACGTTCGACTACATCAACCGTGTTATTAAACGCTTTCGCTTTCGGTCTACAAGGATACGTGGACACACTCTTCCGTCTTGTTGCTATGCATCTCCTAGATAGATCTTGCGTGATCGTAGGAAAAATTTTGAAATGCTCCGTTCCCCAACACTTGTACGTTGATGGGCCTTTTACGGGCTTCCATAAAGACCGCGAAAAATAATGGGGTCAAAATAAATCAACACTGTGGGAATTGAACAGAGGACCTCCTGTCTGGATGATGTAACAACCAACGACCTATGCATCTATCATGTTTCCTAATCCCACCTCGCTCTTTTACAATGATTCCCACCAGTAAATATATGAGCGGCCCCAGGAATCAACCGACAGATGGTAAAAACAAAGGAGAGCGGTCCTCATGTTTAGGGCGAGCTAATTAAGTGAATGAGCTAATTAAAAGAAGGATTGTGGGCTTAAATAGAATATTTAAACAGATGTGGCTAATTAAAGAAAGGATTATGGGTAAACCCGTGTAATAATTAAAAAAAAGATTGTGGGATTAATAAATAGTAGAATATTCAAATGGATGGGGCTAATTAAAGGAAGGATTTGAGATAAAAAGATAGGATAATTAAAAGGAAGGATTCGTAGGCTTCAATGTGGTGGGGCTACTAAACTAGAAAAGGAAGAATTTGATTCCCGATTAAAACGGATGAGGACGTCATGGTAATTAATGAAAAGATTATAGTTAAATGGAATTAGTGGGAGATTGTGCCCGGTAAAGAAAATATGAACGCAACTAAATTGCACCCTATTTTTTATGTTCATTTTGTAGAAGGACATTGCATTCCAACATGTTTTTCATAGTGAATCTGGTGTTGTGAGACATTATGCTTGCACAAAACATTAAATTTTCTCGTTGCAACCTACGGGCATATGTGCTAGTTTTTTCTCATGGGGTATCAGTATCCATATATCACCATTAGTTTTTTTTTGCGCGATATATGACCATTGTTTCATGCCGTGACGCGCGCTTTGCACGCAGATATGAATGAATAAATCCCGGAGAGCGGAGTTGTATAAAAAAAACTCTTTTATCCAGAAAGAACAAGAATAACGTGGGCGGAGGCAGGCACACACTCCATTGGATCTGCCTCGGTTGGAAGTCCGGTCCTTGCTTTCCATCCTCCACGCTGGAAAATCTTTCGGCCGCATCCACGCATCCGACGAGCACCCCATCCCCGCCGGCCATACCGCGCCCGGTCCCCGGTACGCCGACGCACGGAAGGAACCAACAAGGGACCGTTGAGAAGGAAAGCGGCCCGTTTCTTGGTTCCGCCGGAATCGATCGAAGCAGACGTCGTTCTCGCAAAAGATACGGCGCTTTTAGGACGCCACCAATAGGCAGCTGCGTTGAGAACGTATTTTAAGTGGGGGGTTCCGGTAGGAGGAGTATATCCACTCCGACTGCTGCCAGGTCAGGCACAGATCAGAGGTAGATTCATCGCCAAGAAAACGAAAGAAATCAGCAAGGGATTTGATAGATTACCACTTTGCCAAGTCCCCCCCTGAGCCTGACTCGTCATTGGTTAAGGAAAAAGAGATTAACCAATTACGTATTATGTTAACTAAAGAGGGGCAGAGTGGGAGGAGCAAAAGGTGCGAGGATAAGGCCCCGCTCCCCGGTCGCATTTGTTTAATCGAATCCATCGTGTCTCCACGTGGCGACCCAACCCAACCGCCTTGGAGTAGAGAAGACCTTCAAGATTTTAGCCCCCCGGCCGTCGCCTTTTTATACCCGCCCATGCCGCTTCATTGCCTGGTTCGTCGCTCTGCCGTCTCCCTCCCTCCCTCCCTTCGCCCCCGCCTGCGTCTCTTCTGCCTCTTCTTTCTCGGCCCCTATTCTGCCTCTTCTTAATTTGCGGTAAAACTGCACTCGGTCGCCTGGATATACAGTTGGTGAGCTGAAGTGCCAAGAAAGAGAGAGAAAGGAGATCAGTACTGGCAAATGGTGTTCTACTTCAAGGCGCGGCCGGACGCCGGCGATTACACCATCTACATGGGCGCCGACAAGAACGAGAACGAGGAGCTCATCAAGTACGGCCTCCCCGAGGACGTCTGGTACGAGCATTTGCCCAACTCTAGTCTCTAGCTTCGCTTCTCCCTCCCTCCCACCCTTCCCTATCTCTTCTACTCTAGAAGAACATAAACTCTCGTTAGGTTTGGGGTCTCGATCGATGGATATACTCATGGGAGTTCCTCCGTATATAAATATGCACGTGGAGTATAATAGTTTAGTAGTACGTTTAAACTCATGCGCGGTGAGCCAGTGAAATCCCGTAGACAGATAGAGAGAGAACGGCCGGCCGGCCGGCCAGAGAGAACTCGGGGAAGAGAGGGAGCGCAAGGATTGACGCGTGACGAGGCCATGACGGGGCTGCCGGGGACACTCCAACTACCAAACAGCCTAGATACGACCAGAGCTAGCGGACTTAAGTACACAACGAGCTCCCGGTCTGCCATCTGCATCGCGCCCGTGCTACCTAGGGCCAAAACACCCTGTATATATCGTCTAGAGGACCTCGCCCTCGGCTCATGCTGCTTGCTGCAGACTATACTTGTTTTACTGGTTTATATATATTGCTGAAAAATAGGCAACTGTCGAGTTGAGTGGATATCGTGCTGTAGTACAACCTAGTAGCTCGTTTATTAAGCAAAGCAACGATGATTGTACGAAATAATTAATCATTTGGCGCACCACCATCGATCTGCACTGCAGGTTCCATGTGGACAAGGTGTCGTCGGCGCACGTCTACCTGAGGCTCAAGAAAGGCGACTCCATAGACACCATCAGCGAAGGACTCCTGGAGGATTGCGCGCAGCTCGTAAAAGCGCATTCCATTCAAGGTATATACTACTGATGATTGTGTTACTGAAATGCACCTAGTTAAAAAGATTTTCTTACTACCAATGTCACCCCACAAAACATTTATGTGCTCTACTGTATGTTGGGCATCTGAGCACGGACCGAAGAAATTAGCTCGTGGTGTGACTGTGACCGGCCGTGTCTAGTGCAAAGCTGCAGCATGCACATTGCTATCTCTTTCTGTGCCCATTACAGCAACTTTTTCTGGTGTATTATTGCCGGCCTCTCTATGCATGCGATGCATGGGCCCCTTTGCATTATCTGCCTTGGGTCGATAACTGGCCTATACTGTATGCGCGAGTGATTGTGATCGTCAGAAGGTGACAAGTTGGGTCGATAATGGATGCTCGCTACATCATTCATGCATGCATGTGTTTATCGTGCAGGAAACAAGATGAACAATGTCGAGGTGGTCTACACGCCATGGTCTAATCTCAAGAAGGCGACATCCATGGATGTCGGCCAAGTTGGCTTCCACAACCATCGCCTGGTAATCAATTAACCAGTTCTACTCGTTTGCTAGCAGTACTACTAACGCCTCCATTTGGCAGTTATTTAACAAATTTAAGAAAAAAAATTATATAGACAAAATATGCTTGATCGATTGTAGCGTTTCAAGTAGGCTCACTTGTTAAAGGCATGTATGCAGTGGTATCAAGTTATAGAAGCATTGTTTCGAGTAGCACGAACAATAGTTGGATAAGAAACCTTTTAAAGTTTAATTAGATTATCTTGTGCAATAATTGGGAACATTCGATGAGAAAATAACCATTATAATGAAAGCTGCCAACTCATGACCAGTCTAGCTTGAAAGAAAGTCTGTCTTGTCTTGCGCATACATGTAGCTGCTTAGCTGCCGACGGTCCCAACCGTCGCCAATGCTAACTGACTCTAGCATGCTTCATTTTTCTTGCGTTGGCCCTTGGCTAATCATAAGTTGATTCATGTCTTTGCGACAAACAAATGTTCATATACAATCTACTGTCCGTCAACAGGTGCATGTTTTGACAGTGGAGAAGCGTGTCAATGAGATCCTCAACAGGTTGAATAAGACCAGGGTCGAGCGCCGACCAGATCTCAAAGGTACATATACACATACACAAGCTAGTGATCTCCATTTCGTGTGCACGTGTAGTACACCATATGCATGCATGCACGTGCAACTGGGATTTCATTCGCTAATTTGCTAATTTGTGTGTGTGTAGCCGAGAAAGATGCATCAAATGCAGCGGAGAAGGCCGAGAGGAAGATGCAGCTGAAAGACAAGGCACGCAACGCATGCATGCTAGCTAACTTGACCTTTCCAAATCAAAGCCTGTCATGCATGGTGACAACCGGCTAACCTTTTTCTCTTGTGGCGTGCACAGAAGCGCAGGGAGGAGATGGAGAGGGTGGTGAAGGAGCGGCAGGCCGAGATACGGAGCTACAAGGGCCTCATGGTCGCCGAGAAGATGACCTCCAACCGCCAGATCGCCTCGGCCGGCAAGTCCATACAGGAAATGGAGGACGAGTTCGTCTAGCAGCTAGCATCATGCGTGTGTAGTGTATCATCCATGGCCATGTGTATATGTGCCGATGCGCGCACCTTGCGTGCGTGTGCGAGCGTGGTCTCGACGAGGCAGCCGATGATCGATCGATCCTCGATGTTACTGACGGTGCAGGTGTACATATATAAGGTCCTTGGTTTGGACAGAAATGAGAAAGCAGCTAGCGCAGAAATGAACTGTAAATTCCAAAAAATTCTGATGACAAAGGGCGGGCATTGCGGCGCCTAAACAAAACTGATCCACATCTGGTATGCTTAGGGCTTTTTCGATTCGTAGGATTCTGAAAATACAGGAATAGAAAAGGTATAGGATTGGAGCGGCATATAGCCACTTAAATCTTATATGATTAACGAGTGTTTGATGCCATAGGAAAAATAAAGGAATTGCAAAAAGAGATTGGAGTGGATGTTAGTTTTCCTATAAAATGTAGTACAAAAGATTTTATAGGAAAAATTCCTATGGAATCTAATTTTACGAATCAAACGACCAACGTAGGAAAAATTTCATAGAATTTCAATCCTCCAAAAATCCTACATAATTTCTTTGTATCGAAGGAGCCCTTAGCTTGTGCATCCAATCGATATGAGGCCGTCATCATCGTTTGACGAATGTGTTGAGTTTGGAGTGCGACAACAGAGTAAACCGAGGGGAAATGGTGGTCCAATAGGAAATGTGGAAGAAAATAGAAGGCCCGCAGGACCGAGCTGTGGGCGACCCAATTCGGGCACTTGCAGGTTCCTGCGGGAGCGGGTTTTAGGAGCTATTTCTTTTCTATGTCTTTTATGTGTTGGTTTTCATCTGTTTCCTTATGGTTTTTTAGTTTTTTGTTTTTATTTCATTTTTTATTTCCTTTTTAAATAATATTTGATTTTCTGTGTTTGTTTTCAATGGTTTTTTTTCTCAATTTTCAACAGTTTTATTTTTGGGTTTCGGCTTCTATACTTCTTAACTGGTTTTCTTCCTTTTTTTCCTTTTTTTTCAACACATCCCTACTTTTTCCATATACATTGTACACTTTTAGTATACATCAAAACATTATTTATAAAAGTTTCATATGTAAATGCATGATAACTTTTTTAAATATATGTCTTGATGTATATATTTTTATACACATTGTGCATTTTCCGTATACATTTGAAGCATTATTTTATACACATTTAGAAAAATTCAAATACATGTTTTTGAACTTTTTTAAATACACATTGTTCCATTTTTTGAATGATATGAAAAAATTAAACTATACAATTTTTTTACTGTTATGAACATATTTTGAAATGTAAAACATATTTTTTGAATGGTAAGAAACATTATTTTTGAATTACATAAACATCTTTTTAAATTGTATAATCTTTGTTTTTAAATGACACGTAGATGTTTTTGAAACATGTGAGTCTTTTTTAAATATCACAAACATTTTTCTAAATGGTATCAATTTTTTTATAAAATTATACGAAAAAATAATTTACACAACGTTGATGTTTTCAAATTCATGGTTTTCAAATTTAAATGTAAATATATGTTCTGTCATACTCCCTCCATTTACTTATACATGGTCACTATGGAATATACATTTTGCATCTATATAAGGCCACCAATAGTGAGGGAAAATTAATGATGTTTCCTCGTACTAGCAACTTGTTTAATATTTGCACGCATGCAGTCATAATGACACTTAGCTATTTCCTCCACTCAGTTTTCTTGCATTCATGCGGTGTATTAACGATCCCAGTAAACGAAAAGAAAAATTGGGTTACAAAACATGTATTAAACTTTATCTTGGTACCTGTAATTTGAGTTTGTGGCCTTGTATATAAAAATGGAGGAAGTATATGTATTCAGGATTTTTCAAAAGTATGACAAAAAAAAGGGACAAATAAAAAAATAAGAAGAAAAATGAACTAACTTGCAAGGAGTTACTACTTAGACATGCCCATTAGTAGTGATGCTGAAGCAAGACAAACTTCTGTCTCCCATAAAGCTAGACAAAACCGCTTATGAGACCTCCTTTTTTTTAGAACAGCTCATGAGACCTCCTGCACAGGGCTTATGGCAGCCCCTGTTCGGTGCCTTAAACGCCCAAACATTTCTCTGCCGCTCATGCTCCCCACTGATGGGCTAGCCCAAGAAGAAGGCAAACACTCGACTGGTTTCCCTGGTCGCTCGATCACGTTTGATCGGTCACCGTTGACTAGTTGACCAGACAACTATTGACTTTTGGAAAGCTACGGAAAAAATGTGAATTTAAAATATTCATCGATTTAAAAAAACTTCAAAAATCATTGAATTTTTTAAAAATTCACATTTTTTATGAAAATTCATCAATTTTGAAAAAAGTTCATTGAATTTGAAAAAATGTTCATAAAATTTGAAAAAGTTCATCAATCTGATAAAATTCATCAATTTGAAAAATAAGTTCTTTGATTTTGAAAAAAAACTCATCAAACTTAAAAAAGTTCATGCATTTTGAAAAAAACGAAATTGAAGTAAAAGTAAAAAATATTAAAGAAAATAAACAAAAAAAGAAAGAGAAACCAAACAAAAACCGGTCTAGAAAAAATAAAAATAAATGTCTAGGAAGCTTCTAGAAGCTTCCCAAAACTAGGAGAGGTGAGCTTCCTATCGTGCGTTTGGGCCGGCCCATTTAGATCGAGAGGATAGAGGGGGTTGTGTGCCCGATTTCATAAATAGAACGTTCTCAAGGATAGAGGGGGCCGTTGGTTGAATTCGTATTGGCGTGGAGGAGCCCGAGGAGAGAACTGTTCCCCCTTTCCTTTTGGGAGTACCGCTTACTGATCGAGAGTGGTCAAGGGAGGATCGCCTTGCGAAGAAGAAGCACGAGGCTCGCCCACAAAGCGATAAACAGAAGGAGGATGGGCATGCACAATGGATTTCAATTAGAAGAGAAGGTGGGGCTGTGTGACGCCCGGATAATTAGGCTACAGTAATCCCACATTAATAATGCCACGTCACTTCGATTACTGTTGCAAATCTTGCGTTAGTTCAAAACCGAATCAAATTTCAAATTCAAAGTCAAGTCAATCAATTAAAGTTTTCAAAAGTCAAAATTAAAATGTTCTTAATGTGACGAATAAATCATGGATAATATTGGTGGAGAAACAACATCTTTATAAAACAATTAAATAACCTAAAGTGATTAAAACAACAGCAAAAACAATTAATTATACTCCTGTTATATGTTATAAAATACTAAACTATGTTAACTAGGTGCCAAAGTTATTGTGGCAGTGGTATAATTAATGATATTATTTTAGGTGCTATTTGAATGCTTTATAAAACTAAAACAAATTGGGAAATGAAATTAAAACAGAAAAGAAAAATAAAAAAGGAAAAAACTAAACAAAGAAATAAAGTAAAACAAGAGAAAAGAGAAAAGCCCCCCCCCCCCCACACAGGGCCAGACGACCCAGCCAGCCCATCTGGCCCTAACCGGCCCAGCCGCCCCTCCATAACCCCCTCACCCGTAACCCTAGCCCAACCACCCCCACGATCCCCCCACTCTCCCTCGTCTGCCCCCCACCTCTCGATCCCGATCTGGATCGGGAAGGGGGGATCGAACCCGGCTCCGCCCCCGATGCCCTTCGCCGTCCACCGCCGCCCGGAGCGCTACCTCAACCACGCCGTCCCGCCTCTGACGCCGCTGGACCACATCGCCGACGCCGGAGCGCCACCCCCACCCGGACCTCGCCGTCGTCCTCCCCTGCGTCGCGACGTCCCAGGCTTCCTCCCCGCGCTCCATTGCCCTTTCCCTACGGCCCCTGTGAGCCTCCGCCTCCTCCTCTCCTCCTTCCGTCTCGCGCACGCGCTCACGGCCGCGGCATCGTCCTGTGCGCGCACGCGCACACGCCGTTCCGCACGCGCACGCCGCCCGCGCACCGCGTCCCCTCCCCGCGCCCGCTCGCGCTCCGCCGCGACGTCCCCGGCCTCCGCCCGCACCTCGCGCCTTGACCGCGCCCCGCCACGCCAACCACGCCCGCCTCCGTGTGCCTTTGCGTCCAGCCACGCCCGCGCCTCGCCACTGCTTGTCGTGGCTCGCCCGCCGTCGCCCGCCTCTGCCACTAGCTCCGGCACCGCCGCCCCGTCGCCGTCCCTGGCCAGCCCCGTTCGGCCTCGGGCACGGGCACCATGCCCGCACCCAGCGCCCGCACACGCTATGGCCCCTGTGCCAATGACATGGGGGGCCCACGCCCCAGAACGGCTATTAAAAAAGATAAAAAATTAATAAATAAAAATAAAAATGAATTAATAAAATTAATTATTAATTGATTAATTAAGTTAATTAATCCTGTTTAATTAATCTAATTAACTAGTTAGTTTAATTAAACAGTAATTAGTTTAGCTAATTCCTAATTAATCAAATAGAGAATGACAGGTGGGTCCCACTGGACCCACATGTCAGTTTGACCAGTCAACACCTCTGTTGACTGCTGACGTCATGATGACGTCAGCGTGCACTATTCTGGATAATGTTGAATTAAATAAATTCTAAAATGATTTAAAACTTTAAAAAATCATATAAAATGAACCGTAGCTCAGATGAAAATACTTTCTACATGGAAGTTGCTCAGAACGACGAGACGAATCCAAATACGCAGTCCGTTCGTCCGCCACACATCCCTAGCATAGCGAACACGCAACTTTCCCCCTCCGGTTCATGTGCCCGAAAATGCGAAACACCGGGGATACTTTCCCGGATGTTCCCCCCTTCGCTGGTATCACATACCCCTGCGTTACGTCACCCCTAGCACAATGTATTGCCGCGTCTTGCTTTGTGTTACATTTGATTGCTCTGTTATTTATTGTGTTCCCCCTCCGTTACTTCTTTCCGGTAGGCTCCGAGACCGTTGCCGATACCCCTGTGATCGGCTACATCGACGACGACCCCTTCTTCTTGCCAGAGCAACCAGGCAAGCCCCCCCTGATCACCAGATATCACCTATTCTTCTCTATACTGCTTGCATTAGAGTAGTGTAGCATGTTACTGCTTTCCGTTAATCCTATCCGGATGCATAGCCTGTCCTTGCTACCACTGTTGTTACCTTTACCTGCAATCCTACATGCTTAGTATAGGATGCTAGTTTTCCATCAGTGGCCCTACATTCTTGTCCGTCTGCTGTGCTGTACTATCGGGCCGTGATCACTTGGGCGGTGATCACGGGTATATACTTATATACTCTATACATGACACCTGTGGTGACTAAAGTCGGGTCGGCTCGTAGGAGTACCCGCAAGTGGATCTTTGTGGCGGAGCGACAGGGCAGGTTGAGACCACCTAGGTGAGAGGTGGGCCTGGCCCTGGACGTCGTCCGCGGTTACTTCAAAATAACAAGCTTAACGAGTTCTTGGTATTTGATCTGAGTCTGGCCATTTGGTCTATACGCACTAACCAACTACGCGGGAACAGTTATGGGCACTCGACGTCGTGGTATCAGCCGAAGCCTTCGTGACGTCAGCGACCGAGCGGCGCGCGCCGGATTGGACTGGAACGCCACTAGGCTAGGTCTGCTTCCGGTCGCGTACGCAACGTGCAGGTGTGCAATGGGCGATGGGCCCAGACCCCTGCGCGCATAGGATTTAGACCGGCGTGCTGACCTGTCTGTTGTGCCTAGGTGGGGCTGCGACGTGTTGATCTTACGAGGCCGGGCATGACCCAGGAAAGTGTGTCCGGCCAAATGGGATCGAGCGTGTTGGGTTATGTGATGCACCCCTGCAGGGAAGTTTATCTATTCGAATAGCCGTGTCCCTCGGTAAAAGGACGACCCGGAGTTGTACCTTGACCTTATGTCAACTAGAACTGGATACTTAATAAAACACACCCTTCCAAGTGCCAGATACAACCCGGTGATCGCTCTCTAACAGGGCGACGAGGAGGGGATCGCCGGGTAGGATTATGCTATGCAATGCTACTTGGTGAACTTACCATCTACTCTCTTCTACATGCTGCAAGATGGAGGTGGCCAGAAGCGTAGTCTTCGACAGGACTAGCTATCCCCCCCTTATTCTGGCATTCCGCAGTTCAGTCCACCGATATGGCCCTTTACACATATACCCATGCATATGTAGTGTAGCTCCTTGCTTGCGAGTACTTTGGATGAGTACTCACGGTTGCTTTTCTCCCTCTTTTCCCCCTTTCCCCTTCTACCTGGTTGTCGCAACCAGATGCCGGAGCCCAGGAGCCAGACGCCACCGTCGACGACGACTCCTACTACACCGGAGGTGCCTACTACTACGTGCAACCCGCTGACGACGACCAGGAGTAGTTAGGAGGATCCCAGGCAGGAGGCCTGCGCCTCTTTCGATCTGTATCCTAGTTTGTGCTAGCCTTCTTAAGGCATACTTGTTTAACTAATGTCTGTACTCGGATATTGTTGCTTCCGCTGACTCGTCTATGATCGAGCACTTGTATTCGAGCTTACTGCCTTGCTGTTCTTTGTCACCTGAATACCCCTATGGATAATTCTCGCACTTATCGAGTATCCGCTCATCCCCCAGTTGTTCATGTGTTTCACAATGGTCTTCGAAATACTATTCGATCCTCCAAAAATCCTTAGTAGCTTATTGCTCTGCAATACTTGTCTGCTTGCATGATGGATGCTTTCCATATGTCTGGCAATATTCGTTAGTATCCTTAGGCGCCGTCATTTTGATCCTTTTGATTCAACATGAGTGCGAATGCATGCAATCATCAGTTGATCCTTTTAAATTATCTTTCCGGCTCAGACGTCATTTTAAACATGAGCTGGTTCTCAACCAATCCAATTGCCGTCGATTGTACCCCTAAGGCTATTCAACTTATCCATCCCTAATCAGAACATTGCTTCTGATCTCTTGATTTGGAAAACATAATTCCTTTGCATTTGATTGAATTAGTCGGTTGTTTCTATAATTTGATCTCCTTGCATTGTATCTTCCTCTGATTGAGTACCGATGCTCACATCAGATCCCTTGAGGACCATCGGATCCTTTGTGGGATTTTATCCGATAGCGTCCTTCATATCCAATCACTTTGGAAGTTCTTTCTCCATTGGTAAATCCTATCCTCTGATTGACCAACCATGCTCTGCTTTCGAGCTTGTGTTATTTACTCTTGAAGCTTGTGGTATATGTTTCCATGATACCCTGACGGGTTGAACCTATGCCTTCCTTAATATGTGTGAACTCGAAAGTTTTCACAAGTCATACTCTTCTGGTATTTTGCCAGATAAAATTTCAACACTACAACTTCTTCGAAACTGAGGAGTGGATGAAAGGTTATGCATTGGAGAAGTGGGAGTCGACCTTGAACTTTGTGTTCATGCCCATGGAAATGATTTAGATCGTATCATTAAAGCTTCTCTTCAAATAAATATTTCCTTGGTATAAGTTTATCTTATATCTGGGATCTGGCATTTTGCAATCGTGGTTCCAACCATGTTCTCTTTTAAATACCATTTCTCGTGCAAGTTTAAGCACTTGTCTTCTGCAGAACAATACCCAGTCCAACCTCTATTCTGATCTGTCGTCGAGTACTACCCCCTGGTATCTCGAGATTATCACAGAACTGCATAACCTCTTATGAGTTCTTCATCAAGTACTACATCCTCACTGATTCCAATTTTTCATGAGCTCCGAGTTTTTAAACACTCGAAGGCACCGATAACTGAACCGAGTCCGCATTATGGTTCAACAACTCTTACTAATATTCTTTACTTACGAGTTTGTACCCGATCATGTCATTCCTAGCCTGATCGGCTATATCATTATTGTGCTAATTCTTAACTGTGCTACCCGGTCCTTCTTCCCGGAACACAATTTTTGACGCTGAGCTAAGCTTGCGTTGATTTCCTTGTCTTATCATTCCACCTCGAACAACAAGCTTGGTTTCGAGTTTGTGTCATAACCATGGTTCCAATAACCTCTTGCTTCATCATTCCTTTGATTTGATGTCGTCGATGAGCGATTATATCTTCATGAAACCTCTCGACAAATGTGTCATGATCATCATCAACATTCCGAGCTCCTCAAGGATGTCAATTGAATTCATGATGAGAAATACCATCCTTGCCCTCGATGATTTGTGTTATCATCGACCACTCGATTGCCTTCCGTTCAACACAAACTTGTTCGTGTTTGGTGTTATACCTTGAGTTCCTTGCTATCCAGCAATAGTTCTTCTTTACCTTGGAACATTAACATCTCTTATGTCATCTATGTTGTGAGAATTTCACCACCTCTTAAGAATTCTTGGTATGGTAATACTTCTCACCATCACCATTCTTTCTTGGTCCTCGTGTTGATTTCAACTGGGGTACCAACAAGTGAGCGGTGCTGTTTGGATTCTGCCCTTCTAGCAACCCTATTCCTTTGAAGTTAATGGTCGGCCGTTCATTCTTAGACTATTGATTATTGAATCACCATTCCGACGTTGGTCGTGCAACCCAGCCCATATTTCTGGTGCACCTTTCAACCAATGTTTAATTGTGTATGTTTTCCTCGAGCATACATCATTATACCATTTGAATTGACAAATGTTATCTCCTTGTTCACATACTTGTGGAAATCCATCTTTTGGAAATCTGGATGAATTGTCGCTGAGTCCATCAGCCACCCCCTCACCCTCTCCTTGATTTAATGATGAACTCTTCGGAACTCGCTTCCATAGCTCAATTCTCGAGAATCTTACAATGTCATCTCGACAATTTGTGTTGCACCTTTCTTCTCAGGCATCCTAAGTCTGAGTTATCCTGACACCAATCAGATCTGAATCTCGGTCAGATATGATGGTTGGAACATATTTCCAAGAGTTATAACAATGGTCTTTATGTGACCCAGTAAGGTGATGTAATGCCTAGCACACCTGGCCGGAGGCCACATTGTTATAGATTCCTTTTTAGCAAGGTTATCCATTCTTCCATGAGAAAATTGTAAGACTTATTCTACAAGTTATTCCTGATGGATCCTTTGTGTTTCCAAAGTCTGATCTTCACCTGATGACCATGTCAATGCTATCTCGAAGCATGTCTATGGTACTCCGATTTTTAACAAGAACATTTGAAGCCCAATGCTAAATGTTTGCTGCTCAATTATCCAAACACCGCTGTATGGGTAATGTCATGAAATTTCTCTCCCCTTACCTAAAGGGTTTTCTACATTATATCCTGTTATGGATATCATGCTCTGCTTGTCCTTGGTAAGGATATACCCTTGAAATATGTGTTTTAAACACATTTTCCTTTCCATTGTTCTGTTTAATCTGATGATCACATTTTCCTTTCCATTGTTTTGTTTAACCTTTCTAGTGATCTATATGATCTAAGCAGTAATGTTCTTCTGCTTATGTAAACACCTCGGTGTACAACTCTATCAGTAAGACCCTGTTACTATTGATGATGACATTCCGGTAACCACCGATGGACAGGAACTTTGCCTATTGGTCCGCCTCGTTCAACGAGCAGGAAAATGGTTCTCTTTGTCCCTCGCCCTTGGTACTGATGTTGTTGTTGCCGACATAACTGATAGGCTATCCTCTGACATACCGTTCTTGCATGATCGTGCAAGACGTCCTCCCTCTTCCTACTTTTTACCCACATGGTGGGCCCATAACCCACAGTTCCACAGGATCGAAACCTGACTCTCCTGTACACCCCCGGTTTCCAAAGTTACTCCTCGCGCGTGGCCTCGTATATAATTCACGAGCCACCTCCCGAAAGATCATCAAGTCTGGTATCAGACACAATGCTTATTCCCGTTTGCTCTGAACCCCATTCACACTCTCGGTTGGGCGTTAAATGATTACCCATCCGCTTAAAACTTCTCACGCCTTCTTTTATCTCTCTCGGTGATTTTCCCGAGTTTCAATTCGAGAGATACTTTCTACCACATTCCCTGAGTTATAAACCGGATAGCGACCTTGTAGAGTTCCGTTCTTTCGAAGTTACCCCTTATCCTTTTCGTAAGTACGATGGAGTTCCCGAAGAAAGGATGCCGACTTCATCATGATGAACTCAAGCTGAAGTATGAAGACATCATCGTTATGGATCGACCTCTTCGAGAAGAGCAACCCAGACCGAGAGGGTTCGTTAGAATTTCGTAACCAGATCTTTCCCCCTTACTCCCCCTCCTAAATCTCGGGACGAGATTTCTTGTAGTGGAGGAGAATTGTGACGCCCGGATAATCAGGCTACAGTAATCCCACATTAATGATGCCACGTCACTTCGATTACTGTTGCAAATCTTGCGTTAGTTCAAAACCGAATCAAATTTCAAATTCAAAGTCAAGTCAATCAATTAAAGTTTTCAAAAGTCAAAACTAAATTGTTCTTAATGTGACGAATAAATCATGGATAATATTGGTGGAGAAACAACATCTTTATAAAATAATTAAATACCCTAAAGTGATTAAAACAACAGCAAAAACAATTAATTATACTCCTGTTATATGTTATAAAATACTAAACTATGTTAACTAGGTGCCAAAGTTATTGTGGCAGTGGTATAATTAATGATATCACTTTAGGTGCTATTTGAATGCTTTATAAAACTAAAACAAATTGGGAAATGAAATTAAAACAGAAAAGAAAAATAAAAAAAGGAAAAGACTAAACAAAGAAATAAAGTAAAACAAGAGAAAAGAGAAAAGCCCCCCCACTGGGCCAGACGACCCAGCCAGCCCATCTGGCCCTACCCGGCCCAGCTGCCCCTCCATAACCCCCTCACCCGTAACCCTAGCCCAACCACCCCCCACGACCCCCCACTCTCCCTCGTCTGCCCCCCCACCTCTCGATCCCGATCTGGATCGGGAAGGGGGGATCAAACCCGGCTGCGCCCCCGACGCCCTTCGCCGTCCACCGCCGCCCGGAGCGCTACCTCGACCACGCCGCCCCGCCTCTGACGCCACTGGACCACATCCCCGACGCCGGAGCGCCACCCCCACCCGGACCTCGTCGTCGTCCTCCCCTGCGTCGCGACGTCCCCGGCTTCCTCCCCGCGCTCCATTGCCCTTTCCCTAAGGCCCCTGTGAGCCTCCGCCTCCTCCTCTCCTCCTTCTGTCTCGCGCACGCGCTCACGGCTGCGGCATCGTCCCGTGCGCGCACGCGCACACGCGCACGCCGCCCGCGCACCGCGTCCCCTCCCCGCGCCCGCTCGCGCTCCGCCGCGACGTCCCCGGCCTCCGCCCGCACCTCGCGCCTTGACCGCGCCCCGCCACGCCAACCACGCCCGCCTCCGCGTGCCTTTGCGTCCAGCCACGCCCGCGCCTCGCCACTGCTTGTCGTGGCTCGCCCGCCGTCGCCCGCCTCTGCCACTAGCTCCGGCACCGCCGCCCCGTCGCCGTCCCTGGCCAGCCCCGTTCGGCCTCGGGCACGGGCACCACGCCCGCACCCAGCGCCCGCACACGCTATGGCCCCTGTGCCAATGACATGGGGGGCCCACGCCCCAGAACGACTATTAAAAAAGATAAAAAATTAATAAATAAAAATAAAAATGAATTAATAAAATTAATTATTAATTGATTAATTAAGTTAATTAATCATGTTTAATTAATCTAATTAACTAGTTAGTTT
Source organism: Aegilops tauschii subsp. strangulata (assembly GCF_002575655.3). Classification (NCBI taxonomy): domain Eukaryota; kingdom Viridiplantae; phylum Streptophyta; class Magnoliopsida; order Poales; family Poaceae; genus Aegilops; species Aegilops tauschii. Next base: position 409,475,509 of record NC_053037.3, on the reverse strand, counting down.
AATTAAACAGTAATTAGTTTAGCTAATTCCTAATTAATCTAAACAGAGAATGACAGGTGGGTCCCACTGGACCCACATGTCAGTTTGACCAGTCAACACCTCTGTTGACTGCTGACGTCATGCTGACGTCAGCGTGCACTATTCTGGATAATGTTGAATTAAATTAATTAAATAAATTCTAAAATGATTTAAAACTTCAGAAAATCATATAAAATAAACCGTAGCTCAGATGAAAATACTTTCTACATGGAAGTTGCTCAGAACGACGAGACGAATCCAAATACGCAGTCCGTTCATCCGCCACACATCCCTAGCATAGCGAACACGCAACTTTCCCCCTCCGGTTCATGTGCCCGAAAATGCGAAACACCGGGGATACTTTCCCGGATGTTCCCCCCTTCGCTGGTATCACATACCCATGCGTTACGTCACCCCTAGCACAACGTATTGCCGCGTCTTGCTTTGTGTTACATTTGATTGCTCTGTTATTTATTGTGTTCCCCCTCCGTTACTTCTTTCCGGTAGGCTCCGAGACCGTTGCCGATACCCCTGTGATCGGCTACATCGACGACGACCCCTTCTTCTTGCCAGAGCAACCAGGCAAGCCCCCCCTGATCACCAGATATCACCTATTCTTCTCTATACTGCTTGCATTAGAGTAGTGTAGCATGTTACTGCTTTCCGTTAATCCTATCCGGATGCATAGCCTGTCCTTTCTACTACTGTTGTTACCTTTACCTGCAATCCTACATGCTTAGTATAGGATGCTAGTTTTCCATCAGTGGCCCTACATTCTTGTCCGTCTGCTCTGCTATACTATCGGGCCGTGATCACTTGGGCGGTGATCACGGGTATATACTTATATACTCTATACATGACACCTGTGGTGACTAAAGTCGGGTCGGCTCGTAGGAGTGCCCGCAAGTGGATCTTTGTGGCGGAGCGACAGGGCAGGTTGAGGCCACCTAGGCGAGAGGTGGGCCTGGCCCTGGACGGCGTCCGCGGTTACTTCAAAATAACACGTTTAATGAGTTCTTGGTATTTGATTTGAGTCTGGACATTTGGTCTATACGCACTAACCAACTACGCGGGAACAGTTATGGGCACTCGACGTCGCGGTATCAGCCGAAGCCTGCGTGACGTCAGCGACCGAGCGGCGCGCGCCGGATTGGACTGGAACGCCACTAGGCTAGGTCTGCTTCCGGCCGCGTACGCAACGTGCAGGTGTGCAATGGGCGATGGGCCCAGACCCCTGCGCACATAGGATTTAGACCGGCGTGCTGACCTCTCTGTTGTGCCTAGGTGGGGCTGCGACGTGTTGATCTTACGAGGCCGGACATGACCCAGGAAAGTGTGTCCGGCCAAATGGGATCGAGCGTGTTGGGTTATGTGGTGCACCCCTGCAGGGAAGTTTATCTATTCGAATAGCCGTGTCCCTCGGTAAAAGGACGACCCGGAGTTGTACCTTGACCTTATGACAACTAGAACCGGATACTTAATAAAACACACCCTTCCAAGTGCCAGATACAACCCGGTGATCGCTCTCTAACAGGGCGACGAGGAGGGGATCGCCGGGAAGGATTATGCTATGAGATGCTACTTGGTGAACTTACCATCTACTCTCTTCTACATGCTGCAAGATGGAGGTGGCCAGAAGCGTAGTCTTCGACAGGACTAGCTATCCCCCCCTTATTCTGGCATTCCGCAGTTCAGTCCACCGATATGGCCCTTTACACATATACCCATGCATATGTAGTGTAGCTCCTTGCTTGCGAGTACTTTGGATGAGGACTCACGGTTGCTTTTCTTCCTCTTTTCCCCCTTTCCCCTTCTACTTGGTTGTCGCAACCAGATGCCGGAGCCCAGGAGCCAGACGCCACCGTCGACGATGACTCCTACTACACCGGAGGTGCCTACTACTACATGCAGCCCGCTGACGACGACCAGGAGTAGTTAGGAGGATCCCAGGCAGGAGGCCTGCGCCTCTTTCGATCTGTATCCCAGTTTGTGCTAGCCTTCTTAAGGCATAGTTGTTTAACTAATGTCTGTACTCAGATATTGTTGCTTCGGCTGACTCGTCTATGATCGAGCACTTGTATTCGAGCCCTCGAGGCCCCTTGCTTGTATGATTTTTTTAGAGTTGTGTTGTGATATCTTCCCGTGAGTCCCTGATCTTAATCGTACACGTTGCGTGTATGATTAGTGTACGGTCCAATCGGGGGCGTCACAGGCCGCCCCTTCCGCTCTGAACTACCACTTTGCCTTTTGGTCCCTGGTGCGATGGACACCGTGTTGCCTTGTGGGATCCGTCATATTCTTATCTTTGGGATAGGAGCAGCCAAATCGCTACCCGCTAAATCCAAATGTGCTTAGCCGCTACTTAAGCCGTCAAAAGGGGAATCCAGGCTCTATATATCCATATCTCGTATTTATTTTCTCGTAGTTCGTAGGAATAGCTCATCTCGTGTTGATGGATAAAGATGCGAACCCTTTGTCGAGGATTAAGAGTGCTCTTGGCATCCAGCTACTTTCAAATCTCTATACTTTACTACAACTAGATTTGACTAAGGAGAGGTGTGAGCCTCAATGCCAAGGAAGCAGGGCAAAGATGAACCCGTTAGCGTATAGGAACTACAGCATATGAAAGTTGGGTGGATACTCCTATTTAATTGGTTTAACCAGAAATAGAGGATAGGATTTGAAAAGTCAACCGGAAACCGAGCCCTAACCTTTAATTGAGTTCAATACCCCTACTACTAGTATTGGCGTGGGTTCGTATGTATACATTCGTATTGGCTTAGCGGTGCACTTCATATCCCGCCACATCTGATCCTTTGCTTTGCTTCTTTCTTACTTTTATGATTTTATTGACTACTCTTGTGCAGCTGGGATATAGTGAGTTGAGAAAGGACATAGTGAAACTTAACTAGTCTTTGTCATGGAAGGGAGCAACTTCTCTCGAGTACGTACATTACTGAGGATTTACGAATAGGCTAACGTTACCAGTACATAGTGGATCTATGATTGTGATGTATGGACCACACCAACCTCTCTTTCTAGCCGTAATCGATAAGAAAGGAAGAAATATCATGGCATGTGAAAGCAATAAATCTATAATAAAATAGGTAAAGAAAGGAAAATACTCTGGGGTAATTGGCTTATACCACAATGTTACCCTGACAGGATCCTTGACAAAATAGTCTTGGCTTGTAACCCAGTATTTATTGGACAATATAACTGGCTGCTGAATACGCACGGCTATCCTGCTAATACTGGCAACCAAAGACATGAGGTTCTTCATACCAGCATAATCATTCTCCCAGTATTGGAAACATACTTTTGTAATAACATGAATGTCTTTAATCTCTGTGTACCTTCCTATTTGCTCTGTCAGCTCATTAGCTGCTGCAAATATTTCTTAGCTATTAGATCCTCTTTCTTCATGGTAGAACTCCAAGACAGATGATAGCTCTTGCTTGTCTTCATGAAAAAGTGCAGAAGCCTGTATCAATGAAGAGTAGGCCGGTACCAGCAGAAGATAGTAAATAGTGTTTTTGTTAGCCACTGCACTCACACTGTTCGTTCAGAAAGTAAGTCCTCCTAAAGATTGTTCTCCCCAACCCAAGTTCAAGACGACCTACCTAAGAGTACAAAAGATGGACAACCAAAATGCGAGTAACGAGTAAGTGAGCGGCGGGTGACTAGCCCTACCCTCCGTCTTCCTTAGAAAGATAGGTTGGTACCTCTGCCTGTGAAAAGAAGAGAGATACCACTTTAAGAAAGGCTTTCCACAAAAGAAGTTGCTCAAGCAAAGACTGTTCGTAAGTTTGTTACCAAAAGCAGAGTGAAAGGGGTTAGTAGCTAAGGGATAATAAAGAACTATCGAAGGAAAGCGAGACAAAGGCATATACTGTGTTCCGATAGCTGGTAACCAATACGCGGCCCCTATTGATTCTTACAGAAATCCTGTGAAAAGAAGTGTTCTCTTTCTCTAGCGAAAAGAACAGTCTCGCAGGAAGATCAAAATACTTACTATATGTGCGTTTATGTATCAACTCTTATATAGTCTAGTTTTCCCGCCCTATCAAGAGAAGGAATCAATTCCCCTTTTTGAATGTACAAAAATTGGTAGAGCTCAGCATGTCTGGAAGCACGGGAGAACGCTCTTCTGCTTATATTATTACCAGTATTCGATACTGGGTTATTCATAGCATTACTATACCTTCCTTATTCATTGCAGGTTGGTTATTCGTCAGCCCGGCTTTCACTTGGAAAAATAGGAGATTTAGTTCCACGCTTTGATTGGTAGCAGAAGGGAGGGCGCGTTGCCAGCCTTCATTTTTCTTGGATATTCAACACTAAATGAAATGCAAATGCATATGAGATAACTTCAAACTACTTTACTTATTTGCAACAGCAAGCTGAATAATTGAATAAATAAGCAAGGAAGGAAAGAAAGAATAGGGTTGTCCCTGATATGCTGTTTGGATTAGATGTCGCAATATCGGTTGTAGTATTTCCGCTCTTTCTATAAGCTAAGAGAGATGTCGCATAATCGGTTGTTCATGATCTTATAATTCATGGACCAAAGTCACAAATCGCTTGTTCTCATTCAAGCATGAGTTCGTTCAAAGTCGGCAAGGGGAATCAGAGAAAGGTCTGTTTAGTCAACAATCATGACCATGGGAACATTTGTTCGCTTTCTAGGTACCCCCCCTACTACTAGTCATCACCTTTGAGCTGGAAAAGCATTTACTCTGAGTCGGCTATTCCTGATTCAGGAAGGAAAGGTATGTGGGTACACATTGAGTTAGAGATTGAATGAAGGGGCACACTAGAGAAAAGCAAGGACAAGTATCTAGTTGACTAACGCTTTCGAGCACGTATGATGGCGCTCTTTGATAGAGCATTATCGATAACCCTGAAGTGAACTATGAAAAAGAAATCTAGCAGTCTCTTCCAGCAATGAATTGTAGCAGGGCTTGGTCTCGAAAGGTATAGATACCACCAGAAGCTTGGAAAGAAGAAGGAATGTCGACCTACCACTCCGTGGGCTTTGAACCTTGCTTTTCTGTAAAATTCTCAGACGCTATAGCTGTGTAAAAACAGTACTTGATTTCTCACTAGAAAAAATAGCAGTCTTTATTGTTGTGTGCATATTAGTCATTGATTATAGCTTTGAATAGGACAAACTACTTTAGTAACTCTTGACTATTGCTTGAAACAAACGTTGAAGCAATGGAAAGAAGCGAACGGTTAAGCTAATGCAGCAAGAAAAGGGATGCAACAAGTGTCCAAAAATCGGATATGCCCGGTGAAAATTATAAACAAGGCTGAGGAAGGATTTCTTACTGCCACAATGCTCTTGATAGAAGGAAGCATGAATACCGAAGGCCTACCTAGTTGAAATAGGAACAACTATGGAAGTCCTCGACCAAACGAATATTTCACGGAAAGCCGACAAGGGGTTTTCTTAATAACTGGGCGCTTTGATTCTTTGGAACAACTCGATGAATTTAGTAGATCTTTTTAGGAGGCCTTCCATGACCATAGATCGAACCTATCCCATTTTGACAGTACGATGGTTAGCTGTTCACGGATTAGCTGTACTGGAATGACAACACATATGAGAATCTGTACACGATACAGAATAACGACACGACACGCAATCTTATGACTACAGTATGGCCTTCATCTTTGACAGCAATCATGACAGGCCGCAGTATTAGCGTTAGAGAAAGGAAAGGACTTGAGGTCCGTCCACCTACAACTAATAAAGCTCCGCCTTTGGGGAGTACTACAACAGATAGGCATTTGAAGGACCAAACCACCTACTGAGGACTTTGACACCCAGCCCTTAAGAAGCAGAATCTACAACTTTGGGATACGTATTTACAGACTGCAAAAGATAGATACAATGCTGTTACCCACCATGCATGCAAATCTTAGTTCTATGGACTACTAGTACCAGGAACGTCATCTACTACTGTGAAACTCCCGGGGGACGCTTTTCTTGTTGGGGAACGTAGTAATTCAAAAAAAATCCTACGCACACGCAAGATCATGGTGATGCATAGCAACAAGAGGGGAGAGTGTTGTCTACGTACCCTCATAGACCGTAAACGGAAGTGTTACTACAACGCGGTTGATGTAGTCGTACGTCTTCACGATCGACCGATCCCAGCACCGAAGTTACGGCACCTCCGCGGACTGCACACGTTCAGCTCGGTGACGTCCCACGAACTCATGATCCAGTAGAGCCTCGAGGGAGAGCTTCGTCAGCACGACGGCGTGATGACGGTGTTGATGAAGTTACCGACGCAGGGCTTCGCCTAAGCACCGCTACGATATGACCAAGGTGGATTATGGTGGAGGGGGGCACCGCACACGGCTAAGAGAGATCAATGATCAACTTGTGTGTCCATGGGGTGCCCCCCTCCCCCGTATATAAAGGAGTGGAGGAGGGGGAGGGCCAGCCCTCTACTATGGCGTGCCCTGGGGAGTCCTACTCCCACCGGGAGTAGGATTCCCCCCTTCCATGTAGTAGGAGTAGGAGAGAAGGAAAAGGAAAAGAGAAGAGAAGGAAGGAGGGGGCGCCGGCCCTCCCCCTAGTCAAATTCGGACTAGGCCTTGGGGGGGGCGCAGCCTCCCATATCTCTTTCCCCTAAAGCCCAATAAGGCCCATATACTCCCTTGCGAATTCCCGTAACTCTCCGGTACTCCGAAAAATACCCGAATCACTCGGAACCGTTCCGATGTCCGAATATAGTCATCCAATATATCAATCTTTACGTCTCGACCATTTCGAGACTCCTCGTCATGTCCCCGATCTCATTCGGGACTCCGAACTACCTTCGGTACATCAAAACACATAAACTCATAATACCGATCGTCACCGAACGTTAAGCGTGCGGACCCTACGGGTTCGAGAACTATGTAGACATGACCGAGACACGTTTCCGGTCAATAACCAATAGCGGAACCTGGATTCTCATATTGGCTCCCACATATTCGACGAAGGTCTTTATCAGTCAAACTGCATAACAACATACATTGCTCCCTTTGTCATCGGTATGTTACTTGCCCGAGATTCGATCGTCGGTATCTCAATACCTAGTTCAATCTCGTTACTGGAAAGTCTCTTTAATCGTTCCGTAATACATCATCCCGCAACTAACTCATTAGTTGCATTGCTTGCAAGGCTTATAGTGATGTGTATTACCGACAGGGCCCAGAGATACCTCTCCGAAAATCGGAGTGACAAATCCTAATCTCGATCTATGCCAACTCAACAAGTACCATCGGAGACACCTGTAGAGCACCTTTATAATCACCCAGTTACATTGTGACGTTTGGTAGCACACAAAGTGTTCCTCCGGTATTCGGGAGTTGCATAATCTCATAGTCACAGGAACATTTATAAGTCATGAAGAAAGCAATAGCAATATACTAAACGATCAAATGCTAAGCTAACGGAATGGGTCAAGTCAATCACATCATTCTCTAATGATGTGATCCCGTTAATCAAATGACAACTCATGTCTATAGCTAGGAAACTTAACCATCTTTGATTCAACGAGCTAGTCAAGTAGAGGCATACTAGTGACACTCTGTTTGTCTATGTATTCACACATGTACCAAGTTTCCGGTTAATACAATTCTAGCATGAATAATAAACATTTATCATGATATAAGGAAATATAAATAACAACTTTATTATTGCCTCTAGGACATATTTCCTTCATTTCTAACTGGTTTAGCCTCTATAGTGGGGAGGAAGAACACCCTCTAGACCAGGATAACTTACTAATTCAATTGACAAAGCGTCCTATTTGCTAGATTTCTAGTCGTTAGCTCTTAGTGAAGACGAATTGCTATCATCTGCGGGCGGCCCTCATTATTGAATTTATCCACCTTCGATGCAACCAAATTTACTATTGACTTACGAGTTTATGCATGCTTCATTCCTATATCGGCATGTATTATCCGTAGGCTGGTTGTGAGACATCTTCCTCTTAGTGCTACAAATGGCTTCTTCCTTAGTTCTTTATAGCTCTTTCACCTCTTTTAGACTCTTGGCAATGTTTAGTGCGGGGAACTCTACACTATTGTACTCAGATGCTATTCCTTCAAGAAAGTATCGGAAAGCAAAAAGGGACTCGTTCACCGTATCGTGTCCAATACAGCTATGCCACAAGTTGACCTAACCAACTGGTAAACAAAACCCAAGTTAACGGATCGACCTAGGAATGGGATGAATAGAACCATTGAATCGTCACCCAATGGAGTAGAGAGCCTTCCTTTTAGAAAGAAATAACTCCCTACAACAACCGTGTTTCGAAACTCGATTCATTATCATACGATAAATTTCATGACAAGAACCTTCATTCCTACAGAGAGGTTGAAGCTATGTTTCAAGACCTAGTATGGGCAAAGCACAGTTCAAAACCGGAAGGATCAAAGAAAAGGGAATATCACAAAGGTAAGCACATTCTATTTTTCTTAACTAACAAAGCAAAGGGAGTTATCAACCCTTTTTCCAAAACCCTATAACGGCTAGTTCCCAATGCTCGGCTTCCTACCTCCTCTAACAAAATCAAAGGTAATATCCTCCGTTTTCCACGAAGATAAGTTCTACGGCAAAGGATGTCAACAGAACCGTTTCGACAAAGGCAAAGCCCGGGAGAAATCAAATAGCGTATGGCGATAATGTCATCCCCACCGAATCCTCATATTCAAAGAATTTTTATGCAAGGGCCTATCGCGAAAGAACTCAAGCCAATACTTTTTCATTTTCATGTAGTAGATCCTAGGAAACATACGTACGAGATATTTACAACCCTTCTTCGGCAAGGGTATCCGGTAAAAGGAGGACGGTTCCTAATCTTTTGATCGGCAAAGGGTTCGATTGAAAGTACATGTAGTCCCCATGTGTGGTTTTGGTAATTAAATGACAATCCTAATGGACTAATGTTTGCATTGAGATATACATTTGAAGGAAAGTTCCATTTGCAATGCATGAAGAATCTTGGATGAATTGGCAGATGAAATCCATCAACATAAATATATGCATTGAGACTTGATAATGAATGACAATTCCTATGAAGAAACAATGACATCAAGTTATATAGGAAGGTTTGTTCCATGGGTGATGCAAGAAGGATATTGAATGGATTCAGAATGAATGCCATATACATATAGTTGTGCATCAAGATTAATCATGCAACAAAGATAAATGTTGACCAAGATGAAGATCAAAGATTAAATTCAAATATGGTCGACACACAAGCGCAAATCATGTGCCACATGAGATCTTGTGGTATGGTAAGAATTTGTCAAATTTCGCTTTGTGTACTAACCCATACTATGTGTTGTCTATGTTTTTGAGGGTTAGGTGATTCTCATGGGCTCGCATCGAGAGAGAGAGATTTCAAGTGTCTATGAGAGGATGACATCAAGTGTTGATGATCATGGTTGACAAGGGCAAGTTCAAGATAACTATCCTGAAGGATTACATGCTTGAAGCTTGTGGATGATCACATGATGGAAGAGTGAAGATAAATACAAAGCAAAGCTTCCCACATTGTGTATGGGGGAGCTACTTGAAGACTTCACCAATGTCTTTCCATTTAACTTGAGCCAACAAGAAACTTCAACTTCAAGCTCAATTGAAAGGCTCGAGTCAAAGGTATTAGTTCCTTCGACGTTAGTGTTGTGGAGTGATGATCACCGAAGGAACACATACACTCAAGAATGGATTCTCGATAGCTATGTAGTGTAGCTCTTTTATGATTCTTGAGTTATAGGGATCCCACACTATTAAGAGGGGATCAAAGGGGTTCATGATAGATTTTCTCAAGTCCACATCTTCTCTGCACAATTCCACTCCTATCCTATATACCAAAGAAAATCCAAAGCCAAATAGGTTACCCAAATATATGATAAAACCTTTGCATATTTTTCATCCTCCATTTTGGTTGTTCTTGGGTGGTGCTCTATGTGAGGACCTGGATATTTTCCATAGCTTTAAAACGAGCCCAAGATCATCAAAATCGGAGTCCGGATGTAAAAGTTATGCCTGTTTCAGTTTCAGGGCTGCAACAGTTTGGTTTGGCTGGATCATCCGGGTCCTCTCCCATATCATCCGGGCTTTGCCCGGATCCTCCCGGTTCCAGCCTAGATCATCCGGGTTTCTCGACAAAATCATCACAAAAACTTATTCTAATAGCCGGATCTTCTGGCTACCCACTCGGATCATCCGGGTGTGCGTCCAGATCATCCGGGCAGGTCAACAATTGTGGGAAACGGCTCTATTTTCATGGGGGTATAAATATCCCTCTCCCACTCCGGGAGAGGTTTGACCACTCCATCCAAAATCTCCCCAAGAACACAAGTGGCTCCCTCTCACTTCTCCTACACCAAATCTTAGATCCCGGAGAGATTAGTGAGTGTTCTTGAGAGTTGTTCCAATCAAAAGATAGATTCTCTCCCTCTCCCTCTCTTGACCAAAGGAATTCATGATTTGAGCAAGTTTTGAGCATTTCCCCTTTGTTCTTGTTACTCTTGGAGGTTGGAGACTCCTAGGCGGTAGGTGAGCTCCAGTGAGGAATCAACTTGTGATTTGTCCCCCGGAAAGTTTGTGAAGGTTTGGAGGCCGCCTCAAGGTCTACCACTAGTGGTTGGGAATCGCCTTCATGGTGATATCTCAAGGGGAGAATAGGGTGAGCCTTCGTGGCGTTGGTGTGCCTTCATGGTAACATCCATCCCTCCAACGGTGACTAGCTTCCCTCCAAGGAAGTGAACATCGGGATACATCCTCGTCTCTGTGTCTTCGGTTATTTCTAACCCGAGCCACTACTTGTGGTTTACTTTGGTCCCTTGACCTTGCATTCACTATATCTTGTTGTCCTCATATATTGTGTTGGTTACCATATCGTAGAGATTATTTAGGCCAACACTATATAGTCCGCAATTCATACTTGCTACTATTGTTCTATCTTGTGCTTAGTGTGAACTGCTAGCTTGTAACATTCATTTCCATATCTTGTGACATAACTTGTGTAAGCTTGTAGTGCTTGCTTGAGTTTGATTGTATCATTCAATTCCATATATTGTCATACAATTTGTGTAATCTTGTATTGCTTACTTGTGGTTGTGTGTATTATTCATTTACATATCTTGTGATATACATTTAGTAAGTTTGTGTAACTTACTTGTGCTTACTCATATCCTCGTTGTTCTCATCTTGTTTATCCTAAGTTGTTGGTGCACTTAGTGAGACTACTATATTTAGGATTTGTGCTTAAAAAGTATCCTCTTAGTTTATTTCCGCATTAGGATATAGCCAAATCCGTAAAAGATTTTAAAACGCCTATTCGCCCCCCTCTAGGCGACATCGTGGTCCTTTCAATTGGTATCAGAGCCCGGTCTCTCCTTATTAGGCTTCACCGCCTGGAGAGTAACGATGTTGACTAGTGAACTAGTGCACGATGACACATCTTGTTTTAATGGCACAAATTACATTATGTGGAGATTACGCATGCTTTGTCACTTTCGGGCCATGGGTCCAAATGCTTTGCGGATTGTTGTTGTAGGGGATTCAAATCTAAAGGATGGACAATCTCCATCACTTGAGGATATGCATCTTGATAGTCAAGTTTTGAGTGCCATTCACCAAGCTATATCCTTCGAAGTGTTTAAGGAAATCTCAACTTGCAAGTCAGCTCATGAGGCTTGGACCAAACTTGAAGATATATATGGTGGGTCCAATCTTGATGAAGAAAATATTCTTTTCGGGGAGTTAATGGAGGAGTTCTTCAAATTTTTACATCATGAAGAACTCTCTATTACTTCCACCTCCAATTACTTGGACACTTCAATATCTTCCACTTCACCAACATGTGGCGTGCCACAAGGTAATGACATGGTGAGTGAAGAAATATCTTGCGATGATGGTGTTAAGCTCATTTGTGATGATATGCTTGATCTCCCATGTTACCATGATAGAAATGCTTTGGTTTCCTCTAGTTGTTCTATGACTAACCATGTAGGGGAAATCAAGAAAGATGAGGCATGCTTGATTGATGGAGAATCCTCTTCTCCAAAAGAATCATCATCAACCTCCTTTGTTCACATGTGCCTCATGGCAAGAGGTAATGATGAGGTATCATCTTCTCTTGGTGATAATGATGATAGTTGTAATGAGGATGATGATGATGACTTGACTCAAAATCTCTATGAGATTGGGAAAACTCTTCATAGAGCTAAAAATAACACTTATAAAAGGTTCCAAGATGTTCTTGCTTGCTTTGAAAAACGTAATGACTTATTTCTTAATGAGCAAGCAAAAAGTGAACAACTTGAACATGAACTTGCTAAGGCTCATCAATGTATTAGTGACTTGAGGTCTTTAAAAGAAGAGATTGAAATTACTCATGGTAAACTTAAAGAGGATTTTGAGCTCCTTCTCCTTGAATGCAATAATGTCAAGGGAGAGCTCATCAAACTATCTAAGTCTCATGAGGAGCTTCAATCAACTCATGAGAAGTCTCTAATTGCTACTTGCTCCTATGATATTGATAATGATGCTTGTGCTACTAACTCGATTTCATGTGAAGCATCAATTTTGAAGGAGAATGTTGAGCTAAGGACTCAACTTGATTTGCTAACTAAGAATTATGGGAAATTGGAAGAAAGTCATGAAAAGCTCTCGGGCACTTATGAGGATCTTCTAATCTCCCATGATGGGCTAAAGTTAGCTCATGAGGCTATGGTCACCAAGGTAAAATCATGTGAGTCTCATGTGGATATTAGCACATCTTCTACTCGAAATGCCTTATTGCCATGTGCTAGTCCTTGCAATTCCTCTCTACATGATATTGATACACCTCATGATGAATTGCTCACCTTGTCTTGTTGCTCTAACCATGAAGTTTCTACTTCCACTAGTCCTCTTGTTTCTAGTCTTGAAACTAACCATGTAGAGGAAATTAATGAGCTCAAGGCCCAAGTCACTAGTTTGAAGAAAGACTTGGAAAAGTGCGATGATGGACATAGTTCTCACTCCAACAAGAAGAAATCCATGAACAAGAAAATGGGGCAAGACCAAGCCAAGAACGAGTCCAACATTTCTTGCTTCAAGTGTAAAAAGGTTGGACATCATGTGAGATCTTGTCCATTTAAGAAAAGGGCTTGTAAAGGGAAGCTACATGGGAAGCAGCCTCAAGCTCAATCTCAAGTTCAACCTCAAGTTGAAGAACGGCCACTATCCATGATGAACCATGTTATTACTTCCCAAGTTGAGAAAGTAAAGAAGAAGAGAAGGGGGGTACATGTTGCTATATTTGCTGTAAGAAGGGACACATAGCTTCATCATGTCCCAATGGTAACATCTCTAAGCCTTCAATTATCTATGATCATTATTCACTTAGGAAGGATATTGATGGTAATATGTTTGCCAAGTATGTTGGTGCCCAAAGTGGTTTGAAAGTGGATAAGACCATTTGGGTTGCCAAGCCTATTGTTACTAACTTCTTAGGACCCAACATGGTTGGGGACCATCGAGCTCAAACTTGATCAATAGGTGTGTGGAGGGCATTGGAGACTTGGCTAGTTCATGAAGAAAAATGATTCTCACCATTCATTATGGTTCAAACCAAGTCATGTGAATTATCATCATATTTGTCATTCCAATGCTCCTCGTGGCGGTAACTTGTATTTATATTGTCTACATTGAAAGTTACTAGCCCCATGCATGTTTAGGTTTTGTACCTAGAATGTGTTTGTATATGTTGTGTCTCCTAATATGCTTGATTCGTGTTATCTAGCATGTGTAAGTTGCTATGCACATCATATAGTTGTGTGTGTGGTTTCGAGCCTTTATTGCTTCATTAGTTGAATCTTCATTGGCGCTTTTGAGATATTAATGGATCATCACATTATGGGGGAGTGCTATGTTTTACGCATATCACAAACCTTAAATGTGTATATATGTAGGATACCACCTAGTATTGTTAGTGCAATATTATCTAGTTACTATGTGGTATGTAATGTTAATTTGAAACTCAAATCCTCATCCATTAATTATCCTTAGTTGGGTTTCATTTGCCTCTTATGGATAATACATGGATTATCACATTATGGGGGAGTGATATACTTTGTGCATATCACTTCTCGTGTGAACATTAACAATAGAGGTTTGCCAGTTTGCCACTTATAATTTATATTTGAGATTATCTTATATCTCTGTGGCATGCAATGCTTTGTTTGAGTATGGTATTCTTGTGTGGTTTTGCCCATGGTTATCTTAAAAATCGTATTTGGAAAATCACTTGAATAAATCCATTCCAATTGTTGCTTTGCATGATGATCTATCTAATTGGAATGTTAATAATATGCTATCCAAGCATTGTGTTTATTTCTAAACTCTCATGTTATGCTTGTGTTAGTATAGATGATCATGTACTTATTTGGTTTCTACACCGAATGTCAACTTGAAACACCTTATTGTTCGAGTGCATTTTATTAGTTTGTATGGAGTTATGCTAGTTTGTTATCTCATTGTTTATAGTGTCCTATATCTACTTGAGTGAGATACTCCCATGAGTATGTGTGCAATGCATATCTTATATGCTCATTGGTTTTCCTTGGTTCATTTGTTGAACTTTGTGTGCTATCATACGTTGATTTGTCACTTTGAGTCATATTGGACAACATGAATGACTAGTGATGTTATTGGAAGTATTAACGGTTATGTGTTCATTTGTCCAATTTGTATCTCCTTGGATTTTGGGAGGCTTGTGCATGTGTATTTACTATGTGTAAATTCGATGCCTTGTTTGCTTTATTTGATCCAAAATATATATATATATATATATATATATATATATATATATGGTAAATCCATCAAATTCTTAATAGCTAAGATGTGCATGATATTCAAATTCATATTGATATGCACATATTTAAGTGATTTTACCCTATGTTTTGTAGTTATGCTAAATACTTTGGACCCAATAAGTTTGGGGACCATATTGTACTTAAATTGTTTTAGGTACATGTGAGCAACATTGGATGCTTGGCTTATTCATGAAGGTGGTGGCACTATGAGGAAATTAGAGCCAAGCTTGAATCATTACCTACTACATCATTCCAATGCTATCTCGGTAACAAGTATCTACTTCATGCATACATTTCTTGCATTCAACCTTGTGTAGGTTGCATCATGGCAGGAATTTCTTGACTCGTTCTTGTCATAATTGTTTCGTTTATCAAAGCATCGCAACAATGATCTCTTGTTGCTAGTTGTGATGTCTTTGATGGTTGTGTGTTTGGAGTTCATTAATATACGATAAGATTACATTAAGCCATGTGCTATACTTTCAAGCAAAGATCTCATTGGTATATTTTATGTCTCTCGTTTGGATATCTTATTCTGTCCTTTTGTAACTATTTCATGTGTACATCCTTCTCTGTGGATATATATCATCATGATTGTCATCTATAGAATCTTATACACGTGAGACAAGTTACATCTCTAGTTGATATCCCTATTCTTTCATGTCCACCGTTTCATTCTCTTTTTATATCTTTGGTGGCTCCGTGGAAGCATTTGTTGTATGAGTGCGTGTCTTACCTCTTTGCATCTTAGTGCACTCATGTTTGGTGAATATTGTTGTCCTCGTGCTTGTCTTGACAAGCCTATTATTTCCTATCTTCATCATGGGTTGTCACAAGCTTTGATTTTTAATTTGCTATTAGTGAGCTTGTGAACCCATTTGCTTGATGTGTGTGTGACCTTCTTAACTTCGTGTGTGTGGGAAGGACATGTCTTGCACCTTGTATCTCATTCACTCAAGACTATGTTGATGCTTAATTATCATCCTTATACTAGTCTTCTCAAGTGCTTTGACGTGACTCACACACATCATTTTGGTTGTGCCTAGTCTTAGGTTGCCTCATTTACATGTTGCTCAACCATATGTTTGTTGCAAATGCTAGGCTTCTTTTCTTATCTATGCTTGCTTGCAATTGTTTTGTGTTCCTATTGATTTTGGGGGAGTGATGATCCTATTTTGTGCACTTGTATCCAAATACAAAAATTCTAAATAGTGCACAAATCATGGGGAGCTTCTCTATTTTCCTTAGAACACTCTTTTACCCAAATCGTAATATTCTTTTATCCTTTTGGCTCGTCGGATCTTCTGATTGCTTGCTTCACTTTGTGTTATGCAAATGAGATCAATTTGTGCCATGTGCTTTACTCCATGTGCCTTGCTATTATGACTAGGCTCAAGTTCTATAATAGTGGATTCACTTGTGGATATCATGTTCTTATCAATTGCAATCTTTCTTTTTGTGTATACGAGTTTCTTTGTGGATACATATCATGATTATTATTGGCCACTTAGAAATTTTTATACATGAAAAAGTTCATATCTTCGTATCTGATTGCATTCTATAGATTCCAAGCTCCTTTAATTGTTCATCATTGAATATGTGCATTTGTTTTCACTCACATTTTTTGTTATGCACATATCAAGGAGGAACTCATACTATATTGGTCTGCTAGATGTTTTGTCTCCCATTTTGGCATTTGGTGCCAATGGGGGAGAAGTTTAGATGGTTTAAGATAAATATCTTTTGTAGTTCTTGTTGTCACTCATGCATATCTACCCTTGTTATATAATCTTATTGCATGGATGAGTATTGTATATAGAGAAATCTTCTCCTAGTTTAACTCATACTATATTGGTCTGCTAGATGTTTTGTCTTCCATTTTGGCATTTGGTGCCAATGGGGGAGAAGTTTAGAGGGTTTAAGATAAATATCTTTTGTAGTTATTGTTGTCACTCATGCATATCTACCATTGTTATATAATCTTATTGCATGGATGAGTATTGTATATAGAGAAATCTTCTCCTAGTTTATGTCAACCAATATATGGAATGACATTCAAAGTTCATTCACACATGCATATATTGTGGGGGAGTTTGCTCTATATACTATGGGTGTGCTATCATCAAATGCTTGTGTAGTGTCTTGATGATAGTACAACCATTCCAAGTATACAATATATCCTCGGATAAATTGCATGCTTGTTTAAAAATTCATTATATAAACCCTCTTGTTGAGATTGTCATCAATTACCAAAATGGGGGAGATTGAAAGTACATGTAGTCCCCATGTGTGGTTTTGGTAATTAAATGACGATCCTAATGGACTAATGTTTGCATTGAGATATACATTTGAAGGAAAGTTCCATTTGCAATGCATGAAGAATCTTGGATGAATTGGCGGATGAAATCCATCAACATAAATATATGCATTGAGACTTGATAATGAATGACAATTCCTATGAAGAAACAATGGCATCAAGTTATATAGGAAGGTTTGTTCCATGGGTGATGCAAGAAGGATATTGAATGGATTCAGAATGAATGCCATATACATATAGTTGTGCATCAAGATTAATCATGCAACAAAGATAAATGTTGACCAACATGAAGATCGAAGATTAAATTCAAAGATGGTCAACACACAAGCGCAAATCATGTGCCACATGAGATCTTGTGGTATGGTAAGAATTTGTCAAATTGCGCTTTGTGTACTAACCCATACTATGTGTTGTCTATGTTTTTGAGGGTTCGGTGATTCTCATGGGCTCGCATCGAGAGAGAGATTTCAAGTGTCTATGAGAGGATGACATCAAGTGTTGATGATCATGGTTGACAAGGGCAAGTTCAAGATAACTATCCCGAAGGATTACATGCTTGAAGCTTGTGGATGATCACATGATGGAAGAGTGAAGATAAATACAAAGCAAAGCTTCCCACATTGTGTATGGGGGAGCTACTTGAAGACTTCACCAATGTCTTACCATTCAACTTGAGCCAAGAAGAAACTTCAACTTCAAGCTCAAGTGAAAGGCTCCAGTCAAAGGTATTAGTTCCTTCGACGTTAGTGTTGTGGAGTGATGATCACCGAAGGAACACATACACTCAAGAATGGATTCTCGATAGCTATGTAGTGTAGCTCTTTTATGATTCTTGAGTTATAGGGATCCCGCACTATTAAGAGGGGATCAAAGGGGTTCGTGGTAGATTTTCTCAAGTCCACATCTTCTCTGCACAATTCCACTCCTATCCTATATACCAAAGAAAATCCAAAGCCAAATAGGTTACCCAAATATATGATAAAACCTTTGCATATTTTGCATCCTCCATTTTGGTTGTTATTGGGTGATTCTCTATGTGAGAACCTGGATATTTTCCATAGCTTCAAAACGAGCCCAAGATCATCAAAATCGGAGTCCGGATGTAAAAGTTATGCCTGTTTCAGTTTGAGGGCTGCAGCAGTTTGGTTTGGCCGGATCATCCGGGTCCTCTCCCATATCATCCGGGCTTTGCCCGGATCCTCCGGGTTCCAGCCCAGATCATCCGGGTTTCTCGACAAAATCATCACAGAAACTTATTCTGCTAGCCGGATCATCTGGCTACCCACCCGGATCATACGGGTGTGCGTCCAGATCATCCGGGCAGGTCAACAACTATGGGAAACAGCCCTATTTTCATGGGGGTATAAATATCCCTCTCCCACTCCGGGAGAGGATTGACCACTCTATCCAAAATCTCCCCAAGAACACAAGTGGCTCCCTCTCACTTCTCCTACACCAAATCTTAGATCCCGGAGAGATTAGTGAGTGTTCTTGAGAGTTGTTCCAATCAAAAGATAGATCCTCTCCCTCTCCCTCTCTTGACCAAAGGAATTCATGATTTGAGCAAGTTTTGAGCATTTCCCCTTTGTTCTTGTTACTCTTGGAGGTTGGAGACTCCTAGGCGGTAGGTGAGCTCCAGTGAGGAATCAACTTGTGATTTGTCCCCCGGAAAGTTTGTGAAGGTTTGGAGGCCGCCTCAAGGTCTACCACTAGTGGTTGGGAATCGCCTTCATGGTGATATCTCAAGGGGAGAATAGGATGAGCCTTCATGGCATTGGTGTGCCTTCGTGGTAACATCCATCCCTCCAATGGTGACTAGCTTCCCTCCAAGGAAGTCAACATCGGGATACATCCTCGTCTCCATGTCTTCGGTTATTTCTAACCCGAGCCACTACTTGTGGTTTACTTTGGTCCCTTGACCTTGCATTCACTATATCTTGTTGTCCTCGTATATTGTGTTGGTTACCATATCGTAGAGATTATTTAGGCCAACACTATACAGTCCGCAATTCATACTTGCTACTATTGTTCTATCTTGTGCTTAGTGTGAACTGCTAGCTTGTAACATTCATTTCCATATCTTGTGACATAACTTGTGTGAGCTTGTAGTGCTTGCTTGAGTTTGATTGTATCATTCAATTCCATATATTGTCATACAATTTGTGTAATCTTGTATTGCTTACTTATGGTTGTGTGTATTATTCATTTACATATCTTGTGATATACATTTAGTAAGTTTGTGTAACTTACTTGTGCTTACTCATATCCTCGTTGTTCTCATCTTGTTTATCCTAAGTTGTTGGTGCACTTAGTGAGACTACTATATTTAGGATTTGTGCTTAAAAAGT
The DNA here is from genome assembly GCF_002575655.3 of Aegilops tauschii subsp. strangulata. Taxonomy (NCBI): domain Eukaryota; kingdom Viridiplantae; phylum Streptophyta; class Magnoliopsida; order Poales; family Poaceae; genus Aegilops; species Aegilops tauschii. The sequence continues at coordinate 409,455,946 of NC_053037.3, read as the reverse complement.
ATCCGCTTAGTTTATTTCCGCATTAGGATATAGCCAAATCCGTAAAAGATTTTAAAACGCCTATTCACCCCCCCTCTAGGCGACATCGTGGTCCTTTCATCGATGCATTAGTTTTCGACTATGAACGAGTCAATCAGGTAGATCTACTTGCGACAAACGGCACCTTCCTTTCCTAGCCAATGGTACGTAAGGCAATGGTTGTTATTGAAGTTCAGATCAGGGAATACCCTAGGTTTCGGATTTTTCCATGGTTCCATAACGGTAGGTTTCGGCTCCTCGCTACATCCCTTCCGCTCCTACTAAGGACGCTGCTGAACCGATAGAATTTGCCGAGCAAGCACTACCATAACTTATGGTATCTGACCAGTGTTAAGCACTAGCCATCCAGGGAATGAAACTATGCGACTACCTGCGCTGTCACACGGCTCCATTTATCGAAGAAAGGGATAAGACTGCTGCCATTAAGGCAATGAAATTGACGAGGAAGAGTCAGGAGTTTGGCTCCGCCAAAGCAGAGAAACGGAGGGAAGCAGCCGCCGCTGCACGGGTCCTGTGCATTATCAAAACCACGCAATGTAGTCAATGAACAAAAGTTTCATTTACCACTGGGGTTCTTCATATGCACAGTCAGCTCAGGAAACATCCAGAGGTGTTAATACAAAGCAAGAATTGGATTCTTAGTATTGCCATTTCGTGTTCAGAAGTCTAAAGCACATCATTTGCGGGAAGCAGCGAGGAAGAAAAGCGTACCGTATTGACGGTAGTGCAGAATGATCTCCGTCACGATATCGTACGTATCTCCAAAGCACGAACATACGGTATACAACCGAGTTGCCCGACGTCGGACACTACAAACTTTCGAGCACCCTGTTCATTTATCCTCTTAATCGATGGAAAGAAAATAGAGGTCTGCAGCAAACAAGAGCAAGCGACACTAAACTACAGTAGTGATAAATTGGCGGAACCTCCTGATAAAATGACAGATTGGAAACCAACACCAACATGTCCAGAAAGTCTGAAGGATAAGGCTTCTCTCGTCCAAAGAACGGTACTGAAGGCGAAAGATACTCCAAAATATGTCATTGGATCCAGCTGCAACAATGAAGAGCGCCGTCTTGAAGAAATCACTTGCTGCTTCCTTCACCATGTTCTCCAGTATCTGGTCTTTTCGAAGTAGCTTATTAGCTGATAAGCACTAGCTGAGGCATCTAGCTGATGAGGTAATCTCTGCATATAATATCAACCAAGTTGGTTGTTGTTACTACATGCTACGAGCATTTGGAAAAATGACAAAAACAAAAAAATGGGTTTCTAGCTGCATAAGCACAATTATACAGAAAGCAGTCTCCTTTATTCGTATCTGGGGAAAGGGTTGGTTCTCCAAATTCTCTTTAAAGAATGTTAAAGCAGTACTGTAATTTTCTGGTGAAATGGAAAGTGGTTGCTACCATATTGTTTGTGGTGATTACATCATAATCCTCATCTTCAAAGCAAGGCTATCCACCAGGGCTTCCAATGCTAGGCTAACCTCGGCAAAGAACCCAAGGGATTTGCAAATTCTTGAATCGATAGACTTTCGTACAACAGCAAACAAACATACGCGGTAGAGGGTTTTACGCTACTTCACAGTCAACGGCAAGAGTGGATGGTATAACTCTAGCCAGCTGGCGGGAGGGAATGAAGCTCTTTCCTGACCTTGAGCTAGAATCCCTGACGTTGGTTGATTAAGCTGTGGTGTAGCTTAGGATCTTAAAGCTATGCAGCTGGGTTGATCCCTATCGATGGAATGGAGCTTGTCAACTCATGAATATCATGGATCGCCTTCTACTATACCGGGCTAAGGTGCAACAATGGAAGCATACCATGGATAATCCGGAGATACATCCTACCTATGCCGAGAGCACAAAGATCAAGCTAAGTAAACAGGTCTAGTTAAAGCCCACTGGAGTAAGGAAAATACAATAGGTTGCTTTTTTCCCACCATACCTGGCAATGATTGGTATCCCTTGATATGTTAACACAAGGGGAAATTTCCAGAAAACAACCAGGGAGGCTACAAATTATCGGTTTGCCCCTGTCTCTGAAAAGTGAAGGTCAGCTCCACGTGGGTATTCCATCCAAACGATGGGAGAAGAGGATGACACTTGTTCGTATTGAAAACCGGAGATGAAGGGAAAGAGGCTTGATTGGAACATGTTCTACAAGAACTCATGTGTAGAACACGCCCGTATCTATTCTATGGACTGGTTTCAGGCCAACCCTACTACTGAAGTAGTAAGCATCATATTCCGGTTTTTCCAACACTTGATCAGCAACCGGGCGCAGAAATTCCTTGAAGAGAAGGGGATGCCTACAACCAATGCCTAAATAAAGGCATATGTCGAAAAGTGCAACTACTAATAGATTCAGTAAAGGAAGGCCCGGAACGGGCTGAGCTACTGCCCGAAATAGAAGAGGACGACTAGAGTAGAGGAGCCTAATTCCAATCCAAACAATTGACGAGGGAGTCTAATTATTTTTCCATTCTTGATTGTTTCAATTGCAGTTTCTTCATTGGAGGGTTGCTTGGAAAGTGCGATAGTTACGGCGCTTGGAGTATACGGATTGAATTCTTCCTTCTTCTATAGGTCTTTCTGGGCGGCGAGGCGGAAAAAAGGTGTAGAGAGGGAGAAGGTACATAAAAAATGATTTCTAAGCTAGAAAAGAGGCATCCACCAGTCATTGAGAACAGCTAATCCCGGAATTAGCAGGCCGGTATGCGAAGAGAATTCGGTATTGAATCCGCGAGGCCAAGTGAAGAAAAGTCCAATATGGGTGGATTACCTTTTTCTGAAGGATAAGTCTCTGGGACTGACTAAACTGAATGTATAGCGTCAAGATAAGAAGCACGGTAGTCGAAGATGTACCTTGTGGGGTGGGGTACGAGTAGACCAGACCAATGATGAAAATCATAAATACGAGCATGGCCTCCCTGTCTCAAAAGCAGGCCGCCAAGGGTGCTCGCATGAAGCATTTCTCACTCATAAATAAGTAGTTATCACAAATTTAGAAACATGCTCTGATTTCTCTTATCGAATTTCATTCAGATTTTCCAGTATTCGGAGTTGCTTGGGAAAAGGTCTAGTCAGGGTCGGTTCTGTTCGGAGTTTCGGGTTGATCGAAAAGAACACCCTAATTAAGACTTTTGTATAGTTTGTGTCAACCTGAGTTTGATTAAGTGCCCGCCCACCTAGATAGATACATAAGTGTTAGTTTGAATGAAGTCAAGTGTAAATTGTGTCAACAACGAGAAATTGAAGTGTAAATCTGGATGGTTTGAAGTGGAAACCTTAACATGCAAAAGTGTCTACCACATTAGAAAAGCAAGTATCTACCAGCGATATATTCATTCAAGTATCAACCAGCGTCAACCAGTTGTCAAACTCCAAATATTCGTAGGGGCATGAAGAAGTTGCTAAACTGGTTGTAAAGTGGCTCTGATCAAAACCATCATTGCTTTATTTTTTACTTTTCATCTAGTAACGTGCATGAATGGATATGGTGGGTAAGATTTGAAAACGTTTGACATCAACCGGGCTCTACTTTGCTTTTACTTTACTTCACTTGCCAGGTCATTGTTGTCGATATTGAGGTGAGGACTCTCTCTTTATTATCATTTTATTTATCACTAAATGATCTAACAAACGCATGATTTGATTACTAAATATTGAGTCATTGAACGAATATTCGAGTAAATTCACCTTTTTCTATGAAAGCAAGGATTGGGCTGGGTTGCTTATTCGTCATCATGGAGCAACCCGGTACCTTTTCTTACGCGAGCGACTGAGACGAGAGCTTTCAATTATGCCGTTTTGGTCAAATCCCAGGGCTCTTTCTGATTTGATTAAATACTTCTATGTTGTATGATAATAGAAAGTCAAGATCTCACTCGCTTTTTCTGCTTTGTATTCTCGGCTGTTGCCTTTTTCCACATCGATTTCTATAGGAGTTCCATCCTTAACCTATGTATGCTCAAAGAACTGGATCATAGAACTCTCAGCCCTTCGCCCCAAGGCTACGAAAACGTTTCTACTCCCTTTCCCTTCCCAACGTCACATCTTTCTTCGACAAGAAGGAAAGATCACTCTCTATCTAAATGATAGAACCACTGGCACGGTACCTTTCACATTGGTAAGTCAAATCCTGGTGAAGACATCACGAGCAATGACACGACGACATCATCTCCACTCATAGCCCATCGGTCTTCATTCATTGAAGCCAGGGCATTGATTGACTTTCAGCGATCGCTATAAGAAAGACATAAAAAAGTTCTCCTAAACATGTTCCTTTCCGTTACTACTACTTGGAATTGGAAGTCTAGGAGCAGGACTAACCTTTTTCTTTCGTTTAAATAAAGTCGAGATGTAGCTTTTTTCTATCTCAATAAATTATTCCACCTCCATTCATTGGAGAACAAAGCGTTATCTGATTAGATCCTTGCTTCAAACTCAACCGAATCAAGTTTCAAAAATAGATGTGGAAGAGGCAAAGGGAAGAGCGGGGTTGCCGAATTGTTTCTCAGAGCCAGACGAAACATCTATCTCTATTTACAATACCCTTACCCCAAGAAAACTTTGTCGAAAAAGGTTGTCATCGTAATAGGGATTGCACCTCAACATGGCAGCCCTCAATTCTGCCAATTGTATGTGACTTGTACTCTTCTAGGCTTCCTCTTTGCCTCAAGTGATTAAACTCATCAACTACACCAACCACATTTCTTACCTCAAACCTCTCTACAATCTCTTGAATTCACTCTTGCCAAGATACTTGTCCCCTATTCACTAAGAAAGTGTTGTACCAGCTTTCAGCTCTCCCCCTAAGGTGCATAGCCGAAAGTTCTACCTTGTACCAATCCGTAACTTGGTACACCGAAAAGTAATGTTCACACTTTTGTATCCAAGACTTGGCCCCTTCAAATATTGGAAAATAAACTCTAGGAGGTTGATGTATCTGCTGCCCATATTGATATTGATTTTGCGGCCTTTGTTCTTGCAGGTATTGGTACGGGTCATGCTGTTGAGTTGGAAGCGGTTGGTTAAGGTAAGTATATATTAGCACTTTTGGTTTCATGGAATTTCCAGCATAGGGCAAAAGTATTGGTTGAGAAAATGGGTCTTGGTTGTGGTGGTGGAGGTGCAGGATTAGGTCTAATATTATCATGTTTTGAGCTGTGAGGAAGGCCATAGGTGGCTGGAAACAAGTGTTCGTGCCAAGGTTTTGAGGGGGATAGAGAGGGTTATTTTTGTGATTGGGTCTTTTAGTTGCTTTGCTACTAGAGGTCTAGGTGGTCAGGGGTTTAAAGGTCTGGAATAGGTGTGAGTGGTGGTCGTATTCAGTACCAATGGTACGGTAATTGGAGGTTCAGGCGGTTCAGGCCTAGGATAAGAGCTAGAGGCTTGTTGAGGGGTAGCCATGGTTTCAGCTTCACTCGCAACAGCTGGTAGGGACATTTGTTGTGGTGTTCTAGGAAAATGAACCATATTGCCCCTAGTTGTGTTAATCGAGCTATGCTCTTCTTCAACGCTCCACGCCTTCAAAAAAGTAGTTTTGTTGCTTGCGCTTTAATTTAGGAGTTTCAACTTAACTAGCATATGTGCATTTGAGTTGTTGGCATATGTCGGCTACATACTAGATGCTTTTCCATCATTGTTTGACTTGCACAGAAACAATGGGTCCCTTTTGGTTTATTTTTCTCCCTCCAAGTTTGTTCTTCACTGTAATGTGTGTCAACTCAACAAGAGTGAGCACACCCTTCCTGCTGGTCCTCTTCAACCTTTGTCTGTTCCACTACAACCTGGGTCTTCTATTTCAATGGATTTTCTTGAGGCACTCCCCAAGTTTTATGGTTATAGCTCAATACTTGTGGTTGTGGACCGTTTCACTGGCTCATTTCATTCCTCTATCTCACCCTTTTAGCTGTATACCCTATCTTGTATCCAGTAGTAAGTCTACTCTTCTTACCCCCTCTCCTCTACCTTTTGTGGTCCATCTATTAGCTTTTTGACCATCTTTGAGTCATAGCAAGACGGCTCTATCTCTTTTCACAAGTACAACCATAAGTACAGTTGCGGGCGTCAACAATCAGCAGTACTGAGCTACGGAAAGTCTATCGAATTATAGCTATGGAAAGTCTATTGAAAGGACCTAATCAAAGGCTACTACAGCTATAACTGACCCGCCTATGGAATCTATTGGCTCGGCTGAACCAACATGAAATGAAAGAGAGGAAGACGGAAGCTATTGGCAAATAGAGGGGGGATGTTCTCCGTGTCTTTTAGCCCTCACTAGATGTCAACTTGCTTACTTTTCACTTCTTCTTAAGCTTGGCAGACTAGTTCCTGACTGACTCTATAGTGCGATGAGCTTACTTGCTCTAGTTCTATCCTCAGGATTTACTTACCTGAGTACCTAGCACCGAGGATCGATGTAATTTACTTTCAAAAAGATGCTGTTGATGCTAACACGCATATAAATAGATGTTCCCCACTTCTTGATCCTCTTACCCGAATGGGGTTATATGCCTTAGTGAAACTCAGGGTAAAGTGGCAGAGGTATGACCTCGGGAAGAAAGAAAGATCGGGCGGGGAAAACGGGGTTCGAACCCGCGACTTCTGGCGTGATAGACCAGCACTCTAACCAACTGAGCTATTTCCCCCTTTCGTAACTACTGTCGATTCAACAGTCACCTACCGGTTACCTTTGTAACTATACCAAAGTAGCTGTACAACAGAATGCCCTTCGCCTTTAGTACTTTTCTTATATATATTATGTTATATACTAAATGTGTCAAAGCAATAGAACTTATTAAAAAAAACAAGCCCATCTTTCTCAAAAAGGAAGAGAGGGTGCGCCCCCCAGAGAGAACCCCATTCTTTCAAGAAAGTTCTAATTAATTATGTAGAAAAAGAAATAAGGAAAATAGGAGTAAGCGAATAGGGTCAACAAGATTCTAAACGAATACCACAAGTGACGGAACCGACGATGATGAAGAGATTAGGGGCGAAGGATTTTTTTCTATTATTCCAATTCTTATTTATTGATTATCTAATTTATTTAGATCCATATTCATTTTCATTTGCAAATACAAACTCTCTTTCATTAACTTTTTACTTTTGCGCTAAGGATAAGGGAACTGAGAAAAAAAGAGCTGGCTTGGCTGGTACATCAAGCATATGACATATTGCTTGTTCGGTGTGGTACACATATCTCTCAATGTCAATCAAGTAAGAAAATGCATTCCCACTGTTTGAGGAAAAGGTGAAGAATTGCAATTTATTGAGCTTGTAAGGCCCGTTGAAGTCCTTGAGAAATGGTATAAATAGGGCTATAAGTAGGCTGTTTGCTATTGCAATAAAGGCTGCTCGCCTTTCCTTTTGACGGCTTGGCTTCCTATCGCTCCTATGTAGTGGCCGGCCTTAAAAGGAGTCTTCCTACCATACCATCATGCACACCTATGTTATAGTGCTTTAAGGTTCGCCAGAAGCAAGCAAGATGATGAAGCGAAGCTTCGTAGACAAGGCTCGTTCCGTGCTTGACTTACAAGCTCGTGTAGTAAGGCCTCACCCTACTTCAATAAGGGCTTATGCACTCCACTCGTAAACGAGCGTTAGAGCTTTTTGAGCGAGCGAGCAAAGCCTTCATGGAGCTTCCCCCTTCCCTCACCCGAGAATTGCATTTCCGCTTCAGCTTCATCGATTTAGTTGGTTTGGAGGATTAATTGATTGGATACCCAATCCGCATAATCTTTCAAAGTCACTGCTTCTACGACGATAGGCGTAAAGCCATGATTAGTTCCACGAATCTCACTGCACTAACCATAGTAAACTCCTTCTCGTTGTACCAAGATGGAGGTAAGATTTGAACGACCAGGTACAACATCAAATTTGACACCTGAGGAAGGTACAACCCAACTATGAGGTACATCAGCGGGTGTTACAATCATACGTAGATGAGTTTTGGCTGGTACAACCACTCTATTGTCAACTTCTAATAAACGTGATTGACCCAATTCTGGATCATCTTCTGGAATCGTATAACTGTCAAAAGTGAGTGACTGTTCATCGGAACTGTTATAGTCTGAATACTCATAAGGTTGGGTCGACGCCCGCCTCCCTCCAAACTTGACTTGCAAGTTTCCCCGCAAAAAGCTCTCCACGCCTACTCTTATTTATAAAGAGCACTATTCTTCTTTAGTTAGGTAGTTTGATACGTCTCCAACATATCTATAATTTTTTATTGTTCCATGCTATTATATTATCTGTTTTGGATGTTTATGGGCTTTATTATACACTTTTATGTTATTTTTGGGACTAACCTATTAACCGGAGGCCCAGCCCAAATTGTTGTTTTCTTGCCTATTTAAGTGTTTCGAAGAAAAGAAATATCAAACGGAGTCCAAACGGAATAAACCTTCGGGGGAGTTATTTTTGGAACGGAAGCAATCCAGGAGACTTGGAGTAGACGTCAGGGAAGCTTCGAGGTGGCCACGAGGCAGGGAGGCGCATCTGCCCCCTGGGCGCGCCCCCACCCTCGTGGGCCCCTCGTGGTGTCGGTGTACAAAAGTAGGGGCTCTCCTTTTGACCCCTTTACTTGTGCACGGGCAGTCAGAGCCACGCGCCACGGCCACACCTAGCAGAGCAGAAGAGGGAAGCCGGAGAGAAGCCGAAGCGCAAGACAAACAAGACAATGCCAAGGCCAAGAACCCAAAGAGCAGAGGGGCGAAGCAGGTTCCCCCGGCAAGACCCTTGCCGGGGCAGCCTCAGCAGCCCCGGCAAGAGCCTTGCTGGGGCAGCTCGCCCAACACCAGCGGAGTGAGCCATCCTTGAGCCCAAGTGTTCCAAACGCCGCCAACGACTACGTTGGAACCAAGGCTCGGGAGGCACCTCCATGGTGGCATGCAGATCTTTGTCAAGATCATAAACACACAAGATCAGATGAGGACCAGAAGACGGCGACCCTCGGTGGGATCCTAGCCGAGGAGATCCACAAGACCCCCAGCAAGCGCCTTGCCGGGGACGACTACAGCGCCACGGCAAGACCCTTGCCGGGCCCCCGGCAAGGCCCTTGCCGAGGACATCAGCGGGGCCACAGCCAGGCCCGCGTCGACCAAGACTCCGCCACCGTTCGCATGCAGCTGCCAGCCCGACCAGCTGGGCAGGCACCTGCGTGGCGACGGGCGGCCTCTACATCAACTCAGCAAGCACCTGCGTGGTGGCATGCAGATCTTCATGAAGACCCTACCACCGCGCCACCTCAGCTTCCTGCCTGCCTACATGGCGCCACATGCATCGCTGGCCTGGGCGCGTGTCGAAGCAAGGCGAGGCGACGACGGACGGGACGGGCCCCGTTCCCGTCCCCGATAAAGCTAAGGGACACCTAAGCGATGCATTACATGCGTCTTGTCCTGTAATGCGGGCGATAAGCTCGCAGCACTGTAGACCTTTCCACCTCCTGTGTGCCACTGTGGCAGCCCCTTTCGACTATAAAAGGAGGCCCATGGCATACTGGAGAGGGATTCGGCTCTTTTGGGAAAGTTGCACCCTGTAGCTAGCTCAAGAACACTCAAATACATCCACCAAAGCAGGACTAGGGTATTACGCATCCTCGCGGCCCGAACCTGGGTAAACGATCCGTGTGCTTCCTGTTAGACATGCTCTTCTCACGACCCCACACCCCGCCAACCGTAGTAGGGATTCTTGTGATCCCATAGGTGTCGTTTCCCACCGACATCTTTGGCACGCCAGGTAGGGGGACGCAGTTGCGAAAATCTGGTCTGATCGAAGCAGCGACTTCATGGCGGCCGTCGTTCCAAGGAAGAAGACGATCGAGCTTGAAGGCACCATCTGTGCATATGGTGGACGCCCGTGCGACGACAGAAAAGCTAAGTCATGCGAAACTTTAAGCAATATCCTTTTTGTATATGAGGTTATTGTCCTCGAAGGTCCTGCCCTATGTATGAAAGCCTGCAAGCAAAGGGGCCCTTCCGCAATTGGAAATGCCCTTGTGCTATTTCGAGTCCGCTCAACAGCTCAAGCGGCCGCGTCGAGAGTGGCAGGGTAGCCTTCCGCAATTGGCAATGCTCTCGATTCTGACTCGAGTCAAGCTCGACAGTTCGAGCGGCTGCGTTGAGAGTGGTAAGGTGGTTCGCTCGGCAGTAAGCAAACCCGGCAGGCCATTGGGGATCCGTCCTCAAGGTGCCGCCCTGGGTTTACGCGCCGGCAAGCCTACCTGATTAGCGTAGGGTGAACGTACAAAGGGAAGATCGGACAGGAAAGTAACATGCATTGTCTCAAAAGAACTGCAGAGTTATATTACATCAATTGCCGCCGCGGTTCTAACTAAAGATAGAAATTGTCTTGGTCATGGACCTGCAGTGACGATAAGAAACGGGGTGCCTAATCCCGGCGCTGGCCCTCCACCCTCTGAATTCCGTTGATACCGCTGATGACGGGCTTGATACGCTCCTTGAGCGGCGCGAGGTCAGCATCCTCCGGCAAGCTCTCCAGCGCGGCGTTGAAGTCGAGGTCGGGGTACTAGTACGCCACCTTGGTGAGGACCTTGGTCATGGCACCCCGGCAAAGCAACCGGGCCTCATCGGCCAGTGAAGCCGCCCTGTTAGAGCAAAACTGCTCCAGGGCCCCGAGAACACCCTCGAAGAACAGGGTCAGCTTGGCGTTGGTAGTCCCGCTGCGCTCTGGGCCGTACCTCACATTTGGCATCCCCATGGTAGCCAGCTGCGTGGTGATCCTGCCAGCGACGTCCACAAGACGGCTGATCCAGCGATTCTCGCCCTCCACAAAATCCTTGTGGTTGGCGGCCTCGTTCTTCCGCAGCTGCTTCTCGGTCTCCAGCTCCTTGGCCAGGGTCCCCTCCCGGGCCTTGGCCTCCAAGAGCATCCCCTCAAGGCCCTCCAGCTTCAGCTTCAGGTCCTTGATGGATTCGTTGGCCTTGGGGAGCTGCTCAGCCTTGCCAAGGACTGCGCCCCGCGCCTCCATCAGGGCACCGTTGAGCGTGTTCTTCTCCTCAGCTAGCTTTAGGGTCTGATCTTTCAGCCCGTCCCGCTCCACCTCCAGCTCCTTCACCCTGCCGGCGTGAACCAGAGCCTGGGATCGAGCGCCTCCTTGTGCCTCTGCTCCAGTTCTTGGGTCTGCTGCACGACGAGCTTCTCCACCTCCTCATCCTTGTCGCGGAGCGTTGCGGCAAGCTTCTCCTCACGCGCGGCAAGGTCCTCCTCCTGGGAGTTCAGCGCGGCCTGGTGCTGGGTTCGAACGGCCTCGGCTGCGGCGGCCAAGTTCTCCGCCGTCTCCTGGGCCTTCTCGATGTCGGCCCACTTCATGGTGAGCTCCACGTCGCGCTTGGCCAGCTCGCCCTGTGCGACCTTCAGCTCCTCGCAGGCCTGATGGAACCAAGTAAGCGTCTCGGCGACGTGCACCTTGAGGTCCGCCTCCGCCTTGTCCACCGTTGCCATCCTGGACTTGGCCTTGTCCAGGCGGGCGCGGTGCAGCGCCTGGAGCTTCCAGAAATTGGCGCCCACGGCCTGGAGAAGCCGCTCCTCCTGAGAGCCGTCGCCACCAGTGCTCGGTTCGTCAACAACCTCGAGCCCGGCGGCGGCAAGCACCTTCTCGTCGAACACCTCTCCCTCGACGGGCGCCCGCGGTTATTCCTTTTTACGGGGAAGGCGCGGGCCGCCTCTTTTCCCATTAACTATGATGTGACGCATGCATGCGGGAACCGCCCCACGCATGACCCCCACGTCACAAACGACTCTCCATGTCGCGCGTTCAACGCGGGTCATGGGGAAGCGCAGCGGATGAAACAGTTACTCAGGTAAAATCCGCCCCACCTGCTCGCGCACCGTTCTGGGCCTGGCGCAACAACGCGCCACGCTTATGTGTGGCCCAGGCCCGGGGGCTCCTGTCGGTGTACAAAAGTAGGGGCTCTCCTTTTGACCCCTTTACTTGTGCATGGGCTGTCAGAGCCACGCGCCACGGTCACACCTAGCAGGGCAGAAGAGGGAAGCCGGAGAGAAGCCAAAGCGCAAGACAAACAAGACAACGCCAAGGCCAAGAACCCAAAGAGCAGAGGGGCGAAGCATATTCCCCTGGCAAGACCCTTGCCAGGGCAGCTTGCCCAACACCAGCGGAGTGAGCCACCCTTGAGCCCAAGAGTTCCAAACGCCGCCAACGACTATGTTGGAACCAAGGCTCGGGAGGCACCTCCATGGTGGCATGCAGATCTTTGTCAAGATCATAAACACACAAGATCAGATGAGGACCAGAAGACGGCGACCCTCGGCGGGATCCTAGCCGAGGAGATCCACAAGACCCCCAGCAAGCGCCTTGCCGGGGACGACTGCAACGCCACGGCAAGACCCTTGCCGAGCCCCCGGCAAGGCCCTTGTTGAGGACATCAAAGGGGCCACAGCCAGGCCCGCGTCGACCAAGACTCCGCTGCCGTTCGCATGCAGCTGCCAGCCCGACCAGCTGGGCAGGCACCTGCGTGGCGACGGGCGGCCTCTACACCAACTCAGCAAGCACCTGCATGGTGGCATGCAGATCTTCATGAAGACCCTACCACCGCGCCACCTCAGCTTCCTGCCTGCCTACATGGCGCCACATGCATCGCTGGCCTGGGCGCGTGTCGAAGCAAGGCGAGGCGGCAACGGACGGGACGAGCCCCGTTCCCGTCCCCGATAAAGCTAAGGGACACCTAAGCGATGCATTAAATGCGTCTTGTCCTGTAATGCGGGCGATAATCTCGCAGCATTGTAGACCTTTCCACCTCCTGTGTGCCACTGTGGCAGCCCCTTTCGACTATAAAAGGAGGCCCATAGCATACTGGAGAGGGATTCAGCTCTTTTGGGCAAGTTGCACCCCGTAGCTAGCTCAAGGACACTCAAATACATCCACCAAAGCAGGACTAGGGTATTACGCATCCTCGCGGCCCGAACCTGGGTAAACGATCTGTGTGCTTCCTGTTAGACCTGGTCTTCTCGTGACCCCGCGCCCCGCCAACCGTAGTAGGGATTCTTGTGATCCCATAGGTGTCGTTAAAGATGTCGGTGGGAAAGGTGGCTATGACTTGCCGGCAAAGCTTGTACAAAAGGTGGCTTGCCGGGAGGCCCGGCAAGCCGCGCCTTATGGGTAAAACTTGTGAAGATGCTCGATGTTCCAGGAGTTGCTCACTAGGACGGCATCTTCGGTCTCCAGGCAGACTGTGCCGGGCCTGGTGACTCGTGTTACTCGATAAGGGCCTTCCCACTTCGGCGTCAACTTGTTGACATTCTTGGCCGACTGAACGCGCCGAAGAACAAGGTCGCCTTCCTCAAAGCTTCGGGCATGAACCTTGCGGCTATGGTAGCGGCGCAAGGCTTGCTGGTAGCGCGCTGCTCTCACAGCCGCCCGAAGACGATCTTCCTCAAGGAGCATCGCGTCATCTTGGCGCAACTGCTCTTGCTCAAGCTCATCATAAGCGAGCACTCGAGGTGACCCGTATATGAGTTCCGTGGGGAGAACTGCTTCTGCCCCGTAGACCAGGGCAAAAGGTGTCTGGCTGGTGGCTCGATTTGGCGTCGTCCTGATCGACCAAAGAACCGCCGGCAATTCATCAATCCAGCGCCTTCCGCTCTTGCGCAGCTTGTCAAGAGTCTTTGTCCTTAGGCCTCGCAACACTTCAGCATTCACCCTCTCCGCTTGGCCGTTGCTCCGTGGGTGTGCCACAGAAGCAAAACAGACCTTGCTGCCGAGGTCTTGAATGTATTGCATGAAGGCGTGTCTCGTGAACTACGTGTCGTTGTCGATGATGACTCTATTTGGCACACCAAAACGGCAGACCAGTGCTTTGAAAAACTTGACAGCTGACTAAGCAGTCACCTTTCTCATTGCTTCCACCTCTGGCCACTTTGTGAACTTGTCGATTGCAACGTTCAAGTACTAAAAGCCCTCGACAGCACGGGGGAAGGGCCCAGTATTTCGAGCCCCCAGACCGAGAATGGCCAGGGGAAAGGGATTGTTTGAAGGGCTTGGGCTGGTTGATGAAGCTTCTTTGAATGGAACTAACACGCTTCACACTTGGTTACTAGTGCCGTCGCATCCTGGAGAGCGGTGGGCCAGAAGAAACCTTGCCGGAAAGGGCCCTCGACCCTATGTGGGAGCCACATATGCCTCCATGTATCTCGCCAACAGCTCCAGTCCTTCCTTCCGGGGGATGCACTTGAATTTCACACTGTTTGGCCTTCTCCTGTACAGGACGTCATCGACGAACTGGTACAGGGCGGACCGACGCGCTACTTTTTCCGCTTCTTCCTGCTCCTCAGGAAGCTCCCCTGTTTGGAGGAATTGGACGTTATGCTGTGCCCATGCCGGAGCCCGGGGCTCGACGGCAAGGGCCAAAGGCATTTCTTCCGCCATGGGAGCGGCTGTCTCTACGGCCAGGGTTTGACGCCCTGCCGGAGCCAGTTGCTCTTGGGCAGGCTCAGCGTCCGCGGCAGCACCCTTGCCGGCAGCCCCAGGGGGCTCGGTAGGAAAGTACTTGCCGGGACCTGACTTCTTCCGCTTGTTCTGCCCCACTGATGGTTCGACAGATGGTTGAGTTAGCCGGAGCAAAAAGGTACCCGGTTCCACAGGTAGCTTGAATGCGGCACGCTTTGACAGGTAATCGGCGGTGTCGTTCTCCGCTCGGGGGATGTGCTCCGCTTGGATACCGTCAAAGCGTTCCTCCAGCTTCCTCACCTCATCTACTTAAGCTTCCATCAATGGGCTCTGATAATCCTTGCTGACCTGTCTTACAACGAGCTGCGAGTCACCCCTGACGATGAGCTTCTTAACCCCGAGGTCTGCCACGATACTGAGATCGACAAGCAATCCCTCGTACTCAGCAGTGTTGTTGGTGGACATCTCCCTGGGGAAGTGCATCTGGATTATGTAGTTGAGGTGCTCTCCGGTGGGTGCGACGAGCAGCACACCAGCACCGGCGCCTTGCAGCGAGAAAGCCCCATCAAAGTACATGATCCAGTCGCGGTGTGCTTCCTTGCCGGGGAGAGTGGTCTCCTGGATTTCTTCATCAGGTGTCGAGGTCCATTCTGCAATGAACTCCGCCAAGACTCTGCTCTGAATTGTCGAGGTACTTTCAAACTATAAACCAAAGCTTGAAAACTCCAAGGCCCATTCCACAATCCTTCCAGTCGCATCTGGGTTGTGCAGTATCCGTTGCAATGGGAGGCGGGTGACGACAGTGATCTCGTGGGCTTGGAAGTAATGACGCAGCTTCCTCGAGACCATAAGGAGGCCGAAGAGCAATTTCTGCACATCGGAGTACCTCGATCTAGCTCCCTGCAAGAGGGAGCTGACAAAGTAAACTAGGTGCTGCATCATCATCTTCTTCTGCACCACCTCACTTGACTGCGCAGGCACTGCCTCGGCGGCATCAGACTCTGCCGGGGACCTCGCCTTGCCGGCACCAGGCCCTCGGGGGAATTTTGGGCTTGCCATCCGCTGGTTCTGCCGCTGTCACTGCCTCCTCGTTGACCTCCCTCTGTGCCACCAGCGCGGCGCTGACCACTTGATTCGTCGCCGCCAGATACAGCAGCAACGGCTCTTGTGGTTTAGGTGCAACCAGTACTGGCGTGGAGGAAAGGTATTTCTTCAGATCCTGCAATGCTGCCTTGGCTTCTGGGGTCCATTCCATTGGGCCTGCCTTCTTCAAGATTTTGAAGAAAAGAAGGGCGCGCTCGGCGGACTTGGAGATGAATCAGCTCATGGCGGCAACGCAGCCGGTGAGCCGACGCACATCCTTGATCCGCTTGGGCGCCTCAATCTGCTCAATAGCCTTGATCTTGTCTGGGTTTGCCTCGATCCTGCGCTGCGACACAAAGAACCCGAGAAGCTTGCCGGATGGAATGCCGAAGACACACTTCTCAGGGTTCAGCTTGAGGTTGATCTTGCGCAGGTTGGCAAATGTCTCTTCCAGATCTTGCACAAGAGTTGGCCCGTCTTTGGTTTTGACCACTATGTCATCCATGTATGCCTCCATATTTCTATGGAGCTGAGGTTCAAAACCAATTTGGACTGCTCTTGCGAACGTTGAGCTAGCACTCTTCAACCCGAAAGGCATCCGTAAAAAGCAATACATACCACATGGGGTGATGAATGCTGTCTTCTCTTCATCTTCTCTTGTCATGAAGATCTGGTGGTAGCCTGAGTAGGCGTCGAGGAATGATAACAGATTACACCCGGCTGTGGAGTCAACAATCTGGTCGATGCGCGGAAACGGGAAGGGGTCCTTAGGACAAGCCTTATTGATACCTGTGTAATCAATACACAGCCTCCACTTCCCATTCGCCTTGCGCACCACTACCGGATTGGCCAACCACGTCGGGTGGAGCACTCCTCTCACCAAACATGCCGCGTCCAACTTCCTGATCTCCTCTGTGATGAACTCTAGCCTCTCCAGAGCCTGCTTTCTGACCTTCTGCTTGACAGGGAGCGCGTGGGGGCAGACAGCTAGGTGGTGCTCAATCACCTCCCTGGGAACACCGGGGATGTCGGATGCTTGCCACGCAAACACGTCGACATTCGCCTGCTGGAAGGTGACGAGTGCGCCTTCCTATTTGCTGTTGAGGGTGGAGCCTATGGTGAAGGCCCCTCCCGTGCCATCCTCCCTGACGGGCACCTTCTTGGTCTGCGGTGGCTCGGCTCTGGATCTCTTGCTCTTGTCGGTAGAGCTCTCTGGCACGTCCTCGACGGTAGCACAACACTCCGAGGAGGTGCGCTTGCCGGAGTGGGTGCGAGAGGTCTTGCCGGGATTCTTCTTCCCTCCCGGGCCTTCAGCGGCAGGAGCAGGTGCCTTGACGGCAGCTGCTGCAACTGCTTCCCGGTAGAGTTGGTCGGCGCAGATCAGCGCGTCCTTCTTGTCGGAGGGGACGGAGATGATGGTCAACGGCCCGGGCATCTTTAGCATGTTGTAGGCGTAGTGCGACGCCTCCATGAACTTGGCTAGTGCCGGGCGGCCGAGGATCCCGTTGTAGGGCAAGGGGATCTCGGCCATGTCGAAGATGATCCTCTTCGTCCTGTAGTTCAACTCCCCTCTAAACGTCACGGGCAGTGTGACCTTCCCCTTCGGCTGGCTCCTCCCCGGATTGACCCCTTGAAACGTGCCCGTTTCCTCGAGGTCTCCATCAGGGATTTGCAATCTTTTGGTCACGACAGGCGAGATCAGGTTCAGGCTGGCCCCGCCGTCAACCAACATTTTGTTCACCCTGAGGTTGCGTATCATTGGTGAGTCCAACAATGGCAAACACCCGACCGCGATAGTGCGGTTAGGATGGTCCTCAGCGCCAAGATGAGGGGCGTGCTGGACCACTTCAGCGGCTTCTGAGCGTCGAACGACGGCTCTGCTGCTGTAATCTCACGCGCCCACTGCTTGAGCTGGCGATGAGAGGTATGCAGCGAGGCGCCGCTATCGACGCACATGGCCTCCTTAGCCTTCTGGAACCCTTGCTCACCAGACTTGTCGTCCTCGTCCTGATCATCATCTTCTTGTTTCTTGTCGCGGCCCCGGGCGGGCCTCTCTTGCTGGTTGTCCTTGCCGGGACGGCCTCCTTGGCCGCCACGCTTCTTGTCGGATCCCTTAGCACCGTCCTGGTCCTTCTCCTTTTCCCGTCTCTCATACTCAGCCTTTTGCTTCTCAGCAAGCAGCTCGACTTGTCGGCAGTTCTGGAGGTCGTGGCCCTTGGTGCGGTGGATCTTGCAGTATTGCTTGCCGGAGCTCCTTGGCTTGTCGGTAGCCGCCAAGGCCCAGCAGGCGGCGCACCCGGCAATCTCCTTGTCGGGAGCGCCTGCCTTGACCTTCTTGCCGGCACCGGTGTCGTCAGATCCCTCAACGGCAAGCACGACCTTGCCCTTGCATTTCCTGTTGCGACGCCGGCCCTTCTTCGTCGGGGTAGCGGCGTCCTCATTGGTAGAGTCGGTTTCCGCGCCGGCGTTTTCGCCGGGGTACTTCCTTCCCTCTTCAGCCCGAGCGCATCTATCGACCAGAACGTAGAGCTCGGCCACATCCTTAACCTTGGTCATCGCCAGCTCCTCGCGCATCTTGTGATTGCGCACGTTCTGGTGGAACGCGCTAATCACAGCGGCGGGATGAACGTCGGGGATGTTGTACTGCACCCGGCTGAATCTCTGGATGTACTTGTGCAGGGTCTCCCCTTCCTTCTGGGGAATGATATGCAGATCACTGGCCTGGCCATGAGCTTGGTGGCCTCCTGTGAAGGCGCTAACGAACTCATGGCACAGATCCGACCAAGAAGAAATGGAATCCACCGGCAAGTGCATCAACCAAGACATCACATTGGGCTTGAGCGCCAGCGAGGAATAGTTGGCAAGCACCTTGTCGTCGCGAGGCCCAGCAGCCTGCATCGCGATGGTGTAAATGCTGAGGAACTCGGACGGATGGGTCTTGCCAGTGTACTTCTCGCCGACGTCGGGATGGAACGTGCGGTGGGACGGCCACTGGAACTGCCGTAGCTCACGGGTAAAGGCCGGGCAGCCCACCTTGTAAGGTAGGCCGCCGGAGCCCCCCGGTGCCGGGTGGTCCATAGCGGGTCCTGCCCGCTTGTCCGACTGGCGGCGCGTTTCGCCCCGGCGCTCGACGGTGGTTCGAGCGTCTTCGTGAGCTCGTTCCCGAAGGACCTGGCGCTGGTCGCGGAGGGTCCGCGGGTCGGACGACGCTATGGAGATGTTATCACAAGCGTCGTCACGACGGGCCGACGCCAGCGGCGGCTGGCGAGGAGGAGGAGAGTGCACCGTGGCCGCAACTCCCCCGGTCCTCCCAGCGCCGGCATGTGGTGGCTCGGTGGAACGCCGACCCGAGGGTCCCGCCGGTCGCGGATCGTCTCTGATGGCGACGGCGACGAGGCTCCGGATGGTGGCCCTCCACTCGTCAAGCTTCTCCGCAGTAGGAGGGAAGTCGAGGAGCAGCTGCGCGAGCGCCAAAGCTTCTGCCGGTGGGCGGCGGCGACAGCTGCGTGGATCGCGGCGCGCTTCGACTTCTAACTACGTTAGAAGGAGCTCTGTTACTACCCAGCGGCTGCATGCCATTTTCGCCAGCGCTCCGGCGGGGGTGTTGAACCCCTTCATCCCGCGGACGACGCACATGGCTCTTCCCACGGCGGTGCGCAGGGTCACCAACGCGGTGATGCTGCTCGACGCACACACCATGGGAAGAGCGCGCAGTAGTCGCCGGTCTGGGCGTCCTGGAGGTCGCTGCGCCACCCGGAGGTGGCACAACGACACCCCTGGAGGGCCCCGCGCCGCCTGTGGGGGCCCCAGCTCCGTCTTTGGATCCGGCGACGTGTAGCCGGTCGTCTGGTGCGCGAACGACGCCGCTCGCTAGGCTCTGACTACCAGGGCGATGCTGGTGCTCGCGTACCGCGGCCCGGGTCCTGTCTGTGACCGGTCCATCGCCCACCCGCACCGGCACGGGCCGTTCGGCTCCCAACGAGCCGACCGCCATGGTCTTCTTCTTCTTAGGAGCCATGGAGACGAAGAACTGCCAGGCTAACTACTAGACCAGATTCTCACAATTGCGCCCCCTACCTGGCGCGCCAAAGATGTCGGTGTGGAACGACACCTATGGGATCACAAGAATCCCTACTACGGTTGCCGGGGCGCGGGGTTGCGAGAAGAGCAGGGCTAGTAGACAACACAAGGATCCTTTACCCAGGTTCGGGCCGCGAGGATGCGTAAAACCCTAGTCCTGCTTTGGTGGGTGTATTTCAGAGAGTTCTTGAGCTCTCGAACTAGCTGTGGTCAGTGCGTGGTTCGAAAGAGCCGAATCCTTCTCCAGTATGCCATGGGCCTCCTTTTATAGTCGGAAGGGGCTGCCACAGTGGCACACAGGAGGTGGAAAGGCGTACAGTGCCCTGAATTTATCGCTCGTATGACAGAACAAGACGCATTTAATGCGTAGCTTAGGTGTCCCCTAGCTTTATCGGGGACGGGGGCGAGGCCCGTCCCATCCGTCGCCGCTCCTCCTCGCTTCGACACACGCCCTGGCCAGCAATGCGTGCGGCGCCATGTAGGCAGGCAGGTAGCTGAGGTGGCGCGGTGGTAGGGTCTTCATGAAGATCTGCATGCCGCCACACAGGCGCTCGATGAATTGGCTTGGGAGCTGCATGTTGCCACGCAGGTGCCTGCCCAGCTGGTTGGGCTGGCAGCTGCATGTGAACGGCGGTGGAAGCTTGGTTGGCGTGGGCCTGGCGGTGGCCCTGCTGGCGTCCTTGGTGAGGGCCTTGCCGGGTGGCCCGTCAAGGGTCTTGCCGTGAGGCCCGGCAAGGGTCTTGCCGTGGCGCGCTGTCGTCCCCGGCAAGGGCCTTGCCGGGGGTCTGGTGGCCTTCCTTGGCAAGGATCTTGCCGAGGATCATCGCCTTCTAATCCTCATCTCATCTTGAATATGTCTTCACAAAGATCTGCATGCCACCACAGAGGTGCCTTCCCGAGCCCTGGCCCCACGTGGATGATGGCGTCCTTGCCGGGGGAGCCTACTTCGTCCGTCTGCTCCTTGTGGTCTCGGCCTTGGTGTTGCTTTGATTATCTTGGGCTTCGGTCTTACCTTGGCTCACCTCCCCTGTTCTGCTTGGTGTGACCGTGGGTGCGGCTCCGACTGCCCGTGCACAGGTGAAGGGGTACAAAAGCGTGCCCCTCTTTTTGTACACCGACACCTAGATCCCTTCGGTGTCTATATAAACCGGAGGGTTAGGTCTATAGGACCGAATACTCATTACCATAGTCATACAGGCTAGGCTTCTAGGTTTTAGCCATTACGATCTCGTGGAAGATCAACTCTTGTAAAACTCATATTCATCAAGATCAATCAAGCAGGAAGTAGGGTATTCCCTCCATAGAGAGGGCCCGAACCTGGGTAAACATCGTGTCCCCCGTCTTCTGCAACCATCGACCTTGGACGCACAGTTCGGGACCCCCTACCCGAGATCCGCCGGTTTTGACACCGACATTGGTGCTTTCATTGAGAGTTCCACTGTGATGTCGACGAAAGGTTCGATGGCTCGCCTTGTCCTTAAAGACAACATCACCTCCGGGGGAGTCCTGGCCCCAGGCCAAACCCTCCGGCTGGGCGGCTTTACCATGATCGCCCGTTCGACAGTTGAGCCGACGATGACCTCTCAGGCCATCGAAAACCCCCTTCGCATCAACTCCGAACACTCCAGGCAGATGGATCCGGCAGAGTTCTCGTCCTTGAACGAGCTCCTAGATCGCATCGCCGCTTTGGGAATCGCCACAGATTACGATCGGATCGGGCTTAAAACCGATCAAGGAGAAATTAAAACTCTACCGGTCACCCACCAGATAGCGGTAGTCGAGGAGCAGGACGGCGAGTCTTCTTCTATATCGAAGACGGACTATGTCTGGATCGCCGATCAGGAAGAACCGGATACCCACCAGCTAAAGGATGCGACCAGCCCTCCGAACTTAGAATCGGACGGCAGTCCTAAACAATCAGAAGATACTCCGGAGCCCGGACTGTTGAGTCCGGAAGGCCTTCAGACTCCGGATAATCGGTCAGGTCAGGGTTCGGATTTAATTCCACCCACCCACCCGGATATACACACCCTCATGAGCATCAAACAGCAGTCTCAGGAAACGATCCACCACTTCTGGGCCAGATTCCTCCTTGTCAAAGATAAGGTAAAAGATTGCCGCGACGAGGACGTGGTATCAGCATTCTGCAACAACTGCGCAGACGAAGGAATCCTTAACGCCATCAATCACCGCTGCATACTAAAGTTCGCTGACTTAGCAACTATCATACAAAAGTACAGCGCGATGGAAAGCGCCTGGAAAACTCAGGCAGCTTGCTGGGAACCGTTGGTCCCAACACAACTCCTCCTACAGGCGAAGAGGGCGCACCCCCGTGGCACGCCCAGTCCAACAGTCAAGAAACATAAACGCATTACGCAGCACGGCACCGTTCCGGAGGGATGGCTCAATGGCCCATGCAAAATACACACGACACCAAATAATGTGGCGACCCACAGCCTTAGAGCACGTTGGATACTCCAGCAGGTAGCCAAGAGCGGCGAGGACATCCTCATCAAGGACACCCCAGATTAGCACCCTCCAGAAAACAATGACACAAGAGTATTGACGGTCTTCGAGACATTCGCTTCAAACAACCAGCGCAAAAGGGCACTTCGCGACCTCGCCGAAATCTGCCAAATCGCTGCAATAAACCCTTGGAACGACACGGCTATAACATTTAATGCCGGCGACAAACCAGGTACAGGATAGTCCGGGTGCCATCCGCTTTAGTCCTCAGTCCCATCATGGACGGGTTTCGACTTACCAAGGTCCTCATGGACGGCGGCAGCGGACTAAACCTCATATATGAGGACACACTCCACAAAATGGAGATAGACAGGAGCCGCATCAAGCAAAGTAGCACAACCTTCCGAGGAATCATTTCCAGTCGAGAGGCGCGATGCGCGGGAAAAATCACACTTGACGTGGTATTCGACACGCCGGAGAATTATCGGTCCGAAGAAATCACTTTCCAAGTGGCCCCTTTCAGCAGCGGATACCACGCCCTGTTGGGGCGGGATGCTTTTACACGCTATAATCACTCTCGTCAGTGATCCGGACATAGCACTCCACGCTGAAAACAAAACCGCATCCCTAGCCCTTGCGGCGCTATCCGAAGCCCTCGCGGCCGAAGAATTAACCGCGCTGCGCTCCACAGTGGACAGGGACGATGTGATCCTCGACAAACGCCCCAAATCCACCTCCTTCAAACCAGCAGAAGAAATAGTCAAATTCCAGGTCCACCCAACGGACCCCAAGAAGACAACATCTATCGGAGCGCAACTGAACCCAACACCTGACGCCGCACTACGAGAATTCCTACGCGAGAACTGGGACATATTTACCTGGCACCCTTCAAATATGCCGGGGATCCCACGCAAGCTGGCCGAACATAGCCTCAACATATTAAAGGGATTTAAACCGGACAAGCAAACACTGCGGCGCTTTTTCGAACCCAAGCGACAAGCCATGGGGGAGGAGCTGGCCAAGCTTATCGAAGCCGGATTCATTATAGAAATCAAACATCCGGACTGGCTAGCAAACCTGGTGATGGTACCAAAGAAGGACAAATCCTGGCGCCTGTGTGTTGATTTCAAAGACCTCAACAAGGCTTGCCCTAAGGATCCCTTCCCCCTCCCCCGCATTGATCAAATCATTGACGCCACCGCAGGACATGATTCATTGTGTTTTCTCGATGCATATTCCGGATACCATCAAATCAAAATGAAGGAGTCCGATCAAGCTGCAATAGCATTTATTACCCCATATGGGCCATTCTGCTTCGACACCATGCCCTTCGGGCTCAAGAATGCCGGCGCCACATACCAACGCATGATTCAAACATGCCTGGAGAAGCAGATCGGCAAGACAGTAGAAGCCTACGTCGATGACGTCGTCATCAAAACTAGGCACGTCAAAACACTAATAGACGACTTACGTCTTACATTCGACAACCTCCGTGCGTATGACATTAAACTCAACCCGGAAAAGTGTGTCTTCGGCGTCCCCGCTGGAAAACTGCTGGGCTTCATCGTCTCCAATAGAGGGATAGAAGCAAACCCAGCTAAAATCCAAGCCCTGTCACAGTTGGCTACGCCAACAGACCTCAAACAAGTCCAAAAACTAGCTGGTTGCGTGGCAGCGTTAAGCCGCTTTATCTCCAGATTAGGAGAAAAGGCACTGCCACTCTATCGCCTCTTACGGCGCACCGATAACTTCGAATGGACAGACGCGGCGACTGCCGGACTGGAGGAAATAAAGGCCCTCCTAGCAAGCAACCCAATCCTGGCCGCACCAAACGCTGGCGAACCCATGTTGCTATACATATCGGCAACACATCAGGTGGTGAGCGCCGTGCTCGTCGTCGAACGAGAACATGACGGACATAAATTCCGACTTCAAAAACCAGTATACTACGTAACTACCGTCCTCACACCATGCAAATCCCGGTACCCCCATTATCAAAAGATAGCATACGCGGTCTTCATGGCATCCCAAAAGCTACGACACTACTTCCAGGAGTGTTCAATCACAGTGGCTTCTGAAGTCCCGCTCAATGACATAATAAACAACCGCGATGCCACGGGACGGGTCGCCAAATGGGCCATAGAGCTACTTCCATTTGACATAACATACAAGCCACGTCGAGCCATCAAATCCCAAGTACTGGCTGACTTCGTCGCCGAATGGACAGAGGCCGAACTCCCTAAAGAGTACGGCGCATATTCCAATTGGGTTATGTATTTTGGCGGCTCCAAAATGCTGGCGGGGCTAGGAGCGGGAGTCGTGTTAACATCCCCCACTGGAGATGTCGTCCAGTATGTACTCCAAATACTATACACAGACTCCAACAACGCAGCCGAATACGAGGCCCTATTGCATGGTCTTCGGATGGCCGTATCCATGGGCATACAACGCGTAGAGGTGCGCGGGGATTCAAACCTCGCAATATCTCAAATAAACGAAGACTTTGATGCCAAATATCCAAAGATGGCGGCTTATCGTAATGTCGTCTTAAAAATATCAGCTCGGTTCGAGGGGCTTGAATTTCATCACGTCGCCCGGGAAAGTAATCAAGCAGCGGATGTCCTTGCTCGCATTGGCGCCAAGCGCGACCCTGTCCCACCCAACATTTTCCTGGAAAGGCTTTTCAAGCCATCCGTGGTGTGGCAAGGGGAGGGCGGCAACGACAGTCCAGATCCGAATACAACCCCAAATCCCGAACACACCGATAGTATCGGGGGCTCAGCCACCGAAATAACACCGTCATCCCATCTCATTATGGCAGTCATTGCCCCATGGACCGAACCCTTCTTGGCCTACATTAATAGGAAAGAGCTCCCCGAAGACCAGAATGAGGCTCGCCGTATTGTCCGGCGTTCGAAGGCCTACAAGGTTCACGACGGAGAGCTCTACAAGAAAAGTACTACCGGAGTACTTCAAAGATGTATCTCCGAGGAAGAGGGGCGGCAGCTTTTAGCGGAAATTCACGCTGGTCTCGGCGGACACCACGCCGCTGCTCGGGCCCTTGTTAGCAAGGCCTTCCGCACTGGGTTTTATTGGCCGACAGCCCGAGCAGACGCGCAGGACCTTGTCCAACGTTGCGTCGGATGCCAACTCTTCGCCAACCAAAGCCACATGCCCCCAACTGCCTTACAAACTATCCCCATTACTTGGCCTTTCGCGGTTTGGGGACTGTATATGGTTGGACCCCTTAAAGGGGGAACCATAAGAAAAAATACCTGCTGGTCATGGTATATAAATTCACTAAATGGATAGAAGCCAAACCGGTCAAAACGGCCGAGGCCGGACCAGTGATAGATTTCATATCCGGTGTTGTGCACCGTTATGGTGTTCCACACAGCATCATCACCGATAACGGCTCCAATTTCACAGCCGACGAGGTAAAAACCTGGCGTGCTAATCTGGGCATTAAACTAGATTATGCCTCCGTCTATCACGCACAAACAAATGGTCAAGTCGAACGGGCCAATGGTCTCATTATGAGCGGCATTAAACCCAGACTAGTGCGGTCTTTGAAAGAATCAGACAAGCACTGGGTCGAGGAGCTCGACTCCGTACTTTGGGGGCTGCGGACCATGCCCAATTGCACTACCGGATACACACCCTTTTTCATGGCGTACGTCGCAGAGGTTGTGTTACCCTGCGACAATATTCATGGCTCACCTCGAGTGCGCATGTATGAAGAGAGAGAAGCCGAGATTGATCGGCGGGACAGCTTAGATGCATTGGAGGAAGAGCGCGACGTTGCAAAAGCTCGTTCCGCATTTTATCAACAGCAGGCCCAAAGATATCAAAGCAGAGAAGTACGGGCCAAGACCTATAATGTTGGCGAACTAGTTCTACGCTTGCCGGAGAAGAAAAAGGACAAACTCAAGCCCAAGTGGGAGGGTCCCTTCATCATCGACGAAGTTCTCACCGGAGGAGCATACCGCCTGCGTGATGCCTCAGACAATCGCTTAGAGCCGAACCCATGGAACGCGGCCAGACTCCGAAGATTCTATGCCTAGCGCCAAAATCTTTGTTCGTCCCCTTCTCCCTACTATATACCCTATTTTTCTCTCTTTTTTGCTTTCTTTTTCTTTTTAGCCTTAAAGCTTTCGCGCGGCTCAACCGCTCACTTGTGACGTATACATCTTTAAATATGTATGTCCATTATACATGGGGGCTTCTGGGATAGATGCCTTATATTGTCATTCCTTGAGCATCAAGCTCTTCACATGTGAGTTCTTCCATATGTACCTTTTATTCGCCACTATATGCATCGATATGACTTAAGTTTTGGCCAAGCTGGGTTGCCTGGCTCCTGTGCTTATGCCCTATGTTCCCGTTAGTTCAGCTAGGGCATAAAGGGAGCACCTCTGCGATTGTTACTGCTGGGTCATCCGGATGTGTACCTCAGACTGGGTGAAGGCGAAAGCTAGCGTTCTTAAGGGAATATTTGGTCGGTGAATTAAAGATGTTCTTGGCACTCACCCCATTGTGAACCCCCAGAAGCTATACACATTGTGATTTTCACATCACAATTCGGACATGTACACTAATGCATGCACACCCAGGGAAAGGAACCCTTAACGGAACTATTCTCTCTGGAAGATGTTTCTTACTATCTCAATGTAATATAACATAGCTAGCCGGATACAACTTGTCTGTTCAAGCAACTATGACCCCTACGCCTAGTTTCCGCGCATACCCCGGTCTATTCGGCCGTGCGGGTATTCGGAAACACTCCGCACCTTCGGGTTCGGAGGTTGAAGTGAAAAGGTCTGCCATGGCAAATGCTATACAATTCAGCTAGAATTACATATATCAAGGAAAGTACATAGTCACTTCGACTCAAACACTTCCTCCTCTACACCGTCCAAAAGGCGGTCAAACTTACAATCCTATTGGGAATATTTGGCGGCCACCTCTACTTGGTCATATACTAAACTCACGGGAATTTCTTCCCCATTCGACCCTAGCGGTCCGACACGGGCCATGTGATTAGGATCCAGCTTGGTATATCGCGTCTTCACCATGGCCGAGGCCTCTCGCGCACCCTCTCGGCAGGCCGATATCTTCCATAGTCGAATACGCCGCCGCGCTCCTTTGAAAAGCTCTACAAGCTCCTCCATACTTCCTGGAGGGGAGGCGGATGGCCATAGCGCCTTGGCAACACTCCGCATCGCTAGCCAAGCCTATTCGTGCACTTGCGACAGCCCTTGCAGCAGATCACTTGATGATCCGGACACCTCCTCTTCAGGACGGCCCGTCAATATACCTGCAATCATAACTATATCAGTTCCATCTATCTCCGAACTACTTTAAAACTAGTTCAGACACATACTGAATATGCCGCCCCGCAGCTCCTTGTTCTCCTTCACGGAATCGGCTAGCGGGGTCCGCACATCCTTCAGCTCTTCGCCCAGCTGGGTCTTGCAATCCTGGAGTTGGGTTTTCTCAACAATGACCTGCTTCAGCACACGTTCGCCCGCGGCATGTAGCCTTTTGGCTTCTTGTTCATTCGCTTGCGCGACTTCCAGCTCCTCCTTGAGTTCCTCTGACAATCATATCATGGTACAGGCAACACTGTTAGCATTAATGGCATACAATTATATTTTCTCGATGGAGGGGAATATTACCAGGTGACGCCTTCTTGGATTTCTCCAGTTCGGCGGTAACAGCAGTTAGCTGTGTCTGACACCTTTTTAGCTCTTGGGCTAACATGACGTTCTTCTCCGTAAGAGCCTGGCTATACAACAATCCTCAAATTAGTTGTACAAACTACTTTAAGTCTCGGGGGCTACTGGCACATGGTTATCATATTTTGGGCACAGTAAACTTACTTGCACATCTGTTAAATGCTGCTTTGTGGCTCTACTAACCCCGTTTCGAGCAGCTTGGATGTATGCGTCAGCCGAGCTGAAGGCACAGAATGCCTCTTCCGAGAACTCAGGGTCTCGTAAAACAGCCCTTCAGCGCCGATGATTCATGGCGCTCTCTACTTCCGAGTTGGTAACGGACATATCTTCCAAACCCTCCTCCGAAGGACAGTCCGGCGTTGTTCCCATATCGGCTCCCATTTCTCCGGTGGGGTCTAAATCCCGGTTGTTGGGAGTACGGTAGCCGGACCCCCAGACATAGTCCGGCGAACCTTTTTCCTGGTACAAGACAAACGTACAAGTTATAGTTGGATGTGACTACTAAAGTATACCGCCAAATCCGTACCTCTTCGATGAGGGACCGGTCGTGTCTTCTCCGACCTTCCTTTTAGAGGCCTTGCTCGGCGCTGGAGCCGCTCTCTTTGGAGTCGCCCCAGGAGTAGCATGACGTACCGAACGCCTCCCCTTTGGAGCACAAGGTAGTGCGGTGGGTGAGGCAGTGCGAGGAAACTCTACCGAGGACGATTTTTCTTGATGACTTACGTGGGAAGCAGGAAGAAGACCAGGATAATCGGCGATAATGGCCATTTTCATGCCATCGTAGCTCACCTGGTAAAACACCCCTTCCGCAAGTACCACGAATATGTCCGGGTCCTCTTCGAACCCAGGATCCAACTCCCGGTTGTGGTTCTCTGGCTGTGGGGCGGGGCTGTAAAACCCCTCGGTGATTTTTCACCAATGCTGTTATAAGCGGATTAGAAATTTATCAAAGGTGATCCTGGAAGTGGAATGAGTAAAGCAGAAGGATTGGGGCTTACCCAACTGGGGGATTATACATAGAATACCCATCTCTGCGATTGATTCGGAGAAATTCCTTTTCCTCCCCTTTGAACAGCTCGACCAGTATCTTGGCTAGAGCGGCGGAGGTGTCCGGGCCTTTTCGACCACAGCGGGAGGCATCATCCTCCCCGTTGTAGTGCCACATTGGGAGCCCTCTATATTGAAGCGGCTGAACCCCTCGCGCTATGGAGGCCGCCATTACCTCAAAATATTGTTAATCCAGACTGGGCGAGCATCTTTATCTTGCCCATGAGCTGACCAACTTCCGCACTGTCATCCTCTTCAAGACTCCGGGGACGCCAACTGTGGCGTTTCTTCAGTGGAACGCTTGCAAATTCAGGAAGACCCTTTCGAACTGGGTCAGGAAGTGCGACGTCCTCAATGTAGAACCATTCAGAAGGCCATTCTTCAGATGCCCTCCTCGGTGTGCCGGCCAGGTATCCGGTATCGGCGATGCGCCACACTTCGGCTCCGCCCACTTCAAATATTGACCCCTCGTGGTTACGCGGGACAAGACAGAACAACTTTCACTGCAAAAAAAAGACACATCCGTGACATTTTGGGCCGAACAATTTTTTTTGTCATACATATGACACTTCTATGACGATAATTGTGACAAAACCCGGTACCATCATAGATGTGGTGGGCTCCTACTTCTATGACAAAAAATCATGACAAAAAATGGGATTTTCGTCCTGGGCGGGCCGGAGATGCAGCTGCATGACATTCTTTAGGCCGTCCATGACAGAAAAAACCGTGGTAGAAGCGAGGGCGAGGAAAATTTCAGGGAGTTCCCGGTTACGGTGGGAGGTCAGGGGCCGAGCGATGCGCATTTCTCTCGTACACGTACGCGCGTGTGTGCGAGGCGTTGGCTCTAACTGAACCCGAGCGAGGTGTTGGTCTCTAACTGAACCCGAGCGATTGCACTGCAGGCTACGCGTTACTGAACTCGAGCGATCGATCGATGGCTGTTAACTGAACCCGATCCAGCGATTCCTTCGCTACTGCTGCTAACTGAAGCCGATCGATGCTGCCTCTGGGATGAACAGTGAGCGTTGCGGGGGGGTGGTTTGGATGAACAGGAGCGGTGGCGTTGCCTCTGGATGAACAGGACCCCGTGGTGTGGTGGAGGGCTGGATGAACAGTAGACGGTGGAGGGGTGCCCGTGGAGGGGTGGTTGAACAGGACCCCGTGGTGTGGAGGGCTGGATGAACAGTAGACGGTGGAGGGGTGCCCGTGGAGGGGTGGTTGAACAGGACCCCGTGGTGTGGCGGGCTGGATGAACAGTAGACGGTGGAGGGTTGGTTGAACAGTAGCCGGTGGAGTAGCGCGCGGTGGAGGCTGGATGAACAGGAGCCCGTGGAGGCTGGAGGAGATCGACGGTAGCCCGTGGAGGCTGGAGGAGGTCGACGGTGGAGATGAACAGTATCCCGTGGAGTCCCGTTTTGCGATACGCCACACCCCTCCCGATGAACAGGACCCCCGTTTCGACCGTAGGAGGTCCGTTTCGTCCGTTTTGCGGTACGCCACACCCCTCCCGATCAACAGGACCCCCGTTTCGACCGTAGGAGGTCCATTTCCTCCGTTTTGCGGTACGCCACACCCCTCCCGATCAACAGGACCCCCGTTTCGACCGTAGGAGGTCCGTTTCCTCCGTTCTGTGGTACGCTAGGCCTCGTTTCCATCGCCTGTTCCGTCCAAGCCCTCCCGATGAACACGACCACGCATTCCGTTCCGACCCAGCCGGTTGGCTCCCACGCGTTCTATTGCCTCCCGATGAACACGACGCATTCCGTTGCCTCCCCATGAACACTACGCATTCCGTTGCCTCCCCATGAACACGATGACGACGCTGTTTCTCCGTTTCGACCCAGCCATGTACACGAGCCCTGGCCATACGTATGCGCGAGTAGGCGTTCGAGACCCCGCCCGTATGTACACATACGTGGCCGTATTTTCTTTCTTGCACCCTGGCCACTGTACGTACGTGTATATGCTACGTGCGCGCCTCTACTACGACACGTACACGCCTCTACTACGACACGTGCGCGCCTCTACATCCACCAGTATATATGTACGTACACGTTCGCGACTAGAATGACAACGCTACGTACGCTTCGACCAGGTGGGTCCCGACTGTCAGGCACTTCCTTGCGTGCGAAGATGTAGCTGGTGGGTCCCAGCAGTCAGGGGGGCGAATCGTTTTGTTTTGTTTTTGCCCGGACGCACTTCCTTGCGTAAGAAGGTGTAGCTGGTGGGTCCCAGCAGTCAGGGGGAAACGTTTTTTTCGCGAAATACGGTGGCCCGTCCGGTGGGTCCCCGCTGTTAGGTGGAGGAATAATTATTTTTCACGTAATAAGGAGGCACTTCCTTCGGCCGTGGACCCAGCTGTCAGCCTCTCCACGTACAGTCCACGTCCGATGGAAGCTGTTCCTTGACCACGCTGACCACGCCGTGCCGAGAGCACCAGGGCGGTGGACGACGGCGAGGCCTAGGAAGGGGACGACGCGTAGTCGGGGAAGACGCGGCAGTGGATGCCCACCCGTAGAGGAGTACGAGGGTTCACTGGTTCGCTGCGGTGTGAGGCTGCCATCGCCGCAGAATAACAGGGGGTGTGGGTGAGTAGAGGGATGGCCTGGCCAGCGGTGGGAGTAGTAGGGGGCGGTGAGGCCTCCGCCGCATCGCAGCCGGCCACGGGAGGCAGGAGCACGAGGCACGACCGGCGCTGGTTTGGGCGGCTGGAGTAGGAAGACCAGAGGTTGAAGAAGCACTACGGCCGTTGGATGGACATCGTACGGTCACTGGAGCTAGAATCGTGCATATTGACTAAGTTGACAAAGCCCTCTGTCCCCGTCAACTTAGTAGGCCCACAAGTCAGCCTGCCACTATACTGGGTCCCAGATAACAGGGGGGGTATTCATTTTTTTGTGCGTAATAAGGAGGCACTTCCTTGCGTAAGATATAGCTGGTGGGTCCGAGCTGTCAGCGGCGGTAACGTTTTTTTCGCGAAATACAGAGGCCCTTTTGGTGGGTCCCTGATGTCAGGTGGAGGAATCATTATTTTGCGCGTAATAAGGAGGCATTTCCTTGCGTGCGGCGTGGACCCAGCTGTCGGCCTCTCCACATACAGTCCACTTCAGATGCATGTCGGTCATTGACCACGTTGACCTGGCCGCGCCGAGAGCACCAGGGCGGTGGACGACGGCGAGGCCTAGGAAGGGAAAGACACGGAGGCAGGGAAGACTCGGCAGTTGTTTCCCATGCGGAGGGGAGTACGACTGTACGGGGGTTTACTGGTTCGTCTGCCGTCACCGGAGAATAACAGCAGGTGTGGGTGAGTAGAGGGATGGCTAGGCCAGCGATGGGAGTACGGTGGGGCGGTGAGGCCTGCGCGGCAGCAGAGCCGGCCGCGGGGAGGAGGGAGCAGGCCGTCCCGCCGGCGCTTGTTTGAGCGGCTGGAGCAGGAAGAGCAGAGATTAAAGAAGCACGACGGCCGTTGGATGGCCATCCAACAATCACTTCTTGTGCGTCAACCTTTTTTTTTAGGAAAGCCTCAAATCTATGGAAAACAGCATACAGCCCATCTGCCATTATTTCAAATAATTTACAGCCCATTTGCTAATTATTAAGGTTTTTTTGGAGCCCATATTCTTTTTGTTAGCATTACAGCCCATATTGTGGCCACGGTTAAAAAATTATACGAAATTTTGCATATTTCGGTGCGGTCCGAACTGTTTTTAATCCCGAAATTTTGACTCACATTCAAACTGATTTAAAAATAAATGTATATCAATATCAAATCCAACAAATTCTCCACGCATAAAAATTAATGTAATTTAAAATCTCGAAATGAAAAAAAAGATATTTGAAACTAATTGCCGGTTTGATGTGTTCTAAAAATGTATAGCCCATTTCTCATTACCGATGGGCCATTTTCTCGGCCAGCCGAATGAAAGCTCTCCTCGTCTTGAAAGATTTGTAGCCCAACAGGCCTGACAAAGCGACTTACTTGGCAAATCACAAAAAAGCTGGGCTGTGGCCTTGGACCCAGCTGTCAGCCTCTCCACGTACAGTACTCTTCTGATGGAAGTCGTTCCTTGACCACGTTGACCATGCCGCGCGGAGAGCACCACGGCGGTGGACGACGGCGAGGCCTAGGAAGGGGACGACGCGGAGCCGGGGAAGACGCGGCAGTGGAAGCCCGCGCGGAGAGGAGTATGAGGGTTCACTGGTTCGGCTGCGGTGTGAGGCTGCCGTCGCCGCAGGGCCTGGCCAGCGGTGGGAATAGTAGGGGACGGTGAGGCCTCCGCGGCAGCACAGCCGGCCACGGGAGGCAGGAGCATGCGGCACGACCGGGGCTGCTTTGGGCGGCTGGAGCAAGAAGACCACAGGTTGAATAAGCACTACAGCCGTTGGATGGACATCGTACGATCACTGGAGCTAGAATCGTTCATATTGACTAAGTTGACAAAGCCCTCCGTCCCCGTCAACTTAGTAGGCCCACAAGACAGCCTCCCACCATGGTGGGTCCCAGCTAGCAGGGGGAGTATTCATTTTTCTGTGCGTAATAAGGAGGCACTTCCGGTGGGTCCGAGCTGACAGCGGGGGAACGTTTTTTTCGCGAAATACGGTGGTCCGTCCGGTGGGTCCCAGCAGTCAGGGGCAAACGTTTTTTTCATGAAATACGGTGGCCCATCCGGTGGGTCCCAGCAGTCAGGGGGGAAACGTTTTTTCCGCGAAATACTGGTGGCCCATCCGGTGGGTCCCTGCTGTCAGGTGGAGGAATAATTATTTTGCGCGTAATAAGGAGGGACTTCCTTGCGGCTGCCATGGACCCAGCTGTCGGCCTCTCCACGTACAGTACTCTTCCGATGGAAGTCGGTCGTTGACCACATTGACCACGCCGCGCCGAGAGCACCATGGCATTGGACGACGGTGAGGCCTAGGAAGGGGACGACGCGGAGCCGGGGAAGACGCGGCAGTGGATGCCCACGCGGAGAGTAGTACGAGGGTTCACTGGTTCGGCTGCGGTGTGAGGCTGCCGTCGCCGCAGAATAACAGGGGGAATGGGTGAGTGGAGGGATGGCCTGGCCAGCGGTGGGAGTAGTATGGGGACGGTGAGGCCTCCGCGGCAGCACAGCCGGCCACGGGAGGCAGGAGCATGCGGCACGACCGACGCTGCTTTGGGCGGCTGGGGCAAGAAGACCAGAGGTTGAAGAAGCACTACGGCCGTTGCATGGACATCGTTGACCATGCCGCGTCGAGAGCACCAGGGCGGTGGACGACGGCGAGGCCTACGAAGGGAACGACACGGAGCCGGGTAAGACACGGTAGTGGCTGCCCACGCGGTGGAGAGTACGAGGGTTGACTGGTTCGGCTGCCGTCGGTGGAAAATAACAGGAGGTGTGGGTGAGTAGAGGGATAGACAGGCCAGGGATGCGAGTATGATGGGGCCGTGAGGCCTACCCGGCAGCACTGCCGGCCACGGGAGGCGGGAGCAGGTGGTTCCGACGGCACTGGTTTGGGTGGCTGGGGCAGGAAGATCAGAGACTGAAGAAGCACGATTGCCGTTAGATTAACATCTAACGGTCTGACGCTGGTAGAGTCGATTGTTGACTAAGTTTCTTTTTTGAGAAACCTTGTGTACGCATGCACTTAGTAGGCCCACAAGTCAACCTCCAAATCTGTGGCAGACAACATAAAGCCCATTTGCTATTTTTTATAATTTGCAGCCCATTTGCTAATTTTTAATTCATTTATTACAGCCCATTTTCTGCCCAGGACCACGGTCAAAAAGTTCAACCTTATTTTGCATATTTCGGTGGAGTCCGAACTGTTGTAATCCCGAAATGATAAACATTTTTTAAGAACTTATTGATTTGCCAAAAAAATCGTTTTGTTTTTGTAAGCAAATAAGACGTGGGGCAATTGAGTTGGTTTAAGGGAAAACTAGTGGTAAAAAAATCAGCGCTGGGTGGGAAAAAAACAACAAAAATAAGGATGTAAATATGAAAAGGGAATTTTATGTGTTTTCAATATAATGATACGTGTATATGAACTAGTAAAACTATAGGTAGAGATTAGAAAACGGATGTAGGACATGCGTTTCAAGAGGAAAATAGAACCGGGCTGTGTGTTTGATTCAGTAAAAAAAACTGCCTGCGGATGTTGTAAGACAAAATATAACTAACGCTGGCGGGCCAGAGGCCAGTAGATACCTGCTGGATCTTTGTGCCCCGTTGTCGTCATGGGCTGGGCCTGTTAAAAACAAAACCAACCCTGGGCAGTCTACAGCCCAGTTGAAACTTGCTCGACCTGAAAAAACAATATACATGCTCAATAAACGAGAGAATTCTGCAAGTACAGACTGATAACTAGGATGCGGCACGGATATTGTTTTTTTATCGTGATAATAAATGCATGCACTTGTTTCGAAAAAATTGGAGAACTGGGAATTCGAACGGCGGGTGCTTATGCTACCCATCAAATAAAAATCAGGTGCCTGAAAATTCGTTTCGAAACAAATGATTCAGCTTTATATCCACGTCGACCCTCGGCATGATGGTTGGAAGCAAATGCAAGTTCATACCAAAAGATCGTTAACAACAATACCAACTTGCGGACGACAAGGTAGTATTACCAATACCAAACTAACTTATAATCTTTTTACTCCTGGCCCTAGTGTTCGTCTGGTAGAAAATCTTGCAGAGGACCAGCTCCCGCTCCTTCTCTTGCTCCAGGTCCCTGAGGTGGTACTGGTCCATCACCCAGTTGGTCCTCTGCTGGTCGAAGTTCTTGTTGGTGTGCAGCACCAGAACCTTTTTTGCTGCCCGTCTTGCCGGCCGTTGACCATCACCGACAAGGTATTGCCGGTCTTGTGCCACATCGCGTGCATGCCGCACTCCGACTGTATCTTGCGACGCGTCCACGTGCCCCTTTTGAACGCCCTGGAATTGCGCTGGAAGAAATGCTTCCTTAGGCCACTCAGTGTGATACCTGCAGTATTGTGGAATACAGGTTTTAGTGTACCTAGTTGGCATTTTCATAACATCTTTGGCATGTTGCAGTCACTTGTTTCACTTTTTATTAACTGTCAAATTGTAATTGCTTCACCAGGTCCGCGTCTAAAAAGAAAAACAGAGCTATAAACAAAGGAATATGTTTGTGCAAGTAGACGGCCGATCGGTGCCTTACCTGGAAGTTTCTCAGGTTGGGTGTAGCATATGCCGTGCTCGCTGTCGATGGTTGGTACGAACAAATCGATGAGAGACTGAAATCTCGCGCTGTCAGCACTCACTTTGGCCTCAAGGTGCTCGATCAACTCCTGATCCGTGGGATCAAACTTGACGCTAGCCGGCAGCACCGGCCAATCCTTCTTCGACTTGCATCGGTAATTCCAGTTATATGGTACTCAATGTATGATCAATCGAATTGTTTTAAGTGAATGATGAAAGATTTCGACAGATAAGTGCTACTCGAGATCTCAAGTCTAGAATACCCGAACACGCCGCCGGGATTCTGGTGTCACCTCACGCGCAGCGTGTTGTCACGTCAATTCAATGTGTGGACATGATGAATAATTTGACCGACGTATACTAGTACTGCTACTGTACTACTTACTAGTCGTATTTAGTGTCACAATTTATACATAGGTTTAACTAACAAGTACGCACTTGAAGCCTAACTGATATATATATATATATGGCTTCTGCACAGCATCTCCATCATCATTATCAGTACATCCTACGCAGGTGAGTTAGGATGCACTTGATCCCAGGAAGGTATCTATCCTTCAAACCAGAGGAGTGCTTCAAACTAACAACAGTACATAATATCCAACAAAAGAGGGTTGTGCTACAGCAGCATAATACATGGCTCAGTCTAGATATCAGCACGAATCAAGTTGTGCATATTTGCTGTTGGCATGAACCACGTCGCCGCATGTCGGCTTTGCAAAAGCCATCCATCGCATGGAAGCTTGATGCCTTTCACACACTGAAGATTATCTGGCAACAAGCTGTGACGACGAATCTCTGGATATGGTGATTCATGAATCCCATGGTATGATGTGTAAACACAGCCCCCCCTCGCGAATGCAAGTTGCATAGCACAGTAATCATCGCCGGTGATATGATCGATGATTGGTTGGATGATCGGATAATTGAGCCTGAGGAACAAGGAGTGGTTGCCCGAGGCTGTAAACCCGCCTCCAGTTGAATACGCCTCACCCAATAGAGCTGGGATCTTTCTCGAACACGAAGCAGTCATAGCCATCAATGTCACGAACGCCCCACGCATTATACTGCATGTGGTTTGATGTAATGGTTTGGTCAATTTGGTACGTGCGAATGAGCATCAAATGACCGCCGTCAGCTGAACGAGCGATAAACCACCACCCATCGGCTGGTATGATTCGAGGTCCTGGAATCATGAATACCAGCGCATTTGCGTCTGCTGCAACAATTCAAATTGGAGACCAAAAGGACAAAAATAAACAACATGTTCAGAGTAGGTGTGGAATTAAGATTATTATAACAGTGACACATATCATAGACAGAGAATTGCAATGCCGTGGTCATAATCATACCCCAAGTTAAAAAAATAAGCCAATGGCTTTCATATTCTAGCAATATGTCATGGTTCAAACATCATGTAACAATGAGAGGAAAACAGCTATGACAGCGCCTACTCATATTCTACCATAGCACTTACTACTACTGTTCTCATATCAACTCTAAGCAATAACATGCGTTATTATAAAAATCTTGTAAACAAGAGTAACATATAGCAATCATGATGTTATGCTCATAATATGTATTCTAACAATCATTAGATGCCAATTGTTCTCATATCAACTCTAACAATAACATGTGTGGTCATAAAAATCTAGGAAATGAGAGGAACATATAGCAATGATGTGGTTATAGACATGCTATGCATTCTAAATTTGTAACAAATGAACAGGTAGTCGTATTCATAAGGTAAAGATGAGATGAGATAGGACAATTACACGACGATAGATTCCACCAGTATAGGCAGCCAATCTGTGCGTCAACCGCGTAAACGGTGCCATCATGCACTATAGCATCAGACAGAAATGTTGCCTCAACAGGATTGATGATGAGTCATAACCATGTATGGCGACCGGATTCCAGATAGACTAATCCCATGTTGAACAAGGCAATGAGCTTGTAATCCATGTAGTCTTCTGATGGTGTGGGCACTTCGCAGATTACAACTTTCTGCAAACAGAGGTCGAGCCAAAAGCTTGATGCGTCTCGTGCGTAGTAGGCAGGAGTGTCCGGCGGGCCGCGAGGCTCGATGGCGGCGGTATCCAACGATGGAAGGGTGATCTCTCGCTGGGTGTAGATATCCACGAGACGCCACGGACTACCGGTGTGGTGGATGAGGACGATCCAGTTGGCCTTCATGCCCGCCCAGTAGTGGCCGCGCATGAAGGACAGGTGGACGGGTAGTGGTAGCATGTCGAGGGGAACCACGGCAACCTCCGTAGGATCGTCAAGTCGGTGTCTATGCCACCTGCGAGGATCGGGCATCAGCAAGCAGGGTGTCTTGAAAAGAGCCAGTCGGTTGCAGACGAGTAGACGGTACAAAGACACTGAGCATGCGGCCAGACGGACGGTGCTGAGTAGGTCCATACGACTACAGATCTGCTCCAAGAGAACATCGGGGAGGGAATTCCAATCGCGGCTGTGCGTGTCAGTCGGTTCTGCCATTGGGGTTTTCGGTGCTTGCGAGCCAGCGGGGAAGTGGATTTGGGCGGGCGAGCGAAGAAGCTTCTCCTCGTGTGGCCAAGCAGTGAGTGGGGGGATATGGTACGCGCGAGCTACCAAGGAAGCTGGCGCGGGCGGGCGAGCAGTGAGCGGGGGTAAATGGTGTGCGGCCGACGATGGGGAAGAGAGGAGGAAGAAGAAGAGAGGAGGAAGAAGAGTGGAAGACGGGGAAGAAAGTGCATTCAATCTCAATTCTACTAGTACTACTACCAGGATATACCGTCCTTCGGAGTGTAAATAGTTACACCGATGACATGTGGGTCTACCACAACAGGGCCCATATGTCAGTTAATGGAGGACAGAGGTGCGTAGGCGTATTTGCGGAAGTGTGCTCTACTGGCAAACATGATGGCAGTACTGGGTAAGGCTGATTTAGTAACACCAACATGCTGGTTCAGCTTATTAATTACGTGTCCCATCTGCTGCAGCGTGTATTGTCACTTCACCGTGAAGACTTGTTGAATAGTTCTCTCTGACCGAGATGGGGAATAATGGATCACGAGGACTTCCTTTCTATAGTATCCCTATGCCTCTACGCTCACTTCACTCATTTTGCTCCGTACCTAGTCACTTGTTGAAATCTGTAGAAAGACAAATACTCCGTATTTGGGAATAGAGGGAGGCTTTTACTCCGTACTATTTGGGAACAAAGGGAGTATTGCCAGATGGAGGGAACAGAGGAAGCTTGAAATATGAACATGTCAATGGGAGGGAGTAAGCCCCATGCATGCATGCATGCATGCAACATGCAACACTCACACGTACACATGGACGCACGCAACACTCACGCACCCATGCGGCACACAGCACACGACGCAACACACACGCTCACGCTCAAGTGCTCAACCTACTCCCTACGTCCATGAAAGACTGTACATTTAGAGATTTACACATTGACCAGGGCATAATTAACGCCCAAAAGTAGCAGACTTATGTGTGCATGCGACCATTGAGATAAGAAGATTAAATGAAGGCCGTTGCATGCTGTAATTAAGGATAGACATGTAGCCTATACCTACAACACAAGTTGGTGCATTAGTCAATCAATATCGATTTAGATTAAAGGCTAAATGCATTGGAAGTGTAGATGTACATCATGTACTACACTCTTTGTTTTATAGCCGATGTACACTCTTTGTTGGAAGACCAAGGGAGGACACGTGCATGCACTCACATACACAGCCAGGGCGGTTCGCGCGCAAGGGTTGGACTCGTGTCGCGCCTGTGTAAAGTTTTGTTTAACTGATTTCTTTGCTCTGCCAACTGACAGGTGGAACCCAGAAACCAGGTGACAATTTAACCAGTCAACAAAGTGCCATGTCGACTATGTGGCCGGTCAGTAGGGTGCAATACGGTGCTCTATGATGAGCTAGTGATCGTATAATCGCCGCAAAACTATATGTAGTGATCGTAAAGAGCGTATTGTTACATACGTTGTCCGCCAATGTATTTTTCTCGTTTCAAATTAAGCCATATTAATCAGAAAGGACGCAGTATGGACTACTACTACTAGTACTAGTACTGCTTTGATGTGTCCCGTCAACTCGACGAACAAGGAGAAGCTTGCTTACTATGCCTCTCCCTCGCCCACGCGCGCGGTGGTTCGCAGGACGAGGAGAGGGTTTTGACTACAGCGCCCTCTCCCTCTCCCTCTCCCTCGCCCTCGCCCTCGCGGTGGACGTGCAGCAATTCAATCGGTGTCAGATTGCCAGAAGCATATTGTACTGTAGTATCATCATTGTTGGACCTTCCGAAGTGGCGAAGAGTCAAGTGCAAGGTTCACACGAGTACGAACTATTGAACCTCCCGAAGAGGCAAAGAGCCAAGCGCAAGGTTTTATAGGAGTTGTCGTCCTAGTAGGAGTGTACTACAACTATAGCGAATGATGCTACTGTATGATGCCGCCATGTCACGTATATCCAAAGTTGTGCCACCTTTTTTTCTCAAAGAGCGTGTTGGAGCCCGTGCAACAACCACACAAGTTGCACGTACACATAACACATTTACTAGTAATAAATTCTAAAGGACAAATGTCAGTATGCCATCTCCAATTCATGTGATAAATTTGTGCACGACTAGTCTACATATATTCACAGCGCTACCGTTCACAATTACCGTACTCCACTTGCACGTTATAGATGGGCTACATGTCCTCCTCCAGGTTCCAGTCCCAGATGTTCTTCATGGATGGCACGATCCATAGCGGTGGGCAACGGGAATCATTGTCGCAGCTTTCTAGTCCGGTTCCACACGATGGAGACTCATCCAAGCTGAAGCGGCATAAATCAGGGATAGTGTGTCCCAGCATGACGTTCATCCGGCGGTGCGCACTGAAGACACAACCATGCTTCATGAACGGTAGGCCTTCCGTGTCGTGCACGGAAGGTGGCATCCGCTTCACAATGGGGTAGCTGTCCCCGATGAAAAGCGAGTACTCTCCAAGAGTGTTCCTCGGCACCCACGTAGCATCACGGGGGTCGAACTCGGCGCCGTTCATCTGGTACACGCGGCATCCCAGATCTGGACACATGGTGACGTACATAGTCAAGGTCCATGCATAATAATGTTGTGCTCAAATATGGCGGTCAGTAATACTGTGCAGCAAATAGTACTACTCCGGTATAGAGGAAGTAAAATAACCAGCTTATTATATATAGCCACTCTTGGCTACATGGATGAGATAGTAAGACATGGAAAAACAAAAATGGTGGAAGCTAGTGGGTTCAAGTCTTCAAGGGCCTAGCTAGCTATACGCGTCCTCCAAGGTAAAAAGTACTCCTACTAGTACTACAAAGTATACTACTAGTACAACAATGAAAGAGAAGGCGAGAGGGTTAAAAAATGGAATACCTGGGTAGATGGTGACGGTCCGATCGTGGTAGATTGTGTGACCATGTTGCACATCAGTGGTACCATGGGTAACGACTGCTAAGATAGTTGATCCCAATATGCCAAAGACAGCTACAAGGTTCCAGGTTAGACCGAATCGCGGATGCAAATGCACATCCAAGATCGGCGATCTTATTTTGATCGGGGGATGACTGGTCCCTGCAAAATAGTGTACCGTTAGGGATGCAAATGATGGTTTGTGCATTCCGTTTGTAATCTCCCGTACTGTAGGATGGCAACCAGATGAAACAAGTCACTGGCTTGTCACCGCGAAGATGCGGCCTAGATGGCGCACGGCATCTTCGAACGTGTAGGGGTACAAATCTGCCGCCGCCAACATGCGCCAGCCTCTGCCGTTACTGCCTCTTGCATTGA
Organism: Aegilops tauschii subsp. strangulata; assembly: GCF_002575655.3. Classification (NCBI taxonomy): domain Eukaryota; kingdom Viridiplantae; phylum Streptophyta; class Magnoliopsida; order Poales; family Poaceae; genus Aegilops; species Aegilops tauschii. Next base: position 409,414,033 of record NC_053037.3, on the reverse strand, counting down.
TGGCAATCCTTATGTCGAACACCGCGATGAGATAGTAATCGTCGTAGCCGCGTCGCTTTGTCGGCGGGTCCGCAATTGCTATCTTCTTCAATCTCATGTAGGCATCATCATACGTATTCAAGCCCAGCCAGTCCGGAAGGCCGGTCCCAATGGTGGAGAAGGGGTCTACCGGAACGGCCGCACTGCTGTGGATGTTGTGCAAAATGATGGTGGTATCCGGCCGGAGGTATGCAAGCCAATTTTCGTTGGCACTGAGCCAGACCTATATATAAGACGGTGGGCAGCAGAGAAATTACGGGATGGAAATGGAATAACTAAGTACTACATGATCAAACTCCATTACTGACTTGCTCATCGGACAAAATCCGACTACCTCTCAACGTCGGCAACTCTAGCGGAGTCAACGTGCAACCATGGCCATGGAGTGGTGGACTGTTCGAAGGATTGTCCCATAGAATAACCTTCTCCTCGAGGACGCATGGAAGACCAACAAGCATGGCCTTTTCCCAAGCCTGTTTAAGCAGCGTCTTGAAAAAGTTGGTTCAGGAAGCACCGAGTCTTGCGGCGGTGAGGACGTCGGAGTGGCGTGCGATTTCTCCCAAAGGATCATCGTCCAAGGTCTCCCAGCCCCAACAAGGAGGAGAACCGCCTGGCGAATCCATGGGTGCAGCGACGAACTACCTTCTCTTCGGGGGGAGGGGAACTGGCGAGGAGGAGATAAGAGCGTAGTAACCGCAGGGCCTCGTCCCTTCCAACTGTAGATCATTCCTCAGCGAAGGGGTTAGGCTATTATTTACTACTAGTACTAGCATTATGGAACATTATGGGATTGCATTATACTGTAAATAATAGCACTAGTAAGAAATTTTTAGTACTAGGTAGTAGTTTTTGGCGTGGATTAAGAAATTTTGGGTATGTTTCTGCCATTTTTTGTACATGCTAACTAGTGTCAAAAACGTCTTACATTATGTGACGGAGGAGTACGTACTCGTACGGTAGCAGTACTAGTACTACTTTTCTCAACTAGTAGTGCGATGTACTGTACTTCTAGTCTAGTCTAGTCTAGTATAGTGCACCAGTTTTGAACTCTTGAATCTCAGGGCCAAGGAGCTACAGTTGGAAGCGGAGGGTACTACTGTTCTCTAGAACCATCGCTGTACTATCAATGCAGGGGAAGTACACCTGCGTAGTGGCCTAGTGGGTACTATCGGTGCTCTATTCAGCCGCTCCTCTCACGTAGCTGGCCTACTCAGCCGCTCCTCTCACACACACACTAGCAGCCTGTTTATCAGCGACGGTTACTGCGGGGGCAGAACATTTGAGTTATTTGATACAGCGAGACTAGGCTTTTCGCTTCCATTTGTGGAGGTGTAATGGATCTCGTCGAACTTTGTTAGTAGTTCCTTCTTTATGAATGAGATGAAGCAAAGCTTTTGCCTCCGTTTCAAAAAAAACACGTCAAGAGGAACTTCTTTTATAGTAGAGCCGATAATGGAGTGAAGTCCATGCGGGCAACGCCACAAGCTACAGAGTAGTAGTAGAGCACTTTACGTACAGAGCCATGTTGCACAGTTCCCAATGCCCCGCCAGGCTTTTCCGGCTCCTCGGGCATAATTGGGAGGCGCTAGTTTAAATATGCTACTAGCTGGAAGCTGCAAGCGAGGTGCGGCTAGGGCGAGCACGCGAGCCACAGGATGCTGGGAAGGAAAGCCCATTCACGTGGCTAGGCTGTCCAGTGCACCCAGATTGTGGGGCCGCACGTCCGTTTGACTTCAAAACTCAAACTACCCGTGTAAAATATTGGCTCGCAGCGAAGTGTAGTAGTACTATTTAAAAAAAAGGCTGTCGTGCGTTCGGCCGGGATCGAACCCACAAAACAAGGTATACACTCCCGCGACCACTAGTAGTACTCGTTGGAGTACAACGCAACCTAGAATCGCCTTTTGTCGCTAGTAGTACGTACATTGTTCCTTACAAGAAACCCCTAATGGTTAATAGTATAGCCAGCTGCTGGCTATAAGCCAGTGCCATGTCATCTACAGCCCATCTTATAGCCAACATATACAATAATAGATCAAAAGAGTGTACTACTTTTTTATTATGTGGCCCACTTCTCATTCTCACAAAGTGCCTAGGAGCACGTGCTAGAGCTGGCTCTTCACGAAGAGCCTGCTTACCTTCTCTCTCCTCCAACTAAGCAGAAATATACTAGTTTATTTCTTATAGCCCGCTGACTCAGCTCTATTGTACTTGCTCTAATAATGCAAGAAACCACTAAAATGCCAACAAACTACTACCACTTGCATACGTGGCAGACTTAAGATAAGACTACCTTATCAACCATTGTACATGCTCTTACCAACAGAAACCCTCGAGTGACCTCCTACCTCCGGCCCGTCCACCTAGTCATCCTCGGCCATGGGACGCAGCTACCACCGCCGGCAGAAGGCGAGGTCAAAACCGCCGGCGGTGCGGAGCCCATGTTGCGGCAGCCCGGATGCCAGCTGCGTCCGGCGCTCGCGGCCGCTAGCTAGCCAAGATAGCTCCGTCCAGCTGCTTGTCTGCAAGGTTTGCTAGCTAGATTGGCATGGCAGCGCGGCGGCTTGCTCGCGCGCGCCGCGCTAAGGCCAGCCATCTGGCTCGAGCGAAGGCCAGTGCGGCTTCTTGCTCGCTCGTGAGTCACGCTCGGGCCAGCCTGCCAACCCGTGCGGAGGCCAGCGCGGCGTCCGGCCCGTCCGGCGGAGCGGCGGCCAACTCACTCATCACCGACGCCACCGATGAACACACGCATCAGTACTGTTTGAAGTAATGTTCAGGAAAAATAATGATTTGAGGGGGAATAACTAGATAGAAGGTCAGATGTGGGTCCCTCGTGTCAACGGTCAAACAAAATGTGTTGGTTTAAGCTGCCTCTCAGCACGGACGTGTGGGCCAACCCTGTCATAAATGGGTTTAAACGAACCTAATCGGTAGGAGTACTAGGTAGTTTTTGGCGTGGATTAAGAAATTTTGGGTATTTTTTTGCTATTTTTTGTACAATAGATTCTTCCTAGGACTGGTTGAAAGTGGTAGTTTTTTGTTAAATACTCTACATATTGTAAGTAGGAGTGAAAGTTAAGCTTTGGAAGCCAATAAGCAAGGCTAGTTACATAGTGCATATGTGTACATGATTGAAAGTAAATATCAACCATGAGTGACTAATATCTTGATGGAAAACTCGAAACTATGGAATACTAGGAAAAAAATGCATGGTTGGAAATACTAGCAATGTTCATGTCCGTTGCAACGAATCATAATTAGAATAATACTTATTCACAAACTTGGTACAAAACACTCTAATTTTGATATACATATGTCACTAGAGATATATTATGTTTCAATTAGAATATATTCCTTCGGCTGTTTTGGTGAGGTCAGGGAGGGATGTGGTTGGTTTTAAGATACTAATTATGGGTTTTTCTGCAAATTGGTAGACAAGTGGGATGTTGGTGAGAAAAGGCAACAACTTACCTCACAATCGTTAGATGTAGATCTAATGGTCAGAAACGACGGATGGCAGACACACCAGCATCACCAACTTAGTCTTGTGTAGGAGTACTAGCAAGATCCGTGCATTGCACGGAACATCAAGATGCATTTTTTTATAAAACACTTGTTGTGATTGACCCTTGTGGGAGTAATCCCATGTGTAAAAACTAATGATATCTCGAGAAATATGAGATAAGGTGAAGAGGAGTGGGGTGTGGTGGTGGTTGGTGGTCAGACTGAGCGGAGGCATGGGGATTGACGACGCCGGCAGCGGCCACCAGGCCAGTTTGTTCCAGAGGCTTCCTTTCTTAATTACTCAACAATGAGGTTTGTTGGAGATAAGGATGAATGAGGGAAGGCCTTGTCTGCAAATGTGGAGAGGGGTGCGGGTATCTTTTAGTTTAATTTCCATTCGTCAGATATAGATCGGACGGTCTATATTGCAAGATGGCACACGTACCATCATCACCAACTCGGTTTTTTTATAAGAGAAGAAATATAAGTATGGAGATACAAACGTATTATCGATACTTGCTTCCGTAAACTAGCATCTACATTCTATTCAACGCCTCGGCATGTGGGGCCTTAGCACAATGACTTCTCGACTATGTAAAATAAAGATTTTCCCGTCGTCGACAAGGAGGGGGTGACGGCGGCGCACTTTTTGGCCATCTCTAGTTCTAGTAGTCATACTAGGTGGTCTAAGCACGTGTAGATTTATTCTTTTTCATGTCTCGTGTTCGCCGTACTGCCACGACTGTTGATGAATAGATGGTAAGTTATTCACGGGGAAACCCTTGTTGAGCGTGTTTGCGAGAGAGACAGAGACAGTGTGCGTGTGTGATATGTTAGAGACTGAGGCAATGATAACAGATTCTTTGTGTCTATGTGTGTGGAGGATAGAGAGAGACATGTACATGGGGCTTTGTGTTGTGTAACGTGGAGACACATATGCATAATTAGAGAGTGAGTGTGTGAGATACACATGCGGACATGAGGAGAGATGAGGATACAGATAAATGGGTGTTTGTGCGTGTCTGTGTGTGTTTGTGCACGCGTTTGTGTGTGAGAGGGAGAGAGTGTATGTGGAGTAGAGAGACCACTAATGATGTAAACCTAGTATAAGGGAAGGGGGAATGTGTGACATGTGTAGTAGCGAGATAGCACGGGTGCGGGCGGGGGGAGCAGACTATTTGGAAGAGACATCGAGTGTGTGTGTGGGAGAGGGGTGTGAGAGCGAGAGAAAGAGAGAGCTAGCGACGGAGAGAGAGAGAGAGAGGAAGAGAGGGGGCGAGAGGGGTCGTTTGTGTCCATAAATGCCGTATAGATAGGGAGACAATGTTGATGTTGTCCGAAATTGGCCTATGAACGGAGACGCAAGGGAAGCGAGTCATCGTGTGTGTGATAGGGACTTCATGAGAGATCTAGAATAGATGGTGTAGAGAACAATGTGCGAAATCGAGAACGATTATACATTAGGGAGCTATGCAAAGAGTCACGACATATATGTATACAGGGAAGGAGCTGGGGCGGGTCCGCATGTGGGAGAGATAGAAAGAGGAGAGTGGTGCTCAAGGAGACAAAGTGTGCTTGTTTGCAGTGGGGGTGGTGTGTGAGGTGAGTGCGCGAGAACCACATGACTAGGGAGATAGATGTTTGGGGGCGACATTTTGTGTATGGGAAATATACACTCTACATAGTGCATGTGCTTGGGTAAGAGAGATAGCGGGAGACCTAGAGAGTGAGGGAAGAGATGTGTGCATGCCCGAGAGACAAAGTGATAGAGACCTATGTTGGGGTCCGGAATTTACAAGAGAGAGGGGTGTTAATGTGCTCGTGTGTTGGTGTTTGGGGGAGAGAACGACTTCTCTATGTGTGTGTGTGTGGTGGTGGGGGGGGGGTTGACTTCAGATAAAGAGTGAGGTGTCTATATTTGAGGGACTTTAGCGCAATTGAGATATTGTGCACTCATGGTTGATCAATTTGTTTCACAGTTTGTACTATGAGATAACGATACTTTTGAACATGCGTGATATACCTTGATGTACCAGAATTACAAACCTGAGATTGGAATTTTGGAATTCGGCTCCATCATTAGCTTTTGTAATTCATTTAAACGGAGGTACATTTTTTAAGCCGGGATTTTGTGATTTCAAATTCAAATATCAAACCTAGAGATATACACATACGGACATGTTCAAACTTTATAATCATCCACTTTATTCATACACATACACATTTTTGCTTTTGTCATCATATTTAGGATAAACACATTTGGAATTTCATTTGAATTGGACCGTATGATGGTATTTGCTTGTAGTAGCTCAATGATCCATATTTGAATTGAATGGACAATCTAAGTTTCGAGTTGGAGACATTGATTTTCAAAACTTGCACATTTTTTTTGCGTGCAAGACAAACAAATTGTCGGCCATGATATCATAGTCGCCCGTACGAGAGCAGAATACTTATAATTTTAGGCGCCAAAAGCTTTCAAACTTCCCGCTCATATCGAAATATCACGCGCCCGAAAGTTTAGCCCTGCGATATTCCTGTTTTACCCCTGCCACATGAACGGAAAAGGGCTGCTTTGGTAACTCCATTGTTTTCCCCTCTTTGCCCACAACATTCTTCCCAAAGCCCCTCCCCTTCCCCTCCCCGACCCCCCAACCACGGCAAGCCGCCAAATCTAGTCCTCCGCCGCAGCGGTGGACCTCACACCCCGCCGGATCTACCTTCCGCACCTTGGAACCCCCAACTGCCAACTCACCACTTCACCGGAGCCGCTTCAGCGACTGGCTTGTCCACCGCTCCAGATCTCCTTGACCGCCATCATGGTCCACCGCACCGGATCTGCTTAACTGGCGCCCTCATCCACCATAGCGTAGGCCCTTCACTGACTCCCTCGTCCGTCCCTTCGCTGGCCCTTCATACAAGCCCTCGTCCGCCGCAACAGATCCGCCTCACCGAAAGCACTGTACAACGCGCCCGCCGAAGCCTTCGTCCACTTCACCGGACCCACTCCACGGACGCCATATTCAACTCCACCGGCCCTGCTTTACCAACGCCGCAGCCTCATCGGGTTATTTCGATTTGTACTCCTTCGGTTTTTCTCTTTATCGTGCAACTGTTCACTTACCACAGAGAGCTTTCTTGTATGTCGACAGGCGCCGCAACTGTAGCACCGGAGCCGCTTCAGCGACGGCGACAGCCGGCCCAAACTCAACCGCAACACGAGCACCATCGACGATTCTTAGCTATCAAGTATGACAACGATACCCATACGCCGCCGAAAATCAGGTACTATTATCCAACGGCCGGTGCCTACGTTCACTTTCCTAGCATAAGCACCGCACCTTTGAATTTCTTCAGGGCATCATTCAGTTTTTCATGAGACGCATTACTCTGCTTGCACCTGTAGGGCCATACTTCTGGCAGTGAACATGTTACATGTGCTAAATTACATACCAGTGCACATATAGTTAATATGCTTTAGTTTTGTTCTGATGCCACCTGTTGGTTCCATCAGACTGCTTAATGTTCTCTATGCTTAATTACACATCAGCAAACTAGCATGTGGTTCCGCTGCTTTTTGTTTGTTTTACCCTACATTTTCTGATGCTAGCTATTACATCACTGCTCTGAGCCTCTGTTCATTACTTGTTTGTGTGTTCTTGATCTTCCCAAGTTGCATGACTAATTTCATGCTTCTATTAATTATGGAGCTGCCAACCCCATCAAGCAAAATATTTGTTCTTTTGGGGCTGGCACCTCGAACAAGCATAAAATAGAGGGAAGCAGATATATTGTCGTGTATGCACACACCCTTCTTTCATTAGTTTAGATGAACCATTGATGATCAATTCGGACCAGTGCATGCGATTAGAATTAATTTTACCTAAATAGATGGTGCAGAATAAACTACAACAACTAGATTTGCAACCACGGGATGCTGACGATATCTTCAAAGAACATTGCAACAGCAGCTAGGCTTCACAGCAACATATGGTAAGCCAGTCTGTTTTAGTACATGTGAAATGTAATGCGAGTGGGCTGCTTTCTTGGCTTGTGCCCTCAACGTGTAATCCTACCGAATTACAAATAGTTCAGTTGTCTGCTTTGCTGTATTGCTTGATTCGAATGCTTATTTGTTGTTACGCTATACCTGAGTTGGCCAATATGTCAGCAGTGCCTGCTGTACTATCGTAAAGAAATGCATGCCTATTTCATTTGAGTCCTTAACTTTTCCTCTCAACTTCATCACAAGACTGTCTTCGTAGTTTATATGAGGCCACACTGTTAAGTGCTTTCTCAGATTATTTCAACTGCTTAGATGCCTTGGCAACTTAAATATAGCGGTTGTACACTCCCTTTCAACTAGGGATGTCAATGTTGGGGAACGTAGTAATTTCCAAAAATTTCCTACGCACGCGCAAGATCATGGTGATGCATAACAACGAGAGGGGAGAGTGTTGTCCACGTACCCTCGTAGACCGAAAGCGAAAGCGTTAACACAACGCGGTTGATGTAGTCGTATGTCTTCACGATCCGACCGATCAAGTACCGAACGCACGGCACCTCCGAGTTCAGCACACGTTCAGCTCGATGACGTACCTCGAACTCCGATCCAGCCGAGTGTTGAGGGAGAGTTTCGTCAGCACGACGGCGTGGTGACGATGATGATGTTCTACCGACGCAGGGCTTCGCCTAAGCACCGCTACGATATTATCGAGGTGTAATATGGTGGAGGGGGGCACCGCACACGGCTAAGAGATCAATAGATCAATTGTTGTGTCTATGGGGTGCCCCCTGCCCCCGTATATAAAGGAGCAAGGGGGAAGGCGGCCGGCCTAGGAGGAGGGCGCGCCAAGGGGGGAGTCCTACTCCCACCGGGAGTAGGACTCCTCCTTTCCTTGTTGGAGTAGGAAAAGGGAAGGGAGAAGGAGAAAGAAGGAAGGGGGCGCCCCCCCTCCCTAGTCCATGGGGAGGGGTGCGGCCACCCTTTGGGGCCTTTCTCTCCTTTCCCGTATGGCCCATTAAGGCCCAATACGAATTCCCGTAACTCTCCGGTACTCCGAAAATACCCGAATCACTCGGAACCTTTCCGATGTCCGAATATAGTCGTCCAATATATCGATCTTTACGTCTCGACCATTTCGAGACTCCTCGTCATGTCCCCGATCTCATACGGGACTCCGAACTCCTTCGGTACATCAAAACTCATAAACTCATAATAAAACTGTCATCGTAACGTTAAGCGTGCGGACCCTACGGGTTCGAGAACTATGTAGACATGACCGAGACACGTCTCCGGTCAATAACCAATAGCGGGACCTGGATGCCCATATTGGCTCCCACATATTCTACGAAGATCTTTATCGGTCAAACCGCATAACAACATACGTTGTTCCCTTTGTCATCGGTATGTTACTTGCCCGAGATTCGTTCGTCGGTATCTTAATACCTAGTTCAATCTCGTTACCGGCAAGTCTCTTTACTCGTTCCGTAATACATCATCTCGCAACAAACTCATTAGTTGCAATGCTTGCAAGGCTTAAGTGATGTGCATTACCGAGAGGGCCCAGAGATACCTCTCCGACAATCGGAGTGACAAATCCCAATCTCGAAATACGCCAACCCAACAAGTACCTTTGGAGACACCTGTAGAGCACCTTTATAATCACCCAGTTACGTTGTGACGTTTGGTAGCACACAAAGTGTTCCTCCGGTAAACGGGAGTTGCATAATCTCATAGTCATAGGAACATGTATAAGTCATGAAGAAAGCAATAGCAACATACTAAACGATCGAGTGCTAAGCTAACGGAATGGGTCAAGTCAATCACATCATTCTCCTAATGATGTGATCCCGTTAATCAAATGACAACTCATGTCTATGGCTAGGAAACATAACCATCTTTGATCAACGAGCTAGTCAAGTAGAGGCATACTAGTGACACTCTGTTTGTCTATGTATTCACACATGTATCATGTTTCCGGTTAATACAATTCTAGCATGAATAATAAACATTTATCATTATATAAGGAAATAAATAATAACTTTATTATTGCCTCTAGGGCATATTTCCTTCAGCTCCCACTTGCACTAGAGTCAATATTCTAGTTCACATCGCCATGTGATTTAACATGAATAGTTCACATCACCATGTGATTAACACCCATAGTTCACATCGTCATGTGACCAACACCCAAAGGGTTTACTAGAGTTAGTAATCTAGTTCACATCGCTATGTGATTAACACCCAAAGAGTACTAAAGTGTGATCATGTTTTGCTTGTGAGATAATTTTAGTCAACGGGTCTGTCACATTCAGATTCGTAAGTATTTTGCAAATTTCTATGTCTACAATGCTCTGCACGGAGCTAATCTAGCTAATTGCTCCCACTTTCAATATGTATGTAGACCGAGACTTAGAGTCATCTAGATTAGTGTCAAAACTTGCATCGACGTAACCCTTTACGACGAACCTTTTGTCACTTCCATAATCGAGAAACATATCCTTATTCCACTAAGGATAATTTTGACCTCTGTCCAGTGATCTACTCCTAGATCACTATTGTACTCCCTTGCCAAAATCAGTGTAGGGTATACAATAGATGTGGTGCACAGCATGGCATACTTTGTAGAACCTATGGCCGAGGCATAGGGAATGACTTTCATTCTCTTTCTATCTTCTGCGTGGTCGGGCTTTGAGTCTTACTCAATTTCACACCTTGTAATACAGGTAAGAACTCTTTCTTTGACTGTTCCATTTTAAACTACTTCAAAATCTTGTCAAGGTATGTACTCATTGAAAAAACTTATCAAGCGTTTTGATCTATCTCTATAGATCTTGATGCTCAATATGTAAGCAGCTTTCACCGAGGTCTTTCTTTGAAAAACTCCTTTTAAACACTCCTTTATGCTTTGCAGAATAATTCCACAGTATTTCCGATCAACAATATGTCATTCACATATACTTATCAGAAATGCTGTAGTGCTCCCACTCACTTTCTTGTAAATACAGGCTTCACCGCAAGTCTGTATAAAACTATATCCTTTGATCAACTTATCAAAGCGTATATTCCAACTCCGAGATGCTTGCACCAGTCCATAGATGGATCGCTGGAGCTTGCATATTTTGTTAGCACCTTTAGGATTGACAAAACCTTCTGGTTGCATCATATACAACTCTTCTTTAATAAATCCATTAAGGAATGCAGTTTTGTTTATCCATTTGCTAGATTTCATAAAATGCGGCAATTGCTAACATAATTCGGACATACTTAAGCATAGATACGAGTGAGAAACTCTCATCGTAGTCAACATCTTGAACTTGTCGAAAACCTTTTGCGACAATTCTAGCTTTGTAGATAGTAACACTACTATCAGCGTCCGTCTTCCTCTTGAAGATCCATTTAATCTCAATGGCTCGCCAATCAAAGTCCGTACTTTGTTCTCATACATGGATCTCATCTCAGATTTCATGGCCTCAAGCCATTTTGCGGAATCTGGGCTCACCATCGCTTCTTCATAGTTCGTAGGTTCGTCATGGTCTAGTAACATAACCTCCAGAAGAGGATTACCGTACCACTCTGGTGCGGATCTTACTCTAGTTGACCTACGAGGTTCAGTAATAACTTGATCTGAAGTTCCATGATCATCATCATTAACTTCCTCACTAATTGGTATAGGCGTCACAGAAACCGGTTTCTGCGATGAACTACTTTCCAATGAGGGAGCAGGTACAATTACCTCATCAAGTTCTACTTTCCTCCCACTCACTTCTTTCGAGAGAAACTCCTTCTCTAGAAAGGATCCATACTTAGCAATGAATGTCTTGCCTTCGGATCTGTGATAGAAGGTGTACCCAACTGTCTCCTTTGGGTATCCTATGAAGACACATTTCTCCGATTTGGGTTTGAGCTTATCAGGATGAAACTTTTTCACATAAGCATCGCAACCCCAAATTTTAAGAAACGACAACTTTGGTTTCTTGCCAAACCACAGTTCATACGGTGTCGTCTCAAACGGATTTAGATGGTGCCCTTTTTTTTTACGTGAATGCAGTTGTCTCTAATGCATAACCCCAAAACTGTAGTGGTAAATCGGTAAGAAACATCATAGATTGCACTATATCCAATAAAGTACGGTTATGACGTTCAGACCCACCATTAAGCTGTGGTGTTCCAGGTGGCACGAATTTGTGAAACTATTCCACATTGTTTTAATTGAAGACCAAACTCGTAACTCAAATATTTGTCTCCACGATCAGATCGTAGAAACCTTATTTTCTTGTCACGATGATTTTCCACTTCACTCTGAAATTCTTTGAACTTTTCAAATGTTTCAGACTTATGTTTCATCAAGTAGATATACCCATATCTGCTCAAATCATCTGTGAAGGTCAGAAAATAACGATACCCGTCGCGAGCCTCAACACTCATCGGATCGCATACATCAGTATGTATTATTTCCGAATAAGTCAGTTGCTCACTCCATTGTTCCGGAGAACGGAGTCTTAGTCATCTTGCCCATGAGGCATCGTTCACAAGTACCAAGTGATTCATAATCAAGTGGTTCCAAAAGTCCATCAGTATGGAGTTTCTTCATGCGCTTTACACCGATATGACCTAAATGGCAGTGCCACAAATAAGTTGCACTATCATTATCAACTCTGCATCTTTTGGTTTCAATATTATGAATATGTGTATCACTACTATCGAGATCCAACAAACCATTTTATTTGCTGTATGACCATAGAAGGTTTTATTCATGTAAACAGAACAACAATTATTCTCTAACTTAAATGAATAACCATATTGCAATAAACATGATCAAATCATATTCATGCTCAAAGCAAACACCAAATAACACTTATTTAGGTTCAACACTAATCCCGAAAGTATAGGGAGTGTGCGGTGATGATCATATCAATCTTGGAACCACTTCCAATACACATCGTCACTTCATCCTTCACTAGTTTCTGTTCATTATGCAACTCCCGTTTTGAGTTACTACTCTTTAGCAACTGAACCAGTATCAAATACCGAGGGGTTGCTATGAACACTAGTAAAATACACATCAATAATCTGTATATCCAATATACCTTTGTTCACTTTGCCATCCTTCTTATCCACCAAATACTTGGGGCAGTTCCGCTTCCAGTGACCAGTCCCTTTGCAGTAGAAGCACTTAGTCTCAGGCTTAGGTACAGACTTGGGCTTCTTCACTTGAGTAGCAACTTGCTTGCCGTTCTTTTTGAAGTTCCCCTTCTATCCCTTTGCCCTTTTCTTGAAACTAGTGGTCTTGTTAACCATCAACACTTGATGCTCTTTCTTGATTTCTACCTTCGTCGATTTCAGCATCGCGAAGAGCTCGGGAATTACTTTCGTCATCCCTTACATACTATAGTTCATCACAAAGTTCTACTAACTTGGTGATGGTGACTAGAGAATTCTGTCAATCACTATTTTATCTGGAAGATTAACTCCCACTTGATTCAAGCGATTGTAGTACCCAGACAATCTGAGCACATGCTCACTGCTTGAGCTATTCTCCTCCATCTTTTAGCTATAGAACTTGTTGGAGATTTCATATCTCTCAACTCAGGTATTTGCTTGAAATATTAACTTCAACTCCTGGAACATCTCATCTGGTCCATGACGTTCAAAACGTCTTTGAAGTCCCGATTCTAAGCCGTTAAGCATGGTGCAATAAACTATCAAGTAGTCATCATATTGAGCTAGCCAAACGTTCATAACGTCTGCATCTGCTCCTACAATAGGTCTGTCACCTAGCGGTGCATCAAGGACATAATTCTTCTGTGCAGCAATGAGGATAATTCTCATATCACGGATCCAATCCGCATCTTTGCTACTAACATCTTTCAACATAATTTTCTCTAGGAACATATCAAAAATAAACACAGGGAAGCAACAGCACGAGCTATTGATCTACAACATAATTTGCAAAAATACTATCAGGACTAAGTTCATGATAAATTTAAGTTCAATTAATCATATTACTTAAAAACTCCCACTTAGATAGACATCCCTCTAATCCTCTAAGTGATCACGTGATCCATATCAACTAAACCATGTCCGATCATCACGTGAGATGGAGTAGTTTCAACGGTGAACATCACTATGTTGATCATATCTACTATATGATTCACGCTCGACCTTTCGGTCTCCGTGTTCCGAGGCCATATCTGTTATATGCTAGGCTCGTCAAGCTTAACCTGAGTATTCCGCGTGTACAACTGTTTTGCACCCGTTGTATTTGAACGTAGAGCCTATCACGCCCGATCATCACGTGGTGTCTCAGCACGAAGAACTTTCGCAACGGTGCATACTCAGGGAGAACACTTATACCTTGATAATTTAGTGGGAGATCATCTTATAATGCTACCGTCAATCAAAGCAAGATAAGATGCATAAAAGATAAACATCACATGCAATCAATATAAGTGATATGATATGGCCATCATCATCTTGTGCTTGTGATCTCCATCTCCGAAGCACCGTCATGATCACCATCGTCACCGGCGCGACACCTTGATCTCCATCGTAGCATCGTTGTTGTCTCACCAATCTTATGCTTCTACGACTATCGCTACCGCTTAGTGATAAAGTAAAACAATTACATGGCGATTGCATTGCATACAATAAAGCGACAACCATATGGCTCCTGCCAGTTGCCGATAACTCGGTTACAAAACATGATCATCTCATAAAATAAAATTCAGTATCATGTCTTGACCATATCACATCACAACATGCCCTGCAAAAACAAGTTAGACGTCCTCTACTTTGTTGTTGCAAGTTTTACGTGGGTGCTACGGGCTTAGCAAGAACCGTTCTTACCTACACATCAAAACCACAACGATAGTTTGTCAAGTTGGTGCTGTTTTAACCTTCGCAAGGACCGGGCGTAGCCACACTCGGTTCAACTAAAGTGAGACAGACAGAAACCCGCCGGTCACCTTTAAGCAATGAGTGCTCGCAACGGTGAAACCAGTCTCGCGTAAGCGTACGCGTAATGTCGGTCCGGGCCGCTTCATCTCACAATACCGCCGAACCAAAGTATGACATGCTGGTAAGCAGTATGACTTATATCGCCCACAACTCACTTGTGTTCTACTCGTGCATAACATCAACGCATAAAACCAGGCTCGGATGCCACTGTTGGGGAACGTAGTAATTTCAAAAAAATTCCTACGCACACGCAAGATCATGGTGATGCATAGCAACGATAGGGGAGAGTGTTGTCCACGTACCCTCGTAGACCGAAAGCGGAAGCGTTAACACAACGCGGTTGATGTAGTCGTACGTCTTCACGATCCGACCGATCAAGTACCGAAGGCACGGCACCTCCGAGTTCAGCACACGTTCAGCTCGATGATGTCCCTCGAACTCCGATCCAGCCGAGTGTTGAGGGAGAGTTTCGTCAGCACGACGGCGTGGTGACGATGATGATGTTCTACCGACGGAGGGCTTCGCCTAAGCACCGCTATGATATTATCGAGGTGTAATATGGTGGAGGGGGGCACCGCACACGGCTAAGAGATCAATAGATCAATTGTTGTGTCTATGGGGTGCCCCCTGCCCCCGTATATAAAGGATCAAGGGGGAAGGCGGCCGGCCTAGGAGGAGGGCGCGCCAAGGGGGAGTCCTACTCCCACCGGGAGTAGGACTCCTCCTTTCCTTGTTGGAGTAGGAAAAGGGAATGGAGAAGGAGAAAGAATGAAGGGGGCGCCCCCCCCCCTCCCTAGAACAATTCGGACTAGTCCATGGGGAGGGTGCGGCCACCCTTTGGGGCCTTTCTCTCCTTTCCCGTATGCCCATTAAGGCCCAATACGAATTCCCGTAACTCTCCGGTACTCCGAAAAATACCCGAATCACTCGGAACCTTTCCGATGTCCGAATATAGTCGTCCAATATATCGATCTTTACGTCTCGACCATTTCGAGACTCCTCGTCATGTCCTCGATCTCATCCGGGACTCCGAACTCCTTCGGTACATCAAAACTCATAAACTCATAATAAAACTGTCATCGTAACGTTAAGCGTGCGGACCCTACGGGTTCGAGAACTATGTAGACATGACCGAGAAACGTCTCCGGTCAATAACCAATAGCGGGACCTGGATGCCCATATTGGCTCCCACATATTCTACGAAGATCTTTATCGGTCAAACCGCATAACAACATACGTTGTTCCCTTTGTCATCGGTATGTTACTTGCCCGAGATTCGATCGTCGGTATCTTAATACCTAGTTCAATCTCGTTATCGGTAAGTCTCTTTACTCGTTCCGTAATACATCATCTCGCAACAAACTCATTAGTTGCAATGCTTGCAAGGCTTAAGTGATGTGCATTACCGAGAGGGCCCAGAGATACCTCTTCGACAATCGGAGTGACAAATCCCAATCTCGAAATACGCCAACCCAACAAGTACCTTCGGAGACACCTGTAGAGCACCTTTATAATCACCCAGTTACGTTGTGACGTTTGGTAGCACACAAAGTGTTCCTCCGGTAAACGGGAGTTGCATAATCTCATAGTCATAGGAACATGTATAAGTCATGAAGAAAGCAATAGCAACATACTAAACGATCGAGTGCTAAGCTAACGGAATGGGTCAAGTCAATCACATCATTCTCCTAATGATGTGATCCCGTTAATCAAATGACAACTCATGTCTATGGCTAGGAAACATAACCATCTTTGATCAACGAGCTAGTCAAGTAGAGGCATACTAGTGACACTCTGTTTGTCTATGTATTCATACATGTATCATGTTTCCGGTTAATACAATTCTAGCATGAATAATAAATATTTATCATGATATAAGGAAATAAATAATAACTTTATTATTGCCTCTAGGGCATATTTCCTTCAGTCAACTGGGTCCCGTTTAATCCCGATTAAAGTCCACTAGTGGTATGATAGTTCAAAAGAGTTTTTGTTTTTTGAGGAAAATGAACTAGGGAGGTAGCAAAAACTAACTAGATGGGACTGGCGGATGTCGTTTATTTGCCACTTACATCCCTAGTTTCATCTTACCATTTTAATTTCTTTTCAGCTGATGCTGCTTCGAACCATTTAAATATAGTTTGCCATGCTCGGCAATAATTCGTCCGTCGTTTACCATGTAAGCTTACTGCCTGGATCATACGATAACTATCTCTTACTGATGTCCAGCAGAAACCTTTCAGGATGCCGTTCACACTAGGACACAATGTACAACCCCAGAATCTATTTGTGGAAGCAGTGCACCATCCATGTTACCAGATGGTAGCAGTTCAGAGGCAACACCGCCGGAGAGCAGTCTGAGCACAGATATTATAGTGCTTGAGGCTCTACTAGAGGCAGAAAGAGATGGTGTGGCTGCCATGAATGAGGTAATCTTTATCTTGAGGCTGGAAATTACGGAATTAGTGGCACGCATTATGCAAGCAACCCAAGAATTGGAGGAAGTAAGAATGTTGCATTTGAAGACGGAGGAGGTCATGCTGTTTCTGCTATCTGAAGCCCAAGGTAATCCTGGTTCTTCTTTAGATACCAGTTGAAATTGTCATTAGATTATTGTACTTGCATGTTGTGTCATGTCTCTGAATGGATTATGTTGCAAGACCCCCTATGTTGTCCATGTGTTGTAATGATCCGAATTTTTTAGGCGAGGTAATCCTCAGTACTTGTATGATTGACATAAGGTGAACTGTTTTTCGTGTGAGCATATTGTATTGGATGAAATAACTGTTTGACTCAGAGTGTATCCAACCTACTGAATTCGAAGATCACGGCATTTCTAAATCATAATCATATATAAAGGTGGAATAAATCTTTGTTGTGGTTTTGAAGAAATAAATAACAAAAAGTATAATTATCTATGGATATTCGTAATCGAATATGAATTGGATTTGAATTTAGTTTGCCAGGTCCCAGGGCAAACGTGAATGCTAATTCTTCCAAGTTTTGAACGAAGCAGCTAAACACCCACTATAATTTGTGGGCTGCCCGAAGCAAGTGTTTGCGAGATGGAAATTACTGTCTACCCCTAACACTTGACATCCTTATCGACCGGATTTACACTGCTGTCGATAGGGGTAGACTAGTAACTTCAATCAGACGTGACACGACAGCCTCTGAGCCCATTCAGACACGGTGGGCGCCAAACGTGGGCGGCAAAACACATTTGATTCAAGCTCGTCCGAAAGACATGTGTCTCTTCCTCCATTTCCCCATTCATACACGGTGGGCGGCAAAACAAACTCTCCTCGTCCGAAATTGATGTAGGCTAATATTTTAAATAGGGGCAGATGTGTAACTTCCATCAGACGTGACACAACCGCCCTACCTGTCAGGCCCGTTCATACACCGTGGGCGCCAACCGTGGGCGGCAAAACAACCTCTCCTCGCCTGAAATAGTTACCGGCAAATATTTGGGAGATGCGAGATTACCGTCCTATCCCCAACCGACGCGATGTCCGAAATTTTAAACGGGGGATAAGTTCGTAACTTTCCCCCATTTCAGAGAAGCGCGTCCCGAAGTTTGAGATCCCCCCTCCCCTCCATTTCCCCATTCATACACCGTCGGCGGCACGACAACCACCGCACTGCGGCCAACCTCCTCCGTCCGCCACCCCATCCTCCACCTTGCCGGAGCCGCTACCCCTACCCCGTCGTCCACTGCAAGAGATGGACGTCTCTCATCCACGGCGCTGGACCAGGATCCTTTCATCGCCTCCTCTCGCTTCATCGCCGCCGTCGTCCACCTTGCCGTTGCCGCTCCTACGACCGCCTCGTCCACGGCAACAGGATATATCCCCCGACCCGGCCGTCTGCCGTCTAAAGTCTTCTTCCCCGCCGCCGATAGCCATCGCACGCGCAGCACCCTCAACGTATCAGCATAGGCCTACACGGCGTCGCAAGAGAGGTGGTACTCTTCCATATGTGCTTAAGTTATTGATCTCACCCGGAAAATAGATCATAATTTGTTTACTGTACTTTTCTTGTCCGTACCAAATCGTAGTGGCTAGTTGAAAGCAAACATTGGTTGCGAAGTAGCTTTGTCCGGTTTGCACCTTCAGATCCGCCATGGCACGGGCACTATACTCGTAAAGCTTATGGTTTCCCCCCTTTATATTCACTACCATCTTCGTAGGTGCTTCGTGTCGTGCTAGCACTGCTCCTCAAGACCTCAACCCAAAGCTTACGTGTTGAAATAAGTATCTGATATGATGCTCATATCACTAAAACAGAGAACGTTTAATTGATCACCTAATGTTCCTATATTCGTTTCGAAAAGCATGTGCGCCACCCACTGGTCCAGCTAGCTCCACTTTCCTGATTTTTCTCTTGATGCTTAGGGTTTTCCCCTTTTATCTACTCTACTATGATCTGCGTAGGTGCTTTCTGTCGTACTAGCATTACTCCACCCTTCAAGCTAAACAACACAACACTCAGAATTCGAAAGCTTAGTTGTTCAAATATGATTGTGATATGATACTGATATTAGTTAGCCAACACATTTAATTGGTTAGCTAAAGGTCCCACTTGAGTTTCCAAATGCATGTCGCGACATATAGAGAGACAATATAATTGCATTTCTTTGTCACTTGTTGACCGTACTTTCTTGTCCATACCAAATCTTAGTTGTTAATTCAAAGCAAACATCGGTTGCTAACTACCCTTTGCGCGGTTTGCAGCTTCAGATCTGCCATCCCACTGCCACGGTCAACACTGTACTCATCATGCTTATGTTTTCCCCATTTTATGATGACCACAATCAGCCTACGTAGTTCGTGTCGTAATAGCACTGCTCCACCCATCAAGCTAAACAAGCTTAGTTGTACAAATTCATATCTGATATTATTGCTGATATTAGTAAAACTGAGAGATGTTTAATTGGTTAGCTAAATGTTCCTACTTTAGTTTCGAAATGCATGTGAGCCACATATGGAGAGACCGGAAAGAATAGTTAGTCTCTGTGCGCTCTGGTTCATCATGGGTGGCCAACCGACATTGTATTGAAAGACTTGTAATATCTTCAATCTGCTTGCTCTTCTGCTCTTCTTTAAGATGATACTCTTTTCTTGCGGTCGACTGGTCAGGTCGAGTTGTTCTCCCTTAGTATATTTTGAATCTGTCAGGTCAAGTTGACTTGTTCTTCTTTACTATATGTTGAAGCTATCATCTGCGAAGTGTCATCAGTTCTGGAGCTCTCATATTTTGAGTAGTAGGCCACATTATATTAATGCACACAACAAATTACATCATGCATGGCATCTTTTAAAAGAATTGCAGAGATAGCACAAAGGGGTTTACAGGGAGGCAGTATTGGATTAGAATCACTTCTGCATTACAAAGAAAATCTCACTTGTTTTTATGTTTTCATGCATGTCAGATATTGAACATTATCAAAATGAATATGAGAATGGGCGCACGAGAGGAATATTGTGGAACGATCCACTGGCTAACAAACTTGGCATGGTGGAGGATGGCCTATCTTATTCACCCATCAAGGTGCTTGCTCTAACTTTGCAAAGTTGTATTGGTCGCACATATTTTGCATCTGACCTCTTGCATTACTTCTACTTTGTTACACCATCTGCTTAGTTTAAGCATCATATATGAGTATATGTCATACCTATCCATTTTCTGTACCTATTCCATGTGTCGTCACACTATGTTTTTCCAGTCAAATGTTGTTCTTTCATAATAGATGTCCAAAAGGAAGAGGGTGAGTGCAGATCCTCAAGGAGTACAAACTAGGTATTTGGAAAAGGTAGTGATACCTGTTAAACCAGATAGATCAGCAGCCACAGAAAACACAGGCCCAACTGTACCACACTTTACCCCTACTCCAGTGGCCAAACCCCTATTAGAACTGCTGGGAGCCCAGCGTCAGGTACTGTCTATGATATCAATTCAAAATTTGAACTCCTAAATTTCTGCTTGTGCCTTACCTTCTCTCTTGTATGAAAACTAATTTCAGATGAATCTCCTTGCTCAAAGGATCATCCGATCTCAAAACACTAATGGGCTCTGCATTGCTCTTGTCAGTACCTCTCTCCCTTTTGCCTTGTAACGCTGTACTTAATTAATTGCTATTTGATTATGTATCATCAGTCTGCACCTGAGCTTCATTATCCTCTGTTTCTTCCAATATTATTTGATCTATATTTACTCTTTCCAAAATGTAGAATAGTGGCAACGCTTATAAAGAATTTTCTTTGGGGAATTTATTGAATTATCCTTCCATCAACATGGAGAAGGGCTTTGTCCAGCCCGTGTTAACATGTAATGTAAGTTCATCCTTCTCAAGCCTTCAAACTTTATTCTAGTATAGATTTGGATAGGCATCATTTCCTCCACTGCTGTTTGCTTTGCTGTTTACATCTGATTGGATGTTTGCAACAACTACCAGTTTCAAATTGTAGTTGTAAAAACATGTTCCTTATGCAGAACAGATCCATTTATTTGCTTACATAATTGTGAAACCTGTTACGTGTCTCCTTGTTTCTCTTTCAGACTCGTATCTCTTACGCCAGGTAGAACTTTAGGGAAGATAGTGAGCCAAACCATCTTGAGGACAGCGAGATGACCCCAAGGTCATGTCTTGATGAAGACAGTGAGTTGAAGCTACTCACCAGCAGGTGTGAGACAACATCTATGCAGTCGCTGCCTCAATCAGTTCGACTTCTTCAGTCTCAACTTAAAGCGGAAAGGCTTGCTTCAGCTCAGCTCCGACTTGAAGTCAAAGATGCAATGAAGATGTCAGAGGATTGTCGTGCGCACCATCATGCCTTAAATCTAGTGTTGATGCATCTATCGTTGACACAACTGAGGTCTACTCAGCTTCTTCAGCTGTTTGGGGGGCCCGACGTGGCCAGGCCTAGTGCCTTCTTAAGTGCTCTTAGTTTTGTATATTCTTTTGTCGGCGCGTTTATTTGCACTGGTGGCGAACTTTGATGCCTAGTGGATGTAATATGTGTGATAGCTGTGATAGCCTAGCGTAAGTTGCTTGCTTCTTTATTTCCTTGTTGTCTTGTTTATTTGTTTGCTTGTAGTCATTGCAGTTCTTTTTCCGCGGTTTGCTAGTGGCTGCAATAACCTATTTTTTAAAACTAGGCCACAATAACCATGGGCTAATATTTACTGTAGTGACACTGGGCCTCCTATGGGCCGTAGAAACAGTGGGCCTTCTACGGGCCGTAGAAACAGTGGGCCTTCTACGGGCCGTAGAAACAATGGGCCTTCTACGGGCCGTATCATCAATGGGCCTTATACGGGCAGTATGATCGATTGGCCAAACATGGGCCAATAACAGGCCGCATTATGGCCATAAACGGGCTAGAGTTGGAATCGTCCGTTCATGGGCCGACCATAACGGGCCATCGTTAATCGGCCGTATTTGATGACGCTATGAAAACGGCCCAATGTATTAACGGACCACAAACGGGCCGACTGTAACCACGGGCTGAATTTGGCCCACAAGCAGAAAATGACAGTAACGGGCCATAAGTAAACGAATGCTGGAAATGAGCCCAAAAATAAATGGGCTCTGAGAAGGCCGAAAGATAACATGGGCTGGAAACGGCCCAACGGATAACGGGTCGTTAATGGTTATAAAGTGATACATTGTTCATTACGGGCCAGTTTTCACGGGCCGTTAGTGGGTGTAAAGTGATACACTGTTCATTACGGGCCAGTTTCACCACGGGCCGTTAATACGCCAAGAGTTACATAGGGCCTCATATGGGCCGAAAGACGTCATGGGCCATACATGGGCCAGAAGTGAAAACGGGCTGGAATCATATTGGGTGGCCTAGATGACGCTACTGGGCCTAATTCGAATAGGGCGTAACGGGCCTTGGGTTAGCGGGCTGTAAATGGGCTATATGCGAACATGCCGTTAACAGGCTTTACATGGGCCGGCCCGCCACCTTTTAACCAAGTCAAACGGGCTGACCTTTTCACAGGAATGGGCCTCTGTTGGGCCGTGCCACGTGTCGACATATCATAGGCGCCTTCTGTCCAATGAGTGGATGACATCTGTCCCAACGATGAGCCGACACGTGTTTCCTCCAGCCAATGATGATTTTACACATGGAAAATCCCCATTGGTCGGGGCTGTTAACGGGTTATCGGATCCAAAACCCGACCCGATAGCTTAACGGCGTTCCGTTACGGTGGATGCCACGTGTCGGTCACCCTTGACGAAAGCACTTCTGTGACGCGGGATTTATCGTCATGGAAGTCGACACTTCCGTGATGATAATTTTGGTAATGTCATGGAACACTTCTACGACAGCACAGGTATGACTATCTTGATTCTGTCATAAAATCGTCATGGATGTACATGCATGACAGAAAATGCGACCTACTGTGACAAACACGTATCATCACGGAAGTGTATTTTTTTGTAGTGTTTCTCCACAGTTTGAAATGGGCCTCAACACCCAGAAATAATTCGCATAAAGCGACATAACCTGCGATGTGCAGGATAGAGGCGGGAGTGAAGTTGTGCAGCTGGAGGCTATAGTATTCCAGAAGCCCTCGAAGGAGTGGATGGATTGGAAATCCGACGCCTCTTAGCAAAAAGGGGACGAAACACACTCGCTCCCCCCCCGGATGGGTTGGGGAAGTCCTTCGCCTGAGTCTTGCCATTAAAAGAGGCCAGCCCTGCTCGAACAGGGACCAGATCCGTCGGAGGAAGAAATCCCTGTGTTTGCAACTTCGCCAATTGACTGTGGGACACAAAGCACTTCTCCCACTCGCCTTTCTCTGGGCCGGAACGGGAGGAGGAGCTGGGAATGCTAGCTATGTTGGAATGGTTTATCCTGGCAATCTCCGGGGACTTTCTCCGTGTGGCGCCGAAAGGATCTAAGATCCAATCTCTTTAAATAGACGCTCTTCCTTGCCTGGACGGGGTGTTATTTGTAAAAATACCCTTACCTTCCGCACTCGCTCGATACGTGGAAGCTGAAGTTATTAGCGCACAGAAGCCGAGGGGAGCGATATTGAATCAACGACCGAATACATTACTTGGAGTAGGTACCCGCCTTGCAATGCCGAAGACAATCTGTGTGCCGAACACCTCGTTATTGAAGACTGGTTCGGGGGCTACTGAGGGAGTCCTGGACTAAGGGGTCCTCGGGCGTCCGGCCTGTTATCCATGGGCCGGACTGGTGGGCTGTGAAGACATGAAGGCCGGAGACTGCACCCGTGTCCGGATGGGATTCTCCTTGGCGTGGAAGGCAAGCTTGGCGATGAACTATGAAGATTCCTTTCTCTGTAACCGACCTCATGTAACCCTAGATCCCTCTGGTGTCTATATAAACCGGAGGGTTATGTCTATAGGACCGAATACTCATTACCATAGTCATACATGCTGGGCTTCTAGGGTTTAGCCATTACGATCTCGTGGTAGATCAACTCTTGTAATACTCATATTCATCAAGATCAATCAAGCAGGAAGTGGGGTATTACCTCCATAGAGAGGGCCCGAACCTGGGTAAACATCGTGTCCCCCGTCTCCTGCAACCATCGACCTTAGACGCACAGTTCGGGACCCCCTACCTGAGATCCGCCGGTTTTGACACCGACAGTCGCCGTCTTCTGGTCCTCATCTGATCTTGTGTGTTTATGATCTTGACAAAGATCTGCATGCCACCATGGAGGTGCCTCCCGAGCCTTGGTTCCAACGTAGTCGTTGGCGGCGTTTGGAACTCTTGGGCTCAAGGATGGCTCACTCCGCTGGTGTTGGGCGAGCTGCCCCGGCAAGGCTCTTGCCGGGGCTGCTGAGGCTGCCCCGGCAAGGGTCTTGCCTGGGGAACCTGCTTCGCCCCTCTGCTCTTTGGGTTCTTGGCCTTGGCGTTGTCTTGTTTGTCTTGCGCTTTGGCTTCTCTCCGGCTTCCCTCTTCTGCCCTGCTAGGTGTGGCCGTGGCGCGTGGCTCTGACTGCCCGTGCACAAGTAAAGGGGTCAAAAGGAGAGCCCCTACTTTTGTACACCTACACGTGGCTCCCCTGACTGACTTCTTTCGCCTATATATGTCCATATACCCTTAAAACATCAGGGAACAGAATAGATCGGGAGTTCCGCTGCCGCAAGCCTCTGTAGCCACCAAAAACCAATCGGGGCCCTGTTCCAGCACCCTGCCGGAGGGGGGGATCCCTCACCGGTGGCCATCTTCATCATCCCGGCGCTCTCCATGACGAGGAGGGAGTAGTTCACCCTCGGGGCTAAGGGTATGTACCAGTAGCTATGTGTTTGATCTCTCTCTCTCTCTCTCTCTCATGTTCTTGTGGTGGTACGATCTCGATGTATCGCGAGCTTTGCTATAATAGTTGGATCTTATGATGTTTCTTCCCCTCTACTCTCTTGCAATGGATTGAATTTTCCCTTTGAAGTTATCTTATCAGATTGAGTCTTTAAGGATTTGAGAACACTTGATGTATGTCTTACATGTGCTTATCTGTGGTGACAATGGGATATTCACGTGATCTACTTGATGTATGTTTTGGTGATCAACTTGCGGGTTCCGTTTGTGAACTTATGCATAGGGGTTGGCACACGTTTTCGTCTTGACTCTCCGGTAGAAACTTTGGGGCACTCTTTGAAGTTCTATGTGTTGGTTGGATAGATGAATCTGAGATTGTTTGATGCATATCGTATAATCATACCCACGGATACTTGAGGTGACATTGGAGTATCTAGGTGACATTAGGGTTTTGGTTGATTTGTATCTTAAGGTGTTATTCTAGTATGAACTCTATGATAGATTAAACGGAAAGAATAGCTTCGTGTTATTTTACTACGGACTCTTGAATAGATCGATCCGAAAGAATAACTTTGAGGTGGTTTCGTACCCTACAATAATCTCTTCGTTTGTTCTCCGCTATTAGTGACTTTGGAGTGACTCTTTGTTGCATGTTGAGGGATATTTATATGATCCAATTATGTTATTATTGTTAAGAGAACTTACACTAGTGAAGGTATGAACCATAGGCCTTGTTTCAACGCATTGCAATACCGTTTAGGCTCACTTTTATCATTAGTTACCTTGCTGTTTTTATATTTTCAGATTACAAAAACCTATATCTACCATCCATATTGCACTTGTATCACCATCTCTTCGCCGAACTAGTGCACCTATACAATTTACCATTGTATTGGGTGTGTTGGGGACACAAGAGAATCTTTGTTATTTGGTTGCAGGGTTGTTTGAGAGAGACTATCTTCATCCTACACCTCCCATGGATTGATAAACCTTAGGTCATCCACTTGAGGGAAATTTGCTACTGTCCTACAAACCTCTGCACTTGGAGGCCCAACAACGTCTACAAGAATAAGGTTGCGTAGTAGACATCAAGCTCTTTTCTGGCGCCGTTGCCGGGGAGGTGAGTGATTGAAGGTATATCTTTAGATCTTGCAATCGAATCTTTTTGTTTCTTGTTTTATCACTAGTTTAGTCTATAAAAGAAAACTAAAAAAATGGAATTGAGTTTGCCTCATACGCTTCATGTTTTTAATATATTTCGTGAGAATGATGGAAAGGAAAATTGTGCTCAAGTGCTAGAAGAAGAAGTCTATAAAATGTTTGGCACTAAATCTTTGAATGATGAGCATGATTGCAATGTTGTTAGTATGAACTCTTTGAATATCCATAGTACTAATGATGATTGCACTAGTCATGATGAAAATGTCTCTTATAAGCATGTCAACTATTATGGAATACATAGAGCTTGCAAGTACACACCAATTAGGGAAAATAGATTTTGCAAGAGGCATAAGTATTTGGAAACTAAATGTTTACAAGAAAGGCTAGATGTTTGTGCTGAAAATTTAAAATTTCTTCGCCATACTTGTGAACTTTGCAATGAACATGGTCATTTAAATCTCAAATGTAAATTGTTTCATGATCGAATTGTGTCCAAAAATTGTGATGACTTGATTTCCCTTGCACATCATAAGGAACTTAGTTTGCTTTTGGGTTATGAAGAAATGAAATGTATAACTAAGCATATTCCAGAATATAACCATGAGAAATTCCTCGATATTGATCTAGAAGAAATTTTTATGTATTGTGCGGTGAATTGCATTGAAAATCCTTATATTGCCAATTATATAAAGAAAAGAAAAGAAATAGAGGATGAAGAGAATACTAATGAAAGGGAAGAGGCTTCCCAATATCCTCCTATTATTTCTTATGATGAATCAGGTAACGAGGAGGAGCCTTCTATTCAACCAATCTCATTAATAAGGAGCTTCAAAAAGAGGATTGAACCCACACATAATGTGAAGAAGAAAAAGAAAAGACGGAGAAGCAAAGGTGAAAAGGTATCCCTCCCAAATGATGTTGCTCCTATTACTCATTGTGATGATGATAATTGCTATACTATTGGTGCTATCCATACTATTAATGATGAGAGTGATTATGCTTATGATATGAAAAGGCCCAAGCTTGGGGATGCTATGTTTGATGAGAATGACATGTTTGAGAATATATTTGCTGCAATTAATGTTTGTCCCAAGCTTGGGGATGCTATATTTAATGAAGATGATATTTCTAGCCTCCCAAGTTTTGATATGCAAATTTGTTATGATGATAGCATGCCTCCTACTTATGATGATTATATCGATGAAAGTGGGTTTGGAAGAGTATCAACTTTAGGAATTGATGATCCCACTATATTGGAGGATGTTGAATCTTATTGTGATAATCATGAAAGTGGATTTGGAGAGGTCATGACTTTATTTAGTAATGATTCCACTATCTTGGAAGAGGTTTCAATTGATTATGATGAGAACAAAGTTGCTACTTATGATGATTATTGTGATGATACTTATGCTATAAAAAGTAGTGATGATTATATTTATAAAACTTGTCATGATTATGATTACCCCTTTTCCGAACATTACTCTTTTAATGTGGAAACAATTTATAGTATTCGAGTCTCTTATGACACTCCCACTATTCCTAATGAGAAGAAATTTGCTTATGTGGAGAGTAGTAAATTTTCTATGCTTGTAGATCATGAAAAGAATGCTTTATGTGATAGTCATATTGTTGAATTCATTCATGATGCTACTGAAAATTATTATGAGGGAGGAACATATGCTTGTAGGAATTGCAATAATATCAAGTTTCCTCTCTATGTGCTTAAAATCTTGAAGTTATGCTTGTTTTGCCTTCCTATGCTAGTTGATTATTGTTCCCATAAGTTGTTTGCTCAAAAAATCCCTATGCATAGGAAGTGGGTTAGACATAAATGTGCTAGTCATATTCTTCATGATGCCCTCTTTATATTTTAATTCTTATCTTTTATGTGAGCATCATTGAAATCATCATGCCTAGCTAGGGGCGTTAAACGATAGCGCTTGTTGGGAGACAACCCAATTTTATTTTTGTTTCTTGATTTTTGGTTCTGTTTAATACTAAATAATTCATCTAGCCTCTGGTTAGATGTGTTTTCATGTCTTAATTAGTGTTTGTGCCAAGTAGAACCTTCGGGAAGACTTGGGTGAAGTCTTTATGATCATGCTGTAAAAAACAGAAACTTTAGCGCTCACGAGATTAGCTGTCATTTTTTACTGGAGAGTGATTTTAGGTTGATTCTTTTTGCAGATGATTAATAGACAAATTACTCAGGTCAAACAAGTTATTTAAGAATTTTCTGAGTTACATAAGTTTGCGTTAGTTACATATTACTACAGACTGTTCTGTTTTTGACAGATTCTGTTTTTCGTGTGTTGTTTGCTTATTTTGATGAATCTATGGCTAGTAAAATAGTTTATAAACCATAGAGAAGTTGGAATACAGTAAGTTTAACACCAATATAAATAAAAAATGAGTTAAATACAGTGCCTTGAAGTGGTGTTTTGTTTTCTTTCGCTAACAGAGCTCACGAGATTTTCTGTTAAGTTTTGTGTTGTGAAGTTTTCAAGTTTTGGGTAAAGATTTGATGGATTATGGAACAAGGAGTGGCAAGAGCCTAAGCTTGTGGATGCCCAAGGCACCCCAAGGTAAATCTAAGGGCACCAAAAAGCCAAAGCTTGGGGATGCCCCGGAAGGCATCCCCTCTTTCGTCTTCGTCCATCGGTAACTTTACTTGGAGCTATATTTTTATTCACCACATGATAAGTGTTTTGCTTGGAGCGTCTTGTATGATTTGAGTCTTTGATTTTAGTTTACCAAAATCATCCTTTCTGTACACACCTTTTGAGAGAGACACACATGATTCAGAATTTATTAGAATACTCTATGTGCTTCACTTATATCTTTTAAGCTATATAGTTTTTGCTCTAGTGCTTCACTTATATCTTTTAGAGCACGGCGGTGGTTTGTTTTATAGAAACTATTGTTCTCTCATGCTTCACTTATATTATTTTGAGAGTCCTACAAAACAGCATGGTAATTTTCTTTAATTGTGCAATTAGTCCTAATGTGATAGGCATCCAAGATTAGTAAAAACTTTCTTATAAGTGCGTTGAATACTAAGAGAAGTTTGATGCTTGATAATTGTTTTAAAATATGAAGATGGTGATATTAGAGTCATGATAGTTGAGTGGTCATGAATTTGAGAAATACTTGTGTTAAAGTTTGTGATTCCCGTAGCATGCACGTATGGTGAACCGTTATGTGATGAAGTTGGAGCATGATTTATTTATTTATTGTCTTCCTTATGAGTGGCGGTCAGGGACGCGCGATGGTCTTTTCCTACCAATCTATCCCCCTAGGAGCATGCGCGTAATACTTTGTTTTGATAACTAATATATTTTTGCAACAAGTATATGAGTTCTTTATGACTAATGTTGAGTCCATGGATTATATGCACTCTTACCCTTCCACCGTTGCTAGCCTCTCTAATACCGCGCACTTTTCGCCTGTATCATACACCCACCATATACCTTCCTCAAAACAGCCACCATACCTACCTATCATGGCATTTCCATAGCCATTCCGAGATATATTGCCATGCAACTTACCACCATTCCGTTTACTATGACACGCTCCATCATTGTCATATTGCTTTGCATGATCATGTAGTTGACATCGTATTTGTGGCAAAGCCACCATTCATTATCTTGAGACATGTCACTCTTGATTCATTGCATATCCCGGTACACCGCCGGAGGTATTCATATAGAGTCATATTTTGTTTTAAGTATTGAGTTGTAATACTTGAGTTATAAGTAAATAAAAAAGTGAGGAAAGGATGATGGAGACTATGATTCCCCCACAAGTCGGGATGAGACTCCGGACTAAATAAAAAAAGAGGCCATAAAAAAAGAGAAAAGGCCCAACAAAAAAATGAGAGAAAAGAGAGAAGGGACAATGTTAGTATCCTTTTTTCACACTTGTGCTTCAAAGTAGCACCATGATCTTCATGATAGAGAGTCTCCTATGATATCACTTTTATATACTAGTGGGAATTTTTCATTATAGAACTTGGCTTGTATATTCCAATGATGGGCTTCCTCAAATTGCCCTAGGTCTTCATGAGCAAGCAAGTTGGATGCACACCCACTTAGTTTTCATTATTGAGCTTTCATACACTTATAGCTCTAGTGCATCCGTTGCATGGCAATCCCTACTCACTCACATTAATATCTATTAATGGGCATCTCCATAGCCCGTTGATATGTCTAGTTGATGTGATACTATCTTCTCCTTTTTTGTCTTCTCCACAACCACCATTCTATTCCAACTATAGTGCTATATCCATGGCTCACGCTCATGTATTGCGTGAAGATTGAAAAAGTTTGAGAACACCAAAAGTATGAAACAATTGCTTGGCTTGTCATCGGGGTTGTGCATGATTTAAATATTTTGTGTGGTGAAGATAGAGCATAGCCAGACTATATGATTTTGTAGGGATAACTTTCTTTGGCCATGTTATTTTGAGAAGACATGATTGCTTTATTAGTATACTTGAAGTATTATTACTTTTATGTCAATATTAAACTTTTATCTTGAATCTTTCGGATCTGAATATTCATACCACAAATAAGAGAATTACATGGATAAATATGTTAGGTAGCATTCCACATCAAAAATTCTGTTTTTATCATTTACCTACTCGAGGACAAGCAGGAATTAAGCTTAGGGATGTTGGTACGTCTCCAACGTATCTATAATTTTTTATTGTTCCATGCTATTATATTATCTGTTTTGGATGTTTATGAGCTTTATTATACACTTTTATATTTTTTTGGGACTAACCTATTAACCGGAGGCCCAACCCAAATTGATGTTTTCTTGCCTATTTAAGTGTTTCAAAGAAAAGGAATATCAAACGGAGTCCAAACGGAATCAAACCTTTGGGAGAGTTATTTTTGGAACAGAAGCAATCCAGGAGACTTGGAGTAGACGTCAGGAAAGCTTCGAGGTGGCCACGAGGCAGGGAGGCGCACCTGCCCCCTGGGCGCGCCCCCACCCTCGTGGGCCCCTCGTGGCTCCCTTGACCGACTTCTTTCGCCTATATATGTCCATATACCCTAAAAACATCGGGGAACAGAATAGATCGGGAGTTCCACCGCCGCAAGCCTCTGCAACCACCAAAAACCAATCAGCACCCTGCTCCGGCACCCTGCCGGAGGGGGGGATCCCTCACCAGTGGCCATCTTCATCATCCCGGCGCTCTCCATGACGAGGAGGGAGTAGTTCACCCTCGGGGCTGAGGGTATGTACCAGTAGCTATGTGTTTGATCTCTCTCTCTCTCTCTCGTGTTCTTGAGGTGGTACGATCTTGATGTATCGCGAGCTTTGCTATAATAGTTGGATCTTATGATGTTTCTCCCCGTCTACTCTCTTGCAATGGATTGAATTTTCCCTTTAAAGTTATCTTATCGGATTGAGTCTTTAAGGATTTGAGAACACTTGATGTATGTCTTGCATGTGCTTATCTGTGGTGACAATGGGATATTCACGTGATCTACTTGATGTATGTTTTGGTGATCAACTTGCAGGTTCCGTTTGTGAACTTATGCATAGGGGTTGGCACACGTTTTCGTCTTGACTCTCCGGTAGAAACTTTGGGGCACTCTTTGAAGTTCTATGTGTTGGTTGGATAGATGAATCTGAGATTGTTTGATGCATATCGTATAATCATACCCACGGATACTTGAGGTGACATTGGAGTATCTAGGTGACATTAGGGTTTTGGTTGATTTGTATCTTAAGGTGTTATTCTAGTACGAACTCTATGATAGATTGAACGAAAAGAATAGCTTCGTGTTATTTTACTACGGACTCTTGAATAGATCGATCCGAAAGAATAACTTTGAGGTGGTTTCATACCCTACAATAATCTCTTCATTTGTTCTCTGCTATTAGTGACTTTGGAGTGACTCTTTGTTGCATGTTGAGGGGTATTTATATGATCCAATTATGTTATTATTGTTGAGAGAACTTACACTAGTGAAAGTATGAACCCTAGGCCTTGTTTCAACGCATTGCAATACCGTTTACGCTCACTTTTATTATTAGTTACCTTGCTGTTTTTATATTTTCAGATATAAAAACCTATATGTACCATCCATATTGCACTTGTATCACCATCTCTTCCCCGAACTAGTGCACCTATACAATTTACCATTGTATTGGGTGTGTTGGGGACACAAGAGACTCTTTGTTATTTGGTTGCAGGGTTGTTTGAGAGAGACCATCTTCATCCTATACCTCGCACGGATTGATAAA